>NC_090440.1:1344839119-1347239119 GCF_031143425.1 Pleurodeles waltl
ACTTAGGGAGAGCAGGGCTTCTCAAGCCCTGACTCCACAAATAATAGTCAGAGATGCTGGTTCCCTCACAGGAGGGACCAACAACTCTGAAATCACTGAGGATAACTCCAGTGAAGAGGACATCCAGTTAGCCAGGATGGCCAAAAGATTGGCTTTGGAAAGACAGATCCTAGCCATAGAGAGGGAAAGACAAGAGATGGGCCTAGGACCCATCAATGGTGGCAGCAACATAAATAGGGTCAGAGATTCTCCTGACATGTTGAAAATCCCTAAAGGGATTGTAACTAAATATGAAGATGGTGATGACATCACCAAATGGTTCACAGCTTTTGAGAGGGCTTGTGTAACCAGAAAAGTGAACAGATCTCACTGGGGTGCTCTCCTTTGGGAAATGTTCACAGGAAAGTGTAGGGATAGACTCCTCACACTCTCTGGAAAAGATGCAGAATCTTATGACCTCATGAAGGGTACCCTGGAGGGCTTTGGATTCTCCACTGAGGAGTATAGGATTAGATTCAGGGGGGCTCAAAAATCCTCGAGCCAGACCTGGGTTGACTTTGTAGACTACTCAGTAAAAACACTAGATGGTTGGATTCAAGGCAGTGGTGTAAGTAATTATGATGGGCTGTACAATTTATTTGTGAAAGAACACCTGTTAAGTAATTGTTTCAATGATAAACTACATCAGCATCTGGTAGACCTAGGACCAATTTCTCCCAAGAATTGGGAAAGAAGGCGGACCATTGGGTCAAGACAAGGGTGTCCAAAACTTCCACAGGGGGTGACCAAAAGAAAGGGGTCACAAAACCTCCCCAGGGGAAAGGTGGTGAGACAGCCAAAAATAAAAAATAGTAAAGAGTCTTCTACAGGCCCCCAAAAAACCTGCACAGGAGGGTGGGCCCAGAGCCTCTTCACAAAACAATCCTGGGTACAAGGGTAAAAACTTTGATCCCAAAAAGGCCTGGTGTCGAAACTGTAGTCAGTCTGGACACCAAACTGGAGACAAGGCCTGTCCCAAGAAAAGTTCCACTCCAAACTCCAATCCAGGTAACACTGGAATGGCTAGTCTCCAAGTGGGATCAACAGTGTGCCCAGAGCAAATCAGGGTCCACACTGAAGCTACTCTAGTCTGAGGGTGGGGTGGATTTAGCCACACTAGCTGCCTGGCCGCCTAACATGCAAAAATACAGGCAGCAGCTCTTTATTAATGGGACAAGTGTAGAGGGGCCTGAGGGATACAGGTGCCAGTGTCACCATGGTGACAGAGAAACTGGTTTCCCCTGGCCAATACCGGACTGGAAAAAACTTATACAGTCACCAACGCTGACAATCAGACTAAAGCACATCCCATGGCAATGGTAACTTTAGAATGGGGAGGGGTCAATGGCCTGAAACAGGTGGGTGGTCTCCTCAAACATCCCAGTAGACTGTCTGCTTGGAAATGACCTGGAGTCCTCAGCATGGGCTGAGGTAGAACTAAAAACCCATGCAGCCATGCTGGGTATCCCTGAACTGGTGTGTGTAAAAACAAGAGCACAATGCAAGGCACAGGGTGAAAAAGTAGAGCTGGAGTCTGGAAAAAATGGCCCAGCCTACCAAGAGAAAAGGAAAGTCAGTTGGGAAACCAACTGCAACACAGTCAGAAAAAGAGAACCTCTCTTCTCAGGAAGAAGTTCTGCCCTCTGAGGGAACTGAGCCTTTGGAGCTTGAACCGTATCAGGTTGAGCTCTTAGGCCCAGGGGGACCCTCAAGGGAAGAGCTGTGTAAGGGACAAGAAACCCTGTCCCTCTCTTGAAGGCCTTAGGCAGCAAGCTGCTGAAGAGTCCAAGGGCAAGAAAAATGGAACACATAGGGGTCTATTGGGAAGATGGACTCCTGTACACTGAGGCCAGAGACCCCAAACCTGGTGCCACTAGGAGAGTGGTAGTGCCTCAGTCATTCAGAGTTTATTCTGACCTTAGCCCATGATATTCCCCTTGCTGGGCATTTGGGACAAACCAAGACGTGGGAGAGGTTAGTCAACCACTTCTACTGGCCCAATATGTCCCAGAAGGTTAAGGAGTTTTGCCTCTCCTGCCCCACCTGTCAATCCAGTGGTAAGACAGGTGGGCACCCAAAGGCCCCCCTCATTCCACTTCCAGTGGTGGGGGTCCCCTTTGAAAGAGTGGGTGTGGACATAGTTGGTCCACTGGAACCTCCCACAGCCTCAGGAAATATGTACATCCTAGTAGTAGTGGATCATGCTACTAGGTATCCTGAAGCTATTCCCCTTAGGTCGACTACTGCCCCTGCAGTAGCCAAGGCCCTCATTGGTATCTTTACCAGAGTGGGTTTCCCTAAGGAGGTGGTGTCTGACAGAGGTACCAACTTCATGTCAGCATACCTAAAACACATGTGGAATGAGTGTGGAGTGACTTACAAATTCACTACACCATACCATCCACAAACTAATGGCTTAGTTGAGAGATTCAACAAGACATTAAAAGGCATGATCATGGGGCTCCCAGAAAAGCTCAAAAGGAGATGGGATGTCCTCTTGCCATGTCTGCTTTTCGCTTAGAGAGGTGCCACAGAAGGGAGTAGGATTCTCACCCTTTGAACTTCTGTTGGTCACCCTGTAAGGGGACCACTTGCTCTTGTTAAAGAAGGCTGGGAGAGACCTCTTCATGAGCCTAAACAGGACATAGTGGACTATGTACTTGGCCTTCGCTCTAGAATGGCAGAGTACATGGAAAAGGCAAGCAAAAACCTTGAGGCCAGCCAACAGCTCCAGAAGTTTTGGTATGACCAAAAGGCTGCAATGGTTGAGTTCCAACCAGAGCAGAAAGTCTGGGTTCTGGAGCCTGTGGCTCCCAGGGCACTTCAGGACAAATGGAGTGGCCCTTACCCAGTGCTAGAAAGGAAGAGTCAGGTCACCTACCTGGTGGACCTGGGCACAAGCAGGAGCCCCAAGAGGGTGATCCATGTGAACCGCCTTAAGCTCTTCCATGACAGGGCTGATGTAAATCTGTTGATGGTAACAGATGAGGATCAGGAGGCAGAGAGTGAACCTCTCCCTGATCTTCTGTCATCAGACCCAAAAGATGGCTCAGTAGATGGAGTGATCTACTCAGACACCCTCTCTGGCCAACAGCAAGCTGATTGTAGGAGAGTCCTACAACAGTTTCCTGAACTCTTCTCCCTAACCCCTGGTCAGACACACCTGTGTACCCATGATGTGGACACAGGAGACAGCATGCCTGTCAAAAACAAAATATTTAGACAGTCTGACCAAGTTAAGGAAAGCATCAAGGTGGAAGTCCACAAGATGCTGGAATTGGGAGTAATTGAGCGCTCTGAAAGCCCCTGGGCTAGCCCAGTGGTCTTAGTCCCCAAACCTCACACCAAAGATGGAAAGAAAGAGATGAGGTTTTGTGTGGACTACAGAGGGCTCAACTCTGTCACCAAGACAGACGCCCATCCAATTCCCAGAGCTGATGAGCTCATAGACAAATTAGGTGCTGCCAAATTCTTAAGTACCTTTGACTTGATAGCAGGGTACTGGCAAATAAAAATGGCACCTGGAGCAAAAGAGAAAACAGCATTCTCCACACCTGATGGGCATTATCAGTTTACTGTTATGCCCTTTGGTTTAAAGAATGCCCCTGCCACCTTCCAAAGGTTGGTGAATCAAGTCCTTGCTGGTTTGGAGTCCTTTAGCACAGCTTATCTTGATGATATTGCTGTCTTTAGCTCCACCTGGCAGGATCACCTGGTCCACCTGAAGAAGGTTTTGAAGGCTCTGCAATCTGCAGGCCTCTCTATCAAGGCATCCAAATGCCAGATAGGGCAGGGAACTGTGGTTTACTTGGGCCACCTTGTAGGTGGAGGCCAAGTTCAGCCACTCCAACCCAAGATCCAGACTATTCTGGACTGGGTAGCTCCAAAAACCCAGACTCAAGTCAGGGCATTCCTTGGCTTGACTGGGTATTACAGGAGGTTTGTGAAGGGATATGGATCCATTGTGACAGCCCTCACTGAACTCACCTCCAAGAAAATGCCCAAGAAAGTGAACTGGACTGGACTGTGGAATGCCAACAGGCCTTTGACACCCTGAAACAAGCAATGTGCTCAGCACCAGTTCTAAAAGCTCCAGATTATTCTAAGCAGTTCATTGTGCAGACAGATGCCTCTGAACATGGGATAGGGGCAGTTTTGTCCCAAACAAATGATGATGGCCTTGACCAGCCTGTTGCTTTCATTAGCAGGAGGTTACTCCCCAGGGAGCAGCGTTGGAGTGCCATTGAGAGGGAGGCCTTTGCTGTGGTTTGGTCCCTGAAGAAGCTAAGACCATACCTCTTTGGGACTCACTTCCTAGTTCAAACTGACCACAGACCTCTCAAATGGCTGATGCAAATGAAAGGTGAAAATCCTAAACTGTTGAGGTGGTCCATCTCCCTACAGGGAATGGACTTTATAGTGGAACACAGACCTGGGACTGCCCATGCCAATGCAGATGGCCTTTCCAGGTTCTTCCACTTAGAAAATGAAGACTCTTGGGAAAGGTTAGTCTCATCCTCTTTCGTTGGGGGGGGGGGGGGGGGGGGGGGGTTGTGTAAGGAAATGCCTCCTTGGCATGGTTGCCCCCTGACTTTTTGCCTTTGCTGATGCTATGTTTACAATTGAAAGTGTGCTGAGGCCTGCTAACCAGGCCCCAGCACCAGTGTACTTTCCCTAACCTGTACTTTTGTATCCACAATTGGCAGACCCTGGCATCCAGATAAGTCCCTTGTAACTGGTACTTCTAGTACCAAGGGCCCTGATGCCAAGGAAGGTCTCTAAGGGCTGCAGCATGTCTTATGCCACCCTGGAGACCTCTCACTGAGCACAGACACCCTGCTTGCCAGCTTGTGTGTGCTAGTGAGAACAAAACGAGTAAGTCGACATGGCACTCCCCTCAGGGTGCCATGCCAGCCTCTCACTGCCTATGCAAGTATAGGTCAGTCACCCCTCTAGCAGGCCTTACAGCCCTAAGGCATGGTGCACTATACCATAGGTGAGGGTACCAGTGCATGAGCATGGTACCCCTACAGTGTCTAAACAAAACCTTAGACATTGTAAGTGCAGGGTAGCCATAAGAGTATATGGTCTGGGAGTTTGTCAAACACGAACTCCACAGCACCATAATGGCTACACTGAAAACTGGGAAGTTTGGTATCAAACTTCTCAGCACAATAAATGCACACTGATGCCAGTGTACATTTTATTGCAAAATACACCCCAGAGGGCACCTTAGAGGTGCCCCCTGAAACTTAACCGACTGTCTGTGTAGGCTGACTAGTTCCAGCAGCCTGCCACACTAGAGACATGTTGCTGGCCCCATGGGGAGAGTGCCTTTGTCACTCTGAGGCCAGTAACAAAGCCTGCACTGGGTGGAGATGCTAACACCTCCCCCAGGCAGGAGCTGTGACACCTGGCGGTGAGCCTCAAAGGCTCACCCCTTTGTCACAGCCCAGCAGGGCACTCCAGCTTAGTGGAGTTGCCCGCCCCCTCCGGCCACGGCCCCCACTTTTGGCGGCAAGGCTGGAGGGAACAAAGAAAGCAACAAGGAGGAGTCACTGGCCAGTCAGGACAGCCCCTAAGGTGTCCTGAGCTGAAGTGACTAACTTTTAGAAATCCTCCATCTTGCAGATGGAGGATTCCCCCAATAGGGTTAGGATTGTGACCCCCTCCCCTTGGGAGGAGGCACAAAGAGGGTGTACCCACCCTCAGGGCTAGTAGCAATTGGCTACTAACCCCCCCAGACCTAAACACACCCTTAAATTTAGTATTTAAGGGCTACCCTGAACCCTAGAAAATGTGATTCCTGCAACAACAAGAAGGACTGCCTAGCTGAAAAGCCCTGCAGAGGAAGACCAGAAGACAACTGCCTTGGCTCCAGAAACTCACCGGCCTGTCTCCTGCCTTCCAAAGAACTCTGCTCCAGCGACGCCTTCCAAAGGGACCAGCGACCTCTGAATCCTCTGAGGACTGCCCTGCTTCGACGACGACAAGAAACTCCCGAGGACAGCGGACCTGCTCCAAAAAGACTGCTACTTTATCCAAAGAAGCAGCTTTAAAGAACCCTGCAATCTCCCCGCAAGAAGCGTGAGACTTGCAACACTGCACCCGGCGACCCCGACTCGGCTGGTGGAGAACCAACACCTCAGGGAGGACCCCCGGACTACTCTACGACTGAGTACCAAAACCTGTCCCCCCTGAGCCCCCACAGTGCCGCCTGCAGAGGGAATCCCGAGGCTTCCCCTGACCGCGACTCTCTGAAACCTAAGTCCCGACGCCTGGAAAAGACCCTGCACCCGCAGCCCCCAGGACCTGAAGGACCGGACTTTCACTGCAGAAGTGACCCCCAGGAGTCCCTCTCCCTTGCCCAAGTGGAGGTTTCCCCGAGGAAGCCCCCCCTTGCCTGCCTGCAGCGCTGAAGAGATCCCTTGATCTCTCATTGACTTACATTGCGAACCCGACGCTTGTTCTAACACTGCACCCGGCCGCCCCGCGCCGCTGAGGGTGAAATTTCTGTGTGGGCTTGTGTCCCCCCCCGGTGCCCTACAAAACCCCCCTGGTCTGCCCTCCGAAGACGCGGGTACTTACCTGCAAGCAGACCGGAACCGGGGCACCCCCTTCTCTCCATTGAAGCCTATGCGTTTTGGGCACCACTTTGGACTCTGCACCTGACCGGCCCTGAGCTGCTGGTGTGGTGACTTTGGGGTTGCTCTGAACCCCCAATGGTGGGCTACCTTGGACCAAGAACTGAACCCTGTAAGTGTCTTACTTACCTGGTAAAACAAAAACTTACCTCCCCCAGGAACTGTGAAAATTGCACTAAGTGTCCACTTTTAAAGTAGCTATTTGTGAATAACTTGAAAAGTATACATGCAATTGAAATGATTCAAAGTTCCTAATGTACTTACCTGCAATACCTTTCAAACAAGATATTACATGTTAAATTTGAACCTGTGGTTCTTAAAATAAACTAAGAAAAGATATTTTTCTAAACAAAACCTATTGGCTGGATTTGTCTGAGTGTGTGTACCTCATTTATTGTCTATGTGTATGTACAACAAATGCTTTACACTACTCCTTGGATAAGCCTACTGCTCGACCACACTACCACAAAATAGAGCATTAGTATTATCTATTTTTACCACTATTTTACCTCTAAGGGGAACCCTTGGACTCTGTGCATGCTATTCCTTACTTTGAAATAGCACATACAGAGCCAACTTCCTACAAGTACTGCCTGCTGTATTTCAGGTTTAAAACCCAAGGAACTTAGCCATGCATGTCAGATTATAATGCTAATATCAATACTTCTATCTGCGGTGTCAGCTGCGTCTAGGGCAGATCTAATCTGGTTATTTGTAATAGCCTGTCTCTCTACTACAATTTGCTGCGCTCTCGTTTGGGGTTTCTTGGGTAGATACTGCAAGAATTCTTACATTTCATTCCAATGTGCCCGTTGTATCTTGTCAACAGGGACCGGGAAATGGCAATACGCCATTGGTTGGCTGCTTGTGTTGCTACCCTTTTCCCCGCTGCATCGAATTTTCTACTTTGTCAGGGGGTGGGTTATCCCCTGAAGACGGACTATTAGCCTGTTTCCTGGCTGCACTGATCACAATAGAATCTGGTGGCAGTTGTGTAATTTAGATTGGGTCTGTTGGTGCATGCTTATATTTTGTCAATTTTTGGGGTTAGAACCCTAGCTTTGACTGGTTATTTGAATTTCACCTGTGTGTCCAAGCATACCAGGAAGCATTGGTAAGCACTGGTAGTGTTTATGGGTAGAGGATAGTGTACTGAAAAGGAAATCCTCTTCCAAAGGTTTTGCATGCATTTGGACCCCATGGTATGCAGCTGCCCTAGATACAACTTGGGTGTAAATTGTACTATCCTCTGATGGTTCAATAAGGTAAAGATTAAGATCATACATGTCACTTGGGTCCACTGAGAATAAGTATGGGAGTGTGATGGTGACGGTAGCTGGAGACATGGCTTTCGCTTGAAAAGTTTTTCTGGTGGAGCAGTATCAAGAGTCTCTTGAAATGCCAGCTTTCTTTTAGTCTGGAGGTGGAGAAGCAATTTTTTCAGTCTCTTTATGGATGTGTATTCTTCTCTGCTTACTGTCCATAACCTCCAAAATTGGTTGAATATCAGATGCCTCTATTTGATGGTCAGATGTTTGTGCCCTTAGAGGATTGTTCAATGGATGTTTTGGGCAGATGTTTCAAACGGGTCGAAAGTCCTGTCTCTTCTGTATAGAAGGATGCCTTCGGCTCAGGAGATATTAGCCAAGGTTTCAGCTCCAAAAGCCGGAGGCAGTAATTTCAGATCCGAAGACTGGGCGTCAGCTCAGAGGTTGAGCTTTTTATTTTCTTGGCCGACTCCGGCAGCGAAACAGGCACAGCCTGTTGATGGGGTGACTTGGCCTCTCTCAGCACCTAACCTAAGGGCCGGTCACAGACTAATTTCTTTCAGGTGGAACCATGGCTTTCCAGCAGTGATGCACCCAAGGCCTCGCTCAAATTTGTTAAAGTGGGTGTAGGGGCAGGTGTACTCACATGCTGTGCCGCTGTTATCAGCTGGCTATCATCTTCTGATCCTTGTTGGAGTCAAAATCTTGGTTCGAAACAGCAGTCTGTGCCTTCTCTACTAAGGTGTCGGTGGACTCTGTATATTGCAACACTATCTCGATTCTTCTTGCCCTCCGATCATGCGGTGTCTTTGACCGAAACAAATGCAAACTTCATAAGCTTCCTCACGATGTTCAGGAGAAAGGCAAAGATTACATAAAGGAATTTTGCGTGGCATCGAGAACTGAATCGGAATGGAGTCCGATCCATCAGGCTGTACCGTGGTAGGCCTGAACAGACCCAAGAAGGGTGCAAGCGCCCAAAAGAGCATTTTATTCATCCAGACGGTACTATTGGATCGATTGCAGATGTAAATGCATTCTAAAACAATACCGATGGTATAAGAAAACGAATATCAAGTTTCTGAATCAAAAGTGAGCGAGAGGGAACACGCTCAAACCAGACGGCAGAAAGAAAACCTAACAAAGGAGTCGATGCTCATGCGCACTATCACCGAGAGGAGTCGTCATGGGATCCTGTGACTCAAAAAAATACTTCTTTGAAGAAAAACAACTTGTAACACTAAGCGCAACACTAGATGGCGGGGTATGCACAGGATGTGTATCTGCAGCTACACATGCCATTGAATCAGGCTTCAGGGGAGAACGGAGGGTGCATGTGAATCTGCAGCACTACATGTCACGAACAGATATACACTGGGTAAGTGACATTTACGTTCTATAGCATGTGTAGCTGCAGATACACATGCTATGTACAGCAACAAAGCAGTTAGTCCTCCCACAAAGCCTGTAGGAGTTTAAGTGGTTTGGAATAAGGTTCTTAAGACAGCTTGGCCTACAGTGGCTTGTTTGTGAGAAAACACAGTACTGTTTTGTAAATGTAGAAGAGGTTGACCATGTAGCTGCTTTACATATATCAACTATTGGTAGGTTTCCTAAAAAAGCCATTGTTGCACCCTACTTTCTTGTATAATCTGCGTTAGAAGTGATCAGAAGTTATCTTTTTGCTTTGATATAACCCGTTTGAATACATCTAACAGTCCATCTTGCTAAACCGTGTTTTGATATAGGATTGCCTGTATGTGGTTATTGGAAAGCAACAAAAAGTGGTTTTGTTTTCCTAAATTGTTTAGTTCTGTCTATGTAGTACATAAAAGCTCATTTTAGATCTAGGGTATGACGAGCTCTTTCTGCCACAGAATCTGTGGAAAGACTGGCAATTCCACTGTTTGATGTGAAAAGGAGATACTACTTTTGGTAGAAATTTTGTATTTGCTCTTAGTACAACCTTATGCTTGTGCACTTGGTAAAAAAGGTTCAAGAGTGAAAACTTATTTCATTAACTCTTCTTAAAGTAGTAATAGCCACAAGGAAGGCAACCTTCCATGTTAAAAACTGAATTTGGCAAGAGTGCATGGGTTCAAAAGGATTTAAATTCCATGATGGAACTGGTGGTGTTCTGGGTGGAATGATGCGTTTTACTCCTTTCATTATGTCTTTGATAACAGGAACTCTGAATAGAGAAGTATGTTGAATAGTTTTTAAGTATGCAGATATTGCAGTAAGGTGTATTTTTATGGAGGAAAAGGCCAAATATGTTCTTTGTAAATGTAGTAAATAACATACAATATCTTGTATAGATGCTTCAAGTGGATCTATGGTCTTAGATTGACAATATTAGACAAAATATTTTCCACTTGTTTGCGTAGTACAGTTTAGTAGTGGGTTTTCGTGCTGGTTTAATTACTTCCATACATTTAGATGGAAGATTTAAGTAACCAAATTCTATGACTTCAGGAGCCAAATCACTAGATAAGAGCATTGGGGCTTGGATGCTTGATTTGACCTTTGTTTTGTGTTAACAAATCTGGCCTGTTTGGGAGTTTGGAGTGACGTACTACAGAGAGGTCTAATAGTATTGTGTACCAAGGCTGGCGTGCCCATTTGGGTGCTATGAGTATCATGTTGAGTGACGTTTGATGCAATTTGTTGACCAAAATGGGAGTGGAAGAGGGGAAAAGCATAAGCATATCCCTGACCAACTGATCCATAGAGCATTGCACTTGAATAGGGGATGTGGGTGTGTCTGGATGCAAAGTATTGGCATTTTGTGTTTGCTTGTTGCAAATATATATTTATTTCTGGTGTTCCCTACTTTTGAAAGTACTTTTGAAGTACTTGGGGGTAAATCTCCCATTCGTGTCTGTTGGTGATTTCTGCTGACGAGATCTGTCAACTGATTGTCTATCCCTGGAATGTATTGTGTTAGTAGACGAATTTGATTGTGAATTGCCCATTTCCAAATGGATTGGGCTAGAAGGGACATTCCCTCCCAGTTTGTTGAAATAATAATTGGTTGTCATGTCTGTTTTTAAGAGAACATACTTCGGTTTGAGACTACGTTGAAATGCTTTTAGGGCAAGGAATACAGCTAAAAATTTAGTGGTTTAGGTGTAGCTGTTTGACATCCCTTTGCCCTTGAATGGTGTGATTGTTTAGGTGAGCTCCCCAACCAATCATTGATGCATCTGTTGTGTAGGAAGTTGGCTCTGTATCTACTATTTCAAAGTAAGGAATAGTATGGACAGAGTCCAAGGGTTCCCCTTAGAGGTGAGATACTGGCAAAAAGAGAATACTAATGCTCTATTTTGTGGTAGTGTGGTCGAGCAATAGGCTTATCAAAGGAGTAGTGTTATTTATTGCTTGCGTATGTATAACAAATGCTTGAGGAACACAGACAATTCCAGGCCAATAGGTAAATATAGAAAAAATTCTTTTCTTAGTTTATTTTAAGAACCACAGGTTCAAGATTTACATGTAATACTTAAAATGAAAGGTATTGCAGGTAGGTACTTTAGGAACTGAATTAGCAAAATAGCATATACAGTCTTCACATAAATCACATATAGCTATTTTAAAACTAGACAGTGCAATTTAACAGTTCCTGGGGGAAGGAAAAGTTTGTTAATTTTTGCAGGTAAGTAAACCACCTACGGGGTTCAAGTTTGGGTCCAACGTATTCCACCGTTGGGGGTTCAGAGCAACCCCAAAGTTACCACACCAGCAGCTCAGGGCCGGTCAGGTGCAGAGGTCAAAGTGGTGCCCAAAACGCATAGGCTTCAATAGAGAAGGGGGTGCCCCGGTTCTAGTCTGCCAGCAGGTAAGTACCCGCGTCTTCGGAGGGCAGACCAGGGTATTTTTTTAGGGCACCGGTGGGGACACAAGTCTACACAGAAAGTACACCCTCAGCTGCACGGGGCGGCCGGGTGCAGTGTGCAAACAAGTGTCGGGTTTGTAATAGAAATCAATAAGAGACTAAGGGGTCTCTTCAGCGATGCAGGCAGGCAAGGGGGGGCTCCTGGGGTAGCCGCCACCTGGACAAGGGAAGGGGCCACCTGGGGGTTGCTCCTGCACTAGAGGTCGGATCCTTCAGGTCCTGGGGGCTGCGGATGCAGAGTCTTTATCAGGTGTCGGGTCTTTGAAGCAGGCAGTCGCGGTCAAGGGGAGCCTTGGGATTTCCTCTGCAGGCGTCGCTGTGGGGGCTCAGGGTGTCAACTCTGGCTACTCACGGTCTCAGTCACGGGGGAGTCCTCCCTGAAGTGATTGTTCTCCACAAGTCAAGCCGAGAGCGTCGGTTACAGAGTGCCAAGTCTCACGCTTCCGGCGGGAAACGTGTGTTGTTTCAAAGTTGCTTCTTTGTTGCAAAGTTGCAGTCTTTGGTGAACAGAGCCGCTGTCCTCGGGAGTTCTTGGTCCTTCTAGATGCAGGGCAGTCCTGAGGCTTCAGAGGTCGCTGGTCCCTGGGGAAAGCGTCGCTGGAGCAGTGTCTTTAGAAGTGGGGAGACAGGCCGGTAGAGCTGGGGCCAAAGCAGTTGGTGTCTGTATTCTCTGCAGGGTTTTTCAGCTTAGCAGTCTTCTTAAGTTGCAGGAATCGGAGTTCCTAGGTTCTGGGGAGCCCCTAAATACTAAATTTAGGGGTGTGTTTAGGTCTGGGGTTTAGTAGCCAATGGCTACTAGACCCGAGGGTGGCTACACCCTCTTTGTGCCTCCTCCCGAGGGGAGGGGGGCACATTCCTATCCCTATTGGGGGAATCCTCCATCTGCAAGATGGAGGATTTCTAAAAGTCAGTCACCTCAGCTCAGGATGCCTTAGGGGCTGTCCTGACTGGCCAGTGACTCCTTGTTTCTCTCATTATCTCCTCCGGCCTTGCTGCCAAAAATGGGGCCGTGGCCGGAGGGGGCGGGCAACTCCACTAGCTGGAATGCCCTGGGGTGCTGTAACAAAAGGGGTGAGCCTTTGAGGCTCACCGCCAGGTGTAACAGTTCCTGCAGGGGGAGGTGATCAGCATCTCCACCCAGTACAGGCTTTGTTACTAGCCACAGAGTTACAAAGGCACTCTCCCCATGTGGCCAGCAACATGTCTGGTGTGTGGCAGGCTGCTAAAACTAGTCAGCCTACACGGATAGTCGGTTAAGGTTTCAGGGGGCACCTCTAAGGTGCCCTCTGGGGTGTATGTTACAATAAAATGTACACTGGCAACAGTGCATTTATTGTGCTGAGAAGTTTGATACCAAACTTCCCAGTTTTCAGTGTAGCCATTATGGTGCTGTGGAGTTCGTGCATGACAGACTCCCAGACCATATACTATTATGGCTACCCTGCACTTACAAGGTCTAAGGTTCTGCTTAGACACTGTAGGGGCATAGTGCTCATGCACTTATGCCCTCACCTATGGTATAGTGCACCCTGCCTTAGGGCTGTAAGGCCTGCTAGAGGGGTGATTTATCTATACCTGTAGGCAGTGTGAGGTTGGCATGGCACCCTGAGGGGAGTGCCATGTCGACTTAGTCTTTTTATCCCCACTAGCACACACAAGCTGACAAGCAGTGTATCTGTGCTGACTGAAGGGTCCCCAGGGTGGCATAAGATATGCTGCAGCCCTTGGAGACCTTCCCTGGCATCAGGGCCCTTGGTACCAGGGGTACCAGTTACAAGGGACTTACCTGGATGCCAGGGTGTGCCAATTGTGGAAACAAAAAGTACAGGTTAGGGAAAGAACACTGGTGCTGGGGACTGGTTAGCAGGCCTCAGCACACTTTCAAATCAAAACTTCGCATCAGCAAAGGCAAAAAGTCAGGGGGTAACCATGCCAAGGAGGCATTTCCTTACATGTTGTAATTATGGTCTGAGGCACAGTCTTGAAACGACCGCCCCTTCACGAAATTGCTGCAATTTCACCATTGAAGGGACATGTGTGTTTGGCAGTCCGTCAACACTAGATCTTGAAGTTGACCATGTGCCTGTGACCATTGTTGTGCAAGGCACTGTTGTAAGGGCCCCATGTTTAATCCTGCCTGTGGGACTATTGCTATGCAAGATGCCATCTTTCCTAAAATCATCTTCATGATAAATCTTAGTGTATTGTTGATTTGGCTGTATGAGTGATTACATTTTGGAAAGCTTGTATCCTTTGTATATTTGGATACGCTAGCGCTAGTTGAGAATTTAGGATAGCACCTAGAAATGGTTGTACTTGTGCTGGTTGAAGGTGTGACTTGGTAGTTTATAGAAAATCCTAGTGTGCAGAGTTTATATCGCATAACGTGTATATTTTTGGCATTGTGTACGATTGTTTGATTTTATTAGCCAATCATCTAGATATGGACAGACATGGATGTGTTTTCTTAAGTATGCCGCTCCTACAACTAGACACTTTGTGAACACCCCTGGGGCTGTTATGGCAACACTTTGAACTGGTAATGTTTTCCTGCTATGACAAACCTGAGATTTTCTGTGAGCTGGGCGGATGGGTATGTGGAAATATACATCTTTGAGGTCTAGAGCAGTCATAAAATCTTGTTTTTGTAATAGTGGAATAACATCTTGCAGAGTTACCATGTGAAAATGTTAAAACAGAATGTAGAGATTGAGGGGCCTGAGGGTGCCATCTTTTTTGGGAATTAGGAAGTATAGCGAGTATACCCCTGTCTCTTGCTGGGACTGTGGAACTAAATCTATTGCTTTAGTAGAGATTGAACCTCTTAACAGAACTGTTTTGGGGGATAATTTGTGATATCTTGGAGGGGTGTTTATCAGTTCTAGGCAATAGCCATTGCAGATAATTGATAATACCCAATTGTAGGAAGTTGGCTCTGTATGTGCTATTTCAAAGTAAGGAATAGCATGCACAGAGTCCAAGGGTTCCCCTTAGAGGTAAAATAGTGGTAAAAATAGATAATACCAATGCTCTATTTTGTGGTAGTGTGGTCGAGCAGTAGGCTTATCCAAGGAGTAGTGTTAAGCATTTGTTGTACATACACAGACAATAAATGAGGTACACACACTCAGAGACAAATCCAGCCAATAGGTTTTGTTATAGAAAAATATATTTTCTTAGTTTATTTTAAGAACCACAGGTTCAAATTTAACATGTAATATCTTGTTTGAAAGGTATTGCAGGTAAGTACATTAGGAACTTTGAATCATTTCAATTGCATGTATACTTTTCAAGTTATTCACAAATAGCTACTTTAAAGGTGGACACTTAGTGCAATTTTCACAGTTCCTGGGGGAGGTAAGTTTTTGTTAGTTTTACCAGGTAAGTAAGACACTTACAGGGTTCAGTTCTTGGTCCAAGGTAGCCCACCGTTGGGGGTTCAGAGCAACCCCAAAGTCACCACACCAGCAGCTCAGGGCCGGTCAGGTGCAGAGTCCAAAGTGGTGCCCAAAACGCATAGGCTTCAATGGAGAGAAGGGGGTGCCCCGGTTCCGGTCTGCTTGCAGGTAAGTACCTGCGTCTTCGGAGGGCAGACCAGGGGGGTTTTGTAGGGCACCGGGGGGGACACAAGCCCACACAGAAATTTCACCCTCAGTGGCGCGGGGGCGGCCGGGTGCAGTGTTAGAACAAGCGTCGGGTTCGCAATGGAAGTCAATGAGAGATCAAGGGATCTCTTCAGCGCTGCAGGCAGGCAAGGGGGGGCTTCCTCGGGGAAACCTCCACTTGGGCAAGGGAGAGGGACTCCTGGGGGTCACTTCTGCAGTGAAAGTCCGGTCCTTCAGGTCCTGGGGGCTGCGGGTGCAGGGTCTTTTCCAGGCGTCGGGACTTAGGTTTCAGAGAGTCGCGGTCAGGGGAAGCCTCGGGATTCCCTCTGCAGGCGGCGCTGTGGGGGCTCAGGGGGGACAGGTTTTGGTACTCACAGTCGTAGAGTAGTCCGGGGGTCCTCCCCGAGGTGTTGGTTCTCCACCAGCCGAGTCGGGGTCACCGGGTGCAGTGTTGCAAGTCTCACGCTTCTTGCGGGGAGATTGCAGGGTTCTTTAAAGCTGCTCCTTTGGATAAAGTTGCAGTCTTTTTGGAGCAGGTCCGCTGTCCTCGGGAGTTTCTTGTCGTCGTCGAAGCAGGGCAGTCCTCAGAGGATTCAGAGGTCGCTGGTCCCTTTGGAAGGCGTCGCTGGAGCAGAGTTCTTTGGAAGGCAGGAGACAGGCCGGTGAGTTTCTGGAGCCAAGGCAGTAGTTGTCTTCTGGTCTTCCTCTGCAGGGGTTTTCAGCTAGGCAGTCCTTGTTGTTGCAGGAATCTGATTTTCTGGGTTCAGGGTAGCCCTTAAATACTAAATTTAAGGGCGTGTTTAGGTCTGGGGGGTTAGTAGCCAATGGCTACTAGCCCTGAGGGTGGGTACACCCTCTTTGTGCCTCCTCCCAAGGGGAGGGGGTCACAATCCTAACCCTATTGGGGGAATCCTCCATCTGCAAGATGGAGGATTTCTAAAAGTTAGAGTCACCTCAGCTCAGGACACCTTAGGGGCTGTCCTGACTGGCCAGTGACTCCTCCTTGTTGCTTTCTTTGTTCCCTCCAGCCTTGCCGCCAAAAGTGGGGGCCGTGGCCGGAGGGGGCGGGCAACTCCACTAAGCTGGAGTGCCCTGCTGGGCTGTGACAAAGGGGTGAGCCTTTGAGGCTCACCGCCAGGTGTTACAGCTCCTGCCTGGGGGAGGTGTTAGCATCTCCACCCAGTGCAGGCTTTGTTACTGGCCTCAGAGTGACAAAGGCACTCTCCCCATGGGGCCAGCAACATGTCTCTAGTGTGGCAGGCTGCTGGAACTAGTCAGCCTACACAGACAGTCGGTTAAGTTTCAGGGGGCACCTCTAAGGTGCCCTCTGGGGTGTATTTTGCAATAAAATGTACACTGGCATCAGTGTGCATTTATTGTGCTGAGAAGTTTGATACCAAACTTCCCAGTTTTCAGTGTAGCCATTATGGTGCTGTGGAGTCCGTGTTTGACAAACTCCCAGACCATATACTCTTATGGCTACCCTGCACTTACAATGTCTAAGGTTTTGTTTAGACACTGTAGGGGTACCATGCTCATGCACTGGTACCCTCACCTATGGTATAGTGCACCCTGCCTTAGGGCTGTAAGGCCTGCTAGAGGGGTGACTGACCTATACTTGCATAGGCAGTGAGAGGCTGGCATGGCACCCTGAGGGGAGTGCCATGTCGACTTACTCGTTTTGTTCTCACTAGCACACACAAGCTGCCAAGCAGTGTGTCTGTGCTGAGTGAGAGGTCTCCAGGGTGGCATAAGACATGCTGCAGCCCTTAGAGACCTTCCTTGGCATCAGGGCCCTTGGTACTAGAAGTACCAGTTACAAGGGACTTATCTGGATGCCAGGGTCTGGCAATTGTGGATACAAAAGTACAGGTTAGGGAAAGAACACTGGTGCTGGGGCCTGGTTAGCAGGCCTCAGCACACTTTCAATTGTAAACATATGTAAGGAAATGCCTCCTTGGCATGGTTGCCCCCTGACTTTTTGCCTTTGCTGATGCTATGTTTACAATTGAAAGTGTGCTGAGGCCTGCTAACCAGGCCCCAGCACCAGTGTTCTTTCCCTAACCTGTACTTTTGTATCCACAATTGGCAGACCCTGGCATCCAGATAAGTCCCTTGTAACTGGTACTTCTAGTACCAAGGGCCCTGATGCCAAGGAAGGTCTCTAAGGGCTGCAGCATGTCTTATGCCACCCTGGAGACCTCTCACTCAGCACAGACACACTGCTTGCCAGCTTGTGTGTGCTAGTGAGGACAAAACGAGTAAGTCGACATGGCACTCCCCTCAGGGTGCCATGCCAGCCTCTCACTGCCTATGCAGTATAGGTAAGCCACCCCTCTAGCAGGCCTTACAGCCCTAAGGCAGGGTGCACTATACCATAGGTGAGGGTACCAGTGCATGAGCATGGTACCCCTACAGTGTCTAAACAAAACCTTAGACATTGTAAGTGCAGGGTAGCCATAAGAGTATATGGTCTGGGAGTCTGTCAAACACGAACTCCACAGCACCATAATGGCTACACTGAAAACTGGGAAGTTTGGTATCAAACTTCTCAGCACAATAAATGCACACTGATGCCAGTGTACATTTTATTGTAAAATACACCACAGAGGGCACCTTAGAGGTGCCCCCTGAAACTTAACCGACTGTCTGTGTAGGCTGACTAGTTCCAGCAGCCTGCCACACCAGAGACATGTTGCTGGCCCCATGGGGAGAGTGCCTTTGTCACTCTGAGGCCAGTAACAAAGCCTGCACTGGGTGGAGATGCTAACACCTCCCCCAGGCAGGAGCTGTAACACCTGGCGGTGAGCCTCAAAGGCTCACCCCTTTGTCACAGCCCAGCAGGGCACTCCAGCTTAGTGGAGTTGCCCGCCCCCTCCGGCCACGGCCCCCACTTTTGGCGGCAAGGCTGGAGGGAACAAAGAAAGCAACAAGGAGGAGTCACTGGCCAGTCAGGACAGCCCCTAAGGTGTCCTGAGCTGAGGTGACTGACTTTTAGAAATCCTCCATCTTGCAGATGGAGGATTCCCCCAATAGGGTTAGGATTGTGACCCCCTCCCCTTGGGAGGAGGCACAAAGAGGGTGTACCCACCCTCAGGGCTAGTAGCCATTGGCTACTAACCCCCCAGACCTAAACACGCCCTTAAATTTAGTATTTAAGGGCTACCCTGAACCCTAGAAAATCAGATTCCTGCAACTACAAGAAGGACTGCCCAGCTGAAAACCCCTGCAGCGGAAGACCAGAAGACGACAACTGCCTTGGCTCCAGAAACTCACCGGCCTGTCTCCTGCCTTCCAAAGATCCTGCTCCAGCGACGCCTTCCAAAGGGACCAGCGACCTCGACATCCTCTGAGGACTGCCCCTGCTTCGAAAAGACAAGAAACTCCCGAGGACAGCGGACCTGCTCCAAGAAAAGCTGCAACTTTGTTTCCAGCAACTTTAAAGAACCCTGCAAGCTCGCCGCAAGAAGCGTGAGACTTGCAACACTGCACCCGGCGACCCCGACTCGGCTGGTGGCGATCCAACACCTCAGGAGGGACCCCAGGACTACTCTGATACTGTGAGTACCAAAACCTGTCCCCCCTGAGCCCCCACAGCGCCGCCTGCAGAGGGAATCCCGAGGCTTCCCCTGACCACGACTCTTTGAACCTAAAGTCCCGACGCCTGGGAGAGACCCTGCACCCGCAGCCCCCAGGACCTGAAGGACCGGACTTTCACTGGAGAAGTGACCCCCAGGAGTCCCTCTCCCTTGCCCAAGTGGAGGTTTCCCCGAGGAATCCCCCCCTTGCCTGCCTGCAGCGCTGAAGAGATCCCTAGATCTCTCATAGACTAACATTGCGAACCCGACGCTTGTTTCTACACTGCACCCGGCCGCCCCCGCGCCGCTGAGGGTGAAATTTCTGTGTGGACTTGTGTCCCCACCGGTGCCCTACAAAACCCCCCCTGGTCTGCCCTCCGAAGACGCGGGTACTTACCTGCAAGCAGACCGGAACCGGGACACCCCCTTCTCTCCATTCTAGCCTATGCGTTTTGGGCACCACTTTGAACTCTGCACCTGACCGGCCCTGAGCTGCTGGTGTGGTGACTTTGGGGTTGCTCTGAACCCCCAACGGTGGGCTACCTTGGACCAAGAACTAAGCCCTGTAAGTGTCTTACTTACCTGGTTAACCTAACAAATACTTACCTCCCCTAGGAACTGTGAAAATTGCACTAAGTGTCCACTTTTAAAACAGCTATTTGTGAATAACTTGAAAAGTATACATGCAATTTTGATGATTTGAAGTTCCTAAAGTACTTACCTGCAATACCTTTCGAATGAGATATTACATGTAGAATTTGAACCTGTGGTTCTTAAAATAAAGAAGATATTTTTCTATAACAAAACCTATTGGCTGGATTTGTCTCTGAGTGTGTGTACCTCATTTATTGTCTATGTGTATGTACAACAAATGCTTAACACTACTCCTTGGATAAGCCTACTGCTCGACCACACTACCACAAAATAGAGCATTGGTATTATCTCTTTTTGCCACTATCTTACCTCTAAGGGGAATCCTTGGACTGTGCATGCTATTCCTTACTTTGAAATAGCACATACAGAGCCAACTTCCTACAACATAGCATCAGCAAAGGCAAAAAGTCAGGGGGCAACCATGCCAAGGAGGCATTTCCTTACACCAATTGTCTGTGGTGATATTTTGCCAATGAGAGTGGAACTGCTGTAGTCTCTCTCCCCCCCCGCATACCCCACAGATGTGTGGAGTGGAAGGGAGTGAAGGAAGTCACTGCTTTGGTTGTATAGCTGGTTGTTTAGAGGTTTGGAATTTACCTCTATTTCTAGTATTGACCTCTGTATGTTCCTGTAAACCCACCTTGCTGGTACTGGGTTTGATATAGTTGCTTTGTTTGTGAGGTAGAAGCCTCTGAGGATTGTGCTCTAAAACCTCCTTGAAACTGAGTCTTACAAAATGACCCCCTATATGGTGTGGTGTACAAAGCAAACCATTGCTTTTGCCGTATCAGAGTTTTTTGTAATTTCTCAATTGTTGTGTCCACTTCTGGGCCAAAGAGGTCCTTTTTAATCAAAAGGCATGTTTAGCACAGCCTGTTGAATTTCTGGTTTAAAACCAGGAGTGTAGCCATGCATGTCTTCTGATTGTAATGGCTGTGTTAACGCTCCTTGCAGCGTTATCAGCAGCATCAAGGGCAGATCTTATTTGAGTGTTACTGATGGCTTGCCCTTCCTCTACCACTTTGTGCCCGCTTTTGGTGTTCTTTCGGGAAATGCTATGATATCCTGCATCTCATCCCAATGGGCTCCATCAGAGGGCTAGCAGTGCTTTAGAATTGGCTATTCTCCATTGATTCGCTGCCTGGGAAGCAACTCTTTTCCCTACAGCGTCAAATTTTGTGCTCTGTATCAGGAGAGGGTCACCGCCTGAAGACTGGTTATTTGCCCTCTTTCGTGCTGCACTAACCACCACTGAATCTGGAGGGAGGTGATGAGTAATATAATCTGGGTCAGAGGGTGCAGGCTTATATTTTTCTATTCTAGGTGTGATGATTCTAGATTTCACAGGCTCACTAAAAATGTAGTCTGTTTTTTACCATGCCTGGTAACATTGGGAGGCACTGGTACCTAGAATGTGTTGAAGATAATGTATTAAATAAAAAAATCTTCAAATGGCTCAGAATGCATTGTTACCCTATGATAAGCTGCAGCCCTGGCTATGATCTGGTTGTACTGTGGTATCCTCAGGTGGAGATGGTTTGGATGGGTAAGTATCTGGGTCATTATCTGGGATGGGATTGTAAAGGTCCCATGGATCTACTAGGTCTTCTTGTAAATAAAAAGTGTGCTGGAGAAGGCATTGGTGGACGGCTGGTGTGGCGAGAGATAGCTGTGGAGAATGAGGAGAAGAATGAGGAGGTGCAGAATGAGGTACTGGCTTCTACTTTTGCGCCTTTGCTGGTGGCTGTATAGTGTCCAGTTCTTGGAATGCCAGCTTTCTTTTTGTTTAAGGAAGGTGCAGTAACAATCCTTCCTGTCTCTATGGATGTGTATTTTAGATTCTCTCATCCATAATTTGGAGAATGGGCTCAATGTCACTCTTCCTAACAGGGTTTATGGTTCTCTTAATTTCTTGGAAAGTCCTTGCTCCTCTGTATATGATGTATTTCGGTTCCGAAGTCTTTTCGGTACCGAAAATGTTGTGGAAGGTCTCTGCTCTGAAGCAGGCTTTCAAAGTTTCGGCTCCGAAACTTGGGGTTTCCTGATGGGAGTCTGAAATGGATCCTTTTATAGTTTTATTCTACTTCGAAGTGCTTGGAGGAGTGGCCTTTTTCGTCACTGATATCGAGGATCGGTTGCCGACAGTCTTTTCGGGACGAACCATGGGCTTCCGGCAGTGGTGTACCCACGGCCTTAGGATGTTTTTGTGTGGGGGTGCAGGGGCAGACGTACTCACATACTGGCCAGCTGAGATGGATCGGTCGTCTTTGGATTCCTGTTGAGTTCTGTCTCAGATGGAGACTGCTGTCTATGCCTGCTCTTCTCCAGTGATGTTGAGATGTTCACTGCTTTGACACCATTTCAAGTGTTCGTGCTCTTCAATCTGAGAGTCTTTTTTGATCAAAACAATACAGGCCTCAGTTTTCCTCCTGATCGTCAAGTTGCAAACCTGTTGCTTGTGTGTATATAGGGGTACCTCACGTGGCACCGAGGGCAGAATGGGAATGGTGTCCGCTCCATCAGGCTCTCCACACGAAAGGCCCGAATAGGCCCAAGTTGGGCGCGCACCCCCCGAAGGGCAAACAAAAATGATTTTCCGATGGTACTACCAGTTCAATGCTAGATGGAGACCACGATCGAAACAATACCGACGAAAAGGAAGGTTTTCTAAACGTTTTCCTAATCGAAATCTCGGAGTGACAGGAAACTCGTCCGAACCCAACAGCAGAAAAAGAACAATCTAACAATGGAGTTGATGCCCATGCGCAATGGAATTGAGGAGTCACTCGATCCTGTGACTCCGAAAAGACTCCTTCGAAGAAAAAACTTGTAAAACTCCAAGCTCAACACTAGATGTCGGAATGGATATGCATTGCATGTGTATCTGCAGCTACACATGCCATTGAACATTATACATATTACATATAATGTTACTTACCCAGTGGACAGCTGTTTGCAGCATGTAATGCTGCAGATTCACATTATTTACATAGGTTCACCATCTAGTGCTGGGCTCCGAGTGATACAAGTTTTTTTTTTTTTTTTTTTTTGGAGAAGCTTTTGAGTCATGATAGAGTGACTCCTCTGACACTGCGCATGGGCATCAAATCCTGTTAGATTGTTTTCCCGCAGGAGGGTGAAGTAAGGAGTGAAGACATTTATATGTGCATGTATATAGTAAGAAAAAGATGTCCAACGCAATTTATATAAATATTTACATAAAGAATACTGCAACTACAGGCTACCAGGGAGGACACGTGTGAAATTGCAGCACTACATGCCACGAACAGATGTCCACTGGGTATGAGACATTTTCTGTTAGATGACATGTGTAGCTGCAGATACACATGCTTTGCATAGACTGAAAAGCAGTCCCTGCCTGAAATAAGCAGTGGCTAGCCTGTAGGAGTTTAAGTAGTCTGAAATAGTGTTTTAAGCACTGCTTGACCAACATTTGCTTCTTGGCGAGACAGCACATCCACATGGTAGTGTTTTGTAAATGTGTGGTGTGGATCATATGGCTGCTTTGCATATGACTGCAATTTGAATATTTCTCAAGAAGGTCACTGAAGCTTTTTTCCTAGTAGAATGTGCTTTAGGGGTAACTACTAGTTGCTTTTTAGCTTTAAGATAGCAAGTTTGAATACAGTTTACTATCCACCTGGCTAATCCTGGTTTTGAAATAGGATTACCCCTATGAGGTTGCTGAAAAGCCACAATTTTGTTTAGATTTTCTAAAATAGTTTCTTCTGTCTATATAACAGACAAGAGCTCTTTTGAGATCAAGTGTGTACAGCTCTTTAAACAACTGAATCTGGCTGTGGAAAGAAGACTGGCAATTCCACTGACTAATGTGAAGTGGTGAAACCACTGAGTTTGTCATAAGTACTATTTTGTGTTTGTGGATTTGGAAGAAAGGTTCTTCTAAAGTGAATGCTTGAATTTCACTGACTCACCTTAAAGTAATTGCTACTAAGAAAGCCACTTTCCATGAGAGAAATTGGAGAGTTCAAGAAAACATGGGCTCAAGTGTTGGACCCATAAGTCTTGCCAGTACAATGTTGATATTCCAAGCAGGAGGAGTTGTAGGTGGAATAACTTAAGGGCATCCATAAAAGCTTTAATGTCAGGAACCCTAAACAGAGAAATATGCTGTTTATTTTGGAGATAGCCTGATGTTACTGTTAAATGAATTTTAGTAGACGAATACGCAAGATTTTCTTTGTGATTCAAGCAAACAACATACAATATCTTGTACTGATGCTTTGAGGGGGACCAATGTTTTTGGGTTGACTAATATACAAAAGGTTTCCATTTAGACTTGTAGGACCGCCTAGTTGCAGGTTTACATGCTTTTAGAACGTCCATACATTCTGATGGAATCTATAAGTATCCAAACTATGACCAAATGAGACAAATTGCTAGGTAGAGCATACTGGGATGCCGGATCTGAACTTTGTTTTGAGTGAATAGGGCTGGTTTGTTTGGGAGCTTGTGATGTGGTACTACAGATAGGTTCAACAGTGTTGTGTATCCGTGTTGACATGCCCATGTGGGAGCTATGAGTATCAGAGAGGGAGGTGTGACTGATATTGTTGACCAGAAAGAGTTAGTGGGAGAGGTGGAAAAGTTTAAGCAAATATCCCTGACCAACTGGTCCATAGATCATTGCCCTTGGATCGATGGTGTGGGTACCTAGATGCAAAGTCTGGGCATTTTGCGCTTTCATTTCTTGCGAAGAGGTCTATGTGTGCTGTTCCCCACATGTGAAAATACTGTTGAATCACTTGTGGGAGAATTTCCCATTTGTGTATTTGTTGCTGCGTCCTGCTTAAGAGGTCTGCTAGTTGGTTGTGTATCTCTGGGATATACTCTGCTAGTAGTTGAATAAGATTGTGAATTTCCCATTTTCAAATTGTCAGTGCTAGAAGGAACAATTGAGATGTGCGCCTGCGCGCCCCCCACCTCCCCCCGTTTTGCAGATATGACAATGTATTAACACTGGTTTGTTTGTAATCTGGGACTGGAACACTGAGTGCTAAGAACACTGCTAGCAAATCAAAGTTGTTTATGTGGTAAGTCTGCTGAATTGAGACCCATTGTCCCCGTACTGTAAGATTGTTGAGATGGGCTCACCAGCCTGTCCTTGATGAATCTGTGGTAATTATGATCTGTGGCACAGGCCCCTGAAATGGCCACCCTTTTGACAAGTTGGTGTTTTTCCACCATTGCAGACAGTTGTAAGTTTGGCGGTCAAACACCACTAGATCATGAAGTTTACCCTGTGCCTGAGATCATTGTTGCAAGAGGCACCGTTGTAGGGGTCTAATGTTTAGACGTGCATTGGGTACTATTGATATGCACAATGCCATCATTCCCAACAGTTTCATAATAAACTTTACTGTGTACATTTGATTGTATTGTAGCCGAGTTGATTGAGAATCGCTTGAATTCTGTGGGTCTGGGTAAGCTAATGCTGACTGAGCGTTCAGAATTGCTCACAGATATGGTTGTATTTGCGCTGGTTATAGGTGAGATTTCTGGTAATTTGTGAACCCTAGACTGTGTAGGGTATAGATTGTGCATTGTGTGTGGTGTTGACAGGTTTGAATGGTGCTGGCTTTTATGAACCAGTCTTCACGATAGGGAAAAACATGTATGTTGTCTTCTGTGGTATGCTGCAACCACAGAGGCATTTGGTAAATACCCTTCCTTTTGTTACCCCAAAGGGTAGCACTTTGAATTGTTAGTGCTTTCCTGCTATCACAAACCGTAAGTATTTGCGATCTGCTGGATGTATGGGAATATGGAAGAAAGCATCTTTTTGATCTAATGCAGTCATGCAATCCTGTTTTTGTAGTAAGGTGATGACATCCTGAAGAGTGACGAAGTGGAAATGCTCTGAGAGAATGTAATGATTGAGGGGTCTGCGGTAGAGGACTGGTCTGAGTGTACCATCCTCCTTTGGTATGAGGATGTATAGAGAATATTCTCCTGTCCCTTGTTGAGGTATAGGTACTATCTATTGTACCTTTGAGTAGAAGTAAAATTGTACATTTTTTTTTTTTTTTTTTTTTAACAAAATGAGGTTCTGTAGAAGAAGCCTGTCTGAGCGAGGGGGAATATTTGGTGGAGCAGAGAGGAGTTCTAGGCAATAACCATTTTGGATAACTAACCGCACCCATTGATATAATGTAATGTTCTCACGGTGATGCCTCTATATGATCATTTGAAAGACCAGCTAGAGTAATATTGTTGTCCCTGCTTTTGTTGACACGTAGAGGCCTCTGATGTTGAGGGATTTAAAACCACCTCTGAAGTGGGGCCTGCGAAAAGCACCCTGAAGAGGTGTTGCATAAAGAGCACACATGACCTTCGCTGTGTCAACTCCTTTGAAAGAAAATTCTATGGTGGTATCCACCTCTGGTCCAAATAACTGCTGTAAGGAAATGCCTCCTTGTCATGGTTACCCCCTAACTTTTTGCCTTTGCTGATGTTAAGTTATGATTTGAAAGTGTGCTGGGACCCTGCTAACCAGCCCCCAGCAACAGTGTTCTTTCCCTAAACTGTACCTTCTCCATAATTGGCACAACCCTGGCACGTAAATCCCTTGTAACTGGTATACCTGGTACCAAGGGACCTGATGCCAGGGAAGGTCTCTAAGGGCTGCAGCATGTTTTATGCCACCCTGGGGACCCCTCACTCAACACATGCACACTGCTTCACAGTTTGTGTGTGCTGGTGGGGAGAAAGTGACTAAGTTGACATGGCACCCCCCCCCCCCCAGTGCCCTACAAAAGCCCCCTGGTCTGCCCTCCGAGGACATAGGTACTTACCTGCTGGCAGACTGGAACCAAGACACCCCTATTCTCCATTGAAGCCCATGTGTTTTGGGCACCTCTGACCTCTGCACTTGACCGGCCCTGAGCTGCTGGTGTGGTAACTTTGGGGTTGCCTTGAACCCCCAACGGTGGGCTACCTTGGACCCAACTTTAAACCCTGTAAGTGTTTTACTTACCTGTGAACTTAATTACTTACCTCCCCCAGGAACTGGAGATTTATTGCACTAAGTGTCCACTTTTAAAATAGCTTATTGCCGTTTGTCAAAACTGTACATGCTATTGTGATTATTCAAAGTTCCTAGAATACCCGAGTGAAATACCTTTCATTTGAAGTATTACTTGTAAATCTTGAACCTGTGGTTCTTTAAACTAAGAAAAGATTTTTCTATATAAAAACCTATTGGCCTGGATTAAGTCTTTGAGTGTTTGTTCCTCATTTATTGCCAGTGTGGGTACAACAAATGCTTAACACTACCCTCTGATAAGCCTACTGCTTGACCACACTACCACAAAATAGAGCATTAGAATTCTCTTTTTGCCACTATCTTACCTCTAAGGGTAACCCTTGGACTCTGCACACTTTCTTACTTTGAAATAGTATATACAGAGCCAACTTCCTACACTCCCAGTCCCTGTCTATGGGGACCCCAAGATCTGTTTACCATTTTTGTTTAAGCGCTGTTAATGGGAGTGTCAGTGTTTATTTTTCTATAGAGATAGGATACTGTTCTATTTGTCCCTGCTGTGTAACCGAGGGATTGTTTTATTCCAGATATAGGTGGCTCCGAACTATCGACGTGCCAGTGCTTGTTAATTATATTTGTGATTGCTCTAGGGAGCAGGAAATTCCCCCTTGGGATCTGATATCAGCTTTGAAAGTCCTCAAAGGGTAACAGGGTGTTTGCCTCGTACAGGGTGCCCAGTGTGGTGGATCCGGTTCTCCCAAAAAAAATTCCCCACTCCAGTTGCTCTTATGTGGAAGTGTTAACAGGCATTGCATTGGCATCTCAGGGCCATAAGGCCGGGGCACTTCGTCCTACAAAGGTGCTGTTTCCAGCATTTATGGATTACTTCCAGGGCCTGGGATCTAGGAAGCACAGGGGGGGGCAGAGACTTAAAATAACACTGCTCAATAATGATAGTTCGGGGGTAAATGGTAATTGTAGGAAGTTGGCTCTCTATGTGCTATTTCAAAGTAAGGAATAGCATGCACAGAGTCCAAGGGTTCCCCTTAGAGGTAAAATAGTGGTAAAAAGAGATAATACTAATGCTCTATTTTGTGGTAGTGTGGTCGAGCAGTAGGCTTATCCAAGGAGTAGTGTTAAGCATTTGTTGTACATACACAGACAATAAATGAGGTACACACACTCAGACAAATCCAGCCAATAGGTTTTGTTATAGAAAAATATCTTTTCTTAGTTTATTTAAAGAACCACAGGTTCAAATTTTACATGTAATAGCTCTTTTGAAAGGTATTGCAGGTAAGTACTCTAGGAACTTTGAATCATTACTTTAGCATGTATACTTTTTACATAAAACACAATAAGCTGTTTTAAAAGTGGACAGTGCAATTTTCACAGTTCCTGGGGAGGTAAGTTGTTAGTTTTCACAGGTAAGTAAGTCACTTACAGGTTTGAGTTTTTGGTCCAAGGTAGCCCACCGTTGGGGGTTCAGAGCAACCCCAAAGTTATCACACCAGCAGTTCAGGGCTGGTCAGGTGCAAAGGTCAAAGAGGTGCCCAAAACATAGGCTATAATGGAGAGAAGGGTGTGCCCCGGTTCCAGTCTGCCAGCAGGTAAGTACCCGCGTCTTCGGAGGGCAGACCAGGGGGGTTTTGTAGGGCACCGGGGGGGGGACACAAAGTAGCACAGAAAGTACACCCTCAGCAGCGCGGGGGCGGCCGGGTGCAGTGTGCAAACATGCGTCGGGTTTCCTTCAGGTTTCAATGGGAGACCAAGGGGTCTCTTCAGCGATGCAGGCAGGCAAGGGGGGGGCTCCTCGGGGTAGCCACCACCTGGGCAAGGGAGAGGGCCTCCTGGGGGTCACTCCTGCACAGAAGTTCCGTTTCTTTAGGGGCTGGGGGCTGCGGGTGAAGGGTCTTTTCCAGCAGTCGGGAAATGGAGTTCAGACAGTCGCGGTCAGGGGGAGCCTGGGGATTCCCTCTGCAGGCGTCGCTGAGGGGGCTCAGGGGGGGGACAACTTTGGTTACTCACAGTCGTAGAGTCGCCGGAGGGTCCTCCCTGAGTTGGTTGTTCTCCACCAGTCGAGTCGGGGTCGCCGGGTGCAGTGTTGCAAGTCTCACGCTTCTTGCGGGGAGTTGCAGGGGTCTTTAAATCTGCTCCTTGTAACAAAGTTGCAGTTCTTTTGGAGCAGTGCCGCTGTCCTCGGGAGGTTCTTGTCTTTTTCGAAGCAGGGCAGTCCTCAGAGGATTCAGAGGTCGCTGGTCCCTTGGAAAGCGTCGCTGGCGCAGGTTTCTTTGGAAGGCAGGAGACAGGCCGGTAAGTCTGGGGCCAAGGCAGTTGGTGTCTTCTGGTCTTCCTCTGCAGGGGTTTTTCAGCTCAGCAGTCCTTGTAGTTGCAGGAATCTAAATCTTTAGGTTCATGGAAGCCCTTAAATACTAAATTTAAGGGCGTGTTTAGGTCTGGGGGGGTTAGTAGCCAATGGCTACTAGCCCTGAGGGTGGGTACACCCTCTTTGTGCCTCCTCCCAAGGGGAGGGGGGTCACATCCCTAATCCTATTGGGGGAATCCTCCATCTGCAAGATGGAGGATTTCTACAAGTTAGAGTCACCTCAGCTCAGGACACCTTAGGGGCTGTCCTGACTGGCCAGTGACTCCTCCTTGTTATTCTCATTATTTTCTCCGGCCTTGCCGCCAAAAGTGGGGGCCGGGGCCGGAGGGGGCGGGCAACTCCACTAGCTGGAGTGTCCTGCGGTGCTGTGACAAAGGGGTGAGCCTTTGAGGCTCACCGCCAGGTGTTACAGCTCCTGCCTGGGGGAGGTGTTAGCATCTCCACCCAGTGCAGGCTTTGTTACTGGCCTCAGAGTGACAAAGGCACTCTCCCCATGGGGCCAGCAACATGTCTCTAGTGTGGCAGGCTGCTGGAACCAGTCAGCCTACACAGATAGTCGGTTAAGTTTCAGGGGGCACCTCTAAGGTGCCCTCTGTGGTGTATTTTACAATAAAATGTACACTGGCATCAGTGTGCATTTATTGTGCTGAGAAGTTTGATACCAAACTTCCCAGTTTTCAGTGTAGCCATTATGGTGCTGTGGAGTTCGTGTAAAACAGACTCCCAGACCATATACTCTTATGGCTACCCTGCACTTACAATGTCTAAGGTTTTACTTAGACACTGTAGGGGCACAGTGCTCATGCACTGGTGCCCTCACCTATGGTGTAGTGCACCCTGCCTTAGGGCTGTAAGGCCTGCTAGAGGGGTGACTTATCTATACTGCATAGGCAGTGTGAGGTTGGCATGGCACCCTGAGGGGAGTGCCATGTCGACTTACTCGTTGTGTGCTCACCAGCACACAAGCTGGCAAGCAGTGTGTCTGTGCTGAGTGAGGGGTCCCCAGGGTGGCATAAGATATGCTGCAGCCCTTAGAGACCTTCCCTGGCATCAGGGCCCTTGGTACCAGGGCTACCAGTTACAAGGGACTTACCTGGATGCCAGGGTGTGCCAATTGTGAATACAAAAGTACAGGTTAGGGAAAGAACACTGGTGCTGGGGCCTGGTTTGCAGGCCTCAGCACACTTTCAATTCAAAACATAGCATCAGCAAAGGCAAAAAGTCAGGGGGTAACCATGCCAAGGAGGCATTTCCTTACAAGCTGCTAATATACTTCGAAATCTGCACAGTAGGCAGTTTCATTACGGTTAGTGCTAGTCTCCTCCTCCTGCCCGTCCCCCAGATAATGAAAATGTCACTTACCCAGTGTACATCTGTTCGTGGCATCAGTCGCTGAAGATTCACATGTTGTGCATAGCCCGCCATCTGGTGTTGGGTCGGAGTGTTACAAGTTGTTTTTCTTCGAAGAAGTCTTTCGAGTCACGGGACCGAGGGACTCCTCCTCTTTGTCTCCATTGCGCATGGGCGTCGACTCCATCTTCGATTGTTTTCCCCGCAGAGGGTGAGGTAGGAGTTGTGTAGTAATAGTGCCCATGCAATGGAGTAAATATGTACCTATTTAAGATTTAATATATTTACAAATGTACAAAGTTGAAGCTAACTTCCAAACGGCTACAGGCTCCCGGGGAGGTGGGTGGGCACATGTGAATCTTCAGCGACTGATGCCACGAACAGATGTACACTGGGTAAGTGACATTTTCAGTTCGATGGCATCTGTCGCTGTAGATACACATGTTGTGCATAGACTAGTAAGCAGTTATCTCCCCAAAAGCGGTGGCTCAGCCTGTAGGAGTGGAAGTAGTCTGAAATAAGGTTCTTAGTACGGCTTGACCTACTGTGGCTTGTTGTGCGGATAGCACGTCTACACAGTAGTGCTTGGTAAATGTGTGAGGCGTAGACCATGTGGCTGCCTTACATATTTTGTGCATTGGAATATTCCCTAGGAAGGCCATGGTAGCGCCTTTCTTTCTGGTTGAGTGTGCCCTTGGTGTAATGGGCAGTTGTCTTTTTGCTTTAGGGTAGTAGATTTGGATGCACTTAACTATCCATCTGGCTATACCCTGTTTCGATATTGGGTTTCCTGCGTGAGGTTTTTGAAATGCAATAAACAGTTGTTTAGTTTTTCTGATGTTTTTAGCTCTGTCGATGTATGTCATTAGTGCTCTTTTGACGTCTAATGTATGTAGTGCCCTTTCAGCTATGGAATTTGGCTGTGGGAAGAACACTGGTAGCTCTACCGTTTGATTTAGGTGGAACGGTGAAATAACCTTTGGCAAAAATTTAGGATTGGTCCTTAGGACTACTTTATTTTTGTGTAGTTGGATAAAAGGTTATTGTATTGTAAACGCCTGAATTTCACTTACTCTTCTTAGAGATGTGATGGCGATGAGAAATGCAACTTTCCAGGTTAGGAATTGTATTTCGCAAGAGTGCATAGGTTCAAAGGATGGACCCATGAGTCTTGTTAAGACGATGTTGAGGTTCCATGAAGGAACAGGTGGTGTCCTTGGTGGTATAATTCTTTTGAGGCCTTCCATAAACGCTTTAATGACAGGTATCCTAAATAGTGAAGTTGAATGGGTAATCTGCAGGTATGCAGATATTGCTGCGAGGTGTATTTTAATGGAAGAGAAGGCCAGGTTCGATTTTTGTAAGTGTAGTAAGTAGCCCACTACATCCTTTGGAGATGCGTGTAATGGTTGAATTTGATTATGATGGCAGTAGCAAACAAACCTTTTCCATTTGCTTGCATAGCAGTGTCTAGTGGATGGTCTTCTAGCTTGCTTTATGACTTCCATACATTCTTGTGTGAGGTTTAAGTGTCCGAATTCTAGGATTTCAGGAGCCAGATTGCTAGATTCAGCGATGCTGGGTTTGGATGCCTGATCTGTTGTTTGTGTTGTGTTAACAGATCTGGCCTGTTGGGCAACTTGACGTGGGGTACTACTGATCGGTCTAGCAGTGTTGTGTACCATGGTTGCCTTGCCCATGTTGGTGCTATCAGTATGAGTTTGTTTTGACTCAATTTGTTTACTAGATATGGAAGGAGAGGGAGAGGGGGAAAAGCGTACGCAAATATCCCTGACCAGTTCATCCATAGGGCATTGCCTTGAGATTGCCTGTGCGGGTATCTGGATGCGAAGTTATGGCATTTTGCGTTCTCCTTTGTTGCAAATAAGTCTATTTGAGGTGTTCCCAACGTTTGAAGTAAGTGTTTAGAATTTGGGGGTGAATTTCCCATTCGTGGACCTGTTGGTGATCGAGAGAGTGTCTGCAAGTTGATTCTGGATCCCTGGAATAAACTGTGCTATTAGGCGAATGTGGTTGTGAATTGCCCATTGCCATATTTTTTGTGCCAGAAGGCACAGCTGTCTCAAGTGTGTCCCCCCCTGTTTGTTTAGATAATACATTGTCGTCATGTTGTCCGTTTTGACAAGAATGTATTTGTGAGTTATGATTGGTTGAAATGCTTTTAATGCTTGGAAAACTGCTAGTAGTTCGAGGTGATTTATATGCAGCTTTCTTTGATGTACGTCCCATTGTCCTTGTATGCTGTGTTGATTGAGGTGTGCTCCCCACCCTGTCATGGCAGCATCTGTTGTTATCACGTATTGTGGCACTGGGTCTTGGAAAGGCCGCTCTTTGTTTAAATTTATATTGTTCCACCATAGAAGCGAGAGGTATGTTAGGCGGTCTATCAACACCAGATCTAGAAGCTGACCCTGTGCTTGTGACCATTGTGATGCTAGGCACTGTTGTAAGGGCCGCATGTGCAACCTTGCGTTTGGGACAATGGCTATGCATGAGGACATCATGCCTAGGAGTTGTAATATCATCTTCGCCTGTATTCTTTGTGTTGGATACATGCGTTGTATAATCTTTTTGAAATTTTGAACCCTTTGTGGACTTGGAGTGGCTATTCCCCTCGTTGTGTCTATTGTCGCTCCTAGGTATTGTTGTACTTTGCACGGCAGAATGTGTGATTTCGCATAGTTGATGGTGAAACCGAGTTTGTAGAGGGTTTGTATGACCTGATCTGTGTGGTGTGAGCACCTTGTCAGTGAGTCGGTCTTGATTAGCCAGTCGTCTAGATACGGGAATACGTGTATTTGCTGCCTTCTGATGTGTGCAGCCACTACTGCTAGGCATTTTGTGAAGACTCTTGGTGCAGTTGTTAAACCGAACGGCAATACTTTGAATTGGTAATGTATTCCTTTGAATACGAACCTTAGGTATTTTCTGTGCGACGGATGTATTGGTATGTGGAAATACGCGTCTTTGAGATCTAAGGTTGTCATGTAATCTTGTTGCTTTAGCCATGGTAACACTTCCTGTAGCGTGACCATGTGAAAGTGTTCTGATTTGATGTATGTGTTTAGTGTTCTGAGGTCTAGGATTGGTCTCAGTGTTTTGTCCTTCTTTGGTATTAGAAAGTACGGTGAGTAAACCTCTGTATTTGTTTGTGTATCTGGTACCAGTTCTATTGCGTTCTTTTGCAGTAATGCTTGAACTTCTATTTCTAGGAGGTCCGAATGTTGTTTTGATATATTCTGTGTTTTTGGTGGTATGTTTGGAGGGATTTGTAGAAATTCTATGCAATAACCATGTTGGATAATTGCTAAGACCCAAGTGTCTGTTGTTATTTTCTCCCACGCTTGGTAATACTGACTTATTCTTCCCCCCACTGGTGTTGCGTGGAGGGGATGAGTGACGTGTGAGTCACTGTTTGGTTGTAGGTGTTTTGGGGCTTTGAAATTTTCCCCTGCTTCTAGGGAATTGTCCTCTGTATTGGCCCCGAAAGCCTCCCCTTTGGTACTGTCCCTGGTAGGTGGACGGTGTTGAATGTGAGGTACTGGCTTGTGTGGCTTAACCCCGAAACCCCCCTCTAAAGGTTGTCTTGCGGAAGGTGTTGAAAGTGCCTCTGCTCTGCGGGGAGTAGAGCGCGCCCATGGCTTTTGCAGTGTCAGTGTCCTTTTTTAGCTTCTCAATTGCCGTGTCCACTTCAGGTCCAAACAATTGTTGCTCATTGAATGGCATATTGAGCACTGCCTGCTGTCTCTCTGGTTTAAAACCAGATGTTCGTAGCCACGCGTGCCTTCGTATGGTTACTGCCGTGTTAATTGTTCTTGCCGCTGTGTCCGCTGCGTCCATAGAGGAGCGTATCTGGTTATTGGAGATGTTTTGGCCCTCCTCAACCACTTGTTTCGCCCTCTTTTATAGTTCTGTGGGTAGATGCTCAATGAGGTGTTGCATCTCGTCCCAGTAGGCTCTGTCATATCGCGCTAGGAGCGCTTGAGTTAGCAATGCGCCACTGGTTTGCAGCCTGTACTGTGACCCTTTTACCGGCTGCATCGAACTTGCGGCTCTCCTTATCCGGGGGTGGTGCATCGCCCGATGTGTGAGAGTTTGCTCTCTTGCGAGCTGCCCCTACCACAACCGAATCTGGTGGCAGTTGTGAGGTGATGAAACCTGGGTCTGTGGGAGGTGCTTTATATTTCTTTTCCACCCTCGGTGTTATTGCCCTACTCGACAGGCTCTTTGAATATGTCCTTTGCGTGCCTTAGCATTCCTGGGAGCATAGGCAGGCTTTGGTAGGTGCTATGTGTGGAAGAGAGGGTGTTGAAGAGGAAGTCATCCTCGACAGGCTCAGAGTGTAGAGACACGTTATGGAACTCTGCTGCTCTAGCCACCACTTGTGAATATGCTGTGCTGTCTTCTGGTGGTGAGGGCTTTGTAGGATACGCCTCTGGACTGTTGTCTGACACTGGGGCGTCGTATAAGTCCCAAGCATCTTGGTCCTGGTCACCTTGGCTTAAGGTGGTGTGAGCCGGTGAATGTGACGGAGTCTGTGCCGGTGAAATGTGAGCTACAGGTGGAAGAGAGGGTGGCGGAGTTACCTTCTTCACCAGTTTTGTTTGTGGTGCTTGTTCTTGTTGGAATTCAAGTCTCCTCTTCCTCCTAATAGGGGGAAGGGTGCTTATTTTCCCTGTTCCACTCTGTATAAAAAAATCCGTTTGAGTGTGGTCCACCTCGGTGGATTGTAATTCCTCCTCGAATCTATGCTTTTGCATTTGAGAGGACAGTGATTGTTCCTCTGAATAGGAACCGGTAGTTGGCTCGGTTGCGGGTCGTTTTGGCACCGAAACTATGTCCACGCTCTTTTTCGGCTCCGAGGCGACTTTTCTCTTTTTCGGAGTCGAACCCTGTAAAGAAATGGCTCCCTGTTGCAGTTACCCCCCACTTTTTGCCTGATACTGATGCTGACTTGACTGAGAAGTGTGCTGGGACCCTGCTAACCAGGCCCCAGCACCAGTGTTCCTTCACCTAAAATGTACCATTGTATCCACAATTGGCAGACCCTGGCATCCAGATAAGTCCCTTGTAACTGGTACTTCTATTACCAAGGGCCCTGATGCCAAGGAAGGTCTCTAAGGGCTGCAGCATGTCTTATGCCACCCTGGAGACCTCTCACTCAGCACAGACACACTGCTTACAAGCCTGTGTGTGCTAGTGAGAACAAAATGAGTAAGTCGACATGGCACTCCCCTCAGGGTGCCATGCCAGCCTCTCACTGCCTATGCAGTATAGGTAAGACACCCCTCTAGCAGGCCTTACAGCCCTAAGGCAGGGTGCACTATACCATAGGTGAGGGTACCAGTGCATGAGCACTGTGCCCCTACAGTGTCTAAACAAAACCTTAGACATTGTAAGTGCAGGGTAGCCATAAGAGTATATGGTCTGGGAGTCTGTTTTACACGAACTCCACAGCACCATAATGGCTACACTGAAAACTGGGAAGTTTGGTATCAAACTTCTCAGCACAATAAATGCACACTGATGCCAGTGTACATTTTATTGTAAAATACACCACAGAGGGCACCTTAGAGGTGCCCCCTAAAACTTAACCGACTATCTGTGTAGGCTGACTAGTTCCAGCAGCCTGCCACACTAGAGACATGTTGCTGGCCCCATGGGGAGAGTGCCTTTGTCACTCTGAGGCCAGTAACAAAGCCTGCACTGGGTGGAGATGCTAACACCTCCCCCAGGCAGGAGCTGTGACACCTGGCGGTGAGCCTCAAAGGCTCACCCCTTTGTCACAGCCCAGCAGGGCACTCCAGCTTAGTGGAGTTGCCCGCCCCCTCCGGCCACGGCCCCCACTTTTGGCGGCAAGGCTGGAGGGAACAAAGAAAGCAACAAGGAGGAGTCACTGGCCAGTCAGGACAGCCCCTAAGGTGTCCTGAGCTGAGGTGACTGACTTTTAGAAATCCTCCATCTTGCAGATGGAGGATTCCCCCAATAGGGTTAGGATTGTGACCCCCTCCCCTTGGGAGGAGGCACAAAGAGGGTGTACCCACCCTCAGGGCTAGTAGCCATTGGCTACTAACCCCCCAGACCTAAACACGCCCTTAAATTTAGTATTTAAGGGCTACCCTGAACCCTAGAAAATTAGATTCCTGCAACTACAAGAAGAAGGACTGCCTAGCTGAAAACCCCTGCAGAGGAAGACCAGAAGACGACAACTGCCTTGGCTCCAGAAACTCACCGGCCTGTCTCCTGCCTTCCAAAGATCCTGCTCCAGCGACGCCTTCCAAAGGGACCAGCGACCTCGACATCCTCTGAGGACTGCCCCTGCTTCGAAAAGACAAGAAACTCCCGAGGACAGCGGACCTGCTCCAAGAAAAGCTGCAACTTTGTTTCCAGCAACTTTAAAGAACCCTGCAAGCTCCCCGCAAGAAGCGTGAGACTTGCAACACTGCACCCGGCGACCCCGACTCGGCTGGTGGCGATCCAACACCTCAGGAGGGACCCCAGGACCACTCTGATACTGTGAGTACCAAAACCTGTCCCCCCTGAGCCCCCACAGCGCCGCCTGCAGAGGGAATCCCGAGGCTTCCCCTGACCGCGACTCTTTGAATCCAAAGTCCCGACGCCTGGGAGAGACCCTGCACCCGCAGCCCCCAGGACCTGAAGGACCGGACTTTCACTGGAGGAGTGACCCCCAGGAGTCCCTCTCCCAAGTGGAGGTTTCCCCGAGGAATCCCCCCCTTGCCTGCCTGCAGCGCTGAAGAGATCCCGAGATCTCTCATAGACTAACATTGCGAACCTGACGCTTGTTTCTACACTGCACCTGGCCGCCCCCGCGCCGCTGAGGGTGAAATTTCTGTGTGGACTTGTGTCCCCCCCGGTGCCCTACAAAACCCCCCTGGTCTGCCCTCCGAAGACGCGGGTACTTACCTGCAAGCAGACCGGAACCGGGGCACCCCCTTCTCTCCATTCTAGCCTATGTGTTTTGGGCACCACTTTGAACTCTGCACCTGACCGGCCCTGAGCTGCTGGTGTGGTGACTTTGGGGTTGCTCTGAACCCCCAACGGTGGGCTACCTTGGACCAAGAACTAAGCCCTGTAAGTGTCTTACTTACCTGGTTAACCTAACAAATACTTACCTCCCCTAGGAACTGTGAAAATTGCACTAAGTGTCCACTTTTAAAACAGCTATTTGTCAATAACTTGAAAAGTATACATGCAATTTTGATGATTTGAAGTTCCTAAAGTACTTACCTGCAATACCTTTCGAATGAGATATTACATGTAGAATTTGAACCTGTGGTTCTTAAAATAAACTAAGAAAAGATATTTTTCTATATAAAAACCTATTGGCTGGATTTGTCTCCGAGTGTGTGTACCTCATTTATTGTCTATGTGTATGTACAACAAATGCTTAACACTACTCCTTGGATAAGCCTACTGCTCGACCACACTACCACAAAATTGAGCATTAGTATTATCTCTTTTTGCCACTATCTTACCTCTAAGGGGAACCCTTGGACTCTGTGCATGCTATTCCTTACTTTGAAATAGCACATACAGAGCCAACTTCCTACATTGGTGGATCAGCGGTGGGGTACAAGACTTTGCATTTGCTGGACTACTCAGCCAATACCTGATCACACGACAAATTCCAAAATTGTCATTAGAAATTCATTTTTGCAATTTGAAATTTTTCTAAATTCTTAAAAGTCCTGCTAGGGCCTTGTGTGTTAAGTCCCTGTTTAGCATTGTCTTTTAGAGTTAAAAGTTTGTTAAAAGTTTGAAATTAGATTCTAGAAACAGTTTTAGATTCTTTAAAAAGTATACCAACTCTTAGCAGAATAATGTCTGATACAGAGATGCAGGTGGTGGAACTCGACACCACACCTTACCTCCATCTTAAGATGAGGGAGCTAAGGTCTCTCTGTAATATAAAGAAAATAACCATTGGCTCCAGACCTACCAAAATTCAGCTCCAGGAGCTGTTGGCAGAGTTTGAAAAAGCCAACCCCTCTGAGGATGACTTCACAGAGGAAGAAATTAGTGACTTGGAGGGCAATTCCCCCCTTCCAGTCCTAAATAGGGAGACCAGGGCCTCTCAAGCCCTGTCTCCAAAAATGATAGTCAGAAATGTTGCTTCCCTCACAGGAGGGTCCAGCATTTCTGAAATCACTGAGGATGCTCTCAGTGAAGATGACCCCCTGTTAGCCAGGATGGTCAAAAGATTGGCTTTGGAAAAGCAGCTCCTAGCCATAGAAAGGGAAAGAAAAGAGATGGGCCTAGGTCCCATCAATGGTGGCAGCAACTTAAATAGGGTCAGAGATTCTCCTGACATCCTAAAAATCCCCAAAGGGATTGTAACAAAATATGAAGATGGTGATGACATCACCAAATGGTTCACAGCTTTTGAGAGGGCTTGTGTAACCAGAAAAGTGAACAGATCTCACTGGGGTGCTCTCCTTTGGGAAATGTTCACTGGAAAGTGTAGGGATAGACTCCTCACACTCTCTGGAAAAGATGCAGAATCTTATGACCTCATGAAGGGTACCCTGATTGAGGGCTTTGGATTCTCCACTGAGGAGTATAGAATTAGATTCAGGGGGGCTCAAAAATCCTCGAGCCAGACCTGGGTTGATTTTGTAGACTACTCAGTAAAAACACTAGATGGTTGGTTAACTGGAAATGAAGTGTGTGACTATGTTGGGCTTTATAATTTGTTTATGAAAGAACACATTTTAAGTAACTGCTTCAATGAAAAGTTGCATCAGTATCTGGTAGACCTAGGTCCAATTTCTCCCCAAGAATTGGGAAAGAAGGCAGACCACTGGGTCAAGACTAGGGTAACCAAAACTTCCACTGGGGGTGACCAAAAGAAAGGGGTTACAAAAACTCCCCAGGAGAAAGTGGGTGACACTAGAAACAAAGAAAAAGAGTCCTCTGTAGGCCCCCAAAAACCAGAACAGGTGGGTGGGCCCCAAGACACAACCCAAAACAAAGGTGGGTACCAGGGTAAGAACTGGGATGCCACTAAGGCATGGTGCCACAACTGTAAACAGTCTGGACACCACCCCAAGGACACTTCTTGTCCCAAAAACAAACCCCAGAACAAAATTCCTGGGGTAACCAGTGTAGCCATGGGAGATGACTCCTCAGATGAGGAGGTCTTCCTAGCCTTCAACTGGAAACAGGGCCCAACAGGTGAGTTGGAGATTCCAGAGGGAAGTAGACACTTCCACCACCTACTGGTGAATGGAATCCCAACCACTGCCCTGAGAGACACTTGTGCCAGTCACACTATTGTGCATGACAGGCTGGTGCTCTCAAACCAGTACATCCCAGGTGAGACTGCCAGGGTAAGAGTTAGCCTAGACAGGGTCACTAAGAGGCCTGTGGCTTTAGTGCCCATAGAAGTGGGTGGCACTCTTAGCTGGAGAAGGGTAGTAGTCAGTACAGACCTCCCCCTTGATTGTCTCCTTGGAAATGACTACCCAGAGGTTAGTCAGAGCCCAAGAGAGAAACTGGTCCAGTGCCAGTCCTCTCCCAAGGATTCTGGAAGTCCTGCCTCTGCAGTAAATGCAAGCAGGCCCCAGAAGAAGAAGAAAAGAAAACAGAGTAGGAAGGGTGGACAACCTTTAGCCAAGGTTACAGCAAGCCAAGGAGATTTTGCTCCAGTAGGGGAGAACTCCAAAAATGGCCCTGATAAAGTCCAACCTGACCCACAAGAAGTCCTGGCTAGTCAGGCAACTGTTAAACCTGAGTGGGTGGCTCCTCAGCTAACAGAAGAAAGAGTGGAAGAAGGGTGTTTACTACAAGATGTGGTAACCCCCCACTCTAATACAGCAGACAGGCAACCTGAACCCAAAGAAGCCTGTAACTTAGCCCCTTCCCTTTTAGGTGAAGAGCTAAAGGTGTGGTTCTGGGCACTGACAGCTGTCAGTGGCCTCTGCTGGGTGTTAGCCTTTATGGCTGCACTATCCTTAGCATGGTGGTCTGACCCCATGCCAAATAGCAAGTTAGGCCCCCTGACCCTATTGGTCATGGTGGGGTTACTCCAGCTCTGGGTAAGCTAGGGGTAACCCTGGCCAAGATAAGGTTAGCAGAGGTGGATACCTCTAAGACCAAAATAGAAAGAATGGGTGGAGACATTGAAGAGGCAGACAAGAGGCAATTCAGACTAGGTCCTATCACTGTGGAAGTGGGTCAGTTCCCCAAAGGGAATGACCTGAACAGAAGGATGTAAGGCAGAGTAGGCCCTGCAACTAACCAGCCTATTTCTCCTACTCTTCCTCGCCTGACAGACTAGGAAGACTCTCCCAGCTTGGGCTGAGTCTCCTGGCCTGAAGGCTGGGGGGGGCTTGTGTAAAGAAATGGCTCCCTGTTGCAGTTACCCCCCACTTTTTGCCTGATACTGATGCTGACTTGACTGAGAAGTGTGCTGGGACCCTGCTAACCAGGCCCCAGCACCAGTGTTCCTTCACCTAAAATGTACCATTGTATCCACAATTGGCAGACCCTGGCATCCAGATAAGTCCCTTGTAACTGGTACTTCTAGTACCAAGGGCCCTGATGCCAAGGAAGGTCTCTAAGGGCTGCAGCATGTCTTATGCCACCCTGGAGACCTCTCACTCAGCACAGACACACTGCTTACAAGCCTGTGTGTGCTAGTGAGAACAAAACGAGTAAGTCGACATGGCACTCCCCTCAGGGTGCCATGCCAGCCTCTCACTGCCTATGCAGTATAGGTAAGACACCCCTCTAGCAGGCCTTACAGCCCTAAGGCAGGGTGCACTATACCATAGGTGAGGGTACCAGTGCATGAGCACTGTGCCCCTACAGTGTCTAAACAAAACCTTAGACATTGTAAGTGCAGGGTAGCCATAAGAGTATATGGTCTGGGAGTCTGTTTTACACGAACTCCACAGCACCATAATGGCTACACTGAAAACTGGGAAGTTTGGTATCAAACTTCTCAGCACAATAAATGCACACTGATGCCAGTGTACATTTTATTGTAAAATACACCACAGAGGGCACCTTAGAGGTGCCCCCTAAAACTTAACCGACTATCTGTGTAGGCTGACTAGTTCCAGCAGCCTGCCACACTAGAGACATGTTGCTGGCCCCATGGGGAGAGTGCCTTTGTCACTCTGAGGCCAGTAACAAAGCCTGCACTGGGTGGAGATGCTAACACCTCCCCCAGGCAGGAGCTGTGACACCTGGCGGTGAGCCTCAAAGGCTCACCCCTTTGTCACAGCCCAGCAGGGCACTCCAGCTTAGTGGAGTTGCCCGCCCCCTCCGGCCACGGCCCCCACTTTTGGCGGCAAGGCTGGAGGGAACAAAGAAAGCAACAAGGAGGAGTCACTGGCCAGTCAGGACAGCCCCTAAGGTGTCCTGAGCTGAGGTGACTGACTTTTAGAAATCCTCCATCTTGCAGATGGAGGATTCCCCCAATAGGGTTAGGATTGTGACCCCCTCCCCTTGGGAGGAGGCACAAAGAGGGTGTACCCACCCTCAGGGCTAGTAGCCATTGGCTACTAACCCCCCAGACCTAAACACGCCCTTAAATTTAGTATTTAAGGGCTACCCTGAACCCTAGAAAATTAGATTCCTGCAACTACAAGAAGAAGGACTGCCTAGCTGAAAACCCCTGCAGAGGAAGACCAGAAGACGACAACTGCCTTGGCTCCAGAAACTCACCGGCCTGTCTCCTGCCTTCCAAAGATCCTGCTCCAGCGACGCCTTCCAAAGGGACCAGCGACCTCGACATCCTCTGAGGACTGCCCCTGCTTCGAAAAGACAAGAAACTCCCGAGGACAGCGGACCTGCTCCAAGAAAAGCTGCAACTTTGTTTCCAGCAACTTTAAAGAACCCTGCAAGCTCCCCGCAAGAAGCGTGAGACTTGCAACACTGCACCCGGCGACCCCGACTTGGCTGGTGGCGATCCAACACCTCAGGAGGGACCCCAGGACCACTCTGATACTGCGAGTACCAAAACCTGTCCCCCCTGAGCCCCCACAGCGCCGCCTGCAGAGGGAATCCCGAGGCTTCCCCTGACCGCGACTCTTTGAATCCAAAGTCCCGACGCCTGGGAGAGACCCTGCACCCGCAGCCCCCAGGACCGGACTTTCACTGGAGAAGTGACCCCCAGGAGTCCCTCTCCCTTGCCCAAGTGGAGGTTTCCCCGAGGAATCCCCCCCTTGCCTGCCTGCAGCGCTGAAGAGATCCCGAGATCTCTCATAGACTAACATTGCGAACCCGACGCTTGTTTCTACACTGCACCCGGCCGCCCCCGCGCCGCTGAGGGTGAAATTTCTGTGTGGACTTGTGTCCCCCCCGGTGCCCTACAAAACCCCCCTGGTCTGCCCTCCGAAGACGCGGGTACTTACCTGCAAGCAGACCGGAACCGGGGCACCCCCTTCTCTCCATTCTAGCCTATGTGTTTTGGGCACCACTTTGAACTCTGCACCTGACTGGCCCTGAGCTGCTGGTGTGGTGACTTTGGGGTTGCTCTGAACCCCCAACGGTGGGCTACCTTGGACCAAGAACTAAGCCCTGTAAGTGTCTTACTTACCTGGTTAACCTAACAAATACTTACCTCCCCTAGGAACTGTGAAAATTGCATTAAGTGTCCACTTTTAAAACAGCTATTTGTCAATAACTTGAAAAGTATACATGCAATTTTGATGATTTGAAGTTCCTAAAGTACTTACCTGCAATACCTTTCGAATGAGATATTACATGTAGAATTTGAACCTGTGGTTCTTAAAATAAACTAAGAAAAGATATTTTTCTATATAAAAACCTATTGGCTGGATTTGTCTCTGAGTGTGTGTACCTCATTTATTGTCTATGTGTATGTACAACAAATGCTTAACACTACTCCTTGGATAAGCCTACTGCTCGACCACACTACCACAAAATTGAGCATTAGTATTATCTCTTTTTGCCACTATCTTACCTCTAAGGGGAACCCTTGGACTCTGTGCATGCTATTCCTTACTTTGAAATAGCACATACAGAGCCAACTTCCTACAAACCCTCTCGGCGTCGATCCTCCTCGGTGCCGCTGTCTCTGCGTCGAGCAGCTTCGGCTCCGCTATCTCGGCGTCGATCTTAGTCTGCAGCCCTATCTCGGTCCCGAGATGGCTGGGTGCCTGTGTCTCGACCTGAGTCGGACGATCTCGGCACTATTTCGGCCTTCTTCGGTGCCGATGGTCGGTCACCGCTTTTATGGGTTGAGCCATGGCCTGATGGCAGTGGCGTCCCCTGGGCCTTGTCAGTTTTCTTATGTGCTATCTTCGACGTCTTACTCACTGTTTCATGGTCGTCAAATTCGTCTGAGTCCGATTCATGGATCGAGAAGGCTTCTACTTCTTCTTGTTCCTCGAATTCTGTGTCCTGTCGGCGTGGATGCCATTTGCAGTCTTCTGGCTCGTTGGTCACGGAGCGTTTTTCGGGACTGGAACGCACGACAGGCCTCACAAGTTTCTTCCCTGTGCTCGGGCGACAGGCACAGGTTACAGACCGAATGTTGGTCTGTATATGGGTATTTGTTGTGGCATTTAGGACAGAATCGGAACGGGGTCCGTTCCATCAGCGTCGATGTCACACGCGGTCGGGCCGACCAAGCCCAGACGGGGGATCGAAAACTACCCCGAAGGGCAACGGAGATGTTATTGTTTGGATTCGATGTCTATGCTATCTAACCCGATCCCGAACGCAACAATACCGACGTAATTTTCCGATTTTGAGCTAACTTTCCATTCTGAAACCCGGAGCGAAAGGAACACGTCCGAACCCGATGGCGGAAAGAAAACAATCGACGATGGACTCGACGCCCATGCGCAATGGAGAAAAAGAGGAGGAGTCCCTCGGTCCCGTGACTCGAAAGACTTCTTCGAAGAAAAACAACTTGTAACACTCCGACCCAACACCAGATGGCGGGCTATGCACAACATGTGTATCTACAGCGACAGATGCCATCGAACATCCCGTTATCAGTGAGTCCAAGTCTTTAAAAGAAACTCTGTGGGAGCCATACAGGCAGTGTCGTGAAGAAATATAGTCTGGTGAGGGTTACCATCTTCAGGATTGCTACTCTGCCCAGGGCCAAAATGGGCAGTGTTGCCCAAAACTCCATTGAGCCCTTAATACCCCTCGGCGCCCACTGAATATTAACGTCAAATAGATTCTGGCAGTCGTGGTATACGTGGACCCCCAAGTATTTTAGACACCTGGGCTCCCATTGTAGCTCCCCTATAGTCAGGGGGAGGATTCCTCCTCTCCACCCGAAAAAGACTAGATTTCTGCCAATTGACTCTTAATCCAGACAAATCGCCAAATTCCTTGGATTGCTCCCTTTATCTTTCAAGAGCAGGAGGTCATCTGCATCTAATGCTATATGATGGGTCTGATCCATCGTAGTGATACCTCTATATGTTCCGCCTTCCCAGGCTTTGCAAGCTAATGGTTTGATTGCTAATGCAAATAGCAAAGGGGAAAGGGGACAGCACTGCCTAGTGCCCCTCTACACCCTGTAGCTATCTGAGATGGTGGTGCCCGTTCTGACTAACCGTCGGGTCAGTGTATAGTAATTTAGTCCAGGCTATAAAACTGTTTCCCACCCCAAACCTGCAGAGGACCTCTTACAGATATCGCCACTCCAAACTGATGAACGCTTTTTCAAAATCAATAGTGAAGACTGCTGCTCTACTTTTATCATATCTATCATCTTGCATTAAGGCTATGAGGCGCCGTATATTCTGCGCAGTTTGGTGTCCTGGTATAAATCCAGCTTGGTCCATGTGTATTAAATGTGGCATGTGCTGCATGAGTCATTGAGTAAAATACTAGCGGTCTATCTTGTAGTCTGTTGTGAGCATCCACAGCGGGTGGTAAGAAGCCACATCCGTCTGTGGCCCCCCCCACCCCTGATTTTAAGGGCGGTATTATCAAGGCCTCTCGGGCAGACGCCGGCAATATCCAGCTTGCAAACATCGCAACCAGTCTAGGTCCCAATCTTGACTGATAAGTCGAATAGAATTCTAAGGGAAGCCCATCTGGGCCAGGTGGTTTATTACGTGCCATAGAAGTGATAGCTTCTTTCACTTCTGTCAACGCAATCGGCACTCCCAGCTCAGCTGCATTTAGGCCCTACATCATGGGGAGTGGCAAATATTGCAGGAAGGCTTTTATCTCCTTAGTTTTTTTGGCTGGGGGGGTGTTAGGACATGTGTCTTGCTAGTGTATAGGTCCACGTAATATTTCCAAAATTCATCATTAATAGCTGATTGTGAATTGACACTAATACCTCCGAGTTTTACAAGTTCGACTATAATCGACTATAATCGAGTACCGGTCGGGTGTGCCTACCATGCCAGAAATGAACTCGCCCTGTCGCCCTCCGTGTGCTTTTGTGCTAAAGCTCTATAATCGAAACAACTCCGCCCGTTAGTTGCCGATAGTGTCTTTGCGCACTGATGCTTGCAGTGTTTGCAAGTCTGGTGTTTGGGGTATTGTCGCTCTAGCTCGGTTTGCTTTTAGCTTTCTCTAGGTCACGTTGTAGTGCACGTCTCGCCTGCTGTCAGATACACCTCCCTCTTATGACCGCCTTCAACATGTCCCACTCTACCAATGTGGAAGTAGTTGAACCCTCAGTTTCAAAGCAAATGTCTATTGCCAGTCCTATGATATGTTTAAACGACTCATCTGCCAGCATAGAGGGTTGGAGTTGCCAAGTCGTTATTGGTGTCTGTTCGGGTCCAATTCACAGTGAGAATAGGATTGTGATCCGAGTGTGCGAGCGAGATACTCTCGTATGTGCCAGTCTATGCATCTCCTGCAAGGAGAGAAAAGAATCTAATCTGACGTGTAAGTCATGCATGGGAGAGTGGTATGAATGTTTGTAGCATGTTGGACTTTCCAAGTGTCTACCAATCCCCAATTTTGTTGCCATGTCCGGAATGAGTGGGCCGTTCTAATGGTGGGGGAAGCAGGCAGAGGAGTGTGGGATCTATCCAGTGTTACATCTGCAGCACAGTTAAAGTCTCCACCCAAGACTATTGGTCCCATTAGGTGTCTTGCCAGCGTTGTGGACAGGGATGCCAGGTATGTTCCTTGGTCAAAGTTGGGGCCATATATACTTCCCAGTGTTATCTCCTTGCCATCTAATTTTCCTGAAATCAGTGTAACGACCTAATGAATCAGTGACTGCTGACATATGTTGGTAGGGTACCCAAGCCTTAATCCAAATCAGTGTCCCCCTAGCAAAGGCAGAGTAGGTGGTGAAGCTTAACCTCTCCAACGCTTGGAGAGCTCAACCCTCTAACATCTAAATGTGTCTCCTGTAGCACTGCTATGTGCATTCCCCACCGAGTTAAAGGAGAAGACTTTGTGGTGCTTGGCCATAGAGCACATACCTCTAACATTCCATGTAAGAAATTTCAAATTCAATGCCACTACTCAGACATAACAGTTGCCCCCAAGTTTAAAAATCTGCATCATACCTAGGCATCTCAGCATATTTAGTAGTATAACTGAATAACGTGTTTCCCAACTCCCCTTCCCCAGAGTAAGGATTAGAACGTCTGAAACAGGCATGGCCTGTTGAGGGTCTTGTCCTTTTTTCGGTGCTGAACCCAAGGGTTGGCTGACTATTCTTTTTCGGGTGGAACCATGGCTTGACAGAAGTGATGCATCCAAGGCATTATTTTATTTTTTAAAGTGGGTGTTGGGGCAGGTGTACTCATACTGCACAGCTGCTATCGGCTGGCTGTCTGAACCTTGCTCGGAGTCAGGGTCTGGGATCAAAACTGCTGTGTGCCTGCTCATCTTAGAGCAGTGGTCTACAAACTTTTTAATGTTGCGCCTTCCCCCCCCCCCCCAGTTGAAAAATAAAAACCATTGGGGCACCCCCCCCTCAGAATTTTTCACAATTATTTTATAAAAATGGCAATGTTTGAGTGTGTAGACTTAAACATTGCAATAACATGCTTCTCCTTAAAATAAAGGCCTGTTATTTGTATAGTGCTTCTTTTGGCTAGAGTCTGGCACCCACCCCCCAGGATCACTTCAGGCCCCCCTAGGAGGGGTCTGCCCACCAGTTTGAAGACATCCGTCTTAGAGGGTGTCTGGTGTACTGTGTGCTTGGGCGCCATCTTCAGTCTACGTGCCTTACGATCGAAAAGACACGCCACACAGCTTTCCTCATGTTCTGGAGAAAGGCAGAGATTACAGACCAAGTGCTGGTTGGTGTGAGGAAATTTAGTGTGGCACTGAGGACAGAATCGGAATGAGTCCGAGCCATCAGGCTACGATGCAGTAGGCCCAAACAGACCCAAGGAGGGTGCAAGCGCCCAAAAGGGTGTTTCCTTGGCCCTGAATGTAATCAGATCGAGTGTAGAAGAAACCACATTCGAAAGAATACTGACGGTATGAGAAAAGTTTGATATAGCTTCTGAATTGAAAGTCCCGGAGTCGATGCCCATGCACACTATCACCAAGAGGAGTCAGTCAATCCAGTGACTTGGGGGGGGGGGGGGGGGGGGGGGACACAGACAGACAACTTCAAAGAACAAAAAGTACACCCTCAGCGGCACAGGGGTGGCCGGGTGCAGAGTGCAAACAGGCGCTGGGTTTACAATAGGTTTCAATGGGAGACCCAGGGCTCTCTTCAGCGTTGCAGACAGGCAAAGAGGAGCTCTTCGGGGTAGCCACCACCTGGGCAAGGGAGAGGGCCACCTGTGGGTCGCTTCTGCACTGGAGGTTGGATCCTTCAGGTCCTGGGGGCTGCGGGTGCAGTGTCTTTACCAGGCGTGGGTTCTTGAAGCAGGCAGTCTCAGTCAAGGGGAGACTCTGGATTCCCTCTGCAGACGTCGCTGGGGGGGGGGGGGGGATCAACTCTGGCTACTCACATGGTTGCAGTCGCCAGGGAGTCCTCCCTGTAGTGTTGGTTCTCCGCAGGTCGAGCCGGGTGCAGAGTGGAAAGTCTCACGCTTGCAGCGGGAAACGTGTGGTCTTTAAAAGCTGCTTCTTTGTTGCAAAGTTGCAGTCTTTGTGGAACAGGGCCGCCCTCTGAGGCTTCAGAGGTCGCTGGACCCTGGGGGACGCGTCGCTGTCGCAGTTTTTCTTGAAGTGGGGAAACAGGCCGGTAGGGCTGGGGCCAAAGCAGTTGGTGTCTCGTATTCTCTGCAGGGCTTCAGGTCAGCAGTCCTTCGTCTTCAGGTTGGAGGAATCTATCTTGCTTGGTTCTGGGGGCCCCTAAATACTCAATTTAGGGGGGTGTTTAGGTCTGGGGGTTAGTAGCCAATGGCTACTATCCCTGAGGGTGGCTACACCCTCTTTGTGCCTCCTCGCGGGGGGAGGGGGTGGGTGGGGGGGGGGGGGGGGAAGGGGGACACATCCCTAATCCTAGATTTCTAAAAGTCAGAGTCACCTCAGGACACCTTAGGGGTTGTCCTGACTGGCCAGAGCCGACCCCTTGTTTCTCTCATTATCTCCTCCGGCCTTGCCGCCAAAAGTGGGGCCGTAGCTGGAGGGGGCAGGCATCTCCACTAGCTGGGATGCCCTGTGGTGCTGTAACAAAGGGGGTGAGCCTTTGAGGCTCACCTCCAGGTGTTACAGTTCCTGCAGGGGTTGGTGAGTAGCACCTCCACCCAGTACTGGCTTTGTTCCCGGCCACAAAGTGACAAAGGAACTCTCCCCATGTGGTCAGCAACATGTCTGGTGTGTGGCAGGTTGGTAAAACCAGTCAGCCAACACTGGAAGTCTGGTATGTTTTCAGGGGGCATCTCTAAGATGCCCTCTGGGTGTATTTCACAATAAAATGTACACTGGCATCAGTGTGCATTTATTGTGCTGAGAAGTTTGATACCAAACTTCCCAGTTTTCAGTGTAGCCATTATGGTGCTGTGGAGTTAGTTTATGACAGACTCCCAGATCATATATTCTTATGGCTACCCTGCACTTACAATGTAAGGTTTTGCTTAGACACTGTAGGGGCATAGTGCTCATGCACCTATGCCCTCACCTATGGTACAGTGCGCCTTAGGGCTGTAAGGCCTGCTAGAGGGGTGACTTAACTAGGCCACGGGCAGTGTGAGGTTGGCATGGCACGCAGTGTGTGCTGAGTGAGGGGTCCCAGGGTGGCATAAGACATGCTACAGCCCTTAGAGACCTTCCCTGGCATCAGGGCCTTTGGTACCAGGGGGTACCAGTTACAAGGGACTTACCTGGATGCCAGTGTGTGCCAATTGTGGAGACAAAGGTACAGGTTAGGGAAAGAACACTGGTGCTGGGGCCTGGTTAGCAGGCCTCAGCACACTTTGCTGATGCCAAGTTTTGATTTGGTAAAGGCAAAAAGTCAGGGGGTAACCATTCCAAGGAGGCATTTCCTTACAAAAACACATGCGTATGTACACATACATATGTACACAGACATACCAAAGTCTTTTGGAGTGAAAAACAGCAAAGTGTACAAAGTTAAACAGTCCGTCCTGTGTGCGATGTCAGACGGCACCCCAGCAGTTCTTGTGTGTAGTTTCTCTTTTGATTTTTCCCCCCCCCCTTTTCCACCAGTTTGCTACTTATCCCATTTTTGGGGAGGTGGGTCACATTTCAATCCAGAAAACTCTAAGCTGCAAAACTACTACAGGAAAGAAATAATTTCGTTTTTTCAGCATGAATCCATTTCTGGATTCACATGCTGTGCATTAGATTATACTGCAGTCTCCCATCCTCTGGGCTGGCTGTGGTATAATGTGGATGAGTTAGCAAATAGGTGTCTTAGTACCAACTGCCCTACTTGTGCTTTCTTGTTCATTCGAATGTCCACACAGTAGTGCTTTGCGAAGGTGTGTGGCAATGTCCAGGTCGCTGAGGCACAGATTTCCTCAATAGGTATGGTCACCAGGTACACCAGTGTGGTGCCTTTCTTTCTAGTCAAGTGTGCTCTGGGTCTAGTAGTTAGCAGTTTCCCTGCTCTTGCCTAGCAGATTTGAATGAGGGAACTATCTGTGGATAGTGGCTTTGGACGCTGGCTATCCCTCGGTTGCTCTGGCAAATGATACAAAAAGCTGGTTTCCCTTGTGAAATGCTTTGGTCTCCACTACTTGTGTTTTTGGCTCATGGAAGAAAGCTGGTAGCAGTATGCTTTGATCAACACAGAACTGCGTAACAACCTTTAAGAATTGAGAAACAGTTTTGAGGACCACCCGGCCCTTGTATATCTGTAAGTAAGGTTCCTGTACCGTTAGTGCTTGCAGTTCCCAGACTGCGTAGCAATGAGTGCTATTAGGAAGGCTGTCTTTAGGGACGGTGACTTTAGATCCGATTTGTGCATGGGTTCAAATGGCTGCCATCAATTGCGTTAACACTGTGTAAAGGTTCCATAACAGAGTTTGTGCCACTCTTTGATCCTTCTAGGAATCTCTTTACTAATGTGGATGTAAAGATGATGGATCTTGATGTGCCCTTAGTGTATGTCACTACTGCTGCCAGAAGCACTTATTGAACCATAGGTGAGGTCACGGTCTAGTCGGTGGGTGAGGTATATATTAATACTGTGTTCTGGTGTGCTCTTGAGTTAATCTTGTTGTCTGTGCATCAATGGGTATACCTCTTCTATTCAAGTGTGTAGCATTTCCGGGTGCTTGCTTTCCTTTCTTCCCTCAGGATTTCCATTGCACTTGGAGTGAGTTGTAGGTGGGAAAATTCGCAGTATTCAGGAGCCACGCTGCTAGGTTCTGTGCAGCTGGTTCTGGGTGAAAGACTTAAGTGTTGTATTGTCAGTAGATCCTTAACTGGTTTCAGTGAGAGCTGTCACCTGGACATCTCTAGTATATCAGAGTACAGGCCTGTCTTGCCCATTGGGGGGCTAGGATGATGATTTTGCTCTTTGAGTCTCTGGCTTTCTCCAGCACCCTGTGGATTAGGGGAGTTGGAGGAAAGGCTTTTGCAAATTTCCCTGACCAATTTGACAGGGAATTCCCTTTTGTTAAGGTGTGTGGAAATCTGGAGGCTAAGTGTTAACATTTTGAGTTTGTTGCTGTGGCAAACAAGTCTATGCTTGGTGTGCCTCAAGTGTTAAATCCTTTGGCCAATCTCTTGCTTTAGTTCCCACTCATGAGATGTTCTCTTTTCTGCTTAGTTTGGCTGCCTCTGTTGAGGTCTCCTGGCAGGTGAAACATTTGGAGAGTTTTGTTGCAGTGCCAAATGTCTTGGGCTAGCTTCGACTGGGTGAAAGATTGTCTGTCTCCCCCCCCTTATTTGTTCAGGTAAAATATGGTGGTTGTACTGTCTGCCTGTATCGGAACTGTTCTGCCTGTCAAGTGTTTGGAAGGCTTTTGAAGATAGGAAGACTTCTCAGTTCTAGGTAGTTCGTGTATTTTACCGCATCAGAGTCGTTCCTTTACATTAGGCAATAGGGTTAGGGTTGTGCCACCCTCCGCTCAAGGAGTGGGCACAGGGGGATAGCCACCCTCAGCCTTTGGCTATTGCCCTCTGACCCCTGTAAAGCCCCTACATCTAGTATTTAGGGGCACTCCTGAAACTGGCTCCAGATTCCTGGCATCCTAACAAGGAATGAAGAGCTGCACAAGCAGAGCAGACTCCAGACAACTGACTTGGCCCCAGCCCTACTGGCCTGTCTGCAGCTTTAAGACTCGGATTATTACCAAAATTGGCAAGACATAACTACGGACACGTGGGTCCTAGCCATTATCCAACATGGTTATTGCATAGAATTCCTACAATTACCACCAAATGTGCCTCCAAGAGCACACATGTCCAAACAGCACTTGGATCTGTTACAAATAGAAGTCCAAGCATTGTTACAAAAGGAAGCAATAGAACTAGTACCCAACCATCAAAAAGGAACAGGTGTTTACTCACTATTTCCTAATTCCAAAAAAGGACAAAACACTGAGACCCCTCTTAGATCTCAGAACACTGAATCTTTACATCAAATCAGATCACTTTCACATGGTAACACTTCAAGACATGATTCCCTTGCTCAAACAGGACTACATGTCCACATTAGATCTAAAGGATGCTTACTTCCACATACCCATACATCCTTCCCACAGGAAATACTTAAGGTTTGTAATCCAAGGCGTGCATTACCAATTCAAAGTGTTACCGTTCGGGATAACAGCACCAAGAGTATTCACAAAATGCCTTGTGGTAGTAGCTGCTCATATCAGGAGACCGCACATGCACGTATTCCCTTAGACGATTGGTTAATAAAAACCAGCACTCAGCAACAGTGTCTTCTACACACAATACGTCACAGAAACCCTTGGCAAGCTAGGGTTCTCTGTAAACTACCAAAAATCACATCTACAACCGTGCCAAATAAAACATTACTTAGGAGCAACAATCACACACAAAGGGATTGACACTCCAAATCCACAAAGGGTACAAGCATTCAAAAATGCAATACAAAACATGCACCCAAACCAACACTATCAAGCGAGGTTTGTGATGAAACTTCTAGGCATGATGTCTTCATGCATAGCCATTGTCCCAAACGCAAGACTACACATGCGGCCCTTACAACAATGCCTAGCAACACAATGGACACAAATACAGGGTCAACTTCAAGATCTAGTGTTGATAGACCGCCAGACACTCCGCTTCAATGGTGGAATCCTATAAATTTAAACCAAGGGCGGCCATTCCAAGACCCTGTGCCTCAATCCGTGATCACAACAGATGCTTCAATGGTAGGGTGGAGAGCACACCTCAACCACCACACCATACAGAGACAATGGGACGCTCAACAAAGCCAACTTCATATAAATCATCTAGAAATGCTAGCAGTGTTTCTAGCATTGAAAGCATTTCAACCGTTAATAGCCCACAAACACGTTCTTGTCAAAACAGACAACATGATGACAATGTATTACCTAAACAAACCGGAAGGGACACTCATCACAGCTGTGTCTCTTAGCACAAAAGATTTGGCATTGGGCGATTCACAATCACATTCGCCTAATAGCACAGTACATCCCAGGAATTCAAAACCAGTCAGCCGACAATCTGTCGATCAACAAACCCACGAATGGGAAATTCATCACCAGATACTACAAACTTACTTTCGAAGCTGGGGAACACCACAAATAGACCTATACGCAACAAAAGAAAACGCAAAATGCCAAAACTTTGTGTCCAGGTATCCACACCCTCACTACAAGGGCAATGCGTTCTGGATGAGTTGATCAGGGATACTTGCTTATGCTTTTCCCCCTCTCCCACTCCTTCTGTATCTAGTAAACCAATTGAGTCAAAACAAACTGAAACTAATACTAATAGCACCAACTCTATGGGCTACAGCATGTCTTATGCTACCCTAGGGACCCCTCACTCAGCACAGACACACTGCTTGCCAGCTTGTGTGTGCTGGTGGGGAGAAAATGAGTAAGTCGACATGGTACTCCCATCAGGGTGCCATGCCAACCTCACACTGCCTGTGGCATAGGTAAGTCACCCCTCTAGCAGGCCTTACAGCCCTAAGGCAGGGTGCACTATACCACAGGTGAGGGCATAGGTGCATGAGCACTATGCCCCTACAGTGTCTAAGCAAAACCTTAGACATTGTAAGTGCAGGGTAGCCATAAGAATATATGGTCTGGGAGTCTGTCAAAAACGAACTCCACAGCTCCATAATGGCTACACTGAATACTGGGAAGTTTAGTATCAAAATTCTCAGAATAATAAACCCATACTGATGCCAGTGTTGGATTTATTAAAAAATGCACACACAGGGCATCTTAGAGATGTCCCCTGTACTTTACCCAATTGTTCAGTGCAGGACTGACTGGTCTCTGCCAGCCTGCTGCTGAGAGACAAGTTTCTGACCCCATGCGGTGAGAGCCTTTGCGCTCGGAGGACAAACAAAGCCTGCTCTGGGTGGAGGCGCTTCACACCTCCCCCCTGCAGGAACTGTAACACCTAGCAGTGAGCTTCAAAGGCTCAAGCTTCGTGTTACAATGTCCCAGGGCACTCCAGCTAGTGGAGATGCCCGCCCCCTGGACACAGCCCCCACTTTTGGCGGCAAGTCCAGGAGAGATAATGAGAAAAACAAGGAGGAGTCACTGGCCAGTCAGGACAGCCCCTAAGGTGTCCTGAGCTGAGGTGACTGACTTTTAGAAATCCTCCATCTTGTAGAAGGAGAATTCCCCCAATAGGGATAGGAATGTGACCCCCTCCCCTTGGGAGGAGGCACAAAGAGGGTGTACCCACCCTCAGGGCTAGTAGCCATTGGCTACTAACCCCCCAGACCTAAACACGCCCTTAAATTTAGTATTTAAGGGCTCCCCTGAACCTAAGAATTTAGATTCCTGCAACTTACAAGAAGAGGACTGCTGAGCTGAAAGACCCCTGCAGAAGAAGACACCAACTGCTTTGGCACCAGTCCTACTGGCCTGTCTCCTGCCTTCTAAAGAACCCTGCTCCAGCTACGCTTTCCCCAGGACCAGCGACCTCTGAATCCTCAGAGGACTGCCCTGCTTCAAGAGGAACAGAAACTCCAGCGGACCTGTTCCAAAAAGACTGCAACTTTGTTACAGAGGAGCAGATTTAAAGACCCCTGCAATCCCCGCAAGAAGCGTGAGACTTGCAACACTGCACCCGGCAACCCCAACTCGACTGGTGGAGAAACCTCAAGGAGGACCCTCCGGCGACTCCAAGACTGAGTAACTAAAGTTGTCCCCCCTGAGCCCCCACAGAGACGCCTGCAGAGGGAATCCTGAGGCTCCCCCTGACCGCGACTGCCTGACTAAAATCCCGACGGCTGGAAAAGACCCTGCACCCGCAGCCCCCAGCACCTGAAGGATCGGAACTTCAGTGCAGGAGTGACCCCCAGGAGGCCTTCTCCCTTGCCCAGGTGGTGGCTACCCCAAGGAGGCCCCCCCCTTGCCTGCACCGCTGAAGAGACCCCTTGGTCTCCCATTGATTTACATTGCGAACCCGACGCTTGTTTGCACACTGCACCCGGCCGCCCCCGCGCTGCTGAGGGTGTACTCTGTGTGGACTTGTGTCCCCCCCCGGTGCCCTACAAAACCCCCCTGGTCTGCCCCCCGAAGACGCGGGTACTTACCTGCTGGCAGACCGGAACCGGGGCACCCCCTTCTCTCCATTGAAGCCTATGCGTTTTGGGCACCACTTTGAACTCTGCACCTGACCGGCCCTGAGCTGCTGGTGTGGTGACTTTGGGGTTGCTCTGAACCCCCAACGGTGGGCTACCTTGGACCAAGAACTAAGCCCTGTAAGTGTCTTACTTACCTGGTTAACCTAACAAATACTTACCTCCCCTAGGAACTGTGAAAATTGCACTAAGTGTCCACTTTTAAAACAGCTATTTGTGAATAACTTGAAAAGTATACATGCAATTTTGATGATTTGAAGTTCCTAAAGTACTTACCTGCAATACCTTTCGAATGAGATATTACATGTAGAATTTGAACCTGTGGTTCTTAAAATAAACTAAGAAAAGATATTTTTCTATAACAAAACCTATTGGCTGGATTTGTCTCTGAGTGTGTGTACCTCATTTATTGTCTATGTGTATGTACAACAAATGCTTAACACTACTCCTTGGATAAGCCTACTGCTCGACCACACTACCACAAAATAGAGCATTAGTATTATCTCTTTTTGCCACTATCTTACCTCTAAGGGGAACCCTTGGACTCTGTGCATGCTATTCCTTACTTTGAAATAGCACATACAGAGCCAACTTCCTACAGTAATGTATTCCTTTGAATACAAACCTTAGGTATTTCCTGTGCGATGGGTGTATTGGTATATGGAAATAAGCATCCTTGAGGTCTAAAGTTGCCATGTAGTCGTGTAGTTTTAGCAATGGCAATACTTCTTGTAGTGTGACCATGTGAAAGTGGTCTGATTTGATGAAAGTGTTCACTACTCTGAGGTCTAGGATTGGTCTCAGCGTTTTGTCCTTCTTTGGTATCAGAAAGTACAGTGAGTAAACTCCTGTGTTTATTTGTGTGTTTGGCACTAATTCGATTGCATTCTTTTGCAATAGTGCCTGCACTTCTATCTCCAGGAGATTGGAATGGTGTGTTGTCAAATTTTGTGCTTTTGGTGGTATGTTTGGAGGGAATTGTAGAAATTCTATGCAATAACCATGTTGGATAATTGCTAGAACCCAAGTGTCTGTAGTGATTTCCTCCCATGCTTTGTAATAATGACTTATTCTTCCCCCCACTGGTGTTGTGTGGAGGGGGTGAGTGACATGTGAGTCACTGTTTAGTAGTAGGGGTTTTGGGGCTCTGAAATCTTCCTCTATTTCTAGGGAATTGCCCTCCTCTATATTGTCCCCGAAAACCTCCTCTATACTGTCCCTGGTAACTGGACGGTGTTGCTTGTGAGGTGCTGGCTTGTGTGCTTTGACCCCGAAACCCCCCTCGAAAGGGCGTTTTACGGAATGTGCTGTAATTCCCTCTGCTCTGCGGGGAGTAGAGTGCGCCCATGGCTTTGGCAGTGTCCGTATCTTTTTTGAGTTTCTCAATCGCTGTGTCCACTTCTGGACCGAACAGTTCTTTTTCATTAAAAGGCATATTGAGAACTGCTTGTTGAATCTCTGGTTTAAATCCAGACGTTCGGAGCCATGCATGCCTTCTGATAGTTACAGATGTATTAATTGTCCGTGCAGCTGTATCTGCAGCGTCCATGGAGGAGCGTATCTGGTTGTTGGAGATGGTCTGTCCCTCCTCAACCACTTGTTTTGCCCTATTTTGTAAGTCCTTGGGCAGATGTTCAATGAGATGTTGCATCTCATCCCAGTGGGCTCTGTCATAGCGCGCAAGTAGTGCCTGGGAGTTCGCGATGCGCCACTGGTTTGCAGCTTGTGCTGCGACTTTTACCAGCTGCATCAAACTTGCGGCTTTCTTTATCTGGGGGTGGTGCATCTCCAGATGTGTGGGAATTGGCCCTTTTCCTAGCTGCTCCTACAACGACAGAGTCTGGTGGCAGCTGTGTAGTGATGAAAACTGGGTCTGTAGGAGGCGCCTTATACTTTTTTTCCACCCTTGGTGTGATTGCCCTACTTTTGACCGGCTCCTTAAAGATCTTTCGCGTGCCGGAGCATACCAGGGAGCATAGGCAGGCTTTGGTATGAGCTGTGGGTGGAGGAGAGTGTGTTGAATAAAAAATCATCCTCGACCTGTTCTGAGTGGAGGCTTACGTTGTGAAATTGTGCTGCTCTAGCCACCACTTGCGAATACGCGGTGCTGTCTTCTGGTGGAGATGGCTTCGTAGGGTATGCCTCCGGACTGTTATCTGACACTGGGGCGTCGTATAGGTCCCATGCGTCTTGATCTTGGTCACCCTGGCTCATGGTGGTGTGAGCTGGGGAATGTGAAGGAGTTTGTGCTGGTGAGACGTTAAACACAGGTGGAGGAGAGGGTGGTGGGGTAACTCTTTTCACCACTTTTGGTTGTGGTGTCTGTTCAGTCTGGAACTCCAACCTTCTCTTTCTCCTAATGGGGGGAAGGGTGCTTATTTTTCCTGTCCCCTGCTGTATGAAGATACGCTTTTGCGTATGGTCCACATCAGTTGCTTGTAGCTCTTCCTCAAACCTATGCTTTTGCATCTGGGAGGTTAGCGAGTGCTCTTCTGTATAAGAGCCTGAAGCTGGGTCGCTTGCAGTTTGTTTCGGCATCGAAACCCTGTCTGCGTGTTTTTTCGGCTCCGAGGTGACTTTTTTCTTTTTCGGGGCCGAAACCTCTCGGCGTCGATCTTCGGTGCCGCTGTCTCGGCGTCGAGCCGTGTCCACACCGGTATCTCTGTGTCGAGGCTTGTCTCCAGCACTTTCTCGGTCCCGAGAAGGCTGCGTGCCGGTGTCTCGACCGGAGTCGGACGACCTCGGCGCTGTTTGGGCCTTTTTCGGTGCCGACGGTCGGTCACCGAATTTATGGGTGGAGCCATGGCCGGATGGCAGTGGCGTCCCCTGGGCCTTGTAAATGTTTTTCTGTGTGGTTTTCGACGTCTTACTCACGGTTTGTGTATCGTCGAATCCTTCGGAGTCCGATTCTTGGATCGAGAAGGTACCTTCCTCTTCCTGCTCCTCGAACTCTCGGTGGGCTGTCGGCGCGGACGCCATCTGAAGTCTTCTGGCTCGACGGTCTCGGAGTGTCTTTCGGGACCGGAACGCACGACAGGCCTCACAGGTGTCTTCACTGTGCTCAGGTGACAGGCACAGGTTACAGACCAAGTGTTGGTCTGTATAGGGGTATTTATTGTGGCATTTGGGGCAGAAACGGAACGGGGTCCGTTCCATCGGCGTTCTTCAGCACGCGGTCGGGCCGACCAGGCCCCGACGGGGGATCGAAAAAACTACCCCGAAGGGCACCGGAGCTCTTCGATCTTCGATGCGGTGTGGAATCTAAGTACGCCGATCTCGAACGCAACAATACCGACGAAAATCTTCCGAAATTAGCTAATTTTCCGTTCCGAAACTCGGAGCGACAGGAACACGTCCGAACCCTATGGCGGAAAAAAAAACAATCGAAGATGGAGTCGACGCCCATGCGCAATGGAGACAAAAGGAGGAGTCACTCGGTCCCGTGACTCGAAAGACTTCTTCGAAGAAAAACAACTTGTAACACTCCGGCCCAACACCAGATGGCGAGCTATTGCAGAACATGCGTATCTACAGCGACAGATGCCATCGAACATATATTTACAAATATACAGATGTTCAAGATCAACTTCTAAACAGCTACAGGCTCCCGGGGAGGCGGGTGGGCGCATGTGAATCTGCAGCGACTAATGCCACGAACAGATGTACACTGGGTAAGTGACATTTTCCGTTCGGTGGCATGTGTAGCTGCAGATACACATGCTGTGCATAGACTAGTAAGCAGTTATCTCCCCAAAAGCGGTGGTTCAGCCTGTAGGAGTTGAAGTTGTCTGAAACAATGTTCGTAGTACTGCTTGGCCTACTGTGGCTTGCTGTGTTAGCACGTCTACACAGTAGTGTTTGGTAAATGTATGAGGCGTAGACCATGTAGCTGCCTTACATATTTCTGTCATTGGAATATTTCCTAGAAAGGCCATGGTAGCACCTTTCTTTCTAGTTGAGTGTGCCTTTGGTGTAATAGGCAGTTCTCTTTTTGCTTTAAGATAACAGGTTTGAATGCACTTAACTATCCATCTAGCAATGCCTTGCTTAGAAATTGGATTTCCTGTATGAGGTTTTTGGAAAGCAATAAATAAATGGTTTTGTTTTGCGAATTAGTTTTGTTCTGTCAATGTAGTACATTAACGCTCTTTTGATGTCCAATGTATGTAGTGCTCTTTCAGCTACACAGTCTGGCTGTGGGAAGAACACTGGTAATTCTACTGTTTAAGTGGAACGGTGATATGACTTTTGGTAAAAATTTAGGATTTGTTCGTAGAACTACTTTATGCTTGTGTATCTGAATAAATGGTTCTTGTATGGTAAATGCTTGAATCTCACTTACTCTTCTTAAAGATGTGATGGCAATTAAAAATGCAACTTTCCATGTTAAGTATTGCATTTCACAAGAGTGCATGGGCTCAAAAGGTGGACCCATGAGTCGTGTTAAGACAATGTTGAGGTTCCATGAAGGAACTGGTGGTGTTCTTGGTGGTATAATTCTCTTTAGACTTTCCATAAATGCTTTTATGACTGGTATTCTAAATAGAGAAGTTGAGTGCGTAATTTGCAGGTAAGCTGAAATTGCTGTAAGATGTATTTTAATGGAAGAAAAAGCTAGCTTTGATTTTTGCATATGTAGTAAGTATCCTACGATGTCTTTAGCAGATGCGTGTAAGGGTTGAATTTGATTATTGTGGCAGTAATAAACCAATCTTTTCCACTTATTTGCATAGCAATGTCTAGTGGTAGGTTTCCTAGCTTGTTTTATGACCTCCATACATTCCTGTGTAAGGTCTAAATGTCCGAACTCTAGGACTTCAGGAGCCAGATTGCTAGATTCAGCGATGCTGGATTTGGGTGTCTGATCTGTTTGTGTTGCGTTAACAGATCTGGTATGTTTGGTAGTTTGACATGAGGCACTACTGAGAGGTCTAGTAGTGTTGTGTACCAAGGTTGCCTTGCCCATGTCGGTGCTATTAGTATGAGTTTGTTTTGACTCAGCTTGTTTACTAGATATGGAAGGAGTGGGAGAGGGGGAAAAGCGTAAGCAAATATCCCTGACCAACTCATCCATAACGCATTGCCCTGAGACTGATCTTGTGGGTACCTGGATGCGAAGTTTTGGCATTTTGCGTTTTCCCTTGTTGCAAATAGATCTATTTGTGGCATTCCCCAACTCTGGAAGTAAGTATTCAGTATTTGGGGGTGAATCTCCCATTCGTGGATCTGTTGGTGATCCCAAGAAAGATTGTCCGCTAGCTGGTTCTGAATTCCTGGAATAAATTGTGCTATTAGGCGAATGTGGTTGTGAATCGCCCAATGCCATATTTTCTGTGCCAGGAGACACAACTGTGTTGAGTGTGAGCCTCCCTGTTTGTTTAGGTAATACATCGTTGTCATGTTGTCTGTTTTGACAAGAATGTGTTTGTAGCTTATTATGGGTTGAAATGCTTTCAGCGCTAGAAATAATGCCAATAGTTCTAAGTGATTTATGTGAAACTGTTTTTGGTGAGTGTCCCATTGTCCTTGGATGCTGTATTGATTGAGGTGTGCTCCCCACCCTATCATGGAGGCATCCGTTATTACGTATTGTGGCACTGGGTCTTGGAAAGGCCGCCCTTGGTTTAAATTTATACTGTTCCACCATTGAAGCGAGGTGTATGTTTGGCGGTCTACCAACACCAGATCTAGAAGTTGACCCTGTGCCTGTGACCACTGTGATGCTAGGCACTGTTGTAAGGGTCGCATGTGCAACCTTGCGTTTGGGACAATGGATATGCATGAGGACATCATGCCTAGGAGTTATCACCTTTTTGACTTGTATTTTTTGATTTGGATACATGGCCTGTATTACATTGTGAAATGCCTGAACCCTTTGTGGACTTGGAGTGGCAATCCCTTTTGCGGTGTTGATTGTCGCCCCTAAGTATTGCTGTGTTTGACACGGCAGAAGGTGTGACTGTAGTTGATTGAGAAACCATTTGTGTAGGGTTTCTATGACACACTGTTGTGAACACCTTTCTAGAGTGTTGGTTTTGATTAACCAATCGTCTAGGTACGGGAACACATGTATTTGCTGCCTTCTGATATGTGCAGCTACGACTGCTAGGCACTTTGTAAAAACTCTTGGCGCAGTTGTTATTCCGAATGGCAACACCTTGAATTGGTAATGTGTTCCTTGGAATACAAACCTTAAGTACTTTCTGTGTGAAGGATGTATCGGTATATGGAAATATGCATCCTTTAGGTCTAGTGTTGTCATGTAGTCTTGTTGTTTGAGTAGTGGGATTACGTCTTGTAATGTCACCATGTGAAAGTGATCTGATTTGATGTAGGTATTTAATGTTCGGAGATCTAATATAGGTCTCAGAGTCTTGTCTTTTTTGGGTATGAGAAAGTACAGAGTAAACTCCTGTTCCTTTCTGGTGTTCTGGTACTAATTCTATTGCTTCTTTTAGTAGTAATGCCTGAACTTCTAGTCCTAGAAGATCTATATGCTGTTTTGACAGTGTGTTTTCGGTGGCACGTTCGGAGGGAATCTGAGAAATAAAATTGTCTTAGTCTCCCCCCCCCACCGGTGTTGTGTTGGGGATGTGGGACTTGGAAGTCACTGTTTGTTTTGAGGGGTTTTGGGGCTTTGGAACTTCCCTCAATTTTTTGGGAATTGTGCCCCTCTATATTGCCCCCGAAAACTTCCCCGCTGGTATTGGCTTTGATAAGTGGGCCTTGCTTGTGAGGTTGTGGCCTCTGTAGGTTGACCTCAAAACCTTCCCCTAAATGGTGTTTTGCGAAATGTGCCTCTGCTTTGTGGGGAGTAGAGTGCGCCCATGGCTTTTGCGGTATCAGTATCTTTGAGTTTTTCAATAGCAGTGTTGACTTCCGGCCCAAACAACTGCTGTTCATTAAAGGGCATATTCAGCACGGCTTGTTGTATTTCCGGCTTGAATCCTGACCTACGCAACCATGCGGGTCTCCTTATTGTTATTGCAGTATTTACTGTCCTTGCAGCTGTATCTGCTGCGTCCATTGATGACTGTATCTGATTGGAGATACTTTGTCCTTCTACCACTTGTTGTGCCCTTTTCTGGAACTCTTTGGGTAAGTGTTCTATGAAATGCTGCATTTCGTCCCAATGAGCTCTATCGTATCTTGCCAAAAGTGCTTGTGAATTGGCAATACGCCATTGGTATGCTGCTTGTGCTGCAACTCTTTTACCCGCAGCATCGAATTTGCGACTCTCCTTGTCGGGAGGTGGTGCATCTCCCGAGGAATGAGAGTTTGCTCTCTTGCGAGCTGCCCCAACAACCACAGAATCTGGTGTTAATTGCTGCGTAATATAAACAGGGTCTGTTGGTGGTGGCTTGTACTTTTTTTCCACCCTTGGAGTTATGGCTCTACCTTTAACAGGCTCCCGAAATGTTTGTTTTGAATGTTTTAGCATTCCTGGGAGCATAGGTAAGCTTTGGTATTGGCTATGAGTGGAGGAGAGTGTATTAAATAAAAAGTCATCCTCAACTGGTTCTGAATGCAAGGTGACGTTATGAAACGCAGCTGCCCTTGAGACCACCTGCATGTAGGATGTACTGTTTTCAGGTGGCGACGGCCTTGTAGGGTAACAGGCTGTAGATTGTAGGCTGTTATCTGATACAGGAGCATCATAAAGGTCCCATGCATCAGGATCATCTTGACTCATTGCAGTATGAGTCGGAGATTGCATCAGTGGTGGAGTGGCTACCGGTGAGGTGTGCATTGATGGTGGTGGAGATGGTGGTGGAGTGGTTTGTCTTGCCACCTTTGCCTGTGGCTGCTTGTCCTTTTCTTGAAAGGCAAGTCTTCTTTTCATCTTAATTGGGGGAAGAGTGCTTATCTTCCCTGTGTCTTTTTGAATGTGGAGCCTTCTTTGAGTGTAGTCTGGCTCAACAGATTGAAGTTCCTCTCCGAACTTATGTCCTTGCATCTGGGAGGACAATCCCTGTTCCTCTGTGTAGGAACCTGTTTTCGGTTCAGAGGCTGGATGTTTCGGAATCGATATCTTTTCGGTCGCCTTTTTGGGCTCCGAGGCAACCTTCTTTATTTTCGGCGTCGTGGTTTCTCGGTGCCGAACCATTTCGGTGCCGAATCGGTTTGGGGCCGGTGTCTCGGGCCCGAGATTGCTGTGTGGCGGTATCTCGACCTTAGTCGGATGACTTTGCCACATGCATGCCTTTTTTCGGTGCTGATGATCGGTCACCTATTTTTCGGGTTAAGCCATGGCCTGTTGGCGGTGGCGTCCCCTGGGCTTTTGTTGTCTTCTCGTGAGTTTTATGTTTCGATGTCTTACTCACGGTTTTCAGCGTTTCTTCAGGATCGAGCTCGTCCGAGTCCGATTCATGGATGGAGAAGCTTTCTTCTTCCTCCTCGAAACGCCCTTGTCCTGTCGGCGCCGACGCCATCTGCAGTCTTCTTGCTCTTCGGTCTCTTAATGTCTTCCTCGACCGAAACGCTCGACAGGCTTCACAGGTATCCTCCTTGTGCTCTGGAGACAGACAAGTTACAGACCAGATGCTGATCTGTATATGGATACTTGTTATGGCATTTTGGGCAGAAGCGGAATGGGGTCTGTTCCATCAGCCTTGAAGAGACACGTGGCCGGGCCAACCAGGCCCCGACGGGGGGGGGAAAAATCGAAAAAACCCCGAAGGGCCACCGGGGCTCTTCAAAAGTCGGTGTCGATCTGTTATAACTAACCCGATACCGAACGCAAACAATACCAACGATTTTTCCGAGATTCTAACTAACTTTCCGACCCGAAACACGGAGCGAAAAGGAACACGTCCGAACCCGATGGCGGAAAAAAAACAATCTAAGATGGAGTCGACGCCCATGCGCAATGGAGCCGAAATGGGAGGAGTCCCTCGATCTCGTGACTCGAAAAGACTTCTTCGAAGAAAAACAACTTGTAACACTCCGAGCCCAACACCAGATCGCGGGATGTGCACAGCATGTGTATCTGCAGCTACACATGCCACCGAACATATATATACACACACACATAATACACACATAATAGCTTCCTACATCCAGGGACATTAGCCTTGATGTATTTATGGTCCTGCATGGAGTACTTCTGCCTTTTGGGGACCAGGTTCCAGCATCTGACACTCTGGCCTAGTCTCTTGCGTTTGAGGTCTTTCAACAATGCTTTCTGGCCTTTGGCTGAGATATGCATGGCTCTTTTTGCACACCTTCGGCCACTGCTTTTTCAGCAACGCAGCTGCTTTTGTTGTCTGGTCAGAGGGCTTAGGATCCTTGACTTTGAGCAGTCTTACTGTAAGGAAATGCCTCCTTGGCATGGTTGCCCCCTGACTTTTTGCCTTTGCTGATGCTATGTTTACAATTGAAAGTGTGCTGAGGCCTGCTAACCAGGCCCCAGCACCAGTGTTCTTTCCCTAACCTGTACTTTTGTATCCACAATTGGCAGACCCTGGCATCCAGATAAGTCCCTTGTAACTGGTACTTCTAGTACCAAGGGCCCTGATGCCAAGGAAGGTCTCTAAGGGCTGCAGCAGGTCTTATGCCACCCTGGAGACCTCTCACTCAGCACAGACACACTGCTTGCCAGCTTGTGTGTGCTAGTGAGGACAAAACGAGTAAGTCGACATGGCACTCCCCTCAGGGTGCCATGCCAGCCTCTCACTGCCTATGCAGTATAGGTAAGACACCCCTCTAGCAGGCCTTACAGCCCTAAGGCAGGGTGCACTATACCATAGGTGAGGGTACCAGTGCATGAGCATGGTACCCCTACAGTGTCTAAACAAAACCTTAGACATTGTAAGTGCAGGGTAGCCATAAGAGTATATGGTCTGGGAGTCTGTCAAACACGAACTCCACAGCACCATAATGGCTACACTGAAAACTGGGAAGTTTGGTATCAAACTTCTCAGCACAATAAATGCACACTGATGCCAGTGTACATTTTATTGTAAAATACACCCCAGAGGGCACCTTAGAGGTGCCCCCTGAAACCTATCCGACTATCTGTGTAGGCTGACTGGTTCCAGCAGCCTGCCACACTAGAGACATGTTGCTGGCCCCATGGGGAGAGTGCCTTTGTCACTCTGAGGCCAGTAACAAAGCCTGCACTGGGTGGAGATGCTAACACCTCCCCCAGGCAGGAGCTGTAACACCTGGCGGTGAGCCTCAAAGGCTCACCCCTTTGTCACAGCCCAGCAGGGCACTCCAGCTTAGTGGAGTTGCCCGCCCCCTCCGGCCACGGCCCCCACTTTTGGCGGCAAGGCTGGAGGGAACAAAGAAAGCAACAAGGAGGAGTCACTGGCCAGTCAGGACAGCCCCTAAGGTGTCCTGAGCTGAGGTGACTAACTTTTAGAAATCCTCCATCTTGCAGATGGAGGATTCCCCCAATAGGGTTAGGATTGTGACCCCATCCCCTTGGGAGGAGGCACAAAGAGGGTGTACCCACCCTCAGGGCTAGTAGCCATTGGCTACTAACCCCCCAGACCTAAACACGCCCTTAAATTTAGTATTTAAGGGCTACCCTGAACCCTAGAAAATTAGATTCCTGCAACTACAAGAAGGACTGCCTAGCTGAAAAACCCCTGCAGAGGAAGACCAGAAGACGACAACTGCCTTGGCTCCAGAAACTCACCGGCCTGACTCCTGCCTTCCAAAGATCCTGCTCCAGCGACGCCTTCCAAAGGGACCAGCGACCTCGACATCCTCTGAGGACTGCCCCTGCTTCGAAAAGACAAGAAACTCCCGAGGACAGCGGACCTGCTCCAAGAAAAGCTGCAACTTTGTTTCCAGCAGCTTTAAAGAACCCTGCAAGCTCCCCGCAAGAAGCGTGAGACTTGCAACACTGCACCCGGCGACCCCGACTCGGCTGGTGGAGATCCAACACCTCAGGAGGGACCCCAGGACTACTCTAAGACTGAGTACAAAAACCTGTCCCCCCTGAGCCCCCACAGCGCCGCCTGCAGAGGGAATCCCGAGGCTTCCCCTGACCGCGACTCTTTGAATCCAAAGTCCCGACACCTGGGAGAGACCCTGCACCCGCAGCCCCCAGGACCTGAAGGACCGGACTTTCACTGGAGGAGTGACCCCCAGGAGTCCCTCTCCCTTGCCCAAGTGGAGGTTTCCCCGAGGAACCCCCCCCCTTGCCTGCCAGCAGCGCTGAAGAGATCCCTAGATCTCCCATTGACTTCCATTACAAACCCGACGCTTGTTTCTACACTGCACCCGGCCGCCCCCGCGCTGCTGAGGGTGAAATTTCTGTGTGGGCTTGTGTCCCCCCCGGTGCCCTACAAAACCCCCCTGGTCTGCCCTCCGAAGACGCGGGTACTTACCTGCAAGCAGACCGGAACCGGGGCACCCCCTTCTCTCCATTCTAGCCTATGTGTTTTGGGCACCACTTTGAACTCTGCACCTGACCGGCCCTGAGCTGCTGGGGTGGTGACTTTGGGGTTGCTCTGAACCCCCAACGGTGGGCTACCTTGGACCAAGAACTGAACCCTGTAAGTGTCTTACTTACCTGGTAAAACTAACAAAAACTTACCTCCCCTAGGAACTGTGAAAATTGCACTAAGTGTCCACTTTTAAAACAGCTATTTGTCAATAACTTGAAAAGTATACATGCAATTTTGATGATTTAAAGTTCCTAAAGTACTTACCTGCAATACCTTTCGAATGAGATATTACATGTAGAATTTGAACCTGTGGTTCTTAAAATAAACTAAGAAAATATATTTTTCTATACAAAAACCTATTGGCTGGATTTGTCTCTGAGTGTGTGTACCTCATTTATTGTCTATGTGTATGTACAACAAATGCTTAACACTACTCCTTGGATAAGCCTACTGCTCGACCACACTACCACAAAATAGAGCATTAGTATTATCTATTTTTACCACTATTTTACCTCTAAGGGGAATACTTGGACTCTGTGCATGCTATTCCTTACTTTGAAATAGCACATACAGAGCCAACTTCCTACACTTCCCTTCCTTTCAACATCCTTTGACCCCTTCTTTTGCAATTGGACTATAAAAAAGTAACATACCTGCAGGCGTCTTCCTCACGGTTTCCTCCTCCTGGAAGCTACAACATGCGGGACCAGGAAGCACCCTACCCAATCCCAACGCTGCTTTTATGCTGGTACCCAGCTTGAAAACTAGGTCAGGATTGGTGGGAACAGCCTCTCAGCCTTCACAAGAGCACTGGAGGCCTGTGCTTTCTCTAACCCAGCAGTTTTAAGACAGCTGTGAGAGAAATTTAAAGTGCACATCAGGCTGGCTGTCGCAAAACGGCTGGCCAAAGAGACATGCGCACGTTAAACAAGTGCACACCTCCCAGCTGCCACTGTGCAGTAATTGCCCCACCCTTACTGTTCAGGACGGGGCACTGACAAAATAAACGGTAATCAATGTTTTTTACCATCTTATTTTACAGTTCTGGTGCATTTTGGGAGGGCAACGCTCTTCCGCTCACATGGAGGGGCTGGGCCGCCCATGTTCATAGCACCTCATATCACTGATAGGCTTTTTCTAAGACTGCTTGGTATGAAGAAGCACAAACTCAAGATTTAGAACATAACACAGTGGTTAGAGTTGCCTTTACTAAGGCTATTACCACGCAAGCCAACCTTTTTCAGTAGCATATGGAAAATGAAAGACTGGGGAAAAAACAATTCTCATTTGTGCCATGCAGTCTGCATGCAGCTCTTTGATGGCAGTTTATAGCTCAATGTGTGCTAGGTTACAATTGTAACTTATCAACTGCTCAGTAACAAAAGAATCCCTGTGACAAAAGCAGTAACCCACTGTGCTATGCACTTAAAATACTGTTCTTTGCATGATACATGTTCTATGCAGCAGGCATATTAACCACCTTCAGTGCGTTAGATGGAGTCAAAACTGCCACTAGACAAAACTCCCAAATCTCAAATCACCAGTTTTATCTTGACTCTTATTTTTGCCCGAACAAACGTACAAAAACCTTTGCAGTGCTCCTAGAACTGCTGCACTCAGGAAGTAATATAAAAAACACTTTTCTGTTAGAGGGCCCTAGCTGGAGGAGTGCCTTCCTGCTGGCCCAGGCCTGCAGACCTTCAGAAATGTGTCTTGAACCCCCCCGGGGGGGGGGGGGGGGGGGGAGGTTGTCGCAGAATGACAAGTTAGGAATTGCTGTACTAGAACACAACTTTCCAGACCCAACCACTAGATGGTGGAATAATGTACAGCATGTGAATCCAGAAAAGGATTCATGCTGCAAAACTAATGAGCATCACATGTCAGCAACATTCTTTACATAACTACAGGAAGATCGAAATTTTAGGATTCAGGAAAAAAATAAAAAATAACGGAAGAACTGGGACAGTACTCACCAGTGCAAACAAGATTTCGGCACAAGCCATTTCTGAAATCATGGAAAACACGATTTCGATGTTCCTAAAAGGAAGTTAGAGGTGTAAGAAAGTTTCAAACATCTTAATCGGCGCCAAGCAGACACTCCACAGCAGGAAATATCCAGTAACACCATATTTAAAATATCAAGTTCCAGACATCAAAAGTTAAGTTAGAATAAAGTTTTTTTAGAAAACGTAAAATGTAAGTCAATTTGAAATGACAGCTAATATCTTCAGGTTAACTTTTAGTGCTTCTTTCAAAGGTTGCTGTAGCCCGTGCCACTAATGACCACAATTTATTTAAAAAAATAAAAAATAAAACACTTCAAATTTACCTGTCTCATTTTAGCATGGATATAGAAGCATGAATACCCAAGCTGTGAAATTTTCTTGGCCAGCAGTTCCACTCGCTGAGAAGAGTTGCAGAAGATGATAGATTGGTTAATCTGGAGCTGCAGATTAAACAAATGGTGACGTCAAGGAAGATTTCAATATAAAGTAAGCCTATTCTCAATCACTAAAATATGGTAGCTCAATATATTTAAAGGACATGGGCCACATGACCATACCTATATAGTGTGCCTGAACCTTTCAAAAATGTATCCCATTTTACATCCACCACGTGCTCTGCTATAAAACAACAAAACTGCAGAAATTCCACTAAGCCACTTAAGAATCCAAGACCGCACACGTTTGACACCATATCCAGAGCCACAGTACTGACTAAAGACAAGATGGGCTCCCTACCCTGGAAAACAGCGTGTTGAGGCAGTGCACTTTCTGTCGCTCAGTCACATATGCGTAGTATTGAGTCACTCCTTTCAACGTCAACTCCTCCATTAGGTTGATCTCATAAGGTTTCTGCAAATGGGAGCTCTGTTTTTGAGAGAAATTGAGAAAGACGAATTGGTGTTCACTCAAAATATACATTATAATCAAAGCTTTGTTTTATACAGGAAAAAATGCACATTATACCAAGCACTGAAAAAAACTGAAAATGAATGCTACTTACCCTGCAAGCATTACTTTGTGGCATGTAGTGCTGTAGATCCACATGCCATTTGCATACTCCTGCCATCTAGTATTGGATCTGGAGTTGTGCAAGTTGCTTTTCTTCAAAGTCGTCTTTCAAGTCACAAGGGCGATCTTTGTCAAAAGGCATGTTCAAAACAGCCTGCTGAACTTCAGGTTTGAAACCAGAAATCCTGAGCCAATCATGATGCTTAGGAGAACACCATTCTTAATTCCCCTAGCCGTAGCATCTACTGCCTCTAGCACACACCGTATGGAGGCCTTTGTGATGGTTTGTCCCTCCACTACCAACTGTTCACCACTTTTTCTGTGCTCCTCTGGGAGCTAATGAAGCCATCCCTGTATCTTGTGTTAATGAGCTCTAGCATACCGTATCAGGCGAGCCTGGGTATTGGTATTACACAAATGGTTGGCAGCCTGTGCTGCAACCCTTTTGCCTGCAGCATCTATCCACCTGCTCTCCTTATCTGGCAACTGTTTTTCCAGCGGCTTGGGAGTTAATCCTTGTATGTAATGGTGGCAGTGAGCATCCACTAGGTGTTACGATCCAAGTCCTAATAGGATCCTTAATAAACAGTTGCCAGATATATCTCATGTCATGTGGATGGTGTGCACCCCCCCCCCCCCCCCCCCAACATGCCCACCAGTGTCCAAATGTGGTGACCCGATGTGATAAGTCCAAGGGTTCTTGAAGTGGAAATACTGGTGGAGAAAGTAGTGGTGGTGGAGATGGTGTGGAGGAATGTGGAAGAGAGGCAAGGCTGGTAGCCTTGTCCATAGTTTTCTTTCCAGGAGGAAGGGGCCGTTCCAGTGCTTCCTCAAAAAGGTTTGCTTCCTCTGGAGTGGTGGTGAAGAGGAAGCATTTGCAAGTATGGGTCAGTCCTCACTTGCATGTGATTTTCTTTTGCTAAATGTCCAGTTTTCCAAAAATGGTTTTGACAGGTGAAAGAGGCCAAGGAAGACTTTGCAGGATTCCACTCAGTCTTTCAGGCCCAAAGCTTTGGATTTAGTTGAGTGAGGCACCGTCAGCAAAGAGTAAGTCTACCTCCAAGCCAGCACCAAAGGTCAAGTCGGTGCCAAAGGCTGGTCTCGTCCAAAAATGTTGATGTGAAAGGTTTCAACTTAGCATGCATTTCGAGCGCTAGGCTAAAGGGTGAGGGGTGTAAAATAGTTTCCCAGGTCAGATCATGGCCCGATAGCAGTGGTGGACCTGTAACCTCAGATCGTGGGGCTGTTTAAGTCGAAGGTCTTCTGGTCGGCTTGGAGGGCAGAGGATGCAGTCCTCAGACTAAGCAGATGAAAGTTCCTGCATCTTCAAATCTACCTCAATGTCAGAGCTGGAGCTTTCAACAAGAACAGCTCCTCTTTGGCAGTTGATTGCTCCTGTGTGTGCTCCTCGCTAAAAAACTGTCATCCGTGGCTTTGTGATACATTAAGGCGACAAGCCCAGCGGTCCCATATTGTATACTTCCACCTGAAGGACCTGCACACAGTCAGATTCTGTGTGGTCCAGGACAGACAAGTTGCACACTGAAAGTTGGTCTGTGTACAGGTACTTCGTGTGACAGTGACAAAACCAAAAGGGTGCGTGTTCCATTACCAGCAGAGCATTTGAGAAGATTGGTACCGACAAAGACAGGCCTCAAAGGGTGGTGCCCTCACAAAGGGCTTTGGCAGAATGGGAGTCAAACCAGCAGAGTTTTTCAAAGAGGCACAAATATAAAAAGTGCGAACAATACCATGAATAAGAAAGAAGAGAAACGAAATTCGAAACAAAACAGTCAAAGCACAGAGAGGAGGTACAAATGTCGGAACCAGAGAAGGAGAGAAAAACTAACAAGGCAGTTGATGACCATGCACGTTACCACTGAACGGAGGAGTCACTCGACCTTGTGACGTGAAAGATCTTTGAACAGAACCAACTTGCACAACTCCTGACCCAACCCTAGAATGCAGGAATATGAAGGCATGGGCATCTACAGCCCCACATTCCATTGAATTTTAACTATGTAAGGTGTGCAAGTGAGTAAGTGGCTCTGTTAGGCCACATTTTTTGAGAACGGGGTGCAACAAATGTTTTGAATTTGAAATTACTAGACACACCTTGTAAAGAAATGGCTCCCTGTTGCAGTCCCCCCCACTTTTTGCCTGATACGGATGCTGACTTGACTGAGAAGTGTGCTGGGACCCTGCTAACCAGGCCCCAGCACCAGTGTTGTTTCACCTAAAATGTACCATTGTCTCCACAATTGGCACAACCCTGGCACCCAGGTAAGTCCCTTGTAACTGGTACCCCTGGTACCAAGGGCCCTGATGCCAGGGAAGGTCTCTAAGGGCTGCAGCATGACTTATGCCACCGTAGGGACCCCTCACTCAGCACAGACACTGCTTGCCAGCTTGTGTGTGCTGGTGGGGAGAAAATGAGTAAGTCGACATGGCACTCCCCTCAGGGTGCCATGCCAACCTCACACTGCTTGTGGGATAGGTAAGTCACCCCTCTAGCAGGCCTTACAGCCCTAAGGCAGGGTGCACTATACCACAGGTGAGGGCATATGTGCAGGAGCACTATGCCCCTACAGTATCTAAGCAAAACCTTAGACATTGTAAGTGCAGGGTAGCCATAAGAGTATATGGGCTGGGAGTCTGTCAAAAACGAACTCCACAGCTCCATAATGGCTACACTGAATACTGGGAAGTTTAGTATCAAACTTCTCAGAATAATAAACCCACACTGATGCCAGTGTTGGATTTATCAAAAAATGCACACACAGTGCATCTTATAGATGCCCCCTGTATTTTACCCAATTGTTCAGTGCAGGACTGACTGGTCTGTGGCAGCCTGCTGCTGAGAGAAGAGTTTCTGACCCCATGTGGTGAGGGCCTTTGTGCTCCGAGGACAGAAACAAAAGCCTGCTTTGGGTGGAGGTGCTTCACACCTCCCCCCTGCAGGAACTAACACCTAGCAGTGAGCTTCAAAGGCTCAAGCTTCGTGTTACAATGCCCCAGGGCACTCCAGCTAGTGGAGATGCCCGCCCCCTGAACACAGCCCCCACTTTTGGCAGCAAGTCCAGGGGAGATAATGAGAAAAACAAGGAGGAGTCACTGGCCAGTCAGGACAGCCCCTAAGGTGTCCTGAGCTGAGGTGACTGACTTTTAGAAATCCTCCATCTTGTAGAAGGAGGATTCCCCCAATAGGGATAGGAATGTGACCCCCCTCCCCTTGGGAGGAGGCACAAAAAGGGTGTACCCACCCTCTGGGCTAGTAGCCATTGGCTACTAACCCCCCAGACCTAAACACGCCCTTAAATTTAGTATTTAAGGGCTCCCCTGAACCTAAGAATTTAGATTCCTGCAACTTATCGAAGAAGAGGACTGCTGAGCTGAAAAACCCCTGCAGAAGAAGAAAGACACCAACTGCTTTGGCCCCAGTCCTACCGGCCTGTCTCCTGCCTTCAGAAGAAAACTGCTCCAGCGACGCTTTCCCTGGGACCAGCGACCTCTGAATCCTCAGAGGACTGCCCTGCTTCCAAGAGACCAAGAAACTCCTGAGAACAGCGGCTCTGTTCAACAAAGACTGCGACTTTGTATCCAGAGGAGCAGATTTAAAGACCCCTGCAATCCCCGCAAGAAGCGTGAGACATGCAACACTGCACCCGGCGACCCCGACTCGACTGGTGGAGAACCAACACCTCAGGGAGGACCCTCCAGCGACTCCGAGACTGAGTAACCAAAGTTGTCCCCCCCTGAGCCCCCACAGCGACGCCTGCAGAGGGAATCCCCAGGCTCCCCCTGACCGCACCTGCCTGACTCTAAAATCCCAATGGCTGGAAAAGACCCTGCACCCGCAGCCCCCAGCACCTGAAGGATCGGAACTCCAGTGCAGGAGTGACCCCCAGGAGGCCTTCTCCCTTGCCCAGGTGGTGGCTACCCCGAGGAGCCCCCCCCCTTGCCTGCATCGCTGAAGAGACCCCTTGGTCTCCCATTGAAACCTATTGAAAACCCGATGCGTGTTTGCACACTGCACCCGGCCGCCCCAGTGCCGCTGAGGGTGTACTTTGTGTGAGCTTGTGTCCCCCCCCCCCCCCCCGGTGCCCTACAAAACCCCCCTGGTCTGCCCTCCGAAGACGCGGGTACTTACCTGCTGGCAGACTGGAACCGGGGCACCCCCTTCTCCATTGAAGCCTATGTGTTTTGGGCACCACTTTGAACTCTGCACCTGACCGGCCCGGAGCTGCTGGTGTGGTGACTTTGGGGTTGCTCTGAACCCCAAACGGTGGGCTACCTTGGACCCCAATTTGAACCCCGTAGGTGGTTTACTTACCTGCAAGAACTAACAATAACTTACCTCCCCTAGGAACTGTTGAAAATTGCACTGTGTCCACTTTTGAAATAGCTATATGTTTTATGTAAAAAGTATATATGCTATTGTGATTATTCAAAGTTCCTAAAGTACTTACCTGCAATACCTTTCAAATGAGATATTACATGTAGAATTTGAACCTGTGGTTCTTAAAATAAACTAAGAAAAGATATTTTTCCATAACAAAACCTATTGGCTGGATTTGTCGGAGTGTGTGTTCCTCATTTATTGCCTGTGTGTATGTACAACAAATGCTTAACACTACTCCTTTGATAAGCCTATTGCTCGACCACACTACCACAAAATAGAGCATTAGTATTAGCTCTTTCTGCACTCTTACCTCTAAGGGGAATCCTTGGACTCTGTGCATACTATTCCATACTTTGAAATAGTGCATACAGAGCCAACTTCCTACACACCTGTATGTATTCAATAGTTGTTTAGGAACTTAAGTCTGAACCATGTGACAAAACAGACAAGCACTGGCAAACCCATAAGGGCTGATCATTTGGATCTACTGGCTCTGCCAATTGTGTTTCAAGGGTTGCGTAATTAAAGCACACAAAGGAGAGTACTACACCACGTTCAGTGGAGGATGGGGTTGTTTGTACATTGAGAGCAATATGGATCACATCTGGGTGAGGGAAGTACATGAGGAAGAGGAATACTAATGTGGGTCGAAGAAAATGAGTGAGCAACAGTGCAGAGGTGGTCTCCGGAGCAAGCATCAGAACAGCAGCAACACGCAGTGGGTGGGGTGTTTTGTAGGTGGAAACACAAGAACCACCACAATACAGAGCAGGGGGGACACAAAGGAGCATGGTGTTTTCAAACATTAAGCACATGACAGGAAGTGCAACAATGCAATGAGGGGACAGTCTTCATGGGGAAAGCAATTCGGGAGAAAAAACACAAAACAAAAAAACAAAGGAGTAGCAATGTTTTGCAGGGGAGAAGCGCATAAGGGGGGAGACAACACGTTGTGCCAGGGTAAGACACAAGAGCCATACTAAGTGAGGGAGTGGGTGTTTGCAGGGGGAAGCACGAGGGAGAGCAAAACTGCTGGACAGGGAATATGGTGGGGTAAGCACAAGGGAGAATTTAATTTTTAAAAACATCCACTCAGACCATTAAAAAGCTATATAAGCAGTGGAAAGCCAAAAGGTCAAGACTTTGAATCTTATTTTCTTTGGGGGTAGATTGGCAGTGCTGCTGTGGAGTAGCACAAAGAAACGGAGCCATGTTTCTGACCTCATGGGGTGAGAGCCTTTGTGCCCTGAGGCTCACTGCCAGATGTTATAGTTCCTGCAGTGCAGACTGTTTGACCTCAAAGGCTCAGGCCTCCAGTTAAGGTGCCCCAGGTCACTCCAGCTCATGGAGATAGCTGCCCAACTGACTAAGCCCGACTTGCAGCAAGCCCGGCAGGAAATTTAGGAAAAACAAAGGAGGAGACCACTTCAGCTAGGACCACCCCTAAGGTGTCCAGAGCTGAAGTGACCCCTTCCTGCACAATCCTCCATCTTGATTTGGAGGACAGGGACCAATAGGGTTAATTCTGTGACCATACCATCCCAAAAAGGAGTGGACACCAGAAGGGTGTAGTCACCCTCCAGATCATTAGCTATTGGCTCCTGCACCCCTGCAATGCCCCTAAATCAAGGATTTAAAGGCTCCCCTGTACACAGCTCACCATATCCCTGGTGAGCTCAAGACAAGAATGACAGCCAAGCTGACCCCCAGCAGAGAAGACTGCAGACACCAACTGATTTGGTACCAGCCCTAACAGCCTGTCTACAGCTTCTGAAGCCCCTGCTACAAAAAGGCAATGCATCCTGCAGGACCAGCTCTTTAAAACCAATCGGACTGCCTGCTCACCAGGGACCAAGATCTTCCGAGGACAGCAGCTTTGTCCACAAAACTCCATTACTGCCCCGGATCTGCGAGCCCTGCCCACTCTGCACCAGACACCCACGGCCCCCTGGCGATTCCGACCTAGTGTCCCCCCCCTCTCCCACCCTTGGTTCACCCCTCTTGACCAACACAACAAAGCCTGCAAACTAAAACCAGAGAACCCTGTGCAAGATCTGGAAGAAGATAACAGACGCTAAAAGGTACCCTGCTACCGTAGCCCCCTGGCCTTCGGGTACCTGACCTCTGGTGCAACAACTTGCCCTGTGGTTTCCCTGAACTGACCCCTGGACCCAGCACACAGCCTACTTGTGACCCCTGGGGGTTCCCCTATTCAGAAGCACTGTGAACCAGGTGCTGAGTTTACAGCTTGCTGCCCCTGTGCTGCCAAGGGTGTGTGTTTGGATCTGACCTGTGGCCCACAAGGTGCTCACCTAAACAGCCCTAACCTCCTCCCCACCCATTCCCAAAAGGTCTGCCCTCCAAAGACACGGGTACTTCACCTGCTGGGAAATCCAATTCAGAGTGCCACCAGTCTCCATCTTGCAGCACCTTTGACCTCTGCAGCCAGCAGGTGGTGGGTGTTTGTGGTAGCTTGAACCTCAACCTGTGGACATCCTAACCCCTGGAGACTGGAACTGTAAGTTTTGTACTTACCTCAAAACTGTACCAACTTTTCTTCCCTCCCTAGAACCGGTTGAAAATTGCACTGTCAACTTTTAGCCCCTTCGCTGGCAAGCCTTTCCCCTGCCTCAGGTGCCAGGCTTTTTTTGGCTATTTTTGGCAGTTTGCATTTAGGCCCTCTTAACTTTGTCCAAATAAGCTACCCATGCCAAATTTGAGTGCCCCCCCCCCCAACATCCTAGGGATTCTAGAGGTACCCAGAGTTTGTGGGTTCCCCTGAAGGAGGCCAAGAAATTAGCCAAAATACAGCATTTTTTTCTTATTAAAAAGGGGGAAAAAGGGCTGCAGAAGGCGGCTTGTGGTTTTATTCCTGGAAATGGCATCAAAGGGTTTGCGGTGCTAAATGCACCATCTTCCCAGCTTTCAGGAACAGGCAGACTTGAATCAGAAAACCCAATTTTGGCATTTTACTGGGACATACCCCATTTGTACCATTTTTGTGCTTTCAGCCTTCTTCCAGTTAGTGACAAATGGGTGTGAAACTAATGCTGGATCCCAGAAAGCTAAACCTTTCTGAAAAGTAGACAATTCTGAATTCAGCAAGGGGTAATTTGTGTAGATCCTACAAGGTTTTCCTACAGAAAATAGTGGAAATAAAATATTGAAATGGAGGTAAAAAAAAAAAAAAAAATTTCCCCATGTTTTACTCTTTCCTGCGATGTCAAATTTTTTAAAGCAACGTTACGTCTGCTGGACTCTTCTGGTTGTGGAAATATATAGGGCTTGTAGGTTCATCAATAACCCTAGGTACCCAGAGCTCATAAATTAGCTGCATCTTGCAATGGGTTTTCATTCTATACCGGGCATAAAGCAATTCATTTGCTGAAATACAAAAAGTGAAAAACAGGTGTCAAGAAAACCTTTGCGTAGGAAGCTGGCTCTGTAAATACTATCTCAAAGGGAGAGATAGTGTGCACAGAGTCCAGGGTTGCCCCCAGAGGCAATAACAGAGGATTAGTATTATTTGTGGTAGTGTGGTAAAGCAGTTAGGCTTATCAGAGGGTAGTGTTAAGCATTTGTTGTACATACACAGGCAATAAATGAGAACACTCAATGACTCAACTCCAGGCCAATAGGTTTTTATATAAAAAATATTTATTTTAAGAACCACAAGAGTCAAACTGCAGGCAAGCACATTGAATGTAAGGTACTTTGTGTAGGTATAGATAAAACTGAATCAAAACCGTTATGTACAGTTAGGCATAAAATAGCAATAAGCTATTTTAAAAGCTGACAGTGCAAAATGCAACAGTTCCTGGGGGAGGCAAGTACAGGTTAGTTTTTGAGGTAAGTAAAGCACTTACAAGTTCAGTCTCGGGGGCATAGGCAGCCCACCGTTGGGGGTCCAAGTCAACCCCAAACACCCAGCACCAGCAACACAGGGCCGGTCACGTGCAGAGGTCAAACAGGGGCCCAAATAACAGGCGCCTATGGAGACTAGGGGTGCTCCAGTTCCAGTCCGCTAGCAGGTAAGTATCTGTGTCCTCGGTGAGCAGACCAGGGGGGTTTAGTAGAGCACTGAGGGGGTTCCAAGCAGGCACACAAAATACACCCTCCGCGGCACAGGGGCGGTTGGGTGCAGTGTGCAAACACGGTGTCTGGTTTTGTATAGGAATCAATGGAGGGACCCAGGGTCACCTTGACAATGCAGGCAGGGCACAGGAGTGGCTTCTCAGGCCAACCACCGACTGGGCAAGGGTGAGGGCCACGTACTGCTCACTGCTGCACAGGTGGTTCGTTCTCCACTGGCCTGGGGGCTGCAGCTGCCGTGATTCTTCCAGGGGTCTTCTTTCTTTGTTACCAGGCAGTCACAGTCAGGGGGGTCCTCTGGATTCCCTCTGCAAGTGTTGTGGAAGTGCAGAGGTCAGCCCAGGGTGGACACGGAGTTGCCTGGGGGTCCTGTCTGCAGCACTGGTTTCTCTGGACATGAAAGTCGGGTGCAGAGTGGTGGGGACTCAAGCTTCTGGAGTGAGGTAAGAGTCCCTTTAAAGATGGTTTCTTCTTGTTGCTTTAGACAGGGCAGCTGTCCAGGGGAGGTTCATGGTCCTTTGTAGTTGCAGGGCAGTACTAAGTCGGCAGAGGTCGCTGGGCCTGCAGGATGTGTCACTGTTGCAGGTACTTTGAAGTAGGAGACAGGCCAGTAGGGCTGGGGTCAAAGCAGTTTTAGTCTTCCTTCTCTGCAGGGTTTTCAGGTCAGCAGCCCTTGTTAGGTTGTCAGGAATCTGATTTCCTGCGTTCAGGGTTGCCCCTAAATACTAGATTTAGCGGGGAGTTTAGGGCTGGAGGGCAGTAGCCAATGGCTACTGTCCCTGCGGGTGGCTACACCCTCCTTGAGCCTCCTCCCTTTGGGGGGGGGGGGGGGGGGGGGGGGGGGGGCACATCCCTAATCCTATTGGGATTAATCCTCCAAAGCAAGATGGAGGATTTTTTTTAAAAAAGGGGGTCACATCAGCTCTGGTCACCTTCGGGTGCAATCCTATTGCAGGGTCCCAGCACACTTCCAATCAAAGCTGGCATCAACAAAAGGCAAAACGTTAGGGTGGAACCATGCCAACAGTGACATTCCTTTACTTGGTATTTCCAAATTGGGCACAAGATAAGGTGTTGAGAAGCAGTGCTCATTTGCTCATCTCTGTATTCTGGGGTGCCCATACTAGCATGTGAATTACACGGCATTTCTCAAATAGACTTTACACACTCACATTTGGAAGGAAAAAATGTAGAGAAGGACAAGGAGCTACAACACTTGTAGTGCTATTCTGTGTTCCCTCAAGTCCCCCGAAACAAATGGTACCTCACTTGCGTGGGTAGGCCGAATGCTCATGACCGGAAACGCAACATGGCCACATACATTTTTTACATTGAAATCTGACGTGTTCTTTGCAAAGTCCCTAGCTGTAGATTTTGGCCTCTAGCTCAGCTGGCACATAGGGAAGCCTACCAAACCTGAGCATTTTTTTTTTTTAAACCAGACACCTAGGGGAATCCAAGATGGGGTAACTTATGGGGCTCTCAGGTTCTGTTACCAAGAATCCTTTGCAACCCTCAAAATTTGGCAAAAAATAAAATAACTTTTCCCAAACATTGTGTGTTTTTGGTCCTGGGCTCAGCAGCCATACAGGGAAACCTACCAAACCCAGACATTTCTGAAAACTAGACACCCGAGGCAGGTGTGAATTACCCAGAATCCTCCACAAACCTCAGATTTAGCTGGAAAAAAATAAAAAATAAATAAACATTCAGGACAAAACCTCACCAGGACAAATTTCAATTGAAGGCATAGAAGTCAGTCTTTTGCTCTGCCTTCGGGCTACGATGGCTAGTGTGCGCATCAAGGGCCTTGAAGGGGGCTATGGCATCTTTCACCTTCCTTTTTGTCCACAACTTTTTTTTTTTTAAAGCCCTTGTAGGAAGTTGGCTCTGTATGTGCTATTTCAAAGTAAGGAATAGCATGCACAGAGTCCAAGGGTTCCCCCTTAGAGGTAAAATAGTGGTAAAAAGAGATAATACTAATGCTCTATTTTGTGGTAGTGTGGTCGAGCAGTAGGCTTATCCAAGGAGTAGTGTTAAGCATTTGTTGTACATACACAGACAATAAATGAGGTACACACACAGACAAATCCAGCCAATAGGTTTTGTATAGAAAAATATCTTTTCTTAGTTTATTTTAAGAACCACAGGTTCAAATTTAACATGTAATATCTTGTTTGAAAGGTATTGCAGGTAAGTACATTAGGAACTTTGAATCATTTCAATTGCATGTATACTTTTCAAGTTATTCACAAATAGCTACTTTAAAAGTGGACACTTAGTGCAATTTTCACAGTTCCTGGGGAGGTAAGTTTTTGTTAGTTTTACCAGGTAAGTACGACACTTACAGGGTTCAGTTCTTGGTCCAAGGTAGCCCACCGGTGGGGGTTCAGAGCAACCCCAAAGTTACCACACCAGCAGCTCAGGGCCGGTCAGGTGCAGAGTTCAAAGTGGTGCCCAAAACGGATAGGCTTCAATGGAGAGAAGGGGGTGCCCCGGTTCCAGTCTGCCAGCAGGTAAGTACCCGCGTCTTCGGAGGGCAGACCAGGGGGGTTTTGTAGGGCACCGGGGGGACACAAGCCCACACAGCAATTTCACCCTCAGCGGCGCGGGGGCGGCCGGGTGCAGTGTTAGAACAAGCGTCGGGTTCGCAATGGAAGTCAGAGAGATCAAGGGATCTCTTCAGCGCTGCAGGCAGGCAAGGGGGGGCTTCCTCGGGGAAACCTCCACTTGGGCAAGGGAGAGGGACTCCTGGGGGTCACTTCTGCAGTGAAAGTCCGGTCCTTCAGGTCCTGGGGGCTGCGGGTGCAGGGTCTTTTCCAGGCGTCGGGACTTAGGTTTCAGAGAGTCGCGGTCAGGGGAAGCCTCGAGATTCCCTCTGCAGGCGGCGCTGTGGGGGCTCAGGGGCGACAGGTTTTGGTACTCACAGTCGTAGAGTAGTCCGGGGGTCCTCCCTGAGGTGTTGGTTCTCCACCAGCCGAGTCGGGGTCGCCGGGTGCAGTGTTGCAAGTCTCACGCTTCTTGCGGGGAGATTGCAGGGTTCTTTAAAGCTGCTCCTTTGGATAAAGTTGCAGTCTTTTTGGAGCAGGTCCGCTGTCCTCGGGAGTTTCTTGTCGTCGTCGAAGCAGGGCAGTCCTCAGAGGATTCAGAGGTCGCTGGTCCCTTTGGAAGGCGTCGCTGGAGCAGAGTTCTTTGGAAGGCAGGAGACAGGCCGGTGAGTTTCTGGAGCCAAGGCAGTTGTCTTCTGGTCTTCCTCTGCAGGGGTTTTCAGCTAGGCAGTCCTTGTTGTTGCAGGAATCTAGTTTCTAGGTTCAGGGAGAGCCCTTAAATACTAAATTTAAGGGCGTGTTTAGGTCTGGGGGGTTAGTAGCCAATGGCTACTAGCCCTGAGGGTGGGTACACCCTCTGTGCCTCCTCCCAAGGGGAGGGGGTCAAATCCCTAATCCTATTGGGGGAATCCTCCATCTGCAAGATGGAGGATTTCTAAGAGTTAGAGTCACTTCAGCTCAGGACACCTTAGGGGCTGTCCTGACTGGCCAGTGACTCCTCCTTGTTATTCTCATTATTTTCTCCGGCCTTGCCGCCAAAAGTGGGTGCCGGGGCCGGAGGGGGCGGGCAACTCCACTAGCTGGAGTGTCCTGCGGTGCTGTGACAAAGGGGTGAGCCTTTGAGGCTCACCGCCAGGTGTTACAGCTCCTGCCTGGGGGAGGTGTTAGCATCTCCACCCAGTGCAGGCTTTGTTACTGGCCTCAGTGTGACAAAGGCACTCTCCCCATGGGGCCAGCAACATGTCTCTAGTGTGGCAGGCTGCTGGAACCAGTCAGCCTACACAGATAGTCGGTTAAGTTTCAGGGGGCACCTCTAAGGTGCCCTCTGTGGTGTACTTTACAATAAAATGTACACTGGCATCAGTGTGCATTTATTGTGCTGAGAAGTTTGATACCAAACTTCCCAGTTTTCAGTGTAGCCATTATGGTGCTGTGGAGTTCGTGTAAAACAGACTCCCAGACCATATACTCTTATGGCTACCCTGCACTTACAATGTCTAAGGTTTTGCTTAGACATTGTAGGGGCACAGTGCTCATGCACTGGTACCCTCACCTATGGTATAGTGCACCCTGCCTTAGGGCTGTAAGGCCTGCTAGAGGGGTGTCTTACCTATACTGCATAGGCAGTGAGAGGCTGGCATGGCACCCTGAGGGGAGTGCCATGTCGACTTACTCATTTTGTTCTCACTAGCGCACACAAGCTGGTAAGCAGTGTGTCTGTGCTGGGTGAGGGGTCTCTAGGGTGGCATAATACATGCTGCAGCCCTTAGAGACCTTCCCTGGCATCAGGGCCCTTGGTACCAGAGGTACCAGTTACAAGGGACTTATCTGGGTGCCAGGGTGTGCCAATTGTGGAATCAAAAGTACAGGTTAGGGAAAGAACACTGGTGCTGGGGCCTGGTTAGCAGGCCTCAGCACACTTTCAATTCAAAACATAGCATCAGCAAAGGCAAAAAGTCAGGGGGTAACCATGCCAAGGAGGCATTTCCTTACAGCCCTTTTTGTAGGAAGCTGGCCTGGTGAGCACCTATGCGGTTATCACCCTATACCCTATTAGTGAGGTGTAGTCACTGTCTAGGAAGCCAGGGCTCTGTAGAGGTAGCTGTGGATGAGCACCAAGTCTCATCAAGACATGAAAAGCTTATGCAATACCACTGTAGTCACAGCACTTGCACACAAAAGAACCACACAGTGTTACAAAAATAAAGGTACTTTAATACAGTAACACATACTGTATAGGCAATAATCCACTAGCAGTTGAGTGAACATTATATACACATTAGAAATCAGGAATTAGCATAAAAAGCAATAGAAAGCCATGAAAATAATAAGTAACGAAGGCCGGGGGAGGGGGCTTGGGGGTCGCATGGGCAAACCCTAAACTAAAAATGGAATGCGAATGTCTTGCACCCACCCAAGAAGAGGAATCCGTAGAGGGTAGCTGGAGGAACCAGGAACCCAAACAAGGTAAGTTCAAGAGTGCCCCCCCCCCACCCCACCCCCAAACAACCAGGAAAAAAGGAGGCAAGTACCTGGTTCTCCATAAACCCCACCAAAAGGACTTCAGAAAAGGATTTTGCGAGACCCAGACAAAAACTGCAAGAAACCAAAAGGTGGATCCCGGTAGAGTAGAAAAATACTTGTAAAGGAAGATGACCAAGTCCAGTTCATGCTGGAGTGTCTGGTCATGACAGGAGCCACAATCCACCTGTCTAAATACAGGACCGGGTTGACAGTGACCAAAGACAGTCAGCAGTGCAGCACTGGAGCAGATGCAGAGTTCCTGAAGTGATGCAGTCTACACCCCATGCCGGAAGGATTGCAGTCAGTGGTTTGGAAAATCCACCAACATGCCTTGGCAAACAAATGTCAGAAGAAATACAGAGCTGCCGAAAGTGGAGCTGGAGTTCGTTAGGGGCACCTCTGCTCATGCAGGGGTGCCCTCACAGGTACCTGCACCCTTCCCTCTAGGCTAGGAGGGCCTGTCATAGGGGTGACTTAGTGCAGTGACCTGTAATAAAAGGATGCATGCACCTTTTCACACAGGCTGCAATGGCAGGCCTGCAGACATTTTACTTCGACTCCCATGGGTTGCATAATACATGCTGCAGCCCATGGGAAACCCTGGTGCCTTAATGTCCTGGGAAACTATGTGCCATATACTAGGGACTTACATGGGGCACCAGTATGCCAATTGTGGGGTGCACAAAGTGAGGAATAACCAAATTTAGGGGGAGAAAGCAGTCACTAAGGTCCTGGTTAGCAGGATCCCAGTGACCACAGTCAAAACACTGACAGCAGGCAAAAAGTGGGGCTAACCATGCCAAAAAGGGTACTTGCCTACACTTCTCTCCTCCCAGTGGGGCACCCCCCCCTCTTCCCTCCCAACCCCCCCCCTCTTCCCTCCCAACCCCCCCCCCCCTTCCCTCCCAACCCCCCCCTTTTCCCTCCCAACCCCCCCCCCCCTTCCCTCCCAAACCCCCCCCCTCTTCCCTCCCAAACCCCCCCCCTCTTCCCTCACAACCCCCCCCCCTCTTCCCTCCCAAACCCCCCCCCCTCCTTTTCCCTCCCAACCCCCCCCCCCCCCTTCCCTCCCCTACAGGGTACTGTGGGATTCTCTTCATGGGCTAAGCCTGCGGATGGTGAGCGTTTCAATGCGGAGGCCCACTTTTGGTGTCACAAGTCAGATTTCTTCAACTCGGTACGTTTTACAGGTCTGTGCCTCTTACCTCCTTGCAGATTTTTCAGCGCCTCCTCTCCCATTTCCATGATGTCCCAATCACTCTGAAGACTCTTGCTTGGCAATATTTTCTTCGTTGTTGCTTGAAAAACAGAGCTCACTGATGGTGCCCTCAAGAGAATAGTGTGCCATTCCCTGTTTTTGCCTAACTGTGCTTTTGATGCAAAAACTGAGCAGGCAAAGCAGTCCTCACTTGGGTGGCCAACGGGAAGACAGATTGCACACAGGATGTTTGTCTTTCTATGCGTATTTATGGTGGCAGTTCTTACAGAATTGAAACCGTTTTCCATCATGGAATGCGGGTAGCCCCAGCCCCCTCCATCCCCTGGGCATTTGACGATCTGTCGGTGAAATAAAAATGTGCCACTGCATCTGCTCTGAAATTTCGCCTTTTGCAGGAATTCTTTCCCTCCATTGGCTTCATTCAGTTTTCGCAATTCTTTGAAGATCCTAGTTTAGCTGAAGCCATCTCCACAAACACATCCACACCCAGCAGCAGAAATAAAATGTGAAGGTGGCAAAGTGGGATGAAGGCTTCTAGAGGAAGTAGAAAGACGTCACAAGGTTACACCAAACTAAGGTTCCATCGAGACCCACCAAACAAAAGTAGAGGCCGGACTAAAATTTAGGAAAATAGGATAAAATCTAGATCCACCCGCTAGATGGCGGAATGCACAGCATATGAATCCAGAAAAGATTCATGCTGCAAAACAATTAACTTTAGTATGATATAGATGAAAAGGTGGGTGACAGTTTCACTATCAAGCCAAACTTAAATATCCATGTAGGTTAATAACTGCCCTCCTTCCAACTGTGCTCCTGCCAGAGAAAATCACCATAAACTAGTTACTAAAGTCAATTTAGTTAGCATTACAAGGTCAGGGAGGGCCTGAAAATGAAAATGTCACTTACCCAGTGTACATCTGTTCGTGGCATTAGTCGCTGCAGATTCACATGTTTCGCACAGTCCGCTGCCTGGTGTTGGGCTCGGAGTATTACAAGTTGTTTTTCTTCGAAGAAGTCTTTTTTGGTCACGGGACCGAAGGACTCCTCCCTCTTCGGCTCCATTGCGCATGGGCGTCGACTCCATCTTAGATTGTTTTCCCCGCAGAGGGTGAGGATGGAGTTGTTTGCTATAAATAGTGCCCATGCAATGGAGTGAATACGTATGTACATAAAGTTAATTATTTACAAATGTACAAATGTTTAAGATTTAAGATGTACTTCTAAACGGCTACAGGCTTCCCGGGGAGGCGGGAGGGCACATGTGAATCTGCAGCGACTAATGCCACGAACAGATGTACACTGGGTAAGTGACATTTTCAGTTCGATGGCATATGTTGCTGCAGATACACATGTTTCGCATAGACTATAAAGCAGTTACCTCCCCTAAAAGCAGTGGTTTAGTCTGTAGGAGTTGAAGTAGTTTGGAATAATGTTCTTAGTACAGCTTGGCCCACTGTAGCTTGTTGTGCATTTAGTACGTCTACACAGTAGTGTTTAGTAAATGTATGAGGCGTAGACCAGGTTGCAGCCTTACATATTTCGCTCATAGGAATGTTTCCTAGAAAGGCCATTGTAGCACCTTTCTTTCTGGTTGAGTGTGCCTTTGGTGTAATAGGCAATTCTCTTTTGGCTTTAAGATAGCATGTTTGAATGCATCTGACTATCCATCTAGCAATGCCTTGTTTAGAGATTGGATTTCCTATGTGTGGTTTTTGAAAAGCTATGAACAGTTGTTTTGTTTTCCTGATAAGCTTTGTTCTGTCAATGTAGTACATTAGTGCTCTTTTGATGTCTAATGTATGTAGTGCCCTTTCAGCCACGGAATCTGGTTGTGGGAAGAACACTGGCAATTCTACTGTTTGATTTAAATGGAATGGGGAGATTACTTTTGGTGGAAATTTTGGATTTGTTCTTAGAACTATTTTATTTTTGTGTATTTGAATAAATGGTTCTTGTATGGTAAATGCCTGTATTTCACTTACTCTTCTGAGGGATGTGATTGCAATGAGAAATGCGACTTTCCAGGTTAGATATTGCATTTCACAGGAATGCATGGGTTCGAAAGGTGGACCCATGAGTCTTGTTAAGACGATGTTAAGGTTCTATGAAGGAACTGGTGGTGTTCTTGGTGGTATAATTCTTTTTAGCCCTTCCATGAATGCTTTAATAACTGGTATTCTAAATAGAGACGATGAATGAGTAGTTTGTAGGTAAGCAGATATTGCTGCGAGGTGTATTTTTATAGATGAAAAAGCGAGATTCGCTTTTTGCAAATGTAGTAAGTATCCCACTATGTCCTTTGTAGAGGCATGCAATGGTTGGATTTGATTGGTATGGCAGTAGCAAACAAATCTTTTCCACTTAGATGCATAGCAGTGTCTAGTGGAAGCTTTTCTAGCTTGTTTTATGACCTCCATACATTCTTGTGTGAGGTCTAAGTGTCCGAATTCTAGGATTTCAGGAGCCAAATTGCCAGATTCAATGATGCTGGGTTTGGATGCCTGATCTGTTGTTTGTGTTAACAGATCTGGTCTGTTGGGTAGTTTGACATGCGGTACTAGTGAAAGGTCTAGTAGAGTTGTATACCAAGGTTGTCTTGCCCATGTGGGTGCTATCAGTATGAGTTTGAGTTGGTTTTGACTCAACTTGTTTACTAGATATGGAAGGAGAGGGAGAGGGGGAAAAGCGTATGCAAATATCCCTGACCAACTCATCCATAGAGCATTGCCTTGTGATTCGCGGTGTGGGTACCTGGATGCGAAGTTTTGGCATTTTGCGTTTTCTTTTGTTGCGAACAAATCTATCTGGGGTGTTCCCCAAATTTGAAAGTACTTGTTCAGAACTTGGGGGTGAATTTCCCATTCGTGGACTTGTTGGTGGTCTCGCGAAAGGTTGTCTGCTAGTTGGTTTTGGATCCCTGGAATAAATTGTGCTATTAGGCGAATGTTGTTGTGAGTCGCCCACTGCCATATTTTTTGTGTTAGGAGACACAATTGTGTTGAGTGTGTTCCTCCTTGTTTGTTTAAATAATACATTGTTGTCATGTTGTCTGTTTTGACAAGAATGTATTTGTGTGTTATTATGGGTTGGAAGGCTTTTAACGCTAGAAATACTGCTAACAGTTCTAGGTAATTGATATGAAATTTTGTTTGGTGTACATCCCATTGTCCTTGAATGCTGTGGTGATTGAGGTGTGCTCCCCACCCTGTCATGGGAGCATCTGTTATAACTTATTGAGGCACTGGGTCCTGAAATGTCCGCCCTTTGTTTAAATTGTTGCTGTTCCACCATAGAAGCGAGAGGTATGTTTGGCAGTCTACCAACACCAGATCTTGAAGTTGACCCTGTGCCTGTGACCATTGTGATGCTAGGCACTGTTGTAAGGGTCGCATGTGTAGTCTTGCGTTTGGGACAATGGCTATGCATGATGACATCATGCCTAGAAGTTTTAGCACAAATTTTGCTTGTATCTTTTGGTTTGGAAACATAGCACTTATTACCTTGTGGAATGCTTGCACTCTTTGTGGACTTGGAGTGGCAATTCCTTTTGATGTGTTGATGGTTGCCCCTAGATATTGTTGTGTCCGACACGGTTCGAGGTGTGACTTTGTATAGTTGATGGAGAAACCCAGTTTGTGAAGGGTTTGTATGACATATGTGGTGTCGTTTGTGCACTTTTTTACTGTGTTGGTCTTGATTAGCCAATCGTCTAGGTAAGGAAACACATGTATCTGTTGTCTCCTGATATGTGCTGCTACTACTGCTAGACATTTTGTGAATACTCTTGGTGCAGTTGTTATTCCGAATGGCAACACTTTGAATTGGTAATGTATTCCTTTGAATACGAACCGTAGGTACTTTCTGTGAGAAGGGTGTATCGGTATATGAAAGTACGCATCTTTTAGGTCTAATGTGGTCATGTAATCTTGCTGTTTGAGCAGTGGAATGATGTCTTGTAGTGTGACCATGTGAAAGTGGTCCGATATGATGTAGGTATTTAGTGTCCTGAGATCTAATATTGGTCTTAATGTTTTGTCTTTTTTTGGAATTAGAAAGTACAGGGAGTAAACTCCTGTGTTTTTTTGTTGTACTGGTACTAACTCTATTGCATCCTTTTGCAGTAGTGCTTGAACTTCTAGTCCTAAAAGTTCTAAATGTTGTGGTGACATTTTGCGTGTTTTTGGAGGGATGTTTGGTGGGAATTTGTGGAATTCTATGCAATAGCCATGTTGGATTATTGCTAATACCCAATTGTCTGTTGTAATCTGCTGCCAAGATTGGTAGAATTGGCTTAGTCTTCCCCCCACTGGTGTTGAGTGAAGGGGTTGTGTGACTTGAAAGTCACTGTTTAGGTGGAGGTGTTTTTGGAGTCTGGAATCTTCCCCTACTCCTTGGGAATTGACCCCCTCTATATCCCCTGAAACCACCTCTTTGGAATGAACCCTGATATGGTGTGGTTCTTGTTTGTTGGCTGGTGGTGTCTGTGGGTTGGCCATGAAACCCCCCTCTAAATGGAGTTTTTCTAAAAAAGCCTCTGCGGGGAGTAGAGTGCGCCCATGGCTTTGGCCGTGTCGGTGTCCTTTTTAAGTTTTTCAATGGCTGTGTCCACTTCAGGGCCAAAAAGTTGTTTCTCGTTGAAGGGCATATTAAGGACAGCCTGCTGGATTTCCGGTTTGAAGCCTGAAGTGCGGAGCCAAGCGTGTCTCCTTATGGTGACAGCAGTGTTGACTGTTCTCGCTGCAGTATCGGCTGCGTCCATTGAAGAGCAGATTTGATTGTTTGAGATCGTTTGTCCCTCTTCAACTATTTGCTGCGCCCTTTTTTGGTATTCCTGTGGAAGATGGTCTATGAGAAGTTGCATCTCATCCCAGTGTGCGCGGTCATACCGGGCCAGCAGCGCTTGAGAATTTGCGATGCGCCACTGGTTGGCTGCCTGTGATGCTACTCTTTTTCCTGCTGCATCAAATTTTCTGCTTTCTTTGTCCGGAGGTGGGGCGTCGCCAGATGTATGGGAATTTGCTCTTTTGCGAGCTGCCCCTACTACTACGGAGTCAGGTGGTAACTGCGAAGTAATAAACACTGGGTATGTGGGTGGTGGTTTGTAGTTCTTATCCACCCTTGGGGTGATGGCTCTTGATTTTACGGGCTCTTCAAAAATTTGTTTTGCGTGCCGTAACATCCCTGGTAGCATTGGGAGACATTGATATTGGCTATGTGTAGCCGAGAGGGTGTTAAATAAAAAAATCATCCTCTATAGGATCGGAATGCAGTTGGACATTGTGGAATTCTGCTGCCCTAGCCACCAGTTGCGAGTATGAGGTACTGTCCTCTGGCGGTGACGGCTTTGTGGGGTATGAATCGGGATCATTGTCCGGCACTGGGGTGTCATATAGGTCCCAAGCGTCTTGTAAAGAAATGGCTCCCTGTTGCAGTTACCCCCCCACTTTTTGCCTGATACTGATGCTGACTTGACTGAGAAGAGTGCTGGGACCCTGCTAACCAGGCCCCAGCACCAGTGTTCCTTCACCTAAAATGTACTTTTGTATCAATTGGCAGACCCTGGCATCCAGATAAGTCCCTTGTAACTGGTACTTCTAGTACCAAGGGCCCTGATGCCAAGGAAGGTCTCTAAGGGCTGCAGCATGTCTTATGCCACCCTGGAGACCTCTCACTCAGCACAGACACACTGCTTGCCAGCTTGTGTGTGCTAGTGAGGACAAAACGAGTAAGTCGACATGGCACTCCCCTCCGGGTGCCATGCCAGCCTCTCACTGCCTATGCAGTATAGGTAAGACACCCCTCTAGCAGGCCTTACAGCCCTAAGGCAGGGTGCACTATACCATAGGTGAGGGTACCAGTGCATGAGCCTGGTACCCCTACAGTGTCTAAACAAAACCTTAGACATTGTAAGTGCAGGGTAGCCATAAGAGTATATGGTCTGGGAGTCTGTCAAACACGAACTCCACAGCACCATAATGGCTACACTGAAAACTGGGAAGTTTGGTATCAAACTTCTCAGCACAATAAATGCACACTGATGCCAGTGTACATTTTATTGTAAAATACACCACAGAGGGCACCTTAGAGGTGCCCCCTGAAACTTAACCGACTGTCTGTGTAGGCTGACTAGTTCCAGCAGCCTGCCACACCAGAGACATGTTGCTGGCCCCATGGGGAGAGTGCCTTTGTCACTCTGAGGCCAGTAACAAAGCCTGCACTGGGTGGAGATGCTAACACCTCCCCCAGGCAGGAGCTGTAACACCTGGCGGTGAGCCTCAAAGGCTCACCCCTTTGTCACAGCCCAGCAGGGCACTCCAGCTTAGTGGAGTTGCCCGCCCCCTCCGGCCACGGCCCCCACTTTTGGCGGCAAGGCTGGAGGGAACAAAGAAAGCAACAAGGAGGAGTCACTGGCCAGTCAGGACAGCCCCTAAGGTGTCCTGAGCTGAGGTGACTGACTTTTAGAAATCCTCCATCTTGCAGATGGAGGATTCCCCCAATAGGGTTAGGATTGTGACCCCCTCCCCTTGGGAGGAGGTACAAAGAGGGTGTACCCACCCTCAGGGCTAGTAGCCATTGGCTACTAACCCCCCAGACCTAAACACGCCCTTAAATTTAGTATTTAAGGGCTACCCTGAACCCTAGAAAATTAGATTCCTGCAACTACCAGAAGAAGGACTGCCTAGCTGAAAACCCCTGCAGAGGAAGACCAGAAGACGACAACTGCCTTGGCTCCAGAAACTCACCGGCCTGTCTCCTGCCTTCCAAAGATCCTGCTCCAGCGACGCCTTCCAAAGGGACCAGCGACCTCGACATCCTCTGAGGACTGCCCCTGCTTCGAAAAGACAAGAAACTCCCGAGGACAGCGGACCTGCTCCAAGAAAGGCTGCAACTTTGTTTCCAGCAGCCTTGAAAGAACCCTGCAAGCTCCCCGCAAGAAGCGTGAGACTTGCAACACTGCACCCGGCGACCCCGACTCGGCTGGTGGAGATCCAACACCTCAGGAGGGACCCCAGGACTACTCTGATACTGTGAGTACCAAAACCTGTCCCCCCTGAGCCCCCACAGCGCCGCCTGCAGAGGGAATCCCGAGGCTTCCCCTGACCGCGACTCTTTGAATCCTAAGTCCCGACGCCTGGGAGAGACCCTGCACCCGCAGCCCCCAGGACCTGAAGGACCGGACTTTCACTGGAGAAGTGACCCCCCAGGAGTCCCTCTCCCTTGCCCAAGTGGAGGTTTCCCCGACGAACCCCCCCCCTTGCCTGTCTGCAGCGCTGAAGAGATCCCGAGATCTCTCAGACTAACATTGCGAACCCGACGCTGGTTTCTACACTGCACCCGGCCGCCCCCGCGCTGCTGAGGGTGAAATTTCTGTGTGGGCTTGTGTCCCCCCCGGTGCCCTACAAAACCCCCCTGGTCTGCCCTCCGAAGACGTGGGTACTTACCTGCAAGCAGACCGGAACCGGGGCACCCCCTTCTCTCCATTCTAGCCTATGTGTTTTGGGCACCACTTTGAACTCTGCACCTGACCGGCCCTGAGCTGCTGGTGTGGTGACTTTGGGGTTGCTCTGAACCCCCAACGGTGGGCTACCTTGGACCAAGAACTGAACCCTGTAAGTGTCTTACTTACCTGGTAAAACTAACAAAAACTTACCTCCCCCAGGAACTGTGAAAATTGCACTGTGTCCACTTTTAAAACAGCTATTTGTCAATAACTTGTAAAGTATACATGCAATTTTTATGATTTAAAGTTCCTAAAGTACTTACCTGCAATACCTTTCGAATGAGATATTACATGTAGAATTTGAACCTGTGGTTCTTAAAATAAACTAAGAAAAGATATTTTTCTATACAAAAACCTATTGGCTGGATTTGTCTCTGAGTGTGTGTACCTCATTTATTGTCTATGTGTATGTACAACAAATGCTTAACACTACTCCTTGGATAAGCCTACTGCTCGACCACACTACCACAAAATAGAGCATTAGTATTATCTATTTTTACCACTATTTTACCTCTAAGGGGAACCCTTGGACTCGGTGCATGTTATTCCTTACTTTGAAATAGCAAATACAGAGCCAACTTCCTACACGTCTTGATCCTGATTATCTTGACCTATGGTAGTTTGCGCTGGTGAGTGCATTTGTGGCGGTGTTTGTGCCGGCGATGCCTGTTTTGGTGGAGAGGGCGGAGGCGTGACTTTAACCACTTTGGCTTGTGGTTGTGCGTCATCCTTGAGAAGTCCGATCCTTTTTCTCATTATTGGGGTAAGGGTTGATATCTTCCCTGTGTCTTGCTGGATGTACAGTCTCTTTTGTGTGTAGTCTGATTCTACACTTTGGAGCTCTTGTCCAAATCTGTGCATCTGGCCACTTATTCCTTGTTCCTCTGTGTAGGATGGAGGTGTGGAACTTTTCGGCGACGAGAGAGAATCTTTTTTCGGCTTCGGCACCGACAGAATTTTTGTGGCTTTCGGCAGGGTGTCTCGGTGCCGGGATCTTGTTTTTGCCTCTCGGAGCCGCTATCTCGGCTCCGAGGTTGCTCCATGGCGGTCCCTCGACCGAGTCGGGTGTCTTCGCTATGGGCGTGCCCTTTTTCGGCGCCTTCGACGGCTCGCCGGTTTTATGGGTCGAGCCATGGCCTGTTGGCAGTGGAGTCCCCTGGGCTTTTGTCTTCTCGATGGTTTTAATTTTCGACGTCTTACTCACTGTTTGTTGCTGTTGTTCGACGTCGGAGTCTCCGGATTCTGATTCCGGAACCGAGAATGTTTCCTCTTCGTCGTCGAAACGTTGTTTTGTCGGCGTGGACGCCATTTGTAGACGCCTGGCTCTTCGGTCCCGGAGTGTTTTTCTGGACCGGAAGGCTCGACAGGCCTCACAGGTATCCTCCTTGTGCTCGGGGGATAAGCACAAGTTACAGACCAAGTGCTGATCTGTATAAGGATACTTACTGTGACATTTTGGGCAGAAACGAAACGGGGTCCGTTCCATCGGCTTCGATGTCGCACGCGGTCGGGCCGACCAGGCCCCGACGGGGGATCGAAGCTACCCCAAAGTCTTCCGATGATCGGTGTCGATGTACCTAACTATCCCGATACCGAACGGAACAATACCGACGCTTTCTTCCGAGATTCTGACTAACTTTCCGAACCGAAACACTGAGCGAAAAGGAATACGTCCGAACCCGACAGCGGAAAAAAACAATCTAAGATGGAGTCGACGCCCATGTGCAATGGAGCCGAAGAGGGAGGAGTCCTTCGGTCCCGTGACCAAAAAAAGACTTCTTCGAAGAAAAACAACTTGTAATACTCCGAGCCCAACACCAGGCAGCGGACTGTGCGAAACATGTGTATCTGCAGCAACATATGCCATCGAACTTAAAGTTTAACACAGCTGGATAAATCAAATGATCACAGCTGTGTGAAGGGCAAGCACTTGTGAAGGAATACAACTTCAGCTCAAAACATGTACTGCTGACTCTTGTGATACATAAGTCTGGGAACAGATGCACGGTTAGGCCAGACCATGAAAAGCAAAAAAGTATCACATGCTAGGTGCACCATTATTATACTTTTTTTTTTTAAAGGCATGGGCAACAGCAATTTGCCAACAATCTACATCAAAAAAATGTGGGTGTGGGGGGCCAACAAAGCAGCAGCGAGGGGACAGCAATAGGGAGTGGGCAAGAAGGGCATAAGCAGTACATGAGTCAGAACAAGAGGGGTGGGGAAGCACCACAAGAGAAAGCAACAGAGCATGGCAGAGGCAGGAGAGTAGCAGGGGAGAAGCCCATAGCAGAGCTTGTAACACCAAAGAGACAGCAACACTGAGCACAGTGGAAAGCACACAAAGGAGAGCTGGAAAACACATGCACTCAGTAAGTGCCTAAGCAAGAAGGTAAAGCAGTTCCCTATAAGTGAGCAGTGGAAGGATACACGCAAACCAATCCGAGATGGACAGGCTATGCTCCAGGGGAAGGCCAAGCATAAGATGGACAAGCTAGGGCAAGGAAAGCCATTGAAGCAAGCCAGTGAGTTAAAGCCAGCCAATAAGCAATGGGTAGACTCAAATAGCTTAAGTTCTACGCAATAGGTCTTTCGCAATCAGACTGTTTGCGATGTGTGGTAGGCTTAACCTAAAAAATAAAAATCCATAAAAGTGAGCACTAATGATAGAAGTCATATATATATTATTTTTTTTTAACTGTTTACAACATCCCTCTAGATATGGCACAACATGCATCCTTCTGGAATTTGTAATATATTCACTCATTGCTTACACATTTTTGAATGTGCTTTAGTTGCACATAAGGCGTCAGTCTGTGTGGGTGAATGATGCAGAACTGATGAAAAGCAATGCACATACGTGTAGTTACAACTGGTCTAAACATGTCCTGCTAACATGTATCACCATCTGTACTACTAAAATTTTAATAAAAGTACACAAGTAAAGGAATACAGTATGCTTAGCTTGCCAAGCTTCAATGTCAATATACCACGGTCACAGATTTGGCAAGGGAGTGCTTATAAAAGGCTTCCATAAAAAAAAAAGTGTAATCAGTCAACAGCAATGCACTTACCATGAATTTCTGTACACTGAGCGGGAAGGTTGCAGAGTACAGCAGAATCTGCCGGTACTTGGGTAGCGTGTAAATTATGTCCTCCATTATCTGCATGAAATCCTGAGACAGCAACTTGTCTGCCTATAGAGACAAATGATACAGCTGGAATTTCTGGTCACTAAAGCACCTTCTAAACCAGGGTTTGTTGATAGCTATAGCATTCACAATGGGAAGCAGGACACCCACTGCTGCCCTAACGAAGCCAATATAGGAAGGCACTTTTGTAGGAGAATTTGAGTTACAATAAGAACTTCAAGTTCTACTGTGGCTGGATGGGCATTGAAGAGCCACGTTTACAACTTCTCAAAGCTGATGGAGGTGTTAAGTGTGCACTTCACGCACAAGGCTACCCCAAGGTACATTAGTGCTTTCACCAATGTGAAAAGTGAACCTGAAAGTTCACTCGTTTCTGTACGTCAACCACATGCTTATTAAAACCCTGAACTAAGAAGTGAAACCGTAGAGAGCACTGCCCTAGGTTCCCACAGAAAACTAACGTAAAAAAAAACTAATGTAACAGGAGAGGGTTGACCCATTACAAACTGATCTGTACACCCAAGTTCGACTCAATCCACCACTGCTTAGTCCAGCTCATTTGGGTCTTTCGCAAAGTTTTAGAACTGGCAAAGAAGGTTCTGAACAGCTCCACTGAAAGCCCAAAGAGGGGAAAAAAAAAAGAAAAAACACCCTCATGAACCAAAACCTGGCAGGCAACCACCTTGTCCTGATAGCTACAGAGCACCACTAGCCTGCTATAAAGATTATATTGGTTACCTCGTCCAATACGATCATTTGGGTGTGGTCAACCTTCGCTACTCCCTTCTTTATCAGATCCAAGATTCTTCCAGGTGTTGCAATCACGACATGAACTGAACAAAGAATAAAAACAAATTACATTAGGGAAGACAAAACACTGATGCTTCCTATGCACAATTCAGTGATATAGCAAAATGCAGTTTAGTTTCCACAATCATAATGATCTACATACACATCAACTGCTTTTGATAGCTAAAAATAAATTCCATATTATGGAAGACCTTTCCTGCATTAACCAGTAATTTTAATATTCCACTTCAAATTTATTAAATCACACGTCTGAACTTAACATACTGAGTACAAACTTGGCCACGGGGAGGGGAGGGGGTGTGGGGGTGGTGTGAAGTATATTCCTTGAATTCCACTGAAATTTTGAATTCACAAAAACTTTGTCTAGGTATAATGTCCTTAGATTAGTTTGTATCTTAAGTTTTTTTCCTTTTTTCCTCATTCCAAACAGGTTTATATTTTAGTTAAAAAAAAGAATGAACATTTCAATTTTAAATGTCCTCCTAAAGTGATGGTGCAATGAAAGTGAGTAATGTGATAATGTGGCAGAGTGTTAAATACAAAATATACATAATGTGGTTAAAAAGCATAGGAGCAGTAAACTTCAAGATGACCCCATTTATTGCAGGTGTCTTGAATCACCTTGCGCAGGACAATACCCCCTGCATCTCTTGCAGCTAAGGCTTGTTGGCATCTCCAAGGGATCTTCCGGCTCAGTGTAGTCTCAGCCCCCAGCACTCTTTCCTGTGAGTGCACAGCCCTCTGCGTGCTTCTCCTGCAGTGTGGACCCTTGTCCAGTTGTGCTGCGTGCACTCCTCTGCAACTCCTTGATCTCTTCCAGTGGGTGTCGGGGGGGGGGGGGGGGGGGGGACTGCCTTTGCCAAGGTAGGTTAGTGGCTTTTCCACACCACTGACCTACTGCCATCTTCCAAGAACACGCTGTCTGTGTTCCTCGTTTTCTGTGTTATTATTCTGATCCTTGTTAATCCATGGCGAGTAGCCCACCAGATACATGGCAACCGCCCAACTTGGTGTTAGAAACCAGGTGAGATAAGCACCATCATGTTTCTTAATGCTGTGAAATACCCACGAGTAGTGTGACTAGATGCATTTTCTCTCAGGCTTAACAGTTGACTGACTAGCCAGGACTTCTTGTGGGTCAGGTTGGACTTTACCAGTGCCACTTGTGGAGTTCTCCCCTACTGGAGCAGAATCTCCTTGGCTTGCTGGAACCTTGGCTAAAGGTTGTCCCCCCCTTCCTACACTGTTTTCTTTTCCTTCTGGGGCCTACTTGCAGTTACTGCAGAGGTAGCACCTTCAGAGTCCTTGGGAGAGGACTGGCACTGGACCAGTTCCTCTTGTGCTCTGACTAACCTCTGGGTAGTCATTTCCAAGGAGACAATCAAGGGGGAGGTCTGTACTGACTACCACCCTTCTCCAGCTAAAAGTCCCACCCACTTCTATGGGTCATCAGTAAGATGTCTGTGGAGGCTGGATCTAATGGCGAGCCTGATGTAACCCATCTTGCCACACTTGCAACCTCCTCTTTGTTCAATTGAAGGAACTCCAAGAGGTTTTATGCCACATTCCCCATCCAGGTTGTCCTCCAATCTGGACACCAGTGAATCACAATTGCTACTCATTTTCCCAAGGAAGCGGGTCGCCAATAATTCACTGCGCTCTTTCAAGCGTGGTGGACCTACCTCTGTGGGGGTTGCTTTAAAAAAGATTACAATCTGGTAGATTTCTTTTGAAGAATTAGAAGATGAGCTAATCCTACTAGCAAAATCATGTATCCATGCTCTTTGAATGGCATGTTGATTTTTTTACCATAGCTTTGTAAATGAGTGTCGCATCATAACCCCTTCTTCACTGCCTTTCTTTGACCTTACACTTTTTTTGTTGTTGTTTTGTTCCCTGTGAGAACCAGTTCATCTTATCCACTGGTCTAGCCCTTTTGCTAGTTTTGATGGGGCAACTTAATCTAATGCCTTGTTGACCCAGTCTTTTAGCTCACTGTAGAACAGTGAGACGTTATTTCTCTCCAACAACTCAGTTAGACGAGGATCTGAGTAATAAGGCCTGTTCCCAGCAGGCTGCATTTAATTTGGACCATTGATGGGATTTATAAGTCACAATAACGTTCGGTGGAGCTTCTGATGGTATGGAACTGGATAAAGGAACCAAATAATGGTCTGTCCAAACTGTGCCCAAACTGTTTGTACAGGGGACTAGACTACCATGCTCTCCGCATTTTGTAAACATAGGGTCTAAAATAGGACCTTTGTTATGTGTCGAGTGCTCACTAATTGATTTAGTTGAAGCGCCGGTATGATATGGTTTGATTTTTATTTGGTACCTGTAATGTCTGGCGGCAATATGGAGCATAGCTCAAGAGGGACAGCAGAGGTTTTAGCTAGGACTGCATTTCCTCTGTCTAAAGGGTTGGGAATGAGTGACACTGCCACATTTCTGAAGTCTGAGTGAGGGTTTAAAGGCTTTAGTCTCCTAGGTAGATAGAGTAAAAAGGAGTCAGACTAGGTTTGTTAGGCGTTTGTGTATTAAAAAGCCAAGAGACTTCATGTGTGGAACTAAAGAGGAAATGCCAAGGGATGTTATGAGTAAGCCATTTTTGTACTGGAGTAGAATAAATTCAGTACTTGTAGGATTAATTTTTAGAGGGGAGAATACATCTATTCTTTGAGTTTCTATAATAAGATTTGTAAGCTTGATACTAGAGGGGTCCAACATACACAAACACCACTGGGCATCATTGGCGTAGGTGGATGGATCTTTCTTGAAGTATTGAGGTAAGTTTAATAGGGGAAAATGATTGAACCTTGTGAGATTCCAATTTTACAGGGTGCCTGATTCAAAAGAATCCAGTTTTAAAAATTGGGCTCTTGAGGAAAGGAATGATAAACCATTTAGCACAGTTCCTTTTACTTCCATAATGTAATACAGTGAGTGGTGATGTAGGATGTTAAACGCTACTGAAAGCTCGAAGTACCAAGACGCAGATGTCATCATAGTCAAGCATATACAAGGTATTACTATTATCTGCGTTGTAACTGTTATAATGTATTTGAACACAATCCAGATTGGTAGTGATTAAATAGGGTATTCATGGAAATGTGTTTTAGTTTTTGTCAAGCGGGAGCTTTGTTGATGGCTTTGCTAAAGTATGGTTGTCAGAGACTGATCTGAGGATTTCAAGTCCAGTGAGGTTTGTGCTTGGCGTCTTGATAAATTGAGTTTTATCAAGTGAACCGTTGAATATCCAGAGTATTAGAGAAGATCTGCTTTGTCTGCGTTTTTTTTTTTTAAAGTAGTGATACAGTCATTGTGTCTTTAGTGTAAGAAAAATAGGTTGAAAGTGGAGATTTTGTATGATGTCTTAGATTTAGAGTTTGTTGACAAAAGTGACTTATGTTTTTTTGAGATTTTTGTTGTGGGTAAAAAGGATACCAATATTGTTAAGACTTCTGTGAGCTGTGATTTGTTTTTTATTTTTTATAGGGACTTTTAAAGTTGTGGTGGGTTTCAGACAGTGTATTATGCAGAAGAGCATTTTGGAACAGTTGGTAGCTTCCTTTAGTTTTTGTCAGGAACTACTTGGTTTATAGATCTGGCATTAGCCAAGGCATTTCATTTTACTAAAATATATATTTATACTATGCTTAAACTGGTGTGTTGTCAGCTCTACCTCTTCATCCATTAGTCTCTTGTTGCATCATTCACAATTTTCTTGCACCCATGATAGCATACAGCATGGAGCAGAGCGTCAGCCCACTTGAATCATTTGTTAACATCACTGTGAGTGACAGCATTCTACTCTTTCTCAGAGTAGAACTGCACACACAGTAGGTCCTTTCACTGCTGTACACTAATGTGGTAAGGTGCGCTTATTGAGATCAATAATGTTTTTGCTTTTAACCACTGTTTGTGTTAATATTGTGGAGGGCCCTGCACTTCCCCAAAACTAAAGTTCCACAAACACCATTACTAAACTAAACAAAGCTAAAAGGGTAGCTGTCAGTGCCAGACCTACTGGCTTTATTGTATGTATAAGGTTTATGTTGATATTCCTTTGTTATTTCTATCTACTTCTGCTGCCACACCTGTGAGAAGAATCATCAACTCTAACTTCAGGAACTTTTCCTGTAGACCTGAAAAAGGCATACATACAACCTTTATTAAAGAAAACAAACCTAGACCCGCAAGACCCCAAGAACTACAGACCAATCACAAATGGACCTTTGCTGGGCAAATTTATAGAAAGAGCAGCATTCGCCCAGATGTCACAATTCATTGAAGACAATTCTATACTTTCAGACTTCCAAACTGGATTCCGCCCAGGAAGAAGCACTGAATCGGCGCTCATAGCAATCTGGGATGATCTTAAAAACAGTCGACCGAAATGGAGTTGCGGCACTACTTCTCTTGGACCTCTCAGCTGCCTTTGATACGGTTGACCATGACACCCTAACTCAAAGACTCCACAAAGCCAGCATACAAGGGATTGCTCTCGACTGGATTACTTCCTATCTTCAAAAAAGATCTAACATCATCCACTCACCCCCCTTCTCGTCCGAACCCTACCTCACAAAAGCAGGGGTCCCCCAAGGGTCAATCATCTCACCTTTGCTTTTCAACATCTACATGATATCTTTACCAGAACTGATAAATGATTTCCATCTCACATGCTACAACTATGCAGATGAGACAAATACTACTTAAATTAGAATGCCCCAAAAACATTGAAAACTCGCAAATCTTCAGTTGCCTCAGAGCCGTTGATCAGTGGATGACCTGGAGCCATCTCAAACTAAATACCTCCAAAACAGAAAAACCATATGTGGTGACTGGAAAAATGACCCTCTGTGCGTCTGGCCTGACTATCCCGGACCACCTCCTCTATTATCCAAGGAAGTTAAAAACCTAGGAATAACTATGGATTCCAAGTTAACTATGAATGCCAAAGTGGACAAATTAGCACGAACAAGCTTCATCACCTTGAAGACTTTACGACGCATCTTTCCCCCACCTCGAATTTCCACACAAGGTGCAAGCTACTATGTCGCATGTACTATCCAAACTGGATTATGTCAGTAGCCTCTACCATGGATCATCTCTATCTGTTATGAAAAAACAACGTATCCAGAATTCTGCAGCCAGGCAACTATTACATGTAAAGCCGCAAGCCCACATCTCCCCTGCCTTGAGAGCACTACACTGGTTACCCGTTGCCAGAAGATGCACTTTCAAGCTGCTTTGTATCACCCACAAAGCTATACATGGAACAGGACCACTTTTTATCAGAAAGAAAAGGACCAAATACATCCAACAAAGAACCCTCCGCTCAAGACTGGCACCCCACCTTAGACCACCACCATACAAGAAAAAGACTATAGGTGGTACATCCTTCTCCGTCCAAGCAGCCAAACTATGGAATTCATTACCCCAAACTATAAGAGCCACAGATAACTTTCTTGTCTTCAGAAAACTACTCAGGAGTTGACTCTTTCCTTCATAACCACCTTTTTCAAACAACTATGAACTGCATATGTGGATAAATATTTTTTCAGATTATATGTATATTTCTATTTATTTATAGCTTCTTTGGAAAATATGTATTGCTACTATGTCATAACAATAAAATACACACTCTTTAAACCTGTCTAAGTATTTTTTACCCATGTTTCTAATTATGTATTGTATGTGCATATGTGTGTATGTGTGTATATATATGGAAAATGTCACTTACCCAATGTACATCTGTTCGTGGCATTTGTCGCTGCAGATTCACATGCAGTGCACATCCCGCCATCTGGTGTTGGGCTCGGAGTGTTACAAGTTGTTTTTATTAGAAGAAGTCTTTTGAGTCACGAGATCGAGGGACTCCTCCCATTTCGGCTCCATTGCTCATGGGCGTCGACTCCATCTTAGATTGTTTTTCCCCCGCAGAGGGTGAGGTAGGAGTTGTATATGCTAGTAATAGTGCCCATGCAATGGAGTGAATAAGTATGTACATAATGTAGTTTCAAGTAATATATTTACAAATATACAGATGTTTAAGATCAACTTCTAAACGGCTACAGGCTCTCGGGGAGGCGGGTGGGAGCATGTGAATCTGCAGTGACTAATGCCACGAACAGATGTACACTGGGTAAGTGACATTTTCCGTTCGATGGCATGTGTAGCTGCAGATACACATGCTGTGCATAGTCTAGTAAGCAGTTATCTCTTCAAAAGCGGTGGTTCAGCCTGTAGGAGTTGAAGTTGTTTGAAACAATGTTCGTAGTACTGCTTGGCCTACTGTGGCTTGTTGTGCCGTTAGCACATCTACACAGTAGTGTTTGGTAAATGTATGAGGCGTAGACCATGTAGCTGCCTTACATATTTCGGTCATTGGAATATTTCCTAGAAAGGCCATGGTAGCACCTTTCTTTCTAGTTGAGTGTGCCTTTGGTGTAATAGGCAGTTCTCTGTTTGCTTTAAGATAACAGGTTTGAATGCACTTAACTATCCATCTAGCAATGCCTTGTTTAGAAATTGGATTTCCTGTATGAGGTTTTTGGAAAGCAATAAATAATTGTTTTGTTTTTCGAATTAGTTTTGTTCTGTCAATGTAGTACATTAACGCTCTTTTGATATCTAATGTATGTAGTGCTCTTTCAGCGACAGAGTCTGGCTGTGGGAAGAACACTGGCAATTCTACTGTTTGATTTAAGTGGAATGGTGATATGACTTGGTAGAAATTTTGGATTTGTCCGTAGAACTACTTTATGCTTGTGTATTTGAATAAATGGTTCTTGTATGGTAAATGCTTGAATCTCACTTACTCTTCTTAAAGATGTGATGGCAATTAAAAATGCAACTTTCCATGTTAAGTATTGCATTTCACAAGAGTGCATGGGCTCAAAAGGTGGACCCATGAGTCGTGTTAAGACAATGTTGAGGTTCCATGAAGGAACTGGTGGTGTTCTTGGTGGTATAATTCTCTTTAGACCTTCCATAAATGCTTTTATGACTGGTATTCTAAATAAAGTTGAGTGCGTAATTTACAGGTAAGCTGAAATTGCTGTAAGATGTATCTTAATGGAAGAAAAAGCTAGCTTTGACTTTTGCAGATATAGTAAGTATCCTACGATGTCTTTGGCAGATGCGTGTAAGGGTTGAATTTGATTATTATAGCAGTAATAAACAAATCTTTTCCCCTTATTTGCATAGCAATGTCTAGTGGTAGGTTTCCTAGCTTGTTTTATGACCTCCATACATTCATGTGTACGGTCTAAGTGTCCGAACTCTAGGACTTCAGGAGCCAGATTGCTAGATTCAGCAATGCTGGATTTGGGTGTCTGATCTGTTTGTGTTGCGTTAACAGATCTGGTATGTTTGGTAGTTTGACATGAGGCACTACTGAGAGGTCTAGTAGTGTTGTGTACCAAGGTTGTCTTGCCCATGTTGGCGCTATTAGTATGAGTTTGAGTTTGTTTTGACTCAACTTGTTTACTAGATATGGAAGGAGAGGGGGAAAAGCGACAGCAAATATCCCTGACCAACTCATCCATAACGCATTGCCCTGAGACTGATCTTGTGGGTACCTGGATGCGAAGTTTTGGCATTTTGCGTTTTCTTTTGTTGCAAATAGATCTATTTGTGGTGTTCCCCAACTCTGGAAGTAAGTATTCAGTATTTGGGGGTGAATCTCCCATTCGTGGATCTGTTGGTGATCCCGAGAGAGATTGTCTGCTAACTGATTCTGAATTCCTGGAATAAATTGTGCTATTAGGTGAATGTGGTTGTGACTCGCCCAATGCCATATTTTCTGTGCCAGGAGACAACTGTGTTGAGTGTGTCCCTCCCCGTTTGTTTAGGTAATACATCGTTGTCATGTTGTCTGTTTTGACAAGAATGTGTTTGAGGCTTATTATGGGATGAAATGCTTTTAGCGCTAGAAATACTGCCAATAGTTCTAAATGATTTATGTGAAACGGTTTTTGGTGAGTGTCCCATTGTCCTTGGATGCTGTATTGATTGAGGTGTGCTCCCCGCCCTATCATGGAGGCATCTGTCGTTATTACATATTGTGGCACTGGGTCTTGGAAAGGCCGCCCTTGGTTTAAATTTATACTGTTCCACCATTGAAGCGAGGTGTATGTTTGGCGGTCTACCAACACCAGATTTCAAAGTTGACCCTGTGCCTGTGACCACTGTGATGCTAGGCACTGTTGTAAGGGCTGCATGTGCAACCTTGCGTTTGGGACAATGGCTATGCATGAGGACATCATGCCTAAGAGTTTCATCACCATTTTGACTTGTATTTTCGGTTTTGGATACATGGCCTGTATTACATTGTGAAATGCCTGAACCCTTTGTGGACTTGGAGTGGCAATCCCTTTTGCTGTGTTGATTGTCGCCCCTAAGTATTGCTGTGTTTGACACGGCAGAAGGTGTGACTGTGTAGTTGATTGAGAAACCTAGTTTGTGGAGGGTTTCTATGACATACTTTGTGTGTTGTGAACACCTTTCTAGCGTGTTGGTTTTGATTAACCAATCGTCTAGGTACGGGAACACATGTATTTGCTGCCTTCTGATATGTGCAGCTACGACTGCGAGGCACTTTGTAAAAACTCTTGGCGCAGTTGTTATTCCGAATGGCAACACCTTGAACTGGTAATGTATCCCTTGGAATACAAACCTTAAGTACTTTCTGTGTGAAGGATGTATCGGTATATGGAAATATGCATCCTTTAGGTCTAGTGTTGTCATGTAGTCTTGTTGTTTGAGTAGTGGGATTACGTCTTGTAATGTCACCATGTGAAAGTGATCCGATTTGATGTAGGTATTTAATGTTCGGAAATCTAATATAGGTCTCAGACTCTTGTCTTTTTTGGGTATGAGAAAGTACAGAGAGTAAACTCATGTTCCTTTTTGGTGTTTTGGTACTAATTCTATTGCTTTTTAGTAGCAATGCCTGAACTTCTAGTCCTAGAAGATCTATATGTTGTTTTGACATAGTGTGTTTTCGGTGGGACGTTTGGAGGGAATTTTAGAAATTCTATGCAATAACCATTCTGGATAATTGCCAGCACCCAAGTGTCTTATTTCCACCCAATGTTTGTAAAATTGGCTTAGTCTCCCCCCCACAGGTGATGTGTTGGGGATGTGTGACTTGGAAGTCACTGCTTGTTTTGAGGGGTTCTGGGGCTTTGGAACTTCCCTCTATTTTTTGGGGAATTGTGCCCCTCTATATTGCCCCCGAAAACTTCCCCGCTGATATTGGCTTTGATAAGTGGGCCTTGCTTGTGAGGTTGTGGCCTCTGTAGGTTGACCTTGAAACCTTCCCCTAAATGGTGTTTTGCGAAATGTGCCTCTGCTTTGTGGGGAGTAGTGCGCCCATGGCTTTTGCGGTATCAGTATCCTTTTTGAGTTTTTCCAATAGCAGTGTCGACTTCCGGCCCAAACAACTGCTGTTCATTAAAGGGCATATTCAGCACGGCTGGTTGTATTTCCGGCTTGAATCCTGACGTACGCAACCATGCGTGTCTCCTTATCGTTATTGCAGTATTTACTGTCCTTGCAGCCGTATCTGCTGCGTCCATTGATGACCGTATCTGATTATTGGAGATACTTTGTCCTTCTACCACTTGTTGTGCCCTTGTAGGAAGTTGGCTCTGTATGCACTATTTCAAAGTAAGGAACAGTATGCACAGAGTCCAAGGGTTCCCCTTAGAGGTAAGATAGTGGCAAAAAGAGATAATACTAATGCTCTATTTTGTGGTAGTGTGTTCGAGCAGTAGTCTTATCAAAGGAGTAGTGTTAAGCATTTGTTGTACATACACAGGCAATAAATGAGGAACACACTCAGAGACAAATCCAGGCCAATAGGTTGTTATAGAAAAATATCTTTTCTTAGTTTATTTTAAGAACCACAGGTTCAAATTCTACATGTAATATCTCATTTGAAAGGTATTGCAGGTAATTACTTTAGGAACTTTGAATCATTACATTAGCATGTATACTTTTTACATAAAACACAATAAGCGGTTTTAAAAGTGGACAGTGCAATTTTCACAGTTCCTGGGGGAGGTAAAGTTTTGTTAGGTTTCACAGGTAAGTCACTTACAGGTTTCAGTTTTTGGTCCAAGGTAGCCCACCGTTGGGGGTTCAGAGCAACCCCAAAGTCACCACATCAGCAGCTCAGGGCCGGTCAGGTGCAGAGGTCAAAGAGGTGCCCAAAACACAGGCTTCAATGGAGAGAAGGGGGTGCCCCGGTTCCGGTCTGCCAGCAGGTAAGTACCCGCGTCTTCGGAGGGCAGACCAGGGGGGTTTTGTAGGGCACGGGGGGGGGACACAAGTCAGCACAAAAAGTACACCCTCAGCAGCGCGGGGGCGGCCGGGTGCAGTGTGCAAACATGCGTCGGGTTTACAATGGTTTTCAATGAGAGATCAAGGGATCTCTTCAGCGTTGCAGGCAGGCAAGGGGGGGCTCCTCGGGGTAGCCACCACCTGGGTAAGGGAGAGGGCCTCCTGGGGGTCACTCCTGCACAGGAGTTCCGTTCCTTTAGGTGCTGGGGGCTGCGGGTGCAGGGTCTTTTCCAGCCATTGGGATTTTAGAGTCAGGCAGGTGCGGTCAGGGGGAGCCTCGGGATTCCCTCTGCAGGCGTCGCTGTGGGGGCTCAGGGGGGACAACTTTGGTTACTCACTGTCTCGGAGTTGCCGGAGGGTCCTCCCTGAGGTGTTGGTTCTCCACCAGTCGAGTCGGGGTCGCCGGGTGCAGTGTTGCAAGTCTCACGCTTCTTGCGGGGAGTTGCAGGGGTCTTTAAATCTGCTCCTTGAAACAAAGTTGCAGTTCTTTTGGAGCAGTGCCGCTGTCCTCCGTAGTTTGTCTTTCTTGAAGTAGGGCAGTCCTCAGAGGATTCAGAGGTCGCTGGTCCCTTGGAAAGCGTCGCTGGACAGGTTTCTTTGGAAGGCAGGAGACAGGCTGGTAAGTCTGGGGCCAAAGCAGTTGGTGTCTTCTGTTCTTCCTCTGCAGGGGTTTTTCAGCTCAGCAGTCTTCTTCTTGTAGTTTCAGGAATCTAAATTCTTAGGTTCAGGGGAGCCCTTAAATACTAAATTTAAGGGCGTGTTTAGGTCTGGGGGGTTAGTAGCCAATGGCTACTAGACCTGAGGGTGGGTACACCCTCTCTGTGCCTCCTCCCAAGGGGAGGGGGTCACATCCCTAATCCTATTGGGGGAATCCTCCATCTGCAAGATGGAGGATTTCTAAAAGTTAGAGTCAGCTCAGGACACCTTAGGGGCTGTCCTGACTGGCCAGTGACGACTCCTTGTTGTTTTCTTTGTTTCCTCCGGCCTTGCCGCCAAAAGTGGGGGCCGTGGCCGGAGGGGGCGGGCAACTCCACTAGCTGGAGTGTCCTGCGGTGCTGTGACAAAGGGGTGAGCCTTTGAGGCTCACCGCCAGGTGTTACAGCTCCTGCCTGGGGGAGGTGTTAGCATCTCCACCCAGTGCAGGCTTTGTTACTGGCCTCAGAGTGACAAAGGCACTCTCCCCATGGGGCCAGCAACAGGTCTCTAGTGTGGCAGGCTGCTGGAACCAGTCAGCCTACACAGATAGTCGGTTAAGTTTCAGGGGGCACCTCTAAGGTGCCCTCTGGGGTGTAGTTTACAATAAAATGTACACTGGCATCAGTGTGCAGTTATTGTGCTGAGAAGTTTGATACCAAAATTCCCAGTTTTCAGTGTAGCCATTATGGTGCTGTGGAGTTCGTGTAAAACAGACTCCCAGACCATATACTCTTATGGCTACCCTGCACTTACAATGTCTAAGGTATTGCTTAGACACTGTAGGGGCACAGTGCTCATGCACTGGTGCCCTCACCTATGGTATAGTGCACCCTGCCTTAGGGCTGTAAGGCCTACTAGAGGGGTGACTTATCTATACCTGCATAGGCAGTGAGAGGCTGGCCTGGCACCCTGAGGGGAGTGCCATGTCGACTTACTCGTTTTGTTCTCACCAGCACACACAAGCTGGCAAGCAGTGTGTCTGTGCTGAGTGAGGGGTCTCCAGGGTGGCATAAGACATGCTGCAGCCCTTCGAGACCTTCCTTGGTATCAGGGCCCTTGGTACCAGGGGTACCACTTACAAGGGACTTATCTGGATGCCAGGGTGTGCCAATTGTGGAATCAAAAGTACAGGTTAGGGAAAGAACACTGGTGCTGGGGCCTGGTTAGCAGGCCTCAGCACACTTTCAATTCAAAACATAGCATCAGCAAAGGCAAAAAGTCAGGGGGTAACCATGCCAAGGAGGCATTTCCTTACAACATGGCATTCAAAAATGCCACTGATCCATTCCCAGAGCCAGGAAGGCAGGATCCCGCTGATCTCCATGTTTCACCTGTGCTTGCTGAACATGGGAATCATGAGCAGCAGGTTAAAATCGAGGACTGTCTGGAGGTGACACTACCTCGAAGACTGATGGCGCCGGAGAAGCCTCAGGGCTCTGAGGTGGAGTCACTCACCTCCCACGTGCCACAGCGCAGTTGAGATCGAGACCTTGATCTTGACTGGCTCAGAGCCGAACGACGTCAAGAGTCATGATGACGCTATTTGTCTTTGAAGAAGCATGGGAAGAGGATCTACGATGGCTCTTATGCCCCTTGTTTGCCTTGGCAAAAAAAGTTTGGCCTCTTTTCTTCAGAGCCTTAGGATTCATGCTCTGGCAGGAGACACTCGACATCATGCTCAGAGACCAGACACCAAAGGCAATCGTCATGTGGGTCAATAACGGACATGCGACCCCCGCACTCTCGACATGGCTTGAGTTCAGACTTCCTAGGAGACATTGTAACTAGAAACCAGATAGAAACTACCAACAAGATACAACACCTCCGACAGCAGCGAGAGCTAGGAGAAAACAGTTAGCATTGAAGGCATGGAAAAAAGGGAACTGATGTCAGCACGCCCAGGACCTCTTATTGGCACGGTGACGTCAGACAGCTGCATGGAGCCGTGCAATTGTGATGCCCTAGTTGACATGGATAGCTGGGAAGAAGATTTTCCATCAGATGCTGGTGCATGGGTGAATTCATAAGGCACGGAATCCACAGGTAGTTGTTTGACACCATACCCCCACCACCATGGATTGCTCCATGATTGGTCCCAACAAATACCCTTTAATATTCTGACAGGTAAGGTGGGGCTACTCAAAACCGCCTGGTCAGGACTTGAATCCCATTTTACCAGTCAGGAATCCTTGCTTTAAGATCGGTCGTTCAGTGTTCTAGGTCCACAGAGATACTAGTTATGAATTAGAAGGTTCCATTATCTGCTGGTAAAAACTCAACACCAAGTAGACACGGTGACACTGATTAGTTGGCCACTACTTCCATCATGCTCAAAGTGATGGATCCAAAAATCGGATAGACTGAGGCACTAGAGGACATCACATGGTATTAACTCAAAGAAGGTATACTTTGGGTGCAGGGACTTTTTATGGACATTCAATGTCAAGTTAGCATCTTTTAGATCTGTATGAACACTGTTGTAGCTTAGAATAACTCCACCATACTAGGAGCCTGCTGTTTCATTGTGCCTTAAGAAACATGCAACAAGGGTTGGCAAAAAAGTATTTTTTTTTTTTTTACAGGCAAAGCCTTACCTGTATCATCAAGCCTCATGATGTCATCACGCAGGTTGGTTCCGCCTGTGGTTGCCATCACCTTAACTCCACCCATGTGCTTGCTGACCTGAATGCAGATCTGGCTGACCTGTAGGGCAAGTTCTCGGGTAGGTACAATCACCATTGCTAAAAAAAGAAAAGGCATTTAAAAAAAGTTAACATTCTTCCCCCACCCCTCTCTACCTTAATAAATCACTTGAGTGAACATGGTGCAGTACTCATGGTGGATAAAAGCACTACATATGGAGCACTGCTAATGCACCTCGTCAATCTGTAGGTCAAATGAACACCTTACACAGGCTAAGAATGTGGCTACGGCTCACCAAGCAAGATAATACTAAGAAGCTTAAAAGAAACCAAGACAAGGATTTATCCATTAGCAATTACCAGGCTTAATATAGATTTTCCTTTAACATGAAGGACAATTTGTGATATTACTAAGCTTGAAACATCCACTATACTCGTTAATAGCCTTCACCCACCATGGCGTCGCACAACTCCATACTACCATAAAGCCACACCCCTAAAAAAAACAGACATCCTTCTAAGCACCTCTGGTGGTACACGTGGTGCCAGGGACAAAACAAATTGCATACAAGTAAAGAGAATGAAGGACCAAGCATTCAAAGGTTTTGCAATGACTTTCGGGAATGCTCAAGAACTGCGCCCATATTAGTCTGCAATCCCTTAAACTACAGATACCATCAAAATACTTCCAAGAGTCCCTATAACAGCAAACAACCATACTGCTTCCCCCACCCCCAAAATCATACACCTCGGATTAAGGAAAAGGTTACTTAATCCTAAATCTGCTTGCAGCTTGTTCTGCACATCATACATTTCACTTTCATCTACTGTTGGGTGCAAAGGTTGAAGAGACTTGTGATCACTCTGAAACCCACAACGCACTCTCCACCTTCGATTTCCCCCTCATTAAGATGAAGTGATGCAAAGCAGGTCATTCTATGGATACTAGGTTAACATTAAATGTATTTAAGAATTAGTGTTAAACAGGTCACACCAAGGGCTCACATGCATGGAGGTAACATGGCATTTTAATTTAAATAACGACATGCAGACTGTAAGGTAAGTAACGTTTGAAACAAGTGTTGCTGTGGATCACACGCTTTGTATAGACTGATAAGTAGTGCCCTTCCTAAAAGTGGCTAGCAGAAGCGGTTTGAAACAAAGTTAAGATTTTGCCCAATGTCCACACAATGTTTAGTGAACAAGTTGATGCTATGTGCTTACATGTGTCTGGAAGTGGGATATTACCTAGGAAAGCCAAAGAGGCTTAAATTTTCTTAAGTGGAAACTCTGGGCATGGAATGTAGTGTGCATTTCCCTAACAAACGTGAACACAATTAACCCATCTAGCAAGACCCTCTTTAGAAACAGATTTCCCCAAGTGAAATTTGCCAAAAGCTACAAAGTTGCTTTGTCTTTGTAAAGGATTTTGAATGGTAAACATTACAAAGGAGGGCTCTTGGCTCCTAAAATATACAAGGCCCTTTACCACAACAAATTGAGTTTTTGTTTTTATGTGAGTGGGTAAGGGGTGTTCCAGCCTTTTTGGTTTGGATTTAAATGTTTCTGCAATTTTAAATCTTGCAGATCACATTTTACAATGCAAATTGATGGTTGTGGTGAAGTGAGATTCTTTGGCATTGACTGAACCCTCATTTCCTTAGGAGAGCCTGCTTGTCGAGTGTAAGCAAGGCATTGCTCTGATTCTGTTCTTTACCAGATAGTAGTTGAATGATGGAAAGGCAAGAATAGCACTGAAGCAAAGGTGTGGTGCTACCACTACTGGACATTTTGTGAAAACCAGTGGGGCTGTTGTCACCCCAAGGAGTAGTACTTTGAGGCGATAATTTAATCCCACAGTGGAAAGCATTATTATTTATTTTTTTAAGTGTCAATGGGTACACTATAAAGGTGGTGCCCAACTTCTGACTGGAATCCAGAGTCTAAGCCAGCATTCCATAGGACAACATTGGTGTTAGTTTCATCCTAAACAGTTTGTGTTCATGGCATGTCCAAAGCTGCCATTTGATATGACGGACCGTTACCTTCAGGACGAGCTCCTTCCTACTTTCCAGGAAGCATCTAGAACATGTTTTACCAGGAGCTTCATCTCCACCCACAGATCAGTGTCCTATTACAGTAGTAGCCCTATGAATTGGTGGTCACTGAGTAACTGCACTCATAGCTATCCCTTTGACAGGAGCACCAGTACTGCACTTGTTCTGTCAGGCATAGGGGGTGGTCTATGCAACATATTTCAGGCCATATGCACTAAGTGTCCGGTGGAACATGTCCCTTAATTCATAAGAAAGTATTAAGTACACTGTACTTTGTACTCTTGCTGTGACCACATTATTATTGATAGAGCCCTTAAAGCTATCAGTCAAGTATTTTAGCATGCTTTTCAGAATGGGAAGGAAGTGAACTAAGCACTATGTTGAGGGCGTTTCAATGAGAAAGTACTCCCCTGACTCCACAACATGGTGGGACTATGTGATGGTCCACTGCATGCTGGATTCCTTCATATTATGGGTGTCATCTGAAGGGCCGAACTTGAGAGGAAGGTTCTAAGGGCAGGGAGCCTACATTGTAGACATGCCAACATCTTCTCAAAGATGTCCTCAACTGTACAGCATCTTTTTTATTGGTATGGGGCTGGAGCTCCGATGCACCTGGTGAATAGGTCTATGTAGATTTTTCCAGAGGTCAGGATGATTACAATGACGCACTAGAGGGGTCCAATACCTCTGCCAACCCCAAGACTGGTTTCAGGGTAGATTTGAGGCTACTTTTGCTTTGAAGCAGGCCACTGGGACTTCGTGTAGAAACCAAGTCTCAACTTCAAGGCTCCATGTCATTTGCAAGGTTTTTTTACCTGGGGCTAAGGATTATCTTTACACAGCTGGCTCTGGATCAGTGGTTGTTGTGGGTTGTCAAGGCCTTTTCAGTGTTTTTGGGAGTCTCAGAAGTCAGTTAGAAGGAGGAACATACTCTGGACTCTGCTCCACCAAAGCCCCCAGAATACATATGGGCCTCTGCCAGTCTCAGTGTGTAGCCTCAACATTCAACGCTGGCCATAGAAGGTATGAAGAACCTTGGCACTAGATTCTCTAAGCTAGCTAACTGTTTCCATTAAGCAGAAATGAGTTACTTGCCTGTAACTCCAGTTCTCCAACATTGGAATCGTATGTATTCACATGCTTGAATTAATCCCAGTTATTAGGCTGGGGTCACCAGTAAATTAAAATAGTACACAGTGCAAAAATATACAACAGTGAAAAATATAGAATGGAAATGGGCCTGAAAGTGTGTATTAACACATCCTCTTTGTTTGAAGAAACTCTAGCTTCAGCCAATGAGGTGGCAGCTTAAGCACTGCTACTCCCTTTAGATTCCACCATAGCTCAGATTACAAAGCACAAGTGTGATAACAATACAATGAGACTGACCGGGGAGGATCGCATGTGAATATATACAATATACCAATGTTGGCGAACTGGAGCTAAAGTTAAGTAATTTCTGCAGGAAGCAGGCTCCGCTTTAATGAAAGGGGTTTCTCAGGGCCACCTTTCCCACGGTTGTCAGCTTCTGCGTCCACAACTAGGCAGTAATGCTTCACAAATGTATGCCTGCTTCTCCAGGTGCCTGCACGGCAGAGGTCTTCCAAGGGTACCTCAGCATAGAGTGCTGCAGTCGAAGCCATGCACCTGGTGGAATGTGCTCACTCTTTCCTGGAGAGGACGCTTGGCTTTGGCATGACAAAGTAATACAGGCTGAGACAACAAGCAACACAGTTTAGATAGGGCTTGCCCTTTGTGGTTAGGCAAATAATGCAGTTGCTCTGATGCCAGTTTGTTCTTTGTCTTGTCCATCTAGAATTTAATACATCTACACATGTCTAAAGAATCTAATGATCTTTCTGCTGGTGAGGATGGGTTGGGAAAGAAGGATCTAAGAAGGATTAGCTCATTCAACTGAAAGTCATGCACCTTAGTAATTTAGGGTTGGTTCTGAGTATCACCTTATCTTTAGTGAAGGAGAGAAAAAGTTATGATGAATGCCTGAATCTCTCCCTCTCCTAGAAGATGTGGAAGCAAAGAGTAGTGACATCTTCCATGAAACAAACCAAGTCTACTCTATGTACAAGCTCAGGAGGAGGTGACATCAGCTGACAGGACTGCATTAAGTTCCCATGGACAGGACGTTGAAGAGGTGGAAAAGTTCTCAAGAAACCTTTCTAAACTTTAATGATCCTTTGAGAAGACTGTAGATTGCAGCCAGATGGACCCTGAAGAATCTTCAAGTCCATTTTTGGCCAAACTTAAATACAGCAGGATCGGATAATGACCATTGTTTCTGCACCAGACACAGAAAGGCTCCCACTTAGTAGCGAGGGTCTTACTGGTCGCTGGAACTTGTGCCTGCGCCAGAATCTGTTTACACTCCAGCGAAAGATCCAGATAGCCACAATCTAGGTGGTCCGGTACCATCCAGTCAAGCTCAGCGAGCTGGGATTGTGATGAAGATTCTCTCCTTGATGTCTGGACAACATCCTGGAATGCACCTTTAAAGGAATACTTTGATGTGCTGCCAACTGCAGTAGCTTGCTGTACCAATACTGGCCATGCTGGAGCAAGGAGGACCAGAGTGTAGTGGTCTACCTTTGCCTTCAACACTGAGGACTGGAGGAAAGGCGTAGGCAAATATCTAGGGCCAACTGCTCAAATGAGCATTGCCCATCGTCTCGATGCCAGAACCTGCTTGCAACGCATGGGCATTTCTTGTTGTTCACAGAGGCAAGCAGATGATATTGGGGTGACAGCAGATTGAAAATTGAATCCACCTGTGTCTGTTCCAATTTCCCCCACTTGTGACAATCCATTTGCCAGCTGCGAGCATCTGTCTGATCATCTGATCAAGCTAGCCTGGCTGAGGGGTGGTACCCTGAAACTGGTCCCAGGATGCTTGTTTCCACCATGGAGGACCTGACCTGGCCATTCAGGCTGAACTGTTCCCATTGAGAACAGGTTCAAGACTGATCTGCATAGTTTGCTCCAAACTGGGGTGGCTTGGTGAGCCAAAGAACAATGGATTCAACCCACCTCTGTGACCAGGGTTTGGGTGAGTGTTTGCAAAGTTTCTGCACTCCATCCATCATTGTGTTGCTGGTCTTTCTGGCTGATCTTACACAACTAGGTCTATCCTGTGATAAATGGCCCACTTCCACAGGAGAGCTTCTAAAAGATCTTGGACAGCGTCCTACCTGCTTGGTTACATAGAAGATTGATGTTGTGTTGTCTGTTCTGATTAGGACCAGCTGACCAGCCAATCTGGCGAGGAATGCTTGGAACTTTGCACCACAAGACTAGGTTTACAACACCCCCAACGTGGAGCTTTTTCCTTAGCATCTGACCAAAGGCTTGAGCTCTTGCAGTTGGGCCTCCCATCTGTCCATGAACACATCACAGTAAGAACCTTTCCTTTGACAGAAAAGACCAGCCTTTGACCTTTCTGGAATTCTCCACTAGACCAGAGTTTGTTTCAAGCAACTTGTGACGTGAACCATATCTTCTCATGAGCCTTCCACCCATTCCCATTGCAAAGACAGCTCCTGCAGAATAGAGGTTGTACAAAGCCTGCATAACAGAATGCAACCTATACATGTTGCCATCATATCCATCAGGGACTAACACTACCCCCATTTTGACTGCTTCCCAGCAATAGTCTTTAACATGGTCTAACTTTCTCATCCTTCCTGCTGATGTAAAGTCTTTCATTAGCATCAAGCATTGCTCCCAGTTATTGGATCTTGGAGGAACCAACAATGATTTTTCCCTGTTCAAAGTAAGACCTAATCTCCAAACTAGATTGATGCATGTATCTGTGGAAGCTTTTGCTTTTCATCTAATGGGTTTTGACTAACCAGTCATCCAGGTATGCAAACATCTGGTGACCACCTCCCAAGAAAAGCAGCAACTGGAGAGACATTTGGTGAATGTCTTTGCAGCTGATTTGAGCCCAAAAGGGAGCTCCTTGAACCAGTAGTGCTGACCATCTAATGAGAATCAGGAGGTACTTAGTGTTTGATGAATGGTAATGTGGAAGTAACTATCCTGAAGGTCAAGAAAACCATCCGGCATCATCAGGAAAACTTCTTGCCGGGTAAGCATCTGAAATTACTTTCTTCAGAAAGTTGTTCAGATCTGAGAACTAATTTCAGCTTGCACAGACCTGTCTTATTAGGAAGAACCTGGAATAAAATGCCTCGATTCCTTTGGGATTTGGGGACAATTTCTATGGCTCCTTTGGAAATCAGCATAAACATTTCCATTTGCAGCTCCTTCAAATGAAGATGTTCCATTTTTGGTGGACAAAGTGGGGCTCTCTGAATCAACTCCAAAGTGTGGCCCCGGCTGGACAATTTGCAACACTTGTCCGATGTTATACTCTTCCATGAAGGAGCAAAAAGGGAACTCCATAACCCCCAAACTTCCAAGGACCCGGAGGAAAAGGAGAAACTACCTGTGAGTCAGGTTTTCTTCTATCATCGGTTCGTACTTGTGAGGACCCCGTCTTCCCGCAGACCTGCTTTTCGTTGACTGTCTCCTCACCGCCCTGGATGGAGTTAGTCGGACATACAGTCCCATTGTCGAGGAGGTTCCCTTTGAAGACTTTTGCCCAGGTGAGTCTCTGTAGCGCTTAGACTCTGGTTTTTCAGCAGAGGAGATGGCTGCAAGTACTGTACCTAATACATCATGCTCAGGAAACTGTAAAAGTCTCCTTCATGGAAGTGCTTTGAGGAGGTAGCGGGGGCACTTTTCAAGAAATAGTCTCCTGAAGAGTGAGCATTTTCTCTTTATTCATAAACAGTAATTCCAATCTCCTTTCTCAAGCCTTGAAAGTCTTAGTGGAGAAAGTGTGTAAATGTTCTTGCTGCCACAAAATAAACAGGTTTTATAAAGAGGTCTTTGTCAACCATGGCAACAGTTGCTGGTTAGACCAAAAGATCTCCCTGGTTCAAACATGAAATTCAAAAAATCTGCCCAAAATACATACAGTAGAGCTGAAGAAAGGGCTGGTTCAAATCCAAGGCCGACAAATAGTACAAATTCAGGTTCACTGAAAGTAAGACGACCTGATAGGGGACTCCCTCACAGGCCACCCACAGTAGAAATGCTATTGCGGCCTTCTAGGGGGAATAGCAGTGCTTCCACCTCACTGGCTGAAGTTTGGGTTCCTACAAATAAGGTGGCTGTGTTACTAAACCTACTAGGTTTCAGACCTATGGCCATTTAACATTATATACTCTATGTTGTACACACTGTATACTTCTATTTTAATGTACCAGCGACTCTCCGCCTGACAAAAGAGATTCAAGCATGTGAATATTTGAGAACAGGTGGTTTTGTGGTTTTAAAGGCCTAATAGAAGAATTCCTCGTGGTACCTCATAACAGGTTACAAACACCAAAGGATCAGTTGGGAAGCTGTAAGGACAGATTTGTAAAGGTTATTCTCCATAACCCTCCCCAATGCCACGCCTGTAAGTCATTCTCATACAACCTAGCTCAAATATCTTCAGTCTGGCTCTGTTCCAAAGAGGTTGCTGGTCACAATATGTTGCAGGTAAGAATCAAATTTCAATGCAAGATGAGTGGAATTCTTCAGTGTGACTGCCAGAGCTCTGCCAAGATGCGTCTGAATTAGGTGGGAATCAAATAATCTAATGTGGAGTCTAAGCTGTGGTGCATTATAGGTTGGCTTTGAGGGAGGTAACATGAGTTTAAACAAACCTACCCTGAAGAAAATTGCATATGTCCAATCTAAACACTTGACTGCAAGAGAGTTCGAAGCATGTGATCTACAGCAGCACATGCTGCAAACTGATCAGTTCTCCCTGCTACGCCCATGAAAGTCAATTCTTCATGTGTAGTCAAGCACACCGCAGATAAAGGGCACTTTCTAATACAACCATAAAATACCGAGACACCAGATGAAGTACAAAAGGGAAAAAAGCCACCAACTGGACCAATGCTAAAACTAGTAACAACCGCAAGAACGAGGGACCATTTTAGAGCAGAACTGGGTATTCCGAGCACAAAAAAAGTGCCACCTTACCTTGTATCCAGTCTTTCTTCAAATCAATTCGTTCAAGTAAGGGAATGAGGTAGGCACCACTCTTGCCCGTTCCGTTTTTTGCTCGAGCCAAAATGTCTCTCCCAGACAACGCAATTGGAATACTTTCCTCCTGTTAAGTCAACATTTAGGAGAAGGGTCAGTGGGAAGCGCAACCCATGATACTCTAATGCTCCCAGAAAGATCTTTAAGCAGATAAGGGTGTTTACTTGCAATGAGGCATAAACCAATTTACAATGTTTTAGAAACCTTATGCTTCCACACCTTCTAAAATATGCATTTCACGTGTTCAAACACTAGTCAGATTGCCAAATACTATGTACTAGACCACTTTTTTAGCTCCAGAACTGATCACTCAGAAGCAGTGGACACTTTACAGTGCAAGTCAAGAGTAAAAACTGGACTTTTTTCTGAAGCTTGATCTCTATTATGTAGATCACATGGTTGCAAATACAGTAAGGAAAGGCTGCTTTTATTCCTTGTTTGCTATCACAGCTACAGTTAATGAATTCATAATTCTCTATGCATAAGGATGCCAGAAGTAGTAAGAATCAGAATTTATGAAAAATTAAGATTCTGTGGTGAGCTCTTTGAAAGAAGACATTGCACAGTAAATATCCTACATTTGTGCACAAGTTGAAGATCACACCCTGTTCTTCAAAGAGGAGTATTAATCAATTATTAGATCAGAGCACAACACAAGCGTTCTTCTGGAATGGAAAACTGCTGAAATCTACCCAGTCAAATGAGGATTACTATTAACTTCTCTAGTTTACCCACAATACTCATCTGCCTCCATATTCCATTAAGTTTCAAGTGCAATACTGTTTTTTAAACTCACTATTTAAGATTTGCAGTTCAGTAAAATGAGTGACCTACCAGAACTAAGCAAATGCCCTGCAGTATGTATAATTTCAAAGGTTAAGTTAATACAGAAGGTATATTATGGAAGCTAGACATGAAAGGCATTCCTTCATTTACAGAATATAATTCAGGAAAGTAATGAGGGCTGCCCTACAGGAATGTCAGTCACTTCAGACCCACCTGAATTGGAGAAGGTTTCTCCCAGCCCATTTCAAATATTCCCATTAGCAACTCCCGCTTTAAACAGTAATCTTCAAATTCATTGCCTTTGGTGGAGGTGACGTCCTGTGCAGGTATGAGAAAAAAAAATGCATGGTTACACATGGCTCATCTTCAGAAGTCTCCAAGTGCCTGCCACTTTCTAGAAGTGGCAAGCATAGCATTTGGGTAATCTCTTACAGCACGGTTATTTAGCTTGAGTGCAGATACTTGGTCATAGTTTGCAAATGAAGTAATGGTTACACTACTAGCAAGAAGCAGTTTGACATTCTCCAATTCATTATCTAGCAACTCTAGCAGCAGTGAAATGCCTATTATCTATTTGCCCCAGCAGAATCAAGCAGTCTGATTCTGTTCAACTCTGCAGCAGTTAATACCTTCTCATTTCTATTTTATATCAATAACGATTACCAATCTGCATTACAACCAGAGAAACAAGGGGGGGCGTGTCGAAGATGGCGACCGGGTCGAACGCATAGTTTGCAGCTCCGTCCCCGGCCTAAAATAAAAATCCTGATAGAAGACTCCTAGACCCGCGGTGGGGTCGAAGAACATCTCCCCCAGATGCGGAGGCACTAGGGTGGGGACTGCGGCGAGCGGAGCAGCGAAGGAGCTGCTTAAAGTTGTCGGAGCAAGACCGGGCATCGGGACGCCCGAGGCGGCCTTCCTCGCCGCGCTCAGTCGACCGGGCGCTGCCCGCATCAAAGAAACAGGGCAATCTGAACTGCGACCAACCGTGGAGTCGGGGTCGGGGTCGTTCCCCCCCCCCCCCCCCCCCCCAGAGACGGTGAGTGGCTGCTAGATCGCGCGACTGATTCAACTCTGGGGCTCTGCTCTACTGAATTCGCGCCTGATACACTACCTCTTCTGCGCCTGGGGAAGAGGCGCGCACAACAGGCCTCCTCCGCCCCAAGAAGGACCCTTAAACAGTCTGGACAACAACTGGGAGGTGCCGGGCAGACCCTATTTTGTGGTAGTGTGGTCGAGCAGTAGGCTTATCAAAGGAGTAGTGTTAAGCATTTGTTGTACATACACACAGGCAATAAATGAGGAACACACACTCAGACAATTCCAGGCCAATAGGTTTTTGTATAGAAAAGTATCTTTTCTTAGTTTATTTTAAGAACCACAGGTTCAAATTCTACATGTAATACTTTGCATGAAAGGTATTGCAGGTAAGTACTTTAGGAACTTTGAATAATCACCATAGCATATATACTTTTCAAATAAAACACATAGCTATTTTAAAACTAGACAGTGCAATTTTCACAGTTCCTAGGGGAGGTAAGTAATTGTTAGTTCTTGCAGGTAAGTAAACCACCTACGGGGTTCAAGTTTGGGTCCAAGGTAGCCCACCGTTGGGGGTTCAGAGCAACCCCAAAGTTACCACACCAGCAGCTCAGGGCCGGTCAGGTGCAGAGTTCAAAGTGGTGCCCAAAACGCAAAGGCTTCAATGGAGAAGGAGGTGCCCCGGTTCCAGTCTGCCAGCAGGTAAGTACCCGCGTCTTCGGAGGGCAGACCAGGGGGGGTTTGTAGGGCACCGGGGGGACACAAGTTAGCACAGAAAGTACACCCACAGCAGCACGGGGGCGGCCGGGTGCAGTGTGCAAACACGCGTCAGGTTTGTAATAGGTTTCAATGGGAGACCAAGGGGTCTCTTCAGCGATGCAGGCAGGCAAGGGGGGGCTCCTCGGGGTTGGCACCACTTGGACAAGGGAGAGGGCCTCCTGGGGGTCACTCCTGCACTGGAGTTCCGATCCTTCAGGTCCTGGGGGCTGCAGGTGCAGGGTCTTTTCCAGGCGTCGGGATCTGAGAGTCAGGCAGTTGCGGTCAGGGGGAGCCTCGGGATTCCCTCTGCAGGCATCGCTGTGGGGGCTCAGGGGGGACAACTTTGATTACTCAGTCTTGGAGTCGCCGGGGAGTCCTCCCTGAAGTGTTGTTTCTCCACAAGTCGAGCCGGGGGCGTCGGGTGCAGAGTAGCAAGTCTCACGCTTCCGGCAGGAAAAGCAGTTGTCTTGAAGTTGCTTCTTTGAAACAAAGTTGCAGTCTTGGGTGAACAGAGCCGCTGTCCTCATGAGTTTCTTGGTCCTTCTAGAGCAGGGCAGTCCTCTGAGGATTCAGAGGTCGCTGGTCCTGGGGAAAGCGTCGCTGGAGCAGTGTCTTTAGAAGTGGGGAGACAGGCAGATAGAGCTGGGGCCAAAGTAGTTGGTGTCTCCGTCTTCTCTGCAGGGTTTTTCAGCTTAGCAGTCCTCTTAGGTTGCAGGAATCTGAGTTCCTTGGTTCTGGGGAGCCCCTAAATACTGAATTATGGGGTGTGTTTAGGTCAGGGAGGGCAGTAGCCAATGGCTACTAGCCCTGAGGGTGGCTACACCCTCTTTGTGCCTCCTCCCAAGGGGAGGGGGGTCACATTCCTATCCCTATTGGGGGGATCCTGCAAGATGGAGGATTCCTAAAAGTCAGTCACTTCAGCTCAGGTTGCCTTAGGGGCTGTCCTGACTGGTCAGTGACTCCTTGTTTTTCTCATTATCTCTCCTGGACTTGCCGCCAAAAGTGGGGGCTGGGTCCAGGGGGCGGGCATCTCCACTAGCTGGAGTGCCCTGGGGCATTGTAACACGAAGCTTGAGCCTTTGAAGCTCACTGCTAGGTGTTACAGTTCCTGCATTTGGGGGGGGGGGAGGGGGAGGGGAGGTGTGAAGCACCTCCACCCAGAGCAGGCTTTGTTTGTCCTCAGAGAGCACAAAGGCTCTCACCGCATGGGGTCAGAAACTAGTCTCTCAGCAGCAGGCTGGCACAGAGCAGTCAGTCCTGCACTGAACAATTGGGTAAAATACAGGGGCATCTCTAAGATGCCCTCTGTGTGCATTTCTTAATAAATCCAACACTGGCATCAGTGTGGGTTTATTATTCTGAGAAGTTTGATACCAACCTCACTCCACGATCAGCAGACGACATTTGTTAAATCTCCGTCCCTGTAAAAAAAGGAGGGCGACCTACCCACCGCCCTCATTTGGATATTTTTACAGTCTGCTGCCACATGATTATTACTCTTGACTGGTCTGCGCAGCTCGCTGCCGCCCGGCAAAGACATCAGAACACGCAGTATAGGCCGGGAACAAGTCATTTAAACTCCTGCGGTCACGGATCACCCCCCGCTCCATATGGACCGTTATGCCAGGATGACAAGTCCTGGAACCTACAAGTTTTTGCCACAACTGCGACTGCTGCTAAGTATGACATGTTATAGTTGCAGTTCCATCGGCCGTTTGTTATATGTATTGACATGCATTAATGGTAGAGCGTCATAGCACAATGTAAATCTAAAAGGCAGATCACACAACCTAGTAGCTAACAGGCTAGGGGAGTTAAAAATACACCAAACCACAAATATAACCGGACTCGTGCAACCACAGGCGGTGCCCTCCCACATTAACCTACTTAAACACCATGGCTTCTCAGAATCAGCGTCATACCACACAATATAAAATTCTCACATGGAACGTAAAGGGCATGGCATCTGTAAGCAAAAGGCAACGGCTCTACGCATACCTCAGAAGACACCAGATACATATAGCCATGCTACAAGAAACACCTAGACGAGTCCTTGTTGACACACCAAAACGAAATGGAGGGGCCAATTATACAGGACCACCTCCTCAACATATGCCAGAGGCACGACCATTTGGATAGCCCCCGGGGTCCCGTATATTATGTCCTGCATGTAAGGAAATGCCTCCTTGGCATGGTTACCCCTTGACTTTTTGCCTTTGCTGATGCTAAGTTTTGATTTGAAAGTGTGCCGAGGCCTGCTAACCAGGCCCCAGCACCAGTGTTCTTTCCCCAACCTGTACTTTTGTTTCCACAATTGGCACACCCTGGCATCCAGGTAAGTCCCCTGTAACTGGTACCCCTGGTACCAAGGGCCCTGATGCCAGGAAAGGTCTCTAAGGGATGCAGCATATCTTATGCCACCCTGGGGACCCGTCACTCAGCACAGACACACTGCTTGCCAGCTTGTGTGTGCTGGTGAGGACAAAACGAGTAAGTCGACATGGCACTCCCCTCAGGGTGCCATGCCAACCTCAAACTGCCTATGCAGCATAGATAAGTCATCCCTCTAGCAGGCCTTACAGCCCCAAGGCAGGGTGCACTATACCATAGGTGAGGGCACCAGTGCCTGAGCACTGTGCCCCTACAGTGTCTAAGCAAAACCTTAGACATTGTTAAGTGCAGGGTAGCCATAAGAGTATATGGGAGTGTCATGCACGAACTCCACAGCACCATAATGGCTACACTGAAAACTGAAGTTTGGTATCAAACTTCTCAGCACAATAAATGCACACTGATGCCAGTGTACATTTTATTGTAACATACACCCCAGAGGGCACCTTAGAGGTGCCCCCTGAAACCTTAACCGACTACCCGTGTAGGCTGACTAGTTCTAGCAGCCTGCCACACACCAGACATGTTGCTGGCCACATGGGGAAGAGTGCCTTTGTCACTGTGGCTAGTAACAAAGCCTGTACTGGGTGGAGATGCTTATCACCTCCCCCTTGCAGGAGCTGCAACACCTGGCGGTGAGCCTCAAAGGCTCTCCCCCTTTGTTACAGCACCCCAGGGCACTCCAGCTAGTGGAGTTGCCTGCCCCCTCCGGCCACAGCCTCACCTTTGGCGGCAAGGCCGGAGGAGATAATGAGAAAAACAAGGAGGAGTCACTGGCCAGTCAGGACAGCCCCTAAGGTGTCCTGGGCTGAGGTGACTGACTTTTAGAAATCCTCAGTCTTGCAGATGGAGGATTCCCCCAATAGGGATAGGGATGTGCCCCCCTTACCTCAGGGAGGAGGCACAAAGAGGGTGTAGCCACCCTCCGGGATAGTAGCCATTGGCTACTAACCCCCCAGACCTAAACACGCCCTTAAATTTAGTATTTAAGCACCCCCCCCCCCCCGAACTTAGGAAATCAGATTCCTGCAACCTAAGAAGACTGCTAAGCTGAAAAACCCTGCAGAGAAGACGGAGACACCAACTGCTTTGGCCCCAGCTCTACCAGCCTGTCTCCCCACTTCTAAAGACACTGCTCCAGCGACGCTCTCCCCAGGGACCAGCGACCTCTGAAGCCTCAGAGGACTGCCCTGCATCTAGAAGGACCAAGAACTCCTGAGGACAGCGGCCCTGTTCACCAAAGACTGCAACTTTGAAACAAAGAAGCAACTTGAGTTGCCCGCTGGAAGCGTGAGACTTGACACTCTGCACCAGACGCCACCGGCTCGACTTGTACGCCACCGGCTCGACTTGTGGAGAACAATCACTTCAGGGAGGACTCCCTGGCGACTGCGAGTAGCCAGAGTTGCCCCCCCCCCCCCCCCCGGGCCCCACCACAGCAACGCCTGCAGAGGGAATCCAGAGGCTCCCCCTGACTGCGACTGCCTGCTTCAAAGACCAAACGCCTGGTAAAGACTCTGCACCCGCAGCCCCCAGGACCTGAAGGATCCGACCTCCAGTGCAGGAGCGACCCCCAGGTAGCCCTCTCCTTTGCCCAGGTGGTGGCTACCCGAGGAGCCCCCCCCCCCCACCACCCCCCCCTTTGCCTGCCTCCATCACTGAAGAGACCCCTTGGTCTCCCATTGATTTCTATTACCAACCCAACACTTGTTTGCACACTGCACCCGGCCGCCCCCGTGCCGCTGAGGGTGTACTCTGTGTGGACTTGTGTCCCCCCCCGGTGCCCTACAAAACCCCCTGGTCTGCCCTCCGAAGACGCGAGTACTTACCTGCTGGCAGACTGGAACCGCGGCACCCCCTTCTCCATTGAAGCCTATGCATTTTGGGCACCACTTTGACCTCTGCACCCGACCGGCCCGAGCGGCTGGTGTGGTAACTTTGGGGTTGCTCTAAACCCCCAACGGTGGGCTACCTTGGACCCAAACTTGAACCCCGTAGGTGGTTTACTTACCTGTAAAAACTAAAAAACTCTTACTCCCCCCAGGAACTGTTGAAAATTGCAGTGTCTACTTTTTAAATAGCTATATGTCATTTGTGTGAAAACTGTATATGCGATTTTGCTAATTCAAAGTTCCTAAAGTACCTACCTGCAAGAAAATGAAAATGTCACTTACCCAGTGTACATCTGTTCGTGGCATCAGTCGCTGAGATTCACATGGTATGCATGAGCTCGCCATCTGGTGTTGGGTCGGAGTGTTACAAGTTGTTTTTCTTCGAAGAAGTGTTTGAGTCACGGGACCGAGTGACTCCTCCTTCTGTGCTCATTGCGCATGGGCGTCGACTCCATCTTCGATTGTTTTCCCCGCAGAGGGTGAGGTAGGAGTTGTACTATAGTAATAGTGCCCGCGCAATGAAAAATGTAAGTATGTACCTATTAAAGGATTAAATAATATATATACAAATGTACAAAATTGAAGGTAACTTCTGAACTGCTACAGGCTTCCGGGGAGGTGGGTGGGTCCATGTGAATCTCAGCGACTGATGCCACGAACAGATGTACACTGGGTAAGTGACATTTTCAGTTCGATGGCATCTGTCGCTGTAGATACACATGGTATGCATAGACTAGTAAGCAGTTAGTTCCCCATAAGCGGTGGTTTAGCCTGTAGGAGTAGAAGTTGTCTGAAATAGAGTTCTTAATACAGCTTGACCTACTGTAGCTTGTTGTGCGGATAGCACATCTATACAGTAGTGTTTGGTGAATGTGTGAGGCGTAGACCAAGTGGCTGCCTTACATATTTCCTGCATTGGGATGTTTCCTAAAAAGGCCATTGAAGCACCTTTTTTCCTTGTTGAATGTGCCCTGGGAGTAATGGGCAGTTGTCTTTTTGCTTTAAGGTAGCAGATTTGGATGCATTTAACTATCCATCTGGCTATACCTTGTTTTGATATTGGGTTACCTGCATGAGGTTTTTGGAATGCAATAAATAGCTGTTTAGTTTTTCTGATGTTTTTTGTTCTGTCAATGTAGTACATTAATGCTCTTTTGACATCTAATGTATGTAGTGCTCTTTCAGCCACAGAATCTGGCTGTGGGAAAAAAACTGGTAGTTCTACCGTTTGATTTAGATGGAATGGTGAAATAACTTTGGGTAAAAATTTTGGATTAGGTCGTAGGACGACCTTATTTTTATGTATTTGTATAAAAGGCTCTTGTGTTGTGAACGCTTGAATTTCACTTACTCTTCTTAGAGATGTAATGGCGATGAGAAAGGCAACTTTCCAGGTTAGGAATTGTATTCCGCAAGAGTGCATGGGTTCGAAAGGTGGGCCCATGAGTCTTGTTAGAACCACGTTTAGGTTCCATGAAGGAACAGGTGGTGTTCTTGGTGGTATAATTCTTTTAAGCCCTTCTATGAATGCTTTGATAACTGGTATCCTATACAAGGAAGTTGAATATGTAGTTTGCAGGTATGCAGATATTGCTGCAAGGTGTATTTTAATAGAAGAGAAGGCTAGCTTTGCTTTTTGTAAATGGAGCAAGTAATTTACTATATGTTTTGGAGTTGCGTCTAGTGGTTGTATCTGATGATGGCAGTACCAAACAAATCTTTTCCACTTACTTGCGTAGCAGTGTCTAGTGGATGGCCTTCTGGCCTGCTTTATGACTTCCATACACTCTTGGCTAAGTTGTAAGTGTCCGAATTCTAGGATTTCAGGAGCCAGATTGCTAGATTCAGCGATGCTGGGTCCGGGTGTCTGATCTGTTGGTTGTGTTGCGTTAACAGATCTGGTTTGTTGGGCAGTTTGATGTGTGGTACTACAGACAGATCTAGCAGTGTTGTGTACCAGGGTTGTCTTGCCCACGTTGGTGCTATTAAAATGAGTTTGAGTTTGTTTTGACTCAATTTGTTTACTAGGTAAGGAAGGAGAGGGAGAGGAGGAAAAGCGTAAGCAAATATTCCTGACCAGTTCATCCATAGGGCATTGCCTTGGGATTGCTTGTGTGGGTATCTGGACGCGAAGTTTTGGCATTTTGCGTTCTCTTTTGTTGCAAATAAGTCTATTTGAGGTGTTCCCCAGAGTGTGAAGTAGGTGTTCAGAATCTGTGGGTGGATTTCCCATTCGTGGACTTGCTGGTGATCGAGAGAGATTGTCTGCCAGCTGATTCTGGATCCCCGGCATAAACTGTGCTATTAGACCAATTTGATGGTGGATTGCCCACTTCCATATTTTTTGAGCTAACAAGCTTAACTGCGTTGAATGTGTTCCTCCTTGTTTGTTTAGATAATACATCGTTGTCATGTTGTCTGTTTTGACAAGGATGTATTTGTGGGTTATGATTGGTTGGAAAGCTTTTAGTGCTTGAAAAACTGCTAATAATTCTAGATGATTTATATGCAGTTTTGTTTGATGTATGTTCCATTGTCCTCTTATGTTGATTGAGATGTGCTCCCCACCCTGTCATGGAAGCATCTGTTATTACGTACTGTGGCACTGGGTCTTGGAAAGGCCGCCCTATGTTTAAATTTATACTGTTCCACCATAGAAGCGAGAGGTAAGTTTGGCGGTCTAGCAACACCAGATCTAGAAGGTGACCCTGTGCTTGAGACCACTGTGAGGCTAGGCACTGTTGTAAGGGCCTCATGTGCAGTCTTGCGTTTGGGACAATGGCTATGCATGAGGACATCATGCCTAGGAGCTGTAGTATTGTTCTTGCTTGTATTGTTTGGTTTGGAGACATGTGTTGAATGACCCTGTTGAAATTGTGGATCCTTTGTGGAGTTGGCGTTGCTACTCCTTTTGTCGTGTCTATTATGGCTCCTAGATATTGCTGTACTTTGCTTGGCAGAATGTTTGATTTTGCAAAGTTGACGGTGAACCCTAGTTTGTAGAGGGTTTGTATGACTTGATGTGTGGTTTGAGCATTGTGTGAGCGAACTGGTTTTGATTAGCCAGTCGTCTAGATACGGGAACACATGTATTTGCTGCCTTCTGATGTGTGCAGCGACTACTGCTAGGCATTTTGTGAATACTCTTGGAGCGGTTGTTAAACCAAAAGGCAATACTTTGAATTGGTAATGTATTCCTTTGAATACAAACCTTAGATATTTCCTGTGTGATTGATGTATTGGTATATGGAAATATGCGTCCTTGAGGTCTAGGGTTGTCATGTAGTCGTGTTTTTTGAGCAATGGTAACACTTCTTGTAGTGTGACCATGTGAAAGTGGTCTGATTTGATGAATGTGTTTACTACCCTGAGGTCTAGAATTGGTCTCAGTGTTTCGTCCTTTTTTGGTATCAAGAAGTACAGTGAATAAACTCCTGTGTTTATTTGTGTGCTTGGTACCAATTCTATTGCATTTTTTTGCAGTAGTGCTTGAACTTCTATCTCTAGAAGCTGTGAATGGTATTTCGATAAATTTTGTGATTTTGGTGGTATGTCTGGAGGGAATTGCATGAATTCTATGCAATAACCATGTTGGATAATTGCTAGGACCCATGTGTCTGTAGTTATTTTGTCCCATGCTTCGTAATATTGACGTATCCTCCCCCCCCACTGGTGTTGTGTGGGAGGGGTGTGGGAGGGGTGAGTGACGTGTGAGTCACTGCTTGTGGTAGTGGTTTTGGGGCTTTGAAATCTTCCTCTATTCCTAGGGAATTGCCCCCCTCTATACTGGCCCCGAAAACCTCCCCTGTACTGTCCCTGGTAGGTGGGCGGTGCGGACTGTGAGGTGCTAGCTTGTGTGGCCTGACCCCGAAACCCTCCTCTAAAAGCTGTTTTGCGGAAGGTGTTATAAGATCCTCTGCTCTGCGGGGAGTAGAGTGCGCCCATGGCCTTGGCAGTGTCAGTGTCTTTTGAGCTTTTCTATGGCTGTGTCGACCTCCGGACCGAACAGAAGTTTTTCGTTTACTGGCATGTTAAGCACTGCCTGCTGAATTTCTGGCTTGAATCCAGACGTTCTGAGCCATGCGTGCCTACGGATGGTAACCGACGTATTAATGGTCCTTGCGGCCGTGTCTGCTGCATCCATGGAGGAGCGTATTTGATTGTTGGAAATGTTTTGACCCTCCTCAACAACCTGTTTTGCTCTTTTTTGTAGATCTTTTGGGAGATGTTCAATGAGATGCTGCATCTCATCCCAGTGGGCTCTGTCGTATCGCGCTAGCAGCGCTTGTGAATTTGCGATGCGCCACTGGTTTGCTGCTTGGACAGCAACCCTCTTCCCGGCTGCATCGAACTTCCTGCTTTCTTTATCTGGGGGAGGTGCATCCCCAGAAGTGTGTGAATTTGCCCGTTTTCTGGCAGCCCCTACCACCACAGAATCTGGTGGCAGCTGAGAGGTGATGAATACAGGGTCCGTAGGAGGCGCCTTATACTTTTTGTCCACCCTAGGAGTCCCTGCACTACTTTTAACTGGCTCCTTGAAAATGTCCTTTGCATGGCGTAGCATGCCTGGGAGCATCGGCAGGCTTTGGTAGGAGCTGTGGGTTGAAGAGAGGGTGTTAAATAAAAAATCATCCTCTACTTGTTCCGAGTGTAGTTCCACATTATGGAATAGTGCTGCTCTAGCCACCACTTGTGAGTAGGCTGTGCTGTCTTCCGGTGGTGATGGCCTAGTTGGGTATGTGTCTGGGCTGTTATCAGACACTGGTGCGTCGTACAAGTCCCACGCATCCTGATCTTGGTCATCGTGGCTCATGGCGGTGTGAGCTGGCGAATGTGACGGGGTGTAAGTTGGCGAAGCCGGAGTTACAGGTGGAGGCGAGGGAGGAGGTGTTACCTTTTGTGCTGTTTGTTGCTGAGGAGTAAACTGAAGCGTTCTCTTTCGTTTGACAGGTGGAAGGGTACTGATCTTCCCAGTCCCCTGCTGAATAAAGATACGCTTTTGCGTGTGATCCACGTCAGTGGATTGCAGTTCTTGTTCAAATCTATGTTTCTTCATTTGTGAAGACATAGAATGCTCTTCAGTATAGGAGCCTGAAACAGGGTCTGATGTTGCTTTTTTTGGCTCCGAAAACCCTGTTGATTGTTTTTTCGGCTCCGAGGTAACCTTCCTCTTTTTCTGTGCCGAAAATTCTTGGCCTCTATGGTCTTCGGCGCCACTGTCTCTGCGTCGATCCGTGTCGACACCGAACTCTCGGTGTCGATGCTTCTGTTTAGCACTCTCTCGGTCCCGAGGAGGCTGCGTGCCGGTGTCTCGACTGAAGTCGGACGATCGACACTGAATGGGCCTTTTTCGGTGCCGATTGTTGGTCACCGAGAATTTGGGTGGAGCCATGGCCGGTTGGCAGTGGCGTCCCCTGGGCCTTCTTTCCTTTTTTAAGTTCTGATCTCGACGTCTTACTCACAGTTTTTGTAGAGTCTAGCTTGTCGGAGTCTGAATCCTGGATGGAAAAGGATTCTTCCTGTTCCTCTTCTGTCTCGAACTGTCGACGCTCCTTTGGCGTGGACGCCATCTGCAGTCTTCTCGCTAGACGGTCGCGCAGAGTTTTTCGGGACCGGAACGCCCGACAGGCCTCACAGGATTCTTCGCTGTGCTCGGGTGACAGGCACAGGTTACAGACCGAGTAGGTCCGTATAAGGATATTTGTTGTGGCATTCGGGGCAGAATCGAAACGGGGTCCGTTCCATCGGCGTTGTTCTCCACGCGGTCGGGCCGACTAGGACCCGACGGGGTGCCGAAATCTACCCCGAAGGGCACCGAAGCGCTTCGATGTTCAACGAGTCGTCGTATGTGTCTATCTCGAACCGGATCGCAACGATACCGTCGAAAATCTTCTGGTTTCAGCTATCTTTCCGTTCCGAAACTCGGAGCGACAGGAACACGTCCGAACCCGATGGCGGAAAGAAAACAATCGAAGATGGAGTCGACGCCCATGCGCAATGAGCACAGAAGGAGGAGTCACTCGGTCCCGTGACTCGAAAACACTTCTTCGAAGAAAAACAACTTGTAACACTCCGACCCAACACCAGATGGCGAGCTCATGCATACCATGTGTATCTACAGCGACAGATGCCATCGAACGATATTTTTCTATACAAAAACCTATTGGCCTGGAATTGTCTTTGAGTGTGTTTCTCATTTATTGTCTGTGTGTACAACAAATGCTTAACACTACTCCTTTGATAAGCCTACTGCTCGACCACACTACCACAAAATAGAGCATTAGTATTCTCTTTTTGCCACTATCTTACCTCTAAGGGGAACCCTTGAACTCTGTGCATACTATTCCTTACTTTGCAATAGTGCATACAGAGCCAACTTCCTACAGCGTTCGATACGCTTGGTTGGGAATATTTATTCGGCACCCTCAAAGCATTCGGATTCCAGAATGGCTTCATTAACTGGATTGCTACGTTATACTCCGAACCTACAGCCCGCGTTAAGACCGGTCAGATAATCTCGGAGGCCTTCCCTATAGGCAGGGGAACCAGACAAGGCTGTCTGCTCGCCCCATTATTGTTTACAATAGCTATGGAGCCACTTGCAGTTAAGCTTAGAGACTGCACACATAGATGGGGCATACGTGAATTTGAAACATACCACATAATATCCCTATACACAGATGATGCTCTGATATATCTGCGCAACCACACCGCCTCCCTTACTGAGGTAATGCGTATACTGAACACGTTTGCTCTCGTCTCCGGCTTACATGTGAATTGGTCCAAGTCTTGTATCTTCCCGCTTACCTGTCTGTCCACTGAACAGAGCGTCTCTCCCCATACAACTACCATGGACACACCAGACCTTCAAATATTTGGGTGTACAGGTGTATCACTCTATGTCAGACTTAAGGGAAGGTAACAGACTGCTTTGCTCCACCCGTGGCTCCTTGATTTTTTGGAGTTCCTTGCCTTTATCCCCAATGGGCCGGACAGCCATAGTCAAGATGTTATTACCAAGATTCTTATACTATTTTACCGCACTCCTGGTGATTCTGCCTCGCTCATTCTTCCACAAAGTGCATTCCCTATTGACTGACCTGCTTTGGGGCAGAGATAGACGCAGAGTAGCCCTAACTACTACACAATATCCACAAGCAGAGGGAGGCCTGGGCATGACAAATCTCGAACTATATTACGCAGCTGCCCAACTTCAATGGGTCACTAAATGGCTCGTCGACCCACACAATGCAGAGCCTACAGCAATATCAGCTTCCACAACCCCAAAAATGACTGACTAGTTTACTAGCGGGCCCGCTTATCCACCAAACAACTCACCCTTATTGGACACGGCTAGACACTGCTGGAAGAGATACGTGCAGGGTAAATCGCACTCCCTTCCCTACTCCCCTCTACTCCCACGGCCACAGTTCCCGGGGATAAATGCTCCATCTTCCCACCACGATCTACGGGCAGTTAACACTCTAAACACAGGTGACCTCTACACTGGCTCTAGCGCAGTCAAGTTCGTAGATCTGGTATCCGCGGGGGTGATGCGCTCGGGAGCTTTCCTGACATTCAGCGCCATTACTAATCTCCCACGCAATCTATGGGGCTGCGGTCAACGAACCGAACGAATCCCTTCTACTCACTGAAATACTTTCTATGGGCGAGTCAAAAGGCGTGGTTGCCAAAATATACACCGCTGCAAGGCCCTAACCCCGGTCAAACTCAGCTAGGACACTGTCCTCCCCACACCGACAAATCCTGGGAAATAGCCCTTAAATCAGTCAAGACCGAGTCTCGCAACTCCAGACTCCGGTACACAATTTAACTACGTGCATCAAGCATCTCTCCCCTGCCCGTATTCATAATACTCAGGCGCTAACCCAACATGTCCAAGATGTGCTACCACTGCAGCATCTTTCTATCATATGGTCTGGGAGTGTCATGCGATTTATACTGGCTGGATCCGTGTCGTTGACACAACTGCAGAAGTGATAGACCAATTGCTGACCTCTACCCCAGAATCCTGCTTGCTAAATATGTCACCGCACAAAATGCGACAAACATACTCACAAATTTGTGGACCTAGCCTTCGTGACATACAAACGTCTGATAGCCACACACTGGAAGGCCCCAAGCGCCCCATCCCACTCACTCTGGTTGAGAGATCTACACAACTATGCATTGGCTGAGTCACAAACATTACGACACTTGCAACATAAGGTCAGATACAAGGAGGGATTGAAAGTTGGGACCTTTTTGTAGTCCAAATCGAATCCAGAGACGATAAGTACCCCCCATGAGTCAAAAATTAACCATAGCAACAGAATTAGTTAATAGCAGAGCCAATCAATCGCATTAGCAAGCTGAGTCTATAATTTATCTAACCACCAGCCACTCCTTGCTACGGATATTTATCCACACTAAAATGCACACATAGATACGAAGATCTTAGTTCCTGTATAGTTGTATGCTCTTATTATATCGGACACCAACACTCATAAGCAAAAATAACAACCATCATGCCTAATGTTAGTTATATAAAGTTTAATGTCAGTACATTAAAATACAGCTGTGATGTACAGTGAAACGCACATACATTAAGAAAAACAAGCGAAGGGAAGCTGGATATTCTATTATGTATATGCTATGTACTGCTAATTTTGTATCTTGTTTTGAAATAAGTTGAATAAACAGATTTAAAAATAAACCAGAGAAACAATTCTTCAGCCGGTCTTAAATTGAGAAGCCCAAAAATATCCTCGGCCTTGCCAAAGACCACTGGCAGATACCAAAGGTTAATTACTGTTATTTTCCACTTAATATGCCTAAATCTTTACTGTGTTCAAGTTAATTTTAAATGTCTCAGATGTATATATCTAGTCACTCAAGTTTCCATGTCGTAATGCTAGGTTGCCTTGGACTCTTCCACAGTCAACAATTGGTGAACAAGTCACTTGAAATCTCATTTCTGCATAGCAAACTGGTTAGCAAGGGAGCCAGAACCCTTCTGCCAGAGAAGCATGGCACTGAGCAACTAAGATTTCACGGTTCACCCCCGGATGACAAAAGATCTCTACAACACAGCAAGTGTAATTCATAAAAACGGCCCAAAGACTGCCAAGCTACGTAAGAAAAGGGAGGGGACCAGGTCTTTGAGTTACTTCAGACTTTTGATCCAACTTACATTACCAACTCTTCAGTTTTTGTACCTTTCAGTGACACCTTTCATACCTCCATTTAGTCATTAGGAGAGGACATGCAGACACTTCCAAAGTAAATCTTAAGTTCCATTGTTGTGTTTCAAGATGGAAACTTTTCTAAATCCCTGCTCTTGATAGAGAAAGTGTCTAGCATCAATAAGGTAACCCTGTGTTCCTCAGAACCTGGGTACCATAGGGTATGAGCAACAATGGTTCTGTCGGATCAGAAATTTCTCAAAACAAAAAATTGTACAAATTGCTTCAAACAATCTTCAGCAAATAAATGAATTTAGGCCTGAACAGAGCAAACATTTTCAAAACTGTTTTAGCAAATTAACAGGTCATTCCTTTTGTACATAAGGCACTCCATGTACAATAGGTACAAAAGGTGCTCATGCAGCGAGATACAAAGCAACCATAAAAATAACGTGAAATCAGTTAAAACTAAATATATATAAAAAATAATAAGTACATGCCCTCTTAAAAAGAAAAAAAAACAATCTCCCTCCTAGGGACATGTATTGCCTGTTTGCCATTGGCTACTTCTATTAAATGCAGCACTTGACAGAAGTAGTGAAAGACTGCGATCAAGAGGAGAGATTGGCACCGAAGTAGATGATTGTGATGTTCCTATTGTCCTGTTGATGACAAGTAGATGAAAGGGAGTCACGTTTTGAAGGGGTGTGAAACATGAGGCAATATTGTGACCTGCACTGTACCCTTTCCCCACTGGCGAACAAACTGACAATATAAGCTAAGAAGGAAGATTGGGTATTATCAGTTGTTAGGCGGGCATGTTCTTTGAAAATTGTGTTTCACTTTCGGAGTTTCACATATTTTCATGGTTGCTTTATGTAACTCACTGCATGGTCACCTTTTGCACCTCTCTCACATGGAGCACCTTCTGCACAAAAGGACTGGTGTTAATTTCTTATAATACAGCATTCTGAAAATGTTGGTCAGGTTTAGAGTTATTAATTTGGTGAGCATGGATTGAAGCAATTTATACGATTTGTTTTAAGATATTGCTGATCTGACAGAACCATTGTTGCATGTACCACTTAGCAGCTCAGCATTGCATGTCCACAAAGAAGAAAAAAAAAAAAAAAAAAAAAGGGGTGCTTTGAAAGAATAATAATTGTAGGAAGTTGGCTCTGTATGTGCTATTTCAAAGTAAGGAATAGCATGCACAGAGTCCAAGGGTTCCCCTTAGAGGTAAAATAGTGGTAAAAATAAATACTAATGCTCTATTTTGTGGTAGTGTGGTCGAGCAGTAGGCGTATCCAAGGAGTAGTGTTAAGCATTTGTTGTACATACACAGACAATAAATGAGGTACACACACAGAGACAAATCCAGCCAATAGGTTTTGTTATAGAAAAATATCTTCTTAGTTTATTTTAAGAACCACAGGTTCAAATTTAACATGTAATATCTTGTTTGAAAGGTATTGCAGGTAAGTACATTAGGAACTTTGAATCATTTCAATTGCATGTATACTTTTCAAGTTATTCACAAATAGCTACTTTAAAAGTGGACACAGTGCAATTTTCACAGTTCCTGGGGGAGGTAAGTTTTTGTTAGTTTTACCAGGTAAGTAAGACACTTACAGGGTTCAGTTCATGGTCCAAGGTAGCCCACCGTTGGGGGTTCAGAGCAACCCCAAAGTCACCACACCAGCAGCTCAGGGCCGGTCAGGTGCAGAGTTCAAAGTGGTGCCCAAAACGCATAGGCTAGAATGGAGAGAAGGGGGTGCCCCGGTTCCGGTCTGCTTGCAGGTAAGTACCCGCGCCTTCGGAGGGCAGACCAGGGGGGTTTTGTAGGGCACCGGGGGGGACACAGGTCCACACAGAAATTTCACCCTCAGCAGCGCGGGGGCGGCCGGGTGCAGTGTAGAAACAAGCGTCGGGTTCGCAATGTTACGTCTATGAGAGATCAAGGGATCTCTTCAGCGCTGCAGGCAGGCAAGGGGGGCTTCCTCGGGGAACCCTCCACTTGGGCAAGGGAGAGGGACTCCTGGGGGTCACTTCTCCAGTGAAAGTCCGGTCCTTCAGGTCCTGGGGGCTGCGGGTGCAGGGTCTTTTCCAGGCGTCGGGACTTAGGTTTCAGAGAGTCGCGGTCAGGGGAAGCCTCGGGATTCCCTCTGCAGGCGGCGCTGTGGGGGCTCAGGGGGGACAGGTTTTGGTACTCACAGTCGGAGAGTAGTCCGGGGGTCCTCCCTGAGGTGTTGGTTCTCCACCAGCCGAGTCCGGGTCGCCGGGTGCAGTGTTGCAAGTCTCACGCTTCTTGCGGGGAGATTGCAGGGTTCTTTAAAGCTGCTTCTTTGGATAAAGTAGCAGTCTTTTTGGAGCAGGTCCGCTGTCCTCGGGAGTTTCTGGTCTTTTTCGAAGCAGGGCAGTCCTCAGAGGATTCAGAGGTCGCTGGTCCCTTGGAAGGCGTCGCTGGAGCAGAGTTCTTTGGAAGGCAGGAGACAGGCCGGTGAGTTTCTGGAGCCAAGGCAGTTGTCTTCTGGTCTTCCTCTGCAGGGGTTTTCAGCTAGGCAGTCCTTCTTGTAGTTTGCAGGAATCTAATTTTCTAGGGTTCAGGGTAGCCCTTAAATACTAAATTTAAGGGCGTGTTTAGGTCTGGGGGGTTAGTAGCCAATGGCTACTAGCCCTGAGGGTGGGTACACCCTCTTTGTGCCTCCTCCCGAGGGGAGGGGGTCACAATCCTAACCCTATTGGGGGAATCCTCCATCTGCAAGATGGAGGATTTCTAAAAGTCAGAGTCACCTCAGCTCAGGACACCTTAGGGGCTGTCCTGACTGGCCAGTGACGACTCCTTGTTGCTTTCTTTGTTCCCTCCAGCCTTGCCGCCAAAAGTGGGGGCCGTGGCCGGAGGGGGCGGGCAACTCCACTAAGCTGGAGTGCCCTGCTGGGCTGTGACAAAGGGGTGAGCCTTTGAGGCTCACCGCCAGGTGTCACAGCTCCTGCCTGGGGGAGGTGTTAGCATCTCCACCCAGTGCAGGCTTTGTTACTGGCCTCAGAGTGACAAAGGCCCTCTCCCCATGGGGCCAGTAACATGTCTCTAGTGTGGCAGGCTGGTGGAACTAGTCAGCCTACACAGACAGTCGGTTAAGTTTCAGGGGGCACCTCTAAGGTGCCCTCTGGGGTGTATTTTGCAATAAAATGTACACTGGCATCAGTGTGCATTTATTGTGCTGAGAAGTTTGATACCAAACTTCCCAGTTTTCAGTGTAGCCATTATGGTGCTGTGGAGTTCGTGTTTGACAAACTCCCAGACCATATACTCTTCTGGCTACCCTGCACTTACAATGTCTAAGGTTTTGTTTAGACACTGTAGGGGTACCATGCTCATGCACTGGTACCCTCACCTATGGTATAGTGCACCCTGCCTTAGGGCTGTAAGGCCTGCTAGAGGGGTGACTGACCTATACTTGCATAGGCAGTGAGAGGCTGGCATGGCACCCTGAGGGGAGTGCCATGTCGACTTACTCGTTTTGTTCTCACTAGCACACACAGGCTGGCAAGCAGTGTGTCTGTGCTGAGTGAGAGGTCTCCAGGGTGGCATAAGACATGCTGCAGCCCTTAGAGACCTTCCTTGGCATAAGGGCCCTTGGTACTAGAAGTACCAGTTACAAGGGACTTATCTGGATGCCAGGGTCTGCCAATTGTGGATACAAAAGTACAGGTTAGGGAAAGAACACTGGTGCTGGGGCCTGGTTAGCAGGCCTCAGCACACTTTCAATTGTAAACATAGCATCAGCAAAGGCAAAAAGTCAGGGGGCAACCATGCCAAGGAGGCATTTCCTTACAGTCGCGGTCAGGGGAAGCCTCGGGATTCCCTCTGCAGGCGGCGCTGTGGGGGCTCAGGGGGGACAGGTTTTGGTACTCAGTCGTAGAGTAGTCCGGTGGTCCTCCCTGAGGTGTTGGTTCTCCACCAGCCGAGTCGGGGTCGCCGGGTGCAGTGTTGCAAGTCTCACGCTTCTTGCGGGGAGATTGCAGGGTTCTTTAAAGCTGCTCCTTTGGATAAAGTTGCAGTCTTTTTGGAGCAGGTCCGCTGTCCTCGGGAGTTTCTTGTCGTCGAAGCAGGGCAGTCCTCAGAGGATGCAGAGGTCGCTGGTCCCTTTGGAAGGCGTCGCTGGAGCAGAGTTCTTTGGAAGGCAGGAGACAGGCCGGTGAGTTTCTGGAGCCAAGGCAGTTGTCTTCTGGTCTTCCTCTGCAGGGGTTTTCAGCTAGGCAGTCTTTCTTGTAGTTGCAGGAATCTAATTTTCTAGGGTTCAGGGAGAGCCCTTAAATACTAAATTTAAGGGCGTGTTTAGGTCTGGGGGTTTAGTAGCCAATGGCTACTAGCCCTGAGGGTGAGTACACCCTCTTTGTGCCTCCTCCCAAGGGGAGGGGGTCACATCCCTAATCCTATTGGGGGAATCCTCCATCTGCAAGATGGAGGATTTCTAAAAGTTAGTCACCTCAGCTCAGGACACCTTAGGGGCTGTCCTGACTGGCCAGTGACTCCTTGTTATTCTCATTATTTTCTCCGGCCTTGCTGCCAAAAGTGGGGGCCGGAGGGGGCGGGCAACTCCACTAGCTGGAGTGTCCTGCGGTGCTGTGACAAAGGGGTGAGCCTTTGAGGCTCACCGCCAGGTGTTACAGCTCCTGCCTGGGGGAGGTGTTAGCATCTCCACCCAGTGCAGGCTTTGTTACTGGCCTCAGAGTGACAAAGGCACTCTCCTCATGGGGCCAGCAACATGTCTCTAGTGTGGCAGGCTGCTGGAACCAGTCAGCCTACACAGATGATCGGTTAAGTTTCAGGGGGCACCTCTAAGGTGCCCTCTGTGGTGTATTTTACAATAAAATGTACACTGGCATCAGTGTGCATTTATTGTGCTGAGAAGTTTGATACCAAACTTCCCAGTTTTCAGTGTAGCCATTATGGTGCTGTGGAGTTCGTGTAAAACAGACTCCCAGACCATATACTCTTATGGCTACCCTGCACTTACAATGTCTAAGGTTTTGCTTAGACACTGTAGGGGCACAGTGCTCATGCACTGGTACCCTCACCTATGGTATAGTGCACCCTGCCTTAGGGCTGTAAGGCCTGCTAGAGGGGTGTCTTACCTATACTGCATAGGCAGTGAGAGGCTGGCATGGCACCCTGAGGGGAGTGCCATGTCGACTTACTCATTTTGTTCTCACTAGCACACACAAGCTGGTAAGCAGTGGGTCTGTGCTGAGTGAGGGGTCTCTAGGGTGGCATAATATATGCTGCAGCCCTTAGAGACCTTCCCTGGCATCAGGGCCCTTGGTACCAGAGGTACCAGTTACAAGGGACTTATCTGGATGCCAGGGTGTGCCAATTGTGGAATCAAAAGTACAGGTTAGGGAAAGAACACTGGTGCTGGGGCCTGGTTAGCAGGCCTCAGCACACTTTCAATTCAAAACATAGCATCAGCAAAGGCAAAAAGTCAGGGGGTAACCATGCCAAGGAGGCATTTCCTTACACAAACCCCCCCCCCCCCCCCCACACCCCCTCCAAACGAAAGAGGATGAGACTAACCTTTCCCAAGAGAGTCTTCATTTTCTAAGTGGAAGAACCTGGAAAGGCCATCTGCATTGGCATGGGCAGTCCCAGGTCTGTGTTCCACTACAAAGTCCATTCCCTGTAGGGAGATGGACCACCTCAACAGTTTTGGATTTTCACCTTTCATTTGCATCAGCCATCTGAGAGGTCTGTGGTCAGTCTGAACTAGGAAGTGAGTACCAAAGAGGTATGGTCTCAGCTTCTTCAGGGACCAAACCACAGCAAAGGCCTCCCTCTCAATGGCACTCCAACGCGGCTCCCTGGGGAGTAACCTCCTGCTAATGAAAGCAACAGGCTGGTCAAGGCCATCATCATTTGTTTGGGACAAAACTGCCCCTATCCCATGTTCAGAGGCATCTGTTTGCACAATGAACTTCTTGGAGTAATCTGGAGCTTTTAGAACTGGTGCTGTGCACAAAGCTTGTTTCAGGGTGTCAGAGGCCTGTTGGCATTCTACAGTCCAGTTTACTTTCTTGGGCATTTTCTTGGAGGTGAGTTCTGTGAGGGCTGTCACAATGGATCCATATCCCTTCACAAACCTCCTGTAGTACCCAGTCAAGCCAAGGAATGCCCTGACTTGAGTCTGGGTTTTTGGAGCTGCCCAGTCCAGAATAGTCTGGATCTTAGGCTGGAGTGGCTGAACTTGGCCTCCACCTACAAGGTGTCCCAAGTAAACCACAGTTCCCTGCCCTATCTGGCATTTGGATGCCTTGATAGAGAGGCCTGCAGATTGCAGAGCCTTCAAAACCTTCTTCAGGTGGACCAGGTGATCCTGCCAGGTGGAGCTGAAGACAGCAATATCATCAAGATAAGCTGCACTAAAGGATTCCAGCCCAGCAAGGACTTGATTTACCAACCTTTGGAAGGTGGCAGGGGCATTCTTTAAACCAAAGGGCATAACAGTGAACTGATAATGCCCATCAGGTGTGGAGAATGCTGTCTTTTCTTTTGCTCCAGGGGCCATTTTGATTTGCCAGTACCCTGCTGTTAAGTCAAAGGTACTTAAGAATTTGGCAGCCCCTAATTTGTCTATTAGCTCATCAGCTCTAGGAATGGGATGAGCATCTGTCTTGGTGACAGAGTTGAGACCTCTGTAGTCCACACAAAACCTCATCTCTTTCCTTCTTTGGTGTGAGGTTTGGGGACTAAGACCACTGGGCTAGCCCAGGGGCGGTCAGAGTACTCAATTACTCCCAATTCCAGCATCTTGTGGACCTCCACCTTGATGCTTTCCTTAACTTGGTCAGACTGTCTAAATATTTTGTTTTTGACAGGCATGCTGTCTCCTGTGTCCACATCATGGGTACACAGGTGTGTCTGACCAGGGGTTAGGGAGAAGAGTTCAGGAAACTGTTGTAGGACTCTCCTACAATCAGCTTGCTGTTGGCCAGAGAGGGTGTCTGAGTAGATCACTCCATCTACTGTGCCATCTTTTGGGTCTGATGACAGAAGATCAGGGAGAGGTTCACTCTCTGCCTCCTGATCCTCATCTGTTACCATCAACAGATTTACATCAGCCCTGTCATGGAAGAGCTTAAGGCGGTTCACATGGATCACCCTCTTGGGGCTCCTGCTTGTGCCCAGGTCCACCAGGTAGGTGACCCGACTCTTCCTTTCTAGCACTGGGTAAGGGCCACTCCATTTGTCCTGAAGTGCCCTGGGAGCCACAGGCTCCAGAACCCAGACTTTCTGCCCTGGTTGGAACTCAACCATTGCAGCCTTTTGGTCATACCAAAACTTCTGGAGCTGTTGGCTGGCCTCAAGGTTTTTGCTTGCCTTTTCCATGTACTCTGCCATTCTAGAGCGAAGGCCAAGTACATAGTCCACTGTGTCCTGTTTAGGCTCATGAAGAGGTCTCGCCCAGCCTTCTTTAACAAGGGCAAGTGGTCCCCTTACAGGGTGGCCAAACAGAAGTTCAAAGGGTGAGAAGCCTACTCCCTTCTGAGGCACCTCTCTGTAAGCGAAAAGCAGACATGGCAGGAGGACATCCCATCTCCTTTTGAGTTTTTCTGGGAGCCCCATGATCATGCCTTTTAATGTCTTGTTGAATCTCTCAACAAGGCCATTAGTTTGTGGATGATATGGTGTAGTGAATTTATAAGTCACTCCACACTCATTCCACATGTGATTTAGGTAAGCTGACATGAAGTTGGTACCTCTGTCAGAAACCACCTCCTTAGGGAAACCCACTCTGGTAAAGATACCAATGAGGGCCTTGGCTACTGCAGGGGCAGTAGTCGACCTAAGGGGAATAGCTTCAGGATACCTAGTAGCATGATCCACTACTACTAGGATGTACATATTTCCTGAGGCTGTGGGAGGTTCTAGTGGACCAACTATGTCCACACCCACTCTTTCAAAGGGGACCCCCACCACTGGAAGTGGAATGAGGGGGGCCTTTGGATGCCCACCTGTCTTACCACTGGCTTGACAGGTGGGGCAGGAGAGGCAAAACTCCTTAACCTTCTGGGACATATTGGGCCAGTAGAAGTGGTTGACTAACCTCTCCCACGTCTTGGTTTGTCCCAAATGCCCAGCAAGGGGAATATCATGGGCTAAGGTCAGAATAAACTCTCTGAAACCCTGAGGCACTACCACTCTCCTAGTGGCACCAGGTTTGGGATCTCTTGCCTCAGTGTACAGGAGTCCATCTTCCCAATAGACCCTATGTGTTCCATTTTTCTTGCCTTTGGACTCTTCAGCAGCTTGCTGCCTAAGGCCTTCAAGAGAGGGACAGGTTTCTTGTCCCTTACACAACTCTTCCCTTGAGGGTCCCCCTGGGCCCAAGAGCTCAACCTGATAAGGTTCCAGCTCCATAGGCTCAGTTCCCTCAGAGGGCAGAACTTCTTCCTGAGACGAGAGGTTCTCTTTTTGGTGTTGTGTTGCAGCTGGTTTCCCAGCTGACTTTCCTTTTCTCTTGGTAGGCTGGGCCATTCTTCCAGACTCCAGCTCTACTTTTTCACCCTGTGCCTTGCACTGTGCCCTAGTCTTGACACACCAGTTCAGGGATACCCAGCATGGCTGCATGGGTTTTTAGTTCTACCTCCGCCCATGCTGAGGACTCCAGGTCATTTCCAAGCAAACAGTCTACTGGGATATTCGAGGAGACAACCACCTGTTTCAGGCCATTGACCCCTCCCCATTCTAAAGTTACCATTGCCATGGGATGCACTTTAGTTTGATTGTCAGCATTGGTGACTGGATAGGTTTGTCCAGTCAGGTATTGGCCAGGGGAAACCAGTTTCTCTGTCACCATGGTGACACTGGCACCTGTATCCCTCAGGCCCTCTACACTTGTCCCATTAATAAAGAGCTGCTGCCTGTATTTTTGCATGTTAGGGGGCCAGGCAGCCAGTGTGGCTAAATCCACCCCACCCTCAGAGACTAATGTAGCTTCAGTGTGACACCTGATTTGCTCTGGGCACACTGTTGATCCCACTTGGAGACTGGCCATTCCAGTTTTAGCTGGATGGGAGGTAGAAGTGGTATCTTTCTTGGGACAGGCCTTGTCTCCAGTTTGGTGTCCAGACTGACTACAGTTTCGACACCAGGCCTTTTTGGGATCAAAGTTTTTACCCTTGTACCCAGGATTGTTTTGTGAAGAGGCTCTGGGCCCACCCTCCTGTGCAGGTTTTTGGGGGCCTGTAGAAGACTCTTTACTATTTTTATTTTTGGCTGTCTCACCACCTTTCCCCTGGGGAGGTTTTGTGACCCCTTTCTTTTGGTCACCCCCCTGTGGAAGTTTTGGACACCCTAGTCTTGACCCAATGGTCCGCCTTCTTTCCCAATTCTTGGGGAGAAATTGGTCCAAGGTCCACCAGATGCCGATGCAGTTTGTCATTGAAACAATTACTTAATAGGTGTTCTTTCACAAATAAATTGTACAGCCCATCATAATTACTTACACCACTGCCTTGAATCCAACCATCTAGTGTTTTCACTGAGTAGTCTACAAAGTCAACCCAGGTCTGTCTCGAGGATTTTTGAGCCCCCCTGAATCTAATCCTATACTCCTCAGTGGAGAATCCAAAGCCCTCAATCAGGGTACCCTTCATGAGGTCATAAGATTCTGCATCTTTTCCAGAGAGTGTGAGGAGTCTATCCCTACACTTTCCTGTGAACATTTCCCAAAGGAGAGCACCCCAGTGAGATTTGTTCACTTTTCTGGTTACACAAGCCCTCTCAAAAGCTGTGAACCATTTGGTGATGTCATCACCATCTTCATATTTAGTTACAATCCCTTTAGGGATTTTCAACATGTCAGGAGACTCTCTGACCCTATTTATGTTGCTGCCACCATTGATGGGTCCTAGGCCCATCTCTTGTCTTTCCCTTTCTATGGCTAGGATCGGTCTTTCCAAAGCCAATCTTTTGGCCATCCTGGCTAACTGGATGTCCTCTTCACTGGAGTTATCCTCAGTGGTTTCAGAGTTGTTGGTCCCTCCTGTGAGGGAACCAGCATCTCTGACTATTTGTGGAGTCAGGGCTTGAGAAGCCCTGTTCTCCCTAAGTAGGACTGGAGGGGGGGAATTTCCGTCCAAGTCACTATCTTCATCCTCAGTGTTGCCATCCTCAGAGGGGTTGGCTTTTTCAAACTCTGCCAAAAGCTCCTGGAGCTGTACTTTGGTAGGTTTGGAGCCCATTGCTATTTTCTTTAGTTTACAGAGTGACCTTAGCTCTCTCATCTGTAGATGGAGGTAAGGTGTGGTGTCGAGTTCCACAACATTCACATCTGTGCTAGACATTATGCTTCTAAAAGTTGGAATACTTTTTAAGAAACTAAACTGGTTCTAGAATCTAATTCAAACTTAACAAACTTTTAAACTCTAAAAGAAATGCTAACAGGGACTAACACAAGGCCCTAGCAGGACTTTTAAGAATTTAGAAAACTTTTCAAATTGCAAAAAATCAATTTCTAATGACAATTTTGGAATTTGTCGTGTGATCAGGTATTGGCTGAGTAGTCCAGCAAATGCAAAGTCTTGTACCCCACCGCTGATCCACCAATATAGGAAGTTGGCTCTGTATGTGCTATTTCAAAGTAAGGAATAGCATGCACAGAGTCCAAGGGTTCCCCTTAGAGGTAAAATAGTGGTAAAAAGAGATAATACTAATGCTCTATTTTGTGGTAGTGTGGTCGAGCAGTAGGCTTATCCAAGGAGTAGTGTTAAGCATTTGTTGTACATACACATAGACAATAAATGAGGTACACACACTCAGACAAATCCAGCCAATAGGTTTTGTATAGAAAAATATCTTTTCTTAGTTTATTTTAAGAACCACAGGTTCAAATTTAACATGTAATATTTTGTTTGAAAGGTATTGCAGGTAAGTACATTAGGAACTTTGAATCATTTCAATTGCATGTATACTTTTCAAGTTATTCACAAATAGCTATTTCAAAAGTGGACACTTAGTGCAATTTTCACAGTTCCTGGGGGAGGTAAGTTTTTGTTAGTTTTACCAGGTAAGTACGACACTTACAGGGTTCAGTTCTTGGTCCAAGGTAGCCCACTGTTGGGGGTTCAGAGCAACCCCAAAGTTACCACACCAGCAGCTCAGGGCCGGTCAGGTGCAGAGTTCAAAGTGGTGCCCAAAACGCATAGGCTGCAATGGAGAGAAGGGGGTGCCCCGGTTCCAGTCTGCCAGCAGGTAAGTACCCGCGTCTTCGGAGGGCAGACCAGGGGGGTTTTGTAGGGCACCGGGGAGGGACACAAGCCCACACAGAAATTTCACCCTCAGCGGCGCGGGGGCGGCCGGGTGCAGTGTTAGAACAAGCGTCGGGTTCGCAATGGAAGTCAATGAGAGATCAAGGGATCTCTTCAGCGCTGCAGGCAGGCAAGGGGGGGCTTCCTCGGGGAAACCTCCACTTGGGCAAGGGAGAGGGACTCCTGGGGGTCACTTCTGCAGTGAAAGTCCGGTCCTCCAGGTCCTGGGGGTTGCGGGTGCAGGGTCTTAGGTTTCAGAGAGTCGCGGTCAGGGGAAGCCTCGGGATTCCCTCTGCAGGCGGCGCTGTGGGGGCTCAGGGGGGACAGGTTTTGGTACTCACAGTATCAGAGTAGTCCTGGGGTCCCTCCTGAGGTGTTGGATCGCCACCAGCCGAGTCGGGGTCGCCGGGTGCAGTGTTGCAAGTCTCACGCTTCTTGCGGGGAGATTGCAGGGTCTTTAAAGCTGCTCCTTGAAACAAAGTTGCAGTCTTTTTGGAGCAGGTCCGCTGTCCTCGGGAGTTTCTTGTCTTTTTCGAAGCAGGGCAGTCCTCAGAATTCAGAGGTCGCTGGTCCCGTTGGAAGGCGTCGCTGGAGCAGAGTTCTTTGGAAGGCAGGAGACAGGCCGGTGAGTTTCTGGAGCCAAGGCAGTTGTCTTCTGGTCTTCCTCTGCAGGGGTTTTCAGCTAGGCAGTCCTTCTTGTAGTTGCAGGAATCTACTTTTCTAGGGTTCAGGGTAGCCCTTAAATACTAAATTTAAGGGCGTGTTTAGGTCTGGGGGGTTAGTAGCCAATGGCTACTAGCCCTGAGGGTGGGTACACCCTCTTTGTGCCTCCTCCCAAGGGGAGGGGGTCACAATCCTAACCCTATTGGGGGAATCCTCCATCTGCAAGATGGAGGATTTCTAAAAGTTAGAGTCACCTCAGCTCAGGACACCTTAGGGGCTGTCCTGACTGGTCAGTGACTCCTCCTTGTTGCTTTCTTTGTTCCCTCCGGCCTTGCCGCCAAAAGTGGGGGCCGTGGCCGGAGGGGGCGGGCAACTCCACTAAGCTGGAGTGCCCTGCTGGGCTGTGACAAAGGGGTGAGCCTTTGAGGCTCACCGCCAGGTGTTACAGCTCCTGCCTGGGGGAGGTGTTAGCATCTCCACCCAGTGCAGGCTTTGTTACTGGCCTCAGAGTGACAAAGGCACTCTCCCCATGGGGCCAGCAACATGTCTCTAGTGTGGCAGGCTGCTGGAACTAGTCAGCCTACACAGATAGTCGGTTAAGTTTCAGGGGGCACCTCTAAGGTGCCCTCTGGGGTGTATTTTGCAATAAAATGTACACTGGCATCAGTGTGCATTTATTGTGCAGAGAAGTTTGATACCAAACTTCCCAGTTTTCAGTGTAGCCATTATGGTGCTGTGGAGTTCGTGCATGACAGACTCCCAGACCATATACTCTTATGGCTACCCTGCACTTACAATGTCTAAGGTTTTGTTTAGACACTGTAGGGGTACCATGCTCATGCACTGGTACCCTCACCTATGGTATAGTGCACCCTGCCTTAGGTCTGTAAGGCCTGCTAGAGGGGTGACTGACCTATACTTGCATAGGCAGTGAGAGGCTGGCATGGCACCCTGAGGGGAGTGCCATGTCGACTTACTCGTTTTGTTCTCACTAGCACACACAAGCTGGCAAGCAGTGTGTCTGTGCTGAGTGAGGTCTCCAGGGTGGCATAAGACATGCTGCAGCCCTTAGAGACCTTCCTTGGCATCAGGGCCCTTGGTACTAGAAGTACCAGTTACAAGGGACTTATCTGGATGCCAGGGTCTGCCAATTGTGGATACAAAAGTACAGGTTAGGGAAAGAACACTGGTGCTGGGGCCTGGTTAGCAGGCCTCAGCACACTTTCAATTGTAAACATAGCATCAGCAAAGGCAAAAAGTCAGGGGGCAACCATGCCAAGGTGGCATTTCCTTACAGCCTGCTAGAGGGGTGTCTTACCTATACTGCATAGGCAGTGAGAGGCTGGCATGGCACCCTGAGGGGAGTGCCATGTCGACTTACTCATTTTGTTCTCACTAGCACACACAAGCTGGCAAGCAGTGTGTCTGTGCTGAGTGAGGTCTCCAGGGTGGCATAAGACATGCTGCAGCCCTTAGAGACCTTCCTTGGCATCAGGGCCCTTGGTACTAGAAGTACCAGTTACAAGGGACTTATCTGGATGCCAGGGTCTGCCAATTGTGGATACAAAAGTACAGGTTAGGGAAAGAACACTGGTGCTGGGGCCTGGTTAGCAGGCCTCAGCACACTTTCAATTGTAAACATAGCATCAGCAAAGGCAAAAAGTCAGGGGGCAACCATGCCAAGGTGGCATTTCCTTACAGCCTGCTAGAGGGGTGTCTTACCTATACTGCATAGGCAGTGAGAGGCTGGCATGGCACCCTGAGGGGAGTGCCATGTCGACTTACTCATTTTGTTCTCACTAGCACACACAAGCTGGTAAGCAGTGGGTCTGTGCTGAGTGAGGGGTCTCTAGGGTGGCATAATATATGCTGCAGCCCTTAGAGACCTTCCCTGGCATCAGGGCCCTTGGTAGCAGAGGTACCAGTTACAAGGGACTTATCTGGATGCCAGGGTGTGCCAATTGTGGAATCAAAAGTACAGGTTAGGGAAAGAACACTGGTGCTGGGGCCTGGTTAGCAGGCCTCAGCACACTTTCAATTCAAAACATAGCATCAGCAAAGGCAAAAAGTCAGGGGGTAACCATGCCAAGGAGGCATTTCCTTACAATAATTTCCTAAGAAATCTGGATAGCCCTATTTGATTTTCTACTAATAGTTGTGTGTGATTCTCAGACTTATCAGAAGATGCACAGGACCTATAGTAAAAGTCTAAAATGAAGGCATATTTAGAGAAAGCACATTGGGCTTTGGGCATGAGAAGGAAACCAAGTTGGGTATTCCAAGATACATTCCTCCATCAAAAGTACTTATTTACTGTAGGAAAGTGCCCTCTTTATTGGCATAGTTACCGCCATTTTATGTTGTCTGTGTTTGACCGTGTCCACTGGGATCCTGCCAACAAGGACCCCAGTGGTTATGCCCTCTCATAACTTGGTGACTGTACCCTTTTCCTCCCACAATTGGCATACTGGTTCTTCCCCCTCCCCCCCCGTAAGTCCCTGCTATATGGTACCTAGGGCATTGGGGCTCCAGGGTATCTGGGAGGTGTAGCTTAACCAAGCCACTGGTATGCTTTGAAGGGCACATTTGGTGCCCTCAATGCATAAACCAGTCCTCACTGGTTCAGGAATGACGCCCCCAGTCCCTGCTCTGGTGTAAAGCTGGACAATGGCAAGGGGAGTGACTAGTCCCTGTCCATCCCCACCCCGGAGGGGTCGGGCGGGGGGGAGGGGGGGCGCGGGGCACAGACCACCTCCAGAGGGTCCCTGGGTTCTGCCATCTTGTTTCCAAGGAACTCTGGGAGCATCTGAGTGGCCAGGCAGGTGACATCAGAGCCTCCTCCCGTTAGGTGCATAACTGGCTAGGTGACCAAACCCATTTCAGGGCTATTTAGGGTCTTTTTTTGGGGGGGGGGGGGGGGGGGCTCAGATTTGGTTGGCAAAACTCACCAGGATTTCCTCTGCAACCTCTACTTCGAGGTCTGGCCACTGCAACTGGACCCTCCAGGAATAGACAATGCTGCAATCCACAAAAACTCTTCTGCCACTTTGTTTCCAGGGCTCTTGCCAACTTTGCAACATGTGCCCATGTGTGCACTCTCAGAAGACAGCAACTCTTCAGCCTGCACAAGAAGGAATCTCCCTTGGAGTGCAGTAGTCACTTCCCTGCATCTGCAGGCACCTGCTGCAACGACCGGCTGCCTTGATCTCCCCTCATCTTGAGCTGCGTGAATCTTGCAGCATGGGTGGTGGTCCGGAGTAGTCCTCTTCGTCCTCTCTGCCTGCTGTCCAACTTTGGTGGAGGTAAGCCTTTGCCTTCCCATGCAGGACAGTACCCCTCTGCACTGTGTCTCTTGCAGTTGCCAAGGCTTGTTTCCATCTCCAAGGGATCTTCATGTGACATGTAGCTCCAGTCCCCAGCACTCCTTTCTGAGACGCTCAGCCCTCTGATTGTTTCGCCTGTGGTGTGGGATCCTTTTTTGTAGTGCTGCATGGCCTCCTTCTGTGTATTCCCCCCCCCCCCCAATCCTATGATTGCTGCCTCTGCTACACAGGGTCCCCAGTGATTTCCTCCTGGGCCTTGTTGGTCCCAAGCAGCACCACTTTACCATTAACTGTAAATTTGCCTTTGCCAAGGCCCGTAGGTGGAGTTCCAGTACCCACACCCATCGGCAATCTTCATTCCAGTGTGGGACATCTTCTGCATCCATCAGGAACTCTTCTCCGGCTCCAGGGCTGCAGTGCTGACCTGTTCTTCCTCACCGTTGACCAACTCCTGCAAGTACAGCTGGGTGGGTAGTAGCTCCTACTCCTCCTGGACTCCACGACTTTTGGACTTTGTCCCCTCTCTCCACAGGTCCTCTTCTCCAGGAACACACTGCTGGTTTCTTGTAGTCTTGTCTGAGTGTCTCTTCCTTTTGGGTGGTTTGGGGGCATTCCAGTGATTTACTCCAGCTTTCCTGGTCACGAGGGGGTTGGGGGGTTGTGTTACTTTTGTGGTCTAGTATCCCCAGCTCCCCTCTACACATTCCACTTACCTAGGTGGGGGTCCTGTGTTCACGTTCCATTTTTTTGGTATATGGTTTGGGCTCCCCTATGGTCACTATTGCTTATTGGTATTTGCATTGCTTTCTAATTTTCTATGCCTATTTCTGATTACTAGTGTACATATTTAGTGTTTACTTACCACCTAAATGAGTATTGCCTTTTCATAATTTTGTTTGTGTCACCAAAATAAAGTACCTTTATTTTTGTGCAACTGAGTGTTTTCATGTAAGTGCTCTGTGACTACAGTGATATTGAATGAGCTTTGCATGCCTCCTAGATAAGCCTTGGCTTCTGATCCAGTTACACTTCACTAAGAACGGATACCTGGACCTGGTATAAGGTGTAAATACCTTTGGTACCCACCACACACCAGGACAGCTGCCTACATTTACCAACTACCCTCTCTTGAGATATCAGATACTTTAGGCCTGCATTCCTCACCTCATTCCACTTGAGCAGCGATCCAAAGCTATGATATGCCCTTGGAATGCTCACTGCTACAACAAACTGTATGCTAGGACTCCGATTATCAGCTTCTACTGCCTCAAGTTACTTGCCAACACAGGCAGCAAAAGGAGGATCAAGGACCCTATAAAAGGCCATGAAAGACAACCCCCCGCCCCCCCCCAAATCACCACACACACTATTTGCATTGAGGCACCAGTAACATTCTTACATTAACAATATGCAACATTTTTTATGCAATGCTCTTTGGATATTGGGAAAGGGAATGGTATAGCTTTATATTCTCTCAAAACCCTGCACAGAACCAAAAAGCTAAGATACAGCAGTAGGCGGCAAAAGGTTGTGGTCACTGATATACAGTATCAATGCAAAACAGTTTGATGTCCTTTTACTTATGCAAAAGTAAGAGGACATTAGAGAAATATTAGTAAGTTTACAAAGTATTTTACAAACAATGCATTTAATTAATCTCCATAAAAGGTATGTTCTGACAAGTTTAATGTGTCACAGGCACCTTGGCTTCTAGGAATGTGGAGTCAAACTTGAAATTGAACATCCCAAGAGCTGCTGAGCCGTCCTGCGATCACCTGCAAACCCCAGTAAGCCACCAGAGGGTGAATGAACCGGTTTAGTAGATCCAGTAGAAAGATACAGTAGTGGGAAGTTAGCTCAACATACCTCTGTTAGAGAAGGACAGGTTCGTTCTGACTCTGCAGACAAGTAGATCAGCTTACAAACATTTCTCTTCTGAGGTAACAAGCCATTTTGTCAGTTTGCAGTTTCTCACTACAAGTCTTAAAATGGGGACCAAAGAGGAGTCAGATTTTAGGACAAAGTGCCATCTATTTACTAGTTTGATTCACAACAAAGCAGTTTTGCTTGCCACCAATAGCGTGATGTGCTGGAGGCAACCCCTCCTCAGTGGGTTACACACAACTCTGCCGATTCATGTAACCAGAGCCATGCCTTGATGCTATGAATAGCATGCGGGATAGCAAGAGAAAAATTAAGTAGATCAGTAACAGAGTGGCACTGTCAAATAGCTCAAGACGAGCCACTGTGTGCACATTTCTAGGCTAGAACCTGAATGAAATAATCCAGCCCACAGACTGATTTACCAGTGCTTTGCAACTTTATCACAGACGATCAGCTCACTTTTCCAAAGAGTTCAGTTTGAAAGGTTGAAGCCCAGACTCCTGGCTTGTAGCAAAACCTTCCTTTAAAACTAAGAGTTTCAACCAAAGTCCCAGATCCAAATTGCATCATCTAACCGTTCTGGTCAGACTGTGTGGCTTTAAGGTATGGCCCACAATGAGTTGCTACCACTTCCTCAGAACTCCTCAACCAAGCTCTCTGCTAAAGAGAAGGCAGCCTCGAGTCAGGTGCAGTATCAATTATTGGATGGCCACTATTGCAAATACTAAGTCTACAATTACAGAATTGCGGAAAGGCTAGGGAACACGTGTGTAATAAAATAAAATATGGAAAATGTCACTTCCCCAGTGTACATCTGTTCATGGCATGAGACGCTGCAGATTCACATGCTGTGCATTATCCTGCCATCTAGTGTTGGGCTCGGAGTGTTACAAGTTGTTTTTCTTCGAAAAAGTGTTTGAGTCACAAGATCGAGGGACTCCTCCCCTTTCGGCTCCATTGCGCATGGGAGTCGACTCCATCTTAGATTGTTTTCCCCACAGAGGGTGAGGTAGGAGTTGTGTATATAGTAATAGTGCCCATGCAATGGAGTAAGTATGTACGTACATAATGTGTCTAAAAGTGATATGTATTTACAAATTTACATGTTTTTTTTTTTTATCAACTTATAACGGCTACAGGCTCCCAGGGAGGCGGAAGAGCGCATGTGAATCTGCAGCGTCTTATGCCACGAACAGATGTACACTGGGTAAGTGACATTTTCCGTTCAATGGCATGTGTAGCTGCAGATACACATGCTGTGCATAGACTAGTAAGCAGTTATCATCCCAAAAGCGGTGGTTTAGCCTGTAGGAGTTGTTTGAAATGTCCGTAATACTGCCTGTCCTACTGTGGCTTGTTGTGTTAACACATCCACACAGTAATGTTTTGTGAATGTATGAGGCGTAGACCATGTGGCTGCCTTACAGATTTGTCATGGGTATTGTAAGGAAATGCCTCCTTGGCATGGTTACCCCCTGACTTTGCCTTTGCTGATGCTATGTTTTGATTTGAAAGTGTGCTGAGGCCTGCTAACCAGGCCCCAGCACCAGTGTTCTTTCCCTAACCTGTACTTTTGATTCCACAATTGGCACACCCCTGGCATCCAGGTAAGTCCCTTGTAATTGGTAACCCTGGTACCAAGGGCCCTGATGCCAGGGAAGGTCTCTAAGGGCTGCAGCATATCTTATGCCACCCTGGGGACCCCTCACTCAGCACAGACACTGCTTGCCAGCTTGTGTGTGCTGGTGAGGACAAAACGAGTAAGTCGACATGGCACTCCCCTCAGGGTGCCATGCCAGCCTCTCACTGCCTATGCAGTATAGGTAAGACACCCCTCTAGCAGGCCTTACAGCCCTAAGGCAGGGTGCACTATACCATAGGTGAGGGCACCAGTGCATGAGCACTGTGCCCCTACAGTGTCTAAGCCAAACCTTAGACATTGTAAGTGCAGGGTAGCCATAAGAGTATATGGTCTGGGAGTTTGTCAAACACGGACTCCACAGCACCATAATGGCTACACTGAAAACTGGGAAGTTTGGTATCAAACTTCTCAGCATAATAAATGCACACTGATGCCAGTGCACATTTGTAAAGAAATGGCTCCCTGTTGCAGTTATCCCCACTTTTTGCCTGATACTGACTTGACTGAGAAGTGTGCTGGGACCCTGCTAACCAGGCCCCAGCACCAGTGTTCTTTCACCTAAAATGTACCATTGTCTCCACAATTGGCACAACCCTGGCACCCAGGTAAGTCCCTTGTAACTGGTACCCCTGGTACCAAGGGCCCTGATGCCAGGGAAGGTCTCTAAGGGCTGCAGCATGACTTATGCCACCCTAGGGACCCCTCACTCAGCACAGACACTGCTTGCCAGCTTGTGTGTGCTGGTGGGGAGAAAATGACTAAGTCGACATGGCACTCCCCTCAGGGTGCCATGCCAACCTCACACTGCCTGTGGCATAGGTAAGTCACCCCTCTAGCAGGCCTTACAGCCCTAAGGCAGGGTGCACTATACCACAGGTGAGGGCATAGGTGCATGAGCACTATGCCCCTACAGTGTCTAAGCAAAACCTTAGACATTGTAAGTGCAGGGTAGCCATAAGAATATATGGTCTGGGAGTCTGTCAAAAACGAACTCCACAGCTCCATAATGGCTACACTGAATACTGGGAAGTTTAGTATCAAAATTCTCAGAATAAACCCATACTGATGCCAGTGTTGGATTTATTAAAAAATGCACACAGAGGGCATCTTAGAGATGCCCCCTGTATTTTACCCAATTGTTCAGTGCAGGACTGACTGGTCTCTGCCAGCCTGCTGCTGAGAGAAGAGTTTCTGACCTCATGCGGTGAGAGCCTTTGTGCCTTCTGAGGACAGAAACAAAGCCTCCTCTTGGTGGAGGTGCTTCACACCTCCCCCCTGCAGGAACTGTAACACCTAGCAGTGAGCTTCAAAGGCTCAAGCTTCGTGTTACAATGCCCCAGGGCACTCCAGCTAGTGGAGATGCCCGCCCCCTGGACCCAGCCCCCACTTTTGGCAGCAAGTCCAGGAGAGATAATGAGAAAAACAAGGAGGAGTCACTGACCAGTCAGGACAGCCCCTAAGGTGTCCTGAGCTGAGGTGACTGACTTTTAGAAATCCTCCATCTTGTAGAAGGAGGATTCCCCCAATAGGGATAGGAATGTGAACCCCTCCCCTTGGGAGGAGGCACAGAGGGTGTACCCACCCTCAGGGCTAGTAGCCATTGGCTACTAACCCCCCAGACCTAAACACGCCCTTAAATTTAGTATTTAAGGGCTCCCCTGAACCTAAGAATTTAGATTCCTGCAACTTACAAGAAGAGGACTGCTGAGCTGAAAGACCCCTGCAGAGGAAGAAAAGACACCACCAACTGCTTTGGCCCCAGACCTACCGGCCTGTCTCCTGCCTTCCAAAGAAACCTGCTCCAGCGATGCTTTCCCAAGGACCAGCGACCTCTGAATCCTCAGAGGACTGCCCTGCTTCAAGAAAGACAAGAAACTCCCGAGGACAGCGGCACTGCTCCAAAAGAACTGCAACTTTGTTACAGAGGAGCAGATTTAAAGACCCTTGCAAATCCCCGCAAGAAGCGTGAGACTTGCAACACTGCACCCGGCGACCCTGACTCGACTGGTGGAGAAACAACACCTCAAGGAGGACCCTCCGGCAACTCCGAGACCGTGAGTAACCAACGTTGTCCCCCCCCTGAGCCCCCACAGCAACGCCTGCAGAGGGAATCCCGAGGCTCCCCCTGACCGCGACTGCCTGAACCTAAAGTCCCGACGGCTGGAAAAGACCCTGCACCCGCAGCCCCCAGCACCTGAAGGAACGGAACTTCTGTGCAGGAGTGACCCCCAGGAGGCCCTCTCCCTTGCCAAGGTGGTGGCTACCCCGAGGAGCCCCCCCCCCTTGCCTGCACCGCTGAAGAGACCACTTGGTCTCTCATTGAAAACCATTGAAAACCCGACGCGTGTTTGCACACTGCACCCGGCCGCCCCCGCGCTGCTGAGGGTGTACTTTTTGTGCTGACTTGTGTTCCCCCCCCCCCCCCCGGTGCCCTACAAAACCCCCCTGGTCTGCCCTCCGAAGACGCGGGTACTTACCTGCTGGCAGACTGGAACCGGGGCACCCCCTTCTCTCCATTGAAGCCTATGTGTTTTGGGCACCTCTTTGACCTCTGCACCTGACCGGCCCTGAGCTGCTGGTGTGGTAACTTTGGGGTTGCTCTGAACCCCCAACGGTGGGCTACCTTGGACCCAAACCTGAGACTTGTAAGTGATTTACTTAACTGATAAAACTAACAATAACTTACCTCCCCCAGGAACTGTGAAAATTGCACTGTGTCCACTTTTAAAACAGCTATTTGTGTTTTATGTGAAAAGTATATATGCTATTGTAATTATTTAAAGTTCCAAAAGTACTTACCTGCAAAACCTTTCAAATGAGATATTACATGTAGAATTTGAACCTGTGATTCTTAAAATAAACTAAGAAAATATATTTTTCTATAACAAAACCTATTGGCTGGATTTGTCGGAGTGTGTGTTCCTCATTTATTGCCTGTGTGTATGTACAACAAATGCTTAACACTACTCCTTTGATAAGCCTACTGCTCGACCACACTACCACAAAATAGAGCATTAGTATTATCTCTTTTTGCCACTATCTTACCTCTAAGGGGAACCCTTGGACTCTGTGCATACTATTCCTTAAATTGAAATATATTGTATGTTGTATATTTGAATTTAAGATTTCCATTCCTATGTTTGCCATGTTAATGAGAGTAAACTACGTTATACTCATAGTAAGGTTTGGCTTAGACACTGTAGGGGCACAGTACTCATGCACTGGTGCCCTCACCTATGGTATAGTGCACCCTGCCTTAGGGCTGTAAGGCCTACTAGAGGGGTGACTTATCTATTCTGCATAGGCAGTGTGAGGTTGGCATGGCACCCTGAGGGGAGTGCCATGTCGACTTACTCGTTTTGTCCTCACCAGCACACACAAGCTGGCAAGCAGTGTGTCTGTGCTGAGTGAGGGGTCCCCAGGGTGGCATAAGATATGCTGCAGCCCTTAGAGACCTTCCCTGGCATCAGGGCCCTTGGTACCAGGGGTACCAGTTACAAGGGTCTTATCTGGATGCCAGGGTGTGCCAATTGTGGAATCAAAAGTACATGTTAGGGAAAGAACACTGGTGCTGGGGCCTGGTTAGCAGGCCTCAGCACACTTTCAATTCAAAACATAGCATCAGCAAAGGCAAAAAGTCAGGGGGTAACCATGCCAAGGAGGCATTTCCTTACAGTTGTGTACCATGGTTGGCGAGCCCAAGTTGGTGCTATTAGTATTAGTTTGAGTTTGTTTTGACTCAATTTGTTTACTTGATACGGAAGGAGTGGGAGAGGGGGAAAAGCGTAAGCAAATATCCCTGACCAACTCATCCATAACGCATTGCCCTTGGAGTGAGGGTGTGGGTAGCTGGACGCGAAGTTTTGGCATTTTGCATTTGCTTTTGTTGCGAATAGGTCTATTTGTGGTGTTCCCTAGTTATGAAAGTAAGTTTGCAGTATCTGGGGATGAATTTCCCATTCGTGGATCTGTTGGTGATCGACAGATTGTCGGCCAACTGGTTTTGAATTCCTGGGATGTACTGTGCTATTAGGCGAATGTGATTGTGAATCTCCCAATGCCAAATCTTCTGTGCTAAGAGACGCAGCTGTGATGTGGGTCCCTCCCTGTTTGTTTAGGTAATACATTGTCGTCATGTTGTCTGTTTTGACAAGAATGTGTTTGTGGGCTATTAACGGTTGAAATGCTTTCAATGCTAGAAATACTGCTAGTAGTTCTAGTTGATTTATATGAAGCTGGCTTTGTTGAGTGTCCCATTGTCCCTGGATGCTGTGCTGGTTGAGGTATGCTCCCCCACCCCACCATGGAAGCATCTGTTGTGATCACGTATTGAGGCACAGGATCTTGGAATGGCCGCACTTGGTTTAAATTTATAGGATTCCACCATTGAAGCAAGGAGTGAGTTTGGCGGTCTATCAACACTAGATAGTGAAGTAGACCTTGTGCTTGTGTCCATTGTGTTGCTAGGCACTGTTGTAAGGGCCGCATGTGTAATCTTGCGTTTGGGACAATGGCTATGCATGAAGAGATCATGCCTAGAAGTTTCATCACAAACCTTACTTGAAACTGTTGGTTTGGGTGCATGTTTAGTTTTATGTTTTGGAATGCTTGTACCCATTGTGGACTTGGAGTGGCAATCCCTTTTTCTGTGTTGATTGTTGCGCCTAAGTATTGTTGTATTTGACACGGTTGTAAAAGTGATTTTAGGTAGTTTATTGAGAACCCTAGCTTGTGAAGAGTTTCTATGACGTATTTTGTGTTGAAGACACTGTTGCTGAGTGCTGGTTTTTATTAACCAATCGTCTAGGTACAGGAATACGTGTATGTGCTGTCTTCTGATAGGTGCAGCTACTACTGCAAGGCATTTTGTAAATACCCTTGGTGCTGTTATCCCGAATGGTAACACTTTGAATTGGTAATGTACTCCTTGGATTACAAACCTTAAGTATTTCCTGTGGGAAGGATGTATGGGTATATGGAAGTAAGCATCCTTGAGGTCTAATGTGGACATGTAGTCTTGTTTGAGCAAGGGAATCACGTCTTTACGTGTCACCATGTGAAAGTGATCTGATTTGATGTAAAGATTTAGTGTTCTGAGATCTAAGATGGGTCTCAGTGTTTTGTCCTTTTTTGGTATTAGAAAATACAGGGAGTAAACACCTGTTCCTTTCTGATGGTTGGGTACTAGTTCTATTGCTTCTTTTTGTAACAACGCTTGGACTTCTAGTTGTAATACATCCAAGTGCTGTTTGGACAGGTTGTGTGCTTTTGGAGGCACATTTGGCGGTAATTGTAGGAATTCTATGCAATAACCATGTTGGATAATGGCTAGGACCCACGAGTCCGTAGTTATGTCTTCACAATTTTTGTAATAATCTGAGAGTCTCTCCCCCACTGGTGTTCTGTTGGGGATTTGTGACATTGGAGTCACTGTTTAGTGTGTGGGGTTTTGGGGCTTTGGAATTTCCCTCTTGTTTTAGGGAACTGTTGTAGGAAGTTGGCTCTGTATGTGCCATTTCAAAGTAAGGAATAGCATGCACAGAGTCCAAGGGTTCCCCTTAGAGGTAAAAATAGTGGTAAAAAGAGATAATACTAATGCTCTATTTTGTGGTAGTGTGGTCGAGCAGTAGGCTTATCCAAGGAGTAGTGTTAAGCATTTGTTGTACATACACAGACAATAAAAGAGGTACACACACAGAGACAAATCCAGCCAATAGGTTTTGTTATAGAAAAATATATTTTCTTAGTTTATTTTAAGAACCACAGGTTCAAATTTAACATGTAATATCTTGTTTGAAAGGTATTGCAGGTAAGTACACTAGGAACTTTGAATCATTTCAATTGCATGTATACTTTTCAAGTTATTCACAAATAGCTATTTTAAAAGTGGACACAGTGCAATTTTCACAGTTCCTGGGGGAGGTAAGTTTTTGTTAGTTTTACCAGGTAAGTAAGACACTTACAGGGTTCAGTTCTTGGTCCAAGGTAGCCCACCGTTGGGGGTTCAGAGCAACCCCAAAGTTACCACACCAGCAGCTCAGGGCCGGTCAGGTGCAGAGTTCAAAGTGGTGCCCAAAACGCATAGGCTTCAATGGAGAGAAGGGGGTGCCCCGGTTCCGGTCTGCTTGCAGGTAAGTACCCGCGTCTTCGGAGGGCAGACCAGGGGGGTTTTGTAGGGCACCGGGGGGGGGGGGGGGACACAAGCCCACACAGAAATTTCACCCTCAGCGGCGCGGGGGCGGCCGGGTGCAGTGTTAGAACAAGCGTCGGGTTCGCAATGGAAGTCAATGAGAGATCAAGGGATCTCTTCAGCGCTGCAGGCAGGCAAGGGGGGGCTTCCTCGGGGAAACCTCCACTTGGGCAAGGAAGAGGGACTCCTGGGGGTCACTTCTGCAGTGAAAGTCCGGCCCTTCAGGTCCTGGGGGCTGCGGGTGCAGGGTCTTTTCCAGGTGTCGGGACTTAGGTTTCAGAGAGTCGCGGTCAGGGGAAGCCTCGGGATTCCCTCTGCAGGCGGCGCTGTGGGGGCTCAGGGGGGACAGGTTTTGGTACTCGCAGTCGTAGAGTAGTCCGGGGGTCCTCCCTGAGGTGTTGGTTCTCCACCAGCCGAGTCGGGGTCGCCGGGTGCAGTGTTGCAAGTCTCACGCTTCTTGCGGGGAGTTGCAGGGTTCTTTAAAGCTGCTTCTTGAAACAAAGTTGCAGTCTTTTTGGAGCAGGTCCGCTGTCCTCGGGAGTTTCTTGTCGTCGAAGCAGGGCAGTCCTCAGAGGATTCAGAGGTCGCTGGTCCCTTTGGAAGGCGTCGCTGGAGCAGAGTTCTTTGGAAGGCAGGAGACAGGCCGGTGAGTTTCTGGAGCCAAGGCAGTTGTTGTCTTCTGGTCTTCCTCTGCAGGGGTTTTCAGCTAGGCAGTCCTTCTTGTTGTTGCAGGAATCTAATTTTCTAGGGTTCAGGGTAGCCCTTAAATACTAAATTTAAGGGCGTGTTTAGGTCTGGGGGGTTAGTAGCCAATGGCTACTAGCCCTGAGGGTGGGTACACCCTCTTTGTGCCTCCTCCCAAGGGGAGGGGGTCACAATCCTAACCCTATTGGGGGAATCCTCCATCTGCAAGATGGAGGATTTCTAAAAGTTAGAGTCACCTCAGCTCAGGACACTTTAGGGGCTGTCCTGACTGGCCAGTGACTCCTCCTTGTTGCTTTCTTTGTTCCCTCCAGCCTTGCCGCCAAAAGTGGGGGCCGTGGCCGGAGGGGGCGGGCAACTCCACTAAGCTGGAGTGCCCTGCTGGGCTGTGACAAAGGGGTGAGCCTTTGAGGCTCACCGCCAGGTGTCACAGCTCCTGCCTGGGGGAGGTGTTAGCATCTCCACCCAGTGCAGGCTTTGTTACTGGCCTCAGAGTGACAAAGGCACTCTCCCCATGGGGCCAGCAACATGTCTCTAGTGTGGCAGGCTGCTGGAACTAGTCAGCCTACACAGACAGTCGGTTAAGTTTCAGGGGGCACCTCTAAGGTGCCCTCTGGGGTGTATTTTGCAATACAATGTACACTGGCATCAGTGTGCATTTATTGTGCTGAGAAGTTTGATACCAAACTTCCCAGTTTTCAGTGTAGCCATTATGGTGCTGTGGAGTTAGTGTTTGACAAACTCCCAGACCATATACTCTTATGGCTACCCTGCACTTACAATGTCTAAGGTTTTGTTTAGACACTGTAGGGGTACCATGCTCATGCACTGGTACCCTCACCTATGGTATAGTGCACCCTGCCTTAGGGCTGTAAGGCCTGCTAGAGGGGTGACTGACCCATACTTGCATAGGCAGTGAGAGGCTGGCATGGCACCCTGAGGGGAGTGCCATGTCGACTTACTCGTTTTGTTCTCACTAGCACACACAGGCTGGCAAGCAGTGTGTCTGTGCTGAGTGAGAGGTCTCCAGGGTGGCATAAGACATGCTGCAGCCCTTAGAGACCTTCCTTGGCATCAGGGCCCTTGGTACTAGAAGTACCAGTTACAAGGGACTTATCTGGATGCCAGGGTCTGCCAATTGTGGATACAAAAGTACAGGTTAGGGAAAGAACACTGGTGCTGGGGCCTGGTTAGCAGGCCTCAGCACACTTTCCATTGTAAACATAGCATCAGCAAAGGCAAAAAGTCAGGGGGCAACCATGCCAAGGAGGCATTTCCTTACAACTGTCCACCCCTATATTGTCCCCGAAAGCCTCCTCTTTGGTATTGGCCCTGGTATGTGGGTCTGGCCTGTGAGGTTGAAGGTTCTGTGCTTTGGGCCCGAAATCCCCCTCTAAAGTGTGGCTTCCTAAAGGTGCCTCTGCTCTGTGGGGAGTAGAGCACGCCCCATGGCTTTGGCCGTGTCCTTTAGCTTTTCTATTGCTGTATCCGCCTCCGGCCCAAACAACTGTTCCATTAAAAGGCATATTCAGCACAGCCTGCTGGATCTCTGGCTTAAATCCGGAGGTGCGTAGCCATGCGTGTCTCCGAATGGTGACCGCTGTGTTTACTGTTCTGGCGGCTGTGTCCGCTGCGTCCATAGCCGATCTTATTTGGTTGTTGGAGACACTTTGGCCCTCCTCCACCACTTGTTGTGCACGCTTCTGAAACTCTTTGGGAAGATGTTCAATGAAATGTTGCATTTCGTCCCACTGAGCCCTGTCATATCTTGCCAATAAAGCCTGTGAATTGGCAATGTGCTATTGATTGGCTGCTTGTGCTGCAACCCTTTTCCCTGCTGCATCTAACTTTCAACTCTTTGTCGGGTGGTGGTGCATCCCCTGAAGTCTGAGTTTGCCCTTTTCCGGGCTGCCCCTACTACCACAGAGTCAGGTGTTAGTTGTTACATGATGTACACAGGGTCCGTAGGGGGAGGTTTGTACTTCACCCTAGGTGTGATGGCTCTGCCTTTGACTGGGTCTTGAAACACCTGTTTCGTGTGTTTTAACATGCCTGGTAACATAGGCAGACTCTGGTATTGGTTATGTGTTGCTGACAGGGTATTGAATAAGAAGTCATCCTCAATAGGTTCAGAATGCAGTGCTACGTTGTGAGAAGTAGCTGCTCTGGAAACCACCTGCATGTAAGCAGTACTGTCTTCTGGTGGTGATTGTCTTGCCAGGTAGCAATCAGGACTATTGTCAGATACTGGTGCATCGTATAGATCCCATGCATCTGGGTCATCTTGGCTTATCCCTGTGTGCGTTGGTGATTGCATCATTGGTGGTGTTGAAATTGGGGACCGTTGCGGTGAGTGCTGTGGCGATGGCTGTGGAGAAAAACGTGGTGGAGTTTTCTTCTTTAGCCACCTTTGCTTTTGGCTGTTTTTCAGTTTCCTGGAAAGCGAGTTTCGTTTCATTTTAATTGGGGGAAGAGTTCTTATTTTCCCTGTGTCCTTCTGTATATGGAGCCTTCTCTGTGTATAGTCTGGCTCTCCCATCTCTAGTTCTTGCCCAAACTTATGGCCTTGTAGTTGTGATGAAAGGCCTTGTTCTTCGGTATAGGAGCTTTGTTTCGGCTCAGAGGCTGGATGTTTCGGCACCGAAACCTTTTCAGCAGTCTTTTTCGGCTTCGAAGCCACCTTCGATGCTTGGTCACCGTGTTTACGGGTTAAGCCATGGCCTGTCGGCAGTGGCGTCCCCTGGGCTTTCATTATTTGTGTGAGTTTTGGCCGGGGCTGTTTTACTCACGGTTTGTTGCCTCGCCGGCTGCTCACTCTGGCTCGTCAGAGTCCGAATCAGGAATGGAGAAAGTCTCCTCCTCTTCTTCGACGTCAGGGTGTCCTGCCAGCGTCCACGCCATTTGAAGCCTTCGAGCTCTTTGGTCCCGTAGCGTTTTCTTCGACCAAAATGCCCGATTGTCCCACGAACACAGAGGATACCTGCGAGGCCTAACACAAATTACAGACCAAATGCTGGTACTTAGCGTGGCATTCGGGGCAGAAGCGGAATGGGGTCCGTTCCACAAGCCTTGAAGACGCATGCGGTCGGGCTGACCAGGCCCCGCCGGGGGATGGAAGCCCCGAAGGGCTACCAGAGCTCTTTTCTTCGGTGTCAATGTGCTCTTACTAAATCGATACCAAGCGCAAACAATACAGTTGAATTTTCCGATAGTTATGAAATGAAAATGTCACTTACCCAGTGTACATCTGTTCGTGGCATCAGTCGCAGTAGATTCGCATGTTCTGCAATAGCTCGCCATCTGGTGTTGGGCCGGAGTGTTACAAGTTGTTTTTCTTCCAAGAAGTCTTTCGAGTCACGGGACCGAGTGACTCCTCCTTTTGTCTCCATTGCGCATGGGCGTCGACTCCATCTTCGATTGTTTTTCCCCGCAGAGGGTGAGGTAGGAGTTGAATTGTAGTAATAGTGCCCATGCAATGGAGTGACTAAGTATGCACCTATTTAAGGTTGAGATGATACATATATAAATAATTGAAGGTAACTTCCAAACTGCTACAGGCTCCCGGGGAGGCGGGTGGGCACATGCGAATCTACTGCGACTGATGCCACGAACAGATGTACACTGGGTAAGTGACATTTTCAGTTCGATGGCATCTGTCGCTGTAGATACGCATGTTCTGCATAGACTAGTAAGCAGTTATTCCCCAAAAGCGGTGGATCAGCCTGTAGGAGTGGAAGTAGTCTGAAATAATGTCCTTAATACGGCTTGACCTACTGTGGCTTGTTGTGCGGATAACACGTCTACACAGTAGTGCTTGGTGAATGTGTGAGGCGTAGACCATGTGGCTGCCTTACATATTTCTTGCATTGGGATGTTTCCTAGAAAGGCCATGGTAGCACCTTTCTTTCTGGTTGAGTGTGCCCTTGGTGTAATGGGCAGCTGTCGTTTAGCTTTAAGGTAGCAGATTTGGATGCATTTAACTATCCATCTGGCTATACCTTGTTTTGAAATTGGGTTTCCTGCGTGAGGTTTTTGAAATGCAATAAAGAGTTGTTTAGTCTTTCTGATGTTTTTTGTTCTGTCAATGTAATACATCAATGCTCTTTTGACATCTAATGTATGTAGTGCCCTTTCAGCTACGGTATCTGGCTGTGGAAAGAACACTGGAAGTTCCACTGTTTGATTTAGATGGAACGGTGAAATAACCTTTGGCAAAAATTTAGGATTGGTCCTTAGGACGACTTTATTTTTGTGTAGTTGTATAAAAGGTTCCTGTATTGTAAACGCCTGAATCTCGCTTACTCTTCTTAGGGAAGTAATGGCGATGAGAAATGCCACCTTCCAGGTTAGGAACTGTATGTCGCAGGAGTGCATGGGTTCAAAAGGTGGACCCATAAGTCTAGTTAGGACAACATTTAGGTTCCATGAAGGAACTGGTAGTGTTCTTGGTGGTATAATTCTCCTAAGGCCCTCCATGAATGCTTTAATGACTGGTATCTTATATAGGGAAGTTGAATAGGTAGTCTGCAGGTATGCAGATATTGCTGCAAGGTGAATCTTAATGGAAGAGAAAGCTAGGTTAGATTTTTGTAAGTGAAGCAAGTAACCCACTACATGTTCTGGAGTTGTGTGTAATGGTTGTATTTGATTAATATGGCAGTAGCAAACAAACCTCTTCCATTTACTTGCATAGCAGTGCCTGGTGGATGGCCTTCTGGCTTGTTTTATGACTTCCATACATTCTTGGGTAAGTTGTAAGTGCCCGAATTCTAGGATTTCAGGAGCCAGATTGCTAGATTCAGCGATGCTGGATCTGGGTGTCTGATCTTTTGGTTGTGCTGTGTCAACAGATCTGGCCTGTTGGGCAATTTGATGCAGGGTACCACTGATAGGTCTAGCAGGGTTGTGTACCAGGGTTGCCTTGCCCAAGTTGGTGCTATCAATATGAGTTTGAGTTTGCTTTGACTGAGTTTGTTTACCAGGTAAGGAAGGAGAGGGAGAGGAGGAAAAGCGTAAGCAAATATCCCTGACCAGTTCATCCATAGGGCATTGCCTTGGGATTGTTTGTGTGGGTATCTGGATGCGAAGTTTTGGCATTTTGCGTTCTCCCTTGTCGCAAACAAGTCTATCTGAGGTGTTCCCCAGAGTTTGAAATAAGTGTTCAGAATTTGGGGGTGAATTTCCCATTCGTGGACCTGTTGGTGATCTCGAGAGAGATTGTCTGCGAGTTGATTTTGGATCCCTGGTATAAACTGTGCAATTAGGCGAATTTGGTTGTGAATTGCCCAATGCCAAATTTTTTGTGCTAGCAGGCTTAACTGCGTGGAGTGCGTCCCCCCCTGCTTGTTTAGATAATACATTGTTGTCATGTTGTCTGTTTTGACGAGAATGTATTTGTGAACTATTATTGGTTGGAAAGCTTTTAGTGCTTGAAAAACTGCTAGAAGTTCTAGGTGATTGATATGCAGTTTTGTTTGATGTACGTTCCATTGTCCTTGTATGCTGTGTTGATCGAAGTGTGCTCCCCACCCTGTCATGGAAGCATCTGTTATTACGTATTGTGGCACTGGGTCTTGGAAAGGCCGCCCCTTGTTTAAATTTATGTTGTTCCACCACAGAAGCGAGAGGTAAGTTTGGCGGTCTATTAACACCAGATCTAGAAGGTGACCCTGTTCTTGAGACCACTGTGATGCTAGGCATTGTTGTAAGGGCCTCATGTGCAGTCTTGCGTTTGGGACAATGGCTATGCATGATGACATCATGCCTAGGAGTTGTAATACCATCTTTGCCTGTATCCTTTGTGTTGGATACATGCGTTGTATGATGGTGTTGAAATTTAGAATTCTTTGTGGACTTGGAGTGGCTACTCCCTTTGATGTGTCTATTATGGCTCCTAGGTATTGTTGTACCTTGCGCGGCAGAATGTTGGATTTTGTAAAGTTGACGGTGAACCCGAGTTTGAAGAGGGTTTGTATGATCTGATTTGTGTGATTTGAGCACTGTATGAACGAATGGGCCTTGATTAGCCAGTCGTCCAAATATGGGAACACATGTATTTGCTGCCTTCTTATGTGTGCAGCGACTACCGCTAGACATTTGGTAAAGACTCTTGGTGCGGTTGTTAATCCGAAAGGCAGTACCTTGAATTGGTAATGTATTCCTTTGAATACAAACCTTAGGTATTTCCTGTGCGATGGGTGTATTGGTATATGGAAATAAGCATCCTTGAGGTCTAAAGTTGCCATGTAGTCGTGTAGTTTTAGCAATGGCAATACTTCTTGTAGTGTGACCATGTGGAAGTGGTCTGATTTGATGAAAGTGTTCACTACTCTGAGGTCTAGGATTGGTCTCAGTGTTTTGTCCTTCTTTGGTATCAGAAAGTACAGTGAGTAAACTCCTGTGTTTATTTGTGTGTTTGGCACTAATTCGATTGCATTCTTTTGCAATAGTGCCTGCACTTCTATCTCTAGGAGATTGGAATGGTGTGTTAAATTTTGTGCTTTTGGTGGTATGTTTGGAGGGAATTGTAGAAATTCTATGCAATAACCATGTTGGATAATTGCTAGAACCCAAGTGTCTGTAGTGATTTCCTCCCATGCTTTGTAATAATGACCTATTCTTCCCCCCACTGGTGTTGTGTGGAGGGGGTGAGTGACCTGTGAGTCACTGTTTAGTAGTAGGGGCTTTGAAATCTTCCTCTATTTCTAGGGAATTGCCCTCCTCTATATTGTCCCCGAAAACCTCCTCTATACTGTCCCTGGTAACTGGACGGTGTGGCTTGTGAGGTGCTGGCTTGTGTGCTTTGACCTCGAAACCCCCCTCGAAAGGGCGTTTTACGGAATGTGCTGTAATTCCCTCTGCTCTGCGGGGAGTAGAGTGCGCCCATGGCTTTGGCAGTGTCCGTATCTTTTTTGAGTTTCTCAATCGCTGTGTCCACTTCTGGACCGAACAGTTCTTTTTCATTAAAAGGCATATTGAGAACTGCTTGTTGAATTTCTGGTTTAAATCCAGACGTTCGGAGCCATGCATGCCTTCTGATAGTTACAGATGTATTAATTGTCCGTGCAGCTGTATCTGCAGCGTCCATGGAGGAGCGTATCTGGTTGTTGGAGATGGTCTGTCCCTCCTCAACCACTTGTTTTGCCCTATTTTGTAAGTCCTTGGGCAGATGTTCGATGAGATGTTGCATCTCGTCCCAGTGGGCTCTGTCATAGCGCGCAAGTAGTGCCTGGGAGTTCGCGATGCGCCACTGGTTTGCAGCTTGTGCTGCGACTTTTACCAGCTGCATCGAACTTGCGGCTTTCTTTATCTGGGGGTGGTGCATCTCCAGATGTGTGGGAGTTGGCCCTTTTCCTAGCTGCTCCTACAACGACAGAGTCTGGTGGCAGCTGTGTAGTGATGAAAGCCGGGTCTGTAGGAGGCGCCTTATACTTTTTTTCCACCCTTGGTGTGACTGCCCTACTTTTGACCGGCTCCTTAAAGATGTCTTTTGCGTGCCGGAGCATACCAGGGAGCATAGGCAGGCTTTGGTAGGAGCTGTGGGTGGAGGAGAGTGTTGAATAAGAAATCATCCTCGACCTGTTCTGAGTGGAGGCTTACGTTGTGAAATTGTGCTGCTCTAGCCACCACTTGAGAATACGCGGTGCTGTCTTCTGGTGGAGATGGCTTTGTAGGGTATGCCTCCGGACTGTTATCTGACACTGGGGCGTCGTATAGGTCCCATGCGTCATGATCTTGGTCACCCTGGCTCATGGTGGTGTGAGCTGGGGAGTGTGATGGAGTTTGTGCTGGTGAGACGTTAAGCACGGGCGGAGGAGAGGGTGGTGGGGTAACTCTTTTCACCACTTTTGGTTGTGGTGTCTGTTCCGTCTGGAACTCCAACCTTCTCTTTCTCCTAATGGGGGGAAGGGTGCTTATTTTTCCTGTCCCCTGCTGTATGAAGATACGCTTTTGCGTATGGTCCACATCAGTTGCTTGTAGCTCTTCCTCAAACCTATGCTTCTGCATTTGGGAGGTTAGCGAGTGCTCTTCTGTATAAGAGCCTGAAGCTGGGTCGCTTGCAGTTTGTTTCGGCATCGAAACCCTGTCTGCGTGTTTTTTCGGCTCCGAGGTGACTCTTTTCTTTTTCGGGGCCGAAACCTCTCGGCGTCGATCTGTTTCGGTGCCGCTGTCTCGGCGTCGAGCCGTGTCCACACCGGCATCTCGGTGTCGAGGCTTGTCTCCAGCACTTTCTCGGTCCCGAGAAGGCTGCGTGCCGGTGTCTCGACCGGAGTCGGACGATCTCGGCACTGTTTGGGCCTTTTTCGGTGCCGACGGACGGTCACCGAATTTATGGGTCGAGCCATGGCCTGGTGGCAGTGGCGTCCCCTGGGCCTTGTAAATGTTCTTCTGAGTGGATTTCGACGTCTTACTCACGGTTTGTGTATCGTCGAATCCTTCGGAGTCTGAGTCTTGGATCGAGAAGGTACCTTCCTCTTCCTGTTCCTCGAACTCTCGTTGGGCTGTCGGTGCGGACGCCATCTGAAGTCTTCTGGCTCGACGGTCTCGGAGTGTTTTTCGGGACCGGAACGCACGACAGGCCTCGCAGGTGTCTTCGCTGTGCTCAGGTGACAGGCACAGGTTGCAGACCAAGTGTTGGTCTGTGTAGGGGTATTTATTGTGGCATTTGGGGCAGAAACGGAACGGGGTCCGTTCCATCGGCGTTCTTCAGCACGCGGTCGGGCCGACCGGGCCCCGACGGAGGATCGAAAAACTACCCCGAAGGGCACCGGAGCTCTTCGATCTTCGATGCGGTGTGGAATCTAAGTACGCCGATCCCGAACGCAACAATACCGACGAAAATCTTCCGAAATTAGCTAATTTTCCGTTCCGAAACTCGGAGCGACAGGAACACGTCCGAACCCGATGGCGGAAAAAAAACAATCGAAGATGGAGTCGACGCCCATGCGCAATGGAGACAAAAGGAGGAGTCACTCGGTCCCGTGACTCGAAAGACTTCTTCGAAGAAAAACAACTTGTAACACTCCGGCCCAACACCAGATGGCGAGCTATTGCAGAACATGCGTATCTACAGCGACAGATGCCATCGAACATGTCACTTACCCAGTGTACATCTGTTCGTGGCATCAGTCGCTGAAGATTCACATGTTGTGCATAGCCTGCCATCTGGTGTTGGGTCAGAGTGTTACAAGTTGTTTTTCTTCGAAGAAGTCTTTCGAGTCACGGGACCAAGGGACTCCTCCTCTTTGTCTCCATTGCGCATGGGCGTCGACTCCATCTTCAATTGTTTTCCCCGCAGAGGGTGAGGTAGGAGTGGTTTGTTAGTAATAGTGCCCATGCAATGGAGTGAATATGTATGTACCTATTTAAGATGTAGTATTTACAAATGTACAAAGTTGAAGCTAACTCCCAAACGGCTACAGGCTCCCGGGGAGGTGGGTGGGCACATGTGAATCTTCAGCGACTGATGCCACGAACAGATGTACACTGGGTAAGTGACATTTTCAGTTCGATGGCATCTGTCGCTGTAGATACACATGTTGCATAGACTAGTAAGCAGTTATCTCCCCAAAAGCGGTGGCTCAGCCTGTAGGAGTGGAAGTAGTCTGAAATAAGGTTCTTAGTACGGCTTGACCTACTGTGGCTTGTTGTGCTGATAGCACATCTACACAGTAGTGCTTGGTAAATGTGTGAGGCGTAGACCATGTGGCTGCCTTACATATTTCGTGCATTGGAATATTCCCTAGGAAGGCCATGGTAGCGCCTTTCTTTCTGGTTGAGTGTGCCCTTGGTGTAATGGACAGTTGTCTTTGCTTTAAGGTAGCAGATTTGGATGCACTTAACTATCCATCTGGCTATACCCTGTTTCGATATTGGGTTTCCTGTGTGAGGTTTTTGAAATGCAATAAACAGTTTAGTTTTTCTGATGTGTTTAGTTCTGTCGATGTAGTACATTAGTGCTCTTTTGACGTCTAATGTATGTAGTGCCCTTTCAGCTATGGAATCTGGCTGTGGGAAGAACACTGGTAGCTCTACCGTTTGATTTAGGTGGAACGGTGAAATAACCTTTGGCAAAAATTTAGGATTGGTCCTTAGGACTACTTTATTTTTGTGTACTTGGATAAAAGGTTCTTGTATTGTAAACGCCTGAATTTCACTTACTCTTCTTAGAGATGTGATGGCGATGAGAAATGCAACTTTCCAGGTTAGGAATTGTATTTCGCAAGAGTGCATAGGTTCAAAGGGTGGACCCATGAGTCTTGTTAAGACGATGTTGAGGTTCCATGAAGGAACGGGTGGTGTCCTTGGTGGTATAATTCTTTTGAGGCCTTCCATAAACGCTTTAATGACAGGTATCTTAAATAGTGAAGTTGAATGGGTAATCTGCAGGTATGCAGATATTGCTGCTAGGTGTATTTTAATGGAAGAGAAGGCCAGGTTCGATTTCTGTAAGTGTAGTAAGTAACCCACTACATCTTTTGGAGATGTGTGTAATGGTTGAATTTGATTATGATGGCAGTAGCAAACAAACCTTTTCCATTTGCTTGCATAGCAGTGTCTAGTGGATGGTCTTCTAGCTTGCTTTATGACTTCCATACATTCTTGTGTGAGGTTTAAGTGTCCGAATTCTAGGATTTCAGGAGCCAGATTGCTAGATTCAGCGATGCTGGGTTTGGATGCCTGATCTGTTTGTGTTGTGTTAACAGATCTGGCCTGTTGGGCAACTTGACGTGGGGTACTATTGATAGGTCTAGCAGTGTTGTGTACCATGGTTGCCTTGCCCATGTTGGTGCTATCAGTATGAGTTTGTTTTGACTCAATTTGTTTACTAGATATGGAAGGAGAGGGAGAGGGGGAAAAGCGTACGCAAATATCCCTGACCAGTTCATCCATAGGGCATTGCCTTGAGACTGCCTGTGTGGGTATCTGGATGCGAAGTTTTGGCATTTTGCGTTCTCCTTTGTTGCAAATAAGTCTATTTGAGGTGTTCCCCAACGTTTGAAGTAAGTGTTTAGAATTTGGGGGTGAATTTCCCACTCGCGGACCTGTTGGTGATCGAGAGAGATTGTCTGCAAGTTGATTCTGGATCCCTGGAATAAACTGTGCTATTAGGCGAATGTGGTTGTGCATTGCCCATTGCCATATTTTTTGTGCCAGAAGGCACAGCTGTGTCGAGTGTGTCCCCCCCTGTTTGTTTAGATAATACATTGTTGTCATGTTGTCCGTTTTGACAAGAATGTATTTGTGAGTTATGATTGGTTGAAATGCTTTTAATGCTTGGAAAACTGCTAGTAGTTCGAGGTGATTTCTATGCAGCTTTCTTTGATGTACGTCCCATTGTCCTTGTATGCTGTGTTGATTGAGGTGCGCTCCCCACCCTGTCATGGAAGCATCTGTTATCACGTATTGTGGCACTGGGTCTTGGAAAGGCCGCCCTTTGTTTAAATTTATATTGTTCCACCATAGAAGCGAGAGGTATGTTAGGCGGTCTATCAACACCAGATCTAGAAGCTGACCCTGTGCTTGTGACCATTGTGATGCTAGGCACTGTTGTAAGGGCCGCATGTGCAACCTTGCGTTTGGGACAATGGCTATGTGTAAGGAAATGCCTCCTTGGCATGGTTGCCCCCTGACTTTTTGCCTTTGCTGATGCTATGTTTACAATTGAAAGTGTGCTGAGGCCTGCTAACCAGGCCCCAGCACCAGTGTTCTTTCCCTAACCTGTACTTTTGTATCCACAATTGGCAGACCCTGGCATCCAGATAAGTCCCTTGTAACTGGTACTTCTAGTACCAAGGGCCCTGATGCCAAGGAAGGTCTCTAAGGGCTGCAGCATGTCTTATGCCACCCTGGAGACCTCTCACTCAGCACAGACACCCTGCTTGCCAGCTTGTGTGTGCTAGTGAGGACAAAACGAGTAAGTCGACATGGCACTCCCCTCAGGGTGCCATGCCAGCCTCTCACTGCCTATGCAGTATAGGTAAGACACCCCTCTAGCAGGCCTTACAGCCCTAAGGCAGGGTGCACTATACCATAGGTGAGGGTACCAGTGCATGAGCATGGTACCCCTACAGTGTCTAAACAAAACCTTAGACATTGTAAGTGCAGGGTAGCCATAAGAGTATATGGTCTGGGAGTTTGTCAAACACGAACTCCACAGCACCATAATGGCTACACTGAAAACTGGGAAGTTTGGTATCAAACTTCTCAGCACAATAAAAGCACACGGATGCCAGTGTACATTTTATTGTAAAATACACCCCAGAGGGCACCTTAGAGGTGCCCCCTGAAACTTAACCGACTATCTGTGTAGGCTGACTAGTTTTAGCAGCCTGCCACAAACCGAGACATGTTGCTGGCCCCATGGGGAGAGTGCCTTTGTCACTCTGAGGCCAGTAACAAAGCCTGCACTGGGTGGAGATGCTAACACCTCCCCCAGGCAGGAATTGTCACACCTGGCGGTGAGCCTCAAAGGCTCACCTCCTTTGTGCCAACCCAGCAGGACACTCCAGCTAGTGGAGTTGCCCGCCCCCTCCGGCCAGGCCCCACTTTTGGCGGCAAGGCCGGAGAAAATAATGAGAAAAACAAGGAGGAGTCACTGGCCAGTCAGGACAGCCCCTAAGGTGTCCTGAGCTGAAGTGACTCTAACTTTTAGAAATCCTCCATCTTGCAGATGGAGGATTCCCCCAATAGGGTTAGGATTGTGACCCCCTCCCCTTGGGAGGAGGCACAAAGAGGGTGTACCCACCCTCAGGGCTAGTAGCCATTGGCTACTATCCCCCCAGACCTAAAACACACCCTTAAATTTAGTATTTAAGGGCTACCCTGAACCCTAGAAAATTAGATTCCTGCAACTACAAGAAGAAGGACTGCCCAGCTGAAAACCCCTGCAGCGGAAGACCAGAAGACGACAACTGCCTTGGCTCCAGAAACTCACCGGCCTGTCTCCTGCCTTCCAAAGATCCTGCTCCAGCGACGCCTTCCAGAGGGACCAGCGACCTCGACATCCTCTGAGGACTGCCCCTGCTTCGAAAAGACAAGAAACTCCCGAGGACAGCGGACCTGCTCCAAGAAAAGCTGCAACTTTGTTTCCAGCAGCTTTAAAGAACCCTGCAAGCTCCCCGCAAGAAGCGTGAGACTTGCAACACTGCACCCGGCGACCCCGACTCGGCTGGTGGAGATCCGACACCTCAGGAGGGACCCCAGGACTACTCTAAGACTGTGAATACAAAAACCTGTCCCCCCTGAGCCCCCACAGCGCCGCCTGCAGAGGGAATCCCGAGGCTTCCCCTGACCGCGACTCTTTGAATCCTAAGTCCCGACACCTGGGAGAGACCCTGCACCCGCAGCTCCCAGGACCTGAAGGACCGGACTTTCACTGGAGAAGTGACCCCCAGGAGTCCCTCTCCCTTGTCCAAGTGGAGGTTTCCCCGAGGAATCCCCCCCTTGCCTGCCTGCAGCGCTGAAGAGATCCCGAGATCTCTCAGACTAACATTGCGAACCCGACGCCTGTTCCTACACTGCACCCGGCCGCCCCCGCGCTGCTGAGGGTGAAATTTCTGTGTGGACTTGTGTCCCCCCCGGTGCCCTACAAAACCCCCCTGGTCTGCCCTCCGAAGACGCGGGTACTTACCTGCAAGCAGACCGGAACCGGGGCACCCCCTTCTATCCATTCTAGCCTATGTGTTTTGGGCACCACTTTGAACTCTGCACCTGACCGGCCCTGAGCTGCTGGTGTGGTGACTTTGGGGTTGCTCTGAACCCCCAACGGTGGGCTACCTTGGACCAAGAACTAAGCCCTGTAAGTGTCTTACTTACCTGGTTAACCTAACAAATACTTACCTCCCCTAGGAACTGTGAAAATTGCACTAAGTGTCCACATTTTTAAAACAGCTATTTGTGAATAACTTGAAAAGTATACATGCAATTTTGATGATTTGAAGTTCCTAAAGTACTTACCTGCAATACCTTTCGAATGAGATATTACATGTAGAATTTGAACCTGTGGTTCTTAAAATAAACTAAGAAAAGATATTTTTCTATATAAAAACCTATTGGCTGGATTTGTCTGAGTGTGTGTACCTCATTTATTGCCTATGTGTATGTACAACAAATGCTTAACACTACTCCTTGGATAAGCCTACTGCTCGACCACACTACCACAAAAGAGCATTAGTATTATCTATTTTTACCACTATTTTACCTCTAAGGGGAACCCTTGGACTCTGTGCATGCTATTCCTTACTTTGAAATAGCACATACAGAGCCAACTTCCTACACTATGCATGAGGACATCATGCCTAGGAGTTGTAATATCATCTTCGCCTGTATTCTTTGTGTTGGATACATGCGTTGTATTATCTTTTGGAAATTTTGAACCCTTTGTGGACTTGGAGTGGCTATTCCCCTAGTTGTATCTATTGTCGCTCCTAGGTATTGTTGTACCTTGCACGGCAGAATGTGTGATTTCGCATAGTTGATGGTGAAACCGAGTTTGTAGAGGGTTTGTATGACCTGATGTGTGTGGTGTGAGCACCTTGTCAGTGAGTCGGTCTTGATTAGCCAGTCGTCTAGATACGGGAATACATGTATTTGCTGCCTTCTGATGTGTGCAGCCACTACTGCTAGGCACTTTGTGAAGACTCTTGGTGCAGTTGTTAAACCGAACGGCAATACTTTGAATTGGTAATGTATTCCTTTGAATACGAAACTTAGGTATTTCCTGTGCGACGGATGTATTGGTATGTGGAAATACGCGTCTTTGAGATCTAAGGTTGTCATGTAATCTTGTTGCTTTAGCAATGGTAACACTTCCTGTAGCGTGACCATGTGAAAGTGTTCTGATTTGATGTATGTGTTTAGTGTTCTGAGGTCTAGGATTGGTCTCAGTGTTTTGTCCTTCTTTTGGTATTAGAAAGCACAGTGAGTAAACCCCTGTATTTGTTTGTGTATCTGGTACCAGTTCTATTGCGTTCTTTTGCAGTAATGCTTGAACTTCTATTTCTAGGAGGTCCAAATGTTGTTTTGATATATTTTGTGTTTTTGGTGGTATGTTTGGAGGGATTTGTAGAAATTCTATGCAATAACCATGTTGGATAATTGCTAAGACCCAAGTGTCTGTTATGTTCTCCCACTCTTGGTAATACTGACTTATTCTTCCCCCCCCCACTGGTGTTGTGTGGAGGGGATGAGTGACGTGTGAGTCACTGTTTGTAGGTGTTTTGGGGCCTTGAAATTTTCCCCTGCTTCTAGGGAATTGTCCCCCTCTGTATTGGCCCCGAAAGCCTCCCCTTTGGTACTGTCCCTGGTAGGTGGACGGTGTTGACTGAGGTACTGGGTTGTGTGGATTGACCCCGAAACCCCCCTCTAAAGGTTGTCTTGTGGAAGGTGTTGAAAGTGCCTTTGCTCTGCGGGGAGTAGAGCGCGCCCATGGCTTTTGCAGTGTCCTTTTTTAGCTTCTCAATTGCCGTGTCCACTTCAGGTCCGAACAATTGTTGCTCATTGAATGGCATATTGAGCACCGCCTGCTGTATCTCTGGTTTAAAACCAGATGTTCGTAGCCACGCGTGCCTTCGGATGGTTACTGCCGTGTTAACCGTTCTTGCTGCTGTGTCCGCTGCGTCCATAGAGGAGCGTATCTGGTTATTGGAGATGTTTTGGCCCTCCTCAACCACTTGTTTCGCCCTCTTTTGTAGTTCTGTGGGTAGATGCTCAATGAGGTGTTGCATCTCATCCCAGTGGGCTCTGTCATATCGCGCTAGGAGCGCTTGAGAGTTTGCGATGCACCACTGGTTTGCAGCCTGTACTGCGACCCTTTTACCGGCTGCATCGAACTTGCGGCTCTCCTTATCTGGGGGTGGTGCATCGCCCGATGTGTGGGAGTTTGCTCTCTTGCGAGCCGCCCCTACCACAACCGAATCTGGTGGCAGTTGTGAGGTGATGAAAGCTGGGTCTGTGGGAGGTGCTTTATATTTTTTTCCACCCTCGGTGTTATTGCCCTACTTTTGACAGGCTCTTTGAATATGTCCTTTGCGTGCCTTAGCATTCCTGGGAGCATAGGCAGGCTTTGGTAGGTGCTATGTGTGGAAGAGAGGGTGTTGAAGAGGAAGTCATCTTCGACAGACTCCGAGTGTAGAGACACGTTGTGGAACTCTGCTGCTCTAGCCACCACTTGTGAATATGCTGTGCTGTCTTCTGGTGGCGAGGGCTTTGTAGGATACGCCTCAGGACTGTTGTCCGACACTGGGGCGTCGTATAAGTCCCAAGCATCTTGGTCCTGGTCACCTTGGCTTAAGGTGGTGTGAGCCGGTGAATGTGACGGAGTCTGTGCCGGTGAAATGGGAGCCACAGGTGGAGGAGAGGGTGGCGGAGTTACCTTCTTCACCAGTTTTGTTTGTGGTGTTTGTTCTTGTTGGAATTCCAGTCTCCTCTTCCTCCTAATAGGGGGAAGGGTGCTTATTTTCCCTGTTCCACTCTGTATAAAAATCCTTTTTTGAGTGTGGTCCACCTCGGTGGATTGTAATTCCTCTCCGAATCTATGCTTTCGCATTTGAGAGGACAGTGATTGTTCCTCTGAATAGGAACCGGTAGTTGGCTCGGTTGCGGGTCGTTTTGGCACCGAAACCATGTCCACGCTCTTTTTCGGCTCCAAGGCGACTTTCCTCTTTTTCGGAGTCGACCCCTCTCGGCGTCGATCCTCCTCTATGCCGCTGTCTCTGCGTCGAGCAGCTTCGGCTCCGCTATCTCGGCGTCGATCTTTGCCGGCAGCACTATCTCGGTCCCGAGATGGCTGGGTGCCTGTGTCTCGACCCGAGTCGGACGATCGGCACTTTTTCGGCCTTCTTCGGTGCCGATGGTCGGTCACCGAGTTTATGGGTTGAGCCATGGCCTGATGGCAGTGGCGTCCCCTGGGCCTTGTCAGTTTTCTTATGTGCTATCTTAGACGTCTTACTCACTGTTTCATGGTCGTCGAATTCGTCCGAGTCCGATTCATGGATCGAGAAGGCTTCTACTTGTTCCTCGAAATCTCGGTGTCCTGTCGGCGTGGACGCCATTTGCAGTCTTCTGGCTCGGCGGTCACGGAGCGTTTTTCGGGACCGGAACGCACGACAGGCCTCACAAGTTTCTTCCCTGTGCTCGGGCGACAGGCACAGGTTACAGACCAAATGTTGGTCTGTATATGGGTATTTGTTGTGGCATTTAGGACAGAAACGGAACGGGGTCCGTTCCATCAGCGTCGATGTCACACGCGGTCGGGCCGACCAGGCCCCGACGGGGGATCGAAAACTACCCCGAAGGGCAACGGAGATGTTATCGTATCGATGCGATGTCGATGCTATCTAACCCGATCCCGAACGCAACAATACCGACGTAATTTTCCGATTTGGAGCTAACTTTCCGTTCCGAAACCTGGAGCGAAAGGAACACGTCCGAACCCGATGGCAGAAAGAAAACAATCGAAGATGGAGTCGACGCCCATGCGCAATGGAGACAAAGAGGAGGAGTCCCTCGGTCCCGTGACTCGAAAGACTTCTTCGAAGAAAAACAACTTGTAACACTCCGACCCAACACCAGATGGCGGGCTATGCACAACATGTGTATCTACAGCGACAGATGCCATCGAACACTAACTTTTCCGAACCGAAAACGGAGTTAAGAGGAACACGTCCGACTGATGGCGGAAAGAAAACAATCTAAGATGGAGTCGATGCCAATGCGCAATGGAGCCGAAAGGGGAAGAGTCCCTCGATCTCGTGACTCGAAAATACTTCTTCGAAGAACAACAACTTGTAACACTCAGAGCCAAACACTAGATGGCAGGATAATGCACAGCATGTGTATCTGCAGCTACACATGCCATCGAACACACACACATATATACACACACACACACATATACACACACACACACACATACATATATACACACACACATACATATATACACACACACATACATATATACACACACACATACATATATACACACACACATACATATATACACACACACATACATATATACACACACACATACATATATACACACACACATACATATATACACACACACATACATATATACACACACACATACATATATACACACACATACTTGGAGATTGTGGTGCCAGACATTAGAGGTGCAAGATTCCAGCCCTATTCCTATGTATCAATTACTTAATCTTCTGATCACCAGGACTGCAACTGGATCCTCCAAGCACCGACAATCTACAACTCCAGCGACCACTCCGCTTTGCAACACTGTTTCTACAGCTCCTTCCAGCAACTGCAACATTTCCCTGGCTGAGCATCCTCTGAAGGCAACAAATCTTCAGAACTGCACACGAAGCAAGGAGGGATCTCCCTTGGAGTGAAGGAGTCACACCTCTGCATCCGCAGGCACCAACAGCAACGACGACGAACAGCTGCATGGATCTTCTCTAATGCAAAACTGCGTAAATCCTGCCAGAGGTGGTGGTCTGGAGTGGTCCCCTTGGTCCTCTCTACCAGCTGTCCAACTTGGGAGACTGAGCCCTTGCCTCCTTGCAGGACAGTACTCCTGTGCACGGACTCTTGCAAGCTACTAAGGCTTGTTGGATTCTCCTTCCAAGGGCTCTTCAAGCTCAGTGTAGCCCCAGCCTCCAGCACTCTTACATGCAAAGCACAGTCTCCTGCCTGCTGCACCAGCGACGTGGGACTCCTCTCCAGTGTGGAGTAGGAGTCACTGAGACTCTTGTACCCGATGCCAGTGGTGCTGCATCCTCGACTTCTGGCTCTTCTCACTGTTAAAAGGTCACCTGGGACTTCTCTCCTTGGGCTGAGTCCCCCTGCACCTTCCTGGTCCCCGGCAGCTCTGCAACTTCATCTATGACTCTTGCCTTTGCCAAGGCTTGTTGGTGGTTTTTCCACACCACTGACTAACTGCAACTCTTCTGATGCGAGACATCAACTGCATCACTCCTAGAACTCTTCTCCCACTCCTGTGCTGCTGTCGACTCCTGGTCTTCTCGGTGGACCGGCTCGTGCATCTCCATAAGGGTGGGTAGTGTCTCCTGCCCTAACCGGGCACTTCAAATCGGACTGACTTAGTCCCCTTTGTTGGCAGGTCCTCTTCTGTCAGGACCCACACCTTTGGTTCTTCCAGTCTTGTACAGTCCTTTTCTGAAGTTTACCTGTGGGTTTGGGGAAAAACCAGGTACTTACCTCTTTTCTCTTGGTCACTGGGAGGCAGTGTGGTACTAACCTTTTGGGTTCCTAGTTCCTCCAGCTCCCTTCTACAGATTACCCTCATTTGGGTGGGGGACTGCCTCATTTTCTTAGGATATGGTTTGGTCTCCCCCTAGGGTATGTATTATTTTCTGTTAATTCACTATTTTCTATTGCTTTCTATGCCTATTCCGGATTACTAATGTGTATGTGTACTAGTGGGTTTACTCGCTTGCTAGTAGAGTATTACCTATATGGTATTTTAGTATTTAACCATAATAAAGTACCTTTATTTTTGTAACACGTGTGTGTGTGTGTGTGAATACAGTGGTATTGCATAAGCTTTGCATATCTCCTAGATAAGTCTTTACTGCTCATCGACAGCAACCTCTAGAGACCTGGCTTCCTAGATGCTGTATACACCTCACTAATAGGTAATACCTGGACCTGGTATAAGGTGGTAACACCATAGGTGCTCACCAACACCAGGCCAGCTTCCTACAGGAAAGGTCATTTTCAACTCTAACTTCCCTCAAAGTACACAGACAAATTCACTAGAGGTTCCATATAACAAAGGACAAGGCTACAGATCTGTTTTAGCTATAGTATTTTTTCTAAATTAAACAGTTGATTCATGCAATTTTTTATAACCAATTCAACTCTGGCTGTTTATGAATTTACAGCTGACAGCACAGATATAGTCCACACAATCCACCTAACTGAATTGCAAGTGCTGAGTAAGTTCTACTTAGGCAAACAATCAGGTCTTCACATTTTGCCTAGACAGCAAGTGAGATGAAAAGCCTAATTTTAAGGGCAGAGGTGGAAGTCTTTGCTCTACAAATTGAGACTTGAAACAGCCTGGTAGAGAAAGAATTTTAGCCTTGGTGGCAAACGTTTTAAAGACATGATGCAGCTCCAGTTGGCCTTTGCTTTTACTTAATTGCACATGTGCATATTAACATTTCTACCCTCCTTCAAGCTCACCTGTAACTGGCAGCCTCATTGAGGACCAGCCACTGAGCAACAAAGCCTGCTCCCATCCTTTGAGGATTAACATCTACAAATACTTTGTGCCTGAAACAAAGGTATGAAAAACACTGGCTCAGCAGTTTCTCCACCCCAAAGAGGTATGCATGAAAGTAGTGCTTCTGTTCGGCAAACCCAACCATAAGGCAGTGAGGCGCTGCAGAGCAGCATTTACAAGCATACAGTCAACAAGTGATTGAGGTAGATGAACTGTAGAACTGCCATTATGATGCAGTGTTCTTTAAAGAGGTGCACCTTCAACTCTTACATTAGAGCAGAGGTAGGAAAGTCCTAATGGATAATAAGATGCTGTTGCACACTGAGCATAGATAAAAAGGGAGATTGCCTTTTTTTTACAGTTCTTAGTCTGCAATACAATTGGTGCCCTGACTGGCTGGGAGACCTACTAGAGCTGGGGAGCTAATCTGCGAGATAAAATGGGATGGGCTGCTGGATGTAATTTTTTAACAAAGCGAGGGTCAGCAAGGGGAGCCAATGGAGTTACATTAGGATGGGGGCAGGGTGTTCTGCTCCTATTTCTTCAGGCCCTGAATATAAGACTTACTGTGGCACATAGATGCCCTTAAGTGGCGGTAGTGTGGCGCCTGCGAGGCCATGGTGCAGGAATTACCATTATGATGACGCAAGAGTAGGAGGCCTGAACAGCAGTTCTGAAGTCACTTTCTGAACAAGTGATAGCTGATACAAGGCAGTCTGTTTGGAAAGGTGTTTCTTGAAGGTGAAGTCAGCATCCAGGTTGATTCCAAGTGACTTGGTATTGTGTGAAAGTTTGGTGTTTGAATCAGGTCGCTGGTTCCGGTCATTGAGATAGGCTTGTAGTCTGTTCACAGCAATCAGGATTTCCGTCCTGGTTTGATTGAGCTTCAGATAATCCGAACCTGGATGTCCAGAGCTTATGTGAACATAGAGTTTAAGGCGTTGGATGTCTGAAGCACAGAAGGCTTTGAAGCGAGGTTGGCATTACTGGCACATTTGTGTCTTCATATTGGTCTCCTAGAACACCAATCTGATGCATGAAAAGTTTGCCAGTACCAGGGAAAAAGCTTTGGACGGAAATCTTTCACCAACCAGATTAACAAATTTATCTTCTCTACAGTCTAATGTTTTTGAAAAGATACCTACCCACTTTAAACATACTAGAGGTTGGAACCCATGTTTCCTCTTGGGTATATTATATTCACTTACACTGGTCTGCTTTTTAACCAATGCCAAACTGCAGCAACACAGTAAAGATAGTAGAAATTACAACTGCAGAAGAAAGAATGATTCTCTGAAAACTGAGCATTCGAATGTACAGTCAAAAAGGCGAAATTGGAAAGGGAAATTAACGAGTTTACAAAAATCTGGAATGGAGGAGAAACTTTTTTTTTATTTTGTTTTTTTAAAGAGTTCGATTGCTCAAACATTATGCCCCAAGTGCAGACAAAAAGCACCCAATCTCCAAACTGTATTCTTCTGAGCCCCTTCACTTTCGTAAAAAGGCAAACATTTATGGCAAAAAAGTCACTTTATGCACAAAATGGAAAACATTTGGGCAGCAATGTATCATGATGGGCACCAAGTGACTAAATGGAACATAAAATCACCTGCTGGGGAAGCATGGAAAGCACTAAGCACTAAAACTGTGCCCAAAACGGTCAGTGGTAACACATACTGTTAGCCACACAGCATTAGTACTTAAACGCCATAACTGGTCTTAGTCACCCCTGACAGTAGAAGATTAATATTTACCAGCCAATCCCTATAAGGAAAGCTAATTGGCTCAAACAAAGCCCTTCCAATGCTGGCATAAACTATATTATAAGTTCACTAGTACAGTCATGCAGTTCACAAACAGCACATTTTGTCATATGCTGTGCAACATAAACAGCGGTCAACTATCCACCATCTCACCCACAAGTGGTGAATTGAATGGCAAGCAATTTAGAAAGTAATGCACTTTGAGTCCTGTCCACTACATGGTTTGGTGGAGACCCTTGGTACAGAACAAACATTAACTTCTAGTCAAGGCTGCATCCTAAGCATTAGTGACGTTTTAGTCGTAACTGTAGCAACATCACTTAAAGCATGAATTACTAAAAATCACTCCAACTTATTACAATTTTTTTCCCCTTACTAGACTCAAATATATCAGTATACTCTCAGACACAGCACAGTACCAATTACAACAGGGCACAATAGTTTAAAATAGAATTACAGACTGTATAAAAAAAACAGATTTCCATTCGCTGCAGGCTCACGACTCAAAAGATTATTCCATGACAGCAAGAGTATCAACTCCCTAAATATAATTAATTCAAAATGGGTCAGTGTGGCTTAAGGTTACCAGGCCTTGCCACGCAGGGGGAAGAAAAAAACAACAAAAAATGATCACAAGTCAGGCAAGTGCCACAACTCCAACAATCAAAATTTAGAAAATTAATTTAACACTTGCACAATTAGACTTTAGAAAACCAAAATGATAGGGGGTGTCATTTGAAACCAATTTAGCTGATGCCTGTGCAGACTAAAGAACTAAAATAATTTACTGTTAGTGAAAAGCTTCCAGTTAACCAGCATACAGGTTTCAACCATCAAACTTACTGATGTTTTAATACGGAGATCCTTTGGAGGGAGTTTTAAAGTCCTCTTCCAATCGTCACCCGGTCTGAAGAGAAGGAAAAATAGTTTAAAGTCAGTCTTTTGCCCACCTAAGGATAATTCTTTATTTTTACATCAAATGATAAAGTATGCCAAGGAACAAACTTTAAAATTGCAACCTAACAGCAAATTACCAATACTTAATTCATGGACCACAATGCAAATTAAACTGGAGCAAAACAATATAGATGACACAAAACAGTCAAAAAAGCAATTGATTACTGCATGTAGGTAGAACAACCCTTCTTTGTAATTCTATATTCAAAGGCAAGTTAGATGAATTTGAAGTCTAGATGAAGTTAATTTTCCACTATAACATCTTAAAATTCTTTGTAGAGCCTCCTTTCAAGTTTGCAATTGGAGATGTGCAAGGATCATAGTAAAAAAAATTAAAAAAAAAAACTTACAAGTTAAGACATCTAAAATAAGTTTCATTTTGATCAATATGGTCAAGCTACAAAATAATTTACAAAGCAGTTGCCATATCAAATTTAGAAAAATGTACTAGCAAAGAATTTGACAATGGCTACCCAATGATGAGATCAGGGAAAGAAGGGAAAGACTAAAGCAGAATTCAGACCACATTCTAGAAAATAAACTTGTTCATTTTGTTAGGTATGAATAAAGTCCTGTGTGTAAAATCAATGCCTCCAAATTGTGTACGCTGAACACACGATTCAGTAATTTTGCTGTGTTGGTTTTCAAGGAAGAGCTGTCCTCACGACAACTAAGGTAATAATTAGTTCACTCAACAGAACTATGAAGTCTTTACTTGACTAGGAAATCAAACACTGACAACTTGGCAGTCCAATGCCAACGGATGACTTAAAATTTGTAACCCCTTCAGGTGCCAGGCTTTTTTTGGCTATTTGGGGCCGTTCAAACTTAGACCCTCATACCTTTTTGTCCACATAAGCTAGCCATGCCAAATTTGTGCGCCCACCCCCCAAAAAGGAAAAACATCCTAGGGATTCTAGAGGTACCCAGAGTTTGAGGGTTCCCCTAAGGGAAAAGAAATGAGCCAAAATACAGCTAACATTTTGAGAAAAAAGGGATGCAGAAGAAGGCTTGTCGTTTTTCCCTGAAAATGGCATCAAAGGGTTTGCGGTGCTAAATTCACCAACTTCCCAGCTTTCAGGAAGAGGCAGACTTGGATCAGAAAACCCAATTTTTCAACACTATTTTGGCATTTTACTGGAACATACCCATTTTTACAATTGTTTTGAGCTTTTAGTCACCTTCCAGTTAGTGACAGAAATGGGTGTGAAACCAATGCTGGATCTCCGACAGCTAAACATTTCTAAAAAGTAGACAATGTTCTGAATTCACCAACGGGTCATTGTGTAGATCATACAAGGTTTTCCTACAGAAAACAGCTGTAAAAAATATTGAAATTGAGTTAAACAAAGTCATTTTTCTCCACATTTAACTAACTTTTTCCTGTGATGTCAGATTTTCAAAAGCAATATACTGTTACGTCTGCTGGACTCTTCTGGTTGCAGGGATATATAGAGCTTGTAGGTTCATCAAGAACTCTAGGTACCCAGAGCCAATAAAGGAGCTGCACCTTGCAATGTGTTTTCATTGTATATCGGGTATACAGCAATTCATTTGGTGAAATATAAAGAGTAAAAAAACAGGCTTCAAGGAAACCTTCATATTTCCAAAATGGGCACAAGATAAGGTGTTGAGAAACACCACATCTCTGAATTACGGGGTCCCCATACTAGCATGTGAATTACATGGCATTTCTCAAATAAACGTCTTTCACACTGTCTTACATTTGGAAGGAAAAAATGTAGAGAAAGACAAGGGGAAATAACACTTGTTCTACTATTCCGTGTTCCCAAGTCTCCTGATAAAAATGGTACCTCACTTGTGTGGTTAGGCCTAATGCCTGCAAAAGGAAACGCAACATGGACACATCACATTTTTACATTGAAGTTTGACGTGTTTTTGGGAAAGTTCCAAGCTGGGGATTTTGACCTCTAGCTCAGCCAGCACCTAGGGAAACCTACCAAACCTCTGCATTTCTGAGAACTGGACACCTAGGGGAATCCAGGATGGGGTGACTTGTGGGGCTTTCACCAGGTTCTGTTACCCAGAATCCTTTGCACAAAAAAAGAGAAAAAAAGTGTCTTCACATTTCAATGTCAGAAAGTTCAGGCATCTGTGAGGAGCCACAAATTTCCTTCCACCCAGCATTCCCCCAAGTCTCCAGATAAAAATGGTGCCTCACTTGTTTGAGTAGGCCTAGTGCCCACGACAGGAAATTCCTCAAAACATAACGGACACACCACATTTTCCCAAAGAAAGCAGCTTTTTGTTTGCAAAGTCCCTAGCTGTGGATTTTGGCCTCTAGCTCAGCCAGCACCTGGGCTAACCTACCAAACCTGTGCATTTTTGAAAACTAGACACCTAGGGAGATCCAAGATGGGGTTACTTGTGGGGCTCTCACCAGGTTCTGTTACCCAGAATCTTTTGCAAACCTCAAAATTTGGGGGGTGGGGGGGCTGGAGAGAACTTTCCACACACTTCAGTGACAAAGGTTCTGGAATCTGAGAGGAGACACAAATGTCCTTCCACCCAGCGTTCTCTCAAGTCTCCCGAGAAAATTTGTATCTTGTCTGTGGGGTGTAGGCCTAGTGCCCGTGAAAGGAAATGTGCCAAAACACTAAGTGGACACATCAAAATTATCAGATACAAAACTACCTGTTTTTGTTGATTGAGGGGCAGGGGGTTGAGAGGCTAGCACACTCAGCAGCCATACAGGGAAAAGTACCAAAGCCAAACATTTCTGAAAACTAGACACCCATGGGAGTCCAGGGAGGAGTGACTTGTGTGGATCCCCCAATGTTTTTTCAGAATCCTCTGCAAACCTCAAATTTAGCTAAAAAACAAAACAAAAACCACATTTTCCCCACATGTGTGGGATCACCGTGCTGGTACACATTTCCTACCGCCCAATGTTCCCCTCAGTCTTCCAGTAAAAATTATACCTCACATGTGTAGGTGGGCCAACTGCCTCTGACAGGGAAGAGCCAAAAACATTGAAAATGATGGGGGAACCAAAGAGAGCCCACAAGGGCAGTATGTAGGAAGTTGGCTCTGTATGTGCTATTTCAAAGTAAGGAATAGCATGCAGAGTCCAAGGGTTCCCCTTAGAGGTAAAATAGTGGTAAAAAGAGATAATACTAGTGCTCTATTTTGTGGTAGTGTGGTCGAGCAGTAGGCTTATCCAAGGAGTAGTGTTAAGCATTTGTTGTACATACACAGACAATAAATGAGGAACACACACTCAGAGACAAATCCAGCCAATAGGTTTTGTATAGAAAAATATATTTTCTTAGTTTATTTTAAGAACCACAGGTTCAAATTTAACATGTAATATCTTGTTTGAAAGGTATTGCAGGTAAGTACATTAGGAACTTTGAATCATTTCAATTGCATGTATACTTTTCAAGTTATTCACAAATAGCTATTTTAAAAGTGGAAAGTGCAATTTTCACAGTTCCTGGGGGAGGTAAGTTTTTGTTAGTTTTACCAGGTAAGTAAGACACTTACAGGGTTCAGTTCTTGGTCCAAGGTAGCCCACCGTTGGGGGTTCAGAGCAACCCCAAAGTTACCACACCAGCAGCTCAGGGCCGGTCAGGTGCAGAGTTCAAAGTGGTGCCCAAAACGCATAGGCTCCAATGGAGAGAAGGGGGTGCCCCGGTTCCAGTCTGCCAGCAGGTAAGTACCCGCGTCTTCGGGGGGCAGCCCAGGGGGGTTTTGTAGGGCACCGGGGGGACACAAACCCACACAGAAATTTCACCCTCAGCGGCGCGGGGGCGGCCGGGTGCAGTGTTAGAACAAGCGTCGGGTTCGCAATGGAAGTCAATGAGAGATCAAGGGATCTCTTCAGCGCTGCAGGCAGGCAAGGGGGGGGCTTCCTCGGGGAAACCTCCACTTGGGCAAGGGAGAGGGACTCCTTGGAGTCACTTCTGCAGTGAAAGTCCGGTCCTTCAGGTCCTGGGGGCTGCGGGTGCAGGGTCTTTTCCAGGCGTCGGGACTTAGGTTTCAGAGAGTCGCGGTCAGGGGAAGCCTCGGGAATCCCTCTGCAGGCGGCGCTGTGGGGGCTCAGGGGGGGACAGGTTTTGGTACTCAGTCGTAGAGTAGTCCGGGGATCCTCCCTGAGGTGTTGGTTCTCCACCAGCCGAGTCGGGGTCGCCGGGTGCAGTGTTGCAAGTCTCACGCTTCTTGCGGGGGGATTGCAGGGTTCTTTAAAGCTGCTCCTTTGGATAAAGTTGCAGTCTTTTTGGAGCAGGTCCGCTGGAGTTTGTCGTCGCGGAAGCAGGGCAGTCCTCAGAGGATTCAGAGGTCGCTGGTCCCTTTGGAAGGCGTCGCTGGAGCAGAGTTCTTTGGAAGGCAGGAGACAGGCCGGTGAGTTTCTGGAGCCAAGGCAGTTGTTGTCTTCTGGTCTTCCTCTGCAGGGGTTTTCAGCTAGGCAGTCCTTGTTGTTGCAGGAATCTAGTTTCTAGGTTCAGGGAGAGCCCTTAAATACTAAATTTAAGGGCGTGTTTAGGTCTGGGGGTTAGTAGCCAATGGCTACTAGCCCTGAGGGTGGGTACACCCTCTTTGTGCCTCCTCCCAAGGGGAGGGGGTCACATCCCTAATCCTATTGGGGGAATCCTCCATCTGCAAGATGGAGGATTTCTAAAAGTTAGAGTCACCTCAGCTCAGGACACCTTAGGGGCTGTCCTGACTGGCCAGTGACTCCTCCTTGTTGCTTTCTTTGTTCCCTCCAGCCTTGCCGCCAAAAGTGGGGGCCGTGGCCGGAGGGGGCGGGCAACTCCACTAAGCTGGAGTGCCCTGCTGGGCTGTGACAAAGGGGTGAGCCTTTGAGGCTCACCGCCAGGTGTTACAGCTCCTGCCTGGGGAGGTGTTAGCATCTCCACCCAGTGCAGGCTTTGTTACTGGCCTCAGAGTGACAAAGGCACTCTCCCCATGGGGCCAGCAACATGTCTCTAGTGTGGCAGGCTGCTGGAACCAGTCAGCCTACACAGATAGTCGGTTAAGTTTCAGGGGGCACCTCTAAGGTGCCCTCTGTGGTGTATTTTACAATAAAATGTACACTGGCATCAGTGTGCATTTATTGTGCTGAGAAGTTTGATACCAAACTTCCCAATTTTCAGTGTAGCCATTATGGTGCTGTGGAGTTCGTGTAAAACAGACTCCCAGACCATATACTCTTATGGCTACCCTGCACTTACAATGTCTAAGGTTTTGCTTAGACACTGTAGGGGCACAGTGCTCATGCACTGGTACCCTCACCTATGGTATAGTGCACCCTGCCTTAGGGCTGTAAGGCCTGCTAGAGGGGTGTCTTACCTATACTGCATAGGCAGTGAGAGGCTGGCATGGCACCCTGAGGGGAGTGCCATGTCGACTTACTCATTTTGTTCTCACTAGCACACACAAGCTGGTAAGCAGTGTGTCTGTGCTGGGTGAGGGGTCTCTAGGGTGGCATAATACATGCTGCAGCCCTTAGAGACCTTCCCTGGCATCAGGGCCCTTGGTACCAGAGGTACCAGTTACAAGGGACTTATCTGGGTGCCAGGGTGTGCCAATTGTGGAATCAAAAGTACAGGTTAGGGAAAGAACACTGGTGCTGGGGCCTGGTTAGCAGGCCTCAGCACACTTTCAATTCAAAACATAGCATCAGCAAAGGCAAAAAGTCAGGGGGTAACCATGCCAAGGAGGCATTTCCTTACACAACCCCCCCCCCCCCCCCAAACGAAAGAGGATGAGACTAACCTTTCCCAAGAGAGTCTTCATTTTCTAAGTGGAAGAACCTGGAAAGGCCATCTGCATTGGCATGGGCAGTCCCAGGTCTGTGTTCCACTATAAAGTCCATTCCCTGTAGGGAGATGGACCACCTCAACAGTTTTGGATTTTCACCTTTCATTTGCATCAGCCATCTGAGAGGTCTGTGGTCAGTCTGAACTAGGAAGTGAGTACCAAAGAGGTATGGTCTCAGCTTCTTCAGGGACCAAACCACAGCAAAGGCCTCCCTCTCAATGGCACTCCAACGCGGCTCCCTGGGGAGTAACCTCCTGCTAATGAAAGCAACAGGCTGGTCAAGGCCATCATCATTTGTTTGGGACAAAACTGCCCCTATCCCATGTTCAGAGGCATCTGTTTGCACAATGAACTGCTTGGAGTAATCTGGAGCTTTTAGAACTGGTGCTGTGCACATAGCTTGTTTCAGGGTGTCAAAGGCCTGTTGGCATTCTACAGTCCAGTTTACTTTCTTGGGCATTTTCTTGGAGGTGAGTTCTGTGAGGGCTGTCACAATGGATCCATATCCCTTCACAAACCTCCTGTAGTACCCAGTCAAGCCAAGGAATGCCCCGACTTGAGTCTGGGTTTTTGGAGCTGCCCAGTCCAGAATAGTCTGGATCTTAGGCTGGAGTGGCTGAACTTGGCCTCCACCTACAAGGTGTCCAAAGTAAACCACAGTTCCCTGCCCTATCTGGCATTTGGATGCCTTGATAGAGAGTCCTGCAGATTGCAGAGCCTTCAAAACCTTCTTCAGGTGGACCAGGTGATCCTGCCAGGTGGAGCTAAAGACAGCAATATCATCAAGATAAGCTGCACTAAAGGATTCCAACCCAGCAAGGACTTTATTCACCAACCTTTGGAAGGTGGCAGGGGCATTCTTTAAACCAAAGGGCATAACAGTGAACTGATAATGCCCATCAGGTGTGGAGAATGCTGTCTTTTCTTTTGCTCCAGGGGCCATTTTGATTTGCCAGTACCCTGCTGTTAAGTCAAAGGTACTTAAGAATTTGGCAGCCCCTAATTTGTCTATTAGCTCATCAGCTCTAGGAATGGGATGAGCATCTGTCTTGGTGACAGAGTTGAGACCTCTGTAGTCCACACAAAACCTCATCTCTCTCTTTCCTTCTTTGGTGTGAGGTTTGGGGACTAAGACAACTGGGCTAGCCCAGGGGCTGTCAGAGTACTCAATTACTCCCAATTTCAGCATCTTGTGGACTTCCACTTTGATGCTTTCCTTAACTTGGTCAGACTGTCTAAATATTTTGTTTTTGACAGGCATGCTGTCTCCTGTGTCCACATCATGGGTACACAGGTGTGTCTGACCAGGGGTTAGGGAAAAGAGTTCAGCAAACTGCTGCAGGACCTTCCTGCAGTCAGACTGCTGTTGGCTAGAGAGGGTGTCTGAGTAGATCACTCCATCTACTGAGCCATCTTTAGGGTCTGATGAGAGGAGATCAGGGAGAGGTTCACTCTCAGCTTCCTGGTCCTCATCTGTTACCATCAACAGATTTACATCAGCCCTGTCGTGGAAGAGCTTAAGGCGGTTCACATGGATCACCCTCTTGGGGCTCCTGCTTGTGCCCAGGTCCACCAGGTAGGTGACCTGACTCTTCCTTTCTAGTACTGGGTAAGGGCCACTCCATTTGTCCTGGAGTGCCCTGGGAGCCACAGGCTCCAGAACCCAGACTTTCTCCCCTGGTTGAAATTCAACCAGTGCAGCCTTTTGGTCATACCACAACTTCTGGAGTTTTTGGCTGGCCTCAAGGTTTTTACTTGCCTTTTCCATGTACTCTGCCATCCTTGAGCGAAGGCCAAGTACATAGTCCACTATGTCTTGTTTAGGCTCATGAAGAGGTCTCTCCCAGCCTTCTTTAACAAGAGCAAGTGGTCCCCTTACAGGGTGGCCAAACAGAAGTTCAAAGGGTGAGAATCCTACTCCCTTCTGAGGCACCTCTCTGTAAGCGAAAAGCAGACATGGCAGGAGGACATCTGTAGGAAGTTGGCTCTGTATGTGCTATTTCAAAGTAAGGAATAGCATGCACAGAGTCCAAGGGTTCCCCTTAGAGGTAAAATAGTGGTAAAAATAGATAATACTAATGCTCTATTTTGTGGTAGTGTGGTCGAGCAGTAGGCTTATCCAAGGAGTAGTGTTAAGCATTTGTTGTACATACACATAGACAATAAATGAGGTACACACACTCGGAGACAAATCCAGCCAATAGGTTTTGTTATAGAAAAATATCTTTTCTTAGTTTATTTTAAGAACCACAGGGTCAAATTCTACATGTAATATCTCATTCGAAAGGTATTGCAGGTAAGTACTTTAGGAACTTTAAATCATAAAAATTGCATGTATACTTTTCAAGTTATTGACAAATAGCTGTTTTAAAAGTGGACACTTAGTGCAATTTTCACAGTTCCTAGGGGAGGTAAGTTTTTGTTAGGTTTACCAGGTAAGTAAGACACTTACAGGGTTCAGTTCTTGGTCCAAGGTAGCCCACCGTTGGGGGTTCAGAGCAACCCCAAAGTCACCACACCAGCAGCTCAGGGCCGGTCAGGTGCAGAGTTCAAAGTGGTGCCCAAAACACATAGGCTAGAATGGAGAGAAGGGGGTGCCCCGGTTCCGGTCTGCTTGCAGGTAAGTACCCGCGTCTTCGGAGGGCAGACCAAGGGGGTTTTGTAGGGTACCGGGGGGGACACAAGCCCACACAGAAATTTCACCCTCAGCAGCGCGGGGGCGGCCGGGTGCAGTGTAGAAACAGGCGTCGGGTTCGCAATGTTAGTCTATGAGAGATCTCGGGATCTCTTCAGCGCTGCAGGGGGGGTTCCTCGGAGAAACCTCCACTTGGGCAAGGGAGAGGGACTCCTGGGGGTCACTTCTCCAGTGAAAGTCCGGTCCTTCAGGTCCTGGGGGCTGCGGGTGCAGGGTCTCTCCCAGGCGTCGGGACTTTGGATTCAAAGAGTCGCGGTCAGGGGAAGCCTCGGGATTCCCTCTGCAGGCGGCGCTGTGGGGGCTCAGGGGGGACAGGTTTTGGTACTCACAGTATCAGAGTAGTCCTGGGGTCCCTCCTGAGGTGTTGGATCTCCACCAGCCGAGTCGGGGTCGCCAGGTGCAGTGTTGCAAGTCTCACGCCTTTTGCGGGGAGCTTGCAGGGTTCTTTAAAGCTGCTGGAAACAAAGTTGCAGCTTTTCTTGGAGCAGGTCCGCTGTCCTCGGGAGTTTCTTGTCTTTTCGAAGCAGGGGCAGTCCTCCGAGGATGTCGAGGTCGCTGGTCCCTTTGGAAGGCGTCGCTGGAGCAGGATCTTTGGAAGGCAGGGGACAGGCTGGTGAGTTTCTGGAGCCAAGGCAGTAGTCGTCTTCTGGTCTTCCTCTGCAGGGGTTTTCAGCTAGGCAGTCCTTGTAGTTGCAGGAATCTAATTTTCTAGGGTTCAGGGTAGCCCTTAAATACTAAATTTAAGGGCGTGTTTAGGTCTGGGGGGTTAGTAGCCAATGGCTACTAGCCCTGAGGGTGGGTACACCCTCTTTGTGCCTCCTCCCAAGGGGAGGGGGTCACAATCCTAACCCTATTGGGGGAATCCTCCATCTGCAAGATGGAGGATTTCTGAAAGTTAGAGTCACCTCAGCTCAGGACACCTTAGGGGCTGTCCTGACTGGCCAGTGACTCCTCCTTGTTATTCTCATTATTTTCTCCGGCCTTGCCGCCAAAAGTGGGGGCCGGGCCGGAGGGGGCAGGCAACTCCACTAGCTGGAGTGTCCTGCGGTGCTGTGACAAAGGGGTGAGCCTTTGAGGCTCACCGCCAGGTGTTACAGCTCCTGCCTGGGGGAGGTGTTAGCATCTCCACCCAGTGCAGGCTTTGTTACTGGCCTCAGAGTGACAAAGGCACTCTCCCCATGGGGCCAGTAACATGTCTCTAGTGTGGCAGGCTGCTGGAACTAGTCAGCCTACACAGATAGTCGGTTAAGTTTCAGGGGGCACCTCTAAGGTGCCCTCTGGGGTGTATTTTGCAATAAAATGTACACTGGCATCAGTGTGCATTTATTGTGCTGAGAAGTTTGATACCAAACTTCCCAGTTTTCAGTGTAGCCATTATGGTGCTGTGGAGTTCGTGTTTGACAAACTCCCAGACCATATACTCTTATGGCTACCCTGCACTTACAATGTCTAAGGTTTTGTTTAGACACTGTAGGGGTACCATGCTCATGCACTGGTACCCTCACCTATGGTATAGTGCACCCTGCCTTAGGGCTGTAAGGCCTGCTAGAGGGGTGTCTTACCTATACTGCATTGGCAGTGAAAGGCTGGCATGGCACCCTGAGGGGAGTGCCATGTCGACTTACTCGTTTTGTCCTCACTAGCACACACAAGCTGGCAAGCAGTGTGTCTGTGCTGAGTGAGAGGTCTCCAGGGTGGCATAAGACATGCTGCAGCCCTTAGAGACCTTCCTTGGCATCAGGGCCCTTGGTACTAGAAGTACCAGTTACAAGGGACTTATCTGGATGCCAGGGTCTGCCAATTGTGGATACAAAAGTACAGGTTAGGGAAAGAACACTGGTGCTGGGGCCTGGTTAGCAGGCCTCAGCACACTTTCAATTGTAAACATAGCATCAAAGGCAAAAAGTCAGGGGGCAACCATGCCAAGGAGGCATTTCCTTACACAACCCCCCCCAAACGAAAGAGGATGAGACTAACCTTTCCCAAGAGAGTCTTCATTTTCTAAGTGGAAGAACCTGGAAGGCCATCTGCATTGGCATGGGCAGTCCCAGGTCTGTGTTCCACTATAAAGTCCATTCCCTGTAGGGAGATGGACCACCTCAACAGTTTAGGATTTTCACCTTTCATTTGCATCAGCCATTTGAGAGGTCTGTGGTCAGTTTGAACTAGGAAGTGAGTCCCAAAGAGGTATGGTCTCAGCTTCTTCAGGGACCAAACCACAGCAAAGGCCTCCCTCTCAATGGCACTCCAATGCTGCTCCCTGGGGAGTAACCTCCTGCTAATGAAAGCAACAGGCTGGTCAAGGCCATCATCATTTGTTTGGGACAAAACTGCCCCTATCCCATGTTCAGAGGCATCAGTCTGCACAATGAACTGCTTAGAATAATCTGGAGCTTTTAGAACTGGTGCTGAGCACATTGCCTGTTTCAGGGTGTCAAAGGCCTGTTGGCATTCCACAGTCCAGTTCACTTTCTTGGGCATTTTCTTGGAGGTGAGTTCAGTGAGGGCTGTCACAATGGATCCATATCCCTTCACAAACCTCCTGTAATACCCAGTCAAGCCAAGGAATGCCCTGACTTGAGTCTGGGTTTTTGGAGCTACCCAGTCCAGAATAGTCTGGATCTTGGGTTGGAGTGGCTGAACTTGGCCTCCACCTACAAGGTGTCCCAAGTAAACCACAGTTCCCTGCCCTATCTGGCATTTGGATGCCTTGATAGAGAGGCCTGCAGATTGCAGAGCCTTCAAAACCTTCTTCAGGTGGACCAGGTGATCCTGCCAGGTGGAGCTAAAGACAGCAATATCATCAAGATAAGCTGTGCTAAAGGACTCCAAGCCAGCAAGGACTTGATTCACCAACCTTTGGAAGGTGGCAGGGGCATTCTTTAAACCAAAGGGCATAACAGTAAACTGATAATGCCCATCAGGGGTGGAGAATGCTGTTTTCTCTTTTGCTCCAGGTGCCATTTTTATTTGCCAGTACCCTGCTGTCAAGTCAAAGGTACTTAAGAATTTGGCAGCACCTAATTTATCTATGAGCTCATCAGCTCTTGGAATTGGATGAGCATCTGTCTTGGTGACAGAATTGAGCCCTCTGTAGTCCACACAAAACCTCATCTCTTTCTTTCCATCTTTGGTGTGAGGTTTGGGGACTAAGACCACTGGGCTAGCCCAGGGGCTGTCAGAGCGCTCAATTACTCCCAATTCTAGCATCTTGTGGACTTCCACCTTGATGCTTTCCTTAACATGGTCAGACTGTCTAAAGATTTTGTTCTTGACAGGCATGCTGTCTCCTGTGTCCACATCATGGGTACACAGGTGTGTCTGACCAGGGGTTAAGGAGAAGAGTTCAGGAAACTGTTGTAGGACTCTCCTACAATCAGCTTGCTGTTGGCCAGAGAGGGTGTCTGAGTAGATCACTCCATCTACTGTGCCATCTTTTGGGTCTGATGACAGAAGATGAGGGAGAGGTTCACTCTCTGCCTCCTGATCCTCATCTGTTACCATCAACAGATTCACATCAGCCCTGTCATGGAAGAGCTTAAGGCGGTTCACATGGATCACCCTCTTGGGGCTCCTGCTTGTGCCCAGGTCCACCAGGTAGGTGACCTGACTCTTCCTTTCTAGCACTGGGTAAGGGCCACTCCATTTGTCCTGGAGTGCCCTGGGAGCCACAGGCTCCAGAACCCAGACTTTCTGCCCTGGTTGGAACTCAACCAGTGCAGCCTTTTGGTCATACCAAAACTTCTGGAGCTGTTGGCTGGCCTCAAGGTTTTTGGTTGCCTTTTCCATGTACTCTGCCATTCTAGAGCGAAGGCCAAGTACATAGTCCACTATGTCTTGTTTAGGCTCATGAAGAGGTCTCTCCCAGCCTTCTTTAACAAGAGCAAGTGGTCCCCTTACAGGATGACCAAACAGAAGTTCAAAGGGTGAGAATCCTACTCCCTTCTGTGGTACCTCCCTGTAAGCGAAAAGCAGACATGGCAGGAGGACATCCCATCTCCTTTTGAGTTTTTCTGGGAGCCCCATGATCATGCCCTTTAATGTCTTGTTGAATCTCTCAACTAAGCCATTAGTTTGTGGATGGTAAGGTGTAGTGAATTTATAAGTCACTCCACACTCATTCCACATATGTTTCAGGTATGCTGACATGAAGTTGGTACCTCTGTCAGACACCTCCTTAGGGAAACCCACTCTGGTAAAGATACCAATGAGGGCCTTGGCTACTGCAGGGGCAGTAGTCGACCTAAGGGGAATAGCTTCAGGATACCTGGTAGCATGATCCACTACTACCAGGATATACATATTTCCTGAGGCTGTGGGAGGTTCTAGTGGACCAACTATGTCCACACCCACTCTTTCAAAGGGGACCCCCACCACTGGAAGTGGAATGAGGGGGGCCTTTGGGTGCCCACCTGTCTTACCACTGGCTTGACAGGTGGGGCAGGAGAGGCAAAACTCCTTAACCATGTTGGACATATTGGGCCAGTAGAAGTGGTTGACTAGCCTCTCCCACGTCTTGGTTTGTCCCAAATGTCCAGCAAGGGGAATGTCATGGGCCAATGTTAGGATGAACTCTCTGAACCGCTGAGGCACTACCACTCTCCTAGTGGCACCAGGTTTGGGGTCTCTGGCCTCAGTGTACAGGAGTCCATCTTCCCAATAGACCCTATGTGTTCCATTTTTCTTGCCCTTGGACTCTTCAGCAGCTTGCTGCCTAAGGCCTTCAAGAGAGGGACAGGTTTCTTGTCCCTTACACAGCTCCTCCCTTGAGGGTCCCCCTGGGCCTAAGAGCTCAACCTGATAAGGTTCAAGCTCCAAAGGCTCAGTTCCCTCAGAGGGCAGAACTTCTTCCTGAGAAGAGAGGTTCCCTTTCTTTTGCTGTGTTGCAGTTGGTTTCCCAACTGACTTTCCTGTTCTCTTGGTAGGCTGGGCCATTCTTCCAGACTCCAGCTCTACTTGTTCACCCTGTGCCTTGCACTGTGCTCTTGTTTTCACACACACCAGTTCAGGGATACCCAGCATTGCTGCATGGGTTTTTAGTTCTACCTCAGCCCATGCTGAGGACTCCAGGTCATTTCCAAGCAGACAGTCCACTGGGATATTTGAGGAGACCACCACCTGTTTCAGGCCATTGACCCCTCCCCATTCTAAAGTAACCATTGCCATGGGATGTACTTTTCTCTGATTGTCAGCGTTGGTGACTGTGTAAGTTTTTCCAGTCAGGTATTGGCCAGGGGAAACCAGTTTCTCTGTCACCATGGTGACACTGGCACCTGTATCCCTCAGGCCCTCTATTCTAGTCCCATTAATTAAGAGTTGCTGTCTGTATTTTTGCATGTTAGGCGGCCAGACAGCTAGTGTGGCTAAATCCACCCCACCCTCAGAAACTAGAGTAGCTTCAGTGTGGACCCTGATTTGCTCTGGGCACACTGTTGATCCCACTTGGAGACTAGCCATACCAGTGTTACCTGGATGGGAGTTTGGAGTGGAACCTTTCTTGGGACAGGCCTTGTCTCCAGTTTGGTGTCCATGCTGTTTACAGCTATGACACCAGGCCTTTTTGGGATCAAAGTTTTTACCCTTGTACCCATTGTTTTGTGAAGAGGCTCTGGGCCCACCCTCCTGTGCAGGTTTTTGGGGGCCTGTAGAAGACTCTTTACTATTTTTAGTTTTGGTTGTCTCATCACCCTTCCCCTGGGGAGTCTTTGTGACCCTTTCTTTTGGTCACCCCCTGTTGAAGTCTTGGACACCCTTGTCTTGACCCAATGGTCCGCCTTCTTTCCCAATTCTTGGGGAGAAATTGGTCCTAGGTCTACCAGATGCTGATGCAGTTTATCATTGAAACTATTACTTAACAGGTGTTCTTTCACAAATAAATGGTACAGCCCATCATAATTACTTACACCACTGCCTTGAATCCAACCATCTAGTGTTTTCACTGAGTAGTCTACAAAGTCAACCCAGGTCTGGCTCGAGGATTTTTGAGCCCCCCTGAATCTAATCCTATACTCCTCAGTGGAGAATCCAAAGCCCTCAATCAGGGTACCCTTCATGAGGTCATAAGATTCTGCATCTTGTCCAGAGAGTGTGAGGAGTCTATCCCTACACTTTCCTGTGAACATTTCCCAAAGGAGAGCACCCCAGTGAGATCTGTTCACTTTTCTGGTTACACAAGCCCTCTCAAAAGCTGTGAACCATTTGGTGATGTCATCACCATCTTCATATTTAGTTACAATCCCTTTAGGGATTTTCAACATGTCAGGAGAATCTCTGACCCTATTTATGTTGCTGCCACCATTGATGGGTCCTAGGCCCATCTCTTGTCTTTCCCTCTCTATGGCTAGGATCTGTCTTTCCAAAGCCAATCTTTTGGCCATCCTGGCTAACTGGATGTCCTCTTCACTGGGGTTATCCTCAGTGATTTCAGAGGTGTTGGTCTCTCCTGTGAGGGAACCAGCATCTCTGACTATTATTTTTGGAGTCAGGGTTTGAGGGACCCTGTTCTCCCTAGATAGGACTGGTAGGGGGGAATTTTCCTCCAAGTCACTATCTTCTTCCTCTGAGTTGCCACCCTCAGAGGGGTTGGCCTTTTCAAACTCTGCCAAAAGCTCCTGGAGCTGTATTTTGGTAGGTTTGGGGCCCATTGTTATTTTCTTTATTTTACAGAGTGACCTTAGCTCCCTCATCTTAAGATGGAGGTAAGGTGTGGTGTCGAGTTCCACCACAGTCACATCTGTGCTAGACATTTTGCTTCTAAAAGTTGGAATACTTTTTAAGAATCTACAACTGGTTCTAGAATCTAATTCAAACTTTTACAAACTTTTAAACTCTAAAAGAAATGCTAAACAGGATCTAACACAAGGCCCTAGCAGGTCTTTTAAGAATTTAGAAAACTTTTCAAATTGCAAAAATCAATTTCTAATGACAATTTTGGAATTTGTCGTGTGATCAGGTATTGGCTGAGTAGTCCAGCAAATGCAAAGTCTTGTACCCCACCGCTGATCCACCAATGTAGGAAGTTGGCTCTGTATGTGCTATTTCAAAGTAAGGAATAGCATGCACAGAGTCCAAGGGTTCCCCTTAGAGGTAAAATAGTGGTAAAAATAGATAATACTAATGCTCTATTTTGTGGTAGTGTGGTCGAGCAGTAGGCTTATCCAAGGAGTAGTGTTAAGCATTTGTTGTACATACACATAGACAATAAATGAGGTACACACACTCAGAGACAAATCCAGCCAATAGGTTTTTATATAGAAAAATATCTTTTCTTAGTTTATTTTAAGAACCACAGGGTCAAATTCTACATGTAATATCTCATTCGAAAGGTATTGCAGGTAAGTACTTTAGGAACTTTAAATCATAAAAATTGCATGTATACTTTTCAAGTTATTGACAAATAGCGGTTTTAAAAGTGGACACTTAGTGCAATTTTCACAGTTCCTAGGGGAGGTAAGTTTTTGTTAGGTTTACCAGGTAAGTAAGACACTTACAGGGTTCAGTTCTTGGTCCAAGGTAGCCCACCGTTGGGGGTTCAGAGCAACCCCAAAGTCACCACACCAGCAGCTCAGGGCCGGTCAGGTGCAGAGTTCAAAGTGGTGCCCAAAACACATAGGCTAGAATGGAGAAGGGGGTGCCCCGGTTCCGGTCTGCTTGCAGGTAAGTACCCGCGTCTTCGGAGGGCAGACCAAGGGGGTTTTGTAGGGCACCGGGGGGGACACAAGCCCACACAGAAATTTCACCCTCAGCAGCGCGGGGGCGGCCGGGTGCAGTGTAGAAACAGGCGTCGGGTTCGCAATGTTAGTCTATGAGAGATCTCGGGATCTCTTCAGCGCTGCAGGCAAGCAAGGGGGGGGTTCCTCGGAGAAACCTCCACTTGGGCAAGGGAGAGGGACTCCTGGGGGTCACTTCTCCAGTGAAAGTCCGGTCCTTCAGGTCCTGGGGGCTGCGGGTGCAGGGTCTCTCCCAGGCGTCGGGACTTTGGATTCAAAGAGTCGCGGTCAGGGGAAGCCTCGGGATTCCCTCTGCAGGCGGCGCTGTGGGGGCTCAGGGGGGACAGGTTTTGGTACTCACAGTATCAGAGTAGTCCTGGGGTCCCTCCTGAGGTGTTGGATCTCCACCAGCCGAGTCGGGGTCGCCGGGTGCAGTGTTGCAAGTCTCACGCTTCTTGCGGGGAGCTTGCAGGGTTCTTTCAAGGCTGCTGGAAACAAAGTTGCAGCCTTTCTTGGAGCAGGTCCGCTGTCCTCGGGAGTTTCTTGTCTTTTCGAAGCAGGGGCAGTCCTCAGAGGATGTCGAGGTCGCTGGTCCCTTTGGAAGGCGTCGCTGGAGCAGGATCTTTGGAAGGCAGGAGACAGGCCGGTGAGTTTCTGGAGCCAAGGCAGTAGTCGTCTTCTGGTCTTCCTCTGCAGGGGTTTTCAGCTAGGCAGTCCTTCTTCTTGTAGTTGCAGGAATCTAATTTTCTAGGGTTCAGGGTAGCCCTTAAATACTAAATTTAAGGGCGTGTTTAGGTCTGGGGGGTTAGTAGCCAATGGCTACTAGCCCTGAGGGTGGGTACACCCTCTTTGTGCCTCCTCCCAAGGGGAGGGGGTCACAATCCTAACCCTATTGGGGGAATCCTCCATCTGCAAGATGGAGGATTTCTACAAGTTAGTCACTTCAGCTCAGGACACCTTAGGGGCTGTCCTGACTGGCCAGTGACTCCTCCTTGTTATTCTCATTATTTTCTCCGGCCTTGCCGCCAAAAGTGGGGGCTGGGCCGGAGGGGGCGGGCAACTCCACTAGCTGGAGTGTCCTGCGGTGCTGTGACAAAGGGGTGAGCCTTTGAGGCTCACCGCCAGGTGTTACAGCTCCTGCCTGGGGGAGGTGTTAGCATCTCCACCCAGTGCAGGCTTTGTTACTGGCCTCAGAGTGACAAAGGCACTCTCCCCATGGGGCCAGCAACATGTCTCTAGTGTGGCAGGCTGCTGGAACTAGTCAGCCTACACAGATAGTCGGTTAAGTTTCAGGGGGCACCTCTAAGGTGCCCTCTGGGGTGTATTTTGCAATAAAATGTACACTGGCATCAGTGTGCATTTATTGTGCTGAGAAGTTTGATACCAAACTTCCCAGTTTTCAGTGTAGCCATTATGGTGCTGTGGAGTTCGTGTTTGACAAACTCCCAGACCATATACTCTTATGGCTACCTTGCACTTACAATGTCTAAGGTTTTGTTTAGACACTGTAGGGGTACCATGCTCATGCACTGGTACCCTCACCTATGGTATAGTGCACCCTGCCTTAGGGCTGTAAGGCCTGCTAGAGGGGTGTCTTACCTATACTGCATAGGCAGTGAGAGGCTGGCATGGCACCCTGAGGGGAGTGCCATGTCGACTTACTCGTTTTGTCCTCACTAGCACACACAAGCTGGCAAGCAGTGTGTCTGTGCTGAGTGAGAGGTCTCCAGGGTGGCATAAGACATGCTGCAGCCCTTAGAGACCTTCCTTGGCATCAGGGCCCTTGGTACTAGAAGTACCAGTTACAAGGGACTTATCTGGATGCCAGGGTCTGCCAATTGTGGATACAAAAGTACAGGTTAGGGAAAGAACACTGGTGCTGGGGCCTGGTTAGCAGGCCTCAGCACACTTTCAATTGTAAACATAGCATCAGCAAAGGCAAAAAGTCAGGGGGCAACCATGCCAAGGAGGCATTTCCTTACAACATCCCATCTCCTTTGGAGTTTTTCTGGGAGCCCCATGATCATGCCCTTTAATGTCTTGTTGAATCTCTCAACAAGGCCATTAGTTTGTGGATGATATGGTGTAGTGAATTTATAAGTCACTCCACACTCATTCCACATGTGTTTTAGGTAAGCTGACATGAAGTTGGTACCTCTGTCAGAAACCACCTCCTTAGGGAAACCCACTCTGGTAAAGATACCAATGAGGGCCTTGGCTACTGCAGGGGTAGTAGTCGACCTAAGGGGAATAGCTTCAGGATACCTAGTAGCATGATCCACTACTACTAGGATGTACATATTTCCTGAGGCTGTGGGAGGTTCTAGTGGACCAACTATGTCCACACCCACTCTTTCAAAGGGGACCCCCCACCACTGGAAGTGGAATGAGGGGGGCCTTTGGATGCCCACCTGTCTTACCACTGGCTTGACAGGTGGGGCAGGAGAGGCAAAACTCCTTAACCTTCTGGGACATATTGGGCCAGTAGAAGTGGTTGACTAACCTCTCCCACGTCTTGGTTTGTCCCAAATGCCCAGCAAGGGGAATATCATGGGCTAAGGTCAGAATAAACTCTGAAACCCTGAGGCACTACCACTCTCCTAGTGGCACCAGGTTTGGGATCTCTTGCCTCAGTGTACAGGAGTCCATCTTCCCAATAGACCCTATGTGTTCCATTTTTCTTGCCTTTGGACTCTTCAGCAGCTTGCTGCCTAAGGCCTTCAAGAGAGGGACAGGTTTCTTGTCCCTTACACAACTCTTCCCTTGAGGGTCCCCCTGGGCCCAAGAGCTCAACCTGATAAGGTTCCAGCTCCATAGGCTCAGTTCCCTCAGAGGGCAGAACTTCTTCCTGAGAAGAGAGGTTCTCTTTTTGGTGTTGTGTTGCAGCTGGTTTCCCAGCTGACTTTCCTTGTCTCTTGGTAGGCTGGGCCATTTTTCCAGACTCCAGGTCTACTTTTTCACCCTGTGCCTTGCACTGTGCCCTAGTCTTGACACACACCAGTTCAGGGATACCCAGCATGGCTGCATGGGTTTTCAGTTCTACCTCAGCCCATGCTGAGGACTCCAGGTCATTTCCAAGCAAACAGTCTACTGGGATATTTGAGGAGACCACCACCTGTTTCAGGCCATTGACCCCTCCCCACTCTAAAGTTACCATAGCCATGGGATGTACTTTAGTCTGATTGTCAGCGTTGGTGACTGGATAAGTTTTCTCCAGTCAGGTATTGGCCAGGGGAAACCAGTTTCTCTGTCACCATGGTGACACTGGCACCTGTATCCCTCAGGCCCTCTACACTTGTCCCATTAATTAAGAGCTGCTGCCTGTATTTTTGCATGTTAGGGGGCCAGGCAGCCAGTGTGGCTAAATCCACCCCACCCTCAGAGACTAATGTAGCTTCAGTGTGACACCTGATTTGCTCTGGGCACACTGTTGATCCCACTTGGAGACTGGCCATTCCAGTTTTAGCTGGATGGGAGTTAGAAGTGGTATCTTTCTTGGGACAGGCCTGGTCTCCAGTTTGGTGTCCAGACCGACTACAGTTTCGACACCAGGCCTTTTTGGGATCAAAGTTTTTACCCTTGTACCCAGGATTGTTTTGTGAAGAGGCTCTGGGCCCACCCTCCTGTGCAGGTTTTTGGGGGCCTGTAGAAGACTCTTTACTATTTTTATTTTTGGCTGTCTCACCACCTTTCCCCTGGGGAGGTTTTGTGACCCCTTTCTTTTGGTCACCCCCTGTGGAAGTTTTGGACACCCTAGTCTTGACCCAATGGTCCGCCTTCTTTCCCAATTCTTGGGGAGAAATTGGTCCTAGGTCCACCAGATGCTGATGCAGTTTATCATTGAAACAATTACTTAATAGGTGTTCTTTCACAAATAAATTGTACAGCCCATCATAATCATTTACACCATTTCCTTGAATCCAACCATCTAGAGTTTTTACTGAGTAGTCTACAAAGTCAACCCAGGTCTGGCTCGAGGATTTTTGAGCCCCCCTGAATCTAATCCTATACTCCTCAGTGGAGAATCCAAAGCCCTCAATCAGGGTACCCTTCATGAGGTACTAAGATTCTGCATCTTTTTTTAGAGAGTGTGAGGAGTCTATCCCTACACTTTCCTGTGAACATTTCCCAAAGGAGAGCACCCCAGTGAGATTTGTTCACTTTTCTGGTTTCACAAGCCCTCTCAAAAGCTGTGAACCATTTGGTGATGTCCTCACCATCTTCATATTTATTACAATCCCTTTGGGGATTTTCAACATGTCAGGAGAATCTCTGACCCTAGTTATGTTGCTGCCACCATTGATGGGTCCTAGGCCCATCTCTTGTCTTTCCCTTTCTATGGCTAGGATCTGTCTTTCCAAAGCCAATCTTTTGGCCATCCTGGCTAACTGGATGTCCTCTTCACTGGAGTTATCCTCAGTGATTTCAGAGTTGTTGGTCCCTCCTGTGAGGGAACCAGCATCTCTGATTATTATTTGTGGAGTCAGGGCTTGAGAAGCCCTGTTCTCCCTAAGTAGGACTGGAGGGGGGGAATTTCCCTCCAAGTCACTATCTTCATCCTCTGTGTTGCCCACAGAGGGGTTGGCTCTATCATACTCTGCCAACAGCTCCTGGAGCTGTGCTTTGGTAGGTCTGGAGCCCATTGTTATTTTTCTTAAGTTACAGAGTGACCTTAGCTCTCTCATCTGGAGATGGAGGTAAGGTGTGGTGTCGAGTTCCACCACATTCACATCTGTGCTAGACATTATGCTTCTAAAAGTTGGAATACTTGTTAAGAAACTAAACTGGTTCTAGAATCTAATTCAAACTTTTAAACTCTAAAAGAAATGCTAACAGGGACTAACACAAGGCCCTAGCAGGACTTTTAAGAATTTAGAAAACTTTTCAAATTGCAAAAATCAATTTCTAATGACATTTTTGGAATTTGTCGTGTGATCAGGTATTGGCTGAGTAGTCCAGCAAATGCAAAGTCTTGTACCCCACCGCTGATCCACCAATGTAGGAAGTTGGCTCTGTATGTGCTATTTCAAAGTAAGGAATAGCATGCACAGAGTCCAAGGGTTCCCCTTAGAGGTAAAATAGTGGTAAAAAGAGATAATACTAGTGCTCTATTTTGTGGTAGTGTGGTCGAGCAGTAGGCTTATCCAAGGAGTAGTGTTAAGCATTTGTTGTACATACACAGACAATAAATGAGGAGAACACACTCAGAGACAAATCCAGCCAATAGGTTTTGTATAGAAAAATATCTTTTCTTAGTTTATTTTAAGAACCACAGGTTCAAATTTAACATGTAATATCTTGTTTGAAAGGTATTGCAGGTAAGTACAGTAGGAACTTTGAATCATTTCAATTGCATGTATACTTTTCAAGTTATTCACAAATAGCTATTTTAAAAGTGGACACTTAGTGCAATTTTCACAGTTCCTGGGGGAGGTAAGTTTTTGTTAGTTTTACCAGGTAAGTAAGACACTTACAGGGTTCAGTTCTTGGTCCAAGGTAGCCCACCGTTGGGGGTTCAGAGCAACCCCAAAGTTACCACACCAGCAGCTCAGGGCCGGTCAGGTGCAGAGTTCAAAGTGGTGCCCAAAACGCATAGGCTCCAATGGAGAGAAGGGGGTGCCCCGGTTCCAGTCTGCCAGCAGGTAAGTACCCGCGTCTTCGGGGGGGCAGGCCAGGGGGGTTTTGTAGGGCACCGGGGGGGACACAAGCCCACACAGAAATTTCACCCTCAGCGGCGCGGGGGCGGCCGGGTGCAGTGTTAGAACAAGCGTCGGGTTCGCAATGGAAGTCAATGAGAGATCAAGGGATCTCTTCAGCGCTGCAGGCAGGCAAGGGGGGGCTTCCTCGGGGAAACCTCCACTTGGGCAAGGGAGAGGGACTCCTGGGGGTCACTTCTGCAGTGAAAGTCCGGTCCTTCAGGTCCTGGGGGCTGCGGGTGCAGGGTCTTTTCCAGGCGTCGGGACTTAGGTTTCAGAGAGTCGCGGTCAGGGGAAGCCTCGGGATTCCCTCTGCAGGCGGCGCTGTGGGGGCTCAGGGGGGACAGGTTTTGGTACTCACAGTCGTAGGGTAGTCCGGGGATCCTCCCTGAGGTGTTGGTTCTCCACCAGCCGAGTCGGGGTCGCCGGGTGCAGTGTTGCAAGTCTCACGCTTCTTGCGGGGGGATTGCAGGGTTCTTTAAAGCTGCTCCTTTGGATAAAGTTGCAGTCTTTTTGGAGCAGGTCCGCTGTCCTCTGGAGTTTGTCGTCGAAGCAGGGCAGTCCTCAGAGGATTCAGAGGTCGCTGGTCCCTTTGGAAGGCGTCGCTGGAGCAGAGTTCTTTGGAAGGCAGGAGACAGGCCGGTGAGTTTCTGGAGCCAAGGCAGTTGTTGTCTTCTGGTCTTCCTCTGCAGGGGTTTTCAGCTAGGCAGTCCTCCTTGTTGTTGCAGGAATCTAGTTTCTAGGTTCAGGGAGAGCCCTTAAATACTAAATTTAAGGGCGTGTTTAGGTCTGGGGGGTTAGTAGCCAATGGCTACTAGCCCTGAGGGTGGGTACACCCTCTTTGTGCCTCCTCCCAAGGGGAGGGGGTCACATCCCTAATCCTATTGGGGGAATCCTCCATCTGCAAGATGGAGGATTTCTACAAGTTAGAGTCACCTCAGCTCAGGACACCTTAGGGGCTGTCCTGACTGGCCAGTGACTCCTCCTTGTTGCTTTCTTTGTTCCCTCCAGCCTTGCCGCCAAAAGTGGGGGCCGTGGCCGGAGGGGGCGGGCAACTCCACTAAGCTGGAGTGCCCTGCTGGGCTGTGACAAAGGGGTGAGCCTTTGAGGCTCACCGCCAGGTGTTACAGCTCCTGCCTGGGGGAGGTGTTAGCATCTCCACCCAGTGCAGGCTTTGTTACTGGCCTCAGAGTGACAAAGGCACTCCCCATGGGGCCAGCAACATGTCTCTAGTGTGGCAGGCTGCTGGAACCAGTCAGCCTACACAGATAGTCGGTTAAGTTTCAGGGGGCACCTCTAAGGTGCCCTCTGTGGTGTATTTTACAATAAAATGTACACTGGCATCAGTGTGCATTTATTGCGCTGAGAAGTTTGATACCAAACTTCTCAGTTTTCAGTGTAGCCATTATGGTGCTGTGGAGTTCGTGTAAAACAGACTCCCAGACCATATACTCTTATGGCTACCCTGCACTTACAATGTCTAAGGTTTTGCTTAGACACTGTAGGGGCACAGTGCTCATGCACTGGTACCCTCACCTATGGTATAGTGCACCCTGCCTTAGGGCTGTAAGGCCTGCTAGAGGGGTGTCTTACCTATACTGCATAGGCAGTGAGGCTGGCATGGCACCCTGAGGGGAGTGCCATGTCGACTTACTCATTTTGTTCTCACTAGCACACACAAGCTGGTAAGCAGTGTGTCTGTGCTGGGTGAGGGGTCTCTAGGGTGGCATAATACATGCTGCAGCCCTTCGAGACCTTCCCTGGCATCAGGGCCCTTGGTACCAGAGGTACCAGTTACAAGGGACTTATCTGGGTGCCAGGGTGTGCCAATTGTGGAATCAAAAGTACAGGTTAGGGAAAGAACACTGGTGCTGGGGCCTGGTTAGCAGGCCTCAGCACACTTTCAATTCAAAACATAGCATCAGCAAAGGCAAAAAGTCAGGGGGTAACCATGCCAAGGAGGCATTTCCTTCCACAGTATGAGGGAGTAAAAACGTTTTTGGGCTGACAAGTGAGGCAGAATTGTTATCAGTATAAATGACACTGCTGGGTGGTAGGAATTTTGTGGATCCTTGCAGATTCCAGATGGTTCCATCACAAAAAATGTGGGAAAACAGCAGATTTCAAGTAAAGTTGGAGGTTTGCAGGGCACTGTGGGTAAGAAAATGGTGCGGTGTGCATGTGAAGCACACTACCCTGGACTCACCCAGATATTTATTTTTTCAGATGTGTCTAGGGTCTCGTAGATTATTCTACATGGCAGCATCCCACGTCCAAAAAGTACAGCCCTCACCATTCCAAATGGGACGATTGAGAGTTAGCCAAGCTCTCATGGCCCAAATGTAAAACCAAAACCATCAAATGTCCTCTTGCCTGCCATGGGATGAGATGTTTTAGGGTGCAGGAGGAGAGCTGAAAGACTTTTACCCCTTCAGTTGGGGTGGGGGCATAACCATGCCCATACTGGTTGGTAGCCACCGCCACACTTTTTTTTTTTTTTTTTTTAAGTTCCCTGACATCTAGTAGGCTATGTATCCCTCCCGGGTAGTAGATTGGGGCTAGTTGCCCCATCTCCCACCAGTTGGTAGAACAACTTTTTCCCATTTGTTTGGGGCTGGGGGTATGGCCATACCCCTATCCTATTTATATTTAAAAAAATCTTCCCTGGTCTCTGGGGGGGCTTTTTTTTTTTTAAAATATGGGCCTTATAAAAATGGGAGGGGGAGGCATGATTTCCCTTTCATCCCTGCCCATGGGTTCTGCTTGGCCATCAGGGTGAGCGATAGCGCTTTCCCCAAGGGCCCATAGCTAGATGTAACTGTTACATCCCCGGCACCCAAGCGGTGCAAACAAGGACGTAACTGTTACATCCTGGGCACCCGAAGGGTTAAAAACTGTCAAAAACTGTCAAACTGACATTTTAAAATAAACTCGAGATGCAGAAAAATAAACCTAATCATGCTTGCGCTTCAACACCTCTCCCTCCCTTCCCACTTCCCCCTCTCCCCCCCCCTCCCCCCCCCCACACAAAATAAAGTCTTAGTTACATTTTGGCCAGTGCCAAAAATAGACAAGTCAGACTAAAATAGGATTCTACTGAAAACCTAGCAGAAATGAAGGAAGCACTCCGTCACCATAGTTGCCATCTCTGAATTTCCTGATGCTATTTTTACCCTACAGCTGAGATCCTTTGTTTGCACAACTGTGCCTTGTCCAATGTCTGCTTTTAATACCTACTATGAAGACTGCTAATGCATACATGGGCAAACTCGCACTTCCAAATATCTTTGGATATAGAAAGGACAAGTTGGCACAATCTGAAGAGCTTTGGGATAAGAGGGTGAGACAGGAGCAGAAATATTAGGCCCCTTAGAACAGAGGTGCAATAATCTCCTTCACGCTACCATACAGACCCACAATTCTGTGAAGGAGCATTTATTCCTTAAAGTCTTCTGTGGGAGCCAAGGAATGTAAATCTAAGATGCTAACCACAAAAACAAGACACATGGGGATGAACATACAGTGAAAATGGGTTCAGGACAGATTTGAAATCCTGTTCCATAAACAATCACCAGCTCTTACATTTATTACAAAACTAGAAACACCCAATAGTTTAGCTGCCAAGAACAAGTGTTTAAAAGCAAAGATACCTGTAGGCCGCTTTCCATCATCCACATGCCTTTGAAATTTTCGTAATTCAATAATGTGTCAAGGAGAAAAAGAACTACTCTGTGAAACTGTAGTGTACTCAGTCTTAAATTTTAATCATAAATACATGAAGACCTGTTAAAGTAATACTTATTGACACTAGTAACATGGTGCTTCACCAGCACCTAGGTCTTTAAGACTGGAGGTTCAGTAGAATGGGCTGCAAAATAAAACATCAAAATTATCAGATCTCTTTGGTAAGTTTGGAAATGTTTCAGTACAGTGGGTCTAGCTCACTAAAAATGTTTGAGGGAGGACTCCACTGCGCAATGTTTGGAAACAGCACAAGTACAAAAGCTGTGCTCTTCGCATATCTTAACCCAGCCACCACCACTCCCTCTAATGCTCCAGCTACATGGTGCATCTTGTAGAAGAATGAATTTGTATCACTGAGTATAGAATGTCCATTCTAGGATCTGCCCCTTACCACTGCTGGTTAAGGGTCCTCAGTGTATGACCGGATGCAAAGTTTCCCCTTTGCTGCTTCTAAAATGTTTATTCCTATAGGCCTTTCATATAGTACTCCAAGATGACTCCATAGCAAAGACTACAGATGATGCAAGACTGCACCTCTTGAAAGTATTGCTCACCACCTCTGGGAAGTTTCCTCAGGGTCAGGGATGTGGAATTCTCATCGCCTGACACCCAGTGACATTGTTTGGGGTGAAGGGCAACAAATGTTCATGTTTATTTTGTACTTGGGACCAGTAGGCCCAATCCCCTGCAGCATAAACCCTCTGCCTGTCTGTTTACAAAGAAGGGAAATGTCTGCAGTTGAGGTAATGTGTCTATATATTAATGCTGTTCGAACGTGTATTTATGGTTCATTAATTAAAAGCCTCCATTAGGGTGAGTACCGTAAAATGTTTTAAGGTCACACTGCACTACTGTCAATGGTTCCAGTAAAACAACAAAAAAAAACGCCCCGAGTGAGTCTGGAGGGTCATCCATGTTCTTTGCAAGGGCCCCCCTCCAGTTTCGTTACACCACCGATTGCCACAGTAGTTCCTGGCACTCAAAATTACTTTGTTTGCCAATAAGCACCTTGTGGATGTGTACAATGGAATCACTCACAGTAAAGCCAGCCGATAGATGGAGAGAGAAATAGAAGTTTCATAAAAACAATTTGTTAACACCAAACTCAAAGAAAGAGACTAAAGTGCCCCTATGGTATGTCTCAATTAGTGGCTTTCATTAATTCACAAGAAGTTGAAGTAGACCAGGAAACTGTATTCCTAGAAAATTTGTGAACTGTATTTTAGCACAAGCAAAATGTGCATGTGTAGATTTGCTCATGTGAAAATTCATTGAGCGTTTCAACGTTCACTTTCCCTCCAACAACTTTTTCCCCTCAACCCTGGAAGTACTTCTGCAATTGTCAGGAGTAAATTTCAAAAATGTCTCACTATGGGAAAAGATTAGAAAAGAGCTTGTGAAAATCCTTAAAACATGCAAGTTAGTAGGTTTGCAGACTCAAAGGCATTCCAGACCTGGAACTATTGCTTACTGCTTCCTCCAGACCCAGTATGTAGATCTGCAGAAATGTGGCAAAATAGGGAAATTGCTATAGTAGGGATGGAAATTGCAACTATGCAAATCCTACTATGGTAGTAGCACTGGCATAATCAGAGAGGCTATCACAGCTCTTACGTTATGAGATTGCTGTCAATTTGTCACCCCTCTACATGGCACCAAAAGGGACAAGTAGATTTTTTTTTTGGGGGGGGGGGGGGGTTTTACAATATATTTAAGAAGCAACCGGTCCCATGGACAAATAGATATTTTAGTAAGTTCCACACCCCTGCTCTGGCTACATGTAGTTTACTGTTTATAGCAACCAGACCACTAGGAGAAAAACAAAAAGCACTATTGGCATGCAGAACTGGGACATTTTCACTTGTCCTATATCAACCTCTATTCACAGGTCCATGTTTGCTGGAATAGAACTATAGCACCCTTCAGCAACTAGGCCAGATGCAAACACATTTCCCACGTTGGACACACTAGTTGTTGACTTTCAAAATGATTATGCATTCCAGCTCACTTTTAGACCTGTTGCATATCAAGGAATAGCAACAAAAAAAAACACTGCACGCTGACCACCTGCAAATGCACTTTCACACCTCTTTCAGAGACTATGAAGTGCTATATACATGCAATTACAGTAAAAGATAAAATTACTCTACTCCGTCCCACACGCCACCATTAATGTAATTACCGTTCTACATCCAAAGCACAAAGTTGTTCATATTTTCCTACATAAACTCTTCTGAACCTTGAATTACCCCACTACACAACTCCCAAACATGTCTGCAATCTATGTTAAGGGCTCAGGGGCTCTTTGCATGAAAATATAATATAATACACTGTTCCAAAACTGGTGAACGGGAAAGGGGAGAAGTCCTGATAATCAGGAGCACAAGTCCTAGTATTTGAAGCTCTTTGCATGAAGCCTTTGCTACACTATTACAATGTTTCATTTATCATTGAGCATATTCTATTTACTGGTCTCACCACTGACATACTTTGATTTAACAATATTATCTGTCTCACTTCTATCACATTTAATGGTTTTATCCTTGCTGAAGAATTCACGGGGCTTCAAAGTATAACCAGCAACTCATATGCCTGTCAGATTTAAACGAAAATGTTCACTTTTATTCTGAAACTGAAGACTGGACTTGACCAAACTACAGCCGATATATAATGGTATATTGATCTTTCTTGTACTTAGTAGCTGCTCCTTACGTAAAGTACCTGTTTTATCATTTGCTAGTACTGAATGACTGCTTTTCCCCAATTTTTGCACCTAATACCTCTATGTGCAGGGCTTTAGTTCACTCATCCATGCACTCTGCAGATGAAAGGCTACAAGACTTCGTAAAGGGAGTGTGGTCTACCAGTGAAGTCTGGTACCAGGACATGTCTATAGCTGCATATAACTTCCACTCGGAGTTAGAGTGAAGGGGTTTATCTATCTTCTGGAGTGGTCTGGAATCAGACACGCCAGAGATCTGCACAAATAACAGGGCATTGTGACATCTGAGTGAGGTGGGTGTTTCTAGATTGCCTGCTTATTCCCATAAGCCAGTGGTCAGGGCTTGAAAAATCTACTCGACCTCTTGGCGAGTTTTATTTTATGAGGTCTTGTTATTTTTCAATCCTACTGGCCCCTTCTGGCAAGTGAAAAAACAGGTGTCCTGTTTAGTCAGAAACTGAATTAGCAATTAACATGCCTTTAAATCTTAATCTTGTCACATTTGCTCTGTGTTCAGATAGGTCAAAAGTCAGTTTGTCTTCTTGCACTGCAAATACTTTTCACTGTGACTGCAGAGTTCCAGGATTTTGTAAGGTGAACCGTCTGACCTATATCAAATGAACAGCTTCTGGTGTCGGTTATATCAATGTTGTGTGGTAGAAAAACCTAAGTCAACTTTACAAACGTTTCAAAATATTTCATTAGCTGTGAAAGACCATTTCTTGTACTTCTGTGTGATTAAAACTATTTTAATAGGATGAAAAAAAAGTCAGAACACTACTTGGTGATGTGCAAGTTATAAATGTTTTCTGAAACCCCATTTTCACAGATTGTAAAGCTGCAAGTTAGTGGGAAGGTTTATGGACATTTCTTGGAAATGTACGGTCTCTAAATGACAGTTGGCTACCACATCATGCTTTAGTAATTTATTAAACGTGAGTGGTTAAACTGAGAAACACTGCTGCCCTGATGGCAAAGCTATCAGTAAACTAAGAGGCAAGTTATGCATGTATCATGTGTACCCTCCTAGAGGTTGGCTAGATATATTATACATGAAGCAAATGTTTAGTGTATTTAATCAAAAGGATTTTACAGCAGAAATGCTGAACTCACATTTGAAGGTGCACTCAAGTGAGAATGATGAAAAAGGTGACTGTACAATACAATATTTGCCAAGGATCACACAATTTGAGACCTGTTTCCGGGTCAGGTACATTACGGTTAGGTTGAGTAGATCATTCAAGCTACTCAAAATGCAGGTCTAGTAACATTTTTATAATTTCTCATGGCCTGGTGGTACTTAACTTTCAACTTTTGAGGATCCCCAATTAATCAATGCTGGAAATTGGGGACCATCACAATCATTATTGGAATCTGGGAGCTTTTGAGGCAATATCAGAATTCAGGGACAATGGCCTAAGCAATTTCAATGATTTGAACTGTAAAACAATACAAAAAAAATACAAAATCCATCTAATAAAAACCCCAAAAAGTATTACTTTTTTACTTAATTCACAAATATTTAATAAAAGAATTGTCCATACTACATACTGTTTAATGTACTACCATTGGTCCACCAAATCAATCTAAGGATTGAAACTTAATTTTTAGGTTCAATTTCAAATTACTTCACATTTATAAAAATGTTTTAAAGTAAATTTTTCTTCTTTATTTATATACACTATTAATGTTTTTCATCTGCTAAGCAGTTCCTCACTCGCTGCTTCTGTTATTCCAGCACTGGGCCAGGACACCCTCAATATGCAATGCAGACCGGACCCTCAGAAGTCTCTGACCAGAGGCTAAGATCCACCATCAAACAACAATCTCCTGCATCAGTTTCTGAACACAGATGTTTGGTGTTTGGTATAGCTGCCAACTGCCATAACAATAAGGACTCCATGTCTTTACCAAGATATCAATTAAAACAGTTTACTTTGCATCATTGTCCTTTTGCTGAATAAATTAGCCTACTTACATGGCAAGTAACCAGGTTTCACACTGGTGCCAAAGTATTCCCTTCTTTCCAACAGTGCTGGACCAAATAAAAATAAAATGAAAAAAAATTACGCACTTTTAAAAGTGAAGGGTCGGAGCACAAAGATTTCCCCAGTGCTCTCCCTATGTCCTCATTTGATGCCTTACTCCTTATTCCTTTTGCACGCCCCACTTTTCCTCTTCTCCTAATCTGGGGCAGACTATGTCAGCAGCAACCTCTTGCACCACTTACTCTACTGTCACCATTTCAGCTCACCTTGGTAAATTTCTGCTGCTGTTCCCCAGGCTTTAATTCTACCAGTCTTCCCAAAAGGTTGATTGTGAGCTGCAAGTAGCTTGCAGGCCAAGCCCAAGTAGCTCACAAATGATAAATGCCTGTAAACGGGCCTGAGAATATACAGTTGCTCGCTTGATAAGGCAGGTGTTTAAAAACATGGAGAAGGATTCTGTGAGGTCTTGAAAGTATAAAGTGCAAGATGATGCAGTCTAGCCTCTTTTGAATACATTTTAATCACTGATTTTTTCCTTTAATTTTTCCTTTGCTTTCATGCCTCTCGTTCTCAATTTCTTGTATCCTCGTTCTTCCTATCTTTACAGGGTCACCTTTTTCTTTGCCTCCATTATTTTCACTTGGTTTCTTTTATTGTCTTTTATTGTCTATTTTACTCTTTCTATGGTTTGCATACCTCTACTCTCTTCCCTTTTTAGGGAAAGCATAATTGTAGGGACCTCAATACTTTTAAGTATACTTCTTCTTCTGTGGGCTTTCCAGACATTTCAATTGTTAGTTTTTGCCATTTAAAAATCATTGCTTGCTAGTGGTCAGTCATGCCTCTTTCTGCCTCCTTCTGTATAAGGACACTTTGTCCTGTTTATCTAGTCGACTTATTTTTTTTACTTTGTTTCCTGCTCTTGCCCAGGGCTTCCCTTTACATTTGCAGAACATTCTTGCTAAGCTGAGTGGTAAACAAGGGTATAAATCAGTCTTATCTTGGTCACATTTGGTCTTAGTGGACTCTCTGCACCCTCTCAGCTGCCTGGCTGCTGCCTTTCCTTTACCAACTCTACAAGAGCTCCAAAATCATTAGAGACAGCACTCACTTCCGCTCCATACTGGAATCCAACTCGCAGCTCCATCAGTGCACCTCAGTTCACACACTCCAAGCTCTCAGCTATGCCAGTGCCAGGAACCCCACGTGCTGTCTGCCAGAGCACATCAGTTCTTGCAGTTAGTACAATCTGCTGCCCAGTACTGGGACCTCAGGTGCAGCTCCATCAGTGCACCTCAGTTCACACTCCAAGCTCTCAGCTATGCCAGTGCCAGGAACCCCACGTGCGGTCTGCCAGAGCTCATCAGTTCTTGCAGTTAGTACAATCTGCTGCCCAGTACTGGGACCTCAGGTGCAGCTCCATCAGTGCACCTCAGTTCACACTCCAAGCCCTCAGCCGTGCCAGGGCCTGGAGCCCCAAACATGCGGTCTGTCAGAGCACCTTGGTTCTTCCAGTCAGTACACTCTGCTGCTCTAGTAGTGGGACCACCGGCACAGCTCCATCAGTGCTCCTCAGCTCTAAGCCGGCAAGGCTACTTTTTGATTTCCTATACTGGGCCCCCCCTCACATACAGGTCCATTACAGCACCACAATTCTAATATTCAGTCCCACTGCCAAACCAATACTGGACCCAAAAGAGCAAAACACAGCTCAGCCAGTGCACCTCATGTCTAACATCAACGCCAGTTAACAGGAGCCACCACAGCTCTGCCAGAATCCATCAATTCGGAAATTCAGTGCACATTTCTTTTCAGTACTAAGGCTCACACGCCCTTCAGGACCCACTGGTTCAGAGGCAATGCCATTACCATGCTGGGCCCCACTTGCAGCTTCACCAGGCAACCTCCAGGCTAACACTCTGCAGCACTGGCACGCCAATACTAGGTTCTAAACATAGCTCTAGTAGCATACCTCACTTCACACCTTGTGTGCCAGTTACTATTCCAGTACTGCAGCCCACATACAACTCGTGTCAGTGCATCTCAACCCTAACCTGAAGCATCCCATTATTCCAATACCAGCCATTACACACCCCTCAGTTTCTCATTCCGCAGCCGCATTTTTTGCTATTCCAGCACTGGGCCAGGACACAGCTGTCTCTAAACCCTCAAACCGGATCTGAAGCGCCCCAATATTGCTGTTTTGGGGTTCACATACTACTCTGCTAATGCACCTTCTGCTGTTCTGCGGTGTCCCCTGCTGTTATGCAGTGCTTCTGTTTGAGGACGTGGAGGAGCCAATTAAATTTATTCTTTGCTGCCATCGTCATTTGGAGGGTCTGTTTGATATCAGTTCTTTCCTTTACCTCTCAATGTTTTTTCTCCTCCACTTTTTTCCTGCTCCTAAAATCCACATGCTAAGTTTTGCTCTTTCAACTGTTTATTTCTACTTTTTTTTTTATTTCTCTTGCTACCTCCACTTTCAAACTTGCAAAAACATGGTTATTTCTTTCCTTGTTTCGTTCCTCTTTTTTCTTCATTAGGCGATCATTCTTTAACTGATTTTCTTTCCCCTTCGTTCTTTGTCTTTATTTGGTATTTCCTTTGACTCAGTATGCATCCTTTCAATTTGTTTCCAGATTTTCCTTCCTTCCCCTGGTGTTTTTCTTATCTTTAGCTGTCAACTGGTACTATAAATCCTTTTTCCCCAGTCTATGTGGAAACTAAAAGTTTCTTGCTGGCACCCGAAGTGTCAAAGTGGTTTTCCCATTCTGTCTCTCTGGGAAATATGTCAGTACAGACATGCCCTGGTTCTTTTGTGGCTTATTTTTCTTACCATCTTTTTTCTCTAATGTACATTTTTCTCTTTTCACACTTCACTATTTTCTTCCTCTAGCTTACATTCACCAGCTCTTCCATTTTTGTCTTACACATTCACTGTTTTAGTTGTGCTTTCATTTTCTTGTTTTTTTCCTTTTTTATTCTTCTTTGCGACCCCTTCTTTCTTCCTTTTGTCTGCTATTTGCATTTTGCTTCTCTTTCTGCTCCATCCACTTTCTCACCTGAGGCCTAGTTGTTAACGAAGCAACATGTGCTGTGGCACCGGGCAGAGAGACCTACAGACCTCACTCAACTCTAATTACTGCTGTTTTCCTATCAAAATTCCAGTCAACCATTTTCCTTTCTTACTCCAGGGCCCATGACAGTGTTACTAGGCCACTTGCCCTCACCATCTTTACTCCCGCTTCACTCTTTCCTTTCACCCTCCAATGTGTCCCACGTGATTTTTGTTATGGTGTTTTTAGCATTACTCTCGAATGCCAAAAGTTTATTTCTGATAAAGAAATATGATAATTGTTTATGTTTTAAGACAGAGGAAGAAGGTACATGGATGGTCTTTAGTTAATTGCTGGGACACTGGAATTCTATTGCAGGAAAAGACTAAATTAAGCAGGGTTGACCACTTTATGTGGCAAGAGAAGTTCAGTTATTAATTTACAATGCCAATAGTCCTAATTCAAGAAAGTGTGAGACCTATTGCATTGCAAATGCTTGTTTTATTTGATTCCCTTTATTTTGCTGCATCTAATTTTTCTAATTATGTTTCTCCTTTCTCTCATTTACTTTGTTCTCATTCTCTTCTTCTCAGTCTCCTCCATTTATTTTTGATTGTTCCACCCTCGATTTCTCCTCTACTTACTCTTTTGTCATAGGTCTTAATTTATCTGCACTATTTCAATTGTATCTTCTTTCATCCTGTTATTCATTATTTCACTTGTTTTTACTTATTGTACTTTGTTTCTCTTTCTACTACCACTAGTGTTCATTCTCTATGAATGTTTATTTTTTCCCCTTATCCTTTCCATATTTTCAATTCCTTTCCTGGTTCTTTAATTTCACTTGCTTTCTAATTTATGTTCTTTTCCTACTGTCTTTATTTCTCCCCTTCATTCCTTTGACTTTTCTTCCCCTTTCGTTTTCTTTATTTCTTCCTCCATCTTTTGCTCCTTTGTTTTAGTTTGTCTTCATTATTTCTCTCCTTAATCTGCCCATTTCCTTCTTGATCAAATTACTTACTTTCAGTAACACCTTGTGTTGAAGCCATAGATTCCCTTCCTTAGAATATTTCCCAAGCATCATGCTGGATCTGAAAAAAATTAGTGAGCAGTACCAGTGTGATAGAGGGTGTCGTCATCAATGCAGTGTGACCTGCACTGTGCCTTAATCAGTGTCACCCCAGTTTCTTTTCACGACTTTCCACGCCAGGAGCGTCCACTGGTGTGTAGAACTAGGGCCCTGAAGAGGAGGCAGATATGCACCTGCAAAACCCTTTGCAGAGTTGGCCGGTAATGAATCTGCGGCTAGATAGTCTACTAGATAAGGCATTATCAATATTAACTTTTGTTCCTCTGCTAGATACTTCTAGCTGCAGATCCCTTGCCTTAATAGATACCCAAACATTACCTCTGGAGGTGGGTCTGCAAACTCGATTTAGTTTGTCTGCAGGGAAAAAAGATATTTGGAAGCTCAGACGACAATACCTGCAGATCACGGACCATCCATGCTGAAGCAATTGCCACCAGAAAGGCAGTCTTGATGGTAAGAAGTCTAAGAGTAGGTATGAAGTGGCTCAAAGGGAGCCTACATTAGAAACCTAATAACCAAGTTAAGGTTCCATTGAAGCACAACAAAGAAAGCTGGAGGAAAGAAGTGCTGTAAACCTTTAAGGAGCCTATTCACAATAGGCTGGTCTGGGAGCCATAGGAAGGCAGAGATTGCAAATAACCCATTAATATGCCCAATGCAGAGCCTGCTGTCCAGAGCAGCTCTAAGGAACGGGAATGTCTGAGAAGGGGTCAGGTGTTATTTTGACACATTTATAGTGGACCCCAGCAAGCCTAAGAGGTCCATCCTAGTCTGAAGGATGAAGACTACCACCTGGGGCGAGCCCACTTTCACCAGCCAGTCATCAAGGTAGGGGAAGACAGACACCCCTGGTCTCCACAGATGAACTGCAACCACTGCCATCACCTTGGTGAACATCCAATGGGCACTGGTATGGCAAAAGGAAAGAACAGCAAACTGGAAGTGCTAGTGGCTTACCGTGAACTGCAGGCAACAACTGCGGGATGGCATGATGGGAATGTTCAAGTATGTGCCCTGCAAGGCCAACATTACCATCTAGCCTCCCAGGTCCAAGGCAGAGAGGACTTTAGCATTTTGAATTTCTTGATTTTCAGGAAAAAAATGAGGGTTCAAGTCTAGGATAGGCTAGGATGAAGGCCTCCATCCTTCCTGAGGAAAGAAAAGTAGAAGGTGATAACCACAACCTACTTTTCATGCTGCCACTATGGCTCCCCTGGTCAGGAGAGATTCCACTTCCAGACAGAGTAATGAGATGTGGTCCTCCATTAGCCGGTCTCAAGTGGGTGGCAAGGGTGGAAGGCAGCCATGAAGGGGAGGGAGGACCCCCTTCAGACAACCTGGAGAACCTAGAAATCATATTCTGGACCTGCAGGCCATGGCATACCTTGCCTCCTACTGGACGCCCATTATGGTTGAAGGGAAAACGAAAGGGGTTTGGAGGCTGCAGTGTGCGGAGGAGTGGAGTAGTTTACCTGACCCAGGAGGTCTGTGGGTACCGCGACCATGGCCATGCAGGGGTTGGGAAGGTTATGTGCCATGGTGGCTGCGTGGATAGATACACAGCTGTTAGCCTCTTGGCAGCAAAGGTAGTACTGGAGTTAGAGAAGGCACATGAAAAGGCTCAAGGGCCTGGCCACAGCTCTGCTGTCCTTGAAGTGCTGTAGTACCAAGTCCACCTTGTCTCCACAGAGACGAGCAATCAAAGGGCCTGTACATCAGCAGAACCTAGACTTACCTCTGAAAATCCACTGGTTCTAAACCAGGTATGGCAGAAAGGGCCACAAACTGAAAACACTGCCTAGTGAGTAGGCTGTATCCCGCCCCACCCGGTATGGCAAACTTAGCTGCGTACCTTCCCCCAGCAACAGCTTGAGTGCATGGCTCAGGTCTTTTCCAAGACCAAAAGCAGCACCTGCACAACAGCAAATGAATGGGAGTATCAGCCCAAAAGGCACTGGTTTACAGACCTCAGTGTCAGGATGGTGGAATAAAATATCTTTCTCAAGGTATCCAACGTCTTAGAATCTCTGCCCAGTGGAATGGTAGGGAATGCAGCAGGAGGTGAAGGCTTGGCTCACCACGCTCTGGGGTGGGTGCTGGGTGAGAAAGTTGGAGTCCCAGGGATTAGGAGATGGCAGCAGGCAACCATTCTATTCACAGAAGCCCCTTTGCAGGGCTTGGACCAGGCCCAGAATAAGACATCTGTGAGGACTTTAATTAGACAGGAGAGCAGCTCAAGAGGAGACTCTTGACTGAGGCGCACCGTCATGATGTTCACCCTGACAGCCACAGAGGGAATCTGAAGTTCTAGGACCTCAGCCACCCTTCTCACCACCATAGCAAATGAGCTTCCCTCCTCCACACCCATGGTAGGAGGAGACCAAGCTAGTTTAACTGAGGTGCCCAATCTACTAGCATCAGTCAAATCCTCATGTGTCAGTGACATCTAGGGGCAGATATTTCTCAGCACCCAGTTTCTCCCAGTCATTTCCAAGCTCTAGCTCACAGGAATAGGGCATATGCTCCTTTCTGGATGGCATGCCTCCAGCTGGAGCCTAAGTCTGCTTCAGACAACACCCATCCAGCTCCGCGTCGGAATATAGGATGAGTAGGGGGCTGTGCCGATAGCACTGCGACTTGTACCAGAGAAGGTAGAGGTGGCTCAACCAGCACCGGTCCGGATCAGTCCATGGATCCAAGGGGCTCAACTAGCGGCGGAGGGTGGGTTGGTGGGGCAAAACTACCAACAGAAGACAAGTGGGGCCCCTCCCAAGCCTGTGGGGCCCAAGGCCACTCCAGCAGCAACAGCTGCCCACAAATTAGATGCATGGCCTCTTGAAATTCATGGAGTTGAACAGCAGTCCCTCTGGCGACTGGAAACTTGGGGCGGTATGGAGACAGGCTTAACTTTGGAGCCAGGCCTCAAATGCCTTACTCCCTCGTCTGATGACTTTGGCAGAGTGAATTTGAAGACTTATGCAACTTCTTGTTCTTTCTGTACTTGTGGGTCTTACCTGAAAGCCCGGACAACTTCAGAGTCCCAAGTCCTTCCTCTCAACCAGGATACAGCATATGGCATCGCACATCAAGCAGCCAGGAGCTTGAGGAACCACTCCCCCAAGGCATTGGGGTGGATGGCATGACAAAAGCAGGTCTTGCCGTGGTGGTCGTGCTTGAAGCACAAGAGGCATACAAGTTGTGGGTCCGTCACCAGTATTTAAAGGTGACTGGCACCACAGGGAGTAAAGGCAGTCTTTCTAGTGGATATCCTGTTTGCACTACGCCAGTGCGCCTTAAGGTGATTTTCTTACCACCTTGGAGACTGGCCCTGTTACATGGATTACTGCACGATCAGCAATAACACTGATGGTACACTATTTTCTTTTGCTGCTTCGCACTCCTGGGTATGTTGTATCTTCCTCTGGCATCTTGCTGTTTCTTTGCATGTCTGCACAGGACAGCAACCTGGAAGGGGATTCTTTATATAGGGCTACTTCAAGCCAAAGGGGAATTATTTATTTAATTGATAGAACGCAAACTCCACAGGCAGATTGGAGCGCTTTAGTGACCACCAGTTAAATTTGCACGCCCATTCTTAAATTCTTCCCAATTTTAGCGTTTGAAAAATATACAAACTGGTGACTTTAAAATACAAAAAAACACAGGGGAACCCTCAAAGTGGCTCTCCACGCATTGCAGGAGAGCAGATACTCCAATATTGACTGCACTATGGAAACGCGTCCCATAATGCTTTGCGGGGCATTCCTTTTACAACACATTTTTGTCCATAACTCAGCATGTGGTGGTCCTAGGGCAACGGGACCGCCACCAAAACGTGCAGCACTGTGTGCTCTTTAATGTTCTGGGTACACACACTAGGCTGGGGACCCCAAAATCATAAGCTCTCCCACTAGTCAATGTTTAAGCTCATGGCTGGAGCTTTTGCTTTACAACTGGGAGTAGTTTGTATTTTAAGGGCCTTGTTTTTAATAATATTCTAGCAGGCCTGCAAATGTGTAATGCACCATGCCTTCTATGGGCTGAATATATGGTTACACTGCAATGCTTTTTTCATGTGGTTATGACCTCTAGGGGCTGACTATATGGTTACGTGACCATGTTTCTTCCAAATGCTATTTTTATTGTGGTACCCTCTAGGGGATGTTCGGACCATTACAGAATGCCAAGTGTATGAGAAAATGCACAAATGCAGTTTATTTCTGATAAAGGTTTAATGTTCTGCAAGACTAAATACTTAAAAGGTCCAAAAGTCGAGATCTATTGGCTATGCCAATGCTTGTTTTAAGCAGAGCTCACTCAAGGCTTCTGTACTAAAATTATCTAAAAACAAACAGTCCAAGATCAAAAAAGAACAGGCCTCGAAAAAAACACTTGCATTGGGAGTCTTATTTGATCAGGTCAAGCTATTTTTAATACTTACTCATCCCTTCTGGCAGTTGACACTGAACAGGTGTTCTGTTCAGTTGAAAAGTGGATGGCCAATAAAAGATGCCTTTAAATCTTGTTCTTATGTCACATTTGCCCTGCGTTCACAGGCAGGTAAAAAGTCAGTTTTTCTTACACTTTTTCCTTATGACTGCAGAGTTCCAGGACTTTGTAAGGTGAACTGTGTGACCTGCTGCTTAGAACGCAATATAAAAGGAGATAGGGTGTACGTTTTTTCCTAACACACAACATTTAAATGACTACCTCAACTGTGCAAACCTTTCAAAATATATTTCAGTAGTTGTGAAAGTCTTTATATTTCTGTGTGATGAAAAAAAATATTTTAGTAAGATGAAAACAAATCAGAGTACTTTGTGTTCATATGCAAAGGATATGTTTTCTGAAACCCAATTTTCAAAGATTGCTAATACACTACATAGTATCACTAAAGCTGCAGGTTAGTGGAGAGGTTTTTAGGACATTTCTTGGAAAGTTACTGTGTGAAGATGACAACGGGTTACCATATCATGGTTTAGTAATATATTTATTAAAATTGATTATTTAAACAAACTGCCATCAGGGCAACAGTGTTTCTCAATGTTAGTAAACTAAAAGAAGTCCTAGGTTATTTGGGCTAGACAGCATGGGTATGTGGGCTAGATTCTTGTGGTGCATGCAGCAAACTTTAGTCTACTTAATCAAACAAGAGGTTTTTTGTACTGCAGAAATGCTGAGCTCACATATTTGAAGGTGCACTCATATGAGAATGAAGAAAAAGGTGACTAAACTAATTGCCTAGGATCCCACAATTTGAGACCAGTTTATGGGTCAAGTATATTACAGTTAGGTCAAGTAGATCATTTAAGTTACTTGACCTACAGGTCTAGTAACACTAATTTTTTGAGCCCTGGAAGAATCTTAATGTGATTCACAGATTGTGGTGCCACAAGCAGTTCTATACAAAATTGAAACTCCCAAGAGCATGCCACTTAATACACCATTGATCATGATTTGTAAAAAAAAAATTATCAAGTTTGTGATCCTTTTAAATACTCTATGTTGTGTTGTAACTCACTCCCCCTCTCGAATGGTTATGAACATTGTTTAATTTCTTTGAATGGGTTGTATCAGTAAACAGATTCTTATTTTGAAAGAGCCATGTAATCACTATTTGCCCTTGATGGAGACATTACTCAATAGAGAACACGTTGGTGCCTTTTTCCGAAAGTTAAAAGATTGAGTTTATTTTAAAATTACAAGTTACGATTTAAAGAAGTCTCCAGAGTGATATCTACTCAAAATCAAAGTGGCCTCAAACCAATTTTGTAGGAGTTTAAAGCAGTGGGATATAGTCACATCAATTTTGTTTGAGATCTGATTAGTCTGAATTAGAGCCTTTCTTTCCTGGGTTAGCCCTCACAATAGGAAAGGTTGGAGAACCCTTAGCAGCCACCCCCCTAACTCAACATACTGATTTCCATGCAAGCCTTATTTTTGTTAGAAATAATAAGTGTTCACTACAGTGTTACATTTTAGAAGTATCTGGGTATGCTTATTAAAATCTATTCCAAAAGTTCTCCGTATTTTGAAGGAGCAGAGGAGGGACAATTCCAATATATCTAAAGGGGGGGCCAGGGCTCGAAAAATCCACTGGACCTCCTGCATTGGCAAGTTTTACTTGATCAGATCAAGCTATTTTTAATACTTGCCCCTTCTGGCGAGTAGACAATGAACAGGTGTTTAGTTGAAAAGTGGAGTGGCAATAAAAGATGCCTTTAAATCTTGTTATGTCATTTGCTCTGTTCAGACAGAGGTCAAAAGTCAGTTTTTCTTAAATTAGTTTTCCTTCTGACTGCACAGTTCTACGAACTTGTAATGTGAACTATGACTGGCTGCTTAGAATGTAAAATAAAAGGATATAAGGTGTCAACAACATTTAAAGAACTAGGTCAACTGTGCAAACACTTCAAAATAGATTTAAGTTTTATCAAATCCGCTATGAATCAGTAATGTGATTATTAATTAAGGAAATGTAGATATTGCTTTACTGTTGTACACGATTTTATAAGTATTTTTATTTTACATTGATTAGTAGGTTTAAGTGGTAAACTTAGATTTTATAGATTTAATATATTTGTCTTTGAATTATACAAATACATACTGTATACCATGATGATTTTTATGTATGTATGTGTACTTTTATGGCAGTATGCCGAATAAAGTTATTTTGACTGACTGATTTCAGTAGTTGTGAAAGCCCCTTTTTATATTTCCAAGTGATGAAAATATATTTTAATAGGATGAAAACAAATCACAATACTTTACATGTTGATGTGCAAAGGATGTTTTCTGAAACCCAATTTTCACAGATTGTTAATACACTAAAGTTATCAGTAAAGTTGCAGGTTAGTGGAGAGGTTTTCTGACATTTCTTTTTAAAGTTACTGTGTGTAGATGACAATATATAACCACATCATGGTCTAGTAATATTTATTTAAATTGAGTGTTTAAACAAACTGAGAAACACTCCTTCCCTGGTGCCAAGGTTAGTAAACTTAAAGAAGTCCTAGGTTAAGTGGGCTTGACCTCATGGGTATGTAGACTAGATTCTTGTGATGCTTGCAGGTCTACTTAACCAAATATAAGAGTTTTTTTGTACTGCAGAAATGCTGAGCTCACATATTTGAAGGTGCATTCATATGTGAGAATTAAGAAAAAGGTGACTCTAAACTATTTGCCTAGGATCACACAATTTGAGACCTGTTTATGGGTCAAGTAAATTACAATTGGGTTGAGTAGACTATTTAAGTTACTCGACCTGCAGGTCTAGCAACATTATTTTTCGAGCCCTGGAGGCCTTCAGTAAAATCTTTACCATCCTCTTTCATTACCCTTCGACTAGAACTATTCTTTGGAAGCACCATCAAGGCAAACACCATAGCTAGTGCTGGAGTTATGTCAAGTAATAAATTACCAATTCAAAAAGTTCTGCAGACCGGCTCAACTTAGGTGCCTAAAGCACTTTTCTTCATTGTGGCGGTCCCTAGCTGGAACAAAACAAAAATTGGGTTCATGATTTCTTTTCTTTTTTTTTGGGGGGGGGGGGAAATAAGATGGCTTAGGTAATCTTTGTCTTGTTAGCTAAAGACTTCAGCCTTTTATAAACACCCTACACAAAAAAAGAAAGCTTGCATAAGCTAGAATGCAGTTTCTAGGCCTCAAGCTTCTGACACTCAATTTAGTAGAGTCCGGGACACTTCATGGTAGTCTGCTTCCTCAACTAATAGGCTTCTCATATTCCTAGAGCACATCATTGGCTCTTGGCAGGAGACAGGATGTGTTGTGCATAGTATAGTTCCTCCTCTGTGCTGCCACCAATAATCCATTCTTCTGCCCAAACCCTTCTAACCATAAGCAGGTATACAGGATTACTCTTCTCCATCACCCGCGCTTGGTGGAGAGCGAGCTTTCCAAAATACATTAAGTACCATTTAGGGGCTCATGCTAGAATTCTCCCTGGGTAGGCTAACTGACTGTTCAGCCAGGAAGATCAAAAGACTAGCCAGCACAATGATATTGGAGACTTCGTTTTGCAGCATTTTTCTATTGAAGACATTCAGCACAAATCTTACTCCTTTATTCACTAGCTTCAATCTACAGAGGCAATGTCTTCTACTGCAGACCCCTCGTACACCTTCTTTGCAAGCAGGTACACCCCATCTTACCTTCCCAGAGGACTTGAAAGATGGCAAGAACCAAAGCTCTGAGAAGTCCAATCAGTTACTGGCTAAGCAAGTCAGCTGCACCACAAATGGGAGGAAAAGCTCATGGTGTGGGTGCTGCTAGGGCCTGAAACAAGTGACCAACAAGGATGCCCAAGTAGTGCAGCATGTCTCACCATACACATGCTATGCAGGTTCTCACACTCCTTAAGTCTTTTCTGACCAGCTAGGGACCATCAGTGTCACTAAGGGCCATATGTACGAACACTTTTTCCCAAAGACACAGAATGGGGAAAAACCTTTGCTACATCTGGCCCTAAATGACTTCACATCTGATTCTCGCTCACTTCTTACACTGATAATATACAAATTGTCTCTGTGACAAAGTGAGCTTGACAGACACAAGGTTCCATGATGTGAGCTATCAATGACTGTATGGCCAACAACTGCACCCAACGACATTCTAGTCCAATTCATGGTGGCCATAAGAACTGGGAACCCTTCCAACTCCTGTCAGGAAGGCACATAACCTTGGAGTGACAGGCGACAACAGACATGGGGATGAAATGAACCAAGTCACTTCATCCTCATTCTATACTCTGGAAGACGATTAAAAAAAAATCTTGCCGTTAATACCATCCAATCTGCAGAAAACAGTAGTTACATCCAAGTTTCTCAAAACTAGATTGCAAAAGTTTATACATCAAACGTGCAACAATATTTTTTTTAATTGCAGGTACTTCAGAACGCAGCAGCACAGCTCCTCTTAGGAATTCTAAAATTCAAATCCACTTCTACAGCATAAATGTTACATTGGCTGCTGGTAGGACAGAATTGTATTTAAAAGCACTTTGTTCTCTTTAAGGCCCTCCACAGTATTGGACCAGACTACCTAACAAATTTAACTGGTATCTGCCATCTAGAGCATTACGATGCTCTGCAGCCAAGAATGGAACACTCAAAATTCAGATGCGCTTCCTGGGGAGGAAGGAGTTGTGTCTAGTGCATCAAAAACTAGAATTCCTTGCCTCTCCATCTTAAAATGGATGAACAACCTGCTTTTTTTTTTTTTAGCAAAGCTTTAAAAACTTGGTCATTCAGCTCTAAATGAGCTCTGGCATTATGCCTCTAGAAGCCGCTGTTAATAGTCAGCTGCAATGAGTTTGGCATTAGATTCTGTTGAGCTAGTACCAAGACATCTCTGGGTAAACGTACGCTTTAGAAATAAATTTACCATAACAGCTTCAACCCAGACAGAATTAAACTTAATGCCATGCTCATTCTCTTGGCTTCTTCCAGATGACCAGGTTGCATTCCGTGGCACATGACTGCTGCATTCGTGAAACCAGCAAACTTGCACAGCTGTGGCATCTTTTATCCACTTATTGATTTCAGTATGGAACTCAAAGCACATTTGGTTCAACTGATATCACATTAAATAATGGCCTGGTTGCCTTGGTCTAATGACCCGCAGTTATGCTCTTGGTATCATGCAAAGTCTTAAAGGAGGCCTACCACAGAATTTCAATGCAATCAAGTGGTCATAACATCAAGACCCCAATAGAGAAATTAAAACATCCGAGAAATCACAAACACAAATAAGCACCTAGAATTCAAAATATCTGGCAATCAGTGGTGCAGATACAGCTTAACTTTCCACTTAGGTCAACAATGACGATCCAGTGTATAGCAAGTCATCTGTAAAATGCACAGATTAGCAAAAGCAGCCGGTCACCTGGGTAAAAACAAATTGTTTTACCTCAAAACACTGCACTGGTCACCTGCATCGAGCAGCATTTTGCACATTCATTAGTGAATGTGCCACCGACAAAGTTTACATACATTGGCCTGCAAGGTTGATACTTTGAATACCTGGGTTTTAGAAGCTCCCACCCACAACAGGAAATATGAACATTGACCCAGAAGAGATGAGGCTGTCACCATCAGGAAGCCTTCAGAAACAAAAGCTCAGCTTTTAGATGATACTCACTTGATACCAGCTGTCATGCTCTGTGCTTGCTGCTGGGTGCCATTGTTGATTGTGCTGGTGTTCTTCAGATGATTAATTTGCTGAGAATGCATCCCCCCACCACCTGGTCCGACACTGGGCTTCATAGGGCCCCGTAGCTGCCCATTCTGACTGTTCAGACCCATTATAACAGGGTTCTCCGTTCTGGCGGTAGTCATTTTCTGTATATTGTCTTTTCAGAAAGTTTTGCCAGTCCAAACGTTGAAAGTCAGTACAAAAACTGTAATAACAGTTTATTAAGCTCTTCAAAATGAAGAGATAAATAAGTCTCGCTCAATATATGAGTCCTTTTATTGCAATGCCGGCAAGCGCACTTTTAAGTCTCTGAATGGCTAAGTAGCTCGCTCTGACAATCCGAACTTTTTCTTAAAACAAAAAAGCCTTCTAAACAAGAACTATATCCAAATCCAGTCGCTTCAATCTGAAAGAAAAAGAATAAGACATCACTAACGTTGTTAAACCAATTCTAAGTCAAAAGCAACAGCTTTAGATAATTGGATCTAGTTAGTAAAAAGCCCCACGTAAGAGATTTCAGAATAGTTGGCCGAATAGAATATTTTGAATACAAAAAAAAAAAGTTTAAGAAGATCAACTGTTTACCGCAATTAAGCCTGCAGCCGAATTGGATCGCTGAATAACAGGACAGAATAAAACGAGTAACTAGTCTCTGAATAGCTAACGTAAACAAGGGTTTGTAGCCCGAATAAAAATAATGTGTTGTTGTAGAATAGGACTTTTAGTCTTCTTTCTAACATCTCCCCCTACCTCTACAAACAGGTGGTGCTCTTGAAGAGCAGAGGACGCCGCCCCGACAAGACTAACACAAAGGAAGCTGATTATTTTAACTAGTTACTGGTATTGACTGTAACTAGAACAAGCATATGCAATAGATCTCGCATTTGCTGGAGTTGGAGCTATAGTCAATGTAAATTTATAACTGGACTTCTCTTGCCACATAAATTGGTCAACCCTGCCTCATAATTTGGTTGTTTCCTGTCACAATTTGTGGCTTTGCATACAACTAAAGCACTTCCATTTACCTTCGTCCTCTATCTGCAGACGAAAATTAAAGTGTTGCTATTTAGCATCCTAATCTAAATCTGCCATGCTAATTCCAACAGAATACCAGTTTCACTACCCCATCAGATTTGTTGGCTAACTCAACCATGAAAGAAATTAAAAAGACAGGGAATAGAGGGAGGGGTTATTATGGCTTCCACACTAACCTACTGCGGGGAACCAGAGATGGAGACAGAAAAGCAGGTTGTAGTGAACGCTTTGAAGGTGGTCTGGTTGTCCTAGGACCAACACAGGCGGAGTTATAAGCAAACCTGTTGTGTAAAAGAATGCCCTGCAAAGCACTGTAGGACAACCAAGTGCAGCAAGTATTGTTAAAGATTAACTGTAATGCTCAGAACAGCTCCCAGAGGACACCACAACAAAAATATCATTTGTAAGAAATATGGCCATGTAACCATATTATCCCTAAGGGTGATAACCACATGAAAATAGAATGGCACAAAGTAATGTAATGCAACCATATAGTCGGCCCCTAGCGGGGTAGTGCCTTACACATTCAGGCCTACTGCAATACTAAGACCCTTAGAACCCAAACTGCTCCAAGCTGCAAAACAAAAGTTACAACTGTAAGATAGCTTAAAAGGGGACTTTATGGTGGGAGGGGTTATTAAGTTTGGGCCCCCTTTAACTTAGTGTAGAGACCCAGAGCTATACACAAAGAGTCTGTACTGAGCAAAAGTGTTTTGAAAAAGAAAGCTTGCAAAGAATTATGGGGCTACTTTTCCCCAAGCACAGTAAATATTTTAGTATTGGCTCTCTCACTGTGCCTGGAGAGCAATCTTGAGGATTTGTGTTTTTTAGTAAAGCATGTATCAATTAAGTGTGTTTTTGGGGAAGCTACTAAGCGGAGAGCCGAAAGAAATGACTGACTGGGTAAGTGTGAACACTGTGACCAGCACTTCAATACCACCAATGGAGATTGTGCTGTTGGCCCCGTGAGTGCCATGGCTGCCATGGAGCACGAAGGAGAGAGCCCAAAGGAAAGAAAAAAAAAAAAAAATGTTAACCCACACTGAAGTATATCTGCAATTGTGCAATTATCCATGTAACAGGGTCATCCTGCAAAGCAGAAACAAAACTGCACCAAGGCGGGACAAACAAAGCAATTTCCAATAACCAACAGATTTTTGAAATACAAACCCATAAATTAGTTAAAGTGATTGGCGTGAGGTGGGCCCACAATACTTTCTACAGGTCAAAGCACGTGCGCGCTCGACCTAAAAATGGCTGCATGTTTGTGCTATATATGCAACAGTGCCACATAGGGTGAAGGGTATGCCCTGTACCACAAGTACATATAACAAAGGCTTTCAGTCACCTATACACGCAATCTATTCATTCACACATTCACAGATTTCCCAAAGACCACACTCACTCACATGGCAGCCCTGCCATAGTATCCCTAGTTAAGATTTTGTCCAAACCATAGTATGCGCTCAACAGGCATTAGGCTTAAAGTCAAAGAAACTGGGCAAGGGTAACAATCCAGGAGAAGCTTAGCCTTTAGGAGCTCACAATGGTTTTCACTGATCAGAACTAGCTCTCACTACTGAAGAGGTTGGAAACCCCTGACCTAGGAGAAACCTACACCATCATACCCCACACGAGCTGCAAAGTAGTTATTTCAACTTCAGGAGTGCCGACAAAACTTCCCAGGAACCAAACTATTTCTTTTGAAACAATTGACAAAGGAGCATTGATCATAATGTTAACGTCATTGGAGAGGCAAAGTTGTCAACTTATACCGTCCTTAACTTCCTGGAACTTTTTTTAAATTAAAAAACGTAGACATTTTTAAAGAAAGCTATGAAAAAAAAACAGAAGTTTTTCATGGTATGCAAAGCGTTTGTCTAATCAGACTGTCGTCAGGCCAGACCAGACCAATAGCCTCCAAGACGTTGGTGCGCACAAGAGCAACAGAGACTGTACAAAACATGTTCTCACAGCAAAGGCAGTATTGACACAGACTACATCAATGTGATGAATTCTTTCAGATGATCCACTCATATGTGGAACTGCCCGTCTGCCAAGCTCTACTCACAGCTATGCAACTACCAAGCAAGAGCAAACTATCCAGGAGCTATCATGCGAGTGCTGTACTAGTGCTTTTACAAATCAGACTAGCTGGTGTATAAGCAGTTTACCAATGAGAGTGCATGCTGTTTGAGCACTGAGCACCCAAGCTGGCTGTGGCACCATGGTCCGCATAACTACCAGTACAAGTACCAGCCTGAGTATGTAATTACTCTGTGGCACTAAAATTTATAAAGCGCTCATGAACCCAGTCTGTGGACGATTCCACACAGCCATACTGTTTTGAGACTGGCGGGCCAAGGAGGCTCTTATTTCCTAAGATTAATATAACAAATATAAATACCCTTTATCAACTTAATATAAAACAACCTTGTTATCGACCTATCACCAAAACCATCTGACACTGCACCAGAACACCCAAATCACGTTCATCAAAAAAAAAACAGCAACTCAATCACTGATGTTCAACAAACAGCATCACTTCTTTACCGAAAAGATGTTTCCAAGTACGTAAAAAAAAAAAAACACACTGATAAGCATAGTCCGAGCTACCCCTAACTTAACACCGTATTCCGTCCTAGCCCCTACACTAATCTTTACATGGAGCCATTGGAGGAACCTATTAGTGATTCATAAATAGGCTAAAAGCACCATCTTGTCTAAGAAAATAGCCAACACTGATGACATGGTCACTCTTTACTCCTCTTCAGACGTCCGCCAGCTGTCCAGGCTACTGCTGCCACAAGAACAGACGGTAGCAATGACTTATCAGTTCAGCCATACGTTCGGTGGCACTCACCTGCACATCTTGTTTGAGGCACCAATAAATTTGGCCTCAATCCCTATTTTAAGTGACATTTAAAGTTTAGAGACGATCGTACTTAACTGCTTAAAATATAAAACCCTCACTTCAACAACCTCTTGTACCCGCCACCCCTCACACGGTATCCCTACCCGGTACCACCTAACAGGTGCCATAACACTATCAAACATCGCTAATCACCTTACTGCACAGCGCTACCTGCCCAGTGAGGTGCTTGTCAATGCCCCTCCCCCAAACACTTCACGGTCGCTGAAACGATGGGGAGCGCGTACAATAGACTGTTAATGATCATTTTTAAACCATCAGAAAAACCAAGCGTCTCTCGGAGGAATAGACGGCTAACTAAAAAGGAAGGCAGGCACTCCATAGACCCTCAAAGGAAGGGGCCATCACCCAGTCAAGTGCTACAAGGTGGCGCAAATAGAAAATTCATCACAGGCCTCGAATGTGGAATGATACCATCACATTACAAACAAGAGTCAGAGAGAGCCCTGCAAATATCCTGGACAGGGTCGTCAGACATTTCTTAGAAACGGGAGCCACTTTTTTTCCTGAATGGTCACGGCACCAACTCCAAAAGCCAATAAAAGTATGGAGGGTAAAAATCTGTTTTCTCTTGGAAAAGGAGGAGAGCAATGAGAGAAAGAGACCACAAGTCTGAAAAATTAGAAGAACTCTTTTAACACTGTAAAATAGGAGAAACCCCGCCTGAGCAAGAAAAAAGATGAAATACTCCAATACAAACCGTGCCTGGGAAGGGGGTACCTATCACAACGCGACAAATGGGAGGAGCAAAAAAAAAAAAAAAAGCTCGTTAAAGGAAGGCATATCACTCCACGTCACCGCCTGTTGAGAAGTGACAAACATCAACGTCACAAATCTCGGGGGAGGGGGGCAAAACGTACTGCCAGCCCCTGAAAGAGGGTGTGAGATTCTCCTCGTAATAGGAGAGAGTAGAAGGCAAAACCTATCACAATGATTGCCGTGGTAAAGTGCAATCTGCTTCTGTCAAAGCAGAATTGAGAGCTGGCAAGGACCATGGAAGGGGGCGGCTCGTGTCACACAGCAAAACGAAGACTCACGTTCCATGAAGGGGGTAACACAAACCCATCGTCACAGACTGAATTAGGGTGGAGGGGGGCAAACACCGTCACATCGCCCGAAAGCGGAACACCATGCTAACGACAAAACGGAATTAAACGTAGTCATACTTTGTCAAGTAAGGACTTTTGTAAGCACCGAAAGAGCGGGGATGTCTAACGACTTAAAAAACAGCCCTTACAGGAGGATGTCAAGTGTCACAGGCTCAACTGGGTGGGACAAATACCATATATAGTCACGAGAGAATTAAGGCTCAAACAGACCCATTCAGTCAACGATGGGGGCAAGTGGTACATCAAAGACCATGTCACAGCCCATTAAATGAGGCCACCTATTTTCGTCTCCAATAGCCTTCCCCCGTGGCTACAGGCCTTACCCATCAACACTCTCCCAACAGGATTCCCCCTCCTGACGGACTTACGCGTCCCTCCCGCCTTAAACCAGCAGTCGCTCAGGGACCACCTCAGCCGTCCCTCCCCAGAGCTCCCTCCCGCCCCTCACCGCTCCGTGGACACGACTTCCATCCCTCTTCCCGTCTCTTTATTATTTTCTATTCGCCCGAAATGGCCGCCTTCCTCTTCCTCCTTTAAACCCTCCCCCTTCTCTGGAGATCCCTCCGCCGTGAGGAGGCTAGCATTCGCGCAGGAAGATTCATTCGCCCTCCGAGAGGGACTACTTATGCACCGAGAGAAGGGGGTTTGTGGTTATCTGTCTATTTGTTCCTCGCGAGGGATTATTCCTCTTTTCGGTCCCGCGGACCTCTTACCTCTCACTCTGAGCTCTCTGTCTGCGCCGCTCTGAACCCTCATCACCCCACCCCCTTCTTTGGCTACCGATGGATTCTCGGTTGGGGGGTTGGGTAGGACGTCAGAGGTTTGGGTGGAGGGACCCAGCATTTGTTTACGTTCATTATCGCGTCAGCGTTTTCATATACACATTTTAACAAGTAATCGGGTTGCGTATTAGTGACACGTCACGGCACGCAGCTCCAGCCAGAGGCCTACTGTGGGACATGCAGCATTATATTGCGTGTTCAGCTGTTACCGGACCCCCGCGCACTATTTACAACGCCGTCAGTCGAACGAAAAGCCTTAGGTCAGGGGGCTTTACATTTTTTTTTTTTTAATGGAGAGCTCCACCAAAGTTTATAGGGATTGGGACTCCCTGAGCAAAATGTTTCAAGTTGGCCCTCAACCACAACCCGCACTCCCATCACGTAAAGTACCCCGAATATTTTTTATTATTTATTGCAGGATATGTCCAAAGCCTGGCTCAACATGCGGCACAATACCTCAGATGCTTCTGCACTCCCAATATATAACAAGCATTGGCAAAGCTATTCGGTCTCGCCCACACAAGAGCTATTGGCTTTGGCAATCTGTTTTGCCTTGTACACCAGTCTGGTTGCTGTTCAGCATGGCTAAAAGTTTGTGAGGTGGAGTGGGGGAGTACAGTCTTGAAGAGTGGAGTGGAGTGTTGTAGAGTAGAGCGAATTAGAGTTCAGTGGCAGAGTCACATGGAATAAGGTGGAGTGGGTTGCAGAGGATTGATGTAGTGGGGTGGATTAGAGTGAAGTGGATTTGAGTGGGTGGATTAGATTGGATTGGGGGTGGGTGGCTTGGAATGGAGTCGCAAGGTGGGGTGGATTAGAGTGGAGTGTTGTAGGAAGCTGGCCTGGAGATGAACAGTGTGTTCCCTCAGAGACTGAGGCGACATGAGAGTGAGCAAAGGAGGATATGTCCCTATTTCTAGTGACCTTCCAACTAACCCCCTGGGCACAAAGGGGGCCCCAGTGTTATGGCTTCGCTTCCCACTACCTGAAGTGCTCCCAGCTTGGCTGGTGGGTTTATTAGGGACTCCTTGATCCTCTGAGGGACCCTGCTGACCCTCCCCAGTGTCCAGATCCTGTCTTTCTAAAGTCTGCTTCTTCCTCCTCCTCATCCTGGCTTCAAGCATGGTCCTGGGCATCTTCGAAGAGCAGGTCCAGGAGCAGGCTCTTATTAGGGTTCCTACATGTCTTCAGATTCCTTTAGGAACACAACTCCCTCTACTCTTGGAAAGTGAGGCCCACATATTGTGAGTCAATGGCCTGAGATGTGTTCTGCTCTGAAGACATGGTGTGTTAGAGTGGTGTAGGTGTACCTAACTACCCTAAACCCTAGTCTCTCAAAAGAAGTTTAGAGCAAGGGCTATGCCCAGACCCCTAGTTTACCTAAACTTAAGAGACTAGTTCCCTGACACTAAGGGCCAGATGTATCAAAGGATTTTGCATTTGCAAATCTGTAAATTCCACTGTTTCCGATGTATGAAAGGCATTCGCAGTGCAATTTTAAGGAATCGCTAAATTAGCGATTTCTTGCAATTGCAACAAGATATTGCAAATCGCATATTGTGATTTGCAAATAGTGAGGTGATATTGCGAATCGCAATATGCGATTCGCAAAAATCCAATTCACAGTGCAATGCATCAACAAGTCGCAAACTGCGATCATTCGCAGAATGGGTTTTTGCACGTGCAATTTACCACAAATCGAAATCACGTGGTAAACAGGTGCAACCTATATAGAGAGGCCTAGAATGACTCAGCCTCTTTTCCACAATGGCTGCACTCTACATCATGGCAAGGAGGATGAGGATCCTGGCAGGTTTGAGGAGAGGGAGGAGGAGACAGTAGCGCAAATTCAGAGTGTTCATTACTCTTTTTGACCAGACAGAGGAGGAGATATACGATGAGTACAGGTTAAACTCAGCCATGATACTTGGCCTGATAGCTGATCTATAACCCCTACTGCAGCGAAACACACACATGACCAATAGCACACCCACCCATGTGCAGGTATTATGCTCCCTGTACCTATTAGCCTCAGGGAGCTATTAAGAGGTCAGAGCAGCAGCTGGAGGTGTCTCACGGAGTGCACTTTCACACTTCTTTAATGCATTCCTCTGTGCCATGCTTAGCAAAATCCATCTGCGCATAAGATTCCCCAACACCCCACAGGATTTGCAACAAACCAAATACAATTTCTAACAGATTGCTCAATTCTCACGTCATTGGCTGCATCGATGGGACACGTGTAGCTATCGGCCACAGAGTATGTTTATCAGAACAGAAAGAGTACACATTCCATGAACATACAAGTCATAAGCAATGCCTCTAACGTTATAACAGATCTTGTGGCCAGATACCCAGGTAGCACACCTGACTCCTACATCTTCAGGCACAGTGGAATACACACAAGACTACTTGCTGGAAAGTTGGGCGAAGGATAAATACTTGGTAATGTAATAGTTGACAATGTCGCCTTGATGTAAATGTGATGTCACGGATAACAATTACTCATTTTACTCTCCTGTCATTCTAGGAGACAGTGCCAATGCAGTGCGGTCCTTCGTACTAACACCCTGTCTGAATCCTGTCACACCAGGCGAAAGGAGGTACAATGCAGCACACAGGACAACATGCAGCATTATAGAGAGGACCTTCGGCCTGCTGAATAGCCGTTTCCAATGCTCGTGCTCTGCAATACAGCCCGTAAACAGCTGCAAAATCGTGGCTACATGTGCTATGTTGCACATCACAACAACAAGGGGCATACCAGTGGAACCCACAGAGCCTGACTCCGATGAGGACGACGATCCCTTGCCACCCCTTCAGCCAGCAGACAGAAGCAGTGCAGCAGAGGGCAAACAAAGACGTGCTGAGATTAGGTGCAACTATTTTTGATGTAAGTAATGACAACACCACGTCAACTTTTATGTATTGCTGTAGGTAGCATCTTTATTGCCTTGACTTCAGGTATTGTATGTGTGATTAGGACATAGGTAAGCACTGTACACAAACAGGTCCTAGTTACAGTGTCCCACTATTAGCATCATAGTATCACCACATTGCTACATGATATGCAAGTCCCCTGTACCTCCCAACATTACTTTCTACGTCCATGCACTCCACTTGAGTGCTCAGTGGTCTCGGTGGCACCTCTTCTTGCGGGTTCCGAGACAGTACTGTGTCTGGTACTGCGACGCCTAGGATCCATCACAGGGGCTGTGAGACTGCTGAGGCTAGAGAGCTCCTCACTATCCCCACCACCCAGTTCGCTGTTTGTAGCACTCTGTGCTGTCTGCATTGTCTCCAAAACATTGGTGATTTGCACCAATCCTCATGCAACGTCCCAACTGCAATGTGCCATCTCCTCTTGCATGCCCACAGCACATTGGGACACAAAAGCAGTTGTGGTAGTGAGCCGATTGACAGATCTGTAGATCCCATCCAACCTGCCCATCAATTGGTGATGCGTCTACGGTGGCTGACATGCTCCTGCTGCATCACAGTGCAGACTTCCCTAATGGCATTTTTCATCTCCTTTGCGTGTTCTGCTAGTGGTTACTGTCCCTCATGCAGCTTGCACATGTTGTCATTGAGAGACTCCAACTGCTTGTGCATTGATCCCTTGTCATTAAGAGACCCCAACTGCTTGTGCATTGATCCCATGCTATCATTGTGATACTCAAACTGCCTGTGCATTTCTCCTATATTATGATCGATTGACACCAACTGCCTGTGCATTGACCTCATGTGTTTACATTGCAGGTGCTGCACTTTCAGAATGGAAGCCTCAAGGCCACTAAACAGTGATGGGCCCTCACCTTTCTCTGTGCACTGTCTGTCTTCTTCGCGACGCCTCCTGAGGGGAGTGGACTGACGCTGGGGCAGAGACTGCTGTCTGTCGGTGCTTCTAGCCTCTCGGGGTGGTGTGGGTACTTCATCTGGCATTTCATCAGAGTCCAGATCATACTCAGGGAGGGGTAGCACTCTTGCCCTGAGTCTAGTTGGTGCTTGTATGAAAGACTCACTCATGTTTGAGTCGGACTGTGGCTGACTTTCACTATCCCCCACATTTCCACCTTCTTCTGCATCAGGGCCCGGAACATCCGCAACATCAATGCACAGCATGTCATTCTTGGAAATGTACTCTAACAGTTGCGTAATAGGATTAAATGTACTCTGGCATAGTATCTCTGAAAGTCTTTTGTGTCGTGTATCTGCTTAGTTTTACACTATCTCGCTATTTATGTGGTAGATGCACTTTAGTGGTATGGACTACCAGAACCCAGGGATCCTCTGGAGGAGCTCTGGGCATCACCCCCGGGGTGGTGATGGACAGGTGTAAGGAAATGCCTCCTTGGCATGGTTGCCCCCTGACTTTTTGCCTTTGCTGATGCTATGTTTACAATTGAAAGTGTGCTGAGGCCTGCTAACCAGGCCCCAGCACCAGTGTTCTTTCCCTAACCTGTACTTTTGTATCCACGATTGGCAGACCCTGGCATCCAGATAAGTCCCTTGTAACTGGTACTTCTAGTACCAAGGGCCCTGATTCCAAGGAAGGTCTCTAAGGGCTGCAGCATGTCTTATGCCACCCTGGAGACCTCTCACTCAGCACAGACACACTGCTTGCCAGCTTGTGTGTGCTAGTGAGGACAAAACGAGTAAGTCGACATGGCACTCCCCTCAGGGTGCCATGCCAGCCTCTCACTGCCTATGCAGTATAGGTAAGACACCCCTCTAACAGGCCTTACAGCCCTAAGGCAGGGTGCACTATACCATAGGTGAGGGTACCAGTGCATGAGCATGGTACCCCTACAGTGTCTAAACAAAACCTTAGACATTGTAAGTGCAGGGTAGCCATAAGAGTATATGGTCTGGGAGTTTGTCAAACACGAACTCCACAGCACCATAATGGCTACACTGAAAACTGGGAAGTTTGGTATCAAACTTCTCAGCACAATAAATGCACACTGATGCCAGTGTACATTTTATTATAAAATGCACCCCAGAGGGCACCTTAGAGGTGCCCCCTGAAACTTAACCGACTATCTGTGTAGGCTGACTAGTTTTAGCAGCCTGCCACAAACCGAGACATGTTGCTGGCCCCATGGGGAGAGTGCCTTTGTCACTCTGAGGCCAGTAACAAAGCCTGCACTGGGTGGAGATGCTAACACCTCCCCCAGGCAGGAATTGTCACACCTGGCGGTGAGCCTCAAAGGCTCACCTCCTTTGTGCCAACCCAGCAGGACACTCCAGCTAGTGGAGTTGCCCGCCCCCTCCGGCCAGGCCCCACTTTTGGCGGCAAGGCCGGAGAAAATAATGAGAAAAACAAGGAGGAGTCACTGGCCAGTCAGGACAGCCCCTAAGGTGTCCTGAGCTGAAGTGACTCTAACTTTTAGAAATCCTCCATCTTGCAGATGGAGGATTCCCCCAATAGGGTTAGGATTGTGACCCCCTCCCCTTGGGAGGAGGCACAAAGAGGGTGTACCCACCCTCAGGGCTAGTAGCCATTGGCTACTAACCCCCCAGACCTAAACACGCCCTTAAATTTAGTATTTAAGGGCTACCCTGAACCCTAGAAAATCAGATTCCTGCAACTACAAGAAGAAGGACTGCCTAGCTGAAAACCCCTGCAGCGGAAGACCAGAAGACGACAACTGCCTTGGCTCCAGAAACTCACCGGCCTGTCTCCTGCCTTCCAAAGATCCTGCTCCAGCGACGCCTTCCAAAGGGACCAGCGACCTCGACATCCTCTGAGGACTGCCCCTGCTTCGAAAAGACAAGAAACTCCCGAGGACAGCGGACCTGCTCCAAGAAAGGCTGCAACTTTGTTTCCAGCAGCCTTGAAAGAACCCTGCAAGCTCCCCGCAAGAAGCGTGAGACTTGCAACACTGCACCCGGCGACCCCGACTCGGCTGGTGGAGAGCCAACACCTCAGGAGGGACCCCAGGACTACTCTGATACTGTGAGTACCAAAACCTGTCCCCCCTGAGCCCCCACAGCGCCGCCTGCAGAGGGAATCCCGAGGCTTCCCCTGATCGCGACTCTTTGAATCCAAAGTCCCGACGCCTGGGAGAGACCCTGCACCCGCAGCCCCCAGGACCTGAAGGACCGGACTTTCACTGGAGAAGTGACCCCCAGGAGTCCCTCTCCCTTGCCCAAGTGGAGGTTTCCCCGAGGAACCCCCCCCTTGCCTGCCTGCAGCGCTGAAGAGATCCCGAGATCTCTCATAGACTAACATTCCGAACCCGACGCCTGTTTCTACACTGCACCCGGCCGGCCCCGCGCCGCTGAGGGTGAAATTTCTGTGTGGGCTTGTGTCCCCCCCGGTGCCCTACAAAACCCCTCTGGTCTGCCCTCCGAAGACGCGGGTACTTACCTGCAAGCAGACCGGAACCGGGGCACCCCCTTCTCTCCATTCTAGCCTATGTGTTTTGGGCACCACTTTGAACTCTGCACCTGACCGGCCCTGAGCTGCTGTTGTGGTGACTTTGGGGTTGCTCTGAACCCCCAACGGTGGGCTACCTTGGACCAAGAACTGAACCCTGTAAGTGTCTTACTTACCTGGTAAAACTAACCAAAACTTACCTCCCCTAGGAACTGTGAAAATTGCACTAAGTGTCCACTTTTAAAACAGCTATTTGTCAATAACTTGTAAAGTATACATGCAATTTTTATGCTTTAAAGTTCCTAAAGTACTTACCTGCAATACCTTTCGAATGAGATATTACATGTAGAATTTGAACCTGTGGTTCTTAAAATAAACTAAGAAAATATATTTTTTCTATACAAAAACCTATTGGCTGGATTTGTCTCTGAGTGTGTGTACCTCATTTATTGCCTATGTGTATGTACAACAAATGCTTAACACTACTCCTTGGATAAGCCTACTGCTCGACCACACTACCACAAAATAGAGCATTAGTATTATCTCTTTTTGCCACTATCTTACCTCTAAGGGGAACCCTTGGACTCTGTGCATACTATTCCTTACTTTGAAATAGTGCATACAGAGCCAACTTCTTACAACAGGGTAGTGGTCACTTTCTTTTCCGTTGTCTAGTTCCGCACCAGAGCAGGGACTGGAGGTTCCTGAACTAGTGTAGACTGGTTTATGCACTGAGGGCACCAAAGGTGCCCTTCAAAGCATACCAGTGGCTTGGGAAGGCTACCCGTCCCAAGCCATGTAACACCTATTTCCAAAGGAAGAGGTGATACCCCCCCCTCCCAAAGGAAATCCTTTGTTCTGCCTTCCTGGGCTTAAGCTGTTCAAGTCGCAGGAGGACAGAAATCTGTCTGAAGGGTGGCAGCAGCTTGGGCTGCCTGGAAAATCCCAGAAGGCTGATAGGAGCAATGCTTGGGGTCTGCTATGGAGCCCCCTGAATGCATGGAATCATATTTCCAATATGGCAACAGTATTGGGGTATGATTCCAACATGTTTGATACCAAACATGCCTAGGTTCGGAGTTACCATTATGTAGCTGGACATAGGTGGTGACCTATGTCCAGTACACGCATAAAATGGAGTCCCCGCACTCATGTAGTCCAGGAAAATGGAACTGGAGTTCATGGGGGTACCTCTACTAGTGCAGGGGTGCCCTCACACACTGGCACTTGCATTCTGCCCTCTGGGCTAGGAGGGCCTGCCATAGGGGTGACTTACAGTGACCTGGTGCAGTGACCTGTAGTGAATATAATGCATGCACCCTTTCACGCAGGCTGCAAAGGCCGGTCTGCAGATACACTTTGCATGGGCTCCCCATGGGTGGCATAGTACAGGCTGCAGCCCATGGGGATCCCCTGGTACCCCAATGCCCTGGGTACCATATACTCAGGACTTACATGGGGACACCAATATGCCAAATGTGGGGTGTATGTGGTTCAAGTTACCTCATTTAAAGGGAAAGAGCATAGTCACTGGGTTCTGGTCAGCAGGATCCCAGTGGACACAGTCAAAAACACTGACAAACAGGCAAAAAGTGGGGGTAACCATGCCAAAAAGGGACAACTTTCCTACAAGTGGGGTGGATTAGATTGGACTGGAGTGGGGTGGATTGGATTAGATTCACTGGATTGGAGTGGGGTAAACTAGTGGGGTGGATTTGGGTGGACTGGGCTGGATGGGTTATATTGGAGTGGGGTGGACTGGGCTGGATGGGTTGGATTGGAGTGGGGTGGACTGAACTGGGATGGTGTGGGTTGATTGAATTGGGATAGACTGTTGTGGTTTGGAGTGGGGTGGATTGGAGTGTTGGGTGGGGTGGATTAAAGTGGGGTGGATTGGATTGGTGTGGGCTGGATTGAAGTGGGGTGGGTTTGCAGTGGAATAGGCTGGATGGATTGGATTGGAGCGCAGTGGACTGGGATAGGGTCAGTGAATTGGAGTAGATTCGGGGGAGTGGATTGAAATGGGGTGGGGTGGACTGGAGAGGGTGGATTGGGTAGATTGGAGTGGGGTGTTGGTGTGCTGGATCGGAATGGATTGGATTGAGCGGGGTGGGTTAGATTCAGTACACGGGTAGATTGGATTGAGTATGGTGGATTGGATAGAAGTGGGGTTGATTAGATGGGGTGGGTGGGATGGAGTGGATTTTGGTGGATTGGATTGAGTGGGATGGGTTGGATTAGATTGGATTGGGGTGGATTAGATTGGATTGGGGTGGTGTGGAGTGTATTGGTGTAGGATGGACTGGGGAGGGGTGGGCTGGATTGGAGTGGGTAGATGAATGGTTTGGAGTGGGGTGGATTGGACTGGAGTAGGGTGTATTGGACTGGAGTGGGGTGGATTGTATTGTATTGGGGTGGTGTGGGTAGACTGGATGGGGTGGGGTGGTTTGGACTGGAGTTGGGTTGACTGGCCTTGAGTGGGGTGGATTGGATGGGATGGATTGGATTAGGGTGAGATGGATGGGGGTGGTGTAGATTGGACTGGGGTGGACTAGATTTTGGTGGATTGGAGTGGGGTGGATTGGGATGGATTGGACTGACGTGAGGTAGATTGGAGTGAGGTGAATGGAGTGGGGCAGATTGGGGTGGGCTGAATTGGGATGGAGTGGGGTGGATTGGAGTGAGGTGAGGTGGACTGGAGTGGGGCAACTAGAGTTGGGCAGATTGTTTTGGATTGGATTGGGTTGTTTGGGTTTGGAGTGGGGCAGGGTGGAGTGGATTAGAGTGAGCCAGGCTGGAGTGGAGCAGATTGGTTTGGATTGGAGTCTGGTAGATTGTATTAGGGTTGATTAGAGTGGGGTGGGTTGGATTTATTGGGGTGGATTGGGATTGTGTGGGTGGATTGGATTGGAATGGGGCTTATTGTTTTGGATTTGAGTGGGGTGGATTGGAGTGGGACAGATTGTTTTGGATTGAAGTGGAGCAGATTGTTTTGAATTGGATTGGGGCAGATTGGAGTGGGACAGATTGTTTTGGTTTGAAGTGGGGCACATTGTCTTGGATCAAAGTAAGGCAGATTGTAGTGAGGTGGATTGTGGTGTGGCTGATTGTTTTGGATTGGAGTAGGGCAGATTGTTTTGGAATGCAGTGGGGAAGATTGCTTTGGATTGGAGTGCAGCAGATTGCAGTGGGGCAGATTGTTTTGAATTGGAGTGGGGCAGATTGTTTTGAATTTCAGTAGGGCAGATTGTTTTGGATTAGGAGTGGGGTGGGACAGATTAGATTACTCTGGGTTGGGAGGACTGGAGTGAAGTGGGTTGAGGTGGATTGGATTAGGGTGAGTGGTTTGGAGTGGGATGTTTTGCAGTGGTGTGGTTTGGAGTGTACTGTACGATTATATGTGTTAAAGCAATGTCACTTTGTAATATTTGGAACAAGATGTTTGTCATATTTTGAGAATATCATCCAGGAACAAAAACATAAAAAACATGAGTGCAAAGTGATCAAAGAAGGCTTGGCAAAATAAAAGAAAGTTAGCTATAAAAAGTAAAACTTTGCAATTTTGTTTGTCCTATTGGGCATGCTTTTGCCAGTCACAAGCCTACTGTTTTGCAGGGCACTATGAGTTAAAGCGAACAACCTCAACCACACCGGGACAAGCAGACGGGCACTGATTCAGCTGAATCAATCAGTTTGGTCCCTGCTCCACACAGAGGAACGGAAATGATGCTTGGCCTGCAGTGGCGAATTACGAGGCTGTAAAGAAGAGTGCCATGCAAGCCAACAAATGGTAAGTGACAGGCGGGCTCCAAGCCCTTTACTGTACAAAACAGAATCTCACAGGTGATATACATGCACTCACAGGTGAGACCCTGAAATATGCATTTTCTGTGAGCTATGTATCGGGCTGCTCAGATGTTCTCCCTCAAGGAATGTTTGAAAGTTTGTGGCAAATTGTCTATAATGTGTATTTTTAAAGTGTCCCTCTGTTCCTCTATGAATTATAGATTCCCGTTTGTAAGGAAATGCCTCCTTGGCATGGTTACCCCCTGACTTTTTGCCTTTGCTGATGCTATGTTTTGAATTGAAAGTGTGCTGAGGCCTGCTAACCAGGCCCCAGCACCAGTGTTCTTTCCCTAACCTGTACTTCTGATTCCACAATTGGCACACCCTGGCACCCAGATAAGTCCCTTGTAACTGGTACCTCTGGTACCAAGGGCCCTGATGCCAGGGAAGGTCTCTAAGGGCTGCAGCATGTATTATGCCACCCTAGAGACCCCTCACCCAGCACAGACACACTGCTTATCAGCTTGTGTGTGCTGGTGAGAACAAAATGAGTAAGTCGACATGGCACTCCCCTCAGGGTGCCATGCCAGCCTCTCACTGCCTATGCAGTATAGGTAAGACACCCCTCTAGCAGGCCTTACAGCCCTAAGGCAGGGTGCACTATACCATAGGTGAGGGTACCAGTGCATGAGCACTGTGCCCCTACAGTGTCTAAGCAAAACCTTAGACATTGTAAGTGCAGGGTAGCCATAAGAGTATATGGTCTGGGAGTCTGTTTTGCACGAACTCCACAGCACCATAATGGCTACACTGAAAACTGGGAAGTTTGGTATCAAACTTCTCAGCACAATAAATGCACACTGATGCCAGTGTACATTTTATTGCAAAATACACCCCAGAGGGCACCTTAGAGGTGCCCCCTGAAACTTAACCGACTGTCTGTGTAGGCTGACTAGTTCCAGCAGCCTGCCACACTAGAGACATGTTGCTGGCCCCATGGGGAGAGTGCCTTTGTCACTCTGAGGCCAGTAACAAAGCCTGCACTGGGTGGAGATGCTAACACCTCCCCCAGGCAGGAGCTGTAACACCTGGCGGTGAGCCTCAAAGGCTCACCCCTTTGTCACAGCACCGCAGGACACTCCAGCTAGTGGAGTTGCCCGCCCCCTCCGGCCCCGGCCCCCACTTTTGGCGGCAAGGCCGGAGAAAATAATGAGAATAACAAGGAGGAGTCACTGGCCAGTCAGGACAGCCCCTAAGGTGTCCTGAGCTGAGGTGACTCTAACTTTTAGAAATCCTCCATCTTGCAGATGGAGGATTCCCCCAATAGGATTAGGGATGTGACCCCCTCCCCTTGGGAGGGGGCACAAAGAGGGTGTACCCACCCTCAGGGCTAGTAGCCATTGGCTACTAACCCCCCAGACCTAAACACGCCCTTAAATTTAGTATTTAAGGGCTACCCTGAACCCTAGAAAATTAGATTCCTGCAACAACAACAAGAAGGACTGCCTAGCTGAAAACCCCTGCAGAGGAAGACCAGAAGACAACAACTGCCTTGGCTCCAGAAACTCACCGGCCTGTCTCCTGCCTTCCAAAGAACTCTGCTCCAGCGATGCCTTCCAAAGGGACCAGCGTCCTCTGCATCCTCTGAGGACTGCCCTGCTTCGACGACGACAAGAAACTCCCAAGGACAGCGGACCTGCTCCAAAAAGACTGCAACTTTATCCAAAGGAGCAGCTTTAAAGAACCCTGCAATCTCCCCGCAAGAAGCGTGAGACTTGCAACACTGCACCCGGCGACCCCGACTCGGCTGGTGGAGAACCAACACCTCAGGGAGGACCCCCGGACTACTCTACGACTGTGAGTACCAAAACCTGTCCCCCCTGAGCCCCCACAGCGCCGCCTGCAGAGGGAATCCCGAGGCTTCCCCTGACCGCGACTCTCTGAAACCTAAGTCCCGACGCCTGGAAAAGACCCTGCACCCGCAGCCCCCAGGACCTGAAGGACCGGACTTTCACTGCAGAAGTGACCCCCAGGAGTCCCTCTCCCTTGCCCAAGTGGAGGTTTCCCCGAGGAAGCCCCCCCTTGCCTGCCTGCAGCGCTGCAGAGATCCCTTGATCTCTCATTGACTTCCATTGCGAACCCGACGCTTGTTCTAACACTGCACCCGGCCGCCCCCGCGCCGCTGAGGGTGAAATTTCTGTGTGGGCTTGTGTCCCCCCCGGTGCCCTACAAAACCCCCCTGGTCTGCCCTCCGAAGACGCGGGTACTTACCTGCTGGCAGACTGGAACCGGGGCACCCCCTTCTCTCCATTGAAGCCTATGCGTTTTGGGCACCACTTTGAACTCTGCACCTGTCCGGCCCTGAGCTGCTGGTGTGGTAACTTTGGGGTTGCTCTGAACCCCCAACGGTGGGCTACCTTGGACCAAGAACTGAACCCTGTAAGTGTCTTACTTACCTGGTAAAACTAACAAAAACTTACCTCCCCCAGGAACTGTGAAAATTGCACTAAGTGTCCACTTTTAAAATAGCTATTTGTGAATAACTTGAAAAGTATACATGCAATTGAAATGATTCAAAGTTCTTAATGTACTTACCTGCAATACCTTTCAAACAAGATATTACATGTTAAATTTGAACCTGTGGTTCTTAAAATAAACTAAGAAAATATATTTTTCTATAACAAAACCTATTGACTGGATTTGTCTCTGAGTGTGTGTACCTCATTTATTGTCTATGTGTATGTACAACAAATGCTTAACACTACTCCTTGGATAAGCCTACTGCTCGACCACACTACCACAAAATAGAGCATTAGTATTATCTCTTTTTACCACTATTTTACCTCTAAGGGGAACCCTTGGACTCTGTGCATGCTATTCCTTACTTTGAAATAGCACATACAGAGCCAACTTCCTACATTGGTGGATCAGCGGTGGGGTACAAGACTTTGCATTTGCTGGACTACTCAGCCAATACCTGATCACACGACAAATTCCAAAATTGTCATTAGAAATTGATTTTTGCAATTTGAAAAGTTTTCTAAATTCTTTAAAGTCCTGCTAGGGCCTTGTGTTAGTCCCTGTTAGCATTTCTTTTAGAGTTTAAAAGTTTGGTAAAAGTTTGAATTAGAACCTAGAACTAGTTTTAGATTCTTAAAAAGTATTCCAACTTTTAGAAGCATAATGTCTAGTGCAGAGATGAATGTGGTGGAACTCGACACCACACCTTACCTCCATCTTAAGATGAGGGAGCTAAGGTCACTCTGTAAAATAAAGAAAATAGTAATGGGCCCCAGACCTTCCAAACTACAGCTCCAGGAGCTGTTGGCAGAGTTTGAAAAGGCCAACCCCTCTGAGGATGGCAACACAGAGGATGAAGATAGTGACTTGGAGGAAAATTCCCCCCTACCAGTCCTATTTAGGGAGAACAGGGCCTCTCAAGCCCTGACTCCACAAATAATAGTCAGAGATGCTGGTCCCCTCACAGGAGGGGCCAACAACTCTGAAATCACTGAGGATAACTCCAGTGAAGAGGACATCCAGCTAGCCAGGATGGCCAAAAGATTGGCTTTGGAAAGACAGATCCTAGCCATAGAAAGGGAAAGGCAAGAGATGGGCCTAGGACCCATCAATGGTGGCAGCAACATAAATAGGGTCAGAGATTCTCCTGACATGTTGAAAATCCCTAAAGGGATTGTAACTAAATATGAAGATGGTGATGACATCACCAAATGGTTCACAGCTTTTGAGAGGGCTTGTGTAACCAGAAAAGTGAACAGATCTCACTGGGGTGCTCTCCTTTGGGAAATGTTCACAGGAAAGTGTAGGGATAGACTCCTCGCTCTCTCTGGAAAAGATGCAGAATCTTATGACCTCATGAAGGGTACCCTGATTGAGGGCTTTGGATTCTCCACTGAGGAGTATAGGATTAGATTCAGGGGGGCTCAAAAATCCTCAAGCCAGACCTGGGTTGACTTTGTAGACTACTCAGAAAAAACACTAGATGGTTGGATTCAAGGCAGTGGTGTAAGTAATTATGATGGGCTGTACAATTTATTTGTGAAAGAACACCTGTTAAGTAATTGTTTCAATGACAAACTGCATCAGCATCTGGTGGACCTAGGACCAATTTCTCCCCAAGAATTGGGAAAGAAGGCGGACCATTGGGTCAAGACTAGGGTGTCCAAAACTTCCACAGGGGGTGACCAAAAGAAAGGGGTCACAAAACCTCCCCAGGGGAAAGGTGGTGAGACAGCCAAAAATAAAAATAGTAAAGAGTCTTCTACAGGCCCCCAAAAACCTGCACAGGAGGGTGGGCCCAGAGCCTCTTCACAAAACAATCCTGGGTACAAGGGTAAAAACTTTGATCCCAAAAAGGCCTGGTGTCGTAGCTGTAATCAGCCTGGACACCAAACTGGAGACAAGGCCTGTCCCAAGAAAGGTTCCACTCCAAACTCCAATCCAGGTAACACTGGAATGGCTAGTCTCCAAGTGGGATCAACAGTGTGCCCAGAGCAAATCAGGGTCCACACTGAAGCTACTCTAGTCTCTGAGGGTGGGGTGGATTTAGCCACACTAGCTGCCTGGCCGCTTAACATGCAAAAATACAGGCAGCAGCTCTTTATTAATGGGACAAGTGTAGAGGGCCTGAGGGATACAGGTGCCAGGTTCACCATGGTGACAGAGAAACTGGTTTCCCCTGGCCAATACCTGACTGGAAAAACCTATACAGTCACCAACGCTGACAATCAGACTAAAGCACATCCCATGGCAATGGTAACCTTAGAATGGGGAGGGGTCAATGGCCTGAAACAGGTGGTGGTCTCCTCAAACATCCCAGTAGACTGTCTGCTTGGAAATGACCTGGAGTCCTCAGCATGGGCTGAGGTAGAACTAAAAACCCATGCAGCCATGCTGGGTATCCCTGAACTGGTGTGTGTAAAAACAAGAGCACAATGCAAGGCACAGGGTGGAAAAGTAGAGCTGGAGTCTGGAAGAAAGGCCCAGCCTACCAAGAGAAAAGGAAAGTCAGTTGGGAAACCAACTGCAACACAGTCAGAAAAAGAGAACCTCTCTTCTCAGGAAGAAGTTCTGCCCTCTGAGGGAACTGAGCCTTTGGAGCTTGAACCTTATCAGGTTGAGCTCTTAGGCCCAGGGGGACCCTCAAGGGAGGAGCTGTGTAAGGGACAAGAAACCTGTCCCTCTCTTGAAGGCCTTAGGCAGCAAGCTGCTGAAGAGTCCAAGGGCAAGAAAAATGGAACACATAGGGTCTATTGGGAAGATGGACTCCTGTACACTGAGGCCAGAGACCCCAAACCTGGTGCCACTAGGAGAGTGGTAGTGCCTCAGTCGTTCAGAGAGTTTATTCTGACCTTAGCCCATGATATTCCCCTTGCTGGGCATTTGGGACAAACCAAGACGTGGGAGAGGTTAGTCAACCACTTCTACTGGCCCAATATGTCCCACAAGGTTAAGGAGTTTTGCCTCTCCTGCCCCACCTGTCAATCCAGTGGTAAGACAGGTGGGCACCCAAAGGCCCCCCTCATTCCACTTCCAGTGGTGGGGGTCCCCTTTGAAAGAGTGGGTGTGGACATAGTTGGTCCACTAGAACCTCCCACAGCCTCAGGAAATATGTACATCCTAGTAGTAGTGGATCATGCTACTAGGTATCCTGAAGCTATTCCCCTTAGGTCGACTACTGCCCCTGCAGTAGCCAAGGCCCTCATTGGTATCTTTACCAGAGTGGGTTTCCCTAAGGAGGTGGTGTCTGACAGAGGTACCAACTTCATGTCAGCATACCTAAAACACATGTGGAATGAGTGTGGGGTGACTTACAAATTCACTACACCATACCATCCACAAACTAATGGCTTAGTTGAGAGATTCAACAAGACATTAAAAGGCATGATCATGGGGCTCCCAGAAAAGCTCAAAAGGAGATGGGATGTCCTCTTGCCATGTCTGCTTTTCGCTTACAGAGAGGTGCCACAGAAGGGAGTAGGATTCTCACCCTTTGAACTTCTGTTTGGTCACCCTGTAAGGGGACCACTTGCTCTTGTTAAAGAAGGCTGGGAGAGACCTCTTCATGAGCCTAAACAGGACATAGTGGACTATGTACTTGGCCTTCGCTCTAGAATGGCAGAGTACATGGAAAAGGCAAGCAAAAACCTTGAGGCCAGCCAACAGCTCCAGAAGTTTTGGTATGACCAAAAGGCTGCAATGGTTGAGTTCCAACCAGAGCAGAAAGTCTGGGTTCTGGAGCCTGTGGCTCCCAGGGCACTTCAGGACAAATGGAGTGGCCCTTACCCAGTGCTAGAAAGGAAGAGTCAGGTCACCTACCTGGTGGACCTGGGCACAAGCAGGAGCCCCAAGAGGGTGATCCATGTGAACCGCCTTAAGCTCTTCCATGACAGGGCTGATGTAAATCTGTTGATGGTAACAGATGAGGATCAGGAGGCAGAGAGTGAACCTCTCCCTGATCTTCTGTCATCAGACCCAAAAGATGGCTCAGTAGATGGAGTGATCTACTCAGACACCCTCTCTGGCCAACAGCAAGCTGATTGTAGGAGAGTCCTACAACAGTTTCCTGAACTCTTCTCCCTAACCCCTGGTCAGACACACCTGTTGATGTGGACACAGGAGACAGCATGCCTGTCAAAAACAAAATTTTTAGACAGTCTGACCATGTTAAGGAAAGCATCAAGGTGGAAGTCCACAAGATGCTGGAATTGGGAGTAATTGAGCGCTCTGACAGCCCCTGGGCTAGCCCAGTGGTCTTAGTCCCCAAACCTCACACCAAAGATGGAAAGAAAGAGATGAGGTTTTGTGTGGACTACAGAGGGCTCAACTCTGTCACCAAGACAGACGCCCATCCAATTCCTAGAGCTGATGAGCTCATAGACAAATTAGGTGCTGCCAAATTCTTAAGTACCTTTGACTTGACAGCAGGGTACTGGCAAATAAAAATGGCACCTGGAGCAAAAGAGAAAACAGCATTCTCCACACCTGATGAGCATTATCAGTTTACTGTTATGCCCTTTGGTTTAAAGAATGCCCCTGCCACCTTCCAAAGGTTGGTGAATCAAGTCCTTGCTGGTTTGGAGTCCTTTAGCACAGCTTATCTTGATGATATTGCTGTCTTTAGCTCCACCTGGCAGGATCACCTGGTCCACCTGAAGAAGGTTTTGAAGGCTCTGCAATCTGCAGGCCTCTCTATCAAGGCATCCAAATGCCAGATAGGGCAGGGAACTGTGGTTTACTTGGGCCACCTTGTAGGTGGAGGCCAAGTTCAGCCACTCCAACCCAAGATCCAGACTATTCTGGACTGGGTAGCTCCAAAAACCCAGACTCAAGTCAGGGCATTCCTTGGCTTGACTGGGTACTACAGGAGGTTTGTGAAGGGATATGGATCCATTGTGACAGCCCTCACTGAACTCACCTCCAAGAAAATGCCCAAGAAAATGAACTGGACTGTAGAATGCCAACAGGCCTTTGACACCCTGAAACAAGCAATGTGCTCAGCACCAGTTCTAAAAGCTCCAGATTATTCTAAGCAGTTCATTGTGCAGACAGATGCCTCTGAACATGGGATAGGGGCAGTTTTGTCCCAAACCAATGATGATGGCCTTGACCAGCCTGTTGCTTTCATTAGCAGGAGGTTACTCCCCAGGGAGCAGCGTTGGAGTGCCATTGAGAGGGAGGCCTTTGCTGTGGTTTGGTCCCTGAAGAAGCTGAGACCATACCTCTTTGGGACTCACTTCCTAGTTCAAACTGACCACAGACCTCTCAAATGGCTGATGCAAATGAAAGGTGAAAATCCAAAACTGTTGAGGTGGTCCATCTCCCTACAGGGAATGGACTTTATAGTGGAACACAGACCTGGGACTGCCCATGCCAATGCAGATGGCCTTTCCAGGTTCTTCCACTTAGAAAATGAAGACTCTCTTGGGAAAGGTTAGTCTCATCCTCTTTCGTTTGGGGGGGGTTGTGTAAGGAAAGGCCTCCTTGGCATGGTTACCCCCTGACTTTTTGCCTTTGCTGATGCTATGTTTTGATTTCAAAGTGTGCTGAGGCCTGCTAATAAGGCCCCAGCACCAGTGTTCTTTCCCTAACCTGTACTTTTGTTTCCACAATAGGCACACCCTGGCATCCAGGTAAGTCCCTTGTAACTGGTACCCCTGGTACCAAGGGCCCTGATGCCAGGGTAGGTCTCTAAGGGCTGCAGCATATCTTATGCCACCCTGGGGACCCCTCACTCAGCACAGACACACTGCTTGTCAGCTTGTGTGTGCTAGTGGGGATAAAAAGACTAAGTCGACATGGCACTCCCCTCAGGGTGCCATGCCAACCTCACACTGCCTACAGGTATAGATAAGTCACCCCTCTAGCAGGCCTTACAGCCCTAAGGCAGGGTGCACTATACCATAGGTGAGGGCATAAGTGCATGAGCACTATGCCCCTACAGTGTCTAAGCAAAACCTTAGACATTGTAAGTGCAGGGTAGCCATAAGAGTATATGGTCTGGGAGTCTGTCATGCACGAACTCCACAGCACCATAATGGCTACACCGAAAACTGTGAAGTTTGGTATCAAACTTCTCAGCACAATAAATGCACACTGATGCCAGTGTACATTTTATTGTAACATACACCCCAGAGAGCACCTTAGAGGTGCCCCCTGAAACCTTAACCGACTATCCGTGTAGGCTGACTGGTTTTAACAGCCTGCCACACACCAGACATGTTGCTGGCCACATGGGGAGAGTGCCTTTGTCACTCTGTGGCTAGTAACAAAGCCTGTACTGGGTGGAGATGCTTATCACCTCCCCCTGCAGGAACTGTAACACCTGGCGGTGAGCCTCAAAGGCTCACTCTCTTTGTTACAGCACCCCAGGGCATTCCAGCTAGTGGAGTTGCCCGCCCCCCTCCGGCCACGGCCCCACTTTTGGCGGCAAGGCCGGAGGAGATAATGAGAAAAACAAGGAGGAGTCACTGGCCAGTCAGGACAGCCCCTAAGGCATCCTGGGCTGAGGTGACTCTGACTTTTAGAAATCCTCCATCTTGCAGATGGAGGATTCCCCCAATAGGGATAGGAATGTGCCCCCCCTCCCCTCGGGAGGAGGCACAAAGAGGGTGTAGCCACCCTCAGGGCTAGTAGCCATTGGCTACTAACCCCCCAGACCTAAACACACCCTTAAAATTAGTATTTGAGGGCTCCTCAGAACCTAGGAACTCAGATTCCTGCAACCTAAGAAGAAGAGGACTGCTAAGCTGAAAAACCCTGCAGAGAAGACGGAGACACCTACTGCTTTGGCCCCAGCTCTACCGGCCTGTCTCCCCACTTCTAAAGACACTGCTCCAGCGACGCTTTCCCCAGGGACCAGCGACCTCTGAAGCCTCAGAGGACTGCCCTGCGTCTAGAAGGACCAAGAACTCCAGAGGACAGCGGCTCTGTTCACCAAGGACTGCAACTTTGCAACAAAGAAGCAACTTTGAAACAACACGCATTTCCCGCCGGAAGCGTGAGACTTGGCACTCTGCACCCGACGCCCCCGGCTCGACTTGTGGAGAACAATCACTTCAGGGAGGACTCCCCGGCGACTGCGAGACCGCGAGTAGCCAGAGTTGACCACCCTGAGCACCCACAGCGACACCTGCAGAGGGAATCCCGAGGCTCCCCCTGACCGCGAATGCCTGCTTCTAAGAACCCGACGCCTGGTAAGGACACTGCACCCGCAGCCCCCAGGACCTGAAGAATCTGACTTCCAGTGCAGGAGCGACCCCCAGGTGGCCCTCTCCCTTGCCCAGGTGGTGGCCACCCCGAGGAACCGCCCCACCCCCCTTGCCTCCCTGCATCGCTGAAGAGACCCCTTGGTCTCCCATTGCTTTCTATTGAAAACCCGACGCCTGTTTGCACACTGCACCCGGCCGCCCCTGTGCCGCTGAGGGTGTACTTTCTGTGTGGACTTGTGTCCCCCCCAGTGCCCTACAAAACCCCCCTGGTCTGCCCTCCGAAGACGCGGGTACTTACCTGCTGGCAGACTGGAACCGGGGCACCCCCTTCTCCGTTGAAGCCTATGCGTTTTGGGCACCACATTGACCTCTGCACCTGACCAGCCCTGAGCTGCTGGTGTGGTAACTTTGGGGTTTGCGCTGAACCCCCAACGGTGGGCTACCTTGGACCCAAACTTGAACCCCGTAGGTGGTTTACTTACCTGCAAAAACGAACAAACTCTTACTTCCCCCAGGAACTGTTGAAAATTGCACTGTGTCTATTTTTAAAATAGCTATATGTCATTTATGTGAAAACTGTATATGCTATTTTGCTAATTCAAAGTTCCTAAAGTACCTACCTGCAATACCTTTCATTTAAAGTATTACAAGTAAATCTTGAACCTGTGGTTCTTAAAATAAACTGAGAAAAGATATTTTTCTATACAAAAATCTATTGGCCTGGAATTGTCTTTGAGTGTGTGTTCCTCATTTATTGCTTGTGTATGTACAACAAATGCTTAACACTACTCCTCTGATAAGCCTACTGCTCGACCACACTACCACAAAATAGAGCATTAGAATTATCTCTTTTTGCCACTGTCTTACCTCTAAGGGGAACCCTTGGACTCTGTGCATACTATTCCTTACTTTGAAATAGTGCATACAGAGCCAACTTCCTACATCTTGCATAATTCATATTTTTCTTACTGTATGTTTGATTCTTATCGTATTTGGTCATGTTTTATATAGATAAATGTTGGCTATTTTTCTAAAACTGGTGTGGTGTCCTTTTGTAGTGTTTTCACTTATTTCTGTGTGTTATGTGCAAATGCTTTACACATTGCTTCTGAGATAAGCCTGACTGCTCGTGCCAAGCTACCAAGGGGGTGAGCAGAGGTTATCTGTCTGAGCGGGTATCTCCTTTATCCTGACTAGAGTGAGGGTCTCTACTTGGACAGGGTGCAAACCGACTGCCAACTAGAGACCCCATTTCTAACAATCCCCATAGTGTAACCCTGTCCCTTGCACCAGCTTTCCCACACTGTTGGTGTCAGGAGGCCCACAAGGCTCTTCTTTTTGCTGCCAATGCTGTACCTGACCTGTCTGTGAGGTAAGTGTATATTGTTCTTTCCAATGATGTACTTGTTTTGTGTGGGAGAAAAACATGCATAAATGATACTTATGCTGGGCCTGTTTAGTGTGTTTTTTGGGAGATGCAATGCTGCTACTGCCTTTGAAGAAACATTTTCATGTTTGGAAGGTGGGGTAGTGTAATGTACCACATAATATTATGGTTGTATTACTATCTGTTAGACCTGTCAGATCTTGGCGTGGTTTCCATTGTCTTTTTGGCATCTGACCTGTTTTGATCCTGTGCTGAATTTTGTTTTTGCTGGCTTTAGGACTTCGGTGACTACCATTGCTGACTAGTGCTAAAGTGCAAGTGCTCTCTGTTTAAACTGTATTGGTAATTGGTTTACCTATGATCAGCATATTTGATTTACTCTATATGTGCCCAGGGCCTGTAAATCAAATGCTGCTAGGGGGCCTGTGGCACTGATCGTGCTACCCACATGAGTAGCCCTGTAAACATATTTTAGACTTGTCACTGCAGTGTCTGTGTGTGCAGTTTTAACTGGCAAGTGCACCCACTTGCCAGGCCCAAACATTCTCTTTAACTACCTGTACGTCACCCATAAGGTAGGCCCAAGGCAGCCCCGTGGGCAGGGTGCAGTGTATTTAAAAGGTATGTGGTGTGTTTTACATGTCCTGATAGTGAAATACTGCTACATTCAGTTTTCGCCATTGTAAGGCCTTTCTCTCCCATAGGTTAACATGGGGATTGCATTGAAATATCTTTTAAAGTGTAATTTCCCATTGGGAGCAGATAGAGTTGTGGAGTTGGGGGTCTCTGAACTCACAATTTAAAAGTACATCTTTTGTTGAAGTTTGTTTTTAAAGTGTAAGTTTGAAAATGCCACTTTTAGAAAGTGGGCATTTTCTTGCTTAACCATTCTGTGCCTCTGCCTGTCTGTGGAATATACTGGGTAAGGATGACAGTTGGGCTATTTATGAATTCACTCAAGACAGTCACACAAAGGGAACTGAGGTGTGCCCTTTATATCCTGATGGGTCTTTCAGGGCAAGAGTGGTGGGAGGAGCTGACACTTGCACCTGAATAAGGCTATGCCTGTCTTTACACAAAGCAGTATCCAAACCCCTGGAGTATGTCTGGGGCCAGGGCAAGGAAAGGCGGAGTCTTATGCACTACAAGGTTTTCCTTTGATGTTTACCTACTTCAAAGACACCTGGGACATACACAGGTGGTTTCCGGGCTATGCAGCAGCTGTCCACATGCACAGTATTCCTGCAAGAGATTGGGTGGCAGGTCTGTGGAACTACCTCACATTGGAGGGGCGGGCCACCATGTTGGCACTAGTGGCAGCAAGCCAGCTCACCTACACTATGATGAAGGATACCCTTATCACTTGGTATGGCCTGACACCAGAGATGTACAGAAGGAAGTTTAGGAAGACCTGGCTTGAGCGTGTGGATTCCTTTTGCAGAGCACTGGATGGGTGGGTGAAGGGCAATGAGGTAACAGATTACCGGTCTCTGTACAATTTGTTTGTATGGGAGCACGTATCTAGTCTGTGTTTTCCAGAGCTGTGCCAGCACTTGATTGATAGCAGGCTTATGACTTCAGGAAACTTGCTCAGGAGGTAGACCACTGAATGAGTAGCAGGGTCCACAAGAAGTTGAATGTGGGAGAGTCAGCCAAGGATGGACAGGGTCCCCAGCAAAAGAAGGAGGGTGGGAGACAAAGATAAAAATAAGGAGTTCTCAAAAGGGCTCCAAACTAGTTCCCAGGGTAAGGATTCCCAACCTCCTGTTGTGAAGAAGAGTTGGTTCCCTTCAGGAAACCTGCAGGGAAGGTACCCCTGAAGTTTGCACCTGTAACCAAGAAGGGCATTTCAGGGGGAGTCCCAAGTGTCCCAGGTAGACACTAGGTGTGGCCAGTGTAGCAGTGGGGAGCCAGCTGAGTTAACCCTAGTCTCCCTGGGGGCGTGGCCGGCAAGTGGCCGATCAGCAGCCCTAGAAGAGTGGCCCGGCTCACTAATGCTGCATGATCCTGCCACCCCGGACCCCCGTGGACCTGGCAGTTGGGTACTGGAGTCCCCTGGGGTGAAGGGGAGGATGATGAGAGCAGTGGGGAAAACAAACGGAACCAGGTGCCAAAATCGGGGCGAAGGGGAGCGCGTGGGAAGAGCGCCTGACCCCAAGATGGCGGCCGCGAGCACGATCTGAAATTCAGCAAAAAACGATCGTATGAGGCAGTGGAGTGGCGCGATCTTGAGGAAGACGATCCTGACGGTGGGCCCTCACGTGAGGTGTCGATTGGACATTGGCACCGTGCTTGCCCCTCTCCCCCAACCCCCTACCTCCCTGTGAAAGTGAGCGCAGAGCTGGAGTTGGGCCTCCCCACTGGATTTGAGGCCCATCGAGGTGGATGGGCAGTGGCGGGGTGCAGTTTGCTTGCCTCCTGCGGAGGGCGCCCAGGCCTCGGGCTTTGGGGCTGACAGTGCTGCACTGGGCCTACAGCGATAGTTGGAGCCATCGCTGGACTGGTTTTTAAGGGTGCACTCCCCCGCAATGGTGATCTGACTAGTGATCCTGGGATGTGAGTCGGATACGTCGGACCGAGTGCGACGCTTGCGCTGCTGCTGCCTGTGCCAGCACCCCATTCCTGTGGGGGGGGGAGATTAGAGACTGAGAGGTGTTTGGTGGCGAAGACATGGAGCGCGACTGACTGCGTTGCCCCTGGAAGGGTTGAGCAAAGACACGGAGCTCGACTGACTGTGTTGCCCCTGGAAGTGTCGAGCCCAGCATTAGGTGTGTTCATTTGTAACTGCTGCTCCATCAGCTGCATACCATGAGCAAAGATAGAACGCATAAGGGAACTCAGCAAACTTGGATGGGCCAATACACTGCACAAAGTTCGGGTGCGAGTCTGCAAAAAAGATCCCCCCAGGCCCTTTGGAGAAGGGAGCGGAGCCCACTGGGGCACAAATCCTGGCTGCCATTGAGTCCTCGCGGCATGCAATGCAAACTCAGATTGCGGCCATAGCGGTTGATGTCAACCTGCTAAGAGCTGATCTAAGAGTGGTGGCGGAGCGATCGGTGGCCACTGAGAAACAAGTGACGTGCCTGCAGTCTGATATCGACACGCTGAAGGCCTCAGTGACCATCCTATAAGCTAAAAGGCACAAACTGGAAGCGAGGGTCGGGGATGCAGAGGGTAAGGTGAGGTGGTGTAACCTCCGTATAGTGGGCTTTCCCGAAGGTGTGGAGGGGGTGAATGTTGAGGCTTTCCTGGAAGACTGGATCCGTAAAACGTTGCTTGATGCCCGCATGTTGGCTTTATTTGTGGTGGAGCGTGCGAACAGGGCCTTAGTAGTGCCACCGCCGCCGGGAGCTCCTCCACGAACGATTATAGCCAAGGTCCTTAACTACAGAGACCAAGACGTAATTTTGCAGGAGGTGCGCAAACATGGAGATCCTACATTTGAAAATCACACCATCCCCTTCTTTCCTGATTACACCAGGGCGGTTTAGCTCCAGAGACAATAATTTACTGGTGTTAAACATAAGCTAAAAGAACTGGGCTATACTTATATGTCGCTGTATCCAGCCAAGTTGAAAGTTCTCCATGCGGGCCGCTCGCATTTCTTTCAGTCTCCTGAAGCGGCCTGGGACTGGTTGGAGAGGAATGATGTGACAGGAGTGCTGGACTCCCTGCATGGGGAAAGTGGCAGGAGACCCCAAGGGACAGCGGCAATGCATACTGCAGCCTGCAGAAGCGCCCAATGCCACCGCGCCGGCCGAGGAAGCCGAGTGATTGTTCGTTCGGACGGCACCCTGAGTCTTGACGATCGGAGACAGGAGCAAGAAGAGGCTAAACTGTTGATTCAAACTGTCATGTCAGAGGCGTCCTCTCGCTCCGGGTCCCCCTGTGTTACGGGCAGACTGTCTCCAGAAGTAGGCACTGAGGACACCTGAATACTTAATTGGTCCTTCTGTTGTGGTTGGAGCCAAGTACTTTGGTTTTGGATTGTTCTTTGAGGTCTTCCCTTTGTTGGCTCCTCTTTCTCTCTCTGACCCTCCCCTCTCCTCTTTACTGCTGCCTTTTGATGGGGGTGGCAGGGGTCTGGGTCGATGATTGTTCCGGGGGCTGCGGCGGAGTGGTGGAACTGAGCTAACCCCCCTTGTTGTAGGTTATCTTTGTGGGCACAGTGTGTGTGCGGGCCGGACGATTGGCGTGTGGTGGGAGTGTCGAAGCGCAGTCCGGACCTGGATCTAGCTATTGAATGGGAACGGCAATTGCTTTCCACTTCTGGCCTATAGAAGTGATAGCGGGGTACACGCACGATTGGGCAGACACTAGTTGTGGGAGGTGTTTACCCGGGGTGGGATAGGGACATTTTATGCGGGTTCTTGTTTGAGTAGGAGTTCTGTATTTGGCACTGTGAACACTGCTTCTGTTTAGGGTGCGCCGGACCGGGGGATTGTGTAGTGGGGGTTGCGTGTGGGTGGGGGAGCGCACAGAACGGAGATGTGGAGGGGTGTGTAGATTGGATTAGACTATGGTGGGTACTCTGACACGCATAGTTAAATGTAACGTTAGGGGGTTAAAGTCCTTTGTGAAGTGCTATAGAGTACATATGTATCTTAGATGGCTTGGCTTATATATTGCTCTCCTACAGGAGACTCATTTGGTTGAGAATGAAGTGCAAAAAGTGCAGAAAAAGTGGAGGAGGCATCTTTATTTGGCGACCTATTCCTCCTATGCTAGAGGGGTTTCTATTTGGGTGGCCCCTGGGACTCCCTTTATATTACGAAGCCTAAAAGCAGATGTGCAAGGTCGATACATATTTCTGCACGGCATGCTAGATAGCCATGCGGTCTGTCTGTTGAATATTTACACCTCTAACACTGATGATGCAGGGTTCTATCATCAGGTCCAACATGAATTAATATCTTACAATGGGATGCCCATCTTGTGGGCTGGTGACTTTAATTGCGTCGTAGATGGAGCGCTAGGTAGGGACCCGCTGAAGATGAATACGAAAACGCATATGACTGCCAAATTGCGGAGCGTTATGAGGAATCTCCACTTTGTAGATGTGTGGAGAGAAATGTACCCCACATCTAAAGTATTTTCGTGTTATATGCCCACCCATGGGCCTTCTGAATAGATTTCTCCTAGCCAATCATGGCTCACTGGACGTTCACAGAGTCGTTTACAGGTCCGTTTTTTGTCGGACCATGCCCTTCTCCTTTTGGAATGTGAAATGCACATGCCCAAGCCTGTGATCCCCCTCTGGCGTTTGCGTTCGGACTCACTAGACAATCCTGAATACAAAAAAGATCTTCAGGGTGTGCTGGATGGATATCTTCATACGAATTGGGGTACGGCAACGACTCGAGGCTTAGAATGGGAGGCACTGAATGTAGTTATCAGAGGGGAAAGCCTTAGTAAAACATATGGTATCAGGCAGTGCCTGGACCGGGAGCTCACAGAGCAGGAGGAAGTATTGGCAGTCATACAGTGCCAAGTCGATGGTGGCGACGCTTCGGAGGCGGATTGCCTTGATGTGCGAGGTAGAATTGTGGACCTGTGGGATAGACTGGATAATTATGTCAGCTGGAACTAGAGGCAGCGACTATTCCGGGAAGGAGACCGCTCCGGGCGTATATTGGCTTGGCTCCTCCGGCGGGAGCGGCACATCCCAATTATCCAGATGCTCTGCGGTTCTTCTGGGGAAAGGATTTTAGGGCAAGGGTGAATATGCACCTGCGTGAACACTTGCAAAATATCTACACCTCACCATGGAGTGTGGGCGTGACCTAGTTTCAGGAGTACTTGGATGGTCTCCGGATGCCTCGCCTTACGGCGGCCCTGGTGGAGGAATTAGAGGGAGAGTTTTCATTGGAAGACCTAGTGGAGGTGTTGGGTGGTATGACGACCGGGAAAACACCTGGTCCAGACGGGTTACCAGTCGAATTTTATTGTATTCATTCTGCTGTGCTTCTTCCACGGTTGTTGGAGATACTCCATGAGGTGCAAAGTGATGAGCAGGATGGGCATAGGCACCGTCTTCTTATCCTGGGTGCGTTTTTTGTACTCAGCGCCCCGGGCGAGAGTGCGTACAGGGGCGATAGTGTCAGATTCCTTTATTATCTAACGAGGCACACGGTAGGGATGCCCCTTGTCGCCACTGTTGTTCACGTTGGCCATGGAGCCTCTAGCCATCCAATTACGGACTGGCTTGAATAGATGGGGCATCTGTGTGGGGACGAGATCTCATTGTATGCAGATGATGCTCTAGTGTACGTCACAGACCCTGAACGGGCGGTCCCCCTCTTGTTGGGTATGATGGATAATTTTGAGCAGGTGTCGGTCCTCCGCGTTAACCAACACAAAACTGTGTTATTCCCGATGGCAGGTCTGTCGGCGGTAGCAGTGTCAGAGTTATCCCAATTGGGCCTATCCTGGGCGACTAAGTCCTTTTCATATTTAGGCATCCGGGTTGCGCACTCACTGCAATTGCAATTCAATTTAAACATGGGAAGAGTACTGGAGGGCCTCCGTGCCTCTGTTCAGTTTTGGACCTCTCTCCCATTATCGGTTATGGGTAGAATCGCACTCAGTAAAGTGATCTTGCTACCTCGTTGCCTGTATGTTATGCAGAATTCACTTTGTGAGCTCCCTCTTTCGATATTCTGGCAGCTTGATAAATTGCTCTTATCCTTAGTCTGGGCGGGCAAAAGATGTCGAGTCCGCATGGAAGTTTTGAAATTGGACCTGTGTGATGGTGACTTGGGGCTGCCAGATTTATACTTATACTACTTAGCTGGGTTACTACAGTATGCAGTCCGGTGTTGTAAGGATGCTCCCAATTGGGAAAAGGATTTGTTAGCTGGTTCTGTCTGTGGAGCGCCTCACGCATATACTAATGGGTGGCTCTTGGGTTCCGCAAGGTGCCCCCTATCTGGTGGAGCAGGTGTCGAGAGCTTGGGGGAGGGCGGTACTGCGGGTTCTGTGTAAGGCCCCATACCCGTGCCTGCTTCCCCTATGGTGGGATTGACCTTTTGCCAAGGCTGCTGAGGTAATGGTTTTTGCGCAATGGCGTGCGGGGGTTGCAATAATGCAGGTGACTTATTTCATAATGGCACGTTCATTATGAGTTATGAGGCAGAATCCCTGTTTGGAATAGGTCCAAGCCAGTTCCTACAATATGCAAATATCTCGCAGACGGTCAGAGGTATTTGGACGTCCTTTCCAGAGGAGCCAGTTCAATCTCATCTCCTGGCGACAATACTTGATCCTGGTGGTGACCGCGGTCTCCTGTCCCGAACTTATAAAGCTCTCAAGGGTGACAGACTAACTGGCACTCAGGGGATTAGAGACCGCTGGGATACTAGCCTCGGAACGGCACTCACGGATGGGGAATGGCGTAGGGCCTGTTCTCTGGTGCGAGATGCGACTAGCAATGCTAGGTTTAAGTTGACACACTTCTATTACTTGCATAGAGCATACCTGACGCCTCAACACTTAAATAGAATAGTTCCCTCAATTCCTGATAGTTGTGGCGTGCTATCGGCTTCATTTGATCACATGGCGTGGTTCTGTGGCTCTGTCCATCCTTATTGTAATCAAGTGGGGAAGACGCTGAAGGAAGTGACGGCTGTGAGAGTGCAGGAGACGATGAAGCACTGCCTGCTGGGCCTGATCCCAGTCCCTAAAAAGGGTCTAAAATGGCGTAAAGATTCGCACAGTTGGGTCTTATATTGGTGAAAAGGTGCATTGCGATCCGATGGCCCAACCCACACCCCCGCTGCTTGTTACCTGGCTGAGTGATTTAGCTTAATGGGCTACCGTGGAGGAATGCCGCTTGCGAACGGTTCGATTGGATGAGCATGCTGACCGGGATTTGGAGATCTGGCGTACCATGATTAATGAGTTAGCTGGCGTGCAGGAGAGCGAGGGTCTGTTGATGGATGCACCTGCTCATTGAGCCCTGGTCGTGGTCGGGCCCTTGGAGCACTGAGTTTGGGGGTTATTGAGGCATGGATGTGTGTTTTTGTGATCATGGGGGGGGGTGTACTTCCAGTCTTGCTTTGAGAAGGGAGTCGCCATGAGTGAGCCCCCCCCACTCCCTCCCCTCGCTTTCTGTTTTGTTTTGGGATGCTGCTGTGATACCTCCCCGGGCGCCCCCTCAACCGTATCTGCTTGTTGCACTGGATGAATGACGGTCATTAGTAGCGCTGTCTTCTGGTCTGTCAATGCTTCCTATAATTACAGTATACTGTTGTTGGTTAATGTGTTGAAATGTACTGCACTGACTCTGTAGGGGTGGGTACTGCTCTATTGGTCTGCTTGTACAAGTTGTAGTGGTTGGGTCGACCTAACCTAATATCATTGATGTCTTATCTCCCTCCTTCATGCACGCTAGGATAGAGCAAAATGTGTGGACTCGAACCTGGAGTCTTTAAACTGTTTTTTTATGCATAAATAAAACAATTTATAAAAAAAACTACTCTCCCTGGGTGAGGGTGAGGTGGTCCAGGGAAGCCTCATGCCTGACAACACTAAGAAGTACAGGCACTGGCTGACCATTAATGGGAGGTGAGTGGAGGCTCTGAGAAACACCAGAAGCCACTATTACAACTGTCTGCTGTCATGTGGTGCTTAAGGAATAGGTAATTCCTAATGTGGTCCACCAGGTAGTAGAAGTAGACAACAGTAAGCTCTAGTGCTTGGTAGCTCAGGTTCCCTTTGAATGGGGTGTGGGGGATCTCGGGTTCTTTTGGGGGTAGGTGTGAGTCCAACCATGCCTGTTGACTGTCTGCTAGGGAACGACCTGGAGCATTTTGCCTGGAAGGAGATGGAGCTCAAGTTGCACTCCTGTATAGCAAACCTAAGGTTGCTGAACCTGGGGTAGCCCGTGTGCTGGTGCTGGTGATACCCCAGTGTTTCAGAACCTTCCTAATGGGTCTGGCTCATGATGTGCCACTGGCAGGTCATTTGGGTCAGGACAAGACCATGGACAGGCTTGTTGTAGGAAGTAGGCTCTGTATATACTATTTCAAAGTAAGAAATAGTGTGCACAGAGTCCAAGTGTTCCCCTTGTAGGTAAGATAGTGGCAAAAAGAGATAATTCTAAAGCTCTATTTTGTGGTAGTGTGGTCGAGCAATAGGCTTATCAGAGGGTAGTGTTAAGCATTTGTTGTACACAGGCAGGCAAAAAATGAGGATCACACACAAAAAAACTTACTCCAGGCCAATAGGTTTTTATATTGAAAAATATATTTTCTTAGTTTATGGTAAGAACCACAGGTTCAAGATTTACAGTTAATACTTTAAATGTAAGGGTCTTCACTTAGATACTTCAGGAACTTTGAATGAAAACAATATCATGTACAGTCTTTGTAAAAATGGCAATAAGCTATTTTAAAAGTGGACACTGTGCAAAAATCAACAGTTCCTGGGGGAGGTAAGTAAAGGTTAGTTTTGCAGGTAAGTAAAACACTTACAAGTCTCACAGTTGGGGCATAGGTAGCCCATCGTTGGGGGTTCAAGGCAACCCCAAAGTTACCACACCAGCAGCTCAGGGCCGGTCAGGTGCAGAGGTCAAAGAGGTGCCCAAAACACCTAGGATTTAATGGAGAACAGGGGTGCCCCACTTCCAGTCTGCCAGCAGGTAAGTACCTGCATCCTCGGGGGTCAGATCAGTGGGGTTTGTAGGGCACCGGGGGGGGACACAAGAAGGCACAGAAAGTACACCCTCAGCGGCACAGGGGCAGCCGGGTGCAGTGTGCAAACATGTGTCGGGTTTTAGATAGGAAGTAATAGAGGGAACTGGGGGTCACTTCAGTGATGCAGGCAGGCACAGGGGGGGCTTCTCGGGACAGCCACCACCTGGTCTAGGTAGAGGGTCTCCTGGGGGTTGTTCTTGCACTGAAGTTCGTATCCTTCAGGTCCTGGGGGCTGCGGGTGAAGTGTTTGTTCCAGGCGTCGGGTCTCTTGTTATAGGCAGTCGGGGTCGGGGGGCCTCTGGATTCTCTCTGCAGGCATCGCTGTGGAGGCTCAGGGGGGTTGTCTCTGGTTACTCACGGGCTCGCAGTCGCCGGGGAGTCCTTCCTGAGGTGTTGGTTTTCTGCTGGTCAAGCCGGGGGCGTCGGGTGCAGAGTGTGAAGTCTCACGTTTCCGGCGGGAAACGTGCAGTCTTTGAAAGTTGCTTCTTTGTTGCAAAGAAGTAGCTGGTTTTGAACAGGGCTGCTGTTCACAGGAGTTTCTTGGTCCTGTAGTCCAGGGCAGTCCTCTGAGGCTTCAGAGGTCGCTGGTCCCTGTCGGATGCGTCGCTGGAGCAGGTTTTCGAAGTTGGAGACAGGCCGGTAGGGTTGGGGCCAAATCAGTTGTCATCTTCCTCCTCCTCTGCAGGCTTGTAGGTCAGCAGTCCTCCTTCTTTCTTCAGGTTGCAGGAATCTAATTTCCTGGGTTTTTGGGTGCCCCTAAATACTAAATTTAGGGGTGTGTCTAGATCTGGGAGGGCAGTAGCTAATGCCTACTGTCCTTTAGGGTGGCTACACCCTCTTTGTGCGTCCTCCCTGTGGGGAGGGGGGCACATCCCTAATCCTATTGGGGGAATCCTCCAAAATCAAGAAGGAGGATTTCTAAAGGCAGGGGTCACCTCAGCTCAGGACACCTTAGGGGCTGTCCTGCCTGGTGGGTGACTCCTCCTTGTTTTTCTCATTATCTCCCCTGAACCTGCCGCCAAAAGTAGGGGCTGTGTCCCGGGGGCGGGTATCTCCACTAGCTGGAGTGTCCTGGGACATTGTAACATGAAGCTTGAGCCTTTGAGGCTCACTGCTAGGTGTTACAGTTCCTGCAGGGGGGAGGTGTTAAGCATCTCCACCCAGTGCAGGCTTTGTTTCTGGCCTCAGAGAGCACAAAGGCTCTCACCCCAGAGGGTCAGAAACTCGTCTCTCAGCAGCAGGCTGGCACAGACCAGTCAGTCCTGCACTGAAGGATTGGGTAAAGTACAGGGGGCATCTCTAAGATGCCCTCTGTGTGCATTTTTTAATAAATCCAACACTAGCATCAGTGTGGGTTTATTATTCTGAGAAGTTTGATACCAAACTTCCCAGTATACAGTGTAGCCATTATGGAGCTGTGGAGTTCGTTTTTGACAAACTCCCAGACCATATACTTAATATGGCCACACTGTACTTACAATGTCTAGGAATAGACTTAGACACTGTAGGGGCATATTGCTCATGCAGTTATGCCCTCACCTGTGGTATAGTGCACCCTGCCTTAGGGCCATAAGGCCTGCTAGAGGGGTGACTTACCTATGCCACAGGCAGCATTTTGTGTGCATGGCATCCTGAGGGGGATGCTATGTCGACTTCGCCTTTTTCTCCCCACCAACACACACAATCTGCAATGGCAGTGTGCATGTGTTAGGTGAGGGGTCCCTTAGGGTGGCACAACATATGCTGCAGCCCTTACGGACCTTCCCTGGTCACAGGGCCCTTGGTACCACTGGTACCTTTTACAAGGGACTTATCTGTGTGCCAGGGGTGTGCCAACTGCAGGAACAATGGTACATTGTAGGTAAAAGAACACTGGTGCTGGGGCCTGGTTAGCAGGGTCCCAGTACACTTCTCAGTCAAGTCAGCATCAGTATCAGGCAAAAAGTGTGGGGGGGTAACTGCAACAGGGAGCCATTTCCTTACACTTGTTACCCACTTTTATTGGCCCCAAATGAGGAAGACCTGATGCGTTCTTTAGTATCTGTCAAACCTGCCAGGTGAGTGGCAAATTTGGAAAGAGGTGCAAGACTCCTCTTCAACAGTTTCCTGGCATGAGCACCCCTTTTGAGCAGGTGGTCATTGACATTGTGGGGCCTCTGGATCCCAAGACAGCCATGGACAACAGGTTTATCCTGGTCTTGGTGGACCATGCCACCCGGTATCCGTAAGCTATCCCTCTGTGGAAAGTGACTGCACCCACCATGGCCAGGGCAGTTATGGGGATCTTTACCCGTGTGGGTTTCCCCAAGGAGGTGGTATCTGATCAGGGTATGAATTTCATGTCATTGTACATGAAAACCTTTGGAAGGCATGTGATATCACCTACAATTTCACCATGCCTTACCATCCCCAAGACAATGGGTTGGTTGAAAGGTTCAGTCAAATCAAATCAAATCAACAACATTAATAAAGCGCGCTACTCACCCGTGAGGGTCTCAAGGCGCTAGGGGGAGGGGGATTACTGCTGCTCGAAGAGCCAGGTCTTGAGTTGCTTCCGGAATGCGAGGTGGTCCTGGGTGGTCCTGAGGTTGGTGGGGAGGGAATTCCATGTCTTTGCTGCCAGGTAGGAGAAGGATTTCCCACCTGCTGTGGTGCGGCGGATGCGGGGGACGGCGGCGAGTGCGAGGTTGGCGGAGCAAAGTTGTCGGGTGGGCGTGTAGAAGCTGAGGCGATGGTTGAGGTAATCGGGTCCCTTGTTGTGGAGGGCTTTGTGTGCGTGGTTGAGGAGCCGGAAGGTGATCCTTTGGTTGACGGGAAGCCAGTGCAGGTGTCTCAGGTGGGCGGAGATGTGGCTGTTGCGGGGTATGTCGAGGACGAGGCGGGCGGAGGCGTTTTGTATTCGCTGCAGACGTTTCTGGAGTTTAGCGGTGGTTCCTGCGTATAGGGTGTTACCGTAGTCCAGGCAGCTCGTCACAAGGGCGTGGATCACAGTCTTTCTGGTGTTGGCGGGGATCCAACGGAAGAACATCCGGAGCATGCGGAGGGTGAGGAAACAGGAAGATGATACGGCGTTGACTTGTTTTGTCATGGTGAGAAGTGGGTCCAGGATGAATCCCAGGTTGCGTGCGTGGTCTGAGGGGGTTGGTGCAGTGCCAAGGGCCGTGGGCCACCAGGAGTCGTCCTAGGCGGACGGGGTGTTTCCGAGGATAAGGACTTCCGTTTTGTCTGAGTTCGGTTTCAGACAGCTGAGTTTCATCCATTCTGCAACATCTTTCATTCCATCTTGCAGGTTGGTCTTGGCGCTGGTGGTGGTCCTTGGTGAGGGAAAGTATCAGCTGAGTGTCGTCGGCGTAGGAGTTGATGTTGTGTTTGCGTACGATGTTGGCGAGGGGGCTCAAGTAGACATTGAAGAGAGTCGGGCTGAGCGAGGAGCCTTGTGGGACGCCGCAGATGATCTCGGTGGGGTCTGAGCGGAACGGTGGGAGGTAGATTCTTTGGGAGCGGTTGGAGAGGAAGGAGGTGATCCAGTTCAGGGCCTGTCCTTGGATACCGGTGGAGCGGAGGCGGGATATTAGGGTTCGGTGGCAGACGGTGTCGAAGGCAGCCGAGAGGTCGAGGAGGATGAGGACGACTGTTTCTCCGTTGTCCATCAGAGTTCTGATGTCGTCTGTGACTGAGATGAGGGCGGTTTCTGTGCTGTGATTGGCACGGAATCCGGACTGAGAGGGGTCGAGTAGGTTGTTGTCTTCAAGGAAGTTGGTAAGTTGCTTGTTGACGGTCTTCTCTATGACTTTGGTAGGGAAGGGGAGAAGCAAGATGGGGCGGAAGTTTTTCAGGTCGCTGGGGTCTGCCGTAGGTTTCTTCAGTAGGGCGTTGACTTCCGTGTGTTTCCAGCTCTCGGGGAAGGTGGCAGAAGCAAACGAGCTGTTGATGATGGTTTGGAGATGCGGGGCGATGATGTCGTCTGCTTTGTTGAAGATGAAGTGTGGGCAGGGGTCCGAGGGGGCACCAGAGTGGATGGAGTTCATGGTAGCTTTGGTCTCTTCCGTGCTCATGTGAGTCCAGGCGTTGAGGGTGATGGCTGGGATTGTAGGTTCTGTGGTGGTTGGCTGTGTCTGGTGTCCGAAGCTGTCGTGTAGGTCGGTGATCTTACGATGGAAGAAGGTGGCGAGGGAGTTGCAGAGTTCTTGTGAGGGCGTGATGGCGTTGGCGTTGGGATTAGAGAGCTCTTTGACAATGTTGAAGAGTTCTTTGCTGTTGTGGGCGTTCTTGTCCAGTCTGTCTGTGAAGGAAGATCTTTTGGTGGCGCGGATCAGTTGGTGGTGTTCGCGGGTGGCGTTTTTGAGGGCAGACATGTTTTCTGCGGTGTGGTCCTTGCGCCAGGCTTTCTCGAGGGTGCAGCAGTTTTTTTTAGATTCCTTGAGGGTGTCTGTGAACCAAAGAGGTTTCCTGGTGTTGGTCTGTCTTGGGAGACGTCTGAGGGGTGCGAGGTTGTCTGCGCAGTTGGTGATCCAATGCGTGAGGCTGAGGGCTGCGTCGTTGGGGTCGGTGGAGAAGGTGGGTTGGTTGTCGCTGACGGGTGGAGAGAAGCTGTTCCGTGGGGATTTTGTTCCAATGTCTGCGTGTGATGGGTTGTGTGCGGAGGTGGCGAGTCTCGCGTCGGAAGGTGAAGTGGACACAACTGTGGTCGGTCCAGTGTATTACGGAGGAGTGGCTGAAGGATACGTGGTTGCTGGCGGAGAAGATGGGGTCGAGCGTGTGTCCAGCGATGTGGGTGGGGGTGTTCACCAGTTGCTTGAGACCGAGGTTGGCGAGGTTGTCGAGCAGGGCGGTGGTGTTGGGGTCGTTGTTCTGTTCCAGGTGGAAGTTGAGGTCGCCGAGGAGGATGTAGTCCGGCGAGGCAAGGGCATGCGGGGAGATGAAGTCAGTGATAGAGTCGCTGAAGAGGGCGCGTGGTCCAGGGGGTCTGTAGATGAGAGTTCCTCTGAGGGTGGTCCTGGGGTCGGTGTGGATCTGGAAGTGCAGGTGTTCGGCGGCGAGGGGGGTGTCTTCGGTGGAGGTGGTGACGTTGATGGAGTCCTTGAAGACGATGGCGATTCCTCCACCGACTTGGTTGGTGCGGTCTCTCCTGGAGATCTTGTAGCCGTCGGGGATGGCTATGGCGATGTCGTGGGCCGAAGAGGCGTTCATCCAGGTCTCAGTGATGAAGGCGACGCCCGGTGCGGTGGAGTCCAGGAGGTCCCATAGTTCAACGGCGTGCTTGTGGACGGAGCGTGCGTTGATCAGGATGCATTTGAGGTGGTTGTTGGCGCGTGGGCTGGCGGGCGGGGTGGATTCACGGTGGAAGGTGAGTTTGCAGGTGAGGCATGCAAAGGGTCCATGGGTGCGTTTAGGGTTGGCTTGTAAGCAGGTACCGGAGCGCCCCGGGTTGAGGGCGTGGAGGGTGTTGGGGTCGTAGCGGTGCTGTGTGGTTTGGGGGTGCTGGGGGCCATGGGTCGTGGCGCTGGGCGCGGTCCAGGCGCGGACGGGCCTGCCTTTGGCTCGCCTTCGGCGCGCTGCGGCCGCCATAAGAGGGAGGAGGGGGGGAGGAGGGGTCAGCTGGGGGCGGGGGCGGAAGGGGTGCGACGAATGGGAGCGGGGTTGGCGGGGCCGAGCAGGAGGTGGCGGCGGGAAAGTGGAGGGTGGGGGGGTCAGGTAGAGGGGAGGGGAGAAAAGATAGGGGGGGTTACAGAGGTGGAGGGGAGTAAGGAAGAAACAGAAGAGGAGAAGAGAGAAGAGTCAAGAACAGAAGAGAGAAGAGTCAAGAACAGAAGAGAGAAGAGTCAAGAAGAGGAGTAAAGAAGAAGAGGAGAGAAGAGTCAAGAGAGAAGATAGAGGAGTCAAGAAGAAGAGTCAGGCAGAAGAGGAGAGACCTGAGAAGCAGAGGGGAAGCGTCCAGAAGATAAGGAGAGGCCACAGAGGAAGAAAAGGAGCACGCAGAGAAAAGTACAGTGGAGGAGAGGAACACACAGGTCGGGGTGCAGAGGAGAAAGAAGAAACACAGATGAAGAACACAGATGAAGAAAACAGATGAAGAACACAGAAGAAGAAAGAACAAGCAGGACGGGGTGCAGAGAAGAGAACACAGATGAAGAACACAGATGAAGAACACAGATGAAGAACATAGATGAAGAACACAGATGAAGAACACAGATGAAAAATACAGATGAAGAAAGAAGAAAGCACACGCAGGACGGGGTGCAGAGGAGAACACAGATGAAGAAAGAAGAAAGAACACGCAGTTCGGGGTGCAGAGGAGAAAGAAGAACACAGATGAAGAACACAGATGAAAAACACAGATGAAGAACACAGATGAAGAACACAGATGAAGAAAGAAGAAAGAACACGCAGGACGGGGTGCAGAGGAGAAAGAAGAGCACGGATGAAGAAAGAAGCAGGAAGAGAACGCGGTGAGGAAGAGGAGCGGGGCCGAGGAAGAGCAGAACACGCAGCAAGTGGGCTGCAGAAGAGGAGCAGAGTGCGAAGGGTGAGAGAACAGCAGAGGTGCGGAGAGAGGTTGAAGGAGAGAGCGGAAGGCAGAAGACAGAGGTACAGGAAAAGAGGTGAGTAGCGCGGGGCTGGGAGAGTGGCTGGGCGGGGGGAGTACTTACTGTTTTAGCAGGTCTTGCTGGGAGGTGTCAGGAGCCTGGGCTGGTGGAGCTGCAGCAGCAGGGGGAGCGACCTACCCTCGAGTCGAGGGTCGCTGACTCTGCCGCGCAGCGGCCGCCATAAGTGGGAGGAGGGGGGGAGGTGGGCCGACATTCTACATAGAGAGATTGACCTGCTCGACTTGTTAGGCGTGAAGGTTGCGGGGCTCAGAGAGTAAATAATAATTATTTATTAGTTGTGTTTTATGCAAATAGCAACCATGCTGCTCACACACAGGCAAGTTAAGTTTATGTTACAAATATTGTGTGATTGTTATCTAGATAGGTGCTCAGCGCTACCTAATTGTACTTGTTGGCGCTTGTTTAGGCTGATTAATTAAGAGGTAATGCAGAGACCCCTATGTCCTGTCACTAAGATAGTGGTAGTTATTAGTGAATTAGCTTGTTCTCTCACTTCTCTGTGCTTTTAGATTTTGTAGCTCGTACAGTGCTGAGCAATTTCCCAGTGATGTGAAGTATGCATGCATGCATCTATCTATGAATTGAAATATGCAGACTGAGTTGTCCAGTCAAAGGAGGTTGAGAGATTGAGAATAACATGAGAAGCAAAGATTATTCATTGCATTTTATTAGTAATTCCAAAGTGTAGTTTAGGAAATTTGGAATAGGGTTAGGTTTAGGAAATTTGGAATAGGGCAGTCCATGTTACTAGTACTACTATACAGGGGATCTAATTTAGAAAAGTTCAATATACCGTGTTTGCCTTTTCCTGCCAAAATATTTTTGGACAGATTATTAACCCCTTGGGTGCCCTGGACGTAACGGTTACGTCCAGGTAGGGGCCCTCCGGGGAAGCGCTAGCGCTCTCTCCGGGGGCCTCGCTCCCCCCCTCCCCTGGGCAGGGATGGAAGGGAAATCGCTTCCCCTTCCACACCCACCTCCCCCCACCCGTGGCGTCTGATGACATGAGCGCGCGGTCATGCACTGACCTCATCAAAGGCCTACCCCTCTGCGCTGTGAGCATTTCTCCTCCGATCACGTGGAGGGGACGAGAGAGGCATGAAAGGAGAGGAAAGGCCTTTCCTCTCCTTTCATGTCTCTCTCAGCATTTCTGCTGCCTGATCGTAATGCCCACTAGACACCAGGGATTTTTTTTGTTGTTTATGTATAAGGAGTGGCAAATTATTTTTAGGCCTTTTCTGCCCCCCCCCCCCCAGGTGCAGATCTGCCTATTATAATTAGGCCGATCTGCCCCTGGGGGGGCAGGGGCAGAAACCCCTGGACATCAGGGATTTATTTATTTTTGTTTATTTTATGTTTTACACGTGGGGAGCGACCCCTTAGGCAAGGGTCAGTCCCTTGGGGGGGCAAATCGTTTTTAGGCCATTTCTGCCCCCGTTGGATGCAGATCGGCCTATTTTTATTCGGCCAATCTGCCACCAAGGTCGGCAGAAACCACTTGACACCAGGGATTTTTTTTATGGCAGTTTCACTTGAGGGGAGCGACGTCTTAGGCAAGGGTCACTCCCCTGTGGGTGCAAATTTCTTTTAGGACATTTCTGCCCCCCTTGGGGGCAGAGCGGCCTATTGTAATTAGGCCGATATGCCTCCGGGGGGGCAGAAACCCAGACACCAGGGATCTTTTTTAAATGTTTATTTTACTTTTTTATATGTGGGGAGCGATCACTTTGGGAAGGCTCATTCCCCTGGGGGGCAATTTGTTTTAAGGCCATGTCTCCCCCGCTTGGGGGCAGATCGGCCTATTTTTATTAGGCCGATCTGCCCCCAAGGGGGGCAGAAACCACTAGGCCCAGGGATTTGTTTTTACACCAATTTCACGCAAGGGGAGCAACCCCTTAGGCAAGGGTCGCTCCCCTGGGTAGACAAATTTATTTTAGGCCATTTCAGCTCCCGCTGGGGGCAGATTGGCCTATTTCTATTAGGCCGATCTGCCCCCAGGGAGGGGGGTAGAAACCACTTAGGCACCAGAGATTGGTGTGTGTGTATGTGTGTGTTTTCTTTGGGGAACCAGGCCCTTGGGCAAGGGTCGCTCCCTATGGGGCCACATTACTGTTGGCCATATCTACCCTCAAGGGGGGCAGAAAGCCCACCAGATACCAGGGAAGATTTATTTTTTAAAATAAGAGGATGGGGTTATGGCTATACCCCCACCCCATATAAATGGGGCCAAAGTTGTTCTGCCCACTGGTGGGCAGATGGGGCAATTACCCCCTATCCACACCCGGGGGCAGAAAGCCTACTAGATGCCAGCGAATTTTAAAAAAACATAGTGGGGTGGAGGCTACCAAGCAGCATGGGTGTGGTTATGCCCCCACCCCAACTGAAGGGGGTAATAGTCTTTCAGCTCTCCCCCTGCACCCTAAAACATCTTATCCCATGGCAAGCAGGATGGCATTTGATTAATTTGGGTTTTGGTTTTACATTTGGGCCATGAGAGCTTTGCTAACGCTCAAAATCATCCCACTTGGAATGGTGAGGGCTGCACTTTTTGGACTTTGGGATGCTGCCATGTAAAAAAATCCACAAGACCTAGACATATCTGAAAACTAAACATCTGGGTGAGTCCAGGGTGGTGTGCTTCTCATGCACCCTGCACCATTTTCCTACCCACAATGCCCTGCAAACCTCAAACTTTGCTGGAAATCACACATTTTTCCTACCTTCCGGAATCTGCAGGAATCCACAAATTCCTACCACCCAGCATTGTCTCATCTATAACCCGATAAAAATTCTGCCCCACTTGTCAGCCTAATTTTATTTTTTTCAAACTGCCCTTTTGGACTGGCTTTGGTTCCCCCTCAATTTCGACATGTTTTTGCCTCTTTCCTGTCACAGGCACGTGGCCCACCTACACAAGTAAGGTACAATTTTTCCCAGGAGACTGAAGGGAATGTTGGGTGGTTGGAATTTTGTCCCTGTGCGGTGATCCCACACAGAAATGTGGGAAAAATGTGATTTTTTTAGCTAAATTTAAGGTTTGCTGAGGATTCTGGGTAGGAAAACACTGGGGGATCCACGCAAGTCACATCTCCCTGGACTCCCTTGGGTTTCCAGTTTTCAGAAATGTCTGGGTTTGGTAGGTTTCCCTGCATGACTGCTGAGCCCAGGACCAAAATCGCAGGTCCCCGCGCAAAGACAGGTAGTTTTATATTTGATAATTTTGATGTGTCTAGATAGTGTTTTGGGGCATTTCCTTTCGCGGGCACTAGGCCTACCCACACAAGTGAGGTACCATTTTTATCGGGGGACTCGGAGGAACTCTGGGTGGAAAGAAATGTGGGGCTCCTCTCAGATTCCAGAACTTTTTGTCATCGAAATGTGAGGAAAAAGTGTTTTTTTGGCCAAAGAGTTAGGTTTCCAAAGGATTCTGGGTAACAGAACCCGGTGAGAGCCCCACAAGGGACCCCATTCTGGATTTCCCCAGGTGTCTAGTTTAAAAAAATGCACAGGTTTGGTAGGTTTTCCTAGGTGCCGCTGAGCTAGAGATTAAAATCCACAGCTAGGCACTTTCCAAAAAACTAGTCAGTTTTCAATGTAAAAATTTGATGTGTCCATGTTGCATTTCCTATCGCGGTCATTAGGTCTACCCGCGCAAGTGAGGCACCATTTTTATCAGGAGACTCGGTGGAATACAGAAAAGCAGATCGTGTTATTGCCCCTTGTCTTTCTCTACATTTCTTCCTTCCAAATGCAATACAGTGTGTAAAAAGACGTCTATTTAAGAAATGCCCTGTAATTCACATGCTAGTATGGGGACCACAGAATTCAGAGATGTGCAAATAACCACTGCTTCTCAACACCTTATCTTGTGTCCATTTTGGAAATACAAAGGTTTTCTTGATACCTATTTTTCGCTCTTTATATTTCACCAAATGAATTGCTGTATACCCGGTATAGAATGAAAACTCATTGCAAGGTGCAGCTTATTTTTTGGGTCTGGGTACCTAGGGTTCTTGATGAACCTACAAGCCCAATATATATCCCCACAATCAGAAGAGTCCAGCAGACGTAACGGTATATTGCTTTAAAAAATCTGACATTGCAGGAAAAAGTTACAGAGTAAAACGTGTCGAGAAATGGCTGTTTTTATACCTCAATTTAAATATTCTTTTTATTTTAGCTGTTATTTTCTGTTGGAAAACCTTGAAGGATCTACACAAATGACCCCTTGCTGAATTCAGAATTTTGTCTACGTTTCAGAAATGTTTAGCTCACTGGGATCCAGCACTGGTTTCACACCCATTTCTGTCACTAACTGGAAGGAGGCTAAAAGCACAAAAAATAGTAAAAATGGGGTATGTCCCAGTAAAATGCCAAAATTGTGTTGAAAATGTGGTTTTCTGATTCAAGTCTGCTTGTTCCTGAAAGCGGGGAATCTGGTGATTTTAGCACCGCAAATCCTTTGTTGATGCCATTTTCAGGTAAAAAACCACAAGCCCTCTTCTGTAGCACTTTTTCCCATTACTTTTAAAGAAAAACAACATTATCGCTATATTTTGGCTAATTTCTTGGTCTTCTTCAGGGGAACCCTCAAACTCTGGGTACCTCTAGAATCCCTAGGATGTTGGAAAAAAAGCACGCACATTTGGCATGGGTAGCTTATGTGGACAAAAAGTTATGCAGGCCTAAGCACGAACTGCACCAAATAGCCAAAAAAGGCCTGGCACCGGAGGGGGAAAAGGTTGGCAGCGAAGGGGTTAACTGTACAACTAATGGTTTTAAATTTTATTTCATTTATTTCTTACACCAGCTTCCAGGGGCAAGGAGAGGGCTGGTAAGGCGAGTGAGGGAGCTAGAGATGCCCCCTCCACAAGTGCCACAGCAGATGGCTCTGCTGGCCCCAGTAAAACTTCCTGTTGTTAATATCAATATTTATTTCCCTACCTTTTACCGTTCCACATTTAGAATTATTTTTATCTTTTTACTGTGCCTGTCTCCTAAATGTTTCCAACTCCTCCACAAATTATGTGTTCCCTAAATTCTTATTTTCCTCTGCATTATCCTATTTACTTATTTTCTATATTTCAAGTTTCTGTACTTTACTTCAAACTGTCTGTCTGTACTAGTCTGTCTGTAGCTTACTTTCTTCTGCTTTGTTAGTAAGATTTCCCTCACCCCTTATATAGCTTGTGGACTTGTGTTATTGTAAGAATCAGCGAACCCATTTTAGGCCAGGTACTCTACTGTGAAGATTGCATGCCCAAGTAGGGTATTAAACGTATGTCTGTTGAAAAGGCTTTCTTTTTCTTGCTCCTGCTCAATCAATAAAACGAGAGAGTGGCCATGGTCATGTTGGACCCCCTAATGTTGTGTATGTTATTATAGTATAACAGCAGTTCATGACTGTGTACCATGGCTGGGAGTATAAGGACGGCCCCATTGCATTGGCCAACCAAGACCATATGTTCTTCATTGACCAATTCTTGCACCATTTTATTTCTCTTCAAAAACTCAAATTCATTAATAGCTCTGCCCCTCCTTACAAAATGTTTTTGTTTGACTTGACTACCTGGCTTTTCAAAAATTGCCAACCAACAAAATGCCCAACCTGATATTTTGATAGAAGAAACTGTAACTGAATTGTAGTGATGTATTGTGGTTGTATTTTGCTTACAAAAAAAAAAACAATAGGGGAAGGTGTATCTGGAATCTAAAATGTGTCATGTTTTTTCTAGCCACACCAACCACCAGTGCCGGGGCCAGCAGCGCCAGCACAGCAGACACGGCAGCGGTTGAAAGGGGGTCTCAGCGGCGGTGGTAAGTCATATTGCCTGCTTATTGACAAGGGTGTATTAGTGTTGACTCACTCGCGAACACCCCTCTGTAGCAGATACAGCGGGAATTGAGTAATGGCATCTTCTATCTGCAGCTTAACAGACAAAGGGGGTTATTCCAACTTTGGAGGAAGTGGTAATCCGTCCCAAAAGTGACGGTAAAGTGACGGATATACCACCAGCCGTATTACGAGTCCATTATATCCTATGGAACTCGTAATACGGCTGGTGGTAAATCCGTCACATTTGGGACGGATTACCACCTCCTCCAAAGTTGGAATAACCCCCAAAGATTCATAATGAACTTTAACTATGATGGGTTGATGGATAAGGGAAAGGAGGATGGAAGGAGAAAGGATGGGTGAAATTTAATATGAGTGAACGTATGGTGGGCGAAAGGGTGCATATAGGTGGGTGATAGGAGGCATGCATGGGTGGGTGAAAGATGGATGAAAGGATATATGGGTGAAAGGATGCCTGCGTGGGTGGGTGAAAGGGTATATGGGTGAAAAGATGCCTGGGTGGGTGGGTGAAAGGACTCCTCGGGTGGGTTGGATGGGAAAATGGATGCATGGGTGGGTAAATGGATGTTGGTGGAAGGTTTGTGAGAGCCATATTTGGAACTTGGGTGGATAAATGGATGGTCTTTAATGGTGAAAAACTGGATGAGAGAATGTAAAGGTTAAATGGTATGTATCAAAGTCAAGGGTGAAGAATAAGAATACTAGAAGAACATTGCAATGATGAATGGACAAATGTTTAGAATGAAGAAACAAGGGAGCTCTTCTGGATAGGAGCGTTCTTACATACTTTACTTGCTTGGAATGGTTTCATCGAAGCTTTGATTCAAAGAGTTGGGGTGGTATTTCTGATTACTCCCTTGACTCACTTTATTTTTCAAGCAAGGCAGATATTTTGTATCCCACCCATCATCAATCATCACCTCCCTCCCTACCGATGGCATTTCGCCAGTGCCACCCATGATGACCTAGCAGCTACATTATTTACTTCGGCAATGCAGAATTGGCTGTGCAATGTGCGTCTGCTTAAGTTAAGTTAATGTGCCATCTATTTACAACGTTTACAATGGATAGCAATGCAAAAACAAGGTGTGTTTCCCTTCCCTCCTGGTGCTCACCCAGTCACTTCCTATTACTTCCCTCCTTTAATCTTTCCTAAGTTCTGTCCCAGCCTTCCAAAAAAAATTGAAAAGTCAATTTTCTGCTTGTGCCACATTTTTCTGGCCAAGTGGTATATTTCATTATGGCATCCGTAACAGATTTACGTCTGTTCAAATGTTTCCCTTTCAACATTTGCCAACCACAGCGACTCACTAGTAGCCAAACCTTAGGCACATGATGATGATGATCAGTAAAACGTCTACCTGCACAGCCTAATCCCTCTTACTTACCCTACAGTAGAGTAAGTTAATAGTCCTTTCCTTACTGACAAGCACTTGCATTTTGTTGGAAAAAAGTAATTACAAAGTGTGATGGAGGAGAGTGAGGCCAGGGAGTAAAGTGGGATTAAGTAAATGCCTTGACTTTTGCGGATTGGATAGTCTGTGATGAACGTGCCAAATACAATCTGTATCCTGTTCCTTAATCCTGTACTGCAGTGCATCACTTTTCCCACCGTCTACTTACGGCAGGCAGGATGTCTACATGATTGATTTTATAGTATGTGACATGCATCATTCATAGTATTCATCTGCCTTATAGTCAGGGTAAAATTGAAAGGAGTTTTGGAGAAGAGCAGGGCCATTGAAGTAAGATAATTGTCTATTACAGCTGCCCCAGCTACAGACAGTAGCAAAGTACGACTAACAAGCATGACTAGGGGGGGCAGCTGAGCTAGCATGCCTCCATAAATTTAGCACAACATGAGAGAGAAGAATACCTGTACTCCATAGTACATAGTGGCTGTGACTCTGATCACATCAAAATCGAATGGCCAGAGTTGATCAGCAAATGTACTGCTACTATGACACTACAAAATTTTAAACAAGTGTTTTGCACAGAACATTGTTTACATGCTGTCTTTTTCCTTTCATGATATAGCTACTCCTGTTGGTCTACCTTCCAGATAGGAAATAGTAGCCTGGCTGCAGCAGCAGAAGCTGGAGGACATCAGGGCTAAATACCAGCAGGTGGTGCTCCGAGAGGAGGAGGGGGCAGCTGCCAATGCCAAGGGCCCCGGCCAGCCCTCAGCGCCTCCAGCCTTTCAACACCTGTGCCACAGTCCGCTGGCAGCCCTCCGCCACCTTTCCATTACTGCTGCCCCGTCTCTGACTGCACATTTCCATGCTGCATCCTGCGAAGACTGGCACGGATAGAACCCAGGGAAGAACGTATGCAGGGGCACCTGAAAAAGCTTCTGGCCTGCCATTAGTGCCCTCTTCTGCCCCTTTTTTATCCTTTGTTTTGGAGGGTGGGACTTGTGGGTGGAAAGGGTGAGAATGTGGGAGTTGGGTCCCGGACAGTTGGACTTTGATGGACACTTTTGAGTTTTCTGGACATTGGTTGGGAACAGGAAAGTTAGTTTGGGGAGAGGGGTGGGCCAGTTGTGGGGGGAAGGGGTAGGTTTTATTATATTATTGTTAGAATTAAAAAGCATTTATTTAATGTTATTTATGCCTCAAATCTTTTTTGGGGTGTTTTACTTTGCACTGCTGCCTTTTAGCACAGCGTGTATTTAAAATCTGCTGATAGTTCATAACAGTTAGTTATGCAGTAGCCCTGTGTAATGGGTTCTAAGTCTATATGGGATGGATATTGGAATAATACTATAGGCCCCGGCTTTAGGTTGGATAATTGCTTTATTGATATGGTTTCCCAGTTCCTTTTTTATCACTTTGTTGGATTTTCTTGGTTGCTTGCTAGTGAGTTCACCAGGGTTCTTTTCACTTCTTTTAGGTGTTCGGTTGGAGGTCTCAACCCAGTCTGTCCATTGGTGGAATAGGGTCTGTTCTTCTCTCCCGTGACGATGGACCAGGTTCCCCAAAACAGAAAGAACGGAACAACAGGTAGGTGTAAAGGTAGATTTATGGGTTTTTAAGAGGGTTAGTAGGGGTAGTGGGAGGATGGGGGTGTGCAGGGTTGTGGTTGGGTATTTTAATTTTCTAGTGAATTTCACCTTCCCGTGAGTATTCTTTCTTTCTCTCTTCTTTAGTGTCTCTGTATACCCGGGAGAGGTGTTTTATAACAGTTGTTTGTGGGATTAGTCGATTCTAGGGCTCAAAAAGACTTCCCCTTCTTTGCAGCACCTTTCCTCACTCCTCCCTTCAGTCCCGTAAACTTTCTCCCACCCAGTAACCACTTAGGCATAAAAGAAAGCCTTAGGTACGATCGTACCTCAGAATGCCACGCCCCTCCTGGGACGTGGCGGGCCCCTCCATGTTTCCCCGGTTTCTCCTCGACATTCTTCTGCGGCGGGAAAAGTGGTTCTCCGTCCTCCGGCTCCCTCGGGTTCTCGTCGCGGGCTTCCTGGGATCCCTCGTCTTATGGGAATAAATGCGTCTCCTTGCTCTCGGTCCTCGATGGCAGGGTTCCTTCCTGCTTCTCTGACGCCTTATTCGGATGTCCGTCGTAAATTTCACGTTCTTTTTCGGCGCATTCTGCGCCTGACGTCACTCGCTCCACGTTATGTCTCTCCTGAGTACCCCGGGGGTATATTTTTGTCGGCTCAAAAAGACTTCCCCTTCTTTGCAGCACCTTTCCCCACTCCTCCCTTCAGTCCCCGTAAACTTTCTCCCACCCGGTAACCACTTAGGCATAAAAGAAAGCCTTAGGTACGATCGTACCTGAGAATGCCACGCCCCTCCTGGGACGTGGTGGGCCCCTCCATGTTTCCCCGGTTTCTCCTCGACATTCTTCTGCGGCGGGAAAAGTGGTTCTCCGTCCTCCGGCTCCCTCGGGTTCTTGTCGCGGGCTTCCTGGGATCCCTCGTCTTATAGGAATAACTGCGTCTCCTTGCTCTCGGTCCTCGATGGCAGGGTTCCTTCCTGCTTCTCTGACGCCTTATTCGGATGTCCGTCGTCAATTTCAAGTTCTTTTTCGGCGCATTCTGTGTCTGACGTCACTCGCTCCATGTTGTGTCTCTCCTGAGTGCCCCGGGGGTATATTTTTGTCAGCTCCGGGTGACGAAGGGTAACCGAGGCGATAGATGCCCGGTTACACTCTGTCTTACTAATCTCCTAGTCTCTGCACTGCAGTCTGCAACTATATTGACCTCTAAGGAGTGGGCGGAGGGAGAGATTTGCCATTGCCTAAAAGTACAAAAATGCTCCATAGTTCTCTTACCTGAATAAATGAAGCAAGGGCTGCATGGTTTCCCAAGGTGCCATGGTGGGTAATAGTAGCATGCTACCGCACTAACAGTGAAGGCACCAGAAGCGAGGTCCCAGTCCCACCTAGGTGAACTCAAACTGTAGGATTAATCGAACGCACTATTCATCGCAGGCAACTAAATTGAAATAAAGCTGAGTTAGTGGGTTACATATTAATATATCATAGCTTTACAAACAATTGAGACTAGACTACTACACAACAAAGAATACCTGATGGAGAATATATAATAAGCAATGTTAAATGCAATTATTCAGAAAAATGGTGAGCTAGTATTTTAATTAAAATTAAGGTTACACAATACGTGATTCGTGAAGTGGACTCAGACTCTGAAGTGGACAAGTGTAAGCGTTCACGCAACAACAACACAGTGCCTTAATGATGATGCTGGCAAAAGATGTTCTTCAGAAAATATTTTATGCGTGGGTGGGTAAATGGGGAAAGTGTAAGCTATATAGAGCTGATGATCCTGCACTGAGTTGGCAATGCTTTTACCACATCCACCCCACCAAGTCTGTGATCAGTTAATAGTGTCAATTATTAAGTCACACCTCAATAAATCACACAGTCCAGGGGAAGGGGGTTAGGGATTTGATGAATGGATAAGAGAGGGGATTTAGGGGAAGGTGTGACAGAAAGACAAACCCGACCCAAACACAGTATTCATCTGGGCAATGATCAGCAGCTTGTTGTGGGAGGAAACGAAGGAATGAGTATGACACAGTTAACTTAAATGCATTACAAACAGTCTATCAGCCCCAGAGAGACCCACGTTATATATCTAAATGCTATGTAACCTGGGTTTGAAAAATAGTAAATGCACATAATGTTGGAGTGAAGCAAACACACACAGTTCTAAAACAAAATATTAAAAGAAAAATGATACTCTATTGCCAAATTGGGCGGTGCATCTGCATTCTTCCCCTGTCAACCTTGAGTGCCTGCCTGGCTTAAGCGGTCCGATAAGGTAAGCATGATTGTTTATAGTGCTTTTGCCTTTTGTGCATGGGCAGACAAGGCCTGCAGATTGTAAAACACAAACGAGGAGTAGTTTACCAGGAAGACTCAGAGGAGGCAGAGCAAGAGCATAGTCCATTGCAATCATTCATTTTATGACTGATGTGCGATCAATTATGTGAGAGTAATTACGACAACCAACAATCACAGACAAGTGGCTGCATATATCGGCCTGATCAAACTCAACTGTTATGACCATCATCATCATAACTTTTAGCCTAGAGCACGTGCATAATGTGAAGATGTGATATAATCACTTCTGTGTCCAGTTACCTACTACAACAACAGGCCCCCCACCCAACCACAGTGTTTCAAATTTGAGCCAGCAAGCACACACATGCAGCAGCATTGCATTTCCCAAATCAAGTAATCAAGGCACCTCTCCAGGTCCACAGGACTGAGGAAGTGGATGTCAGTCTCCACAGAGTTGAATAGGCCTCCTAGAGTCATCATCATCACCATGTTGGTTTCTGTGAAGTTGATAACGCCCTTCTTCTGACAGTTGTTGAAGTTTTGAAGTCACACCCTGAGTCCTTCCATCACCCTCCTGAATCCGAGTAGAGATTATGTCCAATTCCTTACTGACTCCTCCCGAGATTCCAGACCCAATTGAAAGAGAGAGCGAGACCTGTATTGTAATGCTGTGATGAACAACAGGAGAAACATTGAGTCATTTTTTTGTGTAGACTAGATTTGTGTTTGTTAGCTAAATGGACTGGTCGGGTCTTTGAGGAGTGTGAACCAAAAAACAAAGCAGTGTAAATCTGGCAAACAAATCTCGCAAGTGTCAAAGGGGAAGGAAAAAATCACCTTCAAGAAAAAAATTATCACTCATTAGGCCACCAACATTGTAAATCAATCACAAACACAATCAAGCGCAATAATTATAGTTAAACAATAAACATTGAAACAAGAATCACTCATATATTTCTCATTGGTGCATAACATTACTTATCTGTTCTAATCAAGCACGGTGGTACATTGCTGATCCTATTTGAATCACGAAACACACATTGGCCAGTGTAAGTTGTAAATCAAATATTCTAGGGCAGTCCTGATAGGGGATAGAAGAAAAGATATGCAAGAGTTGGAGGCAGGCATAATCTCTCCAATGTCCTCAAAGGGATTTGGGGGAGGAGGGGAGAGGCTTCTTCACTTCACACTGATCCAACTCCAATCTGACCATACATGTGTCTAAAATGGTAGTGCTTCGTTAGTGAAAAAACAAACAAACAAAATAATATCAATGTTCCCCAAACTAGCTATATCCTTTTTTTGTGTTTGTTTTTCAAAGCAGTTCGTCAATAGAAAGTTCTGTGGTGGCCTAGGTCTACTCAGTAGTCAGGGAAGTAGGGTTTGTCCTCAAACTCAAGTGGTTCGCCCAGAAGTTGGTAGGCTAACACACTAGTATAACCTGAGTCTGACCAATCACCCTTATCCTTCTCCTGTCATACTTCAGGTATGCTGTGATTCGGGGGTATAAAGTGCTGATTCATTTTGATCATGGTAAATCTCTTGACATTTTGGGTCCTACTCACTGTGACAACTGCACCAGCTGCACCGAACACACATTCCGCAGACACACTGGCTACAGGGCAAGCCAGGTACTTTATTGCCAGCCGGCTGAGCACTGACCATCGGCGCCTCTTCCCATACCAATACACAATGGGTTTTGATCCAGATAGACATCCGTTGGGTCATCCAGGTAGGCCTGGACCATCCTCTCAATAGTCATTGGTGCTCCACCTTGCTCAACCCTGTTTGCCTTCACCTCTGCACTGGACTTAAGCACTGCTTTTGGAAACCATTCAAAAGCAGATTTTGGGGCTACTGCTCTTGTTCCTGTTGTTGTTGCTAGTGTTGGTTTTGGCTGCTGTGAGCCAACAGCACTGTCCGCAGCTCTATGAAAGTTGTAGGCTGCACCCAAGCACTTCTGCCCATGTGTGGGCCTCCAATTCCCAGACTTCCTTTTCTTTGTCACTGGCTTGCTCAGCAATCCACATCTTGTTGGATGAAACAGCCCTGTCTGAAAAGGAATGTAGGTGGCCAGTAATTGTTTGTACCATTGGTCAATAATTGTGGCACATATGTAATGTTTTGATGACACTATGGCCCTCATTACAACCCTGGTGGTCGGTGTTAAAGCAGCGGTAATACCGCCAACAGCCCGGCGTAAAAGAAAATGGAATTAAGACCATGGCGGAAACCGCCAACATAGACAGCCACTTTAACATCCCGACCGCCACGGCAGTAGAAACAAACACCGCAGCGGTAACCGCCAACAGACAGACGGAACACAATGTACCGCCCACACTACTAAAAGAGGCTATCCGCCACCTTTTCCTGGGCGGTACCAACGCTATCAAAAGCACGGCGGAAACAGGACTTGGAACAGAAACCACTCACCTCTTGACACCCCACGAGGAACCAGGACGCCATGGAGCCCGAACTACAGGTCCTGGCCATGCTGGTCTTCCTCCTCTTGTATCAGAAGCAGGAAAGATGCTGTTGACTACCACGGTGAGTACTGCACCTACAACACAGTGTAGGGGGAGGGAAAAGAGAGTGACATACACACGCAACAACCCCACCTCCACCCTCACCCACAACACCATACACACAAATACATGCAGCAACATTACATATACACTGCCTCACCCCCTGGAAGAACGCAAGGAGAAAAGAAAATGGTTGTAACAAGTGTAATCAATAAAAATCAGATAGGGCAATTTAAAAAATCAGTATATACAAATATGTACACCAACTACACAAGTCCGGATATTAATCAAATCATTGTCCGTGGATCAGTGTCCCAAAATGCATGGGCGAAGCCTACACAAGATACCTGACTCGAAACGGAGAGAACACTGCAGGGGCATCAGATCGAAATGAAACAGGCACCTCAGGGGTAGGGGGGTGGGGCACCTCAGTCGGACGAATGGACGACGCCACTGCCCCACAAGGGGGCTCCATGCCCACTGATTGGTCCTGGGGAGTGCAAAGCCACAGTCTCTCAAGACTTTCCAGTGGGTGGTTTGCCTACTGCTCTATCCTGGGGAGTGCAAAGCCACAGCCTCTCAAGTCTCTCCAGTGGGTGGTTTGCCCACTGCTCTATCCTGTGGAGTGCAAAGCCACAGTCTCTCAACTGGATGTCAGTCTCCACTGGTTCTGGAGGGGGCTTTGTGCCCAGAGTGCTTCATTCTGCCAAGGACTGAGGAAGTGGATGTCAGTCTGCACTGGTTCTGGAGGGGGCTTTGTGCCCAGAGTGCTTCATCCTGCTAAGCACTGAGGAAGTGGATGCTGTGCTCCACTGGTTCTGGAGAGGGCTTTGTGCCCAGAGTGCTTCATCCTGCCAAGGACTGAGGAAGTGGATGTATCTCTCCACTGGTTCTTGAGGGGGCTTTGTGCCCAGAGTGCTTCATCCTGCCCAGGACTGAGGAAGTGGATGTCAGTCTCCACTGGTTCTAGAGGGGGCTTTATGCCCAGAGTGCTTCATCCTGCCAAGGTCTGAGGAAGTGGATGCTGTTCTCCACTGGTTCTGGAGGGGGCTTTGTGCCCAGAGTGCTTCATCCTGCCAAGGACTTAGGAAGTAGATGTATCTCTCCACTGGTTCTGGAGGGGGCTTTGTGCCCAGAGTGCTTCATCCTGCCAAAGACTGAGGAAGTGGATGTCAGTCTCCACTGGTTCTGGGGGGTGCTTTGTGCCCAGAGTGCTTCATCCTGCCAAGGACTGAGGAAGTGGATGCCGTTCACCACTGGTTCTGGAGGGGATTTGTACCCAGAGTGCTTCATCCTGCCAAGGAATGAGGAAGTGGATGCTGTTCTCCACTGGTTCTGGAGGGGGCTTTGTGCCCAGAGTGCTTCATCCTGCCAAGGACTGAGGAAGTGGATGCTGTTCTCCACTGGTTCTGGAGGGGGCTTTGTGCCCAGAGTGCTTTATTCTGCCAAGGACTGAGGAAGTGGATGTCAGTCTCCACTGGTTCTAGAGGGGGCTTTGTGCCCAGAGTGCTTCATCCTGCCAAGGACTGAGGAAGTGGATGCTGTTCTCCACTGGTTCTGGAGGGGGCTTTGTGCCCAGAGTACTTCATCCTGCCAAGGACTTAGGAAGTAGATGTATCTCTCTACTGGTTCTGGAGGGGGCTTTGTGCCCAGAGTGCTTCATCCTGCCAAAGACTGAGGAAGTGGATGTCAGTCTCCACTGGTTCTGGAGGGTGCTTTGTGCCCAGAGTGCTTCATCCTGCCAAGGACTGAGGAAGTGGATGCCGTTCACCACTGGTTCTGGAGGGGATTTTGTGCCCAGAGTGCTTATTCCTGCCAAGGACTGAGGAAGTGGATGCTGTTCTCCACTGGTTCTGGAGGGGGGTTGTGCCCAGAGTGCTTTATCCTGCCAAGGACTGAGGAAGTGGATGCTGTTCTCCACTGGTTCTGGAGGGGGCTTTGTGCCCAGAGTGCTTCATCCTGCCAAGGACTGAGGAAGTGGATGTCAGTCTACACTGGTTCAGGAGGGGGCTTTGTGCCCAGAGTGCTTCATCCTGCCAAGGACTGAGGAAGTGGATGCCATTCTCCACTGGTTCTGGAGGGGATTTTGTGCCCAGAGTGCTTCATCCTGCCAAGGACTGAGTAAGTGGATGTCAGTCTCTACTGGTTCTGGAGGGGGCTTTGTGCCCAGAGTGCTTCATCCTGCCAAGGACTGAGGAAGTGGCTGTATCTTTCCACTGGTTCTGGAGGGGGCTTTGTGCCCAGAGTGCTTCAGATGCAGTGTGGCAGGTCCCATTCCCTCACCTGGGTGTGTGTGCCACAAGATTGCCTGGGAACAGGTAGCATGATACGCCATGGAGGCAGAGACACACTCCACCCTGCTGCGACTTCGCCTGCCACCTGCTGGTACAAGCAGTGCTGGGAGTCATGCCTCATGGACGCTGGGCAGGGTCCAGGACGTCACCTGCAACTTCGGACGGCTATCCATGATTGCCATGTCAGCTGTGGTGGCACTGTCTGAGCACGTCGCAGGGCTGGTGGCGGTGGTTGCGGCGGTGTCTGTGGCGGAGGTGCTGGCGGTGGTGCATGTGTCTGCACCTGTTGAGGGACACAGCAGGATGTCTCCTGGAGTCTCGGACAGCTGCCCACTGGGGATGATGCTGGGGATTGTTGGTGAGGCAGCAGACGTGCAGGTGGTGGTGCTGGTGGCGGTGCAGGTGGCGGTGTCCACCGCCGTACAGGTTGATGTTCTGGTTGACAGAAGGGGTGACTCTGGTCCCTCAGCCGGAGCCACCGTGCCCTGTCCTGACCTGCTCTTCGGCTTGTGTCCCTTCCCCACCTTTGATGTTGCTGCTGGTGTCTTGCCACTGTCCCCTTTTGGTTTGGAGGAGCCCTTGCTTGCTGGTAGGTGCGGCTTCTCCCTTTGGCATGTGGGCACCTTCTTCACCTTGGCAGGTGGCGGAATGGCCTGCTCCTTGGCCTCGCTAGGTGGCACACAGGCAGCCCTGATGGATGGCGTCCGCGATGAGACCGGAGTTGCTGTGACCACTGTGCTTGGGGATTTGGTGGCTGAGGTGCTGAGCTGGGACCTGGACAGCCTGGCCCTAGGGGCAGGACAGGGGGGAGGTGTAGGGAAGAGGTCAATGTTAGCCAGGAAAAGTTTCTTAGATACACTGGGACAGGAAGATGGAGGGGGTTGGTAGTGGAGGAAGAGATAGTGGTTGTAGGAGGTGTACGTTTGCTGAATTTGGGTGAAGGTGCATGGGCCGGAGGCTGTTGTGAGATGGATGGCTGTTGGGTGGGTGTGTGCCTGCGTTTGTGTAGTTTGGGAGGAGGGCTCACAGACACACTGGGAGAGGACACAGGGGATGTGTGAATGGTAGTGGGGGTGGTGAGTGCACGTGAGCGGTGTGTGGTGATGGGCGTGCTGGTGATGGAGGTAGTGGCTGAGGATGTAGTGCATGCAGGTGTGAGTGGAGACGAGAAAGGGATGGAGGAGGAGGAGGACGTGGAGGAGGGGGGCATAGTGGAGGCAGTTGATGTTGGTGTGTCTGCATGGGGATGGTGCTTGTGTGAGTGCCTGTGAGATGTGTGGTGCTAATGTTTGCCATGTCCACTCCTGTGTGTTGATGAGTTTGCATGCTGGTCTGATGGTATGCTTGGGATAGGCTGAGGTACAGGGGATTGGGTCTGGGTGAAGGAAGTTGGAGGGGGGAGGCTGGACACAGGGACAATGGCTGCCATCAGTGCTGAGGCCAGAGCCTGAAATGCTCTCTGTTGGGCCGCCTGACCAGAATGAATGCCCTCCAGGTATGCATTTGTTTGCTGCAAATGCCTCTCAACACCCTGGATGGCATTCAAAATGGTAGATTGCCCAACAGTGAGGGATCTCAGGAGGTCAATAGCCTCCTCACTGAGGGCAGCAGGGTTGACTGGGGCAGGGGCTGAGGTGCCTGGGGCGAAGTAGATCCCCACCCTCCTGGGTGAGCGGGCACGGGAAACACGCTGAGGGGCTTCTGGGAGGGCGGTGTTGGTAGGGGGGGTGGCGGCTGTACCTGTTGATGCGGTGGGCACTGAGGTGGCCGCCACCACAAGGGAGCTCCCATCAGAGGAGGAGTCGCTGTCGCTGGTGTATGCTCCTCTCCCCGTCGTCCCACTGGTGCCTTCAGACTCCGTTACTTCACCCTCCAGGGCCATGTGGGATGCAGCTCCCTCCTGCTCCCGTGCCACTGTTCCTCCACCAGATGATGCTAATGCACGCAAGAACAGGTTGACAAAACAAAAAGGTGGGGGGAAGACAGAAGAGACACATGGTCAGTGCATGCAACACCACTACAGTTGGCAGACACAACACACAGGGAGCAGCCCTATGCACTAAGCCATGCACTAACAGTGTAGGGGAAAAGCACATGCCCAAGGGGCACTCTGTCTAGACCCATTTCATGCACAGCTGGAACCCATGGGAGCCTGACTAGATGAAGAGGACAAATACCCCCTTTGGGGTTGGAGTGGGAATGAGGTTGCAAAACAATGGATCTACCTTTGCGCGTCTGCCCTTGCCTAGGGAAACCCACAGGCCACCACCCCCACCCAGACACCTCGTCAAGCGTGCAGAATCAGCTGAATGACAGTGTACTCACCCCCTTGTGGCTGCTGTGATGCCCTCAAGTGTCCATCCAACCCCGGATATGCCACCTCCAGGATCCGGTATATCAGGGGGGGTCACGGTGCGACGGGCACCCCTTCCACTTTGGGAGGCCATCCCCAGCTGGGCCTCAGCCGTCTTCTTTCTCCAGCGGTGCAGGTCCTCCCATCTTTTCCGGCACTGGGTGCTCCGTCTATGGTAGACCCCCAGGGTCCACACTCCCTTGGCGATGGCACGCCCAACACCCTTCTTCTGGTGGGCGCTGACCTAGAGGAAAAGTTAAGTTATAATGGATGTTACTATCCCGTACAGTTCTTCCCACCCATTGCCTAAAAACCTCCCACCCTGGTCCAGACATACATACACACACTATCCTCACAAACTGGCCTGTCCCCCCGTTTCATCCACGACACTCCATACAATCATGTGCCATCCACCATGCTCACAGTGTACTCACCTGTTTGTGTGGAGGACTGTACAGTTACGTGTACTGGGTGAGGACCCCATCCACTAGTTTCTCCAACTCCTCCGAAATGGAGGCAGGTGCTCTTTCCCTAGACACTGTAGCCGTTGTCGCTTCCAGACACAGGTCACAGCAGCACTTGCAGTGTAGGTCCTCTCCTGTTGAAGGTCAGGTATCAAGTGAGTGAACAGTTAGAAAATGGCAGCCACGTATGCGGCGGTGCGTACCGTCACCGCCGGCGTACATCGTCATTGGCTCCTGGAACCCATAGGGCCCAATGATAACCAATGCTGAATTGCGTTGCTCCGCAACGGTGTACAATGCCAGCGCAGTTACCTCATTTCCCCTTGTCCCACCTTACAGGTCAGGCAGCCGCCATTTCAGAGGGCCACATGGCAGGCCAAATAACTGCGTCATACCTATTTAGGCCAGGAATACGAACAGACAAAGGCACATAGAGAAAATGTAATGTTTTTGCAAAACAGCATTGTGATACCTAAGTGTTGTATGACCCTCTGCTCACCATTCTCCTACATAGGGCACGTCTGCTGGGGCAGGTGATGAAATGGCGGTATCCTCTGGTGTACAGACCCCTGGTGGACCTGTCGACAATGGAAGACAGACACATCATTATCACTTACAGACTTGATCGTGCAAAAATCCAGGAACTGTGTGCCCAGTTGGAGCCATTCCTGATGTCAGCTATCCGCAATCCCACAGGAATACCCCCTCTAGTGCAGGTCCTGTCTGTACTCCATTTCCTGGCCAGTGGGTCTTTTCAAACCACAGTGGCCATGGCATCAGGGATGTCTCAGCCAATGTTCTCTAACGTGTTGTCCAGAGTGTTGTCTGCCCTGCTGAAACACATGCGTAGCTACATCGTTTTCCCTCAAGTGGAGAATTTGCCCACAGTGAAAGGTGACTTCTATGACCTGGGACATATCCCCAACATCATTGGTGGTATTGATGGTACACATGTGGCAGGAATGAACAGGTGTACAGAAACCGGAAAAGCTACTATTCAATGAATGTGCAGATGGTGTGTTTGGCAGACGAGTACATCTCCCATGTGAATGCCAAGTATCCTGGCTCAGTGCATGACGCTTACATTTTGAGGAATAGCAGCATCCCTTATGTGATGGGGCAACTCCAGAGGCACCATATGTGGCTAATAGGTGAGCCTAAAGTCCCCACACAGTTTCATTTGCTGTCTGGGTATGGGAGATTCCCTAATGTTTGGAATATGTCTAACAGTTGTCCCTCAATATTTGCAGGTGACTCTGGTAACCCCAACCTGTCATGGCTACTGACCCCAGTGAGGAATCCCAGGACAAGGGCAGAGCAACGCTACAATGAGGCACATGGGAGAACTAGGAGGATAATCGAGCGCACCTTCGGGCCTCCTGAAGGCCAGATTCCGGTGCCTCCATCTGACAGGTGGATCCCTATACTACTCTCTAAAGAAGGTGTGCCAGATCATCATGGCCTGCTGTATGTTGCACAACCTGGCTTTGCGACGCCAGGTGCCTTTTCTGCAGGAGGATGGGCCTGATGCCGGTCTTGTGGCAGCTGTGGAGCCTGTGGACAGTGAAGAAGAGGAGGCAGAAGAAGAAGATGTAGACAACTGAAACAACATCATCATGCAATACTTCCAGTGAGACACAGGTAAGAAGATGGAACTGCTTTCCACATCTCATACTATTGTAGGACCTAGCATAAGTCTGCCTTTTTACCTCTGTGTATGGACACTGACTTGTCACTTTGGCTTTCCATTTCACAGATCTGGGTCCCCATTTGTGCCCTCTGCTATGTTTACTCCTGGCCTACAGCTGTGTAACATTGGTATGTGAACAAGTGCATTGACATTGCTATATTCCAGGGATTTTGCAATTACACATTTGTGGAAGCACAGACTGACCCCAGATTTTTTGGTGATTCAAGGGTGTTTATTTCTGTGCAAATAAGTGGAGGGAGGTGTGAAATGGGCTGGGGTGATGGTGGAGGAATGTCCATGGCAGAGTCCAGTCTCTTGGTCTCACAAGTGCATTGTCCAATGGGGCATAGGAAGTGGAGGTATGACAGTTTAAGGTGGACAGGGTGACAAAGTGGGACAGAAGGGTGACATTCAGGAGCGTCTCCATTTCCGGGTGGGGGTCTTGGCAAGGTTCTCTGTCGTCTTCCTGGATCTCAGGGACCGTTTGCGGGGGGTTCTCCTTCTGCAGGGGGCGGGGTGCTGGTGGCCTGTTGGTCCTGTGGCGGTGCCTCCTGTCCACTAGCGCCGGCAGAGGTGGAGGGCTATTCATCGTCCAGGCTAGTGTCAGGGGCCCGTTGGTGTGCCACTGTGTCCCTCATGGTGTTGACAAGCTCTGCCAGCACCCCTGCAATGGTGACCAGGGTAGTGTTAATGGACTTCAAGTCCTCCCTGATCCCCAGGTAGTGTTCCTCCTGCAGCGGCTGGGTCTCCTGAAACTTGGCGAGTACCATGCCCATGGTCTCCTGGGAATGGTGGTAAGCTCCCATGATGTTGGAGAGTGTCGGTTCCCTGGGCCTGCCCTCCCCCTGTCGCACAGCAGTCCTCCCAGCTTCCCTGTTATCCTGTGCCTCTGTCCCCTGAACCTTGTGCCCACTGCCACTGATTTTCTTGGGTTGGTGGGTTTGCCTGGGTTCCCTGTAGTGGCGGACACACTGCTGATTGACGTGTCCTGGGGACAGAGGGATGGGCCCCCTGGGTGGATGCTGTGGCAGTGTTTCCTGAGGGGGAGGTTCAGTGGTGGTTTGGGACTTTGTCAGGGGAAACAACTGTCCCGAGGTCCCTGATGGGCCGGGCTGGTCATCTTGATCCAGGCGTGCAGAGCTGCTGTCATCACTGTGGGCCTCTTCTGTGGGGGGACTGGATATGTCTGGCACCTCCTGTCCGGTGACGTTGGGTATGGATCCTGTTGTGGTGTAAATGCATAGTTTTAGTATTTGTGTGTGCCATCTTGTGCATTGGGTGAGGTACCCTCTACTCCTGTGCTTGCATCATTGTGTTTGCCCTTTTGTGATAGTTGTTTTGGGGTCTGTGTGGGTATCTGTACTGGACATGCTGTGGTGATGGTGGTCCATGCATAAGTGTTGCATGCAGGGCCTTGGTACTGAGATGTGTGGGTTGTGATAGTGGGACATATGTGAGATGACGGTGTGATGGAAGTCAGGGTAAGGATGGGGGTATGTGATGACATGCACATGGGGTGGGGGGATAAAGTAGTTAAGATATGACTTACCAGAGTCCAGTCCTCCTGCTACTCCTGCGAGGCCCTCAGGATGCCCTATTGCCAAGACTTGCTCCTCCCATGTTGTTAGTTGTGGGGGAGGAGGTGGGGGTCCACCGCCAGTCCTCTGTACAGCAATCTGGTGTCTGGATACCAAGGAACGCACCTTCCCCCGTAGGTCGTTCCACCTCTTCCTGATGTCATCCCGTGTTCTTGGCTGCTGTCCCACTGCATTGACCCTGTCAACGATTCTCTGCCATAGCTCCATCTTCCTCGCAATGGAGGTCTGCTGCACCTGTGATCCGAATAGCTGTGGTTCCACCCAGATGATTTCCTCCACCATGACCCTGAGCTCCTCCTCAGAAAAGCTGGGGTGTCTTTGATGTGCCATGATGTGGTGTGGGTGATGTGTGAGGTGCTGTCTGTTGTGATGTGTGGGGGGATGTGTTGGTGTGTGTTGTTTGAGATGCGTGGATGTTGCATAAGTGATGGTGTTGTGTGTCTGTTGATACTGGTGTTGTGTTTGCTAATCTCTCTCCTCCTTCAACATTTTAGGTTGTAAGGGTTTGTGGGTAATGTGGGTGTGTGTTTTATAGTGGTGTGAGTGTGTGGGTGTGGTGTGTGTATGTGTATCAGGTGTGTGTATTTGGAATCGCCAATGTGGTTGTGTTTTGTAAATGTGTGTGTATTTTGAGCGCAGCGGTGTGTACCGTCAATGGATTACCGCGGTTGAAAGACCGCCGAGTTGATTCGTGGGTCGTGATACTGTGGGCGTATTCTTGCTGGCATGACGGTGTGGGTTTTGGTATCGCCAGTTTATCACTGACCTTTGGTGTGGTGGACTTGTGTGGGTGTGTATTGATACCAAGATGTGGGTCGTAATACCTGTAGCAGAATTCCGCCGCCGCAATGGTATGTTGGCGGTCTTCAGCACTGCGGAAAGTGGGATTTACTGCCAGGGTTGTAATTAGGGCCAATGTCTCTTTGCTGCAAAGTATTAACAGCCAACTCCTGCGCATCTGTTTTTTCGTCCACACCTGCGTATGTTTCAGACAACTCCTTTAGCTGTTTCTACGGCATAAGCAACAATGGAATAGCTTGGCCCATGGTACAGACCTCCTTGCTGACTTCCCGCGTGAAAACTTCAAAAGGAAGAAGCATCTCTGTCGGGCATTTGACCAGGCTCATTGGTCCATCTCAATGATCATGCCTTTCATAGTTGCATCTCCGCTTTCCATACCATATTCTTTGATTGCTCTGTACTGCTCAAATAGACGTTGCAACATGTAAAAAGTTGAATTCCAATGTATTGGCACCTCCTGCTTTAACTGGCATTCTACTAACAAGCTGGATAATCACTGGATAATCCTCAACAGCTGGATAATCCTCATCAGCTTCCTGGCTTTAAAAGAATGGCTAAAACAAGTGCAGATTCTTTTGCATGTGGACAATAAGTTGCTGACTCTGTGTGCTTTTTTTAGAACGTCCTGTACAATGATGTTGATGCAGTGCACCCAAAACAGGACCCTGAAATAGCCACCATTTGACATGACCTTAACTATATTACTTCAGTTGTCTGTGGCAACAAATCCAATGTCAAGCCCTCTGGGTCGCAACCATTCAAAGACTTGCTGTTAAAGTCATCCAAGATGTTTGCAGCTGTATGAAATTACTCCAAATCAAACATGGCTACCATTGCATGCTTCCATGCACCATTAAAAATTTCAACAGTGTCCTCACCTGCAGATATAATTTCTCTAACCCTTACAAAAGAGAAAGAGATCCAGTGTGCAGTGATGCACATGTAATCAGTGGCTTGGCAACTGGTCCACATGTATGTCGCCCCAAGTGGGAAGGGTATGCCCAGATGTGGGTCCTGTGCTTGCTATACCACCAGATTCAAGCTAGCCTGGCTGATGAAGGGTGATACCCTGAAACCGGTCCCAGGATGCTTGTTTCTGGTCCAGGGAAGTCCTGCCCTGGCAGTTCGGGCTGGATTGTTTCCATGGGGAACAGGGTCAAGACTGATTTGCATATGGCTGGGTCTAAACTGGAATGGCATGGCAATCAAAAAAACTGATGGATTAAACCCAGATCTGTGACTGGGGGTGAATGTTTGATTTGCTCTGCATTCCGTCCATCATCAGTTGTTTTTGCATTTGTCGCCCCAAGTGGGAAGGGTATGCCCAGACGTGGGTCCCGTGCTTGCTATGCCACCAGATTCAAGCTAGCCTGGCTGATGAAGAGTGATACCCTGAAACCGGTCCGAGGATGCTTGTTTCTGGTCCAGGGAAGACCTGGCCTGGCAGTTCGGGCTGGACTGTTCCCATTGGGAACAGGGTCAAGACTGATTTGCATATGGCTGGGTCTAAACTGGAATGGCATGGCAAGTGAAAAAAATGATGGATTAAACCCAGCTCTGTGACTGGGGGTGAATGTTTGATTTGCTCTGCATTCCATCCATAATCAGTTGTTTTTCCATTTGTCGCCCCAAGTGGGAAGGGTATACCCAGACGTGGGTCCCGTGCTTGTTATGCCACCAGATTCAAGTTAGCCTGGCTGATGAAGGGTGAAACCCTGAAACCGGTCCCAGGATGCTTTTTTCTTGTCCAGGGAAGACCTGGCCTGGCAGTTCGGGCTGGACTGTTATCATGGGGAACAGGGTCAAGACTGATTTGCATATGGCTGAGTCCAAACTGGAATGGCATGGCAAGCAAAAAAGATGATGGATTAAACCCAGATCTGTGACTGGGGGTGAATGTTTGATTTGCTCTTCATTCCGTCCATCATCAGTTGTTTTTGCATTTGTCGCCCCGAGTGGGAAGGGTATGCCCAGACGTGGGTCCCGTGCTTGCTATGCCACCAGATTCATGCTAGCCTGGCTGATGAAGAGTGATACCCTGAAACCGGTCCCAGGATGCTTGTTTCTGGTCCAGGGAAGACCTGGCCTGGCAGTTCGGGCTGGACTGTTCCCATGGGGAACAGGGTCAAGACTGATTTGCATATGGCTGGGTCTAAACTGGAATGGCATGGCAAGCAAAACAAATGATGGATTAAACCCAGATCTGTGACTGGGGGTGAATGTTTGATTTGCTCTGTATTCCGTCCATCATCAGTTGTTTTTGCATTTGTCGCCCCAAGTGGGAAGGGTATGCCCAGACGTCAGTCCCGTGCTTGCTATGCCACCAGATTCAAGCTAGCCTGGCTGATGACGGGTGATACACTGAAACCGGTCCCAGGATGCTTGTTTCTGGTCCAGGGAAGACCTGGCCTGGCAGTTCGGGCTCCACTGTTCCCATGGGGAACAGGGTAAAGACTGATTTGCATATGCCTGGGTCTAAACTGGAATGGCATGGCAAGCAAAAAAACTGATGGATTAAACCCAGATCTGTGACTGGGGCTGAATGTTTAATTTGCTCTGCATTCCATCCATCATCAGTTGTTTTTGCATTTGTCGCCCCAAGTGGGAAGGGTATGCCCAGACATGGGTTCCGTGCTCGCTATGCCACCAGATTCAAGCTAGCCTGGCTGTTGAAGGGTGATACCCTGAAACCGGTCCCAGGATGCTTGTTTCTGGTCCAGGGAAGACCTGGCCTGGCAGTTTTGGCTGGACTGTTCCCCTCGGGAACAGGATCAAGACTGATTTGCATATGGCTGGGTCTAAACTGTAAGGGCATTGCAAGGAAAACAACTGATGGATTAAGCCCATATCTGTGATTGGGGGTGAATGTTTGATTTGCTCTGCATTCCGTCCATCATCAATTGTTTTTGCATATGGCAGACATGGGGCTGATGGGGAAAATAGAAAAAACTAAAAAAAAGAAAAACATTTTTTTTATAATTAAAGCATACAGAGCCTCATGCTGAGGAGGTTGAAGAAGGCCCCTTGCCGCATGGCATGGGGAACAAAGACAAATGGTGGCCTATCGCAAGCACACTCACACACTGGCCAGACAAAGGGGGCATTGGTAACACAGGAGAAAAAAAACAGCATTAAGTCAGCAATGCCAAAAGCGAAAATTAAAATGGCTAAAAGTACATTTTACAACAACAACACACATCCTACAAAGGCGTCAAATATGTTACCCCACCATACACTGTTTGCAGAAAAAAAACGTGAAATACCACCAAACAATATTTTGTAATTTGATCCATTGCCATCCATGGTCTAAATGATGTTTCATTTCAATAGACAACACAAAAACAGTTCTTTCATCATGCACCCATGACTAGTACTGGGCCTACAGCTGGAAGGCCCATTAGCAGACTAGGCCACATAGTGAATTAAAAGAATACTGCAAATTTATTTAAAAAATGGAGAAAACGTATTGAACTGTGCAACATGTTCCCTTTAAAGAAGACGAATTACAAGCAAAACAATAACTAGGCCCCTACCGAAACTGCAGGCCATCCACCACAACAAATTGTAAAAATTGAATACTACAAGTACAACTAAATCCCGGTGCATGCCCTTTATCAAACAAGTTGTACAACACCCTTATACAAGAGTGTTTGAACTTACCTGTGAAATCGCAAAAATTAACGTCCTTAAATCCAATGGTATATATGCAGCAGACAAGGAGAGTGATCCTTCCAGGTCCAAAATCCAAATGAAAAGTGACCAGGAGATGGGCAAAGCACAGCGAGGAGCCTGCTGGACAGGAACAGGAAGTTGAAGTCTCTGGGGCACTTCCTCTTGTTGGAAAAAAAAGTAAAATTAAAAACGTACTACTCCTTGCACAAAAAAACAATGTGAACGGTCCATTGGAGAAGGATTTTAACTCCAAGTTGTCTTTTTGAGGAAATTTAGATGTTTCTCGCTGAGAGAATCTTCTTCAGGTTGCAGTCGCGGTCAATCGCGCTCACTCGCCTACAGCAAAAAAAAAGTGCCGGAAGATGCTGGCGCGGCCTAAAGCTGTGCTAGTGGCCGCAAAATCTCATGTAGCTCGTGCACGGCTACAAAAAAAATCTTGTTTGTGCTCGCGAGTGCCCAGAAAGTCTCTTGTTGCACTTCCCATGTGTGCACAATGACATCAAGAGTGCACCAATTGGAAAAAAAACTTAGTTTATCAGTAACTGCATTCTCCCAGGAATGCTGAGTTGCCGAATTCCGCAAACTCCACAAGTGGAGCAGAGTTTTTTGCCCAGGCCTACTTTTAAATGCACTGCACCCTGGCCACGGGGCTGCCTTAGGTCTACTGTAGGGGTGACCTACATGTAGTAAAAGAAGAGGTTTGGGCCTGGCAATTGCCAGGTCGAAAATGGCAGTTTATAACTGCACCCACAGACACAGCAGTGGCAGGCCTGAGACATATTTACAGGGCTACTTATGTGGGTTGCACAATCAGTGCTACAGGCCCACTAGTAGTATTTTACTTAAAGGCCCTGGACACACATAGTGCACTTTACTAGGGACTTACTAGTAAATCAAGTGGCCTATCATGGATAAACCAATCACCAATACAATTTAGACAAGGAGCACTTTAGCACTGGTCAGCAGTGGTTAAGTGCCCTGAATCCAAAGGCCAACAAAAATTAAATTCAGCACAGGATCAAAAAGGGGAGGTCAGAAGCAAAAAGACAGAAAAAAACACACCAGAAGCTGACAGGTCTAACAATCACACATATCCCAAAGACAAAAAATAACAAAATCAACATGTCCATAGCACAATTCCCCTCTATCCCAATACCCTGATGGTTATTGTTTCTGTGATTTTCTCCCATGTGTCCCTCCTAAAGCCTTCTTTCACCAATGGTTTGTCCAGGCATGGCTCTAAATGTATTCCCTGTGTCTCTGCCCAACCTTTGCATATCTTGAAGTGATTCTTGGGGCATCCTTGTGCCTCAAATATGGATTGTTCCAGCCCCATGCACCAGTCCATACCTTTAGTCCATCCCCCTACTGAGGGGGGTCAACCACATCCTTCAAGGCCTTTGCAATATTGCTCATGGCAATTATGAGGCCCGACAATAATAGCGCCTTTTGGTGTTGCATGCCCGAAGCTCATTCGTGACATGTAGGAGCACCAGTTTAGGGTCTCTGGGTCTCCAACCCAATACCTCTTTCAGCCTCCCCAGGACCCCCCTAATAGAGAAAGAGGTCAGGGCAATGTCAAAATGTGTGTGCCACATCCCTGGGAGCATTCCCACATCGTAAGAGTTCATCATCATGGATGAGACCCATACGATGGAGCCGAGCTCTGGTGTAATGTATGTGGTGGACCAGTTTTAGCTGTACGTGTTGAAGTTGCGAGGCTATGATTGCCTCCCTGGGTACCTCTAATGCCTCTCTACAGTCATCATCTTTGAGCTCTCCTAAATCCCTCTCCCAGGTTCTTCATACCGCCACAATTGGGTCTGGTATGTTCCTCAACAGCATCTTGTAAGTCTGAGATAATTTGTGTTCCTTAATGTTTGCTAGGAGGAGCTTAGGCTTCAATGGCGAGAACTCCTCCTGCAGCTCCTGGAAGGATTTCAATATCACAATGTTCAAAACCTCTCCCAAGGTTGGAATCCCTATAGTATCACATGCTGCAAAACCCTATACGACCACTACTCCCGGAAGGCAGGCTCCCCGCCAGAGTGGAGTTTCCAGTATTAACCTATCCAGCCATCCTGTGGCTTTCTTGGCTGTCACCCATGCCTCCAATACCACCCAAGTTGCTGGGGGCAAGCCCCCTTGTGGAGCACCCCCAGACAGCAAATGCGGCAAACCCTGTAGTCCCATAGCTCTCCCTTCAAGGGTGTAGGCTGGGTCTGTATACCCCCTGAACCACCATTAAGAAGATATGCAGCCGAGTAATACAAGTGGACAAGTGGTGTGGATATATGCCCCTCGAACACTGGTCAGCAGCACTTCTCTAAGGAAATGCGTGGAGCTCCGTACCCCCAAAGCAAGGCTTGTAAGTGTGCATTCACCTTCATAAAAAAGGATTTGGTAATTGAATAAGGTTGATTTTACAGGTGATACAGGAGCTGTGCTAGTGCAACCATCTTAAAGATGGCAGAGCAACTCAGTAGGGACAGTGGGAGGGCCATCCAGAATTTAATGTCCCTTGCCAGCCCTTCCTGCTGTGGTACAAAGTTCCTTGCAAAGGATTGCCGCGCATCTCCGGTGACAAATACCCCCACATATCGGAACCCATCAGGTTGTATCGATAGGCCAGATGCCCATGTCATGGCAGTCGAACATGGGGCCATAGGGTAGCTAACCAATTTCTGGGGGTTAATACAGAGTCCCGAGTACATACTGAACACATCTTGTATTTGCAGTGCCCTAGACCCAGACGATTCCAGGTTCCCGCGGTACAAAAGCACATCATCCACATAAAACGATATCCTGTTGCTTACTGCATCATCCCATTGAAAGCCCCTAAACAGGGTGTCAACGCAAACTCAGGCAGCCAGTGGTTCAATCATGACTGCAAATGGCAGCAGGGACAGGGGCAACCCTGTTGGGTACCCCTCATTTCAGCAAACTAATCCGATACCACTCCTCTAATGCGCACCCTGGCTGTGAGATCTGTATGTAAGACACGCACATAACCAATGAACCTGGGACCACCCCTGATCCGTTCAAGCAGAGCAAACATGTATGCCTAATCAACTGAGTTGAAGGCTTTCTGGAAATCTACTGACATCAAGGCTCTATGCTCCCCAACGACTCACAAAAGGCTATTGCATTGTGCACTCATCTTAGAATGTGTGGAGTGGCTCGTCTCAGCATAAACTCAGACTGATCTGGCTGGACCAAGTGTTTAATAACCGTCACCAGGCAATTTGCCAGCACTTTGGCCCACGCCTTCACTTTGGTATTCAACAAAAAGATGGGCAGAAAATTCTCACAATTTGTGCTATCTGTGTCCAGTTTTGGCAGTACTACGATATCTCCCGTTCTACGGTCTGGGGGCAATTAGCCTCTCTCCAACACCTCCAGGGACATCTCCAGCATTGGCTGACCCACAGGTGGCCACACCAAGCGCCAACATTTGGTTGGAAACCTATTTGGACAGGGTGCTTTCCCTGGTTGCAACCAAGCTAATGCCACCCTCCACTCCTCAGCAGTAACATCAGCCTCCAGGGATTCCTTGTCTGACGGCGACAAATGGGGGCCGGAAAGTCTTGTACAAATTGGGACAGGTCAGCTTGTAGGCTCAACGGGTACCCACCACTCGTAATCCATCCTGCAACTGCAAGAATGCCACTAGAGCGGTTTCTATCCTCGGTGTGCCTAGCCATATTAGAGTCTTACTGGTCTTATCGCTCAATTGATTAATTCTACTATGTGGGCTTTCCAAGCCACCAATGTCTCCTGTGTTAATCCCTGCCGAAGCAGGACTTGTGTATAGAGTGAGTCACATAGGGCTTCACATAGCACTCCTGGGAAGGACACCAAGCCTTGATTGTCCTTAAATAATTTATCACTTTGCTGCTGGCACTGTTCTCTAAAATGATCTTGTTGGAGGAACCATCTTTCCAGCCTCCACCCAGCCCTCGCCCATCTCGTGCCGTAGGACAGCACCTGCATCTCCACTGGTGAATGATCAGACAGACCCCCAGCAAGAAGTCTAGCCTCCATCGCTCTATGACACTCCTTGGCAGGCATCAAAAAGTGATCTATTCTAGAAAGGGTCCTATGTGCCCATGAGTAGAAAGTATAGCCCGCTTTAGTCGGTGGCGCATCCTTCTCAAATCTACTAGATTCTGATGACAAAGATCGCTAAATTTGTGGGTCCTCCTCCCCCCGCCCCAGCTGTGGAGCAATCCTTATTCACACCACATACTCCATTAAGGTCCCCACCTAGAATCCATGGGTCCTCAGGCATCTCTTTCAGCAACTCTTCAAGCATAGCATCACTTCCTCACCTTATTCTTCCTCCCTGTCAACACCAGGACAGTGTGCAAAATGACAAACCTTATGCAATGTAATAATTCATGCATTATGTGCTTATATTGCATATTAACTTTTTGCATTGAAGGTATTTATCTTGAAATGTCTTTAATACTGTTTCAATGCATTGTTAATTTTCAAGCCTTTCCTGCAGCCTGGCTGGGTGTGGCAGGTGGGCGGGGCTTGGGTCTATTTAAGGAACCCAGCCCAGCTCTACGTGCTCACTATTCAGAGGTCCCGGTGCAGAGCAGCAGCATTTTCCAGGGCTCCTGTTCCGGAGGCCTACTTGGACATTTCCTGGCCCTATCCTCATTATCTTGCTGATCTTCAAGCAGGGCAGTAAGGCGGAGTTTGGGATAGACCTCGACTCCGTTTTTCTAGAAACATTTGAGTTTTTTGGCTTTGTGATTTACCGCATGTGCGATTTACTCTTGGCACTTAACCCTTGCAGTTCGGGTCGGCAGAGTGCGCGATCTTTTCAAGACATTCAAATCTTGATGATTGAATTGACAACAGTGAGCGCGATTCATTCTTGGCAATTAACCCTTGCAGATCGGCAGCGGCAGAGTGCGCGATCATTTCAAGGCATTTGAATCTTGATGGTTGAATTGGCAACAGTGTGCGCGATTCATTCTTGGCAATTAACCCTTGCAGTTCGGATCGGCAGAGTGCGCGATCATTTCAAGGCATTTGAATCTTGATGGTTGAATCGGCAACAGTCTGCGCGATTCATTCTTGGCAATTAACCCTTGCAGTTCGGATTGACAGAGTGCGCAATCATTTCAAGGCATTTGAATCTTGATGGTTGAATCGGAAACAGTGTGCGCGATTCATTCTTGGCAATTAACCCTCGCATTTCATATCGGCAGAGCACGCGATCATTCCAGGTACTTGAGTCTTGATGCGCAGTCTGGCAATAAGGTGCGCAATAATTTCTGGGCAATTGAATCTTGAAACTTAGATCAAACAGAGTGTGATCTTTCTAGACAAAACAAGTTTAGTCAGTTTGCCTATTCCACAGTATAATTCATGAATCCTACAGCAGCTAATTATTTTGGGACTAATGTACTCATTAACTCTTGTTGTGATGTAATTGCTATCATAAGGATTAACTTGAGAAAGTTCAATGTTCAGAGTATATGATTAAAAAAAGGTCATGTTATTGAAAAGTTCTTGATCTCTCATGTTATTAGAGCATAAAGAGTTAAAACAAAGTTCATGAAGATTAATGTGAATGACCTTGCTATTGTGTTCTTAACTCTTGCTTCCACAGGTCTCCTTCCCCGCTGTTCCCAACCTAAACCCCATCCCCCGCTTGGCCATTCTTTAACTGTGTGCTATAACGGCTAGTAGGGTTTGGAGCTGCCAAGAGGTGGGAACAGGCGCAAACCCCGAGGATCCGGTCTCGCTGATAGAATAGTGAGCCCACAAAGTTTTATCCTCCTAGTTTGTGCTAGGTTTTCATTATGGCCACATTGGACGAGTTATCTAAAAACATAGCAACCAATCTAGCAGAAAGGGTGGATCAGTTACAAGACAGGGTGAGAAAGAAGGAGCAAAATCCTTTGGGTGCGGGTAGGTTTAATCCTACTCCTCAAGGTTCAGTAGGGAATCCTCCAACTAACATATCACTCACAGTTCCCACACCCATACCTTTGGCTCCCCCAGAAAGGTTTTCAGGAGATCCTCTGAAAGTACAATCCTTTTTGACTCAAGTAGAAGTGCACTTCACCTGTAGACCAAACACCTTCCCTGATACCCAACCCAGGGTGGCCTTTTTTATTTCTTATTTGACTGGAGACGCGGCCACCTGGGCAATCCCTCTTGTGCGTCAAGATAATCCTTTGCTTTATAACTGGAGAGACTTTGTCAGAGAATTTGAAAGTGTTTTCGATCGAAGAACAGTTACTCTGTCCGCAGACCGAGAACTGTCAGAATTGTGACAAGGAAAGAAGGATCTTGGGCCAGATGTAGGAACCGTTTTGCATGGTGCAAACTGCGAAATTCGCAGTTTGCGCCATGCAAAACGGGCATCACGATGCAGATTCCCATTTTGCGAGTCAGTATACGACTCGCAAAATGGGAATGTGACTCGCAAATAAGAAGGGGTGTTCCCCTTCCTATTTGCGATTTGCACCGCAATGCAGAATTTCTTTGTGACCGTGAACGCGGTCGCAAAGCAATTCACAGTTAGCACCCATGTGAAGTGGGTGCTAACTAATTCGCAATAGGGAAGGGGTCCCCATGGGACCCCTTCCCCTTTGTGAATATCGCCCACATTTTTTTTTCAGAGTAGGCAGTGGTCCAATGGACTACTGCCTACACTGAAAAAATGAAACCAAATGGTTTCATTTTCCCGAGTGTATTGCAACTCGTTTTCCTTTAAGGAAAGCGGGCTGCAATACAAAAAACTGCTTTATTAAAAAAGCAGTTACAGACATGGTGGTCTGCTGTCTCCAGCAGGCCACCATCCCTGTGAGTGCCACAAGTCTCAAGGAGGTCTCAAATTGCGACCCACCTCATTAATATTAATGAAGTGGGTCTTTGCGACCCCCTTGCGATTCGCAGATGGTGTCAGGGACACCATTCTGCATATGGTTTTGCGACTCGCAAATTGTGAGTTGCTCCGACTCACAATTTGCGAGTCGCAAAACTGTTTCTACTTACATCTGGCCCCTAGTCTCTTGGCTAACTTTAATCGGCTGGTCACAGAAACAGCCTGGCCTGAGGAAAAGAGATCAGCCCTGTTCTATCAAGGACTCAAAGATGAGTTAAAAGACATTCTTGCCCACATTGATCCTCAACCCATGGATTGTCAAGATCTGACAAATCTTTTTTTAAGGTTAGACCATCGTCTTTCAGAACAACGAGGAACACATAAAAAGACTGAGAAAAGTTCCTGGCGTGTTCATGAGCATAGAGACTCACAAAATCATGGAGACCACAATCATGAACCAATGGAAATAGGAACCATCAGGCGGCTCTTAACAAAAGAAGAGAAAGATCTACGTAGAAAGAACGGACAATGTCTGTATTGTGGTAAAGAATGTCCAGCAAAACCAAAAAGTAAACAAACCCCTACCAAGAAGGTTGTAGCAAATGCTCAGATCAATCAGGAAAACTCGAACACCCAAGATGTAAGGAAGGGTTTCTCTTGGGTGTAACCATGGACCCTTCACAAGACACTAACATGTTTTTACTCAAGTCAAAACATTTAAAATTAGACCTAGAAGTACTGGTAGAACAAAAGACTTATCTAAAGAAAGCCTTAGTAGATTCCTCGGCTACTGGTAATTGTTATCGATGCACAATTGATAAAAAAATGGGGATCCCATGTAAGAAGAAGAAAACACCAGAAATAATACGAACGGTAGATGGAAAACTCCTGGCTGGAGGTTCGGTGACTCTACAGACCTTCCCCTTGTCTGTGATCTGCAAAGGGGGAAATCAAGGCACCAAACATGTAGAGAAAATAATCTTTGATGTGATCCATGCTCCTCAGTATGGAATTATTCTAGGAATGCCGTGGTTAAGTTACCATAATCCTTTAATAAACTGGCAAGAAAGGAAAATCACATTTTCTTCATTTCAGTGTGAAGAAAAATGTCTTCAAACACCACAAGGTGGTCATTACAACCCTGGCAGTCGGTGTTAAAGCGGCGGTAAGACCGCCAACTGGCCGGTGGAAAGAAAAATGGAATTACGACCGTGGCGGAAACCGCCAACAAAGATAGCCACTTTAACACTCTGACTGCCACGGCGGTACAAACAAACAGCTTGGCGGTCACCGCCAACAGACAGGCAGAGGACAATATACCGCCCACAGTATCACAACCTACCAATCCGCCACCTTTTCCGGGGCGGATACACTGCGAACAAAAACACGGCGGAAACAGGACTTTGAAGGGAAAACGCTCACCTCTACACACCCCACAAGGAATCCGTACGCCATGGAACCCGAACTCCACATCCTGCCAGCCCTTATCTTCTTGCTCCTCTACCAGGAGCACGAATGCCAGCGGCGAAGACCACGGTGAGTACTGCACCACGACACAGGGGAGGGGGGAGGGAAAAAACAGGGACACACACACACGCAACACGCAACACCCCCACCCACGACAACACACACACTAATACAGCATGATACATAACAGTTACACCCCCCAACCCCCCCGGGAAGAATGCAATGACAAAAGGAAATGAGTGTAACCATTGTAATATATTAAAATCCAGTACGCAAAAATATATATAAATACTATAAACAAAATATACACCAAGATTAGTAGTCCAGGTAGTGCTCCATTGAAGTCTGTGAAACACTGGGCCCACACGGCATGGGCGAGGCCCACACTCAATCCCCGAAATGACGGAGAGAACACTGCAGGGGCATCAGATAGCAATAAAACAGGCACCTCAGCGGGAAGGAAAAGGGGGGGCACCTCAGCCGGTTGAGCGCACGACTCCAAATCCACGAGGGGGCCACATGCCCACTGTCCAATCCTGGGGAGTGCAAAGCCACAGTCTCTCAAGTCTCTACAGTGGGTGGGTTGCCCACTGCCATATCCTGGGGAGTGCAAAGCCACAGTCTCACAAGTCTCTACAGTGGGTGGGTTGCCCACTGTTCAATCCTGGGGAGTGCAAATCCACAGTCTCTCAAGTCTCTACAGTGGGTGGGTTGCCCACTGTTCAATCCTGGGGAGTGCAAAGCCACAGTCTCTCAAGTCTCTGCTGTGGGTGGGTTGCCCACTGCCATATCCTGGGGAGTGCAAAGCCACGGTCTCTCAAGTCTCTACAGTGGGTGGTTTGCCCACTGCCATATCCTGGGGAGTGCAAAGCCACAGTCTCTCGAGTGGATATAAGTCTCCACTGGTTCTGGAGGGGGCTTTGTGCCCAGAGTGCTTCATCCTGCCAAGGACAGAGGTAGTGGATGTAAATCTCCACTGGTTCTGGAAGGGGCTTGGTGCCCAGAGTGCTTCATCCTGCCAAGGACAGAGGTAGTGGATGTAAATCACCACTGGTTCTGGAGGGGGGCTTGGGGCCCAAAGTGCTTTATCCTGCCAAGGACAGAGTTAGTGGATGTAAATCTCCACTGGTTCTGGAGGGGGCTTTGTGCCCAGAGTACTTCATCCTGCCAAGGACAGAGGTAGTGGATGTAAATCTCCACTGGTTCTGGAGGGGGCTTTGTGCCCAGAGTGCTTCATCCTGCCAAGGACAGAGGTAGTGGATGTAAATCTCCACTGGTTCTGGAGGGGGCTTTGTGCCCAGAGTGCTACATCCTGCTCGTGACGGACTCAGTAGCGTCAGTGCCCTTGGCGCTCATGGGCCAGCGGTGCTTGTGGCGGCGGTGCCCTGTTCAGCAGTGCTTGTAGCGGCGGTGCCCTGTTCAGCGGTGCTTGTGGCGGCGGTGCCCTGTTCAGCGGTGCTTGTGGCGGAGGGGTCCTTTGCAGTGACTCAGCTGCTGGCGGTCGTTGATGGCCCAGCGGGGCTGGTGCTGGTGGTCCTTCATGGCCCAGCAAGGCTGGTGCTGGCGGTCCTTCATGGCCTAGCGGGGCTGGTGCTGGCGGTCCTTCATGGCCCAGCGGGGCTGGTGCTGGCGGTCCTGTCCTGGGCAGCTGGACTGGTGCTGGCCTCCTGGGCAGCTGGGCTGGTGCTGGCGGTGGTCTCCTGGGAAGCAGGGCTGGTGCTGGCGGTGGCATTCTGGGCAGCGGGGATGATGGCGGTGGCCTCCTGGGCAGCGGGGATGATGGCGGTGGCCTCCTGGGCAGTGGGGATGATGGCGGTGGCCTCCTGGGCAGCGGAGATGATGGCGGTGGCCTCCTGGGCAGCAGGGCTGGTGCTGGCGGTGGCCTCCTGGGCAGCGGGGATGATGGCGGTAGCCTCCTGGTCAGCGGGGATGATGGCGGTGGCCTCCTGGGCAGCAGGGATGATGGCGGTGGCCTCCTGGGCAGCAGGGCTGGTGCTGGCGGTGGCCTCCTGGGCAGCGGGGATGATGGCTGTGGCCTCCTGGACAGCGGGGATGATGGCGGTCTTCTCCGCCGTGCTGCTCTTCCCAGCCTTGATGACTTTCTTGTGGCCCTTCCCCACCTTGGAAGGTGTTGCAGCTGACTCCACACGCCCACCTGTACCCCTGGGAGCGGCTTTGGTGGCTGGAGTCTTCCCCATGTCCCGCCGGGCACTGGCTGACTTTTGATGCTTGACAGGTGGGGGACTGTCCGTGCTGTGGCTCCGTGCCACACTGGCTGCCCTGCTGCCCGGTGCACTCAAGATTCCGGTAACTACAGGCACCACTGGTCCCGGAGATGTTGTGGCTGAGGTGCTAGGTTGGGACCTGGAGAGTCGGGCCCGAGGAGACGGACGGGGTGGGGGAGGTGAGGGAAAGAGGTCAAGGTTGGCCAGGAAAAGTTTCTTGGGAACACTGGGACGGGTAGCTGGAGGGGGTTTGGGAGTGGAGGAGAGCTTGTGGTTGTAGGAGGTGTTCGTTTGGTGACTTTGGGTGGATGTGCATGCGCTTGAGGCTGTCGTGAGGTGGATGGCTGTTGGGTGGGTGTGTGCTTGCGTTTGTGTATCTTGGGAGGTGGCGTCACAGACACACTGGGAGAGGACACAGGGGACGTGTGAATGACAGTGGGGGTGGTGACTGCCCGTGAGCGGGGTGTGGTGGTGTGTGTGCTGGTGATGGAAGTAGTGGCTGTAGATGTAGTGCATGCAGGTGTGAGTGGAGGCGAGACTGGGAGGGAGGAGGTAGACGAGGAGGGGAACACAGTGGAGGCAGTGGATGTTGGTGTGTCTGCATGTGTGTGATGCTTGCGTGAGTGCCTGTGGGATATGTGGTGCTTATGTTTGCCTGAGCTTCCCTTGTGTGTTGGCGTGTGTGCATGATGGTCTGAAGGTGTCCTTGGGATAGGCTGAGGTAGAGGGGATTGGGTCTGGGTGGAGGAAGTTGGAGGGCGGAGGCTAGAGACAGGGACAATGGCTGCCATCAGTGCTGAGGCCAGAGTCTGAAAAGCTTGCTGTAAAGAAATGGCTCCCTGTTGCAGTTACCCCCGACTTTTTGCCTGATACTGATGCTGACTTGACTGAGAAGTGTGCTGGGACCCTGCTAACCAGGCCCCAGCACCAGTGTTCTTTCACCTAAAATGTACCATTGTTTCCACAATTGGCACAACCCTGGCACCTAGGTAAGTCCCTTGTAACTGGTACCCCTGGTACCAAGGGCCCTGATGCCAGGGAAGGTCTCTAAGGGCTGCAGCATGTCTTATGCCACCCTAGGGACCCCTCACTCAGCACAGACACACTGCTTGCCAGCTTGTGTGTGCTGATGGGGAGAAAATGACTAAGTCGACATGGCACTCCCCTCAGGGTGCCATGCCAACCTCCCACTGCCTGTGGCATAGGTAAATCACCCCTCTAGTAGGCCTTACAGCCCTAAGGCAGGGTGCACTATACCACAGGTGAGGGCATATGTGCATGAGCACTATGCCCCTACAGTGTCTAAGCAAAACCTTAGACATTGTAAGTGCAGGGTAGCCATAAGAGTATATGGGCTGGGAGTCTGTCAAAAACGAACTCCACAGCTCCATAATGGCTACACTGAATACTGGGAAGTTTAGTATCAAACTTCTCAGAATAATAAACCCACACTGATGCCAGTGTTGGATTTATAAAAAAATGCACACAGAGGGCATCTTAGAGATACCCCCTGTATTTTACCCAATTGTTCAGTGCAGGACTGACTGGTCTGTGCCAGCCTGCTGCTGAGAGACGAGTGTCTGACCTCATGCGGTGAGAGCCTTTGTGCTCTCTGAGGACAGAAACAAAGCCTGCTCTGGGTGGAGGTGCTTCACACCTCCCCCCTGCAGGAACTGTAACACCTAGCAGTGAGCTTCAAAGGCTCAAGCTTCGTGTTACAATGCCCCAGGGCACTCCAGCTAGTGGAGATGCCCGCCCCCTGGACCCAGCCCCCACTTTTGGCGGCAAGTCCAGGAGAGATAATGAGAAAAACAAGGAGGAGTCACTGGCCAGTCAGGACAGCCCCTAAGGTGTCCTGAGCTGAGGTGACTCTGACTTTTAGAAATCCTCCATCTTGCAGATGGAGGATTCCCCCAATAGGATTAGGAATGTGACCCCCTCCCCTTGGGAGGAGGCACAAAGAGGGTGTACCCACCCTCAGGGCTAGTAGCCATTGGCTACTAACCCCCCAGACCTAAACACTCCCTTAAATTTAGTATTTAAGGGCTTCCCTGAACCTAAAGATTCAGATTCCTGCAACAACAAGAAGAAGGACTGCCTAGCTGAAAACCCCTGCAGAGGAAGACCAGAAGACAACAACTGCCTTGGCTCCAGAAACTCACCGGCCTGTCTCCTGCCTTCCAAAGAACTCTGCTCCAGCGACGCCTTCCAAAGGGACCAGCGACCTCTGAATCCTCTGAGGACTGCCCTGCTTCGACGACGACAAGAAACTCCCGAGGACAGCGGACCTGCTCCAAAAAGACTGCAACTTTATCCAAAGGAGCAGCTTTAAAGAACCCTGCAATCTCCCCGCAAGAAGCGTGAGACTTGCAACACTGCACCCGGCGACCCCGACTCGGCTGGTGGAGAACCAACACCTCAGGGAGGACCCCCGGACTACTCTACGACTGTGAGTACCAAAACCTGTCCCCCCTGAGCCCCCACAGCGCCGCCTGCAGAGGGAATCCCGAGGCTTCCCCTGACCGCGACTCTCTGAAACCTAAGTCCCGACGCCTGGAAAAGACCCTGCACCCGCAGCCCCCAGGACCTGAAGGAGCGGACTTTCACTGCAGAAGTGACCCCCAGAAGTCCCTCTCCCTTGCCCAAGTGGAGGTTTCCCCGAGGAAGCCCCCCCTTGCCTGCCTGCAGCGCTGAAGAGATCCCTTGATCTCTCATTGACTTCAATTGCGAACCCGACGCTTGTTCTAACACTGCACCCGGCCGCCCCCGCGCCGCTGAGGGTGAAATTTCTGTGTGGGCTTGTGTCCCCCCCCGGTGCCCTACAAAACCCCCCTGGTCTGCCCTCCGAAGACGCGGGTACTTACCTGCTGGCAGACTGGAACCGGGGCACCCCCTTCTCTCCATTGAAGCCTATGCGTTTTGGGCACCACTTTGAACTCTGCACCTGACCGGCCCTGAGCTGCTGGTGTGGTAACTTTGGGGTTGCTCTGAACCCCCAACGGTGGGCTACCTTGGACCAAGAACTGAACCCTGTAAGTGCCTTACTTACCTGGTAAAACTAACAAAAACTTACCTCCCCCAGGAACTGTGAAAATTGCAGTGTCCACTTTTAAAATAGCTATTTGTGAATAACTTGAAAAGTATACATGCAATTGAAATGATTCAAAGTTCCTAATGTACTTACCTGCAATACCTTTCAAACAAGATATTACATGTTAAATTTGAACCTGTGGTTCTTAAAATAAACTAAGAAAAGATATTTTTCTATACAAAACCTATTGGCTGGATTTGTCTCTGAGTGTGTGTACCTCATTTATTGTCTATGTGTATGTACAACAAATGCTTAACACTACTCCTTGGATAAGCCTACTGCTCGACCACACTACCACAAAATAGAGCATTAGTATTATCTCTTTTTACCACTATTTTACCTCTAAGGGGAACCCTTGGACTCTGTGCATGCTATTCCTTACTTTGAAATAGCACATACAGAGCCAACTTCCTACATTGGTGGATCAGCGGTGGGGTACAAGACTTTGCATTTGCTGGACTACTCAGCCAATACCTGATCACACGACAAATTCCAAAATTGTCATTAGAAATTGATTTTTGCAATTTGAAAAGTTTTCTAAATTCTTAAAAGTCCTGCTAGGGCCTTGTGTTAGTCCCTGTTAGCATTTTCTTTTAGAGTTTGAAAGTTTGGTAAAAGTTTGAATTAGATTCTAGAACTAGTTTTAGTTTCTTAAAAAGTATTCCAACTTTTAGAAGCATAATGTCTAGCACAGATGTGAATGTGGTGGAACTCGACACCACACCTTACCTCCATCTCCAGATGAGAGAGCTAAGGTCACTCTGTAACATAAGAAAAATAACAATGGGCTCCAGACCTACCAAAGCACAGCTCCAGGAGCTGTTGGCAGAGTATGATAGAGCCAACCCCTCTGTGGGCAACACAGAGGATGAAGATAGTGACTTGGAGGGAAATTCCCCCCCTCCAGTCCTACTTAGGGAGAACAGGGCTTCTCAAGCCCTGACTCCACAAATAATAGTCAGAGATGCTGGTTCCCTCACAGGAGGGACCAACAACTCTGAAATCACTGAGGATAACTCCAGTGAAGAGGACATCCAGTTAGCCAGGATGGCCAAAAGATTGGCTTTGGAAAGACAGATCCTAGCCATAGAAAGGGAAAGACAAGAGATGGGCCTAGGACCCATCAATGGTGGCAGCAACATAAATAGGGTCAGAGATTCTCCTGACATGTTGAAAATCCCCAAAGGGATTGTAACTAAATATGAAGATGGTGATGACATCACCAAATGGTTCACAGCTTTTGAGAGGGTTTGTGAAACCAGAAAAGTGAACAAATCTCACTGGGGTGCTCTCCTTTGGGAAATGTTCACAGGAAAGTGTAGGGATAGACTCCTCACACTCTCTAAAAAAGATGCAGAATCTTATGACCTCATGAAGGGTACCCTGATTGAGGGCTTTGGATTCTCCACTGAGGAGTATAGAATTAGATTCAGGGGGGCTCAAAAATCCTCGAGCCAGACCTGGGTTGATTATGTTGACTACTCAGTGAAAACACTGGATGGTTGGGTAACTGGAAATGAGGTGTATGACTATGTTGGGCTTTATAATTTGTTTATGAAAGAACACATTTTAAGTAACTGCTTCAATGAAAAGTTGCATCAGTATCTGGTAGACCTAGGTCCAATTTCTCCCCAAGAATTGGGAAAGAAGGCAGACCACTGGGTCAAGACTAGGGTAACCAAAACTTCCACTGGGGGTGACCAAAAGAAAGGGGTTACAAAGCCTCCCCAGGAGAAAGTGGGTGACACTAGAAACAAAGAAAAAGAGTCCCCTGTAGGCCCCCAAAAACCAGACCAGGTGGGTGGGCCCAGAGACACAACCCAAAACAAAGGTGGGTACCAGGGTAAGAGCTGGGATGCCACTAAGGCATGGTGCCATAACTGTAAACAGACAGGGCACCACACCAAGGACACTTCTTGTCCCAAAAACAAACCCCCTAGCAAAATCCCAGGGGTGACCAGTTTAGCCATTGGGGATGACTCCTCAGATGAGGAGGTCTTCATAGCCTTCAACTGGAAAAAGGGCCCAACAGGTGAGTTGGAGATTCCAGAGGGAAGTAGACACTTCCACCACCTACTGGTGAATGGAATCCCAGCCACTGCCCTGAGAGACACTTGTGCCAGTCACACTATTGTGCATGACAGGCTGGTGTTCTCAAACCAGTACATCCCAGGTGAGATGGCCAGAGTAAGAGTTAGCCCAGACAGGGTCACTGATAGGCCTGTGGCTTTTGTGCCCATAGAAGTGGGTGGGACTTTTAGCTGGAGAAGGGTGGTAGTCAGTACAGACCTCCCCCTTGATTGTCTCCTTGGAAATGACTACCCAGAGGTTAGTCAGAGCCCAAGGGAGGAACTGGTCCAGTGCCAGTCCTCTCCCAAGGATTCTGGAGTGCCTGCCTCTGCAGTAAATGCAAGTAGGCCCCAGAAGAAAAAGAAAAGGAAACAGAGTGGGAAAGGTGGACAACCTTTAGCCAAGGTTCCAGCAAGCCAAGGAGATTCTGCTCCAGTAGGGGAGAACTCCAAAAGTGGCTCTGATAAAGTCCAACCTGACCCACAAGAAGTCCTGGCTAGTCAGGCAACTGTTAAACCTGAGTGGGTGGCTCCTCAGCTAACAGAAGAAAGAGTGGAAGAAGGGTGTTTACTACAAGATGTGGTAACCCCCCACTCTAATACAGCAGACAGGCACCCTGAACCCAAAGAAGCCTGTAACTTAGCCCCTTCCCTTGTAGGTGAAGAGCTAAAGGTGTGGTTCTGGGCACTGATAGCTGTCAGTGGCCTCTGCTGGGTGTTAGCCTTTATGGCTGCACTATCCTTGGCATGGTGGTCTGACCCCCTGCCAAATAGCAAGTTAGGCCCCCTGACCCTGTTGGTCATGGTGGGGTTACTCCAGCTCTGGGTAACCTCTTTGGGTAAGCTAGGGGTGACCCTGGCTAAGATAAGATTAGCAGAGGTGGATACCTCTAACCCCAAAATAGAGAGAATGGGTGAAGACATAAAAAGCACAGACAAGAGGCAGTTCAGACTAGGTCCTATCACTGTGGAAGTGGGTCAGTTCCCCAGAGGGAATGACCTGAACAGGAGGATGTAAGGCAGAGTAGGCCCTGCAACAAACCAGCCTATTTCCTCTACTCTTCCTCGCCTGACAGACTAGGAAGACTCTCCCAGCTTTGGCTGAGTCTCCTGGCCTGTGGGCTGGGGGGGGCTTGTGTAAAGAAATGGCTCCCTGTGGCAGTTACCCCCCACTTTTTGCCTGATACTGATGCTGACTTGACTGAGAAGTGTGCTGGGACCCTGCTAACCAGGCCCCAGCACCAGTGTTCTTTCACCTAAAATGTACCATTGTTTCCACAATTGGCACAACCCTGGCACCTAGGTAAGTCCCTTGTAACTGGTACCCCTGGTACCAAGGGCCCTGATGCCAGGGAAGGTCTCTAAGGGCTGCAGCATGTCTTATGCCACCCTAGGGACCCCTCACTCAGCACAGACACACTGCTTGCCAGCTTGTGTGTGCTGATGGGGAGAAAATGACTAAGTCGACATGGCACTCCCCTCAGGGTGCCATGCCAACCTCCCACTGCCTGTGGCATAGGTAAATCACCCCTCTAGTAGGTCTTACAGCCCTAAGGCAGGGTGCACTATACCACAGGTGAGGGCATATGTGCATGAGCACTATGCCCCTACAGTGTCTAAGCAAAACCTTAGACATTGTAAGTGCAGGGTAGCCATAAGAGTAAATATATGGCCTGGGAGTCTGTCAAAAACGAACTCCACAGCTCCATAATGGCTACACTGAATACTGGGAAGTTTAGTATCAAACTTCTCAGAATAATAAACCCACACTGATGCCAGTGTTGGATTTATTAAAAAATGCACACAGAGGGCATCTTAGAGATACCCCCTGTATTTTACCCAATTGTTCAGTGCAGGACTGACTGGTCTGTGCCAGCCTGCTGCTGAGAGACGAGTGTCTGACCTCATGCGGTGAGAGCCTTTGTGCTCTCTGAGGACAGAAACAAAGCCTGCTCTGGGTGGAGGTGCTTCACACCTCCCCCCTGCAGGAACTGTAACACCTAGCAGTGAGCTTCAAAGGCTCAAGCTTCGTGTTACAATGCCCCAGGGCACTCCAGCTAGTGGAGATGCCCGCCCCCTGGACCCAGCCCCCACTTTTGGCGGCAAGTCCAGGAGAGATAATGAGAAAAACAAGGAGGAGTCACTGGCCAGTCAGGACAGCCCCTAAGGTGTCCTGAGCTGAGGTGACTCTGACTTTTAGAAATCCTCCATCTTGCAGATGGAGGATTCCCCCAATAGGATTAGGAATGTGACCCCCTCCCCTTGGGAGGAGGCACAAAGAGGGTGTACCCACCCTCAGGGCTAGTAGCCATTGGCGACTAACCCCCCAGACCTAAACACGCCCTTAAATTTAGTATTTAAGGGCTTCCCTGAACCTAAAGATTCAGATTCCTGCAACAACAAGAAGAAGGACTGCCTAGCTGAAAACCCCTGCAGAGGAAGACCAGAAGACAACAACTGCCTTGGCTCCAGAAACTCACCGGCCTGTCTCCTGCCTTCCAAAGAACTCTGCTCCAGCGACGCCTTCCAAAGGGACCAGCGACCTCTGAATCCTCTGAGGACTGCCCTGCTTCGACGACGACAAGAAACTCCTGAGGACAGCGGACCTGCTCCAAAAAGACTGCAACTTTATCCAAAGGAGCAGCTTTAAAGAACCCTGCAATCTCCCCGCAAGAAGCGTGAGACTTGCAACACTGCACCCGGCGACCCCGACTCGGCTGGTGGAGAACCAACACCTCAGGGAGGACCCCCGGACTACTCTACGACTGTGAGTACCAAAACCTGTCCCCCCTGGGCCCCCACAGCGCCGCCTGCAGAGGGAATCCCGAGGCTTCCCCTGACCGCGACTCTCTGAAACCTAAGTCCCGACGCCTGGAAAAGACCCTGCACCCGCAGCCCCCAGGACCTGAAGGACCGGACTTTCACTGCAGAAGTGACCCCCAGGAGTCCCTCTCCCTTGCCCAAGTGGAGGTTTCCCCGAGGAAGCCCCCCCTTGCCTGCCTGCAGCGCTGAAGAGATCCCTTGATCTCTCATTGACTTCCATTGCGAACCCAACGCTTGTTCTAACACTGCACCCGGCCGCCCCCGCGCCGCTGAGGGTGAAATTTCTGTGTGGGCTTGTGTCCCTCCCCGGTGCCCTACAAAACCCCCCTGGTCTGCCCTCCGAAGACGCGGGTACTTACCTGCTGGCAGACTGGAACCGGGGCACCCCCTTCTCTCCATTGAATCCTATGCGTTTTGGGCACCACTTTGAACTCTGCACCTGACCGGCCCTGAGCTGCTGGTGTGGTAACTTTGGGGTTGCTCTGAACCCCCAACGGTGGGCTACCTTGGACCAAGAACTGAACCCTGTAAGTGCCTTACTTACCTGGTAAAACTAACAAAAACTTACCTCCCCCAGGAACTGTGAAAATTGCAGTGTGTCCACTTTTAAAATAGCTATTTGTGAATAACTTGAAAAGTATACATGCAATTGAAATGATTCAAAGTTCCTAATGTACTTACCTGCAATACCTTTCAAATAAGATATTACATGTTAAATTTGAACCTGTGGTTCTTAAAATAAACTAAGAAAAGATATTTTTCTATACAAAACCTATTGGCTGGATTTGTCTCTGAGTGTGTGTACCTCATTTATTGTCTATGTGTATGTACAACAAATGCTTAACACTACTCCTTGGATAAGCCTACTGCTCGACCACACTACCACAAAATAGAGCATTAGTATTATCTCTTTTTACCACTATTTTACCTCTAAGGGGAACCCTTGGACTCTGTGCATGCTATTCCTTACTTTGAAATAGCACATACAGAGCCAACTTCCTACACTCGCTGAAGGGCCGCCTGACCAGAATGAATGCCCTCCAGGAATACATGTGTTTGTTGCAACTGCCTTTCTGCACCCTGGATGGCATTCAAAATGGTAGACTGCCCAACAGTGAGGGATCTCAGGAGGTCAATGACCTCCTCACTGAGGGCAGCAGGGGTAACTGGGGCAGGGCCTGAGGTGCCTGGGGCGAAGGTGATGCCCACCCTCCTGGGTGAGCGGGCACGGACAAAGGCTGAGGGGCTGCTGGGAGGGCGGTGCTGGTAGGGGGGGGTGGCGGCTGTACCTGTAGATGCGGGGGCACAGATGTTGCCGCCACCACAAGGGAGCTCCCATCAGAGGACGAGTCCGTGTCACTGATGTCAGCTCCTGTCCCCACCGTGGAGCTCCCCTCACCCTCTGTCCCACTGGTGAACTCCGAGTCCATTGTCTCGCCCTCCAGGGCCATGTGGGATGCAGCTCCCTCCTGCTCCGGGCCATGTGGGATGCAGCTCCCTCCTGCTCCGGTGCCACTGCTCCTCCGCCTGATGATGCTAATGCACACAAGAACAGGGAGACCACAAAAAGTGGGGGGGACGACAGAAGAAAGACATGTTGAGTGCATGCATTCCCGCCACCGCTGGCGGACACGACAGACACAGAAGCCCCCTGCACTTCGCTGCGCACTTGGGCTCCACTGTTCAATCCCTGGGACATGGCCTACAAGGCCATGGCCGACATCTACACACATGGATGACACAGGAGCCTGAATAGGTGTAGTTGGCACTGTACACAGGTGGGGTGGGGTGCCACAGGGTCTGCCAGAAGAAGGGGACCTAACTTGCACACTCGCCCTGGCCTAGGGAAACCCACAGCCCACCTCCCCCACCCAGACACCTCCACTGCACGCAAAATCAGCAGAATGAGAGTGTACTCACCCCCTTGTTGCTGCTGTGATGCCCTCAAGCGCCCATCCAACTCCGGGTACGCCACCGCCGGGATCCTGAACATCAGGGGGGTCATGGTGCGACGGGCACCCCTCCCACGTTGGGAGGCCATCCCCAGCTGGGCCTCCGCCGTCTTCTTGCTCCAGCGGCGAATGTCCTCCCATCTCTTACGGCAGTGGGTGCTCCGTCTGTGGTAGACCCCCAGGGTCTGGAAGTCCTTGGCGATGGCACGCCAAATATCCTTTTTCTGGTGGGCGCTGACCTACATGAATTGTACAGGGGAAAAGAAAAGTTATTACCAAATGCACCGTCACAGTCATTGGCCCCCATCCCCACCCTTGCCATGTGGCACATGCACTCACCGTCGTTTCATGCACGCCTCGATCTCCCCCCCATCTTTCATCCACCCCACTCCACACAGGCATTGCCCATACAGCATGCTTCCAGTGTACTTACCTGTTTGTCTGGAGGACCGTAAAGTAGCGTGTACTGGGGGAGGACCCCATCCACGAGTATCTCCAACTCCTCCGATGTGAAGGCAGGGGCCCTTTCCCCAGACGCACGAGCCATTGTCTCTTCCAGACCTAGGTCGCAGCAGCACTTGCAGAGTAGGTCCTCTCCTGTCGAAGATCAGGTATTGAGTGATTGAACAGATAGAAAATGGCGGTCACGTCTGCGGCGGTGCGTACCATCACCGCCGGCGTACATCGTCATTGGCTCCTGGGACCCATAGGGTCCAATGTTAACCAATGCAGAATTGCGCCGCCTACCGCGACGGTGTACGACGCCAGTGCAGTTACCTCACATCCCATTGTCCCACTTTACAGGTCAGGCAGCCGCCATTTCAGGGGCCCACATGGCTTAATTTTTAACTGTGTCACACATACCTAGGCCTTGCCTCAACACTCATACAGGCCAAATTTCGGATTATGATTCGTGTTCTGTGTAAGCTGTGGGTACGTACCTCTGAGTTGGTTGACTCTGTGCTCGCTGTTGTCCTTCATAGGCACCGTCCGCTGGGACATGTGAGGAGATGGCGGCATCCTCCGGTGTACAGATCGCTGGTGGACCTGTCGACAATGGAGGAAAGACATGTGATCATCACCTACAGGCTTGATCGTGCCACAATCCTGGAACTGTGTGCCCAGTTGGACCTGATGTCAGCTATCCGCCATCCCACAGGAATCCCCCCTTAAGTGCAGGTGCTGTCAGTACTCCATTTCCTGGGTTAAAGGAAAATGTCTATGGGGAAGTGCTCATGTGGACGGGTCACGTGGTGACAGATCAGCGGGGGTGTTCTGGTGTCGTCTCTCTGCCAGTTTTTTGTGCACTCAATTTATCTTCCTGTTTCGCTAGGTAAGTATTCCAAAGTGTTACCCCTCCATCTCCACCCTGTGCATGCCTATCTTGGTCTAATGCATTAACCTCTGCCGTGGTCCAACGCAACACCACCCGAAGCCAGGCTTGTACATCTGGGCGGCGTGTAGCCTTCCAAGCCATGGCGATTATTCGCTTAAACAGTGTTAGGGCAAGATCAACAAACTTCATATAATACTTGGATCGTTTATTCCGCTTGGTCACCCCCAGTAGGCAAAGGAGCGCGTCTAGTGCGAGGGATTTGTCTATTTTTTTTTTATTTTTAAATGTGTTTTTATTGTTATATCACACAGCAGAATTGCACAAATAAAACATAACAGGGGGAATAACATTTTGCAAGAGGGTGTATTCATCAAGTCGCGCAAGGCAGTTAACTTTACCATGCTCGAGCTATTGTGCTCTGCGCCTACGCCTGTACTGCTGCCGTGAAATCCGAGCTGCTGCTAGCCGGGGCAGGGGGGCACGGCTCGGGCAGATCATCTTACTACCGCACCCAGTTGCACTGACAGACAGCTAATGGGGGAAGGGGATAGTGAAAAGATACAGAGGGGGAGTGTGGGGGGCGGGGGAGGCCCAAGGGGACGGGGAGGCAGGGGCAGAGAAGGGGGAGCGCAAGTGCGGAGTGACGGGGGTCACCGGAGGGTCTGGTGTTACTATTGGGGGGGGGGGGTGTCCCCCCGTAAGGTTGTTCTATCTTATTGCAATTGCTATGAGTCCCTGTCTCCGTTTAGGGGGAATGCTGTTATTTGGGGGTATATGGTACAGTTGTCGCGTGACTTTTAGTACTTTGAGAGAGCATTCAGGGCGGGGGCTCGTCGTCTTTGCTTTCTATTATTGCAATGAAAGAGTTCCAGGTGTCAAGGCCTTTGACCGGAATGCCTTTTACTGTTAAGAGCTGCAGCGTCCCGGCCTCGGCTCTGGCCCACTGCAGCAGTTCAGTTTGCCATTGTTCGATGCCCGGTGCAACTGGGGCCTTCCAGTGCATGGCTATGAGGCGCCTGTACAGCATCAACGCTAGCACTATGCATCTGAGTGTTTGTTTCCAATTTTTAAGGCTTGGGCCTATACCCAGCAAGCATAACTCTGGGGTAGGGGACAGTGTGACAACTGTCCAGTCGGCCAGCAATTCTATTATGTCGCACCATATTTTCCGGATTGAAAGACATTCCCATGTCATATGATAAAAGGTGGCTTCGGGAGTGGCGCATCTAGGGCATGCTTGCATCGATTGGGGAAACATGCGGGTTATTCGATAAGGTGATAGGTATGTTTGATGTAAATTATTGAACTGGGTGTATCGAAAGCGCGGGTTGCGTGATACCTCTTTTATCATTCTCAAAGCCTGGTTCCAAGCTGGTTGCGACAAGGGTTCAGCTAGTACTGCATCCCAACTGTTCTTTGCTTGTTCTTGTTTATTATCCAGGCAGGAAGTTAAGATTTTATATGCTCTTGATACATTTATTGGGTCTTCTATGCTTCCTAGCAGCTCGTGCAATCTGGGGGAAATATTTGGTTCAGAGTTTCCACTATTCCAGTGGGACCATAGTATCTGTCGCACTGCTCCGAATGCTATAAAGCCTCCACAACCCAGGTTATACTTATCGATTAGGGCATTAAAGGTAAGGAGGCGGCCTTCGTTATAGATGTCACAGACGGTATTTATTCTGCGTTCCAGCCACCCCCTCGGGCCAACCCCAGCTGTTATATTGACAAGTTTCGGAATGGCTAGGAGTGGCAATCTGGGGGAATACTGCAGTGTTTTATTGCCAGTAAGCACGTGGTGGCCCCATATCCAATGCGCAATATTCAGTAAGATATTGCATGGGTGTTTGGGAGATTCACGATTCATCAAGTATTGTATTAAACCCATATTTCCTAATGATGCAAGAATCACTTGTGATTCAGCGCTATCTGGGCAGCCTAGCCAAGTGGATATCCATTGTAGTTGGGAAGCTGCGTAGTACTGTTCAAATCTTGGTGCTCCCATTCCGCCCGATGTTAATGGTTGGTATATTTTTGATAGTGCCACTCGTCGCCTTCCGTTGCCCCATATGAGATCTATTAATAAGCTATTAAGTGGCTTAAAGAAGGAGGCAGGGAGAACCAGTGGGAGGGCCAGGAAGAAATACAACAGTCGGGGTAGAATTATCATCTTCGCTATGGCTACTCTGCCCATCGGTGATAGTGGGAGAGAGCACCAAAAGGGCAGGGAGCCTCTAGCGGATCCGATCGCCCGTCCTAAATTGCCGTCTCTGAGGTCTCGTGCGTTGTGGTAAATGTTTACACCCAGGTATTTGAAGGTGGTGTAGCACCATTTCAGATCTCCTGGATTAGAGGGCAATCTATGTGTTTCGGGGACAGGGCACAGGGGGAAAATGCACGATTTTGACCAGTTTACCTTCAGTCCAGCCAGCGTGCCGAACCTGCGTAGTAATCTCAGCAAGTCGGGCAGGGATTCTGTATAATCCCAGAGAAAAATGAGTGCGTCATCCGTGTATAGAGACACTATGCGATATATGTGGTCATCACGGACGCCCCATAAGGGGGCTGCCGCCCGTAGTCGAGCTGCTAAGGGTTCAACCGCGAGGGCAAATAGTAGTGGGGATAAAGGACAGCCCTGTCTGGTGCCTCTCTCGATTCTAAACGATTGAGAAATCATGTCACCTGTTTTGACTCTCGCTGTTGGGTTAGTGTAGAGTACTCTTACCCACCTAATGAATATCCGTCCGAATCCCATGCGGTGTAGTGTTTCCATCAGGAAGGGCCAGCCTAGCGTGTCAAATGCTTTTTCTATATCCAGAGAGACTGCTACCTGAGCGTAGTCATCCATTTGTGAATTTGGCATTAGGCGCAGTAAATTTCGAATGTTGCTGAATGTGCTCCGGCCAGGTATGAAGCCAGACTGGTCGTGGTGTATCAGGTTTTTCATGCATGGGAGTAAGCGGTTGGCTAAGAGTTTACCGAGTAGTTTGCAGTCTGTGTTCAGTAGCGATAGTGGTCTGTATGAGCGTACATCTAAAGGGTCTCTCCCGGTTTAGGAAGCACTGCTATCAGTGCTTCACGACATGTGTCGGGTAGATGGCCCCTTTCTAGCGCCTCAGTTAACATCTCTAGATATGGGGTTAGTGTTTGAGTCGGGAATGTGTTGTAGTATTCAATGGGTAGTCCATCGCTACCGGGTGCTTTTCCGTGTGGTAGTTGTTTTAGGGCCTGTTGTATCTCGGTGATGTCAATTGGTCTTTCCAGGTCCGCTAACTGTGCAGCAGTAAGGCAATTCAGCTCAATGCCGCTGAGAAACTCATTCAGTGGTGTTACTGGTGGGGTGGGGGAAGCTTTATATAGTGTGCTATAATACTCCTTAAAAGCAGTGTTGATATCGGCCTGGGTGTTTACAATTAGACCTGTATCTAGTTGGATGGCTCCTATAGGGGAGTTCCGGCGGTCGTTATGTATGAGCAATGACAATAATTTACCCGATCTGTCGCCTTCAGCATGTGTACGAGTCAGGTAGTGGCGATAATCGAACAGACTTAATCGTTTATCACTGTCGTACCATTGCGAGCGCTTCTCAGCTAGTTCTGTTTGTGTAATCTCGCCCCTGGCGAAGTCACTCTCAAGAGAGTGTACTTCCTTTTCCAGTTTGCCGAGCTCACGTACCAGTGTTTGTCGTGCACCGACTGTTGCTGAAATGCATGCTCCTCTTATGACTTCTTTGTGTGCATCCCATTCTGTTGCTCTGGAGTTCGTTGTCCCCCTATTTTCAGTGAAGTAAGAGGAGATGTGTGTAGCTAGTTCTGTCCGAAATGGGGGATCTTGTAGTATTTGGGTCTGGAGGCGCCAGGTTGGTATACATGCGCGCTGTCTGCCCCATCTAATATGGGCGACAAGAGGGGAATGGTCGGAGATTACTCTAGCGGTATACTCGACACCTGTGATCCTGTGGGTAATGTCTTGTGAGGTGAGGATAAGATCTATGCGGGTGTGGAGGAGATGCACCTGGGAGTAGTAGGAGTATTCGCGGTCATAAGGGTGTATATGTCTCCAAATGTCTGTGAGACGGCGATCTGACATCCATTGGCGTAGCATCTGCAAATTTTTGGTTACTAGAGAGGCAACAATGGGGGTGTGTGATCTATCCTTGTCTGTTTGTGAAACGCAGTTCATGTCGCCGCCCCAAATACATGTAGAGGGAAGGTCATTCAATAGGTGTGAGATCGTTTTTAGTAGGAATTCACTCTGTCCGGAGTTCGGGACATACAGTCCGTTTAGTGTCACTAGTTCCCCGTCCAAGCGGCCTATTAAATGTATGTACCTTCCCTCCACATCAGTGACGCTGTGTTGTATAATATATTGGACCCCCGGAGCTATCCATATCAGGACCCCTCTAGCGAATGATGAATTTCTCGATCCATAAATTTGTCCACCCCACTTCCTTTCCAGCCAGGGGACATCGCCGGGGGTGATGTGTGTTTCTTGGAGAATGGCAATGTGGATATGATGACGTTTTAGGTGTGCGTGTATCCTATTGCGTTTTCTTAAGCCCGCCATTCCCTTAATGTTCCAAGTCATTATATTATATATTGGTTCCTTGTTCATCATGTTGGATTAGGTTGTAGCACGCCTGCTTTTGTGGACAGGGGGACCCAGTTCGAAGCGCGTCTGCTAATTGCCGCTAATCTAGTATGCGCATCCTCCCCTCGAATCCCCCCGCCATTCGCCCCATCCCCAAAGCCCCCCCGGTCTAATAGAAAACATTATAAAGAGAGAGTAAAGAATGTGAAGAGGGAAAAAATAACAAGCAAAAGGATATTTCGGGTAAAGCCCGGAGGTGAACGTAGTGGCACAACCGGTGCCTAAACTGCAGTCTGTAAGAACAAGTTCCATTCGGGGGTGGTTGGGGTGTCGGGTGGCGTGGGTTTATGATGGCCGGGCATCGAAAGGCCCGACTACAGGATAGTTCTGTCCCTGCATGGTTCAGGTTGTGGTCTCGTCTGCTTTAATTATTGCTTAAGTCTCAGCCGAAGTGGCAGGCAGTCAGGCTCCGTCCGGAAGAAATTGCCGAGCTCCCCGCTTGGCCTCAGGGGAGGCGGGGGGCCGCACGAACCCCGACCAGGGTCGCGTTGACGGTACTGTTCGGATTCGCAATTGGGGTCTAGAGTTCGTCCGCAGAGCGCGGGGTGAAGTCAGGACCAGCCAAAAGGGGGGAGAAGGATGCCAGGTTTCCAAGAAGTCTTCGGTATTTGGTAGTTCCAATCGTTCAGGGATGCCGAGGAATCTAATGTTGTTGCATCTTGAGCGTCCCTCAGCCTCTTCAGCCCTGCGCTGCAGCTGCGCCAGCTCAGTTTCCATTTGTTTGAATTTGTTTTTCATGTCTGCCATCTCCGGTTGAACAGTTTTTAGCGACAGTTCAGTGTTGTGCACTCTGTCTGTCAGCTTGCGGTGGTCTGCACAGAGTAGGGAGACCTCCAGCACCGCGGCATCGATTTTCCCTTCCAGCGAGGTTTTGGTTTCCATAATTGCCTGCATGATTTTGTCGAACTGCAGAGAGTGCGTGCGTAGTGTTTCGTTCAGTTGGAGTAAAGTTTCAGATTGCATGTCCGGGCGGCCTGCGGAAGGGGGGAGTTCTCCCTCCGAGGAGGTCCCAGTTTTGGAGTGGTTAGGTTTGACCATGGTGCTCCTTGTGTGACCAGGGAGGGCGAGGCCGCGAGGAGCCAGCTGCGTACCCTGGTAGGGCGAGGCCTGCGCCTTTAGAGTGGGTGATTTTAATGCGACCGGTAGTGCAAACGTGATTGTGTACTTTTGGAGCTGTTCCGGTGTAGATGTTTGCTGCTTGAAGCCTTTTTGTAATTATGTTGTCGACCCAATCCTCTGTGTCGAGTTAAGAGTTGGCCGCCTTTGGCCCGGGGCAGGTGCGGTAGATTCTGCTTTTACCTGCTTGTGGCTTCGCATGGAGCCTTCAGTCTATTATTGTCTTGCATTCTGCACAACGCACCGACCTCTTACATTAATTCGTTTCGATTTCCTCCCCCTTTGTTCAGGTCCGTAGCACGTGGCTGGTTAATACCTTGAGGGCTTAGCGCGTTATTGTTCCGTTTCTCAGTGCGGGGGAGGGGCGGTCACTCGATGTGTTTTGGCACCCATGGAAGGCCCCAGCCCCCACTGGCAGCGGGGGGCCAAGGGGAAGTGTCAGGGTCCCAGTCCCCTTCAGGTACCTGCACTCTGTCTGTGTCCCCAGGCCAGGGGCAAAACGATGTGTTGAAATCAGTGCCCGATCCTGGTGTCGGCGCGCTCGTAGGTCGAGCTCAAGAGGGATGGGGCCGAGCACACACACCGCAGCGGCTCCGGGTGGAGTGAGTGCCCCTGCGAGGCTTCCGGGGTGGCAAATACCAGCAGGAGGGCCGCGCTCCTCCTCCGCGCGTCCCGCTGGTTGAGGGCTGCTCCGCCAGGTCGCGGCCAAGCCAGGTATTGCGGAGCTCCCGTGGCCGATCTCCGGCCAGAAAGCCCAGCGCGTGGTGGCGCCGCCACCCGGGCTCACCTGCCCCGAGGCTCCGGCGGCCCCACGGGGAGCCAAACGGAGTCGCTCCGCTGCCGCATGCACGCCGTGTCAGCCTCGGGCAGGCTGACTCTGCTCCCGGTCCTGGGCGCCAGACGCACCTCACTCCGTCGGACCCGTTGGTCCGTTGCTGGGCAGAGTGCGGCCAGTTCTGGTTGCTTGAGGGTCACCCCCGGTACGAGGGGGGGAGCCTCATCGATATTGTGCCCGGCAGGGACCGGGATGATCGGCAAGAAGGTGGGCCGCGAGCGGAGCTCTTTGCTGAAGCGTCCGCTCCGGCCGCCATCTTGGCCACGCCCCGAGGGATTTGTCTATAATGTCAGATATATGTTGCATGATGCGTCCCCAGGCACTGTATATCTCAGGACATTTCCAAGTCATATGCAGGAAGGTAGCGTCATCGTGCCCACATCGCGGGCACCTCGAAGTGGCTTCTTTAAACATGCGGTGAAGTCTATGTGGGGACAGGTACGTTTGGTGGACATAGTTAAAATGTGTACATTTCAAACTAGCATTTCGTGAAACATGCCGCACCTGAGCTAATGCCATTTTCCATTGTTGATCTGTCAACCCGATGCCCAAACCCCGTCCCATCGTGCTTTGCTGCGAGGATGTGGTACAGCTGGGGTCTCCCTCAATAGGATATAGAGATTAGGTACTGCTTATTTCCCCTGACCTTGTGTTAAAATATAATGGAGTCACAGGTGCGTTGTCGGCTCCAGGTGGCCGGATTGCCATATTTGTTTCACAACGGCGCAAAGAGCCGCATGTGCAAGAAACTGTCTGGGGTCTAGGTGGAAAGTTGTACTAGAGTCTGTAAAGGAGCGCAAGCGCCCTTCATCATAGAGATCACCTATTCTCAGCAACCCCCCTTCCTGCCATGTGTGAAAATCATATACTTGCTTAAGAACATGTATCTGGGGTATGTCCCATAGTGGGAGATTAGGTGAATCGGGGACTGGATATCGTCTTCGTTGAATATAGTGGGTCCAAGTTGTTTGCGCTGTACGCATCAACAGTCCTGTGTCGGCTGTAAATTCAGTCCGCCCTAGAAACCATCGCAGTACTCTGGTTGTAGTCAACTTATGTCGTACCATGTTCCCCTCTATTGATTGTCCACCTGCCAACCAACTCATTACCCACTGCAGTTGTGCTGCTGCATAATATCGTTCCATATCGGGGATCGCCATACCTCCCTCAAACATTGGGTATTGTAACACATCTAGGGATACTCTTTTACGTCCTGAGCCCCATATAAGCACCCTCAGTAGGCTGCGTATTGTGTTGGAAGAAGGCCCGTCCGGGTGACACTGGCAGCGCTAGAACTAGATAGAGTAATCTAGGGAGTACCAGCATTTCCGCTATCGCTGCTCTGCCCATAGGGGAAAGGGGTAACCGTGTCCAGAAGGGTAATGACCTACGGATAGAGGACAGCACTTTGTTATAGTTGCCCTCCACTAAATCCGATTCAGCCAGGTATACATCTATGCCCAAGTAGCGAAAACTCCCAGTTGCCCATATTAGTCTCCATTGTATGAGCTTTGGTTCAGCGTATCATTCGTTTTTCCTAGGGGGAACACACAGGATTTGCTCCAGTTTACCCGAAGGCCCGACAGTTCACTGAATTGGTCCAATATCTTGTATAAACCGGTTAAGGTATCAACAGTTTTCCGCAGGTAGATTAATACATCATCGGCATATAGTGATGTAATATGCCAACCACCATCAACCCATACTCCCCATTCACTGTCCTTCGTCCGCAAGCGCGCTGCAAGGGGTTCCATGGCTAGAGCGAAAAGTACTGGGGACAGCGAGCAACCCTGTCTTGTCCCTCTTTGAATGGGGAAGGGGTCCGACACGTAGTGGCCTGTTCGGACTCTAGCCTGGGGCGTGGTATAAAGCAGCTGTATCCACTGTAAAAATTGGGGACCCAACCCAAAGCGTCTCAGCGTCCACATTAGGTAAGGCCAACCTATCGTGTTGAACGCCTTTTCAAAATCTAATGATACCGCCACTGGGCTGCCAGTGCCCTTGGAAACCGCATCAATGATATGGCACAATCTTCGAGTATTGTGGTATGTGCCCTATTTGGTATAAATCCATTTTGATCTGGATGTATTAGGGACGGAAGTAAAGGAAGCAACCTATTTGCCAGGATCTTTTTTTGAGCGTAAAGAGGGGACGATAGGAGCTCACTTCCAGAGGGTCCTTGCCCGATTTAGGGAGCACCACAATGAGGGCCTCATTCATCGAGGTGGGGAGTCCCACTCGCTGGTATGATGCCTCATATAGGGCCATCAGCCGAGGTTTGAGGCGGGTTTCATATGTAGTGTAAAATTCAATAGGCAACCCATCTAAGCCTGGGGTCTTCCCTCTAGCCATTTGTTTTATTGCCAATTGCACTTCAAACAAGTTGTATGGGCTGCTCCAAGTCTTGCTTTTGCTGTTGTGTAAGGGTGGGGAGAGGGAGATCATGTAGTAGTGGGTGATTGTCATATGAGGAGGGGGTCGTTTGCGCCGTATATAGGGTTTTGTAGTATTGAACAAAGGCCTCATTAATCGCCTCTTGAGTATTGACCACTTCCCCTCTATCGTTCCTAATCGCACCTAGTACCGTTCGAGGCACCTCAGAGAACAACAGCCAAGCCAACATGTGTCCAGGTTTGTCCCCCTCCCTATGTTGTCAGATATTCTTTGTAGTCTAATTTCCCAAGCCTATCTAATTCCTCTCAATATTGCTTATGCTGTAGTGTCAGTGACTGTCGCGCTGATGGATCATTTATAGTTGTTTTCTCCAGCCGACATATTTCCTGTTCCAGGTTCAATACAGTGCGCGTAAGGGCGGTTTTCGCTCCCCAAGAGGAGGTCATACAATGACCTCGTACAACCACCTTCATTGCATCCCATAGTGTCGCCCACTGAGCCCTCGTTGTGTTGAAAGTATTCTGTAATAGCTGTACCTAATTGTATTCTATAAGGCACCTCTTGTAGGGCTTCCACTCTCAGTCTCCATGTCGGTGTCTTTGGTCTGGGTCGCCCCCATTTAAAAACCACCCGCAGGGGGTTGTGGTCAGATAAGGTTCTACCCAAATACTCAGAACTACGGATATTGGGCCACATAAGTGGGTCTCAAAAAATATAATCCAATCTCATGTGTATGTGGTAGCCTGGCGCATAGTAAGAACACTCCCTATCCTCAGGATGGTGTAGACGCCAGATATCATGTAACCGCATAGCTTGCGTCCATTAATGGAAGTGTTTAGTAGCGTGTAAGCCGGAAGTGTTCGGTAGGGGGGGAGTCGATCGATCCAGATCTGTATTTTGGATACAATTAAAATCCCCTCCCATAAACTAACCGTGTTTGGATCCTGTAGTAAGTACGGGGATAGTCCATTAAAGAAGGATCCTTGCATTGTATTGGGACCATATATGGAGGTCAGGAGAATGGGATGACCATCTAAGTGTCCTTCTAGCAGAACATATCTTCCCTCCCGATCAATTTGTATCTTAGTTGTAATGAACAGCACCTCTGGAGCTATCCAGATTAAGGTGCCTCTGGCATATGCGGAATAAGCGGCGCCGTAAATCTGACCCCTCCAGCGACGGGCAAGCTTAATTAGTTCTCCCTGTATCAAATGTGTCTCTTGTAAGCAGGTGAAATGTACCCGGCGTCTCCTAAAATAAGAATATATTCTGTATCTCTTAATGGGATTACCCATACCCCGAATGTTCCAAGTCAACATAGTATATTCAGTAGCCATTATTGCCTGGGTTGAAAATTCTATGCATCTCGTGCCCCCCTCCGTTTTGATCATCAACAGTTGACCCGACTGTGGCTCCCTCGATCATCAAGCATTTACATGTATTAACCACAAACAAAACAACTCCCAGAGCCCAGGCTTGATCCAGAACAAGTATCATGCCAAAATCCCACAAACATACTTCTAGGAAGTATAAAACTGCAGTGTATGCATATCCGTTCGGTGAAAGCACACCACATGGCGTCCCCTGCCTTCGTGGGGGGGGCGGGAAGAGCCATGTTGCAGGTGGGAGTCCACACCGTGGGCCCCATAACATCTCAATGAATCTGAGTCCCGAGCCCCGGGAGCTCGCCCCAACAGGCGACACATGACTCTGTGTCGCAGGGATCGGCAGGATCCAGCAATCCCCTGTACTCGCAAGATCCCTGCATTCATAGGTCATCTGCTGAACGTGGGGTCTGTGTCGAGCCCTTATCATCCAATGATCCCCATGAGGGCGGCGGGGTCCCTGTGTCAGTGTCGGAGGGAAACTGAGGGTTCTCTGTTAAAGCGTAGAAGGAGTTAGTAGATAGTTGAGATGCTTCCTTTATGGCCTCCTCCCGCTCTTTGACTGCTTGGGCTCGTGAAGGTCTCACTTTGCTATGTTTTCGCTTGCGTTGCTTCGTGCGTGGGGTCAGCCAAGTGGAATCTTCTTGGTGGTCCGGAGTCGTATGCATTAGGCCTTTCGCATGCAGCCAAGTCCATGCGACCTCTGGCGAGTGGAAAAGTTGCGTTGCCTCGCCATCAATCACCCGAAGTTTTGCAGGAAATAGCAATGTGTATTTATAATTCAGTTCTAGTAGTCGTTGTTTCACCTTGATAAAGGAGTTGCGTTGTGTCTGTACTTCTACAGTGAAATCTGGGTAGGCTGAGATTTCTGCGTTCTCATACCACCACGGGCCATGAGAGCGGGATAGCTGTAAAATCAAGTCCCTGTCTCAGAAGTTTAAAAGTCAAGCTATTATAGGTCGTGGAGGTGAGCCTGCCTGGGGGGTCTACCTGGGACTCTATGGGCCCTTTTGACAGAAAAGAACTTGGAAGGGTTTCCACCCATTACAGTGTTGATCAGCCATTGTTCTATAAATAGTTCTGTATTGGGCAATTCCACTTGTTCAGGGAATCCCACCAGCCTAATGTTATTGCGGCGTGATCTCCCCTCGGCGTCCTTCACTCGTTTATGCAAAGCCGTCAGTTCCAGTTTTACTTGCTCCATATGAGTCTGCAAGTCCTGCACCGTGGGGCGGATGGCTGCCAATGAGGATTCAGTTCCCTCCACCAGGTCTGTTAGGCTTCGATGATCCACGCGAAGCAAGTTGACCTCTGTGGCTATTGCATCAATCCTCGATTCTAGTGACGTTTTTGTATCTAGTATGGCCTGCAGAACTTTATCAAACTGAGTGGAGTGTGACTTAAGCGTGGCATCTAGGTGCACCAGCGTTTCCAACGCTCCTCCCTCCTTCAGGGTGTAGTCCAAATCGGGTCCCGTGTTTTTGGAGCTCTTAGTTTTGCCCGTCATTGCAGAACTTTAGGGGGCCCCAACAACAGTGAGAAAGTCGTCCAAGGAGTAATCAGGGGGCCTTAAAAGTATTGTGGGAAATTAGACGCATAGTTTTATGGTCCCTGTCTTCTTCTCAGCCTTCTCCAGTTGAGCCGCAGATCACAGCTCATGTACAAATCCCTTCCAATGCACAGCAGTCACATACAGTATCCCATGCCCCTGGGGAAGCAGTTTCGTAAGGCTCACCTGTATCATGAGCAGCCCTGTGGGCTTATGTTTTGGGAGTATTCTCAGTTAGTTGTTTTATTTGAGGCAGCGATCTTTATTTGACTGGCAATTTCCCCATTCGCATTAGGTCTCAGAGGGGTGTCAATCCCCAGGTTTGGGCATTCCTTTGACGTGTGGGCCTTTGGCCGAGTTTCCCCCTTCACCGCTGCGGGCTCGGTGACCCTCAAGTGTCGCTGCCGCCGCTTCAAATGTGTTGTGTAGGTAACTTGGGTCCCGCAGCCCTTCTGCCTCAAGCTCCGCCAGCACCGCCGTCTGCGCCGTCCCCTGTTTGCGTGCTCTGAGGGCTACTCTTGTGGCTGGGCAGTGCATCACGGCCGGCAATTAGGCCACACTTCTCCCTTAACCGGCCGGTGCGTCTGCGTCTCCCTCTTCCGGCCCTCCGATCCCCTCTATCGTTCTTCAGCGTGTGCTCACCTCTGTCTTGGTGACCAGGCTGGGTTCAGCCTCCGCGTCTCCCGCTGATTGTGGCTCCGTTGCGCTCAGCGGTAGCACAGTATGTCTAAGACGAGGCCCGACTCCGGGGCCTCCAGGCTCGTGGCCGCCGCTCCTCTGTAGGGTTGCATTGAGCGTCTCCGTCGCTCTCACAGGCGGCGCTCACCTCTGTCTTGGTGGTGGGGCTGGGTTCAGCCTCCGCGGCTCCCTCGGGTCGCGGCACTGCCGTGCTCAGCGGCAGCACAGTTCATCACAGACGAGGCCGACTCCGGGGCCTACAGGCTCGTGGCTGCCACTCCTCCGTCGGGTTGCATTGAGCGTCTCCGTTGTTTTCACAGGCACCAGACATCTCTCCGATGCCTCCGCTCAGTTTCCCGCTTGATTTCACTGAGGCTCGGGTCGCGCCCGATTCTGTTTCAGGATATTCTTTCGGGGCCCTAGCGGAGCTCCGATTCAGGCGTCCGCTCCGGCCGCCATCTTGACTCTGCCCCTCGTCAAAAAAGAGTGATTTACCTTGAAAAAGGACCTTTATCCTCTATCCAACTCAAGACCGCATCTGATGTGTCAAAAAAGAGTGATTGAGTTACCTTGAAAAAGGACCTTTAGGTGGTCCAGAAATAAAAGCATGTAGGTGAGTTTTAGCCTCCAGAAAGGAATGCCGATGTTGTAGCCCAGGTAAATCGTTACAGGAGTAGACTGGAATAGCAAAGGCTCCGCTCTTCTCGCCACCCTGAGAACTGCATCCCTGCCAGCCTAGTGGCACACTCTTATAATAAATGGTCTCGGTGGGGCACCCTTCAGTGGCCTTGCCGTTAGGGCCCTACGAGCATGCTCCAAAATAAAGCACGCCGAGACTTCTTCTTTAGGAACCCAACTCACTAGCCACTTCCACATGAATTTGGTAGGGATGCTTCCTTCCACCCCAGGAATGCCTGTCACTCTCAGATTATTACATTTGGACCGTCCTTCCGCATCCTCAGCTCCGGCCTCAAGTTGACTCACCAATCGTTGCAATTTCACCAGATGATCTACATGTGATTTAACTGTGTCTTCCATCTTGGAGAGACAGCCTTCCACTTCAGAGATCCTGTGTGTGTGGTGTAACAGAGATCTTGTTGAATTAGGGCCAAGTCCACCTTGGTTCCCCCATCTTGCCCTCCACGGTGATCTTCAGGTTGTGAATAGCCTGTAAGATTGCTGCCGTCTGGGTAGTGTCCTTTGCTGCAGGTGCCCCACCAGCCGCTCCCCCATCACCCACCAGGACACCCTGTTTAACATATTTGTCAATTTTCTGCTGTGCTGCTACAGAGGATGACTTGTTTCATACCATAGTGGAGGGAAGTCTGCTGCCTAGGCACCAAGCCTGATGGGGTGTCCAAGAACAGGAGCCTGTGTGTTCCAATCGGTGCATTATCACAACCACTGAACAACGATTCCCCCGGAGCCCCCAGGACCTCCACCGCTACCAAACAGGGGAGGGCTGGGTGGAATGCACACAATCCTGGTCCCACCAGACCACTTCAACAGGCACCCTTGATTCAACAGGCAACACAAGGAAGAAGGGCCCCCGCAGCAAAAGAACCCCAGCAGTTGCTCCTGACAGTAGTGAAATGGTCTCTGGACTCCTTTAGACCTAGGCGGGCCCCCTCACAGTGGATCCAAGGTGCCACATGCTTTCCCCACCCCATTGCCGCCTACACCTCAGAGTCCTCTATCGCTTGCAGGAGTTGGTCTCAAATATCCTCCAGCCAGTCTGTCAAGATGTAGGCCCTCATTCTGACCTTGGCGGTCGGCGGAGAGGCGGCGGTCGGACCGCGAACAGACCGGCGGTATTAAAAATGGCATTCTGACCCTGGCGGGAACCGCCAACACAGCCCGCCAACTTAACACTCCGACCGCCACAGCGGTACAAACAAACAGCGCGGCGGTTCCCGCCAACAGCCCGGCGGCAGACAAAGTACCGCCCACCCTATTACGACCCACCAATCTGCCACCTTTTCCGGGGCGGGAGCACCGCCGATAAGAACACGGCGGAAACAGACTACGAACGGGAAAACGCTCACCTCTACGCACTCCACGCGAGATTCCGGCAGTATGGAGCCAGAGTTACAGGTCATCCCCGCACTCCTATTCCTCCTCATATACCAGGAGCACGCCCGGCGGCGCGGAAGACATCGGTGAGTACTGCACCTACGACACAGGGGAGGGAAAAGATTACCGGCACACACCCACCCACCCACACCCACTACAACACACACATCAATGCATTCCCACAGATCACTGTCACAACCCACAAACCACCCCCCTCCGAAATAATGCAAAGACCAAAAGAAGAGATCATAAACGGCCAGATATATTGAAATATGGACACCAGTAATCCAAATAAATAAATAAACTATGTACAAAATATATACAGCTACTAAATGTAGTCCAACCACTGTCCGTGGATCACAGGGGTCCTGTGCAAAGGGGCAAGGCCCAGTCCCACGACAAGAACTCCACGGAGAGAACACTGCAGGGGCATCAGAAAGAAAATAGGACAGGCACCTCAGGGGGAAGGGAAGGGGGGGCACCTCAGCCACTTGAGTACACGACGCCAGATCCACGAGGGGACTCCATGACCACTGGCCCATCCTGGGGAGTGCAAAGCCACAGTCCATACAGTCCATACAGTGGGTGGCCTGCCCACTGGGCCATCCTGGGGAGTGCAAAGCCACAGTCCATACAGTCCATACAGTGGGTGGCCTGCCCACTGGGCCATCCTGGGGAGAGCAAAGCCACAGTCCATACAGTCCATACAGTGGGTGGCCTGCCCACTGGGCCATCCTGGGGAGAGCAAAGCCACAGTCCAAACAGTCCATACAGTGGGTGGCCTGCCCACTGGGCCATCCTGGGGAGAGCAAAGCCACAGTCCATACAGTCCATACAGTGGGTGGCCTGCCCACTGGCCCATCCTGGGGAGAGCAAAGCCACAGTCCATACAGTCCATACAGTGGGTGGCCTGCCCACTGGGCCATCCTGGGGAGTGCAAAGCCACAGTCCATACAGTCCATACAGTGGGTGGCCTGCCCACTGGGCCATCCTGGGGAGTGCAAAGCCACAGTCCATACAGTCCATACAGTGGGTGGCCTGCCCACTGGGCCATCCTGGGGAGTGCAAAGCCACAGTCCATACAGTCCATACAGTGGGTGGCCTGCCCACTGGGCCATCCTGGGGAGAGCAAAGCCACAGTCCAAACAGTCCATACAGTGGGTGGCCTGCCCACTGGGCCATCCTGGGGAGAGCAAAGCCACAGTCCATACAGTCCATAACAGACCCCACTGCCACTGGAGGAGGCAAGTTGGCCAGAGGACATCCTGCAGCCCTGCCCGAGATAGATCCTGCCCTGCCACGTCTGCCAAAGGGCCAGCGGTTCTTGCCCTGAAGGGCCCAGTTCAGCGGTTCTTGAGACGGCGGGGCCCAGTTCAGCGGTTCTGGAGACGGCGGGGCCCAGTTCAGCGGTTCTTGAGACGGCGGGGCCCAGTTCAGCGGTTCTTGAGACGGCGGGGCCCAGTTCAGCGGTTCTTGCCTTGAAGGGCCCAGTTCAGCGGTTCTTGAGACGGCGGGGCCCAGTTCAGCGGTTCTGGAGACGACGGGGCCCAGTTCAGCGCTTCTTGCCTTGAAGGGCCCAGTTCAGCGGTTCTTGAGACGGCGGGGCCCAGTTCAGCGGTTCTTGAGACGGCGGGGCCCAGTTCAGCGGTTCTTGAGACGGCGGGGCCCAGTTCAGCGCTTCTTGCCTTGAAGGGCCCAGTTCAGCGGTTCTTGAGACGGCGGGGCCCAGTTCAGCGGTTCTTGAGACGGCGGGGCCCAGTTCAGCGCTTCTTGCCTTGAAGGGCCCAGTTCAGCGGTTCTTGAGACGGCGGGGCCCAGTTCAGCGGTTCTTGAGACGGCGGGGCCCAGTTCAGCGGTTCTTGAGACGGCGGGGCCCAGTTCAGCGGTTCTTGAGACGGCGGACGGTCTATGGCCAACTGCTAATTGCCTGGTGGTGCCCTCCTGGGCAGCGGGGATGGTGCTCCTTCACTGCCCACCTGGGCTGTGGGTGGTGGGGCCCTCCTGGCCAGCTGGGCTGGGTCCTCCCTGGGCAGCGGCTATGGGGGTGGTGGGCTCTCCCGGGGCAGCTGTGCCGGTTCCTCCCGGGGCAGCGGCTATGGGGGTTGTGGGCTCCTCCTGGGCAGCAGGCCTGCTGCCTGATCTCTCCAACTTGCTGCCCTTGCCCTCCTTAGTCGTCGGCCTGTGGCCCTTGCCTCCCTTTGGAGCTGTGGCTGGTGACTGTCTCTGGGTGGTGTCCGGGGGGGATGTAGAAGGCGGGCTCCTGCGGCGCCCCTTCCGCCTTCTGCTCCTCTTCCCAGGGGGTGGGCTGGCTGTCCCCTTGCTGCTGGGCGAAGATCCAGACATGCGGGCTGGCGGGCTCCAATACCCCTGCACCCTTGTCAAGGGGGCTGCAGGGCTGGTGGTGGCTGAGGTGCTCTTCTTACCCCGACGAGAAGGAGGGGGGGGGCTCAGGGTCAGGAAAGAAGTTAGTAGTGGCAAGGAAGAGCTTCTTGGGACAATGGAGAGTGGTAGGTACAGTGGGAATGGGAGTGGAGGGAGAGGATGTGGTTGTAGGTGAGTCACGTTTGCTGTCTTTGGGTGCAGGTGCAGGAGGGATAGGCTGTCGTGAGGTGGATGGCTGTTGGGTGGGTGGGTGGCTGCGTTTGTGTGGTGTGGAAGAGGGGGTGACAGACACAGTGGGAGAGGACACAGGGGACGTGTAAATGGCAGTGGGGATGGTGACTGCACGTGTGCGGACTGGAGTGGAGGGTGTGCTGGTGATGGAAACACTGGCTGATGGTGAGGTGAATGGAGGTGTGAGTGTAGACGTCACAGGGAGGGAGGAGGGAGACGAGGAGGTGGGGGTCACAGAGGTGGTAGTGACTGTTGGCATGTCTGCATCGGAATGTTGCGTGTGTGAATGTCTGCGTGATCTGTGGTGCTTATGTTTGGATGAGCTTCTCTTGGGTGTTGAGGTGTGTGCAGGCTGGTCTGATGGTGTGGGTGGGACAGGCAGAGGAACAGGAGACTGGGAGGAGGGAGTTAGTAGAGGCAGGCAGGAGACAGGGACAATGGCTGCCGTCAGTGCTGAGGCCAGAGCCTGGAACGATCGCTGATGGGCAGCCTGACCCGAATGAATGCCCTCCAGGTACGCATTGCTGCGATGAACCTCCCTCTCCACCCCCTGGATGGCATTCAAAAGGGTAGTCTGCCCAACAATGAGCGTTCGGAGGAGGTCAATGACCTCCTCACTGAGGGCAGCGGGGGTAACAGGGGCAGGGCCTGAGGTGCCTGGGGCGAAGGAGATGCCCGGCTTCCTGGCAGAGCGGGCACGGGGCGAACGCGGAGGGGCTGCTGGGAGGGCGGAGATGGTGCGCTGGGTGGCGGCTGTACCTGTAATGGCGGGGGGCACGGATGGTGCCACCCCCGCAAGGGAGCCCCCTTCCGAGGACGTGTCCGTGTCGCTGCAGGCTCCAGTCGTCCCCGTCGTGGAGCTCCCCTCGCCCTCCGTCTCACTGGTCCAGTCTGACTCTGTGGCATGGCCCTCCTGGGCCATGTGAGATGCAGCTCCCTCCTGCCCCGATGCCACTTCTCCTCCGCCTGATGATGCTGATGCACACAAGCACAGAAAGACAAACAAAAAGGGGGGGGGAGAGAGAAATAAAGGGATATTGAGTACATGGATCTCCGGTACAGTTAGCGGACATGACAGACACAGATGCCCCCTGCACTAAGTTGCGCACTTGGGGTACGCTACGCATTCCGTGGAACATGCCCTACACGCCTAGAGTTGTCAACTGCACCCATGGATGACACGGCCCAGGGATGGCTGTACTGACACACTACTGAGGGTGGTGGCTGGGGACACAGGGGCTTACGGGGGTGCCCAGCCTACAGATATCGCCCTGGCCTAGGGGGACCCACAGCCCTCCTCCCCCACCCAGACACCTCCACTGCACGACAACAGAGTAGATGATGCTTGTACTCACCCCCTTGTGTCTGCTGTGCTGCCCTCACGCGCCCATCCAAATCAGGGTAGGCCACCGCCAGGATCCGGAACATCAGGGGGCTCAGTTGACGGCAGGCACCCCGCCTACGTTGGGAGGCCATCCCCAGCAGAGACTCGGCGGTCTTCTTGGTCCCGCGGCGGATGTCCTCCCACCTCTTGCGGCAGTGGGTGCCCCGTCGATGGTGGACCCCCAGGCCCCGGACTTCCTTGGCGATGGCACGCCAAATCCCGATCTTCTCATGGGCGCGGACCTATGTGACACGTACAGGGAGGGAGAAATACCACGTTCAAGTTACTCAGCATTTTCCTTTCCAGTGGCCCAACGCCCCCCATCCCCGCCAGGCCCCCCGCCAGGCCCCCGCCATGCCCAACATGCCCCCCATCCCCGCCAGGCCCCCCGCCAGCCCCAACATGCACTCCATCCCCGCCAGGCCCCCCGCCAGGCCCCCCGCCATGCCCAACATGCCCCCCATCCCCGCCAGGCCCCCCGCCAGGCCCCCCGCCAGCCCCAACATGCACCCCATCCCCGCCAGGCCCCCCGCCAGGCCCCCCGCCATGCCCAACATGCCCCCCATCCCCGCCAGGCCCCCCGCCAGGCCCCCCGCCATGCCCAACATGCCCCCCATCCCCGCCAGGCCCCCCGCCAGGCCCCCTGCCATGCCCAACATGCCCCCCATCCCCGCCAGGCCCCCCGCCAGGCCCCCCGCCAGGCCCCCCGCCATGCCCAACATGCACCCCATCCCCGCCAGGCCCCCCGCCAGGCCCCCCGCCATGCCCAACATGCACCCCATCCCCGCCAGGCCCCCCGCCAGCCCCAACATGCCCCCCATCCCCGCCAGGCCCCCAAGCCAGCCAGTGGCCCCAAATCCAGATAGAATTAAACTCACTTGTTGGTCTGGAGGACCGTAGAGTAGCGCATACTGGGGGAGGACCCCATCCACAAGTTTCTCCAACTCCTCTCCAGTGAAGGCAGGGGCCCTTTCCCCAGTCGCAGCAGCCATTGTCCCTTCCAGACCGAGGTCACAGCAACACTTGCAGTATAGGTCCTCTCCTGTGAAAGTTCAAGTCGCAAGTGGATAAGTAGATAGAAAATGGCGGTCACGTCCGCGGCGGTGCGTACCGCGGCGGTGCGTCCCGCCACCGCCGGCGCCCTTCGCCATTGGCTCCTGAAACCCATAGGCTTCAATGTTAACCAATGCGGCTTCGCGCCGCGGTCTTGGCCCGCCGCCCGCCGCGGTGTGCCACGCCAGCGCATTGACCTCACATCCCATTGTCACACTTCACAGGTCAGGCAGCCGCCATTTCCAGGGCCCACATGGCTCAATTTCAACTGCGTCACACAGGCCTAGGCCTTGCATAGCCACTCATACACGCCATTCACTGCATAGAGAATCGTATACTGTGCTAGCTGTGAGTACGTACCTGTGGGTTGCCTGACTGTGTGCTCCATGTTGTCCTTCCTAGGCACCGTCCGCTGGGTTGGGCGAGGAGACGGATGAATCCTCCCGTGTACCGACCGCTGGTGGACCTGTCGACAATGGAAGAACGCCACATTATCCTGACCTACCGTCTTAACCGTGCCACTATCCATGAACTGTGTGCCCGGCTGGAGCCCGACCTGATGTCCCCCATCCGCCAACCCACAGGGATTCCCCCTCTGGTGCAGGTCATGTCAGTACTCCATTTCTTGGCAAGTGGGTCATTTCAGACAACCGTGGGAATTGCTTCTGGGATGTCTCAGCCCATGTTTTCAAAGGTGTTATCCAGAGTGTTGTCTGCCCTGATGAAATCCGTGAGGAACTACATCATTTTCCCTGAGGTGGGCGAACTGGCTACAGTGAAGGGTGATTTCTACGCCCTTGGACATATTCCCAACGTAATTGGTGCCATTGATGGGACCCATGTGGCTTTGGTTCCCCCAAGAGACAGGGAGCAGGTGTACAGGAACAGAAAAAGTTACCATTCAATGAACATCCAGGTGGTGTGTTTGGCTGACCAGTACATCTCGCATGTAAATGCCAAATTCCCAGGGTCAGTGCATGACGCCTACATCCTCAGGAATAGCAGCATCCCTTACGTGATGGAACAGCTACAGAGACACCGTGTATGGCTAGTGGGGGACTCTGGGTACCCCAACCTGTCGTGGCTACTGACCCCAGTAAGGAATCCCCGGACCAGGGCAGAGGAACGGTACAATGAGGCCCATGGGCGTACTAGGAGGGTGATCGAACGCACCTTTGGCCTCCTAAAGGCCAGGTTTCGCTGCCTGCATATGACCGGTGGATCCCTAATGTACTCACCTAAGAAGGTGTGTCACATCATCGTGGCCTGCTGCATGCTTCACAACCTGGCTTTGCGCCGCCAGGTGCCTTTCCTGCAGGAGGATGGTCGAGACGGTGGTGTTGTGGCAGCGGTGGAACCTGAGGAGAGTGACGAGGAGGAAGACGACGGGGCTGAAACAGACAACAGGGACAGAATCATTGAACAGTACTTCCAATAGGACACAGGTAACATTTCAAAGATAATTTAGTAAAAGTTAACTACTCTGCAGCATCTCTGCTGCCTGTCTATTTGCCCCAGTGTATGATGACTGAGTTTTGGCTTTTCCCTCCCTATTTCAGATCTGGGGTCCCCACTACGAGTCCTGTGCTTCGTTTCCCCATGGACTACAGCTTTGTGGCAGCTGTTTGTTGACTTCACCATGTACAAGGACATATTTGCACTGTCATGTCAATTACAATCTATTGAAATCACAGCCAGACTCCTGATATTTTGGTGCAAAATAGGTGTTTATTGAAGTGCTCAAAATGGGATGGGTGGTTTCAAGTGGGTGGGGGCTATGGTGAAGGAATGTCCATGGCAGAGTCCAGAGTAACAGTCACACAGGTGCATTGTCCAGAGGCCTGTGGAGAGATGGAGCATGGGCAGTTCGAGGATGGACAGGGTGACAATGTGGGACAGTGGGATGACATCAGGTGGTATCCATTGCTGGCGGGGGTCTTGACATCCTACTCTGTCTTGCGAGATCTCAGGGCCCTCTTGCGGGGTGGTTCTTCTCCTGCAGGAGGTGGGGGTCTGGTGGGCTGCTGCTGTGCGGGGGCCTCCTGTCCACTAGCGCCGGCGGAGGTGGATGGCTGTTCTTGGTCCCGGCTAGTGGCAGGGGCCCTTGGGTGTTGTTCAGTGTCCGCCCTGCTGTTTACGAGGTCCTGCAGCAGCCCTACCATGGTAACCAGGGTGGTGTTGATGGCTCGGATGTCCTCCCTGTACCCCCGATAGTGTTCCTCCTGCAGCACCTGGATCTCCTGGAACCGGGCCAGTACCGTCGCCATCGTCTCCTGGGAGCGGTTGTATGCTCCCATGATGGTGGTGAGGACCTCGTGGAGAGTGGGTTCCCTGGGCCTCTCCTCCCCCCCCTGTCGCACAGCTGCCCGCCGAGTTGCCCTGTTTCCCTGGGCCTCTGCCCCCTGGCCGGTGTGCCCACTACCACTGCCCCCAGGTCCCTGTTGTTGTTGGGGTGGTGGGTTATCCTGGGTGCCCTGTAGTGGTAGACACACCGCAGATTGACGCGCCCTGGAGACAGAGGCATGGGCCCGCTGGGTGGGAGCTGTGCTGGTGTTCCCAGAGGGGTTAGGGTCTATAGTGGCCTGTGCCTGTGTGAGGGGAACCGACTGTCCAGAGGTCCCCGATGGTCCGGGCTGGTCATCGGTGTCCAGATCGACAGAGCTGCTGTCATCGCTGACGGCCTCTTGGGTGGGGGGTGTGGATAATTCTGGCCCCTCCGCCGCGGTGTGTTGACGGTCGGGTCCTGCAGGGGTATAGAGGTATGGTTATAGTTTCAATGTGTGGCATATGGGTGTATCTGTGGGTTCCCGTGTCCCCAAGTGCTGGCATTCGTGTGTGGGGGCTTTGGTGAGGGTGGCTTGTGGGGGGGATGTGTATATGCATTGGGCATGCTTTGGTGATGGGTGTCCATGCTTAGTGGACGCATGCAGGCCTAGGTTTTGGGATGTGTGGGTTGTGATGGTGAGACATTGGCGGGGAATAGGTGTGCTGGGGGTGGGGGTGAGGATGGTGGTGGGGGTGAGGATGGTGGTGGGGGTGAGGGTGGGGGTGAGGATGGTGGTGGGGGTGAGGGTGGGGGTGAGGATGGGGGTGGGGGTGAGGGTGGGGTTCGAGGATGGGGGTGAGGGTTGGGGTCTGATTTGGCATGCAGGTGGGGGGGAAGCAGTATTGAAGCTTCAACTTACCAGTATCCATTCCTCCGCCGACTCCTGCGAGGCCGTCAGGATGCAGGATGTTCAAGACTTCCTCCTCCCATGATGTGAATTGTGGGGGTTGAGGTGGGGGTCCTCCGCCAGTCTTCTGCACGGCGATGTTGTGCCTGGATACCATGGAACGCACCTTCCCCCGTAGGTCGTTCCATCGCTTCCTGATGTCTTCCCGATTTCTGGGGTGCTGTCCCACTGCGTTCACCCTGTCGACAATCCTCTGCCATAGCTCCGTCCTCCGGGCAATGCTGGTGTATTGGACCTGTGTGCCGAACAGCTGGGGCTCTACACGAACGATTTCCTCCACCATAACCCTGAGTTCTTCGTCTGTGAAGCGGGGTTGTCTTTGGGGTGCCATGGGGTGGTGTGTATGATGTGTGGGGTGGAGTATGTGTATTTAAGTGAGTTGAGTGTGGTGGTGTGTGTTGTTTTGTGTGTGGATAGTGTGTGGGTGATGGTGTTGAGTGGCTGTGGCTGTTATGTTTTGGATGCTGGTGTCTCGCTCTTGCCTTCTTTACGATTTTGTAAGCGTAGGGGTTTGTGGGTGATGTGGGTGGGTGTTTTATATTGTATTGTGTGTGTGGGAGTGGTGTGTGTATGTGTATCAGGTGTGTGGGATTCAAATCGTCCAATGTGGGTGAGTTTTGTTCGTTGGTGGGTATTCTGACCGCGCCGGTGTGTCCCGCCAATGGAATACCGCGTTTGAATGACCGCCGCGTGGATTCGTGGGTCGTAATGGGATGGGCGTATTTCTGGTGGCGTGGCGGTGGAGGTTTGGTCACCTCCACCTTTCCGCCGACCGCTGGTCTGGCGGTCTGTTGTGGCGGTCGGATTTTCGGAGGTTTGCCTTCTGCGGGTCAGAATGACCGTGGCGGGTTTCCGCGACCGCGGCGGGATTATGGAGGATTTCTGACCGGCGGTAGGCGCCTTTTACCGCCGAGGTCAGAATGACCACCGTAGTCTTTCACTAAGCCCTTGTGGTGCTCAAGCCTTCACTGGTGTTGGCAGGCCATGGGTAGGGGGGTATCAATAACTTAGGTATCTGCTGAGGTGCTGCAACAGTCAATCTAGCACTCCTTTATTGTGTCTTAAAAGCAGAGCCTTCCTGCACCATGCCACAGGCATATACTCACTCCGTTCTGATGGAGCCTCTAGGCCAACAGTCAATCAGGCCAGTTTACGGCACTAGGTAAGTAGCAGCTGTGTGTCCCAGTCATAAGCATCAGGCAGGAGCAGTCGAGGACCGCAACACCGCTCCGCCTCCATGACCCTTCCCCTCCCTCAGTAAACTGCTGCCGGGAGCATTACGGCAGCCTCCGGGCCCTCTGCGCTGCTCCTGTTGTCTTAAGCCACCTGAATCCTGAGGCTGAAGACAAGGAGAATGCCTCTGGGCCTTGCCGTAGAGTGCTGTGGGTTCTTGTCGCCAGGTGCTCCTCAAGGGTGTCCCAGTCAGGATCGACAGCCAGGCAGCGGGGTCTAGGCCGCACCACTCACAGGGGTAGAAGTCGCCCCTCATTCTCATGCTGCCGGCCATCTGATGGGACCCAGGCCCACTCCCGACAACACGGGTCTCGGTCTGCATCCCCACCACAGGCCGCACTCCTCCCTCGTGTCAATCCGGGGAGATGTCCGTCTCCTGTCGGCGGTAAAAGTCTCCAGCAGTATGGAGTGCCGCTGCTGCCCCCAGATCCTCAGGATTCCGTCAGTACTGTGGCCGCCTGTCTGCTGCATCTGGGGCATGGAAGAGGGTCCTCGCAGGGTCCCATGGCGGCTCATCGCCAGCCCTTGTTCCTGGATTCCTAGGAGGCCTAGGATTGTCTCCTTCCACTGTCGGCAGAGCCACCCAGTAGTCTCCCGCCACCTGGTATCAGATGAGATTCAGGCCCTCTCTCGACAGTGCGGGGTCCATCCCACCCCTTAGTCTCAGGCCACACTTCCACGCCACAGCAAATCAGAGGGATGGATGTTGGCAAATGGCTCCCTCCACACGTCAGCACTCTGCGGAGCACAGGAGAATCAGTTTTTTGGCATCTGTGTGGATATAATTACGGATCGTGGGGGATAAGGCTGGTGGGCCGCAGGAGCTTCACTAAGTTGCAGCCATCTTGTTAGGCAGTTAGCCACGCCCCGTTACTTTAGAGAATTTACATTTTTGCCAAGAATGCATACGCCATTGTAATAATTCACACAGTGACAAAGTACGCTTGACTAAATGACAAGTGAATGAATACCAGGCGTGAGTGGGTGTAGGAGACATAGAAGGGTTTCAGGTACTAAGTATAAGCCCTTTTATTATGTCCAGATGCAGTAAGCACATCGTCACTTTAGAGGTTCAGGCACTTCAGTCAAGAATGTAACCATTTTTGTATCAAAAGGCATTGTAACTTTCTACTTTTATCTCCTATCCTTATCAGTTTCACGCAATTTGTGTGCAATTGTTTAGCTACAGTCTATAAAAGTTTATGTCAGTGTGTTTTTATACTTTGTTTATCTTAGACATATGTGATTGTACACATTTGGGGGATTGTAATGATTTTAAGCAATGGCACAATAATTTTTTTCATTCATTCATTCATTAATTCGGGGAGTAGCCAATTATCAATTTGGAGCTTGAACTACAGAGGGTGGAGCTTGGGGGGACTGTTCCTCATTGAAACAACCGTCAAGCAGCCTTAAACCAAGAAATGTACAGTAGTTGATAAATAATTCACCCAGATGGTGTTTATTTATTGTGTCTGGTTTGATTTTATGTCTGATGTTCCAGTGACATTTGTACAAGATTGATATCTCATCGGTCAGGGACGCTGTTCAGGTTAAAATTGCCTATGATAGGTATATATGTATCTGGGTTTTCCATTAGGGTGGCCTTGATGATGAACTGTAGTTTGCTGACATGTTTACGTTTTTTTGCTTTCTGAGCAGGCTTACATAGAAGTTCAATATCGGCAATTTGAGGTCCAACCCATGCAATAGGTTTCCCAGCAGTACCAACAGTAGCCAAGGTTCTTCAGGTGCTAATCTGGTAGCTTTTATGACTAGTTTGGATGAGATATAAATTAAGATGTCTCCCTTTGGTGTCACCCTATCCTGCTGGGCTGAAAAACTCCTTCAAGTCCATTAATGGGATTGGGTCTGGCGACAAGGTTTCGTGAAGGGTTCTTCAGCAAATATATGAGAAAACCTTACAGTTAGCTAGAGTCAGTTTCAGGCCACTGACATTCAATGAACAGATTTTCAACCCAGGTGCCCCTGCGTTCATTGCTCTTCAATTTCCCTGAGCCTTTGACAGAAGGGTTGAAGGCCATGATCAAGATGACCCACTAGGATCAGGAGTTCTTAGTTCTGGTGCAAATATCATTATGTATGCTCCCTCTTATGGTAGATCACCTGTTCTCAACTACAGACCTCGTGCCAGCCCATTCTTGTGTGCTTCTCCAGGTTAGGTATGCTGGTTTGCAATGGTAAAGCGGGCGTCGTGGGGTCCATTGCGGGGCATTCTGGTTTTGTGACTGCATGCCACAACAAGGGTGCAGGGTACACATCATTCAGATATTCCGTCACCCTCACTTCGTAACTTACTACTTTCTCGCTAAGATTGTTGGGGAAGACCAGGTTATCAATGTTGGTTCTGTGCCATGCTTGCTTCATCGTGGAAAGAACTGAACTGACACTATTTCCAGGGATTCGATTTGTTCCAGTTCAGGAAGCGAATGAACCAATGTCACCATATTGCCTTAATACAAGATATCCTGGGTTTTTTTCATATTGTGGGTAGAGTGGAAGCTTTGTGCTTGTGCTGCTTCGAGCTGGCAGAGAACTAGACGTAATTCATTCTTCAGGTTTGTTGTTGGCTTTTATATCCCTCTTATCCCATGATTTTAGGAGTGGGGAGGGCTTCAGATAAGCTTTGTTGTGTTTCTTGCTGGCTAGCAGGACTACAATCTGATGATGTTAGCCACCCCTACTCTCCTGTGCTTTCTGCCGCTCCTGTCTGTGGTGGTTTGGCAGGGGTGGCTCCAGATGAGCTTTGTTGTGGTTCTTGCTGGTTAACAGGACTACAATCTGGTGATGTTAGCCACCCCTACCCCCTGCACTTTCTGCCTCCCCATATTCTTGGTAATTTTTTTGGAACAGGAGTAGGGGGGGACTCCGGGTGGACTTTGTTGTGGTTCTTGATGGTTGGCAGGACTCCAATCTTATAGTCTTGGCCACCCATCCTCATCTGAGCTTTCAGCCACCTCCATCTGTGGTGGTGCAGGCTGCCACAGGGTTTTGATGGTCTGTTGGGGGCTTAGTTACCCCACTGAGCAGTTGGTAGCCAATAAAATTGGTGGTGTACTTTGCAGTGCCTCTGGCTGACAGGCAATAATGGCTGAGGGCGTTGCCTGGTGATGATTTTGAACTTTCGTCTTGGGCCCAAAGATAGGAAACAGGTTTAGTTCTTCATTACCAGTAGGCTCCTTTTTTGACCTGATAAGTTTATTTAGATTTTTACGCTTCCTTTATCTGCGGATTCCGGAAGTTTCCATCACAAAAATGTAAGGAAAATGTGTGATTTCAGGCAAGGTTTGCAAAGCATTGTGGTTAAAAAAATGCCTCATGGGATCCACTCAAGACATGCCACCCTGGGCTCCCCTAACTGTCCAGTGTTAAAAAATGTGATCGCTTGATGGGTTTCCCTAGTTGTTGCTTGAGTTAGAGCCCAAAATCCACAGCTACCCACTTTGTTAAAAGACATTTCAGCTTTTGGTGGAAAATGTAATGTATCCGTGTTGCATTTTGGGCCGTTTCCTGTTGCGGGCACTAGGTCTACCCAGACAAGTAAGGTACTGTTTTTATTGGAAGACTTAGAGGAATGCTAGCTAGAAAAAAGTTAGTGGCTCCTTGCAGATTCCAGACCTTTCCATTACAGAAATATGAGGAAAATGTGTTTTTTTGTGGTTAAGGTTTGTTACGTTGTTATGTTATGAGGATTTGTAGAGCATGGATAGTCACCTGTGAGAGTATCTAGGTGCTGAGTAAGGCACGCCTGAGAAAGGAAGAGGAGATTTTTCCTGTTTTGTCTGGAAGAGCCATGTCTTGAGATTCCTTCAGAACTCCATGAGCGAGGGGGAGGTTCTGAGGTTTATTTGGAGGTTGTTCCAGGTCTTGACTGTGGTGTATGAGGAGAAGCGTCCTCTGCTTCTAGTCTTCTTGATGAGAGAGGAGTGCTTTTGCCTGAGAAGCAGATTTGATGGGTTGGTAGAAGTTGAGACCGTGGTTGAGGTACGCTGGACTTGTGTTGTGGAGAGCTTTGTAGGTGTGCGTAAGTAGTTTCAACTTATATCTTTCCTGGACTGAGAGCCAGTGGAGATTGTTGAGGTGTGGAGAGATGTGGTTATTTCGCTGGATGTTCAGAGTGAGTCTGGCGGTGGCGTTCTGGGTGGTTTGGAGTCCGTGTAGAACATGGACTGGGATTCCGAAGTAGAGGACATTTCGGTAGTCAAGTTTACTTGTGATAAGAACATAGATGACTGTTCATCTGGTGTTAAGTAGGATCAACTCGAAAATATTGCATAGCATTTGCAGGATGTGGAAGCATGATGAGGCAATGGCATTGATCTGTCTGCTCATGGAGAGGTTGGCGTCCCAGATGAAACTGAGGTTCGTGCCATGGTCCACAGGGGTTGGTGGGGTGCCAAGTTTGGAGGACCACCAAGATGCATCCCAGGGGGACTGGTTGTTGCAGAAGATAAGGAATTCAGTTTTGTCTGTGTTGAGCTGGAGGCAGTTCTTTTTAATTTCAAACAGCAACGTTGCACATGCAGTTGGTGAAGTTTGCTTTGGTGGTGCTGGTTGAATGGGTAAGGGAGTGAATAAGCTGTGTGTCATCGGCATAGGATACTATGTTGATGCTGTTGGCTCTGATGGGGGAAGTCTAACTCGTTGAGTTCTGTCCATGAGGAAGGAGGATATCCACTTGAGGGCCAGTCCACAGATACCCAAGTGCTAAAGCTTTCTGATGAGTGAGATGTGGGAGGCCATATCAAAAGCTGAAAAGAGGTCAAGGAGGATGAGTGCAGCCGAGTGCAGCCGTTTCTCCTTGGTCGAGGATGCTTCTGATATAATCAGTGGGGGCTGTTTCTGTAATGTGATTGGTGCGAAAGTCAGATTAAGAGGTTGAGAGCTGTCTAGGAGTTGGGTGAGTCTGGGTGGTCTGTGAGTTGGGTATTGATGGCTTTCTACGTGGCTTTAGCTGGAAAAGGGTGGGGGGGATTGGGTCTGTAGCTACTGAGGGTGTTGGGTTCTGCTGTTAATTTCTTCAATAGGGCAATGACTTCAAAAAATTTCCAGCAAGACAGGAAGGTGGCAGTGGTTGTGGAAGTATTGACGATAGCAGTAAGTACAGTGGAGATGATGTTTCTTCCAAGGTTGTATATGAAATGGGGCTGGGTCTCAAGGGCCTCCTGAGTGGATGGCATTCATCAGGGTAGTAGTGTCTTCACTGGGGGGGGCTTTAAGTTGCTTAGCAGCTGTTTCGCGATGAGGGAGGTACCCTGCTGGGCGTTCGTATCAGTATGCTGCAGGTCAAATGTGTTGTGGATCTCGGCAATCTTTAGTTCGAAAGAAGTTTGAGAGGTCATTGCAGAGTGCTTGGAATGGGATGATATTGTTGTTGACAGCTGGGGGTCTGGTGAAATCCTTGACAATGTTGAAGAGTACTTTTGCATTATTGGGGCTGGCTTAGAGTCTGAGAGTTAGGGCCTTTTTATTTCCATCTTGTAATTGTTGGGGGTAGACTTCGAGGGTGTCTTTTTATGTGGATCATCCATTTGTGTTTTTGTCGCGTCTTCATTTTCTCCCAAGTTCTTTGCAGTGCTCTTGAACTTCCTGAGGTAGTTCATGTTCCAGCTGGGTTGTTTGTTGTTTTTAGAGGTTTTGTTTCTGGTGGGAGCGGTGTGGTTAACACAGTCAGTGAGCCATTTATTGAAAGGCTTGATGTTGACATTGAGGTTTGGAGAGGTGGGTGTTTCTTTAGGGCCTTGGTCCAGTTTTCTTAGGATATTTTGCCGCAGTGTCTTGATGGTGCTTTGGGTTCTTCTAGTGGTGTGGTTTGGTGGGGGCGTATCTTGAAATGTATGATGTAGTGGTTTGGTCATGTGGGTAGCAGTGATCTTGTTGTTGAAGAAGTCAATAGGGACGAGGGTGTGGCCTGCTGTTTGAGTTTGTCCTCGGAAAAGCTGAGTGAGTCAGGGATTGCTGAGGCTGTTGAGGAGAGCCATGGAGCCCCACCCTGTGGTGTCTTCCAGGTGGAAATTGAGGCCCCCAAAGAGGATGTAGTTGGTTGGTTTGATACAGAGGGGAGTAATGAAGACTGCGATGTGGTTGCAGAATTGCGCTTGTCGGCCCGGTTGAGGGTAGCAGGGTTCCCTGCAGGGTGGCATTGTAGTGTATTCGTATTTTGAATTGGAGGTGTTCCATAAGGTTGGTGTCTGAGTCTATGGAGGTGGTCCAGTCAATTGTGTTTTTGTAAATGATCACAAGTCCTCCGCCTGATTTGTTGATTGGATCCTGGTGTATGATTTAGTAGGCAGGCGGGGAGTTTTGCTGTTCAGGAGGTCCCTGATTTTGGTGGAGTGTTTCTCAAGGGATTGGACGTTGAGGAGCATGGTGAACAGTTGGTGTGTGGTGATGGTATGCATCAGTGCGTCAGTTGTTTGAAGGTAGTGGTGTTGGCGCCTGATCTGTTGCAGGTGAAATTGCACTGGGTGCAGGAAAAAGGTCCTACTGTTTTGCTGGGGGATGCACAGAAACAGTATGTTTGCGGGTGTGTGTTGTTGAGGTCACTGAGGATGGAGAGTAGTGGCAGCATTCGTTGGCTATGGTGGCTGCTGTGGCTTTTGTATTGTGGTGGATGGTTGTGGGGCTAGGGTTCTTGTCACTGGGAGTTGTCCAGTTGTGGACGGGCACAGATGGATAGACTATAACTCGCGCCCCTGCCATGCACAGTTTTTTAGTCAAAAAATTGACTGCAAATATTACATTGATATTATCAAAGATGTTATCAGAGGTGTCATGTGTGCTGTAATTTGTGGGGTAATTAGTAGTGCATGGTGAGGGCTTGAGTTATAGTTACATTAGGGCACAAGTTGTAGTTACTTGAGATAACTCTAACAGGTGAATTTCTATGGTTTTATACATTTAAAATGTGAGCCTAACTATAACGTCCCTGTAACCTTTGTTTTTTAAAGTGAATTTCTGTTTTTTTCAAATTCTATTTCCTAAGTATGATGTTCCTGTAACCTTTGGTTTTTTCAGTGAATGTCTATGTTTTTTTAATGCAAAGTATTTTTCTTTGCTATAAGTTAATCCAACCACCGCCGTGCATGGCCTTCGGCCATGTGCAGCAGCGGTTGTTGCAGCATTTGGCATGGGGCCAGGCCCTGCGTCCAACACCCTCTAACCACCCAACCCTGTGCAAGCTGAAGGGTTTGTCTCTCTGGATGTGAGAATAGGTGTGAAAGGGTGTCTCTGGGTGTGAGATTGTCTGTCTGGGTGTGAGAGTGGGTGTGTGAGGGTGTGAGTGGTTCTGTGAGTGGATGTGTGACGTCTGAGTGGTCGGTGAGTGGATGCATCAGTGTCTGCGTGGGTCTGTGAGTGGATACGTCAGTATCTGAGTGAGTCTGTGGGTGGGTGCATGAGGGTCTGAGTGGGCCTGTGAGTGGGTGCATGAGTGTCTGAGTGGTTCTGTGAGTGGATGTGTGATGTCTGAGTGGGTCTGTGACTGGGTGTGTCAGTGTCTGAGTGGGTCTGTGAGTGGGTGCATGAGGGTCCATGTGGGTCTGTGATTAAGGATACATGAGGGTCTGAGTAGGTATGTGAGCTAGTGAATGAGTGAGTGGGTCGATGAGTGAGTGTATGAGGGTCTGAGTGGGTCTGTGAGTGGGTGCGTGAGGGTCTGAGTGGATCTGTGAGTGGATGTGTGACAGTCTGAATGGGTCTGTGAGTGGGTGCATCAGCATCTGAGTTGGTCTGTAAGTGGGTGCATCAGTGTCTGAGTGGGTTTGTGAGTGGGTGCGTCACAGTCTGAGTGGGTCTGTGAGGGGGTGTGTAAGGGTCTGAGTGGGTGTGTGAGTGGGAGAAAGATTGAAGGACAGAAATTGAGAGACAGAGGGAGAGAGGCAGGGTTTTTTAGGCTTTGATGAATGATACACTTATAACAAGATATTTCTGGACAAATTGAAAAGAAAAATGTATTTATCAATTAAAAAGATGAGATCACCTTTCAATGTGAACCTTGAACTTTTGAAGTTTAAAAGAAATTAAAGAAGGAAAATGACCATGGACGCACCTAGAGTAGAACCTGTAACTTTCAGTTTGAGGGTCTGTGACCTAAACCTTAGGCCATAGGTGACTCCTTACTGTGATGCTTTCAGACATACCTATGACAATCAACCCACACATGTGGTTGGAAAGAAACGTGAATGTTCCATCACTAGGAAGGTTTAACAGTCAAAACACTAGTAAATAAACAACACACTGCCAAGCGAAACTAGGATTTGAACCTTCAGCCTACTGAGTGACAGCACAAGACCCTGACCAATAGGCCAGAAGTGACTCTGTTCTCCTCTACCTCCAAATGTAACTATAATATGTGTACCAAACATCTTGCTAGCCTGACTCTTTGAAGTCATTCTATGGGAGACAACTGCAATAACAATCTCTTTCTCTCTTTCATCCCGTTATGGGATGGAAGAGAGAGAAAATGACAGGGCCGCAAGGGGAGCGTGAAGGCCCCCATGGTCTTAGCCAGTTCCTCATGTCTTGTGGGAGCCGGCAATGCTCCCACAAGTAAGGAGCTGCTTTAAATAGCAGCTCCTTACTTGCAGGAGCAATGGCTTCATCTGTTTCCCTGCACTCATATTTGCATGTAGGGAAACAGATGAAAACTCCGCTTTCTGCAAGCAGGAGCAGTTTGACAGCTCCTGCTTGCAGAAAGCGGACTTTGTTTACTTTTGTTTGGTGGGAGCTGCCAGCTCCCACCAAGCAAAAACAAATAGCTATGTCCAGGGGAGGTGTTGGACCCCGAAGCGGGGGTCCGAAACAGACTCCCCTCAATGTTTTATTTTAGTCCCAGGGAGGTAGTGGTCCCTGGGGCTCTGGGGGTGGGTGCTCGGCCTCCTGCATTGATTTAGTTTTAATCCCTGGTGGGGTATCCGGGGCTGTGGGGGGCTTCTTGCCCCACTGCATTGATTTAGTGAAAAGCCCCAGGGGGTGGTGCTCCCGGGGATGTAGGGGGGAGCGCATGTATGCCCCCCTGCATTGATTTAGTATAAAGCCCCAGGGAGGTCGCGGTCCCTGGGGCTGCGGTGGGACCGACTGACCCCTGCATTCAAAATTTAAATGCCCCAGGATCTGGCCTACCCTGGGGCTCCATTTAAACAAGCGCAGGAGCCGGCAACTGTTTTTTTTTTTAACTTCCCACAGATTTGCAGTGACTCCCATCAAAATTGTTTTTTAAAATGCTTTTTTGCTCTTGGGTGTGCCTCTAGGACACCAGTACCAGAGGTAAGGGGTTAGGGTGTCCCTACCCTGGTCCCTTTTCTTTATTTTATCTTTTTTTTCTGGGACTTTTCTGAAGCTTATTCCCAAGATGGCTGCCAACACTTCCTTGTTGAAGTGTTGGCAGCTAATCAGATCTCAGCACGAGATCGGGAGGGTTTGCTGAGCATTGTGTCCCTATAAATACAAATTCGGATTTTCTTCAATTTCTCAAAAACTACTGAATGGATCTACAACAAATAATAATGTTGCTCTCTAGACCAAGAGCTGTTTGGTGTAATTCGGTCCAGTGGTTCGGGAGCTATCGCTGTTCAAAATCCCTATGGAAAAAAGCATGGGGGAAAAAGCATTTTAGGCTCCACCCTTTTCCTCGGCCCCCGCTTGATGGATCACCCCAAACCTTTCCAGACAGCAGCTGACATAGACGTCACATTTTTTGGGGAAATTTTGTGAAGATTCGTCAGCTGCTGCCAAAGAAATAGGCAAGTCAAAAAAATGCTTTTTCTATAGAAACTAGGTCCTAACTATGACTACCTAGTGGCAACCACCACTGGGTACTATATATATATATATATATATATATTTATTTATATATCTACATATATATATATAAGCAATTTACAAACAATTAAGGGTTTGTATACGAGTCTTATCCAGGTTCATGCCAATGTAGCCTTCTTAGCTACTTTACATCTGGAAATTTTTCAAATATGATTCACTCAATTTGAAAAATATTGTTTGCCGTAATCAAACTTAGAGGTTGCAAGCAATACCCGTCAAGTCTTCAAAGTTCATGCTGCCAACACTTATATATCACTTCTCAAGGGCCTGAGGCATTCTGGAGTAACAGGCCAATTGCCTGTTGTGCCTGTAGTCTTGGTGAGTGCTAGGAAGTTCCTGTTCAGAGGTCTTTGTAAAAGAATGGTAGGGGCGAGCAGTAAAGACGAAATCCTGTGGGTTGATGTAGGCTATAGGTTCAGGTAAAGGTATCATTTGAATGCCGCATAATGACTGTGCATCAGATGCCACGTCATCGCTAGGCAGTGTTTTCGGTTTATTAAAAGTGAGAGACGTTTATTCACTTGGAAAGAGAAAGTGTAATGTAAAGCCTAGCAGTAAGTTACATTTTAAGCATATAATGTGCACGTCAGTATAGCTCCTTCACAGTTGCGGAAGGCAATACTCACACAAAAAGCATCCACTGTTGAAACGTAATCACACATTTTAACAATGTGGTCTAGATGCAACCACTAGTCGCATTATTGAGTCAGAAATGTCTGCTTTGGTGTTGGCACTAGTCTTGGTTCCAGTGAGTTTGACTGAGTCTGTGATCAGCTGTTAGATGCTGGCACTCGTGTCAAGAGCCTTTCCAGAGGCAGTTATTGACAGTGATAGGTCTACGCTCACAGGGAAGTGTAAATGCTAAGAACAGATGTGTCTGTGGTTGGAAGAAGTCCACAACTCTGTCTCAGAACCATAAAAGGAGAACACATGGGCTCACAGGCGATTTGATACCCGTGGTTGAACATGGCAGTGCTGGGGAAACACGGGGCAGTGCATCCAGGTTCCAAAGCTCATTATCCACACACTAGGGGGATGCATAAACTTAGGGAGAGGGTAAAGTCCTTGGGCGGCTCCTAGCCCCTACCTCGACAGTTTTTCACCCAGTAGACTCACTGAAGTTTTCCCACTCACTCTTGGTGGTTTGCCACAATGGCGTCTTCTTTCTTCCCCCCTCACATTTGAGCGAGTAGGGATAGTTCAATATTTGATGATGCTGCTTTTGTTGGGCAGGGCATTATTAACAAGTCTCGGGTCACTCCTCATTCAGGCAGCAGTCTCCAAGCACTTAAAGTTGCTGGGCCTTTAGTTTGTGTGCTGACTTTGGCAAGTTTTCAGAATGTAGGTCAGCCATCCCCCCTCTTCTTCACTTCACATCAATAGCAGGGCCTTGTTCTCTGTCTTCAAGATGGTCTCTTGGGGAGGGCAGCCACCTTTCCTGAGCCTCGTACAGTTATTCCTCTGACTGGTGCACAGACCTTCTGCTTGATTCAAGTAATGGGCCTGCAGTGATACAAAGTGGACTACAGTGACATCAATTGTTCATGCAGTTACGTTTAAGTGAATTGAGAGGGTTTGAAGTGCTGTTGAACCCACTGAAGTTCAGGGCCTCATTGCACACTCCACAGATTGGCTTTTTTCAGAGGCATGGTGATATTACCCTGTTTGTGTAGTTCCACAGACCTTGTGACTCACTTTGCATAATTATTTCTCTTGTGGGTTTCAGTTCTTGTTCTTTGAGGGGTCCGGGCTCCTGTCAAGAGCTGCAGGAGGCACCTGTTATACCATAGACCCAATGGGTGTTTCCCCATCAGCGTCTCAAGGAAGGTCAAATGCTCACAACACTGAAAGTTGAATCAACCACACGTGTCCGCCAGACAGCAGACTACAATATGGGAGCAGTTCATTTGTCAGAGGTGCTCTTTGTTGTGACTTAGACTAGCATAGCCACAGAACCATAGTACATTCTTAATTTTACATTTGTTTATTACATTTCAGGAGCAAGTGTAAAAGATACAAGCAAGTGTCTTCTTTTTAGTGTTTTTAAAGTCTACCCCATTTTTAAAATGTTATTTTGTTGCCTTGTAGGGCAGAGACTGAACATCCATAAATGTTTTCCCCAGTTAATGTAACATGCTACTTTCCATCATTCAAGTGAAAAAATATTATAACTTGTAGGCAGTTAATTAAGATAAAATCTGAAATAAAGTGGTTTATTAAGGTTCCATCGCATTATAATTTCAATCCTAAAATAGATGGAGTGTAACAAATCAGCGTCAGTTGTCACACACCAGGTTAGCTGTCCTCCACTTGTGTTACGTTGTAGTGATTTGCATAAATTCAGGACACATTCAGTTGTTCCTCTTCAAACTAAAGACTCAACCAAGAGTACTAAGAAGTTTGCAACTGATATATTTGAGAAAGGTACAGATGAGGGAATGGGTATTAAATATGTCAACATTTCTGAGTGTCTCATTGACAAGGAAGTGCAAGGTATATGCGACCAAAAAACAACAACACTTTCCTTGGAACAAACCTTCCCTTTATACAAGGTGGTAAAGCAAGAAGTAAACTGTTTATTGAGGCGACCAGGAGACCAATGACATATTTGAAGGACCTAAAGCCTTTTATGGCCAAGTGTAGTCAAAGTGTGCATATGACACAACATTCCAAGTGTTTCACAAATCTGTTCTGTACAGCATGGTGGTAACACAGAAGACAATATTTAAGAAAGTCTGCCTCAATTCTCTTTTGAGGTAGCAATGTAGCCAAATGTTTTATGGTCTGACAAAACTAAAATTAAATATTTTGGCCTAAAGAGAAAGTGTTATGTTTGATTCAAACTCAGCACATAACTCAAAAACACTAATCCTACTGTGATGCATGAGGGTGGCAGCATTATGTCAAGAGGATGCTTCTCATTGCTTATACTCGGGCACCTGTCAGGATAGGAGGGCATTTTCATGGGACACAGTAGAAGCAAGCCGTTGAGGGAAACCTGGTGCATTCTTCAAGAAGGCTGAATGTGGGATGGAAACCCACCTTTCGCCTTGGCAACAACGAAAAGCACACACCGAAAGTTGAGTGGCCACTAAACGAATAGGTAAATGTCTTTGACAACCCGGTAAGTGCCTCAGTCTAAATCTTATCGGAAACGTATTTATTGACTTAAAGATCACTATCCATCTACACTCTCCAAGAAGCCTAAGAGAGCATGAACAGTTTTGTGAACAAGAATGGTCAAATATTGTCAGATCTGGGTGTTCAAAGTTGGTAGACGTTTATTTACCCAAAATGACACACAGCTGTAATTGATGCCAAAGGTATTTTCACCTGGGAGTGGAGACTTATCCAAGAACTTTTTGACTTTTGTATTTTTACTATATCATTTTCCACAATAAACTACTTATTTCCTTTTGAATGGGTGTGGTATAGTCTAAAGATAAATGGAAGTAATGCTTATTTAAGTGCATGAAACGCTGATGCATTTATTCAGTAAAATGTAAAACAATTTAAAAAGACGGATCCTGTAGGCACAGTGTGTGCCACCCTGGCCAGATTGAAATCCGTTACTTCATCCTTACTAACACATCCACTTCAACAAAACTGGCAACACCTGAAAGTAATCACAGCAAATATAAATTTCCGAAAAGCCTGTCATTCTTCAAGCCCACCTCGCTCAGTTTCCACAAAACCCCTACCATTGCCCCCAGAGAGCGCAAGCACTACTTAATGGTCTGTGTATTTCTTGCCTTAATACTTTTTGGCAATCAACCCCAGACAAATATAGAAACATGCATCCTTTGAAATCCCTAGCATTTTCTGAAACTCTGAGTCAGCACCAGAGGGGAGTTTAGGTGTGTCTTAGCAGGTGCATGGTAAAATTCTTTTATGTCAAGGATCATCTTCTTTTGGCAGCTTAGACCGAGCATCAGGCTACTATCATAAGTATTAACCCCTTTGCTGCCAGGCCTTTTCCCCCTCAGGTGCCAAGCCTTTGTTTGGCTATTTGGGGCAGTTCGCGCTTAGGCCCTTATAGATTTTTGTCCACATAAGCTACCCACGCCAAATTTGCGTCCTTTTTTTCCTAACGTCCTAGGAATTCTAGAGGTACCCAGACTCTGTCGGTTCCCCTGAAGGAGACCAAGAAATTAGCCAAAATACTGCGAAAAGTTTGTTTTAAAAAAAAAAAAAGGGAAAAAAGGGCTGCAGAAGAAGACTTGTAGTTTTATCCCTGAAAATGGTATCAACAAAGGGTTTGCGGTGCTAAAATCATAATCTTCCCAGCTTTCAGGAACAGGCAGACTCGAATCAGAAAACCCAATTTTCAGCACAATTTTAACATTTTACTGGGACATACCCCATTTTTACTATTTTTTGTGCTTTCAGCCTCCTTCCACTTAGTGTCAGAAATGGGTGTGAAACCAATGCTAGATCCCAGAAACCTAAACATTTCTGAAAAGTAGACAAAATTCTAAATTCAGCAAGAGATAATTTGTGTAGATCCTACAAGGGTTTCCTACAGAAAATAAAAGCTGAAATAAAAAAATATTGAAATTGAGGTAAAAAAACAGATTTTTTTCTACACGTTTTACTCTCTAACTTTTTCTTGCCATGTCAGATTTTTGAAAGAAATATACCGTTACATCTGCTGGGCTCTTCTGGTTGCGGGGATATATAGGGCTTGTAGGTTTATCAAGAACCCTAGGTAGCCAGAGCCAATAAATGACCTGCACCTTGCAATGGGTTTTCATTCTATACTGGGTATACAGCAATTCATTTCCTGAAATATAAAAAGTGAAAAATAGGTATCAAGAAAACCTTTGTATTTCTAAAATAGGCACAAGATACGGTGATGAGAAGCAGTGGTTATTTCCACATCTCTGAATTCCGGGGTGCCCATACTAGCTTGTGAATTACAGGGCATTTCTCAAATAGATGTCTTTTTTACACACTGTCTTACATTTGGAATATATAAATGTAGAGAAAGACAAGGGGCAATAACACTTGTTTTGCTATTCTGTGTTCCCCCAAGTCTCCAGATAAAAATGGTACCTCACTTGCATGGGTAGGCCTAATGCTTGCGACAGGAAACGCAACATGGACACATCACATTTTTACATTGAAATCTGACATGTTTTCTGCAAAGTGCCTAGCTGTAGAATTTGGCCTCTAGCTCAGCCGTTGCCTGGGGAAACCTACCAAACCTGCACATTTTTTTAAACTAGACACCTAGGGGAATCCAAGATGGGGCGACTTGTGAGGCTCTGACCAGGTTCTGTTACCCAGAATCCTTTGCAAACCTCAACATTTGGCCCAAAAAACACTTTTTCCTCTCATTTTGGTAACTGGAATCTGAGAGGAGCCACAAATTTCCTTCCACCCAGCGTTCCCCCAAGTCTCCCGATAACAATGGTACCTCACTTGTGTGGGTAAGCCTAGCGCCCGTGACAGAAAATGCCCCAAAACACAACGTGGACACATCACATTTTCCCAAAGAAAACAGAGCTGTTTTTTGCAAAGTGCCTAGCTGTGGATTTTGGTCTCTAGCTCAGCTGGCACCTAGGGAAACCTAGCAAACCTGCGCATTTTTGAAAACTAGTCACCTAGGGGAATCCAAGATGGGGTGACTTGTGGGGCTCTGACCAGGTTCTGTTACGCAGAATCCTTTGCAAACCTCAAAGTGTGGACAAAAAAAACACTTTTTCCTCTCATTTCGGTGACAGAAAGTTCTGGAATCTGAGAGGAGCCTCAAATTCCACCCAGCGCTCCCCCAGGTCTCCTGATAAAAATGGTACCTCACTTGTGTGGTTAGGCCTAGTGCTCGCAAAAGGAAATGCCCCAAAACACTATCTGGACACATCGAAATTATCAAATACAAAACAACGGGGAGGCTCCTGGGTTTTTGGTCCTGGGCTCAGCAGCCATCTAGGGAAACCTACCAAACCCAGCCATTTCAGAAAACTAGACACCAGAGGGACTCCAGGGAGGTGTGACTTGCGTGGATCCCCCAATGATTTCTTACCCAGAATCCTCAGCAAACCTCAAATTCAGCTAAAAAAATCACTTTTTTCCCACATTTCTATGTGGGATCACCGCACTGGGACAAATTTCCTACTACCCAACGTTCCCCTCAGTCTCCCGGTAAAAATTATACCTCACTTGTGTAGGTGGGCCAAGTGCCTGTGACAGAGAACAGCCAAAAACATGTCAAAATTGAGGGGGAGCAAAAGTGGGTCCAAAAGGGCAGTTTGAAAAAAATCATTTTTTAGGCTGACAAGTGCAGCAGCATTTTTGTTGGTATAGATGAGACAGTGTTGGGTGGTAGGATATTTGTGAATTCCTGCAGATTCCGGAAGGTTCCATCACAAAAATTCTTATTTTGAAAAAAAATTCTTCCCTGGTCTCTGGTGGGCTTTCTGCCCCCCTTTGGGGCAGATGGGCCTTCCAAAAATAGGCCGATCTGCCCCCCAGGGGGGCAGAGATGACCAACAATAATGTGCCCCGATGGGGAGCCATGCTTGCCCAAGGGGCAGCCCCCCCAAACAAAATACACACATACACACACACCAATCCCTGGTGTCTAGTGGTTTCTGCCCCTCTTGGGGGCAGACTGGCCTAACAAAGATATGGCCCAAATACAATTTGCCCCCAGGGGAGCAACCCTTGTCTAGGTCAACCCTCCCTAGTGTCTAGAGATTTCTGCCCCCCCGGAGGCAAATTGGCCTAATTATATTAGGCCGATCTGCCTCCAGGAGGGGCAGAAAAGGCCTAAAAATATTTTGCCCCCCTGGGAAGCCGCCCTTGCCCAAAGGGCCGCTCCCCTTATGCGTTAGTATTAAAATAAAATCCCTGGTGTCTAGTGGTTTCTGCCCCCCTGGGGGGGGGGCAGAAATAGCCTAAAAATAATTTGGCCCCCAGGGAGCTAGCCTTGCCTAAGGGGTCGCTCCCCACATATAAAAAAAATATAAACACTTTTTTTTATCCCTGGTGTCTAGGGGTTTTCGGGGGCAGATATGGCCTAAAAATTATATGACCCCCTGGGGAGCTGCCCTTGCCCAAGGGGCCGCTCCCCTTATGCGTAAGTGTAATAAAAAAAGAATCCCTGGCGTCTTGTGGTTTCTGCCCGATAGGCCTAATTATATTTAGCCGATCTGCCCCCGGGGGGGCAGAAATGGCCTAAAAACAATTTGGCCCCCCAGGGAGCAACCCTTGCCCAAGGGGCAGCTCCCCTTTTACGTAAGTATAATATAAAAAATAATTCCCTGGTGTCTAGTGATTTCTGCCCCCAGGGGGGCCAGAAATGGCCTAAACACTATTTGGCCCCCCAGGGAGCGACCCTTGCCAAATGGGTCGCTCCCTACACATACAAGGAAAAAAAATAATGATCTCTGGTGTCTAGGAGTTTTCTGGCCCCCCTGGGAGCAGATCGGCCTAATTATATTAGGCCGATCTGCCCCCTGGGGGGGGCAGAAATGTCCTAAAAATTATTTGTCCCCCTGGGGAGTGGCCCTTGCCTAAGGGGCCGCTCCCCTCTTGTCCATTTCACCTAGAAAAAAAAAAATCCCTCGTGCCTAGTGGGCCTTTCCTTTCATGCCTCTGCTGGCCCCCTCCTCCCAAGCGGAAGAGAAATGCTGAGCATTCTTGGGAGGTGACCTCTAACGCTCTTGCGTGCTGATGTCATCAGATGTCACTGGGTGGGGCAGGGGGGTTAGGCGTGGAAGGGGAAGCACTTCCCCGTCCAGCCCTGACTCAGGGGGATGTGGGGTGGCCCTCGGGGGAGCGCTAGGGCTTTCCCCGAGGGCCAGTGTAGGAAGTTGGCTCTGTATATACTATTTCAAAGTAAGAAATAGTGTGCACAGAGTCCAAGGGTTCCCTTTAGAGGTAAGATAGTGGCAAAAATAGATAATTCTAGTGCTCTATTTTGTGGTAGTGTGGTCGAGCAGTAGGCTTATCAAAGGGTAGTGTTAAGCATTTGTTGTACACACAGAGGCAATAAACGATGAACACTCACTCAAAGGCTTACTCCAGGCCAATAGGTTTTTACATTGAAAAATATATTTTCTTTGTTTATTTTAAGAACCACAGGTTCAAGATTTGCAGTAAACACTTTAAATGCAAGGTACTTCACTTAGATACCTTAGGAACTTTGAATAAAAGCAATATCATATACAGTCTTTGTAAAAATGGCAACAAGCTATTTTCAAAGTGGACACAGTGCAAAATTCAACAGTTCATGGGGGAAGTAAGTAAAGGTTAGATTAGGAGGTAAGTAAAACACTTACAAGTCTCAGTTCTGGGGCATAGGCAGCCCACCATTGGGGGTTCAAGGCAAACCCAAAGTTACCACACCAGCAGCTCAGGGCCGGTCAAGTACAGAGGACAAAGTGGTGCTTCAATGGAAATAGGGGTGCCCCTGTTCCAGTTTGTCAGCAGGTAAGTACCAGTGACTTCGGAGGGCAGACCAGGAGGGTTTTGTTAGGCACCGGGGGGACACAAGCACGCACAGAAAGTATACCCTCAGTGGCACAGGGGCGGCCAGGTACAGAGTGCAAACAGGCGTCGGGTTTTCAATGGGAATCAATGGGGAGACCCGGGGGTCTCTTCAACGATGCAGGCGGGCACAAGGGGGGGGGAGGGGCTCCTTGGGGTAGCCACCACCTGGGCTAGGCAGAGGGTTGCCTGGGGGTCGCTCCTGCACTGGAGTTCGGTTCCTTGAGGTCCTAGGGGCTGCGGGTGCAGTGTGGTTTCCAGGCGTCGGGTTCCTTGAAGCAGGCAGTCGCGGTCAGGGGGAGCCTCTGGATTTCCTTTGCAGGCATCGCTGTTGGGGCTCAGGGGGGGGTCAACTCTGGCTACTCACGGGCTCGCAGTCGCTGGGTAGTCCTCCCTGTAGCGTTAGTTTTACGCAGGTCGAGCCGGGGCCTTCGGGTGCAGAGTGGAAAGTCCTACGCTTCCGACGGGAAACGTGTGGTCTTTAAAAGTTGTTTCTTTGTTGCAAAGAGTTGCAGTTTCTTGAACAGGGCCGCTGTTCTTGGAAGCTTCTTGGTCCTTTAGATGCAGGGTAGTCCTCTGAGGCTTCAGAGGTCGCTGAACCCTGTTGGATGCGTCGCTGTTGCAGTTTTCTTTGAAGTAGGGAGACAGGCCGGTGGGGCTGGGGCCAAATCAGTTGTCGTCTCCGTCTTCACTGCAGGGCTTCAGGTCAGCAGTCCTTCTTCAGGTTGCAGGAATCTACTTTCCTAGGTTCTGGGGAGCCCCTAAATACTGAATTTAGGGGTGTGTTTAGGTCTGGGAGGGCAGTAGCCAATGGCTACTGTCCTTGAGGGTGGCAACACCCTCTTTGTGCCTCCTCCCTGAGGGGAGGGGGGCACATCCCTATTCCTATTGGGGGAATCCTCCAAAATCAGTTGGAGGATTTCTAAAGGCAGGGGCCACCTCAGCTCAGGACACCTTAGGGGCTGTACTGACTGGTGGGTGACTCCTCCTTGTTTTTCTCATTATCTCCCCTGGACTTGACGCCAAAAGTGGGGACTGTGTCCAGGGGGCGGGCATCTCCAGTGCCCTGGGGCATTGTAACACGAAGCCTGAGCCTTTGAGGCTCACTGCTAGGTGTTACAGTTGCAGGGTGGAGGTGTGAAGCACCTCCACCCAGAGCAGGCTTTTGTTTCTGTCCTCAGAGCACAAAGGCCCTCACCACATGGGGTCAGAAACTCGTCTCTCAGTAGCAGGTTTGCACAGACCAGTCAGTCCTGCACTGAACAATTGGGTAAAATACAGGGAGCATCTCTAAGATGCCCTCTGTGTACATTTTTTAATAAATCCAACACTGGCATCAGTGTGGGTTTATTATTCTAAGACGTTTGATACCAAACTTCCCAGTATTCAGTGTAGCCATTATCGAGCTGTGGAGTTCGTTTTTGACAAACTCCCAGACCACATACTTAAAATGGCCACACTGTACTTACAATGTCTAAGAATAGACTTAGACACTGTAGGGGCATATTGCTCATGCAGCTATGCCCTCACCTGTGGTATAGTGCACCCTGCCTTAGGGCTCTAAGGCCTTCTAGAGGGGTGACTTACCTATGTCACAGGCAGCATTTTGTGTGCATGGCATCCTGAGGGGGATGCCATGTCGACTTTGCCTTTTTTCTCCCCACCAACACACACAATCTGCAATGGCAGTGTGCATGTGTTAGGTGAGGGGTCCCTTAGGGTGGTACAACATATGCTGCAGCCCTTAGGGACCTTCCCTGGTCACAGGGCCCTTGGTATTACTGGTACCTTTTACAAGGGGCTTATCTGTGTGCCAAGGGTGTGCCAATTGTGGAAACAATGGTACATTTTAGGTGAAAGAACACTTGTGCTGGGGCCTGGTTAGCAGGGTCCCAGCACACTTCTCAGTCAAGTCAGCATCAGTATCAGGCAAAAAGTGGGGGTAATTGCAACAGGGAGCCATTTCCTTACAGCCAGTAAATGGACGTAATGGGCACGTCCATGGTGCCTGAGAGGCGCAGCCATGGACATAACCATTACGTCCATGGCCCTCAAGGGGTTAAGGAACTATTGCATACCCTGAAGGCAACAGTGAAAGTACACAGTGGAATGTGGAAACTGGGAAATTCAAATTGAAATATTGTATTTAATAAATGCAAGTATTTGTGTAAGGTCGGGAAATTTCAGTACTTGTCTTAATGGAGGCAAGGGGTATAAATAAAGTTGCTAAAGAAAACTTTGGGGATCTCAATAACGACAACAAACATGTATAGACTTGAGTGTCCTAGACGTTTAGGTACTTTGGGGGATAAGTTATGATTTCTTCCATTTGGTGGTTCTGTAATTGAGCTGCAAGCCAGAAACTCATATTTTAGTTTGCATAAACCAGGGTTTCCACGTGCAGGATTAGGCAACCATTGAACACCAGAAATCCGCAGGAGAAATACCAATGAATATAATATTTCTTCTAAAATAAACATGGCCACTGCATAGATTTGCCAGATATTTGGTAGCGAGGAACTTGGAGAGCGTCTCTGGTGCTGATTATTGCATAGGAGGTGTGCTACTTGCAAAGTTCCTGATTAGCTGGAGCTCAGAAAGGCACATACCACTTGGCCCTCCAAGCCCAGCACAGAAAGGAAAGGATTTCCATAGAAGTCAAGATGCCAGTTTCTTTGGTTCAAGACAAGTGTTGTAGGACTCTTACCATGGGGGTAAGACTGCTTTGCTTAGGGTGGTGGCACCACCTTCTGTGGGTGACTGAGTCAGTACCACACTGACTGAAAGCTGTTGGCCCGACCTTCTCGGATAGCTAGCAACACCTTACCCAAACCTAGAAAGTAAAGGTGATTTGTAGCTTCCTAAAAACCTGACAATCTGACTTTCAATTCCACAAGTCTCACACATGCGAAGGCTGACAAAGAAATGCAGGATAGGTTTCAATGCATTTATTTAAGCAACTGCTTTCTATGATAAAAGGCATGAGCTACAATTATTAGCAAGATGAAACATAACAAAGTGGTGATTGGGACCATTAGAGTAAAACATATAAACAGTCCCAACATCCTGACTTAATCATGAGTTTAAAAATTCCTACCTACTCCCTAGGGAAAAAGGCAAGGGTCTGCCTGTTGTTTTGCTGGCAGTCCTCCCGGTTGGCTGAGTGTAATATGTTTGTGATTTGAAGGTGGACTTGGTAACTCTTGGATCGGCAATACCAAGTAGACTATTGTGTGCAATGACAGCATTGAGCAGGGCACAGAATGAAAGTTTGTGCAAAGAAACTGACAACAATGCTTTCACAGAAAGGCAGCTGATTAGAATATAAAAACAACCCTTCTGAAAAGCAAGCTGTGCTAATATAGCCTAAAATGAATAAACAAATAAAATGTGTGTGCTTCTTAAAGGCATGGGCTATGGGCCTAAGAGCTGAAATGTGGGTGCCCATTCTAGCCACTGAAAGGAACCCACAAGACAGGAGTTGACCTTTAATTCACTAGATTCCTTGAAGTGGAAGCAGTACAAATGCTGTCACTCAGCATCACAATGATGCTAGACACTGACTGCACAAAACCAGATAAGTGGTGTACTGACCTGTTATATTACTTACATAATCAGGCGATTTCAGTCATCCAAAAAAAGAGTAACTAATGGATACAAAGGGTTCTGACCATAGTCAGACCCACAATGCTCTAGAAAAAAATCTAAATATGTGATATCAGCAATTAAGAAAGGGCTTCATTATTCTTACTGCTCATTTAGAAAAAGGAAGTGAAAGAAGGTCTTTTCATTTACATGAATTTTCAGCTTTTAATAAAATAATTACTCATGGTAAAAATAAAGAACTATACATAATGTTTTATGTTATATAAAAATGCTCCCAACAAGAATTACTTTTTCATTCCCTGAGAAACTGTTTTCCAACTCAACTTCCAAAAATACATAGTATAAGGCTGCTATTTTAAAAATTTACTTGGATTACGGGCCAAAAGTCTTAGCACAGGGATCCACACTATGTTTTATAGCCAAAGAGGAGCTCTGCTGGTCAATGTGCTCACCTCATGCCATTGGCCTCATGCCAAGATCTCTAACTAGATCTGACCTGCAGATTTTCCTGCACGTAGAGTGGGAGTCATAAGGTCGAAGCCTATCTTGGAGACGTTCAGAAAGATCCCTGGAAATGCATTCAGCCCGTTGCTTACCACTGTCTTTGTGGTTTGGAACTCACATATTTTGGCTTTGTATTTGCTGGCTTTAATTGTTTTGGGCTGTCCAGAGTAAGTTTGTCCCTCCCAAGGAGCAAAGCCTTTTCACACTGTCTCTCATATTCTTCCACAAATTCCCCTTTCTATAAACAGGCCTCTAAATCCTGTTCTTATTTTCTCACATTTTCTGTGCATTCAAAGACAAAGGTCAAATGCCAGGCTGTGTGTCTGATGGAGCTTGATGTTTAGTTGTCTTTCTTTGACTTCAAAGTGAGAGGATTTATGTGACAATCTTGCTGGATACTGGGGATAGGACAGGGTTTTTGTCTAGCACACAACATCTAAACACATTGTGCAAGTATTCGCAGGCTGTATAGTTTTATTAGTAATACTGTATGTCTCTGCATATGTAATGGTCATTTCAATTGGTAAAGTGCTGTCTGTAATGTCAGTGTGCTACCACACCATCAATACTCCACTCTACGCCACTCCACTCTACTCTGCACCACTCCAAGCCGCTGCACTGTACTCTGCACCACTCCACTTTACACCAATCCACACCACTGCACTCTGCGCCACTGCACTCTGCTCCACTCTGCACCACTGTACTCTATGTCTCTCTACTCTACTCTGCACCATGCCAATGCACTCTACAATACTGCCCTCAATCCTACCACACTCTTCACCCCTGCACTCTACACCACTCCAGTCTAGGCCACTCCACTCTACTCTGCACAACTCCACTCTATGCCACTCTGCAACCCTGCATCCTCCGCCACTGTGCTCTATGCCAAAACACTATATACCCATGTACTCTACTCTGTACCACTCAATTCTATGCCCCTTCAACCTCTACACCAATCCACTTTATGCCACTCTACACCACTCTAATCTACTCTGTACCACTGCACCCTATGCCACTGCATTGTACACCACTTTACTCTTTGCCTCTCTACCCTACGCCACTGCACTCTACCCTGCACCACTCCACTGTGCTCTGAAACAATCTACTCTACGCCACTGCACTCTATGCCACTTTACTCCATTCTGTGCCACTTCACCCTATGCCAATCCACACTATACCACTCTACTCTAAAACACTGAACTCTATGCTACTGCACTCTATGTCACTGCACTCTACTCTGCACTCTATGCCACTCTCCTCTACCCCACTGCAAACTACGTCAATGCACTCTATGCCATTCTACAACACTGCACTCTGCTCTGCAACACAGCAGTCTATGCCACTGAACTCTATGCCACTCTACACTACACTACTGCATTCTATGCCAATGCACTCTATGACACTGCACTCTATACCACTCTACTCTGCATCACTCCACTCTACACCACTGCACTCTGCACAACTCTGCGTCAATGCACTCTCTGCCTCTCTACTCTATATCCCGCTACTGTACTTGGTACCACTGCACTCCACGCAACTGTACTCTATACCAACGCACTCTATGCCACTCTACCCCGCACCACACCAATGTGCACTACTCTTCTCTGCAACATTGCACTCCACGCCACTGAGCTTTACTATGCACCAGTCTATTCTATGTCACTGCATTTTCTAAAAGTTGCATTGTACGCTGCTGAGTTCTATGCTTCTGCACTCTATGCCACTGCAGTCTACTCCACTCTAGTCTGCAACACCTTACACCAATACACTCTACACCAGTCCACTCCACTCTATGTATGCCACTTAAGCCACTGCACTCTACTCTGTACCTCTCTACTCTATGCTGCTACACCTTACGTCACTGCACTCTACTCTGTGCCACTGCACTCTATGCCACTCTCAGCCAACACCACTCAAATATATGCCAATGCACTCTAAGCACCTCTACACCACTGCACTCTAGGGCACTTTACTCCGCAACCCCTCAATCTATGCCACAGATCTCTACAACATGTTAAATACATAAATGCAAATTATCTAGCTATGAGGCATGCACAAACCTACTCAGTCATACTATCATCAACTATTTCATCTGGACTAGGTTAAATGGAGCATGTGCCATAATAGAAACTATTGGCACAAACAGTCCTAGGCTGCGGGAATTAACATACCCAGTGCAGCACACTTATGCCTTCCATTTCTCAGATGCTACTTAAAACAGGAAACAAGTAGTAAAGGTTATAATATTTGTTATTGTTGATTCAACAACACAGACACAGGCATCACACTGTCTCTCTACATGTGTGATGTGCCTCATCAATCACTTTATCAATACATTATCAATACAGTTTCACAATGTACTAAAACTATATGTAGTCTGTTAATTTGTTTTCTCCCTAAAACAATGCTGGTTCTTCTAACACTAGAGTCTGACAGTGTTTATCCACCCTTAATGTAACACCCTATGTTAGAATATTTCCAGTATGCTTGCTCTCAGAATGTCCACTAAACCTCCCAACTTATATTCAAAATTCTGAAGCCCACCACATATAGTAGGCATAACTGGCTCGGAAGCGAGATGGCCACCTAGCGTGATTGCTCAGTGCCCGAGAATGAAACATGGCATTACACTTGTGAAAGTCTGAAGAAATTAGATCTTTAGACTGATCTGCCAATATTAGTGTGCCGACCAGCCTCTGGTTACCTTTTGTCAGCGTTTTAGTGAAAATGTCAACACTGGGAAGGCTGTGCACTCAATATGCATGCTGCATGTCTAATGGCAGTAGCCAGGCTCACCGCTTTTCAGGATGTAATACTATCATTAGGCCCTTATGTTCCCGTGGTTACTTACCAGGGTCCCAACACTATCATTGCTTACTGACTTTGTGCATTTGGTATTGATCCAGGCTTCTTACTTGCAAGGTCAGGCATTCTCAAAAGGACCTAAAATGACTGCTGCCATGACAGCCTGTTTCTTCTAAGACCTGTCAGTAAGACCTTTCTGTCTACTTGACGATGCACCCAGGCATCATATTATTGGTTATGCAGTAACCTCTCAGCATGCGCTGACTCTGGTTTGCCTTATCCTCTCTAAATAAAGAGGTTGAATCCTTATTACATGGTGCCTTGCTGTACCAATCGAACAGGTCCGGGTGCTTTATAAAATGGCCTCCATCAACAAATTCTGTCTCATCAACAAAACTGATGACAGATAACCAGACAACCAGTATTCATACGCCTGCCACCCTCTGGTTCTCTGGAAATTTTTGACAACCTCTGGTTCACAGTTGTGAAATCTCAATGTGCATTTCTTAGAGAAACGAGTGTCAAGGGAAGGCTGTCTCACATGCTACAAAGAAAACCAGTTTATACTTCGGCTACAAGACATGCTGTTGCAGTACAACTCCTGAATGCAGTCTTTGGTGATGCAAAATGTATGGTGATTTTCTCTTTTCCCTCTTTGATGAATGTTATAAGAAGACTCTAAAGATAATAAATACATCAGTACAAGTCTGAAAAGATGAAAATCTGGACCGCCCATCATGGACTCACCTCAACTCGCCTCAATCCTGAACATGGATGTAACAGAGCTTGAAGATCTCAATTGCAGTGGTAACTTGAGGATCTTTGGTATTCCATAGGGCTCTATCGTTTCAGCTAACTCATGCACAGAATTCTTTGAGTCTTGGATCCGGAAAGTCCTAGGAATCTTATTCACAAAGGATTTCAAGATTTAAAGGGCACAGAGGGTACCCCTGGAAAAACTTTCAACTGAATCAATCAGATCAATGAAACATCCTAATTTTTTAAACCGTAAGATACAAACATGTTGACAAAGCTCCCAACCATATGTAAACAATTCAGCATTTATCTTGGGAAGGAGCTAGAACCAACATTACTCAAGACTATCCTAAGGATACAGTTTTAAGAAGAAAAGGGTTCTTGGTACTCAGTACAAAACTTTGCAGTATGGCTGTCCCCTTCTTCTTTGTGGATCCTCCTAATTTCAAAACAATTGTTAACAACAAAGCCAGAATCCTAAATTAACCTGAGGCATTACAAGTGATTCATGATAGCCTCAACCACTCATAAATGGACTATTAACCAAAGGGTTGTTGTCAAGAGCTATTAAAGCCTGTTGACTCAGGGATCCTGCCAGTTCCACTCAGACTCACCATGTTCTCAGTCCAAGTTCAGACCCACTGTTCCATCTCCTGTTGACCTTAATATGGATCGGAATTGTTCTTTCTTAATTGCAGGTTAACTTAGTTATTTTTCTAATCAAGTAACAGTTTTCCAATTGGTAGTAATAAGGTCTACTATTCGTCTATGGCAATTGTCTTCCAGCATCAGAATATCCTATGCATTAGGGAATGTTTTGTATTAGCATTGCTATTTCATGTTAATACCTTTTTGTTACATTTCTTTGATTATTGTTGGGCTTAACACTCACTATACTTTTTTCTATATTTAGTATTGTTGTTATCATCTATCAACTAAAACAAACATATTGCTCCTGGGGGCCTACTTCAGGCGCTCCGGCTCTTCATATTAGACATACTAGACGGGTGAGGGAGCTTTGGAGGTCCCTCAGGAAGGCTTGGGTGGGTTTATGTTGGTTGTTACCTATGTTCAACATGCCTCCTATCTTCCTCTCTTCTTGTGCTCCTCCTCTTTTTCCCCCATTTACATCCCAATGTTTGGTAGAGACAAGAGATTTCTATTTTAGCATTATCATGCCTCCTGACACTTGCGCACATAGTATTATGTCATACAAGACAACACATAACACATTTCAGATTAAAATAAGTCCTTGTCCATTAACAGGAAAATGAAAAATATTTCCCTGAACACCAAGGGTCTAAACTATTCTGTCAAGAAGAAAAAAATAATGAACTATTGCTAAAAAAGCAACTTTATCTTTTTCACAGAAAATAGGCTCTAAAACTAAAATACAATTTCATTGCTGACTGCTCTAGTTCCCGTGCAACGTAAAAGAGAAATGGGGTGGTAACATTGATATCAAAGAAATCCAACATTAGCATTATCTCACATCATCAGGACAAACATGGGCATTGGTTAATTATCTTGGCAAAAAAAGATAACATTGAATTCAATATTATAAATATCTATGCCCCAAACAGTGAAACAAAAAGGGCTCTAATAATCACACTGAGAGTACTTTTACACATAGGTAAGGCCTGCCTGACCAGACAGTGGGCCTGATTCTAACTTTGGAGGACGGTGTTAAACCGTCCCAAAAGTGGCGGATATACCACCTACCGTATTACGAGTTCCATAGGATATAATGGACTCGTAATACGGTAGGTGGTATATCCGCCACTTTTGGGACGGTTTAACACCGTCCTCCAAAGTTAGAATCAGGCCCAGTATGTTTGGCATATTTTATTCAATTGCATTTTTAAACCAGTAAAAGAACTTAACTGCAATGTTTAAATAAGTCAAGACATATTTGAACATTGCCAATGTAATGAAATAAAAGAGAAAAGTTTGAAGGTGGGACCAATTTTTTTTTCCCAGTGGAGGGCATGGCATTGAAAGGTCTGAAGACCACTGTTCTAGAGGAGTGACTTAAACCCTTCATTAGATGGTACACTTGACAGAATCTCCTCTGCTAAATGTTTCAACTAATCCCATGCACAACTATCTAGTCTTTCCAAAGAACACAACCGTAATGATTTCTGACGATTACATTTCTGAGAAGTAGCAATTTCACCTTTGTTTGCCAACCTCACAATTCATTTCATAGAACTGACTATTTACTAGCTGACAGACAATTTATCCACTTTACGTTCAACCTGAAAATAGAACCAATTTTGGTTTTCCATCATGCATTCATCTCCATTGATCTGGATCTCGGATCTTCCGAACTGACTCTAAGACAGTAGAGAATGAACAACACTCTGGTGGATAATGTAAATTTAACAGATTTGATAAGTAAGGAGATCAGTTACTATATAGCGGAGAACAATATTGTCAAAACCCCACCGAACATTTCTGAGAGTCCCTAAAGCTTCCATTAAAGGTTCTATGACTAAAATCAGGGCAGCCAAAAATAAAAAAAAAGATCACACTCACCTGAATAATCTAGAAACTAAAGTTAAAAGTCTTGAATTTAAACCAAATCATATCTCAGGATCAACTACATTCATGGAACTAAAAAATCTCAGATATCAATACAACACAAATCTCAGTGAAAGAACGGAAAAATGGGTTTCAATTAGAAAAGCAGAGAAGACCATTCACAAAAATTAAGCTGGCTATTTTATTGCTACTTATCTAAAGTACAATAACAATAGAATAAGCATTTTCTCAACCGTAACTTCCTCAACAGCCTCAATTGTAACTTCCTCAAAAGAAATTCTGGAACTTTTCACGAATTCCATGAAAACGTACACAACCCTATAAAATCAACTTTACCACCTCTGAAGGTTACTTAAACTTTCCATGCTATCTTCGGAAACTAAAAATAAAGAAGAATTAAATAAGCCCATTTCAAAGTCAGCAATTCTTAATACGATTTTTAAACTAAAATTTATTAAGGCACCTGGCCCTGATGGCCTACATGCCAGACTATACAGACATTTTGCACAACCCCTCTTAAACACATTTCACAATGTTTTCCTTCATTTCGCAGAAATGGGTGCAATTCAGGGCTCGGCTGCTAAAGCTACTATAGTTGTAATCCCCCAAAAAGGTAAAGATTCCCTATACACAAGAATCAGTTTCCCAGTATCTCTCATCAAACTGGACTGCAAATGATATGCTAAGGTACTGGACAACATACTAGAAAAAATGAGCCCCACTTTATACACCCATTGTAGTCTGTTTTTCTCAAAGGTAGACTGGCCTATGATAATATTAGAACATTCTGTTGTGTTATAGAAAGATACAAATTACTAAAATACCGTGCAGCAGCAATAGTCTTAGACATAGTCTTTTGAGAGAGTTTCTTGGACATTTTGTAAAGCAGTTCTAAACAAGTTTGAATTGGAAGATAGTTTCATTAGAATGTCTCTTACCCTATACTGTGTGCAGTCCAGAAGCTACAAAAAGAATAAGTCTTCTATCGAAATTGTTTAATCTGAAACAGGAAACATAACAAGGGTGTCCCCCTTTTCTTTTTGTTTTAACCATTGAACCCATTTTTGTTTGGATAAGATCCAACAAGGACATAAAAGACACACCATTCCCATACGGTCAAATAAAGGTAGGTGCTTATGCGGACAATGTCCTTTTATTTACAGAGGAAGCCAATAGACCAGTGATATGCAGGAGATCAATGACTATTCGGAAGTCTCGTATTACTCACTAAACAAAGAAAAAACAGAGGTATTTCCACTAAATATACACTGTTCTCCCGAGTTAACATTCCACTCGGGGCTGAAGTGGCAACTGAAAACTCTAAAATACTTTTGTATCTGATTTGGGAGATATCTGATTGACAGAAATTCTATTAACGAGACCAAAACTATAAATAAGGTCAAGGAACTACTATCAGAATGACCCTCAAGGTTTATATCAGAATGGGGAATGTTAGAATCCCTGAAGATGATGATCGCTTCCATAATCAACTTCCCAACTAGTATGCTCCCATTAAGATTCTCTGAAACCCTCTTTAAAATAAGTGATAAACTGATATCTGCTTTGTTCTGGAGCAATAAAAGAACAACATTTTCCCTGAGAAAACCTAGATTAGATAGCAATTCTGGGGGTAGGTGGTGGTCAAATTACTTGGCTATAGACGATACCAGTCAGCCTTTCTGGCAAGACAAGGTGCTTGCTGGTTCATTTCAGCCATACAAAGGACTCAAGTCTAGCTCCCCATTGAATCAGAACTGCCTCGACCTTTATTTTTCTTTACAAACTCTTATCATCATAAAAGCTTCACACTCCTAAATGTAGAACACTCAAACACCATCATTAACTGCACTCTGGAAACTCTGTACTAACTAGATAAAACAATTCCTCCTGCAAATACTGAAACCTTCTCTAGCTTCCTTGCAGCATAACAAAAATGTCAAGGTTGAAGCGTCTAATGTCTCCTAGGAAAACGCTGCCTCCAAAGGCATCATCTAAATGTAAGGACTTAAAAACCATTGTAAACCCATTATCCTTTGCTACACTACAACATACTTAGAATCTCCATAACATGGACTTCTACAAGATTTTAAAACTCAAAGCTGCAGTAAGGAAGCTAGGTAAAACGTATACACCAGACCTTCCATCAAGTACTAGGCAGATTTACAAAATCAGCCCATGTGGTGTCAAAAATTTACTCCCTCCTATCTGTGAAACAATCTCTACATGGAATAGAGCACACAACTCTACTTCTGGCCACTGTATCACCACTGCTGCTTGTGGAAAAATATGTTTTCCCCTTTAATTCACAATGCAGGTATCGGATAATACATAATGCCATTTGGACACCAAGCAGACTTCACAAACTTGGTCTCATAAACTCACAACACTTGTGGTACTGCAAGATAGCACCTGGGGACCTGGCATACTTGCGAATTGACTGTTCACTGTTTGCACCCCTTTGGTCCCAAATACAAAACCTAATTAAAAAATTCTTAAAGATCCAGCTAACCATCCACGCTACTAAATCCCCACTGGGCATTTTACATCCACAGATATCCCTCCTCTCAAATTCGAAGACCTTCTACTTATTGATCTCATGCTTGATATACGCTCAAACCTATTTTTTCAGAATGGAAAAGTGCAAATAACATCTTCTACCACAAATGGTGGGCTTGTCTGTGTTTCATTTAGAATGCAGACAGCGAATGTTTTCAGTAATGTCATAACCTAACATCCTCAAGGTAACTCTGGGAATCCCTGGATATTTATCTACAAAAAACAACCCTCTGTGATAATATGTATCTACAGAAAAACAAATTCCCATGATAAAATATAGTTTTTCTCCTACGGCCTACATATGCATACCCATCTGGTCCATCAACCATCCTTGACTAACACTGCGTCGCATGGTGTGGTACAGATCCCTTCTTCCCATCTTACTTTCCCTTCTTGATTTTCTCTTTTTTCTCTCTTTTGTCTCCTCGCTCACATCTCTCACTAGTTCTTCTTTTCTTAGGTATAAAGGGGTTCCTGAGATTGTTAATTAGAATTCAGGTACACTTAAGATCTGGGTTTTAATGAATAGCTGTCTTTATTCACAGTTATACGACGTTCTTCCTCATCTGTAATTTTACCTAATGACTATCGAATTGTTATAACACGTTGTGGTTCCTTTTTTCTTCCTGGTACCTTTCTCACTATTGCTTGAGTCTGCTAATGAAATGTTTTGAAATTAAAAAAAGGCCCCTAGCTTCTTCGAATTCAGACAACAACCGGAAACGTCACGTGTCTACCAGATGATAGCAACACAATGTGCTGAATACTGACAACATTGTTGGTGTGGCATTTGGAGCTATTTCATAACTAAGAATGTCTCAACAAAAATATTTTTACAGAAAATCTCTACAACAAACTGTTTTCAATGAATATTCTAATTGTCATCTGCTACAACAGAATCTGGTGCACAGAAATGCTCTTTTACAACCCTTTTATCCAAAGTCACACTTAATCAAACCATAACTTTGCCCTTAATTAACCCTAACACTCACAACCCTAATGCTAAACTAAACTGGAACACAGCGATCTGACTGCTAAACTGTTTTACCATACCAGGAGAAGCCTTACCAACCGATTTTGGTATTCCCAGCTTTTTTGGTGGTGATCATCTGCTTCATTGACGTGCACGAGGAACTTTTGGCGAAAAATAAAAGATTGATGGTTAGCCTGAATGTCATGGGTTCCTGGTAGATGTGTCCACACTTCTCTCTAGAATGCCAAAGCGGAGGCAGAGCATTATTTTTGAGTTGGCAAAAGCAGCATCCCTGAGGTTTTTCTGCTCCGTGATGGGTAAAACAGCAAGCTTTGAAAAGGCTGACCTTGGGAAGGATGACGGGACATCAGAAGATTTTGGGAAAAGTCCCAATAACGCCATCCTCTAAATGTGGCCTTTTTACCATGAACAAAAACCTTACCGTCGCCATAAGCCTAACCATAAGTGTAACTGAATACCTTACTATGAGCAGCAAAAGCCATAGCCTATGTTAAATACTAATCCAAAACTTTACTCTAAATCTAACCATGAACCCTGGTAACAAATTTAGGCGGAATCCTAAACCTAACTCAGAACCTAACCCTTACTCTGACCCTGAACCCTAGTACTAAATTTAGGCCCAACCCTAACTCTAATCCTAACTTTTACACAAACCCTATTCCTTTCCTACCTGTATGAATTGATCATGCATTTACTGCTGCCCAAATGATAACTCAAACTCTGGTAGCAGCACTAAACTTATCCAACCATAATTATAACTCATTATATATGCAATGTTTGTACGTGTGTGGTGTTACGCATTTAAAAGCCTTGAAGGCTTACAATTTTTGGAAATAGAGTGGAGGGGGAATTGACATTTAGGAAGTGCAAACATTATAGCAGAACACTATAATTAGCAAGTGTAAGAACTGAATGCCCTCTTACCAGCTTACCAGTAAGTCCAAGCAAGTCATGTGCACATTGGCCTGCAGGGATTGGAAACCATTGAGATCCCTGTGTGACCAGGCACGGGTGGCAGGAGGCAGTGGGTGCTGGCTATTGCTAGGAAGTGGAGCACACAGCGCATAGAGATGCATAGTGCAAGAGCGACGCATGTGGTGAGGCTGTTGAGTGGTTTCTATCTAGAAGGCCGGGCATGGCAAAAGTGAAGAAGTACAGGCCACAAGACAGTGATTTATTGAGCGGAGAAATATTACAAAGAAAAGGTTTCAAAAGAGACAGGTTTGTGAAGAAAGCCAAACTAATGTCAGAACTAGAAGACCCTGGCAGTGAGGCTACGTAAGATGAGGTAATCAAACTGACAATTCATAGGATGGTAGTAGACTGCTTTCCAAGGGAGTGAGAGAGGTGAAGCTTCCAATAATGAATTTGGTTACTTTCTGCAGACGAGCAGCTAGCAAGTGTAGTAAGAAAACTAAGCATGTGAGGAAGAAAGTGACCTAGAAGCCATTAATAAGGTAGATGTCCTGAGAACCACAAAGGAGACCAAGACTTTCCGTAGGATGAAAGAAGAGGTGAAGGCTATCATCACCTTGTTTATCATATTGATGTATGTAGAAGAAAAGAAGATAAAACATACCGGAGAAGTGGAGAATAGACTAGGAAATCACTGGAAAGAAAGGCAAGAGTAATTGGGAGAGCTGAGTGCATGTGGCCAGTAACTGAATAAAAACTGTGCACAACACCAACGTTGGACCCTGAAATAATTAGCTTTCTTTTTTTAAGTTAGGATAACATCCAAGAAAAGGTTTGGTAACGTAGTTAAAGCAATATGACTAAAAGCTGTTAGATATGGTGGATTGACTAGCAAGAATACTTGATATGGCAAGGGAGCACAACAAAATGGAATAAAAGTTAATATATGTTTTACTCAAATATTGGAGCCAGAGGGTGATTTGTTTTTTAGGTCTGCCAACAGAGTCTTTTATCTGGAAGGCATAAAAGGCATGTGATGCACATCAAACATCTAAATGCTTTCTCTTGCGGGACGAAATTGTAAAATCATTAAATAAATAAATGCATATCAACGTTTACAACTTGGGTAAGGCTCAGAATGATACGCACAGTGTCCTTTTGAGGTGGCAGTGTTTTCGAAAGTCCACGGGATGGTGACATTTTCTGAGCTGAATCTTTCGAAGATCCCATTATCAATCACAAGGAACATATTTTTTTTTAGAATATCAACCACAACTGGTTTTCCTTCACATAGAGGGATATGATCCATGGAAGGGACGCCAGAAGAAGAACACAAGTGCAAAACAATGTCAACAAGCGCAAGACCTCCGGCGGCAGATCCTCCTCCTTCCTCGCCGCCAAAACCTGGAACTCTCTCCCCACCTCACTATGCCAGACCCAGGACCTCCTCACCTTCAGGAGACTCCTCAAGACCTGGCTTTTCGACCGCTAACAGCTCCCCCCCCCCCCAGCGCCTCGAAACCCTGACGGGTACATAGTGCGCTATATAAATGAAATGATTGATTGATTGATTGAACAATCAGTATGGTGATGTTTTCCCACTAATAATGGGAGTCAGATGGAAAGTTTTACTAGACTTGGCAAAGTATAATGCCAGACCCTTGGGTATTGGATACCCTTTTAGAATGACAGGAAGTGAATGTAGATGCTAGAAAAGTGGTAAGTCCCAAAGGAGTTACCTTGTTTGATGCACAGACCCATCTGGTGACTCTGTAAGGGCAGCTGATGCTGAGGAAAGGTGCAGTAAATAGGATATCAGAGTACGGGGAGTGTCTGGGAGTGTAATAATTGCAGTTGAAAAGGATGAAGAATGGAGACCCTTGATAATTTAAAGGAATTTAAGCAAGTATGGGATTTACATGCATTTCAAGATAGACGGAATCCATCTTTTGCAGGATATTTCATAGGAAGAGGAATGGTTGTTGAAATTGGATCTAATAGGGGGATATTTGTCTGTTCAGGTAGCAGCGGAGAGCAGTGCTAGCTCTAGGGAGGTGAGACCAGTGCCACTGCACTGGGTGCTGACTTTGTGAGGGAGGGCCGTGTTTGCAAGTATATTATAGTTTAAAAGCCCCCACTGCAGCATTCCTTGCCTCTAGCAATTTTCAGGCAACAATAAAAATGTCAAGATAACTCTTTGATTAATGTTCTCCCTGGAGAGAGTTCCAGTTTTCTCCAGTGGAAGTTTTAAGGTAGCACAGGGGGTTAATATGCCTGCCTCCTGCAAAGAACATGTACCATGCAGAATACAAATTGCATATAATGCACATAGGTCAGTGGGTTACTGCTTTTGTCAGAGAGGAGCTTTTACTACTGACAGTTTCTGAGTTACAATCCTAAAATAGAACAGTAAACTATTAACTGTTGTCAAAGAACTGCATACATTCCGCAATGTATAGATTAGAGCGTTATAATTATTTCCCCAGTTTTCATTATCCTATTGTTGCAAAAAGGGTTTAATTGGATATAAATCAATTATTATTATTAAAGAGAACCCCCATCCATGGTGTTACATTTTAAATTCTGAGTTTGTGCTCCTGCAGACCAAGCACTCTTAAACTATACAACCTACCAGTATGGATGACATGTGACTCCTACATCTTGTAGTGTTCTGTCTTATGTAACATTTCTTATACACAGATTTACACACCAATGATTTATTGTCTGCATGTAATGTGTGTGCAATATAAAGTGCTCCAACACCCTACACTGGAATGAGTGGCGCTACAAAATGAATTAAATGCATCTGAGAGAGAGGGGTTATGGAGAATTGAAGGGCACTGCTAAAGAGCTGTAGTGAGGGAATCTGTGGTGGAGATGGTCATGGTGGGGGCGCCTACAAACATTGTCCCACAGAACGCCGCAAGCGCTAAGGTTGGCCCTGGAGGAAAGTCATCACTAACTTCAGTTCATATATGGACAACCTACTTTATCCATTTGTGGGCGTACCATTTGGGCTGTCTGTGGTCCATGGCTGTGTCACAAAGAATTTGAGGCCAGTTATGGCTTATTTGAGATACAGAGAGAGTTTTGAGAATGATAGCTTATTAGGACAACATATTGATTCCAATTGAGCCTTTAAAATTCTTCTGTAGGACTTAGATTTTATTGTGAATTGTGAGAAATCAATTTTGATACTGAATAAGAATGTAGGATTTTTGTGTTTTCAAACAGATACAGTGGAAGCCATTTTGAAGTTAACGACAGAAGAGGTATGGATGATAAAGTCAGAGATTTGAAGCTAGCTGAACAAAGAAAATGAATATTGTGAATATTGGCTTAGGTCGTAGGCCTACTATCATCATCAAATCAATCAATTCATGCTATGTTTCCTAAGGTCATTACATTACAGAGCATTACTGGGCTTGAAGGGAAAAGGGATACATGTGGGATTATGGTATGGAAATAAAGCTGAAACTACACTAGAGGCAAAAGAGGAGCCCCAGCGGTGTTCAGGCAATTTAGAGGTATGGAATTGGTGATTCATTTTTAGAATGAACCCAGAATAGGTTGTGCACCCCGATTGGATATGGTTAGTGGGTCGATTAAGTCAAGAAGATTCAAGAGGCAGATCGAGTTTGGAGAAGCAGGACATTCATATTGATGGTTTGGAGAACAGAGCAGCTCTTGATGAGTTTTCAGTCTCAAATTGGGAATTACTCAATGTTTTTTAGGATGGGCAGTATTTCAGGTGTACAGTACATAAATTGATTAGAAGAATCCATATCTAGGCAGTTATCCGAATTGATGAAACAATGTGGTCGTTCTGACTACAGCACAAGATAGAGCAGAAAATGGAAAACTTGCCATGTTAAGAAAATCAAGACCAGATTGAAATTCAGGGTATCTGAGAAATTTAATTTTTTCACTTTTGGGACTGAAAAAGATGAAATTTGGATTTTTTCACTTTTTGGATGAAAAAAGTTGAAATTCTTTTAAGTGCCCTCTCTGAATGAGACTTTTTTCACTTTTTTTGAAAAAAAAATTGAAATTAGATTTTTTCACTTTTGGGACTAAAAAAGATGAAATTTGGATTTTTTGGATGAAAAAAGTTAAAATTTGTTCTAAGTGCCCACTCAGAATGGGACTTTGTCACTTTTTTGAAGAAAAGTATTGAAATTTGTTTTTTCACTTTTGGGACTAAAAAGATGAAATTTGGATTTTGAGAAGTAACAGTAATTGGAGATTGAATCCATAATATTCACAGAAGATTCAGGAAAATATGGGCCCATTGGAGGTAGATCTGTTTCCATTATGATAAACAGCACAACTTCAAAAGTATAATAGTTGGAGTCCCGATTCAATGTTGTTAGATGCATTTCAACAGAATTGGAAGGGGCTGAGGTGGTTGCTTTCCCACTGTTTATGCTGATAAAGAGGGCGCTGCTCTTGGATGGCAGACAGAAGTAGCAGATAGTATTAGTGACTTCCACCCTCTCATCACAATATTGCCTTTCAAGGGTATTATAACTAGCAATAGAGACATGTCTTTTAATTCCTTCAACAACAGACTTTTTTGTTTGGGTCTGAAGGAGAAGAACATCCTTCTGTAGAGAATGCATTTCTGACCCTTCTTATCTGGAGGATAACAAGTGATCTAGAGTGTTTGAAAACTTTTGCTGAAGGTGTCAGGCTTGCATAGAGAATGTTTGGCTCCAGGAGCAAGGAGAAGGTATAGAGGTAAATAAAAAGGATCATGATGCTGAGACCATGGAGGGCAAGATATAATTTCACAAGGGATACAGCGAAAATTGTTTAGTAGTTTAAGGCTTGGCTTGTACATACACTTTAAGCACGAAGCAGATAAGTTGGACATTGGCAGCAATGTGATCAATTTCATTCAAGAGACTTTCAGATGTACATGCTCTGGAGATAAGCGGTAGGTTTAATGTGCCTGAAATACATTTCTTTGAAGTGACAAGGAGGACAAGGACAATGAGCAAATCTGTATTTCACCCATGTTTTGAGAGCAACCAACTAGGCCTGTGGTGTGTACAGCATGTAACAGTATGACAGGCGGATGTAGGATTTTAGACAGGCTGGCAAAGAGCAGTTGTTGATTTTATATGAAGCCTTTGCAGGAGGTTTCACCAGCAACAATGGTGAGATGGGTGAAGAAAGTGAAGGAAGAGTCGAGAGAGGTTATATATTGGCACAATGAACATGATGTGCTATAGCAAGTAACGGGAATTTATCTGGCGAATGACTGGAGGAGATTTTGAGTGCATCAGGTGGTTGAATGGAGGTAAATTGGCAAAATGTACTTGGAAATAGGGCAGCACATTGCTAATGTAGCATTCAGCGGCTTTGGGCATGCATTAGGAAGTTAAGGAATTTGTTAATTATTTTATTTTTTTCCCACAGGAGATGGACAATAAAGATAAAGGAGAAACAAGTCTCTGAAGAGAATTCTAGGAAGACATGTGGACACAGAAAACAAATTAAAATATGGTGTTTTCAAGGTACATTCAAAATGGCATAGAATTGAAAGAGATGGGAGTTAGGGCAGAGAACTTTATAGTTCTAGAAGTCAATTTTGGTTTTTCATTGTTTATTGCACATGAACATTGCTGTGAGGTATGTCTTTAAAGGGATTAATGCATAATATTATCCTCTGTTCTTCAACTACTTTTAGATTCTTCTGCCAAACTTGGAAACTCATCATTCTCTGTAACGTTTTCTCTGTGATGGTTTTGCCACCATATCACAGTCCTGGACAGCCGAAGGAGCATCTACAGGAATTGTTTTTGCAAAAAATCTAAATACTATAGTGAGGTAGAATGGATTTACTTAACACATGAAAACAGTCCTTGCAGCTAGGGGAAGCTCTGCATGTTTCAGCAAGATTTTCTACATTTTAGACAGAATAACATAAGGTTATTGATGCTGTGCAGAGGTGTGAAAGCTCAGTGTGAAGGACTCAATGCTTCCAAAGTCTATACTTCCAAGAGACATTCAAATCTCTAAAAGGGCTGAAGGAATGCCTTGTAGACATGGCCATGCCAGATCCACAGTGGTCTGGTTTCACCCAGTTCATAACAGAAATATCGTATATATTTATTTTAACCGTTGTGAAAAAGAACTTAGGTTAAGGAAAAGCACCCAGAAAGACATACTGGAATTTCAGCAAAAGTTTGATAGTGTTTCTGAAAGCAGAGGCAGGATTGGAGTTTACGTCTCTGTCACATGGTCACAATATGTATGAGGAACTTACTAAGCCTACTTAAATTCCAAACATTAAGCATACATTATACATGAGGTGATTTTTAACAAGGTCCTCAGTTACGGCTGAACCGCCCCACACTGCATCCTAGGAAGAAATCTCTGATTAGTAAAAAAACACATAATCTGCCTGAGAAATTCACACAGCAAAGACATTAGAACAGGTCGCTGACAGTTTGCGAAGCTAGGCCGTAGGTCCCTCAGAACACAAGGAGCCATACTGCACTGAAGGAACACAGGGGGCGTGTGGCAGAATACTAGGACTACAGGGAGCCCCAGGTCGAGCAGAAGGAACACAGGGGGCCATTCTCAGGAATGTCCTACCACTCAGTGTTATCCACGTGTTTGTGAACATCATTCTCAAAAGAGGAGCTTTACCCCGGCATACTGCTTCCGTGTCAGAGGGTCAGGGTGACAGTGGGCTGCTGCTAACCTTTACTGGAATGAAGAATTAATTTTACTTTAGGGGCACTGCTAAAATGAATACTCCTACATTTTTCTTAAGGATACTTTCGGCGCCCACTCCCAGGAGCTACAGACCCTCCTCCAATGTCTCCAATGTAAAATAGAATTTTAAATACCTGAGGTTGTGGTTATAGCTGAGGAGGGAGATGAGAGAGGGACATTCATATACAAGTCCTAGAATCCACTGAGCTTCTAGTGTGTTGCAGTGATTGTATGTAATACATTTCCAATAAAAGATTTAGACCTATAGAAGTTGTGACAAACTGTTCCGATTTACATTTATTTCACTTAGAAATATTAAAATGTAAAGGTAAAAACAACATATAGTCCTAATATGCCCCTTGAACCAACTTTAACCTTTCCCTTAACCCTTAACCCATCACGTACTATTACCCTAACTCATTCTTCATACCGCTGACCTCAACCACATCCCTAAACCTTATCTAACCCTAATTCTAATCACCCTAACCCACACCCGGGGCCACTGGAATTATTTGAGAATGGAGGAACTAATTATGTGAGAGGGTTGGAAAAGTTAGGTAGAATGAAAAGAAAGACCAATTATGTAGCAAAAGGTAGTGCATTCTTGTTAGACCTGCCATCCTTCGGGTGGTCTTACCTCAGACTTTTTGCATTTACCTCCTGTTTTGTTGCTGTAACATTTTGTTGGCCTTAGTATTCTGAGAGTTTTTTCCAGTGCGAACCAGCGCTAAAGTGCATGTGCTTCTCCCCTAAAACATGGTAAGGGTGGTGTATCCACAATTGGCATATTTAATTTACATGTAAGTTTTTTGTAAAGTGGTATGTCATATACCCAGAGTCTGTAACCTAAATTCTACTAGTGGGCCTGCAGCACTGGTTGTGTCACCCACTAGGTAGCCCTGTAAACGTGTCAGGCCTGCCACTGCAAAGCCTTTGTGTGCAGTCTCACTGCTACTCCGGCAGGGCATGTACATTTAAGTCTTTCATGTCCTGGTAATGAAAAACTCCCAAAGTCGTTTTTCATTATTGTAAGGCCTGCCCCACCATAGGCCAGCATTGGAAATTCCTTAAAATACCTTTAGGCTGTAACTCTTGATATGAGAGGCATAGCTGTATCATGTTTAGTATCATTGGAATGATCATGATAAATCCTCTTTATTGGTAAAGCCAGATTTATCATTACTATATTTAAAATGCCACTTTTAGAAAGTGGACATTTCTCTGCTCTCACTGCCCTTTATGTCAACAGCTTATCTCCAATATATGTCTGGCCTGGGTTAGGTGACAGCTACAATTGTGCATTCCCTTCAGACACCCACAACACAGGATATTCGGCTGCATCTGCATTCACCTTCATAGTGATGGGTCTACCTGGGGAGGAGGTTGCAAAAGGTCTCCCACTCACATCTCAAAGGATAGTGGCCAGACCCCTCACAAAGGGGCTGATTACCCCCCACTGATAGTCTGGAGCTAGGGTTGAACTGGAAGGGAGACCTGTGCACTTCACAGTCATCCCAACATCAAAGGCACTTTTTAGTATAAATACTGGGCCTCTGACCCACTAAAGGCAGTACACTTCTGGACTCAAGGGAACTTTACTGGAGTAAAGACTGCTGTGCTGAAGGATCACTGTTTTGCTGTGTCTGACAGTTTCAAGGAACTGCTGCCCTTTCTTGCTGAGCTGTCTTGCTGCCTGCTGATCTCTGCCCTGCAACTCAAGCCTCAACCATCACCCAAGGGCATGTTGACTTGCCCCCGTTTCTACACCTATTCTGCAGGATATCAAAGACCTCCAGCAGGGCTTTGTCGCAGTTTGCCGCTCATCCACTCAAGATTTCAGCGCAGCTTCGCTGTAACTCGCCACTCCCTTTTGCTCAAGAGTTCCGCGTGGCCCCATTGCAGCATACTACTCACTCAACCAAGATTTCAGTGTGACTTCATTGCGACTTGCCCCATCCAGACATCAGAGTGGCCTCGCGGCGCCCCCCTGCCCATCACACCAGGACTTCGGAGAAGCTTCAGTGTGGGCCACCGCTGCTAAGTGATGAAGACTCATGCTGGCCTTCCCCAGCTGGTGAGTTGAATTTGTGTGCAACCCTGCTTCTTGCCCTCACGCCGGACCAACTCAGTTCACTTAGCCCCCACCTGTGGCAGCGAGGTGCCTTCCTGGACTCATAGGCCCAAACATTCTTCAAGCTTCTGCTGCGCTCTCTGTATACCAAGGACATAACACCTACTACTCTTCCCCCGGGCCGTGCCTGAATGGCAACGATCAACCCACTCTGCACTCCTCGCAGAGGGACACTGGTATTCTATCACAATATGGTAAAGACTCTAAATAAGCATCATACACAGTGCGCTTAATGTAGTATCTTTTGAAAGTGAATATTCATTGGAGTTTTGTCATTTTTGGTCTTGATCTAATCATATAAATAACTTCTATTTTTAATACACCTTTGTGGAGTCCTTTTTGTGGTGTGTTATTGTGATTACTGATCGTGTGTTGCACAAATACTTTACATAATACTTCTAAGTTAAGCTTGCCTGCTCTTTGCCAAGCTACCAGAGAGGTTTAGGTTGTGTACTTGTCTTGCCCTGACTAAGATTGTGGTCCCTACTTGGACAGGGTGTATACCTCTGCCAACTATAGACTCAATTTCTAACACTGATGGTCAGGGGTGAATATAGGACTTGTGTTTGTGCAATACCATACAGTGATTCAGTGTCCACCACAGCTCTATACTTAGACCAATTCAAATCTAGTCCTCCTGATTGGCGAAATTTTTGTCTGACCTGTGCCAATTGGCAATTTTGATTTTTCAATGTTCCCGAATTGCCCATTTTGAATTTTCCTGCTAACTTATCTCTCGCTCTGGAGAAGCTGCACCTCCAGTAATTGACTTTGAGCTGACCAGGTTAGGGTCTTACACTGTGAAACAGCTGAAGGATATCTGCAAGGACTTGCAAATGTCTACAAGGGGTTTCAGCAGGAAGGTGGAACTGCAGAAGGCTTTGAGGGCCTGGGCGGGGGCACAGGTTGCAGGGGAAGACATTCCAGAGGAGGAGCCAGAAATTCCACAGAAGATTACTTGATTCTAGATTCCAATGAGTAGGGGGAAACACATGTGGAAAGGGCCAACAGTTTACCAGGAGCAAGAGTGGTTTCCAGACCAAGGAGCAGTGTCTGTTCCAGGAACTTGTCACTGGAGGAGCTGACAGACAAGAGGGAGGAAAGAAAACTCAGGCTGGAGCTGGTATGATTAGAACAGGCTTGCAGAGAACGAAAACTGGTGCTTGAGGAGAAGTTGGCCCATGAGCTCAGTTTGAGAGAGCTGGACATAAGAGCCCTGAAAGTAGCACCCAGCAAGTAAATGGTGGCAGCATTCCTGCAGTGTCTTCAAGTGAGTCTAAAATCCACATCCCCAAAAATGTGGTACCCAGTTTCAGTGTGGGGATGACATGGGTAGGTAGTTTTCAGCTTATGAAATGGCTCCTGTTTTGTTGCTGTAACGTTTTGTTGTCCTTAGGACTCTGAGCACTTCACCACTGCTAACAGTGCTAATATACATGTGTATCTACCCTAAAACATGGTAACATTGATGTAGCCACAATTGGCTTATTTAATTTAATTTAATTTACATCTAAGCCCCTTGTATAGTGGTATAGCATATATCTAGGGCCTGTGAATTGAATGCTACCAGCATGTCTCAGGCCTGCCACTGCAGAGCCTGTCTGTGCAGTCTCACTGCTACCCTGACTTGACTTTCAAAATCTCTTGCCAAGCCTGAAACCCCTCTTTTCTTGCATACAAGTCACCCTAGGTAGCCCACAGGCCGGAGCACCATGTAAGTAAAAAGCAGGACCTGTACTTTTAAGTCTTTCATGTTCTGGTAATGAAAAACTCCCAAAGTTGTTTTTCATCACTGTGTGGCCTGCCCCTCTAATAGGCCAGCACTGGAAATTCCTTTCAATACCTTTAAGCTGTAATTCTTGAACCGAGAGAAGTAGCAGCATCATGGGTAGTATCATTTGAATGCTCTCCCTGCCCTGTATGTCTACAGCCTATCTCCAATATACATCTGGTCTGGATTAGGTGACAGCAACACTTGTGCAATCCCTTCAGACACCCACAACACAGGATACTCAGCTACATCCGCATTCATCTGCATACTGATGCGTCTTCCTGGGGAGGAGGTTGGGAAGGGCTCCCACTCACATCTCAAAGGGTAGTGGCCAGGGCCCTCACAAAGGGGCTAACTACCCCCCACTGATAGTCTGGAGATGGGGCTGAACTGAAAGGGTGACTTGTGCACTTCACAGAAACCTTTTGAAGTCATCCCATATCAAAGGTACTTTTTAGTATAAGAATTGGGCCTCTGACCCACTAAAGGCAGTGCACTTCTGGACTCAAGGAAACTCTACTTGTGTAAAGACTGTAGTGCTGAAGGATTGCAACTTTGCTGTGTTTGACAGCTTCAAGGAACTGCTGCCCTGCCTTGCTGAGCTGCCCCTATGCCTGCTAATCTCTGCCCTGCAAATCAAAGCTCACCCATCACCCCCAGAGGGACTCAAAGGGCTTGCCCACTTGCCCACGGTTCTACACCAGGTCTCAGGGACATCAAAGACCTTCAGCGTGCCTTAGTTGCAGTTTGCCGCCCATTTAAACAAGATTTCAGCATAGCTTCACTGTAACCCACCCCTCCCTTTTCCTCAAGAGTTCAGCATTGCTCCGTTGGAGTTTGCCGCTCACTCAACTAAGATTTAATTGAGACTTCATTGCGCCTGCCACTCGCCCCATCCGGACTTCCAAGTGGCCTTGCGGCAACCAGCTACCAGAGGGTGAGCAAAGTTAATTTAGGCTGTGTACTTGTCTTTCCCTGACTAGGATTGTGGTTCCTACTTGCAAAGGGTACAAACCTCTGTCAACTAGAGACCCAATTTCTAACAATTCTGTGTTAGCATTATTTCACTATTTTGTCTTTTAAACACTGTCTAAGAAAAGGTTTCACATCATCACTTACAGCTGAAATCCACCAACAGAATACAGACTCCAACAAAGAGGGGACTGATGCTTTCAGTGCCAATTCACGGCACCCGCATTTTGTGCTTTTTATTTAGGCAAATTTTGAGCAATTCGAGTTAGATTATATAGCAGAACGTAGAGTATGTGTCACATGTGGCAAAACCATAACTATGAGGAAAACACTGCAGCAGCAGAATTGTATAACTCCAGAAGCCTTGTCCAAACTGTTCAAAATTTTAACCCAGTTTTCCTAACTCTCAGCCCTAATTCCTAACCTCCCAGCCTAACATTTGCTGTAGTCCTTGCAATAAACAATAGTTTTAGGGCTATCCACACAATTCCGTTCCTTGCACTAACTCTACCCTCAACCTAACTCTTAACCTTAACTTTTCTTTAATACTAATCGTAACCATAATACTTAGTTCTCCTAACCCTAATTTAACTTGTAAAAATGTTCACATCCATTTTTCAATGTTTAGTAGATATTTATTAATACAGAAAGCTTTTTGGACGAACAGATATGTAAAATAACACATTCATACAGGTATTTAATTAGTATCAGAATAAAAATCACTAAAATCCTACAGTGCGTAGAGAACTTGGAAGGGACGTAACTATGAAAACTATCAATGTTCAGCAGAAGGCAGTATTGCCCTAGTATATAATAAAATACATGTCGTAAGCAAGTACATAGTTGTTATAATCTATTCACCACCATAGTCAGCCAAGGAATCAGGAACATTTACTACTGTGAACAATGCTGACATATTAATAAAGTGTGCATCAACAACTGTGCAAAAGCAAACTAATAGTGAACCACATTTATGTCTCAAGTTTTGTATTGCTACATTTCTACTACCCACTGTTCGAACAGTTAGAAACATGGGCAGACATTGTCCTGATGACCACCCAACCCCAAGAAATATGCGTGAGTACCCAAATATAACGTACAGGCGCAAAGAGCACAACACTATCCATTGTCTGGGGTCTACCATCAGCCTTCATTGTGAATCCCACTGGGACCACTTTCTATCACCAAGCATAGGCGTGGCTGAAGGTTGGCTTTCTGCACCAGCGAGCAGCACAGAGTTCAGTTCCTCATTTACCCTCTGTGAGTGGGGCTGGTAGGAAGAGTATCTCAGACCTGAGGACCAGACACCCTCAGAATCAGTGCCATCAGAGACAGAGCAACCCCTAAGGACACCTGCCGCCATCGTCATGGAGGTCCTCAACGAGAGCCAGGATTTCACTGACTTTGTGAGTATTATGCATGCGTCTGGGGGAGCGTGAGTACCAGATATCTCTGAAGAGTACCAAACATGCATCTCTGATTGTGAGTACTAGGCATCTCTGACTCTATATGCATGTCAGACCGATGACATACAGAACATCTCTATCTGTGTGAGTACCAATACATCCTTGACTGTGGGAATAACAAACATGCATCTCTGACTGAGAGTACAAAAATTTGCCTCAGAAATGTTGATGTACAAAACATATCTGACTTTAGGAGTAACAAACATGCATATTTGACTGTGAGTACTACACATCTCTGACTGTGAGTAACAAATATACGTCAGACTGTTGATGTACAAATCACCTCTGACTTTGTGAGTACCAAGAATGCTTCCGACTGAGGAGCAGACATCTCTGACTCTCGGAGTGTCAAGAATCTCTCACTATGTGAGTGCCAGGCATCTCTAACTAGGACCTGAACTGATTCCTTGACAACGCAATTATCAGATGTCTCTGAGCATGTGTGTCTGACTGTGCTAATACCAGGTATCTCTGACTGTCTGAGTGTGTGAGTACCAAGCATCTCTGACTACCTGCGTGTGTGAGTACCAAGCATCTGTGACTGAGTCTCTGATAGTTAGTCCTGGGCAGACATCTAACATTTTGTGAGGAAGATATACATGGTTGTGCCTTTGGAAGCACCAGACATGCATCTCAGTTATTACTAGACGAGCATTCGTGACTCTGCACGTCATAGGACAGGACGTCTCTGGCTCGGAGTAGGAGGCAGCGACCTCTCAGTGTGGGTTTTAGAGAGGCATCGCTGAATTCGTTAGTAGAGTAGCAGTCAGACACTTCTTATTATGAGTACCAGGCAGACATCCCTGACGTTCTACATACCAGGCAGACCTCTCTGATTTTATAACGACCAAACATAAATCTCTGACTTTAAGCAGCAGTTACACGTGCTTGACATACATCTTATTGTGTGAGAACCAAGCAGATATTTATGACTTTCCTGATATCAGGTCAATTTCTCTGACCATGTCACCATACAGACTGATGGGCATATTTACTAACATTTCAGGAAACACAGGGCAGCAAGCAAAGTTGCAACGCCGCGTTGCATGAAAGGAAGTCAGCAGAAATTCACCATCTCTACAAATATATGGCACATTTCTTCTGTCTCCTAGTACTGGCTCACTGTGTGCTGTCTAGCGCTAACGCAGGCACCTTGCATCATGAGGCAAGGGTGGTTCTGTTACAGGCAGGTTTGTTTTTCTGCATGAAGGGATACCTTCCTGCACTAAAACAATCCTGAGCAGCAATTTCCTATTTCTATGCGCTGCAGAATGTAGCGCTCACAGAAAGAGGAAGTAACAAGGGGGAAAGGTATTTCTCCTTGTTACGCTTGCTTCAGGAAGGTGTAGCTTTTTGATGCAATCCAAGGTTTTCTTGCCTTAGTAACTCCGGGATTCCATCGAAATCCATGGTGGATGCATGGTAACGCCCATGATCTACTGATGGAGCGCCTTCCCAACACAATGTACCATGAGGCAGCGCTATGTGCTGCCTTGTGTTACTTAGTTTTTACTAAACTATGGAAAACCATGCAAAGTGGCTTTGCGTGGGTTAGAAAATGCCAAATTATATTTTGTGTCGGTGCTGCACCCTAAAAGTGACAACAGAATACAGAATTCCATATTCTGCATCATAAAAGTGATACAACCCAACGATAAATCTTTGAAAATAGAGGTCTTAATAAGTACCTGACAGAGAAATGTGGCTTGAAGTACCTAATAGCCATTGCTGATGGTGAGCAATGGAAACAACTATTTTAAACTGTGGGTGCAAGGCATACAGTTCTGGGAGGACTGTGGAGTGGTGTACTGGTACTGCGGGAGACAGCATGGGAGAAGTGCAGATCCCCAGAAGGGCAGTGACCTCATGGAGGGTAAACTGGAAGGTATTGCTAAGAGAGTGGTGCAGATTGACAGAAAGTAAGATACAACGTCAAGATAGCTGCTATACTGGGGTCACTGGGGACACGTCCTCTGTGGTGTGAAAGGGACAGCGCCTTTGATGGACTCGAAGACTGGATAATTTGTTGTGAGAGACCCGCCTCAGAGTGCTGGGGTTACCTGCGTGGATCCCATCTGGGGATCTTCAGGAGGAACTGCGTGCCGTGTCAAGGGGACCCCTTGAGGGGATTTCGGAGCTAGTATACTCATCGGTGAGGGAAATCCGCAGGCTGCTGCGGAAAAATCAGGGAAACAATGCAGTCAAAGGAGCATTGTGATGGTCACCCTGGCAGAAGATAAGCTTAGAAAATAGCTCCAACGTGCTGCAAATAAAAGGGCACAGCCAGTGCCTGAACTGGACATATAGAAGTCAGGTGCTCCTTGTCACAGAGTACCTACTTGTTGCTGAGATAACTCTGGAGCAGTATTGAGAAGTCCGGCACTACCCCTTCCAAATGAACGAAGTACTGCTACTGAGTACCTGATAGTACCTGCCCATTTAAAGCACCGGGAATAGTTCTTGTGGGTCTGGACTGCTTTGCTTCCCACAACACAGACTGAGATGCTGACCTGTAGGAAAGCCCTCCTGGCAGTAAACAGAACAATGGCAGCGAGGTGTGTGGTGGCAGCAGTTAGATACCTAGAGCGACGAGTGTGGACTATGTTGGGGGCAGTACCCGGTGGTCTCTGTCAGACGTTTTGCAGACAATGTACTAGCAAACGAAGCTGGGTGAAGAGGCCCTGGCATACAATGTTTTCTTTAGTGTGCTGCTGTCCTTTGGTTCGGGCTGAGGCCGCAAAGCCAGCAATACTCCCAAGTATGAGAGACTCTGGGAAAGGGCACTATTGAGTAACTAGCAGTTTGGTTAACTATTGTATTTTCTCCTTTACGCTGTCCCCGTCCCACTTGAGAGCCAATTAGGCCTGATTAGACTAATCTCTTTAGTTAGCCGTTGCATCGTTTCAACTTGTTTTGGATGATGTATTGTTATTTTTTATATAACTGTGTGATTATTACTAGTAACCAGATTGAAACTAAAACTTAAAGCAAAGAAGTCGATTTTAAAGAAAGTAGCCGTAAAAAAGTTGTGGTTAACATCTAAACCTAGGAAAAACACTAAAATGTAACAGTAAAAAGTTGTATTTTTACCTCTGCGTTTGTGAAGGGTGTATGCATATGTAGTAAACCTTAACCCAACAACTGTTACTCCCTCCTTATCATTAACCTTTTTCCCTTACACATTGCTGTCACTGCCATGTTCAAGGGGCGGAGAAGTTAAGGGAGCACTCCGTCCCTCCACTCAAGATACTTTCTCCCACACCTTCTTCTTACCCAGTGCTTAATTTGTAAATAAAAAGGTGCCGGTGCCCAAAGCCCTCCTCTTAAACACGCGGCTGCTGCAACTAAATGTGTGAACATGGAATACTGAGGCTGAATAATCTTGAAGTCACCTCGGGCTTCTTCAATCCATTAACAGCCACTCACCGCCCCTTCAGCTCACTCTTGCAGCTTCCTGCTTTTCCTCTTTCTGACTCTTCTTCTTTTTTCTCTTCTTCTGACTTTCCCATGTGTCTTTTGCTCACAGTAAATGCTTGAGACACAAAACTAAGCGCCGGCCCTCAGAAATAAGTGCCGGTGCTCAGCACCGGAAACAACAAGAACAAATTAAGCACTGTTCTTACCCCATTACTGCTGCCAATAGTTACTCTTTTAATTACTATAGCGCTATCCCAGCCTCTAAACCGGACTTTCCTTTAACCCCTCCCTCACTTCAATCATAACTCTAGACCGGAGCCACTGGAAGTATGTGATTATGCTGTATTTTCCACACAATTAACGATATGCCGCTGTTGCCACATAATCCATCATAATCTGCAACTTTTAACAAAAAAATTGTTTCTAGCTCAAACTGATAAAAAAATACTAAAAACGGGATAACATGTTCCCGTGAAGTGGAAATCCCTTCCCGACAGTTGACTGGTTGTATTTCTGTTGCATAAAACTATTACAATACAATACAATATTGCTGCATTTGGTTGTTAAAGAAGAACTGATGAGGTAAATATTTTGGCCAGACAGTTTTACCATAAGTGAAAAAAGACAAAACAACTAAGCAATACTATCATAAAATGTGCTGCATTATTTCGCCTAATGTGTCTTTTCTTGCTGCATAATATGGCCAACCCTGCCGCATAATTCGGGCCTTCCCTGCCGGATAATTCCTGTGACCCTGCACTAACCCTTTCTCCAGCTGCAGCCACAGCACCTTGCCTCAACTGTTATCCAGTTTATATCGAGGGAGGAGAGAAAGTGCTGATAAGAGATAGGTTAGAAACACAGCTGAGGGAGGGGTGGGGAGAAAGATAGGACAGGTATGCTGAGTTGACATTGAGACAGTCAGGTAAGAAAGAGGCAGACTGGGGAGCAAGAGGGGTGGGGGACAGGTGAAAGAGACGAAAATAGGAACAGCACATTTGAAAAAGTTAGATGAGTGTGGGAAAGACGTGCAAGGTTTTATAAGGAGATCAATGACTATGACAGTTTAGATAGAGGGTAGGAGGATGCATAAGGGATGAGAATGTGACAGCAATAGGTGAGGAAAAGATGACAGAAAATAAAAAGACTGACAGTTAAGAAGCAGACAGATGAATAGAGTGTGACAACAGGCCAAAGGCAATTGGGGGTCAAATGACTTGGGATGTCACTTTGGCTACCCCTGGGATTTTGGTGCCTTGTCCTTGCTCAGACCTACATATTTTTAAATTCAATTTCTGCCTTTGCCGACTACAGCGTCTGGGTGTGGCTGTTCTATGCACTCATTATGTGTTCAATGTGAAAGGCAATAGGTCTTCCCTGAGCCACACGCTTGGGATGGATGGGACACAACACACACACACAAATATTGTCTAGTTTACAGCTCATGTATTAATAGAGGTGTCCCTTGGGCTCAGCACCAGTAAGCGATCAAACTTTATTAATTGTAGGTTTATTTTCCCTTATATGAAGGGGATTCGTGTACAAGAAAGGCATACATGGCACGATTTAAGCCTACATAGTTACATACAAACACAAAACGATGCTCAGTAACTTTTCTGAAGGGGAGGTTCATAATGGGAAAGGTTTGATAAGGTAATGTTATGTAATGTTTGGAAGAGGATTAACAAGTGACACGTTGAGGCAGCAGTATTAATTGAAGTCAGAGAGGATTCCTCTGGCTAATTGTGTATGACATCGTTTTTAATTGGCCTGTGCAATTACAGAATTTGGACCAACTATAAGCAAATCAGTCTTGGCCCTGTGCCAAAAGCAGCAGCAGTCGGATTCATAGTGCTGGGTCACTTCCCAAATGAATGGGATCACATGAAACTCCAGGTGACCTTGTTAGGTTTAAAAAATGGGGGCCATATTGAATCTTTATGGTGCAGGAAGCAAGGGGCCCAGGCCTGGAAAACAAACTTAGCAGGTAAAAAAGTGATTGCTGGAGATACATGAACTAATTTTGTTGTTTTAGCTCATTTCTGCCATTGTAGAGGGAAACAAATCAGAATCACATGTATTTTGACCCTGGCTCAAAAGACGCAGTTCAGGTGCTCAAAATGCTAGGCCAGCCCCCTCTGAATGGGAACGCAATTAATAATGTTCACTGTTCAGCCACGCTAGGAAAGGGACCAGCACAGTCTTTCTGTGCTGGGCACAAATAGAAAGCATGTCGCGGATGGTTCCCATGTGTACTGAAGTTAGCATCTGGGAAATATAGACACCTTCCAACGCAGGTAACCCTGTTACCTTGGAATTTGACAGCATAACTCCCTTTGTTTGTAGATGGTCAGAAGAAGGCACCTTCCATTGGCCATTTCCCACGTAATGTACATGACGTTTGGAAGGAAATGCCTCTTTTTGCATGATCACACCCAAAGTTTTGGATTCATGCTGCTGTTTTTTTCGACTCTGAGATTGCACCGAGGCCTTCTAACCAGACCTCAGTGACAGTGCTCCAACCCAAAAAGTCTATGTGTGATTGGTTTATACCCATTTGGTGTAGCTTTACTTACTTATAAGTCCCTAGTTTATGGTACTGGGGTACCCAGGGCCTGATCGTTAAAGTGTCCCACCAGGCCTGCAGCACTTATTTGGCCATCCTGGATGTGACAATGTGAAAACATGGCTCCCAGCTCCCACTACAGACTAGTAGAGCAGTTTTAAAGTGCTAACCCGTCTTTGCCATTTAAACTATGGAAAAAAGCCAAACCTCCTTTTTCAATATATATGTCTGCCCTTTAGCAGATCTATCGATTCCTAAGGCAGGGTGCTATATACTAAAAAGTAGGTTTGTATGTTTATATGTCCTAACAGTAAAACCCCCAAATTGTCGCTTTTAACGAGGAAAGGATACTAACCCTGTTGGTGAGTACAGGCTTACACACTGACAACACAGCTGTGCTAACTTCTGAATGGGACTATTAAAGTTGGTTCTTTAAGTTATCAAAATAATTTTACATGTATCCCAACTTGATGCCCAAAACACACGTAATGTAACTTTTAAAGAAAAGCAGCTTGAACAATCATACCCAAATGTTCCCAAGACCCTTGTGGAACGGGACAGGAAGCAAAGGAGCACTACAGATCTTTATGCTTTTATACGAATTGATGCATTCAACTCAAGGATTTACAAAACAACCATCTTATTCATATATGACCATCAGTTCACAGCTCTAACCAACAGTTTGGTGGCGTTCTCACATGAATGTCCTTTATGAGCATTTATAATTATTTGTATTCAGATACTCTCAGGAGAAGCAAGCTTATGGCCCCTCAAAATGACATCAGCTTCATAGGACAACTCATCCTTGACTTTCCAAAAAAAAACCTGAAGATCGGGAAAAAATACCATTCTGTAGGGCACTTATCCACGACACGTTTTCCAACTGTGTTCAATGCTTTCACTTTCTTTATGGCTAATTTCCAATCATTCTTACTCAGTCCTAAAACCTAAAGCATCATTTACCGATGGCAAAACACAGTTCTCAACACCACAACATTCTTCAACACTCTTCTTCACCTAAACCCACAACGGGTATGCTGGAAAGATAATCGGACCTGCAGTTCTCTTACCTGTGACGTATTCAATGCAAAATTTACATTTACATCACTTGTCTTATAATCTTATCAACCTAGAAAGTGCCATTTGCAGTGCCTTTAACTAACATTAGAAAAAAAGTCAAATCAAAGTTTGTGATCAGTTTTAACACTCTGCCTTCAATTACCCACATGCATTCCAATGCTTCTATCTTAATGGTAGAATAACTTTGTTCAAATACCTTTGTTCGGTAGCAGTTAAATCTCAGAGGCAAACACCAGTGTTTTTATTGCCCTTGCCACCTTTGCCCTTTTAGTTGAGGACTTCTCCTAAACCTACACCACTGGCATTCCCAGTGTGCATTCTCTGTCTTTCACAAAACGTTTTAAAGAGGGCGATTTAAGTTAGAAATCTATGCTCATCTCTCCAGTCCATTCAAACTTAGCATTTTCTTTTCAATAAGTTCCTCACAGAGACAGTTAAGGAGGAGTTTAACTGAGACATATCAATAAGGAATAGGGCCGCAGTTGCATACGTGAACTTCACAAATAAACAACACGATCTCCATTTTGGAAGCAGCCTACTGATCACATGACAGAGGCACAGTGCACCACTACCCACCTCGTGGATCCGCCCCAGGTCTCAGGCTGCTGTAGTACTTTCATAGGTCTGGATTTTGTCCTCCAGAGAAAGTAGTGGGTGCCATTCGAGAAAAGTCCCTCTGGAATGGCACCACTAGGCCCATATTTCGTAATGTTTCTGCAGAGAGCCTCTGGGCTTGTAGGTGGGAACTTCCAGGCTCATGCATCAATCCAATCCTTTTTTCCATCTCTCCAGGGCAGAAGGGTCTGCACTTTTCCATGCTTTAGCAATGCCCCTTTTGGCCACCACCAGTTCCAACTACATCATGACTGCAGAATATCTATCACTGTCAATATCTGTTGTAACATGGAGCAAAAATATTTGGGGGGAATGATTAGGATACGTGACAGATGACGGGCATGGAATTCTTCATAATTGATAAAGTATACCTTTTGAAATTGATTGTGGCAATCGGTTTGGAATAGAGAGGAGTGTATGTGTTATCCCATCCCCATTACAGAGGTGAGCGATCGGATAAGGTTTTCCTTACTCTGCCAAGTGTTGGACTGAATTTAGTATAGAATTTTTGATTTGTTCTTCTGTCTCCCCTGGTATAGGGAATATGTGATTTATTCGGCTGAGGTGATAGATGCACACCAGTTCTACCAGTTTTACCTTTGTCTCACCATATGATGAAATATTTTAGGTGAGTGGGGAAGTAATTATTTGTATAGTTTAGCACAAATGACAATTTTAAGGAATGCTGTATTAAGGTTGGATATTTTGTGTCCTTTTTCTTGACAGGTTACTCCTTTATTGTGAGTCCTGATGAAGACCTGCATTTGAGGCTAGAATTAGCCCTATTCCTTTTGCTGGGTCGAAATGTCGATGATCATATTAGACCTGGGTTGGTTCATGGAGACCACCAAAGGGCAATTGTGATTAGGACACTTTACCCTTAGGGAATGTAGCACATATTCTGTTTATTGTAGAATGGTTAACCAACAGGCTCCTGTGTACATAGTCTTTGTAGAGTATTTAAGATAGATTTTTTCACTTTTTCCTTCTTTTCTTTTTATTCACAAGCACTTTTCTCGTACACGTCCTTTATCCTTTTTTGCACTTTTGTCAGAGGGCAACAATATTTTAAAGTGTGATTAATTAAACTGTGTGATGATATAATAGTTAAATTTCATATTTGTATTTGAATTGGGCTATGGACATTTTTTAGCTAATTAATGCTATTTTGTGCTGCATGTATATGATTTCATTTACATTGTAGCTGATTTTTAAACTATAATTATTTTCCGTTTGGACCACTGTAGTTATGTATTGTAACATTGAGGACAGCAGGTTTGGGATCCTTCGGTAACCTTCATCCTTGCACCCGCCCCATGCATGCAAGCATCCCCCTTCCAAAATGGAAGCAATCATTCACATGCCCAGACTTTGTGTAACAGATTCCCTCGCTAAGTCCAACAGCTCAAAAAGTTCAGTGAGGTAATTGACTCTATTCTCCAGAGTCTGTCCTGCGTATAGTGGACCATGTGCAAATATTTAGGTTGGATGAGTCTAAATTGTAAGGCTATTGTTGACTCTCAGGGTTATGCTTGTACCTTCCTCCAGTCGTTGTCTGATAGCAATCCTAGGTCCTCAGCCCATGCTGCCCTTATTGGTCAAATGTGTCATTCGAATTAACCACCAGTGAATGATACATGTAGGAAATCTTATGTACAATCAGTTTATGGAGTAGAATCTAGGACCCCAATGGACTACAGTTCAGTAAATCTAACTGATCTGCTATGTATGGCCTAAGAGTATGCCAGACCTGTTGATCGTGAAAGAACTGCCAATGTTGCAGATCATATTCAGCCTGCAACTCTGCAAAGGATTTTAACATCAGGTCTGACATGAAATATCCCAGCTTGGAGGTTCTAATTGTATCCCAAGTCTTGAAGCCCTTGAGCTCTGAGACCTGTTGCAATGTGGTCCCAAACCACAGAGGAGACTCTCTAGTCTGATGCCCCAACCACTGAAGTGCCCCATGGGTATCTCTCCATGCTTCGAGTACCATCATTGTGGTCGGAAGGAGGGATCTGAGAGGAATCCACTGTAAAGCAAATGTAGAAGCGGTGTTTCATTCATTGCTCATCTACCTGGTGTGAATGCTGGGTCATCTGTGTTATCTAACCACCACTCATTAATAATTATTAGGTGAGACTCCGTGTAGTAAGAGGCAATGTCTGGGATAGCAATGCCCCATCATATGTATATTTATAGCATTTTAATAGTGCTATTTTCTGATTTTGGTGGATCCACAGGAAATCCTGTAGGAGTGAGTCCATTTTCCAAAAGAAAAAAACGCAGCAAGGGGGAAGGATAATTCTGTAGTTGATATAAAAGACGTGGCAGAACAATCATTTTGTATATGGAGTAGTGTCCCAATATGGACAAGGAGAGTGTTGTCCAGAACCCATGGTCAGGTGACCCAACTGAGGTGGTCCCATGATCTTTGCAATTCTCCTGTCATGTTTCTTAGGATTTGTAGGTCAGGCTCCCATTGTGAAGCCGGAGGGAAGCAATCTATGGGGCACACTCAGTATCTGGCCCTGTTGATGGTGAGTCCTGAGAATCTATTGAAGATTTGGAGAATCAGGATTCTCTTCATACTGGGAGCACATCAGAGAGGGAGCCTCCTTCTCTTACCTGATGGCTATTGTGACTGGTGGCCTGGTGGGGCATAAAACCTGACCGGTCTTCGTTGGGCCAGGGAGGGTATCATCTACATCAAATGACTGGCAAGTGCCTTGGTCCAGATTTAAATCTTAATATTCAAGAGGGAGATGGGGTGGTATGAAGAGCAGGTTTAGGTATACCCAATATTTCGGTCAACTGGAACTCAGGGGGCTTATACCCATCCTGTGGGCTGGGCTACAGATCTCAAACAGTGGATTGAGGAGTTGGGATTTATACATTTAAAAAAACTCCACCGGGTATCCATTGGGGCCCATGGTCTTACTAGACCGAAGTTAGGGGGTGAGTACGGAGGTCTGCTACAAATTCTCGAAGGGCAGATGAGTCTGCAGCTGGGAGTATAAGTCTGCATAATAGAAGTCAAAGCATCAAGAGATATCTGTGTCACCTGTCCTTCTATTACCCTCTAATAAAGGCAACAGGCTTGCAACGGGTAGTGTTAGTGCAAAACGTGTCTAGTTTTTGCTCACCTTATCTCCCCAGTGGTATAATCAGCACTGGGTAGCCAACCATGTAATTCTTGCCGTGTTTAGGAGGGTCTGCCAGAGGACTGTCTGTCTTTGTAAAGAAGTCCTAAGGGTGGAGGGTGGGGGGGACACCTAAAACTCCAATTGTAGGAAACGAGTCTTGGAGTAAGTCATCTTCTTCTGCTGTTGTCTATATTCCCCCATCAGATGTCTAATGAATTTCCCTCTTATAGTGGCATTGAGTGTCTTCCAGAGTGTCTCTGAGGCTTTAACCGAGCCCTTGTTTGCTACATGATATTGTTCAATGGCATTCAGGATATACCTCTTTGTCTCCACCTCTTGCAGTCACAAGGCACTCAGGAGCCATCCTGGACAAGACCCTAGTAGGCCTGAGTCTCAACTGCAATTCTACCGGGAAATGGTTGGAGAAACCTCTGGTAAGAATATGCATCCTCTCCACCCTGTGGGATTCAAAGCATGTCAAGAGAAAGTAGTCTAATAGAGAGAACACTTTGTGTGCCTCAGAATAAAAGGTGTAGCAGCGGTTTCAGGAATATAGGGCCCTCCAAGTGTCTGACACGCCCAGTGCTTTCAGAAATCTGGCCAGAGGTGGCAGGCCATGGGGCTTTCCTCTCACCTTACTGGCTATGTCTAGTCTCCACTCGACTACCCATTAGGATCTTCACCCAGTATCCCATCTGGAATTGTGCCACCAGTGCCCCAGTGACTCTAAGAAAGTCCATTGTGAGAGGTAGAGGGGGCATAAGCACTGAGGGCAGCAATAGGTTGGTCGAAGAGGAGCCTCTATATCACCATATACTGGCCCTAAATATAGTACCACACATGGTGACCTTAAGTGGCAGACGGCTATGAATCAATAAGGCCACCCGTGACTCCTGCATAAAGCCTATGTGCAGCACCTTTGAGTAGCTCATATGAGCCAAAAAGGGATATCTGGTGCCCACCAAATGTGTCTCCGGCAGGATATAAATGTCAGTGGAAAAGTACTTGGCCGCTCTCAGTATCGCACCTCTTTTACCTGGATTTAAGAGACCGTTAATATTCCAAGTCAACAGGCAAATATGGCCCCCTAGCCTTGTATCTTTGTGGCCAGTCATGTGAGAGAGTGGACGGTGGTCAGTGCTGGTTGTGAGCCTGTGTGAACATGTCTATTTTTAACAAGCTGTTATGTTCTTCTAAAGGCTTAACAAAAACTAGAATATCATCTTGAAAGAATGTAACTCTTTCTCTGTTTCCAAATAGATTTCCATTAACTTTTGAAAGATGTAAACCTGCCAGTCCAAAAAAGAATGCACAAATATCGAAAGGCGCCATGAAGTGTTAGAAATATGATCAAATTTTGAAAATTCAGAGCCAAGTCAATTTGATAGTATGCCAAACGCAAATACAAAGTTGAAAAGTATTTTATTTCTCTGTTTCAGAAAACAAATCTCAAATGTTTGGAAAGGGATGACAGTCAATTAAAATTTGTTTATTTAAAGACCTTAAATCAGAGCACAACCAGACTTAGCCTGTTTTTCAAACCGTCATAATGGGAGAGACCTACTCTAATGACTCCATGGGGTAAATTACTCTTTCCACATTCCTTTTCGCATTCCTTCCAACTATCTTTTAAGATAACTTTTTCCCTACACTTATTGGAACGTTTCTCAACTTGTCTTTCCCTGGTCTGGCCAATGACTTTATTTTGATCTCATGTGACAATCCTTCAACACAGTTAGGTTCTTTCATGAAAACTTCTTTCAATATTTCTAAAACATAAAACACATCATTACTTTCAGAAGATACCATAGAATGGGGGTGAGTATGTAATCCAGCCGGCAACCAGCCTGCATTCTCCATGCTTTTGCATTCTCGTCTTCAAGTAGTCATGCTGCTGCCCAGCTGTGGCCAAGTAAATCCACTCCACAACCCAAGGCCAGTTTTAGCTCTGGTGGCGCCCAGTGTGACATTGATTGTAGGCCCCCCCATGACAACCTCTGCCATGGATTCCCTCACTAACACCCTGGAACAGGGCCACTCAAGTCTCCATAACCACTCTCTCTCAGATGCAATTTTCATAGCCACTCTCTCTCAGATGCATTGAATTAGTTTTATAGCATCACTCATACCAGTGTAGGGTAGGGTGTCAGAGTACCGAGACAATCAATCCTGTGTGTGTAAATCAGAGTCTAGAAAATGTTTTGTAAGACAGGGGACTACAAGGTGTAGAAGTCACAGGTCATCCATACTGGTAGCTGTACACCGTATAATATCTTAAACACGTTTATTGTAGATACATCTGTCCCCCACAGGAGAACGTACATAGGACAACTCTCGCCGCAGTACTACCTTCCCTCAAACTCTTCAAAATGTTCTTAACCCCTTCAATAAAAATACATTCTGGAGGGACATCCTAATACATAACATCACAACACAAGGCAGTATAGTTTAAGAGTGCTTGTTCTGGAGAAGCACAAACTCAGAATTTAAAATGTAACAGCATGCCTGCGGGTTCTCTTTAATAATAAGAATTGACCTCTTAGCAAATCTATCTCCAGAAAGAATATTAATCACGGAGTTATCTTGACATATTTATTATTGCCTATAAATAGCTGGAGGCGAGGAACGCCGGCAGCAGTTGCTTTAAAAATTATAATACAGTAGCAAACACAACGCCCCCACCCGAAGTCAGTAACTGGTGCGGCCCTGCCACAACCACTGTGAATGCTCAAGAGGGGCTTATTCGCCTCCTGTGCTGGTAAAGTTTCAAGCACCACTGATTATTTGTAAGGGCATGCGCCCCCTCTAGTTCAGATGAAGCAGCTAGCCCGCCATGAGCATTGGAACACCCGTCAAAGCATAGATCATCATCAGGGTTTGCTAAGCATGAGCGCATTAAGGCCCATATTTATACTTTTTTTGCGCCGCATTTGGGCTGCTTTTTGATGCAAAAACTGCACAAACATACAAAATACTATTGTATTTTACAAGTTTGCGCCGTTTTTGCATAAAAAAATGACGCAAATGGGGCGCTAAAAAAGTATAAATATGGGCCTAAGTGCCACACTTCGACACAAGCTGCATCGTTTGAAATGATTCAGGCGGTCCATAAAACAAGCCAAAAGACCTATTGAAACAGGACCAAATGTTTATTAAGATCTTCCTGTTCGCAGTATTCCACACTTGAGTAAGCCTGCAATAGCAATTCGACTGCTTCAGTGGTTCTAAGTCTTTAACTACAGCATACCACCCCTATTCATCTGCTTCTGCATTACTTATGTCCATGGCTATCGTAAAATGCAAAGTTGCCATTAACCACGATTATTTTTTAAGCATCCTAGTGACTCTACCATAAAAAAGGGAACATGGTACAAACTTTTTAAATATATGCTAGCTATAAACATCAAGTCTTTTGATATTGAGTAAATTAAGCACTTTTAGTGAACTAATTAGTGAGAGAAGTTCAACATGATTTCGAGCCCTTGCCCAAATATAATCCGCCACAAAATACTGGAGCTGGAGATTATTATGAATTTGTTGAGGCTGTAGATTACCTTAAATTGCACTTCATTGATGAGCCAGACATCATAATGGAGAAACATAAATTCTACACACATGATCAGTTACCACAGGACCTATTGAATCTTACAAAGAAGCACTTATATTAGAGGTGAAATTGTGGTTGAATGCTAGGAAATACAAGAGCGGGGATTACGTCCCAAGAAGTCTATCTTCAAAATAAATCATTGTCAAAAGTGTGGAGAGATGTATTTGTTCAGTTAAAGAGTTTCCATAAGACAAATATTCTAGTGCAGATATTTGAGCTGGCAAGAGCGAATCTTCAATGGAGAGGAAAGAAGATAAATTCAAGTATCATGGCATCATATATAAATGATCCAGGTAAAACAAATATTTCCTGTTGAACAATAAGAACTGTCCGGCTTGTGGCCATGCATTGATGCAAGGGGCCCTGATATGCTGAAAATATCAATGTATTTAGAACCACTCTGGACTGCATCTAACTGACATGGGACACACATACAATAGAAGGAACAAAAACAAGGAATACAGACATCATCACATAACACGGGCATGCATGAGGGGCAGCGAAAAGCAGGTGCCTTCTGAGACACAAGTAAAACAGCAAGAAATATCAATAACACATGCAACCTAACACAACATGACATAATATAACATGTCTGACTCTCTTTAACATGGTAAGCATACATGCACTAAAAATATAAATGTGTAATGTATATCGACTACTAATCACAACAATGAATTTTCTAAATTGCTTAATAGCATATCTGCTTCCCCTAATCATACTGTAAGTTAGAAGTGAATGTGATCAACAATCATAAAATGTGCTAATTCACAAAGACAATTAAATAACTACAATGACGTTTAACTAAAATAGTGTCAAATAACCTTAATAGGATGTTTTCCTCTCCTTAATATATTGTAAGCTAAATTGCAATAAAGATGGCCTAATTCATAATTACTACTAAATCACCACAGTGGATTTTAATTAGGACATTGTTAAGTAGCTTGGGGCCAGATGTAGCAAGCAGTTTTGCCCATTATGTGTCTATGGGAAAATGTGTTTGTACAAATGGCCCTTAATAACAGATCTACCTCATCGCATGGTAGTGAAAATAAAAATAAATATGCAATATGGCTATAAGGGTGTCACCATGATCCGTACTCTTGTGATTTCGCAAAGTCTACAACCAAATACAACTGAGAGAGCATCAATGTAATCAGGGACTTGCTGTGTTGCCTAAGCAGGGTGCTTCTATGTATACTCACTAGATACACTGACCATAGAAATATAAAACCAGAGACCAAGGGGAATAACCACCAGTCTTCTGCGCCATTGCTTCAATGACATCCTTAGAACATGGAGTGTTTATATGAAACAAATAATTATGTAATAAAAATAAAATCTCAACAAAGCTTCCTCATAAAGCAATCATGTCAAGTTAGGGAAGAACATTTGGCTCTATCATGCCTTTCCTCACTTGGTATAAAAAAGCTCATGAACATGGTCAACGTGCTGTCCATATTTCTTGCCACTACTCAGTGGTTCATCATCAGACACCCTGTTGTCTGAAGAATCGATAATCCTTACTATATGCAGCATGCTTGAGGAGGTGGGTCCTGGGCAGGAGCATACTTTGAACCTGGAACACAGCCAGCAACATCTGTCTCCAGCCTACATGGTGCATTCCACAGCCCAGGCCGTTTCATCAGTGCCATTTTACCTTGGTGGACCATAACCAGATCGGTCTCTACGTAGGCTGAATTGAGGCATATCTAAAATCACCCTTGACCTCTGTGTTTGCATTATGATGTCACAGCAGACCTCCAACATGACTCATTAGGCTTCAGTGATGCAGTTTAGTGTTGTACGTGACTGAGTCTAGCCTCTACTACTTTTCTTAGTGGGTGGCAGCAGGAACACCGCAAAAAAATAATAATCTGCAAGCATTGCAGGATCCGTGGCATGATAATAACATTTATGTTTTTTGTTTAGAATGTTCTTTTTCCCGTATTTTCTTACCTAGGTTCTTAATGGGTTTTTTGAAAATCAGAATTCTGAGTATGAAAGTGGATTTTCCTAAACTATATCTCAGATCTATTTTGCTATTTTTTTAAAAACAAATCTTGGATTTTGCTGTTTTTTTTTTTAAATGATCTTCTTTGTGGTTTGAAATCTCAACACTTTTAGCCAGTAAAGACATGGTTTCTCCTTAATCCTTCATAATTTGGGGATGAGCCATGGAGCCTCTAAATTTCAGGTGGGGTTCTAGGTGAAAAGGTTACTTTTTGTAAATACACTATGACTATTCAGTAGGATTCTATTTCTCTACTCCATTTTGGAAATCTGCAATCCAAAAATGAATTCCATATTAACTGTTCTCAATTTGTATTAATAACTGTGGTTCTTTGCCTATTGCTATCTCTTGGGGCACCCATCAGGGTTTCCGCCATCCACCCATTCTTTTTGCAATTGCCCTAGAGACCCTGGCTGACAAGCTTTGGCAGCACTATTCTGGACATGGCCACTGTTGTATAGCCAGATTAACACTGTATCTAAGGAAACAAAGTGAATATCTAAATTCAACAATGTTAGAATTCCTGCTATTTGTAGCTCTTTCTCGAGTGAGTATCAACTGGTGTAAATCCCTCTTTTATCCCCTTCCAGGTAGCACAATCAGATTCACTCCAGATTCTCTGCTTTTGTGGTGTGAGGGCTCTCAAAAGCACCTTGGAAATTAAGTCAATTGCAATTCGAACTTAGGGCCTGATTTAGAACTAGGTGGACGGATTGCTCCGTCACAAGGATCACAGATATCCTGTCTGCCGAAATATAAATCCTATAGTATATAATTGGATTTAGATTCTGGCAGATGGGATATCTGTCACTGTTGTGACAGAGTAACCCGTCTGCTGAGTTCTAAATCAGGCCCTTAATCATTACGGAGAACTACTTGGTTGCCAAGCTATATGAACAGACACCCCTCTGGTCATCTCTCCTGCTGTCTATTGTGGGATGGATCACTTTAATGAAAATTATTTTCCTCCCAAAGCTGCTCAATTTTTGGTGAATATCCCCATTTCTCTGAACAAATCCTCCTTATGCACTCTTATATTTAAGATGATTGAAATAGAGTGGGCTGGTGGACAGCCAGAACTAAGTGAGAGACATTGACACTACCCTTCCATTATAGCAGATTTGAAGCCCCTGATGTTTTTGTGTGCCAAGGCTCACTTTGCATGCTATTGGTTAAACTCATATACTTACCTTCCTCATACTGCTGCTGAACTAGAGAATGTAGCCCCTGTACCAATCTGATCACTCTTGCAATACTGCTGGCTGCACTGAATTGTGCGATGTGACAAAATATACTCTCCTGATCTTCCTATGGCGTTTGGCATGCTGCTTCCAGTCACACGTGAAGTAAGAGTGATTTCCCAAATGCACTCCCTTGAACTCTTGACATGGGGTACTCTGTACGGAAAAGGCAGCTTGAAGACCCTGGTAGATATGAGGGAAACCTCTTTGCTCCCCTTTTGACATTTTCTTCTACTGCCGTTTCCTTAATGCCTGTGGCTCCGCTTTTCAGTCCTCCTCTTTGGAGCCAGCTAAATTTAAAACCCCTAACAAACTTACAGCAAGGTCATCTAGAAGGCAGCTTGTCTCTCTCTTATTTCATTCTATACTAGATTAGGCCCTAGCACTGCCTCCCTGGCCAGGGTGGGTGGGTGACTGAGATGGTGAGACACTATCCAGTCACATTTAGAGGTTCTGTCGCACTCACACTATCTGCTCTCTCAGACCTCTAGGCTTTGTATTATTAATTTCAATTCCTTCATAGAGGATATAACACCTGTTTGAAACTTTGGAAATGTAGCCTTTGAACTTCTTCAAATTATGCTACATGTGGTGTGCCAGAGGTGGATTTTCTGCACCTGGATGGTAATGTGACCTTGTTTGGGCTTTTTGAAGTTAGGTTGTGAGTGCCCTAGATATCATGGTGGGGTGTGCAATTCCTTTGTACCTGACGATTATTGTCTTGTGCTGGGTGGTCGGGGGGCTTCCCTCTCTACATAAAAATGTGTGGTTCTTTCATTTTCGATGGCTAAAAGATTGGTAGCATGCAACTGAGGCAAACACAGAGCTCCCAAATTCAAATCATGGCTCCAATTGCTTATTGTCTGTTATGTTCCATATGAACTATATTCTGACCTTCTCGCCCCTACATCCAGTCCCAGAGATATATGGTCACCTCTGAAGTCTCATCTAATTAATGTCCATGTGTGATCTAGCTAGCTGGCTTGCTTTCTTTTGAGACAAACTATTGCCCCCACAAAGTTTGTTGCAGATACTTTCTTAACTACAGGTGCTATCCTTGGCGTTATGATTGATGGGCTACAATGTTGTTGTGTGTGACTACTTAGTGGTGTGCATATCGCTATATTATTGTATTTCAGATAACTACTAATTGGTTTACTGTCATTTAATAGAATAGAAGAGTTTTTCTTTGACCTGTACTACAATTGTACTACCAGTTCCTGCAGTTATCCAACTCCAATATTTCACAGACTCCGTATATACCACTCCCCCTCTAATCCACAAACTCAGGAAGTTTCAGTGACCAACCAAATTCTGTGTTGCAACAAACAAGAAGGGGTGGCTTTGCAGAAATTAAGGGCCTGATGTATATATTGGCAGAGATGGTAGTCTGTCACAACAGCAGTGGAGTACTCTCCCCAACAATATAGTAGTCTGCCCACTGTGTTTATATGCCAGCAGACCTTAGGGTCAATCACAGCCAAGACTACTCTATCTCTGCCGTGATGTATCCCCTTCGACAGCCCTAGACAATCAGGGCTGTCGAAGAAATGGTTACATGTCGGCCCAGCGAATTTAGATGGGCAGATATGTAGTCATTTTTAACTAACTGTTCATTATAATGCTCCCCGTGCGATAGGAAAAGCCTCCAATGGCGAGGGGAGCATTACTTTTGTGCGTTTCAAATAAGAAATCCTGAAACTGGATTTTCTTTTTGATAAAAAGAAAATAAAACTTTTTGCTATAGGGCTGCGTACTTCTGATGCAGCCTAGTAGCAAACAATAAAATGCATTGACAGGAATCGCCATGACAGCGATTCCTGCCAATGCCTTTATAAATGGCTGTCAGGTAGGCGCCATTTATAAATCTGGCAGGGAGAGTAAGCTCAGTCTAGCGAACGTAAAGTCCTCCTCTAGGCAAAGGGAGAATACTCCGTCCGGCAGAATGTAAATCGGGCTTTAATTATGTTATCAATATAGGTATACTATGTACTCCCACTTGCATGTGTTATAAAATAGCAGGAGGCATGTACTGATATTTGTAGGGTTTTATTGACAAGCACAACCCAAGCTTGGTCATCCCTGGGCAGCCAGGAAGTAACTGACAAGCCACTGTACTGTCACGCTCAAGTATCAACAAAGAATCACACTAACATTCTAATATGACAGGAAGCATTGAGGGTGCACCTAAGTCATAGGTCATAATGGTATGTCAGCGGTACCTTAATTTGGGCATACTTTCCTGCAGCTTTGGGAATTTTATCAACTGTGTTGATTTACTGTCTGATTATAGGAGATTTATTAAATGTCTAGTTAAATAATAGTTCATGTTGGTTTAAAGTCAAAGTAAAAAGAATTAGATCCTGCTTGAGAACATTGTAGTGTACTATATATACAGATGTGTATTCCTTTGCCGTTTTTCGTTGAGCTGGGAACTTTGGCTAGCCGGAGCACAGCCTACACAGATGTATTCTAGGTAGCAGCATTAACCTGGTAAGATAGCTTTGATGCAATGTTGTGCGTGTGACTGTGTTGTATGTTTTAGACCGTCATTCTTTGTGTGGTTCTAAGGTGTGTTCTTGTGGTGTCGGTGGAATACTGCTTTATTGTCATCTACATGGTTTTGGTGCCATGCGGTGTGCCTGGGTTGCAAGAGGTTCTATCTAGCTTGTTCTATTTTAGAAAGGCAAATTGTATGTGTAATTGAGACAATGCTGAGCAGTGAATATTCTTGGGTGGAAGGGGCTTTGGGGTGTCAAACGGCTACCAATTAAGGCCTTAGGCATGGTGTTGGGTGTGTGTGTTGAGGTCTCTCTAATGTTAATCCATGGTCCAAGAGAGCTGCACGCCTGTGAGGTATTTGTGTACATGGAGGAGAGAAAACAGAGCAGGGAAGAGAGGCAGAGTTACAGAGAAACATACAGACAGGGATTAAATATTGGGAATCCATTATCCTTCCACCTTGTGATCATGAAATGATCCCCTCAGGACCAGTCTCTTCATGAATGTCCAAGAGAAACCGTGCACTTTGTTTTGGTGAGGCCCTGGGGGGCTGAAGACCTGTCTATGACCCCAGTAGAGGTGAGTGGTGGTGACAGATTTGACAAGTAGATAAAAAACATACTGGCTTCTGGGATATGGTGGCTGTTGCCAGTAATATGTCTGCTGTAGAGGTAGGCAGGAGCCAACGGGCAGATGAAGAGTGTGAGCAGAAAGAATCCTCTACTGGGAACCGAAATAACATGTGTACGTGATCCAAGAATCCTGATGCTCTGATGAAAAAAAACAATTCCAAGTGTTGGCAGCATTGGCATGCTTCTTTGAACAAGGGGATATTCATGGAACCGCAGTCTCCAAAGCTAGGGGTACTCTGAAATAGCAGCAGGCATGATATATTACGGGCTAAGTGGGGGAAATAAGTACCTTGACTCCTAACTTATGTCCAGGGACACACAATATTGAAATTCCAAATGCATAACTTAAGAAAGATAGAATATTTTTTGTTTTACTTTGACACTGTTATCTGGTGTATTTTTGTACTGTGTGTAAAAGTGCAAAGTCTGTATTGTAAATCACTCTACCAAGGCGTACAAAGTCTGGTACAATCAGTTATTGTACATAGATGAAATGACTAGTTAAGATCTACCACAGCGGAGAGTCAACAGAGGCAGACTGGTCCAAAAGGAATTCTGTAGAACTAGTTTTTGGACAGGTCAGTGTCTCCTAAAGGCCCAAATACCTGTGGCCAGAGTGAATACCTTATCCAGATTTACAGGCCACAAACTCACAAAATGGTGGGATTGGTGGGGTGCAGTTTGTTGCGATCTCTAAAACCTTCCAATAGGCCAGATTATCTCTGATTAAGAAACACTCTTCCTTCAGGAAACACATAGTAGTGTCAGTATCATTTATTCATATATCTTATTTCTTTATCTACAGACTGATCTGGATATATCCTATGAGATGAACTATAGCAGCAACAACTTCACATATTATGGCTATGTCTGCCCTGCTTTGGAATCCACCACTCTGGAAAGCAGCTCCAATTTTCTCTCCTTCCAGACGCACTTCATCCTCTGCGGCTACTTACTGGTCTTCATCCTGGGTGTGGCAGGGAATGGGCTAATGCTGGCTATCCTCATGCGCTACAAGCATGCACGCCGATTGACTGAGAACTACCTGCTGCACTTGGCCATAGCCGACCTTCTGCTGCTTCTCACCTTCCCCTTCGCCATGGTTGAGGTCCTTTCTGGGTGGATCTTCGGTGAGTTCCTCTGCAGGACAGTGTACTCCATCCACAAGGTCAACTTTTACAGCAGTAGCCTGCTCTTGGGCTGTATCAGCGTGGACCGCTATCTGGCTGTGGTACACGCTGTGCACACCTATAATAAGAGGAATCCTGCCTCTATCCATCTGACCTGCTTGGTGGTGTGGCTTCTGTGCCTTCTGCTAGCAGTACCATCACTCATCATGCTGGAGGTGTCCCATGTTAATGTCGGGGTCAACATCAATGGCAGAATCAATACCAATGGTAGCAGCAACCCAAGCTACAACTACAGTAGGTGTGTCTACTCACAGTTCTCATACAGCAGCAGATGGTGGCATGCCAACCGCTTTGTACATCACTTGGTGGGCTTTATGGTGCCGCTGTTGGTGATGAGTGTCTGCTATGCAGCCATTGTGCGGGCACTCTGCAGATCACAAGGCTTTGGGAAGCAGAAGGCGGTGCGAGTGGCTCTGGTCATCACTGGGGTCTTCTTCCTCTGCTGGACCCCATACAACATTGTTATCTTCCTGGACACCTTGCTGGAGCTGGAAGCATTGCAGGGCTGCAGCCTGAGCCTATACCTTCCCAGTGCCATCATTGTGACAGAAGCACTGGGCTTCCTGCACTGCTGCCTCAACCCCATCCTCTACGCCTTTATTAGTGTCAAATTCCGTCAGGAGCTCCTGAGGGTCTTGGGACAGATGGGCTGCCTGGGTCAAAGGGGACTACAGAAGGTGCTTCAGATAAAAAGAAGAAGCAGTGGTACTGACTCAGACAATGCCACCTCAGTCTCCACCTACTGAGGTTGATCCATCGGGGAGGTCATCCTTCGGTCAGACAGACAACAACCACTGCTTTGCCAGGAATAATATCTATGGATTCATGGGAAGGGAGTCCTGGAGTTTCTGCCAGTACTAAAATCATGTGTGTATAACTTGAGCGGAGACAAGACTGAGGCAGAGGGAGACTGAGGCACAACTTCATAGCCCTCGCCATTACACTGAGGAGGTTCTTGGCACTTATCAGGCACCTAAAAGCAGGTTCCACACAAACACAGCACCTTACAACTATGCAGATGGAGCTATAATCCTATTGTGTGATCTTCAAGCTCCTGAGTTGGGGGGTTAACTCTACAATGTATTAGAGGCCCATTAGTTATGATGTAGCCTCACTTTTTATGCCGAATGCCAAACTGTATGTGTTTATGGATGGCTCAATATATTCAGTTCACGCATCTGTCTTTTTACTTAAAACATTTCTGCTAACAAACAGGCCGGACAAATTTGGGGGAAATAACGGCCACCCAGTTATATTACCTGGTTGTCAATGGAGGCTCACCTTCTATTGCTCAAAACAGATGCTAATTTTCAAAAGTGAATCTAACAGAGAAAGATGGTAATATAGGAATTAGCAGATCTAAAGACAGTCATGCTTCTGTCAAAAAGTAGGCATAGGTATAAGAGTCTGTTTAAGTCAGAGTATATGTGTTTGAGGAGGGAGTAAAGGGCAAAACCTTTACTTTGTCTTTAAATCTGGCAACATTGTGGATGAGAGACTAATGGGTGGTCAGCTTTCTCCAAAGTTCCCAATTTAATCTTCTAAGGAGCTGGGAATTACCGAGATGCCAAACCTTAAGTTCCTTATCTCTGTTATTTTTTCAATCAGCCAAGAGGGCAGTCTTAAATGCCGGTTAGAATACAGGGGTGTAGTGTAGAGGGATAGGGCCCCCAGTAATGTTAGGAGCAATTGAATTGAGAGGAAGATCTCCATGGACAGAGTGAAAACTAACACTGCAGTCACTTGACTGGCTGCACTCCACATTATAGCAGGTGGAAGGCATGGCCAGACACATACACTGATTCCCTAAACAGGGGGTTTCTTCAGGCGTGTGTAGTGAATTATACAAGGTTAGGGTAGCTAGGACGTTGCCGCGATGTTGTTAGGACACGCATTCCAGCCCTGCAGCATGAGGTTGTCTGTAAGGAAAAGGAGAAGATTTATATATATTATTTTTAAGTAGGTACTTGCGTAGAGAATTATAGGATGTGAAGGTACCTAAGATGTTGCAACCCTATATTTTCGCCACTGGACACCTTTTCCTGCCCTTAGCATGGGAAAATGTCAGAAGGAAAAAATAAAAAGTAGGACAGTGCCAGTAAAGCAAGAAGGCAGATAAGCTCTCTCAGACATGGAGCAAGAAGTGTTAATGAGAGTATATCTTGAATATAAAATACTACAATAGTACACCGATTTCTTTAAGCTTCATTTGAATAGAACCAAGAAATCAACACTGGTAATCACTTAGTAAAAGTATGAGACATGCATGTATGTAGAATACAGCTAGCTTGCAAATTACTTGGACTGTATCTAGCCTAGAAGTGCATATCATTTTTCACACGTTATTAATCATTCAGTTGCTTCTTCAGAGGTCCCACAAAATTCAGACACTGTCCACTCCCTACCAAAATATCTAAATTTATAATGTCCTTTTAAAACGATATCGCAGCCTTGCTATAAACTACTGTTGACTTCCTCCACTGCTCTTGGGTGTGCTTTATACCTGTCCAGGAAGGTAAAATTTGAGGCCGTGGGAAACACCATAACCATACAAACCATGGCCACACTGTCTGAGACTGCGAGCACGTGACGTACGTGTTCTGTTATATGTATGTTTCTAATCGTACTGAAATGTTTCCTGAACGAACTGCTCCCTTCAGATAAATAAGTGTATCAACCCACTTACACATACATATCCCTCCTAGATAGATACAATAGAGTGCTTAGAAGGTCTTGTTTTTGTTTGGTGAATTTATTTCAACATGAATGCAGTTCATTTAACTACTCTGTTTCACTAAACGCTTTTCCAGGTCAAAAGGTCGTCGGTGGTGGTTGGGGATTGGTGGGTTGGGGGGACATCAACAGGGAGCTAGGGTTCTGCTTAAGTGTTAATTTTTCATTTCAGTGTTATATAAACCAAATGCTTAGCTTGTGTGATGAGAAGTATGTGTGTGATTTGTTTTTATTAATAAACAATCGTTTGCCTCGTTTTAAAAAATCCTGGTCTTTTTGTTTTTTAAGCTGGAAAAGGTGGTGGGTATCTGCATTTCCCGCAGGGGCTCGCATCACGCTGATGACCAACCCACAGGTTTGTCTTTAGAGCCTGGTGCATGGGACAGATGAGTGATGCAGGAGGAAACGCAATGAGCTAACACAGGCAGGGACCAGGAGAAAGCAGAGGCTCTCACAGACAGACGGGTTGTCACCTGGTGTTGGCTGGTTTACAAGAGGACGCACTAACAGGATCATTGGGGATGGTGGAATGATGGGATGATGGGCTGTATTCAGTGTATTTTAACGCTCACACATGCAAAGTGGAAGTTAACTCTCTTGAGCAATTGTTATTGTTTACCTACCAGGATGTTTTTAGCTTAAATGGGCAAAGTGAAAGTAAACTCTCTTTAGCAATTCTTATTGTTTATCTATTATGATGTGTGGGTTAAATGTCTACTACATATACCTGGTACTGTTATTTAGTAAATGCTAAAGGAAAATGGGCATAGCTTTGATATGCATGAGGGATAACGGGTGTTCCATTGCCATGGAATATATTTAGGAAAGTATTAGCATTGTTCCAGGTCAGAAATGGGAATAGGGCTATTCTACATAGGGATGATGGGCATTAAATGGCCATCACATATACCTCATACTGTTATTTCATAAATGTTGAAGGAAAATGGGCATAGCTGTATCCTGCATGAGGGGATTATGTGAGTCACATGGCCTTTGAATATATCTGGAAACGTACTAAGGGCCAGATTTATACTTTTTGTCGCAAAACTGCACTAACGCAGTTTTGTTTCAAAATGTTTAGTGCTGGCTAGCGCCATTTCTTAATGCCACATGTGGGCCATATTTATACTTTGACGCTGGGTGGCGCTAGGAATAGGTTAGAGTCACTTTTCCTGACGCTAACCATTGCGCCTTGTCGTAAGGCAAAATGACGTTACTCAGGAAAAATGATTCTAATTCGGTTTACGATATGGAAACAGGTCGCAAAACAGATATGTGCAATTTTTCACTGCAACAGTGTCAAAAAGCGATGCAAACGAAGCAAACTGTGCTAAGGAGCCCCAAAATGGATCCCAGAAGCCAGGAGAGACCCCAGGGAGACCCCAGACAAACAGCAACCAGCCAGGAGGACACAGACAAGACCCAGGGAAGACAAGAAGAAGAGGAAGTGTTGTTTCAGCGCAGAGGAGCATGAAATACTGGTGAGAGAGGTGACAGAGCACCAGCATCAACTCTTCATCACCACTAAATTGCTAATTGGGAGGAGAGAGGCAATTTGGCAACAGATTGTGGACAAGCTTAAAAGTGTGGCAGAGGTCAGGAGAACTGTCACTGAGTGCAAGAAATGCTGGCATGACTGCAAGCGGAGGACAAAGGAAAAAATGGCAAGGCACAGGAAGGCCGCACTGCAGACCGGAGGTGGGAGTCAAGCACCGCAAGAGGACTTGGACGAGATGGAGGAGATGGTTGCAGCCGTCATGCCTGAGGAAATCATCACTGGTATCTCAGGACAGGACAGCACAGACTACCAGGAAACAACACAAATGCAGGGTAAGTTGCATGGGGGACCAAAATGCCTAAATGTCAAGTGCATGAAGGGGGAGGCACATACCTACTACACGATGCATGTCAGCCATGCAAATCAGGCAGTGGAAAGGGCAAAGGGGCACGGCACGAGACTCCCTGCACTGCCCATGCCAGGTGCACGGGCTGTGCAGGGGCATCCAGGGGACCAGCACAACACAAGACCAACTACCTTTGCATGGGGGTACACTGCCATACCAAGGCTGGTGGAAATGCTGAAGCAGACCAGGAGGGTAGGGTAGAATGTAAAACTGGTCTGGTGTCACAGGACAGCTGGTATTGTCATAATGGAAACTAGAGGACAATGCCCAGTCTCAGGCCATTGGCTCAAGCGGCATTCACCATTGACAATATTTGCCACCACTACCTGTGCTGTGTGCGCTGGTCAATTAGGAAATGGCAGTTAGGTGCCCACGGAACAAACACACTCGATATGAGGGTTCAGTATGACTACATGATCAATCCCCATCAATCCCTATCCAAGTGCTACTTCTGTCAACTGGTCATGTCCATAGACTTAATAACCATCAGGCACTGTCACATACATAAAGCAGTAATCTCTTACCCATGCTGCCCATCCCTGGGTTTACCTCTGTGCCTGTGTCACAATAGCTGCAATGCCACCATGCAACATCTCAGGTATCATAGTGCTAAGACAACTGCATTGAGGGGGAGGACATATGTGTGTAGGAAGGCAAACACACCTGCTCTCACAAGCGGAAATGGAACTCTGCCAGGTCTATCAGTGCAATGCAATGTAGCACACATCCGCAAACATCAACATGAGAAACTACCAATGGTAACACCTGTGTTGTCTCAAGGAAATGCCATGCATGGTGTGGTGCTAGGTCTCAGCACCGCATAAGTGTATGTGTAAAATGATAGACTGGGTCTGGGCCATATTGTTATGTCTGGTGCTGTGGCATCAGCACACGAACAATCATTGCAAGACCTCGCCAGGCAAATGGAAGCAGAAGGAGGGTTGATGGGGACAAGAAGGTGGCAAGCGACAATTTAGACAGAGCCCCCACCTAGAAGATGTGACGCAGACAATTGCCCAAACTGCCCACACTACATGTGACATGCAGGTGGGGCATAGGGCTGACCGACTGCAAACATTAATGACAGGAACAATGCATGGGAACCAAGATGACAATGTACCACCAAAAGGAAGTCAGTGACATCACATTACAACTGACACAACACAGGCACACTAATTGTACAATATCTCATTGCAGAGGATGGTGGTTCTCCTGTGGATCAGCCTGTCCTGGACCACCCTGATGACCTGTGCTTGACAACATGCCAATGTTGCTACAGTTGGTGACATGCACTCTTCCCCGACACACTGTTAAACTTTCCACTATGGACTGCAATTGTCTCTCACTATTCAATTGGCAATTCATGTTCATCTGCACTGAACGACACTGCACCTCAGCATGTCCAATGACAAGTCCCTCAACCTTGCACTTTTGTTGCGTCACAATAGAATGCTTTACACTAATGGGGTCACAGACCTGGACTATGTAAATATTGCACTACAGCACTTTAAAATAAACAGCACCTACACACTCATTTTGACTCTGTGTAATGTGACACATCTACTTTGCTGGAGATGTGTGATGCGTGTAACATGTCTATGGTTACAGAGTGTGAATACCAGAGTGCAGAAATAATGTGGGCAGATATATACGCACAAGGTATCTACAAGATGAACGTCAATGCTGGCCACATCCCCTACAAACAAGTCACTGTGTATGTGACATTTGCTTTAAAACATACATGCCTCACCCACAACATACAGCAGGAATGGCTGTGTACGAGTGCTCGGACAATAACGTCAGCTGGGAGTACAAGTAAAACACATTGGCGTGAAATTTGTATACTTGACCTCATCTGAAATTGGCACTACTCAGTTGAGCAGTGTTCACATGAACTTCAGGCTGCAGGCAGATGTCTCACAGTGTCCAGCATCACGACACTGGATGAAAACAATTATAAACTAAAAAGCACAATTACCTGTCCAAAACATGGGAACCATAGTCACGTTGAGTGGTGGGTACAATGGATGGCAGATGCATTGAGATTTAGATTTGTTGTAGCTGCCAATGTGACAGTTCAGTTGGAAGTGGGAATTAACATGTCAAGAGAGGGATGTGGATGCAGGACGGAATTCACAGGCCAACAAACAATTGGCAATGTACACTCATGCAAAGACCCTGAGCCCCAAGCATATGACACATGCAGTAAGGGAGTACCTACATTTTTAATAAATATGTACGGAACAGAACTTAAAATTATGTAACACACCTACTACTGACCTAATCTATCCTAACTATACATTACCCACAACTGGCACTAACTACCCTATGCTAAGCTTACTTTCCACATTTAACAACACCCTCTAAACATCTGTCCCCTCACCCCACCTTATATGACGGGACACATGCAGGACAACATATACTAACCTTAACATATACTACCTAATGCTAAACAAATATATAAAAAAAAATTGTATTTAAAAAACAAAAATCATTTTTTTTAAATACACAAAAGTTCCAACATTAACCGCCACCCACCCACCCACCCACAAACTAACATGTAATAATATGAAAAACCCCAAACCCACTTATCCTATCTAAACAACTACCCTACTCTAACCTAACCTATCACTAAACCCCAGAAACCCACTACAAAACTGGATGAAGAATGAGGAGGGATGGGACTCAATTAGAGGTGAGGGGAGGCAAGAGTTCACAGGTTGGCCCTCCTCAGTGTCTTTTTAATTGTCTTCAGTCTCCGTGTATTTTTGTCCACCTCCTTCTGAATGGTGTCAAGCTTTTTTAACACATCATTCGTGTCCCTCTGGAGCTCGGCAATTGCGGCCATGTCCATTGCAGCAGGTGTGGTGGTTTGTGGTGCAGAGGTTGACGGTGCAGCAGGTGGGGCAGGTGTGACGGAGGCCTCTGTGGTACTGTGTGTAGTTGTGGTGGTGGCTACAACCTTTGTGGCCAATGCCAGTCCCCCTTGGCTGAAAGCCCGCCATTCCCCTGTGGCTTGCTCTCTTTGATAGTGTCTTGCCATCTTTCGGTACCCAGACTACACATCCAAAATGTGTCAGTATATCACTGCCCGCTTCTGGAAAGCCCAGATTTCTGCTACATCCATGTTGGCAGCTGTAAAAATTAGACAGGCAACCATCATTCTCATCATTGTGTGATGCATGTGTAGATGATAATCTAACACTCGGCCTCAATTTGCACATGCAGTCCAAATCATAGTCCAGATAATACAATGTCCCTGATGAATGGAATGGCAACACTGCCTACTCATCATGTCTTTTACACCACAGCAAAGCACAAACAGAGTTGGACCAAATAAAGTGATCTGTGCATTGATGTAGTGCAATGTGTCACAATGCAAAGGCAGCAACTACTTCACATGGGCTAGGCCGACTAATCTTTATCATCTGAGTCAACTTCAAAGCACATAAGACCAGTGACTTGTAGATGTAATTGGCAGGATGGTATGCAGTTGCTAATCATAAGGAGTCAGTGTTTGGGACACATGCATGCTTGAATGAGATGACTGTCATCTACACTGTGACCATCACATCTACCTAAATATACGTTGTTCCCCTATCCCTGGGCCTCATCGGGGATGGGCATGCAATACATCATCACAACTGTCGAGGACAACCATGAAGACATGTCCACTTCTACATGGGTTTAATGAGTGGAACATATGTGAGGAGGGCTGCCACCTAGGGATAAGGTATCTATAGGTCATTCACATCTACATTCATGTGTCTAGTTGTGGACAACCATTCACACCTGATCTGCCAACACAATTCATGAAACACCCACATTGATGCCAGCACACGTCTGGCCTTGACCCGCATGCACGTCTATTGCATACCACATAAGTGCCATGTAAAAGGAGTACAACATATGGGGCTAGATGCTGGGGGAGAGTTACCCATACAGTCCTACATGTACATTACAATACAGGGATGCACAATTTTATGTGGAAAACTGATGCATCACTGTGTTGTGAGAATTAGGGTATGTCCCAGTGCCAATATACTGACACTGGAGGACTTCCAAGTCACATGTGAGCCTACATATGGCTAGTAATAACCTTATTCACACGCTGCTGCCTAATGCGCAGCACAAGACTCCCAAGATATGACTCTCTGCCTGTGAATGTCTAACCCTTGCACGGAACACTATGTCAACCTCCAGTCAAGCAATATATCAGATCACATGCCAGCTCATCATATCTTGCAATAAGTGCAACACACAGGAGTCACTCACACAACAGCTGCAATAACTAAATAGGACAGGCATTATCACACCTAGTTAATACGTCAGGGTCCTGAAATCGAGCCACTTCCCCAATGGTATAGGGGGCAAGTCCACCTGTAAGACATGGAAAGGAAATATATGCTCAATGTCAGATCACTGTAAAAACGTGTGGACAACGTATCACAGTGTGTAACATTTTACATGAGTGAGCTGGTGATCCTGCATGTAGACAGTCCACTGCAATACAAGTGACTCAGGTATTGTGGCTTGTGTATCAAGGGACACTGAGTTACTGTGTGATGGATATGTGGCTCAATTTTCACTCTGCAATTATCATGCATTCAGTGGCCCATGACAGATGTGGCACAGTTGTATGTGGGTAACAGATGCCCCATTGGCAGTGTCCCCTCCGCGCCGTGTATGCCCCCTTTGCCAACATAATGGCAGGGATCATGTGTGTGTGTAATGATGACAATGTAGTGCTAAACATGGATTGCCCACTTTCCTGTCCTGATACAGTGAAATGTGGTATGCTGACAGTGTCTTACCTGATCATCATTGACAGAATGCATGGGCACAGGTGTTGCCATTGCACATGAAATGTGTGACTAAGGGTCACATGTACGAAGATCAGGTTTTGTGAGTCACACATTGCAAGACTTAGCAACTCACAATTTGCGAGTAGGATAATCTGATGTACAACATAGTCAATGACACTGTTTGAATATCACAAATGGGGTAGCAAATGACCTACCTCGTGAATTTTAATGAGGTAGGTCTCATTGTGCAAACCCCTTGGGAATGGCGGCACTCACAGAGATGCTGGCCTGCTGGGCTCAGCAGACCACCATGTCTGTGACTGCTTTCAAATAAAGATGTATTTTATTTTTGCAGCCTTATTTCATTAAGTGTAAATAGAAAGCATGTCAAAAACAAATATAATAACTTTAATATTTTTCTTTAAAGCAGACAGTGGTCCGTGGGACCAATGCATGCTCTGAAACAATTTTTTGGCATGCATTCACAAAGGGGAAAGGATCCCATGGGGACCCCTCCCCTTTTGCGAATGGGTTAGCACCAACTTGAAACTGGTGGTAACTGCAATTGTTTTGTGACGGCATTCGCGGTCACCAAACAATCAATCAGCGGACCGCGACTCGCAAATAGGAAGGGAACGCCCATTCCTAAATGCCACTATCAAACCCTGTTTTGTGATTCCTCAATGTGATTGCAGAATGGCAAAATTGGGTATGTGCATTGGACTAAACATTTTTCATTGATGTAAACACACAAATTCTGAAAAGTAGGCCGCTTGTGACAATTAAAAATAGCTTGGTACATGTGGCCCTAAGTGATAGTCGTACATGACTCAACAAACCTCAGGACTGCATTGTTAACTTGTATAGACATGTGGACTCCATCTCAGTACTGGGACACTAACACTTTGTTCTGCTTGCATTCAACATGGCCACAAACATTGCATGCAGCACTTCAAGACATCTGCTACTGTCACTCAGGAGCATTGTACTGTACACATTTGTCAATGTGATACTCACCAACAGGGCCACCGATCACCACACCAAGGTGGTCCAGCAGATCCTGCTCTCTGGCCATCAGGTCAGCCCACCGATGCTTCATCTGGTGCTCATTCCTGCTCGAATGGTAGACCCTTTTGAGGTGGTAGAGCAACTTCCTTCACTGCAGTCACATTGCTTCTGTGTGATACCCCTGTATCACACGCCCACCCTTCTCCAGCATCAAGGGAAGGAAGTGGCACACCAGCCACACAAAGCCCCCAAGCTCCTCCTCCCCCATGCGGGTCAGCCTCGCCCTTCCTGACATGTCCTTGCACAACAAATCAAAACTGAAAAAGTGTAAAAAAGAAGGAAAATAAATGTAAAAAAGGAAACTTACAGCCCAAACCTAAGAACCCCAACTAACCCAACTAATCTAATCCCCAGACAGACACCCAACAGTACAAATACAATCTGAAAGACACTAAACTACACAAAAGCACATACACAGGGACAATAAACAAACAGAATTCACAACAGACACAAGAGAGACACTACAAGATACAACAAACGCAATCGAGACACCAGCAACACCGAGACACAGCCACAGAGTCAAGAAAAAGCACAGACTGTAAAGTGAAAGTACACCCTCTGAACCATGCCTGTAAACAGGATTTCCTTTCACATCACTTCCGGGACATTACATTTCACACGACAAACAAAACTCAGTGATGATTGAGGATGGCTGATGAGTGCTGTGTAGGATATGTTACCCCTCATATGTCATTAATTGTTGGGTATGACTTCATGGTGACTTGTGTGTGAACTACACAAATGCCGGACATGTGTGCATGTTTGGTACGTACTGTCTTTGAGACACTGTGCCTTAATTCCACCCATAAAATGTTTGGTACACGTCAGTTTGACTCATAACAATTACCTATTTTACTTATGTTGCTGTGGTGGACCTGCTGCCCTGGCTACATGTGTTCACATATTTTCAGATGTGCATTCCACAGAATAGTCCAGTTCAAGTGCGTGGGCATATGTATCCTGTGTCAGGACTGGGCTCCATGGTATTACGGTTTTGGGAGGGTCTAGTCAGGACTCTGTTTGGGGCACCCCTTGAGTTCACAGAGTATCTCACAAGGAAGTAGGGTACCAAAGCAGAAGAGCAGCTAAAGGCATACAAGGGAAAAGGCCAGCTATGGTAAGGCAGAGAAAACAGAAATGTGAAGGCAGAGCAACCTTAGTGGCAACAAATATGGAACGGGTCAGTAATGGACAAACACACTGGGGGTACTGTTGTACACAGAGTAGGGCTCAGAACTTTCCACAGCAACAGGGAACGTAAGTGCCTCTGTGCAGATTAATCTTACAGCTAGTCACCAAGCAAGCACCATAGAAAGGAGGCAGCAGAAGTTAACCTATGTCTGGACCATAGGGCACAAACAAGGATTGTACTTACATACACAAGACTAGCCCTTGTGGGTTCGGCTGGAGACACAGTGGCAATTCCTGGAATACAGCCATAGCACACTGTCACTGTTAGGCACTAAAGACTACATGCAACACAAGACAAATGATGGGGGCTGGATTTACCTCCTGGAAACCAGGTGCCAACCCAAGTACAAAGGAAAACACTTCTACACAGGTGAGGACTGATAGGAAACTTACCAGACACAATAACCCAAGAGGAAACAGAAAGCGAAGGAACTAACTAGGAGGCAAAGCCAGGCACAGGGAACAGGCTCAGGCTGACACAAAGACTGGAATAGGTCTGGGAAACAGAAAGTAGGCTCTGGCAGAAACAAACATAAACAAGGCTGAGAAACAGGGAGCAGACTCTGACTGGAACAAGCAGGAACAGGACTGGGTAAACAGAGAGCAGGTTCAGGCTAAATTAGGACTGTAGCACAGTCCAACAAGGGGTCTGGAACACAAAGGAATCGTACTTCAATTCACGACGAGGCGCTTCAGGGAATGGCATCTTATAAGCAGTTCCAGGCAGCAGCTAGACCAGGGCAGAGTCACATGGCTGGGCTGCACAAGAGAGGTCACAGGCGTATGCAGCTTTAGTCTCTCACAGGTCCTGGAGGAGAGAATCCAGTGTAAAGGGACAACAGACTTTTCCCATAGGAAGCAATGGACTGAAGATTACAGGTCTTACCAACTACCAGGCAGTGCATTATGGGACCTGAAGTCCATGCAAGCTAATGTAGTTCTTCTAAAGCATGTCATATGGAAAAGGGAAGCAAACAGGAGTCAGAAAGGGACTCTGGGTGAGTGTTAATGATGATTTGCAGGGTATAGATAGTCCATTTACAGCACCCCCTAGAGATGGGAGGGCAGAGACGTAACACATGGCAGGACTTATTTCCAGGGATGGACTGCGCAGGGCATGTGTTGTGAACATTGCTTGTCATACCTGGGACACTCATGCTATCCATTTTCACAAATGATGCCCCCCCTTGTCACACAAGCTCCTTCCAGAGATTGCAAATGTCACACTTACCAATGTCAGGGGTCTGTTCATACATTCCTGTTTCCATTGATATTTCACTTTCACTGCCTCATGTATGGGGCACTTATTTATCTTATGATTGGAGATGTCATAGTTATGTGCCATGTGCTACAGTAGACCATGTTGGCAACGTGGATGTGAGACATATGCTGTGGTCCATTGCGTTTGTCCTTCATATGTGAAATTCAAAAGATGAGTATTTTTTATATGTGTGTGATGTTTGTTGTACAATCATATGCATCACAAGTGATGTTGCATCAGAAGTATTCAGATTTGTCTTTCTAACATGCTCCCGGAGGTAATACTCACATTCCTAAGAAACATGTGATGGAGAAAGAAGAAATCAGAGCAGGATTGTGTGATCAAGTAAGGTGTTTATTTACATATCTCAACAATGTGTGTAGAGTGGCTATTGGCTAAAAAAGTTTTGTACAATTAGCTGTCTGTGGCGCATTCCTGCAGCTGTGTTTTTCTGTTCCCCCTCATATTCCCTGGCACCATCCTCCTCCTCCTCCTCAGGTAGTTCTTGGTCTGGCTCGTAAAAAGGGATATTCCTCCTCACACAAATGTTGTGTAGGATAGCACAGGTAATAATAATTTTGCACATAATATATGGGGCATATAAGAGGCTGCCTCCTGTGATGTCCAGGCACCTGAATCTGGACTTCAGGATGCCAAAGGTCCTTTCCACAATGGTGTGTGTCCTCCGATGTGCCTCATTACAGGCACGCTCTGCTGCTATGCTTGGGGAATGGGGTCATGATCCATGGCTGGATCCCGTAACCCTGATCCACTGCAAAAGATAATAGGAGTGAGTATTTTGTTCGTGCTTGCAACAGGAATGTCATGTAGCATGGCGGTCGATATCTTGTGTCGTCTGTGACTCATATGTATTTGTGGTATTGTGTGAGATCCTGGGCTTCTGTGAGATGTTTATGCAGTGGGTTATTTGACTTGACAACTTGTGTTTGGCTCATTGACCTGGGATCTATGGTTTTGTTTCCAAACTGTTGGTCAGTATGTGTGTACCATGCTTTGTGTAGTGTCCAACATGTTTTAGTGTGCTTTCACTGGAGGGGACATGATACTTCCACACACACAATAGATTCTGATGTGGTGGTAACTTTGTTGCACTACATGGCATGGACATCCCATCCATTTAGACGTATGTCATTGCAGATGAAATGCAACAGTGAGGCCCTTTGATTTGGCTAGGTGACAATGCACAACAGATCTCCATAAGTTGGCAGCACTGAGGTATTCAGTATTGACAATGCACAATTGCCCCATGTGTGACTTGGTTCCAGGCAAACCTTTGTTGTTCCCTCTGACATTGGCTCATGTGCACCCACTCTACCAAACTTGCTCCAGGTAACCTGGCTAACTGCCTTGTGGAGGTGGATGTATCTGTGCATGAAGAGTCATCTCCATGTACATATGCTATGTTGTTGGACAAGTGGCTCTTTCAGTGTGTGCAGCAGTGTGCAGTTTGCATTAGTGCCACATCAATATGTGTTCATAGCACAGTCCACTTCCTTATTGCTACCTGGCAGTGGCACCCCAGGACTGATGTATGATGTTGGGACTGCCTGAGTGTCACTTACATGTGAGTCAGCATCATCATGCTATGGGGGTCATTATGACCCTGGCGGAAGGCGGAGAAGCGGCGGTAAGACCGCCAACAGGCTGGCGGTCTTTTTTTTAAAATTATGACCATGGCGGTTACCGCCATGGTCATCCGCCGGTTCTCCGTTCCACCCGCCAGAGCGGAGACGACCGCCAGGCTTGAGACCAGGGTCTCCAGCCCGGTGGCCGTCACTATACCGCCAGCGGTATTTGGACCCGGCTGACCGCCATGGATTTCATGCGGTTTGAAACCGCCATGAAATCCATGGCGGTAAGCACTATCACTGCCAGGGAATTCCTTCCCTGGCACTGATAGGGGTCTCCCCCACCCCGACTCCCTCCACTACACCCCCCACCACCCCTGTCACCCCCTAAAGGTGGCAGGACCCCACTCCCCGACACCCAACATCACAGCACTCATGCACACACGACACGCACACAGGCACCACCAACACACATGCACGCACACACACCGACATACATGCCAACATCCACACACACAGTCAGACACGCACACCCACATTCAAACATACACGCACACATCCATACAGACATACCTACAGTCATACACGCACTCATTCCCAAACACACAACACCCCCGCAAGCATACACGCACTCACACACCCCCTCTACATACACACACACACCCCCATGCACGCACACAACACCCCCCCTCCCCCCTCCCCTCACGGACGATCGACTTTCCTGGTCCGACGATCCTCCAGGAGGGGACGGGAGCCATGGGTGCTGCTCCGCCGACACCACACCGTCAACAGAACACTGCCACTCCGAATCACAGGACGTGATTCGCTGGGCGGTGTTCTGTTGGTGTGGCGGTGGAGGTGGAGCAACCTCCACTTCCCCGCCGCCCGCCAGTATGGCTGTTGGCGGCTCTCTATCCGAAAAAGGACGGAGAGCTGCCAACGGTCATAATAGGCCGAGTGGCAAACCGCCAACACTGGCGGTCTTCCGCACGGCGGTCTCGGCAAAAGACCGCCGAGGTCAAAATGACCCCCTGTGTGTCTTGTGGTGTTAGACCTGCTGAAACACATTGCACACCCCTTCCATGCTACATACTGCTTGGGAGGGTGTTGGATTGACTATGTGGCCTATTGTAATTGTAAATGGTTCATCTTCAAAGTTGTACTTCCAGTGCAGGCCATGTCATTGTCACTGAGGCTTTGACATTGGTCCCTTGTTGCTCAAGAATGGCAGCTAATGTTTGTGGCAGCCGTCATTTGTCCAGAGGTGTGTATCCCATTTTGTCAGGGTGTACAGAATAACTACCAGTGTCACACCTCAGTGTCATTCTGCCCACATGTCAATGTAGTGGTGTATGTTTTGTGTGTCCTACAGGGTTGTTGTGCTGTGTGTATATTGCTAGGTTTATGGACTTACCGACATGAAGGCCATTGCCATATTGTCCGTCCTGGAAGTGCTGATTGATCGTGCTGTGGCGGAATATGAATGAATCATGGACACTCCCAGGATACTTGACCAAGATGTTAGTGAACAATCCCTGGTGGTCAACTATGGCCTGCACATTGATAGAATGCCTGTGCTTTCTGTTCCGGAATAGGTGCTCTGTTGTTGTAGGTGATACGATCCGGACATGGGTGCAGTCAATTGCACCCAGCACATGCGTGAAGCCATGGATTTGGTAGAAGCACTGTTTTATCTCCTGCTGCTTCTGCTGGGTGTTGGGGAAGCTAATGTGGCGGGTGTGAGCTAGATTACGGCATCTAAGACCCTGGGCAGGAAGGCTGAGAATGAGGGCTGTGATACCCCAGTGAGCCACTTGCCAACATATGCAGGACAGCTAGCAGCTTGGTCACCGGTGGTATGTTGTGTGGTGTCTGCAGGTTAGTTGTTAGTTGTGGCTCAATTCGGCACAGCAGCTGCTGTATGGCTTCCCTGTTCAGTCGATACCTCCGGATGATGTCCTGTTCCCTGAGGCCACAGAAAGTTGTCCTGTTCCTGAAGACCTTCTCCTGTCTTCTGAGTTGCCTTTGTGGGCCACGTTGGGGTTGTGGTGGCTGCTGCTGTTGGTCTTGTGCTCGGTGTTATTGTGCAAGCTGCATCAGTAGCACCTCTATGTTGTCCTGTTGGTGGCCTGTGATGTTGCTTGTGTGTATTTTCCTTAAGTAGTAGTATGTGTTGCCTCATTTTAACTCCTGCCCTGACCCAAGCATTACATTTTGACGCAAATGAGTTTAGCGTCATTTTTTGGGTCTGCCTCCCAGTTGTGCATCATTTTTGCCCTGTTCGATAAATATGGCGCTAAGGTGTTTGAGTCATTTTTTGGATGGGAACGCCAACCTTGCATCTCATTGACGCAAGGCGGTTTCACGCATCCTTAAAATGACGTTAACTCCATATTTTTGATGCTAGACTGGTCTAGCGTCAAAATAGATATCTGGAGTTAAGTTTGCGCTGGATTTGCGTTAAAAAAAATGATGCAAATCCAGCGCAAACAGAGTATAAATATGGGCCTAAGATTGTTCAAGGTAGGAAACAGGGATTTTTTACATCGGGGATGATGTACGTTAAATGGCTTTGACATATAACTACCACTGTATTTTAATGATTATTCTAAGGAAATTGAAATAGCTTCTTTTCTCAAAGGGGATTTTGGGAGTTAGACAGCTGTTGAACACATTTTCCCCCATATTATAATGGTCCTGTTAGAAAAATTTAAATATATAGGCCCTCATTACAACCCTGGCGGTCGGTGTTAAAGCGGCTGTAATACCGCCAACAGGCTGGCGGAAAAAAAATGGGATTATGACCGTGGCGGAAACCGCCAACATAGACAGCTACTTCACCACTCTGACCGCCACGGCGGTACAAACAAACAGCGCGGCGGACACTGCCAACAGATAGGCGGGAGGCAATGTACCGCCCACCCTATCACAACACAGCTATCCGCCACCTTTTCCGGGGTGGAACCAACGCAAATAAAAACACAGCAGAAACAGTACACATAAGGAAGAATACTCACCTCTCCACACCCCACGAGGAAACAGGACGCCATGGAGCCCGAATTGCAGATACTGCCGGCGATGGTCTTCCTGCTTCTATATCAGGAGCTCCAACGATGGCAGCGATGACCACGGTGAGTAATGCACCTACAACACAGGGGAGGGGGGAGGGAAAAGAGAGTGACACACACACGCAACACGCAACACCCCCACCCCCACCCACAACACCATACACACCAATACATGCTGTAACATTACATAAACACCCCCTACCCCCACTTGAATAACGCAAGGACAAAAGAAAATGATTGTCACGATTGTAATCAATAAAAATCCAATAGTCAAAAGTCAAAATCCAGTATATACAAATATGTACACCAACTACACAAATCTGGATAGTGCACCAATCATTGTCCGTGGACCACTGGGCCCAAAATGCATGGGCGAGGCCCACACATGATACCTGACTCCAAACGGAGAGAACACTGGAGGGGCATCACATAGAAAATATACAGGCACCTCAGGGGGAGGGTGTGGGGGGCACCTCAGCCTGATGAACGCACAACGCCACTGCTCCACTAGGGGGCTCCATGCCCTTTGATGTATCCTGGGGAGTGCAAAGCCACAGTCTCTCAAGTCTCTCCAGTGTGTGGTTTGCCCACTGCTTTATCCTGGGGAGTGCAAAGCCACAGTCTCGCAAGTCCTTTCAGTGGGTGGTTTGCCCACTGCTTTATCCTGGGGAGTGCAAAGCCACAGTCTCTCAAGTCTTTTCAGTGGGTGGCTTGCCCACTGCTTTATCCTGAGGAGTGTAAAGGCACAGTCTCTCAAGTCTTTTCAGTGGGTGGTTTGCCCACTGCTTTATCCTGGGGAGTGCAAAGCCACAGTCTCTCAAGTCTTTTCAGTGGGTGGTTTGCCCACTGCTTATCCTGGGGAGTGCAAAGCCATAGTCTCTCAAGTGGATAACAGTCTCCACTGGTTCTGGAGGGGGCTTTGTGCCCAGAGTGCTTCATCCTGCCAAGGACTGAAGTAGTGGTTGCCTTTCTCCACTGGCTCTGGAGGGGGCTGTGTGCCCAGAGTGCTTCATCCTGCCAAGGACTGAGGTAGTGGATGTCAATCTCCACTGGTTCTGGAGGGGGCCTGGTGCCCAGAGTGCTACACATGCAGTGTGGCCGGTACAATTCCCTCACCTGGGTGTGTGAGCCACGAGATTGCCGAGGTACAGGTAGCATGATACGCCATGGAGGCAGCGACATACCCCACACTGCTGCAGCTTCCCATTCCATATGCAGGTGACAACTGTGATGACAGTGATGCTTCATGGAAGCTGTCCAGGGTCCTGGAACTCACCACCAGCCTTGGACGACTGACCACTGGGGATGGTAGCCATGTCTGCAGTGTTGCCACTGGCTGAGGATGTCGCGGCAGTGCTTGCGGCGGTGTCAGTCATGGCGGTGCTTGCGGTGGTGTCAGTCGCGACGGTGTCTGTGGCGGCGGTGCTGGCGGTGGGGTCTGTGGCGTCGGTGCTGGCTGCGGGGTCTGTGGCGGCGGTGCTGGCGGGGGGTTTGTGGCGGCGGTGCTGGCTGTGGGGCCTGTTGCGGCGGTGCTGGCTGTGGAGTCTGTGGTGGTGGTGCTGGCTGCGGGGTCTGTGGCAGCGGTGCTGGCGGCAGGGTCTGTGGCGGTGCAGGTGGCGGTGTTCTCCGCCTTACAGGTTGCCGGCGACGTGGGCAGAAGGTGTGACACTGGTCCCTCAGTCGGTGGCACCATACCCTCTCCTGACCTGCCCTTCAGTTTTTGGCCCTTCCCCACCTTTGATGGTGGCACAGCTGTCTTGCCACTTTCCCCTTTCGTTTTCCCTGACCCCTTGGTGGCAGGTGTTTTCGGCTTCTCCCTCAGGGATGTGGGCACCTTTTTCACCTTGGCATGTGGCTGAATGTCCTTGCCTTCGCTCCGTGGCACACTGGCAGCCCTGTTGGTTGGCGCACTCTATGACCCCGCAGTTGCTGGCACCACTGTGCCTGGGGATGTGGTGGCTGACGTGCTGGGCTGGGACCTGGAAAGACTGGCCCTAGGGGAAGGACGGGGGGGGAGGTGTAGGGAAGAGGTCAATATTAGCCGGGAAAGGTTTTTTAGACACACTGGGACGGGTAGATGGAGGGGGTTTGGGAGTGGAGGTAGAGGCAGTGGTTGTAGGAGGTGTACGTCTGCTGAATTTGGGTGAAGGTGCATGGGCTCGAGGTTGTTGTGAGGTGGATGGCTGTTGGGTGGGTGTGTGCCTGCGTTTGTGTAGTGTGGGAGGAGGGCTCACAGACACACTGGGAGAGGACACAGGGGATGTGTGAATGGTAGTGGGGGTGGTGAGTGCACGTGAGCGGTGTGTGGTGATGGGCGTGCTGGTGATGGAGGTAGTGGCTGAGGATGTGGTGAATGCAGGTGTGAGTGGAGACGAGACTGGGAGGGAGGATGGAGACGTGGAGGAGGGGGACACAGTGGAGGCAGTGGATGTTGGTATGTGTGCATGGGTATGATGCTTGTGTGAGTGCCTGTGGGATGTGGGGTGCTTATGTTTGCCTGAGCCACCCTTGTGTGTTGAGGTGTGTGCATGCTGGTCTGATGGTGTGCTTGGGATAGCCTGAGGTACAGGGTATTGGGTCTGGGTGGAGGAAGTTGGAGGGGGGAGGCTGGACACAGGGACAATGGCTGCCATCAGTGCTGAGGCCAGAGCCTGAAATACTCTCTGTTGGGCTGCCTGGCCAGAATGAATGCCTCCAGGTATGCATTTGTTTGTTGCAAATGCCTCTCAACACCCTGGATGGCATTCAGAATGGTAGACTGCCCAACAGTGAGGGATCTCAGGAGGTCAATAGCCTCCTCACTGAGGGCAGCAGGACTGACTGGGGCAGGGCCTGAGGTGCCTGGGGCGAAGGAGATGCCCACTCTCTTGGGTGAGCGGGCACAGGACACACTCTGAGGGGCTGCTGGGAGGACTGTGCTGGTAGGGGGGGGTGGCGGCTGTACCTGTTGATGCGAGGGCACAGAGCGGCCCGCCCCTGCAAGGGAGCTCCCACCAGAGGAGGAGTCGCTGTCACTGCTGTCCGCTCCTGTCCCCGCCGTGGAGCTCCCCTCGCCCTCCGTCCCACTGCTGGCTTCAGACTCCGTTGTTTCGCCCTCCAGGGCCAAGTGGGATGCAGCTTCCTCCTGCTCCGGTGCCAATGCTCCTCTGCCTGATTATGCTATTGCACACAAGAACAGGGAGACCACAAAAAGGGGGGGGAGACAGAAGAAAGACATGTTCAGTGCATGCAACACCACTACCGTTGGCGGACACTACAGACACAGCAGCCCTCTGCACTACGCCATGCACTTATAGTTCCTAGATTAATCACATGCCCATGGGGTACAAGGCCTAAGCCTGATTGCTGCACACATGGAAGTCACAGGAGCCTGCCTAGGTGTAGATGGCACTAACCACTAGTGGGGTTGGGGTGCCACTGAGCCTGCCTCACAAGTTACCTTGCCTTCCAAGATCGCCCTGGCCAAGGGGAACCCACTGCCCACCTCCCCCACCCAGACACCTCGTAATGCGCGCAGAGTCAGCTGAATGAGAGTGTACTCACTCCCTTGTGGCTGCTGTGATGCCCTCAAGCACCCATCCAACTCCGGATACGCCACTGCCAGGATCCGGAACATCAGGGGGGTCATGGTGCAATGGGCACCACTCCCACGTTGGGAGGCCATCCCCAGCTGGGCCTCCGCTGTCTTCTTGCTCCAGCGGCAAAGGTCCTCCCATCTTTTCCGGCAGTGGGTGCTCCGTCTGTGGTGGACCCCCAGGGTCTGGACGTCCTTGGCGATGGCACGCCAAATAGCCTTCTTCTGGTGGGCGCTGACCTAGAGGAATAGTACAGGGGAAAAGGAAAATCTTTACCTGTCCGGACCATCATACTCATTGCCCCCCGTTCCCACCCTTGCCCTGACGCACATACACTCACCGTCCGCACATGCAGGCCTCAGCCCCCGACCCAATCTATCTTCCATCCACACCACTCCAAACAGGCATCGCCCATGCATCATGCCTACAGTGTACTCACTTATTTGTCTGGAGGACCGTACAGTTATGTGTACTGGGGGAGGACCCCATCCACTAGTTTCTCCAACTCCTCCGAAGTGAAGGCAGGGGCCCTTTCCCCAGACACATGAGCCATCGTCACTTCCAGACTGAGGTCACAGCAGCACTTGCAGTGCAGGTCCTCTCCTGTTGAAGGTCAGGTATCAAGTGAGTGAACAGACAGAAAATGGCGGTCACATCCGCGGCGGAGCGTACCGTCACTGCCAGCGTACATCGTCATTGGCACCTCGGACCCATAGGGTACAAGGTTAACCAATGCAGGATTGCGCCGCGGTCTTCGACCGCCTACCGCAACGGTGTACAACGCCAGCGCAGTTACCTCATATCCCCTTGTCCCACCTTACAGGTCAGGCAGCCGCCATTTCAGGGGGCCACATGGCATTAATATTAACTGCGTCACAATAATGTAGGCCTTGAATACACACAGTAACAGGCACATTGCGGATTAATAAATGTGTGCAAATGACATGTTGTGATACCTCAGTGTTGGCTGACTCTCTGCTCGCTGTTCTCGTCCACAGGGCATGTCTGCTGGGGCAGGTGAAGAGATGGCGGCATCCTCCGGTGTACAGACCGCTGGTGTACCTGTCGACAATGGAAGACAGACACGTAATAGTCACCTACAGACTTGATCGTGCAACAATCCATGAACTGTGTGCCCAGTTGGAGCCAGACCTGATGTCAGCTATCCGGCATCCCACAGGAATCCCCCCTCTAGTGCAGGTTCTGTCTGTACTCCATTTCCTGGCAAGGGGTCCCTTTCAAACAACAGTGGCCATTGCATTAGGGATGTCCCAGACAATGTTCTCTAACGTGTTGTCCAGAGTGTTGTCTGCCCTGCTGAAACACATGTGCAGCTACATCGTGCTCCCTCAGGTGGAGGATTTGCCCACAGTGAAAGGTGACTTCTATGCCCTGGGACATATCCCCAACATCATAGGTGCCATTGATGGGACACATGTGGCCTTGTTACCCCCCGCAGGAGTGAACAGGTGTACAGAAACTGGAAGAGCTACCATTCTATGAATGTGCAGATGGTGTGTTTGGCTGACCAGTACATCTCCCATGTGAATGCCAAATTTACTGGCTCAGTGCATGACGCTTACATTCTGAGGAATAGCAGCATTCCTTATGTGATGGGGCAACTCCAGAGGCACCGTGCGTGGCTAATAGGTGAGGACAAGGACCCTATACAGTGTGAATAGTTGTCTGGGTATGGGGTTGTCCCTACGGGTTAGTGTGTGTCTGACAGTTGTCCCTCGACATTTGCAGGTGACTCTGGTTACCCCAACCTGTCATGGCTACTGACCCCAGTGAGAAATCCCAGGACAAGGGCAGAGGAACGCTACAATGAGGAACAGGGGCGAACTAGGAGAGTGATTGAACGCACCTTCGGCCTCCTGAAGGCCAGGTTCCGGTGCCTCCATATGACAGGCGGTTCTCTCTACTACTCAGCAAAGAAGGTGTGCCAGATCATCGTGGCCTGCTGTATGCTGCACAACCGGGCTTTGCACCAGCAGGTGCCTTTTCTGCAGGAGGATGGGCCAGCTGTGGAGCCTGTGGACAGTGAAGAAGAGGAGACAGAAGAAGAGGATATCGACAACAGAAACAACATCATCATGCAATACTTCCAGTGAGACACAGGTAAGAAAATGTCACTGCCTCCCACATCTCATGCTATTGTTGGAGCTAGCATAAGTCTGTCATTTTCACTCAGTGTATGGACCCTGACTTGTCACTTTCCCTTTCCATTTCACAGATGCGGGTTCCACTTTGTGCCCTCTGCTATATTTCCTCCAGCCCTCCAGCTGTGTTACATCGGTATGTGAACAATTAAATTGACATTGCTATATTCCATGGTTATTGCAATTACACGTTTGTGAAAGCACAGACTGACTCCAGATTGTTTTGTGATTGAAGTGTGTTTATTTCTGCGCAAATAAGTGGAGGGGGTTGTAAAATGGGCAGGCGTGATGATGGAGGAATGTCTATGGCAGAGTCCAGTCTATTTGTTTCACAGGTGCATTGTCCAAAGGGGCATAGGAAGTGGAGCAATGGCAGTTTAAGGATGGACAGGGTGACAAAGTGGGACAGAAGGGTGACATTCAGGGGGGTTTCATTTCCTGGTGGGGGGTCATGGCAATGTTCTCTGTCTTGTTCCTGGATCTCAGGGACCGTTTGCGGGGTGGTTCTCCATCTGCAGGGGGTGGGGTGCTGGTGTTATTTTTATGATTACTGTAAGGAAATGATAATAGCTACTTTACTCACAGAGGATTATGGGTGTTAAATTGCTGTTGAACACCTTTCCCCTACATTATAATAGTTGTGTTAGGAAAATGGAAATAGATAATGTTTAAATGCGTGATTATGGAGGGTAAATGGCTGCTACATTCCCTGAGCATGGCATTTTTGTAGCCCTCTTGGGATAATAGCCATAATGAATTGTTCATGGGGAATGATGGGTGTTAAAAGGCTGTTGTCACATGTGTCGCAATTTCAGCTTCATGTCCCTATCTGCTCTCTGCTGGGGCAGGCCGGGAGAAAATGTCCTTCGGACCAGGCTGACAGGACGCTGAGGACGCGGGCCTGGTAGTCTGGAGTACCTGTCCCTAATAATCTAGGGAAAGGCTACCCCACCCTTTTTTGGCATCTGTGCACACTGAACGGAAGGGGGGACAATGGGCACAAACTCACCCAACCTTATGGAGCCCTAAATGGGCTTGAAAAAGCAAATGGGCTCTTATAGGAATTTTCAGGGCAGTCTGGCCATCTGTATGTGCTATAGAAACACACAATGGACGACCAAATGCCAGAGTGTTTAGATCAACCAGATGGCCGGGCTTGAAGGACAGCCATCTGGTACCAGCATTCCTTAACAAAAAGGCTTCCACTCACCGATGAGGGGACAAGGCTTAAGAGGCTGGGTTCCCTGAGCCCCAGCTGGGCATCAGGTGAGGGGGGCTTGACAGAACTCTGTCTCTGGGCCGGGAGGCACCTTTATGTGGCAGCGAAGCAGGCAAGACCCTCCTGTGGCCCGCGGATTCCCATTTTGGGTGCTTTGCCAGTCAGTGAGTCAGAGAAGGGAGCCCTGGGGTTGTGACCTGAGGCCTGGTCAGAGCATTTCCACCCAGATAACAAGGGGAGGGCTCCATAGGTCTGAACAATCCTGTCCTGGGCACTTTGCCACATGGTGAGCCGGAGAACGAAGCCCAGGAAGGGCTCTCCCAATCCAGTGCCTTCCAGAGCCCTGACCTGGGGCCCAGTCAGAGCATCTGAACCCAGTCAGAGGTCCTGAACCTGGCTGAGCAGGGTAAGTCTCTTGAGGCCTGTGGGACCCCGTCCCAGGCCCTTTGTGACATGCCATGCTGGGATCTGGAGCCCAGGACAAAGAGGTTGCCCACCCCAGCGCCAAGCTCTCGCCCGGGCTCAGCAAAGGAAACCTCACCAGGGCCACGTTACCCTCAGCTGGGCGCTTTGTGACCCAGCAGACTGGGCTAGGCAGCCCAGTGTGAGGCTTCCACTGATGGCCACCCAGAGCTCTGACACGATGCATGGTCACAGCTTCTCTTCCCCCATCCTGGGCACTGTGCAACATGGAAGGCCAGAGAAGGGAGCCCAGGGCCCTGGTGGGTTTGCAGACCAAGGTCTTCTGGTTCAGTGGGCTTGCAGGCCTAGGCCTACTAGTTCCCTGACCCTCCGGAACCCTGTCCAGTACGCTTTGTGGCTTGGAAGTCCTGACCGTAGGGGCATGATTAGGTGTCGTCAAAGAGTCCCCAAGCAGGCTGCCCTGTCTAGAGCCGGGGAGCTCTTCCACCACGATTTGTGGCAGAGAGGGCCAGCAAATGGAGCTTGGGCCCTGTCAGAGCTCTGACCAAGGGCATGACCAAGGCTTCCATCCATGCCTGAGGAGGGTAAAAAGGACTTCCTGAGCCTGGCACTTCCCCACTGCCAGGCCTTGCTTGACAGAGAGTGGTTGGAGAGTGCATGACAGAGAATGGTAAGCTTTGTGCTGGGCCTGCCGATGGGAACTCCTAGGTTGTAAGGGACATCAGCAGTCACTGCCTTCAAGACCAGGTCTGGGCATCTGCTGAGGGCTTCTCAGTGATCCAAATCAGTGCCCCCAGGGATGCTGGGCCTTGAGGCAGGGCTGGTCTCTGCTCTAGGCTCAAACCCAATCGAGGAGCAACAGAGTGCTCCCCAGTCTGCAGCCACCCTGCTGTGCGTAGTGACTGCCACCACCATATCGTGAGCTGAGGGTGCTGCCTTGAGTGAGTGCCTTCCACCTTCTTGAGCTCCGGGACTGTAGAGCCAAGGAGAATTAATCCCAGTCCACCCCAAACCCTCTCCCATTGGGCCTGCCCAGGAAGCTGATTTTCCTTGATTATTAACTTCCCACGAAGTGTGGGCTTACAGAACCCCTGGGGGTGACAAAAGCCAGAGGTCGCCCACAGGCCGGCCCATAAGGCATCTGGTCAGCCCAGGCCCACCCAGTGACCAGATGGTCTGGGCTGACCAGATGGTCTGGGCTGACCAGAGCGACCCAGACCTCAGGCACATGCAGTCCAACTATGACAAGCGTGGCTGTGCATTGAGGCAAGCACTCAGGAGACTACTTGCCATCTGATTACACCTGCGGGGAGGAGGGGAGGAGGGGATTCTGCTCAGGCCATCTGGTCGCCCTGCTGACCTGCAAGGGATCATGCCCCCGTCCCTTCACCCTGCGGTATAGGGTGGGAAGGGCAGGCCCCAGTGCTGTCTGGCATGTTCTGGAGGCAGCTTCCCGTGGGCCTACTTCCCCCTTGTCCCTCCTGGGTGGCAGAGGGACCCCTAGGTGTGGGCAGGTGTAAGAGCCAACAGAAAGAGACAAAAACTTGGCTCAGAGGATGATTTTCAATAGATCACACAGGGATACCTGCTCTGCTTCTTACAAAACCCTGACCCAGAATCAGGTCGTCTACAAATTATTTAGCGCCGGGTGCCCCTTGAACATTGTGGTGCACTAAGGACGATGGATGTGGCCCCCACCTTATGTCCGCGCTCTGGTCCCCGAGCGGGTGGCTCTGTGCACAGGCCTAGAGGCCAGCTATCCAGGCCAGCTGAGGCTCAACGGCACTCCTTACTGTTTAGGTGGGATTATGATTTAGAGGTGTTCAGTCATAATCCCACAGCTGGTAGCTTTGCTGCATTGGCCCCTCAGCCAAGCACATACATCAAATGTCTTAATCCCCCGAAGCGGCTAAATAGAGAGCCCGCCAAAGATGGAACCTGTTCACACTGAGCATGACCTGGGGGTAAACTGAATCGCAGTGCCTCCATGGGCTACAACCACCCCCTAAGGCCCTGTTGCCTAGGCCTTCAGTTGCTCGTGTTTAGGGAAAATGAGGGTGGCAGGGCAGCCTGGATGAGAAGGAGCTAGGACTGTGAGGGAACCTTGGCTCATCTTGGCATAGGTGTCTGCCCCCTAATCGAAACCAGTGGAAACTGCTTCTGGGAGGGGGTGTGCAGGAGGGGGAAGCCTCACAGCTCTTCCCTTTCAGTGCCCCCCAACAGGGCACAAGTGGACTCCCAACACCATGGCTGCCGCCTAAGGTGGGTACTCTCAAAGTGCAGGGGTTGAGCCCAGTGGCAGAGGCCCCATGTACAGGTGGGGCGACCTTTCCTCATTGCCAGATACCTGGTTTGTCCTGGTCCCATGGTGCTGGGCTAAGTGTTTGAAGACTCATGAGGTCCCCCATGGGCTTCTGAGAGGGGCAAGTGGTGGCAGGGCTGCCTCCCTGCCTCTGCCACTCCAAGAGCCCCTCACCCATGGGGATGGGGCTCCCAAGGCAAACGCCTGGAAACTCTCTTTGAATCATGGAGGCTGACTCCCACAGGGGAAGCCAATGAGACGTTGGGCCATCTCTTACCACGCAGGTGGTGGGTGCAGCGCCACCTTCATCCCACCTCTCCTGTGCCTGCAGGTGGGTGAACATTGCACAAAGTTGCCTGTGGCTTTTTGCTGTGGATCACTCAGCTCGTGTATCGATGAAGAATGCAGCTAACTGTGAGAGTTTGTGTGAACACTTCGAACACACCTTTCAGCCCGGGGGTTACTCTCGGGCTACGTCTGTCTCAGGGTCGCTTGATCATCATCACAACAGGTCTTTCCCAGGGCAAGGCTGAAGCCATTACGGGGTAGCTCCACTCCTTTCATCCCCTAAAGTCAGACCTGTGATCAACTACCACAGGATTCCACCCCCTGTCCTGCTGCAGAGGTACGCCACCGGCTCCCCTGGACTTTCACCCTCAGTGGGCTACAGGCGGTCAACTGGTCTGCCACTGGCACATCTAGTGCCTGACTGTGTACCACGTGTGGCTGTCTGTGGTATCCCAAGGCTGCCTGTGTGCACCGCCTCTGACACCCACTTCTGTGGTAGGAAGGGGAGAAGAGATTCTGTCTCAGATCCGAAAGAGGGTGTGCTGTTATGACCTTAGCCTTTGCAGCCCAGGGGCCCATTTCGGCACCCCCATGCTTTGGTGTCTGATTATGACCTCAAATCAGATGTAGTCACCCATTGAATTTAAGCATATTACTAAGAGGAGGAAAGAAACTAGCCAGGATTCCTACAGTAACCATGAGTGAAGAGCCCAGCACTGAATACCCACCCAGCAGTGGGCACAGGAAATGTGGTGTACAGAAGACCGACTTCCCAGCATCACTTAGAGGACCTAAATCCTTCTGATCCAGGCTCACCCCTAGGATGGTGGTAAACCAGTAGCGGCCCCCAGAACACCGGGATTGGGTCTTCTCGGGGTCAGGTTGCTTGGAATGCAGCCCAAAGCGGGTGGTACAGTCCATCTAAGACTAAATACGGGTACAAGAACAATAACCAACAAGTACTGTGAGGGAAAGTTGAAAAACACTTTGAAGAGTGAGTTCAAGAGTGTGTGATACTGTCAAGAGGTAAAAGAGTCGGGACCTTGCAGTCTGCCCAGAGGATTCAACAAGGCTGGTAGGTCAGTCACTCAGGAGGATGGATCCCCTCTGCGGGACCACTATGTGGGTGCACCCAGCCCTCACGGGGTGCATTTTCTCCATGGTGATGCATTGCTACTGGCTCTGTGTCAGCTGGGAAGGCTTTGAGTGGCAGGTGGTTCTCCGCTCTGGCAAAGAGTGTTACAGCCCCTCTGTTAGCAACTTCGCTGTGCCTGGAGGGCAAAGGAAGATTCAGCTGCCCTCCCCCAGCAACTGTCCCAGCCCATCTTGGGGTGTGCTGGAGCAGGGGAGGGGCATGGGGCCCTCCTGCTCCCCGTGCGACTGTTGGCTGAAGGCGGACTGTGCTGAGTGCACCCTGACCATGTTACACTGCAGGAAGGAGAGGACCACGCCGGGTGCAAGGGATCTGCGGTTCTATCGGTTACCCACCGAATCTGTCTTGAAACACGTACCAAGGAGTCAAACACCTGCACCAGTCAGAGGGATGCATGGAGCCCTCTGGTGCAATGAATGTGAGGGCTGCCATGCGCTGGCTGAGTTGGAACCCCACAATGCCCCAGTGTCAGGTGCACCACTGGCCCATTTTGCCTGGTCCATCAGGGAGGCTGGGAGCATGAGTATGTGTGATAGGACCCAAAAGATGTTGAACAATGACTGGGCAGGGCAAAGCCAGAGGAAACTCTTTTGGGGGTCCAAAGTGGTCCTGACTTGCAAATTGTCATCCGACTTGGGAACAGGGGCAAAATATTAATTGAACCATCTTTTTTCCTCCAAAGGTTCTCTCAGGATAGCTGGCACAATATAAAGTGAATGATTAGGGTCTTGGGGCAAAAACAATCTCAACCTACTCTGAGACTTTAAATGGGTAAGAAACCCAGGTTGCTGGTGGGGATCTGGGCATCAAATGCAAGTACCTAGTGGGCCTCTTTTGGTAAGCAGAACTTGTGCGGCGGGATGAACCAAATTCTGGGTTAAGGAGCCCGGTGCTGGCGCTCATCAGAACCCAAAAAATGATGGCTGTGGTAGTCAGAACCAGCTAAAGAGTGTAAAAACTCACCTACTAAATGAGCTATTCCTGAAAATGGATGGCACTGGAGCATTTGGCCCATATCCACCGGTGGCCAGTGCTGAGAGTCGTGGGGTCTAAGCTGCGATGAGTAGAAGGGACACTGCGATGCTCACTGAAGTCTGGGTCGTGGGCCCAGGTGGAGCGCCACAGGTGCAGATCTTGGTGGTAGTAGCAAATATTCAAATGAGAACTTTGAAGGCTGAAATGGAGAAGGGTTCCATGTGAACAGCAGTTGAACATTGGTCAGTCGGTCCTAAGAGATGGGTGAGTTCCGTTCGAAAGGGAAGGGCGATGGCATCCATTGCCCTCAGGCCAATCAAAAGGGGGTCGGGTCAGATCCCTGAGTTGTGGAGACAGATGCCCTCACTGTGTACAGTGCAGTAAGACAAACAATTGCAGAGAAGCTGTTGTGAGTCCCAGGTAGAGTTCTCTTTTCTTTGTGAAGAGCAGGGTGCCCTAGAATGGGTTCACCCCGAGCGAGGGGCCTGAGCCTTGGAAAGCATCACAGTTCCAGCAGCGTTAAGTGGGCTCTCGCTGGTCCTTGAAAATCCAGGGGAGACAGTGTAATATCTGCAGCAGGTCTCCAAGGTAAACGGCCTCTGGAATATTGGAACAATATGGGTAAGGGAAGTTGGCAAGTCAGATCTGTAACTTTGGGATAAGGATTGGCTCTAAGGGTTGGGTTTGTCGGGCTGGGGCATGAAGCGGGACAGGGTGCGTGCCACGACTGGACAAGGCACCGCCTTCCATGGTGACAGTGTCTCTGGACATGAGCTGTCTGTGGATCGCCCCTGCTGTGATAGTTTCCTCTCTCCGTTTTCCTGCCCGGGTCAAGGGGGCAACGTTCTGCCTCTGCCAGCACCTAGTAAATAACTTGGATCTTGTGCAGAGCAGGAGAATCCAAACGTTTAATTAAAAAAAACATCCCAAAGGCCTAAGGAAGGTGTTGACGCAATGTAATTTCTGCCTAGTGCTCAGAATGTCAAAGTGAAGAAATTCAATGAGGCACAGCTAAAGGGCAGGAGTAACTATGACTCTATCAAGGCAGCCAAATGTATTCTTATCTAATTAGTGACATGCATGAATAGATGAACGAGAATCCTACTGTCTCTACCTACTATCCAGCAAAACCACAGCCAAGTGAATGGGCTTGGCAGAATCAGTCGGAAAAGAAGTCCCGGTTGAGCTTGATTCTAGTTTGGCACTGTGAAGTGACATAAAAAGGGATAGGATACCACTGGGAAAATAACACTACTTTTATAGTTTTTTTCACGTCCCTGGTGAAGCAAGAGGGTGAGTCCCGCAGGCTCTTGCTTCTGGCTCCAAGTGCCCAGTGTCTGCCAGGTGTGGTAAACCTGTCAAATGATAACAGGGGGTCCTAAGGCGAGCTCAGTGATGACAGAAACCTTCTATAGAGCAGAAGGGAAAAAAGCTTGTTTGATCTCAGTTTTCAGTATGGATGCTGACCGTGAAAGCAGAGCCTGAGGATCCTTCTGACTTTTTGGGTTCAAGCAGGAGATTTTAGAAAAGTTACCACAGGATAACTGACTTGTGGCAGCCACGTGTTCATAGCGACGCCACTTGTTGATTCTTTGATGTCGGCACTTCCAATCATTGTGAAGCTGAATTCACCGAGCATTGGATTGTTCACCTATTAATAAGGAACATGAGCTGAGTTTAGACCGTTTTGAGACAGGTTAGTTTTACCCTTTTGATGTGTTTTCTAATTGTAATCCCGCTCAGTACAAGAGGAACCACAGGTTCAGAAATTTGGTGTATGTGCTTGACGGAGGAGCCAATGCGGCAAAGCTGCCATCTGTGGGATTATGACTGAACACCTCTAAGTCAGAATCCCCCCTAAACAATAATGAAACCACAGTGCTTTTGAGCCTACGTTGGCCTGCACAGCCAGACTCTGGGCCTGTGCATAGGGCCACTCGCTTGGGGACTGGAGTACAGGCAGAGGGGGCCACCTTCATCGCCTAAAGTGCACCACATGTTCATGGAGCAGCAGGTGCTAAATCATTTGTAAACTACCTGATTCTGGGTCAGGGTTCCATAAGTAGCACAGCAGCTATCACACTATGAATTATTGAAAGTCATCCTCTGAACCTAGCTTTTGCCTCTATCCGGGGGGTGCTTGTGTACCCCTACGCCCAGGGGTCCCTTTGACGCCAAGGAGGGATGGGAGGAAACGGGCATGTGGGAGGCCGCCTCTACGATGTGCCATCTGGCACTGAGGCCTCCTCCTCTCGCCCTGGACCACCAGGTGCTGGGATGGGGGTAAGATCCCATACAGGTCAGCATGGCAATTGGATGGTCAAAGCAGAATCTTTTACCCCTGCCCCCCGGAGGAGTCACAGAGAAGAAAGTAGCCCTCAGAATCCTTGTCCCAGAATGCACAGCCACTCTTTTTTATTTTTTTTATTTTTTTTTATTAACATTTTATTAATAAACAGTATCATGTTTACAGCACCATCTTGTTTGCTTCGTGTTAGTGCATAACAGTGTTGATATCACTACTGTCTACATTGTTTGAATGTTCTACTTCATTATTCGATAACCTTTATACTTTAAACTTATGCAAGAATAGAACATCAGTGGCGCTTCTTCTCGTATGGGTTGCCCAATTGGCCTGGTGTAGCAGAGTCATGTTTTTCTAGTTATTATACAACACATTTAACTCGTTTCAAACATTAATCAACTTAAACTTAAACACAATGGCAATGTAGGGGGTGGAGGCTGCTAATGCAGGGGGATGCCATTTCCTGGCTTTTCCAGTATATATGGTGTCACTACTCATAGACTTGTCTGGTTTCAGGTGGGTGGGGCGTCTACCGGGTCCAACCTGTCTGTTACTCAGTGTCCTGGGCTATGTCCCCTGTTGTCCGCCTTTTGTTCAATCTCGGCCTTATCGTGTCTTCCCTTACCATGTCCTAGAGGGTGAGGCAACATCTCCTCCCTTCCTATGTTTATCCAGACTCCGCTCCTGTTGGTGTGTCTGTGTACGCTGTTCTCAATATATTGTCCCAGCTTGTCATTGCTACTTCCCATTTCTGATGCACAGCCACTCTTCATCGTCAGCCTGCTGGGTGCCTGAGGTCTTGGTCGCTGGGTCAGCCCGGGCCATCTGGTTGCTGGGTCAGTCTGGGCCATCTGGTCACTTGGTTGGCCCAGGTCATCAGGTCACCATGCTGGCCTGGCAGGCTGGCCTGAGGGCTAACTCTGACTTTTGCCCCTCCTGCCGGGCAGTAGTAAACAAAATTCAGCTTCCTGGGCAGGCCCGAGGGGAGAGGGTTAACCTACGGGAGGGATAGGCCTTGCAAAAGTGAAAAACGAATATAGCAGTATGTCACTATCAGGACATGTAAAAGACACCAGTACATCTACACTGCACAGTGCCCCTGGGGCTGGCTTGGGCCTAACTTAGGGGTGACTTACATGTAGTGAAAGGGAAAGTTTGGGCCTATCAAGTGTGTGCACTTGCCAGGTCGAACTGGCAGTTAAAACTGCCCACACAGACCCTGCAGTCGCAGGTCAGAGACCTGTTTACAGGACTACTCACGTGGGTGGCACAATCAGAGCTGAAGGCCCACTAGTAGCATTTGATTTACAGACCCTGGGCACACACGGTGCACTGTACTAGGGACTTACTAGTACATCAGATATTCCAATCATGGGTAAACCAATTACTAATACAATTGAGACAGAGAGCATTTGCACTTTAGCACTGGACATCAGTGACAAAGTACCCAGAGTCCTAAAGCCAGAAAAAACGAAATTCAGCATGGGATCAAAACAGGAGGTCAGAAGCAACATGTTGGGGGATAACCCTGCAAAAAGGGCCATTTCCAACACCATCTGAACCAGCAGACTGGAGTCTGCAAGCCCATCAAAGCCCTGGACCCCTTTCTCTGGCCATCTGTGTCACACAATGCCTAGGATGGGGAGTGAAGAAGCTCTGACCAGCCACCGTGATAGAGCTCCAGCTGGCCATCGGTGAAAACCTCACACCAGGATGCCTAACCCGGTCTACCAGTGTTCTGCAGGCCTGGGGAGGTTTCCGCTGGTCTGCCCGGGCTGAAACTTGGCCCTGGGGTGGGCCCCCTCTTTGTCCTGGGTTACGGTCCCCAGCCTGGCTTGGCACAAAGGACCTGGGATGTGGTCCTGCGAGCCTGAGAGTCTTTCCCTGCTAGGCCAGGTTCAGGAGCTCTGACTGGTCCCCGAGAAAGGGCTTTGGTGAGCCCTGGGTCTGGAGCCCCCTTCCTGGGCTACGTTCTCCAGCTCTCCACGTGGCAAAGTGCCCAGGACGGGATGCTGCGGGACCAGGAAGCCCTCCCCTAGTGGCCCGGGTAGAGACGCTTTGGCCAGGCCCCAGGTCAGAGCCCCAGGCTGGCCTTGGGATGGTAGCTCCAGTCCCAGGGCTTCCTTCTCTGGCTTACCACCTGGCAAAGCACCCAGGATGGGGTCCCATGGGCCCCGGTAGGGCCTCTCCTGTTTCACCAGGATGTAAAGGTGCCTCTGGGCCCAGTGTCAGCGCTCTGTAGGGCCCCCCTCGCCTGAGTCCAAGATGGGGCTCTGAGAACCCGGCCTCATAGTCCCTGTCCCCTCCAAGGCCAGCGGAAGCCTTTTTGTTAAGGAAGGCCACAACCAGATAGCTGTCCTTCTGGTCGATCTGAGCCTCGGGCATCTGATTGTGTTCTGTGCATTGCTATGGCACGTAAAGATGGCCGGACCTCCCTAGAAGTCCATATGAGGGGCCATTTGCTTCCTCCATCCCAGTCTGGGCTCCAGGGGGTCAAGTGCATCAATGGTCTCTGTCATTCAGTGTGCACCGATTGCAAGAAAGCGGGGTAGCTTTCCTCTAGATTATTAGGAACTGGTACTCCGGACCCCAGGGCCTGGGTCCTTGGCTGTCTATCAACCCTTCCTGGAGGGCCTTTCTTCTGAGCCTGCCCTGCAGAGAACAGACAGGGACACAAAGCCGACATCCTCGACTGAGCAGCCTGCCCAGAAGGGTCCGGCCAGCACCATACTTCAGCCTATTCGGCAGGCTTGATCCATTTAAAGATGGATTGCTTGGCCAGCCTCAGCTGTTGTTTTAAGCAAAGAACTTCCACCCCATTAGGGACCATCCGACTTAAGGACCTGCCTTTCATGGCGGCCCTACATAGCAAAGCAAAGGCACAGCAGCCTTGCAGCTTGCACCCCCCAGTGGCCCGACGACAGAGGAAGGGGCCCCGTGCGCAACTCTGTCACCCTCTGCCACCCAGCACATTTCCGCAGCAGGTCAGAATGAAAGTTCAGTGGGGTGTCCCTGGTACCCCTGCGTCTCGCTCAGGCTGCGCCTCTGTCCGCCTCTCCCTTCCATCATCATGGAGACAGGCCCACTGGTGTCCATGCGACCGGCCTGTCCTACTGCAAGCCCCCCAGGCAGAGGTTTCCTACCATACAGAAGGTCCCAGGGGGGTGCAAAGGTCGGTCCGGGACAGGTATGCATCTCCCCTCAACCCTTTCCAGCAGGTGTGACTACCTGATTGATCCTACTAGTAGCATATGCTTGTCTCATAGATTAACCTATGCAATTGTAAGTACACAAGGCCAGTATAGTGAAAATGCAAATGGCTCATTAAATCAGTATCAGACCTGTCATCCTTAGGGTGACCTTCCCCCAACTTTTTGGCTGTTTACCACCACTTTAGCTGTATCTTTATGCTGGACTCTTAACACTTTACCACTGCTAATTAGTGCTAAAGTGCATGTGCTTCTCCCCTAAATCAGGTAACATTGGTGTATACAAAATTGGCATATTTAATTTACTTGTACGTCCCTTGTAAAGTGGAATTCCATATACCCAGGGCCTGTAAATTAAATGCTACTAATGGGCCTGCAGCACTGACTATGCCACTCACTTCAGTAGCCCTTAAACATGTCTCAGGCCTGCCACTGCAGAGCGTGTGTGTGCAGTTTCACTGCCACTTCAGCTTGGCATTTAAAACCTCTTGCTCAGCCTTAAACTCCCCCTTTATTACAAAGAAAGCACCGTAAGGTAGGCTGAAAGGTATCCTTGTGCACTTCAAAGAATTATTTTGAAGTCACCCCAACACCAAGGGCACTTTTGGGTATAAGTACTGTAGTTCTGACCCCACCAAATCAGTACACTACTGGGCCTGGGAAGAACTCTGCTGGAGTAAAGACTGCTGTGCTGTAAGGATTACCAATTTGCCTTGGCTGACTGATCCAAAGAACTGCTTCTCTGCATTGCTTTGCTGAGCTGCCCTGCTGCCTGCTGATCTCTGCCCTGCTGAGGACAAGGGCTGGACCCAGCTCATTTGAACCCAGAGTGACTCCAAAGGCTTGCTGGCTTGCCTCCGGTTCTCTAAAGTCTCAGGGCCATCAAAGACCTCCCCTTCTTGCTAACTGCAGTGGGACTCTGCCAATTGAGAATCCAGAAGCTTGTTGCTGACAAAGATAAGAATGGGTCTGGTCACCGACTCACCCTGCGAGCCTCACAACCCAGTTTAATTCAGGAGACCATGTCACTCCCCTGACCAGTAAAAGAGGCTGTGCAACAGTCTAAGCATTCCGCTTCTGACCTAGAACCATCACCTTTGAAGGCCAGATCCTTGCACTGATTATAATTGCCACCTCAGAACCCGCCACCAGCACTGAGGGAAGGAACCTAATTGATGGGGATTGTCACCCGGTGTTCCTCGTTGTCGAAGGATCACCAATTCCGTCCTTCAAACCGACAAACCCAGTGAGAGAAGTCATAAGGTTGCAGCCTGCAACTTTGGACAAATGTAATGGTAATGTAAACCCAGGGAGATCCAGCCGGCCTTTGCAGCTGCCTCGGGTGCTCGCAGGTTGCTGGGTGTTTGACTGAGAACAAATTGGTCTCAAGGGACCAACATCAATTAACTTGGTAAATCACATAGGGAGCGCTGCAGGGAACCCCTGGGGCCCGCTCAAAGCACTACCGTATGGATTATACAAGAAGCAAGCTTGCTCCCTGGAGCTCTGTGATTAGTTGGTGTATTTAAGGAGATAACTTGAGAAATACTTTTGTGATTTTTGTTGTTTTGGTCTTATTTTACTCAGATAAAGTTTCTCCATTTGTCTAAACTGGTGAGGAGTCTTTGGTGTTTTCACTTTGTTACTATAATTTAAGTGTTGCACAAATACTTTACATTGCCTCTTATGTTAAGCCAGACTGCTCTGTGCCAGGCTACCAGAGGGTGGGCACAGGTTAATTTAGGGTGTGTATCTGACATATCGTGACTAGAGTGGTGGTCCCTACTTAAACAGGATGCATGCCTCTGCCAACTAGAGACCCCGTTTCTAACAGTTATGGCTCCTTTGATCGTTCCATCTGTTACTCAGATAACTGTGGTAATTCTAGAGTTAATACATGCTGATGAGCACTGACCTCCAAGGTTGCGTGCATTTAGTAGACCAAGACCAATCTGGGCTCACCCAGTCGCTTTGGTGACTCTAGATAACCTCGGGCCAATCACACATCCCTATGATGACGACAATACATTTGGATGCCTGCCTTATAAACGTTTGATGGTACTTTAGGTGCCCACACGGTGACCACAAGTAAAGGGGAATCAGGGTTTGATTCTAGGGAGGGAGCCTGAGAAATGGCTACCATATCCAAGTAAGGCAGCAGGCATGCAAATCACCCACTCCCAACACAAAGAGGTAGTGCTGACAAATAACAATACAAAACTCTTTTCTGGCCCTGTAATTGGAATGAGTACACTTTAAATGCTTTAAAGAGAATCCATTGGAGGGCAGGTCTGGTGCCAGCAGCATCTTTAATTCCAGGTCCAGTAGTGTACTCATTCCAATTACATATTTTAAAGTTGCTGCAGTTAAAAAGCTTGTATTTGGATCTTATAGTTAAGCTAGCAATTCACCTGAGCTAGTCCCTACTCCTCTGCTCCCACTTAACGCTCTTTACGGAGTATCCTGGGGGTCTGAAGTGTTTACTTTGAAAACACTGAGTGTTCAAAGCAGGCCGGTCGCCTGACTATTTCAGCTAGGAATAATAAAATAGTACTCTGGTTCTTTTTGGTTATTTTTCTGAGCTGGGGCCATGATTGAGAGGAACGGCCAAGGGCATTCATATTGTGCCACTAGAGGTAAAATTCTTGGAGCAGCACAAGATGAACCAAAGTGAAAGTATTTGCCAAGAATATCTTCATTAATCAAGAATGAAAGTCAGAGGTTCAAAGTTAATTAGATACTATCATAGCTACGTTATAAATGATGCCAGCTGGTGATCCTGGGGTGTTATTCCCATGACCCACAGAGGAGCTTCCGGGAAACCAAGGTATTTGGGTTCTGGGGGGAGTATGGTTGCAAACCTGAAACGTAAAGGAATTGATGGAATAGCACCATCCGGAGTGGATCAGCTTAACTGACCAAACACTGGAAACCTCACCCATCCAGGACACAGAAATAATTGACAGATAGAAGATTGATAGCTCTTTTTCGATTCTGTGTGTGGTGGTGCATGGCTGCTCTTAGTTTGTGGAGCAATGTGTCTGGTTGATCCCAATAGCAAACAAGTCACCTCCATGCTAAACATGGCAAATGTTAACTTAGGTGGGCGAAATTAAAGGTCTGCCTCCAACAGCCCTTAATCCACAGGGCCATTGAAGAGGTTTAATCACTGCAGGCAGAGAGTAGTCTCCACTCTGAATACACCTAAGGTCTGGCTGTTTTTAAGATTGGCGGGCAGACAAAAATCTTGACGATATGTATACCGCAACTGAGAATACATAATGTCAAGATATAAATCCCCTATGTAAACATTATCTATTCTCATTTTCCTAACAGGAACATTATAATACAGGGGAGACAGCTTTCAAGAGCAGCTGAAAACTCATGCTCCCCTGTGAGTAAAATAGCTATTACCATTTCCTTACAGTATTCATGAAAATACTGTGGCAAGCATATGTAAAAGCCATTTAACACCCATCTCCGATGTAAATAATTCCTGTCCCTATTTCCTACCTGGATCAATCCTAATACAGTCCCAAATATATGTAATGGCCATGTAACCTCTATAATCCCCTATGCATAACACAGCAATTCCCATTGGCCTTCAACATTTACTAAATAACAGTGCCAGGTTTATGTGCCAGCGCCCATTATCCCCATGTGAGAAAAAATGCATGCCCATTTCTTCAGCATACGCCACTGCACTACAGTGACAGGAACATGCTGTAGCCATTTAGCACACATCATCCTCCCTATAGAAATCATTATGGCTATTATCCCAAGAAAGCAACATAAAATACCATGTCCAGGATATGTAATAACCTTGTATCCCCCCAATCAGTCCTAATTATATTCAATGGCCATGTAACTCCCATAATTCCCAGTGCAGAACACAACTTTGCCGATGTACCTTCAAGATTAACTCGATAAGAATATTGGGTATTCATTTAACCCCCATCATCCCCATTTAAAAAAATATTTAGGCACATTTCTTCAACACACTTCACTAAACTACAGTTGCAGGTGTATGCAACAGCCTTTTAACACCCATCATTCCTGATGCAGAAATCATTATGGCCATTATCCCAAGAGAGCTACGTAAAATACCATGCCCAGGGTATGTAGCAGCCATTTAACCTCTATAATCCCCCCTTAAACATTATCTATTTTAGTTTACCTATTACCATTACCTTACAGCAATCATGACAATACAGTGGTAGGTATATGACAAAGCCATTTAATGTCCATCATCCCTGATGTAGAAAATCCCTATCCCTATCAATGGCCATGTAGCACCCATAATACCCCATGTAGAACACAGCTGTGCCCACTTACCTTCACCACTTACTACATAACAGTAACAGGTGTATGTAGCAGCCATTTAACCCCAATCATCCACATGAAAAAAATATTTATGCCACTTTCTTTAACACACATCACCACACTACAGGGTCGGGTGCATGTAAAAGCCATTGAACAATCATCGTTACCAATCTAGAAATCATTATGGCCATTATTCTAAGAGGGCTACATACAATACCACGCCCAGGCATTGACACCCCATAATCCCCCTCTAAACTTTATCTATGTCCATTTTTCTAACAGGACCATTATAATACAGGGGAAAATGTGTTCAACAGCTGCTTAAAGCCCATAATCCTGTGTGAGTAAAGTAGCTATCACCATTCCCTTACAGTAACCATAAAAATACAGTGGTAGGTATATGGTAAAACCATTTAATGCCCAACATCCCCTATGTAGAAAATCCCTATTCCTATTTCCTACATTGAACAATCCTAAGACATTTCTACATATATTAAATGACCATGTAGCACCCATAATCCCCCATAATGAGGTGTGCCTAATTTCACGTTCTATTACCGGTCTTGCATGCTTCAACATATGGGGATTATTATTAATGGTAGCGCAGATGGATTAAATACTGCTGAAGCTCTCACAATGTATGCGTTAATGCCAGGGACAGATGCCAGGGGATGCTTTTTGAAGAATATTGAACCTAGTTATTATAAGAAGACTAGCTTTAAGGTTGTAAGAGGAGTGTACAGGGTATGGCATAGAATTGCGGGGACAATTAATATTACTAGATTCAATGGTTATACACCTCTGTGGAGGTCTCTGGCCCTTCCATCCATATTTCATGATGGAATTGGTAGCCGGTGGGCACAGAAGGGCATAACGGTAATGTAGAATCTCTATGAGGAAGAACAGCTGTATTCTTTTTCCGAGCTTCAGGAGATATATGGTCTTACTAGGGGGGGGGGGGGTTTAAAATTATTACAGATACAACATTTTGTATGCAGATTGGAAAAGAGTCAGCTTTCAGTTACCCAAATCCCTTTGGGGGTAGCCCAAAGAGAGCTAGGATCTGAGTTTCTTATAATTTGCTGATTAAAATGCTTCCAGATGATCTAGGGGTTTAAAACATCAAATGGGGATCTAGGATTGGTGCAGAGGGAATTTTGCTCCAGGAGTCATTAGACTGGGACAAGGTTCTCTTAACTGCTGGGTTAAGGAGCCAGCACTCTAAAACATTATTTGATCTGTGTTATACCCCATCTAGGTTATTTAACTGGGGCAGGAGATCTGATGACAAGTGCACCCGGTGCAGAGCTGAGCAGGCGGAGAACGTTCACATGTTTGCTTTATGTCCTGCTTTAAACACTTTTATCTGTGAGATCAGAATTTTATGAGCTCAGTCACAGGAGAACAGTTTCAAATTACCTCTGTGATGATGCTATTAGGGATTAAGGATAATAAGGAGAGTAGTGGCCCTTTGGGAAATGAGGTGTAATTGATATTTGTTCCTATGACGGTCTCACAATTGTGTTTTACCTCAGGCAGGTTAAGTCCAGATACACCCAACTTTATGGAATGGAGGTCTCAGTTCTTGACAGTCTATAATATGGAAATGAGTCTGTATGAGTGTATGGGGTGGAAATCATGGAAACGCGGAGCTAGGATTTGGTAATCTGCAACTCAGTGGATTGACAATATGAATCATTAACTTTAAATGTAACAGCACTTTTTTCCTTTATATAATCGATTTATGTATTTTAATTGCACATTTAAAAGTCCTTGTTTGATTTGTTTTACATTTTTTTCTTAATGTATCAGGATCCGCTAGACCTTGGTTTTCTCCCTGGTTCTGTAAAGTGTATTTACAGATGAGCTGTTCACCACATTTCTTTAAGCATGCCTCTTGATTTCTTTTTCTTGATTATATTACTGCACACTTCTTTGTTATTTGCATTAATTTGGATTGTCTTTATATTTATGTCTGCTGCTATAATTTATTGTACTTGTGGGGTAACCTCCTCCACCTCTCATTTTAAATGCAAATAAATATATTTATTAAAATTCCCCATAATCCCCCATGCAGAACACAACTATGCCCACTTACCCTCAGCACTTACTAAATAACAATACCGGATGTATGTACCAGCTATATAAACCCCATAATCACTAATTAAACAAAAATGTATGCCCCTTTCTTCAAAAAACATTTCTTCAATGCACTAAAGGGGCAGGTGCATGCAAGAGCCATTCAACACCCATTATCCCCTATGCAGAAATCATTATGGGCATTATCCCAAAAGGGCTGTGTAAAATCCCATGCCGAGGGTATGTAGCAGCCATTGACAGCCCATTACCCCACTTTTAAACATTATCTATTTCCATTTTCCTAACAGGAAAATTATAATGTGGTGGAAAATATGTTCAGCAGCTGTTTAATGCTCACAAACACCTGTGAGAAAAGTAGCTATTACCATTTCTTTACAGTAATCATGAAAATACAGTGGTAGGTATATATCAAAGCCATTTAACGCCCATCTTCCCCAATGTAAAAAGTCCCTATCCCTATTTTCTACCTTGAACAATCCTAATACATTTCTAAATATATTCAGTGGTCATGTAACACCTATATTCCACAGCTATACCCATTTACCTTCAACATTTACTAAATAAAGGACCCGGTGTATGTACCAGCCATTTAACCCCCATCATCCTCATTTAAAATAATATTTGTGCCCATTTCTTCAACACATGTCATTACACTACAGTGGCAGGTGTATGCAACAGCCATTTAATACCCATCATCCCCATGTAGAATTCATTATGGCCATTATCCCAAGACAGCTATGTAAAATACCATGCCCAGGGTATGTAGCAGCCATTTAACCCCCATAAATCCCCAGTAAACATTATGTAGTTCCATTTTTCTATCAGGACCAATATAATATAGGGGAAAATGTGTCCAACAGCTGTTTAAAGCCCATAATCCCCATGAGTAAAGTAGCTATTACCATTTTCTCACCGTAATCATGAAAATACAGTGGTAGGTATGTTTCAAAGCCATTTAACACCCATTATCCCTGATGTAGGATATTCCTATCCCTATTTCCTACCTTGAACAGTCCTAATACTTTTCCAAATATATTTAACCCATGCAATCCCTATGTAGAAAGTCCCTATCCCCATTTACTATCTAAAACAGCACTAATACACCCCTAAATAGATTCATTGGCAACAGAACACCCATAATCCCTCATGCAGATCAAAACCATGACCATTTTCCTTCCGCATTTACTAAATAACAGTACCAGGTATGTGTAACAGCCATTTAATTCACATATACTGATAAGTAAACAATAAGAATTTCTGATACTTTCACTTTGCCCATGTAAGCTAAAACATATACTGGTAGGTAAACAATAACAAATGCTGAAGAGAGTTAACTTTCACTTTGCACATGGAAGCATTAAACTACATTGCCACCAGTGGACATTTAAAAGAGTGCAGCCTATCATCCCCCATGATCCTTTTAATATGCCCCGATCGCAACAGGTTTGTTTCAGATATTGGTATATCAGACCTGGTTGTGTCAGAAGCTAGGCAGGAGCAATCGAGAAACTCGGCATGAAATCAAGGATACTTTATTGGAGGTGGAATGGGAAGTGACAAATGAAGATATAAAAATCTGAGCTGAACTTTTAAGTACAGAATACACTTCTAAGAGGCATGTAGATAGGTTTCAAAGAACCGGGGGTGGCCAATTAACATGTTTCCTCGAGGACTTTATTTATGGTGTTTTATGATGGGAGCGAGGCGCCTCACCAGTCAGTCACACGGAAGAACCAAGTTGGTAGACTGGTGCAAAGAGCAATGTCACAGAGACATAATTTCATCTTATTACCCAGTAGGAGCCAAGCAAAGGTAGAAGGCGTAGTGTTGCATTGTGAGACATATACATTTAGGCTAATAAAAGAGAGGGACGGAAAAAAAGAACAAAACAAGTTATTAGAGAGAAATTCAATTAGCAGATTAAGCCAACATTTCAATTATATGTAATTTCTGCAGAAGAACATCTGTATGCTGTTGGTAGTCTTAAAGCTTTTCATCTCGATATAATGTAATATTTGATGTCATATCAGTAATCTGTGATGTTATATTTACTTTCATATGAGATGTCAAAGGCAAGATCATGTGTGAGATCATACAATAGGGCTGTATCACTGCATAGCACAATTAAACTGATTTTAAATTTTCATCATAATGAAAGCACCCCCTTAACTGGTCTTTTAATGGAAATTGTTTTGGTTATTTTTACAACACATTTTACTCAGTAGTAGAAAATCACATCATATTGTCCCTTTATCAAAGATTTGTTAATGATTTATTAAAGGTTTTGCAATTGTAAACTTGTGTGCTGCACCCAGAATGAATGAGGTCTTTAATGTGGAGAGTTTGGGACAGACACAAACACCATAGAACTACAGAGGAAAAGCAATAGCAAATATCAGGTAGAAGTGTTGGTATGTTGCCAGTCCTACTTTTCTATGGTACTGTGGCTGCAATGATTCTGATGAAAGCACATGTGTTTTGAGACTCATCTTGCCTCCAGTAATGCTATTCTGATCTCAGTCCCCCTTTTATTTGTTATACATGTGAAGGCTGATGCAGTTCCCTCTCTGGTAGCAGTGGTAGAGACATGCTAGGGGTAAGTGGATCCAGCATGAGATACCATGTGTGCCATATGGGACAGAAAGCAACAGGAACTCTGTTGACAATCCAAACATTTCTGAAGTATGAGACAGGGGAAACGGGTATGCTTAAATTGGTTACAGAAACCCCTTTCCACTCCATCTCCTCAGAAGTACAGCTCGAGAGAGGTAATCCTGCCAAAGCCTTGGTAATTATCTCTCAAGATCAATTAAGTCAATGCCTTTACTGTACCACATGCAGTGCTGAGGAAATGGATAATGCCTCCTTGGTTTCAGGATGCATGGCATACCACCATGACTCGGTGGTCACAGAGGTGTAATACTCTAAACCTGTTCTTGCTATGTTCATTTCCTGGATGGAAAGGCTGGTGGTGGTCACAGTGTCAGCGACTCTTGGCAAAAGGCTTTGCATCAAGATTGTTGTTTATCAATGACAAATATTATTAAAAGGGTATTGAAAGGGTGATTAGTGTTATCTATATCCATATATTTAGTCATGAATCATTTCACAGCATCCGAGAGGCAATATTTACCAGCTTCTCATGGCAGGAATGACGCCGTCACCATCCATCAACTCGAAAGGTAATTTATTTTCTTATTTCATGTAGAGTACAAAGTGCATAGTGCTATTCAAACAGATATGGCAACGCGGTTCAGCCTGAGCCTTTGACTGGCCGTTATATATATATATTTCTTTTTTTTTAACTTAAAAAACTAAAGGTTACAGAGACGTTATAGTTAGGCTCACATTTTAAACGTACAAAACCATAAAAAGTCACCAGTTATAGTTAGCCTTACCTCAAGTAACTATATTTTGTGCCCTTAGGTAACTATAACTCACGCCCCCGTACAGTTTTTAATATTTTTCTGTTCAACCATCAAATGTACGTCCAGATTTGTGGGACAGCGATGGCCGTTTCCTTTTTACCCAGCTATGCGAATCTCACCATGGGTTGGTGGGAGAAACATGTAGCCTGGGGAGAAGATAATGAAGAATTTGCAGAAAAAGCAATAATTTGGTTGAGGTATATAGACGATCTCTTTATCATCTGGAATGGAACAGAGAGAGAATTTGTGCAATACTTTGAAAAATTGAATCAGAATGAGTTGGGTTTACAATTCACATACAACATGAGCACAAATTGTGTCCAATATTCAGATGTACAAGTTTATATAGAGAACCTCAAAATTGAGACCACTCTGTTTTGGAAAGCAACATCAACAAACAGTATACTGCATGGAGACAGCTTCCATCCAACGTCACTCAAGAGGAGTATACCATATGGAGAATTCATTAGGATCAAACGAAATTGCTCTACTGAACAGGAAATGGAAATAAAGTTTATTGAAATGAGTCAGAGATTTATTCAGAGAAAATATAAATATAAAGATATCAGATCTGGAGAAGAAAAAACAAGATCTCGGACAAGGGAAGAGATATTAAATAAATCAAAAGTGATGTAACAAAGGATGAGCAAAATATAAGACTGGTAATGACATACAGTAAGGAGAATCATTTAATCCTAAATACTCTGAGCAAATATTGGGATGTGTTAAGGATCCAGGTGTTGGAAAAATGGTTGGAGGTAGACCAATGGTAACATACAGAAAGGTACCATCTTTACAAGATCTATTGGTAAAAAGTAACTTCCAGATGGAGAAACCGTCGAATTGGCTAACAGCTCAGACAACTGGGTTTGTGTGTTGCGGGAAGTGTAAGGCATGCCGCATAGGGACAAATACGAGAGAATTCTCAGACCACTGTGGTAACAAGTTGATGATTAATAAAAGGATTACTTGTTATACAACCTATGTGGTGTACATAATAGAATGCTTAAAGAAATGTAACTTGGAACACACAAGAGCCGTACAAAATAAGGATATGACGTATGCCATGGCAAAACATTTGATGGTACATGAGGGATCAAATTGGACAAACATGAATTTTTTGGAATTGCAAGTATTGACTGCAATGAGAGAGGGGGAGATCGAGAAATCAAATTGAGACTCTTGGAATCACGATTTATAATCCAGCTCAAAACCAAGACCCCAAGGGGTCTTAATGGGGATGAGGAACTTCACTATCACTTATAATTGAGTATCTGGAAATATATACAAATGAATAGCTAATATGTGGATACTGAATCAAATATATAAGAATACGAATGGGTATAGTTGGTGACTATTGGGGAAATTCCCATGAAAAGGTGCACACAATAGAATAGACACAATTATTGAAAATATTAATAGGATCAATAGATAGTGAAAGTATTCCGACATTAGTGATTAATAATTGTGAATAATCGTGAACTCCTCTTATGAGGACTATTGCCAAGCAAAATGACAAATACATAACATGGGGACTCCTCTCTCTTCCTTGTTCCAATTTATATATGGTTTAGTTGTCAAAAATATTTTTTTGAAGTTTGTGTACTTTTTTGGTTTGTACTGTATGTACTATATATTGTTTAGCTAATTTCATTGGGGATGGTATCCTTTTTAGGATATATGTTTTTAAAGGTCACTATATGTCCCATAATGCACTAGATATGATAGAGGTGATAGACTATAAATAACAAACATTGAAAAAATACTCACATACTGTGAACAAGACCGGGAGGTTTAAACAGCAAAGAAACTTTCCTGGAGTGCAGCGTTATAACTGGTTTCAGTTTCTTTTTTCAAAAAAATAAATATATATATATATAATAAATAAATGAAGCAAAAAGAGAAAAATAGTATTCGCACACTCAGGTTTCAGGAGCAAGAAAAATCAGTTTAATCCATACACAACGCGTTTCGACTGACACAGCAGCCTTGGTCACGTGATAAGTATCACCAATAGGATACCTTTAAATACCCTCCTAAATTAAAAATAAAAATAGGACTTTCACCCTGTGATATAAGTAAAAACCAAACCACAACTACTTTGCAATTACCATTATACAACCAAAACTAATAATAAATACATTTATATAATAAATTAATACCCCAAATATAAACAATATGATTAAAAAACCATCATTTGCAGTTCCACAACTTTTCCTAAATACATATTTTTGCATAAATTCATTATTTTATAATCTGTTAAAGGGGGAACAAACACATCAGGAAACAGTGTTATTACGTAATAGAATTCATATTTCTTTCTAAAACACAATGTCTATAATAAAATATTGTTATAGGTTTTTAGAAAAATAGAAAATCTACTAGATAGTAAAAATATACACTGCTAATATATCATGAAAGGCTCAATCAGGGTAAAAATGTATCTACAATAATAGATTAGAAATTATAATCTGAACATTTGCAAAGCGGTTCACCCAACGGTGTTTTATGAAAAAATTAAGGAGAATGAATGGAAGAAAAACAGGTAGAGTAGAGTTTGATTGATCTTCATCCGACCCAGAGTATCTGAAAGGAATATCCAAAATTAAATAAATACCACAAAAAGCTTAAAGAACAAATTAATAAATGCAAACTGAATAAAGAACACATAACACAATACATGGTACACATCTCATAAAAAATCATCTCCACGGTAAACAGTAACTATTTACATTTTCACAAAATGTTTACTCTCAAAAACAATTTTTATCTCCCCAAAAAAAATTTCACTTAAAAAAATTAACTTCGAAAAATTCAAAAAATTCATACCCTGGACACATTCTGCATTTTTATCCACACCTTAATGAATCTCATACAGGTGAGTATTTAGTTCTTCCCCCATATTCAAACCTGTCGGGGTCTTGGTCTCCAAATCTAAAATATATATTGACTCTTTTTTCCTTAACATTAATTCTCTGTTCCCTCCTCGATGACAAGGAGGAACATGTTCAATACCAAAATAGGAAAGTTTAGTACAGTCTGAGTTATGTTTTTCTTTGAAATGCCTTGCTACCGGATAATGCTCATCATTAGATGTAATAGCTCGCATGTGTTCTAAAATCAGTTTCTTCACACTGTGTTTGGTGCTTCCGACATACCATCTCAAGCAGGGACATTCCAAAACATAGATCACAAAGGGGGTACTGCATGTTATAAATTGGGAGATCAATCTGGTTTTCCCAGGTCTACGTAAAACATATTGCTTCCGCATAATGCTATTACGACATGCTTTGCAATGGCCACAGGGAAAGAAGCCTTGCAGATTGTGTTGTCTCAGTTGGGGAACTGTGGTAATATCATTGGACCTCAAAATGTTATGCAAACTTCGTCCTCTTCTATAGGTGATCCGGGGTCTTTGCTGAATTGTACCCCCAATTACAGGATCACTTTATAAGATGTTCCAATTTTTTGAAATAATGTTGTTAATCTGTCTCGTATACTCACTATACGTCAAAATAAGTCTCGTCACATCATTGTCATCATCTTCCTCTTGTTTAATAGTATTATCAAAAAGGGTATCAGATCTTTTAATTCCCTTAGTCTTGTCAATTTGCTCTTAGCAAAGTTAGGCTCACATTTTAAACGTACAAAACCATAACAATTCACCAGTTATAGTTAGCGTTACCTCAAGTAACTATACTTTGTACCCTAAGGTAACTATAACTCGTGCCCCGCTATGCACAATTTTTTCATCAAAAATTTTACTGCAAATATTACATTGATATTATCAATAATGGTATCAAAAATGTCATGAGTGCCATAATTTGTGGGGTAATTAGCAGTGCATGGTGAGGGTGCAAGTTATAGTAATCTTAGGGCACAAGTTAGAGTTACTTGAGGTAACTCTAACTATAACTGGTGAATTTCTATGGTTTTGTACATTTAAAATGTGAGCCTAACTGTAATGTCCCTGTAACCTTTGTTTTTTTAAGTGAATTTCAATTTGTTTTTAAATTATATTTCCTAACTATAAAGTCCATGTAACCTTTGGATTTCTTCAGTGAATTTCTATGTTTTTTTTAATGTACAGTAATTTTCATTACTATAAGTTAATCCAACCACTGCTGTGCACGGCCGAAGTCCCTGAGACCAACCCCCTATAAGCACCCAACCTTGCACCATGCATGACCTTCGCCCGTGCGTAGAAGGGGTTTTCCCGCACGGGCTGGCCTGCAGCCTGCGGCCAACCACCTAGCCACCCAACCACATGCTGTGCACAGCCCTTTGCCTATACACGGAGGAAGTTGGCCGCGGCCTCTCTGGGAGACAAAATAGGTGTGAGAGGGTGTATCTGATGGTGAGAGTGTCAGGGTGTGAGTGAGTACATCAGTATTTTAGTGGGTGGGTCACTGTGTGCCCGGGTCTGTGAGTGGGTGCATGAGGGTGTTGGTTGGTCTGTGTGTGGGTGCCTAACTGTCTGAGTGGACCTGTGAGTGGGTGAGTGAGGGTCTGACTGGAGCTGTGAGTGGGTGCACATGGGTCTCAGTGGGTCTGTGAGTAGGTGCGTGAGTGTCTGCGTGGGTTTCTGCGTGGGTGGGTAAGTGTCTGAGTTGGTGTGTGAGTGGGAGAAAGTTCGAAAGCGAGAGAGAGTGAGAAAGAGAGTGAGAGGGAGAGACAAAGAGAGTTTTTTATAATTTTTTGAATGACATACGTAGAACAAGATATTTCTGGACAAATTAACAAGAACAATGTATTTGTCGTTTAAAAAGAGTAAGATAACCTTTCAGTATGTGCCTTAAATATTTGTAGCAAAAACAAAAAAAAGGAGGGTAACACGTCCAGCTGTACTCGAACCCTGAATGCTCAGTGTGAAGGTCTGTGGCCTTCCCACAGAGATATTTTCTTTGTTTTCATTTAGCCCTTTATGGGCTATCTGGGACCGTGTGGGAGCCCTCGGACTCCGCTGCGGTCCCTACATATTTTTTAAAATATATTTTATCGTGTACCCTTACTGGCTACGTGGGACCGCGAGGGAAGCCTCAAGGCCTCCCTCGCGGTCCTGTTGCTTCAGCAACCAAGGAGCTGCTTTGAGTAGCAGCTCCTTGGTTGCTGAAGCAAACCTTTAATCTCTGTTACCTGCACACATACCTGTGTGCAGGGAACAGAGATGAAAGCTCCACTTTTTGACAACTGTACATACTTTACAGATCCCGCTGTTAAAAAGTGGAGTGTTTGCTATGACTTGGTTGCAGTTTCAAAGCTACAGCCCAGCCACAGCAAACAGCTATGTTCCAGGGGTTGGCCCCCACTGACATAGCAGCAGTCGGACCTATGGGGGTGGTGGTCCCCAGGGCCATCAGTGGCTCCTAACTCCAACAATCATAGCCCAAGGGAGGTGGTGGTCCCTGGAGCTAAAATGGGTCCGAAAAGGACCCCCTTTCTTTTTTATTATAGCCCGAGGGAGGTGGTGATCTCCGAGGCTGCGAGGGGGGATTGTTTGCACCCCACCCCCACACAAGATCAAAAATGTCCCAGGGAGGTGGTGATCCGTGGGGCTGCGGGGAAGAAGGAGGCCCCCCCTATTAAAACAAAAAGAGTGTCCCCGGGACCTTGCCCACCCGGGATCTTTTTTAAAAACAAGCACAGGCTTATTCTTTATTTTTTTATTTTTACCGCAGATTTTCGACCCCGTCACAATTCTGTGGTAAACATTTTAAAAAAAGGATTTTAAACCCTGGGGTGGGGTCGCTCTGGGATCCCAGTACCAGAGCTATGCAGTCAGGGTGTTCGGACCCTGGCCCCTTTTGTATTTTTTATTCTTTTTTTCTGGTACTCAGTTTCAGCCAAGCCCTAAGATGGCTGCCAACACTTCCTTGTTGAAATGTTGGCAGCCAATCAGATGTCAGCATGAGATCAGGAGGGGTCGCGAATGTTGGAGGCTGGGTTGGCTTATAGTGGGTACCTTGTGGTACTTATACCCTGTGCCAAGTCCAGTTATCCCTTATTAGTAGAATAGAGGTGTTTCTGGCAGCTTAGGCTGATAGAAGGTAGCTATGGCAAAGCTTAGGCTGAACTAGGAGACATGCAAAGCTCCTACTATAGCACAATATCATAAGAAAACACAATACTCAGAGTTACTAAAAATAAAGGTACTTTATTTTTATGGCAATATGCCAAAAGTATCTCAGTGAGTACCCTCAGTTAAAAGGTAAGTAATATACACAAGTCATATGTACAGAAACCCAAAACAGGTAAGTAATAGTAAGAAAAGTAATGCAGTGTAGAATTACAATAGGATGAAATAGGTGAACATAGGTCTAGGGGCAACACAACCCATATACTCCAAAAGTGGAATGCCAATCACGAATGGACCCCAGACCTATGGGAGCTTGTAGAGGGTCGCTGGGACTGTAAGAAAACAGTCACGGTGTCCAAGATTCCCCACCCCAAGACCCTGAAAAATAGGAGTAAAGTACCCCTACTATCCCAATAGGGCACAATAGTCGTGATAGGGGGATTCTGCAAGAACCACAAACACCAGAAAAGCACTGAGGACAGATTCCTGGACCTGAGGACCTGCAAGGCAAGGGGACCAAGTCCAAGAGTCGCGATAGTGTCCAGGGGGGGCAGGAGCCCAGGAAACCCCGGATGAAGGTGCAAGAAGGCTGCCTCTGGGTGGAAGAAGCCAAGGATTCTGCAACAACGAAAAGGGCTAGGAACTTCTCCTTTGGATGGAAGATGTCCCACGGCGTCCTGGAGGTTGCGGAAGTGTTTTCACGCAGAAATACCGCAAACAAGCCTTGCTAGCTGCAAGGGTCCTGGTACAGGTTTTGGGTGCTGCTGGGGACCAGAAAGGTCCAGGATGTCGCCCCTTGGAGGAGAAGACAGAGGGAGCACTCAGCAACTCAGAGAGCCCCCACAAAAGAAGGCAGCACTCGCAGAAGTACCAGAGCAGGCACTTAGAAGATTTGTGAACTGGAGCTGGCTCAGGTTCACAAAGGAGGGTCCCACGACGTCGGAGTCCAACTCAGAGGGGACCCAGGCTAGGCTGTGCACAAAGGAATCCTTGGAGAAGTGCACAGGAGCTAGAGCAGCTGCAAATCACGCAGTACACAGGTTTGCAGTCTAGCGTAGGGAGGCAAGGACTTACCTCCACCAAACTTGGACTGAAGGATCACTGGACTGTGGGAGTCACTTGGATATAGCTCCTGTGTTCCAGGGACCACGCTCGTCGAGATGAGAGGGGACCCATAGGACTGGTGATGCAGATGTTTGGTGCCTGCGTCAGCAGGGGGAAGACTCTGTCAACCCACTGGAGATTTCTTCAGGATCTCCAGAGCAGGGTGAAGGCAGACAGCCCTCGGAGCATGCACCACCAGGAAGCAGTCGAGAAAGCCGTCAGGATGAGGCGCTACAATGTTGCTGGTAGTCGTCTTGCTACTTTGTTGCGGTTTTGCAGGCGTGCTGGAGCAGTCAGCGGTCGATCCTTCGCAGAAGTCAAAGAGGGAAGTGCAGAGGAACTCTGGTGAGCTCTTCCATTCGTTATCTGAAGAAAACCCCAGAGGAGAGACCCTAAATAGCCAGAAAAAGAGGTTTGGCAACCAAGAAAGGAGGATTGGCTACCAAGAGAGGTAAGAGCCTATCAGAAGGAGTTTCTGACTTCACCTGCTGGCACTGGCCACTCAGAGCAGTCCAGTGTGCCCCCAACACCTCTGTTTCCAAGATGGCAGAGGTCTGGGACACACTGGAGGAGCTCTGGGCACCTCCCCTGGGAGGTACTGGTCAGGGGAGTGGTCACTCCCCTTTCCTTTGTCCATTTTTGCGCCAGAGCAGGGCAGACGGGATCCCTGAACCGGTGTAGACTGGCTTAAGCAGAGATGGGCACCATCTATGCCCATCAAAGCATTTCCAGAGGCTGGGGGAGGGTACTCCTCCCTAGCCCTTCACACCTATTTCCAAAGGGAGAGGGTGTAACACCCTCTCTCAGAGGAAATCCTTTGTTCTGCCTTCCTGGGCCGGGGCTGCCCAGACCCCAGGAGAGCAGAATCCTGTCTGAGGGGTTGGCAGCAGCTGCAGCTGCAGTGGAAACCCCGGAAAGGCAGTTTGGCAGTACCCGGTTCTGTGCTAGAGACCCGGGGATCATGTTACGTGGCCATGTTCGGAGTTACCATTGTGACGCTATACATAGGTAGTGACCTATGTATAGTGCACGTGTGTAATGGTGTCCCCGCACTCACAAAGTCCGGGAAATTTGCCCTGAATGATGTGGGGGCACTTTGGCTAGTGCCAGGGTGCCCACACACTAAGTAACTTGGCACCCAACCTTCACCAAGTGAGGGTTAGGCATATAGGTGACTTATCAGTTACTTATGTGCAGTGAAAAATGGCTGTGAAATAACGTGGACGTTATTTCACTCAGGCTGCAGTGGCAGGCCTGTGCAAGAATTGCCTGAGCTCCCTATGGGTGGCAAAAGAAATGCTGCAGCCCATAGGGATCTCCTGGAACCCCAATACATTGAGTACCTAAGTACCAAATACAAGGGAATTATATGGGTGTACCAGTGTGCCAATGAGAATTGGTAAATTTAGTCACTAGCCTGCAGTGACAAATTTAGAAAGTAGAGAGAGCATAAACACTGAGGTTCTGGTTAGGAGAGCCTCAGTGATACAGTTAGACACCACACAAGGAACACATACAGGGCACATACTATGAGTACTGGGGCCCTGCCTAGCAGGATCCCAGTCACACAAGGGCTAAAATATACATACATATAGTGAAAATGGGGGTAACATGCCAGGCAAGATGGAACTTTCCTACAGCGAATCCTTTGCGTCCCTAGTTATACAAATTTGGATTTCCTTAAATTTCTCAAAAACTACACCAAATAACAAAAAGGGCTCTTTCTGGACCAAAAGCTACCTTTCTGCAAAATTTGGTGTTATTCCATCCAGTGGTTTTGCGCTATAAGTTTTTCTGTGGGAATTAACATTGGAAATGCTATAAATTTCACCCACCCCCTTTATCTCAGCCCCCGCTTGACGGATCACCCCGAAACTTTCCGGATAGCAGCTCACGTGACTGTTGAATTTTTCTGGATATTTCGTGAAGATTCAGGATTCAGAGAGGCGCGTCTCCGTGGACCGTATTTTTGCATATCAATAAGACAGTCTTTCATCATAAGGTTTATAACTATGCCCCTGGTTCTGGATAATGAGAATCGGGACCAGGGGCCACGCCCATAGGCGGAGATAGTGGACTACTCTAGCATTAGTACACCAGGGTAAAAATTGGATATGACAGCATAGCAGGCATACCTGGGCTTTGCCAAATCGACACGCCTAGATGACTTGAGAAAGCCCGGTAATGGGCAGACAGCATTTCCGGGCTGTGTGGTGATGGCAAAATTAGGCTTTCACAACACGCCTGCAGGGGGAGGGATGTTCTTGTTTCCATAGAGCACTGAAAGCAGTGAGATGAGATGTATGCTGGAGGCGGGCCTGCCATGAAAAGTGAGTAGCCCACCTGCGACTAATTTCAGAACAGCAAGAAAGGGGTGTGGTATTCATAATTTATATCGTGCCTTGGGTTTTCCTCCTTCAGTTTACAACGGCTGTAAGAGGGGGCTGGTTAGGATTTGTGAGAGCAGCCATACTTGATGAAGTAAGTGGGTTGATAGAGGGACCTGGTGTAACTACAAGAGGGGGACTCTGCTCCAACATTATGTGTGCACATCAATTGGTTGAACTGCATGTGTGTGTTGCTGTGTCCTGCCCTCACCTTACATAAGGAATGGTCCATTTAATTCATGTATAATGGAAGGGAGAGTTTGGATTTTTTCTCTTAACCCTTGTCTCCTATTTATGGCAAACCCCCCTCCTCCCCACAGTGTGTGACCACAGGAGGCACCCACAATCTACAGACCATGAGGCACAGGGCCTTAGGTGATGAGGTAAAATGATGGGTTTTAAAATAAAAAGCATCATGTGTTTTTCTCCACATGTGCAGTGCAAAACCTTTTAAAGCATGAAGCGTGTGAGTTATCACATGTGCCACTGGTGCTCTCTCTTGAAGTAAGATATACTCAGATAAGAGATTCTAAAATAGTATTATGTTTGGCAAAGATACTATAATACTACTCATCCGTCTTTGGAATAGTGTTGATGCAATGTAATATATTCTATCACCTTTATTAGGTTAATTGACCGTTGGAGATTATGGAAAGGTAGGCCCTTTCCTTCAGCACATTAAAAGAAGTGTTGCATGTGGGTTCCCCGACAGCTCTGACGAATGCCCTGGACCTGGATAGGCCTTGAAATGGGCAGAAACAAGTTGGCATAAGTGAGGCACATAAGGGCCATTGTACCCAACGTTGAGCTCCAATTTCTTTAATCTTGTGTTTTTTAACCATACCGAGGGTACCACTTAATAAAGAGATATCTTGTGGTTTACCTTGAGGTATTTTTATTAATAGTTATCTGGAGTCCGTTAATTTGCCCAGAATTTTAAATATCTAGGAACTCCCTCAGGTCCCCCCTTGAGGTGGAGTCCACCATGGTGGTATCATCTTACCAGGGTGGGATGAGGTTGGTTATGATGAAGCATGTCACATTACATGAGCGAGCCTTCCTCTTCCAATTCTTGGAATTGTCCAAATCCAGGAGAATGGATAATTAGGGGGATGAAATGAGAGGCTGTGAGTGATTTCCTCTCCTCTTGTAGGTCTTGAAATAGTTTTTCAAGCACTATATATAGTGTGGATCACACCTATTTTGTGTATGTGACAGAGTTCATTTGTTCATGCCACTGTTCCTTCTCAGGAACTTATGGAACAGTTATAAAAACGTTGGCCCTCATTACAACCCTGGCGGTCGTTGTTAAAGCGGAGGTAATACCACCAACAGGCCGGCGGAAAAAAAATGGGATACGACTGTGGCGGAAATCGCCAACATAGACAGCCACTTTAACACTCCGACCGCCACGGCGGTAGAAACAAACAGCGCGGCGGACACCGCCAACAGACAGGCGGGAGACAAAGTACCACCCACTGTATCACAAGAGGCCTATCCGCCACCTTTTCCGGGGCGGAACCAACGCTATAACAGCACGGCGGAAACAGTACACAGAAGGGAAAACACTCACCTCTCGACATCCAATGAGGAACCAGGACGCCATGGAGCCCGAACTACATGTACTGCCCATGTTGGTTTACCTCCTCTTCTACCAGGAGTACGAACGGCGGTGGCGGCGACCACGGTGAGTACTGCATCTACAACACAGGGGAGGGGGGAGGAAAGAGAATGACACACACACACAACACCCTCACCCTCACACACAACAACATACACACAAATACATGCAGCAACATTACATATACACCCCCTCCACCCCCTGGAAGAACGCAAGGACAAAAGGAAATGATTGTAACCATTGTAATCATTAAAAATCCATTAGTCAAAAGTCACATTTTTGCCCACTACTTTATCCTGGGGATTGCAAAGCCACAGTCTCTCAAGTTGCCACTGGTTCTGGAGGGGGCTTTGTGCCCAGAGTGCTTCATCCTGCCAAGGACTGAGGTCGTGGATTCCTTTCTCCACTGGTTCTGGAGAGGGCCTGGTGCCCAGAGTGCTTCATCCTGCCAAGGACTGAGGTAGTGGATGTATCTCTCCACTGGTTCTGGAGGGGGCTTTGTGCCCAGAGTGCTTCATCCTGCCAAGGACTGAGGTAGTGGATGTATCTCTCCACTGGTTGTGGCGGGTCTTTGTGCCCAGAGTGCTTCATCCTGCCAAGGACTGAGGTAGTGGATTCCTTTCTCCACTGGTTCTGGAGAGGGCCTGGTGCCCAGAGTGCTCCACGTGCAGTGTGACTGGTACAATTCCCTCACCTGGATGTGCGTGCCACGAGATTTGCGAGGTTCAGGTAGCATGATATGCCATGGAGGTGGAGACATACCCCACACTGTTGCGGCTGCGCCTTCCACCTGCAGGTGTAAACAGTGCTGGAAGAAATGCCTCATGGAAGCTGCCCAGGGTCCAGGAACTCTCCTCCAGCCTCAGACGACTGACCACTGGGGATTGTAGCCATGTCAGCGGTGGTGCCTGTGTCCGATGATGCCGCGGGCCAGTCGCGGTGCTTGCGGCGGTGCTGGCAGCGGTGCATGGGTCAGCACCTGCAGAGGGACACAGCAGGACGTCTCCTGCAGCCTTGGACGGCTGCCCACTGGGGAAGAGGCTGGGGACTTGCGCTGAGGCTGTAGACGTGCCGGGGGCGGTGCAGTTGGCTGTGCTTGCGGCGGTGCTTGCGGCGGTGCTGGCGGCGGTGCATGGGTCAGCACCTGCTGTGGGACACAGCAGGACGTCTCCTGCAGCCTTGTACAGCTGCCCACTGGGGAAGAGGCTGGGGACTGTCGTTGAGGCTGTAGATGGGCCGGGGGCGGTGCAGGTGGCGGTTGTGGTGGCGGGGCAGCTAGCGATGTTCGCTGCCGTACAGGTTGGCGTGGTCGTGGACAGAAAGTGTGACACTGGTCCCTCAGTCGGAGCCACCATGCCCTCTTCTGACCTGCTCTTCAGCTTTTGGCCCTTCCCCAGCTTTGATGGTGCCGCAGTTGTCTTGCCACTATCCCCTTTGGTTTTTGATGAGCCCTTGGTGGTTGGTACTTTTGGCTTCTCCCTCCGTGGTTGTGGGCACCTTTTTCACCTTGGCAGGTGGGCGAATGTCCTTGCCCTCGCTACGTGGCACACTGGCAGCCCTAATGGTTGGCGCACTCGATGACCCTGCAGTTGCTGGCACCACTATGCCTGGGGATTTGGTGGCTGAGGTGCTGGGCTGGGACCTGGAAAGCCTGGCCCTAGGGGAGGGACGGGGGGAGGTGAAGGGAAGAGGTCAAGGTTTGCCAGGAAAAGTTTTTTAGACACACTGGGACGGGAAGATGGAGGGGGTTTGGGAGTGGAGGTAGTAGTTGTAGGAGGTGTACGTCTGCTGAATTTGAGTGAAGGTGCATGGGCCGGAGGCTGTTGTGAGGTGGATAGCTGTTGGGTGGGTGTGTGCCTGCGTTTGTGTACTTTGGCAGAATGGCTCACTGACACACTGGGAGAGGACACTGGGGATGTGTGAATGGTAGTAGGGGTGGTGAGTGCACATGAGCGGTGTGTGGTGATGCACCTGCTGGTGATAGAGGCAGTGGCTGAGGATGTAGTGCATGCAGGTGTGAGTGGAGACGAGACAGGGAGGGAGGAGGAGAACGTGGAGGAGGGGGACACAGTGGAGGCAGTGGATGTTGCTGTATCTGCATGGGGATGGTGCTTGTGTGAATGCCTGTGGGATGTGTGGTGCTTATGTTTGCCTGAGCCACTCTTGTGTGTTGATGAGTGTGCATGCAGGTCTGATGGTGTGCTTGGGATAGACTGAGGTACAGGGGATTGGGTCTGGGTGGAGGAAGTTGGAGTGGGGAGGCTGGACACAGGGACAATGGCTGCCATCAGTGCTGAGGCCAGAGCCTGGAATGCTCTCTGTTGGGCTGCCTGCCCAGAATGAATGCCATCCAGTTATGCATTTGTTTGTTGCAAATGCCTCTCTACACCGTGGATGGCATTCACAATGGTAGATTGCCCAACAGTGAGAGATCTCAGGAGGTCAATAGCCTCCTCACTGAAGGCAGCAGGGCTGACTGGGGCAGGGCCTGAGGTGCCTGGGGCAAAGGAGATGCCCACCCTCCTGGGTGAGAGGGCACTGGACACACGCTGAGGGGCTGCTGGGATGGCGGTGCTGGTAGGGGGGGTGGCGGCTGTACCTGTTGATGCGGTGGGCACAGTGGTGCCCGCCACCACAAGGGAGCTCCCATTAGAGGAGGAGTCGCTGTCACTGCTGTCTGCTCCTGTCCCTGCCGTGGAGCTCCCCTCGCCCTCCGTCCCACTGGTGGCTTCAGACTCCATTGTTTCGCCCTCCAGGGCCAAGTGGGTTGCAGCTCCCTCCTGCTCTGGTGCCAATGCTCCTCCGCCTGATGATGCTATTGCACACAAGAACAGGGAGACCACAAAAAGGTGGGGGGGGGTGGAAGACAGAAGAAAGACATGTTCAGTGCATGCAACACCACTACCGTTGGCGGACACAACACACATGGAGCAGCCCTCTGCACTATGCCATGCACTAACAGTTCCAAGAAATTTCAACTGACCATGGGGTATGAGGCCTAAGACTAATTGATTGACACCTGGAAGTCACAGGAGCCTGACTAGGTGTAAATGGCTCTTACCAATGGTGGGGTTGGGGTGCCACATAGCCTGCCTCACAAGGGACCTTGCCTACCAAGTTCGTCCTGGCCTAGGGGAACCCACTGCCCACCACCCCACCCAGACACCTCATAATGCACGCAGAATCAGCTGAATGTGAGTGTACTCACCCCCTTGTGGCTGCTGTGATGCCCTCAAGCGCCCATCCAACTCCAGATAGGCCACCACCAGGATCCGGAACATCAGGGGGGTCATGGTGCGACGGGCACCCCTTCCACGTTGGGAGGCCATCCCCAGCTGGGCCTTCGCCGTCTTCTTGCTCCAGCGGCGCTGGTCCTTCCATCTTTTCCGGCAGTGGGTGCTCCGCCTGTGGTAGACCCCCAGGTTATGGACGTCCTTGGCGATGGCACGCCAAATACCCTTTTTCTGGTGGGCACTGACCTAGAGGAATGGTACAGGGGGAAAGGAAATTATTTACCTGTCCGGGCCGTCATACTCATTGCCCCCTAGTTCCCACCCTTGCCCTGACGCACATACACTCACCATCCGCACATGCAGGCCTCAGTCCCCCCATGTATCTTCCATCCACACCACTCAAAACAGGCATTGCCCATGCAGCATGCTCACAGTGTACTCACCTATTTGTCTGGAGGACCGTACAGTTGCGTGTAATGGGGAAGGACCCCATCCACTAGTTTCTCCAACTCCTCCGAAGTGAAGGCAGAGGCCCTTTCCCCAGATACATGAGCCATTGTTGCTTCCAGACACAGGTCACAGCAGCACTTGCAGTGTAGGTCCTCTCCTGTGGAAGGTCAGGTATCAAGTGAGGGAACAGACAGAAAATGGCGGTCACGTCTGCGGCGGTGCGTACCGTCACCGCTGGCGTACATCGTCATTGGCTCCTGGGACCCATAGGGCCCAATGTTAACCAATGCAGAATTGCTCTGCGGTCTTCGACCGCCCACCGCAACAGTGTACAGCACCAGCGCAGTTGCCTCATATCCCCTTGTCCCACCTTACAGGTCAGGCAGCCTCCATTTCAGGAGGCCACATGGGATGGATGTTAACTGCGTCACACCTATCTAGGCCGGGAATATAGACAGATACCGGCACATTGCGGATTAATAACGTTTCTGAAAATAAGACATTGTGATACCTCAGTGTTGGATGACTCTATGCTCGCTGTTCTCCTCCATAGGGCACGCCCGCTGGGGCAGGTGATGAGATGGCGGCCTCCTCCGGTGTACAGACCCCTGGCGGACCTGTCAACAATGGAAGAGAGACACATCCTGATCACATACAGACTTGATCGTGCAACAATCCAGGAACTGTGTGCCCAGTTGGAGCCGGACCTGATGTCAGCTATCCGTCATCCCACAGGAATCCCCCCTCTAGTGCAGGTCCTGTCTGTATTCCATTTCCTGGCTAGTGGGTCTTTTCAAACAACAGTGGCCATAGCATCAGGCATGTCCCAGCCAAGGTTCTCTAACGTGTTGTCCAGAGTGTTGTCTGCCCTGCTGAAACACATGCGCAGCTACATCGTGTTCCCTCAGGTGGAGGATATGTCCACAGTGAAAGGTGACTTTTATGCCCTGGGACATATCCCCAACATCATTGGTGACATTGATGGTACACATGTGGCATTTGTACCCCCCCCGCAGAAATGAACAGGTGTACAGAAACCGGAAGAGCTACCATTCTATGAATGTGCAGATGGTGTGTTTGGCAGACCAGTACATCTCCCATGTGAATGCCAAGTATCCTGGCTCTGTGCATGACGCTTACATTTTGAGGAATAGCAGCATCCCATATGTGATGGGCCAACTCCAGAGGCACCGTGTGTGACTAATAGGTGAGGCCAAGGTCCCAATACAGTTGACATAGGTGTCTGGGTATGGGGCTGTCCCTAAGGGTTAGTGTGTGTCTAACAGTTGTCCCTCGACATTTGCAGGTGACTCTGGTTACCCAAACCTGTCATGGCTACTGACCCCAGTGAGGAATCCCAGGACAAGGGCAGAGAACTCTACAATGAGGCACATGGGTGAACTAGGAGGGTGATCGAACGAACCTTCGGCCTCCTGAAGGCCAGATTCCGTTGCCTCCATCTGACAGGTGGCTCCCTATACTACTCACCGAGGTGATAATCGTGGCCTGCTGTATGCTGCACAACCTGGCTTTGCGACGCCAGGTGCCTTTTCTGCAGGAGGATGGGCCAGATGGTGGTCTTGTGGCAGCTGTGGAGCCTGTGGATAGTGAAGAGAAGGAGGCAGAAGAAGAGGATATCGACAACCGAAACATCATCATCATCATGCAATACTTCCAGTGAGACACAGATAAGAAGATGTCACTGCTTCCCACATCTCATTCTATTGTTGGAACTAGCATAAGTCTGTCATTCTCATTTAGTGTATGGACCCTGACTTGTCACTTTGAATTTCCAATTCACAGATCTGGGTCCCACTTTGTGCCCTCTGCTTTGTTTACTGCTGGCTACAGCTGTGTTACATTGGTATGTGAACAAGTAAATTGACATTGCTATATTCCATGGTTACTGCAATTACACATTTGTGAGAGCACAGACTGACTCCAGATTGTTTTGTGATTGAAGTGTGTGTATTCCTGTGCTAATAAGTGGAGGGGGTTGTAAAATGGGCAGGGGGAATGGTGGAGGAATGTTCATGGCAGAGTCCAGTCTATTTGTTTCACAGGTGCATTGTCCAAAGGGGCATAGGAAGTGGAGCAATGGCAGTTTAAGGATGGACAGGGTGACATAGTGGGACAGAAGGGTGACATTCAGGGGGGTCTCATTTCCTGGCGGGGTCTTGGCAATGTTCTCTGTCTTGTTCCTGGATCTCAGGGACCGTTTGCGGGGTGGTTCTCTATCTGCAGGGGGTGGGGTGCTGGTGTTCTGTTGTTCCTGTGGCGGTGCCTCCTGTCCACTAGCGCCGGAGGAGGTGGAGGGCTGTTCATTGTCCAGGCTAGTGTCAGGGGCCCCTTGTTGTGCCACTGTGTCGCTCCTGGTGTTGAAAAGGTCTGCCAGCACCCCTGCAATGGTGACCAGGGTGGTGTTAATGGACTTCAAGTCCTTCCTGGTCCCAAGGTAGTGTTCCTCCTGCAGCCGCTGGGTCTCCTGAAACTTGGCCAGTACCGTTGCCATCATCTCCTGGGAATGATGGTAAGCTCCCATGATGTTGGAGAGTGCCTCGTGGATAGAGGGTTCCCTGGGCCTGTCCTCCCCCTGCCGCACAGCAGTCCTCCCAGTTTCCCTGTTATCCTGTGCCTCTGTCCCCTGAACCGTGTGCCCACTGCCCACAGGTCCCTGATTTTCTTGGGTTGGTGGGTTTGCTTGGGTTCCCTGTAGTGGTGGACACACTGCTGATTGACGTGTCCTGGGGACAGAGGGGTGGGCCCGCTGGGTGGGTGCTGTGCTGGTGTTTCCTGAGCGGGGAGGCTCTGTGGTGGCTTGTGACAGTGTCAGGGGAACCGACTTTCCTGAGGTCCCAGATGGGCCGGGCTGGTCATCTTGATCCAGGTGTGCAGAGCTGCTGTCATCACTGTGGGCCTCTTCTGTGGAGGGACTGGATATGCCTGGCACCTCCTGTCCGGTGACGTTGGGTAGGGGTCCTGTTGGGGTGTAAATGCATAATTATTGTATCTGTGTGGGCCATCATGTGCAATGGGTGGTTGACCCTCTACTCCAGTACTTGCATTATTGGCTTGGTCCTTGTGTGATTGGTGATTTTGGGGCATGAGTGAATCTCTGTAGTGGACATGCTTGGGTGATGGGTGTCCATGCATTGGTGTTACATGCAGGGCTTGGTTTTGGGATGTGTGGGTTGTGTTGGTGGGGTATCTGTGGGTTGTTGGGGTGATGGGTGTGAGGGTAAGCGTGGGAGTATGTGATGCCATGCAGGTGGGGTGTGGCGGATAAGGTAGTAAAGATTTGCCTTACCAGAGTCCAGTCCTCCTGCTACTCCTGCGAGGCCCTCAGGATGCAGGATTGCCAATACTTGCTCCTCCCATGTTGTTGGTTGTTGGGGAGGAGATGGGGGTCCACCGCCAGTCCTCTGTACAGCAATCTGGTGTCTGGAGACCACAGAATGCACCTTCCCCCATAGGTCGTTCCACCTCTTTCTGATGTCATCCCTAGTTCTTGGATGCTGTCCCACTACGTTTACCCTGTCGACAATTCTGCGCCATAGCTCCATGTTCCTTGCAATGGATGTCTGCTGCACCTGTGATCCGAATAACTGTAGCTCTACCCGGACGATTTCCTCCACCATGACCCTGAGCTCCTCCTGAGAAAACCTGGGGTGTCGTTGAGGTGCCATGATGTGGTGTGGGTGATGTGTGAGGTGGTGTTTGTTGTGATGTGTGAGGGGGTGTGTTGGTGTGTGTTGTTTGAGGTGCATGGGTGTTATTTAAGTGATGGTGTTGTGTGTCTGTAGATGCTGGTGTTGTTTTAGGTAGTGTCTCTCTCTGGCCTGCTTTCAAATTTCAGGTAGTAAGGGTTTGTGGGTGATGTTGGTGTGTGCTTTATATTGGATTGGGTGTGTAGGTGTGCTGTGTGTATGTGTATCAGGTGGGTGTATTTAGAATTGTCCAATGTGGTTGTGTTTTGTATATGTGTGTGTATTTTGAGCGCAGCTGTGTGTACCGCCAATTGATTACCACGGTTGAAAGACTGCTGCGTTGATTCGTGGGTCGTGAAAGTGTGGGCATATTCTTGTTGGCGTGACGGTGTCAGTTTTGTTATCACCAGTTTATCACTGACCTTTGGTGTGGGGGACTTGTGTGGGTGTCTGTATTGTGGCGGATTCCGAGCTGTGAGTCATAATACCTGTAGCGGAATTCCGCTGCTGCAACGGTATGTTGGCGGTCTTCTGCACGGTGGCAATCGGTATTTACCACCAGGGTTGTAATGAGATACTTTGTCTTTAGCATTGAGGTCAACCAACACTACAGTAGCCCCTTTTAAGTGCCCCACTTGTAAAGTTAAGGGAAATTTTTATATCCCTTATGGTGCATTTTGCTTTCTGCACTATTAATTCAGTTAAAAATGGGTGAAAAGGTATGGCTTTAACTTCTTTTTGAGGATCTGCTCTGAGCTCTCCTGTTGAAAGTCCAAAGGAAGTTTATTTCACTCGAAGGATCAAGGAAGGAAAAATAAATCCCCATTCCTGTCCTAGCCCGAGAAATTCTAGAGACTTTTGCCAAGGACCAGAGGTTTCAAGCAGGGCAGTAGAAATGGATTCTGATGGAGAAATAGCTTGGGCCATTCTGATGTACAGCACACAAAAATCAGCACCAGAGTCTTAAACAAAATGTATTTCCTTACAGAGAGCCAGTGCAGAGTGTGGAGGAAGATTAAGTAATAATTGTGCTGCAGCACTCTGGACCACCTGTAGACTATGAATGACATATCCAGGCAGTCCAAAATACAGAATGTTGGTGTAATCCAAACGAGAAGTAATAAGGGCTAGAATAACAGTTTTCCAGGTTGGAACAGACAAGAAGAACAGGAGCTTTCTCATTGCTTGGGGGAGCTCGAAACACGTTTCAGCCACAGATCTAATCTGCGGCTGGAAAGATAACCGATTATCAAACTTAACTCTTAGGTTAACCTCTGTTTGCGAAGCCGGAAGAGGGGCTCCTTCCAGCCTACGTTGGTCAATTGTTAGAACTCGGCGTGCCAAAAAAGAGTATCTCCATCCTGTCACCATTACACATCAGCTGTTTCTGATGCAATATGAAACTGTATTGGACATAAGTAAATAAACACAACTACAGTTGTCAAAGCAATTTCAAATTCATCCTAATAGGGCCTAATAAGAAATATTAAAGTACAAATCTCCAATACTTACGGTTTGTTCGAGTGAGTCACTAGCACAAAAAACGCAGGCCCTACTGCAGTAATCTGATATTACATGTAACATAATACTGCCAACAGGGTTCAGTGAAGTGTAATAACAACCCACACATAATGGCCTATTGTAGTAAATACATCCTATTCACAATCAGTAAGTCAGGTTTTTTCATGAAACGACTTTCTCCAATGCACCAGTAGGGCACAAGAGGGCGTGGCCGACCACAGCAAAATGGTGGATGTACTTTAGCACAGCTCCGCACACTGACCCACGATCTGTCACCATCCTTCCCAATCCAAGCACTGCTCGTCCTGCTCATGACAGCCCGTGGGGTGCTGCCCCTCTTGGCTCCATCGAGCTGTTTCCATTGCTCGGACGCATGATCGTTTGCCCGCACTACCTCCGGGCCTCAGAATTGTTTTGGAGAACTGAGCCAGCACCCCTACGATGCAGAGGGCGGCCTGGCTGTTTCTCACACCCCAAGCTGTAAAAAGGCACCTTCCCTTGATGGAGAACACCACCCTTTGGCCCCCCGATTGGACGGTGTTGCAGGGAAGGCTGTCCCCCATAATATGAGATTGTGCTTGCCTGCCTGATGCCCAGGGATTGGGCCACAGCAACCACATGGATGGGCCGACGGGACCTGCAGGGCCCGCAAGCCTCGCCTGCAGGATTGTGTACCGGCCTCTTTTCTGGACACAGCGCAACAGTGGACCTCTCACCCCACCTCCGAATTACAACCTGGAGAAGCAGCCCTCACCGTTGCAGGGCCCGTTAGGCCAGGGGGCCATAGGAACTCTGCAAAAGAGTTCCGGCCTATCCCTGTGGGGCAGAAAGTTGGGCTACCAGCCACACCACATGGGGAGCCCAAGAGCTGGGCCTATGCCGCTCTGCACTGGAGCACAGTGAGTACAGTTGCCAGGGCACTGGAGTGGTTCCAGCATTTCATCTGATGGCCTGCCCCCACATCCTTTGATCTCACAGTACCTGCATAAGTACTGAACTACAGGAGGTGCTAGAGTCCCATTAACACACTAGCTTGGTTACACATCCGGCCCACCTAAGTTGCAAAGACGTATGGCAGTTATGCCCTAGTAGACTGCAGCAACCCTCTTCTTGTGCATGGCACCTCAGCTGTCTTTTCCCTCTCTGTGGAGCTGTCCATGGTTGCATGCTATGTCTTAGTACAGACCTATGAGGAGGGCGGTTAGGTGTTGCATGATCTGTACCCTATATCAGCTTCCCCTGTGAATTGCTCCTTTACATGCAAGGACTTTGTAACCCACTCTAGCCCCTGTACCAAGGAGACTGGAGACAGGCGAGACCCCACTGTGAAGGGAGCGGCATTGGCATGCAATGTAGTCCAGCAACCTTGAAAGCAGAAAGGGGCACACTACTATTTCTTCCTGATGGCCCAGATCGATAAAACTGCCTCTCTCCTGTTTCACCCTTATGTCTCTGCTGGACAAGTAGTGGTGACTGGTACTGCTCGGGCCCCCCCTCTTGGCCACTCTTGGATTACACGGGGCAGGTCCCTACACAGACTGGATCTACACCCTCAGAGCTTCCCCCTGAGGTAATTCCTGCCGCTATATTTATTCCTCTGCTCCTGAGCGGCTGTGCCGAGGCCCCTCCTATACTTGCCTGGGCTGGACCACACATCCGGACAGACACGCAGCCATTGACTCATACTGCTGAGACTGCTTCTTCCGCTCTGGCACAGGATTCTCTGAGGTGTGCCAGAGCCCAGGCTGTCCCAGAGTTTCGACATTAAGGTGCGGCAATGTGCCTCGCTGGACCCCACCCCTTGCAAGATCCTTATCTACATGATGCACTTTACACTGCGACAAGAGCAGTCAGCTTGTTAGGTATAGAACAGCGAGGCAGAGGCAGGACCTAATCACTGGACCACCCAGAATCAGCACGCATTGCCTAGACCAAACAGTAGACACTGAGAGCAGACATGGCTGTGTCATCTGCAGATGACAATTTGGACAAGATCCTAGCTGCAATAGCTGACACCAAGCAGGATGGCTGTGGAGGTAGGACTGCTGCGCAAAAAACATAAAAAACTCTCTGGTCGTGTCACCCAAAAAGAGCACATACTAGAAGAAATTCAAACTGCTGTCACCAGTCATGAACAACAGGTCCACTCTCAGCGTCCTAAGATCCAGGACCTGGAGAAAAGAGTAGAAGTCTACAAAGGGCGGTCCCACCACAACAATCTCTGAATAGTCGGATTCCCTGAAGAGGCGGAAGGCCCAGGCCCAGTAACTTTCTTTGAGACGTGGCTGGAACAAGCAATAGCACATATGAAGTTCTCAGTCCACCATTTGGTAGAGCGTGTTTATCGAGTTCCTGCAAGCAGTCCACTACTTGGATCGCCTCCCAGACCGGTCTTGGTCAGACTTATGAACTTTAGAGACATGGAAACTATCCTATGGTTGGTCTGCATCGCAGCTCCACTGCTATACGATAATACATGGATCTTTTAATTTCCTGATTGTACACTGTTGGAAATTTCCCTTTTTGGAGGATTATCCCCAAACGTTTTGCCTTTTTCCTCCTATTTTTGTGACCCTCTTTTTGTTGGCTTTAGGACTCTGGGCACTTTTCCACTGCTAATCAGTGCTAAAGTGCATGTGCTCTCTCCCCTTAACCTTGGTTTGATAGGCTTACACCTATTTGGCTTATTTAAATTACCTGTAAGTCCATTATAAAGTTGTATACCAGCTACCCAGGGCCTGTAAAATAAGTGCTACTAGTGGGTCTGCAGCTCAGATTGCGCCATACACAGAAGCAGCCTTTCAAACTTGTCTCAGGCCTGCCACTGCAGTGCCTGCGCGCACAGTTTAATGCCACATTGACTTGGCAAGTCAAACTACTTGCTAAAGCTTAAGCTCCCTTTTTACTACACCTAAGTCAACCCTAAGGTAGGCCCTGGATAGCCTTAGAGGCAGGGTGCTGTGTGTGTACAAGGTTGGACATATATTTTTATGTGTCACATGTCCTAGTAATGACAAACAGCCTACTTGGTTTTTCACTGCTGCAAGTGCTGCTCCTCTCATAGGTTTGCATTGGGAATTCCCTTATGTATGTTTACTCAGTAATTCCTGATCTGTGAGGAGTAGCATGGGGATGTTTGGTATGTTTGGAATGTTAGTGAAAAAATCAGGCTTACTGTTATTGGTGGATTTTTCATGACTATTTTAGAAATGCCACTTTTAGAAAGTGGGCATTTCACTGTGATTATGACTCTTGTGCTTTGCAGCCTGACTCCAATCCATGTCTAGGCTTCGTGCATGCTTTCCAGAAAGCCATCACACAGGAAAGGTGGAGGTGTAACAGGATTATAGGAAACAGGTGGGAGCACAATGCCTAACACTCCAGCATGCAGTTTGCCCCATTTCATTATGGTAAATGCTCTACAAATTCATGCTTATTTTATCTGTAGTCTGTAGTTTTTCACATTAGTGGGTGTGGCTAGTGCTGTATATCTCTAGCCATGTTTTTCTGGGGTTAGCCCTTCATCAGTAGAAAGCAGCAGCTTTTTTTCTGGGGTTGCTGGAAATGCTGCCAAAGCCCTCTCAGGTTTCAGTACCACTCACTGGTACACAGGTGCACCGACTACAGCTCATCAGCTTGCTGGCTCAAGGAAGCCTTTTTAAACAGGAAACAGATGGGAGCACACTGTCTCACACTCCACCATGCAGTTTGTCCCATTGCAATATGGTAAATGCACTATAAATGTATGCTTACTTCATCTGTAGCAGTAGATTTTTACCTTAGTGGGTGCAGCCAGTGCTGTATATCTCCAGTCACATGTTTTGAGTTTAGCCCTTTATCAGTAGAGAGCAGCAGGCTTTTTTTCTGGGGTTGCTGGAGATGCTGCAAAGTCCTCTCAGGTCTCAGTACCACTGACTGGCACACTGGTGCATCAACCAAAGCTTGTCAGCTTGCTGGCTCAAGGGAGCCTTTTTAATCAGAAAACAGTTGGGAGCACGCTGCCTCACACTCTAGCATGCAGTTTGCCCCATTTCATTATGGTAATTGCTCTACAAATTCATGCTTACTTCATCTGTAGTCTGTAGTTTTTCACATTAGTGGGTGCAGCTAGTGCTGTACATCTCTAGAAATGTTTTCCTGGGTTTAGCCCTTCATCAGTAGAAAGCAGCAGGCTTTTTTTCTGGGGTTGCTGGAAATGCTGCCAAAGCCCTCTCAGGTTTCAGTACCACTCACTGGTACACAGGTGCATCGACTAAAGCTCATCAGCTTGCTGGCTCAAGGAAGCCTTTTTAAACAGGAAACAGTTGGGAAGCACACTGTCTCGCACTCCACCACGCAGTTTGTCCCATTGCAATATGGTAAATGCACTACAAATTTGTACTTACTTCATCTGTAGTCTGTAGTTTTTTATCTTAGTTGTTGCAGTTGGTGCTGTACATCTCTAGAAATGTATTTCTGGGTTTACCCCTTCATCAGTAGAGAGCAGCAGGCTTTTTTCTGGGGTTGCTGAAAATGCTGCCAAAGTCCTCTCAGGTCTCACCTTGTTTGATTTTGAACATATAACATAGTGACTTAAACCCAATGTGCTTCGTAACCTTTACCCAGTGGAGTTCCTGAAGCAGGTGAGAAACAGGCCGATTTGGGTGTATGAAGGAGCAGTCTGGCAGCTGTATTTTGAACTATCTGTAGGTGGTGAATTAATGTCTTATGAGCCCCTAGATAGAGTACATTTCGGTAATCTAGTCTTGATAAAATCAGAGCTTGAATTACGATCCTCTGGGCTGTAGGAGAAATTATCCAGGTGATCTTTTTTAGCCATCCAAGAACAGCAATGCAGGTGGCAGTTACTTTGGTCACTTGCTGTTTCATGGTCAACTTGTCATCAATCAAGAAGCCCAGATTTTTCACTTTTGTGGATAGAGTAGGTAAGGACCTACCTAGGGCTGTTGGCCAATGTCTAGTACCCTAGAGAGAGGCGTTCATACCCAGAACCATGACCTCTGTGTTATCCCCATTGAGCTTGAAGAAGCTCTTATTCATCCAGCCAGAGATTTCACTCAAGCCCAGGTTCAAAGCTGAAGGATCTTGGTTTTGGTTTGATGAGAGAGAAAAAATCATCTGTGTGTCATCGGCATAAGAGAAGAGGGTGAGCCCACAGCTTTCTATTAAATCTGCTAGGGGGAGAACGTAGATGTTAAATAGAAGAGGGCTTAGAATAGATCCTTGAGCAACTCCTGAGGTCAAGGCTTGTGTCTTAGTTTTAGCATCATCCGAAAAGACCTGAAACATGCTGTCTCTTAGGAAGGAAACAAGCCACCTCAGAGCTGAACCTTCAAAACCAAGAGTCTCCAGTCTTTCTTCCAAGATTGAGTGGGATACGGAGTCAAGAGCCACACTCAAATGTAGCAGAATGAGTGCAGCAGTGCCACCAGCATCCAGATGTTGTTTTAATTGTTCCTTAACATCCAGCAGGGCGGACTCTTGTGTTGTGTCCTGTTCTTGATGCCAAACTGCAATGGATGAAAACAATTTCTGGCCTCAACAAAGGTGGTGAGGTGAGCATTAACATGCTTTTCTAATACTTTAGAAAAGGCAAGTGGCAGAGAGAAAGATCAGAAATTTGCTAAATTAGGAGAATCTAAGTTAGGTTTTTCCGCAGAGGCAGGGCCAAGGCATGTTCCCGTCTCAAGGATACAACCCCATCCTGTAGGGAGGAATTGAGGAGCTCCATTACCAAGGTTAAGCAGTTCGTGTCCAGTAACCTAAGCTTGCTGGCGGAAAAGGGCCTAGTGGGGATCCAGATTTAATAGATTGAAGGGCAGCTAAAAAATAAGTAAAATCTAACAAAGGCCACTCACATAACTTGGTGTCAAGTTTACTCCAAGATGATACATGGCTATTCCCTTCCATAGCCGTTTCCTCACATTTGTGGTCAAGTCCACCTCAGATTTCGAGGCATCACTAATTATCTGTGCCAAGCTACCGGGTGTGAGCACAGGTTATCTTTGGTGTGTAACTTACTTGCCCTGTCTAAAGTGGTGGGGTCTGCTTAGCTGAGGTGCGTACCCTGGGCAACCAGATACCCCATTTTTAACATACACTGATGGTACAACGTGGCAGGACCTCCTTTATGGAGTCAAGAAATGATTACGTCAGGTGGGCCTCAGCTACTCACTACTGTTTCTGGCCAAACTAAAAGTGTTGGTGAACCAAATAAGCTATTTGTTCACAGAGTTTGCGAGTGCCAGGGACTGGGTGGAACAGTGCGGCTATGAATCCTCTACTCCATCCACACCAACACAGTGCCCTAGACCTTCTAGACATGGTCGGCGAAAAACAATGGGGTGAGAGGTCATGCATGGAATGCGCCCCCTCCCGGGCCCAGGCCTGTGAGGAACACATCTAGGACCTGTCAATAGTAAGCAGTCTGGCCTCAGAATACTGTTTCCCCATCGCATATCACTGATGACTCCCTGTCAGAAACCCTCTCTGTTGCTTCTGCAAGCAGTGCCCCCTCGATGGTCTTGCCAGCTGTTGCCCTGCAAACTGCAGATACACTAGTCTGAGGAACACAAACAGCCTGCGCGTGATTGCGTGATTATTCATACGAGTACATCCTCACAGGCCGCCTTTACTACACCCAGTAGCAATTTTTTACCAAATCTTACACTTCACAGAGTCACAATAAGTTACAGTGCCATGCCCGTGGTCTGCCGCACTTTTATCAACTTGTTAGATCTCAGGTTGAGATTTTCGGTTGAACCCCCCCACCCCCCCTGGATCATTCTCCCTGGTTGGAGTCCCCTATGTAGCTCTATATTCCGGAGTGTCACCTGCTGGCCCTGGGCCAAACATGCTTCCCTTATTACTAATAACCAGCTTGCAGATAATCACATGGAATGTCAGAGGTATGGAGACAGCATGTAAGCGACACACTTTACAGTAATACATCACGGGTGGGGAAAATTCTCTACAGAAATAATGGTGCAGCTAATGCTTTTGCACAACATATTTGGGTTTGCCACTGTGCCCTTGTATGGATCTGCCCCACAGTCCCTATCCACTGTTTTGCCCCTGAGGTGGACTCCGAGGAATGTCACATTCTGGTGAAGGGACAGTTAGATGGTCGCCCCTTCCTGCTAGGCATCATCTATGCACCCAATGTAGGGAAGCAGGCCGTTCTGGCCTGCCTCTCAGTCGTCCTCTCCAGATGGGCGCACATCCCATGGATTATTTGAGGCGATTTCAATTGTATCCTAAACTCCAGCCTGGACCGATCACACCCCTCCCCACTGCCGACATCTTCTATCCTGGGGTTGAATGTTTGATTGGTTCATCATTCCGTCCATCATCTGTTCTTTTTGCTTTTGTCACCCAAAGTGGGAAGGGTATGCTGAGACATGGGTCCTGTGCTCACTGTGCCACTGGATTCAAGCTAGTCTGGCTTATGAGAGGTGATGCCCAAAAACCAGTCCCAGGATGATTGTTTCTGGTCCAGGGAGGACCTGGCCTGGCAGTTCGGGGTGGGCTGTTCCCTGGAGAGAAGGGTAAAAACTGATTTGCATACAGCTGGGTCCAAATTGGGGTGGCGTGGTGAGCAAACAAAATGATGGATCAAACCCAGCTCTGTGACTGGGGGATAAATGTTTGTTTGGTTATCATTCCATTCATCCTCTGTTCTTTTTGCTGACATCTCCTATGATGGCATCAGCAGCAGGCTTCACACAATTGCTCACACACTGGTCTCACTTAGATAGCTGGCATACACTTTATAATGCAAGAGGCTACTCCTATTATTCACTTCCCATGATTTACATATGCGCTGAGACCACATTCTCTGCCACCCAACTATCCACTCAAAAGCCACCTGCGTGAAGTACTTAGGGAAGACCCTCTCAGACCACAACTCACTCCAGCTTCACTTTGAGTAGGGAGTACCTGCCCACCCCTTCCCCCATGGTGACTTCTGCCGGCCATGTTAGAGGATACTGTATTTCCAGACACAACTCAGGAGGTGCTGTCTCACAACCTTAAGGAGAACTGGGGCATGGACAATGCAAGACCCATTGAATGGGAAGCTTTAAAAGTAGTACTTCACAGGCACTGTATAAAAAAGGTAGTGTGCGCAGGAACAGACTCCATAAGGATTTATCCTGCATGGAAATGTCTCTGAGCACCCTGGAGAAGGAGGCCTGCATGGTCCCTATTGCCTGGCATGCACTAGAGGCCAAGCTCGCCTGACCGAACAACTTAGATGCCTAGACTTCCAAGCTCACCAGGCAAAGATGCATGCAGAGGGAGATAAATCTGGTTGATAGTTGGTGTGTTTACTGCACAGCATGATGCCAGCTGCCCTGATAACCATGATTTAACAATCCCCGACCAGCATAGCCACCAGCCAATCATACATTCACGCAACGTTCACGGGCCGCCATGTACCCATCATGGAACAAGAAATCAGGGGCACCATTTGAGGATCTGCCACTTGTAAAACCTTGGGACTAGACAGATTCCCAGTTGAGCTTTATCAGGCCTATGAGGATCTTCTGGTGCCCAAGATGCTTAAGTTAAATCAGTGTGCCCTAGAGGAAGACCATCTTCCCCTGACATTCCAAGAATCGTTGATTGTCTGCTTACTAAAATCAGACACAGATCCCCTAAAGGTAACATCTTACCTCCCACTATTTATGCTGGGGGCTGATTGTAAAATAGTTAGTAAAGTCATTGCGGGCACCTCCTAGAGTGCTTGCCCCATTTGGTCCATAAGGACCAAAATGGCTTCATCCCGAGCCACTCTACCACCCTAAACATCTGCAGGTTCGACAGTGTTGAATAGGCACTGGCCCACTGGCCTTATGCAGCTTGCCTAGTACTAGACCTAGAGAAAGCATTTGACATGGTCGACTGGAAGTTCATGTACACGACGCTGTCAAAATTCGGCACCACAGGCAGGCTTTCACACTTCAAATGCCTTTTCTGTACAGGCCCCCTGGCCTGTGTAAAGACCATATAAAAATCAGTAGAGGAACGCACAAGTGGTGCCCTCAATCTCAGCTCCTCTTAGTTATAGCAATGGAGCTGCTAGCACAATGGCTGCAGCAGGATGGGAGGTCATGGTGGATCTAACTGGGTGATGAAATGCATATCGTCTCACTTGATGCAGGCAACATGCTCATTTATGTCTGAGACATCTGTCAGGGGATAGAGGAGATCAGAGTTGCTGTAGAGGAGTTTCATGCTGCCTTGGGACTGGGAATGAACTGGGCTAAGTTAAGCCTGTTTCCCCTCAGACTGGACTGCCCACTGCAGCTTTTATCAGTTGATACCCATCCTATACAATGGGAATCACGCACATTCCAGTATGTATGCATCTGGATCAATCATAGCACGTAGGACTTAATAGATGGCAATCTCACTGGGGCCGTCGCCTCCCTCTGCCCCCAATTGACATTCTGGAGCACGCTTCTACTCACTGATCAGGGCCGAGTATCTCTATCCAAGATGGTGATCCACCCTCACCCTCTCTATTTTTTCCACAACCTTCCAAAGCATATACCCCAAAACACATTGCGAACCTTAGATGGCATGCTAGGGAACTTCCTCTGGAATAAGGGCTCATGCCATGTTGCATTACATAAACTCCAGCTTTCAGTAAAGAGAGAAAGATTGGGAGCCCCCGGTTTTGGACATTACTATCTGGCGGCGCAATTGCAGTGGTCATCTCGCTGGTTAGAAGGCCATCTCTTGGAAGAGTTGGGATCTCCCACATTAGAACGAGGTCAGTGCATGGTGTGAGAGGCATTCTTACCATAGGGTAGACTCCCTGACCACCCAACAATTTTTTAAAAATAGCGCACACCAGTTATCTCAGAAGCCTGTGGCTACTGCTGACCCTCACACCATATACGCCAGAGATACTCATCAACTCTATCCACCACTTCAGGGAACTAGTAGTGAGAGAGGGCCTAGAGACATGGGGGGCAATGGAGGTCGACACTCTTGGCACACTGTTTCAGAACACTGCACTCATTCTCTTTGCACAACTACAGTCTGATCATAATTTACCAATGGGTCACATAGTGGCATATAACACATTATTGGTCGAAATGGTACACCTCTGGCAGATAACAGATATAGAGCCAGAAAGAAATCCCCTGGTGTAGACACTACACACCATAGCTAATGGTCACAGACTAATTACATGGGTCACTCGGGCCCTAGCTTACACCCAGCACAGCCCCCTGCAATCCACTCGACAGAAATGAGAGGGTGATATTAGATGCGCCCTGAAGCAAATGTAATGGGATAGGGTTTTAGTGTATCCACTCTAAATTCCAATATATTCAGCATAATATGCTATGTAGGGCATTTCTTACTCTGGCACACTTACATAAAATGTATGGCACTACCTCAAGATTCCCTAGATGGGAAACCCACAGCGCTGACACAGTTCACATGTTTTGAAATTGCCCAGTGGTGGTGACGGAGTGCCAGGATGTCACAGGCACACTGACAGATTTCATGGGGAGGGCTGGGCTGTGCTCCATGATAGTGACGTTTTTGGACTTTTCAAATCAAAAAATAAGGTGGATCCTGTTAGTTTATTGGAACTCAGGAGGTTAGCTTAATCTTGTGGTTTGCAGGCCTGTGCCCTGTCACCTAGTGACTTTTAACCTTCTTAGTTTGCTCCGTTCTAAACAATTTATTTTATTTATTTTAAAATGGCTGCCATGTTTATAGTTAGACTAATGTTTTGATTTTGAATTATCAGTGCCAAAAATCAAGTGATGTATGTAGGTATTCACATCATGTCCCTTTCCCACTTACGTGTGACAGGAACATATTGTACTTTTGGTGGGAATTGTTGATATAATTGCCGCAACAAGTCTTCCCCCTTATCTACTGTTTGGGAACATACCTGCGTCAGGGGTCCTACATGATCTGTATAAATATATCTCACACAGCCAAGGTTATCAGCGGAATTTCTTCAAGATGCCATCGGCGCCATCTATACTGCACGTCACCCTGCTGCAGAATTCAGCTTTCGTGTCACCACAGAGTCTGACCTAGATCTCATTCCATGGTAATGAGGATTGGGGGACACTTCTCATTGACATGGTACCTGGCAGATTAGGTTTATCACACCTAGCTCTCATTAGGTTAGGGATTAAGTTCTCTGTGCTAGGGATTTTACATTTCATGTTTATTGCAAAAATGTGGGGGTCTTTCTATTCACGACTCTCATCTTTACAACCATGCTTCTTTTATTATGCATTATCCGATTCATTACAGCTCATGCATTTTACCTTAGATTGCAGTCTTTTCTATAAACTTATTGAAAACTCTCCTGCATCTTCTTTATTGCCTGCGTTTGACTGAGACTTATTACTAAAGTGAGAAAAGGGTAACTTCCATTTCACCACGACTCCCCTGAGATGTAACAATCTAGAGTCTATGCTTGCTGTTTGGGTTTTTGGTGGGGTACTGCTCGTGAGCCGGAGGATTGGACCAACAGTTGCGACCTGTAGGATTGGCCTAGTCACCCACAAACAAAAGTGTTGTCATCCCTAAACCAACAGTCTCGCCTAGGAGCGAGAGCCCAATTATGACATGGCGTCACGAACGATGGTGTATTGGCACTAATATATAAATATTCTGAGTATCTCTGTCTCACACACAACAGGTACCCTAAGTACCATTATACGGAGACGTCCGTGGTCTCAGGGCTAATCCTCCTCAGCTGAATAGGGAGCACCTAACTAGGCTGTAGGTTGTTCAAGCTTGAACTCTTAAAAGGACCTTCTCCCCATTTGGTGCTCCACCTCTGCACCCATTATTCAACATGGCTAACGCCATAGACATTTCAGAAAATTTCAGACATGCCTTAACACAACATTTAATACCCCAGGGCTTAACAGATAAGGGTGGGAATGTCACGTTTATAGTGGGAGTTCATGGAGCTTACCAAACAGAAACATTCTATTCCTGGGTCACCTGGCCTGAGGAAGATGAAACAACATATAGAGTTCACACATACAAAATAGCAAATGTACTGCAATGGTACTGAGCATATCAGTATTTCGAGATACCCCTTTCCTGTCAAGAACATCACAATTGGTTCAATGGCACCCTGCCACATGTAATGGAACCCGTGAGATTAGGTCCCTGAAGTAAAGACGGACCAACGTGGCTCATGTTTGCCACATACACACCACATCCTGGCATACAGGCACTGCAAATAGCTGCCGTATGTGCATTTTACAATGAGCTAGTATAACTATACAGACGAATAATACAATTCACTATGCGGACCTTGAACAACACCCCAGCAAGGGTTGCAGCAACTGGTCACCAATTGGCCTTTACTGGGTCTAACACACAAACTATACACTCTATCATGGGTAAAGCACCCACAGAATGTAAGAAGATTCCATTCTGGATAGCACAGAAAACTAATCAGCTGAAAGTGGCGTTCCCCCCACTAGACACCAAGATAAACATAGAATTCTCACAATGTGCTTGCCATTCGGAATGGTTCCCTCAGTGGATGACTGCACCACATGGGGTACAGTCTTTGCTGCAATTTACACTACCACGCATGGTGCCCCAACACTTGCCAATTTACTGATAGTGGTAAAACAAATTCAAAATGAGCACGGGCTCCTCAGCCCTGGATCTAGGGAAGAAACTGATGTGTAACTTCAACACAGTCTCCTCAAAAATACTCTCCAACATTAAAGGGGAAGCGTTAGCTTTGGCCATACACCAGCGGATCTGGGAGATTCCACTGTTGGACCAGGAGTGTCAACTACTGGAAAAAAGGTATGACACCTATACTAGTATAGGATGGGATAATCTGGTAGTCAACCTGAAAAAGCCTGAAATTCAAGCACAAGAGAGTTCTAAAATGAGCTGGATAAACAAAAACATAACAAAGTCAGAGAGCTGATTCTGGACATCCGGAGAACTTCAAAAGGAGATATAATTTCAGAAATATAGAAAATATAAAGGCTCCTGACAGATATACTGATTCACGTCCCTCTCATTCCTTTCAGGACACACCAGATACATGTAGTGAGTGAGTAGGCCGGACAAAGCAATTTCCTGACCACGTGAAACAGAAGAAAGGCTTACAGCGGTCTTCAGACAAGAGAGAAGACAAATCCCCATAACCAAAGCCACAATATAAAAACAAAAAGGTGGCAGCAATTTCAATTAAACATGCCAGCAAACTTGAGAACATTGCTGAAGAACAAGACATGGGCGGTGACCCTGCTGGACAGTGCAGCAGAAGTCATGATATGTTGCCAGAGTTTGAAAGATCATCTCGATGCGACAGCAACTGACGACTTTCTTGCAGTTGCGACTGTGGATAGGCACGTTCTCCCACCCGACAGGGTTTATGATTTAAATATCCAGATTGAGGGTGACATAGAGTGCACCATTACTGTATTTTTCTGGGATGAACTTAATTGTGATATCCTATTGGCAAAAAGAGATTCGCCACCCGAACACGTTTGTTAGCTTCCACAAGGGGAAGATGTAATTTTGTCATTCCGAAGTGGTAGAAGAAGCCTTCGCTGTTGACTGCGCTATACTGCAACCACGTAGGGTGAGATAGAGATCCCCCCTACCATGTAATACCGATCAGGTCTACACCCCCAGTCTCAGCCCCAATGTCCTTTTAAACAAAAGGCTCAAGCTCCAGTGAGAGAGATCCTCACTCAGCTCGAGTACCAGGGAGTAATAGAGCCCTATGTCTCTGCAATGAATAGCCAGTTATTCCCCGTTGCAAATCCAGACTATTCATATAGAATAATTTTAGATTACAGACACTTAAACAATTACACACACACATTTATACAATACAAAACGGACACAGCACTGCATTAATAAACAACATAGTGCATAAAAAAATATAAGAAACCTTGGATATTTCTAACAGCTTTTTCTGCCAAAATTTAGCACATGAAAGTTGGGACCTGAGCGCATTCTCATTTGACTCACAAACACACTTCTACCATTTGTCCCAGGCCTATAAGAACAGCCGAGGGTTGTTCTCAGCCTGTGTAACATCAATATTGCATGATATTGAACCCAAGGCATTGTCCTATGTGGATGACATCTAGCTCACAGATGACGACTTCAACATTAATCTTGCCTGGGTCAATCTAATCATTCTACGATTCGCAGCCGTTGGCTACAAATTCAATTTTATGAAAACTAAAATAGCATTTTTCAGTGTATTGTTCCTGGGATACAAGCTATCAAATGAGGGCAAAAGCCTGGCCCGCACTTTCTAGAAAACTTTGCTCATCTCCAACCACCAAAGACGATCACCAAACTGCAGTCTTAACATGGTTTCTTTAAATTTGGCAGAACATACATTCCAGATTATGCACAATGCATAAAACCACTCTATGATTTAATTCATGCAGATTTCTCAAGCAGACAATGGACAATTGAACACACACGCATCCTTATAGGATTGTATCAAGACATACTAGAAGCAAGTCACTTACACACACACATGACAACAAAACAGACTTGGTCATCAGAATAATTGCTGGTGCCATTGGGTTAACCTATGTCACCTTTAATGAGAGTGACACAGTGCCCATAGCATATAAATCACATTTTTATTTCATTGCAGAACAACGCTTTGCACCCACAGAAAAAAATTGGACTGCTGTACAGATGCATGTCACCAAGGAGAGGCCACTTGCCCAAGAGAAACACATTATTGTTGTTACCCCAGTGCTGGCTTTAGAGGCTGTCACCAAAGCAAGCGTTCCTAAAGTAAAGCATTACATCCATTCTGGATCTAATAGGCTACCTCCCTGACTGACTGTTGGGCCTGCAAACCCAGATATGCACTTCTGAGTTGATCATTTACCTTTGCAGGGAACAATGCTTGTTTACAGAGACCAATGCTTGTTTGCAGAGACCAATGCTCTTTGGAACTAATGCTTGTTAGAGACCAATGCTTGTTTGGGAACATGTGTTGCACAAGCCTCTAGCATCCCTATGACTCAGACTGGGTGTGGCTGGATACAGCAGGTATGTAAACCACACCCGGCCTGAATGAATTTCTTGCTGTAAAGGTCACCGGCTGCAGAGAAGGAATCTCTGCACCTCCACTTTTGATCTTCACGTTCTGTTCTGTCCAGTCCAGTATCTTGGAGGCCACTTATGGAAGAAGAAGAGACCAATGGAATTAACCCTTAAAAAGGCAATAACGCACTGAGCGCGATTTATGAATATTTATTACTAAAACTTGATACTTGCTGACTTGAAGCTTGATAAGCGAATGTTTGATGATGCAATGTGCCTAAAAGAACACATCTTTGGTTTTTAAGATCATTGGGATGTTCACCGCTTGTCATACTAAAACGCTATTAACTATATTAACCCTATGTTTTCAGTGTGATTTAAACACTGAATTGCATTCCTCAAAATACCAGCACAGTACAATGGTTAACCCATGAATATCTGCAGAATCTAATTCCCTGAGAGTTTGTGGTTATTATTGTTGCCCATGTAAATGTCTATGAATCTAGTGAGTCAGCATCTTGGGAAATCTCATCAAGGTGAAACACACAAGATACCCACTGAACATCAAGGACCATCTAGGTAGACTTAATTGAGGTGATGAGGGGCTAATCTGGGATCACAGTGGGAGTAGCTATAGACAGTATAGGGATTCAAGGCTCTTATTTAATTACAGGTAATTCACATTGTTTCCGAAAATTCCTAGAGAGAGGCAGAGCCATCAAAAGCAGGAAAGGGGACCCCAACAGGTACATCTAACTTGCACATTATAGTTTATCAAAAGAATATTAGTTATTTGACTAATGTGTAATTTATCATAAGAAAGACCGGCTCTTCAAGAACCATCACTAGGAGTCCGGATCAAGCCCTGCGACTCCAGTGTCTCTCTCCTTTTCTCATCCATCCCTTTCCCCCGGGACGTTGCAGTGTCAATCAGGTGTATTTAAGTGGGAGGCACGCAACGTTTAGGTGGAATTGGGAACAAGCAGCTTGGTCAACATTGTGTTTCCATGGGATGAACAGGTTAGTGCTTGACACTGCCACTGATATTGATTACATTTTTGACCCACAACTTCAAACACAATAATTTCTCCAATACGAACAGGAGTACCATGCACCTCTTAACATCTTACAACTTGACAGATACAAAACTGTCATTTACACTGATGATTCAGCACAACCAGCTGTAGGTACAGAACATCAATACTCAGCTGCTTGTGCATCCGTGAGTGGAGTCACGACGGATGGTGCATTCCACCCTCACAACACCTACACGCAGACCCTATTGGCTGAACAGAAGGTTCTCATTTTGGCACTGGAACATACGGATCCAGAATATCTCACGTTGATTGTGTGTGATTTGTACTACTGTGTCCAGTCCTACAACGATTATCTCAATCATTGGCAGTTGAATGGGCTCAGAGACTCAAAAGGGAACACCATAAGAATACAGAACTCTGTGGGGGAGGGAGGCTGATCTTAAGAATAAGCTACCAGAGACACATGTAGTACATACATTGGGCCATCAATGTGTAGGAGTACACATTATTGGAAATACCTTGGCTGATGAAGCAGCCAAATCCGCAGGAGCTATGGCTTCTGTTGCTTCAGTGACTCGTACTCACACAAGAGTGGATAATGAAATTCTGGCTGCTGTGAAAGCTTCGGCTAAAGGCAAGCCTCTCCCAAAAGCGTACCCTACTAAATATTCATATTATATCAGTGCACAGAATGTTGCTTTTGCAACAATTCCTGTTGTTGGAGATCAACTGATCCTCAACCGAGACCAGAGATTAGATCTCATCAAAGCAGTGCATGAGGGTCTTGCATCTGCTCATACTAATGTCACGGCCACAATATTACTCTTACATAAACACGTCTGGTGGCCAGGTCTACACAAACAGACCAAGCATTATGTTCTTTGTAGTGACATTTGCTAGCAAATTAAGGGCTCAAACATCAAATGCCCAACGCAGACATCCCTCTTAGAGTCCAACAGGCCACTAAAATGTGTGTACCTGGACCATTGTGATCCCTTACAACCTGATGGTGCACACAAATACATCTTAGTCACTGTTGATTTTTGTTCTAGATTCCTGTGGGTATGGCCACAGAGGTCGGCTGATGCTCAAACTGTTATAAGATTGCTGGTCTTTATCTGTACATATGTGGTTGCAGCATTCCACTCAGACCAGGGCCCTGCTTTTTCCTCTAGGGCATTCAAGGACACCATGAGGACGATGCCTGTTGAACTCCATTACTCTTCCCCATATCATCCCTAGGGAAATAGTGTTGTGGAGAGGAGGAATCATGACTTAAAGCAGTCCTTAACAGCTAGAGTATTAGGTTCAGGCTGCAGTTGGCTTCATCACCTATATGGAGTCCAGAGAGCACTGAATAATCTGCCAGGACGGTCCTTGGGAAGAAGCACTCATTACGAGGTCCTCTTTGGGATACCTATGGATGTCCCAGATCCAGATGGCCTGGTATGGCGGCAGCAGACACACCTTTCACCATAAATAAACATCTCACTGTCTTACTGGAGCTTCAGCAATTTTGTGATGATAATTGATCTGCCAGGGCTCCCACCTTAGGAATAAGGAATTTGCCAAAACCTTCTATAGGCTGGATCCCTAAAGTTAGGTGTGAAGATTGCTGTGAAGAAGGAATTTGGCCCATCCTATAGAGCACTGGTTCCAGTCCTGGTAATACAAGGCACCTGAACTGTCATCCTATTACCACTGCCAGGTTCCAAAGGGAACAGATTTGTCTCCATTGACAACATCAGATTGCATCATGTGGCCAATCCTGCATAGTAGACCCAGAAGTCCCTTGGGTAGTTCCTGGTCCCCTCTCACTTCCTAACAAGATATACCTCTTCAAAGAAGAAACAACAACACTTCTGAATATAGCAGCATGTACAACTATGCTACGAATGCCTCCTCAAGCATGGGGAGGGTGGAGAATGAGCTTCTTCTGGATCCTGTTCCCACTTCACTGACAAGAACTGTCCAAGATGTGGCTGTTTTCTACTCCCAATATAGCACAAACTAACCACACCATCTACTATGAACCTCCACGCAAAGTGAATCCACCCACCAGTAATGCACAGGCTCCTGTTTTCTCAGAGACTGCGTTTGGTTACTTCATCAACACTGATGTTTTTTCTTTAACTTCATCTACATCTGTAACTGAAACTGTTTCAAAGACATGTAAGCTGCACATACGGCTTATAAATAACTATTTGGTTTATCCATGGTATTATCTGTGGTAATTTCTGACGTTGCTTGCCTTTTCTGTTATGGATTGGTTTTGTGACTGTTTTCTTTCTCTTGATAAATGGTCATTATCCTCCTGAATGCTCCTCTGTTGAGCCAGTGGGTAAAGTTTTAACACTCTATCTTTCCTCACATAACGCCCAAAGAGACTTGTCCCTTGTGAACATTTCAGCCATACCAATTTCAGATGGGATTGTTTGGGATAAAGTGGCATTTGAAAAATACGGGCCCACTGAGGTTATCTAAATTCCATATGTATTCAAAACTTCAATGACTGATGTAATTACACTTGGTGTTGTTTCTGATGACTGGAATGTTCAAACAGTTGATTCAATGCTTGCTGAGCTGCAGGATTACCCTTTATTTGAAAGTGATAATGTGTACATGAAAACAGCGAATTATGGGGAAATGTTGCGCTATAACCATTGCGGACATTACTATCTGCACAAAGCAACAAGACATTGATCAGTATTTGATTACACACGGTCGGAACATTGTTCAACTCCACCTGTGGGGAGCCCTAAAACATATATAGACAAATTTGCATATTTTTCTGGGCATAACACAACAGATGCAGAGTCGTATTATTTCAAATTACCACCTTCTAAAATGGGAACGATTATCCAATTGAGACCAAATTAATATATTCAGATTCCTTTGTTTCCCGACTTGCTGTTGAAGGTTATGAATACTGGAAGAGTACTATTGTTGTGAAGAGTGTATGAGGAACACAAGATTGGCAAATTCAGGGTAGGGAAGCTTTGTTTAGAACATGCCTTTTTCCGGTTCAAATTATATTTTTAAATGATACACTTCAACAAACATCTTGCCAAGGGCTAGCAACAATAAAGGAAATGAATGCACCTAGTATCCCCAAACCAGCCAAATTCACCAATTGGCAAACTTTCCTAAATGTCACAGAGGACGAACTGAATGCTTGGGTTCAGGGTGGTACCTTTAATTCCACACTTTCAAGTCCCACTGGGTGGTTATTGTGGCCAATAGTCACAAATGGGTGTAGGGCGTGTTTTGTGAATTCCTCAGGGGGTTTCAAGATCAGCCGGTCGGACCCACGCTTTGTCGTGGGTCAACACTCAGGTATAGTTACCACATACAGTGTGGGTAAACTGTGCCAACAATGGTTATGCACTAACACCTTAGCAGCAGTTAAAGAGCACCTTTGTTTCCTATCAGAGGAAGTAGACTTGCAAGATTTCTTGATAGGTCCAAGAAAGCCCGCTCTAAGCTATTCCTGTATACCATATACAATGAAATAAGGAAGCTTTCTCAAATGGAAGCGATTGCATGTTTAAGGCAGATAGATAAGGAAAATATGGAAAAGGCTTTCGCTGTTGTCAATAATTGCATGAATACTCTCTCCAACAGAATATACACACTTAAGAACATAGGTCCCCATTAGGACCTTGGCGGTCAGGTGACTGCCACACCGGCGATGGCTGTAGTACCATCACCAGGCTGGCGGTAATGACCGCCAAATAATGACTATGGTGGTGATCCCTCCCATTGACAGCCAATGTACCACACCAACTGCCAGCGTGGTACGACCACTGAACACAGCGGTAGCCACCTACAGGCAGGTGGAAGACAAGGATCTGCCCACCATATTATGACATAGCAAACGCCAGGATTTATGGGGCGGTAGCAATGACACCAAAAACCTGGCTGAAACACATCATATAAAAGGAGACACTCACCTCCAGGGACACAGAGGAGCCCGCAGCCGTCATGGAACCTGAACTGCAAATCTTCCCGATGCTGTACCACGCCATCCTGGAGCACCAACGCCGACGAAGATGATGAAGGTGAGTACAGCCGCCTAGCACACAAAGGAGGGAGGGAGGTAGGGGAGAATGACAACACACGCACAACAAACACCATACACATACCTCACACCCAGAACCAGCTGCAGAGTAAATTGACTATAACAGGACCCAGGAGCAAAGAAAGCCAGGACACATACCTCTGTTCCAACCACTGTAATCCTGTTGGAGGAAAAGCCCAAACCCAAATACATACACAACTCCATATTTATATGCAGGCCCAAAGGCCAGTTCAAAGTCTCTAACGTCCACAGGGCAAAGTCCAAGCCCCAATTTGACTTTTGACAACATCGGGACTCCACTCTTCAGGGGCTTCATGCTGGAAATTGGCAGACACCTCAGGAGGTAGGAGGTGTGTGTGTGGCAGGGGCTTCTCATTGGGAGGGGGCTCCCTGCCCACTGGTTCTGGAGGGGGCACCTTGGTCTCTGGTTCTGGAGGGGGCTCCTTGCCCTCTGGTGATGGAAGGGGCTCCTTGCCCTCTGGCTCTGGAGGGGGCTCCTTGCCCACTGGATCTGGAGGGGGCTCCTTGCCCACTGGTTCTGGAGGGGGCCCCCTGCCCACTGGTTCTGGAGGGGGCACCTTACCCTCTGGTTCTAGAGGGTGCTCCTTGGCCTCTGGTTTGAGATGGGCTCCTTGGCCTGAGTTTTGGGAGGGACCTTCTTGGCCTTATTTTTGGGAGGGACCTCCTTCGTCTTAGTTTTGGGAGGGGTCTCATTGGCCTTTGTCGTGGGAGGGGTCTCCTTGGCCTTTGTCTTGGGAGGGTCTCCTTGGCCTTTTTTTTTGGGAGGGGTCCCCTTGGCCTTTGTTTTGGGAGGGGTCTCCTTTGCCTTTGGTTTTGGAGGGGGCTCCATGGTCTTGGCTCTCTGTTTGGGAAAAGCAGCACTTTAGCCCTCCGTTTTGGGGGTGGAGGAGTGTCCTTGGGGTGGGGGGTCACTTTCGCACTTATGTGCCTCTTAGTGGCATCTGGAGACTTTGGGGGTGGGACAGTGTCAGACTGGGTGCTTGAGGTACTGGGCTGGGGGGGTGGGAACTTCCTCTTATGGGCAGAACGGGGGCGGGAGGGACGAGGTCAAGGCGGACAAGGAAAAGCTTCTTGGGGCTAATGGGGTGGGATGTGGGAGGAGGGATGGGAGTGGAGGTAGAGTGAGTGGTTGTAGGAGGAGGAGGTGTGCTGGACTTGGGTGCAGGTGCATGGACAGTGTGCATGTGTGAGGTGGATGGCTGTAGAGGGTCTGAGGACAAGCGTTTGTGTGTCTTTGGAGGGGGGCAGGTAGGGAGAGGGAGGTCAAACAGCACGTATTGATGGATGTTGTGTGGTGTCTGCAAGTGAGGTGAGTGTGCTGCATGAGGTGGTGGGGGCGTGTCTGCGGGTCTCCTGTTGTGGTGACTGTGGGCAAGGCTGTGCAGATGGCAGATTCAGGGACTGTTGATGGAGTGAATGCAGGTGTGAGTGCGGATGTGACTGTGAGGGAGGAGGAGGAGGGGCAGACAATGGATGATGTTGTGTGTGCATCTGTGTGTTGGCTGATTGAGTGCTTGTGGACTGAGGTGTGCTGCCTGTGTTTGTCTGTGCGGGTCTTATCTGATGTTTTGTGTGCATGCTTGTCTGAATGTGTGCATGGGATGGGTTTGGGGTGAGGAGACTGGGACTGGGAAGTTGTATTTGGAGGGGGGACGGAAGAAACAGGCTGTCATCAGTGAAGAGGCCAGAGCCTGAAACGATCTCTGTAGAGCCGCCAAGCCACTGTGAATGACCTCCATTGCTGCATCTGGGATGCCAGCCCCTGGATGGCATTTACAATGGTTGACTGCCCTACAGAGATGGATCTAAGGAGGTCAATAGCCTCCTCCCTGAGGGCAGGAGGGCTGACTGGGGCAGGGCCTGAGGTGCCTGGGGCGAAGGAGATACCACCCTCCTGGGTATGCGGGCGCAGGCAACTCGGTGGGGGGCTACTGTGAGGGCGGTGCTAGTAAGGGAGTGGCAGTAGAACTTGTAGCTGGCTCCTTTGCCAGATGATGCTAATGCACACATGGACACGATGACAAAAGGAGAGAGGTGGGGGAGAAAGAAAGGGAGCACAGGGTCAATCACAGCACCAACAGCACATTGTCACACACTGAGACTGAGAATGGGCAGTATGGACCACACTAGCATACCATTGCCTAAGTACCACAGCAGATAGGAGCCAAACACTGCATCCGCATACCAACTGGGACCAACTAAGCCTTGTCTGCCATGGAAAGCCAGCCCCTTAGCTATCAAAAACATGCATTTCACCCAATTAACCTAAGCTGGACCACGCAGCAATGCCTAAACTGGCATATTGGGGCATCCACTGACTAGTACCCTGCACCCAATTCCCATGCAAGGCAACAGAGATGGTTGTCAAACACACTGTACTCACCCCCTTGTGGCTACTGTTATGCCCTCAAGCGCCCATCCAGCTCTGGGTAGGCCACCGCCAGTATGAGGGCCATCAGGGGGGTCAGGTTCCAACAGACACCCCTCCCTCCTTGGGGGGGGGTGTCCCCAGGTGGGCCTCCGCGGTCTTCTCGGCCCAGCGTCTCAGGCCCTCCCACCGTTTCCTGCAGCGGGTGCTCTGCCTGCTAAAGCCCCCCAAGGTCCACACATCCTTGGCGATGGCATGCCACAACCCCTTCTTCTGATGGACGCTGACCTGCAGAGTAAACACAAACAGTGGGACACTATGAGACAGAAAATCCAGCCTCTGCATTAACACAGCCACCAACCATACCCTTCCACATGACACACTGCCAGCACACACACACCCATCTCCATGCAGCCATGTCACATGCGATGTACCCATGGTATACTCACCTGTTGGTCTGGAGGCCCATACAATTGCTCATACAGGGGTAGAACTCCATTCAAAAGCCTCTCCAACTCCTCCGACGTGAAGGATGAGGCCCTTTCCCCCGTCAGCGTTGATCATCATTGGTTCCCATAGTTCCCATACTCCAGAGAGGGCCATGTTAGTCAATGAGGAATTGCACAGCAGTGCAGACCGCCTCCTGCCATGATGTGAACGCCAGCGGAGTGAGGTCACTTCCACCTGTCCCTGCATACAGTACAGGCGGTTGCCATTTTCTAATGCTAGTACACATGTACAGATTAATAAGTGTGTCATTGTAGTTGAATGTACACACCTAGACAATTCCAGTGTCCAACATACAAGCATGCTCTGTATACACTGCTGTAGTGTGTTCATAGTCCCTTTTATCACTCCCTTCTTACTTTTGGGCCCCTTAGGTACCAACCAAAGCGGAGGAATAGGAGGAGGAGGCAAGCACCCATGTACAGACCCCTTGTGAACTTGGCTACTTTAGAGGACAGACACATCATACTCGCCTATCGTTTGGACAGGGCCACAATCACAGAGCTGAGTGCACAATTGGAGCCTGATCTGCTACCTGCTATCCATTGTACAACAGTAATACCCCCCTCTTGTGCAGGTACTCTCAGTGCTCCATTTCCTGGCAACTGCCTCTTTCCAGGTGACAGTAGGTTTGGCTGCAGGAATGCCACAGCCAATGTTCTCTATTGTGCTTGCAAAGTTTTTGGCAGCCTTGCTGAAACACATGTGCAGCTACATTGCATTCCCCCAGACAGATGATTTACCCACTGTGAAGGCTGGATTCTATGCAATCTGACATATACCACATGTTATTGGGGCCATTGACGGGACCCATATTGCCTTTGTCCCCTCCTAGGGCCAATGAACAAGTGTACAGGAATAGGAAGAGTTTCCACTCACTCAATGTCCAGATGGTGTGCCTTGCTGACCAGTACATCTCCCACATCTCTGCTAAGTATCCTAGGTTGGTACATGATGCCTTTGTCCTGAGGAATAGCAGTGTGGGACAGTTGATGGCACAACTACAGAGGCACAGAGTGTGGCTTATAGGTGGGCCTGAGTCCCCATCCAATGTGTGTCAGTGAATACCTTCAGGAGTCATACCCCATGCCATTGTGCAGGGCTAATGTGTGTCCCTCACTTCTTGCAGATGATTCCGGCTACCCAAACCTGTCCTGGCTCCTGACCCCTGTTAGGAATCCTAGAACAGGGGCTGAGAATAGGTACAATGATGCTCATGGGCGTACCAGGTGGATTGTTGAAAGGACCTTCGGTCTCCTGAAGGCCAGGTTGAGGTGCCTCCATCTGACAGGTGGATCCCTATGCTACTCTCCAGAGAAGGTTTGCAGGATTGTTGTTGTGTGCTGCATGCTGCACAATTTGGCCCTCAGATGTCATGTTCCCTTATCTGCAGGAGGAGGGGGTGACAATGCACATGTGGCAACAGTGGAAAGTGAGGACAGTGAGGAGGAGGAAGAGGAGGAGGATGTGGACAACAGGACACATATGATACAGCAGTACTTCTAATGACACTCAGGTAAGACTGTTGAACTAAACTTTTCTCCATTTCAGTGTTGTGGTGTGTGGCTGTAGCATAATGCCAGTCATTACCTTTGCATCCCACCTGACTGTCACCTATGCCTTCCCTTATTACAGATGTTGCTGTGGTTACAACAGTGTAATGCTCTGATGTGTACAGACTGCTGAGACATATTTGTAGGATGGATCAACACATTAATGGACATTTACACAGGATCATGCAGTTCATTACATTTCAATACATTGTACATTACCTTCAGATAAAGCACTATTACTCATGTTGTGGCCAAGGGTGTTTATTAAAACTTTGTATACAATGCAAAGTGCAATAGAGTGGGGTGATGGGTGTGAATAGTCCAGTGTAGTGGGCTAGTGTTTGTAGCACAGGCCATAGAAAGGGGAGCAATGGCAGTTCAAAGTAGACAAGGTGACACAGTGGAACCCAAGAGGGACATTCAGGGGGGACTCATTTCCCGGCAGTGGTCTTGGTCATGGCAGCCGTCTCTGCTGTCTGTCTGGGTCGCAGGGACCGTTTGCAAGGTGGTTCACCTTCTGCAGGGGGAGGGGTGTTGGTGGCCTGTGGTTCCTGTGGCTGGGCCTCCTGTCCACTAGCTGCAGCAGATGTGAAGAGCTGGTCAGTACACTGACTGGTGGAAAGGGGCCGCTGGGGTGCAGTGTAGTCCCTCATGATGTTGGCCATGTCACCCAGAACCGCATTCTTGCTTGATCTCCTGGTGGTGTTCCCCCTGCAGCCGCTGGTTCTCCTGCATGATGATGATCACCTGACCCATCTTTTCCTGGGATTGTTGGTAAGCCCCCAGGACATTCGTGAGTGCCTCCTGGGCCATTGGTTCCCTGGGCCTGTCCTCCCCCTGGCACACAGCTGTCCTCCGACCAAGCCTGGCCCCCTGTGCCTGTATCCCCTGAACAGTGTTACAACTCCGAACTGACCCCAGGACCCTCATTGTCTGGCCTGTGAGGTGTGTACAAGTGGGCACACTTCTGATTGACGTGTCCTGGGGACAGAGGTCTGGTGACGTTGGGTGGCTGCTGTGGTGTTGGATTCTGAGAAGGGAGGCTCTGTAGTGGACTGGGTGTGGGTTAGGGTAGCTGACTGACCAGTGTTCTCTGATGGGTCAGGAAGTTCATCCAGATCCAGAGCTCCAGAGTTGCTGTCATCACTGGCGGCATCTTCTGGTGGGGGGCTGGGTAGCCGTGGCACCTCCTCGCCACTGAGATTGGCTGGGGCACCTGTGGGGATGTAAGTGGTGTATTATGCTACATGTCTGTGACATATTCTGCATCACTAGCTTCCCCTATATTATTGATGCTGCCCTCCCACCTTTGTTTGTGTATGGTGATGGAGTGTGGGATTGTTAGTTCTCCATGCTGTGCATGCATTAGTGGTAGGTGTACATGCAGGGCTGGAAGGGATGTGCATGCAGTGGGTATGGCATGCAGGGCTTGAGATTTAATTTAGGTAATTGTGGTGGTACACTGTGTGGGATGGAGTGGGGTGATGGGTGTCAGAGTGAGGGGTTGTGGTGGCATGCAGGTATGGGGGGATGATAGGTAGTAAATGTTGACTCACCAGTGTCCAGTCCTCTGGCTACTCCTCTGAGTCCCTCAGGATGCAGGATTGCCAAGACTTGCTCCTCCCATGCTGTCAGCTGTGAGGGAGGAGGTGGGGGACCACCGCCAGTCCTCTGGATGGCGAGCTGGTGCCTTGCTGCTGTGGAATGCACCTTCCCTCATAGGACGTTCCACCTCTTCCTTATGTCGTCCCTTGTTTGTGGATGCTGTCCCACGGCGTTCACCGTGTCCATGATCCTCCACCAAAGCTCCATCTTCCTAGCAATGGATATCTTCTGGACCTGTGCTCCAAACAGCTGTGGCTCTAACCTGACTATTTCCTTAACCTTCACCCGTAATTCCTCATCGGTGAAATGGGGGTGCTATTGTGGGGACATGGGTGTTGTGTGGTGTCTGTATGTTGTGCAGAGTGTTATGTGTGAAGTGGTGGGGTGTGTGGTATGTGGTGCATGAGGGATGAATAGGTAGTTGTGATATGTGAGTGCAGTTCTCTTTTGGTTTAGCGTCGCAGTGTGTAGCCATCTTCTTGTGTTAGCAAAGGATTATGGGTGATGTGGGTGTGTGTTTTATAGTGCTGTTGATGGGTGTCTGGGGTGTGTGTATTTGGGTCAGGTGTGGGGTTTTTGTTCTGGCCAATGTTGTCTTATCTTGTATTTGGGTGACCATATCTGCTGCAGCAGTGTTCACCGCCAATGGTTTACTGCTGTTGAATGTCCGCTGTGGTGATTCATGGGTCATTATTTGGAGGGTGTTGTATTGGTGGTGTAATGGTATGGGTGGTAGTACCAACAGTTTATCACGTTCAGTGGGTCTGGCAGATTAGTGGTTGCGGCTGTTTCCTGTCGGCTTTGTATGTATGTGTCATATTTTGGCAGACAGATGTCTGCCTCCGTGGCGTGGCGGTTTGGTATTTACCACCAAAGTCATAATGAGGGCCCTAATGTCTTCTGCAAATGATATAGTTCAGAATGACATGTTCCTGTTACAACATGGACAAAGTTAGCTGTGTTTCATTATGCAGTTAGGTTGGACATTGCAGATTATGAAAAATGGCCGCGTTCCATGGAAATACATTAACAAGAGTGACTTGTTTGCTGCTTTTAATTTGTCCAGGGAACACCAGATAATGGCTAAAAAGGAAGGGAGTTACACCATGCTTAATATAAAAAAGTTTAGAAAGTCTGCCTTTCACAGTAGCAGAAAGTCCTTTAACAGTTTGGCTCGTACATGGTGGTATAATTCTGCCAATTCCACCTTTCATTTCACAAAATGTTAGGAACATTTTGTTGTGGGCAGATACGAGCACCTACGAGATAGCTATATTAAAGAAGGTTGTGAGTTGCCTTTTGAGTTCAAATGGCTGTACCTCAAAACATAGGTCTTTATGAGTGGAAGTGAATGTGAAACTACTGTTAATCATTCAATGATCTGCAAACAGGTGTCACTTCACAGCTTTTGCAATACGGAGGTCGCAACCTTGGTATGGTTTTGGAATGGTACTTCCGTCCGTCCCTTTGATTTATCGAGCATTTCACATGCTTTAGAATGGAAGTTTTGTGGTCCTGAATGATCAGAGCTTTTGCGGTATGAGACCAGGAATTGCCTACGCAATTTTAAGTCTCTCAAATTGTAACTTGTTGTAGACATGTATATCCCCACACAAAGGATAAGAGTAGCAGAAATGTAGCCTCACATTAATACTACTAATGTAATTTAGGACAAGCTGAGCAGACTAAAGGTGCTACTGTTTCAAAAACAAGTGGTGTTAACATCGGCCAGAGAGACTTATGCTCTCCAGATAGTGAGATCATCAGCCGAGGTAAAATCCCTATTAAATACCAACTTCCCCAAGCACTTTCGAGAGCTGATTTCCGGAATATTCAACGCCTTGAGCACTACTGGGATTGTATGTTTCTTTAAGGCTGTTCAGTTTGGCTTCATTTCCACCTTCCAGACTGTCTTCGGAGTAATCCCATCATCTATCCATTCACTCTTTTCAAATGTGTTTTCCACCTTTCCTGAGACTTTGGTACGGATTGGCGGGATACTGTTACAGCCGTTTCTTATACTCAGTGGTTGTGCCTTCTCAGTTAAGCGGAGTGAAGGAGCTACTACCACCAGCCCAGTTGTGCCGTGATCATGCTGTACAGTTCTTTGGTGCTTCGTTGCTGGAGAAATTGGAGCATGATTGGTCACTGTCATTCCGACCAGCCCTGTGGTGCATGCAACCTGTCTTTCGTTGCACCTGGTGCCTCTTTGAGTGTCTACCATCGGTGTATCTTGCTGTTCAGCTAGTGCCTCCTGTGGACAAGGAAATGCTGATGTTTCCGATGAGGGTTAATTCATGGTCATGCCCATGAGACTGAGGATGACTCACAAGGCCACCTTTGAGCCACCTCTTTTGAACTATTCAGCTCTATCAGGCACTATGGATGGTATTGCCTTCATGGGTGATCCTGCATTTGAGGCTTCTGCGCACTTCTGTTCAGTGGATCCATCTGCCAATCCAGTCATAAATCTGACATCTGACGATGTGTAGTCATTCCTAGATGCACTCCCGTTCGATGACTTTGGAGACATTATTCAAGATCATGACTATTGTTAATAATTTGACTACTGGCCTTATTCTAAAGTTTAAAAGTTCTTTCCAATTTGCCTTATTAATTTGATTTGCATTTGGTCTGCTGTGCTTGTCATGGTCGGCACTTTATCTCTTCGTATGTTTTTAGCTAGTTTTTAATTAGATTTTAGCATGTTTTTAGCTCAGAACATTTTTTAGATTGGATTCATGCACCTTCAGTGGCGTTATCCTTGTTCCGGCAATGGGGAGGGTGTAGTAGATCCTGTTAGGTTTATTGGGACTCGGGAGATTATTTTAGGATTTTGGCTTGCAGTCCTGTGCCCTCGTCACCTAGTGACTTTTAACCTACTTAGTTAATTCTGTTTTAGCTCATTTATTTTATCATTTCTTTTAAAATGATTGCCATGGTAATAGTTAGAGCAATGTTTTAATTTTTGAATTATCGGTGCCACTCTGTGAAGGCGTCACTATCAGCGTCAAAATCAAGTGATGTACATAGGTATTCACATCATGTCCCTTTCCCACTTACGTGTGACAGGAACATAATGTGCTTTTGGTAGGAATTGTTTCCCTAATTGCCACCACAAGCCTGTCCCCTTATCTATTGTTTGGGAACATACCTGTGTCAGATGTCCTACACGATTTTGTATAAATACATCTTACACAGAGAAGGTTTTTAGAGGGATTCCTTCCAGATGCCATAGAAGCCATCTATGCTACATGTCACCCTTTCTGCAGAAATCAGCGTTTGTGTCACCAAGGAGTCTGACCTAGACCTCATTCCAAGGTAATGAGGATTGGGGGTGTGCTTCTCATGGACATGGTACTAGCAGATTAGGTTTATCACACCTAGCTCTCATTAGATTAGGGATTAGGTTCTCTAGGTTTGGGATTTTACATTTCATGTTTATTGCTAGAAGGTGGGAGTCGTTGAATTCATGAGACTCATCTTTACAATCATGCTTCTTTTATTATGCATTGTCCTAATCAGTGCAGCTCATGCATTTTACCTTAGATTACAGTTTTTTTTCAATAAACTTAATTAAAACTATCCTGCATCTTTTTCATTGCCTGTCTGTGACTGAGACTTGTTACTAACATAAGAAAGGGTAACTTCCGTTCCACATGACTCCCCTGAGATGTTGCAATCTAGAGTCCATGTGTAAGGCTGCCAGAAATCACCTTTCACTGTATGGGTTTTTGGTGAGGTACTGCTTGTGAGCCAGGAGGGCTGGGCAGACAGTTGTGAATTGTTGTAGGATTGGCCTAGTTGTCTACAAACAAAAGTGATGTCATCCCTAAACCAGCAGTCTCGCCTGGGAGCGGGAGTCTAACTATGACACATTGGAAGGCCAATAGTCTACCAGGATTACAGTATCGGTGCGCAACCACTCTCAAATGGGGAAAGGCAGAATAGGTGACTGTCCGGTGAGAGGAAGCCCCTGGCCTTCAAAGGTTGCTCATTTCAATGAAATGGGACACTCTGCTAAACGAATCACGGAAGAGTCGCAGTCTGAATAAACCCTTAGGCAACCCATCCATTATTGTGTTCATTTGCTATTCTGTATGTATCCTCAGTCTACCTCCCCTATACATTAATTGGTACACGTAGTATGTCAAGACTCAATGTATACATGTCATTCATCAGCATATTATTGAGTATGTTTCAGGGTTTGCCACTGAGGTTGGCGCATACGCTCATTATCTAAGTACTTGTATCCTAGTTGCAACTTTTCAAACCTGGCAGTTTATGTTGTTCTTTTAACTATACAATGTTAAAACTAATGCTTCCTGTTGTGCAATATTTGCTGTCATAATATGTACAGACCCTTTTGGGAACATCTGGTATGATCTTGTCATTTGAATATGTCTGCATATGATGTGCCTTTGTACAGCTATATGAAAACTAATACAAATTGGTTAAAAAACAAGAACCAGTAAGGCACATAGCTTTTACCACTGGCTTGACACCATAACTAACACCAGTCTATTCAAGTGTGCATAAAATAGCAACTATCATGCGTGCAATTATAAAATTATATACATGCAAAAGTACAGTTGGGAAAACAATATACAGCCCATCTCAAAAAGGTCTAACAGGGACTATCCAGGGGTTGCCCCTCGCCAGCAGCAGCTTTAAACGTTTAAAAATAAAATAATCATAAACAATGTTTATGATCATTTTATTTTTAAAGGGGCTGGCTATGAGGGATGACAGGCAGGGAGCGGGAGTGCTCAGCACTCCCCCTCAGTGTGCGTGTGTGTTTGGCTGGCCACCTAGGGCCAAACGCACATGTGCACAGGGCTCTCTCCAATCCGGCACTGTGTTGTCGGGTTGGGGACATCAGGCAAAGGCTCTGTTTGCCTTGGAGCGCTTAGCCAGGGTGCTCCAGCCAATCGTAACGTTGTTCTGAGCAGCGTCACGATTGACTGCAGGGCAGGCTGGGAGCTTGTGCCTCCAGTGCAGTGAAGAATGGCGGTGCAGCAGCCAATCGGTTAAGGTAAGTTTTCTATAATAGTTTTTTACTTTTTTTTTCTTCCCCACTCCTGCCCCGCCACTTTGCCCCATCGCCAGCCGCAGCTGGGATTATCACTGGGAAAATATTCTACCATCAGCGTCTGCCAAAAAGGATGACAAAAACCCATGTCTCCTATGATAAACTGTGAGATTTTGTGTTGTGTAATAGAATACCTGACTACATTGTGTAGCACAGTCTGAAAACAAAATGCGGCTAAATGCCCATTAGCTTTAACAAATGCTTTTCCACAAAATATAAGCTAGGCCTACTGCCTTTATCATGATGTTTTACAATAAACAGATCAGACCTTTGGCACTGGACATAACTTTTCATAGGTCTGTATTGTTCATCATTGGCTTGTCTCCATAACCAACACCAAAACCTTTGCCTATTATGGTGTTCTGTGACAAAATATCTCTCTGCAGGCTTTAACACACGGTAATAACAATGCACTCTTCCATGCATAATAACTTTACATAAAATGTTCACAAGAAGTAAGTAAGGACAACGTTCCATAATCAACACATCAGAACTATAGCCTTGATGATTGACTTGCTGCCGTAACCAACTGCCTTTCTGTATTGAGCAGGATTTTTCTCTCAAGGCAAATAGTACAACCTGCACTATTTTTTCACAAGAACCAATCAAATGCTCTACTCAAGTACTAACATGAGGGCGTATCTCCGACGTCTGTCATTAGTACTTCTGAAAGATACTTTTTCGTTTGTCACATATGGCCTGGATACAGCTGCGTGTCTCTAAAAATAAAACATGCCGCATGCGGATTCTTCACTGAAAGTGTAATCTGAAGTCTGTCATGTGGAAACAACGTCCACTAACCTGTGTATGAACACGACTTGGGTCTCAGTTCTGGAACAAAAACAAATAATGACAGACAAAACTGATGATTGTTAGAAGGCCCTGACTTAAGAACCTACAGAACCGAGCAGATGTGTAAACGCTGATTTACCGAATGCTGACCCAAAAATATATGTCCTAGATTTAAAAAAAAGAAAATTAACACTTTGAAGATGATTCAAACGTTATTCTAGATAAGACGTACCGAGAGTATTGCCCATCACAAGTTAGGGGCAAGCTAGCACTGGACATGCACATTGAGATTAACCATTTTTGCAGAAAAGAAGAAATCTAGAATGAAACTGGGAAAGTATAATGGTCGCAATTTTTAGAAAGCAGCATTTCTGTATTTCAAGATAGCTAACACAATTAGTAGCCAAATGACGAGAAAAGGGGGAACACTACAGGCGTCCTGAGAAAGGGTTAATTTCCCTGCAAAATGGACTTTCTCGTCCGTCTTCAATTCATCCTATCTAATAAGGAGGTTTCTGTCACTAAGAAGAAGGAATCATCTAAAGTCCTCAACTTGGATTGTAGACTGGATATGTCATGTGAATGGAAGAAACACTGCACCAACTGAGATTAGAGGAACAAAAGTAAACGGAAGTGGCAGGAAGAAAGAAAGCAAAACTCTGGGAATATAACGGAGTCTTTCGAAGTCGAGAAGTCTTTCTTTCATGGCCACTGCGATTAACAGGCACCAATCGCTGGGTGCACGGGCTCTCGGCTACGTGGGCAGGCAGAACTCATAACCGAATTGTTCTGCGACCTCCAGAGAGGGGGTGGCTAAAGTCATTCAGTGCAGACCAACGTGACTGACTGTGGAGTGATCTAAACTGGACGTAAGCCAAAACACAAACATATTCGACTGAAAGCTTTCATCTTTCTGCAGCATCCTTTCTTCATTGCCACTAGGTGTGAAAGATGGTGTGGAGATATACTGAAAGAGCTTGCCAAGCAACAGCAAATAAATGGATTGCTCTTTGCCGATGAGTATAAACAAGCCCATAACATGTGTCCAAGGATATCCAGCACTTGTTCTACCAACCGTGGGTGGCAAACACTGATCAATTGTGGTCATGCACACCACTGAGGAAGGTATCTACCGGAATGCATTAGGTTGACAGGTGTAGGCAAACATTGTGCTTGCCTGTCTCACTAATTACATTTCTGGCAAGATGGTGTATACAAGGATGATGGATGGAGGGTAGATTGGGGCTTCTGTTTGTGCTCTGGTTGCATAATGCTACACTGATGTGTTTTATGTTAAATTTTTTCTTCTTCTCTATTCTATCATGTTATAGAAACCTACACACAGTCTACTTTACTCAGAAAGTTTAAGCCCCTGATGTTCTAGCACCTGGCCTCTTTGGTGAATGCAGGGGAGGGCTTGTCACTAGCTTCCAACTGCTAGGTGCCCGGCGAAGGCGAACACAAACACCATACACTGTTGGGATTATTTGCCTTTTACTATTTAATTTAGTAACAGAGCATGTTATTTAGAGTTTAGCATATGCAGGACTTCTGACTTACAGCATCTAGCTGTGTATACACTCTTAACAAGGTGGACGTTATCTGCCTATTTTTTGGGGGACGACCTGAGGGTTATTTAGAGATAGAGTATTGTGTGGCATCCACCAAAAATATGCATATGTCCATATCAATGCTGAGTGAGAGAGCCAAGAGGGACAATAACTGGGGCACTAACACCCAAATTCATCAATTGACGCAAGCCCCAATCAAGTACCGAATGCTAAAGGGCAAAGTAAGGAAATAGAATATGCAGAGCCACCCTATGATGAGATCCTTGAAAAACCAGGAACCATAATCTCCACAGCTGGCAAGGTGGCCTGAATGGGCGGGTGGAGGTCACCATGTGCATGAGTTCACATTCAGAGTCTGTCAGTAAAGCGAGTACCCAATTTGAAGCAAGCCTCATCAGGGTATACCAAGGGAAGGAGGATGACTTACCCCAGAGATCAGAACTCATAGAGCAGGAGTAGTGCATCTATCACGAAGGCAGCAGATCGTCAAGGTCACCATATCCTGACTTCCTGAAGAAGGAGACAGGATGTGGAGTTTTACAATGGACGGAGGCCACAGGAGTGAGGAACCCATGAAGGAGGAGGAGTTAAAACGGCTTTTTTGGAAAATTCTACCAATACAAGGCCATTGAGCAGGACAGGAGAAGAGAAGGGTGGAGCTAATACTTATAAAAGGCAGGGCTTCTTCAGTAGAGACAGTGAGTAGCTGAGAGGCAACTCCTGACCTGATGTCCCACTTCTTTCCAGGCAGGTACAAGGGCAGGGTAAATAGCAGGAACACTGGCTGAGAGCCAACACCTTACCTGAAGTCTCTGTTTCTCTGTTTCCTCCAGGTTTATGCCCTGGCAAGAGCTGGGACCATTTGAAGACTGAGAGGTAAGGAAAAGGATTTACCTCAGACTGGAAAAGAAACTTCAAATGATTTAGCCCTGAGCAAGAAAAAACCTTGATCAAGAGGACTGGATTTAATTATAACAAATCCCAAAAAAGTACTGAAACTGTGAAGTTGTGACTGAAAACAACATTCAAGGAAATGAATGGATTTTGGGGAAGTAGCAATTCAATGTACTGTAAACCAGCTTGTATAAAGTGATAACAAAAACCCTTCCAGATAATACGTTGTTGACATTGATTCGGATACTCTACAAGTCATTTCTGAATTTTGAGATATGAAAAGATGGATTCTCATCAGTGTAAAGGTCTACTCTACTATATTCCTTAAAACGTCCATACTTGTCTTAGCCAACCTAAATGTTACCTCATGTAATACCCTAGTGTAGTGTTAATGATGGTCCGACCTTAGTCCATAAGAGTGTTATGGGAGACAGACTCACGGGAGCGACCTCGAGGATCACATCCAAAATGGTTACTGTGTCCTGGGCTTTCGTCATTGGGGCTCATTTCAGAAGTAGAGGAGACCTAGTCAAGCAAGGGGTGTACGGTTAGTTAGGAGAATTAAGTAGGTCTATGGATAACTCATTCTATTGTTATGTCTCAGTCTGTGTTTAAGGAGAAGAGAGGGGAGTCATCTACCTTTCAAAAGACGAATGTCATTTATGTAGAGAAGTGCTTCCTAGTGATCCTAGTGATGTGCAGCTAAAACATACTAGGGTAGTGGTTAAAATGTAATGAGTGTAACACCCCCAGTACATAATAAAATCTAATGGACATGGTAAGAGAGGTCTATTCTACCCTATTCATACACTCTGAATAGGGTGTAAGGGACCCTAATTTGTCAAACTTTAAAACACTTCCTGATCTTTTGTTACAGTTCTCTTTATCAAATATTTCATAAGGTACCAAGTCAATAGCCAAGGAAATAAAGGAGACAAGGGTGTCACAGTATATCTAGCCCTTCCACTGTTATTTTGTTGTAAGAAGTGGTCAGATAACGACACATTTATGATTCTAAACCTGAATGTTAAGGGCCTTGCATGTATCTAAACCTGTATCTGGAATTTATATTGCACAAACCTAGCCATCAGGCAGCACAGAGCTATACAGGGTTGAAGGCAAAGACACAGACATTGTGTATTTGGAAAGGGATCTGATTATCGAGAGTGAAAATTAAAGATTACTTCGTCATGATGTCGTGTTCCTTGAAAAGGCATGCCTTCTGTTCTTAGGCAACCCTTATACTTACGGGGATGTTGTTCCATATAGGGAAATGTCCTTGAAATGATAGCACCCAATGGATGTTAGCATTGCAACGAAAAAAATATTTTACTTGAGGGCTATAGAACATAGTCCAGTTCTGCCAAACTCAGTTCAAATCACTGGCAGATAACATGATGAAAGGAGTGATGATACAGGTAAGTGCCAACATCCCTTTTACTTTCAAGAAAAAATATAGATAGCAAAGAGAGTATTTTCGGCCTTCAGTGTGCCATCTCAACTGATGCCCTGAATGATGGTACAAACAAGTTCTTTACCATGTTCTTGCCCACTGATTCATAATTCACCAGATGCAAGATGATCATGGAGGTGATCCCACTGTTAAAATAAACGCTGATATAAACGGGTGCTCTTCCAACTCTTACCACACCCCACATCTCTGATCAAAGGGTTTAAGGATCTGAGTTTTAGACTCTTGTACCTTCAACAAGATCAGGACAGTATTTTTTTTCCCTGACATCCAACGAATGTAGTCCCATGTAGAATACTTTATATTTTGCCTACGACCACAAGAACACTCCCTAAAGATTAAGTTAGGAATTCCAGCAATCTATGACTATGCTTTTCGATCCCCGATGGGACATATCAATGCAGGTATTTTGACTGCAAAATGCAAGCATTTCGAAATGCTGTCCTAGGAGGTAACATCCAGGAGGACTGAATACAATACTTTATTGAAAATGTCACAGAAGATGTTCTCTGTGTAATATATGGGATGCGGCTAAACTAGTGATTGATGGTTTAGGAGTTTGGGGGGAAAATATAGCGCACATGACTACGGTTGATAGGGCATCTAAACAAGGTAAACAGAAGAGGGCTCAAAACTAGAATCAGATATCAGTTCTTCAGTCCAAATATAAAACGACGTGCTCTTGAAAAACCTTTAGAGAATTATGAAAAGTAGCAATGACCTACAAGCTTTTCTGAAGCACACTCAAACGTACAAAACAGCTCTATTACACCACAGGTATAAAAGCAGCCACTCTCACAGGTTTGAAAAATACTCTCAAGATTAGAGATCAAAATGAGACATTACATACATATACAAAGGAAATGGCTAAGATATTAACAACGACTGTATATAACTATATTTAAGATCAAGCACCCATCCTGAAATACACGATGACTGCTTAAAAGACAAATCTACCCCAGTCAACTGCTTTCCTGCAAGAGATATTCACCAAAAAGTGAGTAGTGCAATAATACCAGACATGGATGGTACCAACACCTACATTTACAAACGTTTCCGCACATTGCTACATGACCAGTTCAACAAAGTATTCAACTAGTTCTTGCCAGCAGGGTCAATCACAAATGAAATTATTAATCTATGATTTTCTTTTCTTTATAGTGATCCTTGATACGAAGTTCGAATGGTATGGTTCAAATCATCCTGTAGCTTTACTGAAATAAAATGCACTGGTAAGACTTACACAAAAGTGTTTATTCTGCACCTGGAGGAAATATGGCCAAAACTCTCCCCTTGCCAGTCAGGCTTCATAAACTACTGGCACATTGCGGGTAACATTTGACTGGCATTAATGTAGTTAAACTTTTCTTATGTGACAAAATGTGAGTGATCCTTCTCACACATACAGGGAAGCCATTTGACACAGTACATGGTGTTTGTCAAGAAGATACTCAAAAAAGAGGACTGGGGCCCAAACTCTGAGCCTTGGATGAGCCAAATTTGCGCACCTCTCAATGATGGTGAAACTGACTTCTCACTTGTTGCAGCCAAAGACATTTGGGAAAGGGACAAGGCAGAGTTGTTCCATATCTTTTCTTTGCCCTCTTCATTAAGCCTCATATGCAGTGATTCTTTTTAAAAAATATATTTTTATTAGAAACAAGGCAAGTGCATACAGTACACACAAAACACACGTTGTCAATGATCGTACAGGCATCAGAAATCTATCGACTGTACAACTCAGTGTGTGAGTGGCGCTCTAGCCCTCCCCACCCCCGTCTTGCTGTGCAATTGGACCCAAATGGTCAGGAGGCGAGTCTGCAAGGAGGTCCGGAGGAAGGGGGGCGCATGGATGTCCTCTATATGTGTTCCATCGTCCCCAAATTTTCAACCATTTCTGTGGGCAACCTCGGCTTTTATAGGCTACTCTCTGCCAACATGAACCAATCCATGTTCCATTTCCAGTCCCTCAGCTGCAGTGCATGTGGAGCCCCCCACAGTCTTCCTATCTTTCTCTTAGCCACTGGTATTCCAAGAGTCATTCAAAGTATCGCCGTTCTTCGAAGGTCTGTTGAGTCCCATATGTTCAACAGACACCATTTCACCCCCACATCTCATTAAGGCATGCAGTCACCATTGACCAGTAACACTGTACCACCAGACAGTCTGATATTATGTGCAGGAAAGACCCTTCCAGACCACAACCCCTAAGAAAGTGCACATCAGGCGATCTATCCATTTTGGTTTTGACAGTTCATGTATAATAAGACCTGTGAAGAATTTTCAGCTGCACCAAGCGGAACCTGGATCTAATTCATACTTCCTACAGAGAGGCCAGGGCCTCGCACCATTCATCATCGTCAAAGACACTCACATCATGTTCCCATGATTCAGCGTGTCTGGGGAATTGTTGACTAATTACTGATATGTGAAGGATATAGCTTTCTTGTGTAGGTGTTCCTCCAGCAGCCTGCTCTCCAAGGGGGATTATTCAGGTAGGTCTGTCCCCTTCAGCAGTGCAGATTGAAGTGCATGTTGTACCTGAAGGAAGCAGTAGCATTTGGTGGACGCCAATTTAAACTCACTCAGTAAGTCAGTAAAAGAAAGAAGTTAGCCCTGTGACCAAAGGTAACTGTAGGAAAGTAGTCTCTTTCTAACATGTTTACCCCCACTTCTTGCCTGTTTGTCAGTGTGTTTGGCTGTGTTTACTGGGATCCTGCTAACCAGGACTCCAGGGATTATGTTGTCTCCTTTAAACTTGATTGCTTGGACCTTTTTCACCCCACATTTGGCATACTGGTGCCCACATGTAAGTCCCTGATACATGGTACCTAGGTACCCAGGGCATTGGGGTACCAGGGGATCCCTATGGGCTGCAGCATGTATTATGCCACCCTTAAGGAGCCTATGCAAAGTGTTCTGCAAGCCTTCCATTGCAACCTGCGTGAAAGGGTGCATGCACCCTTTCACTACCAGGTCACTGGACCAGGTCACTGTAAGTCACACCAATGGCAGGCCCTCCTAGCCCAGAGGGCAGGGTGCAAGTACCTGTGTGTGAGGGCAACCCTGCACTAGCAGGCTTTGCTCATCCATTTTTTTTTACGTGGGGGCAAGCTTAGTAGCCTTGAGTTTATACAGTTCTATCAGAACCCCAATGGGGCCTAGACCTTTGCCCATTTTCAAATCTTTGATTGCCTACAATATTTCCTCCTCAGAAAGCTCTTGTTCCAGGAGCTCTCTGTCCACAGCGGTTAAGGTCAGGAGATGGATGTCTGCCAGAAGGTCTTGGGAGTCCTCTCCAATGGCAGCATCCACCAGGGAGTACAGTCAGGCATTGAATGTTGTGAAAACCTTCGCTATTCCCTTTCCTTTCTGTCACTAACCAAATTGCAAGATGCATCCCAAATCCCACTCACCTAGCTATTCGTTCTCTCCCTCCTATCAAGCCAGGTCAGGAGCTTTCCAGCTCTAGTGCAGTGATTCTTAACTATTTGACATCTGTGGAACTCCCTTTAATCACTACTTAAATCCAGGAACAGCTGCCTAAGCAATCTCTATGATTTGCACTTCAAAACAATACAGAAAACTTCAGAAACTAGTATACATCAAACCATTCCGCAAATGTAAATGTTTTTATTTAAATCACTAACGCGCAAAATATACAAAAATCTGACATTTCGTTTTATTGGAAAATGTTGAAGTGATGCTAGACTGTAGCATACAATTTGTCTTTCCTATTTGTAGGTGCTTCATTTGAGGTCAATAGTACTGTGTTTGCTGTACTTCTGCGACTCTGAGGAATCAAGCTAAAGAAACTAATGTAACTTTTAGTCTCTGATTTCAAATTCCTTCACATTTACAGACCCTTACAGATAATTTAAAGTTTTTCATTTTTACACTTCGTTTTTCATGTATATATGATTTTTTATTCTGCTAAAAGTATTTATTTTCTAAGTCACAGACCCCCTGAGTAGGTGTAACAGACCCCCAGTGGTCCATGTATCTCAGGTTAAGAACTACTGCTCTAGTGCAATCATTATAGGTCAGTCCTCTTTGGTTATAGCAGCTTGTGTTTCTTAATGAAGCCAGTTTGTTCTGTCTCTAATGTGGTAAAATAGCTAAAAGGCTTCAAAATCAGTGCTTTAAATGAGCAGGTACTGCCCGCTACTGAGTACCTGCACTTTGTTAATTTGTAAGGGAGAATACCTGCACTTCTTAACACTGCTGCAATACATTTAATGGGAAGAATACCAGTACTTCTCACGAGCAAACATGTAGTCTAAATAGTGAGTACCTGTAGTTCTCCATTTCCTTTTAAAGCACTGTTCAAAATGTACTATTGCAAATCTAAAGGCACAACATTTCAAATGTATAAATAATTAGCAAACCTTGGTCTTGCCCTCTGGCTTTAGTTTTTCTAACAATAAAATAACTTAATTAGGGATACACCTACCAGCTAACCAAATGGCGTTTAAGAGCAGAAAATCCCAGAGTAACTGGATATTCTATATAAGGATGTGGGCAGACTGTTTTGGTAGGATAAATTGTATAAAAATAAATTTCCTGCCAAGATTCTTACATGAAAAAAGCAAATTATGTGAGCTGGATTCCAACATACGACTTTACTCTATACAATGCAAACTATTAGATGGTATTTGGTCTTGTAAATCTACGATTACTAATGCCGTTTTTCCTAGATCAATCTATGATGGAGACTTGAGTTTCCCAACAGCACACGATTTGTGTTGGTTACATAATTGAAACCAGTCCTAGATGAGCCCTTGGATGGGCGTACATAGACACAAACCTTGGTTTGGCCTTGAACAAGAACATTCTACAATTTCCATGAATAAAACTCCTATACAATCCACTCAAGACCACAGATGCCTAGGAAATATACTGACAATGTTCGAAACAATGTTAATTCACATAAGAAAAGTCGTGGGCACCCAGGCAACAGCATCTCAGTCCCCTCAGAATGTTATTGTAGACAAATAAGATTGCCTCCCAACTACCTGTTTCACTGATAAAGAGTTTAGTTTTATCATTTAAATCTCAATTCTCCTAATCTTTTATGTGAACTGGATGAGAGGGCTTTTCCCTAAAAAAACACTTCCCTTCTAAAGCTGCTTTTCACTTCTGTCTCTGTGTCTCGAGTCAGGCTGGAGTGTGGAATCCTATGCCGCATTTCAGTATGGTTGGAGATCTCCTCTGTCCTTGATCTCCAAACATCCTGGAATGCGGCATAAGATTCCACACTCCAGCCCAGCTAGAGACACAGAGACAGACGAGCAAGAGATATAGAAGGACATAACACATCTCCCCCATTTATAAATAACATAAGGGTAAACCTTACATAGTAAACTATTTTAAGTAATAAATAAATATAGAAACAAATAATATTAAAAAAATAACAGTTACACAAAGGATACATAAATGCAAGAAAGGATACAAGCATAATGCTGTGCCCAACCATAAGGCAATACTCATGTACAATCTCTTCTCTTGAAATTAATACATTTAGTTTTTCTGCACTCATCGTATCTGATTTTACTTCTGAATTGGCTTTGCTCAATATTTGCACGGATGTTACCCACACGTTGCTTGATAGCTGCACCTGCTCAAAGTTGAGATAAATTGCTCAAGCACGCAGGTTTCAAATAATCATGAGAAGACCTCCTAAGTGCTTGAAAGAGTGATATTCCAGTTATGCAATGGGGAGTGTTGCGATAAAACCATAACATGGCCTGCACAGCATCAACAATATCCACCCTCTCAATGATTGCACCTCTGACATATTCATTCACTAACCTATTGGCCCACTCAAGTTGACCATTACTTTGGGGGTGGTAAAGACTACATATTTTGTGCTTGATGCCAGCATCTTTCAAAAACCTTACCATATCATCTGATACATATTGCACCCCATTATCTGATATCAGTTTTTGTATTAGCAATCCTCACAAACCTGACCTCAATCCACTTAGACAAATGGTCAATCAGTACAGTGGTGAAATGCTGACTATGTGGCAATGTCCCAAACTAACCTAGAAAATCCAAAATTACTTTGCTACTGATATTCTCTGGACTGACAACGTCCACCTACGGTTGGGGGGGAGGGGGTCACACAATTAAGTACTTTGTCCACATTCTCAATGTCGCTGTCCATACTAGCCCACCAAAAGGATTCCATTCCTAAGTGTCCTCCATGATTAAGTTGCATCAGTCTTTCTCTAACATTACATGGTGGAATCAGTCTGTCCTCTCCGAATAAAAGACTTGCTTCAAGGGATATCTCAGATTGTGACTTACTGTGGGGTTGTAAAGTAATAGATAATTTTATTTCTTTGGGCCACCTTTTCACCATGTGTTCCACAACTTTTGTCAGACCACAGTCTTGTTCCAATTCTTCCCTCCAGACTTCTACACTGACACATTAGGTATTACCCCATACAATGTTTGCTACCAAACAATCTTCATCCTGTATATCAAAAGATTACATTTCTAGATAATTATTAGAACATGAGAGGCATGACTATCAGCTTTTACATTCCTGCCACCAGGAATGTATTGTACTTAAAAATGATATTCTAAAAGCTTCACATTCAATGTGATCAATCTGGCTGTAGCTTTTGTTGAACGAGCATTATAGTCACTGATGATTGGAGCTAAGGGCTTGTGATCAGTATCAGCTGTAACAGAAATTTTGTTCCCCACACATAATCTTTGAATCTTTCCATTGCCGGCACACAAGATAGCATTTCCCTCTCAATTATCCAATAGAGAGGGCCCTACGGTTTAAGTGTGCGTGAAGCAAAAGCAAAATATGTTCACCAGTGCTTTTCACTTGTAATAGTACTGCTCCGAGACCAAACCCTCTGGCATCAACAGTAATACACAAGAGCTTCCCAGGGATGTAATTAGAGAACAAAGCAACATTAGTTAATTCTTTCTTAATCATAAGAAAGGATCTCTCTTGAGCCTCCTCCCAAACAAATTTCAAATTATTTTTCAGTAATTTAAGTAAAGGTTCCACATTAGTGCAAAATTGCGAATACATTTAGCATACAATTCACAGATGCCAAGAAAAGCTTGAAGCTGTTCTCTACCCACAGGAGTAAAAACTTCCTCAATAGCCTTGAGCAACCCAGGCCGTGGTGCAATACCCTCTCCAGATACTACATGACCCAGATATTCAACTCACTCCAAATTCACATTTATCTTGCCTTATCTTCAATCTTCTGGCTCTGAGTGTAAACAAGACAGCATTCAGTCTCACCTTATATATTAAGTATCATTTTCACCACAGACCAGAATGTCCCAGAAAACAAAGACTTCTTTCAAATCCTTCAAGACTTCCCCAATTACTCGCTAAAACGGAGCTACAGCAAAGCCAAATGGCATCCTGCAAACTTGAAATATCCCTGACGGTATCACAAATGCTGTGAGATGTCTGGATTCCTTTGCTAGCACTACTGGGTGATAAGGTGATTCCATATGCAGGTTGGAAAAGCATTTAGCACCAGCCAAAGTAGCAATCAGTTCCTCACTACAAAGGAATGGATGTCCATCAACTCATATGGCCTTAATAAGACTCCTCAGCTCAATACACATCCTCAACTCATTGTTTTCCATGCCGCTATGATTGGATACAGTCATAAGTCTTCCAATCTTGATCAAGTAAGTAGGCACGTATTTCTTAGCCTTTCATGCCCAGGGAATGCTCCAAAAGCTTCTTCTTTTCTAGTTTAAATTTAAGACCATCAATTGCACCCAAAAATGAACCGAATGCTCTAAACCATTCTTTCCATGGTACAAGTAGCTCTCTTGGAGACTGAAAAAAAGGTGATGGAGGAATGATGCCCTGCATATTTGAGTATTAATTGTTCAAGAAATGCACTAATACACTTTGTTCCAATTAACACAAAAACTAAAACTGTGTTAAAAATCCCTCATACCTGTAAATATTAGCATCTATAGATTTTTTTCTTTTAAAGTTTGCAACAAAAATAAGAAAGAGGAGAAAAAATGAACTTAAAATATGCCTGACTGTGAAATGTTCCAAGCTCAGGCATACAAGATGGCCGCCATGAAATATTACTGGTCAGACTGCCTGCCTGACATTGTATTGTGACATATAGTAGAAAAACAAGCTAACTGCTGCATTAGTATGCGAAGGCACACTGGGTGGTTGCCCCAAACAATTGCCCAAACAACGAACAAAGGTAGTGCGTCTCCCATACAACACGGGCACTCTTCTCAGATCACCTCCGATCGTGCCCGAAATCACTGATGCCCTTTACTGTGACATACAATGCACGCTGAGCGTCCGGTGCACTGAGTCTCCGGTGCGGTCCAGATAACAGTTCCTACAAGGAGTGCGCGACCCCCAGGGTCACTGGCCAGATTGGTTTGATTATCTCTAATATTATAAAGTGGATCCAGGCAATGGCACTCATAAATGTCTCTATTGTAGATAACTGGTAACAGGGCAACCACAGCCTCATAAATGTCCTCTTCTCTCCTCTGTCCCTGATCGCCAACCTTCCTGGCATGCAGCACAAGATTCCATACTCCAGCCCAGCTCAAGACACAGAGACAAACGAGCACAAGATATAGGACATAACATAGTAAAGTAATAAACTTTATAAATAACTACATACAAAGGGTATACAAGTATAAGGAAGAAAATATATCGAGATTTCACATTGTATTGTATAAACTCAGACTTTCAAGTGTTTCTGTACTTGAAGCTAATTTATTTGTGAACTTGTATAACTTTCTTTAATTTGGTATTTTCCTCAATATTTCAATAGTGAAGCACTTGTAGATAAAATATTTATGATGAGATTTACATTTTGTGATAGATAAATAAAACAGAGACCCAAAAGCATCTAATCAAATAACATAAATACTATGCAATGACCTATATACATGATAAGCACAGAATAAGATATATATATATATATATATATATTTATTTAACCATAAGTATTACATACATTTGTTTAAAATACCTAAAGAATATCTATGTATTTAAAAAACATAATTATACATATTTGTATACAGAATGAAAATGTCACTTACCCAGTGTACATCTGTTCGTGGCATCAGTCGCAGTAGATTCGCATGTTTTGCAATAGCTCGCCATCTGGTGTTGGGCCGGAGTGTTACAAGTTGTTTTTCTTCGAAGAAGTCTTTCGGGTCACGGGACCGAGTGACTCCTCCTTTTGTCTCCATTGCGCATGGGCGTCGACTCCATCTTCGATAGTTTTTCCCCGCAGAGGGTGAGGTAGGAGTTGAATTGTAGTAATAGTGCCCATGCAATGGAGTGACTAAGTATGCACCTATTTAAGGTTGAGATGATACATATATAAATAGTTGAAGGTAACTTCCAAACTGCTACAGGCTCCCGGGGAGGCGGGTGGGCACATGCGAATCTACTGCGACTGATGCCACGAACAGATGTACACTGGGTAAGTGACATTTTCAGTTCGATGGCATCTGTCGCTGTAGATACGCATGTTTTGCATAGACTAGTAAGCAGTTATCTCCCCAAAAGCGGTGGATCAGCCTGTAGGAGTGGAAGTAGTCTGAAATAATGTTCTTAATACGGCTTGACCTACTGTGGCTTGTTGTGCGGATAACACGTCTACACAGTAGTGCTTGGTCAATGTGTGAGGCGTAGACCATGTGGCTGCCTTACATATTTCTTGCATTGGGATGTTTCCTAGAAAGGCCATGGTAGCACCTTTCTTTCTGGTTGAGTGTGCCCTTGGTGTAATGGGCAGCTGTCGTTTAGCTTTAAGGTAGCAGATTTGGATGCATTTAACTATCCATCTGGCTATACCTTGTTTTGATATTGGGTTCCCTGCATGAGGTTTTTGAAATGCAATAAATAGTTGTTTAGTCTTTCTGATGTTTTTTGTTCTGTCAATGTAATACATCAATGCTCTTTTGACATCTAATGTATGTAGTGCCCTTTCAGCTACGGTATCTGGCTGTGGAAAGAACACTGGAAGTTCCACTGTTTGATTTAGATGGAACGGTGAAATAACCTTTGGCAAAAATTTAGGATTGGTCCTTAGGACGACCTTATTCTTGTGTAGTTGTATAAAAGGTTCCTGTATTGTAAACGCCTGAATCTCGCTTACTCTTCTTAGGGAAGTAATGGCGATGAGAAATGCCACCTTCCAGGTTAGGAACTGTATTTCGCAGAAGTGCATGGGTTCAAAAGGTGGACCCATAAGTCTAGTTAGGACAACATTTAGGTTCCATGAAGGAACAGGTGGTGTTCTTGGTGGTATAATTCTCCTAAGGCCCTCCATGAATGCTTTAATGACTGGTATCTTATATAGGGAAGTTGAATAGGTAGTCTGCAGGTATGCAGATATTGCTGCAAGGTGTATTTTAATGGAAGAGAAAGCCAGGTTAGATTTTTGTAAGTGAAGCAAGTAACCCACTACATGTTCTGGAGTTGTGTGTAATGGTTGTATTTGATTAATATGGCAGTAGCAAACAAACCTCTTCCATTTACTTGCATAGCAGTGCCTGGTGGATGGCCTTCTGGCTTGTTTTATGACTTCCATACATTCTTGGGTAAGTTGTAAGTGCCCGAATTCTAGGATTTCAGTAGCCAGATTGCTAGATTCAGCGATGCTGGATCTGGGTGTCTGATCTTTTGGTTGTGCTGTGTCAACAGATCTGGCCTGTTGGGCAATTTGATGCAGGGTACTACTGATAGGTCTAGCAGCGTTGTGTACCAGGGTTGCCTTGCCCAAGTTGGTGCTATTAATATGAGTTTGAGTTTGTGTTGACTGAGTTTGTTTACCAGGTAAGGAAGGAGAGGGAGAGGAGGAAAAGCGTAAGCAAATATCCCTGACCAGTTCATCCATAGGGCATTGCCTTGGGACTGTTTGTGTGGGTATCTGGATGTGAAGTTTTGGCATTTTGCGTTCTCCTTTGTCGCAAACAAGTCTATCTGAGGTGTTCCCCAGAGTTTGAAATAATTGTTCAGAATTTGGGGGTGAATTTCCCATTCGTGGACCTGTTGGTGATCTCGAGAGAGATTGTCTGCGAGTTGATTTTGGATCCCTGGTATAAATTGTGCTATTAGGCGAATTTGGTTGTGAATTGCCCAACGCCAAATCTTTTGTGCTAGCAGGCTTAACTGCGTGGAGTGCGTCCCCCCTTGCTTGTTTAGATAATACATTGTTGTCATGTTGTCTGTTTTGACGAGAATGTATTTGTGAACTATTATTGGTTGGAAAGCTTTTAGTGCTTGAAAAACTGCTATAAGTTCTAGGTGATTTATATGCAGTTTTGTTTGATGAACGTTCCATTGTCCTTGTATGCTGTGTTGATCGAGGAGTGCTCCCCACCCTGACATGGAAGCATCTGTTGTTATTACGTATTGTGGCACTGGGTCTTGGAAAGGCCGCCCTTTGTTTAAATTTATGTTGTTCCACCACAGAAGCGAGAGGTAAGTTTGGCGGTCTATTAACACCAGATCTAGAAGGTGACCCTGTGCTTGTGACCATTGTGATGCTAGGCACTGTTGTAAGGGCCTCATGTGCAGTCTTGCGTTTGGGACAATGGCTATGCATGAAGACATCATGCCTAGGAGTTGTAATATCATCTTTGCTTGTATTCTTTGTGTTGGATACATGCGTTGTATGATGGTGTTGAAAGTTTGAATTCTTTGTGGACTTGGAGTGGCTACTCCTCTTGATGTGTCTATTATGGCTCCCAGGTATTGTTGTACCGTGCGCGGCAGAATTTTGGATTTTGTGAAATTGACGGTGAACCCTAGTTTGAAGAGGGTTTGTATGATATGATTTGTGTGATTTGAGCACTCTATTAACGAATGGGCCTTGATTAGCCAGTCGTCTAGATATGGGAACACATGTATTTGCTGCCTTCTTATGTGTGCAGCGACTACTGCTAGACATTTGGTAAAGACTCTTGGTGCGGTTGTTAATCCGAAAGGCAGTACCTTGAATTGGTAATGTATTCCCTTGAATACAAACCTTAGGTATTTCCTGTGCGATGGGTGTATTGGTATATGGAAATAAGCATCCTTGAGGTCTAAAGTTGCCATGTAGTCGTGTAGTTTTAGCAATGGCAATACTTCTTGTAGTGTGACCATGTGAAAGTGGTCTGATTTGATGAAAGTGTTCACTACCCTGAGGTCTAGGATTGGTCTCAGCGTTTTGTCCTTCTTTGGTATCAGAAAGTACAGTGAATAAACTCCTGTGTTTATTTGTGTGTTTGGCACTAATTCGATTGCATTCTTTTGCAATAGTGCCTGCACTTCTATCTCCAGGAGATTGGAATGGTGTGTTGTCAAATTTTGTGCTTTTGGTGGTATGTTTGGAGGGAATTGTAGAAATTCTATGCAATAACCATGTTGGATAATTGCTAGAACCCAAGTGTCTGTAGTGATTTCCTCCCATGCTTTGTAATAATGACTTATTCTTCCCCCCACTGGTGTTGTGTGGAGGGGGTAAGTGACATGTGAGTCACTGTTTAGTAGTAGGGGTTTTGGGGCTCTGAAATCTTCCTCTATTCCTAGGGAATTGCCCTCCTCTATATTGTCCCCGAAAACCTCCTCTATACTGTCCCTGGTAACTGGACGGTGTTGCTTGTGAGGTGCTGGCTTGTGTGCTCTGACCCCAAAACCCCCCTCGAAAGGGTGTTTTACGGAATGTGCTGTAATTCCCTCTGCTCTGCGGGGAGTAGAGTGCGCCCATGGCTTTGGCAGTGTCCGTATCTTTTTTGAGTTTCTCAATCGCTGTGTCCACTTCTGGACCGAACAGTTCTTTTTCGTTAAAAGGCATATTGAGAACTGCTTGTTGAATCTCTGGTTTAAATCCAGACGTTCGGAGCCATGCATGCCGTCTGATAGTTACAGATGTATTAATTGTCCGTGCAGCTGTATCTGCAGCGTCCATGGAGGAGCGGATCTGGTTGTTGGAAATGGTCTGTCCCTCCTCAACCACTTGTTTTGCCCTATTTTGTAAGTCCTTGGGCAGATGTTCAATGAGATGTTGCATCTCGTCCCAGTGGGCTCTGTCATAGCGCGCAAGTAGTGCCTGGGAGTTCGCGATTCGCCACTGGTTTGCAGCTTGTGCTGCGACTCTCTTACCAGCTGCATCAAACTTGCGGCTTTCTTTATCTGGGGGTGGTGCATCTCCAGATGTGTGGGAGTTGGCCCTTTTCCTAGCTGCTCCTACAACGACAGAGTCTGGTGGCAGCTGTGTAGTGATGAAAACCGGGTCTGTAGGAGGCGCCTTATACTTTTTTTCCACCCTTGGTGTGATTGCCCTACTTTTGACCGGCTCCTTAAAGATTTCTTTTGCGTGCCGGAGCATACCAGGGAGCATAGGCAGGCTTTGGTATGAGCTGTGGGTGGAGGAGAGTGTGTTGAATAAAAAATCATCCTCAACCTGTTCTGAGTGGAGGCTTACGTTGTGAAATTGTGCTGCTCTAGCCACCACTTGAGAATACGCGGTGCTGTCCTCTGGTGGAGATGGCTTCGTAGGGTATGCCTCCGGACTGTTATCCGACACTGGGGCGTCGTATAGGTCCCATGCGTCTTGATCTTGGTCACCCTGGCTTATGGTGGTGTGAGCTGGGGAGTGTGATGGAGTTTGTGCTGGTGAGACGTTAATCACGGGCGGAGGAGAGGGTGGTGGGGTAACTCTTTTCACCACTTTTGGCTGTGGTGTCTGTTCAGTTTGGAACTCCAACCTTCTCTTTCTTCTAATGGGGGTAAGGGTGCTTATTTTTCCTGTCCCCTGCTGTATGAAAATACGCTTTTGCGTATGGTCCACATCAGTTGATTGTAGCTCTTCCTCAAACCTATGCTTTTGCATTTGGGAGGTTAGCGAGTGCTCTTCTGTATAAGAGCCTGAAGCTGGGTGGCTTGCAGTTTGTTTCGGCACCGAAACCCTGTCTGCGTGTTTTTTCGGCTCCGAGGTGACTTTTTTCTTTTTCGGGGCCGAAACCTCTCGGCGTCGATCTTCTTCGGTGCCGCTGTCTCGGCGTCGAGCCGTGTCCACACCGGCATCTCGGTGTCGAGGCTTGTCTCCAGCACTTTCTCGGTCCCGAGAAGGCTGCGTGCCGGTGTCTCGACCGGAGTCGGACGATCTCGGCACTGTTTGGGCCTTTTTCGGTGCCGACGGTCGGTCACCGAATTTATGGGTGGAGCCATGGCCTGATGGCAGTGGCGTCCCCTGGGCCTTGTAAATCTTCCTCTGTGTGGTTTTCGACGTCTTACTCACGGTTTGTGTATCGTCGAATCCTTCGGAATCTGAGTCTTGGATCGAGAAGGTACCTTCCTCTTCTTGTTCCTCGAACTCTCGGTGGGCTGTCGGCGCGGACGCCATCTGAAGTCTTCTGGCTCGACGGTCTCGGAGTGTTTTTCGGGACCGGAACGCACGACAGGCCTCACAGGTGTCTTCACTGTGCTCAGGTGACAGGCACAGGTTACAGACCAAGTGTTGGTCTGTATAGGGGTATTTATTGTGGCATTTGGGGCAGAAACGGAACGGGGTCCGTTCCATCGGCGTTCTTCAGCACGCGGTCGGGCCGACCAGGCCCCGACGGGGGATCGAAAAACTACCCCGAAGGGCACCGGAGCTCTTCGATCTTCGATGCGGTGTTGAATCTAACTACGCCGATCCCGAACGCAACAATACCGATGAAAATCTTCCGAAATTAGCTATCTTTCCGTTCCGAAACTCGGAGCGACAGGAACATGTCCGAACCCGATGGCGGAAAAAAAACAATCGAAGATGGAGTCGACGCCCATGCGCAATGGAGACAAAAGGAGGAGTCACTCGGTCCCGTGACTCGAAAGACTTCTTCGAAGAAAAACAACTTGTAACACTCCGGCCCAACACCAGATGGCGAGCTATTGCAAAACATGCGTATCTACAGCGACAGATGCCATCGAACATACACATTTCTAGATACATACATAAAATCAAATTATAAATGTTTACACACACAGGGATATGCTGTACATTAGTGTTTCAGTATGTTGGTTATGTATGAAAGAGCTAACTCTTGAGTCGTCTTCTGAAAAAATACATAGTTGTCTGTGAGTCTTATATTTAGGGATAATGAATTCCATAATTTGGCTGCTTGAACAAAGAAATATGTTCTACCTACGTTTCTTTTCTTGTAAGGTGCGGTTTTGAGTTGATTTGGAGCAGACGTTTTTTTGTTGAATGTATTTGGGGATTTTGTTCCTGATGAAAAATGGTCCTGTTCCATGTATTCCTTTGTGGGTGTTGCAGGGTAATGGAAAAAAAGACAGACTCCTCTTTGGCAATGGAAAGACAGCTCTTAACTGTCATGACAGGGAGACCGACCCTCCACACACAGGCAGGCAGCCGGTGTCAAGCTACTGTTGCACAGATTCTTGTATACAAAGCCACACAATGCTTTATTACAAAACAGAAAATAATGAATCACTACATAGTCATACATTAGTTGTGAAAAACATAATGCCACCTGTGACCCTATGACCCTAAAATTTAACCTAAATTACTACACATACTTTATTGCAGAACAGCAAATAATAATTGAGTTGCCAGTTATAGGTTGAAAACAGAAAAACATTATAACACCTGTGACCCAATAACCCCAAACTCTGATCTAGTCCCCTACACTTTCTTCATTTGTGGCTTTTACAATGCTTGGCCAACTAACCATTCTTCGTTCCTGAATGCAAGCATTTTTGTGGTAAATACAGCTTTAATAATGTGTGTGTTATCATTGTGAACCTAAGACCTCCGTATAGACTGAACAGATTAGATTTCTGCACCCATTGTCTAATCAGGTTACAATGTATTTGAAAACACTAAGGGGCTCATTAAGAACCCTGGCCGTTCAGACCACCATGCCACGGCCAGGCTACCGCCGACAGGCAGCCTGACAGTGGAGGAAATCATTATCCAACAGGGCAGCGCTGCCTTTCGGATGATGATCCCTTTTCCTCCAGTTCCCCCGCCAGAGAGAGGCTGGCAGAAGAGATGCTCTGTGGCCCGCCTGGGGGCCCCTGCACTGCCCACTTGGCATGGGCAGGCCCCCTGTGCAGTGCCCCGTCACGCAGGTCTGATCTGCGCGACGGATGCTGCTGCACCCGCCGCACACCAACATTGGCGGCGGCTCCATTTGGAGCCGTTGTCAATGTTACGACCCTATTCGTGCTGGGCCGGCGGGCGGAAACACTGTTTCCGCCCGCCAGCCCAGCAGGGAAAACATTATACGGCCGGCGAGCGGGTCGTTGTGCTGGCGGTCTTCTGTTGACAGCCAGCGCAGATCATAATGAGGGCCTAAGTATGTGCCAATGAGCTTGTGTGTTAAGATCGCAAATTCCTTCACGCTTACTAAACATGAGTTAGCCTTTTAACTGCAACCCTTTCAAGTTACTTATTCCATTATGCCCTCAAGTGAACTCTTCGCCTTATTCCAGTCAGTATTAAATTTGAGCCTGCAATGATCTTTTACATGTACAGCTGTGCAGCGCTTTCTGCCAGTATCTGTTGTTGTGTTATGTTTTCATATTCATATTCCACATTTTCTGTAACATGGATGATACAAAGCAGCTTAAAGGTGGATCTTCTGGCAACCGGTAATCAATGTAGGGCCCTCAATGCAATGGAGATTTAGGCTTGTGACTTTACATGTAGAAGAAGTATGGCAGCATAGCTCCAATGCTTCCTTAAGTGAGTGTTCCATTATTTGCACGGGGACCATGGCCCCATACAAATAAGGGTCAGTGCGCCCTTAGTATAATACAGCCCCTGCAGTCACAGAATGGTACATATAAAGCTGTATTCTGCATGTAATAGACCTTGGAATTAGGTTAGGCTATTCAAAGTTCTATATGACCAGCTGCTAGCCATGCTAGGAATATTGACAGGGACAATTTGTAGTCATTAATGTCCATAAAGGACAAATTGATTGTATGTTTGCTTCTTGCTGTCTAATCAACAGTAGCCCTGAAATAGAAAGCAGCTTCCCTATCTACTAAATCTATCTGATTGTTTAATGTTTGGAATATGTGCACAATGGGAAAACTGATGGCCTATATCTTATATAGAATTTTAAAAATAACAAATATGGGGTTGTTTCTTCACCTGTGTAAAAGGAAATTTAGTTGTAGGTGTTTGTACTGTACCATCAAGGCAGCTTATAACTTTCAATCTTTGTATATAGCATTTGCCTTCATCCGGTTTCTTGATATGGTTTGTGGCTGTGTGTTACTTTTTTCAAGGCTTGCATTGTTCTATTTAGGGGAATGCCTCACATTCCACTGTTTGAATCAGATATTGTGTTGAAAGGCTCTTGAACCATGATAACTAAATAGGTTTTTGAAAAAGATCCTTACTGGATAGTAAAATGTTGTCAAATTTCTAGCATGTGCCCCTCATGAGTAATTATTAAAAAACGTCACCAAATGAGCTGCTAATCTTCTTGAGAGCTGTCAGCCGTTCAATCCATTCATGCTAGTTTTAGGCCAATGTGAGGACCGGAGCCCAGTCTGGTTCTAGTGCTTGGTTGTTGAATACTGTCAGTGTCGTCATCTTCATAAATTCAAACCTCTCAATCACTTTCAACAGTCTTGGGTCATCTGATTATACTCCCTGTCTCAATACAATTAGCTTTTACAGAACTGCCCTTAACTAGGATTTCTCATTTGAGTCTGACAGACATCCCTTCCTTTCAACATTTCATCAATTTGTGGAATCCGTCAAAGACCCACAATAAGTACTCTTTTAAAAAAAAAAAAACTTTTTTTCCCACTAGCTACTTTGATTTATTCCTTTGGTGTAACTTATACATATGTTCATTACATTCAGATCATCTTGAGGTTTCATGGTGAAGTTAATGAGGTTACAGCTAGGTGTGGCTTCTATTATTATCCATGTTGCTGTGGATGGAACACAACTTGGTCGAAATAACCCCAATAAAACAGAAAATATGATGCTAGGTCGACACTCTGATGTTAGGACTTCCATTTTCTGGCCATCCAACTTTGATTCTTGTACAATTCTGGAACCCAAACTGTATAATATGGCATTCAAAATCAGACGCTATTATTGTGCCCCAAAGTTAACACACCCTCAGATACTGTTTATGAATACTCAGATGATGGTGGTCAAAACCACTATTACATTAAGATCTGACAAAGAGTTTTTCCTTTATTTGGGACATTTCTAAAGTATTGGCTAGAGGGAGTGATCCAGCGACTCCGCCATAAAGAGCATATTGCAAAGCATTCACAATGATTCAATAACTACCTGTTAAGATGAGTAACTTTTAAATATTTCACTGGGTTTCACGGCAAAAATGGCCCTGGACCAACCTTTCTGCACTCTTGACTGCAGGTCTGCATAGCAAAGAAAAACCATGGGATCTGCCACCCTGCAAGCACTTCAAGTGGCAACAATCAGGAAAGTAAGAGAAGGTTCTTCCTTTACTGAGAACCTAAAACCTGGAATCGCCTAACACACACTTCAAAAAGTATTTCAATGACCTTGCCTCCAAAATCGGAGTATAAAAGCCTGGACAGTCACTAATAATTGATGTTATTGCTGACATCACATTCTGCTTTTTCTGTTGATCTTCAATGCAAAGAAACCTCCAGGGGTAGCAATGCTCTTTATAAAATGTATAAATTTGATTTCAAAAGACAAAAAAGTCCAAAGTCCGTATTTCACACTGTATACTATGAATTATTTCTCCTCAACAAGTTCGACCATGATATCTTACTATTTTAGGTCTGCCAAGACAACCCTTGTCTCAAACAAATCCCTATTTTCAGATCAATTTAAACTCGTAAACGTTTAAAAGAAAGGGCCTGTGTCCGGCAGTGGGACCAGCTTCTGGCTTCCATTCTTTTTTTTTAGCATGAAAGTAATTTGCCTCCGGAATTAAGAGCACAGCATCATATAAAGTTCCCCCCAAAAGAAAATGATTTTAAAATTTGAAAGCATGCAATTAGATTCGTTTCCCCAGAGGTTGACAGACCACATGCTTTCAGTAGTTCCCTTTGCAGTAGGGAGAGGGACTTAGGCCCACTTATACTTTTTCACGCAAAACTGCGCTAACGTAGTTAGCGCTGGTTAGCGTGATTCCAAGACGCCAGCCAGGTGTCTTATTTATGAAATGGCACAATCCGACGCAAAGAGTGGGCTAACATCATGGAAAATGACGTTAGCCGGGAGGGCGTGGCGGTATGGGAGAAGGGGGTTTTGCACCAAAAAATGTCATTAGGCTGGTTAGAGTACAAAAAGATGACTACCCAGCCTAGCATAATTTCTTGATGCTAAACCTACCATACCACATGATTCCTGTCTAATAAAAGACGGGAGTCATGCCCACCACCCTAATGGCCAGTACAGGGGACAAGGGTCCCCTGGGCACGGCCATTGCACCCAGTGCCATGTATGGGGGCCCAATTCAGGGCCCCCAATGGCACTTAAAAAAAAATCAAAAATACTTACCTCTACTTACCTGAGATGGGGTCCCCCATCCCCTGGTGTCCCTCTGGTGTGGGGGTGTCCCTGGGGCCTGGGGAGGGCACCTATGAACTTATTCCATGGTGTTCCACCATAGAAATAGGTCCACAGGTCCCCTAATGCCTGCCCTGAACCAGGCATTAAATAATGGCGGTAAGCAAGCTTAGCACCATTATTTAGGCCCACCTGCCTCCCGTGCACCATTTTTGCAGTGGAGGATAAATAAGGCGCCTGGGCCTTAGAGTCATATTTTGCCCACAAACCCCTACCTTGCATCTCATTGATGCAAGGTAGGGTCACGCTAGCAAAAAATTATTTTAACTCGACTAGTCTAGCGTCAAAATATAAATCTGGAGTTAAGTTTGCACTGAATTAGTGTACAAAAAAATGACGCTAATTCAGCGCAAACAAAGTATACATCTGGGCCTCACTGTTTTTTAATTCGTTTCACAGAGAACATTTCATGAACTGCCAGGATGTATGATGGCGAGGTCGGCAGAGACGTAGTGTTCTAATGTGGAAATTATGGGCTGTCTCATTGGATCAGTGCCTTGGTTACGGAAGAGTTTTCTTGTCTACGATGTATTCCCCGTCGATCCATCCCTGCACAGAGCTCTTCATGAATGCGCCTGATCTCGAACCTTATGTTGTTAGCTCTAACAGAATGTGTTTTCTCATAGTTCATCCTTTGGTGATATTTTTCGGGGTTCCATTCCTAAGATGTGTCCAATCTATGTTGTCAAATATCTTCCAACTTGTTCTTTCTACATGCTTGAGGGCAGTGACGGAGTTGGACAATTTATTTTGTGTTTCAGGTGAATCTTTGGTGCCAGAGCTATAATATTGGGGTTAACCGTATCATGTGTATCTGTCACCTTGTCCTTGTGTTTACCTCCATTTCTACTCTTCTCAATGTTAATTTTTCCTACAACTTCTCCTTCTGTAGAAATGTCGTTTGATTTTTCTGCTCTAGCACATCTCTCCGACAGTTTAGCCTTGCAAATTATAATCATTATATCCCTCAACGTTTCAGCACTTTTAATCTGTAGTCTTTCCTGGATTCCTGCATGATTTGTATTTATGACTCTGATCTCTAATTTTCTCATCTCAAAGGCTCCTCAAAAACAGGGTACAGAAGGATTGCATAAACATGCCACGAAGTCATGAACAGGTTCATTACGGTGCTGTTCACTTTGGAAAAAGTGGTACCTAATGATAGCAGCGCATACCTTAGATGCATAATAGATGTCAAGAACTGAAACTGCACCCAGCTAAGAAATATTACTTTGAACTGCCGCTTTTGGAATTAGCTTTTATACCCTACACCCTTCTGGGCCTAGAGGAAAAAAAAATCTTTTTTTTCCTGGGGTCTATTCATCTTCTTCAAACATATCCATAAATTTAGAAAATAATTACTTAATTCCAACCGTGGGAATTGTGGTTCACAGGGGGTTAAGGAAACTGTTGTGGGGGTTCTAGACTCAGCTTTCTGAAAGCACATTGTTGCAGAAGATTATTTAAATATCAAGCGAGTTGGAAAATAGTGTCTCTAATAGCTCCAAAGTATCCAACAGATACATGCCAATAGTAAGAATGATCCAGTTGTGCCTCATGTCACTTATTTAGTTGAGACCCCTCACTCGAAGTCACTTAGGGGGTCATTATGACCCTGGCGGCCAGCGGAACTCTAGCGGTAACACTGCCAAGAGGCTGGCGGTGTTCCGCCAGTGTATTATGACCGTGGCGCATTAGCCATGGCCATACCACCGGCCCCTCCACTATACCGCTAGGCTTCCGCCAGGTGGTCATGATCCCCAGGGAAGCGCTGCAAGCAGAGCTGCCCTGGGGATTATGAGTCCCGAACCTCCAGCCGGTCCATGGCGGTAAACACTGCCTTGGAAAGGCTGGCGGTAAGGGGGACTTGGGGTGCCCCTGGAGGCCGCTGCACTGCCCATGCGGTTGGCATGGGCAGTGCAGGGGCCCCCAGACACAGCCCCATCGCGCATTTCACTGCCCGAATTTCAGGCAGTGAAACGCACGACAGGTGCTGCTGCACCTGCTGCACATCAACTTTGCCGCCGGCCCTATTATGAGCCGGCTTCAATGTTGATGAGACTTTTCCGCTGGGCCAGCGGACGGAAACGCTGTTTCCGTCTGCTGACCCTGTGGAAATGTAAAAATAGGGTGCACTGGCAGTATTGTGGCGCCCGCAGCTTCGGCAGTCTTTTTTCAAGACCGCCGAAGTCTTAATGAGGTCCTTAATGTTCCAGCTTTTTAAATGATTACATGTAAGGTACATACCTCTTTCGTTAACTAGTGCTTTTATCAAAATAGGTTTCTCCACAATGGCAGATGCATTTTATCTTGCATATTTCATGCTGTTCTGACAAAACAAAATGGCTGCTGTGTCGTGAAATGGGCATAAAAAGGAATTATATGGGGCCCTTTCTTAATGTTGCTCTAATGTAATGATGTTAACACTGGGTACTCAGAAAGGATTCTGATGCCGGCGTGTCGTGCGTGATCAGCGCAGTGAGAGGTGCTTGGATTAATGGTCCTTCAAAGAGACGCTCAACAGAAGGTACCCAGCCAGCTCCAATCTGCAAGACTCCTACTTGCACACAACCCATGCATACACAGAACCAGATCCGGAATAAGGACGCTCTCTTACATTGCTCTTAAAGCGTGGAATGGCCTCTCACTTCACATCAGAGCCTCCTCCTCCTCTTTTCTTGAATTCCGCAAGAAGCTCAAGACCTGGCTTTTCAAATAACCAACCTACCAAAGGCAGGGCTAAGCACACACACCTGGTCAGTGTCAGGATACCCATGCAGGTGATAGTGTGCTTTTGAAATATACATTACATAATATAACAAAACATGCCATAGGTTTCCTCATGCACCTTGGTAACTAAAAATTAACCAATTGTAGATCTCTTCCTGAAAACCTATCCTTGCATAGTACTCTCAAGATAACTTATTTTCCATACCTAGAGTTTAATATTAAGAATTCCTAATATGTTGTGCACACTTTAAGCAATATAGATAATTTAATGAATTTCCCACTGAATTCATCATGGCAGCGCAGTCTTCTCTGTGCACAGTGGTTCGGTTTTTGCAAAGTAATCACCTGGTCGACATTCTTGCACTCTGTACCATATTTTCATAGTGAACACTCTTCTACACATTAGGTGTAATTCCAAGTTTTAATCTTGTACAACTTTGAAGACATCTGTTAGGTTCCAGCCCTGTACCTCGTCCTGGTGTCTCTGTCCAAACCAATTCTAATGTTCCATTACCATACATCCTAGAATGCATACCTTTAGCTCTAAATTCTCAGTTTACAATGCACAAGGTGAGATGAACACTATAGTGTGATGTGAAGCTTAAGCTTTAAGTTCAATTGCCTCAGGACCCCAAGTGGCCATGTCAGCTGTTTGGCTGGCCATGGCTGATTCACTAAGATGGACTGCCAGATTTGTCAAGCAATGGTATCCCAATTAGGAAATTAGGAGGAATTGGTGAAAACTGGATGACTGATGGCCAAATAAATTGTGTCCAACAAAAGAGTACCAAGGCAAATACCCAGTAATGAAAGGCACTCCAAATCAAAAGTTTGAGATTACAGGAGGTTCTAGTAGAACACTTTCAATGAAGTCCCTCTGTCAGCCATGTGGGAAAAGAGATGTATTCACTTTTTCTGGGGCTAGGTTCAACGGAGGATGGCAGACTTGCTACATGATGGTGGCATTTCATGGAAGTATGAGAATGGAGTGTCTGTATTAGGAGTTCCCTGTTACTCGATTGCAAGTAAAAATAATGGAATTTGCTGCTGCTCTTTTCCTGCTGAAATAAACCTAAACCTATTCATTAGACAGGATTGTGTTACACATGGTGTCCACAGTGGCTTCCACAATAGCCTACCACAATGGCAATAAGGATGGGACATTACAAACTATCTGTTGCTTATCTCAGTATCTGTAAACACATTAATGATAGCTTAATTTAGATCTTCCAACTCCTCTTCGTACATGGTGCTACTGCCTTTCCATGGCCAGACACACCTCTACTTTGGAGTAAAGGCCCAAATTACTTCACATTACTCTTCACTATAACATTCATCAAAAACCCTTGATCATTCTGTTCATTTACATCTTCTTCATTCCAACTTCTAAGTGACATTATGCACTCTGCTAAGATTCTTGCCTTCATATTCGTGACTCTAACTCACAAGACTGATCACAGCCTGCTTTCCTACATGTTGTTCACCCACGTATGAGGGGAATTATGCAATCTGCTGAGCTTGTCCTCCTTCCAGTTATTCACTCACACAAGACTGGTGTACTTGACTCAGCCTCTCTGCCTCCAACATGTTCTTGACTGGATGTGAGCCTAGTTTGTGATCACTCAGTATGCCCCTAAACCCCATTGATGTAAAACAGTGAGAGAGAACTGTATTCGGTCACAACCTTCATGTAGTAGGGGTATCAGTGATGCAGCTACCACAGAGACATCAGTGCCTAGAGGTATGGTGGTCCACTAAACCTTGGCTATTTCAGTATTTTACTACTCAACCAGGGGCTAGGGTGCACATTTTGCTTCCTTGTGCTAGAGGCCATAACAGCCTTGCTACATCCCTTCCATCTAGACAGTTAGCTGTCTCTCTGAGTGACTACCAAAAGTCTCAAAGGGGCCCATGATGTCTTGTCCAATAGCTGTTGAATTGATGAAAACCTCAAAGATTGAAGATTTGATTTAGGTGTGGTCAGGTGTACCTCAGGGAATTCAATTCTAGAAGAACAAGTTACTCATCACAGGTAACACTCTTGCTGGTGGATACTCCATCAAATTGCAGATTCCTTGTCTCGTGAATATACCTCCAGACATCGGACGAGATCACAAAACTTTAGAGAACTACTCCTGCACATCGGCAGGTGGCCACCCATGTGTGGAGATGTCAGTTGCTTTCTTCGGCTGTTTGTGCCCTTTGATGCAGAGCTCATTGGCAGATTGGCATGAACTGGGACATTCTAGCTGCTTAATGAGTCCAGTTCAAAGTATGGGGAGGTGGGAGGTTCGATTAAGAATTTGCCGTTGGAGAGAGAACCCGCCAGAAACATTATTAGTAAGATAAGTAACTTGATCTTTTGGTGGATACTTCTAACCGCTTATTCTTCATCTTGTGAATAGATACTATAGAAATACCTTCCCAGGTGGTGGGTCTGTAAGTCAAAGACTAACACCAAAATGTTCTGTGGAACCAATAGGGCACAAAATTCCCCTTCTCGACAAACTTGATTGTTGAGGCTGTAGTCCTTTGTCAACGTATGTACAGATGTTCACATAAAAACCTGACACATATCCAGGTCAGGCACTCGGCATGACAGCTCAGTGATAGCAACTTTGGATCTAGTGGAATGAGCCTGTAAGCCTTCTCAAGGTTGCTTCTTTGCCAGTGGAAAGCAGATCTTAATGCAGAGAACAATTCATATGAAGGTGATCTACTTTTGAACTGCTTCACCCTTCTTCCCACTGGAAAACCCTCCTAAAGAGTTAATCATCCACCCAATGTTCTTTGGTGTGATGGATATGAAAGCTTTGTCGTGAGATTAATGCGTGCATTATTTAGTCCCGGGCCCGAGGCCTGTGCCCTCTCACCTAGTTATATTTCACTTTTATTCATTTTATTATTTTAACAAAGCTTCATTTTAGTGGAGATGTTTTTCTTTCTTTTATCAGTTGCCCTTCCACGCAGAATTTATTATTCATTTCTTTGCATAAAATTTTATCCTGTGCTCAACCCAAGGCTGTACACAATGATTACCGGATATTGCCGGTCCAAATAGTACATTGTCTACTCTACACAAAAAATGCATGTTGTCACGTCAGAGCAGTTCTTAGAATAACAGATATGTTATTAGACAACATCACACTGCTCACACCAGGGTACAGGGGACATTCCAGCTAGCTTGCCAACTCATGCTGCATGTCATCGCAGTTTCTGCTGACACCTTTTGGTTCCTCTTCGTCTAAGTGGGAGGACTCCAAGCAGACTATCAGACCTCTCCTTCACCTCTGAGCGCAGGTATGGGGGTTGGGCTTCCTGCCGGGTACCAGAAAGGTGGATTAGGGCTTACCACTGCTATTTGCTCTCATGTAGGAACTTAGGCCCATATTTATACTTTTTTACGCAAACCAGTGACGGTGCTGGTTTGCGTCACAAATTTTACTGCCGGCTAACGCCATTCCTACGCGCCATGCGGGCGCCATATTTAAGAAATGACGTTAGCCGGCGCTGCAGACTTCTGTCCCCTGGGCATGGTCATTGGGCACAGTGGCATGTAGGGGGGCCCAAATTAGGCCCCCCTATGCCACTTTAAAAAAGAAAAAAGAATACTTACCTCAACGTACCTGAACTTACCTAGGATGGGTCCCCCCATCCATGGGTGTCCTCCAGGGCTGGACGAGGGTGGCAGGGGTTGTCCCTGGGGGCAGGGAAGGGCACCTCTGGAATCCTTCCATGGTCAGAGACCATGGAAGTGAGCCCACAGGTCCCTTAATACCTGCCCTCACCCAGGCGTTAAAAAACGGCGCACATCAGGCTGTGCGCCGTTTTTAAGGCCCGCCCCCTCGTGTGCGTCAAAATGACTCAGGAGTATAAATAAGGCGCACAGGCCTTAAAGTCATTTTTTGGGCGGGAACGCCTACCTTGCATTTCATTAACGCAAGGCAGTTTCCCGCCACCAAAAAATTACGCACACTGAAGAATTTTGATGTCAGTGGGTTCAGGCGTCAAAGTTCAAATATGGTGCACGGTTTGCGCCGAATGTGCGTCAACATTTTTGACACACATTTGGTGCAAAAAGAGTATAAATATGCCCCTAAATATGGTGCACGATTTGCGCCGAATGTGCGTCAAAAGTTTTGACGCACATTCGCCACAAAAAGAGTAGAAATATGCCCCTTAGTAGTGTAGGTAGGGATATTAGGGATACTATTGTGGCAATATGTTAGGACTCTTCTTGTGTTTCACTCTCCTGGTCACTGCTGTGATAACACTGTGTTTCATTATCCTCTCAATCGCAATTCATGCCTTTTTGCATAGAACATAGAAAATATATATTGAACCAATATCATGCTTTTGTTTGTCTCTGCATGTATGAGACTTGTGTAACTGAAAGAAAGGGGTACGATATGTTCCACCAGGACTTCCCTGAGGAATCTGAGTGTCATGCGATAGGCTGTCACAAATCACTCTTACCTTTGATATTGGTGAGGTGCTGCTTGCTAGCTGGAAGGGTCAGGCAGACAGCTGTCACACAGTGTAGGATTAGACTCAGTGCCCCATACTTGGTGGTGCTGCTGCCCAAAAACCAGCAGTCTCGTTGCTACTCGTTTTACGGATCTCCCAAGTATCCCTGTCTAATTTAATGCAAGGTCACCCTAACTACCTTATATGGAGATGTCAGTGGTATTAGGGAATATCCTCCTCAGCTAGATAGGTCGTACCTATTTGAGGCTGTAGATTGTTCAAGCTTGAACTATTAAATGGATTTCTCCGTTGGTTTTGCTATCTCTGAACAATTAAATTCTACTTTAAAGAAACAGTGGACCAAAACATGGTTGTAATTGCAGTAAACATGAGATTCCCTCTCACAGCACATCTATTAAACAATGACCTCAAAGATGAGGGAGGAGCAGTTACATTTGGCATTGAGGTCACTGTAGGAGGCTGGACTGGCTTGTAGTGAGTACCAAGGGGTACTTGCACCTTGCACCAGGCCCAGTTATCCCTTATTAGTGTATAGGGTGTCTAGCAGCTTAGGCTGATAGATAATGGTAGCTTAGCAGAGCAGCTTAGGCTGAACTAGGAAACGTGTGAAGCTACTACAGTACCACAAGTGTCACTTGCACAATACCATAAGAAAACACAATACACAGTTATACTAAAAATAAAGGTACTTTATTTTTATGACAATATGCCAAAGTATCTTAGAGTGTACCCTCAGTGAGAGGATAGGAAATATACACAAGATATATATACACAATAGCAAAAATATGCAGTATAGTCTTAGAAAACAGTGCAAACAATGTATAGTTACAATAGGATGCAATGGGGACACATAGGGATAGGGGCAACACAAACCATATACTCCAAAAGTGGAATGCGAACCACGAATGGACCCCAAACCTATGTGACCTTGTAGAGGGTCGCTGGGACTATTAGAAAATAGTGAGAGTTAGAAAAATAACCCTCCCCAAGACCCTGAAAAGTGAGTGCAAAGTGCACTAAAGTTCCCCTAAGGATAAAGAAGTCGTGTTAGAGGAATAATGCAGGAAAGACACAAACCAACAATGCAACAACGATGGATTTCCAATCTAGGGTACCTGTGGAACAAGGGGACCAAGTCCAAAAGTCACAAGCAAGTCGGAGATGGGCATATGCCCAGGAAATGCCAGCTGTGGATGCAAAGAAGCTTCTACTGGACAGAAGAAGCTGAGGTTTCTGCAGGAACGAAAAGGGCTAGAGACTTCCCCTTTGGTGGACAGATCCCTCTCGCCGTGGAGAGTCGTGCAGAAGTGTTTTCCCGCCGAAGGAATGCCAACAAGCCTTGCTAGCTGCAAATCGTGCGGTTAGCGTTTTTGGACGCTGCTGTGGCCCAGGAGGGACCAGGAGGTCGCAAATTGGACCAGGAGGTAGAGGGGACGTCGAGCAAGACAAGGAGCCCTCTTAGCAGCAGGTAGCACCCGGAGAAGTGCCAGAAACAGGCACTATGAGGATGCGTGAAACGGTGCTCACCCGAAGTTACACAAAGGAGTCCCACGTCGCCGGAGACCAACTTAGAAAGTCGTGCAATGCAGGTTAGAGTGCCGTGGACCCAGGCTTGGCTGTGCACAAAGGATTTCCGCCGGAAGTGCACAGGGGCCGGAGTAGCTGCAAAAGTCACGGTTCCCAGCAATGCAGTCTAGCGAGGTGAGGCAAGGACTTACCTCCACCAAACTTGGACTGAAGAGTCACTGGACTGTGGGAGTCACTTGGACAGAGTTGTTGGATTTGAGGGACCTCGCTCGTCGTGCTGAGAGGAGACCCAAGGGACCGGTAATGCAGCTTTTTGGTGCCTGCGGTTGCAGGGGGAAGATTCCGTCGACCCACGGGAGATTTCTTCGGAGCTTCTAGTGCAGAGAGGAGGCAGACTACCCCCACAGCATGCACCACCAGGAAAACAGTCGAGAAGGCGGCAGGATCAGCGTTACAGAGTTGCAGTAGTCGTCTTTGCTACTATGTTGCAGTTTTGCAGGCTTCCGGCGCGGTCAGCAGTCGATTCCTCGGCAGAAGGTGAAGAGAGAGATGCAGAGGAACTCGGATGAGCTCTTGCATTCGTTATCTAAAGTTTCCCCAGAGACAGAGACCCTAAATAGCCAGAAAAGAGGGTTTGGCTACCTAGGAGAGAGGATAGGCTACTAACACCTGAAGGAGCCTATCAGAAGGAGTCTCTGACGTCACCTGGTGGCACTGGCCACTCAGAGCAGTCCAGTGTGCCAGCAGCACCTCTGTTTCCAAGATGGCAGAGGTCTGGAGCGCACTGGAGGAGCTCTGGACACCTCTTAGGGGAGGTGCAGGTCAGGGGAGTGGTCACTCCCCTTTCCTTTGTCCAGTTTCGCGCCAGAGCAGGGCTAAGGGGTCCCCTGAACCGGTGTAGACTGGCTTATGCAGAATTGGGCACATCTGTGCCCAAGAAAGCATTTCCAGAGGCTGGGGGAGGCTACTCCTCCCCTGCCTTCACACCATTTTCCAAAGGGAGAGGGTGTAACACCCTCTCTCAGAACGAAGTCCTTTGTTCTGCCATCCTGGGCCAGGCCTGGCTGGACCCCAGGAGGGCAGCTGCCTGTTGGGGGGTTGGCAGCAGCAGCAGCTGCAGTGAAACCCCAGGAAGGGCAGTTTGGCAGTACCAGGGTCTGTGCTACAGACCACTGGGATCATGGGATTGTGCCAACTATGCCAGGATAGTATAGAGGGGGCAATTCCATGATCATAGACATGTTACATGGCCATATTCGGAGTTACCATTGTGAAGCTACCTATAGGTAGTGACCTATATGTAGTGCACGCGTGTAATGGTGTCCCCGCACTCACAAAGTCCGGGGAATTGGCCCTGAACAATGTGGGGGCACCTTGGCTAGTGCCAGGGTGCCCTCACATTAAGTAACTTTGCACCTAACCTTTACCAGGTAAAGGTTAGACATATAAGTGACTTATAAGTTACTTAAGTGCAGTGTAAAATGGCTGTGAAATAACGTGGACGTTATTTCACTCAGGCTGCAGTGGCAGGCCTGTGTAAGAATTGTCAGAGCTCCCTATGGGTGGCAAAAGAAATGCTGCAGCCCATAGGGATCTCCTGGAACCCCAATACCCTGGGTACCTCAGTACGATATACTAGGGAATTATAAGGGTGTTCCAGTAAGCCAATGTAAATTGGTAAAATTGGTCACTAGCCTGTTAGTGACAATTTGGAAAGAAATGAGAGAGCATAACCACTGAGGTTCTGATTAGCAGAGCCTCAGTGAGACAGTTAGTCACTACACAGGTAACACATTCAGGCACACTTATGAGCACTGGGGCCCTGGGTTACCAGGGTCCCAGTGACACATACAACTAAAACAACATATATACAGTGAAAAAATGGGGGTAACATGCCAGGCAAGATGGTACTTTCCTACACAACCCCCCCCCCCCCCCAAACGAAGGACAATAAGACTAGCCATGACCTGATGAGTCTTCATTGTCTAAGTGGAAATATCTGGAGAGTCCATCTGCATTGGAGTGGCTACTCCCAGGTCTATGTTCCACTGTATAGTCCATTCCCTGTAGGGATATGGACCACCTCAATAATTTAGGATTTTCACCTTTCATTTGTTTTAGCCAAAGTAGAGGTTTGTGGTCTGTCTGAACAATGAAGTGAGTGCCAAACAGGTATGGCCTCAACTTCTTCAGAGCCCAGACCACAGCAAAGGCCTCCCTCTCTATGGCAGACCAACGCTTTTCTCTAGGAGTCAACCTCCTACTAATAAAAGCAACAGGTTGATCCTGGCCCTCAGAATTAAGTTGTGACAGGACTGCCCCTACTCCTAATTCAGATGCATCAGTTTGGACATAGAATTTTTTAGAGTAACAAGGGCTTTCCAGGACAGGTGCAGAGCACATGGCCTGCTTCAGCTCCTCAAAAGCTTTCTGACAGTTTGCTGTCCATAATACCTTTTTAGGCATTTTCTTGGATGTGAGGTCATTAAGAGGGGCTGCAATGGAGCCATAGTTCTTAATGAACCTCCTGTAATACCCAGTGAGGCCTAGGAAGGCTCTCACCTGAGTCTGAGTGGTAGGGGGAACCCAATCAATAATTGTTTGGATTTTCCCCTGAAGTGGTGCAATCTGTTCCCCACCAACAAGGTGTCCCAGATAAACCACCTTACCCTGCCCTATCTGGCAGTTTGAAGCCTTGATAGTGAGGCCTGCCTTTTGCAGGGCCTCCAAAACTTTCCATAGGTGGACCAGGTGATCATCCCAGCTGGAGCTAAAGACAGCTATATCGTCCAAATATGCTGCACTGAAAGCTTCCAGCCCTTGCAGGACTGTGTTCACCAACCTCTGAAAAGTGGCAGGTGCATTTTTCAATCCAAAAGGCATTACAGTAAACTGGTAATGGCCTCCAGTGGTTGAAAATGCAGTTTTAGGTTTAGCATCTTCTGACAATTTGATCTGCCAATACCCTGCAGTCAAATCAAAAGTGCTTAGATACTTGGCAGATGCCAGTGTATCTATGAGCTCATCTGCCCTGGGTATAGGGTGAGCATCAGTTTTGGTTACCAGGTTGAGACCTCTATAGTCTACACAAAACCGCATTTCCTTCTTTCCATCTTTGGAATGGGGTTTTGGTACAAGTACTACAGGAGAAGCCCATGGACTTTCAGAGTGCTCAACCACTCCTAGTTCTAACATTTTCTGCACCTCTTGCTTTATGCAGTCCCCGACATGGTCAGGCTGCCTATAGATCTTACTTTTGACAGGTAAACTGTCTCCAGTATCTATAGTGTGCTCACACCAAGAAGTGGTACCTGGCACAGTAGAGAAGAGTTCAGAGAATTGATCTAGGAGATTTATGCAATGGTCTTTCTGCTCAGCAGTAAGACAATCAGCCAAAACTACACCTTCCACAAGAGCATCTTGGTCTGTGGAAGAGAAGAGATCAGGTAGAGGATCACTGTCTTCTTCCTGTCCCTCATCCGTTGCCATGAGCAGGTTGAGATCAGCCCTGTCATAGTAGGGTTTCAGGCGGTTTACATGGAGTACCCTAAGGGGACTCCTTGCAGTGCCTAAGTCACCTAAATAGGTGACTTCACCCTTTTTCTCAACAATTGTTTGGGGACCACTCCATTTATCTTGGAGTGCTCTTGGGGCCACAGGCTCCAAGACCCACACTTTCTGCCCTGGTTGGTACTGAACCAAAACAGCCTTCTGATCATGCCATTGCTTCTGGAGCTCTTGGCTGGCCTGAAGGTTTTTGCTGGCCTTTTTCATGTACTCAGCCATCCTTGATCTGAAGCCAAGTACATAATCCACAATATCCTGCTTAGGAGCTTTTAAAGGTTGTTCCCAACCCTCCTTTACAAGTGTGAGTGGACCCCTAACAGGGTGTCCAAAAAGAAGTTCAAAGGTGCTGAAGCCCACTCCTTTCTGGGGTACCTCCCTGTAGGCAAAAAGGAGGCATGGTAACAGGATATCCCATCTCCTGCGGAGTTTTTCAGGGAGACCCATAATCATGCCTTTGAGAGTTTTATTAAATCTCTCCACCAGTCCATTTGTTTGTGGATGATAGGGTGTAGTGAACTTGTAAGTCACACCACACTCCTTCCACATGGCCTTTAAGTATGCAGACATGAAATTGCTTCCCCTGTCTGATACTACTTCCTTTGGGAAGCCCACCCTGGAAAATATTCCTAGGAGGGCCTTTGCCACTGCAGGTGCTGTAGTGGTCTTTAAAGGAATAGCTTCAGGATATCTTGTGGCATGGTCCACTACCACCAAGATAAACCTATTGCCTGAAGCAGTAGGAGGGTCAAGGGTGCCAACTATGTCAACCCCTACCCTTTCAAAGGGAACCCCAACCACAGGCAGTGGAATAAGGGGTGCCTTTGGGGTGCCACCTGTCTTGCCACTGGCTTGACAGGTTTCACAGGACTTACAAAAATCGTTTGTGTCCTCAGACATCCTAGGCCAATGAAACAAGGGAACAATTCTGTCCCAAGTTTTCATTTGTACGAGATGCCCAGCTAGGGGAATGTCGTGGGCAAGAGTTAGGAGGAACTTTCTGTACTCCTGAGGAATCACCAATCTCCTGGCAGCTCCAGGTTTAGGATCCCTATGCTCAGTGTACAAGAGGTTGTCCTCCCAGTAAACTCTGTGAGAGTCACTGACATCCCCATTAGCCTGTTTGACTGCTTGCTGTCTTAGACCCTCTAATGTGGGACAGGTTTGCTGTGCCACACTCAGCTCCTCCCTGGCAGGCCCCCCTTCACCCAAAAACTCAGCAGTGTCTGCTTCAAGCTCCTCTGGTGTAGGTTCTGCACAGGGAGGGAATTCTTCTTCCTCAGAAGTTGAATCCACTGTAGAGGGAGGGATAGTAGGAAGTGGTTTGCTTCTACTAGCCCTAGCTTTAGGGAGGGTCCATTGTTCCAGGATCCAAGCTTCCCTGTCCTTTTTGCTTTTTGGCCTGAGCCCTGGTTAAAGCAAAAATATGCCCTGGGATGCCCAGCATTGCTGCATGGGCCTCCAACTCCACATCTGACCAAGCTGATGTCTCCAAATCATTTCCTAGTAGACAGTCTACAGGTAAATCTGTGGCTACCACAACTTTCTTTGGACCAGTAACCCCCCCCCCAGTTGAGATTTACAACAGCCATGGGGTGGCTAAGTGTGTTGTTGTGAGCATCGGTTACTTGGTACTGGTGACCAAGTAGGTGTTGTTCAGGGTGGACCAGTTTCTCTATGACCATAGTCACACTGGCTCCAGTGTCCCTGTAGGCCTGAACCTCAACACCATTTATTAGGGGTAGCTGCTTGTACTTATCCATATTAAGGGGACAAGCAACTAAGGTGGCTAAATCAATAGCCCCCTCAGAGACTAACACAGCCTCTGTGGCCTCCCTAACAAGGCCAACCCCAACTAAGTTACCAATAGTGAGCCCAGCTACTCCCTTGGATTGGCTATTAGTAGGTTTGCTCCCACCACCACTGCTATTAGTAGGGACACTAGGTGTAGCAGTAGGGGTTGTAGTGGTAGGAGGCTTGGTGCTTTTCTTTGGACAACTGGGATCTGTTGTCCAATGGCATTTTACTTTACATAAATAGCACCATGGTTTATTTTCTTTGTTTTGATTAAAGGAGGATTTGGACCCACCACCCCCACCAGAGTGTTTTTGTGGGCCTGATGAAGACTCATTTTTAGATTTGTCCCCACCCTTGTCAGAAGACTTACCATCCTTCTTTTTGTTGCCATCTTTGTCACCCCCTGTATGAACTTTTCTGTTCACCCTTGTTCTGACCCATTTGTCTGCCTTCTTTCCCAATTCTTGGGGAGAGGTCAGATCAGAGTCCACCAAGTACTGGTGCAACAAATCAGACACACAATTATTAAGAATATGCTCTCTCAGGATCAAGTTATACAGGCTGTCATAATCAGTAACTTTACTGCCATGTAACCACCCCTCCAAGGCCTTCACTGAATGGTCAATGAAATCAACCCAGTCTTGTGAAGACTCCTTTTTGGTCTCTCTGAACTTTATCCTGTATTGTTCAGTGGTTAAGCCATAACCATCCAGGAGTGCATTCTTAAGAACTGTAAAATTATTGGCATCACTTTCTTTCACAGTAAGGAGCCTATCCCTACCTTTTCCACTAAATGATAGCCATAGGATAGCAGCCCACTGCCTTTGAGGGACATCCTGTACAACACAGGCCCTCTCAAGTGCAGCAAACCACTTGTTAATGTCATCCCCCTCCTTATAAGGGGGAACTATCTTATGCAGATTCCTGGAATCATGCTCTTTTGCTGGATGACTATGGGGAATACTGCTGCTGCCACCATGGGTTTCTAAACCCAGTTTCTGTCTCTCCTTCTCTACTTCTAAAGTCTGTCTATCCAAATCCAGCTGTTGCTTCTTGAGCTTCAGTCTGGTTTGTTCCACTCTCAATCTATTGAGCTCCCTTTCTAACAATCTGTCATCAGGGTGGGTGGGAGGGACATGCCTTTAAACAGAAGTATGGTGAGAATGGACAGAAGGAGACCTGTCCCTTACAGAGGGCACCCTAACAGCTTGGCTAACAGAAACATCAGTACCACTGTGGTGTGAATAAATGCTTTTGCTATGATGTGAGACAACACTATTTGTATGGTGTGGCTCTTTATCATTACCAACTATGCTAGACTGTCTAGTAATGGGCAGGCTAGGAAGTTTCTTTCCTGAATCTTTTCCTGGGGGAGTCCCTGGATCAGATTGGGAACCATTAGCTACTTTTTCAACAGATGGGGCACTTCTTGCCTTATCTTGTTCTCTAAGCATGTTAAGTAACAATTCCAAGGAAGGATTCTTCCCTACACTCAAACCTCTCTCTATGCAGAGACTCCTTGCTCCTTTCCAGCTAAGGTGATCATATGCAAGTTTGGACAGATCAACATTTTGGCCTTTGCCAGACATTTTTAGAGAGAGTTAAAGTGATAGAAAAAGAGAAAAAAGTTTGTCAGAGCTTTTAGAAAGACAGAGAAAAAAAACTTTTTTAACTTTTTAGAACTTTTTAGAAAGTTAGAAGTACTTTTCAGCACTTAGAAAAGAGTGAAAAGAGGAAATGCAAAACTTTTTGGCTATGTGTATATACACTGAACTTGTTTTGTATATTTTTCTCTTATGAAAAGTACAATGACAAGAGTGGTAAGTAGTCTCAAAGCACTTATCCCACCGCTGCACAACCAATGTAGGAGGCTGGACTGGCTTGTAGTGAGTACCAAGGGGTACTTGCACCTTGCACCAGGCCCAGTTATCCCTTATTAGTGTATAGGGTGTCTAGCAGCTTAGGCTGATAGATAATGGTAGCTTAGCAGAGCAGCTTAGGCTGAACTAGGAGACGTGTGAAGCTACTACAGTACCACAAGTGTCACTTGCACAATACCATAAGAAAACACAATACACAGTTATACTAAAAATAAAGGTACTTTATTTTTATGACAATATGCCAAAGTATCTTAGAGTGTACCCTCAGTGAGAGGATAGGAAATATACACAAGATATATATACACAATAGCAAAAATATGCAGTATAGTCTTAGAAAACAGTGCAAACAATGTATAGTTACAATAGGATGCAATGGGGACACATAGGGATAGGGGCAACACAAACCATATACTCCAAAAGTGGAATGCGAACCACGAATGGACCCCAAACCTATGTGACCTTGTAGAGGGTCGCTGGGACTATTAGAAAATAGTGAGAGTTAGAAAAATAACCCTCCCCAAGACCCTGAAAAGTGAGTGCAAAGTGCACTAAAGTTCCCCTAAGGATAAAGAAGTCGTGTTAGAGGAATAATGCAGGAAAGACACAAACCAACAATGCAACAACGATGGATTTCCAATCTAGGGTACCTGTGGAACAAGGGGACCAAGTCCAAAAGTCACAAGCAAGTCGGAGATGGGCATATGCCCAGGAAATGCCAGCTGTGGATGCAAAGAAGCTTCTACTGGACAGAAGAAGCTGAGGTTTCTGCAGGAACAAAAAGGGCTAGAGACTTCCCCTTTGGTGGACAGATCCCTCTCGCCGTGGAGAGTCGTGCAGAAGTGTTTTCCCGCCGAAAGAATGCCAACAAGCCTTGCTAGCTGCAAATCGTGCGGTTAGCGTTTTTGGACGCTGCTGTGGCCCAGGAGGGACCAGGAGGTCGCAAATTGGACCAGGAGGTAGAGGGGACGTCGAGCAAGACAAGGAGCCCTCTTAGCAGCAGGTAGCACCCGAAGAAGTGCCAGAAACAGGCACTACGAGGATGCGTGAAACGGTGCTCACCCAAAGTTACACAAAGGAGTCCCACGTCGCCGGAGACCAACTTAGAAAGTCATGCAATGCAGGTTAGAGTGCCGTGGACCCAGGTTTGGCTGTGCACAAAGGATTTCCGCCGGAAGTGCACAGGGGCCGGAGTAGCTGCAAAAGTCGTGGTTCCCAGCAATGCAGTCTAGCGAGGTGAGGCAAGGACTTACCTCCACCAAACTTGGACTGAAGAGTCACTGGACTGTGGGAGTCACTTGGACAGAGTTGCTGGATTCGAGGGACCTCGCTCGTCGTACTGAGAGGAGACCCAAGGGACCGGTAATGCAGCTTTTTGGTGCCTGCGGTTGCAGGGGGAAGATTCCGTCGACCCACGGGAGATTTCTTCGGAGCTTCTAGTGCAGAGAGGAGGCAGACTACCCCCACAGCATGCACCACCAGGAAAACAGTCGAGAAGGCGGCAGGATCAGCGTTAGAGAGTTGCAGTAGTCGTCTTAGCTACTATGTTGCAGTTTTGCAGGCTTCCAGCGCGGTCAGCAGTCGATTCCTCGGCAGAAGGTGAAGAGAGAGATGCAGAGGAACTCGGATGAGCTCTTGCATTCGTTATCTAAAGTTTCCCCAGAGACAGAGACCCTAAATAGCCAGAAAAGAGGGTTTGGCTACCTAGGAGAGAGGATAGGCTACTAACACCTGAAGGAGCCTATCAGAAGGAGTCTCTGACGTCACCTGGTGGCACTGGCCACTCAGAGCAGTCCAGTGTGCCAGCAGCACCTCTGTTTCTAAGATGGCAGAGGTCTGGAGCACACTGGAGGAGCTCTGGACACCTTCCAGGGGAGGTGCAGGTCAGGGGAGTGGTCACTCCCCTTTCCTTTGTCCAGTTTCGCGCCAGAGCAGGGCTAAGGGGTCCCCTGAACCGGTGTAGACTGGCTTATGCAGAATTGGGCACATCTGTGCCCAAGAAAGCATTTCCAGAGGCTGGGGGAGGCTACTCCTCCCCTGCCTTCACACCATTTTCCAAAGGGAGAGGGTGTAACACCCTCTCTCAGAGGAAGTCCTTTGTTCTGCCATCCTGGGCCAGGCTTGGCTGGACCCCAGGAGGGCAGCTGCCTGTCTGAGGGGTTGGCAGTAGCAGCAGCTGCAGTGAAACCCCAGGAAGGGCAGTTTGGCAGTACCAGGGTCTGTGCTACAGACCACTGGGATCATGGGATTGTGCCAACTATGCCAGGATGGTATAGAGGGGGCAATTCCATGATCATAGACATGTTACATGGCCATATTCAGAGTTACCATTGTGAAGCTACCTATAGGTAGTGACCTATATGTAGTGCACACGTGTAATGGTGTCCCCGCACTCACAAAGTCCGGGGAATTGGCCCTGAACAATGTGGGGGCACCTTGGCTAGTGCCAGGGTGCCCTCACACTAAGTAACTTTGTACCTAACCTTTACCAGGTAAAGGTTAGACATATAGGTGACTTATAAGTTACTTAAGTGCAGTGTAAAATGGCTGTGAAATAACGTGGACGTTATTTCACTCAGGCTGCAGTGGCAGGCCTGTGTAAGAATTGTCAGAGCTCCCTATGGGTGGCAAAAGAAATGCTGCAGCCCATAGGGATCTCCTGGAACCCCAATACCCTGGGTACCTCAGTACCATATACTAGGGAATTATAAGGGTGTTCCAGTAAGCCAATGTAAATTGGTAAAATTGGTCACTAGCCTGTTAGTGACAATTTGGAAAGAAATGAGAGAGCATAACCACTGAGGTTCTGATTAGCAGAGCCTCAGTGAGACAGTTAGTCACTACACAGGTAACACATTCAGGCACACTTATGAGCACTGGGGCCCTGGGTTACCAGGGTCCCAGTGACACATACAACTAAAACAACATATATACAGTGAAAAAATGGGGGTAACATGCCAGGCAAGATGGTACTTTCCTACAGTCACAATGTACACAGAACAGAATTTGTTTTATTCTTGGGTAACTTTTTCAGCAGCAGATGGGAATACAAACACATTTTATTACTACCCTCCAACAAATGCACCCACACAATAAAGACCATATGTGTGCTTAGAAATACCACTATCTTATCAAGAACACCAAAATTGGCTTGATGGCACCCTACCCCACGTTACACAAAACATTTGATTAGGTCCTTTAAGGAATGATGTACCTGCATGGCCAGAATTGGCTACCTATACACCACACTCTAATATAGGTACAATGACAGCTACATGTCATCTATCAACTAATTTAGTAGAGGTATACATATGATTAATATGTTTTGTAATGTGGATCTTGAATACCGCAACAGCAAGGGCTGCTCCAGCACAACCACATGTGGCCACAGCGGGCATTAATCCTGCAACTGTGCATTTAATTATGGGTAAAGTACCCACCAAAAATGAAGAGATTCTGTTTTACTTAGCACAAAATATTAGCACATTAGAAGCTGTATTGCTCCAGACACGACCCCAAGATAAAGATGCAGTTGTCACAATGTGTTTACCATTTGGGGTGGTCCCCTCAGTGGACAACATTTGCCACTTGGACTGCAGTGTTTGCTGCACTTTACACTACTGCACACTGTACACCAACACTTGCAAATCTTCTGATTGTTAAAACAAATTCAGGATGAATATGGGGCTGCCCTAGCCCTAGATCTGGGGATACAATTAATGAGCAATTTTGCTACAGTTTCCTCTATCATATTAAGTAACCTTAAAGGGGAAGCAGTTAGGTTGGCAGTACACCAGAGGCTCTGGGATGTTCCTGTACAGGATCAGAAGCGTGAGCTGGCAAAGATTAGCACTGAGACCTATTCAAGTATAGGTCGGGATAGTATGGGGGCCTGACCAAGTAAACCACAACTCCAAGGTAAATCCAATAAGGATTCTACCAAGAAAGCAGCAGAGAGTTCGAAAAAATGCTGGGATAAACAAAAACAAAGTTAAGATAATGCAAAACAAAGAGGAGAATCTCTACAATTTGAGAACTAGAGATAGTTTAAAAACTCCTGATGTAGTGGATCCTATTTGGTTTTATTGGTAATCAGGAGATAGCTTAGCCTTTTGATTTGCAGGCCTGTGCCCCGTCACATAGTGACTTTTAACCTACTTAGCCTGCTCTATTTTAGAGCATTTATTTAATTATTTCTTCCAAGAAGGCTGCTATGTTTATAGTTAAAATCATGTTTTGATTTCACGTTATCAGTGCCACTCTGTAAAGGCGTCACTATCAGTGTCAAAGACAAGTCTTAGGTAGGAATTCAAATTATGTCCCTTTCCCACTTACGTGTGAGAGGAACATAATGTACTTTTGGAGGGAATTGTTTATTAATTGCCGCCCCAAGCATGCCTTCTTATCTATTGATTGGAAACATACCTGTGTCAGGGGTCCTACAATATCTGTATAAATACATCTCATGCAGACAAGGTTATCAGATGGATTCCTACCAGATGGCATCAATGCTATCTATGCTAAACATCACCTTGATGCAGACCCAGCCTTTGTGTTTCCACGGAGTCTGATCTAGGGTTCCCATTCCAAGATAACAAGGGTTGGGGGGCTCTTTTCTGGGAGATTAGTTTTATTCTTTAAGTTTATTTATTTATTTTCATTTTTTTAAAGGACAATACCATATAGTATTCTGTCAATCAAATTGTCATTCTTACATATAGCATCAATGCGCATATAACTAGAAAACGTTCACTCGGAGGTCCCTCATATAGAATTTCTATTCATAAGCTTATAAACATGTCTTATATTTATCAATAAAACTTTTAAACAAAAGACAGAACCATGTACCTGTGGGTCTAAATATGATGTTATGTGTTGGAGTGAGTGTTGTTTTCAGTGTGATGCTAAGTAGGGACAGGGGAATGCAGTGGAGACATTCATTATGACCTTCTTGGATATAGATGTACGTGTGGAATAACAGTGTACGTAACGGTGTGTAATTCATATTTCAGGGCGGGTGCAAATCATTTTTGGCGTCCACTTTAAGGACTAGTGGATCCCAACATTCCCAACCCGTATCAGTAATACCTTGGGTTCGAAGCAAGCGGAGAAGGTGTGCCTCTGCTTTAGCCCAAGTTAACAAGCCTTTTAACCATTGGAACATAGCCAGAGGGGCTGAGGATTTCCACGCCATATGGCAATCCTGCGTTTAAATAAGACAAAAGCTAAATCAATGAACTTGTGAAGATATTTATCCCCCTTTTTTGGGGGGGGGTGGGCGAATGCTCAATAGACAAAAGGTAGGTGTCAGGGATAAGGGATGGCTGGTCAGGTCCAATACTATCTCCGTAATCTTGTGCCAGGCGGTTTGTAACACCGGGCATTCCCACACCATATGGTAAAATCCTGCTAGGGGTAAAGTGCAGCGTGGGCATCCCAGGCTTTGGGTGGGGTACATGCGGTGGATGCGATGTGGGTCCAGATATGCGTGATGTATTTAACTGAATTGTGTGAATCTGATCCTAGCATTGCGGGATAGCCCCTTTACCGTCTGTAATGCCTTGCTCCATTCCACAGCAGTTAGTGGCTACGGCAACGCCGCATTCCACTTCTCATGTGCCATCTGTAGTGGGCTGACTACGGATTTAAGTATTGTGGCATATAAGGTGGTAATAGCGTGCTGTGTGTCCCTAGTCGACAACATAATATGTAATGCATGAGATGTGGGTGGTTCTGCGTCCACTATACCCCAGAGGTCGTGCATGACCTGTATTATAACATAATAAGTAAGAAATTGTCCGGGTGCAATATCGTGTCCTGTGATAATGTCCTGGAACGATTCATGTGTGTGCTCCGAAAATAAATTACCCAACTGGGTAATCACTTTTTCAGTCCATTGGATGCGGTCAGGAACTCATGTTTTCAGTTGTATCCCGGGCATCTCCCAGAAGGAAATCTCTGGTGAATAAGGAATGTGTGGACTCTTGAGATGTATGTAATGGTGCTAACAGGTTGTGCTACCTTCATTAGATGTGTCATAGTGTTACGAGGGCCACTATTGTTCGTTAGCCAAGTTTACACTGCTACAGACCCTAGTCGGGCTTGTATGGTGCGCGTTTCCGGGTGTGATGGTGAGAATAACCAGAATATTGGTGTGCCGCTGCATAATATAGTTAAAAATTTGGAGCACCCAACCCTCCTTCTGTCAATGGCCTCTGATTTTAGACAGGGCTACCCTAAGGCGGCCCTCACCCCAAATCAAGTCTAGAAGCAAGCCATCAATCGTCTTGAAGAAGGCACGTGGTATCACTACAGGCAATGCTCAGAAAAGGTACAGCAGCCTGGGTAGGATTATCATCTTGGATATTGCCACACGGCCAACAGGCGACAGCAGTAGAGATCGCCAGAAAGTGAGGGAAGTATGGATATTCGCAATCGTCTTGTGTAAGTTAACTTCAAGGAGGTCGCACGTAGCATGATAGATATTAATTCCCAAGTACTTGAAGGTATCATATTGCCACTGCAAGTGGGAATCCGCCATGGTCATTCTATTGGCAGGTGGACATGGGACCAGCGGGAACACACAAGACTTAGACCAGTTAACCCGGAGGCCCGAAACCTCCCCAAAGGTCACCAAAAGCCGTTCAGCTCCGGAAGTGTGGCACTTACATCACTAAGGTAGATAAGAGCATCGCCAGTATAGAGAGGCACAACATGGAAGCACTGCGATTCTTGTATACCCCAGGCCTCAGCCCGGTCCCCCTTTGTATGTCAAAACAATAAAAAATCATCTGACCTGTCTTTACCCTGGCCAGTGGTATCGTGTACAAAGTTTTAACTCATCTGAGAAATCGAGGTCTGAATCCCATGCTTTCAAGACACGCCAATAGAAAATCCCAACCCAGGGTGTCAGGACTTTTCTATGTCTAGGAAGACTACCACTTGGTAGGGGTCTCCAGGTGGGGCATCATGAATGATGTGCTGTAGGTGCCGTACATTGAGAAAAGTAGTGCTGCCCGGAATGAAGTCTGATTGGTCATGGTGGACCAACGTTTGCATTGTAGACGATTAGCTAGTAATTTCCCTAATATCTTGCAATCTAAGTTTAGCAAGGATGGGGGATGATATGACCTAACGTCTAGTGGGTCGCGCCCTGGTTTAGTAACCACCACTATCAAGGCTTCACGTAAGGATTGTGGTAGTCGGCCCTGTTCAAATGACTCACGGTAAACTTCCAGTTGACATAGTGTAATAGCAGTGGAATAGGTAGCGTAATATTCGATGGGTAAGCCATCTGCTCCCGGCATTTTGTTACAAGCAATTTGCAAGATGGCTTCTTTGATCTCGTCAGTTTGAATGGGTTCCTCCATGGGGATTGCGTTGGATATTAGTGAGTCTAGGTAAGGATACCCCCCTCCTTAAATAATCTTGTACAGAGCTCAGATTCCAAGTTGGCGGCCTCTCATAGAGCCGCCGGTAGTAGTCACGGAAGGCATAGTTTATAGCTGATTGTGATACAGCCATTGTGCCATCAGCTAATCTAATCGACATAGGCGGTGTGCTGGGATGTTCCCCACGGAGGAGCCAGGCAAGTAACCTGCCCGAGCGATCTCCTTGTGCATGTTGTAGTGTCATTCGTGTTCTGAAGTCATGGTGGCTCAAGGTAGATTCTGCCTTGTCTCTGCGGATATGGTGTTGTCAGAGCCGATAAAGGCGACATTGCGTGTCCCACAGACTGTATTTCTGCTTGATGTAGCTCTCATTCCACCTCAGACAGATCACGCATCAATTGCCGTCGGAGCCCCCAAATAGTTGTCATGCAGTGCCCCCGAGTCACCACCTTATGGGTCTCCCACTCTACTGCCCGGGAAAGAGGCCGACCCAGCATTTGTTTAGAAGAAAAATCAGATGGATTGTGATAGTGCCTCCCGAAACGGGGGGTCCAGTAGAGCCTCCGCCTGGAGGCGCCAAGTGGGAATAGTGGGTCTTGGTGATCCCCAGGACAGAACCGCAGTCAATGGGTTATGGTCCGAGTATGTTCGTGCTAGGTACTCCGAGCGATTCAGAAGAGTCCCAGTGTGAGTGGTGCTAAAAAGGGAGTCAATCCGGGTGTGCAGGTCATGGACGGGTGAGTAAAACGAGTACTCATGGTCCTGCGAGTGACCCAGGTACCATATATCGCCAAGCCCCATACTGGCACTCCAGTTCTTAAGGTATTATGTGATGCCTTTGTTTGCAGCAGAAGGTAGTGGAGGGTGGGAGCGGTCTAAATGTGAGTCCAAGGTGCAATTAAAGTCTCCACCCTATATTGCCGGAGTGTGCAGATCTCTGAAAAGCGCTGATGTTAGAGAGTCTAGGAAGAGCATTTGAGTCACATTAGGAGCATATATGGCCACTAAGTTGATGGTGGTGCCATCTAATCTGCCCTCCAGGATGACATATCGTCCTGCTGAGTCTATTTGTTGAGCAGTTAGGGCAAAGGGGATTCCAGGGGCCACCCATATGAGAACATCTCTGGCATAAGCGGATGTAATAGTGCTGTATGTTTGTGCCCACCACCTAGATTGTAATCAATTTAGTTCAGTGGCCGTAAGGTGTGTCTCTTGAAGCAGTGCAATGTGAACCTGGCGGCGTTTGAGATATGAGTATACCCTGTGGCGGTCGGTGAGGGAAGCCATGCCCGCACATTCCAGGTCATAATTCTATATTGCAGAGTGTGTGTCAATGAGGGCGTGTTAGCTAACATATCTAATAGAGTGAGTAAAAAGAAACGCCTTTCGGCTAACAGTTGTGCCTTGATATTCATAATTTCCCATCCCATGCAATAGCTTTCACTCATGATCATCCACAGTGTTAGTGTCCCGCGTGCTGGGTAGCAGTTCTGTATACAAAACAATATAGAACATCATAAACCAAATATGAAAATCGAAGAACCCCTCAACTTTGTTAAAAATTCCCGCAGGGATAAAACCACTTGGTATACCGCCCAATACACATAATCATACGCAAAATAACACTTGCTATGATACCAAAGTGGACAACGTGTCCGAGTATGCATCACGTAGGGGCATGGCTTGCACGTGCATTCTGATGCACTGCGCGGAGCCTCGGTTGTAATGTGATAGGGTCCCTGAATAAATCAGTGTCAAACGGGAAAGCACTACCTTTGGTTGAGAGGCTCCTTGGAAATAACAACTGTTAGTCAGTGGTGCAAAACTTATTGACAATACAAAATTAAATAAGATCGTCTACTGAACCAGGAGTAATGTGAGGGTCTCTTTGCTGCCGATTGAAGAGTTCTCAGATTCACAAGTCTCGGAACCTGCTGCTCTTATATGGTCTGATCTGAGAGCAGTGAATGAGTTGGTGAGATAGTGTGTCACTGCTTCAACTGCTCGAGCTTGCTCCTCCGCAGCTTGATCACAGTCGGCACTTTGGTGGTTTTCTACGATGTCGACGTGGTTTATGTGTTACCCATGTGTCTGTTTCCTCCTCCTTCTCTAGGCCAAGTCCACACGTCTCCTGGTGTTTGAAAAACAAGTGTTTTCTCATTGTCTATAACTTTGAGCTTCGCTGGAAAGAGGAGAGCAAATTTGATCTGCAGTTCGCGTAGCAGTTGTTTGACCTTCGTGTAAGAACCCCGTTTCAATTGCACCTCCTTGGTATAGTCAGGGTAGGCAGAGATCGTGGTATTGTCAAAGTGCCATAGGCCTCTAGTACGGAACAGTTGGAGGATGAGGTCGCGGTCGTGATAGTTCAGTAAGCAGGCTATGAGAGGCCTCGGCGGTGCTCCCGCCTTGGGAGGGCATCCTGGTATATGGTGAGCCCTTTTTGTGGAAAACAATGGAGGTGTTTTATCCTTCAGCACGGTGTTTAGTAGCCACTCCTCCGAGAACAGTTCAGGACAAGGAAGCTCTGGGCATTCAGGGAAGCCAATAAAGCGAATGTTGTTGCATCGCGATCTCCCTTTTGCATCCTCTGCTCTGCGACGTAAAGCCGATATCTCTTCTTGCATGTCCGGTATTTTTGTTTGCATGGCTTGGAGTGTCAGCAATATTGTTTGCGTGACTGACTTGGCATGGATAACCCTGTCTGCCAGCTTGTGATGATCTGCTCTCAATAAGTTTACCTCTAGTGATACAGAGTCAATTTTTGCCTCTAGTGAGGTTTTGGTGTCCAGTATAGCGCGTAAGATATTTTTGAATTTCTCAGAGTGACTGTTGAGCCTGGATTCAAGGAGCCCAAAATTATCCGCTTGTGATGGAAGGTCCAAGGTAGGGGTGTCCCCTGTGTGCATGGTGTCTACTATTGTTTTGACTGGGCGGGTTTTCCCCATTTCCTTGCAGGGGGAAGAAATGGGGGAGCGGCTGTGAGCTTTCAGAACTAGTTAATCGACGAGATGACATGACACTCCACCTCGAGTGTTTCAATGGATTAGAGCTGTCGTGTAGTTGTACCAATGAATTGGTGATTGCTCATCTAATTCCGGAGCCCACGATGCGGTGGGCCACTCAGGGACACCAGGCACAATATGGCAGAGACAATTCCGTATTACACAGTGGCCAACAAATAATTACAGGGGGTGTGACTGCTCACTCTGTTCATGCCTCCTCAGTCTCCCTATTTCCTATGTCCCATGAGGGTTAGGCCCAAGTCAACAGAACACAATGGTCACAAAGCTTTGTTCAGCACGCTCAGCAGGCTTAAAATTCTCCCTTACGCTCCAGCAGCCTGCCGTGGACTCGTGCCAAAATTCCAAACAGGGGCCCCAGTTATCTTGCAGGCCACAGGCAATGTTCGTGGCAGCAGCCCACAGCAACCAGTGGCAGTGGCAATCAACATGCCGTATTCGGGAAGCGCCAGGGCAGGTTGGGCACACTACCAGGGGTCCGCACACTTACAATAGACGGTGCCGCCAGCAGCTCTCCCTATACTCCGGTTCGAAGCAGCCGGAGGGCAGGTCTGTTGTTTCCCGACTCCTCTTCCTCCTCGGTTCCCAGCCAACTTGGAGGTACCTGTTACTCCACGCTGGGCTAGGCTTTAACTGTGGGGACACCGGCGGTCCCTCACGGGTTCCTCCAGGCTCTGCCAATCCACAGCTTAATTGCGGGCCGTGGCGCCATTACCATTGTCCGCGTGGTGTCCGCGGCCTCAGGCAAAGCCAGCTTCGCATCAGTGATCATGGCAACACCACAGCTGTCCGATCGTCATCTGAGTTTGGTTGGGCACATAAGGATCACACAGCTTACTCATGGGGGCCCTTTTGTTATTTATGACAGGATATTTACCGGGCCCAGCACGGAGCTCTCTAAGGAGCGCCAAATGGGGTTACCATCTTGGCCACGCCCCCCCATGGGAGATTAGGTTTAACACACCTAGGGCCAGATGTAGCAAAGGGTTTTTCCCATTCTGTGTCAATGGGAAAATGTGTTCGTACATAGGGCCCCTAGCTCTCTTTAGGTTAGAGATTAGGTTTATCCTGCTAGGGTATTAGGGCCTATTTCACATCTCATATTATTGCAAGATGGTGGGGGTCTTCATATTCACGACTCTTGGTTTTACAATTCTGTTTCTTGCATTATTCATTATCCATATCATTGCAGCCCATGCATTTTACAGTACATTGCAGTCTTTTCAATAAAACCTATTGATAACTTCACTACATCGCCTTCATTCCTTGTGTGTGACTGAGGCTCATTGCTCATGTGAGAAAAGGGTAACCTCTGTTTAACCACGACCCCTGAGATGTCGCACTCTTGAGTCCATGCATAAAGTCTGCCAGAAATCACAGTTTACTAGTTGGGTTTTTAGGAGATACTACTTGTGAGCCAGGAGGGTTGGGCTGACAGTTGTGACTTGTAAGATTGGCCTAGTCGCCTACAAACAAAAGTGCTTCATCCCTAAACCAGCAGTCTTGCCTAGGGCAAGAGTCCAACTATGACACTGATAGATACCAATATATAGATACATACCAATCTGGTTACTTTCAGGACTCACCCGATAAACGCAGTGAGAGAGCCAGGTGTTCTGAACAATGAAATGAGTATGTGAAACCAAGAAAAGATTCACAAAGCTCATCTGAACCTTCCATAAAAGAGGAAGAGAAACCTTCACAACAGAAAGCACAATTTAAAAAAAACAAAGTAGCTTCAATTTTGGCTAGAAATGCCACACATAATGAGAACTTTACTGAAGAGCAGGACGTGAGCATTGACTCCTCTAGACAGCTTGGTAGAGGTCACAATAGTTTGTCGGAAGCTTCAAGAGCTTTTGGAGATAACAGCAACTAATGACTTTTTAGAAGTTGAAACAGCGGATGAGTCTTCCTCAACCCCACACCCAATAGGGTTTACAAAGTGAAAATATAAATTGAGGGAGGCATAGCACGCACAATTAAAGTTATATTCTGGGAAAAACTAACGTTATGTTATGACATTCTATGTCCAGAAAAAGATTGGTCACCAGAATTTGTCCAAAAACTCCCACTAGGGGAAGATATTATTATGGCATCCTTCTTGGTCCTTGTGCCTGAAGAATTAAGACAAGCTCACGCAGTAGATGGGGCATTGGTACAAGCCTGGTGCTGTATTGCAACCATGTTGAGGGGACAAAGATTCACCCTAACACATAATACCGGTAAGATCACAACCACAATATCTCACTGAACATGAAGCTAAAGCACCAGTGAGAGAAATACTCACACAACTTGAGTAGCAGGGTGTGCTAGAACCCTGCATATCACCAATGAACAACCCTGGGTTCCCCATAGCTGAGCAGGACCATTCATATAGAATAGTCTTGGACTACAGACATTTAAATAGTGACACACACATTTGGTATACAAAATGCACACAGCACAGTACTCATTAATGATTTAGTGTGCAAAAAATAAAAAACAACCTTGGATGTTTCCAATTTGTTTTGCCAAAATGTAGTGTCTCAAAGCAGGGATTTGACCGCCTTCAGCTCATTAGGCCCGTATGAGAAATATTGTCGACTCCCACAATGGTATAAGAACTGTCCTGGAAGGTTTTCAGCGCCTGTGTAACATCCATACTACACAGCATTGATTGTTAGGCATTGTCCTATGTAGATGACATATACCTAACAGATGACGACCTTGTCACACACCTAAGACGGGTAGACTGCATTGAAGTTGGTTTTGCTGAAATAAGCCACAAATTTAATTTCAAGAAAACAAAAATTGCCTTACTCAGTGTCCTGTTTTTGAGATATAAGTTATCAGATGAAGGAAAGAGCCTAGCTCTTCACTTTCTAGAAAGCAAACAAACACAAATGGACGGAATGCAGAACCAATCAAACATTCAACCCCAGTCACAGTTCTGGGTTTAATCCATCAATTCTTTAGCTCACCATGCCACCCCAGTTTGGACCCAGCCATATGCAAATCAGTCTTTAGCCTGTTCCCAGGGGAACAGTCAAGCCGGAACTGCTAGGCCAAGTCCTCGCTCGACCAGAAACAAGCATACTGGGACTGGTTTCAGGGTATCACCCTTCATCAGCTAGGCTAGCTTGAATCCAGTGGCACAGTGAGCCCGGGACCCATGTCTGGGCATACCCAGGGCACTTATGGCAACAGAAGCAAACAAACACAAATGATGGATTTAATGCAGAACCAATCAAACATTCAACCCCAGTCACAGATCTGGGTTTAATCCATCAATTCTTTTGCTCACCATGCCACCCCAGATTGGACCCAGACATATGCAAATCAGTCTTGACCCCGTTCCTCATGGGAACATTCTAGAAAAGCATGCACAATTACAACCACCAAACACCATCAAAAGGCTAAAATCATTATTGAACTTTTGGCAGAACACATATTCCAGATTATGCACAATGCATAAGACCACTTTATGACTTAATACATCCAGATTTTTCAAGTAAATATTGGACAGTTAAAAACATGCACATTCTTAAAGCATTACAACAGGACATGCTTGAAGCACAACACTTACTCACAGGTAATAACAAAACAAACTTGGTCATCAGAGTAATAACTGGTGCCACTTGGTTCACCTAATTAACGTTCAATTAAGGTGATACCGTCCCTATTGCATACAAATTACATTTGTATTTAACAGCTGAACAACGCTTTGCTCCCGCTGAGAAAATTCTGACTGCTGTTCAGATGGCTGTCATAAGAGAGAGACCTCTTGCCCCGGAGAAACAAATTGTTGTTGTGACCCCATTAATGGCCTTAGAGGCTGTGACAAAAGCCAGCATCTCAAACCCCAAATCATGATATTCATGTTGGATTCAATGGGCCACCACTCTGACTGTCAATGATGTTGACAATGTTTTTGACCCAAAACTTCAGACACAAGTGTTCCTTCAATATGAACTTGAATACGCAACACCTACAAACATTTTGTCTCTTGATCAATACCAAATGATCATCTACACTTATGGTTTCGCAAAACCAGCAATAGGCACAAAACAATAATACTCCACTGCTTGCGCAGCTGTGAGTGGATTCATGGGGGATGGCAAGTTCCACCCCCAAAACACATACACGCAGACATTAGGGGACTGCACTGCACAATTGGCAGAGCTTAAGGCTCTATTATCGGCACTTGAACACATGGATCCTGATCCCCTAACACTGATTTTGTGTGATTTGTATTATTGTGTCCAGTCCTTTAATGAATATCTGCATTACTGGCGCCAGAATGGGTTCAGAGATTCAAAAGGGAACACCATCAAACAGAGAGTCATGTGGGGGAAGGTAGCAGATCTAAAAGAGACGCTCCCTAATACTCCTGTGGTACATGCAATGGGCTATCAACGTGTAGAAATACATGTTGCAGGAAACAGTTTGGCTGGTGAGGCAGACAAGTCAGCAGTAGCCACAGATTCTGTTACTGCAATTGATTGTTCGAAGATGAGGTTGGATGATGAAACACTAACTAACTGCTGTGAAAGCTTTGACAGTAAGCCCTTGCCAAAAGCGTATCCTGCCAAATATTCCTACCATTTAAGTGCCCAAAATGTTGAATTCGTAACAATAGCACTGGTGGGTGATTGTGTGATCCCCAAACAGGACCAAAGATTAGATCTAATAAAAGCAGCGCATGAAGGTGGGCGGCTACAATTACATTATTGCAAAAATGCTACTGGTGGCCAGGTCTATGCCAACAGACCAAACAGTATGTCCTTGTTGTGACATCTGTCAACAAATTAGAGAGTTCACCGTTAAACGCCCACTGCAGACACCCCACCTAATTTCTAACAAACCACTACAATGTGTGTACCAGGACCATCGTGGTCTCCTAACACCTGGTGGTGCATACAAATACATCTTAGTCGCTGTTGATTCTGGCTCTAGATTTCTATGGGTATGGCCACAACGATCAGCTGATGCTTGAACGGGTATTAAAGATTTGCACATCTTTATACAGTTTTGGCTTTCCAATCGAACCAGGCCCTGTTTTTGCATTCCGGGAATCCATGGTGACACAATGGTGATAATGGGGGTTCAACTGTATTTCTTGTCTCCATATCATCTTGAGGAAAACACTGTTTCCACGAACCAAGGCTTAAAGCAGTCCTTGACAGTTAGAGTACTAGGTTCAGGTCGTAGCTGGCATAATAACCTGTATGGATTCCAGAGAGTGTTTAATGTTCTGCCCAGAAGGTTCTTGCGAGTGCGCACCACATATGAGGTTTTGTTTGGGATACCTATGTATGTCCCCGCTCTTGATGGCCCTGGCACAGTGGCAGCAGACACACCTTTTGACATAAATGAACATGTCACTGCCTTCCAGGAATTACAAAAGTTTTGTGAAGAAAACTCATCTGCATGTGCCACCACCTTGGCAATGAGGGATTCACCAACAACGTCAACCGGGTTGATTCCAAAAGTTGGAGATCTAGTGCATAAAAAGATTGCTATGAAGAACAAATTTGTCCCATCATATCAAGCACTGGTTCTAGTCCTTGGAAAACACGGTACCAGAAATGTCACACTATCCCTTCTGGGCGGTTCCAAAGAAAACCGTTTTGTTTCAATTGACAATGTCAAGTTACACCATATTGCCAGTCCTACACGGTAGACCACGAGGAACCCAGGGCAGTTCCCGAACCCCTCTACACGCTAATCAGGATGTGCCCCTCAAAAATTTACCTACTTTGATGAGACTTTCCAGAGCTTTGGGAGGGTGGAAAATGAACTTTTCTTAGTACCTGTCTCTACATCTGTGACAAGAAATGTCCAAAGTTCTTAGCAATATTACTCAAATTCAAAACAATCGGATGGAACTGTTTACTACGAACCACCAAGGGTCACATTTGCCAGTTCTCCTTCTTCAACACTGGCTCCAGTGTTTGCATGAAATGCTTCTGGATATGATTTGCTGACATGATTGCTTCTTTTTCAAACTCTTCAGCATCTTCTATTGCACCTGTAACAAAAGCACGTAAACTATTCAATTGACTTAAAACTCACTATCTGATTCGTCCCTGGAATTATCTAATGGTACTGTTAACTTAGCTTGCCTTCCTTCTTTGGATTGGTTTTGTCATTGTTTTCTTTCTGCTGATACATGGTCATTATCTTCCTGAACGCTCTATTGCTGAAATGGTGGATGAGGTTTTGAAGTCTCACCTGTCTTCATATAAGGTCCTCAGAGACTTGTCCCTAGTAAACATATCAGCTATACAGATTCATGACTGGATTGTTTGTTATAAAGTATCATTTGAGATATTTGAACCGAAGGAAATGATTCAACTCCCACATGCATTCAAAGTTTCTATGAATTATATAATAACACCGGGGGGTCTGATGACTGGGATGTGGAAACAGTTGATCCTATGCTTTCTGGGCTTGAATATTATACTGTGTTTGAAAGTGAAGATGTTTATCAAACAACAGCAATTTATGGGGAAATGTACTGTTGCTATCATTACGAACACCATTTTATAAAAAGAACACCCCAAGAAATGTCTACAATTACACATAATGGGAACATTGTCCAACTCCACCAGCGAGGAGTTCTAAAACTTATGAAGAAAAGTTTGCATATTTTTCTGGGCATGATGTTATCAATGCTGAGTCTTGCTATTTCCGATTGCCTCCTACAAGATTTCACAATGTCCTGTTAACAGATACCAAATGAGTCCATTCTGATTTCTTTGTTTCCCAATTGATTATTGAAGGCTATGAATATTGGTTGAAGTCGATTGACTTAAAAAGTGTGTGGGGAAGGTTTTTTTTAGCATGCCTTATTCAGTTGCAAATTATATTCTTAAATGAAACTGTACAACAAACAAGTTGTTTGGGCTTACCAAACATTAAGGAATTGAATGTGCCCAGTATTCTGTCACCACCTAAATTTGACAAATGGCAAAAGATTTTAAATGTTACTGAACAACAGTTCAATGGGTGGGTAAGGAATGGGACATTTAACTCACGTCTTTCAAGTCTAAATTTGTGGTTATTGTGGCAAGTGGACACAAATGGTTGTCATGCGCATTTTGTAAACTCCACAGGAGTTTTTTAGAGTGAGCCGACCTGAGCCTCTTTACATATTATCACACAGTCTGATATCGTCACATAGCGTGGGCCAATTATGTCAACAATAATTGAAATCTTCCACATTAACCGCCGTTAAAGAACATCTTAGTCTCCTGTCATAAAACACAGACTTACAGGACTTTTTGTTACATCCAAGAAAACAATGCGCAAACGGCTACTTGAATTGTATTGTATTGTAATAGTATTTATATAGCGGTTACTACCCCTGACGAGGCGTGGAAGCGCTTTTTGGCGAGTAGCACGCTACTCCGGAGGCCAAGAGGAATTAGTGGGGGATTAGTATAGGGAAATATGAGTTCAGTTTTAGTATTTATATGAGTTAATTTAAGCAGAGGATATGTGAGTTTATTAGTTGGATTGGCTAGAGGAATGGAGGGAAGAATCCAGAAGTGTTAATTGGGAGTTTCTAGTAATAGGGTGAAGCTTGGGATGAGTCAAGGAGAGATAAGGAGGGAAGAGTCTGTGGAAAGTGTTAGGGAGATCCTAGTAGCAGGAGGGGTTTTGGATGAGTCAAGGTGAGATAAATAAGGAGAATTTATTAGGGTTGTTTGGGAGATCATGGTAGTAAAGTGAGGTTTGGGTCAGCTAGATGTGGAAGAGTAGGGAAGAGTTTAGGCAGAGGTATTTTGGAGATGAAAGTAATAGAATGGATTTGGGATGAGTCAGAGTGGGGATGGAGGATAGATTGATAGAGACATGACATATGGTGATGGGTAGACACAGTAAAGATTACAAGAGAGTAAATTTATATTATGATATATATATATATATATATATATATATATATATATATAATCATTTATAATGTTATCATTATTTTATTTTTCTTTAACCCCTTCGCTGCCAGGCCTTTCCCCCTCAGGTGCCAGGCCTTTTTTTGGCTATTTGGGGCAGGGCGCACTTAGGCCATCATAACTTTTTGTCCACATAAGCTACCCAAGCCAAATTTGTGTCCTTTTTTTCCAACATTCTAGGGATTCTAGAGGTACCCAGACTTTGTGGGTTCCCCTAAAGGAGACCAAGAAATCAGCCAAAATACAATGAAAATTTCGTTTTTTTTACAAAAATTTGAAAAATGGGCTGCAGAAGAAGGCTTGTGTTTTTTTCCATGAAATTGGCATCAACAAAGGGTTTGCCGTGCTAAAATCACCAGCTTCCCAGTTTTCAGGAACAGGCAGACTTGAATCAGAAAACCCAATTTTTCAACACAATGTTGGCATTTTACTAGGACATACCCCATTTTTACGAGTTTTTGTGCTTTCATCCTCCTTCCAGTCAGTGACAGAAATGGGTGTGAAACCAATGCTGAATCCCAGAAACCTAAACATTTCTGAAAAGTAGACAAAATTCAGAATTTAGCAATGGGTAATTTGTATAGATCCTACAAGGGTTTCCTACAGAAAATAACAACTGAAATAAAAAATATTGAAATTGAGGTGAAAAAAACAGCCATTTTTCTCTACGTTTTACTCTGTAACTTTTTCCTTTGATGTCAGCTTTTTGAAAGCAATATACCGTTACGTCTAATGGACTCTTCTGGTTGCGGGGATATATAGGGCTGTAGGTTCATCAAGAACCCTAGGCACCCAGAGCCAATAAATGCGCTGCACCTTGCAGTGGGTTTTCATTCTATACCGGGTATACAGCAATTCATTTGCCGAAATATAAAAAGTCAAAATTAGGTATCAAGAAAACATTTGTATTACCAAAATGGGCACAAGATAAGGTGTTGAGGAGCACTGGTTATTTGCACATCTCTGAATTCTGGGGTCCCCACACTAGCATGTGAATTACAGGGCATTTCTCAAATAGACGTCTTTTTTACACACTGTCTTATATTTGGAAGGAGAAAATGTAGAGAAAGACAAGGGGCAATAATACTTGTTTTGCTATTCTATGTTCCCCTAAGTCTCCCAATAAAAATGGTACCTCACTTGTGTGGGTAGGCCTAGCGCCTGTGACATGAAATGCCCCAAAACATGAAGTGGACACATCACATTTGCTCAAAGAAAACAGAGGTGTTTTTTGCAAAATGCCTGCCTACCTGTGGATGATTTTGGCCTCTAGCTCAGCCGCCACCTAGGGAAACCTACCAAACCTGTGCGTTTTTGAAAACTAGAGATCTAGGGGAATCTAAGATGGGGTGACGTGAGGGGCTTTCACCAGGTTCTGTTACCCAGAATCCTTTGCAAACCTCAAAATGTGGCTAAATAAATACTTTTTCCTCAAATTTCGGTGACAGAAAGTTCTGGAATCTGAGAGGAGCCACAAATTTCCTTCAACCCAGCGTTCCCCCAAGTCTCCCGATAAAAATGGTACCTCACTTGTGTGGGTAGGCCTAGTGTCGCGACAGGAAATGCCCCAAATCACAAAGTGGACACATCACATTTTCTCAAAGAAAACAGAGGTGTTTTTTGCCAAGTGCCTACCTGTGGATTTTGGCCTCTAGCTCAGCTGCCACCTAGGGAAACCTACCAAACCTGTGCATTTTTTAAAACTAGAGACCTAGGGGAATCCAAGACGGGGTGACTTCTTGTCGGGCTCTCACCAGGTTCTCTGACCCAGAATCCTTTGCAAACCTCAAAATGTGGCAAAAAAACCCCTTTTCCTCACATTTCGGTGACAGAAAGTTATGGAATCTGGGAGGAGCCACAAATTTCCTTCCACCCAGCATTCCCCCAGGTCTCCCGATAAAAATGGTACCTCACTTGTGTGGGTAGGCCTTGCGTTCGCAACAGGAAATGCCCCAAAACACTATCCGGACACATCAAAATTATCAAATAGAAAACTACCTGTTTTTGCGTGGGGGGGGCACCGGAGTTTTTGGTCCTGGGCTCAGCAGCCATCTAGGGAAACCTACCAAACCCAGACATTTCTGAAAACTAGACACCCGAGGGAGTCAAGGGAGGTGTGACTTGCGTGGATCCCCCAATATTTTCTTACCCAGAATCCTCAGCAAACCTCAAATGTAGCTAAAAAATCCAATTTTTCCCACATTTCTGTGTGGGAGCACTGCACCAGGACAAATTTCCTACCACCCAACGTTCCCCTCAGTTTCCCGGTAAAAATGATACCTCACTTGTGTAGGTGGGCCAAGTGTTTGTGACAGGGAAGAGCCAAAAACACGTCGAAATTGAGGGGGAGCCAAAGTGGGTCCAAAAGGGCAGTTTGAAAAAAAACAGGTCTTGTGGATTTTTCTACATGGCAGCGTCCCAAAGTAAAAAAAAGTGCAGCCCTCACCCTTCCAAGTGGGACGATTTTGAGAGTTACCAAGCTCTCATGGCCCAAATGTGAAACAAAAACCAAAAATAATCAAATGACCTCTTGCTTCCCATGGGATTAGATGTTTTAGTGTGCGGGGGAGAGCTGAAAGACTGTTAGCCCCTTCAGTTCGGGTGGGGGCATAACCAGGCCCATACTGGTTGGTAGCCACCACCCCACTATTTTCTTTTATTTTTTTATTCCCTGGCATCTAGTAGACTTTCTGTCCCCCCGGAGTGTGGATCGGGGGTAATTGCCCAATCTGCCCACTGGTGGGCAGAACAACTTTGGCCACTTTTATTTGGGGTGGGGGTATGGCCATACCCCCAACCTCTTATTTTGGAGAAAAAAAATCTTCCCTGGTTTCTGGTGGGCTTTCTGCCCCCCTTGGGGGAAGATGGGCCTTCCAAAATAGGCCAATCTGCCCCCAAGAGGGCAGTTATGGCCAACAGTAATGTGCCCCCATGGGGAGAGACCTTGCCCGAGGGGCTGCCCCCTCCAAACAAAACACACACACACCAATCCATGGTGTCTAGAGGTTTCTGCCCCCTTTGGGGGCAGATTGGCCTAACAAAAATAGGCTGATCTGCCCCCAAGGGGGGCAGAAATGGCCTAAATACAATTTGCTCCCTAGGGGAGCGACCATTGTCTATGGGGTCGCTCCCCATACATAAAAACATAAAGTAAAAAAAATATATATATATATCCCTGGTGTCTAGAGGTTTTTGCCCCCGTGGGGGCAGATCCGCCTAATTATTCTAGGCCGATCTGCCTCCCGGGGGGGGGGGGGGCAGAAAAGGCATAAAAATGTTTTGCCCCCCCCCCCCAGGAGTGGCCCTTGCCAAAGGGGCTGCTCCCCTTATGCGTTAGTATTAAAAAAAAAAGAAATCCTGGTGTCTTGCAGTTTCTGCCCCCCCGGGGGAAGATCGGCCTAATTACATTAGGCCGATCTGCCCCCAGGGAGGCAGAAATGGCCTAATAATAGTTCCCCAACCCCCGGGAGCGACCCTCGCCTAAGGGGTCGCTCCCCAAACATAAAAAAACAAAAAAAACAATAAATAAAATTATCCCTGGTGTCTAGTGGATTTCTGTCGCACCTGGGGGGCAGATCGGCCTAATAAAATTAGGCCGATCTGCACCCAAGGGGGGCAGAAATGGCCTAGAAATAATTTGCCCCCTGAGGAGCAGCCCTTGCCCAAGGGGCCGCTCCCCATACTTGAAATAGCCAACAAATAAAAATATTCCCTGGTGTCTAGTGGTTTCTGCCCCCAGGGGTGGCAGAAATGGCCTAATAATAATCCCCCCTCCCCCCCTCAGAGCGACCCTTGCCCAAGGGGTCGCTCCCCAAACATAAAAAAATAAACACCATTTTCTCTGGTGTCTAGTGGATTTCTGTCCCCCCGGGGGCAGATAGCAAGGCTGATCTGCCCCCAGGGGGGCAGAAATGGCCTAATAATACCGCCCCCCCCCCCCTCCCCGGAGCGACCCTTGCCCAAGGGGTCACTCCCCAAACATAAAAAAAACAATAAATAAAATTAGCCCTGGTGTCTAGTGGATTTCTGCCGCCCCTGGGGGCAGATCGGCCTAATAATATTACCCAAGGTGCGGCTCCCCTTACTTGAAAAAAGCCCACAAATAAAAATATTCCCTGGTGTCTATGACCTAATAATAATTCCCCCCTCCCCCGGAGCGACCCTTGCCCAAGGGGTCGCTCCCCAAACATAAAAAAAAATTTAAAAAAATCCCTGGTGTCTAGTGGATGCCCCCCGGGGGGGGGGGGCAGAAATAGCCAAGAAATAAATTGCCCCGCTAGGAGCGGCGCTTGCCCAAGGGGCTGCTCCCCTTATTGGAAATAAGAAAGAAAAAAAAAAATCAGTGGTGTCTAGTGGCGTTTCCGCTGCCCGATCGCATCGCGAACGGGCAGCAGATATGCTCAGAGCGACATGAATGGAGAGAAAAGGCCTTTCCTCTCCTTTGATGTCTCTCTGCCCCCTCCACGTGATCGGAGAAATGCTTTTGCATTTCTCCTTCGATCGGGCGCTGATGAGGTCAGCGCACGAAAGTGCGTTGATGTCATCAGACACCACAGAGGGGGTCACGGGGCGGGGGTGGAAGGGAAAGCAATTCCCCTTCCATCTCTGCCCAGAGGAGGGGGGTGCTCGGCCATCGGGGGTCCATGGCAGGAAGAGCTGGTCTCTTCGAGACCAGCTTGTCCTGGACACAGAAGCAGTTAATTTATTTCTTCATTATTATTATTTCAATTTTTTTAACTCCATTGTTAGATTGTTTTCCCGCAGAGGGTGAAGGAAGTAGTGATGGGGTATAGAAATACAAAGAGGTGTCCATGCAAATGTAAATGTATATACATATTTACAAATGTTAAACACTTAAACGACTACAGGCTTCCGGGGAGGAGAGACGGTGCATGTGAATCTGCAGCACTACATGCCATGAACAGATGCATACTGGGTAAGAGACATTTTCCATTTGATGGCATGTGTAGCTGCAGATACACATGCTAGGCATAGACTACAAATCAGTTAGTCCTCCCAAAAAGCGGTGGCTAGCCTGTAGGAGTTGAAAGTTGAAGTTTATGAGATAACTTTTTTAACCCCTTCCCCGCCAGGGACGTAATGGTTACGTCCATGGCAGCGCCTGTGTGGCGCCATGGACGTAACCATTACGTCCTGGGACTGGCAGTCGGGGGAAGCGCTAGCGCTTCCCCCGAGGGCCGCCCCCCAACACCCCCAGGCCAGGGCTGAAAGGGGAATCCCTTCCCCTTTCACGACCACCCCCCCGCCCCCCCCATGACGTCAGCGCGCGATCGCGCGCTGATTTCATGGAAAGGGGGAATGACGCGCTGGAAGCCATTTGCTTCCAGCGCGTCAAGGGAGAAGGTGAGTATTTCACCTTCCTGCGGGGTGGGGGTGCTCTGAGAGAGGCATCGAGGGAAAGGAAAGGGTTTTCCTTTCCCTCGATGTCTCTGAGCATTCCTGCTGCCCGATCGCGATGCGATCGGGCAGCAGGAATGCCCACTAGACACCAGGGATCTCGTTATGTGTGTGTGTGTTTATTGGTGTGGGGGAGCGACCCCTTGGGCAAGGGTCGCTCCCCTTTGGGGGCAAATGTTTTTTACGTCATTTCTGCCCCCCCTGGGGGCAGATTGGCCCTATTTTTAGGCCGATCTGCCCCCAAGGGGGGCAGAAAGCCACTAGACACCAGGGATTTCGTTATGTGTGTGTTTATTGGTGTGGGGGAGCGACCCCTTGGGCAAGGGTCGCTCCCCTTTGGGGGCAAATGTATTTTACGTCGTTTCTGCCCCCCCTGGGGGCAGATTGGCCCTATTTTTAGGCCGATGGGGGCAGAAAGCCACTAGACACCAGGGATTTTATTGTTGATTTTTATTTTTTGTGTTGGGGGGCGGCCCCTTGGGCAAGGGTCGCCCCCAGGGGCCCTCATGTATTTTTGGGCAGTTCTGCCCCCCTTGGGGGCAGAGAGGCCTATTTTTTTTAGGCCTTTCTGCCCCCAAGGGGGGCAGAATCCCAATAGCGCCAGAAATAGTATGTATGTATGTGTGCTTTGTGTTGGGGGGTGGCCCCTTGGGCAAGGGTCGCTCCCCCCAGGGGCGCAATGTATTTATTGTCGTTTCTGCCCCCCTTGGGGGCAGATTGGCCCTATTTTTACGCCGGGCAGAAAGCCACTAGACACCAGGGATTTTATTGTTGGTTTTTATTTTTTGTGTTGGGGGGCGGCCCCTTGGGCAAGGGTCGCCCCCAGGGGCTCACATGTATTTTTGGGCAGTTCTGCCCCCCTTGGGGGCAGATATGCCTATTTTTTAGGCCTTTCTGTCCCCAAGGGGGGCAGAATCCCCATAGCGCCAGGGATACTATATGTGTGTGTGTGTGTGTGCTTTGTGTGGGGGTGTGGCCCCTTGGGCAAGGGTCGCCCCCCCCAAAGGGTGCAATGTAATCTGGGCGATTTCTGCCCCCTCCCCTTGGGGGTAGATTGGCCTATTTTTTTTTAGGCCCATCTTCCCCCAAGCAGAGAAGACTAGACACAAGGGAAAATGAAAAAATGGTTAGTGGCGGAGTGTTTGTCAACTGGCGAAGTATTTGCTTTTATGATAATAACAGTTTTTCTCCTTTTTGTTCTAGTTCAAAGCTTTTGCTGACTTTGCTGTGGCTTGTTGCAGTTTTGGCAGTAGTTGTCCTGCGGTTTGCGTAGTTGCATGTTTTAGGTAAGTAAATAAATTTACTCCAAGTGAGTATTGTTGCAATGCATGAATGACACGTTTGTAGGTGGTGTACTGAATGCAGGATTGTGTGTGAAATTGTCCTTATAGTTATGCACAATGATTATTGTGTTGTCTTATGTCTAATTTGCTTTTTTTTTTCTCTTTTTAGTGGGATATCGTTGGTGATTGCTGTGGCTGTGCAGAGTAGTTGCTGGTGAGTCAAGCTTTTTCAGGCAAGTGAGCAGTATAGTTTTTGAGTTTATAATTCTTAGTGATAAACCTATACTTTGTTACTTATCTTACACAGTGCTGGTTGTTGGTGGTGTATTTGTCCAGTTAATTTTTGTAGGAAGGATCATGGCCAGCCGTAGGATGACTGCTCAGCAGGTTGTTAGTGTGCTTTTTGAGTCATCTTCTGACCATGAATATGAGACTGACTCTGCATCTGAGGCAGAGGAGGAAGTGCAGGATTCTGGAAGTGAATTTTCTGTCAGAGATGAATCATCTGATGATGAAGCCACTCTCAGTGCTGATGAAGGGCCTGTTTTAGAGGAGGACAGTGATGTGCCAATGGTGCAGGAGCCAGCGGCTGAAAGGCTTCCCACTGGAAGACCTGACGCATGGGTTGCACCAAACATGGAGCCAAACAGTTGCCTGCGTTTACTGGTTTTCCAGGGTGTCGAGTTAATACGGAAAACTTTTTGCCCGTCAACTTTTTTGAGTTGTTTATGGACGATATATTTTTGGAAGAGATTGTTGAGCAGACTAATTTGTATGCAGAGCAGTTTTTGAGGGACAACGCTGCCAGACTTAGGCCACACTCTAGAGCTAGCCGGTGGATTCCCACAAATCTGGAAGAGTTGAAAAAGTTCTTGGGTTTAACTTTTTTGATGGGGCTGATAAGGAAGCCGTCGCTGTCTTCATATTGGTCTACTAGTCCCTTGATGGCAACTGCTATATTTCCTGCCATCATGAGTCGTAACCGGTATGAGCTTCTTCTTCGGATGTTGCATTTTGTAGATAATGCTTTAGCCTTGCCACAAGATCATCCTGATTCTGACCGTCTTTTTAAGATTAGACCTGTCCTTGATCATTTGGTAGATCGGTTTTCAGAGATCTATGTTCCAGGGAAAGAAATATCTGTAGATGAGTCTTTGGTCCTGTTCAAGGGTCGTTTGGTTTTTAGGCAGTACATTCCTAGCAAGAGGGCACGGTATGGAATTAAATTGTATATGCTGTCAGAAAGTAGCACAGGATATGTTTATAATTTCCGGGTCTACACTGGTAGGGATTCCAATATTGACCCCCCTGGTTGTCCTCCCACTTTTGGAGTTAGTGAGAAAATTGTGTGGGAACTTGGTAGACAACTGTTTAACAAAGGTCACCATTTATATGTAGATAACTTCTACACTGGAGTTCGGTTGTTCAAGGAGTTGTTCAGAGTGGACACTGTTGCTTGTGGCACAATCCGCTCTAATCGGAAAGGCTATCCAAAAGAGCTTGTCTGTAAAAAACTTGAGAAGGGACAGTGCAGTGCCTTGCGGAATGATGAGCTGCTAGCTCTGAAATTTGTAGACAAGAGGGATGTATACATGCTAAGCACCATCCATGATGAGAGTACTTCACCTGTGGCTGTTTGGGGTCAGGTTGCCGAAGTGCGCAAACCTGTGTGCATCTTAGACTATAATAAGCACATGGGTGGTGTTGATAGAGTAGATCAGAGGTTAGAACCTTACACTGCTGCTTGTAAGTCTTATGTGTGGTATAAGAAATTAGCGCTTCACTTGTTCCACTTGGCAACTTTTAATGCTTTTGTTGTGTTTAAGGATAGTTCTCCAGAGTCAAGGATGACATTTGTGAAATTTCAGGAGTCTATCATAGCTAGCCTTGTTGTGCTGGAACAGGCAAGAGTTCCTAGAGAAGCAGTGGTGGAGGATGTGGCTAGATTGAAAGATCGTCACTTTGCTGAGCACATTCCTCCCACGGCCAAAAAAAACTTTCCTGCTAAGAGATGTAGAGTCTGTGCTCGAAGAGGTATCAGGAAGGAGACTAGGATGTACTGCCCTGATTGTCCTTCAAAGCCTGGGCTGTGTGTGGGTGGCTGTTTCAGGAGCTACCACACACAGAAGAATTATTGGGAAATTCCGTGAGCGTAAACTGGTGTTTTATATTTTTATATGTTCGGTTTCACGGTTGGCATTAGTCATGTATTCAGTTAGAGCTTTTGTGTTTGTAGTTTTGTACTAATTTATGATTAGTGGTTTCTTTGTTGTTTAAAAACAAAAAAAAGGGGATGGCATGTGTAGAGTGGCACTTGGTTGGCGGCGTGGGTGGGGTGGCGCTTGGCTGGCGGTGTGTGTGGGGTGGCGCTTGGCTGGCGGTGTGTGTGGGGTGGCGCTGGGCTGGCGGTGTGTGTGGGGTGGCGCTTGGCTGGCAGTGTGTGTGGGGTGGCGCTTGGCTGGTGGTGTGTGTGGGGTGGCGCTTGGCTGGCGGTGTGTGTGGGGTGTCGCTTGGCTGGCAGTGCCGGCCAAACGCCAGTCCACAAACTCATCAGCTGGTGTGATTGCTGTATCAGGCATGTGGGCGTATGAAAGTGATGGGCCCTTGACTGGCGCTGTCTGTGGATGCGAGTCTTGTAATGTGCTGGGCCCGTGGCTGGCGGCGTGAATGGTCTAGTGCATGTCATGTATGAAAGGTGTGTGAATGGACTGTAAAGCGGTTGGTGCCTTGTCGTGGCTTTACAGCTCACGAGCTGTGAGTCATTGGTTCAGTTTTTTGGCCTTTCAGTTATTACCAGTGCATTTCACTTTTGTGAAATCTCTTGTTAATAAAATTTGATCTACTGAACCATCACTCACCCTCGTGCCAAATCCAACCAGTATGTGTAGTACAAATGACAAAACCTGCTCCGCTGTAATCAGGCGTCGCAGCACACTTGAGACACGCTAGGTGCCTCGGGTGGGACCCCGATGATGAAGCATGCCACCAACTTGGTTGGTGGGTGAGGGGTCTTCTTCACATAACCTAAGTGTGTTTCTTTTCACAATTTTAGTGTTTGGCACATCACGGACGTATGTGCACACATCAAAGTGATATATTCCAAAAATACCTGTGTTTGGGGGGGAGGGCCCACCTATGTTTTTGGTCCTGGGTGCGGCCGTCATGTAGGGAAACCTACAAAACCCAGAAACTTTTTAAAACTAGGCACCCCAAGGAGTCTAGGGAGGTGTGGCTTGCGTGGCTCCCCCAACATTTTCTTACCCAGATTCCTCTGTAAACCTCAAAATTTGCATAAAAAAGCATATTTTCCTGATTTTTCTTAGTAGGATCACCGCTCCAGCACAAAATTCCTACTCCCCAGTTTTCCCCTCAGTCTCCCAAGTAAAATGACACCTCACTTATGTGGGTCCCCAAAGCAGAGTCCGTCTAAAGATGTATAAAGGAATATGCCCTTATAAACTTGCTGTGCTATCCCTTCTATCCCTTCAGGTTTTGGGCCTTATTCTGTTGCAGGCACCTGGCCCACCCACACAAGTGAGGTATCATTTTTATCGGGAGACTTGGGGGAACGCTGCGTGGAAGGAAATTTGTGGCTCCTATCAGATTCCAGAACTTTCTGCACAGAAATGTGAGGAACATGTGTTTTTTTTAGCCAAATTTTGAGGTTTGCAAAGGATTCTGGATAACAGAACCTGGTCCGAGCCCCGCAAGTCACCCCTCCTTGGATTCCCCTAGGTCTCTAGTTTTCAGAAATGCACAGGTTTGGTAGGTTTCCCTAGGTGTCGTCTGAGCTACAGGCCAAAATCCACAGGTAGGCACTGTTTTCTTTCAAAAAATGGGATGTGTCCACGTTGCGCTTTGGGGTGTTTCCTGACGCGGGCGCTAGACCTACCCACGCAAGTGAGGTATCAATTTTATCGGGAGACTTGGGGGAACGCTGGGTGGAAGGAAATTTGTGGCTCCTCTCAGATTCCAGAACTTTCTGCCACAGAGATGTGAGGAACATGTGTTTTTTTAGCCAAATTTTGAGGTTTGCAAAGGATTCTGGGTAACAGAACCTGGTCCGAGCCCCGCAAGTCACCCCTCCTTGGATTCCCCTAGGTCTCTAGTTTTCAGAAATGCACAGGTTTGGTAGGTTTCCCTAGGTTCCGGCTGAGCTAGAGGCCAAAATCTACAGGTAGGCACTTCGCAAAAAACACCTCTGTTTTCTTCCAAAATTTAGGATGTGTCCACGTTGCGCTTTGGGGTGTTTCCTGTCGCGGGCGCTAGGCCTACCCACGTAAGTGAGGTATAATTTTTATCGGGAGACTTGGGGGAACGCTGGGTGGAAGGAAATTTGTGGCTCCTCTCAGATTCCAGAACTTTCTGCCACAGAAATGTGAGGAACATGTGTTTTTTTAGCCAAATTTTGAGGTTTGCAAAGGATTCTGGGTAACAGAACCTGGTCCGAGCCCCGCAAGTCACCCCTCCTTGGATTCCCCTAGGTCTCTAGTTTTCAGAAATGCACAGGTTTGGTAGGTTTCCCTAGGTGCCGGCTGAGCTAGAGGCCAAAATCTACAGGTAGGCACTTCGCAAAAAACACCTCTGTTTTTTTCCAAAATTTAGGATGTGTCCACGTTGCGCTTTGGGGTGTTTCCTGACGCGGGCGCTAGACCTACCCACGCAAGTGAGGTATCAATTTTATCGGGAGACTTGGGGGAACGCTGGGTGGAAGGAAATTTGTGGCTCCTCTCAGATTCCAGAACTTTCTGCCACAGAGATGTGAGGAACATGTGTTTTTTTAGCCAAATTTTGAGGTTTGCAAAGGATTCTGGGTAACAGAACCTGGTCCGAGCCCCGCAAGTCACCCCTCCTTGGATTCCCCTAGGTCTCTAGTTTTCAGAAATGCACAGGTTTGGTAGGTTTCCCTAGGTTCCGGCTGAGCTAGAGGCCAAAATCTACAGGTAGGCACTTCGCAAAAAACACCTCTGTTTTCTTCCAAAATTTAGGATGTGTCCACGTTGCGCTTTGGGGTGTTTCCTGTCGCGGGCGCTAGGCCTACCCACGTAAGTGAGGTATAATTTTTATCGGGAGACTTGGGGGAACGCTGGGTGGAAGGAAATTTGTGGCTCCTCTCAGATTCCAGAACTTTCTGCCACAGAAATGTGAGGAACATGTGTTTTTTTAGCCAAATTTTGAGGTTTGCAAAGGATTCTGGGTAACAGAACCTGGTCCGAGCCCCGCAAGTCACCCCTCCTTGGATTCCCCTAGGTCTCTAGTTTTCAGAAATGCACAGGTTTGGTAGGTTTCCCTAGGTGCCGGCTGAGCTAGAGGCCAAAATCTACAGGTAGGCACTTCGCAAAAAACACCTCTGTTTTTTTCCAAAATTTAGGATGTGTCCACGTTGCGCTTTGGGGTGTTTCCTGTCGCGGGCGCTAGGCCTACCCACGCAAGTGAGGTATCATTTTTATCGGGAGAGTTGGGGGAACGCTGGGTGGAAGGAAATTTGTGGCTCCTCTCAGATTCCAGAACTTTCTGCCACAGAGATGTGAGGAACATGTGTTTTTTTAGCCAAATTTTGAGGTTTGCAAAGGATTCTGGGTAACAGAACCTGGTCCGAGCCCCGCAAGTCACCCCTCCTTGGATTCCCCTAGGTCTCTAGTTTTCAGAAATGCACAGGTTTGGTAGGTTTCCCTAGGTGCCGGCTGAGCTAGAGGCCAAAATCTACAGGTAGGCACTTGGCAAAAAACACCTCTGTTTTTTTCCAAAATTTAGGATGTGTCCACGTTGCGCTTTGGGGTGTTTCCTGTCGCGGGCGCTAGGCCTACCCACGCAAGTGAGGTATCATTTTTATCGGGAGAGTTGGGGGAACGCTGGGTGGAAGGAAATTTGTGGTTCCTCTCAGATTCCAGAACTTTCTGCCACAGAAATGTGAGGAACATGTGTTTTTTTTAGCCATATTTTGAGGTTTGCAAAGGATTCTGGGTAACAGAACCTGGTCCGAGCCCCGCAAGTCACCCCTCCTTGGATTCCCCTAGGTCTCTAGTTTTCAGAAATGCACAGGTTTGGTAGGTTTCCCTAGGTGCCGGCTGAGCTAGAGGCCAAAATCTACAGGTAGGCACTTCGCAAAAAACACCTCTGTTTTCTTCCAAAATTTAGGATGTGTCCACGTTGCGCTTTGGGGTGTTTCCTGTCGCGGGCGCTAGGCCTACCCACGCAAGTGAGGTATCATTTTTATCGGGAGACTTGGGGGAACGCTGGGTGGAAGGAAATTTGTGGCTCCTCTCAGATTCCAGAACTTTCTGCCACAGAAATGTGAGGAACATGTGTTTTTTTAGCCAAATTTTTAGGTTTGCAAAGGATTCTGGGTAACAGAACCTGGTCCGAGCCCGCAAGTCACCCCTCCTTGGATTCCCCTAGGTCTCTAGTTTTCAGAAATGCACAGGTTTGGTAGGTTTCCCTAGGTGCCGGCTGAGCTAGAGGCCAAAATCTACAGGTAGGCACTTCGCAAAAAACACCTCTGTTTTTTTCCCAAATTTAGGATGTGTCCACGTTGCGCTTTGGGGTGTTTCCTGTCGCGGGCGCTAGGCCTACCCACGCAAGTGAGGTATCATTTTTATCGGGAGACTTGGGGGAACGCTGGGTGGAAGGAAATTTGTGGCTCCTCTCAGATTCCAGAACTTTCTGCCACAGAAATTTGAGGAACATGTGTTTTTTTAGCCAAATTTTGAGGTTTGCAAAGGATTCTGGGTAACAGAACCTGGTCCGAGCCCCGCAAGTCACCCCTCCTTGGATTCCCCTAGGTCTCTAGTTTTCAGAAATGCACAGGTTTGGTAGGTTTCCCTAGGTTCCGGCTTAGCTAGAGGCCAAAATCTATAGGTAGGCACTTCGCAAAAAACACCTCTGTTTTCTTCCAAAATTTAGGATGTGTCCACGTTGCGCTTTGGGGTGTTTCCTGTCGCGGGCGCTAGGCCTACCCACGTAAGTGAGGTATCATTTTTATCGGGAGACTTGGGGGAACGCTGGGTGGAAGGCAATTTGTTGCTCCTCTCAGATTCCAGAACTTTCTGCCACAGAAATGTGAGGAACATGTGTTTTTTTAGCCAAATTTTGAGGTTTGCAAAGGATTCTGGGTAACAGAACCTGGTCCGAGCCCCGCAAGTCACCCCTCCTTGGATTCCCCTAGGTCTCTAGTTTTCAGAAATGCACAGGTTTGGTAGGTTTCACTAGGTGCCGGCTGAGCTAGAGGCCAAAATCTACAGGTAGGCACTTCGCAAAAAACACCTCTGTTTTTTTCCAAAATTTAGGATGTGTCCACGTTGCGCTTTGGGGTGTTTCCTGTCGCGGGCGCTAGGCCTACCCACGCAAGTGAGGTATCATTTTTATCGGGAGACTTGGGGGTACGCTGGGTGGAAGGAAATTTGTGGCTCCTCTCAGATTCCAGAACTTTCTGCCACAGAAATGTGAGGAACATGTGTTTTTTTAGCCAAATTTTGAGGTTTGCAAAGGATTCTGGGTAACAGAACCTGGTCCGAGCCCCGCAAGTCACCCCTCCTTGGATTCCCCTAGGTCTCTAGTTTTCAGAAATGCACAGGTTTGGTAGGTTTCCCTAGGTGCCGGCTGAGCTAGAGGCCAAAATCTACAGGTAGGCACTTGGCAAAAAACACCTCTGTTTTTTTCCAAAATTTAGGATGTGTCCACGTTGCGCTTTGGGGTGTTTCCTGTCGCGGGCGCTAGGCCTACCCACGCAAGTGAGGTATCATTTTTATCGGGAGACTTGGGGGAACGCTGGGTGGAAGGAAATTTGTGGCTCCTCTCAGATTCCAGAACTTTCTGCCACAGAAATGTGAGGAACATGTGTTTTTTTAGCCAAATTTTGAGGTTTGCAAAGGATTCTGGGTAACAGAACCTGGTCCGAGCCCCGCAAGTCACCCCTCCTTGGATTCCCCTAGGTCTCTAGTTTTCAGAAATGCACAGGTTTGGTAGGTTTCCCTAGGGGCCGGCTGAGCTAGAGGCCAAAATCTACAGGTAGGCACTTCGCAAAAAACACCTCTGTTTTTTTCCAAAATTTAGGATGTGTCCACGTTGCGCTTTGGGGTGTTTCCTGTCGCGGGCGCTAGGCCTACCCACGCAAGTGAGGTATCATTTTTATCGGGAGACTTGGGGGAACGCTGGGTGGAAGGAAATTTGTGGCTCCTCTCAGATTCCAGAACTTTCTGCCACAGAAATGTGAGGAACATGTGTTTTTTTAGCCAAATTTTTAGGTTTGCAAAGGATTCTGGGTAACAGAACCTGGTCCGAGCCCGCAAGTCACCCCTCCTTGGATTCCCCTAGGTCTCTAGTTTTCAGAAATGCACAGGTTTGGTAGGTTTCCCTAGGTGCCGGCTGAGCTAGAGGCCAAAATCTACAGGTAGGCACTTCGCAAAAAACACCTCTGTTTTTTTCCAAAATTTAGGATGTGTCCACGTTGCGCTTTGGGGTGTTTCCTGTCGCGGGCGCTAGGCCTACCCACGCAAGTGAGGTATCATTTTTATCGGGAGACTTGGGGGAACGCTGGGTGGAAGGAAATTTGTGGCTCCTCTCAGATTCCAGAACTTTCTGCCACAGAAATGTGAGGAACATGTGTTTTTTTTAGCCAAATTTTGAGGTTTGCAAAGGATTCTGGGTAACAGAACCTGGTCCGAGCCCCGCAAGTCACCCCTCCTTGGATTCCCCTAGGTCTCTAGTTTTCAGAAATGCACAGGTTTGGTAGGTTTCCCTAGGTGCCGGCTGAGCTAGAGGCCAAAATCTACAGGTAGGCACTTCGCAAAAAACACCTCTGTTTTTTTCCAAAATTTAGGATGTGTCCACGTTGCGCTTTGGGGTGTTTCCTGTCGCGGGCGCTAGGCCTACCCACGCAAGTGAGGTATCATTTTTATCGGGAGACTTGGGGGAACGCTGGGTGGAAGGAAATTTGTGGCTCCTCTCAGATTCCAGAACTTTCTGCCACAGAAATGTGAGGAACATGTGTTTTTTTAGCCAAATTTTGAGGTTTGCAAAGGATTCTGGGTAACAGAACCTGGTCCGAGCCCGCAAGTCACCCCTCCTTGGATTCCCCTAGGTCTCTAGTTTTCAGAAATGCACAGGTTTGGTAGGTTTCCCTAGGTGCCGGCTGAGCTAGAGGCCAAAATCTACAGGTAGGCACTTCGCAAAAAACACCTCTGTTTTTTTCCCAAATTTAGGATGTGTCCACGTTGCGCTTTGGGGTGTTTCCTGTCGCGGGCGCTAGGCCTACCCACGCAAGTGAGGTATCATTTTTATCGGGAGACTTGGGGGAACGCTGGGTGGAAGGAAATTTGTGGCTCCTCTCAGATTCCAGAACTTTCTGCCACAGAAATTTGAGGAACATGTGTTTTTTTAGCCAAATTTTGAGGTTTGCAAAGGATTCTGGGTAACAGAACCTGGTCCGAGCCCCGCAAGTCACCCCTCCTTGGATTCCCCTAGGTCTCTAGTTTTCAGAAATGCACAGGTTTGGTAGGTTTCCCTAGGTTCCGGCTTAGCTAGAGGCCAAAATCTACAGGTAGGCACTTCGCAAAAAACACCTCTGTTTTCTTCCAAAATTTAGGATGTGTCCACGTTGCGCTTTGGGGTGTTTCCTGTCGCGGGCGCTAGGCCTACCCACGTAAGTGAGGTATCATTTTTATCGGGAGACTTGGGGGAACGCTGGGTGGAAGGCAATTTGTTGCTCCTCTCAGATTCCAGAACTTTCTGCCACAGAAATGTGAGGAACATGTGATTTTTTAGCCAAATTTTGAGGTTTGCAAAGGATTCTGGGTAACAGAACCTGGTCCGAGCCCCGCAAGTCACCCCTCCTTGGATTCCCCTAGGTCTCTAGTTTTCAGAAATGCACAGGTTTGGTAGGTTTCACTAGGTGCCGGCTGAGCTAGAGGCCAAAATCTACAGGTAGGCACTTCGCAAAAAACACCTCTGTTTTTTTCCAAAATTTAGGATGTGTCCACGTTGCGCTTTGGGGTGTTTCCTGTCGCGGGCGCTAGGCCTACCCACGCAAGTGAGGTATCATTTTTATCGGGAGACTTGGGGGTACGCTGGGTGGAAGGAAATTTGTGGCTCCTCTCAGATTCCAGAACTTTCTGCCACAGAAATGTGAGGAACATGTGTTTTTTTAGCCAAATTTTGAGGTTTGCAAAGGATTCTGGGTAACAGAACCTGGTCCGAGCCCCGCAAGTCACCCCTCCTTGGATTCCCCTAGGTCTCTAGTTTTCAGAAATGCACAGGTTTGGTAGGTTTCCCTAGGTGCCGGCTGAGCTAGAGGCCAAAATCTACAGGTAGGCACTTGGCAAAAAACACCTCTGTTTTTTTCCAAAATTTAGGATGTGTCCACGTTGCGCTTTGGGGTGTTTCCTGTCGCGGGCGCTAGGCCTACCCACGCAAGTGAGGTATCATTTTTATCGGGAGACTTGGGGGAACGCTGGGTGGAAGGAAATTTGTGGCTCCTCTCAGATTCCAGAACTTTCTGCCACAGAAATGTGAGGAACATGTGTTTTTTTAGCCAAATTTTGAGGTTTGCAAAGGATTCTGGGTAACAGAACCTGGTCCGAGCCCCGCAAGTCACCCCTCCTTGGATTCCCCTAGGTCTCTAGTTTTCAGAAATGCACAGGTTTGGTAGGTTTCCCTAGGTGCCGGCTGAGCTAGAGGCCAAAATCTACAGGTAGGCACTTCGCAAAAAACACCTCTGTTTTTTTCCAAAATTTAGGATGTGTCCACGTTGCGCTTTGGGGTGTTTCCTGTCGCGGGCGCTAGGCCTACCCACGCAAGTGAGGTATCATTTTTATCGGGAGACTTGGGGGAACGCTGGGTGGAAGGAAATTTGTGGCTCCTCTCAGATTCCAGAACTTTCTGCCACAGAAATGTGAGGAACATGTGTTTTTTTAGCCAAATTTTTAGGTTTGCAAAGGATTCTGGGTAACAGAACCTGGTCCGAGCCCGCAAGTCACCCCTCCTTGGATTCCCCTAGGTCTCTAGTTTTCAGAAATGCACAGGTTTGGTAGGTTTCCCTAGGTGCCGGCTGAGCTAGAGGCCAAAATCTACAGGTAGGCACTTCGCAAAAAACACCTCTGTTTTTTTCCAAAATTTAGGATGTGTCCACGTTGCGCTTTGGGGTGTTTCCTGTCGCGGGCGCTAGGCCTACCCACGCAAGTGAGGTATCATTTTTATCGGGAGACTTGGGGGAACGCTGGGTGGAAGGAAATTTGTGGCTCCTCTCAGATTCCAGAACTTTCTGCCACAGAAATGTGAGGAACATGTGTTTTTTTTAGCCAAATTTTGAGGTTTGCAAAGGATTCTGGGTAACAGAACCTGGTCCGAGCCCCGCAAGTCACCCCTCCTTGGATTCCCCTAGGTCTCTAGTTTTCAGAAATGCACAGGTTTGGTAGGTTTCACTAGGTGCCGGCTGAGCTAGAGGCCAAAATCTACAGGTAGGCACTTCGCAAAAAACACCTCTGTTTTTTTCCCAAATTTAGGATGTGTCCACGTTGCGCTTTGGGGTGTTTCCTGTCGCGGGCGCTAGGCCTACCCACGCAAGTGAGGTATCATTTTTATCGGGAGACTTGGGGGAACGCTGGGTGGAAGGAAATTTGTGGCTCCTCTCAGATTCCAGAACTTTCTGCCACAGAAATTTGAGGAACATGTGTTTTTTTAGCCAAATTTTGAGGTTTGCAAAGGATTCTGGGTAACAGAACCTGGTCCGAGCCCCGCAAGTCACCCCTCCTTGGATTCCCCTAGGTCTCTAGTTTTCAGAAATGCACAGGTTTGGTAGGTTTCCCTAGGTTCCGGCTTAGCTAGAGGCCAAAATCTACAGGTAGGCACTTCGCAAAAAACACCTCTGTTTTCTTCCAAAATTTAGGATGTGTCCACGTTGCGCTTTGGGGTGTTTCCTGTCGCGGGCGCTAGGCCTACCCACGCAAGTGAGGTATCATTTTTATCGGGAGACTTGGGGGAACGCTGGGTGGAAGGAAATTTGTTGCTCCTCTCAGATTCCAGAACTTTCTGCCACAGAAATGTGAGGAACATGTGTTTTTTTAGCCAAATTTTGAGGTTTGCAAAGGATTCTGGGTAACAGAACCTGGTCCGAGCCCCGCAAGTCACCCCTCCTTGGATTCCCCTAGGTCTCTAGTTTTCAGAAATGCACAGGTTTGGTAGGTTTCACTAGGTGCCGGCTGAGCTAGAGGCCAAAATCTACAGGTAGGCACTTCGCAAAAAACACCTCTGTTTTTTTCCAAAATTTAGGATGTGTCCACGTTGCGCTTTGGGGTGTTTCCTGTCGCGGGCGCTAGGCCTACCCACGCAAGTGAGGTATCATTTTTATCGGGAGACTTGGGGGTACGCTGGGTGGAAGGAAATTTGTGGCTCCTCTCAGATTCCAGAACTTTCTGCCACAGAAATGTGAGGAACATGTGTTTTTTTAGCCAAATTTTGAGGTTTGCAAAGGATTCTGGGTAACAGAACCTGGTCCGAGCCCCGCAAGTCACCCCTCCTTGGATTCCCCTAGGTCTCTAGTTTTCAGAAATGCACAGGTTTGGTAGGTTTCCCTAGGTGCCAGCTGAGCTAGAGGCCAAAATCTACAGGTAGGCACTTGGCAAAAAACACCTCTGTTTTTTTCCAAAATTTAGGATGTGTCCACGTTGCGCTTTGGGGTGTTTCCTGTCGCGGGCGCTAGGCCTACCCACGCAAGTGAGGTATCATTTTTATCGGGAGACTTGGGGGAACGCTGGGTGGAAGGAAATTTGTGGCTCCTCTCAGATTCCAGAACTTTCTGCCACAGAAATGTGAGGAACATGTGTTTTTTTAGCCAAATTTTGAGGTTTGCAAAGGATTCTGGGTAACAGAACCTGGTCCGAGCCCCGCAAGTCACCCCTCCTTGGATTCCCCTAGGTCTCTAGTTTTCAGAAATGCACAGGTTTGGTAGGTTTCCCTAGGTGCCGGCTGAGCTAGAGGCCAAAATCTACAGGTAGGCACTTCGCAAAAAACACCTCTGTTTTTTTCCAAAATTTAGGATGTGTCCACGTTGCGCTTTGGGGTGTTTCCTGTCGCGGGCGCTAGGCCTACCCACGCAAGTGAGGTATCATTTTTATCGGGAGACTTGGGGGAACGCTGGGTGGAAGGAAATTTGTGGCTCCTCTCAGATTCCAGAACTTTCTGCCACAGAAATGTGAGGAACATGTGTTTTTTTAGCCAAATTTTTAGGTTTGCAAAGGATTCTGGGTAACAGAACCTGGTCCGAGCCCGCAAGTCACCCCTCCTTGGATTCCCCTAGGTCTCTAGTTTTCAGAAATGCACAGGTTTGGTAGGTTTCCCTAGGTGCCGGCTGAGCTAGAGGCCAAAATCTACAGGTAGGCACTTCGCAAAAAACACCTCTGTTTTTTTCCAAAATTTAGGATGTGTCCACGTTGCGCTTTGGGGTGTTTCCTGTCGCGGGCGCTAGGCCTACCCACGCAAGTGAGGTATCATTTTTATCGGGAGACTTGGGGGTACGCTGGGTGGAAGGAAATTTGTGGCTCCTCTCAGATTCCAGAACTTTCTGCCACAGAAATGTGAGGAACATGTGTTTTTTTAGCCAAATTTTGAGGTTTGCAAAGGATTCTGGGTAACAGAACCTGGTCCGAGCCCCGCAAGTCACCCCTCCTTGGATTCCCCTAGGTCTCTAGTTTTCAGAAATGCACAGGTTTGGTAGGTTTCCCTAGGTGCCGGCTGAGCTAGAGGCCAAAATCTACAGGTAGGCACTTGGCAAAAAACACCTCTGTTTTTTTCCAAAATTTAGGATGTGTCCACGTTGCGCTTTGGGGTGTTTCCTGTCGCGGGCGCTAGGCCTACCCACGCAAGTGAGGTATCATTTTTATCGGGAGACTTGGGGGAACGCTGGGTGGAAGGAAATTTGTGGCTCCTCTCAGATTCCAGAACTTTCTGCCACAGAAATGTGAGGAACATGTGTTTTTTTAGCCAAATTTTGAGGTTTGCAAAGGATTCTGGGTAACAGAACCTGGTCCGAGCCCCGCAAGTCACCCCTCCTTGGATTCCCCTAGGTCTCTAGTTTTCAGAAATGCACAGGTTTGGTAGGTTTCCCTAGGTGCCGGCTGAGCTAGAGGCCAAAATCTACAGGTAGGCACTTCGCAAAAAACACCTCTGTTTTTTTCCAAAATTTAGGATGTGTCCACGTTGCGCTTTGGGGTGTTTCCTGTCGCGGGCGCTAGGCCTACCCACGCAAGTGAGGTATCATTTTTATCGGGAGACTTGGGGGAACGCTGGGTGGAAGGAAATTTGTGGCTCCTCTCAGATTCCAGAACTTTCTGCCACAGAAATGTGAGGAACATGTGTTTTTTTAGCCAAATTTTTAGGTTTGCAAAGGATTCTGGGTAACAGAACCTGGTCCGAGCCCGCAAGTCACCCCTCCTTGGATTCCCCTAGGTCTCTAGTTTTCAGAAATGCACAGGTTTGGTAGGTTTCCCTAGGTGCCGGCTGAGCTAGAGGCCAAAATCTACAGGAAGGCACTTCGCAAAAAACACCTCTGTTTTTTTCCCAAATTTAGGATGTGTCCACGTTGCGCTTTGGGGTGTTTCCTGTCGCGGGCGCTAGGCCTACCCACGCAAGTGAGGTATCATTTTTATCGGGAGACTTGGGGGAACGCTGGGTGGAAGGAAATTTGTGGCTCCTCTCAGATTCCAGAACTTTCTGCCACAGAAATGTGAGGAACATGTGTTTTTTTAGCCAAATTTTGAGGTTTGCAAAGGATTCTGGGTAACAGAACCTGGTCCGAGCCCCGCAAGTCACCCCTCCTTGGATTCCCCTAGGTCTCTAGTTTTCAGAAATGCACAGGTTTGGTAGGTTTCCCTAGGTGCCGGCTGAGCTAGAGGCCAAAATCTACAGGTAGGCACTTGGCAAAAAACACCTCTGTTTTTTTCCAAAATTTAGGATGTGTCCACGTTGCGCTTTGGGGTGTTTCCTGTCGCGGGCGCTAGGCCTACCCACGCAAGTGAGGTATCATTTTTATCGGGAGAGTTGGGGGAACGCTGGGTGGAAGGAAATTTGTGGCTCCTCTCAGATTCCAGAACTTTCTGCCACAGAAATGTGAGGAACATGTGTTTTTTTAGCCAAATTTTGAGGTTTGCAAAGGATTCTGGGTAACAGAACCTGGTCCGAGCCCCGCAAGTCACCCCTCCTTGGATTCCACTAGGTCTCTAGTTTTCAGAAATGCACAGGTTTGGTAGGTTTCCCTAGGTGCCGGCTGAGCTAGAGGCCAAAATCTACAGGTAGGCACTTCGCAAAAAACACCTCTGTTTTCTTCCAAAATTTAGGATGTGTCCACGTTGCGCTTTGGGGTGTTTCCTGTCGCGGGCGCTAGGCCTACCCACGCAAGTGAGGTATCATTTTTATCGGGAGAGTCGGGGGAACGCTGGGTGGAAGGAAATTTGTGGCTCCTCTCAGATTCCAGAACTTTCTGCCACAGAAATGTGAGGAACATGTGTTTTTTTAGCCAAATTTTGAGGTTTGCAAAGGATTCTGGGTAACAGAACCTGGTCCGAGCCCCGCAAGTCACCCCTCCTTGGATTCCCCTAGGTCTCTAGTTTTCAGAAATGCACAGGTTTGGTAGGTTTCCCTAGGTGCCGGCTGAGCTAGAGGCCAAAATCTACAGGTAGGCACTTCGCAAAAAACACCTCTGTTTTCTTCCAAAATTTAGGATGTGTCCACGTTGCGCTTTGGGGTGTTTCCTGTCGCGGGCGCTAGACCTACCCACGCAAGTGAGGTATCAATTTTATCGGGAGACTTGGGGGAACGCTGGGTGGAAGGAAATTTGTGGCTCCTCTCAGATTCCAGAACTTTCTGCCACAGAGATGTGAGGAACATGTGTTTTTTTAGCCAAATTTTGAGGTTTGCAAAGGATTCTGGGTAACAGAACCTGGTCCGAGCCCCGCAAGTCACCCCTCCTTGGATTCCCCTAGGTCTCTAGTTTTCAGAAATGCACAGCTTTGGTAGGTTTCCCTAGGTTCCGGCTGAGCTAGAGGCCAAAATCTACAGGTAGGCACTTCGCAAAAAACACCTCTGTTTTCTTCCAAAATTTAGGATGTGTCCACGTTGCGCTTTGGGGTGTTTCCTGTCGCGGGCGCTAGGCCTACCCACGTAAGTGAGGTATCATTTTTATCGGGAGACTTGGGGGAACGCTGGGTGGAAGGCAATTTGTTGCTCCTCTCAGATTCCAGAACTTTCTGCCACAGAAATGTGAGGAACATGTGTTTTTTTAGCCAAATTTTGAGGTTTGCAAAGGATTCTGGGTAACAGAACCTGGTCCGAGCCCCGCAAGTCACCCCTCCTTGGATTCCCCTAGGTCTCTAGTTTTCAGAAATGCACAGGTTTGGTAGGTTTCCCTAGGTGCCGGCTGAGCTAGAGGCCAAAATCTACAGGTAGGCACTTGGCAAAAAACACCTCTGTTTTTTTCCAAAATTTAGGATGTGTCCACGTTGCGCTTTGGGGTGTTTCCTGTCGCGGGCGCTAGGCCTACCCACGCAAGTGAGGTATCATTTTTATCGGGAGAGTTGGGGGAACGCTGGGTGGAAGGAAATTTGTGGCTCCTCTCAGATTCCAGAACTTTCTGCCACAGAAATGTGAGGAACATGTGTTTTTTTAGCCAAATTTTGAGGTTTGCAAAGGATTCTGGGTAACAGAACCTGGTCCGAGCCCCGCAAGTCACCCCTCCTTGGATTCCACTAGGTCTCTAGTTTTCAGAAATGCACAGCTTTGGTAGGTTTCCCTAGGTTCCGGCTGAGCTAGAGGCCAAAACCTACAGGTAGGCACTTCGCAAAAAACACCTCTGTTTTCTTCCAAAATTTAGGATGTGTCCACGTTGCGCTTTGGGGTGTTTCCTGTCGCGGGCGCTAGGCCTACCCACGTAAGTGAGGTATCATTTTTATCGGGAGACTTGGGGGAACGCTGGGTGGAAGGCAATTTGTTGCTCCTCTCAGATTCCAGAACTTTCTGCCACAGAAATGTGAGGAACATGTGTTTTTTTAGCCAAATTTTGAGGTTTGCAAAGGATTCTGGGTAACAGAACCTGGTCCGAGCCCCGCAAGTCACCCCTCCTTGGATTCCCCTAGGTCTCTAGTTTTCAGAAATGCACAGGTTTGGTAGGTTTCCCTAGGTGCCGGCTGAGCTAGAGGCCAAAATCTACAGGTAGGCACTTGGCAAAAAACACCTCTGTTTTTTTCCAAAATTTAGGATGTGTCCACGTTGCGCTTTGGGGTGTTTCCTGTCGCGGGCGCTAGGCCTACCCACGCAAGTGAGGTATCATTTTTATCGGGAGAGTTGGGGGAACGCTGGGTGGAAGGAAATTTGTGGCTCCTCTCAGATTCCAGAACTTTCTGCCACAGAAATGTGAGGAACATGTGTTTTTTTAGCCAAATTTTGAGGTTTGCAAAGGATTCTGGGTAACAGAACCTGGTCCGAGCCCCGCAAGTCACCCCTCCTTGGATTCCACTAGGTCTCTAGTTTTCAGAAATGCACAGGTTTGGTAGGTTTCCCTAGGTGCCGGCTGAGCTAGAGGCCAAAATCTACAGGTAGGCACTTCGCAAAAAACACCTCTGTTTTCTTCCAAAATTTAGGATGTGTCCACGTTGCGCTTTGGGGTGTTTCCTGTCGCGGGCGCTAGGCCTACCCACGCAAGTGAGGTATCATTTTTATCGGGAGAGTTGGGGGAACGCTGGGTGGAAGGAAATTTGTGGCTCCTCTCAGATTCCAGAACTTTCTGCCACAGAAATGTGAGGAACATGTGTTTTTTTAGCCAAATTTTGAGGTTTGCAAAGGATTCTGGGTAACAGAACCTGGTCCGAGCCCCGCAAGTCACCCCTCCTTGGATTCCCCTAGGTCTCTAGTTTTCAGAAATGCACAGGTTTGGTAGGTTTCCCTAGGTGCCGGCTGAGCTAGAGGCCAAAATCTACAGGTAGGCACTTCGCAAAAAACACCTCTGTTTTCTTCCAAAATTTAGGATGTGTCCACGTTGCGCTTTGGGGTGTTTCCTGTCGCGGGCGCTAGACCTACCCACGCAAGTGAGGTATCAATTTTATCGGGAGACTTGGGGGAACGCTGGGTGGAAGGAAATTTGTGGCTCCTCTCAGATTCCAGAACTTTCTGCCACAGAGATGTGAGGAACATGTGTTTTTTTAGCCAAATTTTGAGGTTTGCAAAGGATTCTGGGTAACAGAACCTGGTCCGAGCCCCGCAAGTCACCCCTCCTTGGATTCCCCTAGGTCTCTAGTTTTCAGAAATGCACAGGTTTGGTAGGTTTCCCTAGGTGCCGGCTGAGCTAGAGGCCAAAATCTACAGGTAGGCACTTCGCAAAAAACACCTCTGTTTTTTTTCCAAAATTTAGGATGTGTCCACGTTGCGCTTTGGGGTGTTTCCTGTCGCGGGCGCTAGGCCTACCCACGCAAGTGAGGTATCATTTTTATCGGGAGACTTGGGGGTACGCTGGGTGGAAGGAAATTTGTGGCTCCTCTCAGATTCCAGAACTTTCTGCCACAGAAATGTGAGGAACATGTGTTTTTTTAGCCAAATTTTGAGGTTTGCAAAGGATTCTGGGTAACAGAACCTGGTCCGAGCCCCGCAAGTCACCCCTCCTTGGATTCCCCTAGGTCTCTAGTTTTCAGAAATGCACAGGTTTGGTAGGTTTCCCTAGGTGCCGGCTGAGCTAGAGGCCAAAATCTACAGGTAGGCACTTGGCAAAAAACACCTCTGTTTTTTTCCAAAATTTAGGATGTGTCCACGTTGCGCTTTGGGGTGTTTCCTGTCGCGGGCGCTAGGCCTACCCACGCAAGTGAGGTATCATTTTTATCGGGAGACTTGGGGGAACGCTGGGTGGAAGGAAATTTGTGGCTCCTCTCAGATTCCAGAACTTTCTGCCACAGAAATGTGAGGAACATGTGTTTTTTTAGCCAAATTTTGAGGTTTGCAAAGGATTCTGGGTAACAGAACCTGGTCCGAGCCCCGCAAGTCACCCCTCCTTGGATTCCCCTAGGTCTCTAGTTTTCAGAAATGCACAGGTTTGGTAGGTTTCCCTAGGTGCCGGCTGAGCTAGAGGCCAAAATCTACAGGTAGGCACTTCGCAAAAAACACCTCTGTTTTTTTCCAAAATTTAGGATGTGTCCACGTTGCGCTTTGGGGTGTTTCCTGTCGCGGGCGCTAGGCCTACCCACGCAAGTGAGGTATCATTTTTATCGGGAGACTTGGGGGAACGCTGGGTGGAAGGAAATTGAAATTTGTGGCTCCTCTCAGATTCCAGAACTTTCTGCCACAGAAATGTGAGGAACATGTGTTTTTTTTAGCCAAATTTTTAGGTTTGCAAAGGATTCTGGGTAACAGAACCTGGTCCGAGCCCGCAAGTCAACCCCTCCTTGGATTCCCCTAGGTCTCTAGTTTTCAGAAATGCACAGGTTTGGTAGGTTTCCCCTAGGTGCCGGCTGAGCTAGAGGCCAAAATCTACAGGTAGGCACTTCGCAAAAAAACACCTCTGTTTTTTTCCCAAATTTAGGATGTGTCCACGTTGCGCTTTGGGGTGTTTCCTGTCGCGGGCGCTAGGCCTACCCACGCAAGTGAGGTATCATTTTTATCGGGAGACTTGGGGGAACGCTGGGTGGAAGGAAATTTGTGGCTCCTCTCAGATTCCAGAACTTTCTGCCACAGAAATTTGAGGAACATGTGTTTTTTTAGCCAAATTTTGAGGTTTGCAAAGGATTCTGGGTAAACAGAACCTGGTCCGAGCCCCGCAAGTCACCCCTCCTTGGATTCCCCTAGGTCTCTAGTTTTCAGAAATGCACAGGTTTGGTAGGTTTCCCTAGGTTCCGGCTGAGCTAGAGGCCAAAATCTACAGGTAGGCACTTCGCAAAAAACACCTCTGTTTTCTTCCAAAATTTAGGATGTGTCCACGTTGCGCTTTGGGGTGTTTTCCTGTCGCGGGCGCTAGGCCTACCCACGTAAGTGAGGTATCATTTTTATCGGGAGACTTGGGGGAACGCTGGGTGGAAGGCAATTTGTTTGCTCCTCTCAGATTCCAGAAACTTTCTGCCACAGAAATGTGAGGAACATGTGTTTTTTTTAGCCAAATTTTGAGGTTTGCAAAGGATTCTGGGTAACAGAACCTGGTCCGAGCCCTGCAAGTCACCCCTCCTTGGATTCCCCTAGGTCTCTAGTTTTCAGAAATGCACAGGTTTGGTAGGTTTCACTAGGTGCCGGCTGAGCTAGAGGCCAAAATCTACAGGTAGGCACTTCGCAAAAAAACACCTCTGTTTTTTTTCCAAAATTTAGGATGTGTCCACGTTGCGCTTTGGGGTGTTTCCTGTCGCGGGCGCTAGGCCTACCCACGCAAGTGAGGTATCATTTTTATCGGGAGACTTGGGGGTACGCTGGGTGGAAGGAAATTTTGTGGCTCCTCTCAGATTCCAGAACTTTCTGCCACAGAAATGTGAGGAACATGTGTTTTTTTTAGCCAAATTTTGAGGTTTGCAAAGGATTCTGGGTAACAGAACCTGGTCCGAGCCCCGCAAGTCACCCCTCCTTGGATTCCCCTAGGTCTCTAGTTTTCAGAAATGCACAGGTTTGGTAGGTTTCCCTAGGTGCCGGCTGAGCTAGAGGCCAAAATCTACAGGTAGGCACTTCGCAAAAAACACCTCTGTTTTTTTTCCAAAATTTAGGATGTGTCCACGTTGTGCTTTGGGGTGTTTCCTGTCGCGGGCGCTAGGCCTACCCACGCAAGTGAGGTATCATTTTTATCGGGAGACTTGGGGGAACGCTGGGTGGAAGGAAATTTGTGGCTCCTTTCAGATTCCAGAACTTTCTGCCACAGAAATGTGAGGAAACATGTGTTTTTTTTAGCCAAATTTTTAGGTTTGCAAAGGATTCTGGGTAACAGAACCTGGTCCGAGCCCGCAAGTCACCCCTCCTTGGATTCCCCTAGGTCCTCTAGTTTTCAGAAATGCACAGGTTTGGTAGGTTTCCCTAGGTGCCGGCTGAGCTAGAGGCCAAAATCTACAGGAAGGCACTTCGCAAAAAAACACCTCTGTTTTTTTCCAAAATTTAGGATGTGTCCACGTTGCGCTTTGGGGTGTTTCCTGTCGCGGGCGCTAGGCCTACCCACGCAAGTGAGGTATCATTTTTATCGGGAGACTTGGGGGAACGCTGGGTGGAAGGAAATTTGTGGCTCCTCTCAGATTCCAGAACTTTCTGCCACAGAAATGTGAGGAACATGTGTTTTTTTAGCCAAATTTTGAGGTTTGCAAAGGATTCTGGGTAACAGAACCTGGTCCGAGCCCCGCAAGTCACCCCTCCTTGGATTCCCCTAGGTCTCTAGTTTTCAGAAATGCACAGGTTTGGTAGGTTTCCCTAGGTGCCGGCTGAGCTAGAGGCCAAAATCTACAGGTAGGCACTTGGCAAAAAACACCTCTGTTTTTTTCCAAAATTTAGGATGTGTCCACGTTGCGCTTTGGGGTGTTTCCTGTCGCGGGCGCTAGGCCTACCCACGCAAGTGAGGTATCATTTTTTATCGGGAGAGTTGGAGGAACGCTGGGTGGAAGGAAATTTGTGGCTCCTCTCAGATTCCAGAACTTTCTGCCACAGAAATGTGAGGAACATGTGTTTTTTTAGCCAAATTTTGAGGTTTGCAAAGGATTCTGGGTAACAGAACCTGGTCCGAGCCCCGCAAGTCACCCCTCCTTGGATTCCACTAGGTCTCTAGTTTTCAGAAATGCACAGGTTTGGTAGGTTTCCCTAGGTGCCGGCTGAGCTAGAGGCCAAAATCTACAGGTAGGCACTTCGCAAAAAAACACCTCTGTTTTCTTCCAAAATTTAGGATGTGTCCACGTTGCGCTTTGGGGTGTTTCCTGTCGCGGGCGCTAGGCCTACCCACGCAAGTGAGGTATCATTTTTATCGGGAGAGTTGGGGGAACGCTGGGTGGAAGGAAATTTGTGGCTCCTCTCAGATTCCAGAACTTTCTGCCACAGAAATGTGAGGAACATGTGTTTTTTTAGCCAAATTTTGAGGTTTGCAAAGGATTCTGGGTAAACAGAACCTGGTCCGAGCCCCGCAAGTCACCCCTCCTTGGATTCCCCTAGGTCTCTAGTTTTCAGAAATGCACAGGTTTGGTAGGTTTCCCTAGGTGCCGGCTGAGCTAGAGGCCAAAATCTACAGGTAGGCACTTCGCAAAAAAACACCTCTGTTTTCTTCCAAAATTTAGGATGTGTCCACGTTGCGCTTTGGGGTGTTTCCTGTCGCGGGCGCTAGACCTACCCACGCAAGTGAGGTATCAATTTTATCGGGAGACTTGGGGGAACGCTGGGTGGAAGGAAATTTGTGGCTCCTCTCAGATTCCAGAACTTTCTGCCACAGAGATGTGAGGAACATGTGTTTTTTTAGCCAAATTTTGAGGTTTGCAAAGGATTCTGGGTAACAGAACCTGGTCCGAGCCCCGCAAGTCACCCCTCCTTGGATTCCCCTAGGTCTCTAGTTTTCAGAAATGCACAGGTTTGGTAGGTTTTCCCTAGGTTCCGGCTGAGCTAGAGGCCAAAAATCTACAGGTAGGCACTTCGCAAAAAACACCTCTGTTTTCTTCCAAAATTTAGGATGTGTCCACGTTGCGCTTTGGGGTGTTTCCTGTCGCGGGCGCTAGGCCTACCCACGAAAGTGAGGTATCATTTTTTATCGGGAGACTTGGGGGAACGCTGGGTGGAAGGCAATTTGTTGCTCCTCTCAGATTCCAGAACTTTCTGCCACAGAAATGTGAGGAACATGTGTTTTTTTAGCCAAATTTTGAGGTTTGCAAAGGATTCTGGGTAACAGAACCTGGTCCGAGCCCCGCAAGTCACCCCTCCTTGGATTCCCCTAGGTCCTCTAGTTTTCAGAAATGCACAGGTTTGGTAGGTTTCCCTAGGTGCCGGCTGAGCTAGAGGCCAAAATCTACAGGTAGGCACTTCGCAAAAAACACCTCTGTTTTTTTCCAAAATTTAGGATGTGTCCACGTTGCGCTTTGGGGTGTTTCCTGTCGCGGGGCGCTAGGCCTACCCACGCAAGTGAGGTATCATTTTTATCGGGAGACTTGGGGGTACGCTGGGTGGAAGGAAATTTGTGGCTCCTCTCAGATTCCAGAACTTTCTGCCACAGAAATGTGAGGAACATGTGTTTTTTTTAGCCAAATTTTGAGGTTTGCAAAGGATTCTGGGTAACAGAACCTGGTCCGAGCCCCGCAAGTCACCCCTCCTTGGATTCCCCTAGGTCTCTAGTTTTCAGAAATGCACAGGTTTTGGTAGGTTTCCCTAGGTGCCGGCTGAGCTAGAGGCCAAAATCTACAGGTAGGCACTTGGCAAAAAAACACCTCTGTTTTTTTCCAAAATTTAGGATGTGTCCACGTTGCGCTTTGGGGTGTTTCCTGTCGCGGGCGCTAGGCCTACCCACGCAAGTGAGGTATCATTTTTATCGGGAGACTTGGGGGAACGCTGGGTGGAAGGAAATTTGTGGCTCCTCTCAGATTCCAGAACTTTCTGCCACAGAAATGTGAGGAACATGTGTTTTTTTAGCCAAATTTTGAGGTTTGCAAAGGATTCTGGGTAACAGAACCTGGTCCGAGCCCCGCAAGTCACCCCTCCTTGGATTCCCCTAGGTCTCTAGTTTTCAGAAATGCACAGGTTTTGGTAGGTTTCCCTAGGTGCCGGCTGAGCTAGAGGCCAAAATCTACAGGTAGGCACTTCGCAAAAAACACCTCTGTTTTTTTCCAAAATTTAGGATGTGTCCACGTTGCGCTTTGGGGTGTTTCCTGTCGCGGGCGCTAGGCCTACCCACGCAAGTGAGGTATCATTTTTATCGGGAGACTTGGGGGAACGCTGGGTGGAAGGAAATTTGTGGCTCCTCTCAGATTCCAGAACTTTCTGCCACAGAAATGTGAGGAACATGTGTTTTTTTTAGCCAAATTTTTAGGTTTGCAAAGGATTCTGGGTAACAGAACCTGGTCCGAGCCCGCAAGTCACCCCTCCTTGGATTCCCCTAGGTCTCTAGTTTTCAGAAATGCACAGGTTTGGTAGGTTTCCCTAGGTGCCGGCTGAGCTAGAGGCCAAAAATCTACAGGTAGGCACTTCGCAAAAAACACCTCTGTTTTTTTCCCAAATTTAGGATGTGTCCACGTTGCGCTTTGGGGTGTTTCCTGTCGCGGGCGCTAGGCCTACCCACGCAAGTGAGGTATCATTTTTATCGGGAGACTTGGGGGAACGCTGGGTGGAAGGAAATTTTGTGGCTCCTCTCAGATTCCAGAACTTTCTGCCACAGAAATTTGAGGAACATGTGTTTTTTTAGCCAAATTTTGAGGTTTGCAAAGGATTCTGGGTAACAGAAACCTGGTCCGAGCCCCGCAAGTCACCCCTCCTTGGATTCCCCTAGGTCTCTAGTTTTCAGAAATGCACAGGTTTGGTAGGTTTCCCTAGGTTCCGGCTGAGCTAGAGGCCAAAATCTACAGGTAGGCACTTCGCAAAAAACACCTCTGTTTTCTTCCAAAATTTAGGATGTGTCCACGTTGCGCTTTGGGGTGTTTCCTGTCGCGGGCGCTAGGCCTACCCACGTAAGTGAGGTATCATTTTTATCGGGAGACTTGGGGGAACGCTGGGTGGAAGGCAATTTGTTGCTCCTCTCAGATTCCAGAACTTTCTGCCACAGAAATGTGAGGAACATGTGTTTTTTTAGCCAAATTTTGAGGTTTGCAAAGGATTCTGGGTAACAGAACCTGGTCCCGAGCCCCGCAAGTCACCCCTCCTTGGATTCCCCTAGGTCTCTAGTTTTCAGAAATGCACAGGTTTGGTAGGTTTCACTAGGTGCCGGCTGAGCTAGAGGCCAAAATCTACAGGTAGGCACTTCGCAAAAAACACCTCTGTTTTTTTCCAAAATTTAGGATGTGTCCACGTTGCGCTTTGGGGTGTTTCCTGTCACGGGCGCTAGGCCTACCCACGCAAGTGAGGTATCATTTTTATCGGGAGACTTGGGGGTACGCTGGGTGGAAGGAAATTTGTGGCTCCTCTCAGATTCCAGAACTTTCTGCCACAGAAATGTGAGGAACATGTGTTTTTTTAGCCAAATTTTGAGGTTTGCAAAGGATTCTGGGTAACAGAACCTGGTCCGAGCCCCGCAAGTCACCCCTCCTTGGATTCCCCTAGGTCTCTAGTTTTCAGAAATGCACAGGTTTGGTAGGTTTCCCTAGGTGCCGGCTGAGCTAGAGGCCAAAATCTACAGGTAGGCACTTGGCAAAAAACACCTCTGTTTTTTTCCAAAATTTAGGATGTGTCCACGTTGCGCTTTGGGGTGTTTCCTGTCGCGGGCGCTAGGACTACCCACGCAAGTGAGGTATCATTTTTATCGGGAGACTTGGGGGAACGCTGGGTGGAAGGAAATTTGTGGCTCCTCTCAGATTCCAGAACTTTCTGCCACAGAAATGTGAGGAACATGTGTTTTTTTAGCCAAATTTTTAGGTTTGCAAAGGATTCTGGGTAACAGAACCTGGTCCGAGCCCCGCAAGTCACCCCTCCTTAGATTCCCCTAGGTCTCTAGTTTTCAGAAATGCACAGGTTTGGTAGGTTTCCCTAGGTGCCGGCTGAGCTAGAGGCCAAAATCTACAGGTAGGCACTTCGCAAAAAACACCTCTGTTTTTTTCCAAAATTTAGGATGTGTCCACGTTGCGCTTTGGGGTGTTTCCTGTCGCGGGCGCTAGGCCTACCCACGCAAGTGAGGTATCATTTTTATCGGGAGACTTGGGGGAACGCTGGGTGGAAGGAAATTTGTGGCTCCTCTCAGATTCCAGAACTTTCTGCCACAGAAATGTGAGGAACATGTGTTTTTTTAGCCAAATTTTTAGGTTTGCAAAGGATTCTGGGTAACAGAACCTGGTCCGAGCCCGCAAGTCACCCCTCCTTGGATTCCCCTAGGTCTCTAGTTTTCAGAAATGCACAGGTTTGGTAGGTTTCCCTAGGTGCCGGCTGAGCTAGAGGCCAAAATCTACAGGAAGGCACTTCGCAAAAAACACCTCTGTTTTTTTCCCAAATTTAGGATGTGTCCACGTTGCGCTTTGGGGTGTTTCCTGTCGCGGGCGCTAGGCCTACCCACGCAAGTGAGGTATCATTTTTATCGGGAGACTTGGGGGAACGCTGGGTGGAAGGAAATTTGTGGCTCCTCTCAGATTCCAGAACTTTCTGCCACAGAAATGTGAGGAACATGTGTTTTTTTAGCCAAATTTTGAGGTTTGCAAAGGATTCTGGGTAACAGAACCTGGTCCGAGCCCCGCAAGTCACCCCTCCTTGGATTCCCCTAGGTCTCTAGTTTTCAGAAATGCACAGGTTTGATAAGTTTCCCTAGGTGCCGGCTGAGCTAGAGGCCAAAATCTACAGGTAGGCACTTGGCAAAAAACACCTCTGTTTTTTTCCAAAATTTAGGATGTGTCCACGTTGCGCTTTGGGGTGTTTCGTGTCGCGGGCGCTAGGCCTACCCACGCAAGTGAGGTATCATTTTTATCGGGAGAGTTGGGGGAACGCTGGGTGGAAGGAAATTTGTGGCTCCTCTCAGATTCCAGAACTTTCTGCCACAGAAATGTGAGGAACATGTGTTTTTTTAGCCAAATTTAGAGGTTTGCAAAGGATTCTGGGTAACAGAACCTGGTCCGAGCCCCGCAAGTCACCCCTCCTTGGATTCCACTAGGTCTCTAGTTTTCAGAAATGCACAGGTTTGGTAGGTGTCCCTAGGTGCCGGCTGAGCTAGAGGCCAAAATCTACAGGTAGGCACTTCGCAAAAAACACCTCTGTTTTCTTCCAAAATTTAGGATGTGTCCACGTTGCGCTTTGGGGTGTTTCCTGTCGCGGGCGCTAGGCCTACCCACGCAAGTGAGGTATCATTTTTATCGGGAGAGTTGGGGGAACGCTGGGTGGAAGGAAATTTGTGGCTCCTCTCAGATTCCAGAACTTTCTGCCACAGAAATGTGAGGAACATGTGTTTTTTTAGCCAAATTTTGAGGTTTGCAAAGGATTCTGGGTAACAGAACCTGGTCCGAGCCCCGCAAGTCACCCCTCCTTGGATTCCCCTAGGTCTCTAGTTTTCAGAAATGCACAGGTTTGGTAGGTTTCCCTAGGTGCCGGCTGAGCTAGAGGCCAAAATCTACAGGTAGGCACTTCGCAAAAAACACCTCTGTTTTCTTCCAAAATTTAGGATGTGTCCACGTTGCGCTTTGGGGTGTTTCCTGTCGCGGGCGCTAGGCCTACCCACGCAAGTGAGGTATCATTTTTATCGGGAGACTTGGGGGAACGCTGGGTGGAAGGAAATTTGTGGCTCCTCTCAGATTCCAGAACTTTCTGCCACAGAAATGTGAGGAACATGTGTTTTTTTAGCCAAATTTTGAGGTTTGCAAAGGATTCTGGGTAACAGAACCTGGTCCGAGCCCCGCAAGTCACCCCTCCTTGGATTCCCCTAGGTCTCTAGTTTTCAGAAATGCACAGGTTTGGTAGGTTTCCCTAGGTGCCGGCTGAGCTAGAGGCCAAAATCTACAGGTAGGCACTTCGCAAAAAACACCTCTGTTTTTTTCCAAAATTTAGGATGTGTCCACGTTGCGCTTTGGGGTGTTTCCTGTCGCGGGCGCTAGGCCTACCCATGCAAGTGAGGTATCATTTTTATCGGGAGACTTGGGGGAACGCTGGGTGGAAGGAAATTTGTGGCTCCTCTCAGATTCCAGAACTTTCTGCCACAGAAATGTGAGGAACATGTGTTTTTTTAGCCAAATTTTGAGGTTTGCAAAGGATTCTGGGTAACAGAGCCTGGTCCGAGCCCCGCAAGTCACCCCTCCTTGGATTCCCCTAGGTATCTAGTTTTCAGAAATGCACAGGTTTGGTAGGTTTCCCTAGGTGCCGGCTGAGCTAGAGGCCAAAATCTACAGGTAGGCACTTCGCAAAAAACACCTCTGTTTTTTTCCAAAATTTAGGATGTGTCCACGTTGCGCTTTGGGGTGTTTCCTGTCGCGGGCGCTAGGCCTACCCACGCAAGTGAGGTATCATTTTTATCGGGAGAGTTGGGGGAACGCTGGGTGGAAGGAAATTTGTGGCTCCTCTCAGATTCCAGAACTTTCTGCCACAGAGATGTGAGGAACATGTGTTTTTTTAGCCAAATTTTGAGGTTTGCAAAGGATTCTGGGTAACAGAACCTGGTCCGAGCCCCGCAAGTCACCCCTCCTTGGATTCCCCTAGGTCTCTAGTTTTCAGAAATGCACAGGTTTGGTAGGTTTCCCTAGGTGCCGGCTGAGCTAGAGGCCAAAATCTACAGGTAGGCACTTGGCAAAAAACACCTCTGTTTTTTTCCAAAATTTAGGATGTGTCCACGTTGCGCTTTGGGGTGTTTCCTGTCGCGGGCGCTAGGCCTACCCACGCAAGTGAGGTATCATTTTTATCGGGAGAGTTGGGGGAACGCTGGGTGGAAGGAAATTTGTGGCTCCTCTCAGATTCCAGAACTTTCTGCCACAGAAATGTGAGGAACATGTGTTTTTTTAGCCAAATTTTGAGGTTTGCAAAGGATTCTGGGTAACAGAACCTGGTCCGAGCCCCGCAAGTCACCCCTCCTTGGATTCCACTAGGTCTCTAGTTTTCAGAAATGCACAGGTTTGGTATGTTTCCCTAGGTGCCGGCTGAGCTAGAGGCCAAAATCTACAGGTAGGCACTTCGCAAAAAACACCTCTGTTTTCTTCCAAAATTTAGGATGTGTCCACGTTGCGCTTTGGGGTGTTTCCTGTCGCGGGCGCTAGGCCTACCCACGCAAGTGAGGTATCATTTTTATCGGGAGAGTTGGGGGAATGCTGGGTGGAAGGAAATTTGTGGCTCCTCTCAGATTCCAGAACTTTCTGCCACAGAAATGTGAGGAACATGTGTTTTTTTAGCCAAATTTTGAGGTTTGCAAAGGATTCTGGGTAACAGAACCTGGTCCGAGCCCCGCAAGTCACCCCTCCTTGGATTCCCCTAGGTCTCTAGTTTTCAGAAATGCACAGGTTTGGTAGGTTTCCCTAGGTGCCGGCTGAGCTAGAGGCCAAAATCTACAGGTAGGCACTTCGCAAAAAACACCTCTGTTTTCTTCCAAAATTTAGGATGTGTCCACGTTGCGCTTTGGGGTGTTTCCTGTCGCGGGCGCTAGGCCTACCCACGCAAGTGAGGTATCATTTTTATCGGGAGACTTGGGGGAACGCTGGGTGGAAGGAAATTTGTGGCTCCTCTCAGATTCCAGAACTTTCTGCCACAGAAATGTGAGGAACATGTGTTTTTTTAGCCAAATTTTGAGGTTTGCAAAGGATTCTGGGTAACAGAACCTGGTCCGAGCCCCGCAAGTCACCCCTCCTTGGATTCCCCTAGGTCTCTAGTTTTCAGAAATGCACAGGTTTGGTAGGTTTCCCTAGGTGCCGGCTGAGCTAGAGGCCAAAATCTACAGGTAGGCACTTCGCAAAAAACACCTCTGTTTTTTTCCAAAATTTAGGATGTGTCCACGTTGCGCTTTGGGGTGTTTCCTGTCGCGGGCGCTAGGCCTACCCATGCAAGTGAGGTATCATTTTTATCGGGAGACTTGGGGGAACGCTGGGTGGAAGGAAATTTGTGGCTCCTCTCAGATTCCAGAACTTTCTGCCACAGAAATGTGAGGAACATGTGTTTTTTTAGCCAAATTTTGAGGTTTGCAAAGGATTCTGGGTAACAGAGCCTGGTCCGAGCCCCGCAAGTCACCCCTCCTTGGATTCCCCTAGGTCTCTAGTTTTCAGAAATGCACAGGTTTGGTAGGTTTCCCTAGGTGCCGGCTGAGCTAGAGGCCAAAATCTACAGGTAGGCACTTCGCAAAAAACACATCTGTTTTTTTCCAAAATTTAGGATGTGTCCACGTTGCGCTTTGGGGTGTTTCCTGTCGCGGGCGCTAGGCCTACCCATGCAAGTGAGGTATCATTTTTATCGGGAGACTTGGGGGAACGCTGGGTGGAAGGAAATTTGTGGCTCCTCTCAGATTCCAGAACTTTCTGCCACAGAAATGTGAGGAACATGTGTTTTTTTAGCCAAATGTTGAGGTTTGCAAAGGATTCTGGGTAACAGAGCCTGGTCCGAGCCCCGCAAGTCACCCCTCCTTGGATTCCCCTAGGTCTCTAGTTTTCAGAAATGCACAGGTTTGGTAGGTTTCCCTAGGTGCCGGCTGAGCTAGAGGCCAAAATCTACAGGTAGGCACTTCGCAAAAAACACCTCTGTTTTTTTCCAAAATTTAGGATGTGTCCACGTTGCGCTTTGGGGTGTTTCCTGTCGCGGGCGCTAGGCCTACCCACGCAAGTGAGGTATCATTTTTATCGGGAGAGTTGGGGGAACGCTGGGTGGAAGGAAATTTGTGGCTCCTCTCAGATTCCAGAACTTTCTGCCACAGAGATGTGAGGAACATGTGTTTTTTTAGCCAAATTTTGAGGTTTGCAAAGGATTCTGGGTAACAGAACCTGGTCCGAGCCCCGCAAGTCACCCCTCCTTGGATTCCCCTAGGTCTCTAGTTTTCAGAAATGCACAGGTTTGGTAGGTTTCCCTAGGTTCCGGCTGAGCTAGAGGCCAAAATCTACAGGTAGGCACTTCGCAAAAAACACCTCTGTTTTCTTCCAAAATTTAGGATGTGTCCACGTTGCGCTTTGGGGTGTTTCCTGTCGCGGGCGCTAGGCCTACCCACGTAAGTGAGGTATCATTTTTATCGGGAGACTTGGGGGAACGCTGGGTGGAAGGCAATTTGTTGCTCCTCTCAGATTCCAGAACTTTCTGCCACAGAAATGTGAGGAACATGTGTTTTTTTAGCCAAATTTTGAGGTTTGCAAAGGATTCTGGGTAACAGAACCTGGTCCGAGCCCGCAAGTCACCCCTCCTTGGATTCCCCTAGGTCTCTAGTTTTCAGAAATGCACAGGTTTGGTAGGTTTCCCTAGGTGCCGGCTGAGCTAGAGGCCAAAATCTACAGGAAGGCACTTCGCAAAAAACACCTCTGTTTTTTTCCAAAATTTAGGATGTGTCCACGTTGCGCTTTGGGGTGTTTCCTGTCGCGGGCGCTAGGCCTACCCACGCAAGTGAGGTATCATTTTTATCGGGAGACTTGGGGGAACGCTGGGTGGAAGGAAATTTGTGGCTCCTCTCAGATTCCAGAACTTTCTGCCACAGAAATGTGAGGAACATGTGTTTTTTTAGCCAAATTTTGAGGTTTGCAAAGGATTCTGGGTAACAGAACCTGGTCCGAGCCCCGCAAGTCACCCCTCCTTGGATTCCCCTAGGTCTCTAGTTTTCAGAAATGCACAGGTTTGGTAGGTTTCCCTAGGTGCCGGCTGAGCTAGAGGCCAAAATCTACAGGTAGGCACTTGGCAAAAAACACCTCTGTTTTTTTCCAAAATTTAGGATGTGTCCACGTTGCGCTTTGGGGTGTTTCCTGTCGCGGGCGCTAGGCCTACCCACGCAAGTGAGGTATCATTTTTATCGGGAGACTTGGGGGTACGCTGGGTGGAAGGAAATTTGTGGCTCCTCTCAGATTCCAGAACTTTCTGCCACAGAAATGTGAGGAACATGTGTTTTTTTAGCCAAATTTTGAGGTTTGCAAAGGATTCTGGGTAACAGAACCTGGTCCGAGCCCCGCAAGTCACCCCTCCTTGGATTCCCCTAGGTCTCTAGTTTTCAGAAATGCACAGGTTTGGTAGGTTTCCCTAGGTGCCGGCTGAGCTAGAGGCCAAAATCTACAGGTAGGCACTTGGCAAAAAACACCTCTGTTTTTTTCCAAAATTTAGGATGTGTCCACGTTGCGCTTTGGGGTGTTTCCTGTCGCGGGCGCTAGGCCTACCCACGCAAGTGAGGTATCATTTTTATCGGGAGACTTGGGGGAACGCTGGGTGGAAGGAAATTTGTGGCTCCTCTCAGATTCCAGAACTTTCTGCCACAGAAATGTGAGGAACATGTGTTTTTTTAGCCAAATTTTGAGGTTTGCAAAGGATTCTGGGTAACAGAACCTGGTCCGAGCCCCGCAAGTCACCCCTCCTTGGATTCCCCTAGGTCTCTAGTTTTCAGAAATGCACAGGTTTGGTAGGTTTCCCTAGGTGCCGGCTGAGCTAGAGGCCAAAATCTACAGGTAGGCACTTCGCAAAAAACACCTCTGTTTTTTTCCAAAATTTAGGATGTGTCCACGTTGCGCTTTGGGGTGTTTCCTGTCGCGGGCGCTAGGCCTACCCACGCAAGTGAGGTATCATTTTTATCGGGAGACTTGGGGGAACGCTGGGTGGAAGGAAATTTGTGGCTCCTCTCAGATTCCAGAACTTTCTGCCACAGAAATGTGAGGAACATGTGTTTTTTTAGCCAAATTTTTAGGTTTGCAAAGGATTCTGGGTAACAGAACCTGGTCCGAGCCCGCAAGTCACCCCTCCTTGGATTCCCCTAGGTCTCTAGTTTTCAGAAATGCACAGGTTTGGTAGGTTTCCCTAGGTGCCGGCTGAGCTAGAGGCCAAAATCTACAGGTAGGCACTTCGCAAAAAACACCTCTGTTTTTTTCCCAAATTTAGGATGTGTCCACGTTGCGCTTTGGGGTGTTTCCTGTCGCGGGCGCTAGGCCTACCCACGCAAGTGAGGTATCATTTTTATCGGGAGACTTGGGGGAACGCTGGGTGGAAGGAAATTTGTGGCTCCTCTCAGATTCCAGAACTTTCTGCCACAGAAATTTGAGGAACATGTGTTTTTTTAGCCAAATTTTGAGGTTTGCAAAGGATTCTGGGTAACAGAACCTGGTCCGAGCCCCGCAAGTCACCCCTCCTTGGATTCCCCTAGGTCTCTAGTTTTCAGAAATGCACAGGTTTGGTAGGTTTCCCTAGGTTCCGGCTGAGCTAGAGGCCAAAATCTACAGGTAGGCACTTCGCAAAAAACACCTCTGTTTTCTTCCAAAATTTAGGATGTGTCCACGTTGCGCTTTGGGGTGTTTCCTGTCGCGGGCGCTAGGCCTACCCACGTAAGTGAGGTATCATTTTTATCGGGAGACTTGGGGGAACGCTGGGTGGAAGGCAATTTGTTGCTCCTCTCAGATTCCAGAACTTTCTGCCACAGAAATGTGAGGAACATGTGTTTTTTTAGCCAAATTTTGAGGTTTGCAAAGGATTCTGGGTAACAGAACCTGGTCCGAGCCCCGCAAGTCACCCCTCCTTGGATTCCCCTAGGTCTCTAGTTTTCAGAAATGCACAGGTTTGGTAGGTTTCACTAGGTGCCGGCTGAGCTAGAGGCCAAAATCTACAGGTAGGCACTTCGCAAAAAACACCTCTGTTTTTTTCCAAAATTTAGGATGTGTCCACGTTGCGCTTTGGGGTGTTTCCATTCGCGGGCGCTAGGCCTACCCACGCAAGTGAGGTATCATTTTTATCGGGAGACTTGGGGGTACGCTGGGTGGAAGGAAATTTGTGGCTCCTCTCAGATTCCAGAACTTTCTGCCACAGAAATGTGAGGAACATGTGTTTTTTTAGCCAAATTTTGAGGTTTGCAAAGGATTCTGGGTAACAGAACCTGGTCCGAGCCCCGCAAGTCACCCCTCCTTGGATTCCCCTAGGTCTCTAGTTTTCAGAAATGCACAGGTTTGGTAGGTTTCCCTAGGTGCCGGCTGAGCTAGAGGCCAAAATCTACAGGTAGGCACTTGGCAAAAAACACCTCTGTTTTTTTCCAAAATTTAGGATGTGTCCACGTTGCGCTTTGGGGTGTTTCCTGTCGCGGGCGCTAGGCCTACCCACGCAAGTGAGGTATCATTTTTATCGGGAGACTTGGGGGAACGCTGGGTGGAAGGAAATTTGTGGCTCCTCTCAGATTCCAGAACTTTCTGCCACAGAAATGTGAGGAACATGTGTTTTTTTAGCCAAATGTTGAGGTTTGCAAAGGATTCTGGGTAACAGAACCTGGTCCGAGCCCCGCAAGTCACCCCTCCTTGGATTCCCCTAGGTCTCTAGTTTTCAGAAATGCACAGGTTTGGTAGGTTTCCCTAGGTGCCGGCTGAGCTAGAGGCCAAAATCTACAGGTAGGCACTTCGCAAAAAACACCTCTGTTTTTTTCCAAAATTTAGGATGTGTCCACGTTGCGCTTTGGGGTGTTTCCTGTCGCGGGCGCTAGGCCTACCCACGCAAGTGAGGTATCATTTTTATCGGGAGACTTGGGGGAACGCTGGGTGGAAGGAAATTTGTGGCTCCTCTCAGATTCCAGAACTTTCTGCCACAGAAATGTGAGGAACATGTGTTTTTTTAGCCAAATTTTGAGGTTTGCAAAGGATTCTGGGTAACAGAACCTGGTCCGAGCCCCGCAAGTCACCCCTCCTTGGATTCCCCTAGGTCTCTAGTTTTCAGAAATGCACAGGTTTGGTAGGTTTCCCTAGGTGCCGGCTGAGCTAGAGGCCAAAATCTACAGGTAGGCACTTCGCAAAAAACACCTCTGTTTTTTTCCAAAATTTAGGATGTGTCCACGTTGCGCTTTGGGGTGTTTCCTGTCGCGGGCGCTAGGCCTACCCACGCAAGTGAGGTATCATTTTTATCGGGAGACTTGGGGGAACGCTGGGTGGAAGGAAATTTGTGGCTCCTCTCAGATTCCAGAACTTTCTGCCACAGAAATGTGAGGAACATGTGTTTTTTTAGCCAAATTTTTAGGTTTGCAAAGGATTCTGGGTAACAGAACCTGGTCTAAGCCCGCAAGTCACCCCTCCTTGGATTCCCCTAGGTCTCTAGTTTTCAGAAATGCACAGGTTTGGTAGGTTTCCCTAGGTGCCGGCTGAGCTAGAGGCCAAAATCTACAGGAAGGCACTTCGCAAAAAACACCTCTGTTTTTTTCCCAAATTTAGGATGTGTCCACGTTGCGCTTTGGGGTGTTTCCTGTCGCGGGCGCTAGGCCTACCCACGCAAGTGAGGTATCATTTTTATCGGGAGACTTGGGGGAACGCTGGGTGGAAGGAAATTTGTGGCTCCTCTCAGATTCCAGAACTTTCTGCCACAGAAATGTGAGGAACATGTGTTTTTTTAGCCAAATTTTGAGGTTTGCAAAGGATTCTGGGTAACAGAACCTGGTCCGAGCCCCGCAAGTCACCCCTCCTTGGATTCCCCTAGGTCTCTAGTTTTCAGAAATGCACAGGTTTGGTAGGTTTCCCTAGGTGCCGGCTGAGCTAGAGGCCAAAATCTACAGGTAGGCACTTGGCAAAAAACACCTCTGTTTTTTTCCAAAATTTAGGATGTGTCCACGTTGCGCGTTGGGGTGTTTCCTGTCGCGGGCGCTAGGCCTACCCACGCAAGTGAGGTATCATTTTTATCGGGAGAGTTGGGGGAACGCTGGGTGGAAGGAAATTTGTGGCTCCTCTCAGATTCCAGAACTTTCTGCCACAGAAATGTGAGGAACATGTGTTTTTTTAGCCAAATTTTGAGGTTTGCAAAGGATTCTGGGTAACAGAACCTGGTCCGAGCCCCGCAAGTCACCCCTCCTTGGATTCCACTAGGTCTCTAGTTTTCAGAAATGCACAGGTTTGGTAGGTTTCCCTAGGTGCCGGCTGAGCTAGAGGCCAAAATCTACAGGTAGGCACTTCGCAAAAAACACCTCTGTTTTCTTCCAAAATTTAGGATGTGTCCACGTTGCGCTTTGGGGTGTTTCCTGTCGCGGGCGCTAGGCCTACCCACGCAAGTGAGGTATCATTTTTATCGGGAGAGTTGGGGGAACGCTGGGTGGAAGGAAATTTGTGGCTCCTCTCAGATTCCAGAACTTTCTGCCACAGAAATGTGAGGAACATGTGTTTTTTTAGCCAAATTTTGAGGTTTGCAAAGGATTCTGGGTAACAGAACCTGGTCCGAGCCCCGCAAGTCACCCCTCCTTGGATTCCCCTAGGTCTCTAGTTTTCAGAAATGCACAGGTTTGGTAGGTTTCCCTAGGTGCCGGCTGAGCTAGAGGCCAAAATCTACAGGTAGGCACTTCGCAAAAAACACCTCTGTTTTCTTCCAAAATTTAGGATGTGTCCACGTTGCGCTTTGGGGTGTTTCCTGTCGCGGGCGCTAGGCCTACCCACGCAAGTGAGGTATCATTTTTATCGGGAGACTTGGGGGAACGCTGGGTGGAAGGAAATTTGTGGCTCCTCTCAGATTCCAGAACTTTCTGCCACAGAAATGTGAGGAACATGTGTTTTTTTAGCCAAATTTTGAGGTTTGCAAAGGATTCTGGGTAACAGAACCTGGTCCGAGCCCCGCAAGTCACCCCTCCTTGGATTCCCCTAGGTCTCTAGTTTTCAGAAATGCACAGGTTTGGTAGGTTTCCCTAGGTGCCGGCTGAGCTAGAGGCCAAAATCTACAGGTAGGCACTTCGCAAAAAACACCTCTGTTTTTTTCCAAAATTTAGGATGTGTCCACGTTGCGCTTTGGGATGTTTCCTGTCGCGGGCGCTAGGCCTACCCATGCAAGTGAGGTATCATTTTTATCGGGAGACTTGGGGGAACGCTGGGTGGAAGGAAATTTGTGGCTCCTCTCAGATTCCAGAACTTTCTGCCACAGAGATGTGAGGAACATGTGTTTTTTTAGCCAAATTTTGAGGTTTGCAAAGGATTCTGGGTAACAGAACCTGGTCCGAGCCCCGCAAGTCACCCCTCCTTGGATTCCACTAGGTCTCTAGTTTTCAGAAATGCACAGGTTTGGTATGTTTCCCTAGGTGCCGGCTGAGCTAGAGGCCAAAATCTACAGGTAGGCACTTCGCAAAAAACACCTCTGTTTTCTTCCAAAATTTAGGATGTGTCCACGTTGCGCTTTGGGGTGTTTCCTGTCGCGGGCGCTAGGCCTACCCACGCAAGTGAGGTATCATTTTTATCGGGAGAGTTGGGGGAACGCTGGGTGGAAGGAAATTTGTGGCTCCTCTCAGATTCCAGAACTTTCTGCCACAGAAATGTGAGGAACATGTGTTTTTTTAGCCAAATTTTGAGGTTTGCAAAGGATTCTGGGTAACAGAACCTGGTCCGAGCCCCGCAAGTCACCCCTCCTTGGATTCCCCTAGGTCTCTAGTTTTCAGAAATGCACAGGTTTGGTTGGTTTCCCTAGGTGCCGGCTGAGCTAGAGGCCAAAATCTACAGGTAGGCACTTCGCAAAAAACACCTCTGTTTTCTTCCAAAATTTAGGATGTGTCCACGTTGCGCTTTGGGGTGTTTCCTGTCGCGGGCGCTAGGCCTACCCACGCAAGTGAGGTATCATTTTTATCGGGAGACTTGGGGGAACGCTGGGTGTAAGGAAATTTGTGGCTCCTCTCAGATTCCAGAACTTTCTGCCACAGAAATGTGAGGAACATGTGTTTTTTTAGCCAAATTTTGAGGTTTGCAAAGGATTCTGGGTAACAGAACCTGGTCCGAGCCCCGCAAGTCACCCCTCCTTGGATTCCCCTAGGTCTCTAGTTTTCAGAAATGCACAGGTTTGGTAGGTTTCCCTAGGTGCCGGCTGAGCTAGAGGCCAAAATCTACAGGTAGGCACTTCGCAAAAAACACCTCTGTTTTTTTCCAAAATTTAGGATGTGTCCACGTTGCGCTTTGGGGTGTTTCCTGTCGCGGGCACTAGGCCTACCCATGCAAGTGAGGTATCATTTTTATCGGGAGACTTGGGGGAACGCTGGGTGGAAGGAAATTTGTGGCTCCTCTCAGATTCCAGAACTTTCTGCCACAGAAATGTGAGGAACATGTGTTTTTTTAGCCAAATTTTGAGGTTTGCAAAGGATTCTGGGTAACAGAGCCTGGTCCGAGCCCCGCAAGTCACCCCTCCTTGGATTCCCCTAGGTCTCTAGTTTTCAGAAATGCACAGGTTTGGTAGGTTTCCCTAGGTGCCGGCTGAGCTAGAGGCCAAAATCTACAGGTAGGCACTTCGCAAAAAACACCTCTGTTTTTTTCCAAAATTTAGGATGTGTCCACGTTGCGCTTTGGGGTGTTTCCTGTCGCGGGCGCTAGGCCTACCCACGCAAGTGAGGTATCATTTTTATCGGGAGAGTTGGGGGAACGCTGGGTGGAAGGAAATTTGTGGCTCCTCTCAGATTCCAGAACTTTCTGCCACAGAGATGTGAGGAACATGTGTTTTTTTAGCCACATTTTGAGGTTTGCAAAGGATTCTGGGTAACAGAACCTGGTCCGAGCCCCGCAAGTCACCCCTCCTTGGATTCCCCTAGGTCTCTAGTTTTCAGAAATGCACAGGTTTGGTAGGTTTCCCTAGGTGCCGGCTGAGCTAGAGGCCAAAATCTACAGGTAGGCACTTCGCAAAAAACACCTCTGTTTTTTCCCAAAATTTAGGATGTGTCCACGTTGCGCTTTGGGGTGTTTCCTGTCGCGGGCGCTAGGCCTACCCACGCAAGTGAGGTATCATTTTTATCGGGAGAGTTGGGGGAACGCTGGGTGGAAGGAAATTTGTGGCTCCTCTCAGATTCCAGAACTTTCTGCCACAGAAATGTGAGGAACATGTGTTTTTTTTAGCCATATTTTGAGGTTTGCAAAGGATTCTGGGTAACAGAACCTGGTCCGAGCCCCGCAAGTCATCCCTCCTTGGATTCCCCTAGGTCTCTAGTTTTCAGAAATGCACAGGTTTGGTAGGTTTCCCTAGGTGCCGGCTGAGCTAGAGGCCAAAATCTACAGGTAGGCACTTCGCAAAAAACACATCTGTTTTTTTCCAAAATTTAGGATGTGTCCACGTTGCGCTTTGGGGTGTTTCCTGTCGCGGGCGCTAGGCCTACCCATGCAAGTGAGGTATCATTTATATCGGGAGACTTGGGGGAACGCTGGGTGGAAGGAAATTTGTGGCTCCTCTCAGATTCCAGAACTTTCTGCCACAGAAATGTGAGGAACATGTGTTTTTTTAGCCAAATTTTGAGGTTTGCAAAGGATTCTGGGTAACAGAGCCTGGTCCGAGCCCCGCAAGTCACCCCTCCTTGGATTCCCCTAGGTCTCTAGTTTTCAGAAATGCACAGGTTTGGTAGGTTTCCCTAGGTGCCGGCTGAGCTAGAGGCCAAAATCTACAGGTAGGCACTTCGCAAAAAACACCTCTGTTTTTTTCCAAAATTTAGGATGTGTCCACGTTGCGCTTTGGGGTGTTTCCTGTCGCGGGCGCTAGGCCTACCCACGCAAGTGAGGTATCATTTTTATCGGGAGAGTTGGGGGAACGCTGGGTGGAAGGAAATTTGTGGCTCCTCTCAGATTCCAGAACTTTCTGCCACAGAGATGTGAGGAACATGTGTTTTTTTAGCCAAATTTTGAGGTTTGCAAAGGATTCTGGGTAACAGAACCTGGTCCGAGCCCCGCAAGTCACCCCTCCTTGGATTCCCCTAGGTCTCTAGTTTTCAGAAATGCACAGGTTTGGTTGGTTTCCCTAGGTGCCGGCTGAGCTAGAGGCCAAAATCTACAGGTAGGCACTTCGCAAAAAACACCTCTGTTTTCTTCCAAAATTTAGGATGTGTCCACGTTGCGCTTTGGGGTGTTTCCTGTCGCGGGCGCTAGGCCTACCCACGCAAGTGAGGTATCATTTTTATCGGGAGACTTGGGGGAACGCTGGGTGTAAGGAAATTTGTGGCTCCTCTCAGATTCCAGAACTTTCTGCCACAGAAATGTGAGGAACATGTGTTTTTTTAGCCAAATTTTGAGGTTTGCAAAGGATTCTGGGTAACAGAACCTGGTCCGAGCCCCGCAAGTCACCCCTCCTTGGATTCCCCTAGGTCTCTAGTTTTCAGAAATGCACAGGTTTGGTAGGTTTCCCTAGGTGCCGGCTGAGCTAGAGGCCAAAATCTACAGGTAGGCACTTCGCAAAAAACACCTCTGTTTTTTTCCAAAATTTAGGATGTGTCCACGTTGCGCTTTGGGGTGTTTCCTGTCGCGGGCACTAGGCCTACCCATGCAAGTGAGGTATCATTTTTATCGGGAGACTTGGGGGAACGCTGGGTGGAAGGAAATTTGTGGCTCCTCTCAGATTCCAGAACTTTCTGCCACAGAAATGTGAGGAACATGTGTTTTTTTAGCCAAATTTTGAGGTTTGCAAAGGATTCTGGGTAACAGAGCCTGGTCCGAGCCCCGCAAGTCACCCCTCCTTGGATTCCCCTAGGTCTCTAGTTTTCAGAAATGCACAGGTTTGGTAGGTTTCCCTAGGTGCCGGCTGAGCTAGAGGCCAAAATCTACAGGTAGGCACTTCGCAAAAAACACCTCTGTTTTTTTCCAAAATTTAGGATGTGTCCACGTTGCGCTTTGGGGTGTTTCCTGTCGCGGGCGCTAGGCCTACCCACGCAAGTGAGGTATCATTTTTATCGGGAGAGTTGGGGGAACGCTGGGTGGAAGGAAATTTGTGGCTCCTCTCAGATTCCAGAACTTTCTGCCACAGAGATGTGAGGAACATGTGTTTTTTTAGCCACATTTTGAGGTTTGCAAAGGATTCTGGGTAACAGAACCTGGTCCGAGCCCCGCAAGTCACCCCTCCTTGGATTCCCCTAGGTCTCTAGTTTTCAGAAATGCACAGGTTTGGTAGGTTTCCCTAGGTGCCGGCTGAGCTAGAGGCCAAAATCTACAGGTAGGCACTTCGCAAAAAACACCTCTGTTTTTTCCCAAAATTTAGGATGTGTCCACGTTGCGCTTTGGGGTGTTTCCTGTCGCGGGCGCTAGGCCTACCCACGCAAGTGAGGTATCATTTTTATCGGGAGAGTTGGGGGAACGCTGGGTGGAAGGAAATTTGTGGCTCCTCTCAGATTCCAGAACTTTCTGCCACAGAAATGTGAGGAACATGTGTTTTTTTTAGCCATATTTTGAGGTTTGCAAAGGATTCTGGGTAACAGAACCTGGTCCGAGCCCCGCAAGTCATCCCTCCTTGGATTCCCCTAGGTCTCTAGTTTTCAGAAATGCACAGGTTTGGTAGGTTTCCCTAGGTGCCGGCTGAGCTAGAGGCCAAAATCTACAGGTAGGCACTTCGCAAAAAACACATCTGTTTTTTTCCAAAATTTAGGATGTGTCCACGTTGCGCTTTGGGGTGTTTCCTGTCGCGGGCGCTAGGCCTACCCATGCAAGTGAGGTATCATTTTTATCGGGAGACTTGGGGGAACGCTGGGTGGAAGGAAATTTGTGGCTCCTCTCAGATTCCAGAACTTTCTGCCACAGAAATGTGAGGAACATGTGTTTTTTTAGCCAAATTTTGAGGTTTGCAAAGGATTCTGGGTAACAGAGCCTGGTCCGAGCCCCGCAAGTCACCCCTCCTTGGATTCCCCTAGGTCTCTAGTTTTCAGAAATGCACAGGTTTGGTAGGTTTCCCTAGGTGCCGGCTGAGCTAGAGGCCAAAATCTACAGGTAGGCACTTCGCAAAAAACACCTCTGTTTTTTTCCAAAATTTAGGATGTGTCCACGTTGCGCTTTGGGGTGTTTCCTGTCGCGGGCGCTAGGCCTACCCACGCAAGTGAGGTATCATTTTTATCGGGAGAGTTGGGGGAACGCTGGGTGGAAGGAAATTTGTGGCTCCTCTCAGATTCCAGAACTTTCTGCCACAGAGATGTGAGGAACATGTGTTTTTTTAGCCAAATTTTGAGGTTTGCAAAGGATTCTGGGTAACAGAACCTGGTCCGAGCCCCGCAAGTCACCCCTCCTTGGATTCCCCTAGGTCTCTAGTTTTCAGAAATGCACAGGTTTGGTAGGTTTCCCTAGGTGCCGGCTGAGCTAGAGGCCAAAATCTACAGGTAGGCACTTCGCAAAAAACACCTCTGTTTTTTTCCAAAATTTAGGATGTGTCCACGTTGCGCTTTGGGGTGTTTCCTGTCGCGGGCGCTAGGCCTACCCACGCAAGTGAGGTATCATTTTTATCGGGAGAGTTGGGGGAACGCTGGGTGGAAGGAAATTTGTGGCTCCTCTCAGATTCCAGAACTTTCTGCCACAGAAATGTGAGGAACATGTGTTTTTTTTAGCCATATTTTGAGGTTTGCAAAGGATTCTGGGTAACAGAACCTGGTCCGAGCCCCGCAAGTCACCCCTCCTTGGATTCCACTAGGTCTCTAGTTTTCAGAAATGCACAGGTTTGGTAGGTTTCCCTAGGTGCCGGCTGAGCTAGAGGCCAAAATCTACAGGTAGGCACTTCGCAAAAAACACCTCTGTTTTCTTCCAAAATTTAGGATGTGTCCACGTTGCGCTTTGGGGTGTTTCCTGTCGCGGGCGCTAGGCCTACCCACGCAAGTGAGGTATCATTTTTATCGGGAGACTTGGGGGAACGCTGGGTGGAAGGAAATTTGTTGCTCCTCTCAGATTCCAGAACTTTCTGCCACAGAAATGTGAGGAACATGTGTTTTTTTAGCCAAATTTTGAGGTTTGCAAAGGATTCTGGGTAACAGAACCTGGTCCGAGCCCCGCAAGTCACCCCTCCTTGGATTCCCCTAGGTCTCTAGTTTTCAGAAATCCACAGGTTTGGTAGGTTTCCCTAGGTGCCGGCTGAGCTAGAGGCCAAAATCTACAGGTAGGCACTTCGCAAAAAACACCTCTGTTTTCTTCCAAAATTTAGGATGTGTCCACGTTGCGCTTTGGGGTGTTTCCTGTCGCGGGCGCTAGGCCTACCCACGCAAGTGAGGTATCATTTTTATCGGGAGAGTTGGGGGAACGCTGGGTGGAAGGAAATTTGTGGCTCCTCTCAGATTCCAGAACTTTCTGCCACAGAAATGTGAGGAACATGTGTTTTTTTAGCCAAATTTTGAGGTTTGCAAAGGATTCTGGGTAACAGAGCCTGGTCCGAGCCCCGCAAGTCACCCCTCCTTGGATTCCCCTAGGTCTCTAGTTTTCAGAAATGCACAGGTTTGGTAGGTTTCCCTAGGTGCCGGCTGAGCTAGAGGCCAAAATCTACAGGTAGGCACTTCGCAAAAAACACCTCTGTTTTTTTCCAAAATTTAGGATGTGTCCACGTTGCGCTTTGGGGTGTTTCCTGTCGCGGGCGCTAGGCCTACCCACGCAAGTGAGGTATCATTTTTATCGGGAGAGTTGGGGGAACGCTGGGTGGAAGGAAATTTGTGGCTCCTCTCAGATTCCAGAACTTTCTGCCACAGAGATGTGAGGAACATGTGTTTTTTTAGCCAAATTTTGAGGTTTGCAAAGGATTCTGGGTAACAGAACCTGGTCCGAGCCCCGCAAGTCACCCCTCCTTGGATTCCCCTAGGTCTCTAGTTTTCAGAAATGCACAGGTTTGGTAGGTTTCCCTAGGTGCCGGCTGAGCTAGAGGCCAAAATCTACAGGTAGGCACTTGGCAAAAAACACCTCTGTTTTTTTCCAAAATTTAGGATGTGTCCACGTTGCGCTTTGGGGTGTTTCCTGTCGCGGGCGCTAGGCCTACCCACGCAAGTGAGGTATCATTTTTATCGGGAGAGTTGGGGGAACGCTGGGTGGAAGGAAATTTGTGGCTCCTCTCAGATTCCAGAACTTTCTGCCACAGAAATGTGAGGAACATGTGTTTTTTTAGCCAAATTTTGAGGTTTGCAAAGGATTCTGGGTAACAGAACCTGGTCCGAGCCCCGCAAGTCACCCCTCCTTGGATTCCACTAGGTCTCTAGTTTTCAGAAATGCACAGGTTTGGTAGGTTTCCCTAGGTGCCGGCTGAGCTAGAGGCCAAAATCTACAGGTAGGCACTTCGCAAAAAACACCTCTGTTTTCTTCCAAAATTTAGGATGTGTCCACGTTGCGCTTTGGGGTGTTTCCTGTCGCGGGCGCTAGGCCTACCCATGCAAGTGAGGTATAATTTTTATCGGGAGAGTTGGGGGAACGCTGGGTGGAAGGAAATTTGTGGCTCCTCTCAGATTCCAGAACTTTCTGCCACAGAAATGTGAGGAACATGTGTTTTTTTAGCCAAATTTTGAGGTTTGCAAAGGATTCTGGGTAACAGAACCTGGTCCGAGCCCCGCAAGTCACCCCTCCTTGGATTCCCCTAGGTCTCTAGTTTTCAGAAATGCACAGGTTTGGTAGGTTTCCCTAGGTGCCGGCTGAGCTAGAGGCCAAAATCTACAGGTAGGCACTTCGCAAAAAACACCTCTGTTTTCTTCCAAAATTTAGGATGTGTCCACGTTGCGCTTTGGGGTGTTTCCTGTCGCGGGCGCTAGGCCTACCCACGCAAGTGAGGTATCATTTTTATCGGGAGACTTGGGGGAACGCTGGGTGGAAGGAAATTTGTGGCTCCTCTCAGATTCCAGAACTTTCTGCCACAGAAATGTGAGGAACATGTGTTTTTTTAGGCAAATTTTGAGGTTTGCAAAGGATTCTGGGTAACAGAACCTGGTCCGAGCCCCGCAAGTCACCCCTCCTTGGATTCCCCTAGGTCTCTAGTTTTCAGAAATGCACAGGTTTGGTAGGTTTCCCTAGGTGCCGGCTGAGCTAGAGGCCAAAATCTACAGGTAGGCACTTCGCAAAAAACACCTCTGTTTTTTTCCAAAATTTAGGATGTGTCCACGTTGCGCTTTGGGGTGTTTCCTGTCGCGGGCGCTAGGCCTACCCATGCAAGTGAGGTATCATTTTTATCGGGAGACTTGGGGGTACGCTGGGTGGAAGGAAATTTGTGGCTCCTCTCAGATTCCAGAACTTTCTGCCACAGAAATGTGAGGAACATGTGTTTTTTTAGCCAAATTTTTAGGTTTGCAAAGGATTCTGGGTAACAGAACCTGGTCCGAGCCCGCAAGTCACCCCTCCTTGGATTCCCCTAGGTCTCTAGTTTTCAGAAATGCACAGGTTTGGTAGGTTTCCCTAGGTGCCGGCTGAGCTAGAGGCCAAAATCTACAGGTAGGCACTTCGCAAAAAACACCTCTGTTTTTTTCCAAAATTTAGGATGTGTCCACGTTGCGCTTTGGGGTGTTTCCTGTCGCGGGCGCTAGGCCTACCCACGCAAGTGAGGTATCATTTTTATCGGGAGAGTTGGGGGAACGCTGGGTGGAAGGAAATTTGTGGCTCCTCTCAGATTCCAGAACTTTCTGCCACAGAGATGTGAGGAACATGTGTTTTTTTAGCCAAATTTTGAGGTTTGCAAAGGATTCTGGGTAACAGAACCTGGTCCGAGCCCCGCAAGTCACCCCTCCTTGGATTCCCCTAGGTCTCTAGTTTTCAGAAATGCACAGGTTTGGTAGGTTTCCCTAGGTGCCAGCTGAGCTAGAGGCCAAAATCTACAGGTAGGCACTTCGCAAAAAACACCTCTGTTTTTTCCCAAAATTTAGGATGTGTCCACGTTGCGCTTTGGGGTGTTTCCTGTCGCGGGCGCTAGGCCTACCCACGCAAGTGAGGTATCATTTTTATCGGGAGAGTTGGGGGAACGCTGGGTGGAAGGAAATTTGTGGCTCCTCTCAGATTCCAGAACTTTCTGCCACAGAAATGTGAGGAACATGTGTTTTTTTTAGCCATATTTTGAGGTTTGCAAAGGATTCTGGGTAACAGAACCTGGTCCGAGCCCCGCAAGTCACCCCTCCTTGGATTCCCCTAGGTCTCTAGTTTTCAGAAATGCACAGGTTTGGTAGGTTTCCCTAGGTGCCGGCTGAGCTAGAGGCCAAAATCTACAGGTAGGCACTTCGCAAAAAACACATCTGTTTTTTTCCAAAATTTAGGATGTGTCCACGTTGCGCTTTGGGGTGTTTCCTGTCGCGGGCGCTAGGCCTACCCATGCAAGTGAGGTATCATTTTTATCGGGAGACTTGGGGGAACGCTGGGTGGAAGGAAATTTGTGGCTCCTCTCAGATTCCAGAACTTTCTGCCACAGAAATGTGAGGAACATGTGTTTTTTTAGCCAAATTTTGAGGTTTGCAAAGGATTCTGGGTAACAGAACCTGGTCCGAGCCCCGCAAGTCACCCCTCCTTGGATTCCCCTAGGTCTCTAGTTTTCAGAAATGCACAGGTTTGGTAGGTTTCCCTAGGTGCCGGCTGAGCTAGAGGCCAAAATCTACAGGTAGGCACTTCGCAAAAAACACCTCTGTTTTTTTCCAAAATTTAGGATGTGTCCACGTTGCGCTTTGGGGTGTTTCCTGTCGCGGGCGCTAGGCCTACCCACGCAAGTGAGGTATCATTTTTATCGGGAGAGTTGGGGGAACGCTGGGTGGAAGGAAATTTGTGGCTCCTCTCAGATTCCAGAACTTTCTGCCACAGAGATGTGAGGAACATGTGTTTTTTTAGCCAAATTTTGAGGTTTGCAAAGGATTCTGGGTAACAGAACCTGGTCCGAGCCCCGCAAGTCACCCCTCCTTGGATTCCCCTAGGTCTCTAGTTTTCAGAAATGCACAGGTTTGGTAGGTTTCCCTAGGTGCCGGCTGAGCTAGAGGCCAAAATCTACAGGTAGGCACTTCGCAAAAAACACCTCTGTTTTTTCCCAAAATTTAGGATGTGTCCACGTTGCGCTTTGGGGTGTTTCCTGTCGCGGGCGCTAGGCCTACCCACGCAAGTGAGGTATCATTTTTATCGGGAGAGTTGGGGGAACGCTGGGTGGAAGGAAATTTGTGGCTCCTCTCAGATTCCAGAACTTTCTGCCACAGAAATGTGAGGAACATGTGTTTTTTTTAGCCATATTTTGAGGTTTGCAAAGGATTCTGGGTAACAGAACCTGGTCCGAGCCCCGCAAGTCACCCCTCCTTGGATTCCCCTAGGTCTCTAGTTTTCAGAAATGCACAGGTTTGGTAGGTTTCCCTAGGTGCCGGCTGAGCTAGAGGCCAAAATCTACAGGTAGGCACTTCGCAAAAAACACCTCTGTTTTCTTCCAAAATTTAGGATGTGTCCACGTTGCACTTTGGGGTGTTTCCTGTCGCGGGCGCTAGGCCTACCCACGCAAGTGAGGTATCATTTTTATCGGGAGACTTGGGGGAACGCTGGGTGGAAGGAAATTTGTTGCTCCTCTCAGATTCCAGAACTTTCTGCCACAGAAATGTGAGGAACATGTGTTTTTTTAGCCAAATTTTGAGGTTTGCAAAGGATTCTGGGTAACAGAACCTGGTCCGAGCCCCGCAAGTCACCCCTCCTTGGATTCCCCTAGGTCTCTAGTTTTCAGAAATCCACAGGTTTGGTAGGTTTCCCTAGGTGCCGGCTGAGCTAGAGGCCAAAATCTACAGGTAGGCACTTCGCAAAAAACACCTTTGTTTTCTTCCAAAATTTAGGATGTGTCCACGTTGCGCTTTGGGGTGTTTCCTGTCGCGGGCGCTAGGCCTACCCACGCAAGTGAGGTATCATTTTTATCGGGAGACTTGGGGGAACGCTGGGTGGAAGGAAATTTGTGGCTCCTCTCAGATTCCAGAACTTTCTGCCACAGAAATGTGAGGAACATGTGTTTTTTTAGCCAAATTTTGAGGTTTGCAAAGGATTCTGGGTAACAGAGCCTGGTCCGAGCCCCGCAAGTCACCCCTCCTTGGATTCCCCTAGGTCTCTAGTTTTCAGAAATGCACAGGTTTGGTAGGTTTCCCTAGGTGCCGGCTGAGCTAGAGGCCAAAATCTACAGGTAGGCACTTCGCAAAAAACACCTCTGTTTTCTTCCAAAATTTTGGATGTGTCCATGTTGCGCTTTGGGGTGTTTCCTGTCGCGGGCGCTAGGCCTATCCACACAAGTGAGGTATCATTTTTATCGGGAGACTTGGGGGCACGCTGGGTGGAAGGAAATTTGTGGCTCCTCTCAGATTCCAGAACTTTCTGCCACAGAAATGTGAGGAACATGTGTTTTTTTAGCCAAATTTTGAGGTTTGCAAAGGATTCTGGGTAACAGAACCTGGTCCGAGCCCCACAAGTCACCCCTCCTTGGATTCCCCTAGGTCTCTAGTTTTCAGAAATGCACAGGTTTGGTATGTTTCCCTGGGTGCCGGCTGAGCTAGAGGCCAAAATCTACAGGTAGGCACTTCACAAAAAACCCCTCTGTTTTCTTTCAAAAAAATGGGATGTGTCCACGTTGTGTTTTGGGGCGTTTCCTGTCGCGGGCGCTAGGCCTACCCACACAAGTGAGGTATCATTTTTATCGGGAGACTTGGGGGAACATAGATTAGCAAAACAAGTGCTATTGCCCCTTGTCTTTCTCTACATTTTTTCCTTCCAAATATAGGAGAGTGTGTAAAAAAGACATCTATTTGAGAAATTCCCTATAATTCACATGCTAGTATGGTCACCCCGGAATTCAGAGATGTGCAAATAACCACTGCTCCTCAGCACCTTATCTTGTGCCCTTTTTGGAAATGCAAAGGTTTTCTTGATAGCAATTTTTTACTCTTTATATTTCAGCAAATGAATTGCTGTATACCCGGTATAGAATGAAAACGCACTGCAGGGTGCAGCTCATTTATTGGCTCTGGGTTCCTCGGGTTCTTGATGAACCTACAAGCCCTATATATCCCCGCAACCAGAGGAGTCCAGCAGACGTTACGGTATATTGCTTTCCATAATCTGACATTGCAGGGAAAAATTACAGAGTAAAACGTAGAGAAAAATTGATGTTTTTTTCACCTCAATTTCAATATTTTTCTTTTTCAGCTGTTATTTTCTGTAGGAAACCCTTGTAGGATCTACACAAATTACCCCTTGCTGAATTCAGAATTTTGTCTACTTTTCAGAAATGGTTAGGTTTCTGGGATCCAGCATTGGTTTCATGCCCATTCCTGTCACTGACTGGAAGGAGGCTGAAAGCACAAAAAAATGCAAAAATGGGGTATGCCCCAGTAAAATGCCAAAATTGTGTTGAAAAATTGGGTTTTCTGATTCAAGTCTGCCTGTTCCTGAAAGCTAGGAAGCTGCTGAGTTTAGCACTGCAAACCCTTTGTTGATGCCATTTTCAGGGGGAAATCCACAAGCCTTCTTCTGCAGCCACTTTTTCCATTTTTTAAAAAAAAAAAACGAAATTTTCACTGTATTTTGGCCAATTTCTTGGCCTCCTTCAAGGGAACCCACAAAGTCTGGGTACCTCTAGAATCCCTAGGATGTTGGAAAAAAAGGACGCAAATTTGGCTTGGTTAGCTTATGTGGACAAAAAGTTATGAGGGCCTAAGCGCGAACTGCCCCAAATAGGCAAAAAAAGGCCTGGCACAGGAGGGGGAAAAGGCCTGGCAGCGAAGGGCAGCTTGTCCTACAGTGGCTTGTTGTTGTGAGAAAACATCAACACAGCAGTGTTTTGTAAATGTATGAGGGGTTGACCATGTAGCTGCTTTACATATATCAACCATTGGTATGCTTCCTAAAAAAGCCATTGATGCACCTTTATTTCTTGTAGGATGTGCCTTAGGAGTGATCAAAAGTTGTCTCTTTGCTTTGATGTAACATGTTTGTATACATCTATCAATCCATCTTGCTAAACCTTGCTTTGATATAGGATTGCCTGTATGTGGTTGTTGGAAAGCAACAAAAAGTTGTTCTGTTTTCCTAAAGGCTTTAGTTCTGTCTATGTAGTACATAAGAGCTCTTTTGAGATCTAGGGGATGAAGAGCTCTTTCTGCCACATAATCTGTCAGTGGAAGGAAGGCTGGCAATTCCACTGTTTGATGTGAAATGGAGATACTACTTTTGGTAGGAATTTGGATTTGTTCTTAGTACAACCTTATGTTTGTGCACTTGGAAGAAGGTTCTTCAAGAGTGAATGCTTGTATTTCACTAACTCTTCTTAAAGAAGTAATAGCTACAAGGAAGGCGACCTTCCATGTTAAAAATTGAATTTAGCAAGAGTGCATGGGTTCAAAAGGTGGTCCTGTGAGTCTGGTAAGTACAATATTTAAATTCCATGATGGAACAGGTGGTGTTCTGGGTGGAATAATGCATTTTAATCCTTCCATGAAGGCTTTGATAACAGGAACACTAAATAGAGAAGTATGATGAGTAGTCTGTAGGTATGCAAATACTGCAGTAAGGTGTATCTTGATGGATGAGAAAGCCAAATTTGATTTCTGTAAATGAAGTAAATAGCATGCAATATCTTGTATAGATGCTGTAAGTGGATCTATGCTCTTAGATTGACAATAATAGACAAATCTTTTCCACTTGTTTGCGTAGCACTGTCTAGTAGTGGGCTTTCGTGCTTGTTTAATTACTTCCATACATTCTGATGGTAGATTTAAATAACCAAATCCTATTACTTCAGGAGCCAAATTGTTAGATTGAGATCATTGGGGTTTGGATGCCTGATTTGACCTTTGTTTTGTGTTAACAAATCTGGTCTGTTTGGAAGTGTGGAGTGAGGTACTACAGATAGGTCTAGTAGTATTGTGTACCAAGGCTGGCGTGCCCATGTTGGTGCTATGAGTATCATGTTGAGTGACTTTTGATGTAATTTGTTGACTAGAAATGGAAGGAGTGGGAGAGGGGGGGAAGCGTAAGCAAATATCCCTGACCAATTGATCCATAGAGCATTGCCCTTGGATATGGGATGTGGGTGTCTGGATGCAAAGTTTTGGCATTTTGCGTTTTCTCTTGTTGCGAACAGATCTATGTCTTGTGTTCCCCACTTTTGAAAGTACCTTTGAAGTACTTGGAAATGAATCTCCCATTCGTGTGTCTGTTGGTGATTTCTGCTGAGGAGATCTGCCAACTGATTGTCTGTCCCTGGAATGTATTGTGCTATTAAATTAATTTGATTGTGAATTGCCCATTTCCAAATTGTTTGGGCTAGAAGGGAGGGCTGAGATTAATGTGTCCCTCCCTGTTTGTTGAGATAATACTGGGTTGTCATGTTGTCTGTTTTTATGAGAACATTCTTCTGTTTGAGAAGAGGTTGAAATGCTTTTAGGGCAAGGAACACAGCTAATAATTCTAAGTGATTTATGTGTAGCTGTTTCTGTTTGACATCCCATTGCCCTTGAATGGTCTGATTGTTTAGGTGAGCTCCCCAACCGTTCATTGATGCATCTGTTGTCATTATGGTCTGAGGTATAGGGTCTTGAAACGACCACCCCTTCATTAAATTGCGGCGATTCTACCTTTGAAGGGACATATGTGTTTGGCGGTCCATGAACACTAGATCTTGAAGGTGACCGTGTGCTTGTAACCATTGTTGTGCAAGGCACTGTTGTAAGGCCCTCATGTTTAATCTTGCATGTGGGACTATTGCTATGCAAGATGCCATCATTCCTAGAATTTCCATGAAAATCTTAGAGTGTATTGTTGATTTGGCTGTATGACTGGTATTACATTTTGGAAAAGCTTGTATCCTTTGTATATTTGGATACTCTAGAGCTAGCTGAGTATTTAGGATACCACCTAGGTACGGTTGTACTTGTGCTGGTCGAAGGTGTGACTTTTGGTAGTTTAGAGAGCACCCAAGTGTGTGCAGCATTTCTATCACAAAACGGGTGTGTTTTTGGCATTGTGTAAGATTGTTTGATTTTTATTAGCCAATTGTCTAGATATGGAAAGACATGGATGTGTTGTCTTCTTAAGTAAGCCGCTACTACTGCTAGACACTTTGTGAACACTCTTGGAGCTGTTGTTATGCCAAATGGCAACACCTTGAACTGGTAGTATTTTCCTACATACACACATACATGTAGTAGTAGTCTGGCAACGGAGTTTTGAATATGTTGTAATTTTTTCACAATAGATAGAGATGATCCATGGTAGAGGCCATTGGCATAATCCAGTTTGGATAGTTCAAGAGAGACAGTAGCCTGCACCTTGTGTGGAAATCCAAGGGGGGGGGATGCGTCGCAGAGTCTTCAAGGTGATGAAGCTTGTTTGTGTTAATTTGTCCACTTGGGCATTCATAGTTAACTTCCTTGGATAATTGAGGAGGTGGTCCGAGATCGTCAGGCTAGGCGCACCGCGGGTCATATTTTTTCCAGTCACCACATATGAGTATTTCTATTTTGGAGGCATTTAGTTTGAGATGACCCCAAGTCATCCACTGATCAGCAGCTAAGGCAACTGAAGATTTGTGAGTTTTCTACTACTTTGAAGCATAATTCACAAGAAGGCACTCCTCTCAAAGGTCAGCAATCACACACAGTGCACTTTGATTGACTGGTTGTGCAATGGAGATGACCATGACAGCTGTATTATTCCTTATGCAGACTATATTCACTGTTTACCAGTGACATAACACCAATGATGGGACTTGCAGCAGAATCTAATGAGAGTCCCCTATCGCATGGATATTAATCAGCTTTGGGCTGAATAAGGGCTACCTGAAGGACTGCCCACCCGCTCCCACATCTCAGGGACTCCAGGGGCCTATGATAAGCTCTTGCGGTTCCCAGGTGGATATTGATTTATCGCCATGGTTATGGCCTCCAGTACTGCGATATACCAGAAAATACTTCTATCCTGGTCAAGACATCACTGTAGTGAGCGGTTGGCCACATTCCATCCACCGGCAAAGCCTATGTTGAAACGAATGACGCCACATAGCCTTTTGTACCCCGCTTCCTGGCAGTGCCCGGCCACTGAGGCACACGCCCACCACGGAGGCTGCGGAAGGTAGGTGAGGCAGCTGTTGCTATGGATTTCTTTGCCACAAAATACATTGCCTCCCATTACTTGGCGGTGACACACTATATTGCCGTCTCACAGGAATGTCACTCCAGGCATGGCCAGCAGACCCATGCCGCTCCCAGCATCTCGCCAACGCCACGTAGGCCATAATCTCTGGTAAATCCTAGTCAACTGCAGAAGCCCATGCCCCCTCCCTGCGTGGGAAGATTCCCAGTAATAAGCATGTAGGAGCAGCGGCATTCCTTCCCACAGGTATTTCTGAAACAGAGGGCCCTACAAAGACCAACCGAGCCAGGGTGCCTTTCTTCCCACAAAGAGGCCTTGATCGCTAACGACAGAGAAGAAGGAAGGGAGGGAGGTGCGCGCAGCTCACCCTTGCAAACCCCAATGGCTGTTCCGGTCACTCTAATTGTATGTGTCGCCGCTCGCTGTTTGTCGGTTTGTAAACAAGCTTCGAGGCAGGGACCCGAGCGCCAACCTGTGAGCAAGTATACATGCTATTGCCTTCTAGAACATCCAGACGCACAGGTTAGTTTCATGTTCCCCACCTGTGTCCCAAAGACGGTCAAGTAAACTCAGAGGGAAGCACGTTTTCATGGGTTCAATGCAGTATTAATTATCAGCCCTTATGAAAAAAAAATATTAATTAACGGAGCCGGTACTGTGTATGATCGTTTCTTTTAATTCCGTTTTAGTACCTCCCCTTCTGCTCTTTCTGTATAAGTGAACATTGTCAATTAAGTCATCCTCTGCCTCTTAGTAGGTGTAAAACTGTGGTCTCACCTCTATGTTTGTGGATTGTCTTTAGGTTTAGGTTTTTAGCATCTGGCCACTCTTTATTGCAGCATGCAGAACTCACTAGGAGATCTTCTAGGGAGAGTTACTACACTGTGGAATCACTCAGCATTACTATATGAAATATATAACGAAATATGGAAACCTTCACAAAAAGAAGCTGCCGCCCGGTTAAGGCAAATAGATCAGGAAAACATACAGAAAGCTCCAGCCATTGTAGATAATGGTATGAACACTTTATCCAACTGTATTTATACTCTAAATAACATTGTTTCATCTGCAATTGACATCATATAAAATGACATATCATTTTTACAACATGGACAGAGTCAGCTTAGGTCCATTATGCAGTTAGGTTGGAAGTTACAAATTCTGAAAAGTGGTTGCCTGCCCTGGCAACACGTCAGCTCCAGGGAATTGTTTACCTCATTTAATCTGACGCAACAGCAACAAATAATGGCTAAGAAAGAGGCAACATATATTTTGTTAAACATAGAAAAGTTGCCTTTCACTGTGGAGGAAATACCATCTACTATTTGGTTCATACACGGGGTAATTAATCTGCCCATTTCCCCACTTCAATTCACCTTGTGTTTGAAGCACATTCCTGTAGACAGATTTGAAAGGCGAAGCAATAGTTGCAACCATGAGGTGTGGGAGCTATTGTTTACGTACAAATGTTTTAGTGGCATGATGGAGGTCTTTCTTAGTGGAAGCAAATGTGAGACTTCAGTAAGTCATTCAATTATTTGTAAACAGTTGTCCTTGCATGGGGCATGTATCTGAAGGGGGTCACTGTCCCTTTGATTCGTCCAGCATTCCAGGTGCTCTTGAATGAGAGTTATGTGATGCTGAATAAAATCAGCTGTTGTGGAATGTGATCCGGAATTGCCTATGTAGTTTCGATCTCCCAGGCTGTCACAAATTGTGGAAATGTGCTCCTCCCCCCCAAACGAGAGATAAAAATAGCATTAATTTGGCCTCATATTGCTACTTCAAATGTAAGTTTTGACAAGCTGAGGAGACTAAAGGCTCTTTTATTTCAAAAACAGGTGGCGCTTACATCTGCCCACGAGACCTATGCTCTCTAAGTGGCAAGGTCATCCGCTGAGTTACCGTTTCTTTTAAATACAAACTTTCCAAAAAGTGTACTCATAGGCCGCATTGTTAACACATCTAACACTGCTGGGATTGTAGACTTTTTTAAAGCTGTTGGTTCTGGTTTTGTCAGCACCTTCTTTTCTATATTTGGCATAATACATTCAGCCATACACACTACTTTTTTGAGTAACTTTGAGGGATTTCCTGTTACTTTGGCGTTAATTGGCAGCATTTTGCTGTTGCTTCTTTTTATTCACAATATCTGCCCCATCTCAACGAGAAGGATTGATGGAGCTTCCACTAGTCCAACTCTGTCGTGACCACATCATGCAGTATTTTGGAGCACCACTCCTGGAAGAACTGGAGTCCAACTGGTCTTTGTCATCCAGACTGGTTCAGAATTGCATGCAGCCCGTCATTTGATATTAGTGGTGCTCATTTGAACATGCAACGGAAGCGTGTCTTACCATGCAGCGCATACCTTCTTTGGATGCTGGTCTTTTTGTGCTTGATGAGGGCTCATTACCAGACATGCACAGAGATTGCAATTACTACGGGAAGCTTCCTATGAGCCACCCTTTGTGGATCAAGTGGCTCTTGATGCAACAACGTCTGGCACTGTATGGGAAACTGCCGCCTCGGCCGGAGCTATGTCTGAGGCAATGGATCATGAGTGCTCCCTCGCTCTCCGTGTCAAGGAACTGATTACTTTACCATCTGTTGAAGTGGGGTCTTTCTTGGAGTCCATAACAATTGATGATATTGGCAATTTTTATAAAAGATCATGATTATTGTTGATTTGCTGACATTTGGCCTTAACTGATGTTCAAGATTTAGAAATTCTAAATTGACCATTTGAATCTGGCTCAGATTTGGCCTGTTTTGCTTGTTGACATGGGCATTTTATCTCATTCAATATATTTCAGCTTGCTTTTAGTGATCAATGTAGGAAAGGTGATTTTAGTATCAGGTTTTAGTATAGACCTCCGCTCCGTTGAACCGACAATGGGGAGGGTGTTGTGAGGTTATTTTACCTTTTATACTGGGCCTGAGGCCTGTGCCGTCTCACCTAGCTATATTTCACTTTTATTCCTTTTATTATTTTAGCAAAGCTTCATTTTAATGGAGATTTTTTTCATGCTTTTATCAGTTGCCCTTCCACAGAATGTGTTATTCATTTCTTTGCATGACATTTTCATCCTGTGCTCAACCCAGGGCTGTACACGATGTTTACCGGGTATCATCGGTCCAAAGAATACACTGTCTACCAAACACAGAAAATGTTGTGTTTTCATGTCAGTGCAGTTCTTAGAATAACAGATATGTTATTATAAAACATCACACTACCCACACCAGGGTAGAGGCGACATTCCAGCCAGCTTGCCGTCTCATGCTGCACATCATCACAGTTTCTGCAGAAACCTTTTGGTTCCACTTCGTCTATGTGGGAGGGCCCCCAGCAAACTAGCAAACCTCTTCTTTACCTCTGAACGCGGGATAGGGGTTGGGCTTCCTACCCGGGACCAGAAGGGTGAAATAGGGCTACGCTGCTATTTGCTCATATGCAGGAACTTAGTAGTGTAGGTAGGGATATTAGGGACACTATTGTGACTATATAGTTGGATTCTTCGTTTGTTTCACTTTCCTGGTCACTGCTGTGATAATGCTATTTCATTATCCTCATAATCGCAATTCATGCTTTTTTGCGTAGAACGTAGTTGCTTCAGTTAAATATATATTGAACCAAGATCCTGCTTCCGTTTATCTTTGCATGAATGAGACTTATGTAACTGAGAGAAAGGGGTACGATCTGTTTCACCTCAACTTCCCTGATGAGTATGAGTGTCATGCGATAGGTTGTCACAAATCACTTGTACCTTTGGCATTAGTTAGGCGCTGCTAGCTAGCCGGAAGGGTTAGGCTGACAGCTGTCACATGGTGTGGGATTAGACTCAGTCCTCCATACTTTTCTGGTGCTGCTGCCGCCCAAAATCCAGCAGTCTAGTTACCATAATGGGAGTCTACAACAACTTAGTGCCCTTCTGGGAACCCAACCTTTAATTCTCTCTACCTCCTCATAGGCATGAAGTGGAGCAAAGAATGGCAGAAGGTTGATAGCCTGCCTGACATTAAATGGAGTGGCCACTTTCATAAGAAAGGAAGCTTCCGTCTTCATAAGGTGGTTTGACAGAAAGAGTCTGCAGCTTGCCCAAATGCTCAGCCAATATTACAGTGATGAGAAAGACAGTATTCATTGGCAGTAGTCCTAATGGTCTACTGTGTAGCAGCTCCGAAGGGGTGCATATCACAAAAGTAAGAACTAAGTTCAAGTCCCCTTGCTGCATCACAAAGAATTTTGATGGAAATACATAATGCAAACCTTTCAAAAATGTCACCACAACAGGTAATTTAAATAAAGAAAGTAAAAAAGCTGAAAGAGCCAACGAATACCCTTTAACTGCCTCCAAAGCAAGTCAGAGCTTTGCTAGGGACAAAACAAACAACAGAACTTGGAACAGCTTGGCTTGTAAGGGGTTAATGCATTGGGTGCTGCAGCAAGCCCCTAATCTGTTGGACATTATGGCTGGGTCTTGCTGTCCAGCAAGCTCTCAGTTGTTCACCACCTGCATTACCCAGTGATATAGTTTTGTCTGGCTGTGCTATTTCTCCATCATAAGGCCCTCTCCTGAGAGTGGAGAGTGCAATCCTTGAGGGTCCCCCATCCCAGATGAGTGATCTTATCACTGCGTTAAACCACAAAAGAAACTGTCTAGGACTTTCTGAGGAGTGTTTTGTAGAAGATATAGGAATTTCGGCAGGGTGATCATTTTGTACATTGCTGCTATCCCTATCACTGACAGTGACAACCGTTTCCAATGGAGGACATCACCCATGTATTCTAAAAGGATCCATCCTAGGATATAATCAATAAAGTCTTTGGGGTCCTCAGTAATGAAGATACCTAGTTACTTAAATCCCTTCCAGGCACATTTTAGGGGCTCTGTCCAGTCTGTCAAGGGCTCCCATGCAGAAAGTGGGTATGCTATTTATTTCTGCCATCTAGTGAAAATCCTCAATATTTCCAAAACTCTGAGGATAAACTGCATGGGGTCCACAAGAAAGAGAAGGACATTGTCTGCATAAAGGAAGATGATGGCTTCCCATCACCGGTCCTAACTAACACCTCAAAGAAGGGCAAACCTTCACAACATACTCTGCCAGATGATCCATTGCCAGCACTATTAAAAGGGGTAGAGTGGACACCAATGTCTTATGCCACAGCCCAGTCTGAAGTCTTGTGACAGTGTACCATTTACCCCCATTCGGGCTAGTAGGAGGGCATATAGTAATTGAATCCACCCTCAAAACTCTGGGCTAGAACCCATGCTCTGAAAAACCACCATTAAGTATGGTCATTCAAGAAAGTTGAAGGTCTTTCAGCACCTATGGCCAATATCACGACAAGATAACCATTTTCGGGGGGGCATGATCCCATATAGGTGTAGAAGGTTATATCGAGTGGATCTGTGTGGCATGGAACAAACTGATCTAGCACTATCAGTTCTTCGATGACCTGCAGTAGTCGGTTAGCTAGTATGATTGCAATATTAAGCAGTGAAATAAATGTGTCTATATAAGATGTGCCCATTTTATGAGTAAGGACGATGGTGCCATCCAAATGTCACATACACTGTTGTGCTAGATAATGCACTCCTTTTGCCCAGAATAAAAAGTGTGTTTGAACTTATTTGAAAGTTCCTCGTGTGCATAAGGGTATCACCCTCTGACCCTGGGCGTAACTAAAACTTGCAAAATAGCACTGCCACCACCGTGGGAGCAGTGAACACTCTGCAGTACTGGAAGCCTCCTCCTGAGGCTTATAACATACTTCCCACTTGTTGACTCAAAATTTCTTTAGATTAAATCAGTTGTACTCCATCAGTGTCGATCGGCTGATTCTAATTTTATTATCCAACAGAAAACATCAATCATCTTCATGTATATCCAAATGAGATTTACTCGGGAAGATCGTTATCGTGTGTATCTGTACATATTTAATAATCCCAATGCATTTTGGGCTGTTGCCCTTCCTCAGGGGATGAGTAATCCTCCTGTTCAACAGTGTGCTCTCGGCTATCCATTCCCGACGTTTTGAGTCAACATGTGGGAATTATAAGCCTCAGGAGGAGGCTTCCAATAGTGTAGAGAGGGGACACTGCTCCCACGATGGTGGCAATGCTGTTTTACAAGGGCATTCAAATACCACACACCCTTCTTCGAATGTCACGCGTAAATCTGACATCTGCCTGGTCATCTGCATACATTTGGAGGAGGCATCCGCTAAGCCAGAGATTGTATGTAGTCTCTTTCCCATTGGGTCAGCTGCATTTCTAAATACTTTACAGTTAGGAGTTTGTCTTTCCGTTTGCTGGCAGTTCTAGATTTTGTCTCCTAACGACAGTGTTATAGTCCTCCTAAACAGTCTCCCCCTGCTGATACCAATCATACATTCTCAGCTAGATAAGACAGTATCGCTTCCCGAGATGTCTTGAGGAGTCTGGTGCTCCGATTTTAAGATCCCATGGATCTTATCTCCACACACCCCTGTGTAGTCTCATCCCGGTGTGTAGCCTAGTGCACAGTTGGGCATGGTCGGAAATCCCTCTCTGTAGGAATCTTGTGTCACAAAGTCTGTTCCATATCTTGCACGAACTAGAAAGTAATCGAGCTGTGACACCCCGGGACAAGTGCGAGTGTTGTCTCTAACTGAGGTGTGCATTTCTCCTAATGGTTCTCAGACCCAGTGCTGTCTTAAAGTCCTGCAGTCTACTATCAGCCTTCCCTGCTGGCTGGTTCTCGTAACGCTATCCATGCATGGGTGCAGTCAAGCTAAGGTCCCTCCCGATGATCAACAGTGCATCTGGTGCCTGCAGGATTCAACTCCCGATCTGCCTAAGCCCGGGGGGAAAGTACCACGTCACTGCCAGTATTTTAATTCCGTTGTGGAACACCAGTATGTCCAAATTCCACCCTCTGGATCACTGCAGCCCCATGCAATGGCCAGCTTGACCAACTGACATACCAGGAATCCCACACCATGGGAGTGGAGCCTGAAGTAAATTCCGAATGCACCAGCACTATGTACTTAGCCCTCCCCAGGAAGTCACATTTTTACCAACTGGATAAGTTACTTGTAAGATCAGGTCCGGGACCTCTCGGTACAGAAATATGTTTATGGTTCTTCTTTTGATCTTGTGCTCCAGGATGTTAATATTCCATGTTATTATGGTGAGTCCTAAGAAACTAAGCAGACTGTTTCATGTCATAGTGGTATTGTGATTTCACCCCCTCTCTCCCTCTGTGTTTAATCTATCACATCAGCACGTAGGTATGCCTTGCAACATTTCAGCATGTCCACCCTTTCCCAACTCCACCCAACCACCTCATTCTGCAGGATCGGAACACCTCGCGGCCCCAATGCTTGAATGTCACCCACTTACCAAAACCATTACCTCACAAATTTAATGTAGCAACAACAATAATTACTACAGTTCCCACTTATTGGGGATATGGAGTTTGTGTACAAAACTGAAGTCTTACTGGTTCCTGCGTCTGGCAAGATTTGCTAAGTTCATGTAGAGTCCTCATGTAGAGTTCATGTAGTGCGCTTCTCTAGCTGTGTGTTCCTGTGTGGGTGCGCTGTCATCTCTGTCCAGTTGAATCAACACCACCTGTGGCGAGGCACTAGGGCCTCCACTTCTACCACATGCAGCAAAGATCTCTGCACTCAAAGGTTCCGATAGTCCACTGGGAGCCAGCCATACCCAACCTCAGCAGGTGTGTTGAAGGACCATGATTTTTCTTCCTGACAGGATTTTGAGTTTTGCTGAGAGATCAGCACTTGGTGTGGACTTATTGTGTGTAGTGGGGGAATATTGTCACTGTGTGGTTCTCAACCATTATGGCACCATAGTTTATAGCCACCCGCAATATTGTTTCTCAAACCCTATGGCTGAAGATCTGGCAAACATAGGTCTAGGTCGTGCTCCTGGTTTCGGTGAGGGACCAGGGACACTGTAAACTCTCGCCACTAAAATATGATGTTAGATTTATCCCCGGGTGACCAACTCTCTTGAGGAGGCTTTCCACAAACCGTTCCACATCTCTTTCTTCCACCTTTTACAAAAGGCCCACATGGTTGTATCTCAACCTACTCTCGCGTCGTCAGGCCTGGCAAGCAAGCAGCATGTAGTCTCCATAAGAGAACGACCTCTGAATTTAGATGTTTGATGGTCTTGGAGTGTTCCTTCAGCATGTGCTATGGGCTTCCCACTGTGGCTGACATTTCTTGGAATTTTGCAAGCATAAGGTTGATATCCAGGGCCACTGTGTCTATGTTTTGCTCTAGTGCAGTTCCAGAGACCCATATTGTATGTACCAGTTCCTACGGGGATGGGCCTAGGTCTGCGGGGGCGTCACAGCATATCTGATCCCATATCATCTTAATTGTGTCTTGCATTATGGAAGGTAATTTTCTTCAGCCTGGTGGCTGCCGATTTGAGAGTTTATCTCGGGCCATTTTATCCCTCAGATGTCTGAATTAGGAGGGGGCGGCTAGGCTGGTGTTTCAAGTGGAAGGCTTGTGGAATTTGTGGTCTCACCGTCTGGGGTGGTCACATGAATTTCGGCCCACAGGCCCCCACGTAGTCTCACTCATGAAGGGGGCGTCAGCCGGCACCAGGATTGGGCCCTCACGATGCAGAACTGGCCTTTATTAATCTCAACACCTCCCCCAGATGTCCCTAGTGCTGGGAAGGATGCATGCATGGGGTTACGTGTACTGCATCCATTTTAGGACATTCCTCACTCCTCATCCCTACTTCTCATCCTTACTTCTCATCCATCATCCCTACTTCTCATCCATCATACATCATCCCTACTTCTCATCCATCATCCCTTCTTCTCCTCTATCATCTCTACTTCTCAACCATTATCCCTACTTCTCGTCCATCATACATCATCCCTACTTTTCATCCATCATTCCTATTTTTTTCCATCATTCCTACTTCCCATCTCTGCTTCCCATCCATCATCCCTGCTTCTCATCCATCATCCCTACTTCTCATCCATAATCCCTGTTTCTCATCCATCATACATCATCCCTACTTCTCATCCATCAGCCCTGCTTCTCTTCCGTCATCCCTGCTTCTCTTCCATCATCCCTACTTCTCACCAATCATCCCTGCTTCTCATCCATCATCCCTGCTTCTCTTCCATCATCCCTACTTCTCATCCATCACAAATCATCCCTGCTTCTCATCCATCATCCTTATTTCTTATTCCTGCATCTCATCCATACTTATCTTCCATCATTCCTACTTCTCATCCCTAATCCCTGCTTCTCATCCCTACTTCTCATCCATTTTACATCATTCTTAGTCCTCATGCCTCAGCCATCAACCCTACTCCTCATCCATCATCCCTACTCCTCAATCCTCATCCCTCAGTCATACCAACACATTTTCAGTTTTGTGAAACACACCTCACAAGCACTGCTGGAACTCTTGGGACTCTGGAAAAGACAGGGTCATGGCAAGTTTACTTGTCAGCAGCAGAGCGTCAATTCAGTGCACCATCTTCCTTTGGTGCGGAGCCACATCTCTCCAGCAGGTGGCACCCTTGATTCCAGTAAAACGGTGGAGAAGAGACTGACAGATGGTCAGTTGTATGGAAGGATCTTACCTGAATACAACAGTAGAAAGTACAAGATGGAACTTTAAAAATATATTGAAATATGAAACTCCATTTCCTAATTTTGGAAGTAACTGAAAATAATTTAATACACATGCACTATCATTACATGTTAGGCTGTACTGCCTATGTTTGACATTAGTCGCACTGATAGACAAATATTTTTCTATGAGTCCCTTCCTACTCCTTCCTGTCTTCAAAGTCAATTGTCCAACTGAAAGGAAACAGATTTTTTATATAAATGTGAGAAAGCATAAAGCAGAAAGACGCCTTTTTAAAAAAAAAAAAAAAAAAACACCCTGGACAGTTCAGAATTGGGAACAACTCAAAATTAGGGGTAAAACTAGTTGAGAAATGATACTCACTCTCATCGGTCTCCTTCGTAGCAAGGAGATTTTGAGTAAAATTATGGAGATAAAACCCAATGAGATTCTTGTGAGCCCGGTGGGACTTATATTACCCACGGGCCTCATTCTGTTTATCATTTATTAACATAATAAATACATTCTCATTTGACCAAGCCCTACAAGTATCCCCTGCGTCCCACAAGCCTAAACATTTTAATCCCTTTTTCTTTAAAAAAAAAACATATTTTAAGGTTTTTCCTCAAAGCACAGTAATACAGAGAACAATGAAAACCAATGACACATAACCAGCGGATCGATTTATAGCATACAAAAAAGTAATATCATGGCCTTTCATATGCCTTTTGCTTTTTTGGTTGCATCAAAACACACAGGCACACATACACACACTCACACTCACACATACACACACACATTCTCACACACACGTCAGGGAGAAAAACAGGGGGAAAACAGTTTTAACTTTTTGGAATTCTTTTTTTTTTTGCTGAGATTTCATTAAAAAAATTAAAAATTGATTTTTTTAAAATTTCACATCAAATTTTACTGCACTCATTTTTTCTTGGTGTCCTTGACCGCCCCCTTGTTCGGAGGCTTAAGCGTATATTAAAGACATTCCTACCCTGCGTGATGAACATACCCCTCCAAAAAAGTAAAAAAATAATAAAATAAAGATAACTTTACAATCAAAAAGCAAGGGGAAGCGGCTTAAAAAGGCAAATTTGTCATGCTTCCTGGGCCAGGGATATATGCATCAAGTGAGACGCTTCTTTGTCTCATTGGATGGGTGAGCATCATGTTCTGTTGATTTGGAGGGCCCATAAGAGGCCCTTGGGGAGACATCATGTGTCCTGACTGGGAGTACATATCCGCAGACATGTTCCGCTGCTTGGAGTGCATCAGCATAAAGTTCTGCTGGGCCATCAAGCTTTGCTGGGGGGACATCATTCCCTGGTGCACCATGCCATGCTGTGGTGGCATGCCTGTCCGGCCCATCATGGGTATCTGTCCTGGGTGGCACATTGGCATATTGAGGGCACGCTGGGTCCCCTGCTGTCCTGGAAGGCCTATGCCAGGCCGTGCCGGCGGCTGCTCGGACATCATGTTCTGCAAGTTCATTAAGTGCAGGTTGGAAGGCTGCGATTTGGACGTCTGTCCACCACCCTTGGGGAAGTACTGCAAAGTGCTGCTGGGCTTCTCGGAGGGGATAATCCGAGACAGGTCGAACTCTGGGATCCCCGTTGGGGTGGGCCGAATAACCTCGCTGAGGTCAGCATCGTTCAAGACTGAGGAGACCCCTGGGTGCAAGGAAGAGTAGGACTCCGGCATCCGCTGAGGGTGGCCCTTGGAGATTCGATGCTGCTGAGGCGGGGGCTGCTGCGGGGGCATGTCCTCAGGAGGCATCGAGAGGCCAGGAGGGTAGTGTTGCTGTAATCCAGGTCCCCCGCCTCCACCGCCTGGGGCCATGGGCATGCCAGGCACCGGCGAGGACATAGAACCGTGTGGATGCTGCATTCGTGGGAAGACCAGATGACCGGAGGGCATCATACCTCCCCCGCCGTTGGGGCCCCCGGGGCAGCAAGGCTGGCCCATATGTTCTTGCTGCCCAGGCCCAATCATCAGTGTGTTTTGAGAAGAGCCTCCCGGGCCTGGTCCCGAGGGATGCATCGGAATGTTGGAGCCCATGGGGTTCGGCGATGACATCATTGGAGCCGGTGGCTCGTGCGACAGAGGTTGCTGTCCGCCCATGCCCATGTGCAGGGGGCTGTGTGACGAGGCGGGTCCCACAGAATTCAAGTGCAATTGGTTATTGGCATTGCCCATCCCTGCAGAGAAAAAAAAAAACAATATTTGATTCTGAATGTCACAATTTGTAGGCACATTAGTAAAAAGGGGTGTTTAGTAAGGAGCGTTCTCCCCACAGCAGAAGACGTTCTCACTCCCCTCACTGGTGCCTCTGCTGAAATTCTATCAGAAGATGATCAGCCTTTGCGACATGCTCAACATTTCTGGTATGGGTAGAGTAGGGTCAGTCATGCCTGGCTACGCGTTATACTCTTCCTCAGCTAAAACACCAAGCACGACAAATTCAGTAAGACCTGTGACTTGAATAGGCCCAGCAAGCTCCCTGTCTTTTAGAGGTGCCTGAGATGGGAAAGAAGGACAATAGTAAATATACCAGTCCCTCGCTAGAGAGCGCTGCAGGACCAATTATTTTTCATGCATGAACTTCAGTGCTTAGAGGTAGTCGTTTAACATCACTGATAGTTTTATGCGACTCCAAACAGCAAATTTTTCCAACAAAGGAAACAATCACACATGAGCAGTGCTTAATTTGTGCTTGTTGTTTCCGGTGCTGAGCACCGGCACTTATTTTGGAGGGCCGGGGCTTATTCTTCTGCCTCAAGCATTTGCTGCGAGCAAAAGACACATATGGGAAAGACGGATGAAAGGAAAAACGAAAAGGCGTCACAAAGAGAGAAAGTAGAAAGCTGCAAGAGTGAGCTGAAGGGGCAGGGGGTGGCAGTAAATGGATTTAAGAGACCTGAGATGGCTTCAGGATTACGCTGCCTCAGTGTTCCGTGTTCTTAGATTTAGTTGCAGTAGGCGCGTGTTTGAGGGCGGCTTTGGGAACCGGCACCTTTTTATTTAAAAATTAAGCACTGCACGTGAGGCTTTAAAAACACTTGTGCTAATCGGAATTGTCGCGTTTTTATTGTCACTGCTTCACTCCATCAGCTTTTTCGGAACAAAATAATAATTGTACTCAATGCCTGTATCACTTGTGATACTGTAAGCTCTGATTGACGTGTGCCTGCAGGGACATTTTCTCACATGTATGTCAATATGACCGGTGCTACTGTAAATTCTGAAGAGATCTTCACCTCGTCCGCTATGTAAATGATGCGTTAAACTCTGCGAGAAGCTGCGTCTCATCCCAGTGCCTGTCTAATGTGTGTTATTGTAAGCTGCAGAGGGAGCACCGCTCCCCCATGCACTCTATGGGACTGATTCACAAAAATAAACTTACACCTTAGTCTAAGTTTAGTTTTTTTTGCAATTCACAAAGCAATTTTCCGAGCAGCATCTTTAGAAGTGCGGAGTCTCCGTCCTCGTGGTGGAAAATCCGCAGATAAGAAGATATGCAGTCATAAACCTACTGCTCGTAAAAAATGTCTTTGTGAATTGCAAAAAAGTAAGTTTATGCGAAAATGTAAATTTACCTTTCTGAATCAGGACCTATATCTTCATGTAAACTCCGTAGGGAACTACCGAATGGACCCCGCTCACCCGAGTGGTTTATATTACTGTAACTGCACAGAGCTCCAGCTCACTCCTGTGTGTTTGTGTAACTGTAATCTTCACACAGGGTCCCAGCTCACCCCTGTTGTTTCACCTGTGTTGCTGTAAAGTCTGCACACAGTCCCAGCTCACGCCTGGGCGACCTGTGTTGCTGTAATCTCCGCAATGGGTCCCAGCTCACGCCTGTGTTGCAGTGAGTCCTGCATATAGTTCTCTCTCGCATAGTGCGTCTTTACGCCTTCACCAATAACTGTGGACTAGGACTCCCCAGGACTGTAATGAAATACCACTGATGCAGCTAAGATAGATTGCTCGCACATCCCTGGAAGCAGCAGGCTATCATTATAGCCTCAGCTAGCTGACAAACTCAGCCTCTCTGAAGGGAGCACCCATACATATATTGTAGAACATGTCCTGCAGCATCAACACCACCTGCCTCACAATGGCTGCAGACTCTACATTCTGAGACAAGGCACAGCACTGCTTTTCCAATACAAACACAGCCAAATACAAGGGGGTCTCATCCACAGCAACAGCACTCCAGGCCCCATCACGCTCTACCTCTGCCCAAAACAAGGCACACGACCAGACAAATACGGCAAGGAGCAGTATAGCATCACTTGCAGGAATTGTGTCCCACAGGCAACAATCTATGCAGACTCCACACACCAACACAAGACAGAATACACCCTCGGCTACATAAACACAACAAAGAGCAAGGCAGCGTCATGTCTGCCCGCACCATTATCTCTGAAGGCACTCTACACACCAAAACAAGATACACAACACACGACCCCCAGTAACGCAGGAAGGATGCCGTGGACCCAGGTGCAAACAAGGGCAATGCCCCCTTGGACTTCTGTTTGGCAATAAAGCACAGGAATTATTAGGATTCCATGGGCCCTGCGGGTTCTGGTCCCTGGAACCACTGCACCTGCAGCACAAATGATAGCTACACTGCTGACGTCCCCGACAAACACACAAAAGAACAGGGCAGGGACGCCTCCAACATGAGCACAATGTGAACTATTACCAAAGCAGACGCTACACATCAACACAAGACTAAACACATCTCCTTCTATGCAAACACACGAAAGAACAATTTAAAGCCAACCACTTCTTCTGCAAAATAGTCTACATATGAACACAACCACAAAAAAAAACTCTTCCTTACATAAACAGCTATGAGCAATGTAGTCAGCCACAGCATCAGCACGGTATATATCACTGCCCCTGTAGCCAGTGTACATTTCAGCACAAGCAAAAAAAAAACCTAAAAACTACTACAACAATGAGCATTGTAGAGTCAACCACAGCATCAGCACTGTGTGTACCATTGCCACAGTAGCCAGTCTACATATCAGCACAAGGGCACAAATATCATTCTTATACAACAATTAACAATTCATAGTAAGCCACAGCATCAGCATATGTACAATGCCACTGCAGCCAGTTCACCAGTCAGCACAACCACAACAAAGCTCATTCTGATACAAACAACCCAAATACAATCCACAGCATCAGCACAACGAAGACCATCAACTCTGCAGAACCTCCACACTTGAACACAAAACAAAAACATGTTCCCTAAACAAACCCAGCAATTAACAGTACAGGCACTTCGGCAGCACCAGCTCTAGGTACACAGTCACTCCTGTTAACCCTCCGCATGCCAACCCACTTCTATGCATACACCACAAAGAAACAAATACAGTAGTAACCTTCACAAACTCACATGCACACAACACACCCACACAAACAAGACACACAACTGAAGAGCCAGCATTGTGGCATGATAATCACCAAGAAACCGAGCACACAACAAATACCATTCAAAGTAAGGAAGCATACACTTTACAGACATGGACACATCAAACTTCAACTGCACGCATAAAGCAGGCCGCCAAACACACACCAGTCACTAAGAAATGGAAATGACCAACTCCAAAAACAGTAAAAGAAAATGAAGACAATATCCAGAGATGCGATTTAGGAATATATCCACTCAGAAGGTGATTTGAGAAGCGCTCTTCTGCTCATCATGCGATCAATATTCTCAGCAACACTGTGTAAATCCCAATTCCTTCAGGTGCCCCCTTGCACACCTTCACCCACAATGTGACTAAATCCACCACGGCAACCGTTATCACATCTTGGTTGAAATAGAGACACGCAGAAATGTAACATACTCAAAACATTCAACCATAATTACAACACACCATTTCATAACCAACACAATGTTGCGGGCGTCTTCACAATCGAATACCAATCTTAAATATGTGCTTGAAAGCCATAAAAATTTAGGTTTTGCATTGTTCCCCTAAAATGTTGCTTTAGTGACAGAGGGGGTCATTACGACCCTGGCGGCCGGCGGTATGTTGGTGGTAACACTGCAAACAGGCTGGCGGTGTTCCGCCAGCAATTATGACCGTGGCGGAATTGCCACGGCCATACCGCAGGCCCCTCCACTTTCCCACCAAGATTCCGCCTGGCGGTCATAATCCCCAGGGCAGCGGTGCTGGGTCCCCGACCACCGGCCTGTCCATGGCGGTACACACCGCCATGGGAAGGCCGGCGGTAAGGGGACTTGGGGTGCCCCTGGGGGCCCCTGCACTGCCCATGCACTTGGCATGGGCAGCGCAGGGGCCCCCAGGCATAGCCTTGTCGCGCATTTTACTGTCCGAATTTCGGGCAGTGAAATGCGCGACGGGTGCTACTGCACCCGCTGCACATCAGCATTGCCGCCGGCTCTAATACGAGCCGGCAGCAATGTTGATGTGACATTTCCGCTGGGCCAGCGGACGGTAACACTGTTACCGTCCGCTGGCCCAGCGGAAATGTAATAATAGGGAGACAGAAATACCACCGGCAATGGCAGTATTCTGTCTCCCGCGGCCTCGGCGGTCTTTTGAAAAGACCGCCGAGGTCGTAATGACCCCCAGAACCTCTAGTAGGATTTTTTTCAGGGTTCCAGGAGGAGAGTGACCAGCTTACACACTGAGCCTTTCTTAAAGGAACACACGCGCACACACACACACTACATAGCATAACCCACGGCATTAGCACCATATGCTTCGGAATCTATGTCGACTCTACACACCAACAGTACACACCTTCCCCTGTACAAACGCAGCAAAGAACTAGGCAGCATCATCCACAACATGAGCACTTCCTGCACTGTCACCTCTGCAGACATTCCTCCCACCAACACAAAACAAAGCACAATGACCCCAAACAAGCTAAGCAAATGACAAGGCAGCTTCTTCTGCGGCATCAACACAATGTGCACAATGACCTCTGCAGATAGCCCAGACACTACATAAGAACCGCCGTCTCCTATACAATGGATTCTACACATGTACAGTGTGGAATGCCACCGCGTGATACATTTTTGTTTCGCTCAGGTGCCCTCTACCTTGCATGTTCCCTGGGGGAAGCATGGGCCGATCAGGGAGGAGTTCGTCGTCTGACGTTGCGATGGTCTTGATTGCATTGTGGTAGAGCGGCGTTGAGCTGGGCATGGCGTACTTGGACATCTGTGACATCATCAGAGTCAGAGGATTCTGGGAAGGCGTGGGTTCTGCAAAGGATCAAGGAAAGGCTGTTAAGGCAGAGTGTAAAAACTGTGCAGCCCTTTAGTGTGACAAGGAAGGTGCAGGTGTGCCCTTGGATGTCACAGCACCCCCAATGACAGCCTGGGCATACTCCATTGGGAGCAGTAACCCAGTGGCCCCGTAGGAGGCAGGCCACGCCCCACTTTGGAGACAGTACATCACACCACTACTGTGAGCTAGAGCACTCGTCGACATGCCATCCTCGCCAAAGTGGAAATCATCCCTCCTGCCCTCTTACTGGGATCAAGATAACCCAACAGCGAGACATTTCATAAACGGGGTCGCTGGGTTTGGGCATAAGGGAAGTCATTCAGAGAAGACTTTCAGATTCTCAATGCCATTAGAAAACCCCTAAGCATCTCCCTATTTTACGTCTTAAAACACTTCACCCACCAAGGTCACACTGCCATAGAATCAAATCTAACCTACTCACAAAACAAGACACGAGGGCGCAAGAACCATGCCTAATGGGGTCCACACCCGTATAAACCTTTACACTGGATGATGTGCTTTGATAAAACTGTGGTTGAATCCCCTGCTGCCTCTCAAGAATACAGGCGAATATTCAAGTTCCTACTATTTAATCAGTCTATAATTGCGACAAGTGTGTCAAACTTTCAAGATTTGGAACACGCTCTTTGTGCTTTCTGCAGGGAGTGATCTGCTTGGAATATTACACTACTACTACAGGGAGTGCAGAATTATTAGGCAAGTTGTATTTTTGAGGATTAATTTTATTATTGAACAACAACCATGTTCTCAATGAACCCAAAAAACTCATTAATATCAAAACTGAATATTTTTGGAAGTAGTTTTTAGTTTGTTTTTAGTTTTAGCTATGTTAGGGGGATATCTGTGTGTGCAGGTGACTATCACTGTGCATAATTATTAGGCAACTTAACAAAAAAAAATATATACCCATTTCAATTATTTATCATTACCAGTGAAACCAATATAACATCTCAACATTCACAAATATACATTTCTGACATTCAAAAACAAAACAAAAACAAATCAGTGACCAATATAGCCACCTTTCTTTGCAAGGACACTCAAAAGCCTGCCATCCATGGATTATGTCAGTGTTTTGATCTGTTCACCATCAACATTGCGTGCAGCAGCAACCACAGCCTCCCAGACACTGTTCAGAGAGGTGTACTGTTTTCCCTCCTTGTAAATCTCACATTTGATGATGGACCACAGGTTCTCAATGGGGTTCAGATCAGTTGAACAAGGAGGCCATGTCATTAGATTTCCTTCTTTTATACCCTTTCTTGCCAGCCACGCTGTGGAGTACTTGGACGCGTGTGATGGAGCATTGTCCTGCATGAAAATCATGTTTTTCTTGAAGGATGCAGACTTCTTCCTGTACCACTGCTTGAAGAAGGTGTCTTCCAGGAACTGGCAGTAGGACTGGAAGTTGAGCTTGACTCCATCCTCAACCCGAAAAGGCCCCACAAGCTCATCTTTGATGATACCAGCCCAAACCAGTACTCCACCTCCACCTTGCTGGCGTCTGAGTAGGACTGGAGCTCTCTGCCCTTACCAATCCAGCCACGGGCCCATCCATCTGGCCCATCAAGACTCACTCTCATTTCATCAGTCCATAAAACCTTAGAAAAATCAGTCTTGAGATATTTTTTGGCCCAGTCTTGACGTTTCAGCTTGTGTGTCTTGTTCAGTGGTGATCGTCTTTCAGCCTTTCTTACCTTGGCCATGTCTCTGAGTATTGCACACCTTGTGCTTTTGGGCACTCCAGTGATGTTGCAGCTCTGAAATATGGCCAAACTGGTGGCAAGTGGCATCGTGGCAGCTGCACGCTTGACTTTTCTCAGTTCATGGGCAGTTATTTTGCGCCTTGGTTTTTCCACACGCTTCTTGCGACCCTGTTGACTATTTTGAATGAAACGCTTGATTGTTCGATGATCACGCTTCAGAAGCTTTGCAATTTTAAGAGTGCTGCATCCCTCTGCAAGATATCTCACTATTTTTGACTTTTCTGAGCCTGTCAAGGCCTTCTTTTGACCCATTTTGCCAAAGGAAAGGAAGTTGCCTAATAATTATGCACACCTGATAGGGGGTGTTGATGTCATTAGACCACACCCCTTCTCATTACAGAGATGCACATCACCTAATATGCTTAATTGGTAGTAGGCTTTCGAGCCTATACAGCTTGGAGTAAGACAACATGCATAAAGAGGATGATGTGGTCAAAATACTCATTTGCCTAATAATTCTGCACTCCCTGTAATGACGGCCATTTCAAAATCCTTTCCTTGGCTTTGTAGTTCCACATTATTGTAGACTGAAACAACAAAAAATGACAGGCATAGGAGATCTGAACCTTCACAGAGGAGCAGCCTGGCCAGGGCAAAACACTACTCACGTTTTATTTCACGCTTTCTCACATTTTTGGAGAATATCCACATTTTTGGAGCATGAATGTGTTATTTAACCGCAAGCTTTACTCTCCACTGCCTCTTACATAGATTTAAAATGTTTTGAAAAATATCCTCTGTGGGGAGACAGCTGGAAGGTGTGTAATCTGACCAAATTATGGGGGTGATTCTGACCCCGGCGGTACAAGACCGCCGGGGCCAGGGTCGGCGGGAGCACCGCCGACAGGCCGGCGGTGCCCTGCAGGGCATTCTGACCGCGGCGGTTCAGCCGCGGTCAGAAGAGGCAAACCGGCGGTCTCCCGCCGGTTTACCGCTGCCCTAAGAATCCCCCATGGCGGCGCAGCAAGATTCTGACACCCCCTACCGCCATCCTGTTCCTGGCGGTTCGCCCGCCAGGAAAAGGATGGCGGTAGGGGGTGCCGCGGGGCCCCTGGGGGCCCCTGCCGTGCCCATGCCAATGGGATGGGCACGGCAGGGGCCCCCGTAAGAGGGCCCCGCAAAGTATTTCAGTGTCTGCTAAGCAGACACTGAAATACGCGACGGGTGCAAACTGCACCCGTCGCACCCCTGCAACTACGCCGGCTCAATTCTGAGCCGGCGTCCTCGTTGCAGGGGCATTTCCTCTGGGCCGGCGGGTGCTCTTTTGGAGAGCGCCCGCCGGCCCAGAGGAAATGTCTAAATGGCCGCCGCGGTCATTTGACCGCGGTGCGGTCATTCAGCGGCGGTACCTTGGCGGACGGCCTCCGCCGTCCGCCAGGGTCAAAATCAGGCCCTATGTGATTTAAAATCTCAGGCCCTCATTATGACATTGGCGGCAAATGCCGCCTACTGCCACGGCGACTGCCGCCACATACTGTCCACGTGACTACCAGCCGCCAACTGCAATATGGCCTTAGGCAGAATTCTGCCAGAAGGCTGGCGGAGTTCCGTCGACGGTCATGGCGAAGGACGGAGTTAAGGGCCACGCCAGCAAAACACTGCCGACCGTATCATGACACATGATACGGCCTGGCAGTGTTCTGCTGGCAGCGCCACTTCCCGTCTCCTGCCGGAGGACCCCCTGCAAGCAGGTAAGTTGTGTTCTCCGACAGGAGAGGGGGGTGGGAGGTGTTGTGTGCATGTGTTGTGTGTGTGTGTGTGTGTGTGTGTCTGTTTTTGTATGCGTGCATGCAGGTGTGAGTCACATGGATGATTGAATGTGAGTGTACGTGTATGTTGTGTGTTGTGAATGCGTGTGTGAGACAATGTATGTTAGTGTGTGTTGCGGTGTGTGGGTATGTATGTGTGCATGCGTGGGTGGGCGTGTGTGTATGAGTGTATATGTGTGTGGGTGTGTAGATGTCAGGGCGGGATCGGGAGTGGGAGGGTGGGGGGAGGACTCTGGGGAGGTGGGTGGGAGAGAACCCTATCAGTGCCAGGGATGGAATTCCCTGGCACTGATAGTGCCTACCGCCATGGTTTTCGTGGCGGTAAGATTGTCACGAAAACCATGGCGGTAGGCGGGGTCATAATCCCGGGAGTGGGATTGTGACGGCCGCCTGGCTGGAGACCGAAGTCTCCAGCCCGGTGGCTGTTACCACCCTGGCGGACGGAGTGGTACATTGGCGGTTTGGCTTAAGCCAAACCGCCAATGTCATAATTTGGGGAAAGGTACAGCCAGCCTGTTGGCAGTACCTTTCCCCAAAATACTTCCGTCCGCCAGGGTCGTAATGACCCCCTCAGTGTCTTTATCCAGACTGCTTTGCATACCACTCAGAATTTTAAGTCTGGCCTAAGGATATCTTAAGTTGTTTTACCAGCCTCATGTAAGATATATAAACAAATACGAATAAACTTGGTCTCATAGCGAGTGACCCGTGGTTAAATACCTCTCGGGGTGTTGCTTCGGACAATAAGGAGTTTCCTGCAGTCTCTGGGCTCGGAACTAAAGGGTCTGCAAATTACAGGGCCAATACATTGTCAGCTGAACTATGGGAGCTGAGGACAGCTGCCCTGGCCCCACCCACCTGCATACTACAGCATTAGAGGGAGCATAAAAAGCTCGCCTCAGCTGAAACTAAGCCCTCCTGGAACCTCCCCCCAGCCCAGGTTAAAGAAAAGGCTCCTCCACAACTTTACCACCTGCTGCAACCTCAGGAGGTAAACGTGTGGATTAGGTGCAGTTATTTACCCATTAAGGGGGAAAACATATGGAATTGGGCCTACTATTCATGGGCCTGTATATTATTCCCCAAAATGGGACAAGTAACTTGTAACCCCCAATACATGATCCCAGCACTTATATCTGAGGAACTCTTAATGAGGCCACAGATGATATGGTGGGGTGGATTGGACTGGGGTGGGTGGATTGGAGTGAGGTGGGAGTGGGTGGATTTTAGTGGGGTGGGGTGGATTGTAGCAGGGAGGATTGGGTTGGGGTGAGGTGGATTCGAGTGGGCTAGGCTGGACCGATTGGATTGGAGTGCAGTGTGCTGAAGTGGGGTGGGGTGTATTAGATTGGGGTAGAGTGGGTGGAATGGAGTATAGTGTGGTGGATTGGAATGGGGTTGAGAGGACTGCAATGGGGCAGAGTGGATTTGGGTCGGATGGAATGGAGGGGGTCGACTGGATTGCAGTGGGGTTGATTGGAGTGTGGTGAATTGGAGTAGGCTGGATTGAATTGAGGTGAGGTGGACTGGATTGGTGAGGGGTGAACTGGATTAGAGTGTGGTGGGCTGGAATGTGGTGGACTGGAGTGGGGTGGATCAGACTGCGGTGGATGAGACAGGGTGGATCAGATTGCAGTGAGGTGGACTGGACTGAGGTGGATTGGAATGATGAGGTCGATTAGAATGAGTGGGGTGGATTGGATTGAGGTGGGGTGGATTTGATTGAGTGAGGTGGGGTGGATTGGGGTACGGTGGATTGGATAGGGGTGGGTGGATTGGGGTGGGGTCGACTGGAGTGGGGTAGGGTAGACTGGGGTGGGGTGGATTGGAGAGGAGTGGATTGTTATGGAATGGCCTAGAGTAGGGTGGATTGAATTGGAGTGAGTTGAAATAGATTGGAGTGAGGTGGATTGGAGTGAGGCAGATTGGTGAGAGGATGTGGCATAACACCCTGAGCCGCCGACTTTGGAGGTGGGGAACCAGGTTCGAGGCTCGGCTTCAGGCATATTTAGAGTACGGCTACTGTACTCCATTCCGCTAGATCAGTGGAGGGATTAAAGGATGATGTCCTGGTGGATAGGACCCTGCCATATTTAGAGAACTTTAGCAGGCAGGTGGAGATCGCTGTGCCACTACAGAGCCATATTGAAGGCACTATTGGTTATATTGAAGGCACTGAAACCCTGAGTGTCTACTATGTTTAATGCCTGGTTCAGAAACGTTATTGTTCTTCAAAAGCAAGTGTGTTTGTAATTGAAAAAGAAAACATACATGTCCATGCCATGCTAGGAATTTTCTCCCGGCGTGTGTTTGGAAGAGTTGAGGGGACATATCTTTGCTTTTCTATTTGGGACCACTCCTTTGTAGTTCAGGACAGGAAAAAATAACTTTTGTTCTAAATAGGGCAGACATTCTGAGGTACTTTGACCTGCTGCCCAGATTATGTCGGACGGTCAGTCAACAGTGTTTGAGGGTTATTTTTTGGCAGATGAGATATCTGCCACATTTTTGATGAAGTACCCCTTACTTTAAACTCTAAATGATGGCCTAACATGGGACCAAACTGTGCAAAAACAACGGAACTTCGGGTGCTGACAAAAAGACCACTCAAAATTGTTAAATAAATGTAGGGTGAAGATGGAGGCGGCTTCTCCAGAATTGTTATTGAGGATATATTCAGAATTCATACCGTACTTGCTGCAGCTAACTAAATTTTCGAGTTTTTTCTACACTGCTGCTATACCTTTGATATGGAGTTCAGTGGACTGTCACGTAGAAACTACTAACATGGCAGACAAACAGAGTGGGTTTTGCAGTTACGATTGTATCTGGTAGAATTAGGATAAGGTATTCATCAGTCCTAAAAATGTTAGGCAGAACAGTAATGATTTGATACCATGATGATCACGTTGGAGTTCCAGATGTCGTGCATGGTAATCTCCTGTTCAGCACCAGGACAGTCTACAGTAAGGTGCAGCTATTCCAAACGGTGGCATGAAAGGCTGGAGTGTTACTGATTGGAGAGGATGATAGTGAAGCTTCTATCCACTGCAGGAAATACCATGTGGGGTGGACTTATTTAAAACCGAATTTGTAATATCATGTTGTCTATTTCCGCTTTCATTTTCTTTATTGCCCCTTAGTTCTCGTTCACAGCTTGATTCACTTGTCACCTTCTACTAAAATGCTGTGGCAGTCCTGTGCAAATTAGCCAAAAATAAGCACTGGCTTCATTGGGTATCTCATCCGAAAAAGGTCAAAGATCCACCACCAGTGAAGCTCATTATTACATATGAGGATATATCTAGGTAACTTGCCCTTACAATTCAACATCCCTGAAAATGTTTAAAATGTCTAAGATTCCCTTATCCTTCACGCCAGCTCGGTCTGGGTGTCCACTTCTTGCACAAATTCTGAGCCCTCAAAATTGAAACGGATGACAGCAAAAATTGCCTTGGCCGCAAAACATTATCTGAGGTAGAAACACCAGTTAATGGCAAAAATACCTTGACATCAGAAGATGCCTCACTCCCCATATCTGCTATGGCTTGGAAGCAAAATTACACTTCGATTGTAATCGTTGCTTACACTTGAAGAGGATTCTGCCAATGGCAGTGAGAAGGAAGCAATGCAGGAGTTGGGCCTTGACTCTACAACTCCTCCAAGTGCCAGCATTTAGGACTAGCGTTTCACACACAAAAGTTTTCGGGGGGGCTGAATGGAGCTGGCCAAACATAGGTGGCTTTGTGCCCAGACACAAACAATAAATTCCAAAGAAGGATGAGTTGCACAATGAGATTATAACAAAAAATTTACAAAATATTGTATTCAAACACTGTATTTAAAAAGACAAAATAACCTTTGATAATAGAGAACTAACACGATTTATCCAAAGATAGTTCCCTCGTGGACTCAGAGTAGAAAGTGTTGTTATGGGCATTTGTCTTTCTATATGACGACATCTTCAAAATATCTAGGCGCCAGATGTCTATCCTGATTAAGCCAGCGCGATTTATTTGCAAACCATAGAAGTGAACAAATCCCACTGACTACTTTTTTTTTTTAAAAACATTTTCTGCGTCTGAGAAAACAGTGATTCACAGTGGTCCATCGGTCTGTGTGGAATGTGGAAATGGCAAAAATGACACAAACAGCATGAAATGTTGAATTAGCAAAACTACACTAGGTAAAACGATTCAGAAAAAAAGTGAAAAACGTGTTCCATGAGCAAAATTTCTCTTTTGATGGATTTCACATATTTCGTCAGAAATGTTGCCTCTCACTTCGTATCATGATGACACCTATCAATATAGACAGTGGTTCTTCAATAATAAGCACAATTATCATCATCATGAAACTGCAAGTTAGTGTCAGAGAGGCTGCAAGGAAGCCTTCGGCCTGACACAGGTATACAATCACTAACTTATGCTCACCTTCTCAAGGCATTATGTCTAATACAATTGTTGTCAAACAACAACAAAAAGGAGGGGCACGTGTGGGAGGTTTGGAGAACAAACTCCTGGTCCTGTGGATATTACTCCCAATAGTAATCAAAATCAAAAAGATATACACAGTTCCAAAAAGGTATAGCTGATTCTGCTTCAATTATCATCCCACGAATCATGCGCTGTAAACGTGGGGTGGGATCAATCGATATATGTTTGTAGTAGGCGTCATCGCTGAGCAGTTTGAGGCATTCTTGTCTATAGTTTGTTGTGTTAAGAACCACAATCGCACCTCCTTTATCTGTGGGTTTAATGGTGATGATCAAATTGTGGGATAAGGAGTGGATCGCTGCCCGTTCCAGTTTAGAGATATTCTGAAATGGATGGAGAGGTTCCAGGAGTTGAACTTCATGATGCACCGCCTTCTCAAAGGTAAGTACTTCTATAGGGACCGAAGTGGGGGGAGGCATGAAGGTAGAGGGGTTTCTTAGATTAGTGTCACCTCTCAGATCTGATAGAGGACGGTCTTTAAAAAAAAGTGTAACCGGATCTTCCTGTCATTTCACAGTTTAGCCGGAACTGATCTTCCTTGGGGGTTGGCACAAAGCCTAATCCCTTTTATAGAACTGCCGTCTCTGATGGAGTAAGAGAAAAACTAGAAAGATTGACAACTAGGGTTTCTTTTGTGTTGTCACACTGCGGCTCCTGGTGACCATTTGGGGTTCCTCCTGTGCCCAGTGAACGTTTCTGCCTCTTCTTCTGTTTCTGCCTCTGCCCCGGCCTCTTCCTAAAAAAGGATTGAAATTGTACTGTGGCTGTGGTTGAAAAAAGGGTATAGGGATTTGTTGCCAAGGCGGAACCTGTTGGTATGGGAATGGAGGATTGAAATGCGTAGGGGGAACATAACGGTTCTGACTTGTTCTCTGTCCCTCGTCGCTACTCCAATCGTCTGAACTAGAGCTGTAGTGAGATGCCCGGTGGGGTTGTTCGAGAAGGAACAATGCTGGGTTTACCGACTGAAGACCCACCTCCCTGGACTTAACAATGAGATTCCTTGGACTAATTTTATCCATAGATAGCTATACCCACCTTTGACATACGGACCTCCTTCGGGGCCACTTTCCCTGTTTTATGTCATGCAATTCGACAATACTGTGGTCCTTGCAATTTCTACGCTCTGACTTGGCCCCTTCTCATGCATGATAATATTATTGTATCCTAATTTCATTTTAGAAATGAATACAATTTCCTTTCTGACTGAATACCAAAATTGTAGTAGTCCTTCTTCAAATAATACTTCCTCCATTCAGGGAACATTTCCCTGTATATATAGTTATGGCTACCACTTTGTCCTTTGTTTGTGTCTATCAACACGTTTTAGTTGTAGTCCTCTTTATGTTTTCATTGTACGCAGTGCCCTTTATAAGGCTCCACCTCCAGATAACCCTTCACTGTTCCGGGAGCATTCAGAGCTATGTAGGTGTATCGTCTAATGTGGGACCCTTGAGAGTAAGTGCTATCCGTATGTATCTGTGAGCTTGTACTTTCTTTTGCATGCCGTTATTGCTATTTGCACTCGGCTAAACGGGAGAAATCCCTTGCGCGCTTTTTAATAAATAACGCTTCATGATACCGGTTAAGCGTAATACGCACCGGCAAACGGTTAAGGTGGGATCTCCTTTAGTGTTTACTTGCCATCATCCGCATTTGGATAATGTTGTAGTGCGGGATTTTCAACGCGCATTAGGAAGTTGTTCTGGGGTACCACTATTGTGAATTGCACACCGGAGATCGGCGTGTTCCCCTCTCTACCTATTTTCCACCGCAGTAGCTAACGGCTTAGCGGGGGTGTGCCTTCACCTAGCTATGAGTCTCAACCCGATATCTAGTGATGCCCTTTCATGTAGAAGCCTTGCGATTTGTTTCTTTTGAGTTCTATCTTTGTCATTATGTTTAATCCCGTTCCAGCATTACATCAGTACAACTTTCAAAGAATCAGGATTACCACGACAATATGGCGTGTGTGTATGCTTATGGCAGTTTCAAGTTCTGACATATCCCTGCCCGTCTGGTATTTTTATCTCATGGCATCTATATGTTGGATTTAGATAACTTCTTTGATATAACATTGTGACATGACGTTTTATGCACATTACTGACATTTATCTGTCGGTCATTTTTAAATTATGGTATTCTTTTTCTATGTATATTTAGACCTTAGTGGACCACTCAAGCTTGATGTTTTCCCCGATGGGGCCCATCCTTTAGTATATGGAGGGTAAGCATTGTGGCATATCTGCCTTGTTGTTTTCTTTGTCACAAACTTTTTTGGCACATGTCACCGAAGGGAGTTTTCACAAGTTTGTGGCTTTAAAACTGCAGACACTGTGAACACACTGGATGTTTGATACAAAAAATTATTTTGATGATTGTTGCTTTCTCCTATATTTCAGGTTCCTGTTAATCAGATATTCCCTACTATGGGTCTCTAATTGCTTAAGGATTAGGTAGGTGTCATGGTCCTGATGAATCGCACTAGATCATTTTTGACTAATCAGCGAGAAACATGTTGACCAATCATTTGAAGTAACACAGGGGACCCTGTGTCTACTAACACTATACTCCCAATTGAGAGATTTAGTGATTATTATTTACAATTTTTGTTTTGCTGGGGAGTTTAGACATTGTTTTATTGTCTCCCCCCTTGTTGTTTTTAATCATGTCAGAGGTTTAACATCCTAATAAATTGCGTTCTACCTCTAGTCATTTTTAACTGCCTTCTATACCAATCCTAGATTAGTGTTTTTGACCGGCTGTCCATCATTTGCAAAAGATCTCTGGCAAAGAGCCCCCCCGCGGGGCCCGTCAGGTATTGCAGTGCCGGCCTGACGAGGAGCATAGCCCTATGATGAAGCATGTCACCGGATGGCGAGTGAGGGCTTTTACTTCAAACTAATTGGATTTCCAGCAACCTAAATAGAATTTTGAGAGAAATTCCTTTTTGGAACTGTGTATATCTTTTTGATTTTAATACAATTGTTGCACACAATTTCATGATTACTCTGAAGAACAATATTGAAAATGTCTTCCGACTGCAGAAGGCAATTTCTTAACAGTTTAATTCCACTGTTCTCTTTATCTCAGAGCCCTGAACGACATGATGACAAAGTTGTTTAATGTATCCAAGATTTACCTGTCTGATAAAGTGGATTTAGTAGCCTTCAATCTCTATAATGGAAAACGTGGGTTACCTTCTAGACCGAAAAGACATTTCTCTGCCCACAAAGCAGTCTGCCTGCCTTTTAGGGAAATAAGCATACTATTGTACTATGTTTGGGTTGCCCATTTCTTGACCCAGGCACATATATGGATTTATATTTCTTGCAGGTAAATAAACATTTGCAGAACTAAGGGCCTGATTTAGATACTGGCAGACAAGTTACTCCGTCACAACAGTGACAGATATCCTGTCCACCGAAATCTAAATCCCATTGGATATGATGGGATTTTTTACTTTGGCGGACGGGATATCGGTCACCATTGTGAGGAAGTAACTTGTCCGCCAATATCCAAATCAGGCCCTAAGTTTTTTTGGGAGAGGGGAGTCAGATGGTTTTTCGGATGCACTTGTTACCTGTAACCGTCTTCCACAATAGTACATTTGCGCTAATACTGCAACCTTGACCCTTCAATTTTGCACAGAGGGGTATCTGATTTTCTCATCAAAAAATCAATTTCTCTGCCTCTAGTCTTTCATTGTCTGCAATTACCAGCTAAAAGCTTTTTATGCACATTGGATTCAAGAAGAGCTATTACCTATTACGTTGACAGAAATTAAGCTATTAAGGCTGCAAGATGTATGTTATTTGGCTTTGGATCCGGTATATGATGCAAGAGTGAATCAAACACGTGTGTGTTCAGATGGGCATAAGCATGCATAGGATTTTGTTGCCATTGCCGGAAAATTCAAAAGCTCCTTTTCTATGAGAAAAGACTTTGCTATCCCTACCGGGAAATATTAAATAATATAAAAATGTGCCACGTGGTGTCCTGTGCATACTTTTGCAAAGCACCTTTACTAGGTTTCTAATGCTCACCAGTACGTGGGCTAAGCATACGGTATATCAATATCAAGCTTGCCTTCATGTATGGCTCCACTTGTTACTCTACGCTGAAATCTAACCATATCCAATCTGTTCAAGATGTTACTTATCTGCAATGCAACACAAGGTGTGTAGCTTGATATTTGTTATAGACTTGCAAGTAGGCATCGACTTCCCTTCAAGAGAAGGCAGAAGTGAGAATCTGTGCTTGTGTAATGTTGAAAAAGATGCCTCTACTAAAGTGGCTGGATTGGGAAGCACTGTGGGATACCCACGGATGCCTCACAGACTGGATAACGAAAATAACCCCTCCGCTGATAACCACGGATTTAAAAAAAAGGTTTAAAACATTTTCACATCATTCTATTAGATCTAAAAATGATACAAAGCATTTTGTCATTAACAGAGACCAAACCTCAAACTCAGGGTTACAGGTAAGTTACTTTGGTTTTGTGAATGAAAAGAGAGAAAACACAAAAATGTAAGGCAGGTTGGAGCGAAGAGAGCACCTTTTGTCAGTGGAGGAAAAGCAGGAGTATGTTTTTGGGTGGGAGGGGGTTTAGAACTGATTTATTCTGTAGGAAAACACATGATCTGCAAAATAGTTCTGTGTAAGAATGTTCCTCTTGGCAAGCATAACCCAGCAAAAAATATCTCACCAGGAAACAAAATAAATCTCAGCCATTTGTGAAGCAATTAAAGAAAGCAAGCAACATTTTCCAGGGACAATAGTGCATTGTGCGCATGTGCACATTACATTCTTCATTCCACATTATATCCTTCATTCATTGGCACACCACGGGTGATGAACCATACAGCTGTGCACGAAAATTAAGATCTTACTCAGGTGCACAATGAGGGTAGCTTGAAGGCAGTGGCAGACTTACAGTGGGGAGTTGGAGACCCCCACAGTCTTTCTCACTGGGTCTTCAGTAGCTCTCTTTTACGATGTGTCACCTCTGTCACCTCAACTGCTCTTCACCTGTACGCCCATCATCATCCTGCCAACTAACTCAAGCACAACTGTCCTGACTACTGACATAGGAGCCATGTATTACAATGGGATTCCAGTTCTTGATCACTGTGATTAGAGTTAAATATAATACAGTCAGCTTTCAGTTAAGTGAAGATCTTTCAATAAATACATGTCCTAATACAGAAATAAGACCTGAATACCTTGAGACACTATCTTGTGCTACTGAAAATGCCATGCCAATCACATAACCCGAGTAGTGCCACACCCTATCCTACAGTGTGAGGCTATATATACACCCCAGAATCATACAATTGAGACATGTAATTTTATATTCTATAGTCTGAGAAGTGCTATCAGTGGCGGCACCTCCGTTTGGGCGGAGGAGCAACGCCCCCGCCAGCAGTGACAGCTGCAAAACCTTTACCAGAAAACGATCATAAACAAAGTTTATGATCGTTTTCTGGTAAAGAGGGTGGGGCCACAGGGTGAAGAGCAGCGAGGGGGAGTGCCAAACACACATGCGCAGTAGGCTCTCTCAATCATAAACAAAGTTTATGATCGTTTTCTGGTAAAGGGGGCGGGGCCACAGGGTGAAGAGCAGCGAGGGGGAGTGCCAAACACACATGCGCAGTAGGCTCTCTCAAGCCCGGCAACAAAGTTGCGGGGCTTGAGAGAGCCTTCACAGGCTCCCAGTCTGCCTGGGAGCGCCCTCGCTGGGTGCTCCCAGCTAATCCTGACGCTGCTCTGAGCAGGGTCAAGACTGGCCGCAGGGCAGGCTGGGAGCCTGTTCCTGTAGCAACGACGAGGAACAGAGGAGCGGCGAGGAAAGGTAAGTGTTTTTTTTTTTATTAAATAAAATTAAATAAATGTTTATTCCCTTCCCGCCCATGCGCCGCCCCGCCCCTTCGGCACCGCTCAAGCCGAGGAGTGCTATTCCATGTCCTAAAATCTGAGACGTGTTATGTCATAAGCTATAGTCTGACAAGTGCTACTCCTTATCCTACAAACTTAGAAGTGTCATGCTCTATACAAGTTTGAGAAGTGCTAGACAATGTCCTATCACCGAGATGTCCCATGCTCTACTGGAGTCAGAGAATGCGCTACTCCTTATCCTACAATCGGAGACATGACATGCCCTACCCGAGAATGAAAAGTGCCACCCCATGACCTCGAACCTGAGATGTGCCATGTGATATCCTATAGTCTGAGAAGTGCCAGGCCAAATACTTTACTGTGAGAAGTGAACGGCCATACCTCCACTCTGAGAAAGGTAGTGTCGTTTCTAAGAGGGTAATAACGGTGGGTTTTGAGAGCATTGGTACAAGATGAGAAGGGATTTGACGAGACTGCAATTCCTGAGCACGGAACCAATGCCACTTATGCCATGACGTTTTTGCCTTCTTGTCTATAAGTTGTATAAATAAACCTTTGTGACAAATCATACCCTAAAAATCGGGTATTTTAAAATTGTGTTTGTAACTCTTCTGTCTGCCTAAAGAGGGGTGTTGGCCTGTTTAGGGACAGCAATAAGCTGTTCTTCTGGTTCTTCCTAACATGCGGAAATACTATATTCTGCATTCCTGTATGCTAAAAATATGTGCACTTTGCTTCTCCTTGGATGGGTATATATTTGAAAAGTCTCAGCTATGGTGAAACGAGGATGACACACTATAACTGCATGCTAGGTGGCTTCAGAGCACTTGGTGGGTGGGTTTCTATTATCTTCAGACGTGAGTCTGGCAAAAAGGTAATTTGTACTCTTTCCGGGTGGACGTGTGGGGTGGTGCCTCATCAACAGCTGTACTGGAGAGTAAGGGTCTCATTTACACTTTGGTAGACAGGCCACCATCTGCCAGGGGGTTGAGGTAATAACCTCCACTACACTGGTGAACTACTTACTACCCGCCATTCTTGGACAGCTCCGCTTGCCTGGCAGACTTATCTATCCTCTGAATGCATTACAAATCTGGTGAGCGGCTGTCATGTTTCATTTGGCCAATCAGTATATATTTTTTGTTTTGCAAAAAAAAGGAAAAGCCTCGTAAAACAGGAGCATGTTTTGTATCACAAAAACTAATCGCCAGCCTGGGAGTTTTCTCTCGGGGTGTGTTTGCCATTTGGTATTTTTTCTGTTCGAGGCTCACAGGCTTTTCTTAACAGTCTGTAAAAGTGCATCAGTCCCTCTGCTTTAAATAGGACGAGCGATCCGAAGTGCTTAGACTGACGTCTCAAACTCTGCTGTGCCATTAGTCTAAGGGTTCTACCAACAGAGCTGGCCAGGTCTCTGTTGGTAGAAACATGATGGTCCGTCCAACTCTAAATAGAACGTCAGACCATGCGTTTGGTTGACAAGGTGCTGCACCATGTTTGGGGCTGAGTACAATAGCCCCTAGACGCTAAGTAGGTACCTATGTCTATCTTGTTAACATCTGGAATTAAGTCGTGGAGACTCCGAAGGGACGTTTGCCAACAGTGGCCGAACTGCAATTTTTCAGAGACAGATACTTTCGAGAAACCACAGATCTCAAGCTTCAATATTTATAAGCCAAAAGCTTCAGATAATGCCATAAACTGGAGGTAGAGCAAATTTACACATGCTTGTGTTGGCCAACAACAGACACCTCTCAGAGATGCAAAGACACTAGTTGTGTTCAGGACGGGTTTTCTTTGGCTCCCAGATTGTCACTTATAATATCACTGCTGTCAGTCAGTGATTTGGTTTGGAATCATTAAAGCTAAGAGTGTTCCTTCTCTAGCAAGTATCTGCATCCACAGAACTCAACCTTACTGTCCGACCAAGAAGTGAAATCATTCTGTGAAGGGCAGCTGAACACAGATAATATTAGGGAAGACTTTCAACGCCTTATGAGCAAGAACAAAATGTTTCTTGGTAGCCCCATATACAAAACAACAGCCATGTTATTAAACAAGTGTGTACCCAGGTAGGGCCGCACTCAATTAATCCTGGGCATGTGAGTTGACAACTTCCAAAACTATCTAAAAAACACAATTGGATTCCTTCTCAATGCCAAGATTCCAAGCCCAGGGCACTCAACCTAGGTTTGGAAACACTCATAGTTAAGACAAACCCTAGAGGCATGAAAGACATTGCTACCACTGATCTTCCAAAGGCTGGTGAGATGTATGGTATGTTCAACACCAAACCCTGACTACTCTAATCTCTAGAGTGCCGTTAGAGAAGGTGAAGATATTGTCATACATGTGCAGACACTTTTGAGAGTTATATGAGTGTGAACCTCAGCTTAGTCCTCAAAACGAACGTGTTTCAAAAGGGATGTTCTGCAGTGGTTTTCCTCCTTCCAATCTAATCACTAACAGTGGGTTAGGTCAGGCAACACCTCCTCATGCTATAATAGTTGCACGTGGTGTTTATCAGTGGACCGCGCTACGGCCCAGTTCGTTAATTTTATATGTGGACCCGCTGAGACTCTTGAAGGAGGAGGGGGCTCCTGTACCATTAAAAGATCTCATTCCAAGATACTTAATAATATTCTCATTCTAAGTAACCTGCACACAAAAAAGTCCTTTCAAATGTATGCAAATGCCTCTGAAGTTTTTCAGGCTTAGTCCAAAAAAACATTCTTGTTAATCTATCTCATCGCCCTAAATTCTTACCAAGTCCAGCTGCTTGACTTGTGAAGTTAGCCTCATATTTGCATGTCCTCTCGAATAGAACACAGCAGAAACATCAGTTACTCGTCTTACTTTTCACTCCTTAAGAAAATGTAAGTTCTTTATACAACAAAAAAAGTGTTACTATCCGAACTGATTATGGGCGTGCCAATGTAATAGTCTCTCCTAAATCCCATTCAAAACTCGAACAAAAGTAATTTTACATTCTGCTTTCATGCCTGTTTCTGCAACTAAAAAGTTTGACCACATATCTCCAGTTCTAAGGATGCCCTCCGGCTCTCCGTTTCAGCTAGAACAAAATTCAAGCTGGTGTGCATCACCCCTGAAGTCCTGTGCCATCAACCACCGGAATATCTTTTTTAATCCCTCAAAATCTCTGGTATAAATAAAAACGTGAGAAACATAGTCTCGGACTGGAAACCAAAAAAAGCAAAACTCATAAAACTCTTACATAATAATTGTCGGGAGCAGTTCCCTATCTTTTTAATTCTCGCCTAGTCGACATCAGACGTTTAGATCATTTACTTCAATTTCACAAAAACACATGCTTAATATTTACATGGAATAGGTTTACTTTCCATCTCTAATACACTTTCCATTAACCTCTTTATGGCCTATTCCTCCATGCCTGTTAGAAGTCCTGTGACCCACCCTCGCTTATCTACCAAAGTTTCTTTCATAATATATTTGTGAGGCATTCATTTACCAGTGTCTGAAGGGTGATGCTTTGGTAAGTAAAATAGATCATTGCCTAAACATAGCACCTCCTGTTCACCAACAAACAGAAGCTGCAAACTGCTGAGTGAAGTGGGTGGTTGCCACCCCCTCCTACCAACCTGCTGATGACAGTGTCACAAAGAGAGAGAGAGAGTATGTGTCTGTGTGTGTGAGTGAGAGAGACAGAGGGGAGGAGAGAGAGAGAGACTGTTTAGTTTGAGACACACTTCAGTGAATACCTAGTTGCCAATGCAACTGAGGGTTTCCTTGTGAAAGGAAGCACTCAGTACAGTGCCCATAACGCGAATTATAAGTGTAGGGTCAGTGTACTATGGAAACTACATAAGAAAAGATTTTCCAAACATGGGGTGGCTTTAACAAGTCACACAAACCCGGGGAGCGAACAAGGCTTTATTGATTGTGGCACTCTCTGCTGCTGCACTGAATATAGGAGGCAAAGGTTTAGAGAAGGTTGTGGTCTACAACGAACCTGAAAAGGCATGTAAGGTAAGATGGGGCTCATCTAGAAAGTCAAGTAGGTTGCCTGTCCTTTAAAGTAGGAATACAAAAGTAGGGTTTGGAAATGCTTCCCCTCAGTCAACTCCTTTTCCTTCAGGGCAGTAGGTACTGTGTAGCACTTGTGCACCTTGGGGGCGAACAACTGATCTGTGGGAACCCCCTAAGAAAAAGTTCCCTACAAAACTACTTGAAGAATTTCGGAAACATAATTGTAGACTCCGGGAGGCCTTCACATTGCTGATCTAAAGTCAGGCCATGCCCCTGAACTAATTATTTCATTCTTACACAATGCTGCTGCTCTCTGTGCAGCTATCACACTCCTACATCCAACCCTCCTTTTCATTACAGACTGGTCCCCACCTCTTCGTAGCACAACATACTTTCAGTAAGCCCTCCAATAAGATGGTCAGGAACTCTCTGCAGCCAGACAGAATTGCTTTGTGAAAGGAGGGAAGGCATAGAGATAGTTTGGAAAAATGAATGTCCTTCAACACCACTTCTGGCCCAAGGACAGAGTAGCTGCAGAATAGAAAGATGGCCTGTTTCTGGACTATATTGTATATATCTAGTGATGTTGTTCCCTTTGAGACAGGAAGGGGAAAAGGATGGTTGATGAACGAGGGGTGAGAGTAGGGATTACGTTACTTACCCTGTAAACATCTGTTTGTGGCATGTAGTGCTGTAGATTCACAAGCTCTGCATACTTCTGCCATCTAGTGTTGGGTCTGGATGTGTACAAGTTGTTCTTCTGCTCAGAAGTCGTAGGAGTCACAAGGTAAAGTGACTCCTACTTTTGGTGATAATGCGCATGGGCATCAACTCCATTGTTAGATTGTTTTCCCATGGGTGAGAATGGAGTGTGAATATAGTGTTAGTAAGAGATGTCCATGTATATGAAGTGTAATAAAATACTGCAATGGCCGCGGGTGTCTGGGGAGGTGGGGGGGGGGGGGCACATGTGAATCTATAGCACTACATGCCACAAACAGATGATTACAGGGTAGTAACATAATTGGTTCGATGGCATGTGTGGCTGTAGATACACAGGCTCTGCGTAGACTATAAAGCAGCGCCATCCCAAAAGCGGTGGCTAACCCGTGGGTGTTGCAGCTGTCTGAAAAAGAGTACAAAGCACAGCTTGTCCGACATTTGCTTGCTGCCATCCGAAAACATCCACAAAGTAATGTTTAGCAAATGTGTGCAAATTTGACCATGTGGCTGGTTTGCAGATGTCAATAATTGGTATATTACCCAAAAAGCCCATAGTTGCACCTCCTTTATGAGAGGAGTGTGATCTAGGTGGTATGGGCAGAGTTCTTTTAGCTTAAGTATAGCATGTTTGGATACATCTGATTATACATCTTGATGTGACTGCTTTAGATATAGCCTTCCCTGTATGTGGAGGCGAGAAAGCCACAAAGAGTTGTTTAGACTTACAAAAGTCTTTAGTACTATCAATATAGTACATTAATGCTCTTTTAACATCTAAGCAGTGTAGAGCTCTTTTAGCAACTGAATCATGTTGAGGAAAGAAAACTGATAGCTCACCAATTGGTTCAGGTGAAAAGTGGAAACCACTTTTGGAAGAAATTTTGGTTTGGTACGAGGGACTACATTATCCTTATGTATCTAGAAAATGTTTCTTCTAAGGTTAATGCCTGAAGCTCACTCACACGTCTTAGTGAAGTGACTGCCACCAAAAATGCTACTTTCCACTAGAGAAACTGGATTGGGCATTTATGTAAAGGTTCAAATGGGGACCCCATAAGTCTGGTAAGTACAATATTAAGATTCCACATTGGTGCTGGGGGCAGCCTAGGTGGAACCACTCTCTTAAGACCTTCCATTAACGCTTAAATAACTGGAATTTTGAATAATGTTAAATGTTGTCTGTTTTTTAGATACGCTGCTCCTGCTGCCAAGTGCAGCCATATTGAGGTATATGCTAGCCAACAAGTTTGCAAGTGGAGCAAATAGCAAACAATATTTTGAATAGTTACATTAAATGGTTCAATTTGTTTGTTTTGACAATATATAACAAACCTTTTCCATTTAGCAGCGTAGCATGCTCTGGTTGTGGGTTTGCATGCTTCCTTAAGAATGGTCATACATTCTGGAGATAACTGTAAATACCCAAACTCTATAACCTCAGGAGCCAAATTGCATGGTTGAGTTCTTTAGGATTTCGGTGTCTGATTTCTCCATGGTTCTGAGTGAGAAGGTCCTGGCGTAGAGGAAGCTCCTCATGTGGAACTTCTGAAAGTTCGAGTAGTGTTATCAACCATGGTTGACATGCCCAAGTGGGAGCCACCAGAATGAGGGTGAGAGAGGATTGTCTGAGCTTTCTCACCACAAAGGGAAGGAGAGAGAGAGGTGGAAAAGTGTAAGCAAATATCCCTGACCAACTCATCCATAGAGCATTGCCCTTGGAGAGAAGGTGTGGGATGCTAGAGGCACAGTTTGGGCATTTTAAGTTTTCTGTTAAAAACAGATCTATGTGTAGAAACCGCCACTGATGGAAGACTTTTTGTAGGTCTTGAAGGTGGAGTTCCCGCTTGTGGACTTGCCGCATCCTGATGAGTAGGTCAGCAAGATCGTTGTCTGTCCCTGGGAGGTGTTCTGCTAACAACTGAATGTGATGGCGAATTGTCTGATTCCAGATTGTCTGAGCTAGTCGAGACAACAGCAGAAAGTGTGTCCCCCCTTTTCTGAAAAATACAACATGGATGTTGCACTGTCCATCCAGACTAGAACAGCCTTGCCTTGGAGATGAACCAGAAAAGCTTTGAGTGCTAGGTGAATGGCTTGAAGTTCCAAGTAATTTATGTGTGGAGCTTGATGTTTGGTGTCCCACAACCCTTGTATTGAGAGATTGTGAAGATGAGCACCCAAACCTGTAAAGGATCTGTCGGCTGTGGGAATGATCTGGGGAACAGGGTCTAGAAATGGCCACCCTTTTGTCAGATGTTTTGTGTTTCACCATTGTAGAAAATAATGCGTGCAGCTGTCTACCAACACTAGATTGTGTAACTGACCCTGTGCTTGAAACCATTCATTCGCCAAACACTCCTGCAGCCGACACTTGTAGTCATGCATATGGCACTATTGCAATACAAAATGCCATCATTCCTCGAATTCTCTGGACTGTTTGTACTGGAATACGTTGATTGGAGAGTACTTGATTCAGAGTTGTTATATTTTGAATTCTTATTGTATTGGGATAGGCTAATCCTAAGTGGGTGTTTAGAACAGCTCGTAGATAAGGCTGTACTTGAGATGGTTGTAGGTGTGATTTTTGTATGTTGATGGTAAACCCTAACTGCTGTAGGAGATGAATGGTTGTCTGTGTGTGCTGAAGGCAATGCTGAAGCAAACTGGATTTGATAAACCAATTGTCCAGATATGGGAAGACATGAATGCTTTGTCTGCTTAGATGCGCCACGACTACTGCGAGGCATTTTGTGAATACAAGAGGTGCAGTTGTTACTCCAAATGGGAGTACTTTGACCTGGTAATGTCTGCCTTGTATGACAAGTCTGAGATCTGTTCTGTGTGCTGGATGCATTGGGATATGGAAACAAGCATCCTTTAGATCTAGGGCAGACATGAAGTCTCCTTGTTGTAATAATGGTATTACATCTTGTAGCGTGACCATATAAAAATGTTCTGGTAGGATATATTGATTTGGTGGTCTAAGATCTAGAATTGGACAAAGGGACCCATCTTTTTTGGGAATAAAAAATTACAGAGAACACACTCCTGTTCCTTTCTGATAACTGGGAACTAACTTTATTGTACCTTTGTGAAGGAGAGCCTGTACTTCTTGAGGTAGTAATTGCAGATGTTTTAGAGAGAGTTTGTGCTTTCTGAGTGATATGTTTGGAGGTGTGGTTATGAGCTCCAGGCAATAACCATGTTGGATAATATCCAACACCCACTTGTTTGCTGCTATGTTTTGCCAGTTGGGGAAAATGTTGTAGACATCCCCGACAGGTGTTGTGTGATCGAGGGGAATGAGAAGAGAGCCACTGGTTTGAGGTGGAAGGGGTGGTACTAGTGGGGGCACCTCTTCCTCGACCTTTGGAATTGTTTCCCCTATATGCCCCTCTAAAAAAGACCTCTTGAAGGGGATGGTGAATGTTTTTTTGCCTGAATGAGGTACAGGATTCTGATGTTGCTTGCCTATTGCTTTGTTTGATGGTTGGTTTACAAAAGGAGCCTCGGTTTCCAGGAGTTTGTAGGGACCCATAGACTTTGCAACATCAGCATCTTTTTATTTTGCTCCACTTCTGGATTAAAAAGGTGTTCCTGATCAAAAGTGGAATTTAAAAGGGTTTGTTGAACTTCAGGTTTAAAACCTTATATATGCAACCATGCATGACTGAGCATTAACACACTAGTGTTTATTCCCCTGGCAGCTGTATCTGCTACATTAAGAGCACATTTAATAGAATTGTTAGAGATTAACTTGGTCTCCTGTACAAGTTGTTGTCCCTTCTTTTTTAAATTCTTCTGGGAGATGTTGAATAAGATCTTCCATCTCATCCCAGTGTGCTCTATTGTATCTTGCCAATAGTGCTTGTGTGTTGGCAAGTCTCCAGTGGTTGGCTATTTGAACCACCACCTTTTTGCCTGATGCATCAATAAACTTGGACTCTTTGTCTAGAGGAGGTGTATCCCCAAACGTTTGAGAATTAGCTCATTTATGAGCATTGGAAACTACTAGGGAATCTGGGGAAATTTGCCCCTTAATATAAACAGGATCTGATGGGGCTGGTTTATATTTTTTGTCAACCTTGGTGTAATTATTATAGTGCGAACAAGGTCTTTAAAAAGTTCACCCGCATGCTGCATCATCCCCTTCAACATGGGCAGATATTGAGATGCCCTAGTGATAGAAGAAAGGGTTTCAAATAAGAAATCATCTTCTATAGCGTCCTTATGTAATGGGCCTGGTGGTATGCAGCCGCCCTAGCTACTAACTCATTGACTGATGTGGTGTCATCTGGTGGAGATGGTTTTGCCAGATATAACCCTGGATCTGTGTCCCCTGGTGGGTCAATATCATGTGTCCCAAGGGTTTGATAGTGGCTGCTGTGTGTAATCATCCCTCCCCAGATCTTCTACATAGGAGTGTGGCAATCCTATGGAGTTTCCTCTATAATCTTCTGCATCCCAGTGTCAGTGGTGTAATGAAGAAGGTGGAGGAGTGGGTAGTAAAGGTGGAGGTATTGGACTGGTGGCAATGTCCTTTTTGTTTTTTTCTGTGGAGGTGGCTGGGTATCAATAGTCTCCTTAAATGCAGTTTGGGGCTTAGAATGAGAACATTTTGCAATGATCCAACCAGTATTTGGTTGAATATGTATAGTTTTCTGTTTCGGATTGAGCTTCTCCGCCATAGTCTGTAAAATAGGCTCCAGCGTCAAAACAGATGGTTTTGATCCGAATAGTGAAACTTTCCACGATGAAGAAGGTTCTAGTTTCAGTGTCGAAATGCTTGATGCCAATGTTTTTAGAACCGAAGACAGCCTAGGTTGGGTCGATGCTGAAACCTTTAAGACCAGTTTGTGGGTGGAGTCTTTAGGCTTGGCCTTCGGTGCCGAGCCGGAAGACAGAGAATCCTTGGCAATTATTCAGTGCCAACCATGGCTGATGGCAGTGGTGGCCTGGTAGCCTTGGTCTCTGTCAAAGCCGAATGCTTCTTTGCTATATAGGCCTTTGTACTCACTGCATGCTGCGCCCATGGTACCTGCTGTTTCTGCATGCCTTTCTCAGTCTCCGACTCAGATCCGGAGTCCAAAATGGATAAGGCCTCCTCTTCCACCACAGAAGCCTCATGGAATTTCTCCTGCGGCGCGATGCCTTGAAGCCCGAAGATGTCAAGTGTCTCCTCAAGTTCTTTTTGCTGCATTTCTTTCTGACACGCTTGAAGATCTCGCAGTGTTTTCTTCGACCAAAACGATCAAAAGGCCTCACAGTTCTCCTCGCTGTGATCTAGTGATAAGCAAAGGTTACACACCGAGTGTAGGTCTGTGCGTGGATATTTGGCGTGACACCTAGGACAAAAACGAAAAGGTGTTCGTTCTATCAGCACACATTTCTGTTTGATACCGAAGTGTGAGAAAAAAAGAGGCCCAATCGGGCTAGGCCCGAAGGCCAGGGGAAAAATTAGTTGACCCAACGAAGTGTGATTTGCATCCAGAGTTCGCAGTATATGAATTAAATGCGATCTAAGACAATACCAGAGTATGGAAGTCAAAGGTTGGTCTGAAGGGAGCCCAAAACAGTCTAGAACTGGAGCACAGAAGAACACATCTGAACCCGATGGTGGAAAGAAAACAATCTAACAATAGAGTTGATGCCCATGCGCAGTATCACCAAAAGGAGGGGTCACTTTACCTCGTGACTCTGACAACTTCGTAAAAGAAAAACAACTTGTACACATCCCGACCCAACACTAGAAGGCAAAAGTATGCAGAGCATGTGTATCTACAGCCACATGTGACATCGAACACTGTGTTTCTGAACTATGTTGTGGATCTGTACAATATGAGACTGATTGCTGATTCTGCTGGGAGAGAAGCACTGACTCCTACTCTTGGACTATGTGTAAGAATGCTGTACAGTGCGAGGCTCAGTCCGGGCTGACTGTGATAGGAGAGAGGCATTTGCTCCTATACTGGACTATGTTCAGTATTGCAATAATGCACGGTTTGAGAACTCAAGACTGACTGTATGGCTGAACACTCTTAACTTAATTGTCTGGTTATGCTGTAGAAGAGCTAGTTGGCCGCAGTACTGTGTGAGACTCGGTACTGAATGTGATAATAATGAGCATACACCTCTATTGCTTGTCTATGATTCTAAATGCTCTATAAATCTGTTTAGTGTGCCTTTCATCAATGTGTGTAGATCCCTTCATCATAATTTGCTGTACATTCTTGGTGTGCAATAGAGGATGCGCATTACTTTCATTCTTCAGCAGGTGACGTGACTAAAGAAGGAAAATCCTGATTCAACTTGCTTTGACTGGATTTACTATAACGCAGCTCAAAGTTTAGAAAAGTTTGTTGAATTACTTTTTTGGAGATCACAAGCAGCACAGCCGGTATGAGGGGGTTTTTCAGGCACCCCATAGCGCGGTGCCAATGATTCCTCCAACATCAAAGTCACAACGTTTTTTGACAGCTCTGCATTAGGGGGGACAAAAAGATTTTGTGTACAGACAGCACTAAAATAAAGTCAACAGACATGTCCAAAACATGTACAGACACACCAACAGAGGTAAATAGCTTACCTGGATCGAGGCTGCCCATGGAGGGCATACCCATAGGCTGCTTGCTCTGTGGAATGCCTGGGCTGTGCATGTTGGTCTTCGGTGATGGGACCCATCCAGGAGATGAAACAGCCATGGATGGGGACTTCAGCCGATTAGGAGAGCTGGTGGGTGAGCGGACGCCAAGTGAGGGGGTGATCACTTGAGGTGACTTCATTGGCCCAGACTGGTTAGAGGGTGGCAAGGTTCCCATCTGTGATGGTGTCTGGGGGGACTTGAGATTGGCAGAAGGTGATGTGCCCATTGGAGAGTGGACTTGACCAAGCGTTGGGGATTTAAGGTGTCCCAGATTAGGGGAATTCATCTGGTTTATGTTGATTGAAAGATCAGAGGGGCGACGGCCTAGGCCCCGACCTGCACTCGGGTGAAGACCTCCCATGTTCAACGGGTTTGGTTGGGAGTTTGGTGCACCCTGCATTGGGATGTGGCTGAGCCGTGTTGTGCCACCAATGTTACCAACAGGCATAGAACCCTGGTCAGGGCTAAACATATCCGAAGCACTCCCCATATCCTGGGGCATATTGGGGTACGGGCCCGGTTGACCAGGGAATGGAGGCTGTCCTTGGTTGGAGAACTGGGAGGACATCATAATTTTCTGAGATGCTCCCATCATAGCCCCTCCACTATCCCGGCTACCGTTCTGAGCTCTTATCCTGGCCATCTCATCAGGGGACATGCTCTGGGGACCCCCCAGCTCAGCAGCCCTCATTTTCTGCGACATCATCATCTGCTGCTGGGGTGTCATCTGTACATTCAGGTTCATGTTCATGTTCATGTTGACGTTCATGTTCATATTGAGGTTGCCTGGACCCATCTGGGCCTCCATGTCTCGCAGGCTGGATGGGCCCATGGGTGGGCTCGCCATCCCTCTTGAGCTGACAAAGTCCATACCCATTGGCCCCCCACTCATGCTGTCTCCTGGCATCTGTCCAGGAAAGAGGGCGGGGTCCATCTGACGGTGAGCTTGCATTAGACGCTCCATTTCCATGCTCTGGCTCATAGCACCACTCGGCATCCCCACAGGCCTCTGCATGCTCCCTGCACGCTTCTCCATTAACTGGTGCCTCAAAATCTCTTCCCTTGCCCGGGGATTCATGAACCGTTCTGCCTCACCTTGCCCAGGGGGATAAGGCACATTTCCCTGTGGAAAGTTCCCAGGGCCTCCCATGGAAGGCATATCCTCTGTCCAGACCATGCCAGGTCTCACTGTACGCTGCATTGCACCCATGGGGCCAATCCCATCCATTGGCATGTTCTGCATCCCACCAAAACCCGAGACCCGCTGCATCTGATTGCCTGGGAATCTGGGACCAGGAAAAGGAGGGCCGCCACGCAGCTGGAGCGATTCTTGGATGTCAATGGGCCCGCCCAAACGGTTGCCCATACCTGGGGGCCACTGCTCACCTGGTTTGCTGTGGTAAGGTGGTGGGGGGGCTCTCATCATCATACCACCCATTGAGGGCTGCATCATGTCCTGCATTGGGCGGCCATGCATGGAAATGTGTTCTTCCTTCCTACGCTTTTCCTCATAGTACTCCTCCTGTAGCTTCCGCCAGGCCACCTGTTCAGGCGTCAGGCTGTCCTGGTTCAGCCTCTGCATCATCATGCTCATTTGCTGGCCCATTTCAGAGCCAGGGTGGTGTGGCACTTCATGTTCCATACCTGGGCCCCCCAGACTTTGTGTTTGTGATATCATAGACTGCAGTGGCTCCTCGTACTTCTTGTGACCAAGTGGTGGAGGCGGTGGCTGCTGCTGAGGTGGTTGAGACGGAGGCTGCTGAGGTGGTGGTAGAGGCTGTCCCCCTTCATCAGCATTTGTGTTTCCTTTCGCGTACGGATCACCTTCTCCACTACGTAGCAGCAGACGTTCAATATCTCTTAATGTCTGCAGGGAGCGCTCTCGATGCTCTAACTGTTCCTTAGACAATCTCTCTGTGGTGACAACTCCACGTGGTCCCAAACTGGCTGGTCCATTGCCAGTACAGCCAGGACCACTGCTGTCCTCAAGGAGTTTAGGCCCAGCCACAGCAGAAGGATCTCCTGGACCTGGTTGGATCTGATTTGTGGTGGAGTTTGGTGTGGTTGGATGATTACTTCCAGGCTGGTTGCCACTGCTAGCGTTGGCTAATGAGTTGGGGGTTAAGTCGTGGTGAGCTTCCTCAGGTCCACCCTCTTGTACCAATGAATTCGGGGTTGGCAGAGCTTGCTGGCTGCTACTTTGCTGCTGTGGACCCCCTTGCGGGGCCGCTGGTGGGGCCTGTGGAGTGCTCACTGGTGGAGCTGAAGGTGTGCTCAGAGGGCGCTGCTCCTGAGCAGTTGGCATAGTTGTTGCCTCACGTGTGACCTATTAAAAACACAGAAAAAAAACTTGAGAAATTCAAACAACATTAGAAGATCCCTCTAATCTTCCACTTAGACAGGGTATCGCCCAATGGCTGCCCCTTTAGCATACCTAACTTGTGAACACTCCCCCTCACCCCTTCTCAATTATGAGAGTCTTAGCCCAATAGAAGCATTCATTTTTAAATTGAGCCTCTACAGGATGAGGAAATTGTGTTTAAAACAACTTCTCCAGTCTCATTTTTTATTCTAAAAATGTCTTTGACCCATTGGAATCTGCATGCTGCCACAGTGACTCTAGGTTTAGGGTATTTTGATTTAGAGGAAGAGATGTTCTTGTGCCATAACCAATGAGGGTGGAGGAAGCTATAAACAGACAGAATAAGACATTGTATTTCAAGAGGACCTGTCACAGTCGCTTTGTGAGTTTGCAGACACTTGTGTTTCCATCTGAGGGGCTGCGGGTGTTGACGGGACTAGCTAAGTAGCCACCCGGACAAGCTATTAACATGTGGGAGTACACAGCGGTGTCTGTATAAGCTTGAGTGTGACTGCAGCATTAAATGTGAGTGAGTGTGAGGGCGGGACTGGCAAAGACAAGTTTGTGACTGGTGACAGGCTTTGAGTGGGATACTGTGTTGTTATCCCACTTATGTAGCAATAATGGGGTGTTACAACTGTATATCTTCTCTATACAATGCATGAAGATGTGTGCAGAACACTCATAGCTCCCATGTCTCAGTCGTACTGCCACAGAAGTTGACCATAATGAAGACTCGAGGATCCTTCTGCCACTTCCACAAATCTGAAATGAGATTTCTCCAACTACAATATGTGTAAGATTTAAACAAGGTGCTTGTCAGCTTGCCTGAGCAATCAAAACAGGCAAGGTCACACCACCAGGCATATGCGCAGAAAAAGTCACAGATCCCCCAGTGCTTTGAAGTACCTACAGTGACCAGCCACTTGGGATGTGGTCAATAGCAAGAAGGTCTCACATTAAGGGAGTAGGGATAAGTCTCCAGGAGGCACCCACCTGATCCAACTTGGTACGAGGGACGTTCTGCTGATGGTAGGTGAGAATGGAGTCTGCTGTGCCGTGTAACACTGCCTCTGCCGCTCTGTGGAACAAGAGCAGAACAAGAATGAATAATAGAACAGGAAATTGTATTCTCCCAAATGACAAGGTACGCTGCTGTAGGCAAATAATTAGGAACAATGTACCACCTCAAGTATGAGGAACCGAGCCCCACATAAAGAGCAATGAAATATGATCCAGCTATAGGATAAGCAACTGTGACCTCGGTACGGAATGCAGCATCTTGCCCAAATAAAAAGAAAAAAAAAGCACCAGTGCTCCACTAATGAATGAGAACCACATCTTAGCTAAAAAGCAAGGAATGGTGCCACTATTAAGATAATGAAAGGCATCCATCCAAAGGACAAGGTCCCATGGCCCTGCTCAAGGACTATGAACGATTCCCAACCAAAGGATAAGATACATTGTCTAAATCAAAGAACAAAGTACTGTGCCTCAGCTAAAAAATAGGAAATAAGGCATCATCTGTACAACTGCAAATTGTGACAGGCTAGGAACCATAGTCCAATCACAGAAGATAGCAGCAAGAAGTGTGCCACGACCAAACAAACGTTTGCAATGCAATGGGTCACACATTTGCTTGAGTTAGAGCTATTGGTGTTGTAAATTCATAACTGGACTTTTCTTGCAACATAAACTGGTCAACCCTGACTCATAATTTGGTCTTTTCCTGCCACATAATTCCAGTGGTCCTTCACATAACTAAAGCACTTCCATTTACCTTCTTCCTCTATCTGCAGCTAAAATTAAATTGCTGCCATTTAGCATCCTAATTGAAATCTGCCATGCTAACTCGAATAGAATACCACTTTCACCACTCCACCATCAGAGTAGCTGGCTGGCTAACACAATTCCAAAAAAAGACACAAGACAGCCAAGGAGAAACGAGAGAAATAAAATAGAAGTGTCACCCAAATATATCAAGAGTGTTCAAACAGTCATAGTGTGATAAGGGTGTTAAGTTGGCCTGAATCATTGTCATAATTGTAATAAGGAGAGATTAATAAAACATACACAATTATCATATAAACCCAATGAAAACCTTTATCAGATATAAACTTTTGGCATTAGACTGTAATGCACAGAACAGCCCCTAGGGGACACTACATTGAAAATATCATTTGTAAAAAACATGGTCATGTAATCATATAGTTAACCCCTAGAGGACATGAACACATGAAAAGAAAAAGACCATAGTGCATTAAATATTTTCAGGACTAGCAGGCCTTCTGCAATGATATTACAAACAGACCCATAAAACAGAAATTACTCTCAGCTGTAAAACAAATGTTACAGCCACGAGAAAGATTAAAAAGATATGGAATGGTGGGAGGAGTTAATATTTTGGGGTCCTCACTAACCTAGTGTGGAGACTCAAAGATGATCTCGACAGAAAGAGCAGGTTGTGGTGAACGCTTTGAAGGTGTCCCCATTGTCCTAGGACCAGTTATGAGCAAAATGTTTTTGTAAAAGAATGTCCTGCAAAGCGTTATGGGATGACTGAGTGCAGCGAATATTGTAGAACGTTGACTGTAATGCTCAGAACAGACCTTCGAGGACTTCACAATAAAAATATCATTCATAAGAAACATGGTCATGGGACCATATAGTTAGAAAGCATAACCATATGAAAATAGAATGGCACAAAGTAATGTAGTGCAACCATATATTTAGCTCGTAGAGGGCATAGTGCCTTACACATTTTCAGGCCTAGCAGGCCTCCTCCAATACTACGGTCCTTAGAACACAAATAGCCTAATTTAAGGAAAGTGGCGCTGAACACAGTGCAGCGTCACTTTCTCTGTGCCCCTCTAACACCACCATGTGTGTGGCGTCTCTAAGATACGGCACACAAGAGCGGTAGTTAGAGAAACTAGCATCAAAATCTTTGACGCATGTTCGGAGCTTTGCAGGACTACCATCAAAAATTTTGGAGCTAATCCTGCAAAGCTCATTGAGGCCCATTATATACAATGGTATGCCTCCTTTTAACGTCTGCTCTGAGCAGGCGTTAAAAGTGCCAAAAAAATCCTGCATTTTTTTCAGCCCCTGTAACAGGGGAAACCCCTTCTATTCATACATTATGCCTGGAGGATGAATAATGTAATGCAAAGGTTTATAAAGTGGCGCAATACATGCACTGCGCCACTTTGTAAATTTGGCGCAGCAATTTTGGCCTCGTTGGGACACATTAGCATAAAAAAAACACTCTAACATGGCACAAGGAGGTGCTAAAACCTCTTAAATCAGCCAACCCATGCATAGCTATAAAACAAAAGTTCCAGGTATAAGAGAGCTTAAAAAGGGACTAAATGGTAGGAGGGGTTATTAATTTGGGGTCCCCATTAACTTAGTGTGAGGACTCAGAGATGACTTAAACAGAAAGAGTGCATCCCCCTGAATGTTTTGGTCATGGCCCTATTGTCCTAGGACCACCACAGGCTGAGTTATGGACAGAAATGTTGTGAAAAAGAATGTTTGAAAAGCATTATTGGGTCGAGTTTTCCCGAGTGCAGTGAATATTGTACTTTCGGCTCTCTATCTGTGCCGGGCGAGCGGCTTTCACTTTGAGAATTTCTGTTTTACATAAAGCATTTACCAATTTCAAGAGTTTTAAGGGGAGAGCCACAAGAAATGACTCTGATTAGGTAACTGTGAACAATGTGACCAGTGCTCCAATATCACTGATTGTGTTCACGCTGTTGTGCCTGTTCGTGCTGTGAGCACCATGACGGGCCATGCAGCATGAACGGGAGAGACAAAAGAAAAAAGTAGTTCACCCAGGCCGAAGTATATTGGCAATTGTGAAATAATCCATGTAGCAGGGGCAGTCTGCAAGGCGTGATAAAAACAGCTTCAAGGCAGGAGAAATGTAAAGCATTTACCAATGACATCAAGTGATTTTTGAAAGGCAAGCCCAGGAATGAATGAAAATGATGGGTGTGAGGTGGGCATGGTTAAAAGCCCACAATACTTACAACAGGTCAAAGCGCTTGCACGCTCGGCCTAAAGAGGGAACGGTGTTTCCACCAAAGAACAAATGACGGTGCTACAACCAAGAAAAATACATATCTCTCCCCAAGAACTACAAAATCTGATATAATTAGAAAAACTAGGAAATGTGCCTCAGTCACAGAGGAAGTAACCTTTCGCAGCTAAAGAGTAAGAAACCACACCCCAAAACAAAAACAACAAAAAATAAGGTACTGCATCCATATAATAAAACACAAGGAACGATTTCCTAATTATAAAACAAGATAGTGTGCCCCACGTATATCAAAGATCCATAGCCTAACCATCAAAAATAATCATGCCTCACTTAAAAAGGGAGGGTACTGTGCCCTAATATAAGTGCACCAAAACTACTAAAAAAGCAACCATGCCACAAGAAAAGACCAGGAATCAGTGCTCCAGGAAGAGAACATTAAATTGTGGCACAACAAAACAAGACACCATATTCAAGCTACAAAGAAGGAACAATGTCCTAATCATGTAGCATTCAACTGTGGTGCTACAAAAGAAGAAATAACAAAGCCCAATCAGAGACCAAGACAATGCTCTAAAAAAGAAACTGGAACTATGCTTCGACAACCGGACACAGAGACATTGCTTGCCCATTAACAAGAAACTATGCCCGAATCACTGAACAAGGAACAGTAGTCAAACCCAGGAACAAGAAATCATGACTCATTTACAGAATAATGAACTGTGGGGGAACCCAAGAGCAAACCACAACTCATCCAAAGAAAAACAACAAGGTGAAAACCAAGAACTAAAATTCACAAACCAACCAAAGACCAAGGCACTTTGGTGGAAGCTAAAAACAAACCATGAATCGGCAAAAAACAAAGAAACATGCCACAACCAAAGAACAAGGCACCATGAATCAGCCAAACCAAAACGAACTATGACCGAACCAAAGAACAAGAAACGGTGAACCAACAAAAAACAAGGTGCCATGGTTGAACCCCACAACAATAAACCATGACCCAACCACAGAACAATGAACCATAGCAGAACCCAAGAACAAGGAAACATGCAACCAAAAATCAGAACGGTGTTGGAAGAAGGATGATCGGTAGACATTGTGAAAAACTAAGGAGCAATAAAACACTCACCTTTTGTCATGGAAGGGATTCAGGAGGTCACTTCTTGGTGGGAAAGGAGGAATACTGAATTAGAAGTTCATATATTGGGTGTAAACAGGCCTATTTATGGGGTATTGGCTGATTTAGTTTCTCATGCTTTTGGTGGATCAGGCACTGTTAAGTGGGCAGAGGGAACTAAAGGGAATCAGTCAGTCATAGGTTGGTGAGGAGTGAGACACCAACACAGTTGTAGTGAGATTAGAACAGCAAAGGGACACTCAGATGCTGAAAGCAGGCCGGTGTATACAGATCATGCACTCCTGTGTTAACAGAGGTGAAGAGGAAACAAACTACGTGATGGCGGGGGCACAAACACCTGCATATTGGCAGGGGAGAGAGCAGATTACTCATAGGCACTTTAATGCTGCTAGGGTTTGAGTAAGGAGATCCAGAAATGGATGGAGGTGGGATCAGGCACATATGCTTTGGGGAGCCAGGAGCTGGTGTTGGAAGATATTGGACACTTGAGTGTTGATGGGGATGGCACACTCACCTGTGGGTGGAGCTCAGACAATCAAGTGTAGGAGGTGGATTAGATAATTATTTGTTGACAGGTAGTCATAGATTTATGTGCAGGTGGAGGATCAAAAACGAATGTGTTGGAGGGCCGTCAGGCTCGCACGTCTTGCTGGGGATCATATACTTGTTTAAGGGTCATCTGTTTGGCGATTATCAGTCATCATGTTGGTGACCGAGCAGACCCTGATGATGATGGCGAAAACATACTCTTTAAAGGTGGAGGAATCAGACATGCATGTCTCAGTGAGTAATCCGATAGGTGAGGAATCACTCTTGAATGTTCATAGGGAGATCAGACACTTGCATTTTGACAGATGGAAGGATACAGAATCAGACGCTTGTTGGCAGCATGGGAAAAAAGTTAAAAGGATCAGTCACTCACGTGTTAGCAAGGTGTGTTGTGAAGACATAAACAAAATGTGGAGCTTGCTTTATTGGCCCGGCAACACTGCTGGCATCGGGGCGCGGCCCAACTGGAGGGCATTGGGGTGTGCTGGAAGAACTCGTCTCATTCAGGGTCGGCAGTGGATTGGAGCCAGGGCCTAGTGTGGAAGCGGTGGCCATGACTGGCTCTGTTACATGACAGTCTGTGAGGAAGAGAAACACTAGTTAAGTTACCCAATTAGGGGAAATTACCTCTGTACATAAATTTAGAGAAGCTGGTGCCAGGGGACAAGCACAGCCTGAGGACCAGAGACCAGCGCTGCAGCAGAAGTGGGAAGAACAGAAACCATGTACCTGAGAGAGCAGGGAATGTGATTACAGCAAACAAAAGAAAAGGGCGCACCTAGAGTTAAAGACAAGGAATAACTGGAACTGGAAGAGGAGAAACAATGGATTCAGCTAGAGCTGGAAGCAGGGGGTCAGTGTCAGAAATTGTTACAGGTTCTGCATTGTATGTAAGCTCCGTGATGAGGTTGGGATTCTTCTTTCTAAGGCCCTAGATAAGATTGGGATTCCAGACTGTGTTTTCGATCACAGGTCTGCTCAGTTGTCCACTATCTCCAGGGGACTCTATCCATTTGCCTTCAGCAGTGCAGCCACCAGTCACTGTTTCTTCTGCAAATACTTACTGTGTCCAGGCACCAGGGGCTTCTCATCCTCCTCACTGTCGGGCCCCGAGCACCACTCATCGCCACTGTAGGGTTGCTTCCGTTCCAGTACACATCGCCTCTTGCTTCGTGGAACCACCTCTCCTGCAGCTGAAAGACCATCAGGGGCGAAAGAAAGATTGTTAGACCAGAAACAAAAGGTCAGGCTACCAGGTAAGTGGAAGGCTCAGAGATGGCTGTCTAAGCATGCTAGAGCCTGCCATAACTATCAGTCAGGCACACTTCTATTAGAATTACCTCAATTTATTGTTTTTTTTCAAGTATGTGCCTACACTCAATGAATTTCTATAATATCTTCAAAGATATTGAAAAAGAGTAAGCTGTGGATATATCTTTATAATATTACATTTTAGCATCTCATTTTAAATGGAAAGTAAGGACAGTGGTGGAACTGCAAGATCTATTTCACAGGAAGTACTCAGCAGCAGGAGGTTGTGATACATCCTCCTACTCTTGTAAACGTCCGAAATCAAAATTTCAATCTTCTGCAAGCAGAAGTACGTAAGAGAATTCTGAGGTTATGATTTCATAAAAGTTTCTACATTTTTAGATATCCAATAGTGGACACCTCTGTTAATGGGGATCAGAACTGGTATAAATTGATACATCTTTTCTGATGTAAATGTGAATATTTCATCAGCTACCACAGCTAGCGCTCATCAAGCAATCGGCAATAATGTATTGAAACCAGGAGAGTAGCTTTAGGGGAGTGTTTGGGGTGTTACACTCCCCATAATAAATGTATTTTGTGATAAATAGTTGGGTACAGGTGAGTTTTAGTCGGGTATTTGGAGGTGTCTATCGGATTTCACCAGGAAAGTTTACACACATAGACAAAAATGCACACACACACACACACACACACACACACACTCTTTTCCTCTCTGCTTGGAAAGACTTTACAAATGTTGGTTATTTAACAAAATAATGTGTTTTGTCTCGTTTAGTACCACAGTCAATCTGCATTCCTCTCCCTTTCCACTGCCCTTTAAGCCTCTCTCATGTGCCTTGCTTGTTTTTTTTTTTATAAATCTTTTTATTTGGTTTTCAACAGATGCATACCATGCCCAAAGAGGCTTTACACTGATACATCACTGCAGCACCGATACTAAAGCAAAAATGTGCAACAATCTCCCCAACCCCTCCAACAGCCCACAGACACTAGAGCATGCAATCAATCATATCAGTAATTGGACACTTCCCCAACCATATGCATCCCAGTCCATAAGTCTTGCAATATTCAGCATTGTAAAATGTATTTTAACATTATATGCCAGTGAGATTGTTTGGAAATGTGAAGCTCAACACGCACCCCCCCCCCAAACTTACTGACCAAGCTACGCCCCTGATTGCAACATTAACTATGGACAATGTGGCTTAATATACAGAACAATGATCTTCATTTTACAATAGAATACAATTATTGTTCTATTAATTTTCTTGACTTGAAAATCTTTCATGAAGATGGTCATTTGTTTGTGAGTCAATATACAAAACCAACTTCAAGGAATACTCTTCTCAAATACACTAGCCCTTACCCTCGTAATTTGAGAGATAATCTCCCGTTTGGGCAGTTTTTACGTATTAGACGTAACTGTAACAAAAAAGATGACTATTTCAATGAAGCAAAAGTATTGTGTTCTAAATTGATCAAGAGAGGGTATCCCTACCGATTGGTTAAAAGATCATTAAAAAGAGCATGGCATTATGACCGTGAGGCCCTATTACAAGTGAGCGAGAAACAAGTTCAGTCACATGTGTAACGACCGTTGGTACAGTGTCTAATATGATCAAACGAATTATCCTCAAAAATTGGCACTTGTTGAGTACAGGTCAGATTTATCAGGACAGACCCTTTAAAAGAGGCAAGAATTTAAGGGATCGACTGGTCCGAGCCTACAATGATCCTGAACCAGTATCACTGCACCAATTAGGGGGTTTGGAACCTGTTATTGGGCATTACCCATGTGGTAATTGCAATGCATGTGACACAAGTGACATAGTGAAAACATACAAGATGAATGATGTTAACTGGACTATCAAACACCATTCTATTTGTGGTTCTAAAAATGTGGTGTATTGTATTGAAGCCCATGTAAATTATTTTACATTTGATAAACTACCCAGGAGGTAAGGAAACTTATTATACAACATCAGTCGCGCATTCGATGCTAGGTAAAGAATGCTCCCATTGTTGAACACTATTTGAAAATGTCTCACGTACCAAATGCAATGAAATGGTTTGTGTTAGACGTTGTGAAATGCCCTAAGCACAGACATGATGTGGATCGCCTGTTTACAATGCATGAAAATAGATGGATTTGGACGGCCAATACTGTGAAGGAAGGTTTAAATCAACAGGTGGAATGGCAGTTGTTGGCAACTTTATAGTGTTTGACTGGTATTTTGATGGTATATGACTGTAGGTATGTGCTGCAATTATTCTTCCTTGGTTGGATACCTTTTGGCTGTAGGTTGAGTGTGGTGACTGGCTTTACTTACTGGTAGTTCACTTATTGTTAGTTTGCTTTTTTGAGTGAGATTCAGTATTTAAGTGCTCCGGGTATGTGATCCTTTATGGGGCCCCATACAAAGGTCTCAGTATTGGGACTTGGACTATTTGATCACTGAGGCAGGTATGACTTCATAGCTATTTGTAAAAGGATCCACATTCACTTTGATGTTTGGGTGGACTCTGGCTGTTACAGGTTTGATTTGTGTTTCATATTGTTGGCCATTTATTGTATGGAATGTTTTGGTCCGAATAGGAATTTGTTAGATGTTAGATGGTCTATCCTGATTAAGATCTGTTGAAAGATACTCAGTTCCAAGATTGCCGCCACAGTTTTGTGGACTTGTCATGCGATTTTTAAGGGGTAAGGTCTTCCAAGCATTGGGTTAAGAGGAACTATTTGACCACCAAGGTAATTGTGACTGTATACCTGTGTTTAATAAGATCTGGATTCACTTTGAAGTTTGAATGCATCATATGGTTGCCCATTATTGTCTGAAATGTTTGGACTGATCATGAATCCAATAGGTTTGATGATAGCTGTTGTGTTACAAGATGGCCCCCACAGTTGTGTCGATAGGTCATGTTCTTTCTAAGGGGCCATGCCCTCCAGGCGTTTGGTCAAAAGGGAATGTTTGTTTGCATGCCTGAGCTTTATGATTGATTCGAGCCTGGTAGGAGTTAATGTATCTGTGGTGAAGTAAGAAATATTTGTGTCTAATGCATTTATGTTCCTTAGCGACATGAAGTTCAGTGTGTCTGTGGGAATATGGTTAATGGACTGGCATTTATTTGGTCTTCATGTAGATTACATCGTCCTTTCTTTATACTGGAGTAACTTACTAGCAGTAAGCATGGTCCTGTGGGAGTCCTAATACTGTAGATTGGATTTTAGAATTTTACTCTTGACTTAGTATGTTTTAGGTTTTGTTGTATGTGCCGGATGAAAAGGATTAAGTAATGCTGTTCTAGGAAGTTGATGTTGAAGCAAGTATTAATACGCTGCTTTATTCTTGGGATTGGTTTCGGGCATTAGTTGGTTCTCTTTGCTTGGAGGTATTTAACTTTTGTCAGTTGTAAGAGGAGCACTGGTGGGCGATTTTATTTTATTTTATGTATGTGTATATGCATGTGTGTATGTATGTTTGCATGTATATATATATAAGGAAAATGTCACTTACCCAGTGTACATCTGTTCGTGGCATGAGACGCTGCAGATTCACATGCTTTGCACATCCCGCCATCTAGTGTTGGGCTCGGAGTGTTACAAGTTGTTTTTCTTCGAAGAAGTCTTTTTCGAGTCACGAGATCGAGGGACTCCTCCCCTTTCGGCTCCATTGCGCATGGGCGTCGACTCCATCTTAGATTGTTTTCCCCGCAGAGGGTGAGGTAGGAGTTGTGTATTATAGTAATAGTGCCCATGCAATGGAGTAAGTATGTATGTACATAATGTGGTTTAAAGTGATATAGTTACAAATTTACAAATGTTCAAGATCAACTTCAAACGGCTACAGACTCCCGGGGAGGCGGGCGGGCGCATGTGAATCTGCAGCATCTCATGCCACGAACAGATGTACACTGGGTAAGTGACATTTTCCGTTCAATGGCATGTGTAGCTGCAGATACACATGCTTTGCATAGACTAGTAAGCAGTTATCCTCCCAAAAGCTGTGGTTCAGTCTGTAGGAGTTGAAGTGGTTTGGAACAAAGTTCGTAGTACTGCTTGTCCTACTGTGGCTTGCTGTGCTGTTAACACATCCACGCAGTAGTGTTTGGTAAACGTAAGAGGCGTAGACCATGTGGCTGCCTTACATATTTCAATTATTGGAATGTTTCCTAGAAAGGCCATGGTAGCACCTTTCTTTCTAGTTGAGTGTGCCTTTGGTGTTATAGGCAGTTCTCTTTTTGCTTTGAGATAACAGGTTTGAATGCATTTAACTATCCATCTAGCAATTCCTTGTTTGGATATTGGGTTTCCTGTATGAGGTTTTTGGAAAGCAACGAACAATTGTTTCGTTTTTCAAATTTGTTTTGTTCTGTCAATGTAGTACATTAACGCTCTTTTGATGTCTAATGTATGTAGTGCTCTTTCAGCTACAGAATCTGGCTCTGGAAAGAACACTGGTAGTTCTACTGTTTGATTCAAGTAGAACGGTGATATGACTTTTGGTAAGAACTTAGGATTTGTTCGTAAAACTACTTTATGCTTGTGTATTTGAATAAAGGGTTCTTGTATGGTAAATGCTTGTATCTCACTTACTCTTCTTAGAGATGTGATGGCAATTAGAAATGCTACTTTCCATGTTAAGTATTGTATTTCACATGAGTGCATGGATCAAACGGTGGACCAATGAGCCGTGTTAAGACAATGTTAAGGTTCCACGAAGGAACTGGTGGCGTCCTTGGTGGGATAATTCTTTTGAGACCCTCCATAAAAGCTTTTATGACTGGGATCCTAAATAGTGATGTTAAATGCGTAATTTGCAGATAAGCTGAAATAGCGGTGAGATGAATTTTAATAGATGAAAAAGCTAGCTTTGACTTTTGTAAGTGCAGTAGGTAGCTGACGATGTGTTTAGCAGATGCTTGTAAGGGTTGTATTTGTTTATTATGGCAGTAATAAACAAATCTTTTCCATTTATTTGCATAGCAATGTATTGTGGTTGGTTTCCTAGCTTGTTTTATGACCTCCATACATTCCTGTGTGAGGTCCAGATGTCCGAATTCTAGGACTTCAGGAGACAAATTGCTAGATTCAGCGATGCTGGATTTGGGTGTCTGATCTGTTGTTTGTGTTGGGTTAACAGATCTGGTCTGTTTGGTAGTTTGACATGAGGCACTACTGAGAGGTCTAGTAGTGTTGTATACCAAGGTTGTCTTGCCCAAGTTGGTGCTATTAGTATGAGTTTGAGTTTGTTTTGACTCAATTTGTTTACCAGATATGGAAGGAGTGGGAGAGGGGGAAAAGCGTATGCAAATATCCCTGACCAACTCATCCATAATGCATTGCCCTGAGACTGATCCTGTGGGTATCTGGATGCGAAGTTTTGGCATTTTGCGTTTTCTTTTGTTGCAAATAGGTCTATTTGTGGTGTTCCCCATCTTTGGAAGTATGTGTTTAATATTTGGGGGTGAATCTCCCATTCGTGGATTTGCTGGTGATCCCGAGAGAGATTGTCTGCTAACTGATTCTGAATCCCTGGAATATACTGTGCTATTAGGCGAATGCGGTTGTGAATCGCCCAATGCCATATTTTTTGTGCCAGGAGACACAACTGTGTTGAGTGTGTTCCTCCTTGTTTGTTTAGATAATACATCGTTGTCATGTTGTCTGTTTTGACAAGAATGTGTTTGTGGCTTATTATAGGTTGAAATGCTTTCAACGCTAGAAACACTGCCAGTAGTTCTAAGTGATTTATGTGAAACTGTCTCTGCTGAGTGTCCCATTGTCCTTGGATGCTGTGTTGGTTGAGGTGTGCTCCCCACCCTATCATGGAGGCATCTGTCGTTATTACGTATTGAGGCACTGTGTCTTGGAAAGGCCGCCCTTGGTTTAAATTTATATTGTTCCACCATTGAAGCGAGGTGTATGTTTGGCGGTCTATCAACACTAGATCTAGAAGTTGACCCTGTGCCTGTGACCATTGTGATGCTAGGCACTGTTGTAAGGGCCGCATGTGCAATCTTGCATTTGGGACAATGGCTATGCATGAGGACATCATGCCTAGTAGTTTCATCATCATCTTGACTTGTATCTTTTGTTTTGGATACATGGCCTGTATTACATTGTGAAATGCCTGTACCCTTTGCGGACTTGGAGTGGCAATCCCTTTTATTGTGTTGATTGTCGCCCCTAAGTATTGCTGTGTTTGGCACGGCTGAAGGTGTGACTTTGTGTAGTTGAGGGAGAAACCTAGTTTGTGGAGGGTTTCTATGACATATTTTGTGTGTTGTGAACACCGTTCTTGCATGTTGGTTTTGATTAACCAATCGTCTAGGTACGGGAACACATGTATTTGCTGCCTTCTGATATGAGCAGCTACTACTGCCAGGCATTTTGTAAAAACTCTTAGCGCAGTTGTTATCCCAAATGGCAACACTTTGAATTGGTAATGTACCCCTTGGAATACAAACCTTAAGTACTTTCTGTGTGAAGGATGTATCGGTATATGGAAGTATGCATCCTTTAGGTCTACTGTTGTCATGTAGTCTTGTTGTTTGAGCAAAGGGATTACGTCCTGTAATGTCACCATGTGAAAGTGATCTGATTTGATGAAGGTATTTAATGTTCTGAGATCTAATATGGGTCTTAGATTCTTGTCCTTCTTGGGTATGAGAAAGTACAGAGAGTAAACTCCTGTTCCTTTCTGTTGAATTGGTACTAATTCTATTGCTCCTTTTTGTAGCAACGCTTGGACCTCTAGTCCTAGAAGATCCATGTGTTGTTTTGACATATTGTGTGTTTTCGGTGGGACGTTTGGAGGGAATTTGAGAAATTCTATGCAATAACCATGCTGGATAATTGCTAGGATCCAAGTGTCTGTTGTTATTTCCTCCCAATGTTTGTAAAACGTGGTTGGTCTTCCCCCCACAGGCGTTAGGTGTTGAGGATTTGTGACGTGGAAGTCACTGCTTGTTTTGAGGAGTTTTTGGACTTTGGAACTTCCCTCTACTCTTTTGGAATTGTCCCCCTCTATATTGTCCCCGAAAACTTCCCCGCTGATATTGGCTCTGATAAGTGGGCCTTGTTTGTGAGGTTGTGGGTTCTGTAGTTTGTCCTCGAAACCCCCCTCTAAACTGTGTTTTGCGAAATGTGCCTCTGCTCTGTGGGGAGTAGAGTGCACCCATGGCTTTGGCCGTATCAGTGTCTTTTTTAAGTTTTTCGATAGCAGTGTCCACCTCCGGCCCAAACAACTGCTGTCCGTTAAAAGGCATATTAAGCACGGCTTGTTGTATTTCCGGCTTGAATCCTGACATACGCAACCATGCGTGTCTCCTTATGCTTACTGCTGTATTTACTGTCCTAGCAGCTGTATCTGCTGCATCCATTGCTGACCGTATCTGATTATTTTAGATACTTTGTCCTTCCTCCACCACTTGTCAGCCCTATCATATCTTGCCAACAGTGCCTGTGAGTTGGCAATACGCCATTGGTTGGCAGCTTGTGCTGCAACCCTTTTCCCTGCAGCGTCGAACTTGTGACTCTCCTTGTCTGGAGGTGGTGCGTCTCCTGAGATGGGAGAGTTTGCTCTTTTGCGAGCTGCCCCTACTACCACAGAGTCTGGTGTTAATTGCTGAGTGATATATACAGGGTCTGTTGGCGGTTGCTTGTACTTTTTTTCTACTCTTGGAGATATGGCCCTGCCCTTCACAGGTTCCTGAAATACCTGTTTGGAGTGTTTTAGCATTCCGGGTAGCATAGGTAAGCTTTGGTATTGGCTATGAGTCGAGGATAGTGTATTAAACAAAAAGTCATCCTCAATAGGTTCTGCGTGCAAGGTGACGTTATGAAATGCAGCTGCTCTTGACACCACCTGTGTATAAGCTGTACTGTCCTCTGGTGGCGACGGCCTCGCTGGGTAACAGTCTGGGCTGTTATCTGACACTGGCGCATCATAAAGATCCCATGCGTCAGGATCATCCTGACTCATTCCAGTATGAGTTGGGGATTGCATCAGTGGTGGAGTGGCTACCGGTGATGTGTGCGTTGATGGTGGTGGGGATGGTGGCGGTGTTGTTTGTTTTGCCACCTTTGCCTGTGGCTGTTTGTCCTTTTCTTGAAAGGCAAGTCTTCTTTTCATCCTAATTGGGGGAAGAGTACTTATCTTCCCTGTGTCCTTTTGGATGTGGAGCCTTCTCTGAGTGTAGTCTGGCTCCATTGACTGTAGTTCTTGTCCGAACTTATGTCCCTGCATTTAGGAAGGACAGTCCCTGTTCCTCTGTGTAGGAACCTGATTTTGGTTCCGAGGCTGGATGTTTCGGAATGGAAATCTTTTCGGTAGCCTTTTTCGGCTCCGACGACACCTTCTTTATTTTCGGCGTCCCGGTCTCTCAGTGCCGACTTGTTTCGGTGCCGCCCTCTCGGTGTCGAACTTGCTCGGTCCCGCTGTCTCGGGCTCGAGTTTGCTGTGTGCCGGTATCTCGACCGAAGTCGGATGACTTCGACACATGCGTGCCCTTTTTAGGTGCCGATGGTCGGTCACCTATTTTTCGGGTTAAGCCATGGCCTGCTGGCGGTGGCGTCCCCTGGGCTTTTGTGGTCTTCTCGTGAGTTTTGTTTGTCGACGTCTTACTCACGGTTTTAGCCGTTTCTTCCGGATCGAGCTCTTCCGAGTCCGAGTCCTGGATGGAGAAGGTTTCTTCTTCCTCCTCCAAGTGTCTTTGTCCTGTCGGCGCCGACGCCATCTGCAGTCTTCTTGCTCTTCTGTCTCTTAGTGTCTTCCTCGACCGAAACGCTCGACAGGCTTCACAAGTATCTTCTTTGTGTTCTGGAGACAAACACAAGTTACAGACCAGATGCTGATCTGTATACGGATACTTGTTGTGGCATTTGGGGCAGAAGCAGAATGGGGTCCGTTCCATCAGCCTTGATGAGACACGTGGTCGGGCCCACCAGGCCCCGACGGGGGATCGAAAAAAAAACAAAGGGCCACCGGAGCTCTTCAAAAGTCGGTGTCGATCTGTTGTAACTAACCCGATACCGAACGCAAACAATACCGTCAAATTTTCCGAGATTCTAACTATCTTTCCGAACCGAAACACGGAGCGAAAAGGAACACGTCCGAACCCAATGGCGGAAAAAAAACAATCTAAGATGGAGTCGACACCCATGCGCAATGGAGCCGAAAGGGGAGGACTCCCTCGATCTCGTGACTCGAAAAAGACTTCTTCGAAGAAAAACAACTTGTAACACTCCGAGCCCAACACTAGATGGCGGGATGTGCAAAGCATGTGTATCTGCAGCTACACATGCCATCGAACATATATATATATATGTATGTAAATATATATGTATATAAATTTGGTGTTGCATGTTATGACGATGTGAAAAATGCATGTAGGGGTGCCTTGTAAGTGAGTGATTCACTTGCATGTACAGTGTGGTTTGGTATTCTGCTGCCTTTTAGTGTTGTTTAGCGTTTTATTAAGGTGGGTTATTTACTGTGTTGTAGAGCAACAATTATTGTGATTTAATCCACTCTGACACATTGTCCTGAGGATGGTCTCATAGACGGTTTGAGCCTTGGGAGACCAAAACATCAACCTTATATTCCATGACGCAAGTCTTCGCATGAACTGCTGGAGTCCCGTAGGAGTGATTTTTTTGATTATTTGAAAGACAGCATATAGGACTCAAATCTTTTGTGTTTGGAGAGCCAGAAGGGTTGGTGTTCTCCTTCTGAACCTTGGATGGGATTGTGGACAAGAAGGGTCACCAGTGCATTTGTAAAACAAACACAAAAAATCTCTTTGTTGCTTTGCTATGTTGATGCATATATTATTAGTGAATATATAAAAAATTCTTAATTTTCACAGAAACAAATTACACGCTGTGTGAAGATTTATCATTTATGGAATTTAATCTATGGTTAATTACAACATTAATAGTATTTAATATCGTTGAAATATTTGTATGCAAATGATTCCTCCATCAACACCGTGTACTTTACAGTAAATAATATGAAAGCATATGAGCTATGCATGAAGGCGCGAGTTACACTTCACAACACTGTGTATGTAGTTGCACAAATTATAGTAAGTTTGGGGGGGCATAAATGATAACTATAAGTTATAACTATAACTTTTACATTTTGAATGTCTGGGTAGTTTTGTATAAAAATAATTAATAACGTTTTCTAACTATAACTTAACCTTTGTCTTTTTTATTGTATTTCTGTTTTTTAATATAAAATGTATTTGAAATCATATAGGCCCTCATTTCGACCTCTGAAGACCGCCAGTACAGGCGGTTTTCCGCGCAGCATATTATGACTGCTGGCAGCCTCCATCCTTTTTCAGACAGAGAGCCGCCAGCAGCCATACTGGCGGTCGGCGGGGAAGTGGAGGCGGGGAAGTGGAGGCTGCTCCACCTCCACCACCACATCATCAGAATACCGCCCACCGAATCACGTGGCGGTGTTCTGGTGATGGGGTGATGGTCGCGGAGCAGCCCCATGGATCCTGTTCCCTCCCGGAGGATCACCGTACCAGGTAAGGTGATCGTCCGTTAGGGGAGGGGGGTGGGGGGGTGTTGTGTGCGTTCATGGGGGTGTGAGTGTGAGTGTGTAGAGGGGGTGTGTGAGTGCCTGTATGCATGCAGGGGGTGTTGTGTGTTTGGAAATGTCTGCATGTCTGTCTGTATGTGTGCGTGTATGTCTGTATGTATGTGTTCGTGTATGACTGTGTGTGTCTGTTGGAATGTTTGTTAGTATGTGTGAGGGTATGTGTGGTGGTAGTGTCTGTGTAGGGGATGTGTGTCAATGTTGGGGGTTGAGGGGGGTCCTGCCACCTTTGGCGGGTGGTAGGGGGGTCGGCGTGTGGCGGGAATACTCGGGTGGAGGAGACCCCTATCAGGGCCAGGGAAGGAATTTCATGGCACGGATAGTGCCTACCGCCATGGATTTCGTGGCGGTACAAAACCCCACGAAATCCATGGCGGTATGCAGGGTTGTGATACCGCCGGCAGTGTTGTGACAGACGCTGGTCTGGAGACCAAAGTCTCCAGCCCAGCGGTCGTTACCACTCTGGTGGTCGGAGTGGAGAAATGGAGGTTTAGCATGGCGGTCACCGCCATGCTTGTAATGCCATTTTTTTCCCGCCGGCCTGTTGGCGGTATTACCGCCATTTCTCCACCGATCCTCAGGGTTGTAATGAGGGCCATAATGTTTTTTAGTATGACACTGATTGCTTTAATGTTTTGGGGGGTACTACAGTACAAAGTTTATTATGCGGAGTGTCATAGCCAGAGTGGAATAGAGTATCGTAGAGTGAAGTGGCATAGAGTGGAGTACAGTGTTATAGAGTAAAGTGTTGTCAATCTCAGTGTCATACAGTAGAGTGGAGGAGGGTGTTGTAGAATGGACTATCACTGAGTGGAGTAAAGTGTCGTAGAATGTGGTAGAATGGAGTGGCATAGAGTGGAGTACTGTGTCATAAAGTAGAGTGAAGTAAAGTGGTATGATGTGGTATAGCAGGATTTGCACAGTCGTAGAGTGGAGCACAGTGGCATACAGTGAACCCGAGTCACGTACAATGGAGTGACATACAGTGGAGTAGAGCATCATAGAGTGGAGGTGAGTAAAGCGTTGTAGAGTGGAGTAGAGTGAGGTGGCATAGAGTGGTGTGTCAGAATGTCTTAAAGTGAAGGGGTGTACAGTGGAGTGGCACAGAGTGGAGTGGCATGTTGTAAGTGGAGTAGCGTGTCACAGAGTGGAATGAGATGTCATAGAGTGGAGTGTCGAAGAGTGTCATACAGTGGAGTGGAGTGGTGTGTTGCACAGTGGAGTGGCGTGTCATAGCGTACAGTGGACTAGCGTGTTGTGTGGTGTCATACAGTGGAGGAGAGTGATGTAGAGTGGAGTATGGTGCTGTAGAGTGGAGTTGCATAGAGTGGATTGGCACGTCCCAGAGTAGAGTGGTGTGGTGTGTCGTAGAGTGTCTTACAGTGGATCAGGCATGGTGTGTTGTGGTGTAGCGTGGAGTGGGATGTTGTAAAGTGTAGCGGTGTGTTATAGAGTGGAGTGGTGTAGAGTGGATTAGAGTAAAGTAGAGTAATGCAAAGTAGAGTGGAGTGGTGTAAAGTGTTCAGAATAGAGTGTGTAGAGTGGAGTGGCATACAGTTTTGTGGCACAGAGCATCATAGCATTGGCAATTTGTGTAACAGGGTGGAGTGAAGTAAGGTAGTCATATAGAGTGGTCTAGAGTGGAGGGGTGTACAGTTTAGTGACAGAGTGTGGTGGCATGTCGCAGAGTAGAGTGGAGTGCTGTGGAGAGGTATTCTGTAGAGTAGAGTGGAGTGTCATGCCATTGAGTGGCATGTCCTAGAGTATCTTAGAGTGGAGTGGCATGTTTAGAGTGAAATGGCATGTTGTAGAGTGGATTGGCATGAAGTGTCATAGAGTGGAATGGAGTGTCGTAGAGTAGAGTGTAGTGGCTTGTCATAGAGTGGTGTGGCGTAGAGTGGCATGTCAGAGAGTAGAGTGGAGTGACCTAGAGTGGAGTCGTCTGTCATAAAATGGTGTGTCTGAGTGGAGGAGCTAAGAGTGGAGTGGCATGTCGTAGAGTGGAATGGTGTATTGTAGAGTGGAGTGTCGTGACAGAGTGGAGTGGAGTGGCATGGAGTGTCATAGAGTTGAACTGAGAGTCATACAGTGGAGTGGCATGTCACAGAGTAAGGTGGAGAGGTATAGTGTGGAGTGACATGTTGTACAGTGAAGTGGAGTGCTGTGTCATGGAGTGGAGAGGCGTGGAGTATTGTGGAGTGGAGTGCCGTAGAGTGAAGTGGCATGTCGTTGAGTGGAGTGGCTTGGAATACAGTAGAGTGGAGTGGTGTGTCGTAGAGTAGAGTGGAGTGGCGTGTCATAAAGTGTCATGTTGTACAGTGTTTTAGAGTGCACAGGCATAGAATGGAGCGTCATACAGTGTAGCTGCATGTCATACAATGGAGCAGCATGTCGTAGAGTGGAGTGTCATGGAGTGTTGTACATTGGGTTGGAGTGTCGTAGAATGGAGTGGTGTGTCAAGAGTTTCTTAGAGTGAAGTTGCATTGAGTGTAGTGGCATGTCAGTGTGGAGTATTGTGTCGTAGATGAGTGGTGTGTCGTAGAGTGGCTTGTCATGACTGAAGTTGTGTGTTGTACAGTGGGATGGAGTGGCATGTCAGAGTGTCACAGAGTGGAGTACAGTGGCACAGAGTGGAGGGGCAGAGAGTAAAGTAGGGTGTTGTGGGGTGGCGTACAGTGGAGTGGCTTGTCATGGAGTAGAGTGGAGTGGTGTACAGTGTAGTGTCTTGTCACACAGTGGAGTGGTGTGTCGTAGAGTGGTGTGGCGTGGAGTGTTGTACATTGGATTGGAACGTCCTAGAGTGGAGTGACGTGTCATAGAGTAGAGAAATGTATTATAGCCATTTGCTACCCATGCCATTCCAGTTTGGACCCAGCCATATGCAAATCAGTCTTGACTCTGTTCCCCACAGTAGAATAGTGTATACTGGAATGGCATAGAGTGAGGTGGCCTACAGTGCAGTGGAGTAGAGTGGAACACCATACAGTGGAGTTTTTTTAGAGTGTAGAGGTGGAAAACAGAATAACATCCAGTGGACAGATGAAGAGTTGAGTGGCGTAGAATGGAGTATGGAACAGTGTAGTAGTGTACAGTGAAGTAGTGTAGAGTGCAGTAGCATTGAGTGGAGTGGCATATAGTGGAGTGAGGTATAATATAGTGGCATACAGTAGAATAACGCAGGGTGGGGAGCCAGAGACTGGACTGGCATAGACTGAAATAGTGTTAAGAGAAATGGCATTCCGTGGGGTGGCATTGAGTAGCATATAGTGGAGTAGCGTTGAGTGGAGTGGCGTAGACTGGAGTGCCATAGAGTGGAATGGCATAGAGTGGAATGAAGTGCAGTGTAATGGCATCCAGTAGAATAGTGTAGAGTGGAGTGGTGTAGAGTGCAGTGAGGTACAGTGTAGTGGCATATAGTAGAATAGCATAGAGTGGAGTGTTGTAGAGTGGAGTAGCGTTGAATGGCATGGCTTGGGCTGCAGTGGCATGAAGAGGGAGAGCGTACAATAGAGTAGCATGCAGTGAAATAGCATACAATGTAGTAGTTGCGATTTATCCAGGTTTTCTGGTTTCATTTATTAGAAATCAGACAGGATATGGGTACCTATTTGTATTTCCTTATGTTAAGGTTGTTTTTGTCTCTTTATGCAATATTTTGTCGTTTTTATATACTGTAAACTCAACCCGGAAGGTATTGGAGCACTTTACTTGAGTGTTAGGCCCATATTTATATTTTTTTGGCACCGCATTTGCGCCATTTTTTGACGCAAAAACGGCGCAAACTTACAACGGCGCAAACTTACAAAATACAATTGTATTTTGTAAGTTTGCGACGATTTTTGCCTCAAAAAATGACGCAAATATGGGCCTTAGTTTCAGTACACGTGGTCATTTTCATTGTTATATATAGGAGTGGGGAATTGAGTGATTTGCCCAGAGGCACAGGATGTTGAGCCAGTGCTGAGACTCGAACCTGGTTGGCAGCTCTAGACGTAACTCCACATCCTAGGTAGGAGGAGAGTAACAGAGAGAAGCCACATGAAAGCTCAGCTTGTTATGGGCTCAAGGTTCCAATAGGACCATGAGCTGAGCGAGAGTCAGGATTCAGGCTGGACCCTGGCTGGAGCTTTCAGGTGATTGCCCACTTCTAGTGGAGTAATGCACAGTGGAGTAGTGCAGAGTGGAATAACATTGAGTTTACTAGCGTTCAGTGTAGTGAAATAAAGTAGAGTGACATAGTGGAGTAGCGTAGAGTAGCATAGATTGGAGTGTTGCACAGTGGAATAGTGTACAGTGCAGTGAAAGAGTGTAGTGGCGTAAAATGTAGTGGACAGTGTAATAGAGTACAGTTGATTGTTGTAGAGTGGAATGCTGTATAATGGAGTGACATACAGTGGAGTGGCATAGAGTGAAGTGGCGTAAAGTCAAATAGCATATAGTGCAGTGGTGTACAGTGATGTGGTGTACAGTATAGTGGCATAGAGTACAACAGCATAGACTGTAGTGTCAGACTGCAATTGCATGCAGTGGAATTGCATACAAAGGATCAGCGAAGAAAGGAGGGGTGTACAGTGGAGTGGCATAGACTGGAGAGTGGTAGAATGGAGTGGCGTAGAGTGCAATAGCATACAGTGAAGTGGTGTAGAGTGAAGTGGCATGTAGTGGAGTGACAGAGTGTAATGGCATAGAGTGCAATGATGTAGGTTGGAGTGGCACAGAGTGGAGTGGTGTGGAGCGTGGCAATTGAAACAGACGTAGTGTGAAAGTGTGTGAACAGATGTAGCTATAATGTGCCAGAAATATACATAGTGAGGTATAAATGGTAATTTTTGGTAATATGTGTGAATAATGTAAGTAGTGTTAAAGTTATAAGTTTTAAAAATGTTAAATATTGTGCCATGGTATAACATGGTAAGTTGGTGGTATACCGTGGAATATGTGATGTGACGTTAATATGTGATTGGCCAATGGCTGTGTTTAGCAAGGGTAAAAGACATCCATGTAATTTTTTGCACAGTTTGGCTGAGTTCTGTTTCACTGCGTTCTGGGTTACGATGTTAGATATAGGTATAGATAGAGGCAGCAGTAGGTTTTATTGTTCATTATCTATTACCGCTTTATTAAAGTGGTATTAAGAGGAGAAATGTATTTACAATTTTCTATATATTTTTCCAGCAGTTTAAGGAGAACTGCATATTTTATTTTTCTAAAGTAGCTTAGTAATTTCTAGGTTTAACTGCAGTACTTAGACTTTTTTTTGCATATTTAAATATGGTAAAAATAGAAAATACGCTGTAGCATCCTAAATTTGTAAAATGAAGGATACCATAGTGTACTTTTAATTTTGCAAAATACTGACTGTTGTTTAAAATTATTTCTGGTTCTGCTGTACCCCCGAGGCAGTACTGCAGTACGCCGTACTTTTTATTAATATATAGAAACTTTAAAATATTTTCCCTACCTACTACCACTTTTATAAAGTGGTAGTAGGTAAGGGGAAAATAACAAACCTAATGTTAACCTATATCTGAAGGGTTATTGTAGAACACAGCCAAAGTGTACCTAAAAATAAAATGGCTGACTTTCTTTTTAAGTTAAGGCAGTCATTAGCCAATCACATAATGACTTGTCATTGCTATGTACTGATTACTCTCACAAAATACTGTGAAATTTCACAAAAATACTACAACTAATGATACCACTAGGTTAAAATTGCCCATAACTTTTTAAAAATCTTTAGAATAAAAGAAATATGTTACTTACCCAGTAAACAATTGTTTGTGGCATTTAGTGCTGAAGATTCACATGCTTGCATACTCCTCTAGTGTTGTGTCCGGAAGAGTGCAAGTAGTTTTTCTTTGAAGAAGTCTTTCAAGTCATGAGGTAGAGTAACTCGTCCTCTTGGTGATAATGCCCATGGACATTTACTCCATTGTTAGTTTTCGTGCAGGCGGGTGTAAATGGAGTGTAGAGTAAGTGTAAATATGCAAAAGAGAATGTAAATGAACTACAACTGCCAGAAGTGTCCGAGGAGGAGAGTGGACACATGTGAACGCATAGCACTACATGCCATAAACAGTTGCTTACTGGGTAAGTAACATTTTCGGTTTGATGGCATGTGTAGCTCAAGATACACATACTTTGCACAGACTGTAAAGCAGTGCCCTCTGAAAGCAGGGGCCAACATGTGGGTGCTTCAGTTCTTTGGAAAAATGTGCGTATCACTGCCTGACTGACATTAGCTTGTTAGCAGTCTGAAGAATCCACACAACAGTATTTAGAAAAGGTGTGTGGTGTAGACCATGTAGTTGCTTTACGTATATCAGTTATAGATATATCATCCAGAAAAGCCACTGAAGCCCCTATTTAAAGAGTAGAATGTGATCTAGGAGGTGAAGGTGGAGTTATTTTAGCTTTAATGTAACATGTTTGTATAAATGTAACTATCCTACTAGCAATGCCTGATTTAGAAATGGGCATTCATTTGTGAGGGGGCCAAAAAGCAACAAAAAAGTTGTTTGGTTGTACGAAATTATTTAGTTCTGTCAATTTAGTACCTAAGAGCTCTTTTAACACCTAATGTATGAAGAGCCCTTTTGGCAACTGATTCTGTGTGAGGGAAGAACATAGGTAATTCCACTGATTGTTTAAGGTAGAAGTGGGAGACCACCTTTGGAAGGACCTTTGGGTTTGTGCAAAGTACTACCCTATCTTCATGCAGTTGGAAGAAAGGTTCTTCCAAGGTTAGTGCCTGAAACTCACTGACACGTCTGAGTGAAGTGATGACAATGAGAAAAACAACCTTCTAAGGCAGAAATTGGAGGGAGCAGTTGTGCAGTGGTTCGAACTGAGGACCCGTAAGCCTTGTAAGAACAATGTTAAGATTCCATGCAGGTGCTGGTGTAACCCGTATTGGAATTACTCTTTTAAGACCTTCCAGGAAGGCTTTAATGACTGATATTTTAAACAAAGCCACATGTTGTCTGTTTTGAAGGCAGGCAGAAGCCACTGCTAAATGTACGCGTATGGATGTGAATACAAGGCCAGAGCATTGAAGATGTAACAGGTAACAATGTTTTACGTAGTTGCGTTAAATGTATTGATACCGTTGTTTTGACATCAACAGACAAATCTCTTCCACTGAACTGGATAACATGCTGTAGTATTAGGTAGGGATTCCTTTTGAAAATGGTAATGCAGTCATGTGGGAGACTGAGATAACCAAATTCTATGGCCTTAGGAGGCAAATTGGTAGATTAAGTTCCTTGGGATTTGCGTGTCTGATTTCTCCATGGTTCTGAGTGAGAAGGTCCGGGTTGTGGGAAACCTTCTCATGAGGAGCTATTGACAGTTTGAGAAGGGTTATGAACCAGGGCTGATGGGTCCATGTTGGAGCCACCAATATTAGTATAAGGGATGGCTGCCTGAGCTTCTGAACTCAGAATGGAAGAAGAGGGAGAGGCAGAAAAGTGTAAGCAAATATCCCTGACCAGTTTATCCATAGAGCAGTGATTCCCAACCTGTGGTCCGGGGACCCCTGGGGGTCCGTGAAGCCTTCTCAGGGGGTCTGCGAGAGCCTAGAAAATTAAAAAATATTAACAAATATTGACAAATTAGGTCCCCAGCTTCCAGTAATGACTCAGGCGGGGGTCCCCGGATTCCCATGATGATTCAGTGGGGTCCCTGGGTTCGTTTAATGTTAAAGTGGAAGTTCACAGAAATCAAAAGGTTGGGAACCACTGCCATAGAGCATTGCCTTTTGATCCAAGGTGTGGGAAACTGGAGGCAAAGTTTGGGCATTTTTTGTTGTCTGTTATTGCGAACAGAGCTATGTCTGGAAACCCCCAACTTTGGAAGTAGGGGAGGAGGACTTGTGGGTGGAATTCCCACTTGTGGATTTGTTGCCGCATCCTGCTGAGGAGGTTGACAAAATTGAGTGCTCCCGGCAGATGTTCTGCTAACAAATGGATGTTGTGAAGGTGAGCCCAACACCAAATTGTCTAAGATAAGTGTGAGAACTGTAGAGAATGTGCCCACCCTGTTTCTGTAAATAGTAATTGGTTGTCATGTTGTCCGTTCCAATCAAGACAACCTTGCCAATCAGGTGAGGAGTGGATGCTTTAAACGCTAGGTGAACAGCTTGAAGCTCTAGGTAGTTGATGTGGAGACCCTGTTGTTTGATATCCCAGAGACCTTGAGCTGTGAGATTCTATAGATGAGCACCTCAAACAGTCTGTGATGTGTACATTTTCAGTATGGTATGGGGAACAGGGTCGCCCTTTTAACAGGTTGTTTGTGTTCCATCACTGTATAGAGCGATGGGGGCAGCTGTATATCAACACTAGATCTTCTAACTGACCCTGTGACTGAGACCATTGTCATACAAAACATTCCTGCAAAGGACGCTTGTGTAGTTGTGCATTAGGCACTTAATCGATGCAAGAGACCACCAAACCCAGAGGTCGCATGACAGATCGGACTGTGACTTGTTGATTGGCTTGGAAGCATGGTAATGAAGTCTGAAAGTTGTGTACTTTTGATGCATTGGGATAGGCTAATCCCCTTAGTGTATCTAGAATAGCCCCTTGATATGGTTGGGTAGTAACCCCATGCTATTAGCAATACGCTAGTGATTGGCGGACTGTGCTGCAACTTATTTGCCCTAAGCATCAATAAGCTCACTCTCCTTATCTGGAGGTTGAGCATCACTGGCAGTCTGTGAATTAGCCTGTTTACAGGCATTGGAAACAATCAAAGAGTCAGGTGGAATTGCCCCTTGATATAAATAGGGTCAGATGGTGTGGCCTCATATTTTTTATCTACCCTGGGAGTGATAATGCAGGCTCACACAGGATCTTTAAAAATAATGGCAGCATGTTTTAGCATACCCTTGCTCATAGGGAGATATTGGGTTGCCCTATGTGTTGTGGAAAGGGTTTTAAACAGAAAACCCTCCTCTATAGGTTCTTTGTGTAGTGGTACCTAATGGTATGTTGCTGCCCTACTAATAAGCTCTTGACAGGCAGTTGTATCATCAGAAGGAAAGGTCCTAGCAGGGTACAAGTCGGGCCATTGTCCCCCTGGGGGTCAATGATGTGAGCTGACCAACAAATAGGGGGCTGTGATGAATCAAATGTATCCTGTCCCAAGACCACCTGTGAAAAAATGTGGGGACGCCTGAGAAGTGATGTCTAATGGATCTCCTGAGAATGAGGGGCAGAGGGTGAGGGTGGTGGAGGAGAAGATGGTGTAGGAGGATGCAAAGGACTAGTGGCATTATCAGTCTTCCTCTTCTTAGTCAGCACCGGCAGGTCAATGGCCTCTCCGAAGACAAGTTGGTGCTTAGATGGAGATGGCGTGGGAACTACAGTTTTAGTCAGAATGTGCCCAGTGTGAGGCTGTATATGGTTTTGCCTCTGACAGGCACTGAGCTTCTCCTGCATCTTGTTGAGAACTGGTTCCACTGGAATACTCAAGCAAGATCTTGGTACCGATTTCGAAATTTTTGGAGCCGAGATGGTTTTCTTTTTCAAAGCCGAACTGGTCACTGCCGAAGTGGTCGGTGTCAAAGGTGGAGTTGGTAAACTAGGCACCAAAATTATCAGCTTTGGTTATGTTTTAGTTTCGAGTCTGAGGGTGGAGCATCTGAATCGGATTTACGGTGCCGACTATGGTCAGTTGGCAGCGGCGGCCAGGAAGCCTTATGTTTAGTAGGAGTCAAATATTTTTTAGATGGGAGGACGAGGATGTCAGTATTCACAGTATGCTTCCGGTGGAAGATCGTGCATCTCGAGGTCGATTTCTAACTCTGAGTCGGAGCCCTCAACAGAAATCGCCTTTTTAGGTGGAAACGATTGGCAGGCCTTGCAGTCCTCTTCTGTGTGGTCTGGTGACAAAGAGGGATTGCAGACTTGATGAAAGTCGGTTCGCGGTTACTTATTGTGGCACCTCGGGGAGAAACGGAAAGGCGTCCATTCCATCAGCAGGGCATTCTATGCCAAAAGAAATAGAAGATAGGCCCAAAAGGATGAGGCCCAAACAGCCTTTGTTCTAGTAGGTCGATATGACGGGCAATAGTTTCTAATCTTGAAACGCAAAGGTGGGAACGTGTTCGATAACAATACTGACAAAGGTGGGAAGGATCACAAACGGAAAGTAGTCTGAAGCAGCCTCGACCCGGAGCACGATGATACACAACCAAACTCAACGGTGGTAAGAAAAGAATCTAACAATGGAGGTAATGCCCATGCGTGTTGCCAACAAGATGAGGAGTCACTCTACCTTGCGACTCAAAAGACTTCTTTGGAAAAAAACAACTTGCACTTTTTCGGACCCAACACTAAATGGCAGGAGTATGCAAAGCATGTGTATATACAGCCACACATGCCATGAAAGAAATACTTACCATACTTAGCTGTAGGACCCAAAAGGACCATCAGTGCTCCCTAGTGTGTGATCCTTCCAAATTCAATTCAAATCTGTACAGCCATTTTTCGCACTAGGGGAAACGCACTAGGGGAAATGCACTAGTGCCCAATGTGTCTTAGGACAGCCCTTTTTTCTTTCCACCCCCTTAAAAAATCTCCAGGAAACTTTGGCTACTCCGCCAATGTAGAAAGAGGAATAGGTTTGCAACGATTCATGGAGATTTGTCATATGGGTGCAAAGTTATTAATGGTGAAAAATCAAAGAAATTCCTATCTCTGGTAACTATAACTAAAGATTAGCTATCAACACTCTGTAATATGTTATAGCCTTGTAGCCCACCATAGTGGGCTATACAACAATTAAAGGCCCAATCCAGCATTAAAGGCCTGAGCCGATTGCAAGGGGCTTTAACAAGGAAGCTGGCCTTTAATGGCCTGCATAGCCCAGTTATGGTGGGGTATTAGGCTATTAGAACATTCCACCCTCAGAGAGCAGAATGTTCTAATTAGTAAAACAAAGGCCTCACGTAGCCCGAGGGGGTTGAAATTCCCTTGGGCTCCGTGAGGCCTTTGCACACAGCAACAGCTGTGAAAGACAAACATTGGAATGTTGGACCTCCAGGTTTTTACTAGCCATTAGAAGCCCAAAGCTACTCCATTGTCTCCAAAGTAGTGCTCAACATTCCAATGTTCTAATATAGCCTTATAGCCTGTTGCGGAGGGCTATACTGGTTGTTAAAGGCCTATAACAAGGTAGAGGGCCTTTAATTTGTGTTAATACAATTTTCTGCTAAAACTTTAACTCTCTAGTGCTCCTAATTACCTTTGTAATCCTAACACTACTGAGCACGAGGAGCACAATACACAGTACACTATGTACAATAGACAAATAAACAACTGCCAAAACCTTTGGTGTTGCATTTGAAATATTCCTCTGTTTATTCAATTTTAAAAAAAATGAAACTTAAAGAGACCACAGACTCTGCTGCCCCAACCAACAATTACATCTGTTTTTCTCTTGACAATATTCACTTGTAACACTTTTTGCACTGACACTTCAATACACTTTAACACATTGTACCATGAATAGAACACATATTACTTACATCCTCAACCCAGTCTCAGGACCAGAATACTTGAACGGTTGCATACACTTTCACCAACTCACCAGAAATCTACACTCTGCCTCACTCGCACACATTCCCCGCATCCGCAAAAGCAAAACTGGAGATAGCTAATTTTTCTAGCAAAACTGGAGATAGCTCATTTTTCTACATCGCATCCAAGACATGGAACAACCTTCCTCAACAAATCAGAGCCTCCTCCTCACTGATTGAGTTCCACAAGAAGCTGAAGACCTGGATCTTCGTATAAGCACCTGCATACCCAAGCGCCTGAATACCCTTTCGGATGATTAGTGTGCTATACAAACAATATAATATAACCAAGCACCTGTCCAGGTGCCTGGATACCGTTTCACATGATTACTGTGCTATACAAATATACAGGGAGTGCAGAATTATTAGGCAAGTTGTATTTTTGAGGATTAATTTTATTATTGAACAACAACCATGTTCTCAATGAACCCAAAAAACTCATTAATATCAAAACTGAATATTTTTTGAAGTAGTTTTTAGTTTGTTTTTAGTTTTAGCTATGTTAGGGGGATATCTGTGTGTGCAGGTGACTATCACTGTGCATAATTATTAGGCAACTTAACAAAAAAAAATATATACCCATTTCAATTATTTTTCATTACCAGTGAAACCAATATAACATCTCAACATTCACAAATATACATTTCTGACATTCAAAAACAAAACAAAAACAAATCAGTGACCAATATAGCCACCTTTCTTTGCAAGGACACTCAAAAGCCTGCCATCCATGGATTCTGTCAGTGTTTTGATCTGTTCACCATCAACATTGCGTGCAGCAGCAACCACAGCCTCCCAGACACTGTTCAGAGAGGTGTACTGTTTTCCCTCCTTGTAAATCTCACATTTGATGATGGACCACAGGTTCTCAATGGGGTTCAGATCAGGTGAACAAGGAGGCCATGTCATTAGATTTCCTTCTTTTATACCCTTTCTTGCCAGCTACACTGTGGAGTACTTGGACGCGTGTGATGGAGCATTGTCCTGCATGAAAATCATGTTTTTCTTGAAGGATGCAGACTTCTTCCTGTACCACTGCTTGAAGAAGGTGTCTTCCAGGAACTGGCAGTAGGACTGGGAGTTGAGCTTGACTCCATCCTCAACCCGAAAAGGCCCCACAAGCTCATCTTTGATGATACCAGCCCAAACCAGTACTCCACCTCCACCTTGCTGGCGTCTGAGTCGGACTGGAGCTCTCTGGCCTTTACCAATCCAGCCACGGGCCCATCCATCTGGCCCATCAAGACTCACTCTCATTTCATCAGTCCATAAAACCTTAGAAAAATCAGTCTTGAGATATTTCTTGGCCCAGTCTTGACGTTTCAGCTTGTGTGTCTTGTTCAGTGGTGGTCGTCTTTCAGCCTTTCTTACCTTGGCCATGTCTCTGAGTATTGCACACCTTGTGCTTTTGGGCACTCCAGTGATGTTGCAGCTCTGAAATATGGCCAAACTGGTGGCAAGTGGCATCGTGGCAGCTGCACGCTTGACTTTTCTCAGTTCATGGGCAGTTATTTTGCGCCTTGGTTTTTCCACACGCTTCTTGCGACCCTGTTGACTATTTTGAATGAAACGCTTGATTGTTCGATGATCACGCTTCAGAAGCTTTGCAATTTTAAGAGTGCTGCATCCCTCTGCAAGATATCTCACTATTTTTGACTTTTCTGAGCCTGTCAAGTCCTTCTTTTGACCCATTTTGCCAAAGGAAAGGAAGTTGCCTAATAATTATGCACACCTGATATAGGGTGTTGATGTCATTAGACCACACCCCTTCTCATTACAGAGATGCACATCACCTAATATGCTTAATTGGTAGTAGGCTTTCGAGCCTATACAGCTTGGAGTAAGACAACATGCATAAAGAGGATGATGTGGTCAAAATACTCATTTGCCTAATAATTCTGCACTCCCTGTATGTATAATAACAAATCCATAACTTCTTCAAGGACTTGGGACACGCCATGTTTTGGTGAAATCATCCCTGATTTTCTTTTAAAGAATCTTGTCCCTGTGAATGTGATGACTGTTTACGCCAATGGTGCATATCTAGTAGATTATGAAATAGTTCCCAACTCCCCCTTTATTTAATTCTCACAAGGACACCACCTGTAAAATGGGCATCTCTGTAATGTCCTTAATCATACTCGTACATCACTTCTGTCAGTCACTCCTGATATTCGTGTAACCTTTTCAGGCACACTATGGCAGTGGTTCTGACCTGTGGACTGGGGACCCCTGTGGGGGGGGGGGGTCGGCAAAGCCTGCTCAGGGTGTTCACGACTGCTTAGAAAATTAATAATATTAATAGATTAAAAAAGTGTATTTAAACAAAGAATCAAAATGTAAAGCTGAAATTTTTGAAAATGTTTTTGCTAAAAATTAAATTAGTTTCCTCAGATTGCTTTGTAGGAGGAGGTGGATTATAGTATTGACAATAAGTGGTCTAAACATAAGTTTAAAAAGCTCCAACTTTCCTATTAAAATTAAAATTTGTATTTTTTTATATTTGTATATGAATTAAATAAAATGTTTCATCATTTGTGTATTTGTTTGATGGATACTTGTTTCTGTATTTTTTTGTGCGTTGTTCTGTGGTTCAAATCCTCGAAAATACTTAGGCCAGCATCCTCGACTTCCAATAAAGATTGGGTGGGGTCCCCGGGTTCCAGTAATGATTAAGTTGGGGTCCACAGAAGTCAAAGGGTTAAGAACCTCTGCACTAGAGGAAAACAATGCATCTCAAGGCTACTAAAATGCAGGGTCGGTATCTCATCCATCTGGCACTTTAATGAGGAAGGCAGACTGGTTCACTGTAACCACTTCCATCATCAGAAGCCTTGAACCTCTCATGGAATAAACCTGAGACAGGCCGCTGGTAGCTCCCAAGCTATGAGTTACCATAGGTGCTACTTGTAAGAAAGCTCCTTTTGGGGTTACCTGCATATACAGGGAGTGCAGAATTATTAGGCAAGTTGTATTTTTGAGGATTAATTTTATTATTGAACAACAACCATGTTCTTAATGAACCCAAAAAACTCATTAATATCAAAGCTGAATATTTTTGGAAGTAGTTTTTAGTTTGTTTTTAGTTTTAGCTATGTTAGGGGGATATCTGTGTGTGCAGGTGACTATCACTGTGCATAATTATTAGGCAACTTAACAAAAAAAAATATATACCCATTTCAATTATTTATTATTACCAGTGAAACCAATATAACATCTCAACATTCACAAATATACATTTCTGACATTCAAATACAAAACAAAAACAAATCAGTGACCAATATAGCCACCTTTCTTTGCAAGGACACTCAAAAGCCTGTCATCCATGGATTCTGTCAGTGTTTTGATCTGTTCACCATCAACATTGCATGCAGCACCAACCACAGCCTCCCAGACACTGTTCAGAGAGGTGTACTGTTTTCCCTCCTTGTAAATCTCACATTTGATGATGGACCACAGGTTCTCAATGGGGTTCAGATCAGGTGAACAAGGAGGCCATGTCATTAGATTTCCTTCTTTTATACCCTTTCTTGCCAGCCACGCTGTGGAGTACTTGGACGCGTGTGATGGAGCATTGTCCTGCATGAAAATCATGTTTTTCTTGAAGGATGCAGACTTCTTCCTGTACCACTGCTTGAAGAAGGTGTCTTCCAGGAACTGGCAGTAGGACTGGGAGTTGAGCTTGACTCCATCCTCAACCCGAAAAGGCCCCACAAGCTCATCTTTGATGATACCAGCCCAAACCAGTACTCCACCTCCACCTTGCTGGCGTCTGAGTCGGACTGGAGCTCTCTGCCCTTTACCAATCCAGCCACGGGCCCATCCATCTGGCCCATCAAGACTCACTCTCATTTCATCAGTCCATAAAACCTTAGAAAAATCAGTCTTGAGATATTTCTTGGCCCAGTCTTGACGTTTCAGCTTGTGTGTCTTGTTCAGTGGTGGTCGTCTTTCAGCCTTTCTTACCTTGGCCATGTCTCTGAGTATTGCACACCTTGTGCTTTTGGGCACTCCAGTGATGTTGCAGCTCTGAAATATGGCCAAACTGGTGGCAAGTGGCATCGTGGCAGCTGCACGCTTGACTTTTCTCAGTTCATGGGCAGTTATTTTGCGCCTTGGTTTTTCCACACGCTTCTTGCGACCCTGTTGACTATTTTGAATGAAACGCTTGATTGTTCGATGATCACGCTTCAGAAGCTTTGCAATTTTAAGAGTGCTGCATCCCTCTGCAAGATATCTCACTATTTTTGACTTTTCTGAGCCTGTCAAGTCCTTCTTTTGACCCATTTTGCCAAAGGAAAGGAAGTTGCCTAATAATTATGCACACCTGATATAGGGTGTTGATGTCATTAGACCACACCCCTTCTCATTACAGAGATGCACATCACCTAATATGCTTAATTGGTAGTAGGCTTTCGAGCCTATACAGCTTGGAGTAAGACAACATGCATAAAGAGGATGATGTGGTCAAAATACTCATTTGCCTAATAATTCTGCACTCCCTGTACTGTGGCTCCTGGCTTCCACCACTCCTCTGCCCCAACATGCTCGGGTCAATTTATCATGCTTACACCTCCGAATTCTGCCTCCAACTAACATACACTCCTTTTCCTCAGCAGCAGCTCCAACACATCAATAATGGTATAGCTTGTTTTTACAACTGTGATGGACACTGGAACATTCTACACAACAGTACATGCACACTCTTGTAATACTGAGAAATAAACAGCAATATACTCTTGAGATTGAAATAATCAGTAATTGATTTAAGGCTGTGAATGCAACTTCTGACTGAGGGACTAATTTAGAGTTTGGCGATAGGAGACGCCATCAAGATGTATTGGATATTCCATTCACCGCATTACAAATGCCATTAAATACAATGTGCTAGTAAGTAGGTGGATAGGCCATCGGCGAATGGATAAAGAGCAGCTGCCTCAAACTCAATTCCGACAAGACGGAAGCCCTAATCTTTGGCTCCACCCCCTCCGCATGGGATAACTCCTGGTGGCCTGCCACTCTCGAAGCCTCCCACTGACCACGCACGCAACCTAGGATTCATCTTGGACTCCTCATTATCCATGACTCGCAAGTCAACGCCTTCTCCTCCTCCTTCTTCAACACCCTCCGCATGTTCCGAACAATCTACAAATGGATACCCACCGAAACCAGAATAGTCACCCAAACTCTTGTAAGCAGCAAACTGGACTACAGCAATGCCCTCTATGCAGGAACCACGGCCAAACTCCAGAAGAGGCTGCAACGCATCCAGAACGTCTCTGCATGCAGGACATCCCCCACCACCGCCACATCACAGACCACCTGAGAAACCTGCACTGGCTCCCACTCAACAAGAGAATCACCTTCAAACTCCTCACCCACACTCACAAAGCACTGCACAACACCAGACCAGAATACCTCAACAGATGGCTCTCCTACACCCCGACCCAGCATCTCCGCTACGCCAACCTCGCCCTCGCAACCGTCCCATGCGTCCGCAGAACTACAACCGGCAGTAGATCATTCTCGCACCTCGCCGCCAAGACATGGAACACCCTTCCGACCCACCCACCTGCACCAGACCAAGGAAACTTCTCAAGACCTGGCTGTTCGAGCAGTAGCAGCACCTCCCCCCTCCTCCCATCCACCCCCACTTCTCAGCGCCTTGAGACCCTCATGGGTGAGTAGTGCGCTTTACAAATTTCTGATTGATTGATATCCGTCAAATTTATGATGGAATATCCCTTCCGTCAAACTCTAAATCAGACCCTAAGTAATGTTGAAACACTAACAGGACGATTTAATTGTTGGTGGAGAGGAACTTCAGCGCAAACGCAACAGAGTTTTCCCCCCATCAACACAGTGGTCCACCAGCAAAATGTATAAGTGGGCAGACCACAGGTTTGGCTACTGCAGTAACTATTCATTCCTGACAGAGTAAGAGCTGTAGAAGAAGTGGCTATATATCTGTCCACCCAATTAGGATCATTATCTCCGTAAGGGCGATGGAGTAATTTACTATGTTGCCCTGACAGGGAAACGGGCCTCCTGACTAAAATGAAATCAACCCTTAAGTTATATATTAACATTACTTCGGCTGAGTAGTCACTCCTATACAGGCACTACAATAGTTGTACTCATAGGTGCAACACTAACAAACTTTCGAGTAGAGACCACTAAATTACGAGTCTCTGCCCATCCTTCCAGGGAAACCCTATTCACTGAACAGCGGCCAAGAAGTTTATATGTTAAAACATGTTATTTTAACTTCTTTAAATAAGCATTTTGTAACATGTGCTATACTAAAGCACACAGTCAAGTTAGGTAATGCAAAACATCTGCATTAAATTTTACCCGCTACATCACAATTGGTGAGTAGAAGATGCAAAGTACTCACAAAGCCATTACAAAAGTATGTTTGGATGTTATCAAGCCTTCACCTAGCTGGATGAGCATCCAAGTTAGCAAATGTACATTTGGATCAAAAATGTATATTTGAATTATGTAATAATTCCAACAGAAGCTCTCCGCATACAGCCAAACTCCAACAGGGCGGCCTCGGCGCTGCGGGGACGGAGCACCACGCTAATTATGAACAACATACTCCAAAGCAAGAGATGCGCCGTTTCGCCAAATTTGCAGCATTAAGAGGCACTTTATTCATCAATTTCCGACATGAAAATCAAGCGTTCTCTCCTTTCCTGACCCGTTTCGGCTTCCAAATTGATGAATGCTGCAAATTTGGCGAAACGGCGCATCTCTTGTTTTGGAGTATGTTGAAATATGTAATATGCGACTTAAGTGGACAATAAAAGCTCGATATTTTTTCAGGAAGAATACGACAACGTTTATGCATGTGTGCAACACTAAATTAATGCGAAAAGAATGAATATTCCGACTATGTGCTACAAACTTTACTTACTAGTGACTGCTCTTTGACTTAAAAACACAAAAAAATGACATGAATTTCACAGATTTAATGGGGAGTTAGAATCACAATGGGTTCAGATTACAACCCACTACAAAAAAGAAAGAGTTTCAAAAGTACTAAAATACGTCAGCTAAGCTGTTTTTTATTTGGCTATATAAAAAAAATCCACGGACTTGGGTACTGACTCCACGGAGTGGCTGAAGGGCATGCCCTCTGCAAGCAGTCGCATGGTATACAAGTCTGAGAACACTGCAGACAGAAGGATTGAGAATGAGGCATTGCCACATCCTTTCAGCAGTACCAGTCCTCATAGTAAAAGGCCAGGTCTGAGGTTACTGTAGGCACGGGTACTGTGTATGAGGCAACTCCGAAGACCATCTCCTGAGCAGTGCCGAGTACCTGTGGGGTACAGCTGAAAGTCAGGCCCTACAGCTGCAACGGGAATAAGCACTTGGCATTAGCAATGTCCAGGACCAGAATAGCACGGTGTGGACAAAGTATAGAATTCCAAATCGTAAGTAATTCATCGACTAAAGCCTCTCTCCTTCTGCCTATTTCCATCCTCTCTCGCTCTCTCCTCCACCCGCCTCTTTCTCCTCCTTTTCTCTCTCTCAAGACGCCTTCCCCCCCTGCTTTTCTCTTTTCCTCTCTCCTCACCCTCTCTCTCTCGATATCTGCGATAGTGCCTCATGGTTGAGACCGCTGGTTCCTACGACAAAATATATTTTGATCACTATTACATTTTAGCGCAAATCTACATTAAATGTTACAAAAGGGGTAGTATGCATGTTTTCTATTCAAAGTATCACAAGGCGTTTTCCTCCACGGTTTCGCAAAAAACGTGCTAGACACAGTCACACCTCACTCTCATGAAGGTACTACTTGCTCCGAACTGAAACCGTGTTTTGGTTCGGTGCAAAAAAAAAAAAAATCCCTTCGTGTATAAAATATTTTTTAAATCGATGGAGGGAGTACCGAGCGTGACTAGAGGCCACTCTGTGCCCAGAGCACACTGGACATGGTTAAAGGCAGCGCCTAGGGAACACCTTTGGTGGAAGCCCAGGCACGTGCAGGAACGTATTACATACATCATAACAAAACCCTACAAACAGCATTAGTTAAAGGAAATTATGTGTTGATACAAATATCAGTAAATAGCAAACATGAGACAAATCCAGTTTATAAAATGTCACCTGTTGTCAGCTTCACCAATTTCGGATGTATTTTGTGTTGTAATCTGTGAAATTACATATCGGGTCGTGGGAAGTGCACTAAAGGGGAAATAAGGTTGTGTAGCTCACAATACCTAGTTAATTTAAGTGCGAGAGAGAGAAACAGAAAGTGAACGAGTGATAGAAAGAGAAAGGGAAAACAAAACAAGAAGCAGAGGGCGCAGAGGAGACAGTGAGTCGGAGAAATAAAGAGGGCAGCAGAGAATGAGGGGGTGAGCAGAAGAGTGAGGGAGGGGTAAATGGAAAAGAATCGGACGGAGAAAACGATTAGAGAGTGGGAAGGAGAACTGGGTGGAACTGGGAGGAGACACTGGGAGAGATTGTTAAGGTCACATGTTAATTTCCATCGTGAAAATGCTCCATTTTAAACTTTGACCCCTTTTCTGTGCAGCCCCGCCTGACGGCTTTTTCTCGCTAATTAGTAAAAAAAAAAAAAAAACAACTGCTCAAGTGAAAGCTGCCTGTCTTCGGAATGCCATTCCCGCTTGATGCTTTTCCATAAACTGTGCCTTTGTTTTCAGACATTTTTCGAAATTCTGAGTGAATGATAGTTTTCTTAGAAACACATTCTACAAATTAGTTGGTGAATCATTGTGCAACCACAAGTTGGCGAAAGTGTGTCGTGAACAAAATCAAAGTAATCATTAAAACACCTTTGGAATTCAGAAAAAAAAGCCCTCGCAGTATTAAGCGTATATGAAAGTCCCAGTGTTACCCAAATGCGTAATAAACGGTTCTACGCAATCGAAAATTACCACAGACTCCAGCGGCCACCGCTGCCACCCGTCGCACAAAGACCCGCTATTTCACGTGGTTACAACTAGTCAAGTTAATGCTTCAAAGCGCACATATTGGGACATCTTGTCTCAAGCGCGCGCCTTGAGCGCTCACAGACGCACTTGATAACAAAAATACATACGCGCAAGCTTTTTTCGCCTAATTCAGACCCACATGACACCATAAAATCAAGGGGGTAGCATGGTCAGTGAGATTAGGTGGGTGTGAGGTTCGGATTTTCCGACAATCAGGTTGGTATATATAATGTTTAAATGGGGATACGACAAGCAGCAGGTGCATGAGAGGGGGTTAAGGAGCATTGGAAAGGGAGAGTAATGCGGATTGGTTCGAGTACTAAGGAAGAAAACATTATTTGAGGACTTTCAAAACGGAGAGTGTGTTTGTGTGTGCGTTTTTGTCTGCGTGTTTCTAATCATCCCTGGTGAAATCCTAGTGACAATTCACAAACCCGACTTCAGCACCTGTACACAACTCTTTATAGAAAATACCTTTATGGGGGGAGTGTAAGGGGGTGTAACACCCCACAACCCGACTCCCCCCCAAAACTACGACCCTGCATAAAATACTGCATCATTCCTTAAACTTTCCGAAACGCGGGCTTGAGGAAGCAGCCTAAAGCTGAATTGCTCGGCGTCTGCCAGCCAAATAGTACCAAATGAAATATGTGCAAGCACTAAGTTATTTCTTTTTTAGCTTAGATGTACAATTTTTGTCGTGAATGAAAGAAGAAAGGCATGTAAGAGAGTCATGGTGGATGTCTACTGGACTAGCGCAAAAAACATGACATATTCATATAGATTTGAAATTTGCACCTTTAATTGCTGAATATTGGTGATAAGACCCCCCCCCCCCCATTCAGAATTAGCACTCCGTGGCTTTACATCTGCTACTCTGCCTCATAGAAACTATACTTACTTCACATGGCAGCTTGCTTTTTATTTTCTAGGAAACCAAAACAATCCTGCAGCCAGCCTCCTATAACCCAACACTGGCCATGATTAGGAGTTTAGGCGTTATTACATGATGAATCACGATACCACGCGATAAATAATACCTATCACGAAGTTGTGGGAAATAACATGCGTATTTTGGTGTTTAACGCACTAAGGGCCAGATGTACCAAAGGATTTGACCCATTCTGTGTCTATGGGAAAAAGCTTTCCTACATATGGCCCTAAAATCCTCATCGTAGGGTATATACCGTATACTCCCCCCATAAAATGTCAGCAGGTTTAACCTGCCAAAATGTACCGACGGTTGAGGTAGTTTATTTACGGATGAGTTAAATGCAGCCAAATTCTGACCCATGCTTTAACAGGGGTTTGTTTACAAATGATTCTAAATTTACCGGCCCACTCGTAATCAGGGCCATAGTCAGGCAAGTTTCAATTCACTGTCTTTGAGCAGGAGAAACAACACTCACCAAATGTGTAGGAAGTTGGCTCTGTATGTACTATTTCAAAGTAAGAAATAGCATGCACAGAGTCCAAGGGTTCCCCTTAGACGTAAGATAGTGGCAAAAAGAGATAATTCTAATGCTCTATTTTGTGGCAGTGTGGTCGAGCAGTAGGCTTATCAGAGGGTAGTGTTAAGCATTTGTTGTACACACACAGGCAATAAATGAGGAACACACACTCAGAGACAATTCCAGGCCAATAGGTTTTTGTATAGAAAAATATATTTTCTTAGTTTATTTTAAGAACCACAGGTTCAAGATTTACAAACAATACTTTAAATGAAAGGTATTTCACTTAGGAACTTTAGGAACTTTGAATTAGCAAAATAGCATATACAGTTCTCACACAAATGACATATAGCTATTTTAAAACTAGACACAGTGCAATTTTCAACAGTTCCTGGGGGAGGTAAGTGTTTGTTAGATTTGCAGGTAAGTAAACCACCTACAGGGTTCAAAGTTGGGTCCAAGGTAACTCACCGTTGGGGGTTCAGGGCAACCCCAAAGTTACCACACCAGCAGCTCAGGGCCGGTCAGGTGCAGAGGTCAAAGTGGTGCCCAAAAGGCATAGGCTTCAATGAAGAAGGGGGTGCCCTGGTTCCAGTCTGCCAGCGGGTAAGTACCCGCGTCTTCGGAGGGCAGACCAGGGGGGTTTTGTAGGGCACCGGGGGGGGGCACAAGTCAGCACAAAAAGTACACCCTCAGCGGCACGGGGGCGGCCGGGTGCAGTGTGCAAACAGGCGTCGGGTTCGCAATAGGTTTCAATGGGAGACCAAGGGGTCTCTTCAGCGATGCAGGCAGGCAAGGGGGGGGCTCCTCGGGTAGCCATCACCTGGGCAAGGGAGAGGGCCACCTGGGGGTCGCTCCTGCACTGGAGGTCGGATCCTTCAGGTCCTGGGGGCTGCGGGTGCAGTGTCTTTACCAGGCGTCGGGTCTTTGAAGCAGGCAGTCGCGGTCAGGGGGGAGCCTCGGGATTCCCTCTGCAGGCGTCGCTGTGGGGGCTCAGGGGGGTCAACTCTGGCTACTCACGGTCTCGTAGTCGCCGGGGAGTCCTCCCTGTGGTGTTTGTTCTCCACAAGTCGAGCCGGGGCGTCGGGTGCAGAGTGCAAAGTCTCACGCTTCCGGCGGGAAACGTGTGTTGTTTCAGATTTGCTTCTTTGTTGCATAGTTGCAGTCTTTGGGGAATAGAGCCACTGTCCTCGGGAGTTCTTGGTCCTTCTAGATGCAGAGTAGTCCTCTGAGGCTTCAGAGGTCGCTGGACCCTGTGGAACGCGTCGCTGGAGCAGAGTCTTTAGAAGTGGGGAGACAGGCCGGTAGAGCTGGGGCCAAAGCAGTTGGTGTCTCCGTCTTCTCTGCAGGTTTTTAAGCTCAGCAGTCCTTCTTCGTCTTAGGTTGCAGGAATCTATCTTGCTGTGTTCTGGGAGCCCCGAAATACTCAATTTAGGGGTGTGTTTAGGTCTGGGGGGTTAGTAGCCAATGGCTACTAGCCCTGAGGGTGGCTACACCCTCTTTGTGCCTCCCCCCTGATGGGAGGGGGGCACATTCCTATCCCTATTGGGGAATCCTCCATCTGCAAGATGGAGGATTTCTAAAAGTCAGAGTCACCTACGCTCAGGACACCTTAGGGGCTGTCCTGACTGGCCAGTGACTCCTCCTTGTTTTTCTCACTATCTCCCCTGGACTTGCCGCCAAAAGTGGGGGCTGTGTCCAGGGGGCGGGCATCTCCACTAGCTGGAGTGCCCTGGGGCATTGTAACACGAAGCCTGAGCCTTTGAGGCTCACTGCTAGGTGTTACAGTTCCTGCAGGGGGGAGGTGTGAAGCACCTCCACCCAGAGCAGGCTTTGTTTCTGTCCTCAGAGAGCACAAAGGCTCTCACCACATGGGGTCAGAAACTCGTCTCTCAGCAGCAGGCTGGCACAGACCAGTCAGTTCTGCACTGAACAATTGGGTAAAATACAGGGGGCATCTCTAAGGTGCCCTCTGTGTGCATTTTTTAATAAACCCAACACTGGCATCAGTGTGGGTTTATTATTCTGAGAAGTTTGATACCAAACTTCCCAGTATTCAGTGTAGCCATTATGGAGTTGTGGAGTTTGTTTTTGACAGACTCCCAGACCATATACTCTTATGGCTACCCTGCACTTACAATGTCTAAGGTTTTGCTTAGACACTGTAGGGGCATAGTGCTCATGCACATATGCCCTCACCTGTGGTATAGTGCACCCTGCCTTAGGGCTGTAAGGCCTGCTAGAGGGGTGACTTACCTATGCCACAGGCAGTGTGAGGTTGGTATGGCACCCTGAGGGGAGTGCCATGTCGACTTAGTCATTTTCTCCCCACCAGCACACACAAGCTGGCAAGCAGTGTGTCTGTGCTGAGTGAGGGGTCCCTAGGGTGGCATAAAACATGCTGCAGCCCTTAGAGACCTTCCCTGGCATCAGGGCCCTTGGTACCAGGGGTACCAGTTACAAGGGACTTACTTGGGTGCCAGGGTTGTGCCAATTGTGGAGGCAATGGTACATTTTAGGTGAAAGAACACTGGTGCTGGGGCCTGGTTAGCAGGGTCCCAGCACACTTCTCAGTCAAGTCAGCATCAGTATCAGGCAAAAAGTGGGGGGTAACTGCAACAGGGAGCCATTTCCTTACAAAATGTCTCTAGCTTTTTCGTGTGTGCGCCTTTTCCCAGAACCCTCAACACCTACACCCCTGACTCTCTGCCTTCCTCCTGATCTCACCAACCCTTTCACTTTAACTGCCACTGATGAATGCACGAACAAGAGGTAACACATCTTTGACTTGATCAGACTCAAAACCAGACATACTTTTCATAACTGAAACTTGGCTTGTAGATGAAGCCTCACCAGTGCTACACAAAGCAATCCTAACAGGATCCTATAGACAAAACTGTGCTGGTAGAGTTTAAGGAGACTTACATGTGGTATTGAAGGAATCACTGCAAATTAACAAGACAGAAGACATATGTCTAACATATAGTAATATCCTTCTAAGGGACCACACACACACACACACATATACCCATGCAATTTCCGACATTTCCACCAAACACAGAAACCCCTGCACCCCTAGGGATCTTAAAATCTGTATCAGCCATCAATGACAAGGCCAAGAACCTTTCCAGTGAACCTGGCAACTTCACTCTTCTGGACACTGGGGCTACACACACACAGCAATTTATACAAAGGATGCAATAATCACAATCTCAAGGAATTAACCGATTTGTTGGAGTGACCACTACCTCAGGTTCTTCATCAGTAAGTTCCAGTCAAAACCTAATGTCAACAATACAGGTATACAGGCACTGGAACAAAGTTGTACTATCACAACTCAACTCTCAATTGTCTGAACTCTCACCTCCTGACCAAATTATGATGATCAAGGAGGTTACAATTGGCTCATCAGAACATCTGATGACATGGTGCCTCTCGAAACACTGATGAATGTAGAAATTTGATGGACAAAAATCACCTCCCAAGACTTAACAAGATACATAAATCACCAGTCAAATATACAAAAAGGCTACACTATTCAAATCAAAGCTTCAACATAAATACCATGCAATGAATGTCTGGAATTTTGCAACCTTAAATGTGCCTTTGCAAAAACCCCTCACCCTCAAAGCTTCTCGAACTCAACTGTAGACCAAATTGCAGGAAAATGAAGGACTCTAAACATTAATCTTGCTAAATAGCCAGTGGACAGATAGATAGGGGACTCCCAATGAACAAGGAGCAGCATAGAATAACAATCAGCCTATACTTGACTCTTTCATGCAACTCCCACCCTCAAATATATTTATCTGGCTAAGGCTCTGCCCATGACAAAGTTTCAAGAAAGTCCTGGTATCCATGGCTATTACAACAACAGCAATGGATGTTATCTACTCTCTATCTTTGGTACATTCCCCACATAACCTAGGGCAGTGGTTCCCAATCTTTCGAATTCTGTGGACCCTCACTTTATCAGTACTGCAACCCGGGGACCCCCACTGAATCATTATTAGAATCTGGGGAACCCCCCCCCCCCACACAATGAGTCATTACTGAAAGCTGGGGAACTAATATTTTAATATTATTACATTTTCTAAGCAGTCGCGGCCCCCCTGAGGAGGCTTTGCGGACCTCATGGGTCCCCGGACAACAGATTGGGAACCACTGCCCTAGGGCATTCTACTTATCATCACTTATCAGGAAAATCAATCTTGACCCACCAGATTCAGCCAACCAATCTCAAATGTCCAGTTCCGTGGACATCCTATTGTACAGCCTTCTCTCAGATCTGCAACTTTCTTGAAGAAAACAAGTTGCCACTGGACCCGCAAAATGGTTTCTACCCATGGAGAGGAACGAAATCTGCCCTGATCTCCATCTGGGACCACCGGAAAGCCACCAAGGATAGGAATGGTGTAACTGCACTTCGACTGGATCGCCTTTGACACAGTCCACTGGTACTTCCTCTTACACAGAATAAAAGAAACTGGCATAAACTGAGCTATCCTCTCACTTCCTCTATTAATGTGCTCATCTTTCTTCAACAAGGTACGAACACCCAAACAATTGATCGTTTATTCACTCCTTTCAAAGTCTATCTGAGCCCAGTACTTATTGAAATCTTTAAACCTGCCATGCTACAACTATGCAGATGACACACAAATCATAATGAAAATAGGAAATACAACTGATCTCACTAGTTCAAGACTAGACCACTGTGTCCCAGCAGTTGCTAGCTTATTAAAATAGACTCCTTTCATCCAAAACTGAAATCCTTCAATGCGAGATTGGAAAACTATCATTTTCTGCATGTTTGGCCCAATAACTTAATATATTACCAACAAGGCAACATAGAGAAACTTAGGGGTGATAATTGCTACCAGTCTTTCCCTGGCATCTCAAGTAAGCCCACTTGGGGAAACAATCATTTAAAGCAATGCAGACTAAGATACATGTTCCCTCATCTTCAATTCCCACAGAGGCTTAGGCAACCATCAATCTTGTCCTCTAAAATCTTGATTATGGGGGCGGGGAACGGCAGAGTAAGACACGCTTCCGGGTTCTCTCACCCGCCCATTGAGAATTTAGCCTACTTAAACCGGGTGTGGGCCACCAGTGGTGCAGAAGATGGAGTCTGGGTTTCGGGGGTTAGCTGGCATGGCACAGCAACAGTCCAGGAGTGTTGCGGAGCCTGCACCACTTAAAATGGCAGGCACCAAGTGGTAGTCAGCAGCAGCTTAAGAAGAGGTGACAGGCAGTGGCGGACAATTTGGTGGCTGGCGACATCCCCCATGAGTTGATGCCCTACAATAAGCGGGTGCAGCGGCCATGGGAGGCTGGGCAGCGAGGCAGCAGAGTAGTGAGGAGCACCCCTGAAAGAGCTGTAGACAGGTGTCCGAGGGGCCGGAACTCTGGGCTGTGTTTTGTGCTCCAGGCAGGTGTTGCTTTGAGACTCTGGTGACTGGAGCCTTGAGTAGGGCGCTCATGAAGGGGGCTCCCATCAGATTCTGCCCCAGAGGAAGGCGAGAGGTGAGACATAGACAGGAGAACGAGAGAGGAACTGCAGGACCCAATGTAGCTGACCTGTGGTGGGGTGGGTGCCCCGAACTGGAAAGGCAAGCTGGATTCTCCCACACCTTCAGCAGGATGCTCGACAGAAGAGGGACTGTGGGAATGGGTAAAGGCGACCCTATGATCAGTCAAACTTGCAAGCATCCCCCAGAAATCCATTCAAAGGGATGCCACAAAACCGAGTAAACATACAGTTCATGCAAGGTATCCTAATGAAAAAGATAATTTCCTTCACTTTGGGATGATGTTCTCACTGATGGTCCTCCAAGGTAAGGTGACTCAGAGCAGTAGTCTACAAAATGTCCAGCAGAAGTGGAAATGCCATGTTGATATATCCACCACCACAGGTAAATTGCCTCCCAACACAGCACAGGACCCATGACCCATGACCCAACCCCTCCCCCGTTTGTTGATGTAATGTATGATGGTGGTGGTGTTATCTGACAGAACTCTGATGGCACTCCCTACGATAAAAGGGAGAAAGTAATTCATGGCAAGACAGACTGCCTGCAGCCCTAGTACATTTATAGGTAGGTGCTATAATGACAATGACCAAAGGCCCAGCACTTTGATGCTGACCCTGTAGGCGCACCTCCCCTTGAGAGCCGTACTGTTTCAGAAGACATGAGCAGTGGAACTCCTGGTGCAGTGGATAATCTGTTCATATGACTTTTGCTCATAGCAACCTTACTGGAGTGATAGAGGGAACAGAGACAAGACTCGGGGACTTTGTGAGTCTATGGAACTACACTAGCAACATTAAGTCTCTTTTCTTAAATGCTGGAGTCAGATTGCTCTAGTTTGAACAGGAGGGCCTCTGGATGTCACTATGGAATTTAGAAGTTCTTTTCCACGAGGAAAAAGTCTGGTTGACCGAAATGTGTGGTTGGCTGTGACTTAGCAAGGGTGTCAAGGGCCCGCAGATTGGCCTAAATAAGATGCAGTGGTCTCATCTCATCCATCACACTCTGATTTCCGGTCTTCAAGTAGTGTATTCCACCTGATACTTTCTCACCTTCCTTTCTCCAGCCCTGGCTCCTCTCATCTCCTTCGACGCTTTCTCGCTCTTCTTCCTATCTGCTTCCTCTTCCCATCATCTGTCTCTCACTTATCTTTACCTCATCCTCCTTTCTCGCCCCACACCTTTATTTCTGCCCATTTTGCTCACCCTTGCCTCCGTTCACTTTCTTGTTCATCCTTGTTTCCTCTACTCCTCTCTGTTCTTTTACCTCTCCTATTCTTTCATTCATTTTCTCACTCACCTTTAATCCCCTCTCATCCTCCACTCCGTATGAATGACTCCCCCTTCCACTCTCCCCATAAACGCCGAGTCCAAGCATGCTCTGTGCTTTAAAAACATCTTATCAGGCAGCCTGTAAAATAACTCCAGCTGGAGTAGGGCAGACTCGGCCCCCTGCCTCCTCTGAGACCAGGTACCACTGCCCCAGCTGCAGCACTGCTAGCGACGTCCCTGGTGCTTGGGGGTGACATGGTGGGTCTCCCTGTGGAACTGTCTTGCGATTCAACTCCACTATTAGCCATGGAAGGACATGCAATAAATCCATAATTTACATAAGCACGTGAGAGGTGTAGCAGGTGCGTGGCTGTTTCAAAGGGTGGAATAGCTGTCACTGAAGAGCAGGCCCGGATCCAGGAATTTATGTCTGGATCGGCCAAGGGTGCGTTTGGGTGGGCCAATGTGTGCCCCATTTTCGACAATTCTGGAGGTAGCCAACAACCTGGGCTCTGGTGCCACTGCACCTGCTGCATTATTGGCAGGTAAACCCCTGTCTCCTCTTCCCCAACACACACCTCCCCACTGCAGCTCGCCTCAGGCATGAGCTAAGCTGGCCACCAGGCTGTTTTCTTTTTACAGGCATGCCCAGAGTTTGTCTCAGACAGTAGAAAAATAGGGAAAATCATCTAAAGGCGGTATTTTGCTCCCTATCAGTACACAAGTACAACAGCTATTATTAAAAATTACACTATAAAATGTATTATAGAGATTTCTTATTGCCCCCCTGACTGATAATTAAAGTGATCGAAAGTTAAACAAAAAATCGACATGGAAGAAGCAGTTAAAGGGTGCTTTCTCTGTGGCCTCCTTTGCCCTTACTGGGAGGGCCAAAGGTCATGTTTGGGTGGGCCTGGCCCACCTAGCCTACCCGCTAGAACCGGGCCTGGTGCAGAGACAATACTCCAGCGCACTGTCTGACCTTACCTTTCGTTTCTGGATCCACCAAGGGGTTCCCCGCATCCCGCTGCTCTCCCGAATCCACCGACACGCTCCTCTCGCGCTTCCCTTTCCCTTTCAGGGGACCGAAGGCCGTCACCCCGGCCTGGCTGCCCTTCAGTCCCGAGTTTCCGGGAGAAATCTGGTTGGCTTTGACGCCATGGTTCCCCACCCCCACGCCCTTGGGTCCCAGGTTGCAGGTGGGCCCCTGGCTCACATTCTGCAGTTGGGCTGGAGCCGTGCTGTTTGGTGTCTTCCCATGATTGGTCAGTTTATTGTCGGGGTGCATTTGATTGGTTGAAGCTGCCCGATTCTGATGGCCTTCGTTTGGAGCACCTGGGAAGATAGGAAAGGACACAACAGACAATTAGACTGGAGGGATTTCTGACTCATCGGAACTGTCAAACACTCCACCAAAGTTTCACGTTTCTTACTCTCCACTGCTCTAATACATGAAGTAACAACGGTTGTAGCACCCAAGAAGGGGCTCAGACCAGAACAGGTGAACTGCACCATTCTACCGTATTCCATCACACAGAAGCAGCTTCACAACGTCTATTGTCTTAAAGCAACTGAAAGCCTGCAACATTAATGCACAGGGAGGCAACTGCACAACGAGTTCTGTATTTCAGCAAAGCGAGGCGATTACTCAAAGTCTACTGTGCCATGGCACTGACAGACAATTTCTTATTACAAACCAGCGGGACATCGGCACAAGGACTACTTTATTATGGAGTTGAGAGACAACTACATCACTATTTCCGCAATACAGCACAGAAAGACAACACACATGATCTACTGTATTACAGCACAGAGGGGCAGCCACACAACATTTTTTGTTTTAGTACAGGGAGACAACTGCACGCCTGCTACATTAATGCACGGAAAGACAACTAGACAATAAATAATGCATTACAGTGGAGAGGTAACTCCACAACGCCTAGTGTATTACAGCACAAAGAGGCGACTTTATAGCTTCTACTTATTACAACACCGAGATTACATTTGCATGCGATCTACTTCAATACAGCATACAGCAGAGTCACTACTGCTTGTACTACAGCACAGAGGCAACTTCATAACTTGCCAGAGATGTTACTGCACGCCGACTGCACTACTGAGTATTGATATGAAGAACATCGTGGTCCAACAATATCGAGGACAGAATATGGAGTAAGCGCATATTGGGAGGAATGGATTTACTATTCCCTTCTCATCTCCGTACACTGTACATATGTGCACCGCGTAGGCGCTTATTTGTGGAGTTTAGAAAATCTAGACTTATCTGTTGATATTTTTTTCAATATTTTTTCCTCAGTATTTAGTACTCTTAATATTCTGACTTCGATATTTAGCATGCATACTCTGCACAATGCCTACATTACACACATCACAGCGAGGCAACTGCACTACGTCTATTGTATCAGATCATAGACAGACAACTTCATACCTTCCACTTGGTACAACAAACACAGGTAACTGCGTAGTATCTACTCAGATATAACGTCGTAAATTCTACTACACGGTAGCAATGGTATCTTCCTCACACCAAATCCGTTACAGCACAGCCAAGCAAGCAGACCACGCCGACTACCCTACAGCAGAGAGCGTCAGCCGCACAGTTTTTACAGCACAGGGATAACTTCGTAGCTTCTACTTGTTACAGCACAGAGGGGCGGCTGCATAATGTCAACTACGGTAAAGCACAAACAGGCACGAGCGATACAACTCCTGTACTACAACAGATAGGCAACTTCATACCCCGTACTTTTTGCAGCAAAGAGACGCAATTGCATCATGTCTACTTTGTTAGAGCAGGGAGAGCTGTATAAATGTCTGCTGCCCGACAGCACAGAGAATCAACTACATAATGGCCCTGGTAGTAAAGCACCGGGAGGTAGGTCCACAGCTTTACAGCTGTACACAGACAGGCCTCCTCGCCTCTACTGCATCACGATACAGCGGCAACTGCAGAGTGTCTACAATATTACAGCACACAGAGGCACCTCCACGCCAGCGGTACTGCAGCACGAGACTAAGCTGTACAGTGTTTACACAATATTACAGAAGGAAGAGGCAACCTATCAGGGACAGCTGGTTAATGTCCACTGTATTAAGAGCACAGAGAGACAACTACACAATGTCTACTTTTACAACACCTAGGGACATCCGCGTTACGTCTACTTTGTTATTGCTCTTAGAAGCAAAATACTAGTTACAGCAGTATTACAGCACCGAGAATAAACACACAAGGTCAGTTGTATTACCGTATAGCTATGCAACAACATAATGCTTACCATATTACAGCATGGAAAGGCAACTTCATAATTTCTACGTATTACATCAGAGACAGCTCATTACTGTTTACTGAATTAAGAGCGCTGAGAGGCAACTGCATAACATGTACCGCACTGCAGCAGAGGCACCCGTATCACACAGTGAAGCTAATGGACCATGTCTACTGTATTACACAGTAGGACAACTAAGTAACGTGTACTGGAGGTAATTGCATGTCAACTTCGGGATTACAGTCCAAAGAGGCGACTGCACGCTGTCTGCAGTACCACAGCACGGAAAGACAACTTCTAAAGTTATATGAAGCACACACATAACGTTTATTATATTACAGCACAGAGCCACGGGCATCACAATAACTGTATTATTACACGGGGAGGCTACTTCACAACTTCTGTTTATTACCGCACAGAGGTAACTGCATAATGTATACTAATTACAGCATGAAGGCAAATCCATACCTTCTCCTTATGACAGCGCCGACAAGCGGTTGCAAAGATGTCTACTTTGTTAGAGCAGAAGCAAATGTATCAATGCCTAATGACTTATGGCACAGATCAGCAACTGCATGACGTCGAGCCAGCTACACAACGTTTACTATCTAAGAACAGGTAATGATACTACCCTTAAATCCCAAGTGAAATTTGCATTAAATCATTCTTAGAAGCAGTTTTCAGTGGAGTTAGAAAATTGCCAAATACTGCGTTTCAATTGAAACTATGTGAAGTGACTCTACAAAAATTCAAGCTTACTTCTTGGGAATGGCCTCCCAGGCTGTGGAAGTTTCTACTGCCTGGAAAGGAAATATGGATGCTGGACTTTAGGCAACTCTATCAGTCCTACAGACATAGTAGCAATCAGAATCCACATAGAGCCTCTGACACCCAGCTAGAATTTATGTGGAGTAGCTGACCGGGAGAAACAAAGGGCCATAGCACTTTTCCACTTGGAAGGCTCCGAGTACATTGCATACTGACAGAACCTGTGGCATGAGATATAGTAGACCAGAAGGCCCTCTTTGCTGTGAAATGTGGACGAGTGCAATGGACAAAAAAAGTTTACAGTTGAAAGATCGTGTGGTGTGAACTTCTCACCAATGCACACACAGGATTTCCCTGTAAAATGCCAGGCTGTGGAACTCTATCTCAACAATCTTCCAGGTAATTCAAATTCTTGCCAGATATCAAGGATGTTAGCAGGACTGGAGTGTGCTTCCAGGTGCCTGTCCACTTTCTCTTTTGTTTCCAAACTTTATTGGGGTGCCCAAGGGTTCCCACTGCACAGTACCTGTAACGCACAATAAACATTTGGCTATGACCAAATAGTACATAAGCTTAAAATGTCATTGTTACAATTGGCAATGCCAGCATTAGTGATTAGAAATGTGAGAAAGCCCTCTGAGCCTGTGAAGTTAATGTGTACGCTGTGTGTTGCTGGCCAACGGGGAATGCTAGGAGAGGGGATCAGGTGGGTGCAGCAGGTCCCCTCTCACCCCACCCGCAGAGATCCAGTCCGCCCATGATTGCTTTTAACCTACCTGGTGTAAAGTGCCACATTTTTAACAGTATGTAAGCGTTGCCTGTCCCCTGTCTTGATCATCAGGCATAGGATGATCCTTTGAGATCATGTGCTTTGAAGCCTCTCCAGCACTAGCTTCTTGACGTTAAGCCACTAGTCTTTCAAACTTAGAGCGTAAAAAGACGTTTGCTTACCTGTCTAGGGACCTGATACTGCTTACCTGAAAGCCCTCACGAAGCTTCTCAATGCACCAATGAGAAAAAAGAGACATTACAGCACTGGCCACAGACATGTTATCGAAGGACAAGGAGTTTGGTGGGATTGGGATTGGCTTGGGTGGTTCATGGAGACTGAGCATCGGGTCCCAAACAAGGGTTATCTGTGTGGGGGTGAAATTCGCGCTTTCATTCCAGTACCTTGGAGAAACCAAACCACCAGGGTCGTTTTTCCCATGTATCACAGAACCCAAAGTGCCAGAAAGTGTAGGAATACCCAGCTCTACTGTTGACTGAACCACGCCGGCCTGCCTGAGGATCTAGACTTCAGCAGATCCTGGAAGGAGAGAAGGACCTTCACACAACAGATGCTGAGCATGTCCCAGCATACATTTTCTTAGCAATTGGTGCCGGACTGTCATCTCCCCAGCACCGCTGCCCAGCTGAGGCTTTTTAGAGTAACCTTTCAGAACAATTCCTTAGATTAGATTTTCTATTTTTACCCTTTGAACTATTGGTAATGCACCTACGGGAGTTTTACATCAAAGGCGTATTTTCTGGATCTTTAGTTTTGTACCTATTTTTGAACCTTGTAATCTAGATCACTTATGCTCTGTCCCTCTTAAAGTATTGCTCTGTGTCTCTTGCAGACCCCTCTCCCTTGGCTAAGCCTTATGCTTGGGCATTGCTACCTAAAGGAGGCGCCAAGAGAACCTCCAGGGCTCTTTAGTCCCCTGCAAACACCCGGCTCAATTGTGGCACCAAAGCAACTGAATTTGCAAACAATTCATTCGAAGAGGGGTTTCATCACCGGTGAAATTTCAGAAACATCACCACGACCTGGCTATTTACACTGGTTATGGGCTGTCTGATGGTGGATCTAGGCAAGCGTCTGTTCCTGTCCTACTTGTTATGCTAAGAAGCATCAGTGAACATGTGCACTATGTAAGTAGACATTAATGTAACACAGCTCCCTACAACTACTGTTAGATTGCTGCATAAGGATAAGACCACTGCCCCAAAGCAAAATGACATGACTTTGTCACCTCTGCTATGTTACAGCACACAGACAGGACTGCATTGACTTTGCTATAATACAGCACCCAGACAGGACTGATATAATAGAGCACAGACATAAGATTACGTCATCTCTTACCATATAACAGCACAGAGACAGGTCAGCATCACCTCTTCTATATTACAGCACAGAGACAAAAATGCATCACTTCTGCCATACCACGAAATAGAAAGGACTGCATCACACCTGCCACATTACAGCACAGAGTCAAGACTGCTTCACCTCTGCTATAAAACCGCACAGAGACAGGACTGCATCCACTCGGCTACACTGCAGCACAGAGACAACACTTCATCACCTCTGCTTTATTAAACCACAGAGTCAAGACTGCAGCATATCTACTATATTTCAGAACAAGCACAAGACTGCATTACCTCTACTGTATTAAAGTAAAGAGAAGACTGCAACACATCTGCTTTACTACTGCACAGAGAAAGGATGTAACTCTGCTTTATCACAGCACAGAGATCGGACTACATCACCTCTGCTACAAGTCAGCACAGAAGATTGCCTTATTTCTGCACAGAGAGAATGCACCACTTCTGCTATGTCACAGCACAGACATAAAACCGCATTACTACTTCCATATTGCACTACAACCATAACTAACCCAGAACTTATGAAACAAAATCATTGAACAATATTTTTTTATTCAACTAAAAACCACATATAAGAAAACAACCTTCTCAAAACTCTGAAAGCAGGCTTCAGATCCAGACACAGCAGAGATATGTTATCTTTATTAGAATTGAGACCTTTTCACAACATTTTAACGAAGGAAACCTAAAGCTTATTTTGTTACTAGATTTAACAATAGCATTCAGCACTGCACATTGCAATCCTGTCTTTGACTCCTTTGAAACAGGATGGACAAAGGTAGGACTGTACTTCATTAAATCCATGCAAATGTATACCACTTTCATCTTTAAGGAAAAATTTGGATCTAGAATTAAGGTTGTTGGTTTGTGTTTGAATTAGGATGCAGAATGACATGGAGAAAGCAATGAGGATACAGTTGGGTTAAGATGGTAGCGGTTAAGAGTAGGATGTCAGACCAAATCTTTTTATTCATTTTATTTATGTTGTTTTTCTTTAGCACCAGTTCACCGGTTGGTATTAGAGCACTGTACATCGCACTGCATACATGATATAAGTTTACAAAGAACGTTAATATTAATCTAAGGAAAAAAAGGTGGCAATGGGAGGTAATGGGATTACAGGAGGAGAGAGATATGGAGATTTGGGATGGATAAGTAGCATCACAATATGTTGAGGAAAAAAGCTGAATGAGCTGAGCAGTTTAAAATTAGGGAATGTGATGTAAGAGACTTTTGGATAGATTGGTTCCTCTGGTGGTAGCTCAATCCACTGTAACCTCCATCAAGGTATCTTGTAAATAGGAAAATCTTGACTCTATTTTGGAAGAAGAGGATGTGCTGGGCCATTCTATACAGAATTAGGAGGGTGTTCTAGATTGCAGGCACGGATACAGCAAAGTACTGTCTGTGAGCTTGTGCAGTTATAAATTTCTTGGGCTCTATCGTGAGGGGAGTCTTTGCTTCGGATTTTCTTAAGCCGCCAGTGATTGCCAGAGGTCAGTTACGTAGCTGGGTCCATCTGTGTGTAGGGATTTATAAGTGCTTCAACAACGTTTGAATTTAAATCAAGCCTCTGGAGGAAGAGCGCAAAGATCCTTCAAGACGAAGATCAAGATGAATCTATAGTAGATCTTTCCATTGTCAGTGAGTATTTAAAAAAAAATAAAGTGCACTAGTTGAAAAATGGAACAGCATTCAAACTTTTGGTTTTCAAACTAATTCCCAGTTCGACAAACTTAATTCAGTTTCTAACTATAGGCTTCTCACTTTTCGATTCAAACTTTGGAGATATATAACTTTACATTTCAAACTTTTAATGTAAATTAGCCATCACCATGAAGATGCAGACCGTCTTCCTGCAGTTCCGACTGAAGTGCCCCACCCCAGATACTCAAGAGGCAGGAAACTTTTTTATGCTAAGAAGCCAGGCCAGCTGCTGCCTTGAAACGAGTCATCCTTAGGACAAAGATAAGTGGAGCTTCTTGTGAGCCCAAGCCTACCATCTCCGTCCAGTCCTGTGGTACAAGAGAAATATGGAACACACCATATTAGACGTGGTCTGCTCTGAGGTGCAGGACCATAAAGACTGGGCAACCTTAAATTCCATCCTGATGATGTCCCTCACTTCCCACTGGTTTGAAAGGTGACACTGTGCCTAGTTGGTTCAAGAGAATAACCCTGGCGTTTCCCTTCAACACTCATCCTCTAATGTCACAATTTCCGGTAGCACCCGTGAAGAACCAGTTGAGACCAGGAACTGTGTGCCTTTTTAGGTGTCTGTTTGAAATACTTGGTACAGCTGTCAGAACCTTGGCCTTTGAGCTATCCCTATGACCTACATAGACATTCACCATGTGTACATTTCGTGCCCCTCGTCCCTCTTACACCCCCAGTACAGTGAAACTCCTTGAGTCCCCAAAATCAAGGAGATGAGCTACCAAAAGTACCTCTGTTCTGGACATATTATTCTTGCATTACAATGCCTCTCATTAAAAGGCTCTGAAGAACATGACATTGGTCTTGAGTGTCTCCAAGAGCCCTGGACTCCTGGCTCACAGACCTACATAGGCCATATTGCCCTCGATTTTACTCAACAATTGCAATTAGTACTGTGCTGAAAATCGTGAACATTAGGTTACTCTTACTTTATTCTTAAGCATTCCCTTGGTTCTTTCATGAACTATTAGTCACAGTTCAATCAATCAATCAATCAATCAAGGATTTGTAAAACGCAGCTAATCACCCATAGGGTCTCAAGGTGCTGAATGTAGGCATGCTGCTCAGTTGAAAAGCCATGTCTCGAGGTCCTTCCTGAACTGCTTCAGTGATGCGTTCTGCCTGAGCTTGAGGGTAAGTGTGTTCCCGTCTGGGCTGCTCGGTAGAAGAAAGATCTTTCTCCTGCTGTACTTTTCTAGATCTTGGGGACGGCTGCAAGGGCAAGCTGGGAGGAGCGGAAACATCTGTTGGGTACGTAGAAGGTACAGTGGTCCTGTGTTGTGCAATGCCTTGAAGGTGTGGATCAGGAGTTTGTATGTGATGCGCTTGTTGACCGGGAACCAGTGTAGGTCTCTGAGGTGGGAGGAGAGTCGGCTGTGACGGGGGATGTCCAGGATGAGTCTGCCTGCTACATTCTGGATTCTTTGTAGCCTTGATTGAAGTTTCTTGGTAATGCCGGCATAGAGTGCGTTGCCGTAGTCCAGTTTGCTGGTGATGAGTGCGTGGGTGACAGTCTTCATTGTGTCAGGGGAAATCCATTTGATTTCTTCCACAGGAGACAGAGGGTGTGGAAGCTGGATGAGGTGACGGTGTTAACTTGGTGGGTCATCGAAAGAGAGGAGTCCAGGGTGGTGCCCAGGTTGCGCACATGATTAGTGGGGGTGGGGGCGTTACCCAGAGCAGTGGGCCACCAGGAGTCGTTCCAGGCAAAAGGGGTGGAGCCGATCACGAGGATCTCTAGCTTGTCAGAGTTAAGCTTGAGGCTTGAGGCAGCTGGCCTACATCCAGGTGGCGACTGCTCTCATCCTGTTGTGGAAAATTCTCTTTAATTGCGGACAGTCCCCGGACAGGGAGGGTATAGGTTGGATGTTGTCGGCTTAGGAGACTAAGTTTAGCTAATGTTTGTTGGTGATCCTAGCGAGCAGGCCATGTAGACATTGAAAAGCGTTGGGTCGAGTGAGGACCCTTGGGGCACTCTGCAGCAAGTGTCTTTACGTTCTGATGTTAACAGTGGTAGTCTGACCCTCTGTGTTCTTCCGGTGAGGAAGAACCTGATCAAGTTCAAAGCTTTGTCTCGGATGTCGGCGTTGTGCAGTCTGTCGCACAGGGTGGAGCGGGAGCCGGTGTCAAATGCAGCGGAGAGGTCGAGGAGGATTTGTGAGGCTGTGCCTCTGTGGTCCAGTATGATGCATATGTCGTTGGTGGCTGCTAAGAGTGCAGTTTCAGTGCAGTGGTTTCTTCTGAATCTGGACTGGGAAGGGTCTAGGATATGGTCCGTCTCGAGGAACTCGGTGAGTTGCTGGTTGACGGCTTTCTCCATTACCTTGGCTAGGAAAGGGAGGAGAGAGCTGGGTCTGTAGTTCTTCAGCTCCCTCGGGTCGGCTGTGGGTTTCTTGAGTAGCAGCCTGATTTTGGTGTGTTTCCAGTCTGAGGGGAGTGTGGCAGTCTTGAAGGATAGGTTCACGGTTCGTCAGAGATCCGGAGCAATGGTGACGATGGGCAGGTTGAATACCTGATGAGGGCATGGATCCGAGGGTGCTCCCGAGTGGATGGAGTTCATCAGTCTTTGGGTGTCCTCTTTGGTCATGGGGCCCAGGAGTTAAGTGATGGATGAGGTGTCTGCCCCGGGGTTCATTAACTCTTTGACGATGGCGAAGAGCTCTTTGCTGTTGGGAGTGCTGGTATTGAGGCATGCTTGAAAGGTGTTTTTTTTGGCTGCTCCGATGTTCTTGTGGTTCGTGGAGGCTACGTTGTCTGTGCAGTTTGAGAGCAGGCTGTGTAGGCTGCTTCATTAGCGCCAGCTGCATCCGGTGGGAGGGAGTGGTTGAGAGCTTTGGTGGGCTGTGCCTCTGTGACTATGCCCCAGCGTCTCCTGGGGGAACAAGGGTGTGGTGGTGTACGGTGTTCTTTGTGTAGGTAAAGTGGATGCACTTGTGGTGGGTCCAATGGTGTTCGGAGGTGTGGGAGATGGTGATGTTGTCCCCTACTGAAAAAACAGTGTTGAGAATGTGTCCAGATCTATGGGTTGAGACACTGACAAGTTGCTTGAGGCCAAGAGTTGTGAGGTTGCCTAGGAGGTTTGAAGTTTTCGGGCCATTGAGGGTATCAAGGTGGAAATTGAGGTCACCAAATAGGATGTAGGCAGAGGAGGTGAGTGCTTGGGGGGTGACAAGGTCGGCAATGTCTTTGCAGAACTGGGGTCAGTGTGTAGCAAGAAAAGGGTCTAAGAGTGTTCCTGGGGTCGGCTTGGGGGCAGGCTGATGATCTTCTTGGGTTGAGGGTGCATAGAGTGCTGGCGTCAAACTGGCGGTGGAGGTGAGAACCAGGGTCTGTGGGGCTGGGCAAGGACCAGGAGCAGATGGGCTTACCTTTGGTGCGCCAGCAGCACGTCCGCTGCGCAGTTGCACTGCGGACACCATTAAGAAGAGGAGGGAGGCAGGGGTCCGGACAGTTGGGAGGCGGAAGTTTGGGAAAAAGCACTATGCCTAGGAGGGGCAGATACTTACTTTCAGATGGCTACCAGGTCACCAGGGATGATGCGCAGGCAGGAGCCTGTGGGTGGAGGTGGGCCTCGAACTGAGAGTCAGGCAGGCTCTCAGTTCGTCCCAGGCAGAGGCTGCAGCAGCCCGAGGAGCTGCACTGGGGAGGGATCTGATGCTGACCAGGAGGTCAGAGGAGTCACTTTCTCACAGCGCTGTGGCTGCCATTTAGAAGGGGAGGGAGGCGGTTGTCCAGTCAGTTTGGAGGTGGGAAGGTGGGAAGGTGGGAAAAAGCGGTTTACGGAGAAGGGTGGGCTGCAGGGGCAGCAGCGGCGTGGGGAAGCCGCAAGGGAGAAGGAAGAGAAAGGGACAGAAAGAAGACAAGTGGGAAAAAGAAGTAAAGGCAGAAGTAAAAGGCAGGAGTAAAGAGAGGAAGATACTTACTTTCAGATGGCCACTAGGCCACCAGAGATGAGACGCAGGCAGGAGCATGTGGGTGGAGGTGGGGCTCGAACTGAGAGTCAGAAAGGCTCTCAGTTCCTCTCAGGCAGAGACAGCAGTTGGAGGAGCTGCACTGGGGATGGCAGCAGACACTGACCAGGAGGTCAGAGGAGTCACCCTCTGACCTCCTGTTGTAAGTAAAATATTCTTCTTTTTAAAAAAGAAACAACACTAGTTCAGCACTGACTCTACATGAATCATTTCCTGTGTTGAGCTTACTAAGACTTTGCAGTCAAGGGATGGGCAAAATTGTGCATTTTTTTTGTTATGTAGATTTATAGAGTGCACTATCACCCATGTGGGTACCCTGGTGCTGAGCAACTGTGAGTCTAGTCAAGCCTAGGGCATAATGGGACTACTCGAGAAGCTAGGTTTTCAGCGTCTTGTGGAATTTAAGAAGTGAGAAGGAGGCTCTTATGAACAGTGGAAGGTTTTTAGGAGTGTGCTAGACCTGGCAGCATTTTAGCGTGTCTCCCCTGCCCTTTTGCATTCTGAACTCCTGGTTTTGGACTCTGTTTTTGCTGGTTTATTGTCTCTGCGCACTTTACCACTGCTAATCAGTGCTAAAGTGCAAGCGCTCCCTATATAAATTGTACTGTGGATTGGTTTATCCGTAACTGCCATATTTGATTTACTAATAAGTCCCTAGTAACGTACCCTAGAGGTGCCCGGAGCCTGTGAATCAAATGCTACTAGTGGGCCTGCAGCACTGGTTGTGCCACCCACATTAGTAGCCCTGTAACCATGACTCAGACCTGCCATTGCAGTGTCTGTGTGTGCAGTTTTAAACTGCCAATTTGACTTGGCAAGTGTACCCACTTGCCAGGCCTCAACCTTCCCTTTTACTACATGTAAGGCACCCATAGGTTAGGCCCTAGGTAGCCGCATGGGCAGGTGCAGTGTATGTTTAAGGTAGGACATATACTAGTGTGTTTTATATGTCCTAACAGTGAAATACTGCCAAATTCGAATTTCACTGTGCAAGGCCCATCTCTCTCATAGGTTAACATTGGGGCTGCCTTTAAATATCCTTAAAGTTAAGATTCCCTTTGAGAGCAGATACAAATCTGGAGTTTAGGGTCTCTAAGCTCACAATTTAAAAATACATCTTTTAGTGAAGTTGGTTTTTAGATTGTTAGTTTGAAAATGCCACTTTTAGAAAGTAGGCATTTTCTTGCTTAATCCATTCTGTGACTCTGCCTCTTTGTGGATTCCCCGTCTGGGATAGTTTGACAGTTGGGCTGTTCACACCTCTCCTCTAGACAGTGACACAAAGAGTACTGTCCCTTTGCTGTGCTGCTTTGCTGGACTGGCCTGCAGTTGCTGCTTCTGCCTGAAAAGCGTGCAAAGGGTGAACTTTGCTGTGTGTCCTCCTTGAGAAAATTCTCCAAGGGCTTGGAGTAGAGCTTGCCTACTATTGGAAGTCTCAGGGACACCAAAGACTTCAGTTTCCTCGACCTGCAGCACTGGGAACTGTGTGTTTTGTGCTGTTCAAGAGGAAAAATCACTGCGCCGCCGCCAACTAAGCTGCTGGCCTGCACCGTGACCTGCCGATGCCACACGGAGTCGTATTGCCCCACTTTGCACCGCGACCCTGGCCACCACAATGCCGTCATCGGACGACTTCACCAGCTGCTGTTCGCACCGCGACCTGTGGGCCCCGCACTCCAGCATTGCCTGCGCACACCGCAGCCTGGGCATCCCTGATGATGCCGCTCCTGCTGACACCAGCGCCGCTGCCTGCACCGTGGCCTGTGGACACCGCTTGTGAAGGACACGAAGCCCCGTCCCGCACCGCAGCCCCTGTTCACCGACACCAGCACCATTGACTCCTGTGTCGTCACCAGGCATCCTGCCTGCACCGTGGCCTGTGGACACCGCTCGTGAGAGTCACGAAGCACCATCCTGCACCGCTGGCTTTGGCTTACCGACGACAGCGCTTCAGCAACAACAACGACGCTGCCTGCACTGTGACCTGTGGACACCGCATGTCGTCCTGCCCCACTTCACATGGCAGCCTTGGTCTCACCAACACCGCTGGACGGCGTCACCGAGCCGTTGCCTGCACCGTGACCTGTGGGCATCGCGCGTCGCATCGTCCCGCTTCGCACCGCAGCCCCGACGCCATCCATGCCAGCGCACCTGACTTCATCAGACTGGAGTTCGATCCGCAATGCGTGTGACCTCAAGGGCCCAACGACTCCTGCACCGACTCCGGAACCAGCATCGCGTCGTCAGTGACGCCACTCTCCGGAGCTCACCGTGAGGATCACGACGTCCTGCAAATCCAAGGTACTGTGTGTGGGTCTTCCCGATACCATAGCTAGCCCACAACGCCGCAGCCGGCCTGAACTGTTGGTTTTGTTGATCACGACGCCATGATAGCCCCAGGTGGAGCTATCTGCTACAAGGAATTGTATTTTTGAGTAAATCTTGCAGAATTCATATTTTTATTACTGTAAGTTGGATTTTTATCGTATTTGGTCTTGTTTTTCATAGATAAATATTGGCTTTTTTTTTTAACTGGTGTGGTGTCCGTTTGTAGTGTTTTCACTTATTACTGTGTGTTATGTGCAAATGCTATACACATTGCTTCTGAGATAAGCCTGACTGCTCGAGCCAAGCTACCAAGGGGGTGAGCAGGGGTTATCTGAGCGGGTATCTCCCGTATCCTGACTAGAGTAAGGGTCCCTACTTGGACAGGGTGCAAACCGACTGCCAACTAGAGACCCCATTTCTAACAGAGTGATACAGGCAAAAGCCTGAGCACTGGATCTGGTGTTCTGTATGCGTGGGATGTGTGCAAATAGGAGTTGGGACAAGCAAAGGTGTCTAGAATGTTCCTGAAAGTAGATGTGACTGTTGAGGTACACTGGCCTGGTGTTATGTTGTGCCTCTAAAGTGTGCATGGGGGGCTAGTGGAGCTCCTTCAAGTGTGATGACATAATTGCGAAATAGGAGGTTGAGTGATTCTGTCCGATGAGTTCTTAATGGACTACATACTTCTGGTGAGTATTTTGTTGATACTCCCATAGGCCAGCTTGCTTTTGACAACAGCGTGTATGACGGTTTTTCAGGTGCTGATTGGGAGCCATTTAAAAATCTACCTCAGCATCTTCAGTGAATGGAAGCATGAGGTGGTGACGGTGTTAACTTGGGTGGTCATGTTGAGTTTGCTGTGATGAAGATCCTGAGAGACTTGCAGTGGGTGGTGGTGGCAGGTGTTGGTCCTAGCTCTGTTAGCCTCCAGATGGAGACCTACAGTGAAGTACTCTTCTCAAAGATCACAGTTTGGGTCTTGTCAGTATTCAGCTTCAGACAGTTGGTATTCATCCAGTAGGTAATTTCAGTCGTGCAGGCACTGAACTTGATTGGAGTACTGCAGCTTGTCTGTGAGTGAGAGAATGAATTTCATGTCATCAGCAGAGGCGAGGATGCAACTGTTGTGAGAGCAGATGATGCGGGCTAGAGATACCCTTGATGCATTGAAGAGAGTTAGGCGTAAGGATGATCCGCGCGGGACTCTGCAGATGAGACTGTGGAGTCCAAGGTGTTCAATACCAATCAGACTTGACTGGGTCCTGCCATTCAGAAAGGAGCAGATCTCGAGGAGTGCATGTTCTTGGATTCCTATGTTGTGTGTGCACTAAATGAGGACGATGGGGTGGAAGCCTGTGTCAATCACTGTGGAGAGGTCCAGGAGGATTAGGGCTACCATTTCTCTCTGGTCCAGGGTCATGCGCATGTCATTCGTGGCAGCGATTAGGGCAGTTTTCATTCAGTGAATGGGTCTGAAACCAGACTGACTAGTCAAGAAGTTGGTAGTCGTAGAAGTATTTGATGCGGCATCTGTTAATAATTTTCTCCAAGACTTTGGGAGTGAATGGTAGGAAGGAGGTTGGTCTGTAGTTGGTGAGTGTTGAAGCATCTTCAGAGAGTTTATTCAGCAATGGTAGGACAGTTCCTGTTTCTAAGCATCTGGGAAGGTCACAGACGAGGTTGAGGCATTCAGAATGGGTGTGGGCATGTGTAGGAGGCTGGACTGGCTTGTAGTGAGTACCAAGGGGTACTTGCACCTTGCACCAGGCCCAGTTATCCCTTATTAGTGTAAAGGGTGTCTAGCAGCTTAGGCTGATAGATAATGGTAGCTTAGCAGAGCAGCTTAGGCTGAACTAGGAGACGTGTGAAGCTACTACAGTACCACTTAGTGTCATATGCACAATATCATAAGAAAACACAATACACAGTTATACTAAAAATAAAGGTACTTTATTTTTATGACAATATGCCAAAGTATCTTAGAGTGTACCCTCAGTGAGAGGATAGGAAATATACACAAGATATATATACACAATAGCAAAAATATGCAGTATAGTCTTAGAAAACAGTGCAAACAATGTATAGTTACAATAGGATGCAATGGGGAAACATAGGGATAGGGGCAACACAAACCATATACTCCAGAAGTGGAATGCGAACCATGAATGGACCCCAAACCTATGTGACCTTGTAGAGGGTCGCTGGGACTATTAGAAAATAGTGAGAGTTAGAAAAATAACCCTCCCCAAGACCCTGAAAAGTGAGTGCAAAGTGCACCAAAGTTCCCCTAAGGACAAAGTAGTCGTGTTAGAGGAATAATGCAGGAAAGACACAAACCAGCAATGCAACAACTGTGGATTTCCAATCTAGGGTACCTGTGGAACAAGGGGACCAAGTCCAAAAGTCACAAGCAAGTCGGAGATGGGCAGATGCCCAGGAAATGCCAGCTGCGGGTGCAAAGAAGCTTCGACTGGACAGAAGAAGCTGAGGTTTCTGCAGGAACGAAAAGGGCTAGAGGCTTCCCCTTTGGTGGACGGATCCCTCTCGCCGTGGAGAGTCGTGCAGAAGTGTTTTCCCGCCGGAAGGACGCCAACAAGCCTTGCTACACGCAAATCGTGCGTTTGGCGTTTTTGGACGCTACTGGGGCCCAGGAGGGACCAGGAGGTCGCAAATTGGACCTGAAGAGAGAGGGGACGTCGAGCAAGACAAAGAGCCCTCGCTGAAGCAGGTAGCACCCGGAGAAGTGCCAGAAACAGGCACTACGAGGATGCGTGAATCGGTGCTCGCCGAAGTTGCACGAAGGAGTCCCACGTCGCCGGAGACCAACTTAGAAAGTCGTGCAATGCAGGTTAGAGTGCCGTGAACCCAGGCTTGGCTGTGCACGAAGGATTTCCGCCGGAAGTGCACAGGGGCCGGAGTAGCTTGCAAAGTCGCGGTTCCCAGCAATGCAGCCCAGCGAGGTGAGGCAAGGACTTACCTCCACCAAACTTGGACTGAAGAGTCACTGGACTGTGGGGGTCACTTGGACAGAGTCGCTGGATTCGAGGGACCTCGCTCGTCGTGCTGAGAGGAAACCCAAGGGACCGGTAATGCAGCTTTTTGGTGCCTGCGGTTGCAGGGGGAAGATTCCGTCGACCCACGGGAGATTTCTTCGGAGCTTCTGGTGCAGAGAGGAGGCAGGCTACCCCCACAGCATGCACAAGCAGGAAAACAGTCGAGAAGGCGGCAGGATCAGCGTTACAGAGTTGCAGTAGTCGTCTTTGCTACTATGTTGCAGGTTTGCAGGCTTCCAGCGCGGTCAGCGGTCGTTTCCTTATCAGAAGGTGAAGAGGGAGATGCAGAGGAACTCGGATGAGCTCGTGCATTCGTTATCTAAAGTTTCCTCAGAGACAGAGACCCTAAATAGCCAGAAAGGAGGGTTTGGCTACCTAGGAGAGAGGAGAGGCTACTAACACCTGAAGGAGCCTATCACAAGGAGTCTCTGACGTCACCTGGTGGCACTGGCCACTCAGAGCAGTCCAGTGTGCCAGCAGCACCTCTGTTTCCAAGATGGCAGAGGTCTGGAGCACACTGGAGGAGATCTGGACACCTCCCAGGGGAGGTGCAGGTCAGGGGAGTGGTCACTCCCCTTTCCTTTTTCCAGTTTCGCGCCAGAGCAGGGGCTAAGGGGTCCCTGAACCGGTGTAGACTGGCTTATGCAGAATTGGGCACATCTGTGCCCAAGAAAGCATTTCTAGAGGCTGGGGGAGGCTACTCCTCCCCTGCCTTCACACCATTTTCCAAAGGGAGAGGGTGTCACACCCTCTCTCAGAGGAAGTTCTTTGTTCTGCCATCCTGGGCCAGGCCTGGCTGGACCCCAGGAGGGCAGATGCCTGTCTGAGGGGTTGGTAGCAGCAGCAGCTGCAGTGAAACCCCAGGAAGGGCAGTTTGGCAGTACCAGGGTCTGTGCTACAGACCACTGGGACCATGGGATTGTGCCAACTATGCCAGGATGGCATAGAGGGGGCAATTCCATGATCATAGACATGTTACATGGCCATATTCGGAGTTACCATTGTGAAGCTACATATAGGTAGTGACCTATATGTAGTGCACGCGTGTAATGGTGTCCCCGCACTCACAAAGTTCAGGGAATTGGCTCTGAACAATGTGGGGGCACCTTGGCTAGTGCCAGGGTGCCCTCACACTAAGTAACTTTGCACTTAACCTTTACCAGGTAAAGGTTAGACATATAGGTGACTTATAAGTTACTTAAGTGCAGTGTAAAATGGCTGTGAAATAACGTGGACGTTATTTCACTCAGGCTGCAGTGGCAGGCCTGTGTAAGAATTGTCAGAGCTCCCTATGGGTGGCAAAAGAAATGCTGCAGCCCATAGGGATCTCCTGGAACCCCAATACCCTGGGTACCTCAGTACCATATACTAGGGAATTATAAGGGTGTTCCAGTAAGCCAATGTAAATTGGTAAAATTGGTCACTAGCCTGTCAGTGACAATTTGTAAAGAAATGAGAGAGCATAACCACTGAGGTTCTGATTAGCAGAGCCTCAGTGAGACAGTTAGTCACTACACAGGTAACACATTCAGGCACTCTTATGAGGACTGGGGCCCTGGGTTACCAGGGTCCCAGTGACACATACAACTAAAACAACATATATACAGTGAAAAATGGGGGTAACATGCCAGGCAAGATGGTACTTTCCTACACAACCCCCCCCCCAAACGAAGGACAATAAGACTAGCCATTACCTGATGAGTCTTCATTGTCTAAGTGGAAATATCTGGAGAGTCCATCTGCATTGGAGTGGCTACTCCCAGGTCTATGTTCCACTGTATAGTCCATTCCCTGTAGGGATATGGACCACTTCAACAACTTAGGATTTTCACCTTTCATTTGTTTTAGCCAAAGTAGAGGTTTGTGGTCTGTCTGAACAATGAAGTGAGTGCCAAACAGGTATGGCCTCAACTTCTTCAGAGCCCAGACCACAGCAAAGGCCTCCCTCTCAATGGCAGACCAACGCTTTTCTCTAGGGGTCAACCTCCTACTAATAAAAGCAACAGGTTGATCCTGGCCCTCAGAATTAAGTTGTGATAGGACTGCCCCTACTCCTAATTCAGATTCATCAGTTTAGACATAGAATGTTTTAGAGTAACAAGGGCTTTTTAGGACAGGTGCAGAGCACATGGCCTGCTTCAGCTCCTCAAAAGCTTTCTGACAGCTTGCTGTCCACAATACCTTTTTAGGCATTTTCTTGGATGTGAGGTCATTAAGAGGGGCTGCAATGGAGCCATAGTTCTTAATGAACCTCCTGTAATACCCAGTGAGGCCTAGGAAGGCTCTCACCTGAGTCTGAGTGGTAGGGGGAACCCAATCAATAATAGTTTGGATTTTCCCCTGAAGTGGTGCAATCTGTTCCCCACCAACAAGGTGTCCCAGATAAACCACCTTACCCTGCCCTATCTGGCACTTTGAAGCCTTGATAGTGAGGCCTGCCTTTTGCAGAGCCTCCAAAACTTTCCATAGGTGGACCAGGTGATCATCCCAGCTGGAGCTAAAGACAGCTATATCATCCAAATATGCTGCACTGAAAGCTTCCAGCCCTTGCAGGACTGTGTTCACCAACCTCTGAAAAGTGGCAGGTGCATTTTTCAAACCAAAAGGCATTACAGTAAACTGGTAATGTCCTCCAATGGTAGAAAATGCAGTTTTAGGTTTAGCATCTTCTGACAATTTGATCTGCCAATACCCTGCAGTCAAATCAAAAGTGCTTAGATACTTGGCAGATGCCAGTGTATCTATGAGCTCATCTGCCCTGGGTATAGGGTGAGCATCAGTTTTGGTTACCAAGTTGAGACCTCTATAGTCTACACAAAACCTCATTTCCTTCTTTCCATCTTTAGAATTGGGTTTTGGTACCAGTACCACAGGAGAAGCCCATGGACTGTCAGAGTGCTCAACCACTCCTAGTTCCAACATTTTCTGAACTTCTTGCTTTATGCAGTCCCTGACATGGTCAGGCTGCCTATAGATCTTACTTTTGACAGGTAAACTGTCTCCAGTATCTATAGTGTGCTCACACCAAGAAGTGGTGCCTGGCACAGTAGAGAAGAGTTCTGAAAATTGTCCTAGGAGATTTATGCAATTATCTTTCTGCTCAGCAGTAAGACAATCAGCCAAAACTACACCTTCCACAAGAGCATCCTGTTCTGTGGAAGAGAAGAGATCAGGTAGAGGATCACTGTCTTCTTCCTGTCTCTCATCAGTTGCCATGAGCAGGGTGAGATCAGCCCTGTCATAGTAGGGTTTCAGGCGGTTGACATGGAGCACCCTAAGGGGACTCCTGGCAGTGCCTAAGTCAACCAAGTAGGTGACTTCACCCTTCTGTTCAACAATTGTGTGGGGTCCACTCCATTTATCTTGGAGTGCTCTTGGGGCCACAGGCTCCAAGACCCACACTTTCTGCCCTGGTTGGTACTGAACCAAAACAGCCTTCTGATCATGCCATTGCTTCTGGAGCTCTTGGCTGGCCTGAAGGTTTTTACTGGCCTTTTTCATGTACTCAGCCATCCTTGATCTGAGGCCAAGTACATAGTCCACAATATCCTGCTTAGGAGCTTTTAAAGGTTGTTCCCAACCCTCCTTTACAAGTGTGAGTGGACCCCTAACAGGGTGTCCAAAAAGAAGTTCAAAGGGGCTGAAGCCCACTCCTTTCTGGGGTACCTCCCTGTAGGCAAAAAGGAGGCATGGTAGAAGGATATCCCATCTCCTGCGGAGTTTTTCAGGGAGACCCATAATCATGCCTTTGAGAGTTTTATTAAATCTCTCCACCAGTCCATTTGTTTGTGGATGATAGGGTGTTGTGAACTTGTAAGTTACACCACACTCCTTCCACATGGCCTTTACGTATGCAGACATGAAATTGCTTCCCCTGTCTGATACCACTTCCTTTGGGAAGCCCACCCTGGAAAATATTCCCAGGAGGGCCTTTGCCACTGCAGGTGCTGTAGTGGTCCTTAAAGGAATAGCTTCAGGATATCTTGTGGCATGGTCCACTACCACTAAGATAAACCTATTGCCTGAAGCAGTAGGAGGGTCAAGGGGGCCAACTATGTCAACCCCTACCCTTTCAAAGGGAACCCCAACCACAGGCAGTGGGATAAGGGGTGCCTTTGGAGTGCCACCTGTCTTGCCACTGGCTTGACAGGTTTCACAGGACTTACAAAATTCTTTTGTGTCCTCAGACATCCTAGGCCAATGAAACAATGGTACCAATCTATCCCAAGTTTTCATTTGATCCAGGTGCCCAGCTAAGGGAATGTCATGTGCCAGTGTTAGGAGGAACTTTCTGTACTCCTGAGGAATCACTAATCTCCTGGCAGCTCCAGGTTTAGGATCCCTATGCTCAGTGTACAAGAGGTTTCCTCCCAGTAAACTCTGTGAGAGTCACTGACATCCCCATTAGCCTGTTTGACAGCTTGCTGTCTGAGACCCTCTAATGTGGGACAGGTTTGCTGTGCCACACTCAGCTCCTCTCTGGCAGGCCCCCCTTCACCCAAAAGCTCAGCAGTGTCTGCTTCCAGCTCCTCTGGTGTAGGTTCTGCACAGGGAGGGAATTCTTCTTCCTCAGAAGTAGAATCCACTGTAGAGGGAGGGATAGTAGGAAGTGGTTTGCTTCTACTAGCCCTAGCTTTAGGGAGCACTTGGTCCATTGTTCCAGGATCCAAGCTTCCCTGTCCTTTTTGCTTTTTGGCCTGAGCCCTTGTCAAAGCAAAAATATGCCCTGGAATGCCCAGCATTGCTGCATGGGCCTCCAACTCCACATCTGACCAAGCTGATGTCTCCAAATCATTCCCTAATAGACAGTCTACAGGTAAATCTGAAGCTACCACAACTTTCTTTGGACCAGTTACCCCCCCCAGTTGAGATTTACAACAGCCATGGGGTGGCTTTGTGTTATGTTGTGAGCATTGATTACTTGGTACTGGTGTCCAAGTATGTGTTGTTCAGGGTGCACCAGTTTCTCAATCACCATTGTGACACTGGCACCTGTGTCCCTGTAGGCCTGGACCTCAACACCATTTATTAGGGTTAGTTGCTTGTACTTCTCCAAGTTATGGGGGCAAGCAACCAAAGTGGCTAAATCAATAGCCCCTTCAGAGACTAAAGTAGCCTCTGTGGTCTCCCTAATCAGACCAACCCCAACTAAATTACCAAAAGTGAGCCCAGCTACTCCCTTGGATTGGCTATTAGTAGGTTTGCTCCCACCACCACTGCTATTAGTAGGGACACTAGGTGTAGCAGTAGGGGTTGTAGTGGTAGGAGCTGTGGTGCCTTTCTTTGGACAACTGGGATCTGTTGTCCAATGGCCTTTTATTTTACATAAATAGCACCATGGTTTCTTTTCCTTGTTCTGATTAAAGGAGGATTTGGACCCACCACCCCCACCAGAGTGTTTTTGTGGGCCTGATGAAGACTCATTTTTAGATTTGTCCCCACCCTTGTCAGAAGACTTACCATCCTAATTTTTGTTGCCATCTTTGTCACCCCCTGTATGAACTTTTCTGTTCACTCTTGTTCTGACCCATTTGTCTGCCTTCTTTCCCAATTCTTGGGGAGAGGTCAGATCAGAGTCCACCAAGTACTGGTGCAACAAATCAGACACACAATTATTAAGAATATGCTCTCTCAGGATCAAGTTATACAGGCTGTCATAATCAGTAACTTTACTGCCATGTAACCACCCCTCCAAGGCCTTCACTGAATGGTCAATAAAATCAACCCAGTCTTGTGAAGACTCCTTTTTGGTCTCTCTGAACTTTATCCTGTACTGTTCAGTGGTTAAGCCATAACCATCCAGGAGTGCATTCTTAAGAACTTGGAAATTGTTAGCATCATTTTCTTTCACAGTAAGGAGCCTATCCCTACCTTTTCCACTAAATGATAGCCATAGGATAGCAGCCCACTGCTTTTGAGGGACATCCTGTACAGCACAGGCCCTCTCAAGTGCAGCAAACCACTTGTTTATGTCATCCCCCTCCTTATAAGGGGGAACTATCTTGTGCAGATTCCTGGAATCATGCTCTTTTGCAGGATGACTATGGGGAATACTGCTGCTGCCACCATGGGTATCTAAACCCAACTTCTGTCTTTCCTTCTCTAATTCTAAAGACTGTCTATCCAAATCCAGCTGTTGCTTCTTGAGCTTCAGTCTGGTTTGTTCCACTCTCAATCTATTGAGCTCCCTTTCTAACAATCTGTCATCAGGGTGGGTGGGAGGGACATTTCTAGATACAGAGGTATGATGGGAATGAACAGAAGGAGACCTGTCTCTTACAGAGGGCACCCTAACAGCTTGGCCAACAGTATAATGTGAGAGCACACCATCAGTATGGTGTGATTCAACCTCTGTACCAACTATGCTAGACTGTCTAGTAATGGGCAGGCTGAGAAGTTTCTTTCCTGAACCTTTTCCTGGGGGAGTCCCTGGATCAGATTGAGAACCATTAGCTACTTTTTCACCAGATTGGGCACTTATGGCCTTATCCTGTACTCTAAGCATGTTAATTAACAGTTCTAAGGAAGGATTCTTCCCTACACTCAAACCTCTCTCTATGCAGAGACTCCTTGCTCCTTTCCAGCTAAGATCATATGCAAGTTTGGACAGTTCAACATTTTGGCCTGTGCCAGACATTTTTAGAGAGAGTTAAAGTGATAGACAAAGAGAAAAAAGTTTTCAGAACTTTTTGGAAAGACAGAAAAAAACTTTTTAAACTTTTAAGAACTTTTTGAAAGTTTTAGAAGTACTTTTCAGCACTTAGAAAAGAGTGAAAAGAGGAAATGCAAAACTTTTTGGCTATGTGTATATACACTGACCTTGTTTTGTATATTTTTCTCTTATGAAAAGTACAATGACAAGAGTGGTAAGTAGTCTCAAGCACTTACCCCACCACTGCACAACCAATGTAGGAGGCTGGACTGGCTTGTAGTGAGTACCAAGGGGTACTTGCACCTTGCACCAGGCCCAGTTATCCCTTATTAGTGTATAGGGTGTCTAGCAGCTTAGGCTGATAGATAATGGTAGCTTAGCAGAGCAGCTTAGGCTGAACTAGGAGACGTGTGAAGCTACTACAGTACCACTTAGTGTCATATGCACAATATCATAAGAAAACACAATACACAGTTATACTAAAAATAAAGCTACTTTATTTTTATGACAATATGCCAAAGTATCTTAGAGTGTACCCTCAGTGAGAGGATAGGAAATATACACAAGATATATATACACAATAGCAAAAATATGCAGTATAGTCTTAGAAAACAGTGCAAACAATGTATAGTTACAATAGGATGCAATGGGGAAACATAGGGATAGGGGCAACACAAACCATATACTCCAGAAGTGGAATGCGAACCACGAATGGAGCCCAAACCTATGTGACCTTGTAGAGGGTCGCTGGGACTATTAGAAAATAGTGATAGTTAGAAAAATAACCCTCCCCAAGACCCTGAAAAGTGAGTGCAAAGTGCACCAAAGTTCCCCTAATGACAAAGTAGTCGTGTTAGAGGAATAATGCAGGAAAGACACAAACCAGCAATGCAACAACTGTGGATTTCCAATCTAGGGTACCTGTGGAACAAGGGGACCAAGTCCAAAAGTCACAAGCAAGTCGGAGATGGGCAGATGCCCAGGAAATGCCAGCTGCGGGTGCAAAGAAGCTTCGACTGGACAGAAGAAGCTGAGGTTTCTGCAGGAACGAAAAGGGCTAGAGGCTTCCCCTTTGGTGGACGGATCCCTCTCGCCGTGGAGAGTCGTGCAGAAGTGTTTTCCCGCCGGAAGGACGCCAACAAGCCTTGCTACACACAAATCGTGCGTTTGGCGTTTTTGGACGCTACTGGGGCCCAGGAGGGACCAGGAGGTCGCAAATTGGACCTGAAGAGAGAGGGGATGTCGAGCAAGACAAAGAGCCCTCGCTGAAGCAGGTAGCACCCGGAGAAGTGCCAGAAACAGGCACTACGAGGATGCGTGAATCGGTGCTCGCCGAAGTTGCACGAAGGAGTCCCACGTCGCCGGAGACCAACTTAGAAAGTCGCGCAATGCAGGTTAGAGTGCCGTGGACCCAGGCTTGGCTGTGCACGAAGGATTTCCGCCGGAAGTGCACAGGGGCCGGAGTAGCTTGCAAAGTCACGGTTCCCAGCAATGCAGCCCAGCGAGGTGAGGCAAGGACTTACCTCCACCAAACTTGGACTGAAGAGTCACTGGACTGTGGGGGTCACTTGGACAGAGTCGCTGGATTCGAGGGACCTCGCTCGTCGTGCTGAGAGGAGACCCAAGGGACCGGTAATGCAGCTTTTTGGTGCCTGCGGTTGCAGGGGGAAGATTCCGTCGACCCACAGGAGATTTCTTCTGAGCTTCTGGTGCAGAGAGGAGGCAGGCTACCCCCACAGCATGCACAAGCAGGAAAACAGTCGAGAAGGCGGCAGGATCAGCGTTACAGAGTTGCAGTAGTCGTCTTTGCTACTATGTTGCAGGTTTGCAGGCTTCCTGCGCGGTCAGCGGTCGTTTCCTTATCAGAAGGTGAAGAGGGAGATGCAGAGGAACTCGGATGAGCTCGTGCATTCGTTATCTAAAGTTTCCCCAGAGACAGAGACCCTAAATAGCCAGAAAGGAGGGTTTGGCTACCTAGGAGAGAGGAGAGGCTACTAACACCTGAAGGAGCCTATCACAAGGAGTCTCTGACGTCACCTGGTGGCACTGGCCACTCAGAGCAGTCCAGTGTGCCAGCAGCACCTCTGTTTCCAAGATGGCAGAGGTCTGGAGCACACTGGAGGAGCTCTGGACACCTCCCAGGGGAGGTGCAGGTCAGGGGAGTGGTCACTCCCCTTTCCTTTGTCCAGTTTCGCGCCAGAGCAGGGGCTAAGGGGTCCCTGAACCGGTGTAGACTGGATTATGCAGAATTGGGCACATCTGTGCCCAAGAAAGCATTTCTAGAGGCTGGGGGAGGCTACTCCTCCCCTGCCTTCACACCATTTTCCAAAGGGAGAGGGTGTCACACCCTCTCTCAGAGGAAGTTCTTTGTTCTGCCATCCTGGGCCAGGCCTGGCTGGACCCCAGGAGGGCAGATGCCTGTCTGAGGGGTTGGTAGCAGCAGCAGCTGCAGTGAAACCCCAGGAAGGGCAGTTTGGCAGTACCAGGGTCTGTGCTACAGACCACTGGGACCATGGGATTGTGCCAACTATGCCAGGATGGCATAGAGGGGGCAATTCCATGATCATAGACATGTTACATGGCCATATTCGGAGTTACCATTGTGAAGCTACATATAGGTAGTGACCTATATGTAGTGCACGCGTGTAATGGTGTCCCCGCACTCACAAAGTTCAGGGAATTGGCTCTGAACAATGTGGGGGCACCTTGGCTAGTGCCAGGGTGCCCTCACACTAAGTAACTTTGCCCTTAACCTTTACCAGGTAAAGGTTAGACATATAGGTGACTTATAAGTTACTTAAGTGCAGTGTAAAATGGCTGTGAAATAACATGGACGTTATTTCACTCAGGCTGCAGTGGCAGGCCTGTGTAAGAATTGTCAGAGCTCCCTATGGGTGGCAAAAGAAATGCTGCAGCCCATAGGGATCTCCTGGAAACCCAATACCCTGGGTACCTCAGTACCATATACTAGGGAATTATAAGGGTGTTCCAGTAAGCCAATGTAAATTGGTAAAATTGGTCACTAGCCTGTCAGTGACAATTTGGAAAGAAATGAGAGAGCATAACCACTGAGGTTCTGATTAGCAGAGCCTCAGTGAGACAGTTAGTCACTACACAGGTAACACATTCAGGTACTCTTATGAGCACTGGGGCCCTGGGTTACCAGGGTCCCAGTGACACATACAACTAAAACAACATATATACAGTGAAAAATGGGGGTAACATGCCAGGCAAGATGGTACTTTCCTACAGCATGGCGCAGATGGGTTGCAGTCTTCTGAAGTAGGCGTGGTGGGGAAGAGGTCCAGTGGTTCCACTGGCTGGATGGACTTCATGCTTTTCTTCTGGGCTGATGATGGGCCATGTGGTTAGCATTGATTCTTTGGAAAAGAACAGGAGGTGTGGGCAAAGGTCTATCTGGTCCAGTTTTGGGTTCAAGTTGCTGTACATGAATGTGATTTCATTCCTGAAGAGTTGAGCGACACTGCTGCAGAGGTTCTGCGACGGGGTAATCGAGTTGGAGGCTGCGGATGGTGAGGTGAAATCCTTTACATGGTGAAGATGTATTTGTTCCTGTTGTTGCTGGTCTGCTACAGTCTCGCATTTGGTGGTCCGGATCATTGGGTGGTAGAGTCTCAGGGTGGATTGGAACGCGCTTCTGTCTGTATTGGGTACTCCCCCACAGTGCTTTATCTGTAACTAAATAAGTGCCTGGGCCCTCGTCAGGAGGCCACTGCAGCTTGCACCTCCCATTGTCCCTGCCAGCGCTGCCGGTGACACTACAACACACCTCCTAACATCACACTCCTACAAGTGCGGCACTTCAGACTATTCCAGGTCCCCAAAGCTAGAAGAGTGGTTTAGATAGCAAGTATTAGTCATTTTAATGTACTGAATTAATAAACAATTGTTGTTGTGCTCATCTCTAAATAAAAAGTGCCAGAAAACTGGCATAAGTGTCAGGGATGCAAATTAAGTGCTGATACCTAGCACCAGAAACCACAAGCACTAATTCACTAGTGCTTCCCCTCCTAGTAAAGTAACCCTCCCCTATCGTCAATCGCCTTGCTCCATAGATGGTACTTCCTACTACTGAATTCAATTTTTAGTCCTGTCTGTCCTGCCATGTGAAACTGCCCCTCACTAGAGGAGGGCGAGCCACTGAAACCTCGAGGCAGGCTCGAGCCCAAAGTTTGGCTCAGATCGAGGTCCTGTTGGAATTGCAAGCCCATAACGAGCCAAGCTTTCAAATAGCTTCTTTCTGCCTCTCTCACTACCGTCCCCTAAATGTGGCCTTAAGGCAGAAGCTGTCAACTTCGAACCTGGGGAAACTCGATTTGAGTCTCTGAGTTGCTGCACCATTCTATTATTCCGGGCAAATCACTTAATTTCCCCATATTTATAAACAATAAATTGTGACCTTGTGTAATGTAACGGATGCTTATGTAAAATGCTCAATACCTCTTGCTCGAGTTTGCGCTATATAAAAGGTGCACAAATAAGGTAAAAACAACGCCGTGACTCAAGGGATGTTACAATATAACAACCTGGTCCAGTACAGGGTTTACATGACAATTGTCTCTTGCCTCTTGGTTCACTAAAGGTTCATGTTTCAAAAATATCCCTTAATAAAGTACTTCTCCCTGCAGTGCTATAACGTGCAGTACGAATGTCAAAGCTTTCACATGCTAAAGAAATAACATTTTTTTTTTTTAAATCTGAAGAGACGTTATCTTATTTTGTTGTAGGATTTACATAGTAAAAATGTCCGTGGCTCGGCGCACGGGCTCTAATCCCCGAGCTAGATAGACCCTTGGCTTTTCCTGTTATTTGTCGGCTCGCCCACCTCTACTACTCACCTCGCTCGGCCCGGCTAATTTATTGGCTCGACCGCCTCTACAACCAGGACGCCCCTAGTGGCCTCAACCGATCACAGTTACCTTAGTGCCCTCCCACCTCAATAAACCGGCTCCTGCCCACTGACCTCCGTCCCCAATCAACACCAGATTATCTCACAAACCCAAACTCTGTCACTTCACGCCTCACTGAACAAGACTCCCAACCCCACACTAATCTCGGTGAACTCCGTCTCCAGGTGTCATCCCCTCGCGTGACTTCACTACCCCCCCGCCCCGTCCCCCTTTCTGAAGCGTTTCCCCACCTCAGTAATCTAAATCCCCACCTCCCCACTCGCTTCGCAGGTGCCTCACGCCTCAGGTGCCCTCGTTCGATGACCTCACTCATCCCCGGATTCTCTCACCCACCTCTGCCAACCTCCCTTACACATTCCTTGCATATTTCTCCCAGATACCGGGTTATTTTTATCCCGCGTGCGGAACAACCGGCGGGGGTGTGACCCAGACTGCGGTGGGGGCGGGGGAGCATGGCACCTCGTTCTAGCTTCTTCCCCTGTGCTGGGACTCACAGCCCGTGAAGCTCGCAGCCCTGGGCCCGGGCCCGCTAGGACAGACTGCACCACCAGTGCAGAGAGGAAGCCTGCACTCCCGCTGACTGTGCTGCACCCGTCGAGGGTACGTGAGGGAAGCTAATACTGCCACTGTCTGAGATACTTCTCCAGGAAGCTCGGTCTGTCACTACCTGTGTAGAACAACTGGGTTTGGAAGCTTGCAATCCCATTATTCGCTGTAATTGCATTGTGCGAGTGTGGGACGCGTGCACTGTGGTTGTCCGCTCTGAACCGATTTATGAGAGGTAGGCCCCGCTATGCCTCCCCCATCCCCACCGCCACTGAGCCCCGCGTGTGGTGAGTGCACCGTCAGTACGGAAGTTACAGTCACTGGCGGTAAGGACACCTCAGCAGTGCTGGTAACTGTGTGGTGTCTGTTCCCACACGCCTCTGTGGGAAATGGGGAAGGGGTATTACAACCCAGGGTGGGTGGGGGGTCTCAGCCAGGGCCCGCTCTCCACGCCGTCTTTGTGCTCGGAAGGCCCCCGGGAGGGGGGCCTCCGGTGACTCAGACTCAGCTGACAGGAAGAGGACAGGCAGCAGTCCCAACCTCACCACAGGAATGTGTCTGTGCCTGTCGGGCTTCAGTGCACCCACGTGAAGGACGGGAGCGAGGGGCGGCCTTTCCCCACCCACGTGGGTTACGACTGCCACGCCGGGGAGAGCCCCGGCCTTGTCAGAAGAGGCGGGGTCATGAAAGTGTGCAAAAATTACACCACGTTCATGAGGTGGTGGAATTTCCGGAGGCCTGTAAGGCGCTCGGGTCTAACTTCACCAGAAGTTGACGGTGTTGGTGAACTGCACCCTTACTGTCGCATGGCCTAATCCACGTTATTGCTCGGAACGGAGTTTTACAGAAGCATGGGTAGATGTGGCTTGCACATAGAGCCTTGACTAAAGCATTAAAAACAATCATTTGCAACGTAATAGGTCTAGCATTTGCTTGAGTCAGAGCTACTGGCGTTGTAAATGCATAACTGGGCATTTTTTGCCATGTAAATTGGTCAACCCAGCAGCATAATTTGGTCCTCTGCCACGTCAGTGGCCCTGCATAGCACTTCCATTTACCTTCTTCCTCTAGCTGCAGAAAAAACGAAAACATTGCCATTATTTATTATATTTTATATATTATTATTTTGGGGTCATCCCAACCTATTGTGGGGACCCAGGGATGACCTAGACAGAAAGAGCACGCCGTCTTGTGAGTTATGGGCAAAAATGTTTTGTAAAAGGAATGCCAAGCAAAGCATTCTGGGGCGAGTTTCTGAGTGCAGCAAATATTGTAGTACCTTGACTGTAATACTCAGAACAGCCGGTAGAGGGCATCACTATAAAAATAACATTTTTAAGAAACATGCTCATGTAATCATATAGTCAGCCCCTAGATAGCATAACGATATGGAAACAGAATTACAGAATGCAATGCAGTATAACCATATATTTAGCCACAGAGGCCATAGTGAGTTACACATTTTCAGGCAGGCCTACTAAAAGAATATTATAAACAAGATACTTTAACATTTTGATGGTGGTCCCGTTGTACTAGGACCACCACACGGTGAGTTATGTAAAAAATGTTTTGTAACAGGAATGACCCACTAAGCATTATGGGGCGATTTTCCGCATGCAGAGAATACTGTAGCATCTTGATTGTAATGCTCAGAAAAGCCCTAGAGCAGTGGTTCCCAACCTGTGGTCCGGGGACCCCTGGGGGTCCGCGAAGACATCTCAGGGGGTCCGCGAGAGCCTAGAAAATTAGAAAGATTTAACAAATATTGACAAATTAGGTCCCCGGCTTCCAGTAATGACTCAGGCGGGGGTCCCCGGATTCCAATGATGATTCAGTGGGGGTCCCTGGGTTCCATTAATGTTAAACTGGGGGTCCACAGAAATCAAAAGGTTGGGAACCACTGCCCTAGAGGAAACCATAATAAAAATAGCATTTGGAAGAAACATGGTCATGTAACCATAAAGTCAGCCACTAGAGGGCATATTGACATGAAAACAGAAAAGCAGAAAGTAATGCAGTGTAATAAAATTAAAATTTAAATATAGATATATGTAGGCCCTGGAAAGATTAGTGCCTTACACATTTTCAGGGCTAGCAGGCCTACTGCAATACTATTACAAAGAAGGCCCTTAAACCACAAATTACTCCCAGCTGTGAAACAAAAGTTCTAGCCATGAAAGAGCTTTAAAAGCCATAGAATGGTAGGAGAGGTTACTATTTTAGGGTCTCCCTCCAACCTAGTGTGGGAACCCAGAGATGATCTAGACAGAAAGATAGCATTGTGTCAAACGGTTTGGTGGTGGTCCTACTGCTGTAGATCACAACAGGCCGAGTTATGGGCAAAAATGCCCTGAAACGCATTGTGGGGCGAGTTTCCTGTGTGCTGTGAGTATTGTAGTATCGGCTCTCCTGCTGTGCCAGGAGAACCGATTTGAGGATTTCTGTGTTTTTCTTTACTAAATGCCCCAGTTTGTATATTTTTCAACTGCTAAACTTGTATGTAAGAGGCACTCATGTAAATAACTCCTTCGATGGAGTTTGCACTATATAAACCTTTTAAAATAAATTATTAAATAAATAAAAAATAACCCCTCCTTCAGCTTTCAGCCTTTGTGCAGACACCACAAAGAATCAGCAGTATGCCCAAAACAAGGAAGAGGAAGAAACAATATACGGCCCATGTAGGGTGAGGCAGCTAGGCAAAATAAATTAGTGAGCCGCACTATGGCCGATGGCGCATTAATCCATGTAACAGGGTCAGTCTCCAGAGCAGTAACAAAGCAGTGTCAAGGCAGGACAAACGAAATCAAGGGAATTTTGAAATGCAGGCCAAGGCTATTAACATCATGCCCCCTTCTCTGTATGTTCGCACCCCTCGATAAGTGATGTCCCGTCCTGATATACTTTATCTCCTCCCTTGGCCTTGCGTGTACGCTTTGCTGAGGTTTCATCGGTGGTGGTGTTTTGGCGCTGACCCTTTGTGTACTCTCTTCTCTGCCCCAACCCGACGCACACCCCACTGCTAACTCCAGGTGGTGCGCCTTGCCACCACCATTGGCGTCTCCAGAAATTATTTTAGTGAGTTATTAGGGGCAAGCAAAGGATCACAAATTAAAATAGTGCCTCATAACGGGTGAAAAGTCAGTGACCACTCAGCACGCGCGCAAATGATTTAGCCACTTGCTTCGCAATTAATTGTGTATTCAATCGCCCTTTCACTTTCTATCTTTCTCTTTGTTCCACTTGTTTCTGTTTCTTCGTTGTCATTCACCCTCTCCCCACTGTTCTGTAATTGCTATCTTACTTCAATTTTCTTTACATCTCATGTTTACTTTAAGTTTTTTCCTCTATAGCCCAGCTTCCTTCCAAAGACTTCGCGAAACATCTAGAATCTTGCTTTCTGTTTTTTATTTTAAAGTGCTCGTAGCTTTTCTTTAAGCCAGGCTATGGGCCACAAGGGGCAGCAGGGGGAAATTCAGCAGGGCACGATCCCTAAATGGCTCCACCCATTACGCCAATTACGCCAACAAGAATCGTCTAGAACGATTTCTGCTATTAGGAACTCTTCAAATGACTTACTTACCCTACCTACGGATATAATAACCCAATTTCAACAATACTATGAAACACTCTATACCTCCTTGAACTGTGAAGATACATTAGTGGAAGATGAATTCTTTAAAAAATTAAAAATCCCAAGATTGTCTCAAGAACAGAAACAAAGATTAGAAGGACATATATCAATAGAAGAGATAGCTAAAGCTATTGAAAGTCTAGCTACAAATAAAGCCCCGGGAGAAGATGGCTTCCCCATAGAATTCTATAAAATCACAAAAACTCAAATTATTCAAATTCTACACTCCTTTTTTAATGAATCTCTAATCAAAGGCCACTTCCCACCTGAATTTCTAAGAGCGCGCATTACTGTACTTCTTAAACCCGATAAAGACCCTTTGGAATGCTCCAGCTATAGACCCATATCTTTAATAAATTCTGATATTAAAATCTTGGCCAAAATATTAGCGACAAGATTAAATTCAGTCATCACGTCTCTCATACATCCCTCACAAGTAGGATTTGTTCCATCGCGTTCCTCCTCTAACCATCTACGAACCATTCTGCACCTGTTATGGCAACAACGTAATAAACTAGACAAAAATATCCTTTTATCCTTAGACGCTGAAAAGGCATTTGATAGAGTAGAATGGGGATATTTATTCCGTACCATGGATAGAATGGGTATAGGTCCAGATTTTATTACGCTTGCTAAAGGAATGTATAACTCCCCTACAGCTGCGATTACTTGCAATGGCTTCACTTCCCCCTACTTTAAAATCTCACGTGGAACCCGTCAAGGATGTCCTCTCTCTCCCTTGTTATTCCTCATAGCATTAGAACCCTTAGCTATTGCAATCAGACAAAATATCAATATACACGGTATCGCTACTTTATCCGGTGAGATAAAAGCTTTTTATTATGCTGATGATATTCTACTCACATTATCCAACCCAAATACCTCAATTAACACTCTGATTGATTTATTAACTCACTTCTCGGCATTCTCTGGATATAAGATCAACTGGTCTAAATGTGAGGCTTTGCCAATGAACACCTGTACAACTTCAACAAATTTAGGGGATCTACCTTTCAATTGGAAAACATCTCAATTGAAATATCTTGGGATCCTTCTCAAAACGGGACTAACAAATATTGTGATGGATAATTTGAACCCCATTATAGACAAACTTAAAAGAGACTTTGTTAGATGGTCTCAACTGAATCTGTCATTATGGGGAAGAGTGCAGATTATTAAAATGAACACAATTCCGAAATTTAATTATGTTTTTAATATGCTATCACTCCCCCTTACTTCGATTTTTTTTAAGAATACAACCTCTCTAATAAGCCGTTTCATTTGGGGAGGGAAATCCCCCCGTATAAGTGGTGCGAAATTACACTCATCCTCCCTAAAAGGTGGCCTTAGACTCCCACACCTGGAAACTTACTGGATAGCACAACAATTATCTCACTCAACTTACATGATATCTGAGAAAGATAAGATACCTATATGGGTCAAATTGGAACAACATTTATTGAAAACTACCACTTCTTTGGCGATTTATTATACTAAATGTCCTAAATTCTCCCCATCCTTCAATCCAATCATTTATTCATCCCAATTAGCATGGCAAAAAGCACATAAAATTATAAACTGTAATGTCCATATACATTTAAATGCTCCGTTATTGAATAACTCAGCGATTATACATAAAAGAAAAGAGCTAAATTGGTTTATCTGGAAAAAATGTAAAATCAACAACATATCAGACTTATATAATCAATACAATTCTTTGAAATCATTTACACAACTACAAGAAACACATCGACTCCCGACCTCACAACTTCATAACTATATACTACTAACATCGATCTTAAACACTATAACATCCTTGAATTCAGACCTTTTGATTCACTCATCCATTGCACACCATATTTATATATGGAGACATTTTAAAGGCACGGTATCTGGCCTGTATTCTTTACTAATTGATAAATCTTTTTCAGATAATACATCCAAAGATCTACAATCTTGGTGGTCATCACGACTTAACATTACCTATACAGATAAAGATTGGGCTAAACTTTTAGAGAATTATAATAAAGGGATTCGTGATGCAAGGATGAAACTTAATTACTTCAAAATTTTACATAGATGGCATTGGTCACCTTCGAAACTCTACTCTGCTAAACTTAGTAATGATTCCAATTGCTGGAGATGTGGCCAAACCAATTGTGATATCGTTCACATCCTATGGGACTGTGCTGCACTCCAACCATTCTGGATACAAATATCACAATATTTAAGGAAAGTATTGCCCAATATCTCCCCACAATCACCTCGCCTATTTTTACTACATGATACCCAAGGTCTAGGCACACTTTCCTCACATCTATATAGATGGCTTTCTACTGCAATTAGTGTAGCCAAAGTTAATATATTGCGTTTTTGGAAATCTAATGTTTTACCATCTACTCAAATGTGGTTAAAGGATAAGTTTGATATTGCCCAGTTTGAAAGAATGCTATATAAATTAAACGATAACTTACAACAATTTGACCAAATATGGAATGTATTCTTGACTAGCTAATAATTTCACTTCTCTTATGTATTTCTTTAAATGTTCAATAATTCATAAATAATATCTCATGCCATTATTATATTTTCAACATTATTGACAATATATATATTTTTTTTCCCTAGTTAGGTTGTAGATAAGTGTAACTTTGTAATATTATATTTTATCATTTTGACATAATATATATTTGCTTATTATTTCTCTGTCAGGAATATCAGATATAATATAATTAACAATGCTTTATTTATGGAAAATATCTAAACATCTCACTGTACACCTGAATCTCTTTAATGTGAATCTAAGTTCTTTCTTTATCTTTTTGTATAATCTATAATTATTTGTTCACTTATAAAAGTTTAATAAAGAATTGAAAAAAAAAAAATGGCTCCAACCCTCCGACACCAGTGTCTATCACAGAGGTCTCCGTGAGGGAACCGCTCTTACGATTTACCGCCAAACCCGCTGTGACACTCTGCAATGATGAGGAGCACACATGTTGTCAAAGGCTATGACACAGGGGCCTGTGGTGATTGCACTGGACTGCTCACAAATGTGGTGCTGAGTACTAGAATCTTTGTACGGACATATTTTCAAGTTAATTTAAATACCACTACGTTCCCTGATTTGATGATCGCGGTCCCTGCCTATATGGCCTTCACGTTAACTTTCCAGTCCTTTGTTCCGACGTTTCACCATACAAACAAAGCCGTCGAAAACACCCCTTGAGTATGCACAGATTTGTACAACTAATGTGTACGTGGCATCTGCGTAAAATCCGTGTCTGGTCCTCAACCTTTTTGGACTAGGGTTAGCACAGAGATGTGCGCAGGACCAACAGGGCAGAAACTACTTCGAGCATGGCAGTTTACTGCTTGCCACATCTGTGAGCAGTGGAGTGCAGAATTACCCATCCGCCCTTCAAGTAGGGAGTCCAGTGGCTTGCCACCCGGGCGCTTTACAGACTGAAGCAGAGGGTTCCCCCAGCTTGGGAATTGCAGGGACTTACTTGTGAGTGCCCGTATTTTTTTCAGAGCTCGGGTTCCTACTGTCCATCCTCAGTTACTGCACATTCACTCACTGCACGGGCTAGTGTATTTGGGGAGTTGGTTATATTTCCCCAGTACTCAGAGATGGCATGGCAGTTCCAGAGCATGTGTGTGAGTCCCGCCTCCTCCTCCCTGCATCTAGGGCATGTTGAGGGCAGTTCTGGGTATAAATTATGTAGTCTGTGTGGGGTAAGATATGCTCTGTGAAGTACAGCATATTAAATCAATTAAAATTTTGTGTTACGGGATATTTGGCTTGGGTAGTTTAGAATGTTAGTCCACGCCTCTTCTGATATCTCTCTTCCTAGGTCTGTTTCCCATTTGATTTTTAATTCCGTCAGGGGTTTAGATAAGTGGGGTTTCAGTCCTTTATACAGCCACTTGACCATATGTGTCCCTTGGCCTATAGTATATATGGAGTGTACTAGTGCGTGTGTAGGTGGCTCTGTGTTATTCAGGGCCCAGTATTTAGTGACGTAATGCGTAATACTAGCGTGTAGGAGGAAAAGTGAGGTTGACAGGTTGTGTTCATTTATGTAGTCAGTGTGTGTTAGTAAACGTTGGTCTTTAAACAAAGAACCTATGAGCTCTACACCTTCCTGCGCCCATTTTTGTAGTTGTGCAGGGGTTAAGTTACCTATGGTTACTAGTAATCCCAACCGTGGGATATTGGGAGAATAAGGGATCGTGCCAGAGGTGTATCGAAGGGCCAGCTGCCAATATTGGAGTGCTATTTTCAACGAGAGGGGTGTGTCCCTGAATCAGGGTTCCGGGGCATAACAAGGAGTGTAGATTACCCCTGTCTAGCATCTGTTGATTGTAGTTTATTTCTTGTAAATTTCGGCCGCTAAGCCAGCACGCCAGCCACTGGAGCTGCCCCGCTATGCAGTAAGCCTTAAAGTTTGGTGCGTTCATCCCTCCCTGCTCTACTGGCAACTGTAATTTGGCCAAGTTTATTCTGCGTCATCCTTTCCCCCATATAAGTTCCAGCAACATAGAGTTGAGTAGTTTAAAACATGATTCCGGAACTTTCACTGGTAGGTTGGTGAAGTAGTATAGTAGGCGGGGTAGTGCAACCATTTTGGCTAGTGCCAACCTTCCCGCAATTGATATTGGTAACGTAATCCAGAATTGGATCTGTGTTTTAAGTGAGGAGAGGGCTCTTTTCAGATTACCTTCCAGGAGGTCTTCTGGAGTGCGATATACTTGAATCCCAAGATATCGGAAAGTGTCCGTTGCAACTTGTAGTTGGTGATCTCCAAATGGTGACGTATTGTCTCTATGTGGCTCATAGAAGGAGAAAGCGATGGATTTGTTATAGTTTATGGCCAGTCCAGACAGGGGCCTGAATTCTTCAAAGATATACGCCGCTTTGTAAGGGTTTTGGTTCAGATCCTTGATATATAATATAATATCGTCTGCGTATAGTGAAACTACGTGTTGTGCATGATCTATTTCAATGCCCCATGTTCCGCCCTCTTGCCTCAATATCTGTGCCAGCGGTTCTATGGCTAAGACAAATAGTAAGGGGGATAAAGGCCAGCCTTGCCTTGTGCCTATTTGTACCACATAAGTGTCTGATATATTTTGTCCTGTACGTGCTCTGGCTGTTGGTGCCGCATATAGTAGGTTTACCCATTTAATATAGTCCGGCGGAACCTGAAACTTCTTTAGTACCTTTATCATGTATTTCCAGCTAAGTGAGTCGAAGGCCTGGCGGAGGTCCAACAAGAGACATCCCGCGTTTGGGAGCTTCCCCCTTGCCGCATCCATTACCTAGTATAATCAACGCACATTTAAGGAGGTGTTCCTCGTTGGAACAAAACCGCTTTGGTCCGTGTGTATAAGATTGGCTATGTGTGGTAGGAGCCTTTGTGCTAGAATTTTTGCTAGGATTTTATAATCCATGTTTAGTAAGGATAGTGGTCTATACGATGACATATCTGTTGCGTCCTTACCCGGCTTCAGCAGGGACGTCACTAGTGCTTGCCCCGTTGTGTCTGGCAATCGTCCTATCTCTAAGGATGCTTGATATAATCGTTCTAAGTGTGGAGTGAGCTGTGTTGAATAGTGAGTACAATTCCACTGGTAGACCGTCTGTTCCTGGCGTTTTATTGTGCGCCATGTTTTTGATAGTTTCCTTGATCTCCCCTTGTGTAATTTGAGCTCCCAGTATCTGCCCGTCCTCTGCGTTAAGTGTTGGAAGTTTCATCTTAGCCAGGAAAGAGTCAATTTTTTCCCTTGTCTGCTGGGGGCGGGGCGGAGTATAAAGCCATGTAATAATCTTTAAAGGCTGTATTAATGTCCATTTGGGTAGTTATATCACTATGTTGTATTGTCCTAATATGCAGTATGGGAGTGGGGGCTAGTTCTTCTCTTATTAGTCGTGCTAGGAGTGGTCCTGCCCTATCAACTTCTCTGTGCATTCTTTCCTTATATCTAATATGATCCAATTTTCAGAGTTTTTCTACCAGGCGGGCGTGTTCAGATCTGAGACCCTGCAGTGTTGTAGTGTTGGTGGGGTTTATGACCGATTCTTTCTCAAGGATACTCAGCTTTTCTTCTGCCTGTGTCAGTTCCCTTACCAGAGTTTTTCGTACTCCCGTCACTGCTCCTATTATAACCCCTCGTATAACCACCTTGAATGCTTCCCATTCTATTAGTGGGGAGGAAGCTGTGTCTGTATTGTTATGGCAAAAGGTCTTGATTGTCTGCGCTAGTTCCTCTCGTAGGGCAGTGTCTTCTAACATTATGGTGAGTAAACACCATGTTGGGATAGGTGTGGATGTTCGTCCCCATTTTATTGTCACTCCTAAAGGGTTATGGTTTGATAATGTCTTTGCAAGGTAAGCGGTTTTGGTCATGCGCGTCTGTAGTGCCTCAGTGCAGACAATCCGATCCAATCTCATGTGTACTTTATGGGGGTGGGAATAGAAGGAATATTCCTTCATGTTAGTGTTTCTTGCTCACCATACATCTGCTAGGGACCATCCCTGTAGCCATCTCTTTAGTGCATCTGCTTGTCTCCGTGCATTTGTTCCTGACATTGGAGGGGTGTTCCAGTCCATGACAACATCTAACACCGCATTAAAGTCTCCCCCAATTACCCAGGGAATATGTGCCCATAGTGTTAGCACTCTGGATAGGTGTTCTAGGAAGGTGTCTTGGCCAGTATTTGGTATATGCTGCCCAGCACCACTGGTTTCCCATCCAAGTTACCCTTGATTAAAACGAATCTGCCTTCCACATCAATCTTAGTATCAACCACTTCTAAGGGCACACCAGCTCTTATCCACACGGCTGTTCCTCGTGCAAATGCTGAGTATGAGGTGTGGAAGATCTGGCCTCGCCATATTTTACGAAGTTTTACCGCTTCATGTACAGTATGATGAGTTTCTTGTAAATAAACAATATGTGCTTTGCGGAGATTTAATTGTGCAAGTATTCTGTGTCTTTTTTGGATAGCTCCCATCCCCCTCACATTCCAAGTGACAATATTATATTCACGTTATGTATGCATATTTGAGTTTGGTTCTGTGCATCCGCAGTCGCTTATGGCCCCATGTTAGTCTATAGTTTCTGCAGGGTAGTGTATCTGGCGCAGATGTCTGTCTTAATAGCAAATAAACATACTTATACTCTAATAGAAATACCAGGCAAAGCCTAAACTTGCTTTGCCAAACAATTAAGTAATACATAACCTAGGTGCTACAACGAAGCAGCCAATTCGTGCTGGAATGGGCTTGCGCAATGGGGCGTGGATCAAGAATATGTCCCGCTGCCAGCGGGTTTGTTAGTGATAATGTGAGATAAAAAGATTCAACGTATGTCAAGGAGCTCTACCAACCGGGCCCACCAAAATTATTATTGGGGGGGCGATCAGAAAACATAATAGATATTTTGTGAATGTTCTTATGGGGTTACATCTGCTAAAGGTCTCTAGCTAGTTGTGGAGTAATGTCTGGAAATAAAGCCATGCTCCCCTCTGAGTCTGATGCCGCTATGCTATCTATTGAAGAAGCAGTTCTGCAGGGAGAGGAGTTCATCTCTCGTAGGGAGCCCGCAGTTTGTAATGCATTGTTCTGTCCCTCCAGGGCCTGACGCAGTGTTGGGCCTGTTCTCTTCCGTGACGTTTGGGCTTTATTCCGTCTATCTCTACAGTGTTGAGGAAGTTGTCCTGCGTGGTGGCCGTTGTTCTGTTCCACCGCTCGTGAGTATGGGAAGTTTTCGTCGAGCCAGGTACTCACCAGGTCGGGTGAGTCAAAGAAGTGCGTTTTTTGGTTATGTGTGATGCAGAGTTTTGCTGGGAATAGTAGTGCATATTTTATCTCCATTTTGCGTAGTCTTTGTTTTATTATTTGGAAGGATGCTCTGTGTTTCTGGACTGCCAGGGCATAGTCTGGGTACAGTGAGATCCTGACATTGCCTATTATAATGGGATCTAATTCTCTCACAACCTGTAAGGCGACTTCTCTAGCTCTATAGTTCAATATTCGTGCTATTACAGATCTTGCCGGGGCTCCCGGTATGGGTTTTCTGCCAGGGATACGGTGTGCTCTCTCCACTACAAAGTGAATCGACAGTTTGTCTTTGGCTATGGATTGCAGCCATGTCTCAATATATCGTGTGGGGTCGTTTCCTTCTTTGCCCTCGGGGAGCGTATATTATTGCGTCGTTAGCGCCCCTCTGCGTCTTGGATCCTTTCCTGCAGGGCTTCCATCTGTTGCTGGAGCTCCGCAATGGCATTTTTATTGTCATTGTGAGTTGGGAGGATATCTGCCACTGTTGATTCCGTTTGTTTTAACCTGTCTGCGAGTTTTGCCTGGTCATCTTTCATTAAATTCATGTCCGTTATGATCATATCTAATCTGTTCTCCATGGCTTGGCGAGAGTCTCTAATTTCTTGTAGTATAGTGTCCAGCTTATCCATATTCTCTTTCACCTGGGGCGTTGGGTTCTGACTCCAGGGAGTTGGAGTCACACCGTCCTCCATTGATTTGCCCTTTGTGTGGCCCATTACCAAACTTCCCTGTAATGTTCTTTTGTCTTACGCCTCCGATCGGATTTTCATACGTTCATTCCTGGCGGATTCTCAGGCCTTATTGTTTTTATAGTATTTGATCAGGTTGCCAGAATCTTATTTCCTCTTCGTGGAGTATAGTAGGGGGGAGGGGGAGGTCTCTGGAATGGCTTTGTGAGTTATTCCTTTCATGTGTACCACAGTAACACTTGTTACTACACAATCTAGTTTTTCACCCTTCTCTTCGCACCACCTCAGGCCGTCTCAGCGGTCGTCTGTATTCTCCGACTGGGGCGTCTCCCTGTGCCCGGTCCTCTGCTTAGTGGGACGTTGTCGTCATGCCTCCAAATGTAACCGCAACAAGGCCCAGGTTTTAGCTCAGACCAAAGCGTCTCACCAGCACCAGAGCATCTTCTCTCAGTTCTGCGGTTGTAAATGCCGTGGGGCTTTCGGTGCGGCATGCACAGTTGTCGGGGCGTACAAGGGTGGGGGGGAGGGCCGCCGGCGGTCCGATCGACAAGCAGGTCTGTTAGTTGGTTGATTTTCCGCCCTCGGCCTCTCCCACCTACCGCCTCTTTGCCATGTCAGTCCACGTGTCTCGCCCCCAGGCCTATTCCGTTCTCCGCATTCGTAGGTGCTGCGGGTTCTCTCGTGCGCCGTCGTTCGACTCCCAGCGTGACCACGGGTAGGGAAGGGCCCCGGGCCGCAGGGTCGGGTCCTATTATTTTTATAGCATTTAATCAGGTTGTCAGAATCTTAATTCCGTTTCGTGGAGTATAGCAGGGGTGAGGGGGAGGTCTTGGGAATGGTTTCGTAAGTTATTCCTTTCGTGTGCACCGTAGTAGCACTTGTTATCACGCAATCTAGTTCTTCACCCTTCCCTTCGAGCCACCTCTGGCCGTCTCGGCGGTCGTCTGTACTCTCCGACTGGGGCTTCCCCCCGTGCCTGGTCTTCCGCCCAGTAAGATGTTGTCATCATGCTCTCCAAATAAAGCCGCAGCAAGGCCCAGGTTCCAACTCAGATCAAAGCGCCTCCCCAGCACTAGAGCGTTTTCTCTTTGTTCTGTGGTTGTAGATGCCGCAGGCCTTTCGGTGTGGTATGCACGATTGCTGGGGCTTTCAAGGGCGGGGGGGAGGGACGCCGGTGGCCTGATCGGCAAGTAGGTCTGTTATTCGGTTGATTTTTCGCCCTCGGCCGTATCCTCGTTCCCCCCCACTCACCGCTTCTCTGCCATGTCAGTCCACGTGTCTCGTTCCCAGGCTTGATCCGTTCTCCGCATCCATAGGTGTTGCGGGATTCCTCACGCGCCGTCGTCCGGCTCTCCGCGTGACCACGGGCAGGGGGGGCCCCGGGCCGCTGTGTCAGCACCCTGGGCGCGTCGGACCGGTCCGGTCCTGGATCTCACCCCCAGTCACCTCCGTTCAGCGCCTCTTGGCCATAATTGGTCCCGTCATCGCACGTCTTTGCTCGTCTTGTACAGGCCCATTCAGCTTTCTTCTTATTTGATCGTATTCAGTCCTCTTTGGGGGCCCTGGATTGCACCGTCTGACTCTCCACACCTCCTCCGAGTCAGCGTTTGGGTTCCAGTCGCACCCCGCCCCGATATGTGTCGGATTGCAATTTTACGGCGGGCCCGGTCGGGAGCTCCCCGTTTATGCGACCGCAATCTTAGGCGGTTAGCCACGCCCCCCACATTCCGTGACTTAACAGACTATCACCACATGCACGCTTACTGCAACAACACACTCATGTCACAAACGAGCACAGACACTCCCTGCAGTCACTGTACGGGCACTCAGGCACCCCGAATGAACTCAGCAGTGATCATGGTGTAGTAATAAAGCACTTGGTTTTACAAACATCTTGCTGTTTGTGATTATTTGCTGCAGAATCATTCGAAGATTACAAGTAGCAAGTATGAAATGGGGAATAACACTCAGAAATCAGTGTGACTACATCCATATATGCGAGTCATATGTGAGTCATTACATATTGCTGAGCCGTTTCACTAGGATAAGAGCCTCCAGGTTTGACCTGAAGGATGTGTCTGCATGCCAAATATCTGGGCCGGGTAGTACTCATGTTTCTGTCCAAATCGGTACTGAGGATGCTCACATGAAGCACTCACTGCACAACACATTTTCTGCACGTGTTTTGTGTCTCTCACACCCAGGCAGAAACACAAAGAGCGTCTGTGGGCACTAACAGCAAGCACACGCACAGGTGCTTCACAGATTTACTGCCTGCCTTTATTCATAGCATATGTTGATACTGAACATCGTTTCTGGTGTCATGACTTTACAGTACATGCCTCTTTGGTTCCGAGTATAGTGTTTCTCCTTTTTATGTAAAACTTTAGGAAACCCTACTATGGTTTGAGGTCCGCAATATAAAAACTGAAAAAAAATCAATAAAACATGGATGTTTTTCATGTGTAACCCACAGCGGGACATCTTGTACTTGAGTGCTGTGAAGCCATCCAATGCTCCCTCGCCACCGTCTTCATTCATTGGAAGCAACAGACCAGACAAAAAATTAAACATACTTATAGGATGTTGGAAAACAGTGTCCGTCAATGCTGATACTACAGTTCTTACACTCATGCATACATACACTCCTCTGATCATATACCTCACTCTTAGTGCATAACAAATACCTCTGCAAAACACCACCAGTGCTCCTCCACCCTACACTCCTTGCATACAGAACCAGCTCGGTTGGTGTAACTGAAGTCTACAGCAATACTTGATTTCACAGTGCTTAAAAACATTAAGAGCTCTGTCAGTACTTTGGAGTCCTGGCCAGTAGCAGCCCTTGACTCTCCCCTGAGTGGGCTCACACACAGTGTGACTAATGAATCGCTATTCTGCAACTGTGCCTGCAATGGTATAGCCTTTTAGCCCACTGCCTCGGGCTACACCAGTTGTCAAAGGCCCTGGAACCGAAGCTTGGGCCTATAAAGTGGGCGAGGGCATTTAACAACTGGCATAGCCTGGGGCAAAAGGGCTATAAGGATATTAGAACATTCCACTCACCAAGGGTAAAATATTCTAAACTAAAAAGGGAGAAACATGAAGACAAACATTGGAATGTTGAAGCTTCAGGCATATACCAGCCCAGATCTACTCCATTGTTTTCAAAGGAGCTCTCAACATTCAAATGTTCCAATAATGCTTAGACTCAGTAGAACTCTTTCAATGTCCCTCAATGCTGCAGCAGCACCTGCTATGTCAGTGCTAACATCCACACGCTGCTAGCTAGCCAGCAGCTCATCTCACAGACTGCCGCTACACATACAACAAATAATTATATAACATTCTCTGATGTTTACCCGGCTGCCTAACAAATAACATTTTCACACCTACCCAGTACCGTTGCACTCTAAATAACATCGATTTTCTGCTATTGGGAATGCTGTTGACAGTGATCTCAAACATGTTTATTATGCTGCCTTAATAACAGCTCATTTTGTATTCTCTGTATCTGGCAACCGAAAGTTACACATATTGTCAGCAGTTTATCCATCTGCTAGTTCCAGAGGAGATGTTAAGATGATGCTGAACAATGCTTTGTCGACTGCCCAGTGCATTTTCTCATATAGTCTCTCTCTGTAGTAAAACAGAAAACTCTTTATTAAGTTGATTTTATGAGGTCAGTCAACAGCAGTGTCATCAAACTAGGCCTAAAAACCTGTCTGCTTCAAAGTAAATAGAAAATCTCTTCATCACTTGCGCACCTAAATCAAAATTAAAACAAAATTAATTAACCACACAAAATAAGTGTGGTTACCCTTCCACTACCACTTAATCCCCTCCTCTAACTAGCTCTCTTTTCTGTTCCTTCTTCCTTTAGTAATATCTTCCATCTTTTCTCTCTCATCCCACACTCTACACCCAAACCAGCAACCCAAAGAAACTACAAAACAGTAGAGACTGTATTCAAACCTACAAACACATGCTCTAAATCTCGCATTCATATTCCACTACTGTCCCACATACTCAAACAACATAACATAATGAGCTCACATACCTCACAAACCTCCTGCTTCCCATGTTTAATTTCCTTTTCTGTCCTTATCTTATCACACCCTCCTTGGCATTTCACATGCAAGTCTATTGTCCTTTTCTCTCTAAACCATTCTCCCTTAACGCAAATATAAATACTTGAGAGATGCTTCCAACCATTGTAGCATATCCTCTGATTCCCTTTGTTCAGTCTCCATTATGTTCCTCCCATCCTGCATTCTCACACGTTATCAGTTGTATCTTTCTAAATGTCTCACCTTCTAGCCATCACAACCCCTCAGCCATCTCTCTTTCAACTTCTGGGCCCTTCTTATCTTTTACTCTATCTCTTTGTCTATCCATCAAAACCTCCAACTATTTGCTTTATCCTCACTTCTCTGCCCCATAACAACAACCTCTCATCCCTTTGATTTCCACGACTTCCTCATTTCTCTCTTTCCCATCCTTTATCTTTTGATGCACTCTGTCACCACTCCCAACCTTCTACCCTAACTCAACCCACCAAACCTTTTCTCTCCATTTTTTAACATCACTTGGCTACACCTTTTATAGGAGTGGTTCCCAACCTTTTGACTTCTGTGGACCCCCACTTTATCATTACTGGAAACCAGGGACCCCCAATGAATCATTATTGGAATCCGGGACCCACCCACTGGGTCATTACTGGATGCAGAGGACCTTGGCCTGAACATTGCTGATGATTTGAAACACAAAGAAATATACAAAAAATACAGAAACACGCATTCATCAAACACATACACAAATAACACATTTTGTTTAATTTGCAAATAAATATAAATAAAAAAATAAATGTTAATAGGAAGGTTGACATTTTTCCAAATTTAATTGAAGCTACACATCATCCATACTGTATTCTGTTTGATGCACTGGCACTGATCCCACTAATCAATTTCAGAATACTATTTTAATTTTTAGCCTCCAATTTCAAATTTCTTGACATATACAGTATGTTTTAAAAAATGTCAGTTGTACATTTAGCCACTTTTTTTATATACAATTTATTAATCTGTTAGTATTATTTAATTTTCTAGGCATCCGCGGACCCCCTGATGAGGCTTAGTGGCGCTCAGGGGTCCCCGGACCACAGGCTGGGAACCACTGTGTTATGGCCTCCCTCCTAACCCACAGTTAAAGACATCTTATAGCCTCCCTCCTAACCCACAGTCAGACACACCTTGACCTAAACCACTCAATGCCCTTCACTCTCTTCCACCTTTAATGCCCCCTTGGCTTACTCACACACCTTCAGACGCAATCCTCTAATACCCCTTCCATTCACAGATTTCCTCCTTCTCTGACTCACTCTCTCCTTTCCCACACCCCCTTTGCAGATCACTATTCCACCTCCCTCTCTCTTCTCAATGTCTAATCTGTTAGCCCTGATTTTTAGACCCACTCATTACATGTCTTTCTATCACATCAACAATACACCACTTCACCGGTCTCCCACTCCAATACCTTCATCTCCCTCACAATACCCTGAACCAATGCCCTACACGTAATTAATGAGACAACAAAGCATCACACAATAAAATCTACAACATTCCCACACTCTACAAGCCCACTGCATACCACATCATAATCCTGAAATTCAACCAACACACAACTACCACACAGAGCAGAACAATACCACACCCAGAAGCCAAGGCTTATCTTGTCCACAGCTAGATACCAACCCTAGTTCTCCTTTTTTCACACTTCACCACTACTTAAGCACCCACAACTTACTGCAAACTCGAAATATAATACGTTTATAGTGATATCAGCACCCTCCAAGTACCCCCAACTCCATCACCAAAACATCACAATACATCACATGACAGTACAATCTAGAACAAACCTTATCATTGTGCTATGTACCTCAACACACAAAGCCACCGTACATCTCGAGCACATTTCTTCATACCCCACTTCCAGAAACATAACCTTCTCTTATCCACATATGAGCTGGTAACCCAATTCCATCTCCTTCATTTCTCACTATACAACTAGCAATAACACAAGGTCACACCTGATGCAACTTGTTGCGTTTCTCAACATAAACCAATCAATAGCAATATCACAACACCTGTCACTACAAATAGGGAACCCTCATCTAGGTAGGGCAGGCGCACGTTGAAGGTAGACTGGAATGCTTTAACCCCTTCACACCCTACATAGACCTTATCTTGACTCCTGGACAACCAACCATTCATACATCAGACTGTTCAACCACCCTTATAGTTTTTCCCCAAACTTCACCGCATCACAATGCATTAACAGTTCACAAACCAACTACCTCTCCTATCACTCATTGACTGTATGCTTGCCTTTGACCTTGTACAGCGCTTGGCTGGAGTTTAGCTAGGTTAGCATTATACAAATACCACATACACACAATCACACATTCAATAACTCCAAATGCAGGGGATACAAGGGCTCCAAATAACAAACATGTCTAACCAGGTTTTAAGGGACCCCCTGCATGAGGTTTTTGGCACTCTGATGAATGATAAACTGTAATCTCATGAACTGCGTTTGGGATCCAACCACAGTAGAATCATACTTGATACTCAGAACATCATAAGAAGTCTAGAACTATTTTCAACCTATTGTAATGGACTCTAAACAACAAAACTAGATGCTAGACCTTAAACAGGAAACTTCCATCCAGGACTAGGTCAACCAGTGGATACCAGAGAACAGGTCCTCATCCAGGTACAGACAGCCATTAGAAGAAGGCAACACACTGTAACCACAAAAGCTCTTCCTAAACCAAACTTGTGACAGGCGATCATTTGCTGACACAGATAAGGCAGATAGTCAAGATCCCCAAAACCCCTTTCAGAACCACTAGATTGAGATGACCCAAAACTCATTCACAGGGGTTAGGGTGGAAGGTTGAAACACCCCACCTTCTCCCCCCACCCACCCCCTGTGTAGGTCAAGAGCACAAACTCATCAAACTTGTGTCTGTCCTTCCCTAAGACCATAGTCTGTTTACCGTCTCTATGATTGGCTCTTTCTGTGATTCAACTAGTGTCAGCTTTTTAGGGAACCATTTTTAGGTCGAATGTGCAAGCACTCTGACGTGTTTTAATCTATCTGTGGGCTTTTAACCACTCCCACTGCTTGCCAACCACTATCACTTGTTTATGGGTTTGCCTTTCAAAAATCCTTTGTTATCATTGGTAAAAGCTTTACATTCCTCCCTCCTTGACCAGCTTGGCCATCGACCCTGTTACATGGATAATTGCACGTTTGCCAATATGTTTGACTGCAAGCAAACTTATTTTTCCTTTTGTGTCTCTCCTTCCTGCTCATGGCGGCTGTGGCGCGTTGGCTCGCTAATGTCAACTGTTTTACTTTTCATTTTCAATTCATGAGGCAAAAAAATCCAGTTAGGAATTTACAACGCTAATAGTCCTAACTCGAGCAAACGCAAGACCCATTGCATTGCAAATGCTTGTTTAAATCACAACCATAATGATAGGGCTCGCCCTCTAAACCACACGCTCACAGCAAAGGTGAATTTGGAATAGTTGTACCCCAGTAGGGAATGTCTGTCTGCTGGCTTTATCAGAACTGCAGACAATGGAGTGCAAAAGTGCCAAGAGGCCAACTAGTTGTCCAACGCTATACAAATGCCCTGTGACATACATTATCATAGCGTAGCATTACATATTAATCTCTGCAGATGCCCACAGAGCAGCCTTGCGATCACTGTGAGAGACATGCATGCTTGGCTTCAGATGTAGTCACTGTGCACAGGCATAGGAACATCCTGAAGCTACTCACTGCTCACCATAGCATTCACTGCATATTTACTCACTACATGCATGCTAAAAATGTACTGACATCCAAATCTCGCACACAGACAGTAAGTGCAGATAATCTTAGCACGGGTATTGACTCTACACCTCACAATCATGAAGCATGACACACTCCCTATTCACACTACTGTGAAAAGATCCAGATAGTGCAAACATCCCAGACATGTAACAATAATAACAATGGTATTATATAGTGCTCCTTACAATTCTTCTACCATTTCTAAGCTCTGATAGAATACACTTCTCCACGAGCAAACTTTAGGTGGATGTATGGCAATGGATAAGTTTGTGCTAGGATTCCCCAGTAGTTATGCGAGGTGCCTCATCTTATACCTTTCACTCCACCCATCTCACATAGGCCTCCCAGGAGCTAGGCAGACGTTGAAGAAAAGCACAGGTAAAGCACTCACAGAGGTCTATGGCTTTCATCCCCTCCATCCACCCACTCATCCATACATCATCTACCGCTCATCTTTCATCCCAACCAGCCTTTATTCCATCATTCTCCCCATCCCTCAACGCCAGCCTCCCCCCACCACTTGTGCTCCCCTGTTCCAAGTGTTTCTCCCACTCCAACCTGCTCTGATACTGTCCCTTGCAGTGACATGTATCCCCTAAGACTGGTATCTTTATGAACTTATGGGTCAGTAGTGTAGTTGTGTTTCTGCTGTCGTTCACAATAAAAGTTTTAGTAACACTTGGACAAAGGAACAGCTGAAGAATTGCTCGACAAATAAGATCAGTCCCCGACACCTCACCGCCATGCCGTTCATATGATATGGCCCCATAAAGAGTTTTACCATAATTCAGCCTCCCACGGGTAGCTGTTTCTCCTCAATAAGAGAATTAGGTCAAAGTTAACCTACGACTACACTTCAGCCTATTTGCGGTGCATTGCTCAGTTCCTTCCTTCAATTCCAAGGCAGTATTACCAGACATACAGCTTTGGCCCTCACAGAAATCACTGCTACCCTAATGTTGCAAGGGGTCGATACAAAGTCACAGTCAGTGTTTCTAGAGACGAAGCTAAAGTACTGAGAATGTAAAGCTAGATGCAACACCGTTCCTTTGAATGATAAGCAACAGCGCACGCCATGTTCCCATTAAGCAGTCACTGCGTTAAGAGTGATGGCGTTTGATCTGTGCGTCCAGGAAACTCGTCAGAGCCTATCAGATTAAGATAGTGGGACTCCTCTTCATGCAGGTTGCAGGATACTAGTACGCATGCATTGAGGGGGAACGGCTTTGTAAACTTTCTTTTCCACGCAGATTTTTGGGACGTGAAGAGTTGTGCATTCAAGACCAAATTCAGAAATGTGAAAACAACTCCTTATAAGGGCACTCCAGTTCCGGCAGAAGAGAGTAAGTTATACCAGTTGGATCAGGGTGAAGATTTGCAATTTTCAGGAATGCTTTGTTCTAACGGGATCTTAGTTATGTCTTGCATCATACTACCAGCGATGCAACGGAGGAAAAATGACATGAATATAGAAACTACATGAGCTTGGCTGAAAATGGTCAGCAGGCCTCGGGGTTCACGGAAAAGGCTGCACCCTGACTACATGATGGACTTCCACAAGCAGCTCAGAGCTTTCTGGCACTCACTTGGGTAAAGCTCCTAGTGCCACAGAGAAAAGTCGAAGACGGGACCTAGGAGGCTTAAAAGCTCTGAACGTCCCTCTCTACAGCTGGTGTTGGGCGAGGTTTGACTGAGGTAAACCGAAGCTTCTGCACAGCCCCCATCATCGGAACATTAGAGGCCCAGACTCTGTAACATGGAAGGCTCTGGCACTGGTACGAGGAGGCCTCAGAATGGCGGAAATCTGGCATATGTACAGTCTCTGGCACAGATTCAAGGCGACCTCCGCTTTGGCATCGGTGCCAGGAGAGCCCCAGCGTAGGAAGCCTGAAGGCGCACAAGTTAAGTCGGCATTTGAGTGAGGAAGCGCGTGACGCAGCATATGGTTCAACAAGACACCCGTAGGGAGGCGGTCAACAGCACGGGCAGGCCGGAGGGCGGCACAAGCGAGGACTGGCATGCGTGCAGGAAATGCCAGGCACGGTTACCGAGAAGAAAGACTACAGCAGAAGAAAAGCCATCCACCGGTGAGCCTGGTATATGTGAAATTAAAGTACAGCGGAGTCCCGGGAACATGGGAAATAGATGCACATGGAAAGCTCCGGCACGGGGGAGTTCTGCCAAGGGTATACACTAGAACTGAACACAGGTAAAGCTGAGAGGGAGGCCTTGCAACAAGTACAGGAAACGAGGTGGGACGAGGAGGCAGATCAGATTAAGCACCCACATCTCTCTTCCCCCATCAATCCTTGGTCATTTTGTGACACCCCGGCTCAGATATCCAGGAGCTGTAATTAGCAAATCCCAAAATACCTTCTCATTCCGGGCACTTCCTGTTCCGACAGACGGTGGCCAGGGCAGGCAGAGGGAGGGGTGGGTGAGACAGCTGCACACCCTGTGCCCCCAGCATCACTGCCTCAGAGCTGCAGAAACCACGAGGGCTTTGCCGTAAAAAGGAATCCTTTGCTCTTCAGATAACGGTGCTTCAAGGTACTAAATCACGTCACCCTGTCGCAGGCAGGTGTGAGTAGCTCACCCAGGCTTGTGTTTTTCTAGGCCATATGCCGGGGCGTCACGCAGGCCCCTGTTGCACGGCCCCTACCCTTAGGCGCCGTCCAAACCCGCCAAAGTGGCCCAATTCCACCCAAGTCCAGTAAAGAAATAGCTGTAAAACATGGGACTCGGGCCCCTCGTCACAATCTGCAGGGGGCTGGGCTGCGTCATTTTATGTTCAGGAGCTGTGCAAATGATGTCGGGTGGGAGTACCTCAACTAGCCCACTTTTTCGGATATCAAGCTGCTCAATCTCGGGTGCCAAGTGTTTAGTTATTACAGGTTAATAAATACCACATAATGTAAATAACTATACAGCTGATGGCCGAATGGGGACACCTACACCTTGTTTGCTTCATAACTTGTCCCAACGGTTCTTAAACACGCACTAAAGCCTCTATGAGTATACAAAGTCAGGTAGGTATGAGCTGGCAAACAAATCCTGGATTATTTTGTGCTTTCTGAGACCTGTAGTCTGACACTTCTGGAAAACACAGGAATGGGGGAGCTCAACACCACAGACCCTAATTCAGAGGTCTATAACTTTGGTTCAACATACTCAATCCTCATGAAAAAAAAAAAAAAAGTGTTGCCCCATTTGGGGCACAATTTACGGAATTATGTGCCTGATTACAATTTTGGAGGAGGTGTTAATCTGTCCCAAAAATGACGGTAAAAGGGACGGATATACAACCAAGCCGTATTACGAGTCAATTATATCCTATGGAACTCGTAATATGGCTGGTGGTATATCCGTCACTTTACTGTCACTTTTGGGACGGATTAACACCTCCTCCAAAGTTGTAATCTGGCCCTTTTTTTTGGTTGCCAAAACTCTAAAAGGGGCAGCTGTGGCCAAATTGCCCCATGTAATTTGTCACACCACCACCTGGATCCTGGATTTTTAACTAACACCACATTGTTGTCTAGGAGTTGTATATTTATTTTTTAATACTCGGTGAGCTTACAAAATCCTACTTTGCAAAGTTTTATTTTCTGAAGAGCCAGAATTAGCTGAGGGTGTCACCCTTCATGTGGGACCTTTTAACAGGTATAGGGAGTACCACACATCAACACACCGTAAAACGTCACTGTTAATAGAATGTGATGGAATTGCAAACATAAAAGCCGTGTTTTCAAACAAGCACTGGTAAAAAACAATAGATCTACCTTTTTGTTAGAGGAAGTGTTTAGTGATAGTTGGGTGACTGTGTGTGTTGCACCCATCTGCCTTAGAAAGGAAATTCCCAAAACGAAGCAACATTTTAGACTTAAAAAATACAGAAGTTGGAAGTGAGTACCCTTTGCTAAACACAGTGTATTGGCAGGGTTAAGTGGTACCCTCAGAGAAGCCTGCTATGAAACGAAGTCAGAAGATGCAATTTGTGATGTAAGTGGTAAATTTAAGAGGCATACGCAGCAAATTGTTGCACATTAGATACTTTTACAAAGGGAAAGTATTTTTCTTGCATCTTTAAAATCTATGTACAAGCACGTCTTTACCTTATGGGAAAAACTTGTTGTCATAACAGTTAAGTAAAACAAATGAGTATGCAAGAGTGATTAGTAAATAGCACTGTATCTTTATGAAGGACTAAGGCAGCCAAAAAACAAGTATTCCTAAACAAAAAAGCGATAAATCAACAATTAAAAAACTCGTTGTGTCAGCAAAGTAAATAAACCAAAGAACGCAGACTAACAAAACAACTACTTGAAATCCTAATGGGAACTCAAATGGAACAATGCAACGATACATGAAATGCAAAGGCAATAATGCACAGCATTTCCAAGTAAAAGGCAAAGCATGAAAAACACACGGAAGCCAATAGCTAAAGTAGTCTGACCCCAATCCCAATCCCACTCTCTGTACTGACGGAATGAGATCATCACACATCTAAATCTGTCTCTCGTCAGACCTAAAATGGTGAACTTCGCTTCAGCCATTTTCAAAAAAATAAAAATAAGTTTCCATGTGTGTGTGTACATCTCCGAGATGTGCATATTTTTTATATGTCTTCCTTTAAATTTTGCTTTGCCTGCTGAGAGTTATTATACAGTTTTCAATGAGTGAAATCTGCTCGGAATGTTTTTGGACATTTTATTTTCAAGGTTCTCTAATTCAGGCTACACAGTACTCAAGTCATGACTAAACTAGGAGCACTGTGCGCTTGTGTTGACTGACAGAGTACGTGAAATGAGAGCCAGATTCTGATTCCGCACCAGACATTCACTCTGCGATTGTGCTGTCATCTGGAAGGTAATGGCTGATGACAATGGTGGAGCTAAGGTACCACTAGTGCACTGAACCACTGCTCATAAAAAGAAGACCAAAACGTCTTGGCTAACACTAGATCTAAAAAGGCATACTTTCATGTGCCCTCAGCATAAACCTAACTCATTTAGATTCACTGACTCTCTGCTGCCCCCCAACCAAAGTTCCGTTTCTGACCCTCACTGTTCAGAATTCGGGTCTGGTGTTAGCAGTACTGCAGGAGGCTGGTCCTAAACGTGCTGGGGTTGTGACAGATCCTGGGGAAAAATTACCAAACAGTTTTGGCCCCAGGATGGATACACTTGCACAGAGAAGGTTGAGGTGTGAGACCGCTATACTCCTCCCTGCTTCGAAAAGCTATAGAGGACCAACTGCGTTACAACACCTAGAGGAAAGTCATTCCTTGAACCACAAAATCTTACCGTGCTAAGCAGGGCTTTAAATGGGAAAAAATAAGTGCAGGTACTCATTAACATATACTAGTAGTGTGGTGGGTGGGGCTAGGGGCGGGGCTAAGAGCAAGACATGAGGATACTTTGACTTATATACCAGTTGCAGCACATGCCAAGGCCCATGAGAAATGTGTTTGAATAAACAAAACAAGTTAACTTGTTAAACGAAATGTAAGTGAAACACAATGCTATTTATCTTACTGGCATACTGTTATTTGCTGTCGTTTTGTACAATACTATATATTCTTGAATGTGCACACACAGAAAGAAACAAGCAGACACGCACACCCAAAGCATTCCACACAGTCCTCCTTAAAGTGTTCCGATTCTCTCCCTCTTTCATTCGCTTTTCTCTCACACAAACACACACATACAAGCATGCAAACATGCATACATAAGCAGACCTTCGTTAAAGAGACTCAGGTGGGATCAAAACCATTTTAAACTTTCATCCCATGGCTTTCTTAGTTGTCACTGTCAGCGGGGCTGCTTCAATTCCTGTGTTTACACAAAAGCACAGGAGTGTGTAAATGTGATTGACAGCACAGGGCCTGAATGGACCCTGTTCCGTCAAACACAGCGTGATCGTGAATATCCAGACATTAGGCACATAATCCCCGCTGAATAGCTCAGTGGGGGTCAGTTTAGGGAGACAGAAGCACCTTCCCTGTCAGGGGCGGGTTCAACTCTGAGAGCCTAGTGCTCACCAGCACTAACAGCTAATGAGCCTACTGTTCATGAGTACCGGTACTCTCCTTGGCAGCTGAGAAGTGCTGGTACTCATTTAAAGCACTGGTGCGAAGACAACCCTGCCCCTCAAGTAAACAAAAGTGCTTTCCAGCAACCCCCTGCCCCCTTGCTCTCTGTGCCACAGCCAGGTGTTTGCTGTGCACAATGCATATTTTATGGACAGAGCAAAACAGAGCAGAGAGGGAAACTGACTTATGAAGCCTGATATTTGAAGGACAGATATCACAGGCGCAAGATTGACACAGTCCAGGGCAAAATTAGATTTTGCAAATCAGGTGCTCCTTTTTCTCCAGCAACAAGGACCTTGGTAGGTCATTTGTTGTATACTGATGCCCTCTTGTGTCCATCTGTGGTGGCACCATAGATAGCCATCTAAAATAGCTTCAAAAATGACAGTGGCTCGGAGGGCGGATAATAATAATTAATGACAACATTTAAACAACCCCGTCCACGTGGCAAGCACCTGAATGCAGTAGGAAACAGGAAGCGAACCCACTCCTAGCCCTTATCACCCAACCCCACCATTTTTCCATTCCGAGTTATGCCTCTTCCTTGTCTACCTCGGCTCTACCCTGTAAAGCCTCAAACTCCTAATCTTTATAATCGACCGTTCCCTCCCCTTGTGCATACACCGCAGTGCGTTGCCTTGCAGCTAGGTTTGCAGTATATAAACAGGTACTCTCAAATTATGCAATTTTGCAGCTGCAGCGCTTTCTGTATAATTATGAATTTACCACATCTGCCACACAATGCCTCAGATGCTGCATAATCTACAGATCTGAGCAAAAACATTTTGCTTTTAGCTCAAACAGACCAAAGTTATTAAAACAAACGTGTCGACACGTGTTGTAGCACAGTTGGAGTTCCTTCGCAAAGGTTGACTGGTCACCTTTCTGTTGCTTATTGCTCTATTTGGGTGTTGACCCATACTAATGAGGTGGAACCTTTACCCATACAGTGTTAACTTGTGTAAAAATGACAAAATAATGAAGTAACACTATCACAAAATGTGTTGCATTGTGCCACATATTTTGCCATTTCTTGTTGCTTAATTCAGTCAGCACTGGCAGGTAACATGGTCCTCCCTACCACGCAAATCCAATGGCCGTGTATGTAGGTCACATCACTTCACATACACAGGCACTAACATTTTAACACTTTTAGTAAAGGCAAAAAATCCCCAAGACATTATCATATGATCACAGGAGCTGATGTGGAGCCTGGGGTCTGTAGGACGTAGGTTAAAACGAAGAACGCCTCCAAGCATCCCACAACCACGGGAGATCCTGGGCCCACACACTATCCCACCTTCCCAGGATATACAAGGTTAACACTGCTGTTTTGAGCAGATTCTTTAATGAACAAATTAAGTAACTCTGTCGGCAGGAGAGAAGAATCGACTTATTAAACAGCGAGAGGTATATAACCGTAATTACAAGACATTTATCTGAGACAACAACATCACTCTTTACGTACTATATCACTGACGCTGGGAAGAAGGAGAGGGCTAAGGGAACAAAAAAATGGGAAAAGCGCTTCAGCGCCTGATCGAAAGCAGCAAGCGCTATATAAATGCAAATACAATACAATTATAAAAAGTGACCTAAGGATCCACTCTTCTATATATTCACTACATAAAAGTGAAACGACAATATATGATTATCAGAGAAGAAAATATAAATGTATATATAAGTATGTCGAGATTTACTATTTTGACCTCCACATCTATGTATCATATATATATATATATATATATATATATATATATATATATATATATATATATATATATATATTTAATCGAGATACGTAACATACAAGTGGACTTACGAAGAGTAAATCTATACTACCTAAATATTCTTAATGTTATGTTGTTGTGGTACTAGATATTTGGGCACAACGTTTTGGCAGTTCGATAGAAATATTTCGATATTCTGGTAGAAAACCGTGACGATTGCTAATGACTACGAAACAACATGTAAGGAGAGTTCTGAACTTTGTGCAGAAACTATCCAGGAGTTATGATGTGACATTGATGTAACAACTACAACCACCATAGACTATTGTTGCGACAGGCGTCCCATGTAGGCAATGGCAACAGCTTTTAAATAACAAATAAGCCTCTTCCGGTCAGAATGGGATTTTAAAAAGCTGCTTCGCACAAGAACTTTTTCTCTTCTAAATAAACTGGGATTTTCTGGGTATTTTTATAGAGCTACCATTGGCAATTACTTTGCCTTTTGGAGCTATATATATAAACTTTGGTCTGCAACTGTGCATTATCCATCGAGTGTTTCCTAGTTGGGGCAATTAATTCCTGAAGCATATTTGGAGTGGATGTGTGATTTGGGCAGTGTGGGTTATTTTTAAGGAGGTGGGCCTCGCGACCTAGCAACCTAACCCATGGAAGTGTGGTGTGTGTAGAAGGTCATCTATGTGTGATGGATCTTGTGGCCCACTTCCTAACATCTGTCTGCTGATGCTCTCCCGATGCAAGCTGGATTTCGATGGGCCTCCTGAGACTTTCCGGTATTGTATTCCTTCAATGGGTATGGGTTTCTGGCACGTGTAATTGTATCATGTAGTTCTGAAAGCTGTTCACGATCAGCAGTTAAGTGTTCTCCCAAAGGATTAGCATATAGGTGTGCTGCCTTGTGTCCTAAACTTCTTACACTATGTATACAGGCAATTGTAGGCCATCCATTGAGGTCCAATGGGCTTGGTTTTACCCTAGTGTGGTTGGTCCTATCCCTTACCCCTGGCTTCTGTGTTTCACAGTTCCCAGTTTTAATTTAGTATGTACCAGAGCAGTCCCTTGCAGTGGACCTCAAGCCTTCACCAGTTATGTGGCACTTTGGGTCTTCTACACATTTGGGGATTCTTGATTTTGGTTGGAGTATGATGCATGATTGGTCGGATGTCCAGGGGTTAAGCCACAGTCTGTGGGGAAAAGGTGCAAACTGAATCCAGTCCTGCTCTGGGGTCTGGCTGTTCTAACTTGCTTGGGGGATCTTACTGGCTCAGTGGATGGTTGCTCTCTTATAACTACATTTTTCCTCTTCTGATTGGGACTTTTGAAAACTGATTCATTTAAGTGAGGGGATTTTCCACATCCCTGCAATATCTCTGTAGCAGCCTAAAATATTCAATCTAAATGCAGATGTGGCCACTGAGAAGCTTTTACAGGAGCGAACCCGTTATCACAGTGAGACCATGGCACCAGCACAGCTGTGTAGGTTCCTCTCTGCACCAGCGGCCTCTGAAGTAAGCTGTGAGGCAAGGGAGGGTGAGAACAGGGTACCAAACGTTTAGGAGGCACCACCTTGGAAAGACTGGACAGAGGTGATCTAGGCAAAGAGGAGTCGAATTACCAGGAACCTTTATCATAAAACAAGGTTGCCGACCAGGAGAGCAAAATGCACTATTTGCTTATAGAAGAGCACGAAATGCTGACTCAGTACTTCAGCAGGAACTTCCTTTCAATGCCAGGTTCTACCACTCCCGCACTGGAAAACCACATCCCAGTTTCCGTTTCTCCTCCCAGAACCTACTTAATGCAGATCGCAGCGTGGTCCCCATTGAGGAGGTCCTTCGCCCCAGTTCTGCCCTTGCTGCTCCGCTGCCTCCCTAGTCACTGAATTATTCACTTTATTACTGTGTTATTAATTTCAATCTTGTTTTAATCATATTTGTTTAATATTTTTCAACTTAGTTTTGTACTTTCTTTGTTAATTTCTGTTGTTTTCCAGACGCATCTCGTTCCCACTTCCTGCCCCACAGGCCCCAATGCCTTCCAGCGGTCCTCCCGCCTCCCAGGACCTACTTAATGGAGACCACTGCACTGCCCCATTGAGCAGGTTCTTCATGACAATTCCCCCCATGCTGCTTCACTGCCTCCCTGGTTACTGAATTGTTCACTTTGCTATTGTGTTCAACCTTGTTTAACTCATCTTTGTTTAATCTTGTCTAATCTGTTCAGTTTTATACGCCTTTATTGATTTCTATTCCTTCTCCACCCACTCGCTTTTCCACCATTTTTCCTGACATTTTGTTTTATCTTGTTCAACTTATTTAGTTTTGTACTGTCTTTGTTAATTTTTGTGGTTCCTCTGCCCACTCGCTTTCCTGCTGTTTTTCCTGACACCTCTACCTCCAGCTTCACGCCCTTGCAGGCCCCGCCCACTGCATCTCAGCACCCATCCTCCCCTCCAAGGGCCTACTTAATGTAGGCCACAGCATAGCCATACAGCGAATGAGCACAAAGGGTGCACGATCTGCACACCAAACAGAAGCCTAATTTGTGCCTGCCTGTGCCTGGACCGTGTCCAGCACCAGGAACCCTGGTTCTCCCACCATACACCACCACTGAGCTCCAAGCCCTGGAACCCAGTCCCCGCAATAACTGCTGCCACACTTCTCCACTATCATCGGTAGGACCTTTTACCTACTGGCACTGTTTCTTCTCCTACAATATCAGAGCACGCACAATGACCACCACCACACCAAACACGACTGGTTCAGAACAACTCTGCCTCCTGCTCCATGCAAGATGACTTTGCAGGCACACCGCCGAGATATGGGACACCATCACCTCCCTGACCCCCAAGGCATCTTCGTCACCGAGACCTGGCTCAACCCCACATCCGCTCCAGACATTACATCAGCAACTCCAGATGGGAACAAGAGAGCACACCAGACCGGCATCAACAAACACAGAGGTGGAATCGCCATCATCCACAAAGAACACATCCACTGCACCACCACCGCGGATAACGCCAATCCGATTATGGAACACCTCCATTTCCAATGGCAAACTTACCATCAGAGGCACCCTCACCTACAAACTTCCAGGACCATGCCGCAGTTTCAGCAACGCAATCCACGAATTCATTGCCCTGCTCGCCAGTGACTCCAAACATTAAATTTTCATTGGAGACCATAATTTCACCTCAATGACCACAACAAAACCAACACGGGCAACCTCCTCGAAAGCATGAACAACATTGGCCTCACCCAACTAGTCACCAACCTCGCATACTATGCAGGACACACGCTCAAACCCATCTTTACGGCCAGTGACAGAGCCAAGTACAGTCTTATCACCGAACTCACCTGGACAGACCACACCAGCATCCACTTCACCATCACAGGATACCTTGGTAGTGCCACCAAGCCTCCCAGCACCTCAGACCACAGCTGGAATAAAGTATGAGGCAGCCAGTGGACCAACGCTCTCTACACCTCACACCCTGACACCGCAACCAACCTAGAACAGGCTGTCAAGAACTTCTCCACCTGGATCACTGATTGGGCTGACAAAGTAGCCCCCGTCAAGCCCACTAAACTCAAGAGGCCCACCAAACAGGCCAGTTGGTACACCATGTAAAAGAGGACCACGAAGTGCAACTGCAGGCGACTAGAAAGGAAATGGTGCACCGTCAAGGAGCCCACAAACCGAGCCACCTTAAAATCATCCCTCAACAAATACCACCAACTACTGAAAAAGACGAAAAGGAGCGCCCTGGCCAACCGCACTGAAGCCAGCTCTAATCACAGCAAAGAACTCTTCAACATTGTCAGGGAGTTCTCCAACTCCTCACCCACTGAAAGCATCATTGCCCTTTTTCAGGAATTCTGTGACACACTGGCATACTTCTTCCACAACAAAATCTCTACCATCGAGAGACTTAGAATCCTAACACACCGCCACCAACACACTCAACCTCCTCACTCCCACAGGTGCAAACCCTGATACTATACCCGACCACCTGCTCACCATCTAAGACCAGCTCACCACACAAAACACCACAGCCATCATGAACTCTGACTACTTAGGAGCATCCACGCCTTCCTGTCCTCACCACATTTTTAACCTTGGGAGCAAGACAATCAGCAGCGAGCTCAGTGCCATATTCAACTCATCCATAACCACAACCACCTTCCCCAAAGCATGGTAACATGCAGAAGTCAAATCCCTTCTCAATAAACCTTCCACCGACCCCAGCAAATTTGGGAACTACCATTCCATTTCTCTGCTCCCGATTCTGACCAAAGTCCTCAGAAAGGCCATCAAACACCAATTCACTGGGCACCTGGAGATCAACAATCTTCTGGACCCCTCCCCATCTGAATTACGCACCAACCACAGCACCGAAACCACCCTGATCGCTGCCACTGACAACATTAGACATTCCTTGACCCTGGAGAAATGGTAGCCCTGATCCTCCTCGACCTCTCAGCAGCATTCAACACCATATCCCATCACACACTCATCAAGAGACTTCATCACTTCGAAATCCAAGGAGGCACCCTCAAATGGATCTTATTCTTCCTCACCGGAAGAACACAGAGAATCCGCCTACCACCTTTCACCACGGAATCCAAGAACATCATCTGCCGCAGCCCTCAAAGTTTGACCCGCAGCCCTACACTGTTCAACAGCTACATGACCCCCTTAGCCAACATCATCAGAACCTACAGAATGAATATCATATCCTACGCAGACGACACCCAGCTCATCCTCTCACTATCCGAAGACCCTTTCACCACAAGGCCACCTTCTGCAGGTGCATGAAGGGCACTGCCGACTGGATGAATAAGAACTGCCTAAAACTCAACACAGACAAAACGGAAGTGTTGGGCTTCGGGAACAACATCTCCCTGTGGAACAACTCCTAGTGGCCTACTAAACTAGGACCAGCACCCACTCCAACAGACCATGCTCACAACCTTGGCATCATCCTGGACAGCAAGCTCACCATGAAAAACCAGATCTATGCAGTCTCTTCCGCCTGCTTCCTCACTCTTTGAATGCTCCATCAGATCTTCAAATGGATCCCTGTCATCACCAGATGAACCGTCACGCAAGCTATAGTCACGAGCCGGCTGGGCTACGGCAACACATTCTACATAGGAATCACCGTGCACCTCCTGTAGAGACTAAAGATCATACAGAATTCGGCGGCCACACTTATCCTCAACCTTCCCAAATGGACCCACACCACCACGACCTCAAGAAGCTCCACTGGCTAACCATGCAGAGGAGATATCGATTTAAGATGCTGATCTACACATACAAGGCCTTTCACAATCAAGCTTACATCAAACACCACCTGAATGTCAACCAACCCTCCAGAGACCAGCGCTCCACTTCCCTCTCCCTCACCACTCCCCTCCTACACTCCTTCCCCAGCACTGGCCAAAGCAACAGTGGAGGACACTCCTTCTCCAACCTCACAGCAAAATCCTGGAATGACCTCCCCCTTCACCTACAGACCTCATCCTATCTTTTGGAATTCAGGAAAGGACTCTAGACCTAGCTGTTCAACTGAACCCCTTAAGCAGCTATGTTCTCAGCGCCTGGATACCCTTACAGGTGATTAGCCAGGCTCTATAAATCCTGTTTGAGGTTCCTTTCTGGCTCTCATGCTCAAGCGCTCTCTCACTGGTTTCTTTCACAGCCTTCCTGTGGACTGCTTCCTGGAACAGATACAGCTCCAATGTTGTGCCTCTTGCTGGAGACCTTGTGCCGCCATACAGAACCACTCTACAAGTAGATCCTGATGTGGTGTGGTACTTAACTTTTTACGAATGTACCAAGGAGTCTGGGATGCTATGGTAAATTGGTTTACTCAAGACCTTATCAAATACCAGGAAGGCAGAAATACAGAAGCAGTTGCAGCCCCCCAGCACCCCAGAAGCCCTTCCCATGGAACCTAGACTGTCCAAAGGGTGATTTATTTTGTAGTATTTGTCTCTACTGCTGGCTGGAGTTAGGGCTTTAAATTCAGCCAATTCTATGCAAGAGGTGCCTCGAAGGCATTTGCAGGATAACTTTGGCAAGCCTCTGTAGGTCAATGTGTGAAGGAAGGATCTAGTGGGAGTTCAGATAAAGCACACTAATGTCTCACCAGCTGCTTCCTATTAATGACATCCTCACAAAGGCATAGCTACCAGACGGGCCAAGGTCAGATGTAACGCTTTTATCCAATCCTACTTTTTAACTAACAACACGGTGCATTATGAGACTTGTAGTGTCACTTTAAACAAACTCTAGGGGTTCGGCAAATCACGCAAAATGTGATCTTGGCTAAAGAAACACAACACGCTGAGGGTTTTGCACCAAAAATGGGGCAGCTGGGTAGTTGTAAATTAGCAAAATAGTGCCCTTTACATGCTGTGTGACCACGAATGGGTGCTGTTGCTTCTGCGTAGGACAGGCAGATGGTGCTACGTAATATGATGTAAGAGAAGGAAATGGTACTGTTTTATGTGACATATGGGGGGAAATTGTTTGATGTAAGATGGCACATGACACACAAATGGTGCTGTTATGTTTATTTTGTTACAGGTTTATGGTTCTGTGTGGTATACTGAGTGAGCGATGTTTCAGACTGGGGCAGATTTGTCGTCTTCGTTATTTGGATTACTTTCCATGCTCTGTCCAGTATCCTCTCGGCCTAGAAAACAACAGCCCTTACCCACCCATAGGTGCACCAGTCAGACGATCACATCAATCCAGTAGAACAGTAGTTCCCAACCTGTGGTCCGGGTACCCCTGGGGGTCCACGAAGCATCCTCAGGGGGTCCGCGACTGCTTAGAAAATGAAATCATATTTAACAGTTTAGGTCCCCAGCTTTCAGTAATGACTTAGTGTGGGGTCCCCGGATTCCAATAATGATTCAGTGGGGGTCCTCGGGTTCCAATAATGATAAAATGGGGGTCCACAGAAGTCAAAAGGTTGGGAATTACTGCAGTAGAACGTTTCTGAATGGCATGTGATACCAAATACTGGAAAACATTGAACGAAACATCTCCTGCAAAATATCTGCTATTGATAACTATCTCTCTTTTAAAATGTGGAGCTGCACCTCCTCCACTATCAAGCATTTGTCTAAAAAACAACTAGAGGGAAGTTTTAGAAGTGAATTCGCTGAGGAGTACAGCTGTGGAAGTGAGTCTGGCTAGATTTTGAAGGTTAAGCTGGCAGAGTATTGTAACAACACATTTATATCTGACTTAAATATTATCAATCTATATTTTTGCACTTTATGCACTCACTCCCATAGGTCTCTTTAACCACAGCTTGTGGGTAGCAGTTCCCCACACCCACCCTGAGAACAACCCCCTCACTCCATTTCCACCCAAGAGGACACCTTGCCCTTAAATCCACCTAGTTTGATACTAACCCCATCCAGGCACGCCACTGACCCATTCACTATCAAACTCCGTTCCATATTCAGAACGGGAACACTTTCACACTACCTGTACCAGTGCGTTGGGCACGCTCCCCATCCACGAAAGGCATATTAACCACCCCAGACTTTAAAACCAATACCCACCTGAGGTATGGTGGCCACCGCAGACCAACCACGTACAACTCCGCCACCCCCATTCTTAACACTCTGTAGTTAGTCCGGGGTACACCTTTACTGCCCCATTCCGAACAGATGTTCCTTCACCATGCACACTCGTAGAACTTTCCTCACACCACAGAACTGAGGGCACCAACACCACCTCCACCCGGAAGTTATGATTCAGCCTCCCCTCTCACTCAGAGGGCTCGCTGTCCATCTTCGCCCGTAGAGCCTCTTTCTGCTCTCACTCCAAGGAGGCTGAGGGCTTTTCTCCCCCCACCGGAGGAGGGCACCTTCCCACCCCCGCCCAGACGTGCGGCTAAAAATACACATCCAGCCCCGGCGGGGCCTGGACCGCGCAGCTGTAGCTTTTCCTCGAAGACATGAGGTCTGAACAGCCTCCAACCTCAGCGTGCTCCCAAAAATAGTCACGAGCTGGAAGGAGGCGTTCGAAAGGGAGGCAAGGGAGAGACTGTGGGCGAGCTTAGGGTGAGACGGCGGGACGTGAGAGGGAACGGGAAGGACGAGCGCAGGTTGTGAGTGTATGAACGGAGACTGAAGAATGGATTGTGCGTGACAAAAAAATCGGTGCGGTGATAGGAGGCTTCGGGCTCTTTTCCAGCACATTCTGGGGTGGGGAAGAGGAGGGTTAAAGCCTGATAGGCTTAGGGAAGTCACCCTGTTTTGTCCCTACCACGTGCACGTGAGGGTTGTTCGGTTATTTCCCGCTTTTATCCCTGTAGGATAGCGGCTTCAAAGTGTTTTGCACAGTTGGACTGTGAGTCGGGTTGCCTTTTGGGGGCATATCTCGGCACTAAAGGCTTGTAAAATGTTTTGTTGCTGGTGAGCAGGCTTGCAGAACAGTATTTGTGTAAGTTCACGCAGGTTGCGGCCTACTTGGTAGTAGTGACACGAAGGCTGACTGCCCCAGTGAGAAAGAAAGAGCTGTACCCTGGCAATACTGGTAACTGTTGCGGTAAAGGAGGCGGCGAGAGATTCCAAATATGGATGTTTTTTAGACAAACAGGTTGTTAGTAGTGAACTCTGTATTGGTGGGGAAAGTCTCCTTTCAGGTGTGGTCACCCCAGATTGTTCACCTTTTGCTGGACCCGGTAGTTTTGCAGGCTTCAGAACTATGTGTACATTAACCGTGCTAACTAGTATTTAAGTGCTGTGGTCCCCTTTTAAACGTGGTCAACTTGGCATACACCTAATTCTTATATTTAACTTCCCTATAAGACCCTACTATATGATACAAAAAGTACCCAAAGTCCTGGAAGTTAAAGGTCACCAGTGTATTGCAGCACCTATTGTGCCATCCACTATAGTGGCAGTGCAAACATGGCTTCACACCTTCCACAGCAGCATGATGGTAACAGTGCAAAACATGCACTGCGACCTGTCAAATAAACACTTTTTGACAAGTAAATCTCTCATCCCTATTAAATATTAAAAAGTCACCTGGATGGAGGCCTTGTAGCTCAGAAGTCAGGGTGCCTGGTATTTAAAAGTAGGGCGTATATAGTGTTAACATGTTCTTACTGTGACTAGCCCCCAAAAGCTATTTTCACTGTGGCAGGCCTTTCTATCCTAGGAAGAAAACCAGAGTACAGATTAAGATACTGATATTGTATCTTGTATATGGGACCAGGTACAAAAATAATTACATTGCCATTTTTAATTGTGATTAAAATCCAATTCAACTGAGCAGCCTGATTTATAATAAATATTAAGGAAAAGTAACTTTTAAAAAGTTACATTTTCCCTGCCTGAAGGTCCTTGAGGCTAATTTGCATTGCATCACCAGCCTCTGCCAGCCAGTGACAAGCCTGGGATAGGTGTGAAAAAGGTGTGAAATGACTACCAGGGACTTCCTAAATGGTCAGAGAGGACTCATCTGAACTCCATGCAATGTGCAGGGTGGGGACTGTGGGCATTCTTTTTGACACTAGAGTGTCTAATCCTGCTTGACAGGCCTTCTGAAGTCACATATAACACATGGGGTGCACTTGACAGGAGGAGCGCGGGATGCCAAAACAATTCTTGTGTATCCCCTATCTGGTTGCTGCATGACCCTTCTTTTTTACTAGTAGACGCCTGTCTCTGGATTTGTTGTGCGTACAGTACCTGCTCCTAACTGGATTTTAGTGTTAGATGTGTGAGGGCAATAGGATTACCATAGTACACTCCCCACACACATAAACCTAGCCCTCAGAGCTCAAGTTTAGTGTGGCCAAAGACTATGGGCATGTTGAAAATTCCATTGCAAACAGGAACTACTGAAAATGGATAAAGTTGACCCCAGGAACCTTTACCTGATTGCTTTGAGAGGGGCAAAGAGTCAGGCCACCCACTATCTTCTGCAGGAATAAATATGGCATTTACAGGCACCGACTTCAGAAAACTTTCTGGACACATTCAAGATCAGAAAAGAACTGGACCTGCTGGCTATGACCTGAGAGGAGCCCCGAAGGGCTGGACCTGCTCTCTCTTGTACCAGGACAAAAACTGGAACTCCAAGGGTAAGCTGCCTGACCTCCTGCATGGCTACAGGTAGACAACCAGCTGAAAGAGTCCTTTTCCTAGAAGAACACAGCTAACCACTGGCATGGACCTAAATCAACCCTGTTGTTGGCCTCAGCTTGACACCCTGTGCTTTTCTAAGTGCTTCCCCTCAGGTCCTAGGGGACTTAGAAGTATGCTCCAGTGGTTAATTGGGACTTAAAAGACTAAGAACCTGATTTAAGTTTGGCGGATGGTTACTTCATCATAAACATGACAGATATCTTGTCAACTGTATTACAAGAGCCACTGGATATAATGCACTTGTAATACGCCGGACAACTATCTGTTATGTTTGTGACGGAGTAACCCGTCTGCTGAACTCAAAATTAGGCACTAAGTCAAAAGGAAAGATCTTTAACCAGGATGAACGTAGTTGTGTTTCTAATCCATGCTCCATCATGGTCAATGTGAAACTACGCTTAGGTCCTGGTCTATCACGACCATAGACTATCACTGACGCTTTGTGCTTTTTGGAGCTATTTTCCCTTAAATCTTTAAACATGTATATCTACAGTTCCTCTTTTTGGATTTTTGTCATGTTAATGTCATTTTGTTTATTCAATTTTTCTCTATTTTTCTAATTTTGTTTGGGTCTGTTATTGTTTTGCATTTTACTTTAATATTTTATTGAACCTACATAAATACTTTACACATTGCCACAAGTTAAGTCTGTCAGCTGTGTGTCATAGCTACAAGGAGTTAATTTAGTGACTTTAAGGGTTCACTCTAACAAGGATTTTAATTATTCCTAGAGGTGCGTATCAAATCAAATCAAATCATTAACATTTATAAAGCGCGCTAATCACCCGTGCGGGTCTCAGGGCGCTAGGGGAAAAAAAGGGGGGGTTAACACTGCTCGAACAGCCACGTCTTTAGGAGCCTCCGGAAAGCGGAGTGGTCCTGGGTGGTCCTGAGGCTGGTGGGGAGGGAGTTCCAGGTCTTGGCCGCCAGGAAGGAGAAAGATCTCCCACCCGCCGTGGAGCGGTGGATGCGAGGGACAGCAGCAAGTGCGAGGCCAGAGGAGCGCAGGTGGCGGGTGGTGACGTAGAAGCTGAGGCGTCTGTTGAGGTATTCCGGTCCCTTGTCGTGGAGGGCTTTGTGTGCGTGGGTGACAAGTCGGAAGGTGATCCTTTTGCTGACTGGGAGCCAATGCAGGTGTCTCAGGTGTGCGGAGATGTGGCTGCTGCGGGGTACGTCTAGGATGAGGCGGGCCAAGGCATTTTGAATGCGTTGCAGGCGATTTTGGAGTTTGGCTGTGGTCCCGGCGTAGAGGGTGTTGCCGTAGTCCAGGCGGCTCGTGACGAGGGCGTGGGTCACGGTTTTTCTGGTGTCGGCGGGGATCCAGCGGAAGATCTTACGGAGCATGCGGAGGGTGAGGAAGCAGGCGGAGGACACGGCGTTGACTTGCTTAGTCATGGTGAGAAGAGGGTCCAAGATGAAGCCGAGGTTGCGGGCGTGGTCTGTGGGGGTCGGTGCGGTGCCGAGGGCCGTGGGCCACCAGGAGTCGTCCCAGGCGGACGGGGTGTTGCCGAGGATGAGGACTTCCGTTTTTTCAGAGTTCAGCTTTGGGCGGCTGAGCCTCATCCAATCTGCGACGTCCTTCATACCCTCTTGTAAGTTGGTCTTGGCGCTGGCGGGGTCCTTGGTGAGGGAGAGTATAAGTTGGGTGTCGTCGGCGTAGGAGGTGATGATGATGTCGTGCTTGCGTACGATGTTGGCGAGGGGGCTCATGTAGACATTGAAGAGTGTCGGGCTGAGTGATGAGCCTTGAGGTACGCCGCAGATGATCTCGGTGGGTTCTGAGCGAAACGGAGGGAGGTAAACTCTTTGTGAACGGTTTGCGAGGAAGGAGGCGATCCAGTCCAGGGCCTGGCCTTGGATCCCGGTGGAGCGGAGGCGGGTGATTAGGGTGCGGTGACAGACGGTGTCAAAGGCAGCCGAGAGGTCGAGGAGAATGAGGGCGACTGTTTCACCGTTGTCCATCAGGGTTCTGATGTCGTCTGTGACTGAGATGAGGGCGGTTTCAGTGCTGTGGTTGGTTCGGAATCCGGTTTGTGAGAGTTCGAGCAGGTTGTTGTCTTCCAGGAAGGTGGTCAGCTGTTTGTTGACGGTCTTCTCTATTACTTTGGCTGGGAAAGGCGGAAGAGAGATGGGGCGGAAGTTTTTCAGGTTGCTCGGGTCAGCCGTAGGTTTCTTTAGTAGGGCGTTGACTTCGGCGTGTTTCCTGCATTCGGGGAAGGTAGCAGAAGAAAAAGAAGAGTTGATGACGGTCTGGAGGTGCGGGGCGATAATGTTGTCGGCTTTGTTAAAGATGAAGTGCGGGCAAGGGTCCGAAGGGGCGCCGGAGTGGATAGAGTTCATGATGGATTTGGTTTCTTCCGTGTTGATGTGGGTCCAGTTGTTGAGGGTGATGGCCGGGGGTGCGGGTTCGGTGGTGTTTGGTTGGGTCTGGTGTCCGAAGCTGGCGTGGAGGTCGCTGATCTTGCGATGGAAGAAAGTGGCGAGGGATTCGCACAGATCCTGAGAGGGCGTGACGGTGTTGGCGTTGGCGCTGGGGTTGGAGAACTCCTTGACGATGCTGAAGAGTTCTCTGCTGTTGTGGCTGTTTTTGTCCAGTCTGTCGGTGAAGAAGTTCCTTTTGGCAGCGCGGATCAGGTGGTGGTGTTCGCGGGTAGCGTTCTTGAGGGCGTTCATGTTGTCAGCGGTGTGGTCCTTGCGCCAGGCTTTCTCAAGGGCGCGACAAGTTTTCTTTGATTCTTTGAGGGTGTCAGAGAACCAGAAAGGTTTTTTGGTGTTGGTCTGTCGATGCGTGCGTTTGATGGGAGCAAGGTTGTCTGCGCAGTTTGAGATCCAGTTTGTGAGTTTGAGGGCTGCGTCGTTGGGGTCGGTGGTGAGGGTGGGTTGGTTGGCGGCTAGTGCAGAGAAGAGTTGCTCTTCAGGGATCTTGTTCCACTGTCGATGAGGGATGGGTTGAGTGCGGAGGTGGCGGGTCTCGCGTCGGAATGTGAAGTGGACGCAGCTGTGGTCGGTCCAGTGTAGGGCGGAGGTGTGGCTGAAGAAGACGTGTTTGCTGGCGGAGAAGATAGGGTCGAGCGTGTGTCCGGCGATGTGGGTGGCGGTGTTCACCAGTTGTTTGAGGCCGAGGTTGGCGAGGTTGTCGAACAGGGTGGTGGTGTTGGGGTCGTTGTTTTGTTCCAGATGGAAGTTGAGGTCGCCTAGGAGGATGTAGTCCAGTGAGGCGAGGGCGTGCGGGGGATGAAGTCGGCGATGGCGTCGCTGAAAGGGACGCATGGTCCGGGAGGATGGTAGACGAGGGATCCTCTGAGGGTGGTCCTCGGGTCGGTGCGAATCTGAAAATGCAGGTGTTCAGCGGCGAGAGGGGTGTCTTCGGTGGAGGTGGTGACGCTGATGGAGTCTTTGAAGACGATGGCGATACCTCCTCCTGCTTGGTTGGTGCGGTCTTTCCTGGAGATCTTGTAGTCTTCGGGGATGGCGGTGGCGATGTCTGGCGCAGAGGAGGCGTTCATCCAGGTCTCCGTGATGAAGGCGACGTCCGGTGCTGTGGAATCCAGGAGGTCCCAGAGTTCGACGGCGTGTTTGTGGACGGAGCGAGCGTTGACTAGGATGCACTTGAGGTGGTTGATGGCGCGTGGGCTTGTGGTCGTGGTAGTAGCGTGGTGGAAGATGCGTTTGCAGGAGTTGCAGGCGAAGGGTCCATGGGTGCGTTTGGGGTGAGCTTGGAAGCAGGTGTTGGAGCGTCCTGGGTTGAGGGCGTGGAGGGTGGTGGGGTCGTAGCGGATCGGCGGGGCTTGGGAGAGCTTGGGACCAGGGGTTGTGGCGCTGGGCGCGGGCCAGGCGCGGACGGGCGCAGACGGGCTTGCCTCTGGTGCGCCTCGGGCGCACCAGCGGCGCACCCGCTGCGCGCGCCCGCCGCGCAGTCACGCAGCGGCCGCCATATGAGGTAGGAGGAGGGGGAGGGGTCAGCTGGGGGCGAATGGGAGCTGGGGGGTGATGGCGTGCAGGAGGTCGCGGCGGGAAAGCGCGAGGGAGGGGGGGGGACAGGTAGAGTGAGAAGAGCTGGGTAGTCACCCACCCCAATTAATCAGCCAGTTTCTTACAAGGAACATTTATTATTTCTCTAGTGAACTGAAGTCAACATCATGCTTAAAACAATGCTGTGTTTTGAGTGAAAGAAAACAGTTGTAATGCCTCGGCACTAATGTTCTTTTTCACTCATGTCCTGGCTGGAAGTAGGTGTCAAATTGTGGGTGGGCAAAATAACCCTCAAAGTCCCTCGGTCCTCCTCAGATAAAGGATCACATTGTGGATTATTTTACACTTTGGTGAGACCAGGCTGCCACTAGTATCCTGGCAATCATTTTTTAATTAATTGCAAATTTTCTAACTGCACAGAACTGCAATATCCGAATTACTAAACATGCCCAGAGCTGCCCATTTTATAGAATACTTGTGATTAAATATGTTTGTCATCCTGGAGGCTCCAATTAATTATTTGTGCACCAAATGGTGGGTGGAGGGTGGCAGCATTAAAAAGTTTGAAAATCATGGTTAAACCCTTGGGTGTCTATTTTTTTTATAACAAGAGCTACTTATATTCAATGAAAATCATCCCAAACTACTAGTATTATTAGTGAGGTAATAGAGAACATATCAGACAACATTACATTAGCAGCCACCATATGCAAAAGGACTGTCAGTGAGCACCTCTGTCCATCAGGTTGGGTTGCCAGTTGTAACTTAAACAAGCATTTGCAAAACCATTAGGTCCCACCTTTATCATCAATTGGCTTTGTCAATGTATTTTAGCCATGCGGTGTAGCACCCCTCAAACCGTACAGCATGCCTAAATAAGTAAAAATAAGCCTAAGAAACGTCTGGCCATGTAAGTTTGTAGACATGAGCACCACATATGTGTGTGCCTACAAAATGAGGTGGGCACCTTTTTCTTTACTGAGTTGGATTGATAAATAAAAAGCAAATTCGTAGCACAAAATGTTTTTTTTTTAAAGTCCAAGTGGGGTGGAGCAGAAAGGAGGGCGCAGGTGAGGCAAGATGGAGGACATGGCTGAGAGAAGCAATGCTGGGCGGGGGGAGTTGGGGACTGGGAGGAAGCAAAACAGGGTCCAGGGAGGGGAAGCGAAGCAACAGGCAAGACAGAAGAAGGGCAAGTGTGCGAAAAGCAAATTGTGGCCGGGCTAGGAGAAAGAGACACAATGGGCCAAAGAAAAGGATGGCTTGGGAGGGGGAAACAGCACAAAGGGCGAGGTGGGAAGGAGGAGCTACGGGCAAGAGAGGAGGAGGACCGGGCATGGGTGGGAGACACAACACAGGGAGGGGATGGGAAAGATACACGGTGAGGAAAAGAAGCAACAGGCAAGACAGAAGGAGGGCATAGGCATGGGTGCGAGAAATGACTTGTGGATGAGCTAGGAGAAAGAGACACAATGGTCCAAACAGAAGGATGGCATGGGTGGATGGTAAGTAGCTCCTCAGATACTTGTGGGAAAGGCCTTCTTTAGGATATAATTGCAAAAAGAACAAACAATGGAGGAATGCTGAACAATGTTAAACGTTCACCCCCACTCACAGAACAGGCCCTAATTCCATCCATTTTTTTTTTACTTGCCACGCCATTCCAGTTTGGATCCAACCATATGCAAATCAGTCTTGACCCTGCTTCCCATGGAAACAGTCCAGCACGATCTGCCAGGCCAGATCACCAGTGGACCAAAAACGAGCATCCGAAGACTGGTTTCGGGGTGTCAACCGTCATCAGCCAGGCTAGTTTTAATGTGGTGCTATAATGAGCATGAGACCCAAGTCTGGGCCTACCCTTCCCACTTAGGGGGACAAATGCAAAAAGAACAGATAACGGACAGAATGCTGAACAATGTCAAACACTGTAGCCCGAGCGATTGCCAGTGGCTAAGATTCAAGGATTCTGTCCATCATCTTGTGTGTTTGCATTTGCCACCCTAAGTGTACCAGGTATGCCCAGATGTGAGTCCCAAGCTCACAGTGCCACCTGATTCAAGCTAGCTTGGCTGATGAAGGGCGATACCCCAAAACTGGCCCCATGATGCGTGTTTCCAGTTCAGGGAGGACCTGGCCTGGCAGTTCAGGCTGGACTGTTCCAGTGGAGAGCAGGATCATGACTGATTTGCATATGGCTGTGTCCAAACTGGGGCACCATGGTAGGAGAAAAAACAACGGATTGGGGTGCAACCCGAGCGATTGCCAGTAGCAAAGATTAATCCAAGCATTACATCCATCACCATGCGTTTCCTTTAGGGTATAAGCAGGGCCAAAAATTATGCGATTGTGTGGCTGTGGCGATTTTAGCACATTTACAGATTATTTGCCACATAATCCATTCTCAACCACATAATCTGCAGATTTTAACAAAAAAAATTGTTTCTAGCTGAAATGATTCAAAGGTTACTAAAAGTGAAGCGATATGTTGTTGATCAGTGAAAGGTCCTTTTCAAAACTTGACTGGTCACCTTTTTGTTGTTTATCGCTACGTCTGGGTATTAAAATGGAACTAACAGGTGCAACCAATGCTCAGACAGTGTTATCAAGTTTAAAAATGTTGACATAATGAAGAAGTGGTATTATAAAGTGTGCTGCATTATGATGCATAATTAGCCTTGTCCTGCTGCATAATTTACTAAACCCTGGTGCATAATTTACTAAACCCTGCCGCATAATTCCAGCGGCCCCGGGTATAAACTATTCCCATAAGTGATTTCTTGTTCGAAAAGACCTGTTCCATTACAGCACCCTTTTTCACACTAAATGAACGCTCATCTAGCTGCACAGGCTTTCTTCCATTGAGGGAGTAGGAGTAGCCCTTAACTGATGACGTCACATTGAGAAACTGGAATATAAACACACAAACCCCGAGGGCATCCTAAGAACCCGGAGGTTCTCCTTTGGCTCCTTTCATTTAAACACTTGACGGCTATTGAGCACGTCGCTCGGGACAACCGGCTCTGGATGCCAACCGCAGATGATCCCTGTTCAGAACTTTGTAAGGCGTGCATAACCAGGAAGTGGGATGTGTACACACCTGCCACCTTTTGGGAATGTGCAGCACGAACAACGAGCATCCTGCAGGGTGGCCTGCAGCAGCTTGGTACAGACTCCCTCTCCATCAGTCATTCCAATTTCACAAACCTTCTGTTTCTGTAGAGAGTCATTAACGCTTGAAACTCATTTGTGCATCCTGTAACCCTTTGCAGAGTAATTTCGTCTGTAGCTCACTTAACAGCCTTTATCCCTTTAAAGAGACCCCATTTCTGCCTGTAGCCAATATCCAAAAAACGTGTACCCCTCTCCAAAGAGCTTTTCCTGCCTCTCGTTCTTTCGTTCCCATTCCACAGACTGTGGCCCATCTTCATGCTCTTGTCGCCCGTAGCTCACGTTCCATAGCTCATAACCCCCTCTCGCCCATGCAAGCGCTTACTTCATAACTCACTTTGATCTGAATTGTACAGCCCCACCCCCCCACCCCTAAAGAGTAATTACCTCTTGAACCGCTAATTTCACAACCTGCAGCCACCTATCCAGGGTGATGTCTTTCCTATCTTTGGCTTTCCGTTCCAAGGCCGCCTGCTACCCCGCTGGAACGAGCACTTTCCATTCCCTACTTTAGATTCCTAGATTATAACCCTTTTTAGGGTCAAGCCTGCATCGCTTGCGCATGCGTATCGCTAGCGAGACACTTTAGGTATTAGAAAAGGGCTCGGAGCCCCGTCGACGTCACGTCAGTGTCTTTCATTGACACGTTGGCTTGCCTGTTAGAATCTGCTTGCTTTGATTAGTTACCATCGACCTTGTTACACAGTTAATTGCACTTTTGCCGGTTACGTTCATAATTGCACTTTTGCCATAGGTATTATTAGGAGTGAACTGTAGCAGCGCGATTGCACTGTTTTTTTCTTTTAATGCAAGAAAAATCCGGTTGGGAGTTTACAACTGGGAATAGCTGTAACTCCGACAAATGCGAGACCCTAGTGCATTGCAACTGCTTGTTTACACTGCTCTCCCCATTGCAATTCATATCTCTCTCCCTGTAACCCCTCTGTAAAAAGCAACTCCTTTCATTATTTCACACCCCGCCGCCATGGTAAACACACTCCTTTCGTGCCTGTAGCTTACATTCCACAGCCTGTATAACTCCGCACAGAGTGCTCTCTCTCTGCCTGTGGATTTACAGTTCACTCACCACCTACGCAGATCCTTTCCCACCTTACAAAGACTGTGCTCATCTGTACAGAATCCTTTCCAGGCTCCAGAGCACATTCCACGGCACAGACAGTCTTTCCTGCCTGTAGCTATCATCTGGACGCCTGCAGTCATACTGCGCCTGTGTGTTCACTCCATAGCCTGTAACCCCACTTGTCTGTGGGGCTCGCATTCCACAGCCTGTAATTCCTCTATACATAGACCCTTCCCATCTCTAGCGTACACTCCATGGCTTCTAACCCTTCCGATCAAGGGACTTCTCCGTCTCCCTGCTCATATGCCACACTCTGCACCCCTCTGCACAGAGCCATTTATTTCATACTCCACCACCTGTGACTGTGCAGAGCCTCCCTCCATCTGTAAACTTTACTCCACGGCCTCTAGCCCGACTAGAGAACCACCTCAAGCCCGGCTGTCTGTGGACTGTGTACGCAGGCCTCTAAATCCTCCACCCTCCTGCGCACAACTAGTGCCGTAAGCGGGTGCAAAACAACCCTTGCCATGTTTGCACCAACCTGCTTGTGAGTACCTGCCTTGTGCACAGCTCCAAGACCCCCGTTTGTGTGCACTAAACAGAATGTGAGTACAGGCCTAGTGCACAGCCGTATAAGCGCCCTCCGTTCACTAACCAGCCTGTGAGAACAGGCTTTGTACACAGCTACAAGACCACCCCCTCGTGTTTACTATCCGGCGTGTGAGCGCAGGCCTAGTATAGAACTGCAAGACTCCCCTTTAAGTTCACTAACGCGCCTATCGGTACAGGTCGTGCACACACGAACATTTTAGGCCCTCTAGGATGCGCGCAGATGTGTGGGAGGGAGTGTGCACTGTTGGTCACTGCACCAAGACTGACCGTAGGGGACCCGAATCCCCATGATCCACGCATTGAACATGTGCCAAGCAACTAATGCGCTATGGGTGTGCGTCCCTATACTAAGGTCACGCCTCCAGCACACTCCCCCGCACTCCCCCCGTCCTCTGGACTCACAGCGTCCTCTGACGGACCCGCGCGGGGCTCGCTCTCTCTGTGGGGTGGGCGCTATCCTCGTGAGAAAGAAGGCCTTTCGTGTGCCTTGTAAGGCACAGAGGACAAACACTGAAAAAGGTGCCCGTTTACTGCACAATTAAAAGCGTCGCGCTGGTTTGCCAGCCAGGCCTGGCATAGCCTGGGGAGACAGCGAGCCGCAGCACGGGGTGTACAGGAGTCCAACCCCAGCACAGTCCGTGCAGGACCCATCTGCCCTTCTCAACATGTACCCGCAACCAGCGCACGACGAGCTCTCTGTAAGCAAGCAAAACACACCTCTGGCCGTGGCAGTACCCGACTGCCCAGCATAGCCCGTGAATCACACAACCAGCTCAGCTGTAAACAACCAACTGTCCAGCACAGCCAAGGACAACCCCAACTGTCCAGCCGGTGATGATAGCGAACTGGCAGCATTGCCCATGCAATCACGCAACTGCCCAACCAAGCCTGAGGCAGTAGCCAGCCTCCGGTAAAGGCTATTTCCAACATGTAAATGTAAAATGTAAATTAGCACTTGTATAGCGCACTACTCACCCGTTAGGGTCTCAAGGCGCTGTACTCATACCGCTATGGAACCCCTCCTGGCTTTTCCCTGTGAGGCGCCCACTCCTGAGCAGGGTGAAGCCAGGCATCCAAGCGCTGTTGGGGCCGTTGTGGAGATTAAGCAAACTATTGCCCAGAGTTGCAGAGTGGGACCCATGAATTAGATTAGGCACCGAGGCAAGAATTATCTGGTCAAGGGGAATTGAGCCCAAGACCTGCTGAAGCGGGACTTGAACCCTGGTCTTGAGCCAGATCTCTGCCTCAGGGTCTGCCGCTTTAACCATTGAGCCACACTTCTCCAACAACATGAACAGCTCAGCCTAACACACACACACACACACACACACACACACACACACACACACACACACACACACACACACACACACACACACACACACACACACACACACACACACACACACACACACACACACACACACACACACACACACACACACACACACACACACACACACACACACACACACACACACACACACACACACACACACACACACACACACACACACACACACACACACACACACACACACCCCACCCCCCCACCCCCACCCCCACCCCCACCCCCCCACGGCTTCTACCAGTAAGGCAACCTCGCGCCCTGTCTCCGGTCTATCCTCGATTTGCTCAGCTGTGGGGGGAGGCCGCACCTTCCTGCCTGGGAGCCTGCCAGACGCCTGAGTCAGCCGGAGCTTGGAAGGTTGCCATATTGAGAGGGGGTGTTACCTGCAATCAACTGGGGACAACTGGGGTTGTAAAGAACACGGGGATGGTCCAATTTAAAAACACTATAAAAAAGATTAAATATAGTATGAGCGGCCACAGGCTGGGGACAATGCGGGACAGTCCTAGAAAATACAGATATGTAATGACTCGATACAAGGCAGCAGGTTGACCAAGGGCTGGAGCCAGACACACGTGCAATCAGGCATACCCTTGTGCCACAGATACAGGGCAAACAGGCAGTGTCAAAGTCAAAAGGTCTCGTTTTTGAGACCTATTGCCAAAAGCATTTTTTTGCCAAAGCACTGTAAAAAATGAAAGAGAAAAAGGTAATAACGGCAAACGAGGGTGGGTGTTAGAGAAAGCAGCAGTTAAGGGTGGGTAAGGGAAAGTGGTACAATTGGGGGTGGGCAGAAAAACAGCAACATAGGCAATGGAAGGTGGATAGGCAGTAAGCAACAACGCCAATGGTCAAAGGATGGGTGGTGTAAGGAAACAGGTTTTTTGCAAGTTTATCCCCACTTTTTGCTCCCATTTGGACTATTAGCAGCTGGTTTTTCGTCTCTGAGTGGACACTGAGGCCTGTTGCCCAGACCTCAGTGACAGTATTCTGTCACTTTTACAAAAAGTTATGTTGAATTCGGTGTACCCAATTGGCAAGCACTGATTTACATATAAGTCCCTAATAGATGGTTCTAAGTTCCCAGGGCATGTAGGGCAGTGTCCACACAAGGCTGCAGGATTGGTTGAGCCATGGCTCCCAATCTGCCACTGCAGACTGGGAAGGCAGTGCCACACTGTCAGTTCGACTTTGCCTTTGCTGTTAATAACAAAGTCCCCCAAGTCCCTTAATAGTACATGTAAGTCTCTCCTAAGGAAAGCCAAGTAAGCCCTATGGCAAGGAGCTGTATATTACTAAGCAAGACATGTAGTTTTATAAATGTCTTGGCAGCAAAACTCTAAAAGTTGTCATTTTGCTGAGGAAAGCTAGTACCCCAATTGGCTAGCATAGTGTTACTGGCTGGCATCCCGGCCAGGCTAACTTCTGATTAGACCTACCTAACTAGGAATTGTAAGATATCAAATTAATCATGGCACTAATGCAACTTGATGGTCAAGTTGACATTTATGTCACTTCTAAATTTGAGCAACTTTTAGAAAATTGCCACCCTGTGCCCGAGCTATTCTAGTGGAAAGGTTCTGGCGCACAAACAGCTTTCTGACTGCCTGGGGAAATGTGTAAATGACTCCTAGGCTCAGGGACAAAGGCAGTTGCCGCAGAGTGAGGTGTAACCTCCTCCTCTAAGTAGGCCATTCAGGATGTTAGCCCAAAAGGTAAGCTTCAAAGGGGAAACCACCTTTGACAGACAAATGGCAATAACACTGCAGAGCAAGTTGCCTTTTATTCCTGCAGACAGGTACAGAGAAACCCAGTGGCAGAACCAGATTTCTTGTGGGCGTGTGGCCCTCAGGTAGCCACACCTCTGGATGGGGCTGCCTTCTCCCGATAACCAAGGAAGGGTAATGACATCTTGGAAGGGGCAAGAATGTTGCACTCTGGGATAACCAGATGCCACGCCAGACAGGAAATTCGTCACTCAAGAGGAGGGGACCTACTAGCCCCCCTACTAGCCCATTGGCTGACTGCACTGTCCCCTCTGAGGACTTTCCTGGGATAAATATGGCAGCCCTGGCACCCTAGACTTCAGTACACTATGGATCTGGAGAAAGTACTGAAGGAGAACCACCCTGCTGGTGTTGAAAAGGCTGCACCATCGGAAGAACTGCAGCTGCTGCACTTGGGGCAAGTGCAGTTTGGATCGTATCTGCAGCTTCTGGCTTGGGGAAAGCTTGATTCCCAGAATGAAGCAGTGACTCCAAGGGTTAGTTGGCTGCCCCCCTGAAACAGCACAAGGAACATCAATGCTTGGAAGGTCCCAAATTGCCAAGTTGGTAGCCACTGCAGAAGTCTTGCCGCTACTGGACACCAGGCAGTTCAAGAGACAAATATGAGATAGCCAAAAGTTGCACTCATGTCTGCTTGACTCATGGGTGTTGGCAGTTCTCAGATTCATCGCCCATAAGAGATACTAGCCCACACCAAAGATTTGCAGCCTGATTCTGTGTTGCAAGAACCGAAGGCCTGCCGTAGCAGCCCTTCTACCAGTGCACAGAGGACTTAGTGGGACTCCAAATTCAGTAGCCAAAGTTGCCCCACCTCTCCCATAGACCGAAGGCTCACTCGGTCACACTGCATCAGGAGCATCCTTGAGCATCTTTTCATCCTGCATCCCCAGCATCAGGACCACTTAATTGTCATATATGGCAATTGTATCCTAAAGGCTTCAACTGGACTGGAAAAGGCTCTGGTGGCCAGGTAACTGTCCAGTGTATCCTTCCTGGCCTCCTAGACCGCCACCTTGTCGGAATAAGTTGCCCAAATTGGTCAGAGTTTCTGGACAAACTCTTTCAAACTTTGAAAAGTTTTCAAACTTTTTGTTAGTCAATACTTTTTGCAGTTGATTTGAACAGCAGCAATGAAGGGGGTGGGCAGGGGAAAAAATCAACAGCAAAAGCAGAGGGATAGTGGGCAAGGCAAAAACAACAGCGGCAACGGAGGGAGGGTGGAGGGACGGGTAGAAGCTTCAGGGAGGAAGGGAGATGAATGTAGATCATGGGATACAAACACATTGGTGGAGAACCTGCAGAGGATGAAGCAACTTGGAGGGATGGGGAGAAGGCCTTGGTCAGGAGACAACACTGCGTAGCCTGCATAGAACACAGGAGAGGAAACAACTCAAGACAGAGAAACACACGAGGTAGACAGATGAAAAAACATGCACTTTCATAGAGGTAACTCTCATAGAAAGTAAACAAGCATTTGCAATGCAATGGGTCTCGCGTTTGCTTGAGTTAGAGCTATTAGCATTGTAAATTCCTAACTGGACTTTTCTTGCCACATAATTAGAAAATGAAAAGTAAAACAGTGGACATAAGTAAGCTGATTCAAAGCACCTCAGCCGCCATGAGTGCGAAGGAGCAACACAAAAGGAAAAAGAAGTTTGCTCGCAGTCAAACATATCGGCACACGTGCAACTGTCAATGTAATAGGGTCAGTTCCAAGGCAGTAACAAAACCGCCCCAAGGAGGGACAAGCATAAAGCATTTACTAATGATTTTTGAAAGGCAAGCCGGTGACAGAGTGATAGTGATGGGCGTGTGGTGGGCGTGGTTAAAAGCCCACAGAAATTACAAGAGGTCAGAGCACTTGTGCGCTTGGCCTAAAAATGGTTCCCTAAAAGCTGACATTGGTTGAATCACAAAAGGAGCCAATCAGAGAGATGGTAAACAGGTTATGGTCTAAGAGAAGGACAAACCCAAGTTTGATGAGCTAAAACAAATAACCCAACAAATAGAAAGCAAGCCAATGTGAGTGGCAAAACACAAAGCAAGTAGTAATAGTAAGCAATGACAGAATGCCTTCCTAGGTAATCTTTCGGCATGTCCCCAACATGTCTATGCAACCAAACAGTTGCACTATCTGATAGGTTTTGACCTTAAAAGTAAGCCACAGGCAGGAAATCGGAAATACAGACACAAACTAACCAGTTAGAAGTGAACGAGAAGGGGATGGACTGAGTGATGAGTAGCTGAAGTCCCACATACAGCAGGACGGGAAGGCGCAAGCACAGCTGGGGAAATACAGGTACATACAGTGCCTATACAGGTGGAAGACCATGTGGTGGAGGGAGATGCAACCTGTCATAGCCAGACCTGGAGAACCCAGACACAGCGTATGAGGGGAGGCGACAAGCAGATCTGGGCAAATACGGGTACACAATAAGCGTATATAAGGGAGAATGACCATGTGCTGGAAATAAGAGGACTCAGACCTGCAAGGGCGTGGGGGATGGGGTGCAGGAGGTACAGCCATAGAACAAGCCAGGAAGCCATAGCAGACCCTTGAAAATAAAGGCAAATATTCAAGTTTTACGATGAACTAGAAGCAGCTTTAAGTGCTACGCCAGGGGCTATATTTAGAGGATTTTGTTTATTTTGGGCAGTCATGAGCTCTCAGATTTTGTACTGCCTTTTGAACCCTCAATGAGTGAATCATCCTTGAAATAGGGTATCCACCTACTATGGGTAAACTCTCATTTGCAGAGTCTCAGAATCTTACATTAGTGAGACCTATTCACATTAGCAGATCTCACTCAAAAAATTCTCACCCACAGGAGAGGGCATCTCTTACAGGTCTCGCTCATTCACAAGACAGAGGGTCTCATTCATATCAGTAAGTCTCAGTTTTAAAAGTCTCACTTAAGAGAGACTCACGATGTTTAGCTTAATGAGTCTCACTCAAGCAGAAAAAGAACATTGAGAACGAATCGTTTTCAGGGTCAGACATTTCTATGGACGTATGTATTTTCTGCATAGCGCCGACTGAAGACGACTGCAGAGGAGGCGCTTTATATGAAACAAGGAACTACCGCAAATTACTGCCCACGCCCACTCTGCCTAGGGCTCTACATGGGGATGAAGACTCTGGGGGATTTCTCACTTGGAAATGTGAACACTGCACGTTAGGCGTATGTGTTCTCAGGACAGAGGACTGACGCCATTTAATGACACACCTATAACCTGCAGAAGGGAGGGCTCCACCTGCACAGAATTCAAGAGGGGAGGTTGCACATGAATAAGCTGGACGTCTAGATACATACACCCTGTAGGGAGAACTGCACACCAACAGCATGCAGTGCAATGGTATGCAGAAAGGAAGCCTGTCGATCGGTAGCATGCGGGACTGAAGTCTGCATTCACAAGCATGCAGAAGCAGGACCAAAGCCAGCACTCCCGCATAGTGGAGGAGGGATTCATACACATCTATAGAAGCATTTGCCGGCAGGGCAGGTATTAAGATGACAGGCCTGAACTCCACTTAGAGTGCATGAAAAATGCCGGTACACCTTCAGTAGGCAGGAGGATGTACCCTTGGCCCACAGGAAAGCCACGTGCCAGAGGGAGATACCAGCACACCTGCAGGAAAAAATTTCAGACACCAGTTCTTTGCAGCAGAGATGCCCGCGCACCTTTAGCATGCAGGAGGACGCACCCATTGCCGGCAGGAGAGGCACGTGCTTGCGGGTGATAGCAGCACACCTGCATGTGAGATGCTTCAGCAGGAGAGGCACGTGCCAGCCGGGGATAGCAACACACCTGCAAGTGAGATGCTCAGACACCTGTTGCTTGCAGCAAAGAGGCCTGTCCACCTGTAGCATGTAGGAGAGAGGAATGAACACCTGAATCTCGGTGGTTAGAGCCAAGCACTCACAGCGTGAAGCTGGATGTGGACACCACTGCACCTCTGCAAGAGAGGTGTACACACCTGGTGCCTGCATGATATGCTCGCACACATGCAGGAGAGCTGCACATCTGTACTCTGCAGTAGAGGGTGATAAATAGCAGGAGACAGAAGGAATGTATTTAACACATCCTGCAGTTAAACATTTATACACGTGGCACCTATACGATAGGCCTAGGCAACAAGGGACTGCAGGACAGATGCTCACATCTGCCACAGAGCGACAAGGTGCAAGCTACTATCTCGCTTGTACTATCCAAACTGGATTATGCCAATGGCCTCTACCATGGATCATCTCTATTATGAAAAAACTACAACGTATCCAGAACTCCGCAGCCAGGCTACTATTACATGTAAAGCCGCAAGCCCACATCTTGCCTGCCTTGAGAGCACTACACTGGTTACCCGTTGCCAGAAGATGCACTTTCAAGCTGCTTTGTATCACCCACAAAGCTATACATGGAACAGGACCGCTTTTTATCAGAAACAAAATAACCAAATACATCCAACAAAGAAACCTCTGCTCAAGATTGGCACTCCGCCCTAGAACACCACCATACAAGAAAAAGACTATAGGTGGTACATTCTTCTCCGTTCAAGCAGCCAAACTATGGAATTCATTACCCCCAACTATAAGAGCCACAGATAACTTTCTTGTCTTCAGAAAACTACTCAAGAGTTGGCTCTTTCCTTCATAACCACCATATTCAAACAACTATGGACTTCATATGCCTAAGTTGATAAATATATTTTCTGATTATGTGTCTATTTCTAGTTATGTATAGTTCTTTAGAAAATATGTATCGCTACTATGTCATAACAATAAAATACACACACACTCTTTAAACCTGTTTGACTAAGTATGTTTACCCATGGTTCTAATTATGTATTGTATGTGCATATGTGTGTGTATTCATGGGTTGTTATACTAGATATCTATGAATCCCTGCTCTCATCTTATCACACTTACCTACCCATCATCATATGTCATGGCTCTATCAAACTATCCTCCATTCCCACTCTGACTCATCCCAAATCCTTTCTACTACTTTCATCTCCTAAATAACTCTGCCTAAGCTCTTCCCTCCACTTCCACATCTAACTCACCAAACCTCACTCTACTACCATGATCTCCCAAACAACCCTACTATATTAACCCTTATTTATCTCACCCTCCTACTATGATCTCCCTAACCCTTCCACAGACTCTTCCCTCCTCCATCCCCCTTTACTCATCCCAAGCCTTTGGGTTGAGTAAATGAGGGATATACTCCCAATTAACACTTCTGGATTTCTTTCCTCCTCCACCCCTCCATTACTCCAGTCAATCTAACTAACAAACTCTCATATCCGCGGCTCAAATTAACTCATAATAATACTAAAACTGTACTCATATTTCCCGATACTAATCCATCACTAATTCTTGTTGGGTTCCAGAGTAGCGTGCTACTCGCCGAAAAGCGCTTCAACGCCTCGTCAGGGGTAGTAAGCGCTATATAAATACTATTACAATACAATTTCAATACATGCACACCAGGAACCTGCAGAAGAGGCATGCAAGACGGCTCATTAGAGGACAGCCTCCTCTGCACCTCTGGTCAAACTAAAAATACCTCCAGTGAAGAGACTTGCCAGTCTACAGGCTCGTGGGCCGAGAGGCAGTGGCTGCAGTTTGGAGATCTGACACACGGGATATGATATGCAAGGAAAGGAGTGGGCGTCTGTATCAGAACTAACGGCAAACATGGCACCCGCGTGAAAGGCCTGCACGCCTTCAGCCTGGAGGTCAGAAACCTGCACACATGGGAACAAGCTGCAGACAAGAGACGAAAAGAAGAGGCAGAAACATGTGGAGCCTACAGGAGCAAGTCCTGCACACCTCGGTTACGGGGGACAGAAACCGGCCCCAGAGTCCGGTCTCCAATCACGCCCTGACCCTACCGCAGGTCTCTAGAAAAAAAAAAACAGCAATTGGCCGGCACCCACGAGGCCTGCATTCACGGGGCCTGCTGGGCTCGAGGAGGCGTGCACGAGAAGGGGGCCTGCACTCACGCCCAGGAGCCTCAGTCTGCACGTCCGGACCCAGTTGCATCCGCCGACAAGCTGAGCTCAATTTTTACTCTGGGGTCAGAGGCCATTTTTTTTCCAAAGCATTCTGGGAAAGGTGCCAACTAGAGCAAGCTGCTAAAGAACAACGCAGACTGCAGTGGGACAAGGCCGGCAGGCTTTAGGAAGAGGAGGGCCAGTGAGAAACAGGAGGGGCAGAGGCAGACACGGAGGACGACGATCCACCGAGCAGGTCAAGCAGCGTAGAGGCAGGGTCATCAGGCATGGAGGACACCAAGAGGATTGGCATTGGCACAGTCACACAGGGCGGGAGAGAACAGTGGCAGACGGCAAGCAGGGCACAGACAGTAAGAAAAGGAAGTGGAAGGAGGGAATGAGAGTGGGCACAGCCGACCAGGATGGCAGGAAGAACAGAAGCACAGTAAAGTAGGCCAGAAACAGGCCTGGCAGGAAAAGAGTGATTGCATACCTTAGGGGCGGACAAGTAGCAGGTCGGGTAGAGGGGCCGAGGGGATGCCAGTATGTGTGAAGAGAGGGGGAGGGGAAGATACGGGCAGAGGACAGGCAATGGTAAGATGGGCACTGGCGGCGACAGGGGCAGGAGGGGCACAACGAGCGTGGAGGTCAGTGGGACTGCATTGGAGGCTCTATGAAAGCAGGAAGAGAAGAGTTCAGGCATGGGGGGGCACTGTAGAGAGGGGCATTGGCGATGCGCAGATGGCTAAGAGATGTTTTTAAAGGAGAAACAGGCAAAAAAGTGGTGAAGCCTGGGAGAGACGGGAAGAGACCGAGGCCAGGCAGGGAGAGGGGGCAAGAAGTGTGACGTCAGAGTGAGTCAGGGGAAGAGAAGCACGGGCAGGGAGAAGACTGACAGAGGTGATGTGCAGGCAGGGGAACAGGTAAGCGAGGACAAACAAGTGTGCAGGGAGGGGAGAATGCATGTCCATGACAAGCAGGGCTGTGCAGAAAGTGTCGAGTCTGCGTGCCAGGCACAGCCACAACTCCGCCCATCAGGCTCCGGCTCACATTTCACTTTAGTTCCTGTCCAAGCAATTCAGATATAGCTCAAAAAAGGAAAGAAAAAAAAGGCTGTGCCGACTGCCGAGCAGCAAGAGCCAGGCTAAGGCTAAGGTTTCGATTTAGTTTTCAAATCCTGCAAACAAGGGCCAAAGATGTTGCAGCTACAAACATCAGCTCCTGCTTCTTCAGCCCGGGCTGCTTCAACAACAACGGCACACAGACGGCAGCTACAACCGGGTAGCCCTGCAGTAAAGCCTCAAGTTTCCCAGAGCTTTGTGCTCCCTACAGGAATCGCCACAGAAGCGACAAATGGAGGGCCTCTGAAGTTGCAGCCTCTGCTCCTGGAGCTACAACTATACGTCTTCTGCAGCTGCAGTCTCTGTTCCCGTAGCCACAAATGCACAGCTTCTGAGCTACAATTGCACAGCTTCTGCAGCTGCTATCTCTGCTCCCATGGCCTCAAATGCACAGCTTCTGTAATCTCTGCTCCTGCAGCCACAAATGCACAGCTTCTGCCATCTCTGCTCCTGCAGCCACAAATGCACAGCTTCTGCAGTTGCAGTTAATGCTCTCATAGCTTCAAATGCACAGCTTCAGTAATCCTGCTCCTGCAGCCACAAATGCACAGCTTCTGCAGTCTCTGCTCCCATGGCCACCAATACAGCTTCTGCAGTTGCAGTTTCTGCTCCTGCGGCCCTAACACATAGCTTCTGCAGCTGCAGTCTCTGATCCCGTGGTCTCAAGTGCACTGCCTCTGCAGTTGCAGTCTCTGCTCCCATGGCCTTAACTGCACATCTTCTGCAATCTCTGTTCCTGCTGCCACAAAAACACAGCTTCTGCAACTGCACTTTCTGCTCCCATGGCCACCAATGCACAGCTTCTGCAACTGCAGTTTCTTCTCCTGCTGTCACAAATGCACATGTTCTGCAGCTGCACTCTGTACTCCTGTGGCTTCAAATGCGCAGCCTATCCAGCTGCACTCTGTGCTCCTGCAGCCACAAATGCACAGCTTCTGCAGCTGCAGGATCTGCTCCTACGGCCATGAATGCACAGCTCCTGCAACTGCAGTCTCTGCTCCTATAGCCACACATTCACAGCTTTGCAGCTGCAGTCTCTGCTCCTGTAGCCACAAATGCACAGCTACTGCAGCTGCAGTTTCTGCTCCTGCTGTCACAAATGCAAGCTTCTGCAGGTGCAGTCCCTGCTCCTGTGGCCACTAAAGCACTTCTGCAGAAGCAGCCTCTGCTCTCGTGACCATAAATGCACAGCTTGTGCAGCTGCAGACTCTGCTGCTGCAGCTATAAATGCAAATTTTCTGCAGCTGCAGTCTCTGCTCCTGTGGCTACAAATTCATAGCTTCTGCAGCTGCTGTCTCTGCTCCTGCGACCACAAATGCACAGCTTCTGTAGCTGCATCCTCTCCTTTTGCTGCCACTAAAGCACAGCTTCCAAAGCTGCAGTCTCTGCTTCTATCGCTACTGCTGCACATCTCCTGCAGCCATAAATGCACATCTTCTCTACGTACAGAATATGCTCCTGCAGCCAAAAGTGCACATTTTTTTCAGCTGCTTTTTCTGCTCCTGACACCTCACATTTTCTGCAGGGGCAGTAGTTGCACCTGGGCTGCAAATGCACATCTTCCAAAGCTGCAATCTGCTCCTACAACATGACTGCTCATCTTCTGAAGTTGCAGTTTCTACTCCTGCAGCCACAATTGTACAGTTTTGGAACAACTACTGCACAGTTTCTGCAACCACAACTTCACAGCTTCTGCAGCTGTAACTGTATGGCTAGACCACGTGCCTACAGCCAGAGCAGCACAGTTCTAAAACCACTGTACAGCTTACTGAGCAAACAAATAAATAACCTAAGCAGTTACAAGTACACAATTTCTGCCACCACAACGGCACAGCTTCTTAAGCTCTACTTTTTTGCCTGCAGCCCAAATTGCACAACTGCTGAAGCTATGGCCTCTGCACATTCAGCCATAAATGCTCAGCTTCTGCTGCTACACCCAGCAGCACTGCTTAGATTCTGCTCCCTCATCTACATAGTTTCTACAGCTACAGTGCCTGCTCCTGTAGCCAATACTGCAGAGCCAATGCAGCTATAACACAGCAACTGCAGGCACAAATGCATAGCGACTGCAGCTGCAACTCACAGCAGCCGCACATGCACAGCTTCTACAGCTGCAGTGCCACCACAGCAGGTCTGCAAATCCTAACGCCTAACCACGGTTCTGACAGCAGCATTCCTGCATCTATAGCACCCCTTCATTAGAGCCACCGCCCCCCGCTCCTGGAGCACTAGCTAAATCTGGGCTAATGTGTCACTGTCTCCAGTACCACAACAAAAGATGCAACTATGGGCACGATCACCTCTACGTCCTGCGAGTCTCCCAGTACTAACAGCGACATTAGTTGGATCACCCTTAACCCCTTTGGGTAAGCTAGGGCACTCTCCACCCTTCGCATCTGGTACCTACATCAAACCCTAACCTAGCCACCGGGCGTGACTTGCAATAAGAATAAGGCACATGGCATCCGTTCTATTTTGCAGAACATTTAAACACAACTCTTTTCCAATGGAACTGGATGATTCTGAAAATTCTTCGGCATCCCATCATAAACAGCAGGCTCTAGGAGGGGCTGTCCTTCGGCTATTTCTGTGGCCGCGCTTTCATCAGAAAAGTCTAGGGATTTCATCTCCACAAGCTGCCCCAAGAGACCTATGTGACTGGTGTCTATCATGTTTATTAGCTTCTGTGGGATAACAAGTAGCCATGGATAGATTTGTGAGTTTATTAATATTTGGTACCTGCTAGCAAGCGAGATCACAGGACCACTGAATCAACAAGCCCCTCAAAGGCTAGTATATCGTTCCCTACGAGTCACTCAATACGACTCCTCCAGTTAGTAAGCACCAGTGTTTAATTTGTAAATAAAAACGTGCCCAAAGCTCTCCTCTTAAACACACGGCTGCTGCAATTAAATGGGGGAATACAGAATAGTGAGGCAGCATAATCCTGAAGCCGTCTCCGGCCTCTTAAATCAATTTACAGCCACTCCCTGTCCCTTCAGCTCACTCCTGCAACTTTCTGCTTTCTCCCATTGTGACGCCTTTTCGTTTTTCTCGTCCTCCGTCTTTCCCATATGTGTCTTTTGCTTAAATGCTTGAGGCAGAAAAATAAGTGCTGGGCCTCAAAAATAAGTGCTGGTGCTCCGCACTGGAAACAACTTACACAAATTAAGCACTGGTAAGCTCTCAACTTCAAAAGATACTACTGCTATGTTTTGCTCAACCCCAACTTCCTTCTGAAATATTTTTACCAAATTGCCTAACAATGTCGATTTTTTTCTTCCATATTTTAGTCATAAAATTTCTTTCCTTCCCATAGCAGCTCCATATCCCAACTAGAAAGCTCATTCATGCTCCCCTGCAGCCACATTTATCGAACAGGCAAGCATAAACCTACTCTACCAATCCATAAAATCCATACCCTTTTCAATCCCATGTTAGATTTAATTTGAGATATAGTGATGTGCCCTTGGCTTTGAGTTTGAGTGCTCCCTAGATCGGTACAGGCGGGTCCCCGACAAGTCTTGCAGAAGTAACCCTACAGAAGAAGGACTGGCAAAGCCGACATGTCTTGCAATGATGCCTCCTAATGTTTTTTTATGCAGAAGTCCACCATGCGCACATGAGTTGCAGCCATCTTTGCTGTCAGTAGGCAAGTAGACAGACATGCCAACAGACCGAACTCAGGCGAAAGACTCCTGATTTTTAAAGCTAAAATGGCTTTTATTTAGCTTTCTCGTGCCTGAAATTGCCCTGACTTCCATGCAAGTCAATAGGGAAAATACATCCCCCATTCTTTTTTTTTAAAATCTCCCTCTTTCTGGTGTTCAAATGTTGGCTTTCATGAGTAGGAAAAACCAAATGAAAAGGGGCAACATTGTTTTTCTGTTGGTAGGTGGGCAAGGGTAAATCAGCCCATCAGAATGCGTGGAAGGCCTAACTACTGAAGAAATGCAGTTAACAGAGCAACGAAACAATAAGCAAGGCCTAAATCTGTTTCCTTAGAGTTATATCAAAACGTAAATCCTAAAAATGATTGAAAAATCCCAAACTGAAAGATCAGCACCATTGAAAGCCGATAATCGACCTATATGTTTATTATGAATTCTAGTGCCACGTCTTGCGGTTGCATAAACTTAAAACTAAGTAATGGGGCCATAATTGACAACCTTCAAAAACATTCCCAAATGTATTCTAAATGAATACGATTTGAAATAAATCTAACAAAACCTTGATAAACAAACCTTCCTGACAGAGGTAAAAATCAGGGCATTATGGATAAGACTAGTGCCACAGGTGTCAAGCCAGGTCAACGAGAATAAAGAGTGGGCAACATTTTTCACATAAAAAGAAAATTTGTGAAGTCTGCCTTTGAAGAAATTTTGCTCATAGAACGCATTTGCCAAATGTTTGCAAATTGGTTCCATGGGTAGATTTTTGTAATTCCCATGGAATTCTGGCCAAACATGAACCTGCAAATAACGTTTTTTTCACTTCTTGAAATAGCATTGGCATGACCAGTAGATCTTGATTTTTTATTCAAAGTTCCCCTTAAGTTACTGATGATTTCAGCTACCCGAAACCTCATCATGCATTCACTTTGTTATTCACTGTTGTATTCAAATATCTATTCATTCACCCACTGACTCATTCCTGCATTCAGTCACTCATCTATTCACAATAAAGCACATGCAAACTCAACAAGCATATGCAATATAAATACAAAAATAAATAGGAAATTGAAAATGCTAATGCATAAAATTGGCAAGCATATATTTGCTATTAAGAATAAAGGATTGAACATAAGAGTAAGCATCCATCTTTGAATAGTATTTTGTAAAGTGATTAGTTGCTATACTACTCCAAAGTGAATGAACTGTTGCTTCTAAATATGCCAGTCAACTTGGAATAGTACAAAATTGCCACATTATTGACAATAACCTTCAGGATGGCAGCTTTGGTTAGAATCAATGACCAAGTAGGGTGCAGGGCACTGCATGTGGAATGAGCAGCAACAAGTGGTCCAGCAGCATTGTCTAGGAGCTGCTAAACACTCCAAAAAAAAAAAAAAAGAAAGAAAGAGAAGGAAATTAAAAAGTATGTTTCACACAAGGAGAAAATGCAAAACTAAAGTGACTGATGCACAAGCCCTTTCAATGAAGTCCACTCAATTTCATGCAGATGCGTAGATGTGTTCAGACAAAATGCTGTCGCTCAGAGGGCAATAGAACCACTAACTGAAGTGGGCTAAAAAATTGCTCCACGCTATTTCTTATCATGAGTGGAAACTGCGAAAAGCACTTGTATGAAAGTCAAATATTATTTACAGTGGTTGTTAGCGACCCCCTGTTGGTTGATCCTAAGGCTGCAGTAGCAGCATGTTGAAAGTAGATGAAAGAGCCTGGTACATATTATATTGAATCAATAACACTTTATTGACAATAATGATATTGATAGTTAAATGTTATGTTTTAATGAAATCTACTGAAAAATGTTACCATCCAAAGTGATTACAATGGAGTTGTAGTAATTTTATATAGTCTACTTCTGTTTTTTATTAATGTGGCAACACTGTGTCTTTTGAGAACGACACCCCTTCATGCTGTGTTTAGTATACGTGGGGGGTGTACTGTGAACTTAGGGTTCAGGGCTCAAAAGGGGGTATGAACAATTAGGAGGGTGTCCAGAGGTATTTCCATCTGCCTTCTTGTATATATTTGTAAATTGATGTGCAGTGTTCAGTAGTGTATGTGTAATTAAGTACTTTTCCTTTCTACAAGAAAGGGCACTGACTGGAAAATGATTTATTCAGTGTTGTTGTATACCTGCGAGCTGGTGTACTAGCCCACAGCACCTCCCCTGAGTAGGTCTTGGATTGCTCTGCTTCGCAACCCTGAGAGAGTCTAGTGCTACAATGGGGAATTTGGTTCCCAGCAAAGGAAAGTTTGCGGACTTATAACCAGGGGTGGTTGGAACTCAGGGAGTCTCACTCCGTGGAATTCTGTGGAGTTACACAAGAACTCTGCGAGATTCTGCAGAGTTCTGCCAACATGCGGAAAATATGCATATTGCTGCAATTTAGCACTAGTAGCGGGAGCAATGCTGAAAAAATCAGCACGCACAGCACCATGCAGTGTGCAAGACCATGCGGCCATTCGAGTTGATTTTGCTGTCTGTTCAGTAGAAAATCCACTTGAGCTCCAGCAAATCTACTCGAAAAGCAGATCTCTGACCACTCGTGACCACCCATGTTAGAAAATGGAGCTTGGGGACACCAAATCTCAATCATGCTCGCATTGCTAGAGCCTTGCAGGAAAAAAAATCCACCATGCAGGGATTGGTGAAATTTGGCCAGAACTCCGCATAAATCACCAAATTTCACAAATTCTGCCAATTCCGCCTACCCCTGCTTATTACTTTTGAAGAACTCAACTCCTTCACAAACAATAACCCACTTTTTGACAACACTCAAACCGACCACCCAAATTCCCTCTATATATGAGTATAATTGTTTTAGTTGATCAGACTGGCAGACAGATAAAACTGTCAGACCGGGTCAAAATGTACTTTAATACAGACCCTGCTAAATGCTTTGCCTGCACTTACAAACGTTTAAAATTACATTTGGAAGGACAATATGTAAACCCTGCTAAGCGGCGTTACAAGGATTCTCAAATTCAAATGTTCTCCTCTTAGGCTTGTGAGAGCAGGGGAACAAATATCAAAACCTTTGCCTACTACAGTAATCTGTCAGATTCTATGTAACAAAGTCCTGTTTACACTTTTTAACCCAGTATAATAATAACCCATCATTAAAGGGCTATGGTCTTCAACATGTTTTTCACTACACATAAATCAGCCCTAAGGCCTTTGTCACAGCTTTTCATAATAAATAGAACATATATAAGCCACCTGACATAACTTTTTTGCCATTAGCAAATCAGGTCTGTAATACTGAGGATAAGCTTTACTAAAAGGCAACCACCAGGCAAATGTGTTCTAAAATATATTTGACAACGCAATATACAACTCATCCTAAATGGCACTAAGAAAGATTTGGACAGTGCAAGTCTTGTTTTATGAGGGTTTGCTATAGGGGGTAAACAACAACATAACTATTGTTTCCCACTGTAATCTGTAGGATTACATGCAACAACATACCTCTTTAAAGGGTATACCACAATATAAATACAATACAATCTAGGAAGCCTATTGGTTTCAACACACAACTTTTCACAAAAAAATGCCTGTTTTCATAATAATTCATAATAAACTGATGAACCTATGACATTCGACAAAAATGTTCTCAGTGGACCAATCAAACCCAAAACCTTTGTCACTGGCTTGTCAAAAAAACTAAAGCAGTTCTCCCGTGCAGAACTATAGATAAAACACAAGGTACATGTTGTCCCCCTGAGATAAAGAAGGATTATCAGTTTACAAGTCTTCTACCTTCACAGTTTGTCACAGAGCTAACCAACAACAAAATCCTAGCTTATTACGGTATTATATGAGAAGCCATGTAACAAAATATCTGTCTGTAGACTTTAACAGTTAACAAGTATTCTACTCCCAGATGAACCAGCAAGCCTATTTACTGCCATTTTCACGCTCACCTCACCACAACCATCCCAGGCCTACAGCATTGAGTCTACGTTTCCAAATAGACAAGCACTGTTTTCAATGAAAGAACACACATTAAGACCCTATAAAATGCTGTAGCATATAGTAGAAGCCAAAGCTGCTCTCCAGTAGTGCTTTTTATAGCTCTTTTTCTGTTTATCACATACGGAAAGCGACAGCTGTGCTGTCAAGCCAGAGCTGCTAGACCTAAAAATGACCAGGCTGAGTACAGATGGTTGAGGCGGGTGTTTCTGCTGAAGAGTATTCACAGGTACAGGCGACAGGGGCAATACATGTCTCTATCGCTGAGGGAACTTTTTCGGCCCGAACAGCCCCTTTTGGCACAAAGTGCAACACTTTGGATTTTTGCATCGAAAGGAATCCCACAGAATGGTAGATGGTGAGGTTTCCAAGTTTTTATCTCAAGAATCTTGCACTTTTTAAATAAAAATAAGATTGACACTATCATTCGCCTTTTGGACTTTAAAATGGGCTTCTGGAATCTCCTGCTGCCCTTTGACGAGGGTATGGCGCGCAAAGCGCCTCGAGACTAAAGAAAATACGTCACATACATAAGAATTCAGGTCGTCCCTGTCAGATGAGCCACTTGTACTAATCTGGATTCCCTGGCTTTAAAGATGACTGGTGTTCGCTAGTAAATTACACCTTGCACCGGCCATGCAGAGCGCACTGAGCACCGCCGGCGCTGCTGGAAATTGGAGACATTAATAAGGCGGCGCCCCGCCATGGCATCTCACAGGCAGAAAGTGCGTGTTAGGTTTAGCAGATTGGTCCCCTATGGGTACAGGTAATGCCAGGTGGGATTAGAGGAGGCGGGCGCAGCACTTGGGGCAGAGGAGGCTGGCCGAGCGCACAGGCCACAGAAGGCCCAGAAGGACTCCTAAGGGAGGAGCTGGCTGGCAGTACCCTGGGGGGAGCAGGAGGCTGACAGTCACCTGGAGACGCCATATTTAGCTCCTATTTGTTTTTTTTCCAGTCCTTTTCCCAGTGGGGTGGTAAAGACAGGAGCACGAGGCCGCACAGGTAAACACACAAAGGCACATGAGCACACGCGTAAACAGTACGTCCAGATGCAGGCACACAGGAAGCATTACATAGAAGCTGGGGTGAGGGCGGTGCCAAAGCTATGAGTGTGCGATCTGCACCAGGATGGCACAGATATGCTGCTGCACAGATCTGATGTTCTCAAACCTGTGCAGTGTGGAAAAAGGAAAAGGATTGGAAAAGGCCAGTTCCTAGACTGCAGGCCTTACCTCCTTACACTGTAACCCCTCTGTGATTTGAGGAAGACAAGACCTTGGAACCCCCTGGTGGGCATGTGTGCGCCTAGAACCGCCAAGAGCACGAGCCACGCGCAGAGCCTGACCAGAACTCTGTTACATTTGTGACTCCAGTGCTTCTTCTGGAAGCGCTATTTCTGAGAAGGGTGAATGTGACCTTGGCTGGATCGCCGGCTCACCGACCCATCACCAATGCCCTCAGTCCTGGCAAAAAACAGGCTTACTGTCCCACACCACCATCTGGCCTGGAGGGGACATGGGGGCAAAATACGACCACGATAAATATGAAGCCTCGCTTTCCCGGTGTTTGGAAGCAAACTGGTTTCAGGCTGTTATTTTTTGGGCGGAGGGGGCAGGTGTTTCAAGCTCCTCTGCAACATCAGAATGGGGGAGAAATAATTTCCACAAAACCTGTAAAATGCAGCTTTCTCTGAAGTGGTAGTTGCAGAATATGACAGCACTGCGAGGGAGAGCTGAGAATATGAAAGGACTGCGAGTGACAGCCTAAGAGTATGACAAAAGAGGAAGTGTGAGGGTCTGTGAATGTCACAGCACTGGCAGTGTGGGTTCCTTAGAAAATCACAACACTGCAACTTGAGGGCCTGAGAGACACTGTCACAGTAATAGCAGGGTGATACGTGGAATATCACACGAGCAGCAATGGGAAGGGTATGAATATCACAGGATCAGCAGATGGAAGGAATAACACACGCCTGGCATTGTGGGAGATGGACTTGTCTCGTGAAGAGCAGTGAGGGAGGTGGAAATATTGTAATAGGATATCACACTACAAGGTTTGTCAGGGATGAGAATGTCAAGTGACCGGCAGTGTGTGAAAGATGAGCGTATCTCATGACCAGAAACGCGACTGATAAGGATCTCACATAAACCATCAGTGTGAAAAATGAAAATATGTTATCACCAGCAGAGTGTGGCGCAGTGAAACACCACAACCAGCTGTGCCAGGGATGAGAATATCAAATGACCAGTAAAGTGAGGGATTACTTTATCATGTAATTACTAACCAGTGTAAATGTCTAAAAATATGACAACGCCGCAAATGGTGGGCCTGGCATAGCATAGGGTCCGTGTACCGAGGCCCCGAGGCTGCCAGAGGCCCAGCAGAGTTAGAGTCAGAAAATATCCCACGATCAGCAGTGTTGGGGTCTGTGGATATCACAGGATCAGCCTGGTGGGTGTGAGGGATGAAAATAGCACACTGCCAGTAATAAGCGGATAAGAATATCACAGGTGCTGCACAAGGAGGGATGGGAATATCAAACGAGCAGCAGTGTGAGGGACAATATAACAGCCAGCATTGCTAGGGCGCACACTACCAAGCCACAGGCACTGTGGGAGATGAGAATGTCACATGAAAATTAGGAAGAGTATTTTAAGCCAGTTGTGATTGGACGAGAATATCACATGGCCAGCTGTGGAAGGGGTGTGAAAACCACACAGCCAGCACGGTGAACGAGGAGCATATCACATGCCCAGCAGTGTGAGGGCTAAGAATCTAACACTGGCCAGTGGAGCGAGAACACACAAAAAGTAGTGTTGGGGTGAAATTATCATAGGGCCAGTAATGCCGGGATCACAGGATCAGCAGAGATAAGAATATCACATTATCAGCTTTGTGTGGCATGAGACCATCACAGGCATAGCAATGAGAGAGAGGAGAGTGAGAGATGTGCATGATATTCATACAGAGCAAACATAGCAAAGAGCCAGCGGAGTGCTGCAGAGGGGCAAACACATTCAGTAAGCAAATGAGTGAAGAGATAGTTGGGTTCTGCAAGTAGTAATATCGCAGGCCCAGCAGGGTGAGAGATGTGTTTGTGACCAGGGACGTACCTTCAGAGGGGGTGCCTGGGGTGTAACACCCTCCCCAAATAAACGCATTGGCTTGGAAGTTGGGTCAGGGGTACAGTGTCAGGTCTAATATCTCTTGTGTCAGTTCTTCTAGTTGTTACCCAGGACTGAAAAACATAACAGTGAGAAGTAATGTAAACGAGAGAAAGAGACAGACGGACAGACACCTAGCTAGTGAATACCCATTGTGTGTCTCAGTTTCAAAATATGAAAACAGATAGCCTGGAGTCAACACCAGCTTCGTTGCCTGTTCATGGTACATATTTTATTTCACAGAGCCTCTTTCTCCTTTATTATCACATATGAGCACACGTTTAAATTTATCAGTTTGGGGCGTGTGAACTTTACAAGCACCTCTTATATTTGATTTAATAGACTCTAATGTTGCTTCATTTATAATAAGAATCAAGACCAAGTGTAGGTTTGACATTATAAACTTGCCTCTTATTTCCCTAATGGCCTAATGGCATTGTTGTTGGGGGTGAGCCATGAATGTTTCTAAAGACTATCACTTTTAATAAATGTCTGTATAGGTAGTGATTTCATCTGATGTACTAAGGTGAAACACTTCCACATGTTAAAGAAATACACTTTTTGAATTTTAAAGAGATGGTGTCATATTTTTACATTAGGTTTGTTTCAGAATATATATTCCAAACATTTTCATGGCTCGGCTCGTGCACAACTCTTAAAGCCGAACCTGACCCATGGCTCGGCTCTGCCTCGGCTCACCCTCTTAATTTGCCTGGGCGCCATCCTCTATATGCAACTCGGGTGTTGTACATGGGGCTGTCAGTCACTTGATAAAATGATTTGTAAAAGACAAGGCCTAGAAATATAGAGCCCTCTCCACAGACACCAATTTGAAAACTCTGCCTTCAAGGCTTCTTGTAGAAAAGGGCGAAGGAGGGTGTGTGCAGTGAAAATACATTTAAAATAAGTGATACCAGGTAAGGGACTCCAGACCGTGGTGTTGTACATCACAAAGTTCAAGTCTCTGACTACTGCATATTGGGAACCTTGCTGGTTGTATTGAGGACACCACCAGTAATTTATGTCTAATTGTAGGACACTGGTCATCAGGCTCTATTTTCTATACATTGCATTTACGCAACTTTCTTTTTGGGTAAGGTTGCTACATTTCTGTACTGAGAAAGACTCTGTCAAACGATGTTAAAGGGTTGAAATGTCAACTTTTCAGTTTTCATCATATTTGCATTGGTTGCTGGACTTTGATGAACCTATCCAACTAATTTTTGTGGGGTTCTATATTGAAATTGATGGCCTGATGGTTAAGGCATTTCTTGGTTATGGGCACTGTATGTTTGTTTTTTATTTGCATATTGCTCACTTATTTTCACTCCCACTGCACCGTCACCTGTAGCAGCATTCCACGTATTGTAATTGTCTCTTTACTCATGTAAGGTACAGAACAATTACAAATTAGAATCTTCAAAAAACATTTCTTGTGTTGTCAGGGTAACGGAATGGGATAATCCCTGCAAATGTATTACATGTTTTGAGTGATTTCCTTTGGAACATTGTTCCAGGCCCAGGTGTGAAAGGTAGGGGGCTTAGCTTCAGCAGGAGTGTTTGGGGTGTGACGATGCTCAAATGCATTCTAGGTTTGGTAGTTCAATCTGGGGGTCATGAGTCGGGTTTTCAATTCTGTGTTTGGATTTCCTGTTCTCATTTTACTAAGAGGTTTTAAATTGTTCATTTTTTAGATCAGGATCTTAAATAAATATGGAGACCAGCTTACCCAAAAAATATTATATCTGCACCCATAGAAGTACTCATTGAACGGTGGAATTTATTATTTTTGGAATTTACAAACGCTGGCAGCAGTAGGCTTGGAATGGTGTGCTAGTCTCAAGTTTCCATGCATACTACTGGCAATCACCAAAAGGTGATAGGATGAATGCTTGCAAATAACCTAAAAAGTGGCAATTGCTCAGGGTAGCAGTCCATCCCATTGTTCGTTTCACCCACTGCACCACTCTAGACAGAGGCCCCCTAGTGCAAATCAGTACTGACAGTTACTCATGGGAACAGTCCATGCCGAACCTTGGTCACCTTAACCTTCTACCCACCACTTTTTTAGCTGGGAAATGTGAGCTCCCCCATCCCTAATCCCCTCTTTATCTCACTAAGGTACACTCTTGTCTGGCACAGGACCAAAATATCAGAAACAACAGGGACAAGCAGTGTAAGGGACCAGAATGTGGCATAACCAGCTATGTGAGAGATGAGAATAGCACTTTTCCAACAGTGTGCAGGCTTAGATTATCACGAGACATGCATTGTGAGAGAAGAGAATATCGCACGGTCATCTGTGAGAGGGTGACAACGTCACATGACCAGTAGTGTGAGGGATGGGAGCATCTCAGGTCCAGCAGTGTGAGGGATGCAAGCATCTCAGGACCAGCAGTGTGGGGGATCTAAGCATCCCAGGACCAGCAGGGTGAACAGAACATTTTACTATGTTCCAGAATTCTATGTACCATATCTTAGCAATACGCTATATGAGTGCGGTGGTTACACTTGTTCATGCCATGTTCTGTACTGTTGTACACTATATGGTGCCTATTGGGTAGTAGGGCACCGATCTTTGCCTTCAATAACATTTTACCACTCTGGACTTCTATGTGGATGTGCGATTAGTACCATTTTACTACCTCCTTGTGTTTTGATTCTCATGCTTGAACAGAACATCACATGGCCTGAGAATCTCACTGGGCAAGCGGTGAGAGGGCTCGAAAGGTCAGACGTCAGGCGGCTGCAGCGCCATGTAGAATGGACGGACACTCTTATTTATGTAGAACTCTGCACAGAGATAATATAGGTCTCCTCACCGATCTTTAACGGCTACGAAGCCGACAGCTCTCGGCGCGAGCCCAGTGATGTTCAGCATTTTCCCTGGCATTAACTAGTGCATGGCTACCTGCAGCTATGGGCGAGGAAGCGCTGTGCTTGTTTCCGGTTTGTGACAGCATGTCAGACAAGCCCCGGGTGGCAGGCTGAGCACCCTCACACCAGGTGTCCGGGCGGACCCTGGGGCGGTGGATTCTGCTTGTGTGATGGGAAAATAGTAAAGGTGCTGTTGACCTGTACTCAGGAATCGACCGAACACACGATTATGTTTTTGGGTAGGGAATTATCTGTATACTTTGTTTAGAAACAGAAAAGCAGAGAGTGCAAGATAATATCGGTCTTGTCAGCTTTTGGATTCTTCAAATTGTTACACTTGGAATTAGTTTCGTTTCAGATTGTTACATTCGGAATGCGTTTGTGCAATTCTGTGTAAAATATGTTATTTTGTGTCTATAATGAAAATAAGAAAAATTGTATGCTTAGGCGACAGGCTTCCACACGAAATGCTCAGGACGTGTGACGACAAACCGACAGGGTGTGAGACTGGAAATTCATCGGGTGTGTGGGAACAAATTTACAGGGTACATGACTATACTTTCACGGGGTGTGTCGCCGGATATGTGGCCTCAAACTTTCAGAGGATGCGTGACTACAAACTTTCGCAGGATGTGTGAGTACAAATATTCACAGGAAGGGTGGGAGACCACTTTAAGTAAATGATGTGGACCACAAACTCACAGCATGTGTGACTATATAGACTTTCACGGGGAATGGACTACTGACTCTCATTCGTTCTGTGACTACAAGCTGTCACACAGCACGATCGAACACTTTTTCAGGAGCATGACTTCATACTTTCACAAACATTGAGGTTTGTGTAACAATCGACTTTCGCAGAGGTGTGAGTACAGACAGTGCCTAGGGGAGTGACCACGCGTCCATCAGGAACAACCAACAAGCTACAGCGGAGACTTTTACAGGGTGTGTGGGAACACACATTAGGGTTTGTGTGATTACAGACAGTCTCCAGGGAAGCGAGTACATCTTCATACACCTTCACAGGCTATGCAGGAACGGCCTTGCAAGGTGAGACTGCAAACGTTCACATGGCGTGCAGAAACAAATTTTACGGGTTGTATGGCTAAACTATCATATGACTTCAAACGGTCACAATGTTTATGTGATAATATGAGAGCAAACCTTACAGTGTGTGTCTACAAGCTGTCACTGGTTGAATGGGAGCCATCTTTACAGGCTGTGTGACAACATGCTTTCAAATAATGTGTTGGAAAAATGTTTACGGGGGACGGCTACAAACTGCCACTGGGTGAGCGGGACGAAACTTAACAGGGTAGGTTAGTAAATGCTTTCACATGATATGAAGGAATAACAGTTTAAAGGAATATCACCATAAACTTTCACATGGTAGCATCTACGTTATCAGGGTATGATCTGGACACACGTTAAATGGTGGGCCTCAATCTTTCACGTGGCGTGCAAGAACACACTTAGCAGGGAGTTTGCAGTGAAACGTGCACAGATTTTGTGACTACGACAACGGGGTTTGTTATTAAAAAAAAAAAAAAAACTGTCACAGGATACCTAACTCCAATAACTTTTTCTTAGAATGTCTGACTACAAATCTTCATACGTGGTGTATCTACAAACTTTCATTGCGTGTGCGGCAACTAGCTTAGCAAGATATGCGACATAAAACTTGCACAATAGGTGTGATTACAAACGACAAGGAGTGTGACTATATACTCTCACGGGGTGCGCGACTACAATTTTTCATAAGATAGGTGACTACAAACCGTTACGGATGGTGTGACCGTGCACTTTTACAGGGTGTGTGGCCACTATCACATGGTGTGTGACTATACACTTTTAAAGGGTGTGCAGGAACAAACTTCACGGGTGGTATGACTAAACACAGTCACGTGGCATGTGGGAGCCTTCTTTACACAGTGTCACTATAACCTGTCACAGGATGTGTAACTATTAACTTTCAGTGTGCGTCACTGAATACTTTGACAGGGTATGTGATGTTGACCTTCTATTGCTTACAAGGGCCAAACTGTCACTGACGGTCGAACTGGGAAAGAAGGCACGCAAAATACCAATCCTTGTATGAGCAGCGGTTCCAGAGAAACAGTTCCGAGATTCAGAGAAGCTGGCTGCTTGCACCAGGAAGTGGCTGGCGCTACTGTCATGACACCATGTTCTGTGCCATGCAGCACTAATACAGACTGCCACGTGCCAATCCTGGCAGGGCACTGATTTCGGGAAGCTCGCGTAGTCCGGTACCGTGAACAGGCTAGCACTATTCACTTGCTGCAGAACATTAAATAATATATAGATGTATCTGAGTAATTTCTTCACCTGAAGAAAGGCCCCCCCAGTCCCTCAGCTCTCACTGTGCCCCCACAACCAGAAAATGAAGCCACGTAAAAACCTAGGTAAGGATGGGCGGTGTGGCAGAGAAGAGAGGTGGGCACATTTTATTTTTTCATTACATGGCAGGATTGAGATGTTGGCAAATATTCATGCCAGGGATGATTGCTGGGAGCGCATACCTCGCAGAGATGAGAGGTGGGCACCCATCCATGGCAACACAGAGAGGTGGGAACTCGTCACTGGCAGAGATGAGATGTAGGCACAACATCAACAACATGGTAGGACTGAGAGATGTACATAGACTTCTGGCAGAAGTGAGAGGTGGGCATAGAGTCCTACCTACATGTGGCTGGTTTAAAGGGTGGTCACACATCAATAGCATAGAAGAGAGTAGGGCCCTCCATTTCTCGATATTGCTGCAATGAGACAGAAGCACATATTCAAGTCCGGGCAAAGCGTCGTGGTGACCACTCAGTCGTTTAGATGGCAAGTCTGATAAATTTGCACACATTCCTGGCAGCTTAGGCTTACATTCCAAGGCGTGGCAGGTGTCACACGTGGGCACAAATTCCTACAAATATGGGGTCTGGTAGATGGACACCAGTCATTGGGGGAGCTGAGAGGTGGATACCAATTCCAGGAGGGTCTGATAGCTTGATAGTCGCTGGGCACACATTTCTACATCCTGCGGGGTGGTTGACCAGTGCGCCTCTTTTGTCAATAAAGAATGGCTAGAAACAAGGGACACCCCAACCTATATATCAGGAGAGTGGTGAGTGGAAGGAAGTAAACAATAACACCAGGCCTGGTCAACAGCTCTTCAGTTTTCAGCGAAGTAGGGTAAGTGAACCAGTCAAGTTATATCACCCCCTTCCCTCGGTTACAATGGGAGACGGGATGCAGCGGCTCTTGTGTTGACGTGTGCGCGCGCAACAATTACAGCAAGGGGGAGAGATCCGCTCCTTGTTACAATAACAGAGCCACTCCAAGATAACGCTTCCGGTTCCGGCGCATTAGAACTCAGTAAAACCACATGTGACTTGAAGCACAGCAGGAATTCACCTGTGGACAGCCAGTCATCACTCTCCCTTCACCCCGCCCCCTCACACAGCCCTTGAACGGCCCAGGCAGAGACTTACCTGGCTCTGGGCACTCAGGACAGGCCGGAAGTGCCTCCCATCATTGCTCCAGGCGTGGGCTGCGCTGGTGAAGCTGCTCCTCGTAAGGCGGCTGGGCTTCCTGCGCTGGCACTGTCTGCCTTCCCTTCCACCCTAGACCTTCTCCTGTGGTGTGGCCGTAGGGTGCCCATGAGCTGACAGAACTGAAAGGTGCAGATGGGGCGGTGCCATGGTCTCCACTCGCTCTCCAGCAGCAGCCTAGTTGTTGTGTCTGACCGGACAGTGGAGTTCCTTGGAAAGGGGGCACACCTCCCAGCTCACAGGTAGTCACCCACACTGACACCCGTCCTCTAACCTGCACAGTGCACTGCCTATCACACGCACACCTCTAGCCACAGGCTCATACCCCGTCTGTCACAGGCACACCACTGATCACACGCTGACAACGCGCCACAAACACCTAGCCTCTTGGCTGCGCACCGGCAAACATACACCTGCAACCAGCTCAACCAGGAAACACTCTAACACTCCACCTCCCCTGCACACTACGAACTACGCAGTAGTGGCCTGTCTTCCTGCACGCACCTAGCCTCTCACTAGTACGCTTCTTCACACCAACCCCTACAAGCTCTCACTTGCACAACAATTCGCCTACTAAGTTGCTGTCATTTCCCTCTTACCGCGTTGTACCTTCACACAGCCTCGTCAATGTCTGTTCCCATGTACACACTAAAACTTACACGCAAAATGCTACCATTACACAATGCCACACACTCTCACCTGCACATCACTTTCACAGCCTTACTCTCGCCTGTACACAAATCATTGTGTTTACACACTCTACCCCTGCACTGCCCAGACCCTTACACTCACCTGCACACAAGTCCTCCCATGTCCGCCCGGTGCCTCCTGCCAATCCCCTTCGGTACACACACTTAGCACGCTCACGGTGTTTTCTTACCTACAAAAGGGTCCACTCACAATGTTTATCTTAACCCTGCGCTACCTCTAGCATGTGCGCATGCACAACACGTGCACGCTCATACCAACTAGGACGGATCCTGCTTCCCACAAACACTCCCTTGCGCCCACGCTCTCTATTTACTTTGCACTCAAGCGATGCCAGAAACACCGAGTTTGCTTGAATCCGTGGAGTACACAATCGCAACGTGTATTGCACGCTCACTGCCTTACACCCAAACACGAACTTACCCACTCACTTTCTCCGCTCTGCTTCTCACACTGTGTTTTACAAACGAGTATGTCAAGCTCGGAACTGAACTATCACACGGTGGCTTGCACTTCCTTAGCCTCTCACGTTCGCCGCCGTGCATATTTATAATACAGTGCTTGTCCTAGTTAGTCAGACCTTGTGTACGCACACTCTGCTGTGCACAATCACACTTTGCTCAACGTACCCCTGTGCCTTGCAGAATCAAGCTCTGCCTTGCACACTCAGTGCTTTGCACGCCCACGCCCCCAGGTTGTTTCACGTGCGACGGTGTCTAGAAGAGGCCGCCAGCCCCTCTCTGCTTTGTCCCGTCCAAATTGTAGTTCCTCTCCCGGTTAAATTGTCCTTTTCATTTAAAATCCCAGTTACTCTTTTTTATCCAATTTCCCGGAACCACGGCTATATTTCACTCCTAGGAGGCAAAAATGTAGGGTTGGTCGAGCTGGCAGCTGGTTTTCCTTCAAGCCAGGTCTTGCAAAATCACCATTTTATCCAGAAAGGAGGCTCCGTGTTTGTACGCAGGGTGAAACCCAGAGCTCCCGCAGCGTCTTGTAGGGTGCAGGCTCCCTCTCACCGGGTGCAGAGACGTCTCCCTCGGTGGTCTGGTGCAAGCATGTCTCCCAGTGGATACATGTGTGTCTCCAAGAAGGCACTGGTCTCTGTAGGTACAGGCAGACTGTCCACACTTGCCTGCTGGGCTTCCAGTCGGCGGAGGGCTGGCGTCTCTCACAGGGCTGGGTGAATTGCTGCTCCCGGTGGACCCCGCACTGCCTCCCAACGGCTGCAGGCCTGTACCAGGGGCCGCGGGATCTCCTCCCAGTGGGTGCAGGTCTGTCACTCAATAGGTGCCGATCTGACCTGCGACACGGCTCCAGGGCTGTCTCAGTGGTTACAGGGCTGCCTCTCGCTGGATGAGGGTATTTCTTCCCCTGTCTGCAGGGCTGGATTCCCTCAGTGGGAGCCGCTCTGCCTCCAGCTGCCTGCAGGGCTTTCTCGGGGGTGCAGGACAGGATCCCCTTCGTGGCCGCAAGGGAGTCTACAGAGGGTGTAGGGCTGCGATCGAAGATCACCAGACTGGCGTCACGGGGTGTCTCTTTGGGCGCAGGGCCAGCTCAGCCAGTCTGAAGCCTCGCTCAGCACCGCAGGCCCACGGTGCTGCAGTCTAGCTCTTCCTCCCTGTCCCTTTCTCGCCTCCCCCTGCTCTGATTATACAGAGGGGGCGGCCCGTTCACCCTCTGCCTGGCGGAGGGAGCGGCGCCGTGTCACAATAAGAGCCCTGGCCCGACTGCTGCTGCTGGCGCTTCCTCTGCTCCCGGTCTCTGGCACCGGCTCCCTGGGAGCCGCGCGGGCGGGCGCTCCTGTCACGCGCACCTACTGAGATCGGCGTGCACTACTCCCCAGGCAGCCTGCCACGGGCACCTGGGTGCACACAACACACACGGAGACCCATGCACGCGAACTTAAGGACACAGGAGTGGGCACTCAGGGGCGCAGGTGTGCACATCGAGGGTCACAGGCACTGACTGCCCTTTGGGGCACCTACATGCACGTCTTTGGAGATAGCCCTGCACGGCAAGAGGCACGGGCGCCTAGAGTCTCACGGTTGGGCACTGGCATGCGCAGCAGGGGCAAAGCAGTGTATGTATCCTTGAGTAAGAGTGGTAAAGGCATGGGCATGTAGCGGAAAGGTCACAGCCGGGCAAAGGCAGGGGTGCTGAAGTTCAACTACAAACACGCCAGAGTTTTACACTTACAGTCTCAGCAAGCACATCCAGTGACGCGACAGACGGGCGTATAGCGACACGGCTGGACCAGGGCAGCGAGGCACGCACACCTGGGAGACCAGGAAGACTGAAGAAACATACACGTCTTAAACTATGGTCATGACAAGACCAGAAGCCTGGCAAGGATGCCATGTGCTCTGGTGCAAGCGTGGAGAATGAACCCGTCAGCTGATGTTGGGGTAGTAAAATATAGGGTTCAATGGGCCCCTCAGGTCTCTGGGCACTGGTGCCATTGCACCTATTGAACCATTGGTAGCCACGCCCCTGCACGACACAAGTGACAACTACTGCTAACCTATGGATATCACAGGAGAAGGGGCACAGGCATGCCCACCTTGAGACAGCAAAGAGCAGACATCCCTCAATAGAGCAGGGCAGGGTCACACGGGATGCTCTCCAGAGTTCTCCTGCCCATGGTTTGTATTGTTGCGTGCTCTGTAATTTCCTAACTTCCACTTCTACTCTTCTTCAGAATCTCCATTCCGCCTGCCTTGTCCCCACTGCTCGCTTTCGGGACCTATTTTGAATGTTGCAGATGAGGGAGACGGCGTAAGGACACCCCGTACCGTGGTAAAGCGCCTAGGAAGGAGTCTGGTGTACAGGTGGCTGAGATTCATCATCGCCAAGAAGGGGCATGAACGTTACAATGTTAAAAAAAACTGACCGCCTGTGGTGTGGTTGTAAACAGGATGGAAGTGTCACGTATGCTACATTCTTGAAATTCTCTGAGAGTGCAAAATGATAGTGCAAACCGAGTGTGAGCAGATTGCTCAGGAAAACATACAGCTCAAGGCCAGTGGGGGCTTGTCAGTTACTCCTCTTAGAAAGGTGTAGAAGTTGGAGAGGTTCTGTATTCAGTGACTTAGAAGGGATGCCATGGAACCTAGGGCGAACTAAGAAAATGTCTCTTACTGCTTGATAGGTAGTTAAATACAGGGGTATTCAGCAGGCCCGCTGTCACAGCACATTCTGCCCCCCCTGAAGACCACGCCCCTACCTGTAATACTAAATGGCCTAGGACCTACATTACTGATCTAGATTCTCTACTAGTCGTTCTGAATTCAACAGCCTGAAAAACATTATTTTGTACTTTTCAAAATTGACATAATTGGAAACCAGAGGAGAAGCCTCACAGCTAAATTTAGAATTAATTTCGGTTATGCAAGTAAACTCTCCATTCTTGGCATGACTTACAAACATATACTTGCAATAGAAAATTCCAGATCTTTTGTTTTTTTAACAAGAAAATATATATTGATTTTAGTGCAAGTAATTATATCAAGCTGGGGTGGCGGAGGAGGGAGTGAGAGAAATCGCCCCATTGAGTAACATAAGAAAAACTTACAGATCCCCTTGTTGTGCCAAATTTACATTTATAAACATTGCTGTGGTTAAACCTAATCCTCACGCCCCTACCTATAGGAACAGTCTATGGGGAGCCTTAGTGAACTGTGGCACAGTTAAGATGTGTGGTATGATTCAGGATTCGTTCTGTATTCTCGATTTCAGTGATCAGAGAATCTCTCTTTCACAAAGCATCTTATGTGGGGCTAATGTGTACCTCGCTTTAGGGGGGGCACAAATCAGAACAGGTTCAATGCTTTCATTAATTGAGGTAAAGTTCCATTTGGGATCCCATCCGAGAAATAAGTAAACAGTGGTCCCCAGCTGCCCTCACGGTCCTCAGTGTCCTCGGTGAGACCCTAGGATAATTTATCTACGGCCATGAGCGTCCAGAGTCATGCATGCCATTGGTTGATATTTGGAGATTGTTTCTTTTTGCCAGGCAGCTGCCCCCAGACATTTCTAAAGGATTATTTTGTCCCATTTGCTTTGGAATAGTAACACTTTTGTACACAACCCAAATAGGATATAGACGGATGTTCCTGGGATAGGATATCCCAGCATTTTCTGTAGGCCTGCCAGGACCTCTCCCCAAAAAGGTTGAATTTTGGTGCATACCCACCAGGACATGTATTACAGAAGTGCCCTGGATGTGCAATGGGTGTTCACGCCTGCTTTGTGCACCTCCGGAACACCTCGGAATTACAGGAGGGGCCACAGATGCTTGTGTGGGCCCTTATATAGTACAGATGGTGCTGGCGGACATGTAGCACCAATGCTATCCAGCGAGGGCATTCCCTCATTTGCATGGAAGCGTGGCCTAATGCAACTGAGGGAATCACTTTGCCTCTGCACCCGCGCCGTATTACTGACCTGGGTGCAGAGGCAAACGTGCCCTTAGGAGGCTCACAAAAAGTTCACCGCACCTCCTAAAGCCAGCCCTCTGGAGAGGCGAAAGGGGGGCCCCATGGACTGCATCTAGACATACCCTTGCAGACAGGTGCAGCCACTCACTGTACCCTCCTGCAAGGGGATCACTATTCCCTTTTGAAAGTGCAGGTGTGTGCCGCCTGCACTGAGAAACACTGACCAACTTTTAAACAGCTGCTCTGTATTTCAATGGAATATTCTGTCCGGGGGGCAGCACGACTTTGCTGCTGCCCATAGGGGAGTGCATTCTTCCTAGTAGGGTGCACTTTGCCTGTTTGCACCCAGTGCACCTGCTTTAAAGTGCACCATTTCGCTAGGATCAGATCCTTCATGAATGCCCGCTCCTGATTTATTGTAAGAATGCAGGTCAAGTGGGGTCCCACTTTATTACCATGTGCATAATGGACTTGTTTATGTTTCAATAAGGAGAGCTCTTCTTTATTTATGTCCAGAGTATGGATTTGCCTCCTCATAAAAGTAAGAAGTCTAAGGTTTTGAAGAAAAGCCTATATTTTTCATCTCACTCCATCCATTCTTGTTCTAACTGGTCTCTTTGTTGACGCCTCCTTTTCTTGAGCTGAGCCACCTTACTAATTCATACCCCTTGCAGGACAGCTTTAAATGAGTCACAGAGAGTTGAAGTCTATGTGTCTTGTCTGTCATTGTCTTGAAAATAATTTGTTATGTGCGAACCAGGTCATGCAGCAGGGAAGTGTGAAATGTCCATTTATTCCTCTGCCTACTCAGAGTGGGCCATTCTAATATCAAGGGGTTTGGTGTGTGGTCTTGGTCTAAGACCGCCTTTGCATGTATAGTGGAGTCGGAGATGAAGGGCAGGAATGAGGAGCTGGTGAAAAAGTAATCTATTCAGGACTATGTCCGATGAACATGTGACAGTGATCAGAAAATGTAGACTCTGTCCTGTTCATGGGAGTAGTTCCATGTATCACGTAGACCATAGCCCCCAAATTAGCTTTTAGCATTTTTGAGAAGTGGAGGAGGGGGAGCCTGTCCTATCTTTTTTAGGGTCCCAAACTGCATTAAAATCCCCCATAAGTACTGTCAACCTCTCTGCAAAGCTCACTAGTGTCCAATGTTTTTTGTGTAAAGTCGTGGTGGCGCGAGTTGGGGGTGTATAGTACAGTTAGAGTTAAAGGGCTCCCTTCCAGTGAGCCCTTGACTAAAAGTATTCTACCTTCTTCATCTCTCTCTCTCTCTCGGAACGTTGTATGTGGATTTCTTGAAAAACGATTATGTCATGGAGAGAGCTCTTCATGGAGTGCCATATCTTCACTTTTTTGTGTGGGATATAAAACCCCTTCATGTTCAGAGAGAGTATTTTAATCATGAGAATGTGGTGTTGTTACTTTAAGAGTGGATAACGGTCCTGAGTCTTGGTATGCAGCAGGGGAGAATATGCAAATGCTTTGTGGGTTTAAGCCTCTATATGCATCGGAAAGCTACTCACTTTTGTGTTCCCCTTGGACCTCATATCTGTCCCTCCCCCTTCACTCTTACCCTCCCCATTCAATGAACTAGATCTGTAAACAAACTGTATAAGTATCTCATGATCCATTGGATGCTCTTGCATAGTTGTCAGAGCCCTGTCCCCTTGCCTTGAGAAGAGAAGATGTACCTGCCTGTGGGGTCCTATGATGATGTGACTGTGATGATGGACCCTCCTTTCCGGACATGTCTCCAGGTTCTATAGCTGAACTCCAAGGTATTCCCCGCCTCACGGCATCCCAAAAGCTGGAAGAAAAAACCCACTAATGACGTGGAGGCTATGATGAGAGCTCTACCAGCATTAACGACTGTCTTCTATTTTCAGGGTAGAAGACACAGAAACACATCAGGAGAGGACAACCCGCATTCGGGGAATAAACAGGGAGGCTAGAAGAGAGGAGGGACTTCCGGGGCACAGGACAAAAGGCCAGAGAGGAGAGCGACTCAGGGAGAATCAGACAGAAGGAAATAGGAGGCCCAGGAGGGGAGGAGCCAAAGGTCTATCCTGATAATGTGACGGGGAGAGACGTGAAGGACAGCAACCGCCCCAAGACGTGGGCGACAGAGGAGAACAACCACATTGGGGCCAGAGACAAAAACCAGCTAGAAGAGGAAGAGATGTAGTCAGAGGACTGGTTGGTATTCCCTGGTGGAGTCTTCTCTGTTGCGCACTTCTGAGTTGATGAGTTTTCATAGGAACTCCCAGGGTTTGAGTTGCTGTGCTGAAGTCCGAGAATATTTTGTTATTCCTCTCAAAGGTGATTCCTAAAGAGAAGGGCTAGGAGTATCTATTTTTGTTCTGTCGCAGTTAGTCTGTTACTAGTCTTAGGTGCTGGCATTGTAGCAGGGTTGCTGGGGCTATGTCTTGGTAGAAGGATCAAGTCTGGCCCTCGTGTGTGATTTGGCCAGCTGCTCAGGCTGTACCCAGTACTTTCTCCATGCACTGGTAATTTTGGAACCTAGCCAGGGCATTGCAAGGTCTGTTCAGGCCTTCAGTATGGCACTGTCCTACCCTATGAACTGTGCCTAGTTTGATGTGGTCCACTAAGACTCCCACAATCTTGGAGACAAGGCCTCTAACAAAAGTTCCAAACCGTTCCTTCCGCTCCCTCGTGGAGGCTCCTGATGCGTAGGTTGTCTTTCCTCAAGCGGTTTTCTAGGTCTTTCACTTTACTTATTAAGGCATCATTTTGGGCATGGAGAGTAATACTATTATCTATAAGGGTGGGTGTTTTTACCTTTAGCATCTCTATTCTGCTTTCTGCCTCCAGCACATTGGTACCTGCCGAATCAACATCGGCTCTTAGTGGCACAATCTTTACTCCTAGGATGGATATTAGGGCAGAGGGCTTCTAGATATGTCCACCCTGATTTAATCTCGTAGCTTAGTTTTGAAAACATGTAAGCTATCCAGTAAATTGGCCTTCATTAGTACTATATCTTCCTGCTCGCTGGTTTACATGGTTAAGCCTAGGGTCTTCCCTCTGCCACACTTTTTTCAGCCCAAAGAATCTTGTGACTTTCTTCTGAGTCTGCTTTGTTGGTGGCATGGGCCGGCCTCGCAGTGTCTCCCTCAGTACCGCTAATATGTGGAAGCTGCTCCCCTACAGGATGTGAGAGAGTCAGACATGGAGGCATTTGTTGGTATGGTCATGTATAGTCCTCAGCTATGCGTGGTCCAAATGTTTGTAAAGTGTGGCAATGGCGTAACTACCCTTGATGCAGGCTCACTCCCTTCAGACCTCACTCGTGAATTTTGCATTTTCCCTGCTGCGCCAGGGTGCCATGGGCATCCGCAGGGGAGGTGTAAAAGGGGGGCGCTTCCCCCCCCGGATTTAGTTACAGCCTGGTGTGCAGGCTCACAGTGCAGCATAGCACTACAGCCACAGTAGTGTTACACTGCCAGCACTAGTACAGCTGCAGCCCTCGTGAAAAACAGTCCAGGACGCCCCCCCCTGAACAAATTTCTGCGAACGCCCATGCAGGGTGCTGGGAGAGAAGGAGGCCTCCTGTTCCATCCCGAGTCTGAGGGTTCCCACCACCATGACCATGCAATCTCCGAGTCTCTCCTAGTGCACAAGTACAACACCACTGGTGTGGGTGGGTTTCTCCTGCAAGTCCATGCATACCTGGGGCAAGCATCCATTTCTGGAGCACTCGTCTCCTCACCTTTCTCACCTGGTTATTCCTCCAGTGTGTTGTATCCTAAACATCTCAGGCTGACGTGCCATGCCCATGGGTATGCCACAAAGCCGTCATCCTGAGGGCAGGCGGAATGTACTAGGAGCCTCCCCACTATTTCCTGAGGTTGCAGCAAGGTGCTTGATACATAAACCTGAGCCACTGAGCACCATCATGAGCTGCCTATCAAATTTATAGCACGGAGGTTTTTGTTGCCTCCCAGTGGGTCCCAATCACAGAGTTCTGTTGTAGCACAGCCATCATGGTCTGTGCCATAGCTCCGCCTCCTCCAGAACTTTTTCTACAACAAAAACCTTACCATTTATATTGTTAAACATGTGGGGGTGATATGATAGCAACCCTTTCCTCCCAGAAATGTTTACTAAAGTGCAGTGAGATGTTTTGGGGTTTGCAAGAGGATTCCAGGTGGGATGCTCTGCAGTTTGGTATCTGAGATCTCAGTAGCCACTAATGGGGGTAGGGCAACCCACGTTACCTGAAGAAGTGCCCATCCGCCCAAGCGAGAAAAAAATTGTACTGTTCACAAAATCGCAATGCCCAGTCTTTGGATTAACAGGTGAATCTTTTGATTATTTGCTGACTTTTCTCAGGGTTCTTTTCATTGTTTTCTTATGCCAGATTTATTTTGTAGCATTGCATTAGTTATTGTTCCTGTTTTAAAAGTTTTTAAGGAGTTTTGGAGTAAAACACGAAATTTCGCAAAATAAAATATACATGTTCCTCTGTCTTTCTCGTCATTATACACAATCTGTTGTCATATGGAGCAAAACAAAATAATTAGTTGCTTGTTTTGTGCCTTCAGAGCAAGTGACAGGATCTGGGCAGCAGTCACAGTGCTGTTCTTCCTAGCCAATATATGTCTCTTTTGGTAGGTCCTGCCCAATTCTTTAGGTACGCCATCGATGTGGAGTGTGGGGGTGTCACCGGAGTGTGTTTGTGCACACCAGTGTGTAGTCTCTGTATGTGAGACCTAGACCATGACAGTTTGCAAGGCCTCTAAAACAATATACACAATGCCTATGCAGTTAATAAGTGTTACCCATACAAAGCTGGCTATGATAGAATGTATTTGTTTATTGAACTTACTTGAGTTCATGCAGAGAAAGACATAAGTGTTAAATTCTTAAGGGAAATTTGCTCAGGAAGACAGTCAGTTATTTTTTACAAATCGTTTATTTTTTAATCAAACAGATTTCGAATGTTTTTTAATAGAAGTCAAAAAATCATAACCCAAGTGACCCCAGAGCTAATAAAGTGTTAAGGGTTCTTCATACTCCTAGGAGAGTACCCTGTCAAATAAATATTCATGCATGCTGTAAAGAGTCTGAAAGGGTTTTTGGACAAATGAAAAGTTAATAGTTTGTGAATCACAGAATAATTCGGCCATAGGGGCACCCTAAAATGACTGTTGAAGGCTAGCTCGACAAGTACCATCAAGATCTCAAATCAGACTCTGAAATACACACATTTCTATGATTGATCACATGGTAAGATTTCACACAAAAAGTATAAGAAGGTGCCTAGCTGAGACCATGAAAATAGGAGAGTGACTTTCACTAGTAACACAAGCATTGGCAAAGCCTTTAGGTTGTGAACTTATAGCACAATTGCTAAGTTATTCACTTTGCCAATGCCTGTTCACAAAACAAAGTTTAAAAAGTTACGTTTAAAAACGCTTCAGAATACTGGAGGAAAAGCAAACACATACTTCTAAGTATGTTGAAACTGAAAACTGAATTCAATATTTTTAATCTTTTTAAATGGGACAGTTTCGTTTTTTCAAATTACATGCCAAAAACACTCCAGTCATTTGGAGCTCCACAGCAGCTCTGAGAGCAGATTTATGGGCCTCTGAGAAAAGAGAACTCTTTCTAGTCACTCTATGTATACCTTTGGCCTGAAAAGGTGGGTTGAGTGAATGCGGCAACCTGTCCCTTCACCGGTACCGTAAATGTGGCCCTTGTGTGTCAGGCCTAGGCTTTCATGCAACACTTGGAAGGTAGAAGACCAAGATGAAGTCTTCTTTTTATTCAAACTTAGCAACAATATACTTGTTGCTGTGCTTTTGAGGGTGAGCTGGGAGGGCTGGGGAGAAATGAAGGGGCGGGGATATCAGGAAGTAGTAGTTGGGAACAGAGTAAGAAAACACGTACACCCACATCGTGTGCTCTCAGAAAAATAAAAACGTAGTTCCTTGTTGTAAGTCACTAAAGAATGGTAGCAATTCAATCAAAAGGGTGGTAAAAAAAACTATGCCCCAGGAGAGGGACATACAAAAGAAGAGAACGGAATACCATAGAATAAGAAGCAAGCAAATGAGATTGGCCGGAAAGCCAACAAATGGTAAGCAATGAGTTGACCCAAAGACCACTCTAAGCGTTAGTATTGTACACAAAAGATCTTCGATAGCAGGTAGCTAAAAGGTGTCTGTAGCCAAAACTTAAAAATGTAAACAGTTTTCAGTTGAGCAAACTTTTCATCTATTTCATGACTCGAGAGCCAAAATGCAAGGCAGAGACAGGTATTACCTGTGAGAAATTTTAGGCCGAGCAAGAAAACATGGCTGAAACAGGTTATATTTCCGCTTATGCAGACAGTATGTGTTTACATTTTTACCACAATTCCTCCCTGTTGTGCTACTTGTCTATGCAATTCAAGACACTTTAGTGTGCATTGATACTTTGACTGCTCCCTATTAGTTTCCCAACACTCTAGAGTACCATAGTCAAACTTCCAGTCATCTTAGTCATTGTCATCATCCTGAATTGTCAAAGCGTAAGACTGGGAAGTATTCTTGCCTCTTGTCATTTCTGAGATTAGGGCAATGCGGACCCGGGCAAGTATGTAAATCAGTGGAAAAGCCATGAAAATGATCAAAATAACTTTGAATATTTTCATATCACAAGAGGAGGATTGCATTTTGATTTTGTCCTTGTAGTGCATTTGCATCAACCACTAGCCCGGGGTCCTTTGCTTACCTGTCTAACTTGCAGTGTGATGCAAGGGTACAGGCAGGCTGTCCTTGACCCTTGACAACTGACAGCGGTGTTGGTAAACAGGACTTGATACAGGCCTCACTACCTCAGCTGGAAATCTGACTTTTGCTTGTGGATTTTGACATGGGCTTAGTTACTGGGTTGTAGACTGTAGCAGGCTTCAGTTGGGTTGGTGGTCAGTAAAGCCTGGACCTGAGAACAGAAGCTGTTGTGATAGTGAATGCGTTCTTACAGTGTTTTTCAGTCACATCGTCAAAATAAATGCAAATCAAGTAAAGCTGGAAAAACAGGAGGTTTAGTAGGAAAGATCATGTGTCAGCCTGCTAAAAGTTTATAAGGACCCACTTTAGTCTTTTGGCTTCGAGTGGTTTGAATTGACAAGAGTGATAAGTGTAAGTCTCCTGGCTACCTGAGTCCAGTCTCCTTGTATATCTTGGACACTTTATTTTTCTTTTAAACCTCTTTTCTTTCTCAGAGGACTCTGGGTGATATGCATAAAGAAAATGTTGTTGGTTCCATGAAGCAGGACACAAAGTGAGTTCCTATGTCATTCCTGCTCATGATCGGGGTCCCAAAACTGAGTATTAAGTCATATACTTGGCTACAGTGTTAGCATCTACTGGGGTACAAGGGACCATCCAAAAAAACCGCTAGTACCAGTGCATAAACATAAGAAGAACACTGTGGCTTCTGGCTGAAATCGATCTGCATATGGATGTGTAGGAAATCCATCTTTTCTGCGTGGTCACTTGTGAAAGTTTAAACACTGCAATTCAACCTCTCAAAATTAATCTCTTTAATCAGTCAAAGCCTCCCTTCTTTATAATACTACATTGCCCCTGTGAGGGCATTGTGGCCCACAAGGCAGGGTGCATGGCATTTAAAAGTAGGACATGTAGATATTTAATGTTAACATAGCTTTACATTGACCAGCACCCAAAAGCTAATCTTCACTGTGTCAGGCCCGGCTGTTCTATATTGAAAACCAGAGTATAGATTAAAATCCTAATACTGTGTCTCAGTAATGAGACTAGGCGGGAAAATAATGAAACAACTATTTTGAGTTTTCCGATTTCCGATTCCCCTCTCTCTGGCAGTTTGTTGGAAGGATTGAATTTGTAATGTTAGTTTAGTGGGTTCTTTTTTACGTTCTTGAAACACTACATACAAATGAGAGGGAATTCTGGTTGCCAACAATGCATACTGTTTTGAATTGCTCTTGCACAGTAGGCAACAACCTTTGGACAAAATCAGCTCCTATGCCTCTTGAGACATCTCAGAAGCAAGTACAATAGCTGAAAACTGATTAAAAAACCTTTCAGGTGAGCAAGGAAATGAAAAAGAGCTTCCAGTTTGTTCTATTTGTGATTCTTAATCTTTTTCCAATGCGTTTTCACAGGGCACACTTCAATACAGCACTCTAGATGGCTTCCCTAGCAGTGATTTAGGCAACATCATTTGGAGGTGGTTGTTATGGCCAATTGGCCTTGATTGCCAGCTAGTCGTCTATCTCTTCTAGCATAATGACATGCAGCAATTGAACAACATCAACCACATTAGGATTATAATATTCAAAAACAGTCTCCAATACTTCTTTGAATTTCTGGGGATAATCTTGTGTCATGGAACACTTATAGCTAATGTTCAGGTCAGATGCAGTTCAAGGAGCATGAATAGTGATACACCCCTTGTTCGGGGCCTGTGCGTTCTCACAAGGCAGGAGGCATCAGGTTAGGCATGCAAAAAAAGTCACTGAAGTCTTCGCTGTCCTCATCACTGGGTGATAGGAACCAGGCTTTCAGCCTGGGACACAGGCTCATGGTCTCTAGCTCTGTCTCTCATAGTCTGTCTCAGATTGCCTCTGCTTCTTCCCTAGGCTATCTGTTCGTGCTGCACCACTTCGGGGTACAATTTGTGATGCACTCCTGTTTGAGCATCTAGTATTTCCTCCTACTTTTCTTCTATTATTCTAGGAATGCCAATAGTCCTTTCAACAAATAAATTAGGAGAAGGGGATGTTTTGTGGATACAGGCTCATACTCTTCCCCTCAAATGGCTAATTTGGTATTTGAGTTTCTCATGGGTGTCTTTAAGACCCTGAACCTAAGATTCCTGCTGGTGTTTCATGACCACATAATACTAATTTAAGAAAGCCAACCACTGTTTGGTTTATTTTTTGGTTTGTTCAATCTTTTCTTAAGATTGTTAAAGAACTCAGTATTAAAGGTGAATTCTGGAAAGGCTTTTTTACCATCATTATTAGTGTACCTTATCCTATTCTCTAAAAACCTACATGTGCTTTTACCATATTAGTGGTACGGAACATTGGTGAGAATTCCTTCAGGTGGAGCCTTATTCAGCTAAGATTCATTGGCCCCCATATTTCTTAATACATAATCATTCATAACAATTAAACACATTTATTATCTTGTGCTTCAGCCCATCTTTTCCTGGAGGAGATTGGAAACCAGGGTAAAAAGAGGAAGAAAGGACCTGGCAGCTCCTCCTGCATATTATTTACAGATGGACTGGGTCAGACACTTACTTCATTCACACTTGTCCACTTGCCACCTTGCAAGCAGAGCACCTTCAGTCACAGCCTGTTGAGGATCACAGAATAACACAGTATATCTAGGGTGGCTGAGCCAGTGAACCTCTTTCTACATATTTGTTAGAAATGGGGTCTCTAGTTGGCAATCAGTTTGCACCCTGTCCAAGTAGGGACCCTCACTCTAGTTAGGATAAGGAAGATACCCGCTCAGATAACCCCTGCTCACCCCCTTCGTAGCTTGGCACGAGCAGTCAGGCTTATCTCAGAAGCAATGTGTAAAGTATTTGCACATAACACACAGTATTAAGTGAAAACATGACAAAAGGTCACCACACCAGTTTTAGAAAAATAGCCAATATTTATCAATATAAAGCAAGACCAAATACGATAAAAATCCGACATACAGTAAGAAAAATATGAATCCTGCAAGATTTACTCAAAACTACAGTTCCTTGAAGTCAATAGCTCCACCTGGGGCTATAACGGCGTCGTGATCAACAAAACCAACAGTTCAGGCCGGCCACGGCGTTGCGGGCCAGCTACGCTGTCGGGAAGACCCGCAAACAGTACCTTGGATTTGCAGGGCGTTGTGATCCTCGCGGTGAGCTCCGGAAGCGGCATCACTGATGTCGCGGTGTCGGGTCCGGCGTCGGTGCAGGGGTCGTTGGGCCCTTGAGGTCACATGCGTTGCAGATCGAACTCCAGGCAGATGAAATCAGGTGCGCCAACGTGGATGGCGTCGGGCTGCGGTGCGAAGTGGGACGATGCGACGTGCAGAGCAGACAGAGGCTCTGTGACGCGCCCAGCGGCGTCGGTGAGACCAGGGCTGTGGTGTGAAGCGGGGCGGTGCGACATGCGGTGTCCACAGGTCACGTGCAGGCAGCGGCGGCGTCATTGCTGAAGTGCTGTTGTGGGTTGGCCCAAGCCAGCAGTGCAGGATGGGACGGTGCTTCGTGACCCTCACAAGCGGTGTCCACAGGCCACGGTGCAGGCAGGATGCCTGGTGACAACACAGGAGCCAATGGTGCTGGCGTCGGTGGACCGGGGCTGCAGGACGGTGCTTTGTGTACCTCACGAGCGGTGTCCACAGGCCATGGTGCAGGCAGCGGTGCCGGTGTCAGCAGGGGCGGTGTCGTTGGGATGCCCAGGCTGCAGTGTGAGCAGGCGATGCAGGTCGCGGTGCAAGCAGCGGCTCAGTGAAGTCGTCCGATGACGGCGTCGGGGAGACCAGGGTCACGGTGCGAAGCGGGGCAATGCGACTCCGTGTGGCATCGGAAGGTCACGGTGCAGGCCAGCGGCGTCGCAGTGGTTTCTCCTTTTGAGCAACACAAAACACACAGTTCCCAGTGCTGCAGGTCGAGGAAACTGAAATCTTTGGTGTCCCTGAGACTTCCAGCAGGAGGCAAGCTCTACTCCAAGCCCTTGGAGAATTTTCTCAAGCAGGACACACAGCAAAGTTCAACCTTTGCACTATTTTCAGGCAGAAGCAGCAACTGCAGGCCAGTCCAGCATAGCAACACAGCAAAGGGACAGTACTCCTCCTTCTATTGGTCACTCCACAGCATGTTCTACCACTGTGCTTGTACTGCTTAGCTCTTGGTGATGGTGGTAGCCTTCCATCACTATGAGAGTAGAGCTTTGGATGCCCCACCCCCCCCAACAAGACCGCAATCCATGTGACAGGCCTATGTCATGGTGCACACGCATGATCCATGATTACATATGGGCAAGTGAAGGAGTTCTCAGCTGACAGCAGCAGGTTCTGTGAAAGACATCTTGCACACTTCATGGCTGGGGCCACCATGGAATGCCTGTTGGGGACAAGCTTAACAAGTACAGGCAAGACTCTGATTAACATCCTACTACACATGGGTTTCTAGAGTTGATCACGTGGTAAGATTTCTCACAAAGAATACTAGCAGGATAATACATCTCACATCCTGAAAATGACTTTTACTAGTAACAAAAATGTAAACAGTTTTCAGCTGAGCAAGCTATTCAATTATTTCTTGCCTCGAGAGCCAAAACACAAGGTGCCTCAAGATCAGAGATAGGCACTTCCCATGGACAGTGTTTTGCTGAAGAAGGATACAGTTATGCTAATGCAGTTAGAATGTGTTATTGTTTTTTACATCTATTGGGGTTCAAGTAAAATATTGATTTCTAATAGTATCTTCTAACAATCAAGCTAATGTGACATTGGTATTTGTTTATTTTGTTAGTGTTAGAACCACCTACAGAAGGCCACAGAGTTCGCAGGTGCTACCAGGCCCAAACGTAGTGGTTAAGGCCTTTTATTCCTGATATGCAGGGGCCCGGCCTACTAGGAATCCCAGGCCATTGGTCCAAGTACTCCTTCTGCAATTGATTCCCAGTGGTAGCTGTGGATGAGCAAAGCCTCCCTTGGGTGGGGGAAGTGTAAATACAGGTAAGTGAACACGGCCCATGATTTAGAGGAAAAACAATATGAACAATAAACCAATGTCAAGTCCAATAGTTACTTTTATAAGAAAAATAAGTATTTTATTTCTAACTATACACATTCAAAGGAATAATGACATTCATGAGCAATAATACAATCCCCATGAGGTCTGGGCCGTAGTAGCTGTCAGGCAAATCTCTGTCCCACCCTCTTCCTTATAATGTGATTGGGGTTATTCCCATTCACTGGTGGCCGCATTCAAGGAATGCTTACTAATAGGCCATACTCAAGAGTTCACCATTGGCTCTTCAGGAATTATTCAAAAGTGTCTGTGGTGCTGCAGCATCATTAGCAGTGAGTCCCCCAGGGCCCCACAAGCCCAATTCTAGTCTTACGCGCTCCATAAGTATGGAAGCGTTCAGTGGTGCAGCAAGTGCCCTCTCCTTGGGCACTCAAAAGTCTGGATCCTGTTTGATGAAGTCAGGCTGCCTACAGTAAATGTGGAAGCACCTGGCGAGTGCAGTCTGTCTCCCTTGAGCTGCTTGTCCCATCGATCGGAGCTGCTCCCACTCCTCAAAGACGAGGTAGGTTACTCTTCCCCTCATGGGGGAGAGAGTTGGGAGTCAATCCTCCGGCTCATGACTGGAGCCCAGTGAGGGTGAGAAATCTCAGGCTATGTCATTCAGGGTCCTCAGTCAGGTGCAGGCCTTAGTGTTCTAATTTGACTTGTGGTCAGAGCCGCAATCTTCCGTCCGGGTAACTACTTGAAATTTTGGAAATTGAATACTGGCAGCCCCTTCTGACATACAGGGTTGCCACCATACACTCCACTGTGGCTCAGACTTCTCTGCTACACTTGCCTACACTACGGTGACCCCTCCTGGCATATGAGGTCGTCGAACAAGTCTTGATGCTCCTGAGAACAAATAGTGCAACTTTGGCCCCCTCTGGCATAGGGGGTCACCACAACGAGGTGGTGCAGCCCTGGCACTTCCCACATGGCATTTGCAACACAGCTCAGGTCACGGCGGACCCCTCCTGGCATACGAGGGTCACTAGGTCACTTCTACACACAAGCAATGACCCAATCAGTGCACAGCTGTTCCCTTATACTTCACTAGGAAGTCTTCTAAGCAGAGCTCCCCACTGGACCTCGCTCCCACCAGGCTCTCCTCTTCCTCAAAGGGAACACTAGTCATGACAAGCCAGCAGGCACTGGTGCTGCAATCTCCGCTGTAGATGACCTTGGTTTCCAAGGATGATGTCCCCTGACCCAGCAGGTAGACTAGGAAGCCTTTGCCACCTATCCTGATCACAGGCAGGTGTCTTGAAGAGCTTCCCCTTCTCACACAGCCCGATTGTCTGCTTGGCAGATGACAAATGTTGGAGTCTCAACATCCCTTTCTTATAGATGTTTTTTGAATGCCTATTGTGATTTAGAGTCTGAGTCTTTGCAGTTTATGTTGAGGTTCTGCTTTTTTTAAGTTTACATTTTTCCTTTTCTTCTTTCCTATTGAAACACTGCCTGTCACATCAAGTAAGATTCCAAAGCTGATTGTTCCAGAACACAGTTCACCTGAGTGACCAGACTTCACGCCTAGAGGTCAGCAACAGTGATATGTACCTCAAAAGGTTATGCCATGGCTCCCAGCCCTACTCTTTATGATTCCCTTATCAGCCTCATCTTTTTCCTCAGATGTGTCTTGGCCCCTTCCTATGGATCTATCACTGAATTAAGGAGCACTCTTTTGAAGTGTAAAGAAGGAACCTCTTTATCCCTTCCTCCAATGCATGTCTAACCCAGCTCATAGGAATGCAGCAATACACAAGTCTGCCTGGGTGAATTCCTATACTCCTCATATCAGTACCATGTAGGCCTTGGCTTCGCAAAATGGAATCCTGGGTCCTCCATGTAATGTAGCATTGCAGGCACACTTGCACTCAGTGTACTTTCAAGGCACACATACTCTCCATTACTGTTACATCCATGCATTGCATCACTACACATACACAAGCATTCAGAGCACGCATTCAATCTGTGTGCACTGTTCAGTACTGTAGCCTTTATGCATTGTACCTGTTTGTGCTATTTGTAAACATGCACACTGCCAGCACACACACAATCATAATGTGTGTGCTGCACACTCCTTCCCCCTTCATGTTTTGTACTTCCCGCAAGCACATATACACCCAGCATATGCTTCCATTGCACCTGGACTGCACAACACTACATCTCTCATGGACTGCCTGCAGGCATACATACACTCAGTACATGCTCTAACCACACATATACTACACTGTACTGCTCTATCCCTGTAGTGTACACTTCCCAGGCACACATCACTATAGTGTACGCTTCCCAGGCACACATACATCCAGTGCAGTCACACTACTCCTGCTTTGTGCAGCACTCCACATCCACAAGGGTGAACTGAGCACACAACAGCAGAACTTTTCAAAAGGTGAGTGAGCCTGTAGGCCTCACTCCAGAGGCACTGGGTAAAAAGGACCTGTTCACTTCTATTGGTCACTCCACAGCATGTTCTACCACTGTGCTTGTACTGCTTAGCTCTTGGTGATGGTGGTAGCCTTCCATCACTATGAGAGTAGAGCTTTGGGTGCCCCACCCCCCCAACAAGACCGCAATCCGTGTGACAGGCCTATGTCATGGTGCACACGCATGATCCATGATTACCTATGACACAAAAAATCAGCACTAGGAATCCAAACAGCAGTACAGTTGGGCACTTAGGACAGGGGTACATGTCTCCTACTGTACAGAGGGCTTTGCAGTCTCAACAGTCAAAAAAACGTTAGAGCCCTTTTCGTGGTGTCCATGCCAATCTAACTGTGTGGTGGCAATCTTGTGAATAATCATAATAAATGTAAAAATTAGCAACATGTGAAATTTGTTTGGAACATGATCATTTTTTCCAAAGTTCACAGAGTGCCGAATCTTTTTTTTTTTTTTTTACCAAACAAGGAATAGGAAATTTGACCAGTTTTGTAGCACACAATAAAAATAATGTATAAGTCTGCAGGGAGGGTCAGCTTACAATGTTATATCGTGTTTATCATTAGCTTAATGAAGAATTTATATATTATATTTGATGCCATTCACAGACTGATAAAAAGATTGAGTTAGCTTTCGGATTCGATTAGCATTTTCTGGGTCAAAATAGCATAAGGACAAATGGCGAGATGCAGTCTGTGCTGGTGGAGATGAGAAGTATGATGTATGCGGGGTAGAGTCTATGCTGACTGGAAGCAACAGATATCCATGGTTTCCTATGGAACTGAAGGGATGCCAAGTATTGCAACTGCCCTTCTACTGCACAAAAAAGTGGCAGGGTGGAAAATATGCTCTGGATTGCAGTCGGCAAACAACAAAATTCCTCAATAAGGAGTGGAGATTTGCTGAGAGGAGAGGTGGCAAAGGTTCTAACACGAGAAGCTTTTAGCCCTACCCCTAAACAGGTCCTTCCTGAATATCAATAAGCAATTCAGAATTCTATGGGCCATATTAGAGGGCTGGGCTATTGTAGGAGGCTGTACTGGCTTGTAGAGAGTACCAAGGGGTACTTACACCTTGCACTAGGCCCAGGTATCCCTTATTAGTGTATAGGGTGTCTAGCAGCTTAGGCTGATAGATAATGGTAGCTTAGCAGAGCAGCTTAGGCTGAACTAGGAGACGAGTGAAGCTCCTACAGTACCACTAGTGTCATATGCACAATATCATAAGAAAACACAATACACAGATATACTAAAATAAAGGTACTTTATTTTTATGACAATATGCCAAAAGTATCTCAGTGAGTACCCTCAGTATGAGGATAGCAAATATACACAAGATATATGTACACAATACCAAAAATATGCAGTATAGTATTAGAAAACAGTGCAAACAATGTATAGTTACAATGGGATGCAATGGGGACACATAGGGATAGGGGCAACACAAACCATATACTCCAAAAGTGGAATGCGAACCACGAATGGACCCCAAACCTATGTGACCTTGTAGAGGGTCGCTGGGACTGTAAGAAAACAGTGAGGGTTAGAAAAGTAGCCCACCCCAAGACCCTGAAAAGTGAGTGCAAAGTGTACTAAAGTTCCCTAAAGAGCACAGAAGTCATGATAGGGGAATTCTGCAGGAAAGACCAAAACCAGCAATGCAACAACGATGGATTTCCAGACGAGGGTACCTGTGGAACAAGGGGACCAAGTCCAAAAGTCACGACCAAGTCGAGAGTGGGCAGATGCCCAGGAAATGCCAGCTGTGGGTGCAAAGAAGCTGCTACTAGGAAGTAGAAGCTGAGGATTCTGCAGGAACAACAAGGGCTAGAAACTTCCCCTTTGGAGGATGGATGTCCCACGCCGTGGAGAGTCGTGCAGAAGTGTTTTCCTGAAGAAAGACCGCAAACAAGCCTTGCTAGCTGCAAGTCGTGCGGTTAGGGTTTTTGGATGCTGCTGTGGCCCAGGAGGGACCAGGATGTCGCCAATTGCGTCAGGGGACAGAGGGGGCGCCCAGCAAGACAAGGAGCCCTCTCAGAAGCAGGCAGCACCCGCAGAAGTGCCGGAACAGGCACTACAAAGAGGAGTGAAACTGTGCTCACCCGAAGTTGCACAAAGGAGTCCCACGCCGCCGGAGGACAACTCAGGAGGTCGTGCAATGCAGGTTAGAGTGCCGTGGACCCAGTCTTGGCTGTGCACAAAGGATTTTTGCCGGAAGTGCACAGAGGCCGGAGTAGCTGCAAAAGTCGCGGTTCCCAGCAATGCAGTCTGGCGTGGGGAGGCAAAGACTTACCTCCACCAAACTTGGACTGAAGAGTCACTGGACTGTGGGAGTCACTTGGACAGAGTTGCTGGATTCAAGGGACCTCGCTCGTCGTGCTGAGAGGAGACCCAGGGGACCGGTGATGCAGTTCTTTGGTGCCTGCGGTAGCAGGGGGAAGATTCAGTCGACCCACGGGAGATTTCTTCGGAGCTTCTAGTGCAGAGAGGAGGCAGACTACCCCCACAGCATGCACCACCAGGAAAGCAGTCGAGAAGGCAGCAGGATCAGCGTTACAGAGTTGCAGTAGTCGTCTTCGCTACTTTGTTGCAGTTTTGCAGGCTTCCAGCGCGGTCAGCAGTCGATTCCTTGGCAGAGGGTGAAGAGAGAGATGCAGAGGAACTCTGATGAGCTCTTGCATTCGTTATCTAAAGAAATCCCCAAAGCAGAGACCCTAAATAGCCAGAAAAGAGGGTTTGGCTACTTAGGCGAGAAGATAGGCTACTAACACCTGAAGGAGCCTATCAGAAGGAGTCTCTGACGTCACCTGCTGGCCCTGGCCACTCAGAGCAGTCCAGTGTGCCAGCAGCACCTCTGTTTCCAAGATGGCAGAGGTCTGGAGCACACTGGAGGAGCTCTGGGCACCTCCCAGGGGAGGTGCAGGTCAGGGGAGTGGTCACTCCCCTTTCCTTTGTCCAGTTTCGTGCCAGAGCAGGTCTGAGGGGTCCCTGAACCGGTGTAGACTGGCTTATGCAGAAATGGGCACCATGTGTGCCCATGAAAGCATTTCCAGAGGCTGGGGGAGGCTACTCCTCCCCTGCCTTAACACCATTTTCCAAAGGGAGAGGGCGTAACACCCTCTCTCTGAGGAAGTCCTTTGTTCTGCCTTCCTGGGCCAAGCCTGGCTGGACCCCAGGAGGGCAGAAACCTGTCTGAGGGGTTGGCAGCAGCAGCAGCTGCAGTGAAACCCCTGAAAATGCAGTTTGGCAGTACCCGGGTCTGTGCTAGAGACCCGTGGGATCATGGGATTGTGCCAACAATGCCAGGATGGCATAGAGGGGGCAATTCCATAATCTTAGACATGTTCCATGGCCATATTCGGAGTTACCATTGTGAAGCTACACATAGTTAGTGACCTATATGTAGTGCACGCGTGTAATGGTGTCCCCGCACTCACAAAGTCCGGGGAATTGGCCCTGAACAATGTGGGGGCACCTTGGCTAGTGCCAGGGTGCCCACACACTAAGTAACTTAGCACCCAACCTTTACCAGGTAAAGGTTAGACATATAGGTGACTTATAAGTTACTTAAGTGCAGTGTAAAATGGCTGTGAAATAACGTGGACGTTATTTCACTCAGGCTGCAATGGCAGGCCTGTGTAAGAATTGTCAGAGCTCCCTATGGGTGGCAAAAGACATGCTGCAGCCCATAGGGATCTCCTGGAACCCCAATACCCTGGGTACCTCAGTACCATATACTAGGGAATTATAAGGGTGTTCCAGTATGCCAATGTAAATTAGTGAAATTGGTCACTAGCCTGTTAGTGACAATTTGTAAAGAGAGAGCATAACCACTGAGGTTCTGGTTAGCAAAGCCTCAGTGAGACAGTTAGGCATCACACAGGGAACACATACGTATAGGTCACAAACTTATGAGCACTGGGGTCCTGACTAGCAGGGTCCCAGTGACACATAACAAACATACTGAAAACATAGGGGGGGTCATTCTGAGTCTGGTGGGCGGCGGAGGCCGCCCGCCAGACTTCCCCCCTCCAAAATACCGCTCCGCGGTCGAAAGACCGCTGAGGGTATTTTGGCTTTTGCACTGGGCTGGCGGGCGACCGCCAAAAGGCCGCCCGCCATTTCCCACGAGGACGCTGGCTCAGAATTGAGCCGGCGGAGTGGGAAGGTGCGACGGGTGCAGTTGCACCCGTCGCGAATTTCAGTGTCTGCAAAGCAGACACTGAAATTCTTTTTGGGGCCCTCTTACGGGGGCCCCTGCAGTGCCCATGCCATTGGCATGGGCACTGCAGGGGCCCCCAGGGGCCCCACGACACCCCAAACCGCCATCCTGTTCCTGGCGGGAGAACCGCCAGGAACAGGATGGCGGTATGGGGTGTCAGAATCCCCATGGCGGCGCAGCAAGCTGCGCCGCCATGGAGGATTCAATAGGGCAGCGGAAAACCGGCGAGAGACCGCCAGTTTTCCCTTTCTGACCGCGGACAAACCGCCGCGGTCAGAATGCCCTGCGGGGCACCGCCAGCCTGTTGGCGGTGCTCCCGCCGACCCTGGGGTCAGAATCACCCCCAGGGTTTTCACTATGAGCACTGGGCCCTGGCTAGCAGGATCCCAGTGAGACAGTGAAAACACCCTGACATACACTCACAAACAGGCCAAAAGTGGGGGTAACAAGGCTAGACAGAAAAGTATTTAATATCAGTTTTAGTAGCCCTTACAATCATTGCACAATATTTGAAGTCTATTTTAGACCACCCGATTACAAAGCATGGATAGAGAAAATGACTGCCATCAGAAAATTCAAATACCTCTACGCTATGAGGAATGGATCACTGCAATGTTCGAAACACATGGCACAGTGTTGATGGAACAGATAAATTATGTTGGATCTGCACCTGGATTTCAACCTTCCAACAAAGAAGTAAACAGCAAATTGATTTCAAACTTATGTGTATAGTTCTTTATTTTTTCACTTTCTCCTTTTTGAATTTCTTATGTATAAGATACAATGAATTCTGAATCCCGAATTTTAAGAAACATTCATAATTCTCTATCAGTGTCCCGGTTCGAACGAATTCAAGTACAGCTGCTCAAATGATAGGTAACAGATTTGTGAAAGGACAATACATCTTAAATTACAGTGTGAGTTTGTAATAGCCGTGAGTAGCTGAAACTACCTTCTAGGCTCGTTACTCAGTACAAGAGCATGTCAGAAATTATTATTGATAGTCACTATGAGCAGATCCAACTGAAGAATATTGATGTTCCATTGGTTAGTGCTACTTTACGGGAACGCTGGCTTATGCCACATGAAGTGCGAGAAGCACTCTGAAGGGGATACTTCATTGATCTGTGCTTTACGAACCAACGTTTAGTTCCAGTGTGTCTTTGGTGCCCTCAGAACAACCCCAGATGACTCTGTGCACTTTCAGAAAACCCTAAGCCCCACTGTGCCTTGAGCATCACTACGTCCACGCTTCAGGAGAGTTCAGATTCCAGGCTTCTCACACCAATTACCATTTTACAAACCAAGCTCCCAGATCACTGTTGGACCTCGTGTTCATCCTCAAGGCACTCACTCGGAATTCGTGGGACCCGGAATACAGTGTTGAGGTGCTGTCCTGAGCATTTTTTAAAGAGAGACCTGAGACAAAGTTTCCATCCCTGTGACTATGTGAGCATGGGGTCTCAACACTGAGACTCACTGAGGCAGACATGATAATCCTGAGGCTTCCAGTGGCAGAGGTCACAGCTCTGAGATTGCCTGACTCAGCAGCCACATCCCTGAAGTTGAGGCAGAGGCCACATCTCGGATACTCACTTCAGGGGTCATACCCTTGAGACTCACTCAGGCAGACTTCATATCCCTGAGACTTGTTTAGACAGTGGTTCAATTTTGAGACTTCCCGAGGTTGACCACACAAATTTTAGGCTTCAAGGGACAGAGGTCATATCCCTGAGATCCAGCTTCGGCAGGGGACAAGCCACTAGGGGCCTGATTTAGATATTGGTGGACGGGTTATTCCATCACAACAGTGACGGATATCCCATCCACTGAAATATAAATCTTGCTGGATATAATGGAATTTAGATTTCAGTGGACGGGATATCCATCACTGTTGTGAGTAACCCATCTACCAATATCTATATCAGGCGCTAAGACTCTCTGAGACAGATGCCTCACCCTGAGACTCACTGGGGCAAAGGTCATATCCCTGGTACTCAACGAGGAATCCCTGAAATTTAGACAGCAGTCTCGAATGTGCCTCCCCTGGTCACATGTATCTTTTCCTGGTCAACCTGTGCACCTCCTGCTCACATCAGGTCTATCTCTAGTCAAAATAATACTGTCTTTATTCTTTACCAATAGAGTGACAAAAAATAAAACACCTGTAGACACACATTTGTATCCATGTCACAAAAAGAAATGTGCGAATTCTTCAATTAATAAAAAATAGATTTCAAACTCTGCTTAGATTATTAAAATAAAAGGTATAGAACAGAAAAATGGCTCCTTGACAAATTCCACCTAGAATTGTGTCATTGCAGAGTTAGTGAATTCAGTCAGCGTTAAAGAGATCTGGGTGCGAGATGGCGGATGTAGCCAGAGCTGGTATGAGAGTACAAGAAGCGAAAGCCCTGTCCCACCATAGAGCTCAATACTTTGGTAGAGGAAGTGCTTGAGCATCCGCACCATCCAAACTCTCTGGGATCTCCCCAGCGCACAGGCCCACTGGAGGAAAGGCAGCATGGAGTTCATCCAGTCCAACCTAACCAGTGCAGAAATGGAAGCACCTTAACTCAGCTTTCAGAACTGGATAACCAGAGTGAGTCCGACTGAAAACTTTACTAACCCTGAACAATATGTGTATGAAGAGAGCGCCAGAGGACCTGCTCCTCCTATGCCAGGAACAAGGACAATTCTTACAGAGGCCGTGTCAGTGGAGATGCTCCTCTCACACAGACAGACAGATGGCAACGCTCCGCACTAAAAGTGCGTGAGAGGAGACTGCTGTGATACTGGGAAAGTGCAAAACACAAACGCATCTCTTACATAGAAAGAACGCCGGAGGACATTTCTTTGCTAACGTGGAGGGTGCGATAGGACAATGCTCCTCAGACTCTAGGATGGAGTCACAGGGCAGTGCTGCTCACACAGTGACCCAGCCACAGGTCAGTGCCCGTCCTTGTCTAGAACCCGTCATGCAAAGAGATGGTGCCAGAGGACACTGCCCCTTGAACAGTGATGGAGGGCAGGGCACCTCTCATAGCGATTGTTGAAAATTGGAAGAATAACTTTTGTCCTGCAGGACAACGGTCGCCTTGAGCAAGGAAAGAGCCTGGGACGCTACTACCGCTGTTCATAATTAGTGTTGTAAAGCAACATCCTTCTCCACTATAAGCACTGTGCAGGGAGGGTGTCTTCCTTCAAAAGGGAGCCACATGAGCAGGGCAGAAGCAAGGAACGGAACCTGGGCCAAAGTACCCTATGCACCAGTGGCGTAGAGGTCCCTGCAAAGTACATGGAGGGCTCCCCCTCCGAACTCTTGAAGAGCTCTCAGGCCTGAGACTGTGCTGAGGGGGGGCCCTGGAGCTCGCCCAGTGCTATGCACTCCTAACGAGGCCCAGGTAGAGGAAGATGACAACACCGCTGCACAGGTCAGGCCTGCAAGAGGGGTGGACCGCTGGTTATCCTGCCCGCATGCTTTTTCTCGCAGTCCTTTCTTCCAGGCCCTTATTCTTCTGGTTCAGTCTCTTCCCCTTTAGCCTGGTTCACTATATATATATATATATATATATATATATATATATATATATATATATATATATATATATATATATATATGACACACACACACAGATATAGATATATAGTTGTCTCGTCTTTGTTGCTGGAAACTGAGAGTCAACATGGTCCAGTTTAGAGCAGAAGGGTGGTGATGGAAGCACACAGCCTTACATCAGAGCACAGTTCGCCCCTACATTGTGGTAAATGCAGTATAAAGTTTGTTCTTACTTGAATATTAGCTTTGGTTTCCACCAGAGCTGATGCAGATAGTACTGCACATCTCTAGACACACGTGTTTCGGGATTTTATCCTCCATCAGTAAAGATCAAAAAATGAATTTCAACAGAGGTTGCTGAGAATGCAGCCCAGTCCTCTCAGGTACAGTTTAGGTGCTTGTGACTATGCGCCACCCTCTTCCTCGCTGATTTCAGAAGACCATGTGATCCCCAGGATTTTATATTTGATTTGTTTTGGCTGCTTCTTGATGGCTGATTTCTTGTCCATTTCTTGCTCACACCAGGGCTTCTCCTGGACATAGTGTAACTAAAGGTCAGACCAGTGCGTCACTAGTCACAAGGGTTCATTCCCTGATATGAGAAATGCAAGTCCTAATCACAGTGAAGCAATTCCTGGGATCAGAGGTCCAACCCCTAGTCATACTGTTCTCACAGGAACATCCCGTGGTGACACCCATGCCAAGAGAATAGCCTGGAACTGCCACAGCAAAGGGATGCACTGGTTCTGTTTGAAATAAAGCCTGGGCCTTCAGAGCACAAGTACTAGCCTGAAGCTGCGAGGCAATGTTACCCTTGTGTGCCAGGTAGAGTTGTTGAGACAGGCTCGAATGGTAATACACAGCAGCGAGGAACACGCCCTGGGGGCTTCTCAGAGAGGTGACTCACTCTGGAGAGAAGCATCTCAACTTTCCCACAGACACACAATGCCAGCTCTTGAGAAACTGAGTGAGTGTGCACGTGTGTTGTCTGTATACGCCCACATGCTTGGGCTTTGGCACAAGGATATTTAGATAGGGCAAGAAATGTTTCACAAACAATTTGTGTGTCTTAAAGAAAATCAGCAAGTTAACCTGGTTCTACGGATGGGCCTCTTTATTCTTCTCAGACTGGAGGATTTCTTACACAATCACTATGGCACCTCTTGGGCTAAGCCGTGATTGGACCAATACCATATGCCCTTATTCTATGGATTGCTGCCATTTTCAAACAAGATACTGCGACTCTGTTGGACTATGCTTGTCCAACTTCCTGTCTGCCATTTGCCCTATTACTGTCCCACTCTCCCTCTCACTGTGATGGCCATCTTTTTAGGTCAAAGCCTACCAGACAGCGCAGCTGTCTAGTTTGCTAATAACATTTTGGGGACATTCAGAAAGCTTCCCTGTGAATGCATTCCGCCCTCTGTTTTGCATTGGCTCTGTGGTTTGTAACTCACACTTGCTTGCTTTCTATGTGCTGGCTCTATTTGTTTTAGGATATCCAGCTCAAGTTCGTCTTTTACCTTAGCCAAATCCTATTTACTGTATCCGTCCACTAGTGCATGGTTTCTGTAAACAGGCCTTTAAATCTTGTTCTTATCTTGCCACATTAGCTGTACATTCAAAGACGGAGGTCAAATGTCAGGCTCTCTCTTTCCTGGAGGTTGATGTTTACTTTTCTTTCTCTGACTTCAAAGTGAGAGGACTTATGTAGCAACCATGCTGGCTCCGGCAACACACAACAAAATTTAAATATCAGTAAATGATCTGTGCAGGTATTTCAGTTTTAGAAAAGCCCGAATGAAGCATTTTTTGAGAAATTCTGAAGTGTGATGGAAACAAATATTTTAAAATGATCAAAACAAATCAATACACTACGTGATTACATTTCCAACAATTTTCGTTTGTGCGCTGTATACATTTATTAGTGAAACTTTTTGTCTGTGCAAATGTAATGGTGATTTCAATTGAAGATGTGTTGTCTGTAATGGAAGTGTGCTAGCACATAATGCATATTCCACTAGATGCTACTGCACTCTACTCTGCACCACTCCACACCACTGAAATCTACTCTGAGCCATTCCACTTTACATCACACCACTGCACTCTGCACCACTGCACTCTACTCCACTCTGCAGTACTCCATTCTATGCCACCGCACTCTATGCCATTTCACTCTATGCCTCTCTACTCTGCACTAGTCTTCTCTATGCCACTGGACTCTACGTCACTCTGCTCTGCATCACTGCACTCTACACCACTCCACTCTACTCTGCAAAAGTAAACTCTACAACACTCCACTCTGCAACACTTAATTCTACGCCACTGCACTCTATGCCAAGACACTCTACTCTGTGCCACTCCGCTCTATGCCTCTGCACTATATGGCAATCCACTGTACGCCACTCTAATCTACTCTGCACAACTGAACTCTATAGCACTGCACTCTACACCACTTTACACCATGACTCTGCACCACTCTGCTCTATGCCACTGCACTCTTCCTTGCTCCACTCTATGCCACCTCACTATACCCTGCACCAGTCTGCTCTATGCCACTTCTTTCTACTCTTAAACAATCTACTGTATGCCACTGCACTCTATGCCACTGCAGTATACCCTGCACCCCTGCAGCCTATGCCACTGCTCTCTGCGCCACTGCAAACTACGCCACTCTACACCACTGCACTCTATGATGCTCTACTCTGCAACACTGCACTTTAAGCCATTTCACTGTGCAGCAGTCCACTCTATGCCATTATAGTCTAATTTACATCACTCTATGCCACTACACTCTACGCCTCTTTACTCTGCACCACTCCACTCTGCATCACTGCACTTTACTATGCACCACTCTAATCTATACCACTGCATTCTACGATGCTGATTTGTATGCCGCTAAATTTTATGCTGCTGTACTCTATGCCACTATGCTCTGCATACTCTACTCCAATGCACTCTACATCAGATCACTCTACTCTATAACACCCCACTCCAATGTAACCCACTCCATGCCACTGAACTCTACTCTGCACCACTCTTCTCCGTCCCACTCTACTGTAGGCCACTGTGCTATAGGCTAGTTCACTCTACCCCAATGAACTCTATGCTACTCTACACCACTGCACTTTACGGCATGGGTGGCTCCTCCATGAGGGCGGAGAAGCGTCGCCCCCCCTGCCAGCAGTGGCAGCTGCAAAAACCTTTGCAAGGAAAAGATAATAAACAGTGTTTATTATCTTTTCCTTGGTAAGGGGCGGGACCATGGGGGTGACTAGTAGGGAGGGGGAGTGCTCAGCACTCCCCCTCAAAGCACATGTTTTTTGGCTGGCCAAACACACATGCGCACAGGGCTCTCTCCAGTCCAGCCCAGTCACACGGTTTCTGGGCTGGAGAGAGCAGGCATAGCCTCCCAGTTTGCTGGGAGCGCCCTTGCTGGGCGCTCCCAGCCAATCCCGACACTGCTCTGTGCCTTCCTGCAGCCAGTAGAGGAGTGGGGTGCAGCGCGACGCAGTGTCAGGTAAGTTTATTTTTATTTAATTTTAATTTTTATTAATATTTTCTCCCCCGCCACACCACTTTGCTCCCCCACTCCCCTACGTGCGCCGTCCTACCTCGCCCCCTTTAACACCGCGAGCCGCGACTGCTCTATGGTACTCTTCTCTGCAACACTGCACTCTTACTTTGCACTACTTCATTCTATGCCAATACAGACTATGCCACTCTACTCTGCATCACTCCACTCTATGCCATTTTACTTTGCAGCACTTCAGAGTTTCTTCAAAACATTTTAAATGGCCTCTGTGTTAGGCAAACTTGACTGATCACACTTTCCATCTAAAGTACTGATGTCCCTACCGCTTTTATTGGGTCCTCCTTTGCACTAGCACTTTGATTTTTTATACTAAAGTGATATGACATCAGAACTATCGTCTTAGCTCACTGTACTGTTTTAATCTGTGTGTTCTTCTCTTATGCCTATCTTATTTTGTATACTTCATTCTATTCTTGTGAAAAATTGTAATGGTTTTAATTAACTACATACAATAAATATTATTATTACACTCTATGCCATTTTACTTTGTAGCACTGCAGTCAATGCCACTGCAGTGTATGCTACTGCACTCTACTGCACTACACTGTACTCTGCACTCCTCTATGTCACTGCGCTCTATTCCACTCTACTCTGCACCACTGCACTTTATGCCACTGGTCTCTACGCCAGTCTACTTTACTCTGCACCCCTGCACTCTACACAACTGCACTATACTAGGCAACACTTTATCGATACCACTGCATTCTGCAATGCTGCACTGTACACAGCTGAATTTTATGCTGCTGCTGTCAGGTGTTAGCCACGGCGCCTACATTGCCGATCGGGATAACATAGTCCTTTTGGACTACATATCCCATGACGCCTAGAGGGGAAGAGGTCGCTTAAAAAGCAAGCACATACAGGAAGTAATGTGCGTTATTCGTTTCCTAGAAACCAGTCGGATGGACAACGAGGGCTCTTGCTGACGGCGTTTCCGAGGTTGAGTTGTTTGCTTAGGAGGTTTAATTCCTCCTTCGGTTTTCCGTGGAGCCTGGGACCTTCCCAATATCAGGGGGAGTGTCGAGTTTATTTTCCCTGAGGAACCTGCCACGAAGGAGAGGTGGTAGCGGTGAGACGATTTGGTGCCGGAATCCCTCGCCTTTCTTTTTCAGTTCGACAAGGACACTGGTAACTTCTGAAGCACGGCGGTCTTTTGTTTGAGTTACCAATAAAGCACGATTATCCTTGGGGCCAGAGAACATTATATGTTTGGCTACGACAAGGGGTTAATGTTTATTTTTGCGGGAATTGAACTGCCGGGACGATTTTTCTTTTCAATACGTAATGAAATAACACCGGGTTATTCCTACAAATTGCGTGACTATGACCTGGGGCTTAGTGGATTAACTGAGTCATAGAAAGGACTACGAGATATGTTCTTATCATCGTTAATTTTATTCCCTTTCTCTTTGTTTCTGTCTCCTCATTATTTCGTGACTATCTTGTATAAATGTGGGTGTTGAGCAACCCATTAGAGATCATCGGTATTAATTGTTGGCTTGGGGCGTCCATCTATGATTCAGATGGAGCACAGATAGGTGTTGGATTAGTTCTGCCCTCATGAGTTATGGGCAGGTACGGTCGTTGGTACTTTAGCGAGACATTGCGAGAGTAGACAGGCAATGTGATATTAACACTGTGTATTCCTCTCTTTACAGATATCCCGTCCCTGCTGTTCCTTCCCCTTCCTTCCCTCACCCGATTACTCCAATGCACCGTGGTTTATATAGGTGACTTGGTGGAGTCAGGAGGTGGACCCTTATTTGCATCGCGCCGAGTCTGAGGAGCATCTACAACGTGACAGCTGCACTGTACGCCACTTTACTCTGCAACGCTCTATGCCAATGCACTCTACACCAGTCCACTCTACTCCAAGCCACTCCACTGTACATCACGCTATGCAACTCCACTCTATGCCGCTCTAATACATGACACTTTATGCCACTCCACTCTTCACCATTCCACCCTACGACACTCCACACTACTCTCCCCATGCCACTAACTTTCAGCCATACTGACTAGCTCTTGCGTTGGGAAGATCTACTGACTTTGCCAATGCTTGTTTACAGCCATGTGTATCACCAGTGAAGCCCGATCTTTACAGCCATCACCAGACTTTTTGACCAATGCACACAGTGAACTTGCTGCCCGGTCACAAAAACATGGTAAAAGGGGAAATGAGAGAATGATTCTTACCTTTGACAAGAGCAAGGATTGCACATCCAAACAAAGTGTTCTTGTGTATGTACAGAAGGAGTGCTCTGTACTGAAATGTAGCCACTTTTGCCGAATTAAGAATAAAGGGCTTGAGGGTCATGTTTCTTGGCTCCACTGATCAAATGGAAAACAATCTGTGTATTGTCACAGGACACAGTGTACGAAGACTTTTACAAAGTCTGCAAACAAAAGTGAAGAGAGAGCTACCCTAGAACCAGCAGTATGCAAAAGGTGGCCGATGCACCAAAGATGTTCTTGCATTCCCTAGAACATGTTTACTCACCATTATTTCCTAAGGGGCCAAACAGTATGTGATGGGCTTAGTGACGGCCACATAGGCGTTGTTAAAAAATACTAGGACAAAAACCATTGTAGCAAAGTAGGATTGAAAATAAATAATAGGTACAATCTCCTGAAACCCACTTATTGCAAAATATAGTATGATGTTTGTCACTCGTGTGCACCAAAGCACAGCACATTCTTCCTAGGTGGTTAGGTTTTTAAAGGTGGTATTAAAGGGGGTTAAATGGTCTTCCCTGAAGAAAAATGCCTTCGTACTCAGCTAGCTATCAGTACATTTCCCTAGACTACAGGGAGGAACCCTTTGCCCTTTATGGAAGGACCTAGTCCACCCACAAATGGGAGGGCAATATAGGGAGGAATCCCTCCACAGACCTCCTGTGCAAGCAGTCTTCCATAACGCATGTGTAAAGCATGACCATATGCCCAGACTGCATGTTTAAGGTTTTCAAGAGGTAAGTATAAGGGTTCAGGGTCCGCCTCTCTGGCACTGGAAGGTGTAGCCAATCAGTGACCACTAATGCTGCGAGCTGTCCTGGAACACAGAAAGAAGCCGCTTCAAACACCACAAATGTTGCATGTCAGAATACGATAACAAAAATAGAGCCTGACAACAATAGTACTGCCTAACTATCATATATAAAAATAAAGTTCCAAAAAGTGTTTCTTATTAACGCCAATGGGGCAATATTTTTGTAAATGATATTTAGGGCACAATATTTTTGTTAAACTAATTTTTAGCCACAATATTCTGGTACTATGCTGTGACTTCCCCAGATAGCTGCACAGCAGGTCTTTTCCACCTGCAGTCGTGCTCCGAGTCAATGACTGGTGCACTTACAGTACCCTTTGCCCCCATCCTCTCCCGCGCCCCACTGCACTCTCAAGATCTGGGTGTAGCGCCCCAGGCAGTACTGTGACAAGGCCCAGTCAGTGGGCCCTGCATCTGCAACCAAGATCTGATGAAGGCACACAAATCCCACTGCCCGGACCTCTCAGCAACACTCTACCACTTTGAGAGTCCAGGACCTGCTGCTAGTAAACCTGGTCTCTGCTTTGCTGGATATGAGAGAAGCGTCCCAGTCTCCCATTGGCAGGATCTTCAGTAGTCCATGACCCACCCCAACTGCTGCCAAATGGGTGTCGGTGGTTCCCTAGAACCCTTCAGCAGTACCTATAATGTTACACCAAATACCAGTCTGACCTTCCTATCAACTGCCAAGCAGCATCCAGGGTTTGAGTCCACGGGCAGCGCAGTGGGCCAGTGAGAGGCTCGCTGTGAACGCCTCCTGAGGGCACGGGCAGAGAGGAGGTCGAAGCTCGTGAATTTCAGGTGCGCTGATTGGGCGGCGTGCTTTGAACCAGCCAATCAAGCGCGCAGGCAACGGGCTTCACGGTGCATAAAGGGGGTGCAGGCAGCACCACAGAACGCTGTGATCGTGACTAGCAACATAACCACGAGGACACTGAAAGGACAGTAGAATGCAGTATCATTATGTTCTACCAATCTTAAAACCTGCATGAGATGAAATGTTTTGTGTTTATGATGTATATTGAATAAAATGCGGCTGTTTGAATCCCAACATAATCTCCCCATGTTTTGTTGGTAGGACAAAAAGGAGTAGCATGGGGGTGAGTAAAACCAATAACGGCCGAGAGGTATCAGGTCTCTAGTCCGTCTGGGAAGGGTTTGAAACATGCACCCCGGAGACAGCATTTAGGAAACTGAGCACCAGCCCAGGACAGTCTTTGTGTCTACACCAGATTTCACCCTGCCCCATTGTTGTTGGAATGTAGCCATTGTACATAGAATCCAGCACCCTAGTTCCAAACTCTGTATATGGTAGCAGGAAGCACTCATCCTTTAAAAAAAAAAAAAAAAATTAAGAAACATTTTTACTATTTTCTCCAACTGCTTCCCAATAAGGGGAATTACACGATCACTACAGTAACATGATACTGACCCCCCTTATTCCCCGATATAAAAGCACATCTTTTTCTCTCACACGAGCAATCCAGGCGAAATTGGGCATCTGCAACCAACGTCGAGTCTCAACTCGCCCGCAGAGTCTCAAAGAACATCGTCTGTAGTTACTCTACAAGTCGCAGACTTTGTTACATTTCCTCGGGCACCTCCTCACTCCATGGATCATCTCCTCCGCTTGCTGCCACTGTCCATGTTCCTGGCCCCTGTCCTCACACTCTGCAGGGTTGGGGCACCCGGGAGGCAAATTATGTCTCTCCCAGCCATGACCAGGGCAATGTATTTGGGTATCAATTGTTCTCCCCAAATCTCCATGATTGCCAGAGTGGGTGATACGGATATTTTCCCCAGTTACTACTTCCATCTATTGTCGCACCCTGAACCAAAAGGATGTTGCATGGACAATCCCATAACCAGTGCATTAGTGTGCACATTTGTCCGCATCCTCTCAAGCAAGTGACTGTACTCATTTTGCCCATATGGAGCAGTCTTGTGCTGGTGTAAAAAGCTGATGGAGAATCTTAAATTGCACCAGTCGGAACTCTGCCCTTTTGGCCACTGCCCCTGGGGTTCCTGCATACCTCTCCCCGGTAAACATCCTCTAGGAGTCCCAAGTCCTGCTCCCAGCAGTCCATCAGGGCTGTGATAGGGGCCGCCCCATGCATTAGAAGTGGCCTGTAGATTTGTGTGATAGCATGGCCAAGCAATGGGGTCGTAAGTTCCCTGAACTCTAGTGTGGTTTCCTCCTCTACATCCTGCAAGTCTGCCTTATACTTGGCCATGGCATGCATACCCTGTAAGAATTTAAGCCATTGTTTGTCAGCCAGGTCGTACTATTTTTGGAGTTTAGCAACAGGTATCATAGCACCCTCCCCCAAAATGTCCCCAAATTTGGAAATACCCAGTAACTCCCATTGTCTACAGCAGTAAAGGTGTCTTAGGTCTGCTAGTATCGCCGAGTCCCATACGGGCATTTCTAGCATCAATTTCTTCTCCCTGTCAGGTTTTTGGGTGGTTCTCCTTCACACCCTAAGCACTGTTCCCATGATAGACAGGATGCACAGAGGAATGCCAAATATCCCTTGTCCCCCCCATGGCTCGTAGATCAAAAAGCAGTGCTGGTTCTCGTTGGATCGAAAAATACCCATTCATTCATTGTAGGTAACTGGACCTCAGTAGTAGAATGGCAGATTTGCCTCCAACTTGTGGCCTCTTGGTGAGCGACCGAAGCGCTATCTTTGGAGGTTCCCATCCCCCAAAAGCTGTCTGGTCACCCTGTCTACCATGCAAAAGAACCCCTCGGGCAACTTGTATGGCATGTTTTGTAATGTATAAGCAAATTTAAGCAGTGACATAATTTTAAACAATAAGGCCCTTCCCAACAACGAGAGGAGAAGTCATTGCCAGTACCCCAAATCTCTTTTGCTTTCGTCTAGAATTCATTCCAGGTTGGCACAATGGAACGGTATCAGGTCCTTAGTGGCATAAGTTCCCAAACAGTTGAAACCCACTGGAGACCGCTGCATGGGAAGATCCTAGTCTCTTGGTGGTACCCACTGTGTAATTGAGAAAGGATTGATTTCTGCCAGTTCATCTGCAGACTTGAGTAGCTCCAAAATATCGCCCAAATATTGTTAGGATGACCAATAGTCTGGGAACTGACAAATCTGTGTCGGGAATATATAACAGGAGGTCACCAGCCGAGGGGGTGATTCTCTCTTTTCACTCTAAAAAGCACTGTGTGTCCTGTAGCTGGGGCTATCTCCTAGTCCAGCATGCCACGGGTTCCACTACCAAGGCAAATAGGAGTGGAGACAGTGGGCCCCCTGTTGTGAATGAAGCGACTTTTCATCAATGGATGTTGGAATATGGATTTATTTGAACACAACTCCTCACGTCGTGGTGTCCCTCTCGACCAGCTGGCGACTACTACCTCTCCAGCTAGGTCCCGAGGCCAACACCATGACATCAGAACCATGGTAAAACAACATTCTAATACTTGTACATAGCCATAATAATAATAGAAGTCACATCAGATTACAACATACCTCCCTTCCTTCACACTTAAGAGAAAAAAACAAGATGATTAACTTATACTTAATATTAATATAGAACATAACAGTACTTACAACTTTAGACCATAAATAAGCGACCCTTAAGTAACATGAAAATGCATACATCAGAAAACATACAAAGTTATGGACACAACAAACAAAATTATTTGTAAAAGGATATAACATTTTGTAAAACCATATAATAGAGCAGTCATTCACACATTGAACAGAATGAGATCATTCAGTTGTATAGTCATTTAAATAACTTGGGAGCTTCCTCATCCTTAGAGGTCTTTGGCTATCATGTCTCTTTCATCACTTTCTACACTGTGTCCCCGGGTCCTATATTTCTCATTTCACTACTCACAACTGGTCTATCCAGTAATTCCTGATTGTGAATTAACATATAACCACTACAAGCATCTCTGTAATCTCTCCTCCCTTGTTCATTGTCAGTAGAACCAAATTCAGCTACACTTTGCAAATTCCACCTTTGATCATTGGTCAACACCACATGCTAATTATGTACTATGTATTTGCTCAAACCACTCCTGATGCACCCTGACCTTACCTTGACTCAATCCCTGGGCGGATTTTTCCCTTGTTCTGATATACACTAGGTGTTTCAACATTACCACCAACTGTCTCCTCTCTACCTTCAATCAGGTCTCTTTCCCAAGATGATATCAGCTTAGAAGTAGGTTTTCTTCCTCTCATAACACAAAATGGCACTTTTTGCGGTGGAATTTTCTGTGGTGTGACACATTAAATCCGAAATCACTCCACTATTGCTACATAAACTTTACTTTTAACACATCTATTTTGAACTGGATGTCTGTGTGCATAAGCCCCAAAATATCTATCTGTTCTCACTGATATCCTTCTGGATTTATATCTTTGGGCAACAATCTTACATTTGGCCACTGTTTCCTCAATACACTTTTGGGAATGATGGTGTACAATGACCCTGAATCTACCATTAATTCTATCTTCCTGTCTTTAATGGTAAAATCCACACTAGGTGTCTTTCTTCTCTTATTCTCATTGTAATATTCACAAGTGTGCACTACACTATGCAAATATTCATGCTCACTATTAGATTCATTTACACACAGAATTCTGTCAGGTCTTGGATCATTATCAATTCAGGACAGTTCTTCTGTTAATGCCGCAACCTTACTTTTGACAACCTCCCTATACATCTTGACAAAATGACCTTTGCAGCCACAATGTCTACATTCCTTTCCAATAGCATAATTTTTTTTCGATTCTGAGGTGTGATATATACTCCCACACTTTCCACATATTCTACCATTGGTCTTATTGCCATAGTTTCTGCTTCCCTGAAAAGCTTGTCCTAATCCTCTGGAATTTTCTTTGTTAGTCACTGCTATCTCCACATCAACCTCGTCTACCGTTGACATTTCACTCTCTGCCTGGATGTCTCCTCTACCATCTCTACATTCCATTTCCCTCATACAGTATTCTGATTCCTCTACTATCTTTGCAATTTCAATGACATCCTTCAGAGAAGGATTTGTTGCAGCCCACAATTGTTCTTGTGTCTTTCTACTTCTACATTGGACAATGAGCTGGTCTCTTATCATCTCCTCCGTTTTGCTGCAAATCTGCATTTAAGCGATAGTTCTCAAAGTCTTGTCACAAAGTAATCTATGAATTCACCCTCTCTTTGAGGTTGAGTATAAAATGTGTACTTCCTCATCACACATTTATTTCTTTAGCAAACCTTGTTTCTAATCTTTTGCGTCCTTCTAAATACACGTTCTCAATAGGTTGACCTTCATTGTCTTTAGCAATGGGAAGGTATTTAAATAAATGATGCCCCTCTTTTCCCAGAGTACTTAGAAATATAGCTCTATCTTACTTGGTCTAAAGCCTTGACCGTCCACAGCTTCCAAGTAGTTGTCAAACATTTCCATCCATTCATCCCATTCTATAGGTGGTACTCCTGGTTGAGATAGGAAACACAGGGGTGGTGAAATTGTGGTGATATCTATGTTTTATTGTTACAAATATGAAGAGAAGAAATACAATATGTTGTCCTCCCTCTACTTATTTTTTAGCTATAAGGAATTAAACTTTAATTCTGTATAAACATATGTTCTCTGTAGGTTATAGCCTACAATTCAAGGTACTTTGTAGTTTGAAAGTATTAAAGACAGCCATTGTTTTTGCACATTTAATTAGGTTTTAAGGGGCGCGGTTCCAGCTGAACAAGCTCCCCTTTAATGAATGAGGCTTGTCGTGTGAGAGACGTGCTGCTCCTCCCCTTTAATGAAGGAGGCTTGTCATGTGAGAGACATGCTGCACCGTGCTGTACGGAACACTTCTGATCAAGATAAAGATAAATGTCACACTGTGCAAGCAAAGTCAATTCCTTTTCACCAAACATGGCACACCTTTTGTAGGAGAGATTATTTTTCATGTGAGTCCTTTCATTGCTTACTTTCAGGCCATGGCGATCGTCAATAGTACTGTTTCCGAATATGTTGTTCAGTTAGTGTAGTGCGCTGCGACTGTTACAGAACACCGGAATCTCACTCACTCATTTGCTCCGCCACTATCCACAAGTTGGCTGTTTTACTTTAACTGCATGAGAGTTATATTTTAACCCACTTGCATCATCAAGGTAGTTACAATATACACCCAGACTGTGCTGTATGTATACAGTTGAGATTCTAACATGGAGCTGTTAGAAATACTGTTATGCAAGTCTTTGTATTTATATATATAATACATCTTGCATGAAGTACATTTGAGTCATCTAGTCATTATACTTATTATGCAGAGTTAAATGACCAAGCTCTATAAATAGGTCTTGTGGTACAGCAGCACTTATCGTATAATCCTTGATATATAGGTTCTCCTCCACGCTTGAAGAGTCAATACTCCTCTTAGCTGTCTATCGTCACCAATTTATGTTGTGAATGAAGCATCTTTTCACCAATGGATGTTGTAATATGGATTTATTTGAACACAACTCCTCACGTCGTGGTGTCCCTCTCGACAAGCTAGCGGCAACTGCCTCTACAGCAAGGTCCTGAGGCCAACACCATGACAACAGAACTATGGTAAAACAACATCCTAATACTTGTACTTAGCCATAATAAAAATAGAAGTCACATCAGATTACAACACACCCCTGTCTGGTTCCCGAGAGCAGTGGCAACTCATCTGAATACACCCCATTAATCCTGACCCTTGCTACCCAGTTTGTACATAGTAAGCGGACCCAGGAACAGAGCTATGAGCCAAATCCCATCTTTTCTAGGTTAGCATGTAAATGAGACCACTAAAGAGAGTCAAATGCTTTTTTCACTTCCAGTGACAACAGTACAGTTGGTTCTTCCATCTGGTCCCTGCTGTGCGGGCAACCGAACAGTCACCTAAGGTTATGCTGAGTAACTGTGTGCAGCATAAAGCGCAACTGATTGGTGGCTATTAATCCGTCAATAACCCAGCCGCTAATATTTTCGCCAGCACATTGACCTCAAAGTTCAGCAACAAAAGGGGTCTACTTGAACCAGTGATTTCCCCTTTTTATGCATAAGGACTATGGTAGCAGTCTTGAGGTCTTTTGTGAGACATCCATTTGTCTGTGCCCCATAGTGCATGTCACACAATTGCTTACCCACTTTACTCCACATTGTTTTGTAGAATTCTGGGGGGAAAGCCATTTGGTCCAAGGGCCTTCCCACTGTGGATCTGGTTGACGGCCTCCAGGATCTTCCCACTATCTATTGAGGCGTCAAGGGGGACCTTGTCCCCTCCCTCCAGCAGTGGAGTAGGAAATTCCTCAACAACTCTGTACTTCTCTTCGGTAACCCAACTATGGGATTGATAGAGGGCCCCCAGAAAGTTTCTAAATGTCTTGATTATATATTCTGCTGAGTCCACCATTCCCACTATCATGGAGGTGACCCTGTGTACCCATCTATGTACCTCTGCACGCCTTGTCAGCCAGGCCAGCACCTTCCCTGGCTTGTTCCCCATGTCATACAGTCTATGTTGTTTGCTGCTGTATTGTGATCTTGCGTTGTCGTCTGTTATTTGCCTGTATTTCTCTTTAGTGACTATTAGTTGACGCTCAAGATCTGGGCTTGGGGATTCAACGTATTCCTCCTCCATGCGTAACAGGAGGCCATCAGTCTCTTTTACCTCCTTATCTCTGTCCCTTTGAGAGCTCATGATCCACCTAATGGTTGGTTGAAATGCTTCCCATGCCGTGACCTGGAATCCCACAGAACCTGTGTTTTCCTGGAAGTATCACTTAGAGAGTCCACCAAGAGTCATCTCATTCTTCAGTCTGTGAGTTCCCATGGGACTACTCTCCAGCTGCCAGGCTCCCTGGGCCTCGATAGTTCAAATCTCATGGTTATCGGGGAATGGCCAAAGATCCCCTCTGCCAAATAGCATGTATTTTTAAAGTACCCGCTGCATAGTTGGGACTAAGGTATAGTTTAACCACAACATTATGTTTCTGGCTTTGGCTACATATGAGTATTTCCTAGTCTCTGGAGCTCGCTTCTCCGCAAGTCCAATAGCTCATCGCCTCTGTACTATCTGAGAGGCGGTGGCCCTCCCTGCTCTCCATTCTAACCCTGGAGACTCTATCCAGAGTGGCAGCCGCAGTCAAATTAAAGTCCAACACAATAATCAGTGTAGATTCGGAGGACTCAGAGACCCAATTCCCCAAGTCGTCCTGCATCATGGTCTGAAGGCCCGGTGGGGATTATTATGATGCCACTGTCAATCTTCGCCCGTTGCACTCTCCTGTCATGTCAGCACTACACCAGCTGTCGGTCGGTCCAGGTCTTAGCGAATGTCAGAGGGATCATCTTCCAGTCCATCCCCAAACTCCCCCAAATACCCTGATGTAAAACTCGAGTGAACCAATACATTATATGGAGGGTGATTTACCCCCATCTGTCCTTTTCTTGTTCATCGAGTCTGATTTGGTCAGCACCATTAAAACATTCCTACCCCAACTTCAGCACCCCACCATACAACCTCGACCCGTGGGCAATAACTACCCTGCTGCTTCAACTTCTGAGGTGTCAGTCACCCTTCCATTTTGAAATTCAACTTGAGTGTCTCTGCTACATGATTGATTATTGCTTACGGTCGATGCATGCTCTTCAGTAATGAGGCTGTGAGTTCCTACATGAACCAGTCTTATGCCTCTGGCCTCAGCTGGCTTTGATGGAGTGAGCATCCACTTCTGTCCCTTCCATCAATTCTGTTTCCTCCCGATGACTAACTGAATGCAGTTTCTGCTGCATCATGCGATGTCTAGATTCTGGGGCTCGCCATCTGTCCAACCAGTCCTATGCCTCACAGGGGTAATGATAACGCACAATTTCCCCTGTGCCAAGATCCACAGCTTGGCTGGGAAAAGCAAGGCATGTTGTAGAGCACATTTGCATAGCTCCCTTTTCACCTTGTCAACTGAACTGAACCACTTCTTGGGTGAAGTAAGGGAAGACCATTATGGTACATTTTTCCCTTCTCAATCGGCCTTGCTATTGTGGTACTCAGAGGTTAGCATCTCTGGCTCTAAAGTTTAGGATAATCTAATAGGGATATCCCCCGGGCCTCTGGGAACCCACCGGTATGCAATGCGCCTGCTTCACTACAAATTGCATGGAGAGGCCGCTGGGTATTACCATGTGCAGGATGAAAATTCCCAAAAATTGTTGCACATTTCTACCTTCAGTCTATTCCGGGAAGCCAACCAAGAGGATATTGTGACCTCCCTTTTGGGTCTCCTGCTCTGATATCGAGCCGGTGAGTTGTTCCTCTAAGCTGGCACACCTCTTTTTGTAGGGATGTGATCACTGTCGTGTGTTCTCCAAGTATGCTTTCTGCTGTCTGCACCCAGTCCAATTTCTTCTTTACCTTTGTCCCTAGGAGGTATATGTTTAAGTCCAATATATATATATATATATATTCTCTTCCAGAGTCTCTTTAGACTCAGTAATTGCTTGTGGCACTTGTTTTTTAGGGAGGGGTCCCGACCAACCATTTTCTCCCAGTCCCATTCTGGGAGAGGATCGTCTTCACCACCATGCACCCCACTCGTCACAGTATATCTATCTATTCTGTTAGATTGCATGGACTTATGCCCCTTTTCGTTCCTCATATTCTTTTCTCATGGGGTGGAAGACAGACAGCACCTCCAATCGGCTGTCTACTAGCACTCCTCTTCCCCTGTTGCATGATACTTTGCAATGGTTGCTGATGTTCAGGGAGCTTCTGGTTCCTGCTCACCCCCATTGCTTTGGGTGCTCTATGCTCACGATGGATGTACTTGCAGTGGACTTAAAAGCTCCGCCACTTAATTCTGTCAAGATCTCCCCCGTGCCCTGGGTCACAACGCCTGCTTAGATGGTCTTGGTCAGCACTGTTTCGGGGAGGTGGGGAGCTTTCCAAGCCTACCACGTTCCCTGGGAGGTAGACTGGGTGGTTGATTGCAGCATACCCATGCAGTGCCCTGCCAAGCACTGCTGGTTGTCATCTGCAGACCTGTCAGCTCCCTCTGTCAATGTTTGCCCCGGGGGGTCATGCCGAGAGGCATCGACGTGTCCATTTATGAACGTGGGTCCTTTCCATAGCCGCCACCCTCCTTGCTCCAGGGCAGCCTCCTGTGCACCTGCCTTATTGCCCCACCTCTGGCCGCAGTTTATTGGTGTCTGGTCATGCCTGGTGCCATCTTGGTTGGATGCAGGGAGCGCCATGTAGAGACATGGCCCTGAATAGAAAATGCGACTAACCCAAGGCGTTTAACGCTGCTCATTGTGACTCCAGCTTGGGTGAAGGGCAGCCTCCTGCGCACCTGCCTTATTGCCTCACCTCTGGCCCCAGTTTATTGGTGTCTGGTCATGCCTGGTGCCATCTTGGCTGGATGCAGGGAGCGCCATGTAGAGACATGGCCCTAAATAGAAAATGCGACTAACCCAAGGAGTTTAACGCTGCTCATTGTGACTCCAGCTTGGGTAAAGGGCCATTCCATCTGGTATTGCCTGGATGGCACTAAGAGGATTTGCCGGTGTCAGCCGTCATGGGCAGGAGCTCATAAGAGCTGCGCTATCTTAGTTCGGCGTTGTAGCCACACCCACCCTCATGACATCCTTTGATTGCAAGGAGTCGTAAAGAGAATGTTCTTGATTGCCTTCAGAGAACCCTCTAGAGCTGCTCCACAAAATCTAATAGTTCACATATACTAAGTGTCATGTGTGACACCACCAGACTGCTGTGACTTTTTGAACAACAAACAATAATTAGACCAGGTAGCAAGATGGAGTAGAGATCCATGGCCCTGATGAATGCCCGAGACCCGTTAAGGCTTATAAAAATGTGCACAAACATGTTGGACGTTTGGTATGGGACTCGAAACATAATTGTCGAGATATCACATTTTCCTGTTTTTAACAATACCTGTGTTCCCCACTAATAAAGGTAAAAAGCCAGGGCAACACTAGGTATTTTAGCTTAGTTGTCTGGATCCCGGTTTTTATTCAGTAAGTACTTCTTAAGAACTCCCTCCTGCCCTGAGTTATCAGATGATTGAGTACTGTCCTAATAGGGTGGGGAGTTGAAGCCGACGATGAAACATGACACTATTAAGTGTGTAAGGATTCCTCTTCCATACAAGGAAAGACCCTCCTGTGGCCAGAGAAGGCAAAACTGATCCTCAAAAGGAGGGTTATCTGAAAGGTGAACCATAATTGGGTTTCTCTGCTGCAGCAGTCATATCTGGCTGTGTTTGTTCTTACATATAAGAGGTTATGTGACCGCTCTTTATCCTCCCCCTCTTCTCCATCTTTATATGATTGAAGCTTTTGGGACAACAGCAGTTTGATTGCTGGGATTTGAGCACGTGGCAAGGATACGCTTGGTTGCTATGCCCGAGTTTCTGAGTGTAGCTGGCAGATGTGAGGCTCAAGCTCAATCCTTATCCGTTCTGTGTGAGGGGAGCTCGTGCAGCGGCCAACCATGATGATGTGCTGTGCGTGAGCGGATCATGCACAGCTCCATCCCATGCTACGGGGTATTTGTGAGTGGAGCCTGCACCCAAATGGTCATGACCTCTGTTTGGCCCTCATGGTGCCAGAATGAAAACATCTGTGAATCACTTTCTATTCAAGACCAGGGCAGTTTGCAGAGACTCTGCCTCAGACTTTGTGGTGGGAGGATCCCTAGTCATTTTGGAAGAAAAGCTGCACGTTAGAGCTTGTATAGGAACAGTGAAGTGATAAGGTCAGTTCTGTCTCAGATGCTGTTCCACCTTCACATGGTGTACATGTGCAGCAGAGTCACCTTCGCAGGAGTGGTAGATTTAATACCACCTGTAGGGCCATTGTACAACGGGAGCATCCATGACACTACGCACATATGAACATAATAAACAGTCTCAAAGGAGGACAGAGTCATAGGCAGAACTAATTTGCACTTCCGCCAAGATCACTGTAAAGAAGACAAAATCAATAGCCCTGTGTTCACATATCCACCAAATGACACCTTGTATTGTCTGACACCTTCACCCAGGCCTGTCTTTGTAGCCAATAGCACTTCACATGCTGAGATTTTCGAGGCCAGGCGGGCGAGTGTAAAAACAGACCTGCATGCCAGGGTACCATATGCTAATGGCAAAAAAGTCAAGGCTGCCTAACATGAGGTTGACATGGGACCAGTAGGCAGCTAAATCATCACATTCCAGAATAGTGAAACAATCCCAAGGGGAATGAGAAGAACAAAAATAGAATCTCCAATCAAATTACAAGGCACCAGAGTTTCACAACAGAAAAGCATGTATTCAGCTGTGTAGTACTTGTAACAGAGAAAATAAAGGTGAGAAAAGGGAATCTGTCGGCTAGGTCCGAAACTTAACCCTGCCAAACCCAAAGGCATTGTATGTTTTATTTCCCACACTCTGGTATTTCCTTTCTTAATCTTTCCACCTCCTCCTTCAGTAATCATTCACATGTGCAGCGGAAAATATATTTCAATAAATAAAGCAGTTTGCATAAGAATGAAAGACAAAGAATACATCACATGCTCAAATGAAAAGCAGTCATGAGTTACATAGATTGCATTTTCTTAACAAGCACTTGCAAGCCAATAGGTCTCGCCTATACAAGAACAAATAGCTTTGACAATGTGCTTTTACCATTTCTTACACCAGTGTGGATGCTGTTCAGCATGGCTAAAACGTTAGAGGCGTGGAGTGTTGTAGAGTGGAGTGGGGGTGAAGTGTCACAGAGTGGAGTGTTGTAGTAGAGTGTCATAGAGTGAATTTGTTGAAGGATAGAGTGTAGTAGAGTGGAGTAGAGCTTCGTAGAGTTGAGTGGAGAGGAGTAGAGTTTAGTCCCAAAGAGTGTCATAGAGTGCAGTGTCATAGGTTGGAGTGGTGTAGAGTAGAGTGGATGGAATACGGTGGAGTGGGCAGGAATGGATTGAGGTGGATTGGATTGGATTGTAGTAGAGTGTTGTGGTGTGGATTGGATTGGAGTAGAGTGGGGTTGATTGAGTGGAGTGGATTGGAGTGGGGGGACTGGATGGGGTTGATTGGAGTGGGGTGGACTGAGATGGGGTGAAGTGGATTGAATTGGGGTGGATTGGAGTGGGAGGCTTGGAGTAGGGTAGATTACATTGGATTGGGGTGAGTAGATTGAACTGGAGTGGGGTGTTTTGGAGTGGGGTTAACTGGAGTATGGTGGATTGGACTGGAGGGGGTAGACTGGAGAGCAGTGGATTGAAGTGGGGTGGATTGGTTGTGATTTGAGTGGGGTGACTGGATTGGAGTGGGGTGGATTGGAGTGGAGTGACGTGTACTAGACTGAGGTGTGATGGATTGGACTGGGGTGGGGTTGATTGGATTGGAGTGGGGTGAGCTGTATGGATTGGATTGGGTGAGGTGGACTGAACTGGGGTTAGGTGAATTGGATTGGGGTAGAGCGGGGTAGATTGGAGTAGAGTGGGCTGGACTGGATTGGAGAGGGGTGGATTTGAGTGAAGTGGTTTGGAGTAGAGTGGGGTGGATTGGGGATTGGAGTAGAGTGGGGTAGATTGGACTGGGTGAATTGGAGTGGGGTAGACTGAGATGGGGTGAAGTGGATTGAATTAGGGTGGACTAGACTGAAGTAGGATGGATTGAAATGGGTTGGGGTGGACTAGGGTTGGGTGTATTGGATTGAGGTAGAGTGGGGTGGATTGGAGTAGAGTTGGGTGGATTGGATTGGATTTGAGTGCAGTGGAATGGATTTGTAGTAGAGTGGGGTGGATTGGAAGAAGGTGATTCGGAGAGGGGTGGACTAGAGTGGGATGGATTAGATTGCAGTGGGGTGGATTGGAATGGGGAGGGCTGGATGAAATGGGATGGGTGGACTGGGGTGGATTGGATTGAGGTGAATTGGAGTGAGGTGGATTGGAGTGGGGTGGATTGGAGTGGGGTGGAGTGGGGTGGATTGGATTGAAGTGGGGTAGATTGGAGTGGGGTGACATGCCAAGCAATTGCAGCACTTAATGGTTCAGCACTGGCACGGCAGTAGTGGAGAAATTGCTTTGTGTCTACCAGCACGCTCCTATCATGAGATTACTAGTACAGAGAGTAAGTCACTTGGAAGTGAGAGAAGGTGACTTGTACCAGCAAACTAGGCAGCTTTAATGTACTTTAATAATACTGCACAGGTGTCTTTCCACAGATTATCCAAGCAGTAATCCACTGATGAAGTGCAGCTAACAGGGGTGACAGCGCTTCAACTGATAAAACTTGTTACATCAGAGATTCAATTAAAACCCTTTGTCAGCAGAGTCACAGTGCTGTAAAGTAACAGATTATAAAGTGTGGAACCACAGGCAGCAAGTACCTGCCCTGGGAAGCTCTCTTAAGTAATAGAGGGAAGTCTCAGTGCAGCACTGCTATAAACAGCCATTTCGAACTGGCAGTCTCAGCTTTTTACACAAAACACTTAACACAACTGTGCATCTCTCGTTAGCACTGTTGACAAGAATTTCCCATAGCTGTATTAGTTACCTTAGGTACACAAACCCATCCACATTTGTGGCAATGCTCACGTAATACAGACAATTTATCTCTGCTTTCATTGGTTGTGAATGGCCCAGCAATCAGCTATTAAAAACGAACACAAACTAAACATTAAACTAAAATGACAATTATATTATGGTGATTGAAGCAACACAAGAACGAACTGAGCCATTCACAAGGCGGCAGAGTGTAGCTCCTGCACCATTATATACCTTTGGCACTCACTGTGCACAAGCACTGCATTACACGTTCATTTAATTGTAACTCCAAAGGCAGACCGGTCTCTAAGGATGAACAAGTAAACAAATATATACCAAGATTTTAATCAACTCTACCAGAGTCTGCTCCACAGTGTGTTCTAGGAGTACATAATCACAGACAAACTGGCAAATCATTACACAACCAAAGCAGACACTCCTATTTAAAACAAAGGAAAACTACTAGCACTGGCGCATTTCCAAAATTCCCCTTCAAGAGTAAGCCAACCCATCCTTGGCATTCCTTCAAACACATATCAGAAAGTGAATTTATGGATTTGGTCAAAGCAAGCAGGCACTACGGCTGCCCTTCTGACCCTAGTCCACCAAATTATTTTATCTACCTCTGCTGCCACACCAGTAACAAAAATCATCAATAATTCTTTAACTACAGGAATCTTTCCAAAAGTTCTAAAAAGGGTATACATATGCCCATTAGTAAAGAAAACAACTGGGACCAGCATGACACCCAACAACTACAGACCACTTACAAATGGACCTTTCATGGGCAAACTAATCGAAAGAGCAGGATTTGCCCAGATGTCACAATTCATTGAACATAACACCATACATTCAGCCTACAAAACTGGATTCTGCTCAGGAAGAGGCAAAGAATCTGCCCTGATCACCATCTAGAATCACCTTAGAAACACAGTAGACCACAAAGGATTTTGCTGCACTACTTCTCTTGGACCTCTGAGCTGCCTTTGACACAGTTGACCATGACACCTCAATTCAAAGACTCTACAAAGCCGGTATAGAGGGGACTACTCTCGACTGGCTCACATCCTGCTTTCAAAACAGAATAAATGCCCCTTTTTCATTAAAACCATACTTCACAAAAGCAGGGGTCCCTCAAGGCTCAATAAACTCACCCATTCAACATCTACATGAAGTCACTACCAGCTATGATCAATGCATTTCAGATCACATGTTACAACTATGCAGATGACACATCAATATCCATTTAACTGGAAAGCCCCAAAGACATTAGAAACTCAAAACTCTTCAGTTGCCTCAGAACTGTAGATCAGTGGGAGACATGGAGCCATTTGAAACTGAATGCTTCCAAAAACTGTAATACTCACATTTGGCAATTGGAAAAATTATTACCTAGTCTGCATCTGGCCTGACAATCTAGGATCCCTTCCTAGAGTATCTAAAGAAGTTAGAAACCTTGGAATTCCTATGGACTCCGTGTTAACAATTAATGCCCAATTGGACAAATTAGCTAGATCAAGCTTCATCACTATGCAAACTCTGCAATGCATCTTTCCTTACCTGGGATTTCCACAGAAGTCCCAGGCTACTATCTCTCTTTTACTGTCTAATCTGGATCATGCCAATGGTCTCTACCACTCATCATTTCTATCAACCATGAAAAGACTACAATGGATTCAGAACTCTGCTTCCAGGCTACTCCTACATGTAAAGCGACAAACCCACATCTCCCCTGCCTTGCGGGCCCTACATTGGTTACCGATTGCCAAAAGATCCACCTTCAAGATGGTTTGTATCACCCACAAAGCAACACATGGAACAGGACCACTTTTCATCAGGAATAAATCACCAAATACATTTAACAAAGGAACCTTTGTCCAAGATCGGCACCTCACCTAAAAAATCCACCAGACAAGAAAAAGACAATAGGTGGTACATATTTCTCTGTTCAAGGGGCCTAACTATGGAATTCATTACTACCAAATATAAGATCCAGGGCTAACTATTTTATCTTCAGAAGACTACTGAAGAGTTGTCTCTTTCCTACATAACTACCATACTCAAACAGCAATGTACAGCATATCCCTGCGCATATAAACATTTATCATTTGATTATATGTATATATCTAGATATGTGTATTTCTTTGTACAAATATGCATAACTATGTTTTTTAAATATATACATTCTCTTTAGGCCTGCTTAAATTACTTATGGTTAAATGTATATATATATATATATATATATATATATATATACAGATATATATATATATATATATATTATTATATATTATTCTATGCTTAACATGTTCATAGGTCATTGCACAGTTTCTATACAGGCCTTCTGATTAGATGCTTATGAGTCTCTGTTTTATTAAACTATCACAATAGGTTAATGCTGTCATAACTATTTATCTACAAGCACTTCAGTATTGAAATGTTGAGGAAAAGATAAAAAGCATTAGGGGTCATTTTGACCCTGGCCGTCTTCAGACCACCAGGGTAAATGTGTCGGTTCCACCGCCAACAGGCTGGCCGTGCAGACTGCCACATTATGAGTGTGGCGCGTTGGCCTCTGCCAACCCGCCACATCTCCACTCATATGCCATGGCGGTCTGAACCGCCGGGCCTGAGGTGTTCATATCCAACCCAGTGGTCCACAGAAGACCGCTGGCAGTATTAGGAGCCGGCCTTCCAACATGGTTTCTGCGACGGTACCACTGCCATGAAAACCTTGGCAGAAGGGCTACAGGTGACAGGGAATTCCTTCCCTGTAACCTGTAGATGGTTCCCTCCTGCCCCCCCAGCAAGCACTAGATCCCCCTCCTGCCACAGCACCCACAACCCCTTCTTACACAGTGCCCCTACCCCCGCATTCATGCACACACTCACCACGCATACACCCATTCACCTACACTTATATACGTGCATCCACTCACACGCATTCATGCACGCATTCACAACTACATCCATGCACGCATTCACAACTACATCCATGCACGCATTCACAACTACATCCATGCACGCATTCACAATTACATTCATACATGCGTTCATGCACGCATACTCACTCACACCCATCCAAACATGCATTCTCACACACATACACATTTACATGCAGACACGCACTCCCTCCAACATTCAGCCTCGCATACAACCACGCATACACATTTATGCACACATGCAGACACCACATATTTATACACGCACACAACATCCCCCACCCTCCCACCCCTCTCGGACGATCACCTTACCTGTTCCGGGGAGAAGGTCGTCTGGCAGGGTACGGGATGGGGAGCTTCCACCACCGGCAGCGCCCCGCCAGCAGGATACCACCAGGTGATATTATGGCCCATAATATGGTGGGCGGTGTCCTACTGGCAGGCGAGCCGATGGTGGAACTGCCAGAATGCCTCAGCGCTCCAGTATGACTACTGTGGAAGTTCAGCAGTACAGTGATATGGCGAGCAGGAGTCCGCCAGCAGTGGCGGTCTTCTGGTGCCCACAGCTTTGGCGGTCTTCATGGAAGACCGCCAAAGTCATAATGCGGGCCATTGTTATAAAGAAATACACAAATAAATTACCTTCAAATACTGCAACAATTGAAAGTCTGTGTTTATGCAACACACCTTTAAAACTCAATATATTACCTCCGTTATACGTTTATTCCCTTTTTATGTAATCTTGTATCTATATATTCATTACTTTACTCCTACAGTAGAAAAGAAAAAACACTCTCTCCAATGCACTACTCTGTCTCACCCTATACCTCTCTCAGTCTATCCTCTATCTCCATCCTCTAACTCATCCCAAACCTCATTCTACTACTATGATCTCCAAAATAACTCTTCCTAGACTCGTCCCTACTCTATCCCTCCTGGCTCACCCTAAACCTCAGTTTACTACTATGATCTCCCAAACAACCCTACTAAATTCTTCCCTCATGTATCTCTCCTTTGACTTATCCCAAGCCTCATTTCACTACTATGATCTCCCTAACCCTTTTCCACAGACTCTTCCCTCCTCCATCTCTCCTTTTACTCATCCCAAACCTCATTTTACAACTATGATCTCCCAATTAATACTTTCTGGATTCTTCCCTCTTCTACCCCCGCATTATTCTATTTAATCCAACTGACAGACTCATATGTCCACTGCTAAAATTTACTCATATTTCCCTATAACAATCCACCACTAATCCTTTTGGGCTCTGGAAAGGCGTGCTACTCGCCAAACATGCACTTCTATGCATCGTCAGGAGTAGTAAGTGCTATATAAATACAATTACAATTACAGTTACAAAATAAGCAATGGGAACCCGAAAGCAGTATAAACTAAGAGGGTGTGGTTAGAGTTGAAGAAAGAGGAGGGCAGGGAGAAACACAGGAGAAAATGAAGAATAGGGGGAGCATTGGAGGGTAGAGAATGTAGACTTATGGTGTGGCCTGCTGACTTTACAACAGGAGACCTGGGTTTGAGTCCAGACGTCAGCCCAAAAACTTGTGATTCTAAGCACATCTTAAAAACAAAATGAAGGTGACCATGTGTAATGTGACAGATGGTGAATGTAAAGTACTCCATTGGGGCGGATTCATGCTATAATTAATTTTGGCTCCAGAAGTCTGATGTCGATCAACATCCGTGATTGTGCGCACATCCTTACAAATGTATTTGACCTTGTGCAATGTAATTGCTGCTGAATGTAAAGTGCTACAATGTCCCTAGGACTGAGTTCCCACTGTCTAATACAAAGCAAGATTGGTTAAAGTAAAAAAGCACTGTAGAGCCACCAGCGTTGACCGTGCCATACCGCTTAAAAAAAAAAAGCTATGTCGCACAGCAGCCCATGCTTTTCAATAGGTTTTTAAAAAAGTAATGAGTTAGGCCTTTAATGAAACAATATCAGAAATTGTAGTTAGAAAAAAGATTAAAAAGGTGCCTCACTCATTTCTCTCCTATCACTTTCTAACATGCAGGCACACATGCAAAATATGGAGAGCGGTTGTGAGAGGGATGAGGAGGAGATGGGGTGAAAAAAGTATATTTCCTGGCATCAGCTCAGCATCCTCTGATACTTAGCACATCACCTGTGCATGACAAATAAAAACTATTAATCACAACTTAAAACTAGGCAAGGTTTGCATTGATATAGGAAGGGAAGAAGATGTGGCATAACACCTAGAGCGGCTGACTTTGAAGATGGGGAATTGGGTTCGAAACTCAGCAGGAGGCTAAATATCCTCTGATTCTGGGCAAATCACTTAGGGGGTGATTCTGACCCCGGCGGTTCACTACCGCCGGGGCCAGGGTCGGCGGGAGCACCGCCAACAGGCTGGCGGTGCCCCGCAGGGCATTCTGACCGCGGCGGTTTGGCCGCGGTCAGAAAGGGAAAACCGGCGGTCTCCCGCCGGTTTTCCGCTGCCCTGGGAATCCCCCATGTCGGCGCAGCTTGCTGCGCCGCCATGGGGGATTCTGACAACCCATGCCGCCATCCTGTTCCTGGCGGTTCTCCCGCCAGGAACAGGATGGCGGTATGGGTTGTCGTGGGGCCCCTGTAAGAGGGCCCCACATTATATTTCAGTGTCTGCATTGCAGACACTGAAATACGCGATGGGTGCCACTGCACCCGTCGCACCTTCCCACTCCGCCGGCTCAATTCTGAGCCGGCGTCCTCGTGGGAAGGCTCTTTTGCACTGGGCTGGCGGGCGGCCTTTTGGCGGCCGCCCGCCAGCCCACTGCAAAAGCCAGAATCACCGCAGCGGTCTTATGACCGCGGAGCGGTGTTCTGGAGGGGGGAACTCTGGCGGGCGGCCTCCGCCGCCCGTCAGGGTCAGAATGACCCCCTTAATCTCTCCATGCCTAAAAACAAATGAATGAGTTTTGTCGGTAATACAACTGGTGCTCATGTAAAGTACTCTCATACTTTCAGGTCCAGTTTGCTCTATATACAAGCAACACCCCATGATGGGGGGACAGGGACAAGTAGCCAAAGGGGTGTGAGAGGGAGAAAGCAACAGGAAAGGAGGGTTATTAGGGGGCAGAAGAAGCAAGAATGCAGAGTGGGGGATAAAGCAATTTGAAACTCATGCAAGCACTGTGGACGGAGCAGCAGGATGGGAGGGGGCAAGAAAGAGTACCTCAATCACATCTGGAGCAGCTGATGGGCACAGATTAAGTTGAATCAATCTATGCTTGGTCACTGCTCTACTGCACACACTGCAATTGACATTTTGGCTGCACTGACCAATGACCATGCCTGCAAAGAAGAGTGACACTGAAGCAGACAAATGGTAAGCAACGGCCAGGCTCCAAGCCCTTTTTGGATACAAGAGTGTCTCGCAAGTGTGATGTATGCATTAGCGCATGCTCTTGCAGGCTCAACCCTAAAAAAAATGAACATGGTAGATTAAATGTGTTAAAAACAATCCTTTACTGAGTTAAGGCTCCTGCTTTGCCTCTGCACCACTGCTATATTGTTCATGTTTCCCGGACAAAATCATAAAAAAAGAACTTAAAATATATTGAATAAATTAAAACAGCTCCTCTAAGTGCAACCAGTCTAACCAGAAGAGTGCACCAGTGGGGAAGTCGGTGCTTAATTTGTGCCGGCTTTTGCTGGTGCTCGGCACTGGCACTTAATTGTTAACTCTGGCACACATGTCAGTCCACCACATGATGGTGCTGACTACATTTTTACCGAGCACGTTGGTTTAACATTGAAATACACATTTAAAAGATACTTCTACAGTATATAGGCCTTTTTTTTACTGATTTGGGTGACCTGGAATTGTGCAAGTTGTCACCTTTATAAGGGTGTTATGTTTAGTGGGGAGCACTGGCATGTGGCAGTGATTGCAGTTCCAGTCGTAGTGCATCCTACAGTGTCCTCCCAAGCAATACCTTGGGCTCTGGAAAGTCTTTATTTAAAAATAAAGCTCTGGCGGTGCTGTAAATCAAAAAGGCTTAAAGAAAAGTTCTATCGGGCCACATGCAGTCCAAGTGCCGTACAACGAGTATCAGTGCAAGGTGGCAGAGCCTTAAGGTGGTCGATATAAGGCTTACCAGTGAACGTGTGAGGTAACACCCTTCCCATCTGCCTTTAGAATAGGCTACTGAAATGATTATATTTACACACATACACACACACATATTCACTGAAAAAAACAAAGGTTGAGTGACAACGTAATGTTCTAAACAAAAAAAAAACAGTGAAATTCACCAGTTATAGTTATCACTATCAACTAGAACTCATAACCTATTCTAACAATAACTCTCGCCCCTGCCATGCATAGGTTTGTCATTAATGATGTCATTTCAAATGTTGTAGTGATGTTGTCAATGTTACAGAACATGCCCTAAGTGATGTATTATGTGGGGTAATTAGCTGTGCTTGGCAAGTTCGCTAGTTATAGTTGCCTTAGGGTAAGAGTTATAGTTACTTGAAATAAAAATCATATGTTGTCACCAAAGTTTTCACCTAACTATAATGTCACTTCAACCTATGGCATTTTTTAGTGAAATTCTAGCGTTTTGTTTAATGTAAACCAATATTTTATTACAATACCTGAAGCCAACCCTCCCCTGCGCACGGCTTTTGGATGTGCATAGCGAGGGGTTCGCCACAAGGCCTGGCAGGCAGCCAAGCCTCTACTGTGCACGGCGGGCAGCCAAGCCCCCACCATGCACAGCCTTCGGCTGTGCCCACTGTAGGTTGGCCGCAAGGCGTAGCTTGTGGCCAGGCCCTGCTTCCAACCCCCGTGGGCAGCCAACTCCATGGAGTGCATTGGCATGGCCTTGCCCTTCGTCCAATCCAATGATGCAACCCTCATCCCTAAGTAACCTCAGCACCCAGGTTTCCCATCTCCAGGACCTCTTTTTTAAGGGGAGGGGCACGTGGCCCCCTCTCCAAGCCCCTTTGGGGCCCGGGACCCCATCCCCTGGGGCCTTAGGTTTATCAAAGGGAGGGAGGCCGATGGTCTCTATCCCCAAGCTATTTTAGACCTCAGGGACCCAATCCCTATGGCCTTTGTTTATTATTAGGAGGAAGGGACACGCAGCCCCTTCTCCCTGAGCCACTAAGGGCCCCACCTGGGGCACCGACAAAACATTACATGATGGGTGATTGGGGGAACCCCAGGGCCACTGCAGGCACTGCTGGTTCCCCAGCCAGCACCATACTAGGTGCTGGTGGGAGCCAGCACCTTCTCTTTGCTCTTGCCCGGCTGGAACAGCATGTTTTAAACTGCTCCCACTGGCAGGGAGCAAAGTGGAGGTCCCTGCCTGAGAGCGTACAGGCTGGGTATGCTGCACCCTTTGGGAAGGGAACCACAGTGACCTGGGGGTGGGTTTCCTGGGACATTGTGCATTGGGGTCCCCAGGGCCTATATCAGCATAGGGAAGAGGCTTGCAGCCCCTTCCCTTTCTGTTCACCTTTTGGCACCAGGGGATGAGGTCCCACGGCTCAAAAAGGCTTGGTGAGGTGGGCTCTAGATCTTTTTACCACTGCCTACCCCAAACCCTAAAATTACCCTGACCGCCTTTTACCACTAACCATCCCTGAACCATAAAATTACCCTTACCTTCATTTACCAATACCCACCTCTGAACCCCTAAGTTACCCTTACCTCTCTTTAACACTGCTCAGCCCTAAGCCCTAAAATTACCCTTCCCTTCCCTTACCACTGCCCACCCCTAAACCCTAAAATGTCCTTCCTTTACAAATTGTAACTTAAACCTCACTCTGCCCCTCCCCCACAATACATATATATTACCTAGTGGCGGATGCCACTAGGTAGTTATAATGAGAACCTAGTTTCTATATAAAAAGTGTTTTTTTTTTAGTTGCCTACGTCTTTGGTGCCGCTTGACGAATGTTCATGAAACTTTCCCAAAAGATTTGCAAGTCACGTCCGCTGCTGTCTGGAAAGTGGATGATCCATCCAGGGGGGCTGAGAAAAACAGGGGGGGGTCCCAAAATCCTTTGCCCCATTCATTTTTCCATAGGAAAAATTCAACAGCAATAGCGTTGAAACTACTGGTCGGAATTACACCAAATTTGGCAGAAAAGTAGGACCTGGTACCAGAAAGCGACCTTTTTTTTTGGTGTAAATCCATTCAGTAGTTTTTGAGAAATGAAGGGTAAAACACATTTGTATATATAGGGCAGAAAAGGATTCGCAACCCCTCCCGATCTCGTGCTGAAATATGATTGGCTGTCAGAACTTGAACCAAAAAGTGTTGGCAGCCATCTTGGAACTCGGCAGCCAAGTCCCAGAAAAAAATGTTTTTAAAAAAAGAAAAGGGGCCAGGGTACAGACACACTGACCCCTTAGCTCTGGTGCTGGGGTCCTGGAGGGACCCCAGGGCTAAAAAGCATTCCAAATTTTTTTTTCACCGCGATTCACGTCAGATCTGCGAATCCAGCAAAAATAATTTAAAAACAAATACAGGCTCTTGTGCTTTGGCTTTTTGAACCCCCTGGGTGGGCCAAGTCCCAGAGGCATTCTTTAAATGAACTGTGGGGTGGGGCCTGGTCCCCACACCCCAGGTACCACCACCTCCCCGGGGCTTTATAAATGAAAAAGGGGGGTGCCCCCCCTCCAGGGGACCGCCACCTCCACAGGGCTTGACTATAATTGATTGCAGGGGAGCCAGGTGCCCCCCCCCTTCCCCAGGGACCACCAGCTCTGCTGGACAAAGATTAAAAAGAAGTGAAGGTGATCTGTTTTGGACCACCACCTCCGCAGGGCTATACTTTTTGGAGGGGGGCGTGCAGCCCCCCACAAGGAGCCTATGATGGCCCTGGGGATGGCCACCTCCTAGGGTCGGCTCCTGCTATGTCCCAGGGTGGCCACCCCTGGGACATAGTTGTTTGGTGTGACTTGGCTGTAGCTTTGACAGCTGCAGCCAAGTCACAGCAAACACTATGACCCATATTTATACTTTTTTAGCGCCGCATTTGTGTTGTTTTTTGATGCAAAATCGGCGCAAGCTTACAAAATACAATGGTATTTTTTAAGTTTGCGCCGATTTTGTGTCAAAAAACGAAGCAAATGCGGCGCTAAAAAAGTATAAATATGGGCCTATGTTTTTTTACAGTGAGACCTATCAAACAGGCCCTGCTGTCAAAAAGCAGAGTTTTCATCTCTGTTCCCTGCACGCAGATATGTATGCAGGGAACAGAGATGAAAGCTTTGCTTCATCAAACATGGAGCTGTTACTCAAAGCAGCACCTTGCTTCCTGAAGCAATGGGACCGCGGGGAGGCCTTGAGGCTTCCCCCACGGTCCTAGATAGCCTGTAAAAGGCACATCATAAAATATTTTTCTAAGGCATGTAGGGCCCGCTGGGGAGCCCTTGCGGGCTCCCCCATGATCCCAGATAGCCCATAAAGAGCTAAACAAAATTGAAGAAAAAAGAATAGCTCAAGAGTCAAGATCACAGACCTTCACACTGAGCATAGAGAGTTCTAGTCCAGCCGGACTTGTTTCACTCCTTTATTTATTTATTTTTTTAAGTTAAAAAGTTTAAGGCTCATATGAAAGGTGATCTTACTTTTTTAAATGAGAAATACATTTTTGTAATCACATTTTGCAGAAACATCTCATTCTAAGTATATCATACATCAAAGCCTAAACAAGTCTCTGTTTGTCTCCCTCTCGCTCTCTTTCTGTCTCTCTCTCTCTCTTTCAATTGCTTTCTTCCACTCACACACCCACTCAGACACTTCCGCACCCACTCACAGACCCAATCAGACACTCATGCACCCACTCACAGACCCACTCAGACCCTTGTGTACCCAGTCATAGCCCCAGTCATACCCTCATGAACCCACACACAGACTCACCCAGACATTTACACATCCACTCAGAGACCCACTCAGACTTTCACACACCCACTCACAGGCCCGTAGATACTCTCATGCACCCACTCACAGACCTGCCCACACATTGACACACCCACTCAAACACTGATGTATGCACTCTCACACCCAGACAGACACTCTCATCCTCAGAAATACCCTCCTACACCTATTGTGACACCCAGAGAGGCAATGGCCAACTTCTGCCACACACAGCTAAAGGGCCATGCACAGCATGGGGTTGGGCGGATAGGGTGGTTGGCCGCAGGGTATGGCTGCAGGCCAAGTCTTGCAGGCAATCTCTGCTGTGCACGGGCAAAGGCCGTGCATGGTGCAAGTTTGGGTGCTTATAGGTGGTGGACCTCAGGGCCTGGCCACAGGCTAGGCCCTGTGGCCAACCACTGCCACGCATGTAACTATAACTTGTGCCCTATGGTAACTATAACACGCGCCCTCGCCATGCACTGCTAATTACCCCACACATTATGGCACTCATGACATCTTTGCTAACATCATTGATAAAATCAGTGTAATATTTGCAGTAAAATTTCTGATGAAAAAACTGTGCATGGCGGGGACGCAAGTTATAGTTACCTTAGGGCACAAGTTACAGTTACTTGAGGTAACTCTAACTATAACTGGTGAATTTCTATGGTTTAAAATGAGAGCCTAACTATAACGTCCCTACAACCTTTGGTTTTTTAAGTGAATTTCTATGTTGTTTTACAATCTATTTCCAAACTATAATATCCCTGTAACCTTTGTCTTTTTCAGTGAATTTCTATGTTTTTGTTACATATAGTAATTTTCATTACTATACATTAATCCAACCACCGCCGTACACATATTTTTTCAGTGACAAAAAAACAAAGGTTAAAGTGATGGTATGGTTAGGTGAAAATATCAGTTTAAATTTAACATTTTAAACCGAGTAAAACAATATATTCATTTTAAGTAACTAGAACTCGCTCCCTGCCATTCACACTGTTGTTGTCAATGATGTCAGTTCAGTTGTCATCAGTAATGTTATCAATGATGTCACAGAACATGCCATGAGTGTTGAAATATAAGGTGACAGGTCATAAGCAGTGCATGGCAAGGGCACAAGTTATAGCTACTTTAAATAACTATTGAATTTCAGATTGTTTTTTATTTTAAAACAATTGGTTTAAGTTGACATCTTCACCTAAGTATAACTTCACCTTAACCTTTACGCATGTTGCCGAATTTCTGAGTTTTTTTTCATGCAAAGTAATATTTTATTACCATATGTAATGCCAACCCACTCTGTGCACAGCAAAATGGAAAGCCCTGCACCCAGCCCCCCACAGGCATCCAACTCCCACCACGCATGCGTCCATGCTCAGAAGGTATTTTCCACAGGGCCTGGCTGGTGGCCAGGCCTTGCATCCAACACCAAGCAGACAGCCAACCCCAGGCACGGCCTTCACCTGATGGTGGCACCCCCCTACAGACCCTCAGCCCCCCTTATAAAAAACTTCTGATCCTGTGAGACTCTCTCACGAGGCTGCGTGGCACCTGCACTCCTGTGGGAATTTTATGAGCCATACTTACTCCTTCGAGAAAACCGCAGGATCGCAGAAACCCAAAAAATATATATCTTTTTTTAATTTGGCCATGGGGTTGTCCCTCTGGGACTCTCTCATAGGTCCATGGGCTCAGGATACTCCTACGCCTTCATACCATTTTTATTTTAATTTACAAGACATGGGGACCGAGTCCCTGTGTCATGAAATGGCGGCCACAACATTTCTCTTCATATTACGCCCAGCCAATCAGAGCACAAAATACCGTGGAAGCAAGGCGGGAGATAGGGACAAAAAGCCCCCTTGGCCAATCAGATTGCTATATTATTTGAAGTTGCATGATCGGGACTCCGACAAGGCCTCTCGCGAACCCAGTGGTTTTAATATACAAAGTTTTTGAACCTTAATTTATGAAAAACTACTGAACAGATTTACCTCAGATCACAAAAACCACACTTTCTGTACCAAGATCAAGTTTTCTGCCAACATTGGTGCAATTCTGTTCAGCCAAGTTCAATTTTTCTATGGAAATTTTCACTGGGAAATTGTGTTTTAGGACCCCCCTTTTTTATTGACCACCGCTTGAAGGATCATCCCAAAATGTTTCAGAAAAGCTGTGGTGGTTGAACTTTTTCAGGGACAGTTTTATGAAGATTTGTCAAACGGAGCAAATGTTTTAGCAAACCAATAAACTCTCAAACTATGGTAAATAGGTCCTAACTATACCTATTCCCACCATACATATACATACCACGCATGGTAAAGGCATGCATGGTGAAGGTATCTATGTGCTAAAGGCATCTGTGTTGTAAAGACATGCTTGGTAAAGGCATGTGTGAGAAATACTACTTGGTAAATGATGTTTTCCTTCCAAGGCTACCCTGATAAGACAATCACATCTTGGCACCACCAGATGGCAACAATGAGTAATGTAAATATGTGCCTTTGTTGAGGTCTTACATCTTCCTGAGGAGTGTAGTCGATATCAGATGGTCTCTTTTGCATGCCAAAAAGATTTGAAATAGACTTCGTGCTTGCTTGGCAAGTGGTTCAGAGAGCAGAGGACGACATCCTAACAGGGACAGAAAGCACGAAATAAAGATTATAAAGATCGGAATTGCACTTGAGCTTCCACTGCATATCTACCTCAGGAAAATTTGAGGTAAATGTTACATTCTTCACTCATACAACAGAGAGTTATTTCAGGGTCATCTTAAAGATTTTGGTGGCCCTGGGCCAAATGTAGTTTGGGGACCCCTGTTCGGAACAGCTTTGAATTTACGACCTGGTCACTGACAGTGCAGGTGCACACCTGTCCAAATTCTGACTGTATTTACATCTAGTATTTAGGGATAGTGAAGCGTTTTTAATATTGTAACATAGCAGCAACTCACTAATATAGCTGCAAATAATCTCGCTGTCACCCTCCCATTTCTCATATGTGAGGACCTGTCTTGATCTAAAAGAAAGTTTTTCTTTGCTGTTACACGAAACATAAGCACAACATTTCTCTGCAAAATGCCTGAAATAGACTCCCACAATGTACCCACAATAAAATAAACTAAAGGCAAATATTATTTAAAACAATCTATTTAAGAATTATTCAAGATCATCAGGGCTAGACTCTCAGCAGAACAGAACTGGCTCTTTCAGGGGGGCCCCTGAAAGGATGAGGCCCTGGACCAGCACCCACTTTACCCATGCGTTAAAACGTCTCTGAATTATTTGTAGCCATCTCAAGGCACTGCTAAGGCGAGTGAAAAAGAAACTGTAGAGTTTTGCAGACTGGTGTATGTTGAACATCTAATACATAAATTAAATCTGGAAGACAGCTATCACAAGGGGGGGGTCTAATGCAGGTGTAAGAGGTTTTATTTTAGATGTCTTGTGATCAGTATGCAACAACTTGGTCCATTTACAGATGGCTGCCCAGTTATGGCGACACAGCCATATAGTGGCAAGTCTATATTTAGAAAGATACAAAGGTACAGATGGTGACAGCACAACCAGTCAGTATCTAAAGTAATACAATGTACTCATCCTCGAGAAACCCTTTCAAGCTGCTTCTGCCCCATAGAATCTCTCTGGTGCCTGGCAGTGCAGAGCTTCAGATGTGACTACTGCAGTGGAATTTACGGGGCCTTCTGCCAAAACTATGGCCCAACTCCAAAGAGACCAAGACTATGCAGCCGTTCTCGTCTTTGGAGCACCTGGTTAGTCCTGTATTAATGCTGCTTGAATAGCTGTAGACCAAATAAAGGTTTGCGTTCAAGTCTATGGGACTGATTTAGAATTCGGCTGATGGGTTACTCTGCCACAACGGTGATGGATGTCCCATCTGCCGAAATCTAAATCAGGCCCTATATGACTTGTGCGCAAGGCCCTTCACGGGCCAGCACCACCCTGCCTCAACAAATTGCTGCCACCAAGTGTCTAATGCAGTGGCATAACAAAGGCCCCTGCAGCTCCCATGGTACAGGGGGGACGAGCTCCAGGCGGCCTCCTCAGCACAGCACCTAGCCTTAATAAGTTTGGAGTGGGGCATTTTCCATAGGCTTCTTTGGACAATAGCTACAGCAAAAACTGCTGAATGGAATTACACCAAATTCAGGAGTAAGCTACATCTTGGTCCGCAGATTGTGCTTTTTGGGATTTGGTGTAAATATTTTCAATAGTTTTCGAGAAATTGAGGGTCAAAAATAATTGTATAGCTGGACCGTTGGGCTCGTGAGAAGAGCACAAATTAAAAAAATGGAGCCCAGTGATTGGTCCAGAGCCCAGTTTTCCTAGAAACCTTCACACTGTTGGGGGGGCAAGAGACTTACACAAGTCCGACAAGTGTTCTGATTGCCTGACTGTTGGTAAGTTAGAAATGTAATGGGGACCATTACTGTTCGCTGTGAAAAATCTGAGGTGTTGTGAAAATGAAGTAAAAAATCTATATAAGGGCCAGCAGAAGAGCATGCTGTCCCCTTAGATTTAGAAAGGAGGTGTCGATGAGGGGAAGATTATTAATGTATATTGTTTTTAACTAAATTTTATGATCTTGCGGGATCGTGAATAGTAAAAAGGAGTAGATGAGTTCACCATATATTTTATTAGTAGGAATGGATATTGTGATGCTTGTTTTTGAGAGAAAGTGTGTAAGAGATAAGTACTGTGATGAGTAGATGGTTAATTCTTATTTTTAAAGAATGTTACAACATTGCGAGTCACTTGAAGAGCTCAAAAAGAAAAGTAATGGGCCTGCCACAAGGTGTTTATGATCCTGCCAGAGTCTAGCGAGATCGTACAGAGGAAGTAAAAAAATAAAAGGGTCCGGGCTAAACCAATAATTACCATTCTTATTACATGGTTAAAGAAGTACTGTGATATGATTGTCCGCAAAACCAGAGGTAGCTAAGTTTGTCTGTGATGCTTTGGTGAAGAAGGAGGTCTGTCTGAGTCATGCTCAGCAGAAGTCAGTTTATGTGGAGCTAAAAGACACTGGTGTCTTCATCTGCATTTAAAAAAGAGCTTCAAGTTCAGGTACTTAATAATATATTTTATAAACTTTGTTGTGAAGTGTCAGTAAGTGTACTACTGTTGGTAAACGTATTGTACACTTTGTTTACAGAGTGAAAAGCTATTTGGGTAGGTGTAGATGTGTTGATATAGCTTTTGAGAGATACACATTATAACGTGAAGAGATGTGAGCAAGGTTTGCAGATTTGTGTTTAAATGACGTTTTCCAACTATATATACTTGCCAGGAAAGGAAATACAGTTTCTTAAATTATAAAACAAAGAATGTAATAATACAAGCTCTACCATTTTATGAACCTCATTGTATATGTAATTTAGCAATATGAGATGTTTGAGTGGTGAAATTGCTATTTCTAGAGTAAAACACTGTGGTGAGTGTTACCAAAGGTGTGCCAAGATGATTGTGTTTCTTTAGAAACAACTATGGAAGCAGAGGTCATGGCATGTTATAATTTAATTGCAAAAATATGAAAATAGACAGGCTGAGGGTGTGTTACTTTTCAGGAGAAATGAACAGCAAGTTACTGGTGCATGAGATATAAATATGTGATTGTGGGGGAAAAATTTAGTAAAGCTTAGGCAACTTAGTGATGCATCACTGTTATGAAGTATTGAACAGTATGTAGTTTTTTCTCTTTTTTGTTCTTTTGGCTTTTTTAGGAAGAAAATGGGAAATTATGTCTGAGGAAAGAATTGTCTGCTTACACAAGCATAACAAAGAGCCTTGTTAACACAAGCAGGATTATAGTGCTGATCAGCAATAACTACCTCTTTAGGTACAGTGTATTCAGGTAGAAAGGATGTGGCAGTGACAGAACAGTTCTGCAGTTTAATAACACAAGCTAACTCTGCCAGAGTTAGGCTTTGTAAACTATAACTCATAGACATAGTGCTTCACTGAAACTTTCTTATCATCTAGCCTGCTAATGCATATCAAGAAACAGAACACTCTTTGACAGGCTAAGGTGGCTAAGGGACTGGAAAAGAAATGCTACCTCAATCAAAACCCAGTAGGCAAATAAAGGACAAAAAGGGGAGACATTGGCACTGGCTGATGTGTGTTCAAAAATATGTTAATAGTTATATAGTTGTTTGTTAGTTTAATAGTTGTTGATATAGTTTGCTAATATAGTTGTTGTAGTGTATTGTTGGTAAACTGGATGTAATAAAAAAGTTCAAACTTAATTATGATTTCTTTGCACAATACATATTATTAATTATTTTATAATATTGCAGTATTCAACAAAACTGTCAGTTCTATCTTAAGGGACTGTACATATTCTGCAGCATGTATATGCATCTGTAGAGTAGTATGCACATGTTTTATTATAGAGACACTTGATAATATATCAGACAATTGTTTTGTTATGCCGCTATGGTGACTTGTCATGCAACAGTGAGTTTTTAGTAGAAAGATCAGTACTTGTCCACAGTGTAGAACAGGGACCCATGATACAAGAGAGGGGTATTGGCCTAGAGAGTACTGCATCTTTATACTCTAATATGCACACATATGAGACCAGTTGTGGAAGACACAGTTTTCAACAGAGACAATACTCCATTTTGTACTCTACTATGGACATTCATCATGATGAAGTGAGGTATGCACAGAGAGAACAGTCTCTACCCGCAGTCTACTTTACACAAATGTTTTTCTGGGGAGATGTGTCAGCTGACAGGATAGTGGGTTTCTACCATAATCTCTATAGCTGTTATGCATGACAGATAGCATAGAAGCAATATCCTCTGTACAACTCCCTTGCACGTCTGTCATCCTGGACAGAGCTGTGACCAGAGAGGTAAGCCCCTTTCACAGTCTAATCTGGACACCTATCATCCGAGAGAAGGTCACAAGAGAATGGCTAGTCTGTCCCCACATTGTACTATGGAGACGTATGCTGGAGATCTGTCACCAAATAGGGCAGTTCTTTCTCACAGCCTACTATTTATACCTGTCAGAACACATATATGGTTATTTCCTTGGGGAGAAGTCTTAATGGAGAGGCCAGTACTTGTTATACTTGCTATTGAATATTAAAGTCTTACATGTGAGGTGAGTCCATACTCCACCCTCCTATACACAATAGGGAGCATGGGTAAAGGTGTGAGTAGAGAGGCAGTGTTTCTTTACACTCTACTCTACAAACTGGCTACCTTGATGCAGGGTGTCAGTGGAGAGGCCAGCTTCTCCCAATACTCAAATATACACAGTTGTTAGACTGTGTAGAGGTGTCAGGGAGATTGCAGTGTCTCTTTTTACCCTACTATGCACTCTTGTCATATTGTAAAAATGTCCTTTTGGAGAGTCTACTTTCTCCTCACACCCTACTAATGAGGACTGTAAGGTATAGGTACGGTAATAAAGGAAATTGTAAATTCTTCCTCTAAAAATGTTTACGATCTCGGACACTCTCGCAAGATCAGAAAAAAAGTAGTGGGGTACACAAAATCTTAATGCAAACTTTTACTGGAGATACTGTCTCTCCCCACACCCTGCTATACACACTTCTAGGTATGGGTATTAGTGATGAACTCACTCTCTCCTCACACCCTACCACGCACTGCTGTTATAATGTGAGAAGTATCAGTGGAGAGGCCACTTTCTCCTCGCACCCTCCTAGAGGGGACAATGCATTGTAAGTACCTTAATGAAGGCAAGTGTAATTTTCCCCCCCCAAAAAAAGTTTACAATCTTGCAAGATTCTCACAAGATTATATAAAAAGTAGTGTGGTATAGAAAATATTTTGCAAGAGAAAGATGACAGTACAAAGCCTTGTGTGTTTGCGCAGTCTAATACTCACGCCCTATGATACAGTGCTATTATGGATTAAATATAGTTTGAATGATTGAGTTCGCAAGACTCTTGTGAGAGCTGGACAAATATACTAGTGAGTACAGACGTTTGTGTGCTCCCACTCTTGTGAGAGTCTCATGGGTGTCAGTGTCCCCCTAAAAAGGGATTTATACCATGAAATAATGCCATAATGTTGCAAGAAGGTGGCTCTGACAAGAGCCTTTGTGTTTATAGTGTGTAATGTTCAGTTACACATAGAACTGAATGCATTCCTTGATGTTATTTAGGAAGATCCTGTTCCCTTCTGCAGTGAATTGCACTCCCTCTCACATGCCGATACTTGGCATATCAAACCAGGCGTTGTTGTGATATATAGAGTCCATGCCATGGTCATGAATACATGAAGAACCTGTTTTATTGACCTGCTTGCAGGATTTCACAATCTTAGGACAAAACTTTTTTGACCATTGCCATGTCTGCCTTTGACATATATTAGAATATACAAAGGCAGTTTGAGGAAAGAGAGACATCAATTGTGGAAAGGTCTCCTTCATTTGGATTTCAAGCGCATCACCTGCAATTGTGCCTATGTAATTTCCACCAAGGTGCATTACCATTAGATCTGAGTGCTTACAATCCAAAATGCTCTCAACCATTGGTAACAATTGATCCCACTTCAAACCTCTATGGCCAATCTAAGTTTAGTCCAAGTTCAAAAATCCAAGATTTTTGTCAATACTACAGTTAATGGTATGTTCTATATCCCAGTGGATGAAGCTGTATCCCAGAATCCCAGAATCTAGAGGTGAACCATGGTGCTGTTTGGAATCTCAATAACAAGAGGAGTGCTCAGCAGAATGGGTACATGGAGTTATATGAGGAGAGAAGATAGGAGGGTGGCAAAATTCTAAAGGTATTTGGTAGGCTTTTGGCAGTTACAAAAGTAATTTAGATTGTGACCACCTGCTTTGTGCAGGGTGCACAGTTAATTTATAAACAGTATGTGCTTTTCTATTGGCTGACTTTAAATGTTGGTACAATCTCACAAGAGGTTCACAAGAGTAAACTTGAGGCACTGCCCCCCTCTAACTGAATAAGAAGGAATGCTTCCCTGGCTCTTGCAAGAGTCTTGCAATAGATTTTAAGGAAGGGCAAAAAGGAAAACAGTGGAAACAACATAGATAGCAAAACTAGAGGTTAGGTCTAAAAAGAGATGTTTTGTTAATGGTTTTGAACATCTATAAACATTTTGTTGTGTTTTTAAACATGCTTAATATTTTTAATTTAAAAAATGCTACAACAACAAAAACAAACAACTTGAAGCGCTAAACAAACACCAACAGCATCTCCTTAACAACAAAAAGGAGAAAAACTTACTAAAATGATAAACAAATACTACTGCCTAGAGGGGCTCTTGAGCAACTTTGTCCTCGGCAGACCTTCTTGTCTCTGATGAAAAAATGGTCTGCTTGCACGAGCAGCAAAACAGTGCTTTATTCAAAAAGCAGAGCTATTGTCCACCTGTGCAATTAGAACCTGCTTAAGCACAGCATCTCCTGGGGTAAATAATGTTGAAGCCATGTAGAGTTGTCTAACTCTACAGCACGAGTCAACTCTGCCCATGCACGTCTTTGCGGATGCATAGACCTCAGGTGTCTCCACATCCCTGTGATACTCAAACTATATTGCTTATTTTTGCAACCCTGGCTAAACTCTTTACTGCAAAGTTTACAGGTGACGTACTTCACTGAAACCTTCTTGCACCTGGCCCCATTTGAAAAAAGTGTCACACCAAAGATTCCTTGGGTGACTGAGGTGGCTCAACTATTGCAGAAGCCCCTGGCTGTTCATCTAAATCAGACATTGTTCTGGTCAAAGCCAAACAGGAAAGGAGAGCAAGCCAAATAAGTGTACTCTCACAAAAGTACAATAGTGAAATGAAGCAAAAAAGGATGGAACCTTCTTCTTCAAAATAAAGACATTCATATTAACCAACTAGAATCCTTCCTTAGGCCATGCATCCTCTCCCGGGCTTCTTGCAAGTGTCTTGCATACGCCTCGCGAGACCATAAGAAAAAAATACTTCCTTCATATCTTCTATAGAACGGTACACAATTTATTTTTGTACCTTAAACAACATGTCTAATGTTCTACTTTAAAATGACACTTAAACACTGTAATTAACATAATTCTAAATATACAATCTCACGAGTGAGTCTGGAGAGTCAAACAGGAAGTACAGCCCCCTTGGAGTCCACGCAGGGGATCATGTGTCTGGCTCCCGTGAGAGTCTTGCAAGAGTCATCACTTTTAAAACAAATATATACAGAGAAATCAAACCACCTTTAATTCACTACGCTGGTCTATATTAGCATAAAATGGTAACTGAAAACATGATAATGAACCACAAGGAGTAAATAACAATAAACGTTAGAAGTTTATGATCTCGCAAGTCCCCCAGAAGTTTCTCGCGGTCCTCTCATGAGAGCACCGACACCTGAAAAAAAAGATTGCTGCTGACATGTCTTGTTATCAGAGTTACAATAACTGAACAAATATATAATTTCTATTAAATATTTATCTGTTGAATATTCACACACATTTTACGAAGAATTTTGCAAACTGTCAAAAATATGCTATTTTGTTATAATAAAAAAAATATTTTACTAAAATAATGTCTAAACACAACATATATTATACAGTCATTCTATCATACATCCACTCACAAAAATATTTCATTTACTTTTAAAAAACTCTCGAAATTCACTAAAAAAACAAAGGATAATGTAACGTTATTAGGTGCAATAAAAATATCTGTTTTCATTTTTTAAAACAACTTCGAAATTCACTGAAAGTAATATTATAGTTAGGTGAATTTCTCAGTGACAACTGTAACATTTTGAACTAAAAATTAACACAGAAATTCACCAGTTATAGTTAGCTTTCTAGTTAACTGGTTTTATATTCCCACAGGTGAATTTAGCAGAACCTACACTCAGGTGGGACTTTCTAGTTAACTGGTTTTATATTCCCACAGGTGAATTTAGCAGAACCTAAACTCAGGTGGGACTCACCTGGATGTTACTGTTAAAAAGACAGGATCACTCGGCATTTAATATGCGAGTGTAAGTTATGGATCCATTGCCCTGAAGAATGTCTCAGACAAGGCTACCAGGGAGAAACACGTTGGCTAACTGAGATAGGTTGAGTCATTGTTCTTAAAGATACTGCCTCAACTAAGTTGTTAGACATACCTGAGGACAGCATTATTAAAGATAAAATCTCGGTGACCTGAAGGTACTTTTTAATTATTCTAGATCCCCCTTTTGGGTAGTAGTTTTTAGGTTTTGCCTGCACAGTGCTAGCGCTGTGCTTGCAAAATCTTATGTTACTAAAAAATATTCTTTAAAGGGACTTAGAATCCACCCCTTACTTACCTGAACTTCCCGTTTGTTCATTCAAATGTCGTTTCAATGTCGTTTGAATTTATTTGCTTTTTTATAGACTAGCAGGTCACTTCCTGTTCTTCTGTTCTGCTTTTTGTTCTGCTTTTTTTGTCACGTGTAGCATGGCCAAAGTACACCTTCTAGTGTTTGGTGATTGGTTGCTTCAGTGGTGGCTGACAAAAAAATGAATCGGAGGGGCACAAAAACAACAACATACACACATAACATAACATACACCCATAACATATATAACATAAAATACAAAACATACACACATAAGATGCACACCAATATAAATATTTTTTAAAACACTTACCTCAATCAATGTTCTGCAGCATGTCCTCGTTCTGCAACACGTCCTCGGGGCCCAAAGCCCACAGACAAATCCCTCATCCAATCAAGACACTGATTTCATGCTGCTAAGGAGCATGAAAAAAGTGTCTCGATTGGTTGGAGCGGGTCGGCTCCACGCTCCAAAAGGCACTGTATGCCTTTGCCTTCTCTCCAACCCAACTGTGCAAGACAGCCGGGTTGGAGAGGTTTGAAATGCGCACAAAGGTTTGGGTGTGGCAAGGTAGCCAGACAAACCATCATGCGCACTTCAAACAAAGGGGCCATTCCTTACTGCTGCCAATCATTGGCAGCAGTGACATGCTGGCCTCACCCTGCCCTCCCACTTTTTTTGTTGGCAGAAAGCGTCAAAAATAAAATGGTAATAAAATTATTTTATTACTATTTTATTTTTTAGGCTTTCTGCACAGCAGTGCAGGTGCTCTCAGAGTGGAACCACCAGTGGAGTGCTTGTTAGTGTTTGTACGCAAAAAGATTAACTGAACACAAGTCAATTTGTTCTGAAATGTGTGTAAAAATGCCAGCCATCTTGCAATGGAGTATCGAGTGCAGATGTAAAGCAAGCAGCAAGTGGGCTCATTATGTTGTGTTTTTAAATACTTAATCATTACATTTCTGATGAATAACAGTTGTAACTATTAAAATTATTTGTGTTCATTTCTTAAATTACCATTCATTCATTTTTAAAGAAAAGTCATTTGTATAATTGGGGGGACTTTTTATTTTGAATTGTTATTCTTGACTTATAAACAGGCAGTTACTAGGGTCATGAATTGAATGCTGTAGGAGGTGCAGTGGCACCAGGGCCAAAAGTTGTCAGAACTCCTCTCAACACCAGATAGTGCTACACTTTAATACTAAACAGGCAGTCACAAGTGCAGTTACCTTGCAGGCATTAGGGTCATGATTTGAATGATACAGTAGGTGCAGTGGCACTGGGGCCACAGTGAGTCAGTATTGAGAGCGCAGCACAGGTTGTGCAGCGCGTCCAGCTGTGCGGTCCCTTTTAAGGATGGAGTACCTAGCCTTTAAGCCTGTGCACTGAATCCGGATGCTCGCTTGTTATTATGCATCTTCCCCCATACTCACCTGTCCTTACCTTTTGGCGTTGGCGTCTCCTGCTACTCCCGTCGGCATTCCTTCAGTCTTCTGCTTCCTTTTCACTCATGTGCACGACGTCCTTAGGTCAGCAGGTTCTTCCTCTGGTGCCAGGTTCTTCTGGCTTCCTGTTTCCTCTAAATCCTTGCTCCTGACCTCTTGGCGACCTGCAAAACATAAAAAATAAAGGAATATTGCAATCTCTCCAAATTAGGTAACATAATTCCAACCTGTGGTACAGTTTTACTGAGACTTATCTGATTGTTTTTCTTTATTGATGAATTGGTGAATTCAACTGTCTTCAGTTTTTTTCCTAACCAAAAAAGCGACAAGAAAGATTTATTGTTTCTCAAGGTTTGATGACCTGACAATAATTTGACAAATTGAGGAGTAACACATATTGGGCCTCATTACGAGTTTGGTGGTCTGGCGGTAAGACCGCCGCTGTGGCGGCTGCCAACAGACCACCATGTTGGCAGTCTTCCGACTGCCGTATTAAGAGGCACCCATGTAGACTGCCAAAAAACAGCCAATTTCCCGAAACTGCCAGGACACTGGCAGATGTTAAAAAGGTGGCTCGACTACCAGCACCGCCAGCCTGACAAAAATCAACCCATCAAATTACGATCCACAAATCACAAGAGCGGTTCTTCCATTGCAGAAAGCTACTGGCGATGTGAACCGCGACGGTCTGAACTCACATCAGTTAGAACACTACCACATTGGATAGTTCAAATACCCCACACCTGACACATATTCACACACCTGAAACACTTGCACACCGCACTATAAAACACACCCCTACACAACCCACAAGCCTTTGCAACTGGAACACCACTCACAACCAGACAGTAGGGATGGAAATTATATCTATCTAAACAAACAATAGCCACCCCTAAACATTACACTCAGCACACATTCCACACTTGCACAACATACACTACACACAATTTTCAAACCCACACAATACACAACAAACATCACCCACTCACATCACAGCACCCACACCTCATCACAAACATTATTGATTCTTTTTTCACTACCTCATCATCTTTACCACCACTACCATGTCCCAACAAAAACATCCATGTTGCACTGATGATGAGTTGAGGATCATGGTGGACGAAATTGTCAGGGTAGAGCCATATCTATTCGGGGCACAGGTCCAACAAACATCAATAGCCAGGAAAATGGAGTTGTGGCAAAGGATAGTCGACAGGGTGAATGCAGGAGGCAGTTACCCATGCACAATGGAGGACATCAGGAAGAGATGGAATGACCTCAGGGGTAAGGTAGGTTCCAAGGCATCCAAGCACCAGCTGGCAGTCGTCAAGACTGGCGGTGGGCCCCACCTCGTCCCCCACAGTTCATATCCACGTCCCTGTCTAGGGGCAGAAACCACTAGACACCAGAGATACTTTTTTTTTCTTTTATTATTTTTTATATGTGGGGATCCAAGGTTCACTTCCCTGGGGGGCAAAATTACTTTTAGGCCATTTCTGCCCCACTTGGGGACAGATCGGCCTATTATAATTAGGCCGATCTGCTCCCAGGGGGGCAGAAACCCCTAGACACCAGGGATTTTTTTTCATTTTGTTTACTTTATTTTTTTATATATGGGGAGCGACCCCTTGGGCAAGGGTCGCTCACCTGGGGGAACATTTATTTTAGGCCACTTCTGCCCCCCTTGAGGGCAGATCAGCCTATTTTTATTAGGCCGATTTTCCCCAAGGGGGGCAGAAACCACTAGGTCCCGGGGATTTTTTGTTTGCACCAATTTCACGCAAGGGGAGCGACCGGTTAGGCAAGGATCGCTTCCCTGGGGGAGCAAATTCATTTTAGGCCATTTCTGCTCCCCTTTGGGGCATATCAACCTATTTCTATTAGGCCAATCTGCCCCCAGGGGGGCAGAAACCACTTAGGCACCAGGGATTGGTGTGTGTATGTATGTGTGTGTTTTGTTTGGGGGGGCAGCCCCTTGGGCAAGGGTCGCTCCCTATTGGAGCACATTACTGTTGGCCATATCTGCCCCCCTTGGGGGTAGATCGGCCTATTTTTGGAAGGCCCATCTGCCCCAAGGGGGGCAGAAAGCCCACCCGAGACCAGGGAAGATTCTTTTTTCAAAATAAGAGGGTGGGGGTATGGCTATACCCCCACCCTAAATAAATGGGGCCAAAGTTGTTCTGTCCACCAGTGGCCAGATGGGGCAATTACCCCTGATCTACACCCGGGGGCAGGCAGAAAGTCTACTAGATGCCAGGGAATTAACAAAAAAATTGTGGGGTGGTGGCTACCAACCAATATGGGCCTGGTTATGCCCCCACCCGAACTGAAGGGTGTAACAGTCTTTCAGCTCTCCCTCCGCACACTAAAACATCTTATCCCACGGCAAGCGAGAGGACATTTGATTATTTTCGGTCTGGTTTTACATTTGGGCCATGAGAGCTTGGCTAACTCTCAGACTGGTCCCACTTGGAATGGTGAGGGCTGCACTTTTTGGACTTTGGGACGCTGCCATGTAGAAAAATCCACAAGATCTAGACACATCTGAAAACTAAATATCTGGGTGATTCCAGGGTGGTGTCCTTCACATGCACCCTGCACCATTTTCTTACCCACAATGCACTGCAAACCTCAAACTTTGCTGGAAATCACACATTTTTCCCACATTTTTGTGATGGAACTTTACGGAATCTGCAGGAATCCAAAAAATTCTTACCACCAAGCATTGTCTCATCTATACCGATAAAAATTCTGCCCCACTTGTCAGCCTAAAAATGTTTTTTTTCAAACTGCCCTTTTGGACCCGCTTTGGTTCCCCCTCAATTTCGAAATGTTTTTGGCTCTTCCCTGTCACAGGCACTTGGCCCACCTACACAAGTGAGGTATCATTTTTACCAGGAGACAGAGGAGAATGTTGGGTTGTAGGAAATTTGTCCCGGTGCTGTGGGAAAAATTTGATTTTGTAGCTGAATTTGAGGTTTGCTGATGATTCTGGGTAAGAAAAGATTGGGGGATCCATGCAAGTCACACCTCCCTGGATTCCCTTGGGTGTCTAGTTTTCAGAAATGTTTGGGTTTGGTAGGTTTCCCTATGTGGCTACTGAGCCCAGGACCACAAACGCAGGTCCCCCGTGCAAAAACAGGTAGTTTAGTATTTGATCATTTTTATGTGTCCACATAGTGTTTTGGGGCATTTCCTTTCGCAGGCACTAGGCCTACTCACACAAGTGAGGTACCATTTTTATCGGGAGACTTGGGGGAACGAAGGGTAGAAGGAAATTTGTGGCTCCTCTCAGATTCCAGAAGTTTTTGTCACCGAAATGTGAGGAAAAAGTGTTTTTTATGGCCAAATTTTGAGGTTTGCGAAGGATTCTGGGTAACAAAACCTGGTGAGAGCCCCACAAGTCACCCCATCATGGATTTCCCTAGGTGTCTAGTTTTAAAAAATGCACAGGTTTGGTAGGTTTCCCTAAGTGCCGGCTGAGCTAGAGGCCAAAATCCACAGCTTGGCACTTTGCAAAAAACAGCTCTGTTTTCTTTGGGAAAATGTTGTGTCCATGTTGTGTTTTGGGGCATTTCCTGTCATGGGTGCTAGGCCTACCCACACAAGTGAGGTACCATTTTTATCGGGAGACTTGAGGAAACGCTGGGTGGAAAGAAATTTGTCGCTCTTCTCAGATTCCAAAACTTTCTGTCACTGAAATGTGAGGAAATAGTGTTTTTTTGGCCAAATTTTGAGGTTTGCAAAGGATTCTGGGTAACAGAACCTGGTGAGAGCCCCACAAGTCAACCCATCTTGGATTCCCCTGGGTGTCTAGTTTTATAAAATGCGCAGGTTTGGTAGGTTTCCCTAGGTGCCGGCTGAGCTAGAGGCCAAAATCCACAGCTAGACACTTTGCAAAAAACTGGTCTGTTTTCTTTGGGACAATGTAATGTGTCCACGTTGTGTTTTGGGGCATTTCATGTCACGGGCGTTAGGCCTACCCAAACAAGCGAGGTACCATTTTTATCGGGAGTCTTGGGGGAACTTGGGTGGGAGGCAATTTGTGGCTCCTCTCAGATTCCAGAATTTTCTGTCACCGAAATGTGAGGAAAGAGTGTTTTTTGGCCACATTTTGAGGTTTGCAAAGGATTCTGGGTAACAGAACCTGGTGAGAGCCCCACAGGTCACCCCATCTTGGATTGCCCTAGGTGACTAGTTTTAAAAAATGCAAAAGTTTTGTAGGTTTTCCTAGGTGCCGGGTGAGCTAGAGGCCAAAATCCACAGCTAGGCACTTTCCAAAAAACATGTCAGCTTTCTTTGTGACAATGTGAGGTGTCCATGTTGCATTTCCTGTCGCGGGCATTAGACCTACCCACACAAGTAAGGTACAATTTTTATCGGGAGACTTAGGGGAACGCAGAATAGCAGAACAAGAGTTATTGCTCCTTGTGTTTCTCTACATTTTTTCCTTCCAAATGTAAGACAATGTGTAAAAAAGATGTGCAAATGACCACTGCTTCTCAAAACCTTATCTTGTGCCCATTTTGGAAATACAAAGGTTTTCTTGATACATATTCCTCACTCTTTATATTTCACCAAATGAATTACTGTATACCCAGTATAGAATGAAAACCCATTGCAAGGTGCAGCTCATTTATTGGCTCTGGGTACCTAGGGTTCTTGATGAACCTACAAGTCCTATATATCCCTACAACCAGAAGAGTCCAGCAGAAGTAACGGTTGTAGGAGGCTGGACTGGCTTGTAGTGAGTACCAAGGGGTACTTGCACCTTGCACCAGGCCCAGTTATCCCTTATTAGTGTATAGGGTGTCTAGCAGCTTAGGCTGATAGATAATGGTAGCTTAGCAGAGCAGCTTAGGCTGAACTAGGAGACGAGTGAAGCTCCTACAGTACCACTAGTGTCATATGCACAATATCATAAGAAAACACAATACACAGATATACTAAAAATAAAGGTACTTTATTTTTATGACAATATGCCAAAAGTATCTCAGTGAGTACCCTCAGTATGAGGATAGCAAATATACACAAGATATATGTACACAATACCAAAATATGCAGTAATAGTATTAGAAAACAGTGCAAACAATGTATAGTTACAATAGGATGCAATGGAGACACATAGGGAAAGGGGCAACACAAACCATATACTCCAAAAGTGGAATGCGAACCACGAATGGACCCCAAACCTATGTGACCTTGTAGAGGGTCGCTGGGACTATTAGAAAATAGTAAGGGTTAGAAAAATAGCCCACCCCAAGACCCTGAAAAGTGAGTGCAAAGTGCACTAAAGTTCCCCAAAGGACATAGAAGTCGTGATAGGGGAGTTCTGCAGGAAAGACACAAACCAACAATGCAACAACGATGGATTTCCAGTCGTGGGTACCTGTGGAACAAGGGGACCAAGTCCAAAAGTCACAAGCAAGTAGGAGATGGGCAGATGCACAGGAAATGCCAGCTGTGGGTGCAAAGAAGCTGCTACTGGGCAGTAGAAGCTTAGGTTTCTGCAGGAACGACAAGGGCTAGAGACTTCCCCTTTGGAGGACGGATCCCTCACGCCGTGGAGAGTCGTGCAGAAGTATTTTCCCGCCGAAAGACCGCCAACAAGCCTTGCTAGCTGCAAATCATGCGGTTAGTGTTTTTGGATGCTGCTGTGGCCCAGGAGGGACCAGGATGTTGCCAATTGCGTCAGGGGACAGAGGGGGCGTCGAGCAAGACAAGGAGCCCTCTCAGCAGCAGGCAGCACCCGCAGAAGTGCCAGAAACAGGCACTACGAGGATGCGTGAAACGGTGCTCACCCGAAGTCGCACAAAGGAGTCGCCGGAGAACAACTTAGGAGGTCGTGCAATGCAGGTTAGAGTGCCGTGGACCCAGGCTGGACTGTGCACAAAGGATTTCCGCCGGAAGTGCACGGAGGCCGGAGTAGCTACAAAAGTCGCAGATCCCAGCAATGCAGTCTGGCGTGGGGAGGCAAGGACTTACCTCCACCAAACTTGGACTGAAGAGTCACTGGACTGTGGGAGTCACTTGGACAGAGTTGCTGGATTCAAGGGACCTCGCTCGTCGTGCTGAGAGGAGACCCAAGGTACCGGTGATGCAGTTCTTTGGTGCCTGCGTTTGCAGGGGGACGATTCCGTCGACCCACAGGAGATTTCTTCGGAGCTTCTAGTGCAGAGAGGAGGCAGACTACCCCCACAGCATGCACCACCAGGAAAACAGTCGAGAAGGCGGCAGGGTCAGCGTTACAGAGTTGCAGTAGTCGTCTTCGCTACTATGTTGCAGTTTTGCAGGCTTCCAGCGCGGTCAGCAGTCGATTCCTTGGCAGAAGGTGAAGAGGGAGATGCAGAGGAACTCGGATGAGCTCTTGCATTCGTTATCTAAGGAATCCCAAGAGACAGAGACCCTAAATAGCCAGAAAAGAGGGTTTGGCTACCTAGGAGAGAGGATAGGCTAGCAACACCTGAAGGAGCCTATCAGGAGGAGTCTCTGACGTCACCTGATGGCACTGGCCACTCAGAGCAGTCCAGTGTGCCAGCAGCACCTCTGTTTCCAAGATGGCAGAGGTCTGGAGCACACTGGAGGAGCTCTGGGCACCTCCCAGGGGAGGTACAGGTCAGGGGAGTGGTCACTCCCCTTTCCTTTGTCTAGTTTCGCGCCAGAGCAGGGCTAAGGGGTCCCTGAACCGGTGTAGACTGGCTTATGCAGAAATGGGCACCATGTGTGCCCATGAAAGCATTTCCAGAGGCTGGGGGAGGCTACTCCTCCCCTGCCTTCACACCATTTTCCAAAGGGAGAGGGTGTAACACCCTCTCTCAGAGGAAGTCCTTTGTTCTGCCATCCTGGGCCAGGCCTGGCTGGACCCCAGGAGGGCAGAAGCCTGTCTGAGAGGCTGGCAGCAGCTGCAGTGGAACCCCGGGAAAGGCAGTTTGGCAGTACCAGGGTCTGTGCTACAGACCACTGGGATCATGGGATTGTGCCAACTATGCCAGGATGGTATAGAGGGGGCAATTCCATGATCATAGACATGTTACATGGCCATATTCGGAGTTACCATTGTGAAGCTACATATAGGTAGTGACCTATATGTGGTGCACGCGTGTAATGGTGTCCCCGCACTCACAAAGTCCGGGGAATTGGCCCTGAACAATGTGGGGGCACCTTGGCTAGTGCCAGGGTGAACTCACACTAAGTAACTTAGCACCCAACCTTTACCAGGTAAAGGTTAGACATATAGGTGACTTATAAGTTACTTAAGTGCAGTGTAGAATGGCTGTGAAATAATGTGGATGTTATTTCACTCAGGCTGCAGTGGCAGGCCTGTGTAAGAATTGTCAGAGCTCCCTATAGGTGGCAAAAGAAATGCTGCAGCCCATAGGGATCTCCTGGAACCCCAATACCCTGGGTACCTCAGTACCATATACTAGGGAATTATAAGGGTGTTCCAGTAAGCCAATATAAATTGGTAAAATTGGTCACTAGCCTGTTAGTGACAATTTGAAAGAAATGAGAGAACATAACCACTGAGGTTCTGATTAGCAGAGCCTCAGTGAGACGGTTAGTCATAACACAGGTAACACATTCAGGCACACTTATGAGCACTGGGGCCCTGGCTGGCAGGGTCCCAGTGACACATACAACTAAAACAACATATATACAGTGAAAAATGGGGGTAACATGCCAGGCAAGATGGTACTTTCCTACACAACCCCCCCCCCAAACGAAGGACAATAAGACTAGCCATGACCTGATGAGTCTTCATTGTCTAAGTGGAAATATCTGGAGAGTCCATCTGCATTGGAGTGGCTACTCCCAGGTCTATGTTCCACTGTATAGTCCATTCCCTGTAGGGATATGGACCACCTCAACAATTTAGGATTTTCACCTTTCATTTGTTTTAGCCAAAGTAGAGGTTTGTGGTCTGTCTGAACAATGAAGTGAGTGCCAAACAGGTATGGCCTCAACTTCTTCAGTGCCCAGATCACAGCAAAGGCCTCCCTCTCAATGGCAGACCAACGCTTTTCTCTAGGGGTCAACCTCCTACTAATAAAAGCAACAGGTTGATCCTGGCCCTCAGAATTAAGTTGTGATAGGACTGCCCCTACTCCTAATTCAGAATTCATCAGTTTGGACATAGAATTTTTTAGAGTAACAAGGGCTTTTCAGGACAGGTGCAGAGCACATGGCCTGCTTCAGCTCCTCAAAAGCTTTCTGACAGTTTGCTGTCCATAATACCTTTTTAGGCATTTTCTTGGATGTGAGGTCATTAAGAGGGGCTGCAATGGAGCCATAGTTCTTAATGAACCTCCTGTAATACCTAGTGAGGCCTAGGAAGGCTCTCACCTGAGTCTGAGTAGTAGGGGGAACCCAATCTATAATAGTTTGGATTTTCCCCTGAAGTGGTGCAATCTGTTCCCCACCAACAAGGTGTCCCAGATAAACCACCTTCCCCTGCCCTATCTGGCACTTTGAAGCCTTGATAGTGAGGCCTGCCTTTTGCAGGGCCTCTAAAACTTTCCATAGGTGGACCAGGTGATCATCCCAACTGGAGCTAAAGACAGCTATATCGTCCAGATATGCTGCACTAAAAGCTTCCAGCCCTTGCAGGACTGTGTTCACCAACCTCTGAAAAGTGGCAGGTGCATTTTTCAATCCAAAAGGCATTACTGTGAATTGGTAATGGCCTCCAATGGTTGAAAATGCAGTTTTAGGTTTAGCATCTTCTGATAATTTGATCTGCCAATACCCTGCAGTCAAATCAAAAGTGCTTAGATACTTGGCAGATGCCAGTGTATCGATGAGCTCATCTGCCCTGGGTATAGGGTGAGCATCAGTTTTGGTTACCTGGTTGAGACCTCTGTAGTCAACACAAAACCGCATTTCTTTCTTTCCATCCTTGGAATGAGGTTTTGGTATAAGTACCACAGGAGAGGCCCATGGACTTTCAGAGTGCTCAACCACTCCCAGTTCTAACATTTTCTGCACCTCTTGCTTTATGCAGTCCCTGACATGGTCAGGCTGCCTATAGATCTTACTTTTGACAGGCAAGCTGTCTCCAGTATCTATAGTGTGCTCACACCAAGAAGTGGTACCTGGCACAGTAGAGAAGAGTTCAGAAAACTGACCCAGGAGATTTATGCAATGGTCTTTCTGCTCAGCAGTAAGACAATCAGCCAAAACTACACCTTCCACAAGAGCATCTTGTTCTGTGGAAGAGAAGAGATCAGGTAGAGGATCACTGTCTTCTTCCTGTCCCTCATCAGTTGCCATGAGCAGGGTGAGATCAGCCCTGTCATAGTAGGGTTTAAGGTGATTGACATGGAGCACCCTAAGGGGACTCCTGGCAGTGCCTAAGTCAACTAAGTAGGTGACTTCACCCTTTTTCTCAACAATTGTGTTGGGTCCACTCCATTTATCTTGGAGTGCTCTTGGGGCCACAGGCTCCAAGACCCACACTTTCTGCCCTGGTTTGTACTGAACCAAAACAGCCTTCTGGTCATGCCATTGCTTTTGGAGCTCTTGGCTAGCCTGAAGGTTTTTACTGGCCTTTTTCATGTACTCAGCCATCCTTGATCTGAGGCCAAGTACATAATCCACAATATCTTGTTTTGGAGCTTTTAAAGGTTGTTCCCAACCCTCCTTGACAAGTGTTAGTGGACCCCTAACAGGGTGTCCAAAGAGGAGTTCAAAGGGGCTGAAGCCCACTCCTTTCTGGGGTACCTCCCTGTAGGCAAAAAGGAGGCATGGTAAAAGGATATCCCATCTCCTTCGGAGTTTCTCAGGGAGTCCCATAATCATGCCTTTGAGAGTTTTGTTAAATCTCTCCACCAGTCCATTTGTTTGTGGATGATAGGGTGTAGTGAACTTGTAAGTCACACCACACTCCTTCCACATGGCCTTTAAGTAAGCAGACATGAAATTGCTTCCTCTGTCTGATACTACTTCCTTTGGGAAGCCCACCCTAGAAAATATTCCCAGGAGGGCCTTTGTCACTGCAGGTGCTGTAGTGGTCCTTAAAGGAATTGCTTCAGGATATCTTGTGGCATGGTCCACTACCACTAAGATAAACCTATTGCCTGAAGCAGTAGGAGGGTCAAGGGGGCCAACTATGTCAACCCCTACCCTTTCAAAGGGAACCCCAAACACAGGCAGTGGAATAAGGGGTGCCTTTGGGGTGCCACCTGTCTTGCCACTGGCTTGACAGGTTTCACAGGACTTACAAAACTCTTTTGTGTCCTCAGACATTCTAGGCCAATGAAACAAGGGAACAAGCCTGTCCCAAGTTTTCATTTGTCCCAGATGTCCAGCTAGGGGAATGTCGTGGGCTAGAGTTAGGAGGAACTTTCTGTACTCCTGAGGAATCACTAACCTCCTGGCAGTTCCAGGCTTAGGATCCCTTGCTTCAGTGTACAAGAGGTTGTCCTCCCAGTAAACTCTGTGAGAGTCACTGACATCCCCATTAGCTTGTTTGACAGCTTGCTGTCTTAGACCCTCTAGTGTGTGACAGGTTTGCTGTGCCACACTCAGCTCCTCCCTGGCAGGCCCCCCTTCACCCAAAAGCTCAGCAGTGTCTGCTTCCAGCTCCTCTGGTGTAGGTTCTGCACAGGGTGGAAATTCTTCTTCCTCAGAAGTAGAATCCACTGTAGAGGGAGGGATAGTATGAAGTGCTTTACTTCTACTAGCCCTAGCTTTAGGGAGCACTTGGTCCATTGTTCCAGGATCCAAGTTTCCCTGTCCTTTTTGCTTTTTGGCCTGAGCCCTGGTTAAAGCAAAAATATGCCCTGGGATGCCCAGCATTGCTGCATGGGCCTCCAACTCCATATCTGACCAAGCTGATGTCTCCAAATAATTTCCTAGTAGACAGTCTACAGGTAAATCTGTGGCTACCACAACTTTCTTTGGACCAGTAACCCCCCCTCAGTTGAGATTTACAACAGCCATGGGGTGGCTAAGTGTGTTGTTGTGAGCATTGGTTACTTGGTACTGGTGACCAAGTAGGTGTTGTTCAGGGTGGACCAGTTTCTCTATCACCATTGTGACACTGGCACCTGTGTCCCTGTAGGCCTGAACCTCAACACCATTTATTAGGGGTAGTTGCTTGTACTTATCCATGTTAAGGGGACAAGCAACCAAGGTGGCTAAATCAATAGCCCCCTCAGAGACTAACACAGCCTCTGTGGTCTCCCTAATCAGACCAACCCCAACTAAGTTACCAAAAGTGAGCCCAGCTACTCCCTTGGATTGGCTATTAGTAGGTTTGCTCCCACCACCACTGCTATTAGTAGGGACACTAGGTGTAGCAGTAGGGGTTGTAGTGGTAGGAGGCTTGGTGCTTTTCTTTGGACAACTGAGATCTGTTGTCCAATGGCCTTTTATTTTACATAAATAGCACCATGGTTTCTTTTCTTTGTTTTGATTAGAAGAGGATTTGGGCCCACCACCCCCACCAGAGTGTTTTTGTGGGCCTGATGAAGACTCATTTTTAGATTTGTCCCCACCCTTGTCAGAAGACTTACCATCCTTCTTCTTGTTGCCATCTTTGTCACCCCCTGTATGAACTTTTCTGTTCACCCTTGTTCTGACCCATTTGTCTGCCTTTTTTCCCAATTCTTGGGGAGAGGTCAGATCAGAGTCCACCAGGTACTGGTGCAACAAATCAGACACACAATTATTAAGAATATGCTCTCTCAGGATCAAGTTATATAGGCTTTCATAATCAGTAACTTTACTGCCATGTAACCACCCCTCCAAGGCCTTCACTGAATGGTCAATGAAATCAATCCAGTCTTGTGAAGACTCCTTTTTGGTCTCTCTGAACTTTATCCTGTATTGTTCAGTGGTTAAGCCATAACCATCCAGGAGTGCATTCTTAAGAACTTTGTAATCATTGGCTTCACTTTCTTTCACAGTAAGGAGCCTATCCCTACCTTTTCCACTAAATAATAGCCATAGGATAGCAGCCCACTGCCTTTGAGGGACATCCTGTACAGCACAGGCCCTCTCAAGTGCAGCAAGCCACTTGTTAATGTCATCCCCCTCCTTATAAGGGGGAACTATCTTATGCAGATTCCTGGAATCATGCTCTTTTGCAGGATGACTATGGGAAATACTGCTGCTGCCACCATGGGTTTCTAAACCCAACTTCTGTCTTTCCTTCTCTACTTCTAAGGTCTGTCTATCCAAATCCAGCTGTTGCTTCTTGAGCTTCAGTCTGGTTTGTTCCACTCTCAATCTATTGAGCTCCCTTTCTAACAATCTGTCATCAGGGTGGGTGGGAGGGACATGCCTTGAAACAGAAGTATGGTGAGAATGGACAGAAGGAGACCTGTCCCTTACAGAAGGCACCCTAACAGCTTGGTTAACAGAAACGTCACTTCTACTGTGGTGAGAATGAATGCTCTTGCTATGATGTGAGACACCACTATCTGTATGGTGTGACTCTACATCAGTACCAACTATGCTAGACTGTCTAGTAATGGGCAGGCTCTGAAGTTTCTTTCCTGAATCTTTTCCTAGGGGAGTCCCTGGATCAGATTGGGAACCATTAGCTACTTTTTCAACAGATGGGGCCCTTTTGGCCTTATCTTGTTCTCTAAGCATGTTAAGCAATAATTCCAAGGAAGGATTCTTCCCTACAATCAAACCTCTTTCTACACAGAGACTCCTTGCTCCTTTCCAGCTAAGGTGGTCATATGCAAGTTTGGACAGATCAACATTTTGGCCTGTCCCAGACATTTTAGAAAGAGTGTAAGTGACAGAAAAAGTGAGAAAACGTTTTTAGAACTTTTAGAAAGACAGAAAAAAAACTTTAAAAACTTTTTAGAACTTTTTAGAAAGTTTGGAGGTACTTTTCAGCACTTTAGAAAAGAGGTGAGAAAAGAAATGCAAAACTTTTTGGTTAGGTGTACATACACTGAACTTGTTTTGTATATTTTTCTCTTATGAAAAGTACAATGACAAGAGTGGTAAGTAGTCTCAAAGCACTTATCCCACCGCTGCACAACCAATGTAGGAGCCTGGACTGGCTTGTAGTGAGTACCAAGGGGTACTTGCACCTTAAACCAGGCCCAGTTATCCCTTATTAGTGTATAGGGTGTCTAGCAGCTTAGGCTGATAGATAATGGTAGCTTAGCAGAGCAGCTTAGGCTGAACTAGGAGACGAGTGAAGCTCCTACAGTACCACTAGTGTCATATGCACAATATCATAGGAAAACACAATACACAGATATACTAAAAATAAAGGTACTTTATTTTTATGACAATATGCCAAAAGTATCTCAGTGAGTACCCTCAGTATGAGGATAGCAAATATACACAAGATATATGTACACAATACCAAAATATGCAGTAATACTATTAGAAAACAGTGCAAACAATGTATAGTTACAATAGGATGCAATGGAGACACATAGGGATAGGGGCAACACAAACCATATACTCCAAAAGTGGAATGCGAACCACGAATGGACCCCAAACCTATGTGACCTTGTAGAGGGTCGCTGGGACTATTAGAAAATAGTAAGGGTTAGAAAAATAGCCCACCCCAGGACCCTGAAAAGTGAGTGCAAAGTGCACTAAAGTTCCCCAAAGGACATAGAAGTTGTGATAGGGGAATTCTGCAGGAAAGACACAAACCAACAATGCAACAACGATGGATTTCCAGTCGTGGGTACCTGTGGAACAAGGGGACCAAGTCCAAAAGTCACAAGCAAGTCGGAGATGGGCAGATGCCCAGGAAATGCCAGCTGTGGGTGCAAAGAAGCTGCTACTGGGCAGTAGAAGCTTAGGTTTCTGCAGGAACGACAAGGGCTAGAGACTTCCCCTTTGGAGGACGGATCCCTCACGCCGTGGAGAGTCGTGCAGAAGTGTTTTCCCGCCGAAAGACCGCCAACAAGCCTTGCTAGCTTCAAATCGTGCGGTTAGTGTTTTTGGATGCTGCTGTGGCCCAGGAGGGACCAGGATGTCGCCAATTGCGTCAGGGGACAGAGGGGGCGTCGAGCAAGACAAGGAGCCCTCTCAGCAGCAGGCAGCACCCACAGAAGTGCCAGAAACAGGCACTACGAGGATGTGTGAAACGGTGCTCACCCGAAGTCGCACAAAGGAGTTCCACGTCGCAGGAGAACAACTTAGGAGGTCGTGCAATGCAGGGTAGAGTGCCGTAGACCCAGGCTGGACTGTGCACAAAGGATTTCTGTCGGAAGTGCACGGAGGCCGGAGTAGCTGCAAAAGTCGCGGTTCTCAGCAATGCAGTCTGGCGTGGGGAGGCAAGGACTTACCTCAACCAAACTTGGACTGAAGAGTCACTGGACTGTGGGAGTCACTTGGACAGAGTTGCTGGATTCAAGGGACCTCGCTCGTCGTGCTGAGAGGAGACCCAAGGTACCGGTGATGCAGTTCTTTGGTGCCTGCGGTTGCAGGGGGGCGATTTCGTCGACCCACGGGAGATTTCTTCAGAGCTTCTAGTGCAGAGAGGAGGCAGACTACCCCCACAGCATGCACCACCAGGAAAACAGTCGAGAAGGCGGCAGGGTCAGCGTTACAGAGTTGCAGTAGTCGTCTTCGCTACTATGTTGCAGTTTTGCAGGCTTCCAGCGCGATCAGCAGTCGATTCCTTGGCAGAAGGTGAAGAGAGAGATGCAGAGGAACTCGGATGAGCTCTTGCATTCGTTATCTAAGGAATCCCAAGAGACAGAGACCCTAAATAGCCAGAAAAGAGGGTTTGGCTACCTAGGAGAGAGGATAGGCTAGCAACACCTGAAGGAGCCTATCAGGAGGAGTCTCTGACGTCACCTGATGGCACTGGCCACTCAGAGCAGTCCAGTGTGCCAGCAGCACCTCTGTTTCCAAGATGGCAGAGGTCTGGAGCACACTGGAGGAGCTCTGGGCACCTCCCAGGGGAGGTACAGGTCAGGGGAGTGGTCACTCCCCTTTCCTTTGTCCAGTTTCGCGCCAGAGCAGGGCTAAGGGGTCCCTGAACCGGTGTAGACTGGCTTATGCAGAAATGGGCACCATGTGTGCCCATGAAAGCATTTCCAGAGGCTGGGGGAGGCTACTCCTCCCCTGCCTTCACACCATTTTCCAAAGGGAGAGGGTGTAACACCCTCTCTCAGAGGAAGTCCTTTGTTCTGCCATCCTGGGCCAGGCCTGGCTGGACCCCAGGAGGGCAGAAGCCTGTCTGAGGGGCTGGCAGCAGCAGCTGCAGTGGAACCCCGGGAAAGGCAGTTTGGCAGTACCAGGGTCTGTGCTACAGACCACTGGGATCATGGGATTGTGCCAACTATGCCAGGATGGTATAGAGGGGGCAATTCCATGATCATAGACATGTTACATGGCCATATTCGGAGTTACCATTGTGAAGCTACATATAGGTAGTGACCTATATGTAGTGCACGCGTGTAATAGTGTCCCCGCACTCACAAAGTCCGGGGAATTGGCCCTGAACAATGTGGGGGCACCTTGGCTAGTGCCAGGGTGCCCTCACACTAAGTAACTTAGCACCCAACCTTTACCAGGTAAAGGTTAGACATATAGGTGACTTATAAGTTACTTAAGTGCAGTGTAGAATGGCTGTGAAATAACGTGGACATTATTTCACTCAGGCTGCAGTGGCAGGCCTGTGTAACAATTGTCAGAGCTCCCAATGGGTGGCAAAAGAAATGCTGCAGCCCATAGGGATCTCCTGGAACCCCAATACCCTGGGTACCTCAGAACCATATAATAGGGAATTATAAGGGTGTTCCAGTAAGCCAATATAAATTGGTAAAATTGGTCACTAGCCTGTTAGTGACAATTTGAAAGAAATGAGAGAGCATAACCACTGAGGTTCTGATTAGCAGAGCCTCAGTGAGACAGTTAGTCATAACACAGGTAACACATTCAGGCACACTTATGAGCACTGGGGCCCTGGCTGGCAGGGTCCCAGTGACACATACAACTAAAACAACATATATACAGTGAAAAATGGGGGTAACATGCCAGGCAAGATGGTACTTTCCTACACAACCCCTCCCAAACGAAGGACAATAAGACTAGCCATGACCTGATGAGTCTTCATTGTCTAAGTGTAAATATCTGGAGAGTCCATCTGCATTGGAGTGGCTACTCCCAGGTCTATGTTCCACTGTATAGTCCATTCCCTGTAGGGATATGGACCACCTCAACAATTTAGGATTTTCACCTTTCATTTGTGTAAGGAAATGCCTCCTTGGCATGGTTACCCCCTGACTTTTTGCCTTTGCCGATGCTATGTTTTGAATTGAAAGTGTGCTGAGGCCTGCTAACCAGGCCCCAGCACCAGTGTTCTTTCCCTAACCTGTACTTTTGTATCCACAATTGGCACACCCTGGCATCCAGGTAAGTCCCTTGTAACTGGTACCTCTGGTAACAAGGGCCCTGATGCCAGGGAAGGTCTCTAAGGGCTGCAGCATGACTTATGCCACCCTGGAGACCCCTCACTCAGCACAGACACACTGCTTGCCAGCCTGTGTGTGCTGGTGAGAACAAAATGAGTAAGTCGACATGGCACTCCCCTCAGGGTGCCATGCCAGCCTCTCACTGCCTATGCAAGTATAGATAAGTCACCCCTCTAGCAGGCCTTACAGCCCTAAGGCAGGGTGCACTATACCATAGTTGAGGGCACCAGTGCATGAGCACTGTGCCCCTACAGTGTCTAAGCCAAACCTTCGACATTGTAAGTGCAGGGTAGCCATAAGAGTATATGGTCTGGGAGTTTGTCAAACACGAACTCCACAGCACCATAATGGCTACACTGAAAACTGAGAAGTTTGGTATCAAACTTCTCAGCACAATAAATGCACACTGATGCCAGTGTACATTTTATTATGAAACACACCCCAGAGGGCACCTTAGAGGTGCCCCCTGAAACTGTATCCAACTATCCGTGTAGGCTGACTGGTTCCAGCAGCCTGCCACACTAGAGACATGTTGCTGGCCCCATGGGGAGAGTGCCTTTGTCACTCTGAGGCCAGTCACAAAGCCTGCACTGGGTGGAGATGCTAACACCTCCCCCAGGCAGGAGCTGTAACACCTGGCGGTGAGCCTCAAAGGCTCACCCCTTTGTTCCAGCACCGCAGGACACTCCAGCTAGTGGAGTTGCCCGCCCCCTCCGGCCACGGCCCCCACTTTTGGCGGCAAGGCCGGAGGAAATAATGAGAATAACAAGGAGGAGTCACTGGCCAGTCAGGACAGCCCCTAAGGTGTCCTGAGCTGAAGTGACTCTAACTTTTAGAAATCCTCCATCTTGCAGATGGAGGATTCCCCCAATAGGATTAGGGATGTGACCCCCTCCCCTTGGGAGGAGGCACAAAGAGGGTGTACCCACCCTCAGGGCTAGTAGCCATTGGCTACTAACCCCCTAGACCTAAACACGCCCTTAAATTTAGTATTTAAGGGCTTCCCTGAACCTAAGAATTTAGATTCCTGCAACTTACAAGAAGAAGAGGACTGCTGAGCTGGAAGACCCCTGCAGAGGAAGAAAAGAAGACACCAACTGCTTTGGCCCCAGACCTACCGCCCTTCTCCTGCCTTCCAAAGAAACCTGCTCCAGCGACGCTTTCCCAAGGACCAGCGACCTCTGAATCCTCAGAGGACTGCCCTGCTTCAAGAAAGACAAGAAACTCCCGAGGACAGCGGCACAGCTCCAAAAGAACTGCAACTTTGTTTCAAAGGAGCAGATTTAAAGACCCCTGCAACTCCCCGCAAGAAGCGTGAGACTTGCAACACTGCAACCGGCGACCCCGACTCGACTGGTGGAGAACCAACACCTCAGGGAGTACCCTCCGGCGACTCCAAGACCATGAGTAACCAAAGTTGTCCCCCCTGAGCCCCCACAGCGATGCTTGCAGAGGGAATCCCGAGGCCCCCCCTGACCGCGACTGCCTGAACTCTAATTTCCCGACGGCTGGAAAAGACCCTGCACCCGCAGCCCCCAGCACCTGAAGGATCGGAACTTCTGTGCAGGAGTGACCCCCACGAGGCCCTCTCCCTTGCCCAGGTGGTGGCTACCCCGAGGAGCCCCCCCTTGCCTGCCTGCACCGCTGAAGAGACCCCCTTGGTCTCCCATTGAAACCTACAGAGATCCCGACGCTTGTTTGCACACTGCACCCGGCCGCCCCCGCGCTGCTGAGGGTGTACTTTTTGTGTGGACCTGTGTCCCCCCCGGTGCCCTACAAAACCCCCCTGGTCTGCCCTCCGAAGACGCGGGTACTTACCTGCTGGCAGACTGGAACCGGGGCACCCCTTCTCTCCATTGAAGCCTATGTGTTTTGGGCACCTCTTTGACCTCTGCACCTGACCGGCCCTGAGCTGCTGGTGTGGTAACTTTGGGGTTGCTCTGAACCCCCAACGGTGGGCTACCTTGGACCCAAAACTGAACCCTGTAGGTAATTTACTTACCTGCTAAATCTAACAATACTTTACCTCCCCCAGGAACTGTGAAAATTGCACTGTGTCCACTTTTAAAACAGCTATTTGTGTTTTATGTGAAAAGTATATATGCTACTGTAATTATTCAAAGTTCCTAAAGTACTTACCTGCAATACCTTTCAAATGAGATATTACATGTAGAATTTGAACCTGTGGTTCTTAAAATAAACTAAGAAAATATATTTTTCTATAACAAAACCTATTGGCTGGATTTGTCTCTGAGTGTGTGTTCCTCATTTATTGCCTGTGTGTATGTACAACAAATGCTTAACACTACTCCTTGGATAAGCCTACTGCTCGACCACACTACCACAAAATAGAGCATTAGTATTATCTCTTTTTGCCACTATCTTACCTCTAAGGGGAACCCTTGGACTCTGTGCATACTATTCCTTACTTTGAAATAGTGCATACAGAGCCAACTTCCTACAATTTGTTTTAGCCAAAGTAGAGGTTTGTGGTCTGTCTGAACAATGAAGTGAGTGCCAAACAGGTATGGCCTCAACTTCTTCAGTGCCCAGACCACAGCAAAGGCCTCCCTCTCAATGGCAGACCAACGCTTTTCTCTAGGGGTCAACCTCCTACTAATAAAAGCAACAGGTTGATCCTGGCCCTCAGAATTAAGTTGTGATAGGACTGCCCCTACTCCTAATTCAGATGCATCAGTTTGGACATAGAATTTTTTAGGGTAACAAGGGCTTTTCAGGACAGGTGCAGAGCACATGGCCTGCTTCAGCTCCTCAAAAGCTTTCTGACAGTTTGCTGTCCATAATACCTTTTTAGGCATTTTCTTGGATGTGAGGTCATTAAGAGGGGCTGTAATGGAGCCATAGTTCTTAATGAACCTCCTGTAATACCCAGTGAGGCCTAGGAAGGCTCTCACCTGAGTCTGAGTAGTAGGGGGAACCCAATCTATAATAGTTTGGATTTTCCCCTGAAGTGGTGCAATCTGTTCCCCACCAACAAGGTGTCCCAGATAAACCACCTTCCCCTGCCCTATCTGGCACTTTGAAGCCTTGATAGTGAGGCCTGCCTTTTGCAGGGCCTCTAAAACTTTCCATAGGTGGACCAGGTGATCATCCCAGCTGGAGCTAAAGACAGCTATATCGTCCAGATATGCTGCACTAAAAGCTTCCAGCCCTTGCAGGACTGTGTTCACCAACCTCTGAAAAGTGGCAGGTGCATTTTTCAATCCAAAAGGCATTACTGTGAATTGGTAATGGCCTCCAATGCTTGAAAATGCAGTTTTAGGTTTAGCATCTTCTGATAATTTGATCTGCCAATACCCTGCAGTCAAATAAAAAGTGCTTAGATACTTGGCAGATGCCAGTGTATCTATGAGCTCATCTGCCCTGGGTATAGGGTGAGCGTCAGTTTTGGTTACCTGGTTGAGACCTCTGTAGTCAACACAAAACCGCATTTCTTTCTTTCCATCCTTGGAATGAGGTTTTGGTACAAGTACCACAGGAGAGGCCCATGGACTTTCAGAGTGCTCAACCACTCCCAGTTCTAACATTTTCTGCACCTCTTGCTTTATGCAGTCCCTGACATGGTCAGGCTGCCTATAGATCTTACTTTTGACAGGCAAGCTGTCTCCAGTATCTATAGTGTGCTCACACCAAGAAGTGGTACCTGGCACAGTAGAGAAGAGTTCAGAAAACTGACCCAGGAGATTTATGCAATGGTCTTTCTGCTCAGCAGTAAGACAATCAGCCAAAACTACACCTTCCACAAGAGCATCTTGTTCTGTGGAAGAGAAGAGATCAGGTAGAGGATCACTGTCTTCTTCCTGTCCCTCATCAGTTGCCATGAGCAGGGTGAGATCAGCCCTGTCATAGTAGGGTTTAAGGCGAATGACATGGAGCACCCTAAGGGGACTCCTGGCAGTGCCTAAGTCAACTAAGTAGGTGACTTCACCCTTTTTCTCAACAATTGTGTTGGGTCCACTCCATTTATCTTGGAGTGCTCTTGGGGCCACAGGCTCCAAGACCCACACTTTCTGCCCTGGTTTGTACTGAACCAAAACAGCCTTCTGGTCATGCCATTGCTTTTGGAGCTCTTGGCTGGCCTGAAGGTTTTTACTGGCCTTTTTCATGTACTCAGCCATCCTTGATCTGAGGCCAAGTACATAATCCACAATATCTTGTTTTGGAGCTTTTAAAGGTTGTTCCCAACCCTCCTTGACAAGTGTTAGTGGACCCCTAACAGGGTGTCCAAAGAGGAGTTCAAAGGGGCTGAAGCCCACTCCTTTCTGGGGTACCTCCCTGTAGGCAAAAAGGAGGCATGGTAAAAGGATATCCCATCTCCTTCGGAGTTTCTCAGGGAGTCCCATAATCATGCCTTTGAGAGTTTTGTTAAATCTCTCCACCAGTCCATTTGTTTGTGGATGATAGGGTGTAGTGAACTTGTAAGTCACACCACACTCCTTCCACATGGCCTTTAAGTAAGCAGACATGAAATTGCTTCCTCTGTCTGATACTACTTCCTTTGGGAAGCCCACCCTAGAAAATATTCCCAGGAGGGCCTTTGCCACTGCAGGTGCTGTAGTGGTCCTTAAAGGAATTGCTTCAGGATATCTTGTGGCATGGTCCACTACCACTAAGATAAACCTATTGCCTGAAGCAGTAGGAGGGTCAAGGGGGCCAACTATGTCAACCCCTACCCTTTCAAAGGGAACCCCAACCACAGGCAGTGGAATAAGGGGTGCCTTTGGGGTGCCACCTGTCTTGCCACTGGCTTGACAGGTTTCACAGGACTTACAAAACTCTTTTGTGTCCTCAGACATTCTAGGCCAATGAAACAAGGGAACAAGCCTGTCCTAAGTTTTCATTTGTCCCAGATGTCCAGCTAGGGGAATGTCGTGGGCTAGAGTTAGGAGGAACTTTCTGTACTCCTGAGGAATCACTAACCTCCTGGCAGTTCCAGGCTTAGGATCCCTTGCTTCAGTGGACAAGAGGTTGTCCTCCCAGTAAACTCTGTGAGAGTCACTGACATCCCCATTAGCTTGTTTGACAGCTTGCTGTCTTAGACCCTCTAGTGTGGGACAGGTTTGCTGTGCCACACTCAGCTCCTCCCTGGCAGGCCCCCCTTCACCCAAAAGCTCAGCAGTGTCTGCTTCCAGCTCCTCTGGTGTAGGTTCTGCACAGGGTGGAAATTCTTCTTCCTCAGAAGTAGAATCCACTGTAGAGGGAGGGATAGTAGGAAGTGCTTTACTTCTACTAGCCCTAGCTTTAGGGATCACTTGGTCCATTGTTCCAGGATCCAAGTTTCCCTGTCCTTTTTGCTTTTTGGCCTGAGCCCTAGTTAAAGCAAAAATATGCCCTGGGATGCCCAGCATTGCTGCATGGGCCTCGAACTCCACATCTGACCAAGCTGATGTCTCCAAATCATTTCCTAGTAGACAGTCTACAGGTAAATCTGTGGCTACCACAACTTTCTTTGGACCAGTAACCCCCCCCAGTTGAGATTTACAACAGCCATGGGGTGGCTAAGTGTGTTGTTGTGAGCATCGGTTACTTGGTACTGGTGACCAAGTAGGTGTTGTTCAGGGTGGACCAGTTTCTCTATCGCCATTGTGACACTGGCACCTGTGTCCCTGTAGGCCTGAACCTCAACACCATTTATTAGGGGTAGTTGCTTGTACGTATCCATGTTAAGGGGACAAGCAACCAAGGTGGCTAAATCAATAGCCCCCTCAGAGACTAACACAGCCTCTGTGGTCTCCCTAATCAGACCAACCCCAACTAAGTTACCAAAAGTGAGCCCAGCTACTCCCTTGGATTGGCTATTAGTAGGTTTGCTCCCACCACCACTGCTATTAGTAGGGACGCTAGGTGTAGCAGTAGGGGTTGTAGTGGTAGGAGGCTTGGTGCTTTTCTTTGGACAACTGGGATCTGTTGTCCAATGGCCTTTTATTTTACATAAATAGCACCATGGTTTCTTTTCTTTGTTTTGATTAGAAGAGGATTTGGGCCCACCACCCCCACCAGAGTGTTTTTGTGGGCCTGATGAAGACTCATTTTTAGATTTGTCCCCACCCTTGTCAGAAGACTTACCATCCTTCTTCTTGTTGCCATCTTTGTCACCCCCTGTATGAACTTTTCTGTTCACCCTTGTTCTGACCCATTTGTCTGCCTTCTTTCCCAATTCTTGGGGAGAGGTCAGATCAGAGTCCACCAGGTACTGGTGCAACAAATCAGACACACAATTATTAAGAATATGCTCTCTCATGATCAAGTTATACAGGCTTTCATAATCAGTAACTTTACTGCCATGTAACCACCCCTCCAAGGCCTTCACTGAATGGTCAATGAAATCAACCCAGTCTTGTGAAGACTCCTTTTTGGTCTCTCTGAACTTTATCCTGTATTGTTCAGTGGTTAAGCCATAACCATCCAGGAGTGCATTCTTAAGAACTTTGTAATCATTGGCTTCACTTTCTTTCACAGTAAGGAGCCTATCCCTACCTTTTCCACTACATGATAGCCATAGGATAGCAGCCCACTGCCTTTGAGGGACATCCTGTACAGCACAGGCCCTCTCAAGTGCAGCAAACCACTTGTTAATGTCATCCCCCTCCTTATAAGGGGGAACTATCTTATGCAGATTCCTGGAATCATGCTCTTTTGCAGGATGACTATGGGAAATACTGCTGCTGCCACCATGGGTTTCTAAACCCAACTTCTGTCTTTCCTTCTCTACTTCTAAGGTCTGTCTATCCAAATCCAGCTGTTGCTTCTTGAGCTTCAGTCTGGTTTGTTCCACTCTCAATCTATTGAGCTCCCTTTCTAACAATCTGTCATCAGGGTGGGTGGGAGGGACATGCCTTGAAACAGAAGTATGGTGAGAATGGACAGAAGGAGACCTGTCCCTTACAGAAGGCACCCTAACAGCTTGGTTAACAGAAACATCACTTCTACTGTGGTGAGAATGAATGCTCTTGCTATGATGTGAGACAACACTATCAGTATGGTGTGACTCTACATCAGTACCAACTATGCTAGACTGTCTAGTAATGGGCAGGCTCTGAAGTTTCTTTCCTGAATCTTTTCCTAGGGGAGTCCCTGGATCAGATTGGGAACCATTAGCTACTTTTTCAACAGATGGGGCCCTTTTGGCCTTATCTTGCTCTCTAAGCATGTTAAGCAATAATTCCAAGGAAGGATTCTTCCCTACACTCAAACCTCTTTCTACACAGAGACTCCTTGCTCCTTTCCAGCTAAGGTGGTCATATGCAAGTTTGGACAGATCAACATTTTGGCCTGTGCCAGACATTTTAGAAAGAGTTTAAGTGACAGAAAAAGTGAGAAAAAGTTTTTAGAACTTTTAGAAAGACAGAAAAAAAAATCTTTTAAAACTTTTTAGAAAGTTTAGAGGTACTTTTCAGCACTTTAGAAAAGAGGTGAGAAAAGAAATGCAAAACTTTTGGTTAGGTGTACATACACTGAACTTCTTTTGTATATTTTTCTCTCATGAAAAGTACAATGACAAGAGTGGTAAGTAGTCTCAAAGCACTTATCCCACCGCTGCACAACCAATGTAGGAGGCTGGATTGGCTTGTAGTGAGTACCAAGGGGTACTTGCACCTTGTGTGAGAAGGTAGCCTCTTTCTAGCCTTGTTACCCCCACTTTTGGCCTGTTTGTGAGTGTATGTCAGGGTGTTTGTCACTGTTTTCACTGTCTCACTGGGATCCTGATAGCCAGGCCTCAGTGCTCATAGTGAAAACACTATGTTTTCAGTATGTTTGTTATGTGTCACTGGGATCCTGCTGGTCAGGACCCCAGTGCTCATAGGTTTGTGGCCTATATGTATGTGTCACTGGGACCCTGTCACACAGGGCCCCAGTGCTCATAGGTGTGCATGTATGTGTTCCCTGTGTGGTGCCTAACTGTCTCACTGAGGCTCTGCTAACCAGAACCTCAGTGGTTATGCTCTCTCATTACTTTTAAATTGTCACTAACAGGCTAGTGACCAATTTTACCAATTTACATTGGCTTACTGGAACACCCTTATAATTCCCTAGTATATGGTACTAAGGTACCCAGGGTATTGGGGTTCCAGGAGATCCCTATGGGCTGCAGCATTTCTTTTGCCACCCATAGGGAGCTCTGACAATTCTTACACAGGCCTGCCACTGCAGCCTGAGTGAAATAATGTCCACGTTATTTCACAGCCATTTTACACTGCACTTAAGTAACTTGTAAGTCACCTATATGTCTAACCTTTACCTGGTAAAGGTTAGGTGCAAAGTTACTTAGTGTGAGGGCACCCTGGCACTAGCCAAGGTGCCCCCACATTGTTCAGAGCCAATTCCCTGAACTTTGTGAGTGCGGGGACACCATTACACGCGTGCACTACATATAGGTCACTACCTATATGTAGCTTCACAATGGTAACTCCGAATATGGCCATGTAACATGTCTATGATCATGGAATTGCCCCCTCTATGCCATCCTGGCATAGTTGGCACAATCCCATGATCCCAGTGGTCTGTAGCACAGACCCTGGTACTGCCAAACTGCCCTTCCTGGGGTTTCACTGCAGCTGCTGCTGCTGCCAACCCCTCAGACAGGCATCTGCCCTCCTGGGGTCCAGCCAGGCCTGGCCAAGGATGGCAGAACAAAGAACTTCCTCTGAGAGAGGGTGTGACACCCTCTCCCTTTGGAAAATGGTGTGAAGGCAGGGGAGGAGTAGCCTCCCCCAGCCTCTGGAAATGCTTTCTTGGGCACAGATGTGCCCAATTCTGCATAAGCCAGTCTACACCGGTTCAGGGACCCCTTAGCCCCTTCTCTGGCGCGAAACTGGACAAAGGAAAGGGGAGTGAGCACTCCCCTGACCTGCATCTCCCCTGGGACGTGTCCAGAGCTCCTCCAGTGTGCTCCAGACCTCTGCCATCTTGGAAACAGAGGTGCTGCTGGCACACTGGACTGCTCTGAGTGGCCAGTGCCACCAGGTGACGTCAGAGACTCCTGCTGATAGGCTCCTTCAGGTGTTAGTAGCCTATCCTCTCTCCTAGGTAGCCAAACCCTCTTTTCTGGCTATTTAGGGTCTCTGTCTCTGGGGAAACTTTAGATAACGAATGCATGAGCTCAGCCGAGTTCCTCTGCATCTCTCTCTTCACCTTCTGATAAGGAATCGACCGCTGACCGCGCTGGAAGCCTGCAAACCTGCAACATAGTAGCAAAGACGACTACTGCAACTCCGTAACGCTGATCCTGCCGCCTTCTCGACTGTTTTCCTGCTTGTGCATGCTGTGGGGGTAGCCTGCCTCCTCTCTGCACCAGAAGCTCCGAAGAAATCTCCCGTGGGTCGACGGAATCTTCCCCCTGCAACCGCAGGCACCAAAAAGCTGCATTACCGGTCCCTTGGGTCTCCTCTCAGCACGACGAGCGAGGTCCCTCGAATCCAGCGATGCTGTCCAAGTGACCAGCACAGTCCAGTGACTCTTCAGCCCAAGTTTGGTGGAGGTAAGTCCTTGCCTCACCTCGCTGGGCCGCATTGCTGGGAACCGCGACTTTGCAGCTACTCCGGCCCCTGTGCACTTCCGGCGGAAATCCTTCGTGCACAGCCAAGCCTGGGTCCACGGCACTCTAACCTGCATTGCACGACTTTCTAAGTTGGTCTCCGGCGACGTGGGACTCCTTTGTGCAACTTCGGCGAGCACCGTTTCACGCATCCTCGTAGTGCCTGTTTCTGGCACTTCTCCGGGTGCTACCTGCTTCAGTGAGGGCTCTTTGTCTTGCTCGACGTCCCCTCTCTCTGCAGGTCCAATTTGCGACCTCCTGGGCCCCAGCAGCGTCCAAAAACGCCAAACGCACGATTTGCGTGTAGCAAGGCTTGTTGGCGTCCTTCCGGCGGGAAAACACTTCTGCACGACTCTCCAAGGCGAGAGGGATCCGTCCACCAAAGGGGAAGCCTCTAGCCCTTTTCGTTCCTGCAGAAACCTCAGCTTCTTCTGTCCAGTCGAAGCTTCTTTGCACCCGCAGCTGGCATTTCCTGGGCATCTGCCCATCTCCGACTTGCTTGTGACTTTTGGACTTGGTCCCCTTGTTCCACAGGTACCCTAGATTGGAAATCCACAGTTGTTGCATTGCTGGTTTGTGTCTTTCCTGCATTATTCCTCTAACACGACTCTTTTGTCCTTAGGGGAACTTTGGTGCACTTTGCACTCACTTTTCAGGGTCTTGGGGAGGGTTATTTTTCTAACTCTCACTATTTTCTAATAGTCCCAGCGACCCTCTACAAGGTCACATAGGTTTGGGGTCCATTCGTGGTTCGCATTCCACTTTTGGAGTATATGGTTTGTGTTGCCCCTATCCCTATGTTTCCCCATTGCATCCTATTGTAACTATAAATTGTTTGCACTGTTTTCTAAGACTATACTGCATATTTTTGCTATTGTGTATATATATCTTGTGTATATTTCCTATCCTCTCACTGAGGGTACACTCTAAGATACTTTGGCATATTGTCATAAAAATAAAGTACCTTTATTTTTAGTATAACTGTGTATTGTGTTTTCTTATGATATTGTGCATATGACACTAAGTGGTACTGTAGTAGCTTCACACGTCTCCTAGTTCAGCCTAAGCTGCTCTGCTAAGCTACCATTATCTATCAGCCTAAGCTGCTAGACACCCTATACACTAATAAGGGATAACTGGGCCTGGTGCAAGGTGCAAGTACCCCTTGGTACTCACTACAAGCCAGTCCAGCCTCCTACATTGGTTGTGCAGTGGTGGGATAAGTGCTTGAGACTACTTACCACTCTTGTCATTGTACTTTTCATGAGAGAAAAATATACAAAACAAGGTCAGTGTATATACACATAGCCAAAAAGTTTTGCATTTCCTCTTTTCACTCTTTTCTAAGTGCTGAAAAGTACTGCTAAACTTTCAAAAAGTTCTTAAAAGTTTAAAAAGTTTTTTTCTGTCTTTCCAAAAAGTTCTGAAAACTTTTGTCTCTTTCTCTATCACTTTAACTCTCTCTAAAAAATGTCTGGCACAGGCCAAAGTGTTGATCTGTCCAAACTTGCATATGACAACCTTAGCTGGAAAAGAGCAAGGAGTCTCTGTATAGAGAGAGGTTTGAGTGTAGGGAAGAATCCTGCCTTAGAACTATTAATTAACATGCTTAGAGAACAGGATAAGGCCATAGGTGCCCCATCTGTTGAAAAAGTACCTAATAGTTCCCAATCAGATTCAGGGACTCCCCCAGGAAAAGATTCAGGAAAGAAACTTCCTAGCCTGCCCATTACTAGACAATCTAGCATAGATGGTAATGATGATGAGCCACACCAGAGAAATAGTGTTGTCTCACATCATAGCAAAAGCATATATTCTCACCATACTGGTAGTAATGTTTCTGTTAACCAAGCTGTTAGGGTGGCTCCTGTAAGGGACAGGTCTCCTTCTGTTCATTCCCATCATAGCTCTGTTTCTAGAAATGTCCCTCCCACCAACCCTGATGACAGAATGTTAGAGAGGGAACTCAATAAGTTGAGGGTGGAACAAACCAGACTGAAGCTTAAAAAGCAACAGCTGGATTTGGATAGACAGTCTTTTGAATTAGAGAAGGAAAGACAGAAGTTGGGTTTAGATACCCATGGTGGCAGCAGCAGTATTCCCCATAGTCATCCTGCAAAAGAGCATGATTCCAGGAATCTGCACAAGATAGTTCCCCCTTATAAGGAGGGGGATGACATTAACAAGTGGTTTGCTGCACTTGAGAGGGCCTGTGTTGTACAGGATGTCCCTCAAAGACAGTGGGCTGCTATCCTATGGCTATCATTTAGTGGAAAAGGTAGGGATAGGCTCCTTACTGTGAAAGAAAGTGATGCCAATAATTTTACAGTTCTTAAGAATGCACTCCTGGATGGTTATGGCTTAACCACTGAACAGTACAGCATAAAGTTCAGAGAGACCAAAAAGGAGTCTTCACAAGACTGGGTTGATTTCATTGACCATTCAGTGAAGGCCTTGGAGGGGTGGTTTGATGGCAGTAAAGTTACTGATTATGAAAGCCTGTATAACACAATCCTGAGAGAGCATATACTTAATAATTGTGTGTCTGATTTGTTGCACCAGTACCTGGTAGACTCTGATCTGACCTCTCCCCAAGAATTGGGAAAGAAGGCAGACAAATGGGTCAGAACAAGGGTGAACAGAAAAGTTCATACAGGGGGTGACAAAGATGGCAATAAGAAGAAAGATGGTGAAAAATCTCAAGATAAGCATGGGGATAAGGGTAAAACCAAAGATCCCACTTCAAATCTTAAACACTCTTCAGAGGGTGGGGATAAAACAAATTCTTCCTCTTCTTCCCAACCTGCACACATTAAAAAGCCTTGGTGCTTTGTGTGTAAAAACAGAGGCCATAGGCCAGGGGATAAGTCCTGTCCAGGTAAACCCCCTGAGCCTACCACCACTAATACATCAAGCTCTAGTGCCCCTAGCAGTAGTGGTACTAGTGGTGGGACTGCTGGCAACAGTCAAGCAAAGGGTGTAGTTGGGTTCACTTATGGGTCCATAGTGGAAACTGATGTAATCAGTCCCAAGACAGTTTCTGTCACACCTAGTGGCATTGGCCTTGCCACACTGGCTGCTTGTCCCCTTACAATGGATAAGTACAGGCAGACAGTTTCAATAAATGGTGTTGAGGCCTTGGCCTACAGGGACACAGGTGCCAGTTTCACTTTGGTGACTGAAAACCTAGTGCCCCCTGAACAACACATCATTGGACAACAGTATAAGATTATTGATGTCCATAACTCCACTAAGTTTCTTCCCTTAGCTATAATTCAGTTTAGTTGGGGTGGAGTTACTGGCCCTAAGCAGGTGGTGGTATCACCTAGCTTACCTGTAGACTGTCTCTTAGGTAATGACCTAGAGGCCTCAGGTTGGGCTGATGTAGAGTTTTATGCCCATGCAGCCATGCTGGGCATCCCTGAGGAATTGTTCCCTCATTTCAAGTGAAGTGAAAAAGCAAAGGAGAGAAGGCCTGAAAACTCAGGATCCCTCTCCATCAACAGGTAAAAAGGGTATCACAGTATCCCCTAACCACCCTACCATTCAGGATACTATTCCTGTGGTGGGAGAAACCTCTCCTGGGGTGGCACCTGTTCCAAGGGAATCATCAGCTGGCAAAGCTGGACTCCCTGAGGTGGAAGTACCTCTCTGTTGGATAACTAACATTGGTGAGAAAAACAGCACCATTTTAGTTAACATGGAGCATCCCTCCAACCCTCCCAGAGAAACTTTAGTGCAGAAACACTGCACTACCTCACAACACTTAGGACAGCATCCCTGCCCTAGTGTGGAGCTCATAGGACAGCATCCCTGCCCTGCTCCAACTCAAGAGAAACAGCATCCCTGTTCTCTCTTCCAGCCAGATGGACAACGTTTTTGCCCAGCTATGGCTTTTCTGAGACAGCATCCCTGTCTGGCATTTCCATCACTACAAATAGGTTCAGTGGACAATTCCCACTGCTCTAAACTAAAACTTACTGATAGAAACTCTGAAAATACATCTTCACATTGTTGCTTAGCTAAAAAACTTCAAACAGGGTGGTTTACATCCCCACAGGGAAGTAACCATATAGTGGATGATAAAGGGAGTAACCAGTCTATTGCAGAGCTACTCTCTACTTATCACCACTTAGACAATAAAGTCTCAACTGGCCAAGGTTAGCCTTATTGTCCTTCGTTTGGGGGGGGGTTGTGTGAGAAGGTAGCCTCTTTCTAGCCTTGTTACCCCCACTTTTGGCCTGTTTGTGAGTGTATGTCAGGGTGTTTGTCACTGTTTTCACTGTCTCACTGGGATCCTGATAGCCAGGCCTCAGTGCTCATAGTGAAAACACTATGTTTTCAGTATGTTTGTTATGTGTCACTGGGATCCTGCTGGTCAGGACCCCAGTGCTCATAGGTTTGTGGCCTATATGTATGTGTCACTGGGACCCTGTCACACAGGGCCCCAGGGCTCATAGGTGTGCATGTATGTGTTCCCTGTGTGGTGCCTAACTGTCTCACGGAGGCTCTGCTAACCAGATCCTCAGTGGTTATGCTCTCTCATTACTTTTAAATTGTCACTAACAGGCTAGTGACCAATTTTACCAATTTACATTGGCTTACTGGAACACCCTTATAATTCCCTAGTATATGGTACTAAGGTACCCAGGGTATTGGGGTTCCAGGAGATCCCTATGGGCTGCAGCATTTCTTTTGCCACCCATAGGGAGCTCTGACAATTCTTACACAGGCCTGCCACTGCAGCCTGAGTGAAATAATGTCCACGTTATTTCACAGCCATTTTACACTGCACTTAAGTAACTTGTAAGTCACCTATATGTCTAACCTTTACCTGGTAAAGGTTAGGTGCAAAGTTACTTAGTGTGAGGGCACCCTGGCACTAGCCAAGGTGCCCCCACATTGTTCAGAGCCAATTCCCTGAACTTTGTGAGTGCGGGGACACCATTACACGCGTGCACTACATATAGGTCATTACCTATATGTAGCTTCACAATGGTAACTCCGAATATGGCCATGTAACATGTCTATGATCATGGAATTGCCCCCTCTATGCCATCCTGGCATAGTTGGCACAATCCCATGATCCCAGTGGTCTGTAGCACAGACCCTGGTACTGCCAAACTGCCCTTCCTGGGGTTTCACTGCAGCTGCTGCTGCTGCCAACCCCTCAGACAGGCATCTGCCCTCCTGGGGTCCAGCCAGGCCTGGCCCAGGATGGCAGAACAAAGAACTTCCCCTGAGAGAGGGTGTGACACCCTCTCCCTTTGGAAAATGGTGTGAAGGCAGGGGAGGAGTAGCCTCCCCCAGCCTCTGGAAATGCTTTCTTGGGCACAGATGTGCCCAATTCTGCATAAGCCAGTCTACACCGGTTCAGGGACCCCTTAGCCCCTGCTCTGGCGTGAAACTGGACAAAGGAAAGGGGAGTGAGCACTCCCCTGACCTGCACCTCCCCTGGGAGGTGTCCAGAGCTCCTCCAGTGTGCTCCAGACCTCTGCCATCTTGGAAACAGAGGTGCTGCTGGCACACTGGACTGCTCTGAGTGGCCAGTGCCACCAGGTGACGTCAGAGACTCCTGCTGATAGGCTCCTTCAGGTGTTAGTAGCCTATCCTCTCTCCTAGGTAGCCAAACCCTCTTTTCTGGCTATTTAGGGTCTCTGTCTCTGGGGAAACTTTAGATAACGAATGCATGAGCTCAGCCGAGTTCCTCTGCATCTCTCTCTTCACCTTCTGATAAGGAATCGACCGCTGACCGCGCTGGAAGCCTGCAAACCTGCAACATAGTAGCAAAGACGACTACTGCAACTCTGTAACGCTGATCCTGCCGCCTTCTCGACTGTTTTCCTGCTTGTGCATGCTGTGGGGGTAGCCTGCCTCCTCTCTGCACCAGAAGCTCCGAAGAAATCTCCCGTGGGTCGACGGAATCTTCCCCCTGCAACCGCAGGCACCAAAAAGCTGCATTACCGGTCCCTTGGGTCTCCTCTCAGCACGACGAGCGAGGTCCCTCGAATCCAGCGACGCTGTCCAAGTGACCCCCACAGTCCAGTGACTCTTCAGCCCAAGTTTGGTGGAGGTAAGTCCTTGCCTCACCTCGCTGGGCCGCATTGCTGGGAACCGCGACTTTGCAGCTACTCCGGCCCCTGTGCACTTCCGGCGGAAATCCTTTGTGCACAGCCAAGCCTGGGTCCACGGCACTCTAACCTGCATTGCACGACTTTCTAAGTTGGTCTCCGGCGACGTGGGACTCCTTTGTGCAACTTCGGCGAGCACCGTTTCACGCATCATCGTAGTGCCTGTTTCTGGCACTTCTCCGGGTGCTACCTGCTTCAGTGAGGGCTCTTTGTCTTGCTCGACGTCCCCTCTCTCTGCAGGTCCAATTTGCGACCTCCTGGTCCCTCCTGGGCCCCAGCAGCGTCCAAAAACGCCAAACGCACGATTTGCGTGTAGCAAGGCTTGTTGGCGTCCTTCCGGCAGGAAAACACTTCTGCACGACTCTCCAAGGCGAGAGGGATCCGTCCACCAAAGGGGAAGCCTCTAGCCCTTTTCGTTCCTGCAGAAACCTCAGCTTCTTCTGTCCAGTCGAAGCTTCTTTGCACCCGCAGCTGGCATTTCCTGGGCATCTGCCCATCTCCGACTTGCTTGTGACTTTTGGACTTGGTCCCCTTGTTCCACAGGTACCCTAGATTGGAAATCCACAGTTGTTGCATTGCTGGTTTGTGTCTTTCCTGCATTATTCCTCTAACACAACTCTTTTGTCCTTAGGGGAACTTTGGTGCACTTTGCACTCACTTTTCAGGGTCTTGGGGAGGGTTATTTTTCTAACTCTCACTATTTTCTAATAGTCCCAGCGACCCTCTACAAGGTCACATAGGTTTGGGGTCCATTCGTGGTTCGCATTCCACTTTTGGAGTATATGGTTTGTGTTGCCCCTATCCCTATGTTTCCCCATTGCATCCTATTGTAACTATACATTGTTTGCACTGTTTTCTAAGACTATACTTCATATTTTTGCTATTGTGTATATATATCTTGTGTATATTTCCTATCCTCTCACTGAGGGTACACTCTAAGATACTTTGGCATATTGTCATAAAAATAAAGTACCTTTATTTTTAGTATAACTGTGTATTGTGTTTTCTTATGATATTGTGCATATGACACTAAGTGGTACTGTAGTAGCTTCACACGTCTCCTAGTTCAGCCTAAGCTGCTCTGCTAAGCTGCCATTATCTATCAGCCTAAGCTGCTAGACACCCTATACACTAATAAGGGATAACTGGGCCTGGTGCAAGGTGCAAGTACCCCTTGGTACTCACTACAAGCCAGTCCAGCCTCCTACACCTTGCACCAGGCCCAGTTATCCCTTATTAGTGTATAGGGTGTCTAGCAGCTTAGGCTGATAGATAATGGTAGCTTAGCAGAGCAGCTTAGGCTGAACTAGGAGACGAGTGAAGCTCCTACAGTACCACTAGTGTCATTTGCACAATATCATAAGAAAACACAATACACAGATATACTAAAAATAAAGGTAATTTATTTTTATGACAGTATGCCAAAAGTATCTCAGTGAGTACCCTCAGTATGAGGATAGCAAATATACACAAGATATATGTACACAATACCAAAATATGCAGTAATAGTATTAGAAAACAGTGCAAACAATGTATAGTTACAATAGGATGCAATGGAGACACATAGGGATCGGGGCAACACAAACCATATACTCCAAAAGTGGAATGCTAACCACGAATGGACCCCAAACCTATGTGACCTTGTAGAGGGTCGCTGGGACTATTAGAAAATAGTAAGGGTTAGAAAAATAGCCCACCCCTAGACCCTGAAAAGTGAGTGCAAAGTGCACTAAAGTTCCCCAAAGGACATAGAAGTCGTGATAGGGGAATTCTGAAGGAAAGACACAAACCAACAATGCAACAACAATGGATTTCCAGTCGTGGGTACCTGTGGAACAAGGGGACCAAGTCCAAAAGTCACAAGCAAGTCGGAGATGGGCAGATGCCCAGGAAATGCCAGCTGTGGGTGCAAAGAAGCTGCTACTGGGCAGTAGAAGCTTAGGTTTCTGCAGGAACGACAAGGGCTAGAGACTTCCCCTTTGGAGGACGGATCCCTTACGCCGTGGAGAGTCGTGCAGAAGTATTTTCCTGCCGAAAGACCGCCAACAAGCCTTGCTAGCTGCAAATCGTGCGGTTAGTGTTTTTGGATGCTGCTGTGGCCCAGGAGGGACCAGGATGTCGCCAATTGCGTCAGGGGACAGAGGGGGCGTCGAGCAAGACAAGGAGCCCTCTCAGCAGCAGGCAGCACCCGCAGAAGTGCCAGAAACAGGCACTACAAGGATGCGTGAAATGGTGCTCACCCGAAGTCGCACAAAGGAGTCCCACGTCGCCGGAGAACAACTTAGGAGGTTGTGCAATGCAGGTTAGAGTGCCGTGGACCCAGGCTGGACTGTGCACAAAGGATTTCTGCCGGAAGTGCACGGAGGCCGGAGTAGCTGCAAAAGTTGCGTTTCCAGCAATGCAGTCTGGCGTAGGGAGGCAAGGACTTACCTCCACCAAACTTGGACTGAAGAGTCACTGGACTGTGGGAGTCACTTGGACAGAGTTGCTGGATTCAAGGGACCTCGCTCGTCGTGCTGAGAGGAGACCCAAGGTACCGGTGATGCAGTTCTTTGGTGCCTGCGGTTGCAGGGGGACGATTCCGTCGACCCACAGGAGATTTCTTCGGAGCTTCTAGTGCAGAGAGGAGGCAGACTACCCCCACAGCATGCACCACCAGGAAAACAGTCGAAAAGGCGGCAGGGTCAGCGTTACAGAGTTGCAGTAGTCGTCTTCGCTACTATGTTGCAGTTTTGCAGGCTTCCAGCGCGGTCAGCAGTCGATTCCTTGGCAGAAGGTGAAGAGAGAGATGCAGAGGAACTCGGATGAGCTCGTGCATTCGTTATCTAAGGAATCCCAAGAGACAGAGACCCTAAATAGCCAGAAAAGAGGGTTTGGCTACCTAGGAGAGAGGATAGGCTAGCAACACCTGAAGGAGCCTATCAGGAGGAGTCTCTGACGTCACCTGATGGCACTGGCCACTCAGAGCAGTCCAGTGTGCCAACAGCACCTCTGTTTCCAAGATGGCAGAGGTCTGGAGCACACTGGAGGAGCTCTGGGCACCTCCCAGGGGAGGTACAGGTCAGGGGAGTGGTCACTCCCCTTTCCATTGTCCAGTTTCGCGCCAGAGCAGGGCTAAGGGGTCCCTGAACCGGTGTAGACTGGCTTATGCAGAAATGGGCACCATGTGTGCTCATGAAAGCATTTCCAGAGGCTGGGGGAGGCTACTCCTCCCCTGCCTTCACACCATTTTCCAAAGGGAGAGGGTGTAACACCCTCTCTCAGAGGAAGTCCTTTGTTCTGCCATCCTGGGCCAGGCCTGGCTGGACCCCAGGAGGGCAGAAGCCTGTCTGAGGGGCTGGCAGCAGCAGCAGCTGCAGTGGAACCCCGGGAAAGGCAGTTTGGCAGTACCAGGGTCTGTGCTACAGACCACTGGGATCATGAGATTGTGCCAACTATGCCAGGATGGTATAGAGGGGGCAATTCCATGATCATAGACATGTTACATGGCCATATTCGGAGTTACCATTGTGAAGCTACATATAGGTAGTGACCTATATGTAGTGCACGTGTGTAATGGTGTCCCCGCACTCAGAAAGTTCAGGGAATTGGCCCTGAACAATGTGGGGGCACCTTGGCTAGTGCCAGGGTGCCCTCACACTAAGTAACTTAGCACCCAACCTTTACCAGGTAAAGGTTAGACATATAGGTGACTTATAAGTTACTTAAGTGCAGTGTAGCATGGCTGTGAAATAACGTGGATGTTATTTCACTCAGGCTGCAGTGGCAGGCCTGTGTAAGAATTGTCAGAGCTCCCTATGGGTGGCAAAAGAAATGCTGCAGCCCATAGGGATCTCCTGGAACCCCAATACCCTGGGTACCTCAGTACCATATACTAGGGAATTATAAGGGTGTTCCAGTAAGCCAATATAAATTGGTAAAATTGGTCACTAGCCTGTTAGTGACAATTTGAAAGAAATGAGAGAACATAACCACTGAGGTTCTGATTAGCAGAGCCTCAGTGAGACAGTTAGTCATAACACAGGTAACACATTCAGGCACACTGATGAGCACTGGGGCCCTGGCTGGCAGGGTCCCAGTGACACATACAACTAAAACAACATATATACAGTGAAAAATGGGGGTAACATGCCAGGCAAGATGGTACTTTCCTACACAACCCCTCCCCCCCCAAACGAAGGACAATAAGACTAGCCATGACCTGATGAGTCTTCATTGTCTAAGTGTAAATATCTGGAGAGTCCATCTGCATTGGAGTGGCTACTCCCAGGTCTATGTTCCACTGTATAGTCCATTCCCTGTAGGGATATGGACCACCTCAACAATTTAGGATTTTCACCTTTCATTTGTTTTAGCCAAAGTAGAGGTTTGTGGTCTGTCTGAACAATGAAGTGAGTGCCAAACAGGTATGGCCTCAACTTCTTCAGTGCCCAGACCACAGCAAAGGCCTCCCTCTCAATGGCAGACCAACGCTTTTCTCTAGGGGTCAACCGCCTACTAATAAAAGCAACAGGTTGATCCTGGCCCTCAGAATTAAGTTGTGATAGGACTGCCCCTACTCCTAATTCAGATGCATCAGTTTGGACATAGAATTTTTTAGAGTAACAAGGGCTTTTCAGGACAGGTGCAGAGCACATGGCCTGCTTCAGCTCCTCAAAAGCTTTCTGACAGTTTGCTGTCCATAATACCTTTTTAGGCATTTTCTTGGATGTGAGGTCATTAAGAGGGGCTGCAATGGAGCCATAGTTCTTAATGAACCTCCTGTAATACCCAGTGAGGCCTAGGAAGGCTCTCACCTGAGTCTGAGTAGTAGGGGGAACCCAATCTATAATAGTTTGGATTTTCCCCTGAAGTGGTGCAATCTGTTCCCCACCAACAAGGTGTCCCAGATAAACCACCTTCCCCAGCCCTATCTGGCACTTTGAAGCCTTGATAGTGAGGCCTGCCTTTTGCAGGGCCTCTAAAACTTTCCATAGGTGGACCAGGTGATCATCCCAACTGGAGCTAAAGACAGCTATATCGTCCAGATATGCTGCACTAAAAGCTTCCAGCCCTTGCAGGACTGTGTTCACCAACCTCTGAAAAGTGGCAGGTGCATTTTTCAATCCAAAAGGCATTACTGTGAATTGGTAATGGCCTCCAATGGTTGAAAATGCAGTTTTAGGTTTAGCATCTTCTGATAATTTGATCTGCCAATACCCTGCAGTCAAATCAAAAGTGCTTAGATACTTGGCAGATGCCAGTGTATCTATGAGCTCATCTGCTCTGGGTATAGGGTGAGCATCAGTTTTGGTTACCTGGTTGAGACCTCTGTAGTCAACACAAAACCGCATTTCTTTCTTTCCATCCTTGGAATGAGGTTTTGGTACAAGTACCACAGGAGAGGCCCATGGACTTTCAGAGTGCTCAACCACTCCCAGTTCTAACATTTTCTGCACCTCTTGCTTTATGCAGTCCCTGACATGGTCAGGCTGCCTATAGATCTTACTTTTGACAGGCAAGCTGTCTCCAGTATCTATAGTGTGCTCACACCAAGAAGTGGTACCTGGCACAGTAGAGAAGAGTTCAGAAAACTGACCCAGGAGATTTATGCAATGGTCTTTCTGCTCAGCAGTAAGACAATCAGCCAAAACTACACCTTCCACAAGAGCATCTTGTTCTGTGGAAGAGAAGAGATCAGGTAGAGGATCACTGTCTTCTTCCTGTCCCTCATCAGTTGCCATGAGCAGGGTGAGATCAGCCCTGTCATAGTAGGGTTTAAGGCGAATGACATGGAGCACCCTAAGGGGACTCCTGGCAGTGCCTAAGTCAACTAAGTAGGTGACTTCACCCTTTTTCTCAACAATTGTGTTGGGTCCACTCCATTTATCTTGGAGTGCTCTTGGGGCCACAGGCTCCAAGACCCACACTTTCTGCCCTGGTTTGTACTGAACCAAAACAGCCTTCTGGTCATGCCATTGCTTTTGGAGCTCTTGGCTGGCCTGAAGGTTTTTACTGGCCTTTTTCATGTACTCAGCCATCCTTGATCTGAGGCCAAGTACATAATCCACAATATCTTGTTTTGGAGCTTTTAAAGGTTGTTCCCAACCCTCCTTGACAAGTGTTAGTGGACCCCTAACAGGGTGTCCAAAGAGGAGTTCAAAGGGGCTGAAGCCCACTCCTTTCTGGGGTACCTCCCTGTAGGCAAAAAGGAGGCATGGTAAAAGGATATCCCATCTCCTTCGGAGTTTCTCAGGGAGTCCCATAATCATGCCTTTGAGAGTTTTGTTAAATCTCTCCACCAGTCCATTTGTTTGTGGATGATAGGGTGTAGTGAACTTGTAAGTCACACCACACTCCTTCCACATGGCCTTTAAGTAAGCAGACATGAAATTGCTTCCTCTGTCTGATACTACTTCCTTTGGGAAGCCCACCCTAGAAAATATTCCCAGGAGGGCCTTTGTCACTGCAGGTGCTATAGTGGTCCTTAAAGGAATTGCTTCAGGATATCTTGTGGCATGGTCCACTACCACTAAGATAAACCTATTGCCTGAAGCAGTAGGAGGGTCAAGGGGGCCAACTATGTCAACCCCTACCCTTTCAAAGGGAGCCCCAAACACAGGCAGTGGAATAAGGGGTGCCTTTGGGGTGCCACCTGTCGTGCCACTGGCTTGACAGGTTTCACAGGACTTACAAAACTCTTTTGTGTCCTCAGACATTCTAGGCCAATGAAACAAGGGAACAAGCCTGTCCCAAGTTTTCATTTGTCCCAGATGTCCAGCTAGGGGAATGTCGTGGGCTAGAGTTAGGAGGAACTTTCTGTACTCCTGAGGAATCACTAACCTCCTGGCAGTTCCAGGCTTAGGATCCCTTGCTTCAGTGTACAAGAGGTTGTCCTCCCAGTAAACTCTGTGAGAGTCACTGACATCCCCATTAGCTTGTTTGACAGCTTGCTGTCTTAGACCCTCTAGTGTGGGACAGGTTTGCTGTGCCACACTCAGCTCCTCCCTGGCAGGCCCCCCTTCACCCAAAAGCTCAGCAGTGTCTGCTTCCAGCTCCTCTGGTGTAGGTTCTGCACAGGGTGGAAATTCTTCTTCCTCAGAAGTAGAATCCACTGTAGAGGGAGGGATAGTAGGAAGTGCTTTACTTCTACTAGCCCTAGCTTTAGGGAGCACTTGGTCCATTGTTCCAGGATCCAAGTTTCCCTGTCCTTTTTGCTTTTTGGCCTGAGCCCTGGTTAAAGCAAAAATATGCCCTGGGATGCCCAGCATTGCTGCATGGGCCTCCAACTCCATATCTGACCAAGCTGATGTCTCCAAATCATTTCCTAGTAGACAGTCTACAGGTAAATCTGTGGCTACCACAACTTTCTTTGGACCAGTAACCCCCCCTCAGTTGAGATTTACAACAGCCATGGGGTGGCTAAGTGTGTTGTTGTGAGCATCGGTTACTTGGTACTGGTGACCAAGTAGGTGTTGTTCCGGGTGGACCAGTTTCTCTATCACCATTGTGACACTGGCACCTGTGTCCCTGTAGGCCTGAACCTCAACACCATTTATTAGGGGTAGTTGCTTGTACTTATCCATGTTAAGGGGACAAGCAACCAAGGTGGCTAAATCAATAGCCCCCTCAGAGACTAACACAGCCTCTGTGGTCTCCCTAATCAGACCAACCCCAACTAAGTTACCAAAAGTGAGCCCAGCTACTCCCTTGGATTGGCTATTAGTAGGTTTGCTCCCACCACCACTGCTATTAGTAGGGACACTAGGTGTAGCAGTAGGGGTTGTAGTGGTAGGAGGCTTGGTGCTTTTCTTTGGACAACTGGGATCTGTTGTCCAATGGCCTTTTATTTTACATAAATAGCACCATGGTTTCTTTTCTTTGTTTTGATTAGAAGAGGATTTGGGCCCACCACCCCCACCAGAGTGTTTTTGTGGGCCTGATGAAGACTCATTTTTAGATTTGTCCCCACCCTTGTCAGAAGACTTACCATCCTTCTTCTTGTTGCCATCTTTGTCACCCCCTGTATGAACTTTTCTGTTCACCCTTGTTCTGACCCATTTGTCTGCCTTCTTTCCCAATTCTTGGGGAGAGGTCAGATCAGAGTCCACCAGGTACTGGTGCAACAAATCAGACACACAATTATTAAGAATATGCTCTCTCAGGATCAAGTTATACAGGCTTTCATAATCAGTAACTTTACTGCCATGTAACCACCCCTCCAAGGCCTTCACTGAATGGTCAATGAAATCAATCCAGTCTTGTGAAGACTCCTTTTTGGTCTCTCTGAACTTTATCCTGTATTGTTCAGTGGTTAAGCCATAACCATCCAGGAGTGCATTCTCAAGAACTTTGTAATCATTGGCTTCACTTTCTTTCACAGTAAGGAGCCTATCCCTACCTTTTCCACTAAATGATAGCCATAGGATAGCAGCCCACTGCCTTTGAGGGACATCCTGTACAGCACAGGCCCTCTCAAGTGCAGCAAACCACTTGTTAATGTCATCCCCCTCCTTATAAGGGGGAACTATCTTATGCAGATTCCTGGAATCATGCTCTTTTGCAGGATGACTATGGGAAATACTGCTGCTGCCACCATGGGTTTCAAAACCCAACTTCTGTCTTTCCTTCTCTACTTCTAAGGTCTGTCTATCCAAATCCAGCTGTTGCTTCTTGAGCTTCAGTCTGGTTTGTTCCACTCTCAATCTATTGAGCTCCCTTTCTAACAATCTGTCATCAGGGTGGGTGGGAGGGACATGCCTTGAAACAGAAGTATGGTGAGAATGGACAGAAGGAGACCTGTCCCTTACAGAAGGCACCCTAACAGCTTGGTTAACAGAAACATCACTTCTACTGTGGTGAGAATGAATGCTCTTGCTATGATGTGAGACAACACTATCAGTATGGTGTGACTCTACATCAGTACCAACTATGCTAGACTGTCTAGTAATGGGCAGGCTCTGAAGTTTCTTTCCTGAATCTTTTCCTAGGGGAGTCCCTGGATCAGATTGGGAACCATTAGCTACTTTTTCAACAGATGGGGCCCTTTTGGCCTTATCTTGTTCTCTAAGCATGTTAAGCAATAATTCCAAGGAAGGATTCTTCCCTACACTCAAACCTCTTTCTACACAGAGACTCCTTGCTCCTTTCCAGCTAAGGTGGTCATATGCAAGTTTGGACAGATCAACATTTTGGCCTGTGCCAGACATTTTAGAAAGAGTTTAAGTGACAGAAAAAGTGAGAAAAAGTTTTTAGAACTTTTAGAAAGACAGAAAAAAAAATCTTTTAAAACTTTTTAGAACTTTTTAGAAAGTTTAGAGGTACTTTTCAGCACTTTAGAAAAGAGGTGAGAAAAGAAATGCAAAACTTTTGGTTAGGTGTACATACACTGAACTTGTTTTGTATATTTTTCTCTCATGAAAAGTACAATGACAAGAGTGGTAAGTAGTCTCAAAGCACTTATCCCACCGCTGCACAACCAATGTAGGAGGCTGGATTGGCTTGTGGTGAGTACCAAGGGGTACTTGCACCTTGCACCAGGCCCAGTTAGCCCTTATTAGTGTATAGGGTGTCTAGCAGCTTAGGCTGATAGATAATGGTAGCTTAGCAGAGCAGCTTAGGCTGAACTAGGAGACGAGTGAAGCTCCTACAGTACCACTAGTGTCATATGCACAATATCATAAGAAAACACAATACACAGATATACTAAAAATAAAGGTAATTTATTTTTATGACAATATGCCAAAAGTATCTCAGTGAGTACCCTCAGTATGAGGATAGCAAATATACACAAGATATATGTACACAATACCAAAATATGCAGTAATAGTATTAGAAAACAGTGCAAACAATGTATAGTTACAATAGGATGCAATGGAGACACATAGGGATAGGGGCAACACAAACCATATACTCCAAAAGTGGAATGCGAACCACGAATGGACCCCAAACCTATGTGACCTTGTAGAGGGTCGCTGGGACTATTAGAAAATAGTAAGGGTTAGAAAAATAGCCCACCCCAAGACCCTGAAAAGTGAGTGCAAAGTGCACTAAAGTTCCTCAAAGGACATAGAAGTCGTGATAGGGGAATTCTGCAGGAAAGACACAAACCAACAATGCAACAACAATGGATTTCCAGTCGTGGGTACCTGTGGAACAAGGGGACCAAGTCCAAAAGTCACAAGCAAGTCGGAGTTGGGCAGATGCCCAGGAAATGCCAGCTGTGGGTGCAAAGAAGCTGCTACTGGGCAGTAGAAGCTTAGGTTTCTGCAGGAATGACAAGGGCTAGAGACTTCCCCTTTGGAGGACGGATCCCTCACGCCGTGGAGAGTCGTGCAGAAGTGTTTTCCTGCCGAAAGACCGCCAACAAGCCTTGCTAGCTGCAAATCGTGCGGTTAGTGTTTTTGGATGCTGCTGTGGCCCAGGAGGGACCAGGATGTCGCCAATTGCGTCAGGGGACTGAGGGGGCGTCGAGCAAGACAAGGAGCCCTCTCAGCAGCAGGGAGCACCCGCAGAAGTGCCAGAAACAGGCACTACAAGGATGCGTGAAATGGTGCTCACCCGAAGTCGCACAAAGGAGTCCCACGTCGCCGGAGAACAACTTAGGAGGTCGTGCAATGCAGGTTAGAGTGCCGTGGACCCAGGCTGGACTGTGCACAAAGGATTTCTGCCGGAAGTGCATGGAGGCCGGAGTAGCTGCAAAAGTCGCGGTTCCCAGCTATGCAGTCTGGCGTGGGGAGGCAAGGATTTACCTCCACCAAACTTGGACTGAAGAGTCACTGGACTGTGGGAGTCACTTGGACAGAGTTGCTGGATTCAAGGGACCTCGCTCGTCGTGCTGAGAGGAGACCCAAGGTACCGGTGATGCAGTTCTTTGGTGCCTGCGGTTGCAGGGGGACGATTCCGTCGACCCACGGGAGATTTCTTCGGAGCTTCTAGTGCAGAGAGGAGGCAGACTACCCCCACAGCATGCACCACCAGGAAAACAGTCGAGAAGGCGGCAGGGTCAGCGTTACAGAGTTGCAGTAGTCGTTTTCGCTACTATGTTGCAGTTTTGCAGGCTTCCAGCGCGGTCAGCAGTCGATTCCTTTGCAGAAGGTGAAGAGAGAGATGCAGAGGAACTCGGATGAGCTCTTGCATTCGTTATCTAAGGAATCCCAAGAGACAGAGACTCTAAATAGCCAGAAAAGAGGGTTTGGCTACCTAGGAGAGAGGATAGGCTAGCAACACCTGAAGGAGCCTATCAGGAGGAGTCTCTGACGTCACCTGATGGCACTGGCCACTCAGAGCAGTCCAGTGTGCCAGCAGCACCTCTGTTTCCAAGATGGCAGAGGTCTGGAGCACACTGGAGGAGCTCTGGGCACCTCCCAGGGGAGGTACAGGTCAGGGGAGTGGTCACTCCCCTTTCCTTTGTCCAGTTTCGCGCCAGAGCAGGGCTAAGGGGTCCCTGAACCGGTGTAGACTGGCTTATGCAGAAATGGGCACCATGTGTGCTCATGAAAGCATTTCCAGAGGCTGGGGGAGGCTACTCCTCCCCTGCCTTCACACCATTTTCCAAAGGGAGAGGGTGTAACACCCTCTCTCAGAGGAAGTCCTTTGTTCTGCCATCCTGGGCCAGGCCTGGCTGGACCCCAGGAGGGCAGAAGCCTGTCTGAGGGGCTGGCAGCAGCAGCAGCTGCAGTGGAACCCCGGGAAAGGCAGTTTGGCAGTACCAGGGTCTGTGCTACAGACCACTGGGATCATGGGATTGTGCCAACTATGCCAGGATGGTATAGAGGGGGCAATTCCATGATCATAGACATGTTACATGGCCATATTCGGAGTTACCATTGTGAAGCTACATATAGGTAGTGACCTATATGTAGTGCACGCGTGTAATGGTGTCTCCGCACTCACAAAGTCCGGGGAATTGGCCCTGAACAATGTGGGGGCACCTTGGCTAGTGCCAGGGTGCCCTCACACTAAGTAACTTAGCACCCAACCTTTACCAGGTAAAGGTTAGACATATAGGTGACTTATAAGTTACTTAAGTGCAGTGTAGAATGGCTGTGAAATAACGTGGACGTTATTTCACTCAGGCTGCAGTGGCAGGCCTGTGTAAGAATTGTCAGACCTCCCTATGGGTGGCAAAAGAAATGCTGCAGCCCATAGGGATCTCCTGGAACCCCGATACCCTGGGTACCTCAGTACCATATACTAGGGAATTATAAGGGTGTTCCAGTAAGCCAATATAAATTGGTAAAATTGGGCACTAGCCTGTTAGTGACAATTTGAAAGAAATGAGAGAGCATAACCACTGAGGTTCTGATTAGCAGAGCCTCAGTGAGACAGTTAGTCATAACACAGGTAACACATTCAGGCACACTTATGAGCACTGGGGCCCTGGCTGGCAGGGTCCCAGTGACACATACAACTAAAACAACATATATACAGTGAAAAATGGGGGTAACATGCCAGGCAAGATGGTACTTTCCTACAACGGTATATTGCTTTTAAAAATCTCCCACAACCAGAAGAGTCCAGTAGAAGTAACGGTATATTGCTTTTAAAAATCTGACATCGCAGTAAAAAGTTACAGAGTAAAAAGTGAAGAAAAATTGCTGTTTTTTTCACCTCAATTTCAATATTTTTTTATTTCAGCTGTTATTTTCTGTAGGAAAACCTTGTAGGATCTACACACACATGTCCCCTTTCTGAATACAGAATTTTGCCTACTTTTCAGAAATGTTTAGCTTCTGGGATCAAGCATTGGTTTCACACCCATTTCTATCACTAACTGGAAGGAGGCTAAAAGCAGAAAACATAGTAAAAATGGGGTCTGTCCCAGTAAAATGACAAAATTGTGTTGAAAAATTTGGTTTTCTGATTCAAGTCTGCCTGTTCCTGAAAGCTGGGAAGCTGGTGATTTTAGCAGCACAAACCCTTTGTTGATGCCATTTTCAGGGAAAAAAAACACAAGCCTTCTTCTACAGCCCTTTTTTCCCATTTTTTGAAAAAAACTAAAATGTTGCTGTATTTTGGCTAATTTCTTGGACTCCTTCAGGGGAACCCATAAACTCTGGCTACCTCTAGAATCCCTAGGATGTTGGAAAAAAAGGACGCAAATTTGGCATGGGTAGCTTATGTGGACAAAAAGTTAAAAGGGCCTAAGTGCGAACTGCCCCAAATAGCCAAAAAAAGGCCTCGCATCTGAGGGGGAAAAGGCCTGGGGCAGCGAAGGGGTTAACTCTCTGAGAAAAGCTCCCTAATAATGTCATATATTCACCTAGGGGAACACATAAATGGCAAACTGGACACACTTGCAGTACATTCAGACAGAAGCCCAGGTCAAAGTGTAACACCTATATTGTGTGTCAGCTCTGACACCATTGTGCATTGTTCAGCTTCTAGTTAACTCGATGCCATACACCTTACTAGGAGCGAAATATACATTGTCATGTCTTTACTCAGACAAGATATTAGTGTATCAGCAGCCATCTAAACACCAACATACCCCAAGAGCTTGGAGCATGCTGTATGCAATTGCAAATCTCTGTATCCCAGATTGTACTAATCCAGATTAAGTAGCAGCTGTCATTGTCATTTCAGGGATCATATAAAGGCAGTGTGTGCATCTCACATGCCCTGTTTAGTTGTCTAGTTTATACATCACTTGAACCAACTGTGTGTTCCACTTCTCCTACTGGTAACCTTACCATCCCCAACATGAAGAGGACACCAGAGACTGCTACTACCCCTCTGGATGAAGGCCCCAGTGGGGAAAGCATCCCAGGATGTCTGGACACTAAGGACGAAGCTCGCCCATCAGGGACACCTGCTCAGTAAACAACTGTCAGCCTCACCCTGCCCATAATGACTCCTCTCAGCCTTGTTACAACTACATCCCAGGCAACCATTTGCCCTCAAACCTGTGTCCCAAGGGCAGTCTCTTTCATTCTGTGCCCCAAGTACAGGTACCGGAGTCTCCTAATGTCACCCCTGACAATGATGGTCCTGCAAGCAGTGGGAGTGGGCACACTGTGCCAGGGGCACAGGACGTGTGGGTAGAGAGCATGGGAGGGATGGTGTGGGCCAGAGGACGGGGGCACCAAGGGACATAACTGACCAGGAGACCATCTCCCAAGTCTTGGGAGCCTACCAAAATTCCCAAGGCATGATGGGCCAGGTACTGACCATGATGGGGGAGATCAGACAGCTGTAGAGGGACAACCACTAGGAAGCCATGCAACAGTGGCTGGCCCAAATTGCCATTCTGGCTTCTATTGCTGGGGTGCTGCGAGACATGAACACTACCATGAGTAGGTTTGGAACCCAACATCACGCCTCTTACACTATTAATGAGACATCAGGCTCCTCGACATCTGTGGCTGCTAGTGGTATTGAGGCCCTGCGATGGGAAGGAAATGCCTCAGACATCCCACCCTCTGTAGCAGAAGAAACTCCCCGCGCAAACGTGGACGTCCACCCAGACATCCAGGAGGAGCAGATGTCAAGACTAAACCCACTGCCAGGAAGAGAACCTCTCATGATTGATTCCCCTTGTATGTCGCTGATAGGCCCTCTTGACTGTTCTGATATCTAAATCAACTTCCTATGGTGCAAGGACACTGGACTTGTGTTTCTAAAGCGTGTAGCAGATACCCTGATGATTTCATCCACCATGGCTGAACCCTTCACTGTTAACTTTTTATGATTTCCATTTCAAATCACTCATTTTGTAGTGCACTCCCCAATAAATACCACTTAACAGTAGATCCTGTGTAAGTGCGATGTATCAACCATATATACCTGTCATGTATGACAACTATTGTACCAAAATGTTCCTCTTCAATTTTATACCTTTGTTATGGTGATCACATATGTACTAGACAACCAAGATACATACTGCGTTGGTGTAGGAAGTTGGTTCTGTATATACTATTTCAAAGTAAGAAATAGTGTGCACAGAGTCCAAGAGTTCCCCTTAGAGGTAAGATAGTGGCAAAAAGAGATAATTCTAATGCTCTATTTTGTGGTAGTGTGGTCGAGCAGTAGGCTTATCAGAGGGTAGTGTTAAGCATTTGTTGTACACACACAGGCAATAAATGAGGAACACACACTCAAAGACAATTCCAGGCCAATAGGTTTTTATATAGAAATATATATTTTCTTAGTTTATTTTAAAAACCACAGGTTCAAGATTTACAAACAATACTTTAAATGAAAGGTATTTCACTCAGGTATCTTAGGAACTTTGAATTATCACAATAGCATGTACAGTTTTGGCAAAATTGGAAATAAGCTATTTTAAAAGTGGACACAGTGCAAAAATCAACAGTTCCTGGGGGAGGTAAGTAAATGTTAAGGTCACAGGTAAGTAAAACACTTACAGGGTTCAAAGTTGGGTCCAAGGTAGCCCCAAAGTTACCACACTAGCAGCTCAGGGCCGGTCAGGTGCAGAGGTCAAAGTGGTGCCCAAAACGCATAGGCTTCAAAGGAAACAGGGGTGCCCAGGTTCCAGTCTGCCAGCAGGTAAGTACCCGCGACTTCGGAGGGCAGACAAGGGGGCTGTTTTAGGGCACCGGGGGGGGGACACAAGCAGGCACAGAAAGTACATCCTCAGCGGCACAGCGGTATGTAATAGGATACAATGGGGAGACCCGGGGGTCTCTTCAGCGATGCAGGCAGGCAAGGGTGGGGGGGCTCCTCGGGGTAGCCACCATGTGGGCTAGGAAGAGGGCCGCCTGGGGGTCGCTCCTGCACTGGAGTTCGGTTCCTTCAGGTCCTGGGGGCTACGGATGCAGTGTGTTTTCCAGGCATCGGGTTCCATGAAGCAGGCAGTCGCGGTCAGGGGGAGCCTCTGGATTCCCTCTGCAGGCGTCGCTGTGGGGGCTCTGGAGGGTCAACTCTGGCTACTCACGGGCTCACAGTCGCTGGGGAGTCCTCCCTGTAGAGTTAGTTTTCCGCAGGTCGAGCCAGGGGCGTAGGGTGCAGAGTGGAAAGTCTCACGCTTCTGCCGGGAAACGTGTAGTCTTTAAAAGTTACTTCTTTGTTGCAAGGCTGCAGTCTGGGTGAACAGGGCCGCTGTCCTCGGGAGCTTCTTGGTCCTTTTAGATGCGGGGTAGTCCTCTGAGGCTTCAGAGGTCGCTGGACCCTGGGGGACGCGTCGCTATTGCAGTTTTTCTCGAAGTGGGGAGACAGGCCGGTAGGGCTGGGGCCAAAGCAGTTGGTGTCTCCGTCTTCTCTGGAGGGGAGGGGGGCACATCCCTAATCCTATTGAGGGAATCCTCCAAAATCAAGATGGAGGATTTCAAAAGGGAGGGGTCACCTCAGCTCAGGACACCTTAGGGGGTGTCCAGGCTGGCGGGTGACTCCTCCTTGTTTTTCTCATTATCTCCCCTGGACTTGCCGCCAAAAGTGGGCGCTGTGTCCAGGGGGAGGGCATCTCCACTAGCTGGAGTGCCCTGGGGCATTGAAACACGAAGCCTGAGCCTTTGAGGCTCACTGCTAGGTGTTACAGTTCCTGCAGGGGGAAGGTGTGAATTACCTCCGCCCAGAGCAGGCTTTTGTTTCTGTCCTCAGAGAGCACAAAGGCCCTCACCACGTGGGGTCAGAAACTCGTCTCTCAGCAGCAGGTTGGCACAGACCAGTCAGTCCTGCACTGAACAATTGGGTAAAATACAGGGGGCATCTCTAAGATGCCCTCTGTGTGCATTTTTTAATAAATCCAACACTGGCATCAGTGTGGGTTTATTATTCTGAGAAGTTTGATACCAAACTTCCCAGTATTCAGTGTAGCCATTATGGAGCTGTAGAGTTCATTTTTGACAAACTCCCAGACCATATACTTAATATGGCCACAACTGTACTTACAATGTCTAAGAATAGACTTAGACACTGTAGGGGCATATTGCTCATGCAGCTATGCCCTCACCTGTGGTATAGTGCACCCTGCCTTAGGTCTGTAAGGCCTGCTAGAGGGATGACATACCTATGCCACAGGCAGTATTTTGTGTACATGGCATCCTGAGGGGGATGCCATGTTGACTTTGCCTTTTTCTCCCCACCAACACACACAATCTCCAATGGCAGTGTGCATGTGTTAGGTGTGGGGTCCCTTAGGGTGGCACAACATATGCTGCAGCCCTTAGGGACCTTCCCTGGTCACAGGGCCCTTGGTACCACTGGTACCTTTTACAAGTGACTTATCTGTGTGCCAGGGGTGTGTCAATTGTGGAAACAATGGTACATCTTAGGTGAAAGAACACTGGTGCTGGGGCCTGGTTAGCAGGGTCTCAGCACACTTCTCAGTCAAGTCAGCATCAGTATCAGGCAAAAAAGTGGGGGTTAACTGCAACAGGGAGCCACTTCCTTACAGTTGGGATTGTAACATAGACATGACACAAGTCACCTGTATTGTAAATATTTATTTGGAGAATGGCAATCAGCACATTGTGAAGTCATGCTGTGGACTTTAGTGTTTCAGCTTAGGTGTCATTTACTACCAAACCACAGAATACAGAAGTTAGGGACATGTCAGTCTATCACCATCCCAGGAGGCAGGCAGATTGATTCAATGTATCAACAGCTAAATCCTTATCACATACACATTACTTATCCTTTCAAATTCTCAAACTCCATGAATCAGACAGAGGTCAGTACTAATCTCCCCAGTTATGGAACCTTCCACTTACCATGGTTGGGTATCTGTAGGCTTGTCACTCACCCATGGCACTCTTGAGTCAGATGCACATTGGTCTACAATGAGGAAATACACTGACAGCTATGCACAAGGTAGGTCACATACAACACAAACCATAATGATGGTAGAGGGTCTGGATACCACAATATGACTTGTTAGACGCGTATGGACACACATACATGGCAGCATTTGAGCCACCTCCAATACCAAACAGGTATTTTTTGTGTGGAAAAGACACTTCCCAACCACTGTCCTGACAGTTTAGGCATAGAACTCAGACATCACAAATCTCATGCTAAACAGTACCTGGTTTAATCCATGTCCACTTCTCATGTCAGTCTGAAAATTCCATCTGCCTGTGACACTGTCTGAGGTTGCCAAATGAACACACATACATCACATTGTCTATACATACCTACAAATCTGACAAAGATAGTGCATTTTATAAACAATAGACTATGAACATAACAGTTCTGTACACAACTCTAAGTAACATTCTGCAAGCATATCTGAGTCATGGGCCTTGGAGCGACTTAAGACCCCACTGATGGTGGTAAAAAGAACATTACATTACATGGCATGCATAACCTCTACAATACCCCATGGAATCTCTATTGTAACATGACATCACATACCTTGAGTTTGTTGAAGTATTGATTGATGACCTCTCCCCTGATGTCTCCAGCCTCATCCTCATCATGCTAGTCCTCACTTGGCAAATCTGCATTTCCACCCACAGGATCTGCTGCCTCCCCCTCATCTGGTATGAATGGTATCTGACGTCTCAGGGCAAGGTTGTGGAGCATGCAGAAGGCAACACTTATTTGACATACCTTGAAGGGTGAGTAGAGGGGGTCTTCCAGATGTGTCTATGCTGTGAAATCTTGCCTTCAGGATCCCAAACGTCCACTCCACAACATGCCTTGTCCTTCTGTGGGTCTCATTGAAGCAGACTTCCCCTGGAGTGGTTGGGTACCTCGCTGGTGTCAATAACCAAGGACGGTTTGGGTGGCCAGAGTCCACTGTAAGGTATAGTTACACCAATCCAAACTTTAATCTTGGACATCCACATATATGCTAGCTGGAAAAAAGGTACAGACACACATGACATAAATGACTTACCAACCAGCCAGATCCTCTCTGTGTACAGTTGTGTGATCAGCAGTGGGATTCAGCATGATGAAAGAATCATGGACTGATCCTGGTTCCCTTGCACAAACTTGTGAAATGTAGAGGTCAGCCAAACAGACCGCTTGGAAGTTTTTCTTGTTCCTATACACCTGTTTGTTAGCACTTGGGGGAACTAAGGCTACATGGGTGCCATCTATGGCTCCAATCATATGTGGCATGTGTTCCAAAGCACAGACATCCGCCTTCACATGGGCCAAATCTTCGTGGTGGGGAAATCTGATGTACCTGTCCAGATGTTTTAACAATGTAGACAGTACAGCCTTCAAAACCAGACTAAAGATGGGCTGGGATATCCCTGCAGTTAGGGCCTCTGTATTCTGAAAGGACCCAATGGCCACGAAGTGCAGCACTGACATGACTTGAACGATGGGAGGGATGCTATTGGGATTCCGAATGGCAGGCATCACATCTTGCTCCAACTGACGACATAGGTCCATAATTGTATGCCTTTCCAGACAATATATTCGGATTACATGCCATGCTTCCATGATCTGCAGGTCTGCTAGTGGACAGTACACTGGAGGTTGTCTTGCTGTCCTCAGGCCAGGGTAACTATGTGGAACAACATTAGAATGTATGTGAATGATCAATCTATACATTATGAGTATGATCACAACAACGTCACACATATATCTAAATCATGTCACATGAAACAGTGAATAAGTGGTATTCAGCAATTAGCGAGGCAAAATATGAAAGTGTACCTGATTCAAATCGCGTACACCCTTGCATGTTCTCTAAATGGAGATACATGCCACTGACAGTGAAAGTTACATCGACCTAGTTGACATGTAACACATATTTGTTACACCTATACTATCTTCTAATTGTCATTTGTATGATGACAACACTGTTTCATGTACATGACCCAAAATACCTCATTTCACTTCTTCTACTAATGACATGCACATTGATACTTGTAAACAGTAAACCAGCACGTAACACATTGTTATAGATATAAGTTTACAGTAAATGACGCAACTTTCATAACTTCATCATGTATATATATATATATATATAAATATATATGTATATGAGCCCTAAAATGGCAGTTGCCTGACCTACTGTACAGGACATCAGGAAGTGACCTGACTCCAGCGTCAGATGTCGTCATGGCGGTGGGCGGTTACAACCGCAGTGCACATTGCCATTGGAACACATTGCTGCCTTTGGTGGACTTGGGCCAATGGCGACATCTGCCGGCAGTGCCGTCCTGTACGTGGCAGACGTGACCCACCATCTTCTGCACAATCCCTCACTTGGCTTCTGACACTGCTGCCAGCAAGACCTCCTCGACCTGAGCTGCTGTGTACTGCCTCTGGGAGCAATCATGCCACATCCTGCAGATGATAGGGCCCCTGCCTTCTCTCCTGAAGAGCTGGACAAGCTTGTGGAAGAGGCTCTACCCCTGTATGAACAGCTATAAGGTGCACCAGAGGAGTAGGTGAGTCCAATGCATTACCAATGGGTGAAAGGTAGAGTGTATGATGATGTGGATGAAATGTGCAGGAATGAAGGATTGAGCTTTCATGTGTAGGTAGATGGTTATATGCACATGTGCTAGAAAGACTGTTTCCCCAGATACATAGAAGTAGTGTGTGATGTATGTACTCTGATCCACATATGTATATAACAGCATTTACATCAATGTTTGTGTGGCAAATAATTGTAGAGATGTACCATTTTAAGGACATACTTGTAGTGTGGTCATATGTTTCTAGCCCGAACCTGGTACTGTGTATGTATATTGTATGCCTGACTCCACTTCACACATGGCCTGACTGCAGAGGGTGAGCTGAAAAAGAATTTGAAGTGTGATGAAGGGTATGTTTGGCTACTTGCACTAACTTGATTGTTCACTACACTTGTTTTGGGATGGAGCACTTGACTTTCTCCTCTTGTCTGTGTCATTGATGCAGGCAAAATGGCCACCAGAAAAAGGGGATCTGGCATGCTATCGCCACAAAAGTGCAGAGCCTGGGAGTCCACTGCCGACGGAGCTCCCACTGCAGAAAGCTGTGGGAGGATCTGAGACGCTGGGCCTTTAAGACCATTGTGGCCCAGCTGGGTATGTCCCCCCAAGGAGGAAGGGCTTCCCGTCGGACCTTGACTCGCCTAATGGCCCACCTATGAGCGTTGGCCTACCCTGAGTTGGATGGGCGTTTGAGGGCAGCACAGCAGCCACAAGGGGGTGAGTACCGACTACACTTATTTATATTCCTCTGAAGGGCAGTGTATGAGGTGAAAGACTCTAAGCTGTGACAATGTGGTAAGTGCAAAAGGTTCAATGTCTCCTAAGAACACCTAGATGTAGAGTCCTCAACCTTGGTACATAGGTGTGCACATTGCATCGTGTACAGGGACATATTACTCACCTATGTCATCCCTTCTGTACAGTGGCATATGATGATGCACACGTGACTGTGTGTTTCAGGCAGCTTGGCCTTTTAAAGTGCTGCTTTTAAGCTGTGACTGAGCCCTCCTCCCACACCTGCTCTGGCCCCTTATGTTTATGGAGAGAACCCCAAGAAAGCCACCTCCATTTTGTGAGCCCAGATTTTTCCCTGTGCCCTAATACAGCCCAGTGATCAAGGATTCCTAAGTGATCTAGGTAAGGAGCCCCAGACTTTCCTGGGAAATCTTATTATCTGTTTTGAAGTGTTTTTTACTGCTACCCATGCCTGTTTACTGCAGACTCTCTGTGTTTGAGGCACCTTGGGTTTTTAAAGTGATGTTTTTTAGCCGTGACGGTTTGAAATTTCCCTCCTAGCTTGTGGCACAAGACTGCATAAAGCCTCCCCCCTCTTTTCTAAGTAAAAAAAAACTACATACATCTCAGTGACTATCCAGAATGTGTTTAGGAAACTGCTTAATCTGTTTCTGTGATTTAAATTGTGTTTAGAAACTGTCTGCATCCCCTGTTTTTGCCTTTAAAAAGCCACATTTCAGAGTGCACGACATGCAGTATTTCTGTGTTTTTTTACAATCTCTCCCTTATCTGGAAAGTAGACTCTGCTAGCTTGGAAGTGTGGATTCAGCCTGTCTGTATCCAAGGAGATTTGGAATAGAGCAGCAGCTCCCTCCTCCCTTCCCACAGGGGCTGGGCTTACCTGATTGGCTCTCTGAGTCCCAGCCAAAATGAGCCCCCCTCCCACACCTGCTCTGTCCCCTTAAGTTTGTTGAGGGAACCCCAAGAGAGCCACCTCCATTTTGTGAGCCCAGCCTTTCCCTGTGCCCTAATACAGCCCAGTGATCAAGGATTCCTATAAGACCTAAGTAAGGAGCCCCAGACTTTTCTGGGAAATCTTATTATATGTTTGAAAGTGTTTTTTACTGCTACCCGTGCCTGTTTACCGTAGACTCTCTGTGTTTCAGGCAGCTTGGCCTTTTAAAGTGCTGTTTTTTAGCCATGAAGGTTTGAAATGTCCCTCCTAGTTTGTGGCACAAGACTGCGTAAAGCCTCCCCCCTTTTTTTCTCAGTAAAAAGGCTACATACATCTCAGTGACTATCCAGAGTGTGTTTAGGAGACTGTTTAATCTGTGATTTAAATTGTGTTTAGAAATTGTCTGCATCCCCTGTTTTTGCCTTAAAAAAGCCACATTTCAGAGTGCGCGACAAGCAGTATTTCAGTGTTATTTTACAATCTCTTCCTTACCTGGAAAGTAGACTGTGCGAGCTTGGAAGTGTGGCTTCAGCCTATCTGTATCTAAGGAGATTCTGAATAGAGCAGCAGCCCCTCCTCCCTTCCCACAGGTGCTGGGCCTAGCTGATTGGCTCTCTGAGTCCCAGGCAACCTGAGCCCTCCTCCCACACCTGCTCTGGCCCCTTACGTTTGTGGTGGGAACCCCAAGACAGACACCTCCATTTTGTGAGCCCAGCTTTTTCCCTGTGCCCTAATACAGCCCAGTGAGCAAGGATTCCTAAGTGACCTAGGTAAGGAGCCCCAGACTTTTCTGGGAAATCTTATTATCTGTTTTAAAGTATTTTTTACTGCTACCCGTGCCTGTATACTGTAGACTCTCTGTGTTTCAGGAAACTTGGCCTTTTAAAGTGCTGTTTTAAGCCATGACTGTTTGAAATTTCCCTGCTAGTTTGTGGCACAAGACTGCGTAAAGCCTCCCCCCCCCTTTTCTAAGTAAAAAGGCTACATACATCTCAGTGACTATCCACAGTGTGTTTAGGAGACTGCTTAATCTGTTTCTGTTATGGTTGGGCTTATGATTGGTAGTAGGGTTGAGATTCTGATTGGTTCCTAAATCTAGGGTTGGACTTGTGATTGGTAGTCGGGTTGAGATTCTGATTGGTTCCTGGTTTTTAGGGTTTGGCTTGTGATTTGTAGGAGGGTTCAGATTCTGATTGGTTCCTGGTTTTTAGGGTTGGGCTTGTGATTGGTAGTAGGGTTCAGATTCTGATTGGTTCCTGGTTCTAGGGTTGGGCTTGTGATTGGTAGTAGGGTTGAGATTCTGATTGGTTCCTGGTTTTTAGGGTTGTGCTTGTGATTAGTAGTAGGGTTGAGATTCTGATTGATTCCTGGTTTTTAGGGTTGGACTTGTGATTGGTAGTAGGGTTGAGATTCTGATTGGTTCCTGGTTCTAGGGTTGGGCTTGTGATTGGTACTCTGAATTAGGGGTATGATTGGTAATTAGGGTTGGATCTTCCATTGGTTGAGAGATTTAGGGTTACAAATCTGATTGGTTAGGGGTAGGACTAGGTTTCTATTGGCAAGTAGGGCTATTTAAGCCTAGGGCTCAGGGCGTCTCAGATCGGGTGTCTCAGCTAAGGGCGGAGAGGACAAGGGCAGCTGCCTGTTTGGGACTGGTAGGGACTGGTAGGGACTAGGGCCAGAAATGCTGCCCAATTTTCCATTCATCAGAAAGGACCTTACTCCCTACACATCCATCAACATGTAAACACATTATCTGCAAAAACGTCCAACTCCTGCATCACAAACTGACGTCATACAGATTGCAATGTCTCATCATCCAACACGATACCCCATATACAACACCTGCAAACATATCCACCACAACTACAACTGTAAAACACCTTCATTCTCACAGCAAACACTACTCTGTCCACTCCCACTAACACACCCTGCCATCGCCCACACAACACTAAACCACATTATACATTACTTTCTGGCATCCAGATACACACTCCGTGGCCATACAAACCAAAAACACTATCCTCTGTTTGCTTCACACAGATCCCCTTTCATCATGACAATTCCTAAACCCAGCCTTCCAACGCACCATCTACAAACGCCCTTCCCCTCTCTTGACCAATTACACACAACCATACAATCCTCATCCTCCACTCCACCACACATATTACCTCTTCCAGTCGACACAACTAACTCAAACTCCCCTGACACACATCCATTCCCTCTTACAGACATCATACATTCATCTCCAACACACATCAACACCCCCTGTAATACTCTAATTCCACTCACCAGCACTAACTCACATACAAATCCCTCAGAGAAAACCACCACATCAATATCCCCTCTCACTAATCCACAAAAACAATACAGACCACACACATCAGCACATCAAATCAATACAAACTTTCCTTATACTTATCGTCACACCCACTCCCACCCTCATGACTACACAAAGAATACAAATCCTGTCCAATCTTTACCCCTACTTTCTTACTCTTCACAAACATCTGCTACAAGCACCCCAACACAGCAACATTCATTCACCCGCCTCTCATCTATTGCACAATATAGAACCTTACATTATGATCCACATGCTCCTCCACCACCCCTAACCCATACTAATTCCACACTAAACAGATGCAAACAAAATAAACAACAGGCCACTCTTAACAACTTCACATCCCCTTGTCTATTACATAATAAGGCTACCCTACAAAAAACAGTACACTCTTCGTGTCTCTCTCAGTCACTAAGTCCACCACCCACACACACAGACCCAACAAAATGCCTCCTAAACCTGCTGGAAGAGGAACACTATATTGAAAAACAAGACTATTGTGACCTTCTCACAGTTATCACAACTAAAAACACACCTGCTACAAGCTCAAAATATACTGCTCACCCTTCTCCTAAACAAAACACCACCACAAACACACTTTTTCTAAACTGCCAGCTCATAAATGCTTGGTCACTCTCAAAAAACAAGCACCACATCTATGACCTGCTCACAGACACACAACCTGACTTACTATTCATAACAGAATCATGGTTGGGAGATGACATGGCTACAGTGTTGCATGACGCCCTTCCTCCAGACTATCAAACCATCACACAAAACCGTATAGGCAAGATAGGAGGTGGACTAGCTATTATATTCAAACAGGCAATAAATCTCAGTAAAACAGATAACATTTCCATACAAGGTTGTGAAGCCCTCCTCACCAGATGCCACCCTACTCCAACTTCCTCCTGTAACTTTCTCCTCCTTTACAGACCTCCACCTAACAACTCAACATTCCCAGATGCTTTTCTAGATACATTCTCAAACCTTATTACATTATACTCAAACCTTTGCATTCTTGGGGACCTAAACATTTGGTTTGACAAACCCAATATGCCCCATCCAAAAGCTATCACCACTGGCCTAGTCGCATTGAACATACATCAGATTGTACACAATCCCACACACATCGCTGGACACATCCTAGATGTCATTTTTGCTAAGCCTAAACTAGTTACCGTTCATAGCATCACGCCAATCACATGGTCAGACCACCATTTGATAACTTTCCAACATAAAACACCACAAATCAACACACCCCACAACTACTTACATACATGCACCTATAGACCTTGGAACAAACTCAATTTTGATTACTTAGAAACACAACTAACAGCCAACACAGATCTAGATACAATTAATTCTGTTCCACAACTTTATGAGTGGCTACAGGAAGCTTTTGATATCCTAATACCACTCAGAAAAACTAAACAGGACAAAAGAAAACCAACACATTGGAGAAACACAGAACTTAAAAAGATAAAGCGACAAATCAGAAAGTTGCAGCGGACCTGGCTCAAAACAAACAACCGTCAAGACAAACTGCAGCTACACAAACTTAACAGAATATACAAATCATCAATCAAAAAAGCTAAAATAATGTACTACTCAGACAGAATTCAAAATGCTAAATCTGCAACCAAAGAATTTTATAAAATTCTCAATAAATTGCGAAAACCTACATGCATGGAAGGAAGTCATCCCACTAATCAAGATTTCACAAACAAACTGGCAACTCATTACACAACCAAGGCAGACACTTGGACTCCTATTTAAAACAGAAGAAAACCATCAGCACCACCCCCTTCCTAAAATACCCTCTAAGAATAAACAAACCCAGCCTCTACAGTCCTTCAAAAAAATATCACAAGGTGAATTTATGGATTTGGTCAAAGCAAGCAGACCATCCACTTGCCCTTCTGACCGTTGCCCACCACACATCTTCAAGAACATTCTGTTATCTACTTCTGCTGCCACACCTGTAAGAAGAATCATCAACAACTCTTTAACTACAGGAACTTTTCATGTAGACCTGAAAAAAGCATACATATGACCGATATTAAAGAAAACAAGCCTATACTCGCAGGACCCCAACACCTACAGACCGATCACAAATGGACCTTTCCTGGGCAAACTGATAGAAAGAGCAGCATTCACCCAGATGTCACAATTCATTGAAGACAATTCTATACTTTCAGACTACCAAACTGGATTCCGCCCAGGAAGAGGCACTGAATAACCACTCATAGCAATCTGGGATGATCTTAAAAACACATTTGACTGCAATGGAGTTGCTGCACTACTTCTCCTGGACCTCTCAGCTTCCTTTAATACAGTTGACCATCACACCCTAATTCAAAGACTCCACGAAGCCGGCATAGAAGGGACTGCTCCCGACTGGATTACATCCTACTTAAAAAAAGAACTAATAGCATCTATTCTCCCCCCTTCTCGTCCAAACCCTACCCCACAAAAGCTGGGGTCCCTCAAAGATCAATCATCTCACATTTGCTTTTCAACATCTACATGATATCATTACCAGAACTCATCAATGATTTTCATCTCACATGCTACAACTATGCAGATGACACACAAATACTTCTTAAATTAGAACATTGAAAACTCACTAATCTTCAGTTGCCTCAGATCCGTTGATCAGATGACTTGGAGCCATCTCAAACAAAATGCCTCCAAAACAGAAATACTCACATGTGGTGACTGGAAAAATTATGACCCACTGTGCGCTTGGCCTGGTGATCTCGGACCACTTCCTCAATTATCCAAGGAAATTAAAAACCTTGGAATCACCATGGACTCCAAGTTAACAATGAATACCCAAGTGGACAAATTAGCACAAAACAAGCTTTGTCGCCTTGAAGACTTTACAACGCATCTTCCCCCACCTCGGATTTCCACGCAAAGTGCAGGCTACTATCTTGCTTGTACTATCCAAACTGGATTATGCCAATGGCCTCTACCATGGATCATCTCTATCTATTATGAAAAAACTACAATGTATTCAGAACTCTGCAGCCAGGCTACTATTACATGTAAAGCCACAAGCCCACATCTCCCCTGCCGTGAGAGCACTACACTGGTTACCCGTTGCCGGAAGATGCACCTTCAAGCTGCTTTGTAGCACTCACAAAGCTATACATGGAACAGGACCGCTTTTTATCAGAAACAAAATAACCAAATACATTCAACAAAGAAACCTCTCAATATTGTCACCCTGCCTTAGAACACCACCTTACAAGAAAAAGACTATAGGTGGAACATCCTTCTCCATTCAAGCTGTCAAACTATGGAATTCATTACCCCCAAATATAAGATCCACAGATAACTATCTCGTCTTCAGAAGACTACTCAAGAGTTGGCTCTTTCCTTCATAACCACCATATTCAAACATCTATGGACTGCATATGCCCATGTTGATAAATCTTTTTTATCTGATTATGTGTATATTCTAGATATGTGTAGTTCTTTAGGGAATATGTATCGCTACTATATCATAACTATAAGTTACACACATACTCTTTAAACCTGTTTAACTTCATGTATATTTACTCACAGTTTAAATATGTATATATATGTACATATATGTGTGAATATGTGCGTGTATTCATGTGTGTATGTATGTGTGTGTGTGTGTATATATATATATGTATATCTGTATGTTATTCTATGCTTAACATGTTCATAGATCATTGCATAGCTCCTAGATAAGCTGTTATATTAGATACTTATGAATCCCTGCTCTCATTTTATATCACACTGATCACATATTTATTATCATAGGCATTTGGCTATTCCAAAATTGAGAAAAGATAAATAAATGTTAGAAAAGTACATTTATTAATTAACTTCAAATATTACAAATCTTGAAAGTCTGTGTTTATACAATGCTACTTTTCTTCTCATATTATGCCCATTATTGTATTCCTTGGACATATATTCCCTTACTATGTATTTACATATCTATTTATTTATTACTCTAGTCCTCCTGTACTAGAGAAAAAATAAAATAAAAGTAAAATAAAATCTATAAATAAAATTCAAATTATAAATACATCTAAAAAATATATATCAATAATAAAAAATAAATGAATTAAATACAAATAATGATAAAAAATGTGTATATATATATATATATATAAATATAAAATTATAAATAAGAAATATTAGATTTTTACTCTCTTGTAAATGTTACTTTGTCTATCCATCACCATGTGTCATGTCTCCATCAATATATCCTCCATTCCCACGCTGACTCATCCCAAATCCATTCTACTATTGTCATCTCCTACAAAACCCTGCCCTAAGCTCTTCCCTCTGTTCCACATCTAACTCACCCAAACCTCAGTTTAATACCTCGATCTCCCAAACAACCCTACTAAATTCTCCCTCGTTTATCTCACCTTTAACTCATCCAAAACCCCTCCTGCTACTATGATCTCCCTAACCCTTTCCACAGACTCGTCCCTCCTCCATCCCCCCTTTACTCACCCAAAGCCTAAATCCTATTACTATAAACTCCCAATGAACACTTCTGGATTCTTCCCTCCTCTACCCCTCCATTACTCCAGTCAATCCAACTAACACACTCACATATCCGCGGCTCAAATTTACTCATAATAATACTAAAACTGTGCTCATATTTCCCTATACTAATCCACCACTAATTCCTTTTGGGTTCCGGAGTAGAGTGCTACTCGCCGGAAAGCGCTTTGACGCCTCGTCAGGGATAGTAAACGCTATCTAAATACTATAACAATTACAATTACTATATGTGTACCACTATACTGCTCTTAATACCCCGCTGGTTGTTCCTTGCCACCTACAGATCCATACACCCATTATCCTGATGGTCGGTTGTCCTGGTCTTTGCCCTCAGTCCATTCAAATGCCTCTTGATCCATTTCTATGTGCAACGTAGAGTCTGACAAGTTGAGAACATGCCTACTTTTCCTGAGGGTTCCATTGAGTGTCAACTTATTGTGAGGCTGTGATCTCATGATTATTATATATATATATATATATATGTATTGGAGTATATTTCCCTGTATGAGTTCTATGAATTAACAGTTTTCAGTTCTATTTCCTAGTCATAGCAAATAGTGGATTCAGCCAAAGGAACCACCTATTCATGAAAGGAGGATGGGACATTAGGGATGCAGGAGTGGGTCACATTATTATAACAATCTTATTTGTGCATGTTCTAGTTCTATTTCTAAGCTGCGTTATTTATTTTCCAGAAGCTGTAAAGCCAATCCCGATGTAGTTCAGTGGGAGACTGGTGTCCACTTTGACCAAGCTTTGTCCCTTCGTCCCGGTGGTCAGACTTGACCATTTTTATGGTTGCTTGATTCAAAGGGAAGTGGGGAATTACTTTGTGCCCATTTCACTTCTACAAAAAGATAAAAGTCTGTATTCCGAGAGTCAGAACCCCTCTAAACACAGATTATTGCTAAATTTAACTATTAAACAGGCTGTCACAAGTGCAGCTATCTAGCAGGCACTAGGGTCATAATTTCAATGGTGCCCCAGGTGCAGTGTCACCAGGAACAAAAGCTCTGGACACCCCATTGAACACTTACTATTGCTATATTTCACAACTAAACCCAGCAGTCATAAGTCCAGTTATCTTGCAGGCACTAGGGTCATGATTTGAATGGTGCAGCAGGGGCAGTGACACTGGTGCCACAAGTTGCCAGAACCACTATACACGCAGATTATTGTCAAAGTTTACTACTAAACAGGCAGTCACAAGTGTAGTTATCTACCAGGCACTATGGTCATGATTTTAGTGGTGCAGCAGATGCAGTGACTCCGGGCCAAAAGCTCTAGGAACCCCTCTAAACATCAAATATTGCTATATTTTACTAATAAACTGGCAGTCACAAGTGCTGTTCCCTTGCAGGCAAAAGGGTCATGATTTGAATGGTGCAGCAAGTGCAGTGGCACCAGAGACAAAAGTTGTCATAACTCCTCTAAGCACCGAATATTGAAATATTTGACTACTAAACAGGCAGTCACAATTGCAGTTATCTTGCAGGCACTAGGGTTATGATTTGAATGGAGCAGCAGGTGCAGTGGCACCAGGTCCAAAAGTTGTCAGAACTTCTCTGAACACCAAATATTTCTGTACTTTACTACTAAACAGGCAGACACAAGTGAGGTTACCTTGCAGGCACTATGGTCATGGTTTTAATGGTGCAGCAGGTGCAGTGGCACCGGTGACACAAGGTGTCAGAAGTCCTCTAAACACAGATTATTGCTAAATGTTACTACTAAAGAGACAGTCACAAGTGCAGTTACCTTGCAGGCACTCTGGTCATGATTTCAATGGTGCAGCAGGTGCAGTGACACCAGGGCCAAAAGCTCTAGGAACCCCTCTAAAACCAAATATTGCTATATTTTACTGCTAAGCAGGCAGTCACAAGTGTAGTTACACTGTAGGCAATCGGGCCATGGTTTGAATGGTGCAGTAGGTGCAGTGGCAATGGAGCCAAAAGTTGTCATAACTTCTCTAAGCATCAAATAATGCAATATTTTGCTACTAAACGGGCAGTCACAATAGCAGTTATCTTGCAGGAACTAGGGCCATGAATTGAACGTTGCAGCAGGTGCAGTGGGACCGGGCCCAAAAGTTGTCAGAACACTCTAACAAACAAATATTGCTACATTCTACTACGAAACAGCAGTCACAATTGCGCTTGCCTTGCAGTTAAAAGGGGCATGATCTGAATGGTGCAGCAGGTGCAGTGGCACTTTACTAACTACACATTACTATACTCTAATACAATGCCATATTAAATACGGTACAGATTACGGGTTTGGAACACTGGAATATTAATTTAACATACATCACAATATGAACAATTATTAATGGTTTATCAAATTTAAAACAAACAAACATTATTACAACTTTTTTCTAATATTTATAATCCAGTTAGTAAGATAGAATGCAAAAGAAAAAACAAAGGCGAAACCTATTGGCTTTACCAATGCTTGTTTATATAAGAACTCCCTCCTGTCAGGGTGTCAGGTCGAATCCGCCCTGGTGGCACTGTCCTACCAGGGTGGAGAGGGGTCATCTGTGATGAAGCATTACACAAATACGTGTGTGAGGCTTCCACCTCCATAAGAATGACCTTCCCTTGTGCAGTGCCTCAGCAGTAGATCTGTGACGTCCCCATTCTGGACACATACCCGTTTACCTGTACTAGGAAACAGGGAACCGTTTTTCTGTGTATCAGGTATGGTACATGATGTGACTGAGTGTCACTCCAATCTGCCATACTGCAATACAATTTACTTTAATCCACTCACTCCAGTCCAGTCCATGTTAATCCACTTTACTCTAGTCCAATCCATCCCACTCCAAACCATCTTAATCCACTGACTCCAATCCATTCCACCCCACTCCAAATAATCCACCCCACACCAATCCAATCCACCCCACTCCAATCCAAATCACCCCACTCCAATCCATCCCACTCCAGTCCAATCTACCACAATTCACTCCACTCCAGCCCATCTCACTACACTCCAGCCCATCTCACTACAATCCACCCCAATCCAATCCACCCCACCCAAATCTAACCCACCACTCAATCCAATCCACATAACTCAGTCCCACTCACCCCACCTTACCCCATCCTAATCCACCCACTCCATTCTAACCTCACCCCACTCCAATCCACACCATTCAATCCAATCCAACTCACCCCAATCCGATCCACCCCAATCTGATCCACCTGACTCCGATCCACTGCACTCCAGTTCACCCCACTCAAATCCAATTCACCCCATGCCACCCCAGTCCAATCAACCCCACTCCATTTCAATCCACTCCACACCACTTCAATCCCAGTTCAGTCACCCCACTCTACCCCAATGCAACCCACCCCATCCCAGTTCAGTCCACTGCACTGTAATCCAATCCATCCAACCTACTCCCCTCTAGCTGGCCCACCCCAATCCATCCCACCCATTTCAATCCACTCCACTTCACCTCACTCGAATCCACCCCACTTCAATCCACCCAACTCTATGCCAATCCAATCCACCCCAGCCCATCCCAGTTGAGTCCACCCCACCACAATCAAATCCATTCAGCCTACCCAATTCCAATCCAATCTACCCCAACCCACTCCAATCCAATCCACCCCACTTTACCCCAGTCCACACCACCCCATCCCAGCCACCGCACCCAAATCCAATCCATCCAAACTACCCCACTCCAATCCACCCCTCCCCACTCCAAACCAATCCTCCCCAATCCAATCCATCCTACCACAATCCAATCCACTCCACTCCACTCCAAATGACCCCACTAGAATCCACCCCACCCCACCCAAATCCATTCCACTCCACTCCAAATGACCCCACTACAATCCACCCCACCCCACCCCACCCCAATCCATCCACTCCACCCAATCCACCTCACCTAGTGCAGTCCACCCCACTCCAATTCATCCCACTCTAATCCACCCTGCTCCAATCCATCCCACTCCAATACACCCCAATCCAATCCAAAACACCCCACTCCAATTCAGTACACTCCACTCCAATCCAGTACACCCCACCCCACTCCACTCTACCCCACTAACTCCAATCCACCAGACTCTACTTTAATCCACCCCACTCTATCCCAATCCAATCCACCGCATCCCAGTTCAGTCCACCCCACTCCAATCCAATCCATCCAGTATATCCCAGTCCGATCCAATCCACCCCACTCCAATCAAATCAACCCCACTTCAGTCCAATCCACCCAGTCCAGTGAACCCATTCCACCCCACTCCACTCGAATCCACCCCACTCAAATCCAATATAATCCACCCCACTCCAATCCAGTGCACCCCAGCCCTTTCACTCCAATCCAATCCCTCCAAGCCAATCTAATCCAACCCACTTGAATGTCACGGTTTCAAGCGGGTCTGATCAGGACTCTGGTTGGGACACCCCTTGAGGTCACCGAATATCCTAAACAGGTAGTGTACTGGGGCAGAAGAGCAGCTAAAGGCATACACGGGAAAGGACAGCTATGGACAGGCACAGGAAACAGGAAAGTAAAATCAGTGCAACCGTTGTGTGAACAAACAGGAAACTGATTACTAATGGACAAACATGTTGGCGTTGTACACAGAATAGGGCGCAGAACCTCCCACAGTGACAGGGAATGTCAATGTCTCTGTGCAGTTTGCTCTTACAGATAGTCACCCTGCCAGCCCCATAGAAAGGAGGCAGCAGAAGTGGTTCTGTCTCTGGACCCTAGAGCACAAACAAGGATAGTACTTACATACACAAGACACGCTCTTATGGGTCCAGCTGGAAACACAGCGGCGATTCCTGAGAAAACAGCAATAGCACACTGTCACTGTTAGGCACGAAAGAAAACGTATAACACAAGACAAGGATGGGGGCTGGAATTGCCTCCCGGAAACCAGAAGCCAACCCCAGTACAAAGGAGGACACTTATACGCTGGTGAAGACTGATAGAACACTTACCAGACACAAATAACCAAGAAGAAACAGAAACAGAAGGGAACAAACTAAGAGGCAGAGGCAAGAACTGGGAACAGGCTGAGGCTGAAGCAAAGGCAGGACTAGGACTTGAAAACTGGGCGCAAACTTCTGGCTGCAACAAACAGAGATAGGACTGGGAAACTGAGAGCAGGCTCTGGCTGGAACAGGCAAGGACAGGGCTGGAATACAGGGTGTATGAATAAGCAGAAAACAGGACTGGGAAACAGAGAGCAGGTTCAGCCTGAAACAAGGCAGGAGCAGGACAGAGAAACAGGGAGCAGGCTCTGGAAGAAACAAACAGGTACAAGGCTAAGAGATAGGTAGCAGACTCTGGCTGGAACAATCAGGAGCAGGGCAGAGAAACAGGAAACAGGTTCAAGCTGGAACAGATCAGGAACAGGAAAAAAACTGGAACACCATCCGATAAGGGGTCTGTAACACAAAGGAATCAAACTCCAATGCACGACGGGGATCTTGAGGAAATGGCTGCTTATAAGCAGTTCCAAGTTGGGCTGCACAGGTCTCAGGTGTGTGTAGTTTCAGACACTTGCAAGTCCTGGAGGAGAGGATCCGGTGAAAAGGAGCAACTGGACTTCTCCCATAGAAAACAATGGGAAACAGAATCCGTGCTTTCCTGACTATCAGGCTGTGCATTGTGGGATTTGCAGTCCCAGGAAGCAAATGTAGTACTACACAGGTGTAGGAAGTTGGCTCTGTATGTGCTATTTCAAAGTAAGGAATAGCATGCACAGAGTCCAAGGGTTCCCCTTAGAGGTAAAATAGTGGTAAAAGGAGATAATACTAATGCTCTATTTTGTGGTAGTGTGGTCGAGCAGTAGGCTTATCCAAGGAGTAGTGTTAAGCATTTGTTGTACATACACATAGACAATAAATGAGGTACACACACTCAGAGACAAATCCAGCCAATAGGTTTTGTATAGAAAAATGTCTTTTCTTAGTTTATTTTAAGAACCACAGGTTCAAATTTAACATGTAATATCTTGTTTGAAAGGTATTGCAGGTAAGTACATTAGGAACTTTGAATCATTTCAATTGCATGTATACTTTTCAAGTTATTCACAAATAGCTATTTTAAAAGTGGACACTTAGTGCAATTTTCACAGTTCCTGGGGGAGGTAAGTTTTTGTTAGTTTTACCAGGTAAGTAAGACACTTACAGGGTTCAGTTCTTGGTCCAAGGTAGCCCACCGTTGGGGGTTCAGAGCAACCCCAAAGTTACCACACCAGCAGCTCAGGGCCGGTCAGGTGCAGAGTTCAAAGTGGTGCCCAAAACGCATAGGCTTCAATGGAGAGAAGGGGGTGCCCCGGTTCCAGTCTGCCAGCAGGTAAGTACCCGCGTCTTCGGAGGGCAGACCAGGGGGGTTTTGTAGGGCACCGGGGGGGACACAAGCCCACACAGAAATTTCACCCTCAGCGGCGCGGGGGCGGCCGGGTGCAGTGTTAGAACAAGCGTCGGGTTCGCAATGGAAGTCAATGAGAGATCAAGGGATCTCTTCAGCGCTGCAGGCAGGCAAGGGGGGGCTTCCTCGGGGAAACCTCCACTTGGGCAAGGGAGAGGGACTCCTGGGGGTCACTTCTGCAGTGAAAGTCCGGTCCTTCAGGTCCTGGGGGCTGCGGGGGCAGGGTCTTTTCCAGGCGTCGGGACTTAGGTTTCAGAGAGTCGCGGTCAGGGGAAGCCTCGGGATTCCCTCTGCAGGCGGCGCTGTGGGGGCTCAGGGGGGACAGGTTTTGGTACTCACAGTCGTAGAGTAGTCCGGGGGTCCTCCCTGAGGTGTTGGTTCTCCACCAGCCGAGTCGGGGTCGCCGGGTGCAGTGGTGCAAGTCTCACGCTTCTTGCGGGGAGTTGCAGGGTTCTTTAAAGCTGCTTCTTGAAACAAAGTTGCAGTCTTTTTGGAGCAGGTCCGCTGTCCTCGGGAGTTTCTTGTCGTCGTCGAAGCAGGGCAGTCCTCAGAGGATTCAGAGGTCGCTGGTCCCTTTGGAAGGCGTCGCTGGAGCAGAGTTCTTTGGAAGGCAGGAGACAGGCCGGTGAGTTTCTGGAGCCAAGGCAGTTGTTGTCTTCTGGTCTTCCTCTGCAGGGGTTTTCAGCTGGGCAGTCCTTCTTCTTGTTGTTGCAGGAATCTAATTTTCTAGGGTTCAGGGTAGCCCTTAAATACTAAATTTAAGGGCGTGTTTAGGTCTGGGGGGTTAGTAGCCAATGGCTACTAGCCCTGAGGGTGGGTACACCCTCTTTGTGCCTCCTCCCAAGGGGAGGGGGTCACAATCCTAACCCTATTGGGGGAATCCTCCATCTGCAAGATGGAGGATTTCTAAAAGTTAGAGTCACCTCAGCCCAGGACACCTTAGGGGCTGTCCTGACTGGCCAGTGACTCCTCCTTGTTATTCTCATTATTTTCTCCGGCCTTGCCGCCAAAAGTGGGGGCCGGGGCCGGAGGGGGCGGGCAACTCCACTAGCTGGAGTGTCCTGCGGTGCTGTGACAAAGGGGTGAGCCTTTGAGGCTCACCGCCAGGTGTTACAGCTCCTGCCTGGGGGAGGTGTTAGCATCTCCACCCAGTGCAGGCTTTGTTACTGGCCTCAGAGTGACAAAGGCACTCTCCCCATGGTGCCAGCAACATGTCTCTAGTGTGGCAGGCTGCTGGAACTAGTCAGCCTACACAGATAGTCGGTTAAGTTTCAGGGGGCACCTCTAAGGTGCCCTCTGGGGTGTATTTTGCAATAAAATGTACACTGGCATCAGTGTGCATTTATTGTGCTGAGAAGTTTGATACCAAACTTCCCAGTTTTCAGTGTAGCCATTATGGTGCTGTGGAGTTCGTGTTTGACAAACTCCCAGACCATATACTCTTATGGCTACCCTGCACTTACAATGTCTAAGGTTTTGTTTAGACACTGTAGGGGTACCATGCTCATGCACTGGTACCCTCACCTATGGTATAGTGCACCCTGCCTTAGGGCTGTAAGGCCTGCTAGAGGGGTGTCTTACCTATACTGCATAGGCAGTGAGAGGCTGGCATGGCACCCTGAGGGGAGTGCCATGTCGACTTACTCATTTTGTTCTCACTAGCACACACAAGCTGGTAAGCAGTGTGTCTGTGCTGAGTGAGGGGTCTCTAGGGTGGCATAATACATGCTGCAGCCCTTAGAGACCTTCCCTGGCATCAGGGCCCTTGGTACTAAAAGTACCAGTTACAAGGGACTTATCTGGATGCCAGGGTCTGCCAATTGTGGATACAAAAGTACAGGTTAGGGAAAGAACACTGGTGCTGGGGCCTGGTTAGCAGGCCTCAGCACACTTTCAATTGTAAACATAGCATCAGCAAAGGCAAAAAGTCAGGGGGCAACCATGCCAAGGAGGCATTTCCTTACACAACCCCCCCCCCAAACGAAAGAGGATGAGACTAACCTTTCCCAAGAGAGTCTTCATTTTCTAAGTGGAAGAACCTGGAAAGGCCATCTGCATTGGCATGGGCAGTCCCAGGTCTGTGTTCCACTATAAAGTCCATTCCCTGTAGGGAGATGGACCACCTCAACAGTTTAGGATTTTCACCTTTCATTTGCATCAGCCATTTGAGAGGTCTGTGGTCAGTTTGAACTAGAAAGTGAGTCCCAAAGAGGTATGGTCTCAGCTTCTTCAGGGACCAAACCACAGCAAAGGCCTCCCTCTCAATGGCACTCCAACGCTGCTCCCAGGGGAGTAACCTCCTGCTAATGAAAGCAACAGGCTGGTCAAGGCCATCATCATTTGTTTGGGACAAAACTGCCCCTATCCCATGTTCAGAGGCATCTGTCTGCACAATGAACTGCTTAGAATAATCTGGAGCTTTTAGAACTGGTGCTAAGCACATTGCTTGTTTCAGGGTGTCAAAGGCCTGTTGGCATTCTACAGTCCAGTTCACTTTCTTGGGCATTTTCTTGGAGGTGAGTTCAGTGAGGGCTGTCACAATGGATCCATATCCCTTCACAAACCTCCTGTAGTACCCAGTCAAGCCAAGGAATGCCCTGACTTGAGTCTGGGTTTTTGGAGCTACCCAGTCCAGAATAGTCTGGATCTTGGGTTGGAGTGGCTGAACTTGGCCTCCACCTACAAGGTGGCCCAAGTAAACCACAGTTCCCTGCCCTATCTGGCATTTGGATGCCTTGATAGAGAGGCCTGCAGATTGCAGAGCCTTCAAAACCTTCTTCAGGTGGACCAGGTGATCCTGCCAAGTGGAGCTAAAGACAGCAATATCATCAAGATAAGCTGTGCTAAAGGACTCCAAACCAGCAAGGACTTGATTCACCAACCTTTGGAAGGTGGCAGGGGCATTCTTTAAACCAAAGGGCATAACAGTAAACTGATAATGCCCATCAGGTGTGGAGAATGCTGTTTTCTCTTTTGCTCCAGGTGCCATTTTTATTTGCCAGTACCCTGCTGTCAAGTCAAAGGTACTTAAGAATTTGGCAGCACCTAATTTGTCTATGAGCTCATCAGCTCTAGGAATTGGATGGGCGTCTGTCTTGGTGACAGAGTTGAGCCCTCTGTAGTCCACACAAAACCTCATTTCTTTCTTTCCATCTTTGGTGTGAGGTTTGGGGACTAAGACCACTGGGTTAGCCCAGGGGCTGTCAGAGCGCTCAATTACTCCCAATTCCAGCATCTTGTGGACTTCCACCTTGATGCTTTCCTTAACATGGTCAGACTGTCTAAAAATTTTGTTTTTGACAGGCATGCTGTCTCCTGTGTCCACATCATGGGTACACAGGGGTGTCTGACCAGGGGTTAGGGAGAAGCGTTCAGGAAACTGTTGTAGGACTCTCCTACAATCAGCTTGCTGTTGGCCAGAGAGGGTGTCTGAGTAGATCACTCCATCTACTGAGCCATCTTTTGGGTCTGATGACAGAAGATCAGGGAGAGGTTCACTCTCTGCCTCCTGATCCTCATCTGTTACCATCAACAGATTTACATCAGCCCTGTCATGGAAGAGCTTAAGGCGGTTCACATGGATCACCCTCTTGGGGCTCCTGCTTGTGCCCAGGTCCACCAGGTAGGTGACCTGACTCTTCCTTTCTAGCACTGGGTAAGGGCCACTCCATTTGTCCTGAAGTGCCCTGGGAGCCACAGGCTCCAGAACCCAGACTTTCTGCCCTGGTTGGAACTCAACCATTGCAGCCTTTTGGTCATACCAAAACTTCTGGAGCTGTTGGCTGGCCTCAAGGTTTTTGCTTGCCTTTTCCATGTACTCTGCCATTCTAGAGCGAAGGCCAAGTACATAGTCCACTATGTCTTGTTTAGGCTCATGAAGAGCTCTCTCCCAGCCTTCTTTAACAAGAGCAAGTGGTCCCCTTACAGGGTGACCAAACAGAAGTTCAAAGGGTGAGAATCCTACTCCCTTCTGTGGCACCTCTCTGTAAGCGAAAAGCAGACATGGCAAGAGGACATCCCATCTCCTTTTGAGCTTTTCTGGGAGCCCCATGATCATGCCTTTTAATGTCTTGTTGAATCTCTCAACTAAGCCATTAGTTTGTGGATGGTATGGTGTAGTGAATTTGTAAGTCACTCCACACTCATTCCACATATGTTTTAGGTATGTTGACATGAAGTTGGTACCTCTGTCAGACACCACCTCCTTAGGGAAACCCACTCTGGTAAAGATACCAATGAGGGCCTTGGCTACTGCAGGGGCAGTAGTTGACTTAAGGGGAATAGCTTCAGGATACCTAGTAGCATGATCCACTACTACTAGGATATACATATTTCCTGAGGCTGTGGGAGGTTCTAGTGGACCAACTATGTCCACACCCACTCTTTCAAAGGGGACCCCCACCACTGGAAGTGGAATGAGGGGGGCCTTTGGATGCCCACCTGTCTTACCACTGGCTTGACAGGTGGGGCAGGAGAGGCAAAACTCCTTAACCTTGTGGGACATATTGGGCCAGTAGAAGTGGTTGACTAACCTCTCCCACGTCTTGGTTTGTCCCAAATGCCCAGCAAGGGGAATATCATGGGCTAAGGTCAGAATAAACTCTCTGAACGACTGGGGCACTACCACTCTCCTAGTGGCACCAGGTTTGGGGTCTCTGGCCTCAGTGTACAGGAGTCCATCTTCCCAATAGACCCTATGTGTTCCATTTTTCTTGCCCTTGGACTCTTCAGCAGCTTGCTGCCTAAGGCCTTCAAGAGAGGGACAGGTTTCTTGTCCCTTACACAGCTCCTCCCTTGAGGGTCCCCCTGGGCCTAAGAGCTCAACCTGATAAGGTTCAAGCTCCAAAGGCTCAGTTCCCTCAGAGGGCAGAACTTCTTCCTGAGAAGAGAGGTTCTCTTTTTCTGACTGTGTTGCAGTTGGTTTCCCAACTGACTTTCCTTTTCTCTTGGTAGGCTGGGCCATTTTTCCAGACTCCAGCTCTACTTTTTCACCCTGTGCCTTGCATTGTGCTCTTGTTTTTACACACACCAGTTCAGGGATACCCAGCATGGCTGCATGGGTTTTTAGTTCTACCTCAGCCCATGCTGAGGACTCCAGGTCATTTCCAAGTAGACAGTCTACTGGGATGTTTGAGGAGACCACCACCTGTTTCAGGCCATTGACCCCTCCCCATTCTAAAGTTACCATTGCCATGGGATGTGCTTTAATCTGATTGTCAGCATTGGTGACTGTATAGGTTTTTCCAGTCAGGTATTGGCCAGGGGAAACCAGTTTCTCTGTCACCATGGTGACACTGGCACCTGTATCCCTCAGGCCCTCTACACTTGTCCCATTAATAAAGAGCTGCTGCCTGTATTTTTGCATGTTAGGCGGCCAGGCAGCTAGTGTGGCTAAATCCACCCCACCCTCAGAGACTAGAGTAGCTTCAGTGTGGACCCTGATTTGCTCTGGGCACACTGTTGATCCCACTTGGAGACTAGCCATTCCAGTGTTACCTGGATTGGAGTTTGGAGTGGAACCTTTCTTGGGACAGGCCTTGTCTCCAGTTTGGTGTCCAGACTGACTACAGTTTCGACACCAGGCCTTTTTGGGATCAAAGTTTTTACCCTTGTACCCAGGATTGTTTTGTGAAGAGGCTCTGGGCCCACCCTCCTGTGCAGGTTTTTGGGGGCCTGTAGAAGACTCTTTACTATTTTTATTTTTGGCTGTCTCACCACCTTTCCCTCGGGGAGGTTTTGTAACCCCTTTCTTTTGGTCACCCCCTGTGAAAGTTTTGGACACCCTTGTCTTGACCCAATGGTCCGCCTTCTTTCCCAATTCTTGGGGAGAAATTGGTCCTAGGTCTACCAGATGCTGATGCAGTTTATCATTGAAACAATTACTTAACAGGTGTTCTTTCACAAATAAATTGTACAGCCCATCATAATTACTTACACCACTGCCTTGAATCCAACCATCTAGTGTTTTTACTGAGTAGTCTACAAAGTCAACCCAGGTCTGGCTCGAGGATTTTTGAGCCCCCCTGAATCTAATCCTATACTCCTCAGTGGAGAATCCAAAGCCCTCAATCAGGGTACCCTTCATGAGGTCATAAGATTCTGCATCTTTTCCAGAGAGTGTGAGGAGTCTATCCCTACACTTTCCCGTGAACATTTCCCAAAGGAGAGCACTCCAGTGAGATCTGTTCACTTTTCTGGTTACACAAGCCCTCTCAAAAGCTGTGAACCATTTGGTGATGTCATCACCATCTTCATATTTAGTTACAATCCCTTTAGGGATTTTCAACATGTCAGGAGAATCTCTGACCCTATTTATGTTGCTGCCACCATTGATGGGTCCTAGGCCCATCTCTTGTCTTTCCCTTTCTATGGCTAGGATCTGTCTTTCCAAAGCCAATCTTTTGGCCATCCTGGCTAACTGGATGTCCTCTTCACTGGAGTTATCCTCAGTGATTTCAGAGTTGTTGGTCCCTCCTGTGAGGGAACCTGCATCTCTGACTATTATTTGTGGAGTCAGGGCTTGAGAAACCCTGCTCTCCCTAAGTAGGACTGGAGGGGGGGAATTTCCCTCCAAGTCACTATCTTCATCCTCTGAGTTGCCATCCTCAGAGGGGTTGGCTTTTTCAAACTCTGCCAAAAGCTCCTGGAGCTGTACTTTGGTAGGTTTGGAGCCCATTGTTATTTTCTTTAGTTTACAGAGTGACCTTAGCTCTCTCATCTGTAGATGGAGGTAAGGTGTGGTGTCGAGTTCCACCACATTCACATCTGTGCTAGACATTATGCTTCTAAAAGTTGGAATACTTTTTAAGAAACTAAAACTGGTTCTAGAATCTAATTCAAACTTTTAACAAACTTTTAAACTCTAACAGAAATGCTAACAGGGACTAACACAAGGCCCTAGCAGGACTTTAAAGAATTTAGAAATCTTTTCAAATTGCAAAAATCAATTTCTAATGACAATTTTGGAATTTGTCGTGTGATCAGGTATTGGCTGAGTAGTCCAGCAAATGCAAAGTCTTGTACCCCACCGCTGATCCACCAATGTAGGAAGTTGGCTCTGTATGTGCTATTTCAAAGTAAGGAATAGCATGCACAGAGTCCAAGGGTTCCCCTTAGAGGTAAAATAGTGGTAAAACGAGATAATACTAATGCTCTATTTTGTGGTAGTGTGGTCGAGCAGTAGGCTTATCCAAGGAGTAGTGTTAAGCATTTGTTGTACATACACATAGACAATAAATGAGGTACACACACTCAGAGACAAATCCAGCCAATAGGTTTTGTATAGAAAAATGTCTTTTCTTAGTTTATTTTAAGAACCACAGGTTCAAATTTAACATGTAATATCTTGTTTGAAAGGTATTGCAGGTAAGTACATTAGGAACTTTGAATCATTTCAATTGCATGTATACTTTTCAAGTTATTCACAAATAGCTATTTTAAAAGTGGACACAGTGCAATTTTCACAGTTCCTGGGGGAGGTAAGTTTTTGTTAGTTTTACCAGGTAAGTAAGACACTTACAGGGTTCAGTTCTTGGTCCAAGGTAGCCCACCGTTGGGGGTTCAGAGCAACCCCAAAGTTACCACACCAGCAGCTCAGGGCCGGTCAGGTGCAGAGTTCAAAGTGGTGCCCAAAACGCATAGGCTTCAATGGAGAGAAGGGGGTGCCCCGGTTCCAGTCTGCCAGCAGGTAAGTACCCGCGTCTTCGGAGGGCAGACCAGGGGGGTTTTGTAGGGCACCGGGGGGGACACAAGCCCACACAGAAATTTCACCCTCAGCGGCGCGGGGGCGGCCGGGTGCAGTGTTAGAACAAGCGTTGGGTTCGCAATGGAAGTCAATGAGAGATCAAGGGATCTTTTCAGCGCTGCAGGCAGGCAAGGGGGGGCTTCCTCTGGGAAACCTCCACTTGGGCAAGGGAGAGGGACTCCTGGGGGTCACTTCTGCAGTGAAAGTCCGGTCCTTCAGGTCCTGGGGGCTGCGGGGGCAGGGTCTTTTCCAGGCGTCGGGACTTAGGTTTCAGAGAGTCGCGGTCAGGGGAAGCCTCGGGATTCCCTCTGCAGGCGGCGCTGTGGGGGCTCAGGGGGGACAGGTTTTGGTACTCACAGTCGTAGAGTAGTCCGGGGGTCCTCCCTGAGGTGTTGGTTCTCCACCAGCCGAGTCGGGGTCGCCGGGTGCAGTGGTGCAAGTCTCACGCTTCTTGCGGGGAGTTGCAGGGTTCTTTAAAGCTGCTTCTTGAAACAAAGTTGCAGTCTTTTTGGAGCAGGTCCGCTGTCCTCGGGAGTTTCTTGTCGTCGTCGAAGCAGGGCAGTCCTCAGAGGATTCAGAGGTCGCTGGTCCCTTTGGAAGGCGTCGCTGGAGCAGAGTTCTTTGGAAGGCAGGAGACAGGCCTGTGAGTTTCTGGAGCCAAGGCAGTTGTTGTCTTCTGGTCTTCCTCTGCAGGGGTTTTCAGCTGGGCAGTCCTTTTTCTTGTTGTTGCAGGAATCTAATTTTCTAGGGTTCAGGGTAGCCCTTAAATACTAAATTTAAGGGCGTGTTTAGGTCTGGGGGGTTAGTAGCCAATGGCTACTAGCCCTGAGGGTGGGTACACCCTCTTTGTGCCTCCTCCCAAGGGGAGGGGGTCACAATCCTAACCCTATTGGGGGAATCCTCCATCTGCAAGATGGAGGATTTCTAAAAGTTAGAGTCACCTCAGCCCAGGACACCTTAGGGGCTGTCCTGACTGGCCAGTGACTCCTCCTTGTTATTCTCATTATTTTCTCCGGCCTTGCCGCCAAAAGTGGGGGCCGGGGCCGGAGGGGGCGGGCAACTCCACTAGCTGGAGTGTCCTGCGGTGCTGTGACAAAGGGGTGAGCCTTTGAGGCTCACCGCCAGGTGTTACAGCTCCTGCCTGGGGGAGGTGTTAGCATCTCCACCCAGTGCAGGCTTTGTTACTGGCCTCAGAGTGACAAAGGCACTCTCCCCATGGGGCCAGCAACATGTCTCTAGTGTGGCAGGCTGCTGGAACTAGTCAGCCTACACAGATAGTCGGTTAAGTTTCAGGGGGCACCTCTAAGGTGCCCTCTGGGGTGTATTTTGCAATAAAATGTACACTGGCATCAGTGTGCATTTATTGTGCTGAGAAGTTTGATACCAAACTTCCCAGTTTTCAGTGTAGCCATTATGGTGCTGTGGAGTTCGTGTTTGACAAACTCCCAGACCATATACTCTTATGGCTACCCTGCACTTACAATGTCTAAGGTTTTGTTTAGACACTGTAGGGGTACCATGCTCATGCACTGGTACCCTCACCTATGGTATAGTGCACCCTGCCTTAGGGCTGTAAGGCCTGCTAGAGGGGTGTCTTACCTATACTGCATAGGCAGTGAGAGGCTGGCATGGCACCCTGAGGGGAGTGCCATGTCGACTTACTCATTTTGTTCTCACTAGCACACACAAGCTGGTAAGCAGTGTGTCTGTGCTGAGTGAGGGGTCTCTAGGGTGGCACAATACATGCTGCAGCCCTTAGAGACCTTCCCTGGCATCAGGGCCCTTGGTACTAGAAGTACCAGTTACAAGGGACTTATCTGGATGCCAGGGTCTGCCAATTGTGGATACAAAAGTACAGGTTAGGGAAAGAACACTGGTGCTGGGGCCTGGTTAGCAGGCCTCAGCACACTTTCAATTGTAAACATAGCATCAGCAAAGGCAAAAAGTCAGGGGGCAACCATGCCAAGGAGGCATTTCCTTACAACAGGTATACCATGGCCGAAAGAGAAACAAACCGGAGTCAGCAAGGGACTCTAGATAACTGTTCAAGGTGATTCCCAGGCTTCCGACAGTCCCCGTACAGCACCCTCTAGAGATGGGATGACCAAGTTGTAACATTGAATCCACCCCAATCCAATACAATCCATCTCACCCCATTTCAATCCACCCCACTCCAATCCAATCCACCCCACACCAATCCACCCCACTCTATCACAATCCAATCCACCCCACTCTACTCCAATCCAATCCACCACCTCAATCTACTCCAACCCACTCCACCCTATTCCACCCACTCCACTGTATGACCGTCTGAACCACTGACCTCTACTCCCATCTACTCAACTCTATGACACTCTAATCCCCCTACTCCACTCTACAACACTCCCACAAATTCACTTTACGACACACTACTCCCACACTCCATTCTGACAATTCATACCACTAACTCTTAGCCTAGCTGGACAGCAGCCACACTAATGTACAACATGGCAAAACACATTGCCAAAGCCAATATCTCTTGGATAGACGAGACGTACCCACTTTGACAATGCTTGTTTGTTTTGCTAATAACTTTGGCGTCAATAGGCGAATCTTGATGAAATTTTCAAAACTCATACGCTAATGAGTTCAACTGCTGTCTTGAAAGTTTTGGAGTGATGTGTCAAGGAGGGACAGAGAAAAAAATGGGGGGGGAGGGGTGGTGGTCCCAAAACACTTTTTCCCTATGGAATGTGTATTAGGATTTTGCAATTTTTGAACATGACTACAGCCCGAATCGCAAAACGGATTTACACCAAATTTGTCAGAAAGCTAGATCTTGGTCCAGAAAGATCTTGTTTTGTTATTTGGTGCAAATCAGTTCAGTAGTTTTGGAATTATTGAAGGAAAAAATATAGATATCTTGGGACATGGACACTTCACGGATCCGCATGTACCAGCCGATCTGAAGGCCAATGGAGGAAAAAAGAGAGAAAATAAACCCCACCCACTATACCCCTGCCGTGGGGTTCGGTGCATGTGGGAGGGTTGGCCGCAGAGCCTAGCCACAGTGGCCAGGCCCTGCAGCCAACCCCCTCTGTCCACGGCTGAAGGCCATTTGCGGCAGTGATCATATTAATGTACAGTATTTTTATATTGCTTCATGTTAAAAAAAACATAGAAAGTCACTTAAAAAACCAAAGGTTACAGGAATGGTATAGTATGGTTCATGTTGTACCAACCCAAAAACACAGAAATTCAGCAGCTATAGTTTTGCGTATTCTTATCTGAAGAAACTACAACTTGTGACGGAAAGTAACTTTAGGCTACAAGTTATAGTTTCTTAACATAAGTATAAGTATAACTGTGACTGCTGAATTTCTATGGTTTTGTGTGGGTAAAATGTGAACCTAACTATAACTATAACCTTTGTTTTTGTACATAGATATGTTTATATACATATATACATATATGTTTATATACATATATATATATATATATATTTATATACTTAATTCCCACTTCTAAGTACCACAAATATGCTGCTGACCCTGCGTTTCTCCAACTGTAGTTGGATTAACATATAGGGCCTGATTCTAACTTTGGAGGACGGTGTTAAACCGTCCCAAAAGTGGCGGATATACCACCTACCGTATTACGAGTCCATTATATCCTATGGAACTCGTAATACGGTAGGTGGTATATCCGCCACTTTTGGGACGGTTTAACACCGTCCTCCAAAGTTAGAATCAGGCCCATAGTAATGAAAATTACTTTACGATAGAAAAACCATAGAAATTCACTGAAAAAAACAAAGGTTATGGGGATGTTATTATTAGGAAATAGAATTTAAATAAAAAACTGAAATTCACTTTAAAAAAACCTAGGGTTACAGGGACGTTATAGTTAGGCTCACATTTTAAACGTACAAAACCATAGAAATTCACCTGTTATAGTTAGAGTCATCTCAAGTTACTATAACTCGTGCCCTAAAGTAACTATAACTTGCGCCCTCGCCATGCACTGCTAATTACCCCACAAATTACGGTACTTATGACATCTTTGATAACATCACTGATAATATCAATGTAATATTTGCAGTAACATTTTTGACGAAAAAACTGTGCATGGCGGAGGCGCAAGTTATAGTTACCTTTGGGCATGTGTTATAGTTACTGGAGATAACTCTAACAGGTGAATTTCTATGGTTTTGTATGTTTTAATTTTTTGAGAGAAAAAAATAAAAAATTATATATATATATATATATATATATATATATATATATATATACACATATATATATATATATATTTACAACTCAAACTGCTGAACAAAATTACACCAAATTTGGCAGACAGCTAGACCTTTACCTTGTGATTTGGTGTAAATCAGTTCAGTAGTTTTTGAGAAATTAATGTTCAAAATGTAAGTATGTATGTTGGGTTTGTGGGACTTTCTGAGTTTAAAAAAATCTAGATTGCCCAAGTGTGCGGATGAGTCAGCACACAGAGGCACCCATCTTTTAATCTTTTTAACTGTAATACAAAACCAAAGCCTGTGCATCCGTATGTACAGGCAGTATTGTTTCACTTTTAAAGTCAACATTAAAAGATGGATGTCTGTTCATACACACGCACTGACATAAGTGGCCATTACTTATTGGTTTTACAAAATTAAAAACATTCAAAGTTGGCCGTCCCTGCAGGTCAAAACCCATCTGTTCACGAGTTTTGAAAAACTTTATCACAAAACCCATTTAAACATGGCCGGGCTACTCTTGCATGCGTGTACACGCAGGGTTGGCAATTTTTGTAATGGCTTTGGTAGTAAAGTTTTACAAAAAATACTATAAAACAAAACCAAATAAAGTCAAATGGGTGGCATCCACTGCCAGACCTCTTAGATTTGCCACTGCTTGTTTACCATGAGACATGGGCCTCATTCTAGAGCTGTGCTGATGGCTAACAACTAATATAACGCAAGGAAGGAGTAATTTAGGGAATACAGAAACGTTATTGTGCTGCTTTTGGCACGAACGTGTAGACTCAAAAATATAGAATAAAACAACAAAGATCCAAATGTCGATTATATGAAGCCCACACTTAAACATCCCCCAACTGAAATATTGACATGTGCCTAATTCCATTAACAAGCTTCGAAAACCGTAAGGGCAAGGGTTAGAACACTACTTTAAAGCCAAGCCTGTAATATGTTACATCTGGGCTTGGCCTGATACAGAATTTTGAAAATGTTAATAGGGAGCCATTTGTCTCAGAGTTTTTTTTAAGTTTCGCATTTCAGAGTCTTATTTTTCTAGCCTAAATATTTTCACAATAGAAGCATGTGCTGCTTACAGCTTCCTTCTTACTAGCGCGTGCTTCTTATACACCCAGACACACATGCACGCACGCATCAAAGAAACACTAAGTGACAGAGGAACACAAAGACAAGTCCACACACGCTTCAAGAGACAAGGCGACACAGAGACAAGGCAACAAAAAAAAACACATGCACACAAGCCGCGGTGCACTTACCCACGCAGAACTTCAGACACTCATGGACAGAGAGGCCGTACATGCATGATTATAGACACGTACGTACACAATGTGGGGCGCAGCCAAGCACACGCCTGCGACACACAGAATTAAAACCACTTTGAGCACACGCTGACAACACTTAAGTTTGAACACATTGTGACAGAGAGACGCGCGCGTTAGATAGGCATCGACAGCCACAAGCTGATTTAGAGATACAGTGAAAGGCACAACACCGATGCATACGTTGCCACACAGTGCTTGGGGTTCGCGCTCTCACACACACACACACAAACACAAACACAAACGTGCGCGCGAAGAGTGTAACACACACAGTGAAGAGCAGGAAGGTGAAGGTGGCGGGAAGGACTCTTATTCTGACACCACTTTCTTCCTTCCAAATGAGGGTCTGGAAAAACTGAGCAGGCGGGCTTGGCTCCCAAATCACAGCAGCATTCCCACTGACACAAAGCCAGGCAGAGGGGAGAGGGAAAGACAGAAGCGAGAGAGTGGGGCGAGGAGACGAAACGGGGACTGGGAAGAGACAGCAGAGCTGCGAGACGCCACGGAATGTGGAGAAAGAGAGAGAGAAGGGGAGACAGAGCGAGGGGGGAGGGGAAAGAAAGGGACAGCAGCAAGCCGGGCCGAAGAGAATGGAGAGCTAGGCAAGGGGGCGAGAGATGAAAGAGAAGACTGCCAGCGAAAGAGCAAAGAATGAAGAAAGAGAGGGAGAGGAGAGAAACAACGGAGAACGAAAGAACGAGAAAGAGGGGGAGGCGGAGAAACAGATCACGGGACATGTGAGGACACAAAGAGAGAAATAAGGAAAAAGGGGAGAAAAAAAAAGTGCACGGGAGGACAAGGAGCGTTGAAAAGTACCAAGAGACTGCGAAAGAGATAGCGCGATATGCAGTCGAAAGAAAAAGAGAGAAGAGGGTGAAGAGGGAAGAGAGAGTCATAGAAGCGTGGAAGAGAGGCTGGGAAGGAGAGCCAAAAGAAGAAAGAGAGAGACACGAGGAGTCAGAGAGAGGAGGACTACAGTCAATGGAAGGGATAAGTGAGAAGAGAGAAACTGGCGAGTAAGGCGAGAGGAGGGACAATATGAGGCATGAAGGCGGTGAGAGTAACAGAAAGATGAGCAGGAAGAGAGGAGAGGAACAGAACGAGTGAGAGTAACAGCGAGAGAGAAACAGGCCGATAGCGAGATAGGAGAGTAATATAGAGAGAAAGTAGAGGAGACAAGGGAAGGGGAGGAGGGTTCAGCGGGCAGGAGCCTCTCCTGACACATGCAGGTCAGGCAGCTGCCGAGCTCCCTGTTACGTTTCTGCGCTGCTGGCTGTGGCGGCAATAGGGGTGGGGGAGGGAAGGGTGACATTTCAGTGGGAGGGGGTGTGCAGTTAGCAGGGGACTATGAAAACAGGCAATGAGGCCAGTGTGTGTGAGATCACATTCCCGAGCATTGTACTCTGCATACATGAATACCTGTAGACGCATACTAAAGAAAACACCCTCAACACTACCAACACACCCGGGAAAATCTCTGTCTCACCAACATATACACACACACGTCATCACTGCTCCCACACCCACCGGCTGGAGCACGCTGGGTCACTGAACTCTACCAACACGTACCACAGGCACCCGCAGATGGAACCAGTCTCTGTCTGACACACACACGGACAAACACACACACACACACACACAGATAATCACTGCGCCGGCGCTCACACACTGAACCAACAAACACACTCAATCTCAAAAACACTTACATAGACACATACACACAAAGAATAGACCGAAGCATACTCTAACAGTGTCAACCTTACAGAGAGATATGGGAATTACGTAAGGTCATCCCCAATTACGACATTGAAAGGTCCCCTTAGAGCTTGGGGGACAGGGTACTCTACCACAAACATTCACCCGCTGAATTTGGAGTCAGGCAAACCATCTCTGAAACGGCAGTGCCCTATACCTGGGCCCGTGCTATGGAAAGTGCCCCAGGTGCATAACGGTCATGGGCTCTTAGGTATTACAGAAAGGGCCTCAGACACGTGGGCGCCCTCTCTGTAATACAGATAGCGCTGGCGAACATTTAGCACCAGCGCTATCACCAGAGGGGGTTCCCTCATTTGCATAGGGCCTAGCATTCAGCTGACCTGTTTATCCAGACAGTTATTGTTAGTGATCAGCTAGTCCATTTTGCAACCTCTTGACTTTTTTTAATGTAAATACTTCAACACCTCTGGGTAATGTTCACAATATAAAGCTGCATTTTTAATTGTTAAATTACATTTCTCACACACATACACAGAAGTTCACTCTTACAAACATACATAATCCATATCATACCCAGAAACACACAGGCACACTCATAACCCTACGCTTTCACTTATGTAGCCAATCTCTTACACATGCACTCACAAAAGGACATTGTTCCCCACTTTACCATACAAACGCATAGACAGAAACTTCTCTCTCACACACGCTCACACACTCGTGCTCACCATTGCACAAGTACATAATCTCGCTCTCCCAGACATACAGCCAGACATACTGTGGACAATAAAGACGCATAATCTTTCACACACACACACACACACACACACACACACACACACACACACACACACACACATATGCATGCACTCACAGCTCCACAGATATCTCTCACTGCCTCACAGATAAGCACTCCCATGGAAACCCATTGAATATGTGAAGGTCAAACAGATAGAGACAGAATCTCTCTAACACACTCACAATCTCAGCCGTCAAATATCACTGGCAAAATATGTCTCTTTCTCTTCTATACACACACACACCCCCAGACACACAAACATGCAGCGCACACAGAAGGACATTAGCACTTTTCCAATGCCCACCAAGAGATACAGAATGCTCTTGCGCTCTCTGTCTCTCTCTGTCTCTCTCTCTCTCTCACACACACACACCACACTCAGACACACGTCCGGTTCCACAATCACAGACATAGCCCCGCTCACACCCAAAGAAACATTCACATGCAAAAATAGACATGCATACACACAAAACACACATGTATGCTCAATATTCCATATGCGCAAATGTCTACATAAACTCCCCCACACACACAAATACACACTAACACAGAGAAGCATACTCAGACACTCCAAACGCTACACATACATTGAATATCTCTTTCACACCTACCAAAGAACACTTAATATAAACTAAACCATTACAAGCATATACACAGGATCCTTTTCATAGATACACATGTACTACCCTTCCATACATAGAAGCATACCCAGTCACATCCACAACTGAACAAGCACAGAGACAGAATCTTTCTTATTCAGATTCTTACACAGACACTTTGTTGACCGTAAACAGAGAGAGAATCTCTTTCTAACACACATTCAGGAACACTTGAAGCTCTAAACACACATGCCAGAAACATTGGGCCATATTTACAAGAAAGTGGCGAATCAGCTTTGATGTGCCACTTTTCTTGCTCCCCCTGTGCCCTCCCTCCCCCCAATGACACCATGTGCACATTAGGCCAATAGCATCATAATTTATGACGCTATTGTGGTACTTTGCAGGATTAGCGGCCTCAATAATGGAGCTAATCCTGCAAAGTAAAGGGAGGCCCATTGAAAGTTAAAGGCGTGCCATTTTAACTCCTGCTCTGAGCAGGCATTAAAAGGGATGCTAAAAATGGTGCAGTGAAATGTTGAAAATTTCACTGCACCATTTTTGTGGGCCACTCAATGTACCCCTTGCATACATAATGCCTGGCACAGGCATAATGTGGCACAAGGGGTCTCAAAGTGGCGCAATGCAAGAATTGCACCACTTTGTAAATATGGCAAAGGAGAATGGCCTCCTTAACGCCACAGCGTAAAAAAATGACACTAGTGTGGCACTGAGAGGCGCTAAGGCCTTGTAAATCTGGCGCACTGTCTCTTACTCACAGAAACATAGATTACACTTAGGTGCACTTTCAACCACAGAACACATCTCTTTCTAACACACCTTGACAGGCACTCCCAGTACTCCAAACTCACAAGTCAAGATATCTGTTTCTTTCTCGCACACCCACACGGACCACAAATATGCAAAGAGATAGAATCTCTCTAACACGCACACGTAGACACTGCCAACCTTTTCTCTCTCTCTCCCTCTCCCTCTCCCCCTCTCTCCCTCTCCCTCTCTCCGAACCACAACACATCCAAATATGCAGAGACAGGAAAGGTCTCAGTGACACAGCTGAACCCACATTCAGTCCAATACTTGAATAAAATCTATGTGCTTTATTTATAGGTCATTTTTTGCTTAGCTCAATAAAATCCTTTTAGTTGACATCTGAACAATCAAAGACTAAACACACTCCCTTTAGACATTAAAGCACTTGACCTACCGGTTTGTTACTCATGGATCTCTACAGCATTTGTACTAACATAGTCATCTATCTTTCAGGGACTCGGTCTTGCAATCTAGTAACATATGTATATCAGCAACATGTACATTAACCATCTCATCCATATTTCTGGCATTGAACGCTGTAAGAAATGGGATTATTATTTGGTGTGAGTGACTACAGTCATCAAGGAATAACCACAGCCGTTATCAGGGTGAACCCTCAATACCATTACATTAATCTGAACTCTCCCCCCTGGTAGCTATGGTACAGAGCATGGTAGCTATGGTACAGAGCAGTCAAGCTTGACTTAGGGCAACGTGTAAAGTATTTATGCATTATCAAAGACAGTAACAAAGTTAAAATGCAAAACAATAAAAATTCAAAACTGTGTTAGAAAAATATAGTCAAATCTAATAAACAAAATGGCATAAAAATGACAAAAAATCCTATAAACTCAAGCTGAGATGTATTTTTTTAAAGTTTTAAGTAGGAACTTATTCAAGAATCATAAAGTGCAAAGAATAGACAATTGTCTCAGTAGACTGAAACCTAAGCGCATTTTGATACTAAATTTGATGGAGCGCAAGTGGGATACACCTACCATGTTTGTCCTAATCAAAGATCTTACCTTATGACTTTAATCCTTTAAGTCCAAGTCCACCACAGGATACACTTCTAAATCCCCAGGACCTCCAGGAGGTACTTATAGATTCACAGGGTGTCAGCCAGAGGTCAAATAGCAGATTTGATACCAGGTCCAATTGTCACTGGTTAACTGGGCAGTTGCAGGAAAAGGCCTCTTGTAGCTTGTGTGTCCCTGTAGCTTTAACATGTGATCACCCTCATGACCCTTGTAGTCCACTTCTTTGTCCTGGGTACAAGAGAGGGAAGGTCCAGTCCTTTGCGGCTCATTTAGGTTGCAGACAGCAGGTTCAGTCCTCTTTTGTTCCTCCAAAAGCCAGAAAGTACCTGAAGTGGGTGTCTGGAGATGCCACATTCATACCTGGCACAAGCTAGTGGGTGGGAATAACTCCTGGACATGCCGTAACCAAAGGGGGAAACCCTGGGCATTTTCAAGGTGGCCACAATAAACTTGGGCTCTGAGGCCTGGGTGTGTGTGTGGATAGGATAATATGATAATCCCAAGTGTAACACGAAATTCCAGATTGGAGCAGCCGATGTACCTGCAATAAGGCAAGAGAATGCTCGCAGACCTCGTCTTGCACATTCCAGGGGTCAGTCTTTTGTTCGCTCCTGGGAAGCACTTCACGCCTTATTCACATTTACTCACCTGCAAGATACTGGGTGACAGAAGTGTGGAATGAAATGCAAATTTAGTTACCTGGATCTTAAGGCAAAAAAAAGGTAACTTTCTAAAAATGATTTTGCCTTAATATGTATTAAAAATCTGACTTCACTGTTGAATTGGATTTTGGATAACTATTAAAATAAGTGTTTAATTATTTTTCTAGGTAGTCCCATACCTGAGATACAGTTTTAGGATATGGTACCTTTACTCTGGTTTCCTACATAGGACAGTTAGGCCTGCCATAGCAAAAATAGCTTTTGGGTGCTAGCTACTGCAAGAACATATGATCTTTAAATTTCTTCATGTTCTACTTTTAAATTCCATGCACCTTGCCTTGTGGACGACAAGGCCTACATAGGGAAGAATTGTTAATACTCAAAAGGGAGGTTTTCACCTGTCAAAAAGGTTTATTTTGATGGGTCAAACTGCAGTATTTACACTGCTACATTCAGGCTACAATGGTAGGCCTGTGTGTTTTATACTGTCACTGTAGTGCATGGCACAATAGTTGCTGCAACCCACCAGTGACATTTAACTTACAGGCTTTGGGTACATTTTGTATAATATATTAGTAACTTATAGGTAAGTTAATTATACCAATTGGGAATATGCCAATACAACCATGTTTAAATGGGGAGCACAGGAACTTTTTCAGTGGGTAGCAGGTGTAAAGTGCACAGAGCTCTAATGTCAGCAAAAATATAGGGCCCAGCAAAAAGCAATAAATAGAGGGTAACCACGCAGAAAAGGCCGATTCCCTACAAACCCTGTGAAAGCCCAGTTAAATCCAGAGCTCTACAGCATGTGCCTTAACCAACTGAGCTGTCATAGCAGAATTGGAAAGTATGACTTGTATTTACTGTTTTTTTTGCAGGAGGCACCACATTACACCCACAACGACAAAACGCTAAAAGGCCTGAAATGCAGGGTGTGGAGTTACACTGGAGCCAGTCTCATCTATCTTTCTTCCACCTCCCGTTCCAACCCTCCCCAGTACGCTTGCACCTTTGTCAGTTAAAAATCTTTATAATCCTATTATAATTTGACCGAGAAGTATCTTGCTGTCAAATGGAGGTTGATAAGTCACACATTCAGCTTGCCCTGTCTGTTTAGCCAAACTCATATTGGATTCATAGACTTGCAGTTTCATTCTTCACTTTAGATGTATGACCTCCAGTCCCCATTATGCACACTGCTTTTGGATAAAACATCTTGGTTGTCATCAAGAAAAATGTCTTGCCTGCAAAACAAAGCTGTAAAGGTCCCCCGGCTTGCTTAGTCCGGCCAGCCCATTGCAATAAAACAAATCATGATAAAAAGACACCTAAATAAGTACATAGATGAGCTTTCAGACAGCTCTCTTCATCAATTGGTCTTTTCAAGTGTCATTCCCACTCTGGTTCCATCCACCACAGCCTATGGCATCAAGCAATGTTCAGCCCAATTTAGCCATTAGCTCTCTTCAGTGTGAATGACAGCATTTAGCTAGTCCACCTGCACACAGCCGCCTAAAAAGTATTGCAAGTCAGTGCCAAGGCTATTGGGCTGTTCTATCTTTTCTTCTCATTTAATGATTTCTATTATTTAATTTTGTGATAGGTAGCTTTGTTTTTTGCAAATCTATGCACATTACCTGTACACAACATTTTTATTTTTTATTGCTTTTAAACCTTTAATGCACAGAGCATATGTTTTGCCAATGAATGTTGTAATGGATGGTAGCTATCACAGATTGGTAAATGGTATGTAAGCAGGCAGAGTGTTAGCACTCATTCAGTAATGGGCCAGGGAGAAGCCAAAAGTCATCCTCATGGCAAAAGGCCAGTTGGTGACTGTAGAAGCACCAGAGCAAATAGGCGATGTGGATAGGCGCAACATTTAGGTAGATCAGCAAGGTGAATGCAGTTCACATGTTGAATCTTGGCAAGAATGACTTGGTCTTTCAGCCTTCTGAGGTCAAAAGAATGAGTACTAATCTCAAGTGGGTAATTATAATTGCATATAAAAATATTCTATTTAAAGCTCTGTGCCAGACCCTCAGTATAAATAACATAATATTAGAATTAAAGGCTTATGTGGAAGGGCGAGCAGTATGCCATCTGTTGCATTCAGACCAAACCTATACAGGTTCAAATGTAAATCTGCAAAAAGAGATGAAAAAGAAATACATTAATGGGATGGAACCTTAAAGCCGCAAGTACAACTGAAGAACTTCTTGGGGCACCTGAGAATATCAGCAAACCCCGAGTTGCAGCGCTGCCTGTTAATTATTGTATCTGTCACACACCCTGCATCAAAATCCACCTTTTATCTGTTTTTAGAAGGATCCCAATTAAGAGCATGTCATTGTTTTGCTCCGCTAAGTATTCAGTAGACAATGTGGATCTGATTCACAAAGGTAAATATACATGTGTATAATTTACTTGTGTAGATTTCTCCAACACCTAGGTGCAACACTCCACTTTTTTGCATTTCACAATTTTCAAATGGAGATTTACACCAGTAGTAGAATTACGTATCTCCACCCCCTCAAATGAGGAGGTGGAGCCTTCTTCATCAGAACTAGTTAGCACTAGTATCTTTCCGCATGTTGCTGGAGACCTCCACCACCAGGGTGGTGATATCCTTATGGGAAGGTATAGAGAAAACTAGTAAAGGCTATTTTTTTAAATGTGGAAAAATATGTGTAGGAATATGGGTTCTGGTTGTAGTACCCCCTGCACACTTGTTGCCTGTTTTTGATGCCACCTTGACTGAAGAGCACTGGGTTCCAGCAAACCAAGTCCCCAGTGCCAGTGTTCCTTCCCCAAAACAAGACCGCTGGTCTCTTGAACCCCAAGTGGCCAGGCCCTTTAGCACCTCTGAAAGTCCCTAGTAAATTGTACCCCTGGTACTTAGGGCATGGGTACTGAAGAGGGCCCCTAAGAGCTGCAGCACAACTTGTGCCACTCTAAGGGACCCAGCACCAACCTCAGGCAGACTGCCATTGAAGATGTGTGACAAGGTGCTCCATAAAAGTGAAAACACAACATGGCACACAGCCTGTGTGCCATGTCCCCTAAAGACTGCAGGTAATATTTGTAAGTCAGCCCTACAGAAGGCATTACAGCCTTAAGGCAAGGTGCATTATATTTCTTGTGTGGACATTTCTACAAGACAATGGCATAATAAAACGTAAGGCCCTCCCTTCAAAGTACCTATGGGGGCCCCCTCCTCTTTGGACCCTGTCAGGGGTCTGCCAATCGTGCACTGTGCTGGATGAACCCCCTTGAGTTTGGGGGCCCCCTGCAACATGGGGGCCACAAGGGCCTTTGTTATTCCACTGCTGCAAGAGCAGCTATGCCCCAGCTATGTATTTGTCGACTCTTAAACATAGTGAACAGGGAAGCCATTTTAGGTACATATGCTGGTCACTGGTCACTACGAGTTTCCCAGCTACATGATAGCTTCACTGAAAATAGGGATGTTGGGTATCAAACATCTCATATTAATAAACCCTCACTGATTCAAGTGATGGATGTGCTAATACATACACTCAGTGGGCACCTTAGAGGTGCACCCTAAATACCTACCAACTGCTGGTGAGCTCAATACCTAGCTCTAGTAAGTCTGCCACCAGCAGACAAGAATCTATCCCCCAAGGGTGACATCCTTTGCTCTCTTGAGGTCAGAAACAAAAGCCTACCCTGGCAGGGTTAGTAACCCACCCCTCTCAACAGGATGACCTGCAAATCTGCATTCCAAGGCAGGAGCCGCCAAAGAAGCCCACTGCCTTTGGCAAGCAGAACTGGCCTTCCTCAGAGCAAGTTGCTGACCCCTCCTCCTCAGGACCTATCTTACAAATTCTGCAATCTTGTGTGTGATGGAATTAGGAATTCTGGGACACAGTCATACCCACTCCCCAAAGGAAGTTTTCATCTAGGGGGTGAAGTGACCCCACGGGTAAGTAGCCCATTGGCTACTACCCTTTACTCCCCTTAATGCCCAATAAATTGAGTATTTTGGAGATCCTCTCATACCAGATCCTCAAATCTTCCCTGGACACAAAAGAAGGAGTGGACAAAGAGGACTGTTGACCGAGAACAGAGGAGCACGACTGACTTGGCGCCAACCCTGCTAGCCTGCCTGCTGCACCCCACCCTCGAGGAGCAACTTGACCTGTCCTGCCGCTGCAGTATCCAAGAAACCAGGAGAGCTGCTTGTCCTTGGAGGAGAGGGGCTGCTTCCCTACATCTGTAGGTGACCAAAGAAAGAACTGTGAGGACCGAACCCCCAGAAACACGACGTCAGACAGCACCATTGCACCCGAGCCGCCTAGCTCGAGTTGAAGTGGGCCAACTGTGCCAGTGTGGTTAACATACCCTCCAGAGATGAAGCCCACCCTGTGCTTGCCCACTGTGGACATCCTGACGGCATCTGCAACTTGTTTCTTCAGACCAGTTCCAACTTGCAGCAACTTCTTACCGGACTGTTTCCTATTAACTTCTTCAGTGTGTGCACACCCTCCCTGGTGCAGGTCACGACCAGTGGCCGATGCCAGGGAGGGATTTTTTTTAAATTTAAAAATCCCTCGGTAAACAAGGAAGAGCGATCCACGGGCAGGAAACCCCACTAGACACCAGGGATTACTCTTGGAGGGTCGACCCTCTTTAAAATAGGACCACCCCCCTCCTCCCGGCATATTTTGAAAAAAGAAATGTTAGTTTACTCCTGGGGGCTGGGGGGGGGGGGGTGCCCCCGGGGTTAAAAATAAATAAATATATATATATTTTTTTTTTTAAATAAATGAAACTGACAGGAGGTCACCCGTGAGCATGGCAATTTTTAAAATAGATGTATGGTTTCCATGGGGGCTACGGTCGCCACCCCCCCCAGGAAACCTTATAGATAATAAAAACATATATATATATATATAGAGCTATATATTTATATATATATGTAAATGTCTATATATATATTTATATATATATATACATATATATATATATATATATATATATATACATATACATACAGGGAGATCACTTTTGTCAATGCATGTGTGGTTTCCCTGGGGGCTACGATCAACCCCCAGGGGAACCACACTCACATATATATATATATATTTTTTTTATTCCCCAAGAATGAAGCATCGCACTCCGAGAAGTTCCTCTATTTTGCTTTTAATTATTTCATAGTTAGTGCCTCCACCACCTAACGCGTTTCGACCTAAACAGGTCTTGATCACAGGTAACAACACTATCCCTCCACCACACTTATATAATCCCTATTATGTGTTTCTAGCAATACATTTGGACCGTGTAGTATTTCTTGAAAACATCTATCAAGAGTATTTTTTCTTTTATGTTCCTAACTTGTATTACACCATTCTTTTTTATTCTATTATAATGTATCAATGTTTTGTAACACTATGTCATTTATAACATTTATACATTCTTACTCAAATATATATATATTTTTATCTTATTAGCAATTTAGCCTCTTCGTTACAGAACATGGATGCTTATAAATTTGTGCGATGCTTCATTCTTGGTGAATAATTATAAGAGTTATGGTTGCTAACTCTGTCATCAACACCGCCAGCAAGAGCGCACGATTTTTGGAGTGACCATTTGGTGAAATATATATATATAAAATTGCCACCAATTGTCTTGCCGCGCGCGTCTTCAAAGCATTGCACATACTCCAACCGACGAGTTTCAACCGTAGCTTTTAGGCAGCAATAATAAGTCAAGCTAACTCTTGTGATTATGCTTCTGCTAGAGAAGGGTCAGACTTTTGTCTAGTGATAGTTTTGATGCCATAATGTAACACAGAAGGTTTATATGCCTGCTGCAAAGATCAAGTCTGTATTTTATGTGAATAGCTGAGTGGATTAGTAAAGTCAGCTATTACCTGCGCTATAATACAAATGGAATGTATGTGCGGGGGGGCTATGGAGAGATGAAGAGCACTTTTGCTGGGTGGTAGTGAGGGAATCCGAGGAGGAGGTAATGGGAGTGGGAGCACCGATAATGATTGTCAGACTGGGCGCCACAGGCACTAAAGACTGTGACGATGGGTATGTTACAAGCTGAAGTAATAGTGTGTCTTGAGAGAACGTGCTTATTGAGGGAAAAAGTGATGGTAAGGTGACTGACCTTTACTGTTGCACGCATCACACACACACACCCACCAGCAATTTTGTGACTGTCTATGTAGGCTAGTGTTTTAGAAGGACAGTTTAGCCAGCAGCAGAGATGGCGTCTTGTTGGATGACTGCTGCTCAAGCCCTAACTCGGGTTATGGAGGGCAGCTCTGATGTAGGATCAGAGGCTGGGACAGCATCTAAGGGATAGGACAATGGAACAGATTCAGAGTGATTTTTCAGTCGTCGGAGTTCCATCTGACAACTCCTCTTCCAGTGATTCTGAGGGAGGTGAGGATGACAGTTGTGCAGTCCCTTTGCAAGCACAGTCCGTGCAGCGGGACAATAGCGGGTTATCCCAACTCAGAGAGCAGGTGCATGCGGCGGCAAGCACAGAGAGAGTGCTCTCTTGGGAGCTCCCTAATTTAGTTCAGCCCCAAATTCCACCGCCCAAATTGTATTGTGGAGACATCAAAATGATGACCTGGTTTTGTAAGGCAGGCACCTGCATTTCTGGTCCTGGGCTCGGCGGCCATATAGGGAAACGTACCAAACCCAGACATTTCTGTGAACTAGACACCCTGGGGAGTCCATGAAGGTGTGACTTGTGTGGATTCTCTAAAGTTTTCTTACCCAGAATACCCTGCAAAGGTGAAATGTTGAATAAAAACTCTATTTTTTCTTGGATTTCTGCCACACAAACTACAGTAATATGCTGGGATCCACAAAATTCCTATCACCCAGTGTTTCCCCACCTGTCCTGATAAAAACGCTACCCCCCTTGAGTGCCTGTACCTAGTGCCTGCATCAGGAATGGATCACCCCAGGGTTAACAGTTGCCCTCAAGTAAGGACTAACTGACCGTTGTGTGATCCATTCCTGTCACGGGCACTAGGCCTACCAATACAAGTGAGGTACCATTTTTATCGGGAGACTTGGGGGATTGCTGGGGATAAGGAAATTTGTGCCTCCCCTCAGATCCCAGAACTTTCCATCGCCGAAATGTGCAGCAAACATGTTTTTTAGCCATATTTTGAGGTTTGCAAAGAATTCTGGGTACCAGAACCTGGTAAGAGCCTCATAAGTCACCCCATTCTGAATTCCCCTAGGTGCCTCCTTTCCATAAATGTATAGGGTTGGTAGGTTTCCTTAGGTGCCAGCTGAGCTAGAGGCCCAAATCCACAGCTAGGCACTTTGCAAAAAACTGCATCCGTTTTCATTAGAAAAATATGATGTGTCTACGTTGTGTTTTGAGGCATTTCCTGTCGCGGTCACTAGGCCTACCCACACAAGTGAGGTACCATTTTTATCTGGAGACTTAGGGGATTGCTGGGTGGAAGGAAGTTTGTGACTCCCCTCAGATTCCAGAACTTTCCATCGCCGAAATGTGAAGCAAACATGTTTTTTAAGCCAAATTTTGAGGTTTGCAAAGGATTCTGGGTGACAGAACCTGGTGAGAGCCCCACAAGTTACCCCATGCTGGAATCCCCTAGGTGTCTACCTTCTATAAATATATAGGTTTGGTAGGTTTCCATAGGTGCCGGCTGAGCTAGAGGCCCAAATCCACAGCTAGGCACTTTGCAAAAAACATGTCTGTTTTCATTAGACAAATGTTATGTATCCACGTTGTGTTTTGGGGCATTTCCTGTCGCGGGCACTAGGCCAAACCACAGAAGTGAGGTACCATTTTTATCGGGAGACTTGGGGGAATGCTGGGTGCAAGGAAGTTTGTGGCTCCCTCAAATTTCAGAACTTTGCAATACCGAAATGTGAGGAAAACGTGTTTTTTAGCTCAATTTTGAGGTTTGCAAAGGATTCTGGTACTAGGCCTATCCACACAAGTGTGGGCACTAGGCCTATCCACACAAGTGAGGTACCATTTTTATCAGGAGACTTGGGGGAATGCAGAATAGAAGAACAAGTGTTATTGCCAATTGTCTTTCTCTACATGTTTGCTTTCCAAATGTAAGGCAGTGTGTAAGAAAGAAGTCATTTTGAGAAATGCCCTGTAATTCACATGCTGGTATGAGGACCTCCGAATTCAGAGATGTGGGAATAACCACTGTTTCTAAACTCCTTATCTTGTGCCCTTTCGGAAATTCATAGATTTCCTTCATACCTACTTTTCATTCTTTATATTTTAACAAATTAATTGCTGTATACCGGGTATACAATGAAAACCCATTGCAAGGTGCAGCTCATTTACTGGCTCTGAGTAGCTTGGGTTCTTGATGAACCTTCAAGACGTATATATCCCCGCAACCAGAAGAGCCCAACAGACATAATGGTATATTTCTTTCAAAAATCTATCATAGCTGGAAAAAGTTACGGAAGAAAACATAATAAGAAAGAGCAGTTTTTTTAAACTGAATTTCATTTTTTTTTTTATTTCAACTGTTACTTTCTATAGGAAAATCTTGAAGGATCTACACAAATGACCCCCTGCTGAATTCAGGAGACAAAATTCAGGATTTTGTCTACTTTTCAGAAATGTTTAGCTGTCTGGGATCTACCCTTGGTTTTACACCCCATTCTGTCACTAACTGGAAGGGGGCTGAAAGCACAAAAATAGTAAAAATGGGGTATGTCTCAGTAAAATGCCAAAACGGTGTTGGAAAATGTGGTTTTCTGATTCCAGTCTGCCTGTTCCTGAAAACTGGGAAGATGGTGATTTTAGTACCGCAAATCCTTTGTTGATGCCATTAGCAGGAGAAAAAACAGCTGCTTTCTTCTGTAGCACTTTTCTTCCATTAAAAAAAAAAACATTTTAGCTGTATTTTGGTTAATATCTTGGTCTCCTCCAGGGGAACCTACAAACTCTGGGTACCTTTACAATCCCCAGAATGTTGGAAAAAAAGGACACAAATTTGGCGTGGATAGCTTATATGCACAAAACATTATGGGCTGGGGGTTCTCAGCATTAACTACCCCAAATAGCCAAAAAAGGGATCAGCACAGAGGGGAAGGCCCAGCACCCAAGGGGTTAAAGTGGATGGGATGCCGTAACACACCTCTGCACTCGGGCATCTCAGAGCCTCCTGAGGTGACCTGTTAGTGTGGCCATGGACCCTGCCCCATACTCACCTTAAGTCCTGGAAAAAAGTCCTGTACGTCACTGTGAAGTGTCTGAATGCAGTACATGTTTTCCCCCCTAGGATAAAATTACCACACCGAAAAAAGTGGACTGTCAACTTTTAAAAACTGTAAAAATGAATATCTCAAAAAGTACTCACCTGATTCCGGTGATCTTGGTGTCAAAGTTTATCTAAAAGTTTGTGTTATTTTTATAAATTGGTGTTAGATTTTTTTATTGAGTGTGTGTCTCACTTACTGAATGACTGTGGGCCTCATTACATAGCCGCCCGCCAAGCTGTAACCGGCGGGCGGCCGCACTCCCACGATGCCCATTTGGACATCCCTGCTGGGCCGGCGGGCGGAAACCAAGATTCTGCCCGCCGGCCCAGCGGGGATGTGGGCCGCAACATGGGAGCCGGCTTCAAATGGAGCCGGCGGTGTTGCGGCCGTGCGACGGGTGCAGTTGCACCCGTCGCACTTTTCACTGTCTGCACAGCAGACAGTGAAAAGCCGCGTGGGGCCCTGTCAGGGGGCCCCACGACTCCCCGTACCGCCAGCCTTTTCCTGGCGGTTCATACCGCCAGAAAAAAGGCTGGCGGTCGGGGACTCGTAATCCCCTGGGCAGCGCTGCAAGCAGCGCTGCCCTGGCGGATTACAACCGCCAGGGCCATTGTGGCGGAAAACCGCCGGCCCCGGCGGTGCGACCGCGGCGATACCGCCGCGGTCGTAATACACCAGGAAGCACCGCCAGCCTGTTGGCGGTGCTTCCGTCAAAACAGCCCTGGCGGCATTGGACCGCCAGGGTTGTAATGAGGCCCAGTGTGTCTTACATGCTTAGCGCTACCCTCTGATATGCCTAACTGCTCGAACACACTACCACAAAAGAGAGCATTTGGGATGTCATTTGTGCCTCTGTGATACCTCTGGGGTTTGTCTGGACGTTTTGCACAGTGTACTTCATTTTGGTCCACTATATAAAGAGCCAGCTTCCTACAATATGCTAATGTATAATACACATGAAAAAATAATGAAGCCTCCAACCAATAACATAAAATGTTACATTTTCTCATCAAATTAAATGTGTTTAAATAAATAATTTACATAGCTTGATTTAATTTTTGAATTTTAATTACTAAACAATAATTTTAAAAGAACAACTTTAAAAAGTTTACTTTTGTTTACTTTGTAGTAAACTTGGTAATCGTGCTTCAGTTACTTATTTTGAAAAAAAGATTAATTTGCTTTTTTGAATTAAGTTTATTGTTTGTCTTTTTTAATCTATACGTGTACCTATTTTTAGTATATATGGGTGTATTGCAGTACAAGTGTTTGCCCATGGGGAGTTTTTGAAATATATCAAGGCTTGGGGGAGTGCATTACACCTGTATAACATTTTTAGGGCTGCAGTAACTTTAGAAGGGTAGTCTGTGAATTGCAGTAGTCTTAGTCTTTTGTGGGTGTGTGTTTCTTATAAGCATGCCCCTCTCTATCCTCTCCTTTAATTCACTCTTAGCCCCACCCATTTTTGAATAATTATTCCCCATTTTCCCACCTTCCCTCTGTTCATTCCCATATTTGCTGTGAAGTAGTCGACTTATATGTTTACCTGTATCCACCACCATGGAGGAGAACTGTGGCCAGGAAAGACAGGAGAGGAGAAAGTGGAAGTCTAGGGCCTTATGTTTGTGTATTTGCATTTCGTAGAATATGAGTAGTACTATTGTGGTACTACTTTTTGCATACCACAAAATGAGGTTTGTGAATCGGGCCCTTTTTTAATTGTGAAGGGTGCACTACATACAGAAATAGGTGCTTTCCATTTCTGAGGGATAAGGGATCTGAGATGCAGAAAAGATTAAGTAAATGCCCAGTAGCAAACAATTTTGCCAAGTGGGTAAGATGAGATTCAAACCCAGGTCTTAGTCAGTGAAACACGTGCCTCAACTGCTATACCACGGCTGAATGCTCTGGCGAGACTAGGCCCAAAGGCCTCCCCAGTTAATTCCTTTGATGCAGGTGACTTTTTCACCTGCTCACATCGGAGCTCATCCATTTGATTCAACCACCAATATCCCTTGTCCCAGTCTCCTGAAGATCACTGTCCTTGCACAGTCCTGAAAGTGTGGCACAAGCGGTGATCACCCATCATGAAGTCAAAGTCTCGGTCCTTAGATCAAGAAACGCATAATTTCAAGACATGACCAAGAAAATAATAAATATACTTTAGACTTTTTCGTGGTGAGAGGGAATGGATTGGGTTTAGTATGACCATATTTTTAGAATCAAAAACCTGGATGGCCATAAGCATCGAAGTAGGACTATAAATAATCCTCACATATAATCGAAGAAGGATCACAATGTCACATCTGGCAAACCTATTAAAAAGATAACAAAAGTCCAGCATTTCAGCGGCTTTGAGCTTATTTTCGCAAAAGGAAGAGAACTGAAATTTCATGGGATACAACATCACACATGAGCAACACATGGAGTCCACTTTCCTTTGCCTTCTAGTATTTATAATGACAAAGCAATACAACATGAACCAGAAAGCAAATGAAAATAAAGAAATGGATTTGCTTCAGTGGGTGTTTTTACGAGGAAGATTAGAAAATTGTGGAGAGATGGTCATAGACTTGTTATGGAACTTTTTTGCATTCCACACTTGAATAAAAACAGGCCCTTTTTAGGTCACTACCTACCAAACATTGCAGCTGTTTGGTAGTCTTTGCTAAAGACATCTTGGGGTCTTTCAGAAAGTTGACCTAGGAATGCATTCTGCCTGTCGATTACATTGGCTTGGTGGTTTGTGACTCAAATTTTATGGCTTTCTGTTTGCTGCCTTTATTTGCTTTAGGCTCTTCAGGTCCAGTTTGCCCCTCCCGTTGCCTAAACCATGTTACTGTATTCGTCCACAAACTCCCCTTCTGTAAATAGGCCTTTAACTCTTGTTCTTATTTTTTCACATTTGCTGTGCATTCAAAGACTGAGGTCAAATGTGAGGCGCTGTCTTCCGAGGGTGCTTGTTTACTTTTCTTTGTCTGACTTCAAAGTGAGAGGATTTAGTGGTAATCTTGCTAGATGGGGGGGTAGGAAAGAGGGGTTTTCTAGCACACAACATTTAAATGAACGGTGTAAGTATTTCAGAATATATCAGAATTAGGAACACAAATAAAGCACATTTTTGTTATTTCTGAAGTGTGTTGGAATCAAATACTTTAACATGATCAGTAGAAAACATTACACAAGGTGATGCAATTTCCACATATTTTCATTTGTGCACTGTTTAGTTAAATTAGTTAAACTTTATGTCTTTGCAAATGTAGTGGTCCCTTCAAATGAAAAGGTGTGTCTGTAATGATAGTGCGCTACCATACTATGCATATTCTGCTCTACGCCACTTCACTCTACTCTGCACCACTCCACACCACACCACTGCACTCTGCACCACTCCACTCTATACCACTGCACTCAATGCTACTTCACGCTGTGCATCTCTACTTTACCCTGTACCACTCTACATTATACCAGTGCACTCTTTGCCACTCTACTCTATACCACTGCACTCTTCGCCACTGCACCCTACATCACTCCAGTCTAGGCCGCACACATCTACTCTGCACAACTCCACTCTACGCCACTCTGCAACACTGCACTTCATGCCAATACACTCTACACAAATACAATTTACTCTGTAACACTGAATTCCATGCCCCTGCACTCTGTGCCAATCCACTGCACGCCACTCTAATCTACTCTGCACCACTGCGCTCTATGCCACTACACTCATCTTACTTTGCTCTATGCCATTACACTCTATGCCACTCTACGCAACTGCACTCTACCCTACAACACTCCACTCTACACCACTTCATTGTACTCTGAAACAACCTACTATACCCCACTGCACTCTACATCACTATACTCCATTCTGAGCCACTCCACTCTATGCCACAGCACTCCACGCCACTCTACTTTTAACCACTGCACACTATGCCACTGCACTCTACACAACTGCACTCTATGTCAGTGCACTCAATGCCACTGCACTCTACTCAGCATCACTGTACTCTACGCCACTGCTCTCTAAGCCACTCTACTCCACTGCGCTCTGACACTCTACTCTGCAACACTGCACTCTCTTCCACTGAACTTTACACCACTGTACTCTACACTACTCTACTCTATGCTACTCCACTCAATGTCACTGCACGCTATGCCTCTGCACTCTACTGCACTATACTCTACTCTGCACCACTCTGTTACTCTACTCTGCACCACTCTATGCCACTGCACACTATGCCCCTCAACTCTGCACTCTATGCAACTCGACTCCACTCTGCTCCACTGCCCTCTGCATCTCTCAACTTTACCCCAATCCACTCTGCACCACTCTACCCCATTTTATCTATGCCATTGCACTCTACACCACTCTACTCTGCACCACTCCACTCTGCACCACTCCACCCTTCACCACTGCACTCTACTATACACCACCCTGATCTACGCCACTGCATTCTACAACACTTAATATATGCCACTTTTATGCCACTAAATTCAATGTCACTGCAGTCTATGCCAATATACTCTGCAACACTGTACTCTAATGCACTCTACACTAGTTCCCTGTACTCTATGCTACTCCAGTGTATGCCACTCTGCAGATCCACACTATGCCAGTCCAATACATTCCACTCAATGCCACTCCACTCTACAACACTCTACTCCACTCTTCACCATTCCACTCTACGACACTCCACCTGACTCTCCTCTACACTACTAACTTTTAGCCACACTGAACAGCAGCTACGCTGGTGCACAACATGGCTAAAACACATTGGCAAAGCCAATATTGCTTACATAGGTTAGACCTATTGGCTTTACCCATGCTTGTTTTACTTCACAACCAGTGGATGGGTGGCCCTATTTCCTGGATTTCTGTAGGGACCATGGCACCCTGGCTATTCCACTGCCGGCGTGGCAGTTCTGACCTGTCAGAATAACAAATACAGCGCTGGACCTGCCTTTTATTGCACCAGCATTTCCCTAGAAGGCTGGTTTAGGAAAGGCCAAAGCCACACCTAGAGCCTCTGCCACTTTTCCCCAGGTCCCCGAGGAAGTACCAGCAGCAGGCACGCCAGGGCTTTAAGAGAGGGATGGAGGGAGCGCAAGGTAGGGAGAGAGAGAGCGCGCGAGGGAATGAATGAGAATGGACCGTTAGGAGTGAGAGAGGGAACATGAGTAGATGAAGGAAAGCAGGGCGGGTTTGAGTATTTTTGCCAGCGCCCTCTCCGGCCCTGTACGGTCGTTGCACCACAGGCCAAGGTGATTGTGCAACAACCCCCCGTTCTTTCGCGCCTCTAGTTTGCACAGCTGCTGGCTGTGGCGATGCTGCCCTCCAGTTGGCTGTGTGGCCACTGTAAGGACACGCTGGACTTTGAAACCGGGAAGTATTTGTAAAGCTACGTGCCGGTTGTGTACATAGGAAATGAGCATGTGACTTTGGGAACTTTTGTTGATCCTGTGCCGAGTTTGCAAAGACTGAAGTGTTTGGAAATTGAACAGAGGTCATTAGTAAAGAACATCCGGGTCTTGGATTGAAAGGCGAAGGCCGACCGGTTTCCCAGTGTTATTTTACAGCGTTGGTCCGTTTGCATTCCGAAGTCATGGTTTTGCTTCAGAAACAAGCCTAGTCGAACAACTTTTCTGTACTACATGGTTTTTTTTTATATTTAGGGACTGCCTCTGGGCTTTATGGGTGGTCAGCTGGACCCTGAACCAACACTTTGTATAGAGTTCATTTCAGCTTCACGAAAAGCCTTTAGGTATCTCCATGCAATTATTTTTAATTTGTACTTTATCAAATATAGTTGAACAAGGTTAGTCATTCTTGTTCTTTATTGACAGGAGCCGCCCATGTGGATATGGGTCTCAAATATACAGGAGGGAAGAGGGGCGGCTGGAACACCCAGCAAGTATTTTGCAATGTTTAGAGGGTTCTAGCATGCAGTCAGGGAACCCGACCCGCCCTGCACCCGGGCACCGCATTGACTTTGCTGCATGAGAAACTCCACCCTCTCTACTCCCCTACCTTGATCTGTTTTATGTAATTTTTTAACCGATTTCTAACTTGCATGATGTCTCTGGACAGCTCCAGCAGTTGTACCTCAGTCATCCTCAAGATCTTTGGAGGCCAGGGGCCATCACAGTTACTATCAGGTTAGAGTCTATGCTACTGACGTGGGAGGTGGGAGAGTGTCATTTCTCTTGCTTGCCTCTCAGATGACCTGTGGAGCAAGATGGTGGTATCTTGTGTGCGGATCTCATTGGACCACGTGTCTACCTTTGACACCACTGTTAACCAGTCATCTATGCTGCTCAAGCCTTCCTAAGTCTCCCCTGGAGCTCGAGCAGTAAGCAGTGTAATGAATCCCCTACACAGGCCCTATTGATGTAATAATTACTCGACTGAAAGAAAGTGCTTTGGGACATGAACAAGAGCTACAAAAGCACTATGCTACAACACAGATCAACGATTCCTATTTAGGAACATCAAAATTGGAGGGCACAACTTCTCTTATACGACCAGTATCATCCAACCACCTGTACCACACGCAATCCCCACCTATGCACAGCGTTTCAAAAACTCTCTCCATTTAAGAATATGGCGGTTCTCGGTCAGTGTAGGAATGTAACAGCAGAACTCCCTTTAAACTGATAGAATGCCATGCAATAGTACACACATACACGCACACAGAAACACCAAAAACACAAGCAAACAAAACATGGATTCAAACTCACAGAGAAACACCAACCACATAAATGCATTCTCAGACACTCGAGTACAGTTTCAAATACAAACATACAAGATAGATAGGTATGCACAAACACACACACATACTCAGATATATACGCAAGCAAAGTACTCACAAAACCAAAACAGATGAGTGGAATGACAATTAATCTCCGCCACTTGTAATTATTATACTAGGCCGTCTTCCGTGCACGTTGTACCACTTTAGGCAGAGACCGACCTTATGCAAAGTAGCACTGATCCGCCTCAAAAGGGGCAGCCTATATTGAACTGCCAGTGTCACCCACTGTAGACAAGAGAAAAAGAAACCTCAGGCTAGTTCTTTTTATTTTTACCCTGTTCGGCCTCCTCAATGAGGTGCAGCGTGCACACGATCAGCGCCTGGGTATATCTTTCGCGATGGGGTGTCTCATTAATAAAAACATCATAAACATGTGTATACAAGCACATCCCCAGGTGTGCTGTGAAACACTAACATTGAACTGGATACCTTCACACACACACAACACAACACACACTCTAAACAATCGGACACGGAATAATACGAAAACAGCCACACTAGTACCCATACAAACACACGCCGACAAAAACACTCAAACCCCCTACAAAACATAGGCATACAATCGAGCACACACAGACACAATAATCGGCCGAAAAAAAACATACTTAAATACATACATAAAGAACTCTTTTTACACACAAGAAACATATTCGCAAAGTATAACTTGGAGGGGCTCACAATTAATCACACAATCAGAGCAAAACATTAATTCCTACAAAGTACACTACGATTAACTAGTCTTACAAAACGCATAGCCATAAAAGGACAGACGCCCAAACGGAGTTAACAGTAACGATGTAAATGAGTAAAACTTAAACAATGAATCGTGCATGTTTACTTAGAATTTTCTTTCATTTGAAGACACTGACTCCCTTGGAGATCAGATTTAAATTACTAGGTAAAGTCAGCAGTTACGTTTGAAACGGTTTCGTTTTAAAAGTTTAAATGGATAACTAATTAAAGAAAATGTATTTCCATACTTTAAAAAACAGGATTCAGCAGTAAACACAAGCAAAACAAACACAAAGTAACTTAAAAAGGAATATCATCAGACATACACCCACATAGAGTAACTTAATCAAACACACACACGGATAGGAAAACACACAACGACTCCATATATATTCAGAGAAATATCCACCCTTAAAATTCCTAATCCTGCCAGTGGCACTGGCATACCACTTTTAAACTGTATTTTTAGATCAAGTGTGCACGTTCTTTGAGCGTTTGTAAGTATTGTGGGCTTTTAACCACAGCCATGTCACACCCATCACTTTCACTCATTTATGGGCTTGCCTTTCAAAAATCACTTGATGTAATTGGTAAATGTTTGACATTTCTCCCACTTCGAGGCTGTTTCAGTCCCACCTTGCAGACTCTCCCTGTTACGTGGATTATTACACAATTGCTGATATATTTCAGCGTGGGTGAACTATTTTTTCTTTTGACTCTCCTCTTCGTGCAGCATGGCAGCCATGGTGCTTACAGCTCGAACAGGCACAACAGTGTGAACTCGATCAGCGGTATTGGAGCGCTGGTCACATTGTTCACAGTTACCTAATCAGAGCAATTTCTTGTGGCTCTCCCCTTAAAACACTTAAAATTAGTGAATGCTTTGCATAAAACAGAAATCCTCCAAGCGAAAGTGGCTCTCCTGGCACAGCAAGAGAGCCAATACTACCACATTCACTGCAGTCAAGCAACTTGCCACATAATGCTTTGCAGGGCATTACTTTTACAACACATTTTTGCTGATAACTCAGCCTCTGGTGGTCCTAGGACAATGTGGCCACCACCAAAACATTCATGATAATGTGGTCGGTCTGTCTACATCATCTTTGAGTACCCACACTCGGTTAGTGCTCCAACATAATAACCCCTCCCCCCATTCAGTGTCTGTTTAAGCTCTCTCATGGCTGGAACTTTTGTATTATAGCTGTAAATAGCTTGTGTTTTAAGGGCCTTGTTTGTAATATTGTTATAGGCCTGTTACTCCTGAACGTATGTAATGCACTATACTTTCTAGGGGCTAAACATATAGTTACACTGCATTATTTATTGCCATTTTCTTTTTGTGTGGTTATGCTTTGTGGGCTCACAATATAGTTACATGACTATATTTCTTACAAATGCTATTTTCATTGAGATGTCCTCTAGGAGCTGTTCAATACATTACAGTCATATCAACATATTAAAATATTTGTGGCATGGAAACCTGTCCCATAATGCTTTGCAGGGCATTACTTTTTCAAAACATTTTGCTCATAACTCAGCCTATGTTGGTCCTAGGACAGTGGGGCCACCGTCAAAACATTGATCACTATGTGCTCTTTCTGTCTATATCATCTCTGGGTCACCACACTATATTAGTGGGGACTCCAAAATAATAAGCCCTACCATCATTCATTATCTTTTTAAGCTTTCTCATTGCTAGAACATTTGTTTAACAGAGGGGAGCAGTTCTGTTTTATGGTTCTTGTTGGTAATAGTCATGCTAGCCTTGAAAATGTGTAACACATTAAAATATATGGTCACACTGCATTTCTTTCTTGTGAGAAAGTAGCCTCTTTCTAGCCTTGTTACCCCCACTTTTGGCCTGTTTGTGAGTGTGTCAGGGTGTTTTCACTGTCTCACTGGGATCCTGCTAGCCAGGGCCCAGTGCTCATAGTGAAAACCCTATGTTTTCAGTATGTTTGTTATGTGTCACTGGGACCCTGCTAGCCAGGACCCCAGTGCTCATAAGTTTGTGACCTATATGTATGTGTCCCTGTGTGATGCCTAACTGTCTCACTGAGGCTCTGCTAACCAGAACCTCAGTGGTTATGCTCTCTCTTTACAAATTGTCACTAACAGGCTAGTGACCAATTTCACCAATTCATATTGGCATACTGGAACACCCCTATAATTCCCTAGTATATGATACTGAAGGTACCCAGGTTATTGGGGTTCCAGGAGATCCCTATGGGCTGCAGCATTTCTTTTGCCAGCCATAGGGAGCTCTGACAATTCTTACACAGGCCTGCCATTGCAGCCTCATTGAAATAACGTCCACGTTATTTCACAGCCATTTACCACTGCACTTAAGTAACTTATAAGTCACCTATATGTCTAACCTTTACCTGGTAAAGGTTGGGTGCTAAGTTACTTAGTGTGTGGGCACCCTGGCACTAGCCAAGGTGCCCCCATATCGTTCAGGGCAAATTCCCCGGACTTTGTGAATGCGGGGACACCATTACACACGTGCACTATACATAGGTCACTACCTATGTATAGCGTCACAATGGTAACTCCGAACATGGTCATGTAACATGCCATTCTGGCATTGGGGAGACAATTCCATGATCCCCCGAGTCTCTAGCACAGACCCGGGTACTGCCAAACTACCTTTCCCGGGGTTTCACTGCAGCTGCTGCTGCTGCCAACCCCCCAGACAGGTTTCTGCCCTCCTGGGGTCCAGCCAGGCTTGGCCCAGGAAGGCAGAACAAAGGACGTCCTCAGAGAGAGGGTGTTACACCCTCTCCCTTTGGAAAAAGGTGTCAGGGCTGGGGAGGAGTAGCCTCCCCCAGCCTCTGGAAATGCTTTGATGGGCACAGATGGTGCCCATCTCTGCATAAGCCAGTCTACACCAGTTCAGGGATCCCCCAGCCCTGCTCTGGTGCGAAACTGGACAAAGGAAAAGGGAAGTGACCACTCCCCTGACCTGCACCTCCCCTGGGAGGTGCCCAGAGCTCCTCCAGTGTGCTCCAGACCTCTGCCATCTTGGAAACAGAGGTGCTGCTGGCACACTGGACTGCTCTGAGTGGCCAGGGCCAGCAGGTGACGTCAGAGACTCCTTCTGATAGGCTCTTACCTGTGTTGCTAGCCTATCCTCCTTCCTAAGTAGCCAAACCTCCTTTTCTGGCTATTTAGGGTCTCTGCTTTGGGGAATTCTTTAGATAACGAATGCAAGAGCTCATCAGAGTTCCTCTGCATCTCTCTCTTCACCTTCTGCCAAGGAATCGACCGCTGACTGCTCTGGACGCCTGCAAAACTGCAACAAAGTAGCTAAGACGACTACTGCAACCTTGTATCGCTGATCCAGCCGCCTTCTCGTCTGCTTTCCTGGTGGTGCATGCTGTGGGGGTAGTCTGCCTCCTCTCTGCACTAGAAGCTCCGAAGAAATCTCCTGTGGGTCGATGGAATCTTCCCCCTGTAACCGCAGGCACCATAAGACTGTATCACTGGTCCTCTGGGTCCCCTCTCAGCACGACGAGGGTGGTCCCTGGAACTCAGCAACTCTGTCCAAGTGACTCCCACAGTCCAGTGACTCTTCAGTCCAAGTTTGGTGGAGGTAAGTCCTTGCCTCCCCACGCTAGACTGCATTGCTGGGTACCACGTGATTTGCAGCTGCTCCGGCTCCTGTGCACTCTTCCAGGATTTCCTTTGTGCACAGCCAAGCCTGGGTCCCCGGTACTCTAACATGCAGTGCACAACCTCCTGAGTTGTCCTCCGGCGTCGTGGGACCTTCTTTTGTGACTTCGGGTGAGCTCCGGTTCACTCCTCTTCGTAGTGCCTGTTCCAGCACTTCTGCGGGTGCTGCTTGCTTCTGAGTGGGCTCTTTGTCTTGATGGACGCCCCCTCTGTCTCCTCACGCAATTGGCGACATCCTGGTCCCTCCTGGCCCACGGCAGCATCCAAAAACCCTAACCGCGACCCTTGCAGCTAGCAAGGCTTGTTTGCGGTCTTTCTGCACGGAAACACCTCTGCAAGCTTCTTCACGACGAGGGACATCCATCCTCCAAAGGGGAAGTTCCTAGTCCTCTTCGTTCTTGCAGAATCCACAGCTTCTACCATCCGGTGGCAGCTTCTTTGCACCCACAGCTGGCATTTCCTGGGCATCTGCCCACTCCCGACTTGAGTGTGACTCTTGGACTTGGTCCCCTTGTTCCACAGGTACTCTCGTCTGGAAATCCATCGTTGTTGCATCGCTGGTGTTGGTCTTCCTTGCAGAATTCCCCTATCACGACTTCTGTGCTCTCTGGGGAACTTAGGTGCACTTTGCACCCACTTTTCAGGGTCTTGGGGTGGGCTATTTTTCTAACCCTCACTGCTTTCTAACAGTCCCAGTGACCCTCTACAAGCTCACATAGGTTTGGGGTCCATTCGTGGTTCGCATTCCACTTCTAGAGTATAGGGTTTGTCTTGCCCCTATACCTATGTGCTCTCATTGCAATCTATTGTGACTGTACATTGCTTGCATTGCTTTCTATTGCTATTACAGCATAATTTTGGTATTGTGTACATATATCTTTTGTATATTTGCTATCCTCATACTGAGGGTACTCACTGAGATACTTTTGGCATATTGTCATAAAAAATAAAGTACCTTTATTTTTAGTATATCTGTGTATTGTGTTTTCTTATGATATTGTGCATATGACACTTGTGGTATAGTGGGAGCTTTGCATGTCTCCTAGTTCAGCCTAAGCTGCTCTGCTAAGCTACCCTTTTCTATCAGCCAAAGCTGCTAGACACCTCTTCTACACTAATAAGGGATACCTGGACCTGGTGCAGAGTGCAAGTACCCCTTGGTACTCACTACAAACCAGGCCAGCCTCCTACATTTCTCCTATTCTTTTTCGTGTGGTTATGTTCTTCAAGAGCTGACTGTATGGTTACATGACCATGTTTCTTCCAAATGCTATTTTTATTGTGGTGTTCTCTAGTGCCTATTCTGAGCATTGCCATCAACATACTGTAATACTTGTGGGACAAACACTTGCCCCATAATGCTTTGCAGTGCATTACTTTTACAAAGTATTTTTGCTCATCGGCCAGCCTGTGGCTGTCCTAGGACAATGGGACCACCTTTAAAATACTCTTTATGTCTACATCATCTCTGGGTCCCCCACACTAGGTTGGTGGGGACCGCAATATAATAACGCCTCTCACCATTCAGTGTCTTCTTAGCTTTCTCGTGGCTAGAGCTTTAGTTTTACAGCTGGGAGACGTTTTGTTTTAAAGGCCTAGTTTGTAATATCATTGCAGTAGCTTGGTAGCCCTAAAAACGCCCTCTAGGGGCTTAGTATACGCTTACACTGCATTACTTTCTCCTGTTTATTTTCATAGGGTTATACTGTCTAGGGGCTAACAATATGGTTACATGACCACGTTTCTTACAAATGCTAGTTTTGTTTTGGTGCCCTGTAGGGGCTGTTTTGAGCACTACAGTCTAATGCCAAATGTTTATTTCTGATAAAGGTTTATATGGTATTTGTATATGTTTTATTAATCTTTCCTTATTACAATTATGACCATAATTCAGGCCAACTTAACATTCCTATTATACTATGACTGTTTGAACAGTGGTGATATATTTAGGTGACTGTAGGAGGCTGGACTGGCTTGTAGTGAGTACCAAGGGGTACTTGCACCTTGCACCAGGCCCAGTTATCCCTTATTAGTGTATAGGGTGTCTAGCAGCTTAGGCTGATAGATAATGGTAGCTTAGCAGAGCAGCTTAGGCTGAACTAGGAGACGTGTGAAGCTACTACAGTACCACTTAGTGTCATATGCACAATATCATAAGAAAACACAATACACAGTTATACTAAAAATAAAGGTACTTTATTTTTATGACAATATGCCAAAGTATCTTAGAGTGTACCCTCAGTGAGAGGATAGGAAATATACACAAGATATATATACACAATAGCAAAAATATGCAGTATAGTCTTAGAAAACAGTGCAAACAATGTATAGTTACAATAGGATGCAATGGGGAAACATAGGGATAGGGGCAACACAAACCATATACTCCAAAAGTGGAATGCGAACCACGAATGGACCCCAAACCTATGTGACCTTGTAGAGGGTCGCTGGGACTATTAGAAAATAGTGAGAGTTAGAAAAATAACCCTCCCCAAGACCCTGAAAAGTGAGTGCAAAGTGCACTAAAGTTCCCCTAAGGACAAAGAAGTCGTGTTAGAGGAATAATGCAGGAAAGACACAAACCAACAATGCAACAACTGTGGATTTCCAATCTAGGGTACCTGTGGAACAAGGGGACCAAGTCCAAAAGTCACAAGTAAGTCGGAGATGGGCAGATGCCCAGGAAATGCCAGCTGCGGGTGCAAAGAAGCTTCTACTGGACAGAAGAAGCTGCGGTTTCTGCAGGAACGAAAAGGGCTAGAGACTTCCCCTTTGGTGGACGGATCCCTCTCGCCGTGGAGAGTCGTCCAAAAGTGTTTTCCCGCCGAAAGAACGCCAACAAGCCTTGCTAGCTGCAAATCGTGCGGTTAGCGTTTTTGGACGCTGCTGTGGCCCTGGAGGGACCAGGAAGTCGCAAATTGGACCAGGAGAGAGAGGGGACGTCGAGCAAGACAAGGAGCCCTCTCAGCAGCAGGTAGCACCCGGAGAAGTGCCAGAAACAGGCACTACGAGGATGCGTGAAACGGTGCTCACCCGAAGTCGCACAAAGGAGTCCCACGTCGCCGGAGACCAACTTAGAAAGTCGTGCAATGCAGGTTAGAGTGCCGTGGACCCAGGCTTGGCTGTGCACAAAGGATTTCCGCCGGAAGTGCACAGGGGCCGGAGTAGCTGCAAAAGTTGCGGTTCCCAGCAATGCAGCCCAGCGAGGTGAGGCAAGGACTTACCTCCACCAAACTTGGACTGAAGAGTCACTGGACTGTGGGGGTCACTTGGACAGAGTCGCTGGATTCGAGGGACCTCGCTCGTCGTGCTGAGAGGAGACCCAAGGGACCGGTAATGCAGTTTTTTGGTGCCTGCGGTTGCAGGGGGAAGATTCCGTCGACCCACGGGAGATTTCTTCGGAGCTTCTGGTGCAGAGAGGAGGCAGACTACCCCCACAGCATGCACAAGCAGGAAAACAGTCGAGAAGGCGGCAGGATCAGCGTTACAGAGTTGCAGTAGTCGTCTTTGCTACTATGTTGCAGGTTTGCAGGCTTCCAGCGCGGTCAGCAGTCGATTCCTTATCAGAAGGTGAAGAGAGAGATGCAGAGGAACTCGGCTGAGCTCTTGCATTCGTTATCTAAAGTTTCCCCAGAGACAGAGACCCTAAATAGCCAGAAAAGAGGGTTTGGCTACCTAGGAGAGAGGATAGGCTAGCAACACCTGAAGGAGCCTATCACAAGGAGTCTCTGACATCACCTGGTGGCACTGGCCACTCAGAGCAGTCCAGTGTGCCAGCAGCACCTCTGTTTCCAAGATGGCAGAGGTCTGGAGCACACTGGAGGAGCTCTGGACACCTCCCAGGGGAGGTGCAGGTCAGGGGAGTGGTCACTCCCCTTTCCTTTGTCCAGTTTCGCGCCAGAGCAGGGGCTAAGGGGTCCCTGAACCGGTGTAGACTGGCTTATGCAGAATTGGGCACATCTGTGCCCAAGAAAGCATTTCCAGAGGCTGGGGGAGGCTACTCCTCCCCTGCCTTCACACCATTTTCCAAAGGGAGAGGGTGTCACACCCTCTCTCAGAGGAAGTTCTTTGTTCTGCCATCCTGGGCCAGGCCTGGCTGGACCCCAGGAGGGCAGATGCCTGTCTGAGGGGTTGGCAGCAGCAGCAGCTGCAGTGAAACCCCAGGAAGGGCAGTTTGGCAGTACCAGGGACTGTGCTACAGACCACTGGGATCATGGGATTGTGCCAACTATGCCGGGATGGTATAGAGGGGGCAATTCCATGATCATAGACATGTTACATGGCCATATTCGGAGTTACCATTGTGAAGCTACATATAGGTAGTGACCTATATGTAGTGCACGCGTGTAATGGTGTCCCCGCACTCACAAAGTTCAGGGAATTGGCTCTGAACAATGTGGGGGCACCTTGGCTAGTGCCAGGGTGCCCTCACACTAAGTAACTTTGCACCTAACCTTTACCAGGTAAAGGTTAGACATATAGGTGACTTATAAGTTACTTAAGTGCAGTGTAAAATGGTTGTGAAATAACGTGGACGTTATTTCACTCAGGCTGCAGTGGCAGGCCTGTGTAAGAATTGTCAGAGCTCCCTATGGGTGGCAAAAGAAATGCTGCAGCCCATAGGGATCTCCTGGAACCCCAATACCCTGGGTACCTCAGTACCATATACTAGGGAATTATAAGGGTGTTCCAGTAAGCCAATGTAAATTGGTAAAATTGGTCACTAGCCTGTCAGTGACAATTTGAAATAAATGAGAGAGCATAACCACTGAGGTTCTGGTTAGCAGAGCCTCAGTGAGACAGTTAGGCACCACACAGGGAACACATACATATAGGCCACAAACTTATGAGCACTGGGGTCCTGACTAGCAGGGTCCCAGTGATACATAACAAACATACTGAAAACATGGGGTTTTCACTATGAGCACTGGGCCCAGGCTAGCAGGATCCCAGTGAGACAGTGAAAATACCCTGACATACACTCACAAACAGGCCAAAAGTGGGGGTAACAAGGCTAGAAAGAGGCTACTTTCTCACACAACCCCCCCCAAACGAAGGACAATAAGGCTAACCTTGGCCAGTTGAGACTTTATTGTCTAAGTGGTGATAAGTAGAGAGTAGCTCTGCAATAGACTGGTTACTCCCTTTATCATCCACTATATGGTTACTTCCCTGTGGGGATGTAAACCACCCTGTTTGAAGTTTTTTAGCTAAGCAACAATGTGAAGATGTATTTTCAGAGTTTCTATCAGTAAGTTTTAGTTTAGAGCAGTGGGAATTGTCCACTGAACCTATTTGTAGTGATGGAAATGCCAGACAGGGATGCTGTCTCAGAAAAGCCATAGCTGGGCAAAAACTTTGTCCATATGGCTGGAAGAGAGAACAGGGATGCTGTTTCTCTTGAGTTGGAGCAGGGCAGGGATGCTGTCCTATGAGCTCCACACTAGGGCAGGGATGCTGTCCTAAGTGTTGTGAGGCAGTGCAGGGTTTCTGCACTAAAGTTTCTCTGGGAGGGTTGGAGGGATGCTCCATGTTAACTAAAATGGTGCTCTTTTTCTCACCAATGTTAGTTATCCCACAGAGAGGTACTTCTACCTCAGGGAGTCCAGCTTTGCCAGCTGATGATTCCCATGGAACAGGTGCCACCCCAGGAGAGGTTTCTCCCACCACAGGAATGGTATCCTGAATGGTAGGGTGGTTAGGGGATACTGTGATACCCTTTTTACCTGTTGATGGAGAGGGATCCTGAGTTTTCAGGCCTTCTCTCCTTTGCTTTTTCATTTCAGTAGAAATGAGAGGGAACAATTCCTCAGAGATGCCCAGCATGGCTGCATGGGCATAAAACTCTACATCAGCCCAACCTGAGGCCTCTAGGTCATTACCTAAGAGACAGTCTACAGGTAAGCTAGGTGATACCACCACCTGCTTAGGGCCAGTAACTCCACCCCAACTAAACTGAATTATAGCTAAGGGAAGAAACTTAGTGGAGTTATGGACATCAATAATCTTATACTGTTGTCCAATGATGTGTTGATCAGGGTGCACTAGGTTTTCAGTCACCAAAGTGATACTGGCACCTGTGTCCCTGTAGGCCAAGGCCTCAACACCATTTATTGAAACTGTCTGCCTGTACTTATCCATTGTAAGGGGACAAGCAGCCAGTGTGGCAAGGCCAATGCCACTAGGTGTGACAGAAACTGTCTTGGGACTGACTACCCCAGTTTCTACTATGGACCCAAAAGTGAACCCAACTACACCCTTAACTTGACTGTTACCAGCAGTCCCACCACTAGTACCACTACTGCTAGGGGCACTAGAGCTTGATGTATTAGTGGTGGTAGGCTCAGGGGGTTTACCTGGACAGGACTTATCCCCTGGCCTATGGCCTCTATTTTTACACACAAAGCACCAAGGCTTTTTAAATTGTGTAGGTTGAGAAGAAGAGGAAGAATTTGTTTTATCCCCACCCCCTGAAGAGTGTTTAAGATTTGAAGTGGGATCTTTGGTTTTACCCTTATCCCCATGCTTATCTTGAGATTTTTCACCATCTTTCTTCTTAGTGTTCTCTTTGTCACCCCCTGTATGAACTTTTCTGTTCACCCTTGTTCTGACCCATTTGTCTGCCTTCTTTCCCAATTCTTGGGGAGAGGTCAGATCAGAGTCCACCAAGTACTGGTGCAACAAATCAGACACACAATTATTAAGAATATGCTCTCTCAGGATTAAGTTATACAGGCTGTCATAATCAGTAACTTTACTGCCATGTAACCACCCCTCCAAGGCCTTCACTGAATGGTCAATGAAATCAACCCAGTCTTGTGAAGACTCCTTTTTGGTCTCTCTGAACTTTATCCTGTATTGTTCAGTGGTTAAGCCATAACCATCCAGGAGTGCATTCTTAAGAACTTGAAAATTATTAGCATCATTTTCTTTCACAGTAAGGAGCCTATCCCTACCTTTTCCACTAAATGATAGCCATAGGATAGCAGCCCACTGCCTTTGAGGGACATCCTGTACAACACAGGCCCTCTCAAGTGCAGCAAACCACTTGTTAATGTCATCCCCCTCCTTATAAGGGGGAACTATCTTGTGCAGATTCCTGGAATCATGCTCTTTTGCTGGATGACTATGGGGAATACTGCTGCTGCCACCATGGGTTTCTAAACCCAGTTTCTGTCTCTCCTTCTCTACTTCTAAAGTCTGTCTATCCAAATCCAGCTGTTGCTTCTTGAGCTTCAGTCTGGTTTGTTCCACTCTCAATCTATTGAGCTCGCTTTCTAACAATCTGTCATCAGGGTGGGTGGGAGGGACATGCCTTGAAACAGAAGTATGGTGAGAATGGACAGAAGGAGACCTGTCCCTTACAGAAGCCACCCTAACAGCTTGGCTAACAGAAACATCACTACCAGTATGGTGAGAATAAATGCTTTTGCTATGATGTGAGACAACACTATTTATATGGTGTGGCTCATCATCATTACCAACTATGCTAGACTGTCTAGTAATGGGCAGGCTAGGAAGTTTCTTTCCAGAATCTTTTCCTGGGGGAGTCCCTGGATCAGATTGAGAACCATTAGCTACTTTTTCAACAGATGGGGCACTTCTAGCCTTATCCTGTTCTCTAAGCATGTTAAGTAACAGTTCCAAGGAAGGATTCTTCCCTACACTCAAACCTCTCTCTACACAGAGACTCCTTGCTCCTTTCCAGCTAAGGTGGTCATATGCAAGTTTGGACAGATCAACATTTTGGCCTGTGCCAGCCATTTTTAGAGAGAGTTAAAGTGATAGTAAAAGATAAAAAGTTTGTCAGAGCTTTTAGAAAGACAGAGAAAAAAAACTTTTAAAACTTTTTAGAACTTTTTAGAAAGTTAGACGTACTTTTCAGCACTTAGAAAAGAGTGAAAAGAGGAAATGCAAAACTTTTTGGCTATGTGTATATACACTGACCTTGTTTTGTATATTTTTCTCTTATGAAAAGTACAATGACAAGAGTGGTAAGTAGTCTCAAAGCACTTATCCCACTGCACAACCAATGTAGGAGGCTGGACTGGCTTGTAGTGAGTACCAAGGGGTACTTGCACCTTGCACCAGGCCCAGTTATCCCTTATTAGTGTATAGGGTGTCTAGCAGCTTAGGCTGATAGATAATGGTAGCTTAGCAGAGCAGCTTAGGCTGAACTAGGAGACGTGTGAAGCTACTACAGTACCACTTAGTGTCATATGCACAATATCATAAGAAAACACAATACACAGTTATACTAAAAATAAAGGTACTTTATTTTTATGACAATATGCCAAAGTATCTTAGAGTGTACCCTCAGTGAGAGGATAGGAAATATACACAAGATATATATACACAATAGCAAAAATATGCAGTATAGTCTTAGAAAACAGTGCAAACAATGTATAGTTACAATAGGATGCAATGGGGAAACATAGGGATAGGGGCAACACAAACCATATACTCCAAAAGTGGAATGCGAACCACGAATGGACCCCAAACCTATGTGACCTTGTAGAGGGTCGCTGGGACTATTAGAAAATAGTGAGAGTTAGAAAAATAACCCTCCCCAAGACCCTGAAAAGTGAGTGCAAAGTGCACTAAAGTTCCCCTAAGGACAAAGAAGTCGTGTTAGAGGAATAATGCAGGAAAGACACAAACCAACAATGCAACAACTGTGGATTTCCAATCTAGGGTACCTGTGGAACAAGGGGACCAAGTCCAAAAGTCACAAGTAAGTCGGAGATGGGCAGATGCCCAGGAAATGCCAGCTGCGGGTGCAAAGAAGCTTCTACTGGACAGAAGAAGCTGCGGTTTCTGCAGGAACGAAAAGGGCTAGAGACTTCCCCTTTGGTGGACGGATCCCTCTCGCCGTGGAGAGTCGTGCAGAAGTGTTTTCCCGCCGAACGAACGCCAACAAGCCTTGCTAGCTGCAAATCGTGCGGTTAGCGTTTTTGGACGCTGCTGTGGCCCTGGAGGGACCAGGAGGTCGCAAATTGGACCAGGAGAGAGAGGGGACGTCGAGCAAGACAAGGAGCCCTCTCAGCAGCAGGTAGCACCCGGAGAAGTGCCAGAAACAGGCACTACGAGGATGCGTGAAACGGTGCTCACCCGAAGTCGCACAAAGGAGTCCCACGTCGCCGGAGACCAACTTAGAAAGTCGTGCAATGCAGGTTAGAGTGCCGTGAACCCAGGCTTGGCTGTGCACAAAGGATTTCCGCCGGAAGTGCACAGGGGCCGGAGTAGCTGCAAAAGTCGCGGTTCCCAGCAATGCAGCCCAGCGAGGTGAGGCAAGGACTTACCTCCACCAAACTTGGACTGAAGAGTCACTGGACTGTGGGGGTCACTTGGACAGAGTCGCTGGATTCAAGGGACCTCGCTCGTCGTGCTGAGAGGAGACCCAAGGGACCGGTAATGCAGTTTTTTGGTGCCTGCGGTTGCAGGGGGAAGATTCCGTCGACCCACGGGAGATTTCTTCGGAGCTTCTGGTGCAGAGAGGAGGCAGACTACCCCCACAGCATGCACAAGCAGGAAAACAGTCGAGAAGGCGGCAGGATCAGCGTTACAGAGTTGCAGTAGTCGTCTTTGCTACTATGTTGCAGGTTTGCAGGCTTCCAGCGCGGTCAGCAGTCGATTCCTTATCAGAAGGTGAAGAGAGAGATGCAGAGGAACTCGGCTGAGCTCTTGCATTCGTTATCTAAAGTTTCCCCAGAGACAGAGACCCTAAATAGCCAGAAAAGAGGGTTTGGCTACCTAGGAGAGAGGATAGGCTAGCAACACCTGAAGGAGCCTATCACAAGGAGTCTCTGACGTCACCTGGTGGCACTGGCCACTCAGAGCAGTCCAGTGTGCCAGCAGCACCTCTGTTTCCAAGATGGCAGAGGTCTGGAGCACACTGGAGGAGCTCTGGACACCTCCCAGGGGAGGTGCAGGTCAGGGGAGTGGTCACTCCCCTTTCCTTTGTCCAGTTTCGCGCCAGAGCAGGGGCTAAGGGGTCCCTGAACCGGTGTAGACTGGCTTATGCAGAATTGGGCACATCTGTGCCCAAGAAAGCATTTCCAGAGGCTGGGGGAGGCTACTCCTCCCCTGCCTTCACACCATTTTCCAAAGGGAGAGGGTGTCACACCCTCTCTCAGAGGAAGTTCTTTGTTCTGCCATCCTGGGCCAGGCCTGGCTGGACCCCAGGAGGGCAGATGCCTGTCTGAGGGGTTGGCAGCAGCAGCAGCTGCAGTGAAACCCCAGGAAGGGCAGTTTGGCAGTACCAGGGTCTGTGCTACAGACCACTGGGATCATGGAATTGTGCCAACTATGCCAGGATGGTATAGAGGGGGCAATTCCATGATCATAGACATGTTACATGGCCATATTCGGAGTTACTATTGTGAAGCTACATATAGGTAGTGACCTATATGTAGTGCACGCGTGTAATGGTGTCCCTGCACTCACAAAGTTCAGGGAATTGGCTCTGAACAATGTGGGGGCACCTTGGCTAGTGCAAGGGTGCCCTCACACAAAGTAACTTTGCACCTAACCTTTACCAGGTAAAGGTTAGACATATAGGTGACTTATAAGTTACTTAAGTGCAGTGTAAAATGGCTGTGAAATAACGTGGACGCTATTTCACTCAGGCTGCAGTGGCAGGCCTGTGTAAGAATTGTCAGAGCTCCCTATGGGTGGCAAAAGAAATGCTGCAGCCCATAGGGATCTCCTGGAACCCCAATACCCTGGGTACCTCAGTACCATATACTAGGGAATTATAAGGGTGTTCCAGTAAGCCAATGTAAATTGGTAAAATTGGTCACTAGCCTGTCAGTGACAATTTGAAATAAATGAGAGAGCATAACCACTGAGGTTCTGGTTAGCAGAGCCTCAGTGAGACAGTTAGGCACCACACAGGGAACACATACATATAGGCCACAAACTTATGAGCACTGGGGTCCTGACTAGCAGGGTCCCAGTGACACATAACAAACATACTGAAAACATGGGGTTTTCACTATGAGCACTGGGCCCTGGCTAGCAGGATCCCAGTGAGACAGTGAAAATACCCTGACATACACTCACAAACAGGCCAAAAGTGGGGGTAACAAGGCTAGAAAGAGGCTACTTTCTCACAGTGACCTTTCTAGTTTATTTCTCCTCTGTGGCTGTCTTGTGTCTTTTTTGGGGAATTGTGTAAGCCATCCAGCAACTCTGAAAGTGGGATGGTGAAAGTGGTATTCTAGTCTAATTAGCATGGCAGATTTAAATTAGGATGCGAAATGGCAACATTTTAATTTTTTGCTGCAGATAGAGGAAGAAGGTAAATGGAAGTGCTTTAGTTATATGTAAGGCCACTGGAATTAAAAGGCAGGAGAAGACAAAATTATGAGGCAGGTTTGACCAATTTATGTGGCAAGAAAAGTCTGGTTATGAATTTACAGTGTCAATAGCTCTAACCCAAGTAAATGCGAGGACCTATTGCAAATGCTTGTTGATCTTGGTGAGAATAGCTCGCTGCCAACCCTGAGGCACCATCTTCAATCTGTAACTGGTATCCATCATTTTGTGGTGTTATTCCAGCCCTTATCAGTGGTCATGTGGTTGGCACATATCATCAATTGTTTCCTGTGTAAAGAACCATCTTGTTGATCCTAGCAAGACAATTACAGCATGAATCCCTTGTGTCAAGTGTTTGGAGATCCAAGACCAATCAGGAAACATTATATTGGGACCCCTTCACGCAGCTCATTGACATTAAGGTTAAGCTTTGGCCATTCAGGACATGGGGAGTCATACTTGAAAATGCGTTTGACACTGATGTCATTAGGTGATGGTTTGGCAGTCGCACAATTAGTGACCGTGTTTGGGCAGTCATTGTTTTTCTACATTTTGAAGAGTCATTTCCTGGCTCTTAACTCCCCACCATAGAAACTCTAAGCTGAGTACATCAGTATTATATCCTGCTCAAAAGAGCTAAAACTTTATTTAAAAAATGAAGGCCCTCATTACAACCCTGGCGGTAAATACCGCCTACTGCCGTGCTGACAGCCGCCAACATACCGTGACTGCAGCCGTATTCCACTACGGGTATTATGACCCACACCGAGAAAACCGCCACTTTACAGACACCCACACAAGCCCGCCACACCAAAGGTCAGTGATAAACTGTCGATAGCAGAACCCACACGGTTACGCCAACAGGAATACACCCACAGTATCACGACTCATGAATCACCGCTGTGGTCTTTCAACCGTGGTAAACCATTCGTGGTACACACTGCTGCGCTCAAAATACACACACATTTACAAAACACCACCACATTGGACAATTCAAACTACACACCCCTGACACACATACACACACCACACCCACACACTCACACCACTATAAAACACACACCCACATTACCCACAATCCTTTCAACGAAAAACAAGATCGCCAACAGAGAGAGACACAAGTCAGGAGCACCCACTCAATCTGAGCCACAGAACACGATCACCCATACACCATCCACGCACATCACAGCATACACCCCAACACATCACCCCACACATCCTCACACATATCACTCACACCACATCCATGGTACCCCAAAGACACCCCAGGTTTTCAGAGGAGAAGCTAAGGGTCATGGTGGAGGAAATCATCCGGGTAGAGCAACAGGTGCAGTAGACGTCCATTGCAAGGAAGATGGAGCTATGGCGGAGGATCGTGGACAGGGTCAACGCCGTGGGACAGCATCCAAGAACAAGGGCTGACATCAGGAAGAGCTGGAACAATCTACGGGGGAAGGTGCATTCCGTGGTTGCAAGACACCAGGTAGCCCTACAGAGGACTGGTGGTGAACCCCCACCTCCTCCCCCACAACTAACAACATGGGAGGAGAAAGTCTTGGCAATAATGCATCCTGAGGGCCTCACAGAAGTAGCAGGAGGACTGGACTCTGGTAAGTCAAATCTTTGCTACTTTATCCCCCCACCCTACCTGCATGCCATCACAAACTCCTACCCCTACCCTCACCCCCATCACTCCACCACCTCACACATACCCCACCATCACAACCCTCCCATCCCAATACCAAGCCCTGCATGTAACACCAATGCATGGACCCCCAACACAGACCTGCATGGACACCCATCACTAAAGCATGCCCGGTAGAGAGACTTACCCAGCCCACAAGCTTACCACTCACACAAGGCCAAGCTGACCGGGAAATCACAATCATACAGGGAAACACACCCATGCACAAGATGGCACACACAGATACACTAACACTGCATTTGCATCCCCACAGGACCCATACTCAATGTCACCGGGGAGGAGCTGCCAGCTACATCCAGTCCCCCCCCGAAGAGGCCCACAGTGACAACAGCAGCTCTTCACACCTGGATCAGGATGACCAACCTGGCCCATCTGGGACCTCTGGAGAGTCGGTTCCCCTGCCACAGTCCCAACCCACCACAGCGCCTCCCCCATCAGGAAACACCAGCACAGCACCCACCCAGCGGGCCCATGCCACTGTCCCCAGTAAACATCAATCAGCAGTGTGTCCACCACTGCAGGGACCCCAGGCAACCCCACAAACCCAGGACGATCAGGGACCTGGGGTCAGGGGCAGTGGGCACACGGTTCAGGGGACAGAGGCAAAGGACGACAGGGAAGCTGGGAGGACTGCTGTGCGACAGGCCCAGGGAGCCCACTCTCCACGAGGCACTCTCCAAATCCTGGGAGCATACCACCATTTCCAGGAGACGATGGGCCAGATACTGGCCAAGTTGCAGGAGACCCAGCGGCTGCAGGAGGGACAGTACCTGGGGATCAGGGATGACCTAAAAAACATCTACACCATCCTGCTCACCATTGCAGGGGTGCTGGCTGACATGGGCACGACCATGAGGGAGGCAGTGGCACAACAACGGGCCCCTGACACTAGCCAAACCGAGGAACAGCCTTCCACCTCCGCCGGTGCTAGTGGACAGGAGGCCCCGCCACAGGAGCAACAGGCCACCAGCACCCCATCCCCTGCAGAAGGAGAACCACCTCGCAAATGGTCCCTGTGATCCAGGCAGAAGCCAGAGAAGATTGCCAAGAACCCCGCCAGTAAATAAGACTCTCCTGATTGTCACCCTTCTGTCCCACTCTGTCACCCTGTCCACCTTGAATTGCCATTGCTCCCCTTCCTATGCCCCATTGGACAATGCACCTGTGATACCAAGAGACTGGACTCTACCATGGACTTTCCTCCACCATCAGCCCAGCCCACTGCACATCCCCCTCTACTTATGAGCACTTAAATAAACACCCTTGGAACAAATACTAATCTGGAGTCTGTCAAATGATTCACATATGTATTAGTACAACATTATCAAAGCACTGCAACTCAAAAGTACAGTGAAATATACTTTGGAATGACCTTTGGTGGGCAGCAGTACACATAGCAGGAGCCAGAGTGGGGCACAGAGATCTGAAAATAGAGATGCCAAAGGGTACAGTCAGTGGCCGTAGACATAGAGAAACAGGCTGCCATGTACAATGTCCAACAGAAAACTGGAATGTAAAGTGAACTTACAGTGTCTTACCTGTGTGTCACTGGAAGTACTGCTGAATTATATTGCTTCTGTTGTCAACATCTTTTCCTCTGCCTCCTCTTCCTCACTGTCCACAGGCTCCACCGCTGCCACAAGACCATCTCCAGGCTCATCCTCCTGCAGAAAAGGCACCTGGCGTCTCAAGGCCAGGTTGTGCAATATGCAACATGCAACGATGATCTGGCACACCTTCTCGGGTGAGTAGTACAGGGAGCCACCTGTCAGATGGAGGCACCGGAACCTGGCCTTCAGGAGGCCGAAGGTTCTTTCAATAATCCTCCTTGTACGTCCATGTGCCTCATTGTAACATTCCTCTGCCCTTGTTCAGGCATTCCTCACTGGGGTCAGTAGCCATGAGAGGTTGGGGTAACCAGAGTCACCTGCAAATATCGAGCAACAACTGTTAGACACACACTAACCCTTAGGGACAATCCCATACCCAGACATCTACTCATACTGTGTGGGGACCTTGGGCTCACCTATTAGCCACACCGGGTGCCTCTGGAGTTGGCCCATCACATATGGGATGCTGCCATTCGTCAGGATAAAGGTGTCATGCACAGAGCCAGGATATTTGGCATTCACATGGGAGATGTACTGGTCCGCCAAACACACCATCTGCACATTCATAGAGTGATAGCTTTTTCTATTCCTGAAAACTTGTTCATTTCTCCAGGGGGGACAAATGCCACAATGGCACCAATGATGTTGGGGATATGTCCCAGGGCATAAAAGTCAGCTTTCACTGTGGACAAATCCTCTACCTGGGGGAACACGATGTAGCTGCGCATGTGTTTCAGCAGGGCTGACAACACTCGGGTCAACATGTTGGAGAACATTGGCTGGGACATCCCTGATGCCATGGCCACTGTTGTTTGGAAGGAACCACTAGCCAGGAAATGGAGAACTGACAGGACCTGCACTAGAATGGGGATACCTGTGGGCTGGCGGATAGCTGACATCAGGTCTGGCTTCAATTGGGCACACAGTTCTAGGATTGTGGCACAATCAAGTCTGTAGGTTATGATAATGTGTCTGTCTCTGTTGTTGCAAGGTCCACCAGGGGTCTGTACACTGGAGGATGCTGCCATCTCATATTCAGCCTCAGCGGTTGAAGCCTACGGAAGAAAACGGTGAGCAGAGGGTCATATTCACACATCTATTGCACTAATGATGATTTGTTTACTTCATAGAAACAAGGTGTGAATCTGACAATCAGTTGCTGTGCCAATGTCTGCTGTGATGGAGTTAGGTGCCATGCTCTGTGCCCCCCTAAAACGGCGGCTGCCTGACCTGTGAGGAGGGACAAGTGGAAATGAGGTAATTCCACTGGTGTTGTGCTCCGTCGCGGTAGGCGGTCGAAGACGGTCGCACAACTTCGCATTGGTCATCATTGGGCCCTACGGGTTCCAGGAGCCAATGGCAATGTACGCCGGCGGTGATGGTACGCACCTCAGCGGACGTCACTGCCATTTTCTATCTGTTTACTCACTTGCTACCTGACCTTCAACAGGAGAGGACCAACACTGCAAGTACTGCTGTGACCTGTGTCTGGAAGCGACAATGGCTCATGTGTCTGGGGAAAGGGCCCCTGCCTTCACTGCGGAGGAGTTGGAGAAACTGGTGGATGGGGTCCTAACCCAGTACACGTTACTCTATGGTCCTCCAGACAAGCAGGTGAGTACACTGTGTGCATGATGCGTGGGCCATTAATGTATGGAGTGCTGTGTATGTAAGCCACATATGTACAGGGGGCAGAGGCATCCTGGCCAGAGTGCTGCATGTAAGGTGATCAATGTATGTGTGCCGGGGATAGGAGGGATATGGTGGACCATTACTGTGACGGTCCGGACGGTTGACTAATTCTCTGTTCTGCTGTCTTTTCCATGCAGGTCAGCACCCACCAGAAAAAGGGTATTTGGCGTGCCATCGCCAAGAAGGTGCGGACCCTGGGGGTCTTTGACAGGCTGGACACCCACTGCAGCAAAAGGTGGGAGGACCTGCGCCGCTGGGCAAAGAAGATGGCGGAGGCCCATCTGGGGCTGGCCTACCAACAAGAAAGGGGTGCCTGTCGCACCGTGACCCCCTGATGCTCCGCATCCTGGCTGTGGCCTATCCGGAGTTGGATGGGCACTTGAAGGCATCACTGCAGCCACAGGGGGGTGAGTACAGATTCTGAATCCTGACTTTGTGCACGTTAAGAGGTACCTGGGAGGGAGATGTGGGCTATGGGTGCCCCTAGGCCAGGGCGAAGATGGCAGGGTAGGTCCCTTGTTGGGCAGGCTCTGAAGCACTCCTACCCCAATAGTGTTAGTGGGCATCTACTACTGGGCAGGGTCATGTGGGTTTCAGGTGTGCAGCTAATGGCGTTAGGCATTGTACCCCATGGGCTGGTGAGTATCTTAGTAGCTGGTAGTGCATGCCCTAGTGCATAGGACCGCTCCCTGTGTGTTGTGTACACCAATGGTAGTGGTGTTTCTGGCATTGACCAAGTGTATCCTCTGTCTCTCCCCCCCTTTATGTTTTGTCACCCTGTCCTTGTGTGCATTAGCCTCATCTGGTGGAGGAGCAGAGACACCGGCGATGGAGGGAGCTGCATCCCACATCGGCCTGGAGGCTGAATCCACCGAGGGTGAGGGCACCAGTGGGACGGAGGGCGAGGAGAGCACCACGACGGGGACAGGTGGGGAGACCACAGCGACTCCTCGACTGGTGGAAGCTCCCTGGTGGTGGTGGACACCTCTGTGCCCACCCCAACAACAGGTACAGCCGCCACCCCCCCTACCAGCACCGCCCTCCCAGCAGACCCTCAGTGTGTTTCCCGTGCCTGCTCACCCAGGAGGGTGGGCATCTCCTTTCGCCCCAGGCACCTCAGGCCCTACCCTAGTCAGCCCTGCTGCCCTCAGTGAGGAGGCTATTGACCTCCTGAGATCCCTCACTGTTGGGCAGTGAACCATTCTGAATGCCATCCAGGGTGTCGAGAGGCATTTGCAACAAACAAATGCATACCTGGAGGGCATTCACTCTGGTGTGGCGTCCCAACAGAGAGCATTTCAGGCTCTGGCCTCAACAGTGATGGCAGCCCTTGTACCTGTCTCTAGCCCCATCCAACTTCCTCTACCCAGTCCCAATCCCCTCAACCCCAGCCTATCCCAAGCACATCTTCAGACCAGAATTCACCCAAATCAACACACAGAAGTGGCTCAGGCAAACACAAGCACCACACATCATCCCACAGGCACTCACACAAGCACCATCCCCATGCAGACACACCAACATCCACTGCCTCCACGGTGTCCCCCTCCTCATCGTCCACCTCCCTCCCAGTATTGTCTCCAATCACACCTGCATGCACTACATCCTCATCCACTACCTCCATCACCATCACGCCCATCACTTCACACTCCTTACTGGCAGTCACCACCCCCACATCCATGCACACGTCCCCTTTGTCCTCTCCCAGTGTGTCTGTGACCCATCCTCCCACAGTACACAAACACAAGCACCCACCCACCCAACAGCCATCAACCTCACAACTGCATCCAGCCCATGCACCTTCACCCAAACTCAGCAGACAGACACCTCCTACAACCACTCACTCTTCCTCTACTCCTAAACCCTCTCCCTCTCCCCCCCCAGTGTGTTTAAAAAGCTTTTCCTGGCAAACACTGACCTCTTCTCTACCCCTCCCTCCATCCTTCCCCTCGGGCCAGGGTGTCCAGAACAAAGGCCAGCACCTCAGCCACCAAGGCGGCATCCGCTGTGGTTTCTGCAACTCACTGAGGCTCAAAGGGGGCAACCATCAGCCCAGCCAGTGTGCCACCAACCCCTGCAAAGGACAAAACCATTCCGCCTCCTGCCAAGGTGATGAACGGGACAGCATGCAGCAAGGGCAAGGAGCACGAACCACCCAGCAAGGCCTCCTCCAAAACTCCAGCTGCCAGAGCCAAGGTCACAACAGCATCTGCCAAGGTGAGGAAGGGGCAGAAAACCCAAGGCAAGGCACTTCTGCTGTCGTAGGCTGCAGGTGAAGGCCTGGTGCCCACCAGCACAACTGCCAGCCCCGCCACCTGCACCGCGGGCAGCACTGCAAGCAGCCCTGCCGTAAGCACCGCTGCAACCACCACCACCTGCACTGCAACCTGCACCACTGCTAGCACCACTATTGTCAGCAGCAGCATCCCCAGTGGGCAGCCGTCCGAGGCTGCAGGAGAAGGGCTGGAGCCTCCCTCCACCACTGGCAGCACCGGCACCAGCACCACGGCCAACACCGCCAGCAGCCCCGCCAGCAGCCCCGCCGCATGCAACGACACCTGCACTGCTGACAGTAGGACCACTACCAGCAGCAGCAGCCCCAGTGGGCAGCCGTCTGAAGCTGCAGGAGACGGGCTGGAGCCTCCCACCAACACTGGCAGCACCCCCACGAGCACCGGCACTACCACCAGTTTGCAGCCTTAGCCGCCGCAGGATGGAGTCTAGCCCTGCCTCCATGGACTATCATGCAACCTGGTCCCTGCAAATCTCATTCCTCAGACACCCAGGTGAGGGAATGTAAACTGCCACACCCCAAGTGCTGCATCACTGAGCACAAGGCCACCTCCAGAACCAGTGGAGATATGCATCCACCCACCCCCTCCTTGACAGGATGAAGCGCACTGGGCACAAGGCCCCCCTCCTTGCCAGGATGAAGCACACTGGGCACAAGGCCCCCTCCAGAACCAGTGGAGATATGCATCCACTCACCCCCTCCTTGGCAGGATGAAGCACACTGGGCACAAGGTTCCCTCCTGAACCAGTGGAGATATGCATCCACTCACCCCCTCCTTGGCAGGATGAAGCACACTGGGCACAAGGTCCCTCCAGAACCAGTGGAGATATGTATCCACTCACCCCCTCCTTCCCAGGATGAAGCACACTGGGCACAAGGCCCCCTCCAGAACCAGTGGAGAAGCCACCCACTTGAGATACTGTGGCTTTGCACTCCCCAGGACCAAGCAGTGGGCAAACCACCCACTTGAGAGACTGTGGCTTTGCACTCCCCAGGACCAAGTAGTGGGCGGGCAAACCACCCACTTGAGAGACTTGTGAGACTGTGGCTTTGCACTCCCCAGGACCAAGCAGTGGGCGAACCACCCAATTGAGAGACTTGTGAGACTGTGGCTTTGCACTCCCCAGGACCAAGCAGTGGGCGAACCACCCAATTGAGAGACTTGTGAGACTGTGGCTTTGCACTCCCCAGGACCAAGCAGTGGGCAAACCACCCACTTGAGAGACTGTGGCCTTGCACTCCCCAGGACATTGCTGTGGGCATGGAACCCCCTCCAGGAGCAGTGGCGTTGTCCCATCTTCCGACTGAGGTGCCCCCCCTTCCCCGTCCCCCTGAGGTGCCTGTGTGTTTTCGACCTGATGCCCCTGCAGTGTTCTCTCCATATTGAGGCAGGAGTCAAGTGTGGGCTTGGCGCATGAGTTTTGGCCCAGTGGCCCACGGACATTTGGAAGGGACAATGTACGGCCTTATGTACGTATTGTATATTTTTGTAAATACTGTTTTTCTATTTGTTACCTATATCTGCCTAATTCTAATATGTCACTGATTTCACTCAATTCCTTTTGTCCTTGCATTCTTCCGGGGGGTTACGGGGTGTAAATGTAATGTTGTTGTATGTATTTGTGTGCATGGTGTTGTGGGTGAGGGTGGGGGTTGGGGTGTTGCGTGCTGTGTGTGTGTGTCACTCTCTTTTTTCCTCCCCCCCCCCCCTGTGTACTAGGTGCAGTACTCACCATGGTCGTCGCCACCGCCTTTTGTATTGCTGGTAGATAAGGAGGTAGACCAGCATGTGAAGGACCTGTAACTCGGGCTCCATGGCGTCCTGTTTTTTCGTTAAGTGTCGAGAGGTGAGTGGTTTCCCTTCTGTGTTCTGTTTCCGCCGTGCTTTTGATGACGTTGGTACTGCCCCGGAAAAGCTGGCGGATTGGCTGGTTGTGATGGGGTGGGCGGTACATTCTCTTCCGCCTGTCTGTTGGCGGTTACCACCGCGGTGTTTGTTGCTACCGCCATGGCGGTTAGAGTGTTAAAGTGGCTGTCTGTGTTGGTAGTTTCCGCCGTGGTCATGATCCCATTTATATTTACCGCCGGCCTGTTGGCTGTATTACCACCACTTTAACACCGACCGCCACGGTTGTAATGAGGGTCTAAGTAATCTAACTGGTTCCACTGCTAAAACCCTGGAGGCCCACTTTTTTCTTCTCCCTCCGTTCCTCAAAGGCACGCATAAAACAATATAATATTTTTTGCTTAATTTTATTTTGTTGGTAATTCCTCATAGGTTTTGTTGCAATGCACTAATTTTCAGTCCTGTTACCTCCACTCTTTCAAAGAGATGTCCAGACTCAGCTTTTCGCTAGAATGGAAGCCCAGTTGCTTTGGTGAAGTTAACAGACCTTATGCTCCAACTGAAGACAAATTTAAGACCTTGTTTCTACATTTCTTTTGGTGTGCCATGCCTTAACCTCATTCTAAATTGTGTCCTCAAGCGTAGCCATAAGAAATCCCTGACTTCCTTTCTGATTGGCTTCAGGACTCACATGGCGAATCAATGAGTGAAATTAGTGTATTTCCTTGTCCCACACAAGCCCAGGAAAGACAGATAGCAAAGCATAAAATAATTCTGTTGAATTTTGATTCGTGAGATACCCCCTGGCAGATTAAATTGTGAACTAAAAGAATACCTGTAGAACTTGCATCCACATCTTGGAAGTGAGATGGTGGTCTATCTCTTAAACCTACTTGCACCTGTGCTAGATCCTGTAGCTTGCCATACAAACTTCTGTTAGTTGTAGTCAAGCCTTGTACTCTGTAAAGTCTTGTGGGAACACCAGGTATACGCTATCAAAATCCTAGAGATTGTAAGCAGAGTCAGACTGACCTACAGGGCAGTCAGGCAGTGACCGATGGGCTGGTCTGACAGGTCAGTGGGCCTGATTCACAGTGGTAACCTTATACTTTGGTCTAATTTTGCTATTTTTTGCTATTCAAACACTACGACTTAACAGTAAGTTTATGACTGCAGAGACTCCTGAGTTGGGTAGAGAACTCAAAACATAAAAAGATAGGTCTGATCTGTCTTTGCAAACATGGGCCATTTTTTAGCTTTCTAATTCACTAATGGGGTAACTTTTATTGTTGTGCCTATGCCTATTTCTTTCCCAGTCTGGCCCTGATTGTAAACCATATTTACAGCAATTTGACCCACCCAGGAAATTCAAAACAGACCTTAAATTGAGTGCACCATGGTAGTAAAGACTGTGGATGCCAAATATCCTTAATCAATTCTCCACAGAATCTCATGTATATTTTAATGGATAGGCACTGAGTAAAAATATTTTGAAATTTAAATACTTTCAGTGCAATGTGTGTCTTTGTGTATTCAGTGTAAAGATCCAACCCAAACAATAGGTGGTTTCTATACTTATAAGATACGGATGTAGCTACTCTACTGTAAAAATGTATTACACTTCAGTTGTGATGTCACGATCCCTGCTACCAGAGCCAGCTAACAGTGTAGAGACAGGTCATCAGGCAGAATTAAATCTTCTGTTTAAACAATGGTGGGAAAATTGGTCTTTGAGCTCTTCTGAACTCTTTTTCTTTAGAAAAAACTTTCACAAATGAGACATTTATAGAAGCCTGTTTATTTATTGGCTTTCTAGAGTTCACAACACTAAAACATCTGCAGGTTACTACAGATTCTGAACTACAGCAGTTTTAAAACAGTGAATTGCTAATGATATGTGTTTATTTTTCCACTACAAACACTGTGTTTATACTACGTATTTATAGCTATACCATATCTTTTATATGAAGGAGTAAAGACCAAAAATGTAAGCTGTTTGGTGGATGGGGTTTGGTATTACCACATATTATGAGGAATAAAATACCCTCTGCTGTATGTTAAAACTTTATCGCAACTCACCTGGGAGTTATTTTATGAAGGAACTCCTGCATGACTTGCATGATCCTTATAACAGCTGGCACTGTGCTTTATCCAAAACGTTTTACTGCAAGCACGTAACTCTTGCAGTGCCTGGGCACTGTATGGTATTTAGTGCAGAGTGAAGGTGTATGCAATCAAATTGATGCATATACATTACTACGTGTAATTTAGAACATTTGGAGGAACCTAAACAGATTGCATGGATTTGCCAAATGTTCAGTTTTGGAGCGTGATACATCAGGTATGACACAGTAAAGGTAAGAATACATACAGTTCATGGGTGATACCCCTGTGCAAACGCTAGAACCCACAGTGTGGTGAAATGGACAGATATACAGCAAGGCTCAACAAAAATGTAAAACAAATACCTATTTTATTAGAAAGTAAACACTGAAAATTCAGCTCTTGAAATTCACAGTTCGGGTGTTTCCTGGTGGGCAGGTCTATGAGTGATAGATCTCTCTCTTTCACTCACGCAGACACAGACAGACTGACACATGCACACATTGCCTCTTGTGAATCCCTATACATTTATCAGCCTCTTAGTACTGAATATCGCCGCCAGAATAACGCAGAACAAGAATATCGAGGCCAAAATGTTGAAGGGCAAAATATCGAACGGTAAGTGCATACACGGAAGTATGGATTATCCACATCGACGTACCTTGAAGATGCATGTGCCGTATAAGTATATAGATGTGAAGTGAGGCATGGAAAATCTAGACGTATTTACCTGTCGCTATTTTTGTCAATATTCTGCCCTCGATATTGTGTCACATCAATATTCTGGTCCTCCTGTAGACTGCCCTCATTCCTGCGAACACAGAAACGCCAGTGACCTCTTATAAACCTGTGAATAGAAAAAGGGGCGTGACCTCATACACCCTGGGGCATAGGTAACCAAGCAACCATTCACCCACCTGTGAACGGAGAAAGACCAGTGACCACTCACGAACCTGTGGACAGGGAAAGGCCAGGAACCTCTCACCCACCAGTGCATGGGAAAGGCCAGCGACTTCTCACAAACCTGTGGATAGGGAAAGGCCAGCAACTTCTCACAACCCTGTGGACAGGGAAAGGGCAGCGACTTCTCACCCACCTGTGAACAAAGACAAGCCAGCGACCTCTCACGCACCTTTGAGCTGAGAAATGCCAGTGATTTCTCATACAATATACCTGTGAACTTAGGCAAGTCGGAGAACTCTCACCCATCTGTGAACAGAGAATAACACGCGACCTCTCCCCTACCTGTGAATATTAAACATGCTATTCACATCTGTGAATAGAGGAAGGCTGGTGACCTCTCACAACCCTGTGCGCATATGAAGGCCAGAGACCCCTCACGTACCTTTGAACTCAAGAAAAAAAAGGCCAGAGAAAGGCCAGCAACCTCTGACATATCTGTTAATAAAGAAAAACCAGCAATCTCTACCAAACCTGTGAATATAGAGAGGTCAGAGACGTCTCACCCACCTGTGAACACAGGCAAGCCAGTGACTTCTCACCCACCTGTGAATAGAGAAATGTCCGTGACCCCGCACATACTTGTGACTAGTGAGAGGTCAGAGACAATTCACACACCTGTGAAGATGGGCAAGACGGTAACATCCGTGTAATAGAAAGGTAGACGACTTCTCACGCATCTGTGAATATTGGCAAGTCAAACTCAGCCCCATCCTGCTCAGCCATCGTCACTGACAGACACAAAAACACACCGTGATACACGTGCACAAAGGAGTGGACACACACTCGGACTCATTTACAGACATGCACGAGTAGAGACACAGGCGTACACATATACATCGAAGCACACACGCAAGTACACAGGCACGTACACACCGTGGTTCACAGTGGGACGGTCCTCGTCTCTGCTAGGAGACACATTCCAAAAAAAAAAACAATCATAAAAAACAGAGCCGAGACAGATTTCTTGTGGAAACTGATGATGTGCAACTGAGAACTATGTTACCATGACAACAAGAGGATCTGGGGATGAAAGATGAGGACAGGGCTGGTGTTAGGCGCAGAATCAACAGCGAGAGGAGAGAGCCTGTCCTAGGCACACACTCGAAGCGCGGAGGGAGCAATCGACTCCATACTCAAAGGGCGCAGAAATACCTCTGGGAGCACTCAATGACATGATGCAGGAGGGGCGTGCCTCACTCATCACGTACTCGCGGAATGCAGGCAGCTCTCTCTGGGTACACACTCACTTGGTGTAGGGGGCCTCAGCAAACACGGAGGCGCTTCCTGGACCCCTCCCCCATGCACACACCCATGAGTGCACACTCACCGGAGCCCTCCACGAGTACAGCCTCTCTCTAAGACTGCCGGAAGATCTCCCAAGCACATTCAGAAACTGCAGGAAGTCCTCTGTGAGCGCACACTTACATGGTACAGGAAACCCTCACTGAACACAAACGGCAGGGAGACCATGCTGAGCACATTCTGAGAGACTGAGCACGGACTCGAGACTGCTGGAGGCCCTCCCTGAGAACATCTCACACAGTGCAGGGACCCCTCACCGAGCACCCACAGACCGCAGGGAACTACCCTAGTACACGCCCTAGACTGTAGTGGCCACTCACTGAGCACAGACTCATAGACTCATAGACTGTAGTGAGTCAACCCAGAGAAAACACTCAGTTACTCACAGGCAGCAGGGAACCTTAACTGAGCACAGACTGTAGGGGGTCCTTCCAGAGAAAACAGTCACAGGTGCCCGAGAGCCTTCCTGAGAAGAATACACTCAGAGGGTGCAGGGACACTCAGAGCACAGGCTTACAGACTGCATGGTGAGAGGCCCGCTGCGCGCACACTCACACATATCATGAGACCGGCCCTAGAAATACACTCAAATCACCCAGACAGCCCGGCTTCACTGATACTGGTAGCCTGCAAGGAGTCTGGCTGAGGTAACACTCACAGTCTGCAAGAAGTCCAGCCCTAAACAAAAACTCAGTCTGTGCGGAGCACCCGCCTGAGAGGCCAACATTGTCCCATTAAAGGGACAACGACCTCTGACAAGTGTTTCTACTGCCCTTTAAAAGGTTAGAAGTCCTGCTAAAAGGCTGACAGTGCCTCATTAATAGTGTGAAAGCCCTGTTGAAAGGCACTTATACTGCCCCATTTAAAGTGCAGCAACCCCCCTGAGAAGTGCCAAAGCCCGGCTGACAAGTGGTTCTACTTCCCAATTAATAGTAAGGCATCCCAGCAGAGAAGTGCTGGCACAGCCCCATTAAAGGCGGGGCAGCCCTGCTGAGAAGTACTTACGCCGCCACACTGAAGGACGGACATCATGCGAAGGCCCATAAACTGCCCTCGATTTTGTGTTGAGCTCCACAGTGTCCAATACCTTTCAGCATGAAGAGGGCACAGCTGTTTCAGTTAAACTCCTGGAAGAGGGGGGTAGTGTTCAGATGTGTGTTCGTATGTGTGTTTGCCTGTGTGTGTGACAAAAAGAGAGTGTGTCTGAGGACATGTTTAACTCACACTTTGTGTGTATTTGTGTGTGGGCATCTTCAATTCATAGTCCCTGTGTATGTATGTGTCTGTCTATATGGGTGTGTGTCCGACTGTGTGTATCTGTGTATTGAGCATCATTGTGTGTCTGTGTGTGAGTTGAGGTGTCTGGGTAAGATGAGTGTGTGTCTGAAGTATCCTGTGTGCTCCTATTTACTGTTAGTCTGCACTGGTGTCAGGAATGCTGAGACTGGATAACGTAACAGGAGAGCCTACTGACCCTGGTATGATGCCTCTGCCCAAGGAACCAGCTGATGGGAGTAATACACAGAGGTTATGTGTTCCAGTGCATAGTATTGAGCTTAAGGACAATGCTATGGAGACAGTGTGATATCAACAGCGCTGTGGAGACAATGGAAATGGGAAGAACATCTCCTTTACACTAAGCATAAGTCTGAAATGACCCATGGATCTTCAGGCAGTTAATACATTCAATGAGGACAATCAATGGTGAGTGTGCAGTACGATTTTAAGGTGACTGTGGCCCAGGCTAGCCTCGGGACGGTCCTCTGTGTGCAGTTGGTGTTAGTGTACTACAACAGTTGCACATTGCTCCATTAGCATTCATATAACAATGGGCTGGGTTCATATACCACATATGAGCCAAATGCATCACTAGTGGGGCGTTAATCCAATGAGAAGCAAGAACCCTGATGAGCACTTGAGGCATGACTGTATTTGAGCCGGAGAGCGCACACTTTCTAAGAGCACAGGTTAAAGGCATTAAACATATTTTATGGCACCAAGTACGGAGTGGCCAGAGCAGATTTCTTGGTTCCCACTAGCTCTGTGGTCAAGGTGATGGACAAAGGTCTTGTGAAAATATGCAGTACCAGAGAAGTGGGACCTTGCACACCAGCACAAATCAGCCCGTGGTGGAAGACGAATGTGGTGTCTTGGGCATAGTAGCACAACTTGCTTGTGACAGAACCACACCAAGGTCTTGCTGTCCAGACCTGGGTGTCCAAGACAAGGTGCTGATAATCTAAATTTTAACATGATGAAGAAGGGTAAAAAGCTGAGGTTCGAATGGGACAAGTCTGGAGACATTGAAGAAAGACTACCCAAGGCCTCTTGGTCAGAAAGCGTAGTAGGACGATCTCCAAGGACACTGGAGATAGAAACGAGTCTATGCTGCTAGAGAATATACTGTATCCTGAATTCCTGCGAAATTGAAACATTAGCTACCTAGCATTTGTCCAATTACAATGTTTATAAATGAGATTGAATTAATTATTAGCGGGCTACTTGGCATTCACGAATTTCATATTATTCTATGTGCTTTGGTTATGGAAAGCACATTGTTTCTCAATAAATGTGAGGTTCATTACATTAGGGAACAGTTTGGTTGGTGATTCCTGTGCACTGTCATGTGACATAAACTGGGATATAGGTTTTTGTGGAAAGTACCCTCTGTTAGGCAAAGTAGGGGAAATTTAGTACCCTGTCATGATGAGAAGTGTTAAGAGGGAGTACCCCACAGTTTGGAAAGTTGGGGAAGAATAGTACCCTGTCATGAGAAGTTACATCGATGAGTGAAATTTGGGAAAAGTACCATGTCACAAGACGTATCTAGGGTAAGTACTCCACGGAGTGAAAATGTAAGAAGTATAGTACTTTGTGATGTTATGCGTGATAGCCACAAGTTTTGCTTAAGTGTTGTAGGCAATAGCCACAAGTTTCTCCTGACTTGTCATTCTGTAAGAATGGACGATTTGACAGGTGTGTGGTACAGGAGATGGAGTACGTCTGTGGTTGTTTTGTGGTATGTTGTATTCAGTCTGCTTATAATGGAGTTGGATAGTGTTGTGCTTGAATGATATTATTTGATGTAGCTCTAGTGTGTTGAGAATGAGAGCTTCTTTACCTGCTGATGTGATCTGATGTCAATGGTTGTAATGCTAGAGTGTTTTTGTGTTTGTTGTGTTGTGTCAATAATTTTTCAGTTTGAGTTTGCTGGTAGATGCCCCTTTTTTCTGCTTTATTTTCCAGAGTACTGGGTGCAGATTAATTACTTTCTTCGGTTTGGCACTTGCATAGGTTGGATTGGCAAGCTAGTGTGATTCAGTGCGGGGCGAGTTGCATTGCTGGGCTGCATGTTTCTGTGTGGTGGAGTGTGTTATTCTTCTCGGGTGTGTCTAATGTTTGGGGAAGATGAAGAAAGTGTGAGACACTGTTGTATCTGTGTCACTGTTGTTTAGTAGTGTAGTGTGGAATTCAGGGAACTTTGTGTATAGTGTTGTTGTGAGGAAAGGTTTTGTGCTGGAGTTTGGTCAAGGGAGTTTTCAGTTAAGGAGATGCATCCTTATACTGTCTGTTTTTGGTTTGTTTGTGCCTTGAATGTGTAGACTTAAGGAGGATGGAGTAACCTTTTTTAAGGAAACCGGTGGGTTCTGTGCCCTGGCTGTTGCACGACTGGGCGTTCATGCCTACATGTCCTACATGCTTACATTTTGTATCGTGTCATTTTGAGTGTGCAGATGTGTGGTGGTAGGGTCTCATGTCTGAAGAGGTTGCAAGACTTGCTCATCTTGGACCTTTGTGTAATGAAGTGTCAACGCTTTTAAATAATAAATTAAAAGGGCTGAGACACAGGACTGGGCTTTGTGAGTCTCATAAGACAATGGCCCTTGCATAAATAAAATAAATATTAACAGGACAAAATTTGAAGTCAAAACCTCAAAGGTTTATTCAAATTTAATAATCATTACAGAGGGTAAAAAGTAGTTAGTCAAAGTCAAATCAGCTTCAATAACGCATCAAATAACGCAAAGACAAAATGATCAATGTAAGGTAAATCTTCAAAGTGAGTAAACAGACAGAACTAAAAGATAGTTCAGCAAGAGGACTAAGATAGAATCTGCTCATACAGCTCTAGTATTACGTTTATAAACAAACTAGCATAGAGTCTGTACTCTAGCAAGCAGGTAAACAGTCTTGGACAACTCTAAAAAAAGGCAAATTTGATAGGTTTAATGCAGTGGAAGCCACACTCTCAATATCGTGAGATCTGACATACTGGGGTTGTAGTAATTGAGTTTCATACACATAAACCAATAGCTTTTAGAAAATACATCAAATAAAAACATTTAGGTACACCCACTTTCATGCTTAATTATAAAAAGGTGCATATAGGAAATTAAGGAAATAATGTGACATTCGTGCAACAAACGAAAAAACAATAGATAGTACAACTGATGAATGATTCCATGAGCAGACTTGGGTAAAGAAAGTTAAATGTTTTACAAATACAGAAACATGGTGTAAATGGCTTCCTTCTCAAGGAACACAAATTTATACACTTCAGCTCAACAAGTAAACATTATAATGAAATGAATTCTATTTTTCTTATTTTTTTAAATGGAAAAACAAAACAAAAGAGCAACAAGTATTGGCAAAGCAAATAGGTCTCGCCTATACAGGAGCTACTGGCTTGATAACATGTTTTGCCATGTTGTACACCAGTGTTGCTGCTGTTCAGCATGGCTAAAAGTTAGTGGCATGGAGTGTCAGAGAGTAGAGTTGGAGAGTAGTGTAGAGTGGATTTTTTGGAGTAGAGTATCAAAAAGTGGAGTAAGGGGAATAGACTCTCGTAGGGTTGGGTGGAGGGGAGTAGAGTTCTGTGGTTCATTGGATTGGATTAGAGTAGAGTGGGTGGATTGGTGTGGGGTAAAGTGGAGTGGATTGATTGGAGTAAGGTGGATTTGAGTGGGTAGACTGGATGGAGTGGATTGGAGAGGGGTGGCTTGAAATGGGGGGGGCAATTGGATTGGTGGATTGGAGTGGGGTGAGGTGGATTGGATTAGGGTAGATTGGAGTGTGGTGGATTAGAGTGAGGTAGATTAGATTGGATTAGGGTGGGTGGGTGGATTGAATTAGCATCATAAGGGTGGGGTGGGAGTGGATTGGAATGGGGTTGTTTGGAGTGGTGTGAATTGGTGTGGGGTGGAGTGAGGTAGACTGACTTGGACTGGGCTGGATTAGATTGAACTGGAGTGGGGTGAATTGGATTGGACCTGAGCAGGATGGACTGAAATGTAGTGGAGAAGATTGGATTGGATTTCTTGGATTGGATTGGAGTGGGGTGGAGTGGATTGGACTAGAGTGACGTGGATAAGAATGGAATTGATTGGACTGGATTGGATTAGAGTGGGGTGGGCTGGATGGATTGGAATGGAGTGGGGTGGACTGAACTGGGGTTGGGTGGATTGGATTGGGGTAGAGTATGTTGGATTGGAGTCAATTGTATTGGATTTGAGTGGGGTAGGTTGGGTTGGAGTGGATTGGATTCACTGAATTGGAGTGGGGTGGATTGGACTAAAGTGGGGTGGATTGGAGCAGGGTGGATTGGAGTAGGTGGGGTGGATTGGATGGATGGATTGGACTGGAGTGGGATGGTTTGAAATGTGGTGGGGCAGATTGGGGTGGGATGGACTGGAGTGGGATGGATTGGATTGGAATGTGGTGGAGTTTGGTGGTTTGGAATGGGTGGGTTTGATTGGGGTGGATTAGATTGGGGTGGATTGCATTGGGGAAAGTGGATTGGAATAGTGTGAATTGGAGTTGGGTGGATCGGAGAGGGGTGAATTGGATTAAGTGGGGTGGATTGGGTTGGGGTGGAATGGAGTGGTGTGGAATGGAGTGTGGTGGATTTTACTAGAGTGGGGTGGGGTGAATTGGAGTCGATGGGATTGGATTGCAGTGGATTGGAGTGGATTGGAGTGAGGTGGATTGGATTGGTTTTGGGATGGATTTGACTGGATTGGGGTGGATTAGACTGGGGTGGATTGGAATGGGGTGTATTAGGGTGGAGAGGTTTGGAGTGGGGTGGGTGGATTGGAGTTAGATGGATTTTTGGAGTAGGGTGATTTTGAGTGGGATGGACTGCATTGGGGTTTATTGGAGCGGGTGGATTGGACTGGTTTTGAGTGGGGTGGATTTTAGTGGACTGAACTGGAGTAGAGTGGGGTAGATGGGAGTGGAGGGGGTCAATTGGATTGGTGTGGGTTGGATTGGAGTGGGATGGACTTTTTGGAGTAGGGTGGATTTTTGAAGTGATATGGATTGGAGTGGGGTGGGGTGAATTGGATTGGTGTGTGGTGGATTGATCTGGAGTGGGTGGATTAAGGTGGTTTGGTGTGAGGTGAATCGGAGTAGGGTGAATTAGGGTAGACTGGATTGGACTGGAGTGGGGTGGATTAAGATAAACTGGATTGGAGTGGGATGTACTCGAGTGGGGTGGATGGATTGGAGTGGAGTGGATTGGGCTGCACTGGATTGGAGTGGGTTGGATTGGAGTGGGGTGGATTGAACTAGAGAGTATTGGACTGGAGTCAGGTGGATTGGACTGGAATGGTGTGGGCTGGATTAGTATGAGGCGGATTGGATTACAGTGGGGTAGATTGGTTTGGGCTGTTTTGGATTGGTCTGTGGTGGATTGGAGTGGGGTGAATTGTGGTAGATTGGAGAGGGATGAAATGGGATGGAGTGGGGTTAAATTGGTCTGGGATGAAGTGGAATGGAGTGGGGTGGATTGGAGAGGGGTGGATTGGAGTGAGGCAGATAGAAGTGGGGCAGACTCGAGTGGGGCAGATTAGAATGGGGCAAATTGGAGTGTGGCAGATTGCTTTAGACTGGAGTGGGCAGACTGGAGTGGGGAAGATTGTTTTGGATTGGAGTGGGGCAGATTGTTTTGAATTAGAGTGTGGTAGATTGCATTGGAATGGGGTGGATTGGGGTGAAGTGGGGTGGATTAGATTCAGGTGAGGTGGATTGAATTAGATTGGGCTAGATTGGATTGGGCGTGGAGTGTAGTGGGGCAGATTGCTGTGATGCAGATTGTTTTGGATTGAAGCAGGGCTGACTAGAGCGGGAAAAATTGGGGTGGAGCAGTTTAGAATGGGGCAGATTGGAGAGGGACAGTTTGGAGTGGGGCAGATTGGAGTGGAGCAGATTGTTTTGGATTGAGGTGGGGAAGATCGGAGTGAAGCAGACTGCTTTAGATTGGAGTTGGGAAGATTGGTTTGGATTGGCATGGGGAAGATTGTTTGGCATTGGTGTGGGGCAGATTGTTTTGGATTGGGGCAGATTGAAGTGGGGCAACTATCTCCTGTTTAGGGGGTTTGAGAGGTTGTTCCTAACCCTCCTTCACAAGAGTAAGAGGACCCCTAACTTTATGTCCAAACAGACGTTCAAGTGGACTGTAAGCCACTCCCTTCTGGGGAACCTCTCTGTAGGAAAAAAAGAAGGCAAGGTAATAAGACATCCCATCTTCTCCTCAGTTTGTCTAAGAGTCTCATAATCATACCCTTTATGATTTTTTTTAAATCTCTCAACTAACCCATTTCCTTGTGGTTGATAAAGAGTGGTGAATTTGTATGTTATACCACATTCCTTCCACATTGCTTTGAGGTATCCAGACACGACGTTTGCACCTCTGTCAGATACAACCTCCTTAGGGAAACCCTCGAAGAAGATTCCAAGGAGGGCCTTGGCCACTGCAGGAGATATAGTGGCCCTATGGGGAATGGCCTCTGGGTACCACATGGCATGGTCCATCACCACCAGCATAAATCTGTTCCCAGATGCTGTAAGAGGGTCAAGGGGACCAACAATGTAAATCCCAGCCCTCTCAAAGAGAACCGCGACCACCAGAATTGGAATTAAGGGGGCCTTTGTGGTGCCACCTGACTTGCCTCTGGCTTGGCAGGTGACACAGAAGCAACAAAACTCCTTGGTGTCTTCAGACATGTAGGTCCAGTGAAAGTGTGGGACTAGCCCATCCCTAGACTTGTTTTGCCAAAGATGTCCTGCAAGGGGAATGTTGTGAGCTAAGTTCAATAGGAACTCCCTAAAGCTCTGAGGTATGACCAACCTCCTGGTGGCACCAGGCTTGGGGTCCCTCGCCTCAGAGCATAGAAGCCCATTTTCCCAATAGACCCTGTGGGGTCCACTAACATCCCCTGCCTCCGCTGCAACAGCTTGCTGCCTGAGTCCTTCCAGAGAGGGGCAGGATTTCTGCTCCAAAGTAAGTTCCTCCCTGGAGAGCCCTCCTGCACCTAAGAGCTCTGCTGTATCAGACCCAAACTCCTCTAGTGCAGGTTCCTAACAAGGTGCAAGATCATCTCCCTGAGGAGACTGATCCTCACATGAATTTTGGGCAGAGGGTAATTTCTTACCCTCCCTACCTCTCTTCTTGGGAGCTGTCTGGTCCTTACTTCCAAGCTCTAGTGCTCCCGATTCTCCCTGTTTTCTGGCCTGTGCCCTATTTCTCACAAAGACAATAGCAGGGATACCAGCATTGCTTCTATGGGTCTGTAACTCCACTTCAGCCCAGGCTGAGGTCTCCAAATCATTGCCTGTCACAGGAATGGAAAAGACACTACAACTGTTTTAGGGCCAGTAACCATCCCCAGTTAAAGTTAACAACTGCCATGAGGTGGCACTTAGTGATGTTATCAGCATTGGTGACTAGGTACTTGTGACCAATTAAGATCTGCTCAGGAGACACCAGTTTTTCAGTCACCATGGGTACACTGACACCTGGGTCCCTGTAAGCTTCTGCCTTAGTAACATTTATGAGGGGTACTTCCTGTATTTCCTCATATTAGGAGGCCAGGCTGCCAGAGTGGCAAGGTCAATGCCACCCTCTGATACCAGAACAGTCTCAGTGGTTTCTTTGAATAGGCCAGAGTCCATTGCAGTACCCAAGATGAACCCAGCTACACCCTTGGTTGAAGTACCACTACCAGTGCTATTGCTAGAGACACTATGGGGAGAGGTAGAAGTACTGTTCTTGGTGTTTTTCTTAGGGCAGTTGCTATCCCCTGTCCAATGGCATTTCCCTTACATAGGAAGCACCAAGGTTTCTAGTCGGAGAGTAGGAGGACTTGGGCCCACTCCCAGAGGAATTTTGTGGACCTGTAGAAGACTCTTTCTTCTTATCTTTAGTTTTGTCTCTACCTTTCTCCTGAGTTTTAGAAGTATTTTTCTTCTTTTGGTCACCCCTACCATGGGGTTTCTTACTCTCTGTGGTAAGAACCCACTTGTCTGCCTTCTTTCCCAGTTCTTGGGGAAAGGTCAGATCAGAGTCCACCAGGTACTGGTGCAGTTTGTCAGACACACAATTGTTAAGGATGTGCTCTCTTATGATAAAATTGTACAGCCCTCCAAGCACATTACTACCATGTAACCAGCTTTCCAGAGCCTTAACTGCACAGCCAACAAAATCTACCCAATCATGAGAGGACTCCTTCTGAGTTTCCTTGAACTTAAGCCTATACTCCTCAGTTGTGAGCTCAAACCAATCAATCAGAGCATATTTCAAGATTTGCTAATTATCTGTGTCCTCTTTTCTTACTGTTAAAAGTTCTCTCTACTTTGGTCTGCAAAGGAGAGCCATATGATACCTGCCCATTGCCTTTAAGGGACCTTCTAGTCTTTACATGCCCTCTCTAAAGCAGTAATCCACTTATGGATGTCATCCCCAGGCTTGTAAGGAGGGACTATTCTGCTGAGATTCTTGGAATCAAATGTGTATTTCCTGACCCTGGACTCTCTGATGCTGCCACCATGGGGTTCTACCCCCAAATTCTTCCTTTCCCTTTTCATCTCTAGGGCCTCTCTCTCAAGAGCTAACTGCTGCTTTTTCAACCTGAGTTTGGCCTTTTTTAAGTTTCAGCAAGCTGAAGCCCCTATCTAGGGAACCCTCTATAGAGCTAGAGTGGATGGCCCCATCAGAAGGTGCTGAAGCAAGGGACTATGAGGAGGGTCTACCCCCTTCTGGATATCCTTTTGACCAACCCTGCGGGAGGAAAAGTAGCACTAATACTATAACCCCCTTTTGTGCTACCAGCACAGCTCCCTGCAGGTTTAAAGTTCTCTCCAGAATCCACATGGTTCTGTCCAGTGTGGCCATAGGAAGTACTGGTACTTCCTTTTTTAACACTGGTGGTTCGCCCTCCTTGTCTAATTCTATTTCCCTATCAGGATTCTGAATGTCATCCTGAATAAATAAGTCCAGGAGAATTGCTTTGTTATGGTTGCTACCTATCCTAAGTTTCTTAGATATACACAGGGTCCTACGTTCCCCGAACTTAGGACCTCCATACCTAGACTCCAGAGTCTGGTCAGCTCCCTCAACTAAGGACATGGGTTAGAGTAGTGTATGTAGTGTACCTACCTTCTCTAAAGTTCTAAACTTTGAAAGATTGGAGAAAAGGCTATGCTAGACACCTGACTACCCAAGCAAAAAGTTTCAAAGAATCTGGGTTTTACTAGTGTAATGTGATCCCAACAGTTAGAAGTGATTTTCCTTATGAGAAGTCTCTGATGACCAATGCGGCAAAGCAATCCAAATGTCTTATCCCACCGCTGCCACCAATGTAGGAGACTGACTCAGTTTATGGAGTAAACCTATGGTGTGGCACCCTATACTGAGGCCAGGCAACCCTTAGTGAAAGTGTTTAGATGTCCAGATAGCAAAAGCACTCTAGGGCAGTGGTTCCCAACCTGTGGGCCGGGGACCCCTGGGGGTCCGCGAAGCCTCCTCAGGGGGTCCGCGACTGCTTAGAAAATGTAATAATATTGGGTTCCAACTATCAGTAATGACTCAGTGGGGGTCCCCGACTTGCAATAATGAGTCAGTGGGGGTCCCCGGGCTCCAGTATTGATAAAATGGGGGTCCACAGAAGTCAAAAGGTTGGGAACCACTGCTCTAGGGGTAGCTGTGGTAAGCAGCTAAAGCGTATCTAAGTGGAGTGTAAAGGACTTGCTATACCACAATAGTCATTCAGTAACCATTCACAAGAAAGGACCACACCAGGTGTTGAAAAAATAAAGGTTTCTATATTACAACACTATAGGCTAAACTAACATTGGTATATCTCTACTTGGAGATATCTACACACAAAATGCACAGTTAGAAGCAATCAGAAATAGCATAGGAATACTTGGCCCTATGGGGGACCAAACCATGTACTAAGAAAGAGTTATAATAATGAAGATGCCCAACCAAGATAAGTATGTTAGGATCCAGGGGCTGGGGGAGTAAGAAAATGCCAGAGGTAAGTAAGTGTCATTTCACAGGCATCCGGGTGCAGAGTTTTTATCGAGCCTGTTGTCCCCTAGACTAATGCAGGACCATTGCAGTTGGGTTTTTATGGATTCTGGACCCTTCCCAGTGGACTCTGAGGAAACCAGTTGACACAAAGAAGGTTGGAGAGTACCCCCCACCAGTGGCTACCCAGAAGACCAGAGTACCTACAACAAGGAGCTCAGGTGCATTGGGGTGAAGTGGCTTCAGAAACCCTTGTTGGAGTCAATGGAAGCCTCGATTGTCCAGCTGCTGTGGCAACCTATGGACCAGGTTGGTGGAACCAGAAGGTGGATTCCAGACAAGAAGAACCTGCAAAAGAAGGAGCCAGTATCCAGACGACTCAGGGATGCCCAGGCGGTGCAGGAAGGCAATGCCCACCCTCTCAGAGTTCCTGCAGGACTGTAGAGGTGAAGTCCAGCTGCGGGGTCCATGAGGATGCAGGAGATCCTGGAAGTCACACATAAGCTGTCCCACGTCGGTCGCCGGATTGCAGAAGAGTCAGTGGTCAGAAGGGCAACTAACAAGCCTTGGCAAATAATAGTTGCAAGGTAAGTTGTTGGTTTTTGAGGACCAGCAAGGTCCTAGAGACTTGACCTTTGGAACACAATCAGGGCAGGGCTTCAGCAGGAGGGAAAGCCAGCCAGAGTTGACAGAGCCCCCACGAGTAACCCACTGGCAGCTGGCACATGGAGTCGCAGGGAGGCCACAACAGCAAAATAAAACAGAAGTCCCACGTCACAGGATCTGCAGAGTGAAAGCTGATCTTGGAGTTGCAGAGTGCTGGAGGCTGGGGCTTCTTGAAGCCTGAAGATCTCCTTTGAGAAAGAGCAAACAAGCCTTGACAAGAGCAACAGTCACGGTACACAGGGGTGCTGTTCAGTGGATGCAGCAGGGGCCCAGTCTCCCAAGTGGATCACAAGACAGAAGGGACCCAAAAAGGATCACAGAACTACCACCTGTAAGCAGAGCCTTCACGTTGTCCGTGGGACAGCAGGATCCAATAGCTGATCATCATTGTCTTGAGGTGCCTGCAGATGCAGAGGAGTGACTCCATCACACCAAGGGAGATTCCTTCTTGCTTCTTCGATGCAGGCAGAGTCCTTGTTACCCTGGAGAATGCACAGCAACGGATGTTGCAGAAATCTTGCAGGAGCTGGAGAAACAAAGTTGCAAAGTGAGCCCTCCCAACTTGATACAGTCTTGTTTCAGTCCCAAAGAAGACCAGCAGCGGTTACGGAGGCCAGGAGCAGAAGATGTCTTGCAAAGAGTTCCTTGAAGAGTCTTACTTGATGAATCTGAGGACCCACCCTCAGGGGAGCCCTTAAAGGGGGTTGGACACTCTCTGAAGTGACTCACCTATCAGAAGGGGTGAGGGATGTCACTTACCTAGCCTAACCAGTCAGTTGCTCCCAGGGGCCTCTGCCGACCTTGGTTCCAAGGTGGCAGTATCAACAGGCCATCTGGCAGAGCTATGAGCACTTCCCTAGGGGAGGAGCTGGACAGGGGGGGGGATCACTCCCCTGTCTTTTGTCCGGTTTTGCAAGGATGGCACCAAATGTGCCCTTCAAAGCAGTCCGGTGGCGCTCAGGGGCCACCTGACCCCAGTCCATAGACACCTAATACAAAGGAGGAAGTGGTCACACCTTTTGCGTGCAGGAAATCCTTTGCTCTGCCTTATGCTATTTGAGCCCAGCTCACCAGCAGCAGGGCAGAACAGTGTCTGGGGTGAGTAGCAGCGTGGGCTGGCAGTCAGACCGCATATGACTGCACAGGCAGAACTGGGGATCCTCTAAGGAACACCCAGAGTACAGGGGATCATGCAACCAGTACTGGAATCGGTGTAGTTGCATTATTCCAACATGTTTGATACCAAACATGCCTAGGTTTGGAGAAGCCATTATATAGTTGACCAGTGTCCACTACAAACCGTAAGATGCCCTCTCTGAACTTGCAAAGCCCAGGGAATGGAGTCTGGGGTATGTAGGGGTACCCTGCTCATGCAAGGGTACCCTCACACCTAGGGACATGCACCCTGCCCTTAGGCCGAAGGACCTACCAGAAGGGTGACTTACAGTGTCTAAGTGCAGTGTCCAGGATATAAGATAAGCCTTATGTTGGTGGTGAAAGGGTATATGCACCATTTCATGCAGGCTGCAATGGCAGACCTGCAGATACAGTTTGCATGGGATCCCATGGGTGGCACAATACATGCTGCAGCCCATGGGCGACCCCTAGTGTGCGAGTGCCCTGGGTGCACCAGTGTGCCAATCATGGGTGTAAAATTTTACCAGTAACCAAATTTAGAGAAGAGACTACAGACACTGGGGTCCTGGTTAGCAGGAACCCAGTGTACTACAGTCAAAACACACTGACACCAGGCAAAAGGTGGGGGTAACTATGTCAGAAAGATGCTACTTTCCTACGCTCTGCTCCTGGAAGTCCATGAGCCAGCACAGGCTCCCAGACTCCCCACCCAATCCAGGTGCTGCTTAATGTTATTACCCTGCTGGAGAGTAGCACCAGGATTGGCCTGAGCAGCATAGTTAGACGCTCACTCAGGGACTGAGAGCCTGTGCCTAATCTCGACCCGGCTGTGCGACACAGTTCGGGTTGGAGAACAATAATTGTGCATGTCGGTGTGGCCGGCCTAAGATGGTCGACCAAACTGACATGCGTACTTACCGTGCACACCACTCCTCATCTCAGTCCCTGCCGGTGTCAATCGAGGATTGCCTGGCCCCACCCCGCCCTAGACTCAGGTCGACTCACATAGTGAAAAATAAAATTGCTTTGTTATTATTTGATTTTTCATCTTCTGGTACAGTGGGGCGACGCTCCTCTGCCATTATGGAGGAACCTCCACTGGCCTGCAGTTAACTGTTAAGTAAGTAAAAATGCATTTTAACTTTAGAACATTGGTAGTTTATTTGTAATTTCCACTAGCCATTAATTCACGCAAACAAGTAGATGTATTTTTTACTTAGCTGCATTCCCTCTTCAAGTCTAGCAAGTATGCTACTACAGTGTTTTATGGCTAAACAGTGATTACTTGTTCTCAGGCCTCATCTGAGCAGTGTGAGTGTGGTGTTGGCTCGTAGCAGATTCATGTGTATTAGCAGTACCCTAGTTAGTCTGGTCACTAGGCTTTATCTGATCAACATGTAAAGAGATTTCAGAAGTACTACTCAGAGGGCCTTAGGCTCCACCCACATGTTGGTTCCATTGAGTACAGCATTTGGTTGGGCAGAGGTTGCATGCTTCTACTGAAATGTGTGCTTATACTGCAACTTTTGCATTGTGACAAAGCTTGTGCTCAATACGGCAATACTGGGTTGGTTATGGTGCAAGCCATTAAGGAAGCTATAGACCTGAACTGTTCATTAAAGGCATGACAAAAGCAGTAGGCCTGAGATATCCATTGTGGAAAGCATGTGTGAAAGCCAGTAGGCAATTAAAGGTGGATTAATATTACTCTGCAGAGAGATTTTTTTGTTACATATAATCTCACAGATTACCATAGTAGGCAAGGGTTTCAGAGTAGGTTACCATGTATGACTAACTATGGGGAAAGAAGGTTTGCATTATGTTATTCCCTGTTAGTGCTACTTAGGAGAGATAGTATTTTGCTTTGCCAACTGAAATTTTCTACGTATTTGCTATTTTATGACTGTATGCCTGATGGTTGCCATTGGAGAAAGCTTATGCCAATACAGTAGGAGTAAGGGCCTGATTCAGATGTTGGCGGAGGGAATACTCAGTCACAAACGTGACGGATATCCCATCCACTGTATTACAATCCCCATAAGATAAAATGGGATCGTAATACGGCGGATGGGATATCTGTCACTTGTGACGGAGTATTCCCCTCCACAAACAAATAAATAAGGCCTTAAGTTAGTTATGGAGAACAAGACAATGATAAAGGCTTTAGGTGTCCTTGATTCACTGGGAAAAATTATGTCAGATGCTATAGGGCTGATCTTTTTATTATAAAATTTTCTGACAAAGGCAGCAGGGTTGGCTTATTTATTGTAATAAGCTTATCTTAAAGACAAAAGGCCTTTAACTGTGGATTGTTATCACAGAGTGTTACAAGTGGAAGACAGGGACTATGTTGCATGAACTCTCACAGAATGGAGTTTGGCACTGGTGACCCACTTGAACAAACTGTGTGAATGGAAGAGTCACACTACGATAATAAGTAGTAGACCTTCTTAGGAGGGATTTTATATTATTTTGCTAATAGCTATTGTGAACATTTTTTTATTTCTATTTCAGTATCCCTAGTAGCTCATGGGAAAGCTTATGCTCAAAATAGTTGGTTATGGTGATAAGCCAATCATAAAGGCATGACTGGGTAATTCAAGAAAAGGGATTTCAGATTTCATGGTCTGATCTGTTTAAAAGTTCTGATAAAAGTAGTAAGTCTAAATCATTTATTAAGAAACACATATGTTAAATTCAATAGCCTTTGAAGAGTGGATTGTTATTGCCCTGTGTTAAAGACTGCAGACGTGTTTTGTCTGCAGGCAAAATACATGCCTTTTATATGTCCCCTGGCTCGACAATTATTGTGTTGCTGATTAACCTCTTTGACAGACCCTAGAAGTATTTCACTGCAATAATTCTTGCTATATTTTCCTTATGGGGCCTTACAGGCATAGCTGTCTTCCAACTCTTGTAATTAAAAAAATACATTTAAAAAATACATTCATAGAGGGGCTTTGGGTCACTATTTTCTTCCATTAATGACATCCTACAGCAAGAGGCAGTGGGTCAGCCCTCTTTAGCCAATGACTCTCTTGCCCGAGTGAGTGCCAACATTTGTCTGATCACTCTTGTACATCTGCCTGAAAACGTGTGCATTTCAGTGCCAGGGCTGGTTGGCCTGTCCTTTAGCATTAAATATATATTTTCTTTTCTGAGTGTTGCTCTGCTTCTTTCATGATTATCACCTTTTCAGAACTGAACATTGTCTTAGGGCCTCATTATAAGTGTGGCGGTCCTTGGACTCGCGTTGACGGTCGGACCTCTGCACAAAATTACAACTTAGGCGTGCTGACCTGGATAAAGACTGCTGTCCCCACCAGGATCAATAATCCCGACAGGGTGATGGCGGTCAATCTTGTAATCAGCCATGGTGGCGTTGAACTCAGCGCTGCCTGGCTGACTATAACCCCACTTTCTGCCGGCCTTTTTGTGGCAGGGAGCCTGACATGAAAAGACTGGCAGAAAGCCAGTGCCTGGGGCCACGGCATGGGCAGTGCAGGGGTCCCCCAGCTCAGCACTGTTGGAAAGCGCATTGTCTGCTGTGCAGACAATGCAAATTCTGAGGGTGCTGGAATGCTAGGATATTGGCCTCGGCTCCCTTAAGGGAGCCGAGGCCAATATCCTAGCACTGTTCCTGCGGTCAGCCCGGCGGGTACGCATATTGCAATGTTCTCGTCGGTCATAATAACCATATCGGTGACGTCCTCCCGGCGGCTTTGGCAGTCCCGTGGTGGGACTGCCAAAGTCGTAATCAGGCCCTTAGTCTTTAGAACATTGATGTTGGTGCATATTTTGCATGTTGAATGTGTGATCCAGTTGCCTCCTGGATGGTGATGGGTGAGGCTGCTTTTGATGTTACTTTATCTTATCTTCTGTTTTTAAAGAACTTTACGCATGTCAGTTTGGTTTGAATTGTCAGGCATAACTCTCACCTTTTCCAGCAAATATTTAATTCCTATTTGGTGCCTTTCCACAACTTCAAAAGGGGCACTCATACATGCGAAACTCATTTGCCATGGGTTTAAAAAAAAAAAAAGTATCGGGAAAAAAATAATTTTTTCATAGAATTAATCAATCAGAATTTTTTTCATTTTAAACAGTTTGTAATTCTGTAAAAATAAATCTGTTATGCAACCAGTGCTTGATTTATACACGAATATTTATTAAACATTACCACACAACTCCAGTTTGAATAGAGCATTAAAAAAAAAAAGTACTCTCCAAGTGCCGAAGAAAACCCCAAAAAGACAAACATCAGAACAGTTCAGATAAGTGTATCAGTGCACTACTACAAGACAGCCTCCCTAAAGTTCGTACCACAAAATATATCATAAATGAACACCGAGATAAGGCACGAGGTCTGTCTTGTTGGTTGTCGATGACGTTTTGACCCTTATTATGGATGTTAGGGTCTCATCAGGACAAAAACTAACCTGGGGAACTGACATAACAAGGTACATAAATTGAAAATAAGTTAAATTGTTCCTCATAAATAGTGAAAAAATATTTTTGAAAAAACATGTTTAAATCGTACTGGTGGCAATGAAAGGTGTTATCAATACAGGGATGTAGCTGCATCATATCATTATGACAATAGAATAATAGTGTCTAAAACAGAGAAGAGAAATAGAGTGTATTTAGTATAGGTCTGCTATAGATTTAAAAGTAAGATCCCCTGAAAAAAACGTTGTACCAGAAAACCCAAGAGAATGTTACACATATAGCGGGGAGCCCAGGGAAAAACAAAACGAATTTTGAAGTATATAAAATTATCTTTAGACAGTACCGATGCAGCTTCCATGAAGGTATGGCAATTCCATAGATAATGATTGCCTTGGCTACAACATCGCCAGTTCTCCCAGTCGAAGAACCAAGGAAGACGGGCTCGCTTGTACGTCTTCCTTAAAAAGACACGTAGACCTGTCCGTTGAGCCGCTGAACCCTGAGGGCAGGAGGCAATCGGGTACAGCTGGCCTTGGGCTTCTGTAAATCAAAGCGGTTGTGCTTGATTTCAAGCATCAGAAAAGAAAGGCAAAAAAAGGGTTCCTAAATGACCCGTAAATGAAAACCATTTGTATTTTTATACATAGAGATTAAATTACAAATGTATTATGCTTTAACAGGGACGTGAAAAAACATGTGGTGGACAACAGTATCAAATCATGGTACCCCCGAGCATAAATCCGATGGAATAATCCATTCGGCTAAACGAAGACTGTATCCAATTGCGATGGAGGGGAGCTGCTATAGGATGGGCGCCTCAACCCCCCCCCCCCCCTAGAGGGCCCAGATGGAAAAGAGCATCTTGAGTTGTCATTGGCCAATGTGTCCGGCCCAAAAGATCTACAATTGTAGCAGCGACCGATACATAACAGTCGACACCAATCTGGTTTAAAAAGTTTGATAATTGAATAAGGCTATCTGTCAATAAAATCTACAAAGGATCCCACAGTGGGATGAGGGATAATCCATTTTTAAGACGGGGACGGAAAAAATAAATAATATGCGAATCGGACCTTGAGGCAGCGATTATTGAGCATCTCTGTGCCAAACACTCAGCCACACAGGGGGCTGCACGCAGAACAGAAGCGGAGCAGCCTTCCAATTTACGCATTAGCCATACTGTATAGGAGCTCACTGAGCAGGTATAAAACTAACCACCTAAGGTCAGGGTCAGGCCATCTCAGGTCAGACTTCTCAATCCATAAATTCTGCTATGTGGCTGAAATTAGGGCTTGCGAACCGGAATCTATTAATATAAAAAACATATGTAGTTTAAATAATTACTCAGTCTACAGTTGAGATGACTATCATGCCTCCTTAAACGGATCAAAAATTCATCGTTGTCGGTGGAAGCTGTCATTTTTTAAACTATTCCACTCTCTGCAGGGAAGATCCCCTAGGGCCGCCATATTATGCTGAATGTATGACCAGTGTAGAAAAGAGAAGGATACGAGGGAAAGAGTAAAAAGAATGTGATCAAGAACACATAGGAAGGAATCCTTAAATTACCATTAATCATACCAACACTACAAGGCCTAGTGAATGAACATCGATCTTCATGTGAATGCTTGCGGGAACATTCAGTTACAACACAATAATACATCAGGACTAAATAATATACAGGAACAAGTTCCCTATCTAGATCAATTCAGAAACAAGATAAATCTGTTCCATTCCTCAACAGTGTCCAGGCCTTTCCTTATTGAGTCCCATTTGTCTATCCACTTACATTCAAGTCTCTGTAAGTTAAATATGATGTCTCCCCCTCTAGGTGATGAAATGACCTTTTACATAACTTACCATCGGAGGTCCTCAGATGTATGTTGTGATTCCATGAAGAGCTGAGCCATGGGTGCCATCTCCACTTGGCATCTGATGCGACTCCTGTGCTGGCAGATTCTTCTCTGGACTTGCTGTGTTCTCTGACCAGTATAAATCAAATTACAGGGTCACCAAACACAATAAACCACATTCGTTGAAGTACAATTAGTAAAATGTTGTAGAGGGACCTGCATTTTTTCATGTACAAATAATGTTGTATTTGACGTGAAATGGCAAGCCACACAGGATCCACATCAATAGTGACTCTTAAACAGAACCAGACCCATCAGAGATAGCGGGGTCTGCTTGCAATTATGAATTCTGGTGTACGCACATACAAGGTGACTCTTAATATTCCTTCCTTTCTTCTAAGAGAACAAGGACATATCACTGAAGAGATCCAGGTTCTTAAGAATGGACCAATGCGTTTTGATGATTTTCACAATTTTGTTGGTATGTGGACAAAATGCTGCAACACAAACCAGCGATGTTTACTACAAGAGCCATTTATAACCTCCTGTTCTCAGGGTCTATTTTCTTTCTTTTATTTTGGGTCTAAGCTCTTACTCTGGTCTAATGATTTTTCATAAATTATAATGTCAGGAAGACAGGAACCACTCTATGCAGAATAATACATAGCCAAAGTCATCAGTGGCTCTTCCATTTTTTCTTATATTACCTTTTTTCCAGCAACAAATCCAAGACAGATGCTAACTGACAAGCTTGAGAAAGCCAAGAAAAAGCATGAACACACTGAACTGCATGTGCACATCCTTACAGAACACTCCAAAACGATCTGCCCCACTCAAATCAAAACAATCTGACCCACTCCAATGCAAACAATATGCCCCACTCCCATCTACCACTTCTCAATCTGCTCCACTCTAATCCAAAATAATCTGTCCCTCACCTCTGCACAGTTACAAATCAATCAGCACCACTGTCATCTGCTGCACTCCAATCCAAAATAATCTGCCCACTCCAATCAAAAACAATCTGCCCCACTCCAAAACGCACTACTCCAATCCAATCCAACTCACCCAAATCCAATCTACCCCACACCCACCCAATCCACCCTACTCACATCCAGTTCACCCCAAACCAACCCAATCCACCGCACTCCAATCCAATCCACCCGATTCCAATATAATCCACCCCACACCAATCCATCCCAACACAATCTGCCCCACACCAATCTAAAACAATCTGTTCCAGCCCAAAACGATCTGCCCCACTTCAGTCTGCCCCACTTCAATCCAAACCACCCTGCCCCACTACAGTCCGTTTCAATCTGCCCCACTCCAATCTTCCCCAATCTAAAACAATTTGCTCCACTCAAATCTACCTGACTTTAATCCAAAACATCCTGCCCCATTCCAACCTGCCCCACTCCAATCACAAACAACTCGCTCCAATTCAAAACAATCTGCCCCACTCTATTTCACCCGACTCCAATCCAATCCGCCTCACCACAATCCAATCCACCCCACTCCATCCCAATTCATCCCACTCCAATCCACTTTAATCCACCACACTCCAATCCAATACAGCCCAAACCCATCCAGTCCACCCCACAAAATCCAATCCACCCCAATCCAGGCCAGTCTCATCTACCTCATTTCAATCCAATACACCTCACCCCAATTCAATCCACCCCACCCCACCCCAATCCACTTCAGCCCAATCTACCACTCCAGTCTGATCCACCCCACTCCAGTCTGCCCCACTCCAGTCCGATCTGCCCCACTCTAGTCCGATTCATGCCACTCCAGCCCAATCTACCCCACTACAGTCTGATCTGCCCAGCTCTAGTCCGATTCACACCACTCCAGTCCAATCTGCACTACTCCAGTCCGATCTGCCCCACTCTAGTCTGATTCATCCCACTCCAGCCCAGTCTGCCCCACTCCAGTCCGATCTGCCCCACTCTAGTCCGGTTCACACCACTCCAGCCTAATCTGCCCCACTCTAGTCCGATCTGCCCCACTCTAGTCTGATTCACACCACTCCATTCCTATCCACCCCACTCCAGTCCCACCCCCTCACTCCAATCTAACCCACCCCACCCCACGCCACTCCAATCTAACTCAATCCACCCCACACCAATCCAAACCACACCCACTTCAATCCAACCTGTCCTATTCCAGTCTACCCAACCCCATTCAGAACCAACCTAATCCACCCACTCAAATCAAACCCACTCCACTCCAAACCAACTCATTCTACTCCATTCCTACCTACTTCACCTCACTCAATCCAAGCCAGCCCACTCCCACTGACCCCACCCTACTTTAATCCAGCCCATCCCACCCCACTCCAAACCAACCCATCCTACTCCAGTCCAACCCACCCCACTCCAATCCCACTCAATCCACCCACTCAAATTCAACTCACCCCACTCTACTCCAGTCCAACCCGCCTACTCCAGTTTGACCCACCCACGTCCAATGCAATGCACCCACTCAAATCCAGTCCACTCACTCCAATCAAGTCCACCTATACCCTACCCACCTCACTCCAATCCAATCCACCCACACCACCCCAATCCATCCCACTTCAATACAATCTAGATGAATCCACCCCACTCCAGTCCCACCCAGTCCATATTAATCCACCCTATTCCAGTCCAATCCAATCCACATTAATCCACCCTACTCCAGTCCAATTCACCCTACTCCAAACCCCCATAATCTACCCCACTCCATTCCAATCCAAACCACTATAATCTACCCTACTCCATTCCAATCCACCCACTTCAATCCATTCCAAACTACTCCAATGCAATCCACCCCACTCCAGTCCACCACAATCCACTCCATTCCAATCCACCCCACCCCACCCCACTCCAATAGTGTCCACCCAACCACTATCCAATCCACACCAATCGAATCCACCACACTCAATTGAATCCATGCAACCCCACCCTAATCCACCCTACTCACTCCAATCAACCGCACTCCAATTTACTCCAATCCACCCACGTCAATCCATTCTACTTAAATCAAGTCCACCCCACTTCAGTCCACTCCACTCCAATCCAATCCAATTCACTCCATGCCAATCCAATCCACCTCACCTCAATGCAATCCACATAACTCCAATCCACCCCAATCCAATCTGCCCACTCTACTCTAAACCAATCCACCCCATTACCTCAATTCACTCCAACCCACTGTCTGCCACTGAACCCTACTCGCCTCAACTCTATGACACTCTGCTCCCCATATTCCACTCAGCAATAACTCCACCAAATTAAATCCACAATACTCTGTTCTCCCACACCACTCTGACACTCCACGCCACTAACTTTTAGCCATGACGAACAGCAGCCATGCTGGTGTACAACATGGATAAAACACATTGCCAAAGCCAATAGCTCCTGTATAGGTAAGCCCTATTGGCTTTGCCAATGCTTGTTGGTTTCAGTGCTTGAACCGAATTCATTGCAGCTGTCTAACGACTGTTTTTAACAAGCATTGGCAAAGCCAATAAGTGGTACCTTAGGGACCTTTTGGCTTTGCCAGTGCCTTCTGGCGATGCTCTGTAGCATCAAGTTTTTCCAGGGTGTGCAGCATTGCCAAGAATACATTTTAAAAACCCACACAATGATGTGACCACTGTTGCATTGTTCCATTGGCATATCCCTACATAATAACAAATGCATGTGCTTGCACCCAAACACATGTGTGCAGCAAGGGAATGGTGCAGGCACAATTTACTTTAATTTACTTAAATTTTTTATTTACTGATCCTAAAAGCCATAAGCCCCCTGGATTGGTAAATGCAAAAATTAAGATTTTTGTTTGAGTGAAAGTGTAAGTTCAAAGAAACGGACTGCCAGGGGTAATAGTGGTAATGGGGGGAGCGAGTGGGGGTTGCTGAACTGAAAATCATTCCACAAGGAAAAGAACAACACAGGGCTGGTTAAGAATCACACATGGAGAAAAAAATACAGGGGCGTGAGGGTTAGAGAGAGAAGACTATGGCGCATGGGTGGGGGGAGAAGAACATGGATCGCAAGTGGGAGATGCACACGAGAGGGTATAAAGTACACACAAGTGACATCAACACAGTGGAGTGGAGAAGCACATGAGGACAAAAACAACACAAAGCATGAGGGATGTGATGAGAAAATACACAAGCGAGAAACACAGTACATCGGTTGGGAATTGGTGGGAATCAAACACAGGGGCAAGTAGGAGAGAGCTGGAAAATACTTGCACTTTCATGGAGCGAGTGGATGCAGATTCCACTATAAATAATTTGGTGCATTAATTAAAGCCGAAAAGACTCAAATGCAATGTTTTTACTGTGATTAACATAATGAAGTTCTGTTAGTTTGAGATGATTGAGGCTTTAGGTCTACTCTTTTCTGTTGCACATTTTAAATCTTGTAGTTTTACAGTGCTTAACACTAACCCCTCTCCCCCTTCCCTGCCTATGTACTGCGGAACGCAGACCTGACCATCAGGCTTCATATTAACTGTACAAACTGCTTGCACCCTAACAACCATTTGTAAAATGTTTTGTGTTCCTGACATTCCTGGACAGTATGGACTTTACATCTGTATACAAATCAAAGGACACTTCCTTACTTCTGTGGAAGAATGGAGATGCTTTTTATATTCTGAATATAGTATTGTTTTCTGTGTTTGACAAAGTTCAGCTATTCATTAGATGTAGGGCAAATGTTAAGTTTAACATGCAATGTGGTTTCTATTTACTTATTGGCTATGATATGTAACTTTCTCTATCAGACCACTATGACCATACAGTTTTATGTCTACAAAATTTGCAGCTTTGGAGATGAGCCACTGCTATTTCCCAATTCCCAGTGAGGCAAGCTTCTCGTCAAAGCCTTATTCACTTTAGCACTTAGAAAATTTCAAAATTTAATTCCTGACTTTAGAGAGCATGAACCTATGTTTGTCTGTTTATCAATCAGCTCTTAGAATATTTTCATGTTCCTATTCTCCTACCTTATTGAGAAGTCCTTCTGACAGATGTTCCTTGATCCTCAATCTTCCTGATGCTGGACCTTATTCGGTGCTGGTCATTATCTGGGTTAGGGCTTAGTTTCTGCTGCCAAGCATTTTACATTTATTTGTATTTTGAGCATTTTGAAATGACCAATGCCTTTTGTCTTCTGTATTGATTTTAAATTTAATAAACCATCATGGTTTATACTTTGCCTCATGTGGGTTTTCCTGTGTGGATTTTAATACAAGTTTCCTCAGGATTAAAATGATTTGTGTTTAGAGCTCTAGTCTTTAAAGACTCACACATAGCCCCAATCTATCAATCTTCCCTTTAAATGCTGGAAGGCAGCAACAGAGTTTGGTAGCAGAGGATGGTTTCCTATTTTACTAGTTAGAGATAAGTAGAGGGTTCGCCAATTGATGTGCCCCAGTCCCAGTTCCTGAGTCGTTCAAATGTTTCAACTGGTTGAATAGCTGCCAAAGTGACATCATGTGAGTAGGAATAGGGATTGTTTGTGTTGTGATGTGTGGCTCAGTGAGTTGATTGTGGCACTTTGGTGAGTGATTTGTTATGCAGTGAGCTTGATTTAAAGTGACTTTTTTAATCAAAAGGTTTGTGTTTATGAAGCACACAGGCATATTTCACCAATCACATTTAAAATGAAATTTGCATTGTAAATGTTTCCTATAGCATGCTGAAATTGTTTTGAATTTTGTTGATTGAGAGTTTGAGTTTTTATGTGGTTTTAGTTTGAGTTATCAGATAGGAAATAATCCATGATCTCAAGATACAATGATTTAAGTTGTTTTCAACCAAAGGAATGCGTCAACACTTCAAACATTTTCATAAGACTACTCAAAACTCTGATGAGTACATAATGGTCTGGTTGCATTTGAACTAATTTGGGTTGTGATGTTCATTTCTTTGTGTTCTGAAAAAGATACACTGACTTAGAGGTAGATTTGCAGCTAGTCAGAGCTTTATCTTAGTGTGACTAAACTGTTTTGCGTTTTCCCTTATTTGTAGAGAGTTTGATTTCCCTTTCTGTGTTCTGGTAGGTTGACAAAGTTCTTTGTTTGAACTGTAAGCTGAGGCTTGGAAACTTGAAAACCCTCATAGTGAAGTTCAATTGTGATTCGTTAGTTGTTTGTTATTGTTCAAACCTAGCTAGATTGAAAATGGGTGCAGCTTTTCAAACGTCTGAAATTCCAGTTCATGAAGGAGATAATGTTCCTCCGGAAGGTTCACTTGCTCGTTACATGTTGATCATTTTGTATCTTCATACTTGTCTATGGCTTAAACAATGGCATAAAATTACTGTTGATGGTAAACATATGCAACTTCCTTTGGATGGTAGTTTCAATGGGAAAAGATTGAGGGCCTGGTTTAGAGTTTGGTGGATGGGTTACTCTGTCACAAATGTCTAGGATATCACATCCACCTTTTTACAATTACAATAGAATATAATGGGATAGGAATACGGTGGACGGGACATCCGTCAAGTTTGTGATTGAGTAACACTATCTGCCAAACTCTATACCAGGCCCTTAGTCTTTGAGGTGTCATATGTAAGAGGAGAAACTACAACCTAGTCCTGCACAGTTTCAAGCATTAAAAAAATGGGACTTTGTGGCAATGGCAAAAGAGTGTAAGAAAATGTTGAAGGGACAAATTAGAAAAACAGTAAAGGCCTGATTAGGAGTTGGGTGGTTGAACCGCCATAACTCCAATACTGCAGTGGTGAGGCGGCCGTCAAGCTGGCGGCCTCACCATCACTGTATTACAATGTTTTCACTGGGTTTAGTGTTATGATGTTTCTGCTGGTTAGCCTGGTGGAAACAGTGTGGCAGCATTGGCCTCAGCTCCCCTAGGGAGCCGAGGCCAATGCGGTCGCACACAGCACCTTCGGAATGCGCACTGTCTGCAATACCAGACAGTGCGCCTTCTAAGGGTGTAGGGGCCCCCCGTGGTCCTCAGCACTACTTCCCCCCAGCCTTTCCATGATGGGGACCCCGCCATGAAAAGACTGTCAGAAAGCAAAGTCGTAATCAGCACAGCGATGCCAAACTTGGCACCACCATGTCTGAGCACCACTTTGACCGCCGCAACCTGTTGGGATCCCTGATCCTGGTGGTGGTCTCTTGTCGGTCCAACCACTAGGATCATAATCCGGCAGTCGGACTGCTATAGTTGTGGCCGTTGAACCTCCAGGATTGTGGTGGTCCGACCGCCAGTACAAGTTTGGCAGTCCTTGGACCGCCAAACTTGTAATAAGGCCCTAAGTCATTAGTTGGATGCTAAAAGGCAAACACAAAAGAAAGTGTGGAGAAAGAATGTAGTTGAAAGTATGGCTGTATTTCCTGCGATTGCATGATAGACAGAGAAGAAGAAAATAATGAATATTGAAAAGAATGCAACTAAAAATGAGAAAGGGAAATTAAGGGGAGAATCACTTTTAACGACTCTTAGGGGAAAGATGGCTTTTTAAATGATTTGCTGAATTTGAGATCCATAATGCTGATCAAGCTCCACATGTACAGGAGAGGGGTGCAGGAGCACCAAGCCCTACCTAGTACTAGTATATTGGTAGTGACAGCACTGATTGAGCCAGAAGAAATTCGTATTGCCTTGATTGAAACTGAATTGACAAAGATAATCAGTGTTTCTAATAATGAGGAGAGTATTGCCTCAAAATGAGACTGAGGTGACATTTTTGAGCAAAGAAGCATCAAAGTGCCCATTTGATGCACATTGCAAGCTTGACGGATTAGCAGACAAACAAAAAGGAGTGGACAGTAATTATAGAATGGAATAGAGTGGCAGTGAAATTCAAGAAATGGAGCAAATCAGTTTGAGGATTAATATGAGCGACTTAATAGAGCTCATAAACAATTGGGAGAACTTCAAAGGGCACAGAGAAAAATAGGTGACAATGGGGGGAAAGTTGAAACGAAAAAGACAAAGAAAAATAGCGAACTAGTGCGAGTGATATTCAGTGTGAAGTGGTTGTGAAATCCCTTTGAGAGAAAAGCATGGAGGTACATAAGTTCATGTGCCATGGACAAGGTCTTATCATCTGACATGAAGAATTTTCCAAAGGTTAGAGAAAAACTAGATAAGTGGTATAGAGAGGAAGAGAGAATTGGATAATTTTAAAGATTCTCTGGTTGGATTTGAATACATTGCTTGAGATTATTATTCCTAAAGATTTGTGATTGGGGTGCTTGGCCGTTGTAAATTGGCCAAATGAAGAGCTGTTGAGAGTTCAGTCCCATAATGGTGCATCGCCTACTGTGGGAAATAAACATAAATTGCTGATTGAACATTTGAAGACGCAGGTGCCACAGAAAGAAAGAAATTGTTGGAAAATTATGAGGGCAACAGCCTAGGAAATCAGTGCATGCATACTATGAAAGATTGATGTAAATCTATACACAATATAGTGGAGTAAACAACCCAGAAAAAGACAACATTGGCTGAATCTTTTCAGCTTTCATCTTGGGTTTACATCCAGAGGTTAGTTCCCATACTCAGCAGAGTGATGTGTTGGCAAGCAAAATCTCTGAATGAGATGCTGAAATATTGCAGTGACTGCCTTGACGCAAAGCAGTAGAAAATTAAGGAAAAGCTTATGGGTGCTCAGATAACGTATTTTCAGAAAGATGTTAGAAAGGAAAATGTTTCTCAAAATGTAAGGTCCTGGTTCTGATTCCGATTTTATTTCGGATGTGAGACTGGATATGCAAGGATTTGGTGTGCAGAGTTATTATTTTCGGTTTGTGCAGAAAGGAGCGACAATTTAACAAAGTATTCCTCAAGATAAAGGTACAGGTTTTGTCAATGATTCAAATGTGTCTAATGTAAATATCAATATGTTGAAAAAGACTACAGCTTGTCACTTCTGTGGGTAAATTGGTCACAGGAAGCAGGAGTGTAGATCTAATCCATACAGAGTACAAAATGATGTAAAAAACTTCCAAAATGCAGCAAAATATAAATCAGAAGGGATTACGAGACCTCAACCCAACTGGCCTCAGTGCAGAACCTACTAAATCAAGGGCAATTTAATGGAAACTTAACTTCATTCACAATGATGAATTATAATATGCAGAATAAAATACAGAATTTTTAAGAGAACCTGGTTTCCAACAACATCCTTCAATGATGAACACTAACTTTTCTCAGATTGCATCGACACAAAGGCCCTCATTTTGAATTTGGTGGTCTTTTGCGAAGGCCGCCGACGAAGCCGGTGCTAAAAGACCACCAGTGTTGGTGGTCCGAAGACCGTTATATTAGGTGCCACCTATGGATTTCTGACTATAAACAGGCAGAAATCTGACACCGTAGGCCTGACAGACAGCGGGTGAGAGGCGGTTCCACTGCCAGCACTGCCATGCCGGAAGGAATCCACCCGCCATACTACGAGCAGTAATATGGCACGTCAGTCCTTGCACTGCGGTGCGGCATTGGCGGTGGAACCGCCGACATCCACCCCCTCCGTACGACCACCTTGACGTGGGTTGCTGTGCAGATAGGTGGACTGACTAAAAAGGTGTGTGTGAGTGTTAGGTGCATGTGTGTGCATGTATGAGCATGTGTGTGTGTGTGTGTGTTGGAATGGGTATGCATGCATGTGTGTGACTGTATGCGTGCATGGAGGTCTGTGTGTGAATGTATGCTGAGTGTGGGGTTGTGTGTGTGTGTGAATGTATACAGAGGGTGGGTGTGTGTGTGTGAATGTATGCGGCGGGTATGTGTGTGTGTGTGTGTGTATGAATGCGGTGGGTTTGTGTGTGTGAATGTGTGCGGAGGTTGGGGGTGTGTGTGTGAATGTATGCAGAGGTTGGGTGTGTGTGTGAATGTATTTGGAGCGGTGTGTGTGTATGCATGAACGCGGAAGATGTGTGTGTGTGAATGTATGCAAAGGAGGGGTGTGTGTGAATGTATGTGGAGGGTGGGTGTGTGTGTGTATAAATGTGGAGGGAGTGCTTATGGGTGCGAGTGGTGGTGCGTGTCAGTTTGTGTGTGAGCGAGTGGGGTGCATGTCTGTGTGTGAGCGAGTGAGGGTGCGTGTCTGTGTTCGGTCAGGCGGGTGTGTGGTGCGTGTCTGTGTGCAAGCGAGTGAGGATGCATGTCTGTGTTCAGTCAGGTGGGGTGCATGTCTGTGTTCGGTCAGGTGGGGATGTGTGTCTGAGTGTGAGCTAGTGGGGGTGCGTGTTTGCTTCTGTTCGGTCCGGTGGGGTTGCGTTTCTCTTTGTGTTTGTTCGGGTGGGGGAGCTTGTCTGTGAGCGAGTGGGGGTGCGTGTCTGTTCAGTCGGGTGGGGTTGCGTGTCTGTATGTATGCGTGTGGTTGGGTGTGGGTGTCTGTAAGCCTGGGTGCAGTTGGGTGGGGGTGTTTGGATGTATGCATGCGGTTGGATGGGGGTGTTTGGATGCATGCGTGCAGTTGGGTGGGGCGTGTGTCTGCAAGTGTGTGGACGTGTGGGGGTGTGTGTTTGCAACTGTGTGGATGTATGGGGATGCGTGTGCTGGCAAACAACAGTCAAGACAAACTGCAGCTTCACAAACTTAACAGGATATACAAATCATCAATCAAAAAAGCTAAAAAAAGGTACTACTCATGTAGTGTGGTTAGTTTTACGTATACTTTGCGCATTAGCTTCAGGCTTTAGGCCTTTGTGCACTTTGCCCTGAATGTATTTTATTCATTTGCTGACAGCTTAGAGCCTCTGTGCACTTTGCTCTAAATGCTTTTTATTAGGCTTCGTACTGTTATTTTTCAAATAGCCAGTTCTACGGTGTTGTTTTTTATTCATATCACACTGTTTTGCCTACTTCAGCACTGGAGTTCTTCATAACATATTCACTCTGTGCTTCAGTCAAGGATACAGTCTGGTACATTGCCGATAGACGTGGTAGGAGTTTAGATTTGGCATTCCTGCGTAGGGACATTTTGTGATCACGATGACATGTTAGTTATAAAATCACTTCCTTGTCCCAATACATGCAAGAGGGAGATTCCGACCAGAGACCCACAGCTAGACGCTGACTGCCTCGTTGCAGATGCTGAACCAGATCACAGGCCTTTGCTCAAGTATGAGGGCTTATGTCTCCCCAGTGATTCAGAAAGGCAAGCTAGAAGCTTAACATGCTGTGCTCTAAATAGAACAAGCAGAGGGAGAGTAGAAACTGTTAGGCAATATGATAGCTTTGTTCTTATGTTTTACTCTCCTGGTGACTATTTCAATCCTACTATGTTGTATTGTTCTGGTTATTGCGGCTCACGCCTTATTATCTAAAATACAGCCCTTTTATTAAAACATTATATAAAACTTATTCTGTCTTTGTCATTTGTATATGAGACCATATTGTAAATGAGAGAGTTGGTTTGGATCTGAGTGACCACTACTTCCCTGAGAAGTTCCAAAGATGTCATGCGCTCGGCTGCCTAATCATGTCTTCCCCATGGGAGAAATGAGGCACTGCTAGTTAGCCGGAGCAAAAAACGAATTTAGGGTGACAGAGTTCTTTACAAGTGGGTCAGACTCAGTCCCCCACACCATTATCGATCCTGCTGCCTAGAAATCCAGTAGTCTCATTTAGGATAATGAGAGCCCACGCGACATGGCGCCGCGAACGATTGGTCTGGTTCTAATGTTTAGGTCTGACTGACTCTCTCGGTCTCATATATATTTTGACTCCTCGGTTCCGTACGCAGAGACGTCCGTGGGGCTGAGGGTTTCCGCCACCACGGGATAGGTGCGTCCTATTGCTTAGTGGTTGGTTGTTCAAGCTTGAACTTTGAAAGGAAAAACCCCGATATTGGTGTGCCTTCTCTGACCTAGTGCTATTTTTTACAAATGGCGAATCCTAATGTTGTGAATATAGCAATCAATATGTGTCACCCGCTCACAGGACATCTGATAGCACATGGACTGACAGTCCAGGGGGGTCCAGTCACTTTTGTGGTGGACGCCCATGCAGCCTATAGAACAGAACTTTTTTATTCTTGGGTCGTATTTCCAGCAGCTGATGGGGGTACAAATACTTTTCACGAATACACTGTTGCGAATATCCCTGGACAATACAGGGCTTACGCTTACTTAGAGATACCTCTATCTTATCAAGAACACCATAATTGGCTTGATGGCGCCCTCCCACATACAGTAGCACAAGTGAGGTTAGGTCCGTTGAGTAATGATGGTCCGACCTGGCCTTTATTGGCTACTTACACACCATATCCTGCGGTTGCAAATTTGGCAGTGGCTGATGTGCGTCGTTTATATATAGACTTAGCAACAACATACAGAAGACTGGTTCAGTTTGTAATGCAGACATTAAATACTAATGCAGCGCGTGCTGCTCCGGCGCACCCACAAGCAGTGGTTCCGGGAATCAATCCGGCCACTGTACACTCAGTTATGGGTAAAGTACCAGCTAAACGTGAGGAGACTCCATTTTGGCTGGCGCAAAAAATTAATACGCTGGAAGCAGTATTTCCCCATACGGGACCTCAGGATAAACATAGAATTTTGACGATGTGTTTGCCGTATGGGATGGTTCCTCCGGTGGACCTTTGTAATACCTGAGGCACGGTGTTTGCCGCGGTCTACACTACAGCACACGGTACACCGACTTTAGCTAATTTACCGGAAGTGCTTAAACAAATTCAAGATGAATATGGGGCTGCCCCTGCCTTAGATTTGGGCATGCAGTTAATGGGCAATTTTGCCGCGGTTTCTTCTATTATTTTGAGTAATCTCAAGGGAGAGGCAGTAGCACTAGCAGTGCGAATGCGTCTTTGGGATGTTCCGCAGATTGATCAAGAGCGGGAACTTCCGAGAATAATAGCTGAGACATATTCAAGTATTGGTCGCGATAGCCTAGGGGCTAGACCACAGAAACCCCAATTGCAGGGTAAAAATAATAAAGATAATGCTAAGCAACAGCAACCTGAGCGTACAAAAAAGCGCTGGGAAAAGAAACAGCAAACACCTAAAAAAGATGGGGGACAGTCTCCGCAACCGGAGACCCCGCAGAATAGGTATAATCTCAGGAATAGGGATAATTTGAAGACGCCTGATAGATATCAATATACTGATACACGCCAATCTCGTTCCTTTCAGGACTCCTCAGAGAAGAGAAGTGAGAGAGGTGGGCGGTCAGAGCTGAGGACGGAGTACGTGAAACCGAGACAGGATTCACAACGCTCAGCGGAGGTTTCTGTTAAACAAGAAGAGAAACCGCTGCAACAAAAACAGCAATTTAAAAAGAAGAAAGTGGCAGCAGTCTCAGTTAGACATGCCGCTCAAGAAGAGAGTTCTCTTGACGAACAAGACATGGGCATTAGCACTGTTAGACAGCGCGGCAGAGGTCACAATAGTTCGCCAGAGTCTTCTAGAGCATCTGGAGGTGAAAGCAACTGATGACTTCATACAAGTCGAAACGGCGGACATGCGAGTCTCTGATCCTGATAGAGTATATCAAGTGACTCTACGATTAGAAGGGGACATTGACCGCATTGTACACGCCATCTTTTGGGACCATGTGGTAAAATCATATGATGTTCTGTTGGCCGAACAGGATTGGCCACCTGACTTTGTTCGCGACTGTCCGGTTGGGGAGGATGTTATAGTACCTTCCTTCTCCCCACTTGTTCCGAGAGAGCTAGCGGAGTCCTATGGTAAGACATGGGCTCTAGCACAGGCTCCCGCCCTATATAGAAATAACGTGGGGTGGGATAAACAATCACCTTATCATGTAATTCCAATAAAGGGCACACCTCAGCCACAGCCGCAGTATCCTATTACATTTGAGGCAAGGGCATCGGTTCGGAAAATTCTTACACAATTGGAGTACCAGGGTGTAATTGAGCCCTGTGTCTCGCCGATGAATAATCCCTTATTTCCGGTTGCTAAACCGGACCATTCATATAGGATAGTGGTGGATTACAGACATTTGAATAGTCACACACGCACATATGCAATACAGAATTCACATAGCGCAGCGCTTATGAACAATATAGTGCGTAAGAAATACAAAACAACGTTGGATATCTCGAATGGTTTTTTCTGCCAAAATATAGCGCCCGAAAGTCGGGACTATACAAGTTTCAGTGCGTTTGGCTCTCAGAAAAATTTTGTCGTTTGCCTCAGGGGTATGAGAATAGCCCAGGACTGTTTTCGGCTCGTGTGACTGAAATGCTGCACGAGTTGGACCCTGAAGCGTTATCATATGTTGATTACATATATTTGACAGACAATGAGATTCTACAACATTTAAGGCGCGTATCGCGCATTGTTGTGGGGTTTGCTGATATTGGCTATACGTTTAATTTTAAGAAATCAAAGATTGCCTTCCTCAGCGTCATTTTCCTGGGATATGAGATGCCGAGTGAGGGCAAGAGTCTAGCGCCACATTTTTTGGAGAAATGTGCTTTATTGCAGCCTCCTAATACGGTTCGGAAGCTCCAGTCATTGTTGGGGTTTCTGAATTTTGGCAGAACTTACATTCCTGATTATGCTACGCGTATAAAACCTTTATACGAACTGATTCGCCCGAATTTTTCGAGTAGATTTTGGACGATTGAGCATACACACATACTACGAGAGTTACAGACTGATCTCTTAGCAGTTAAACACTTACACACACGGGACAATAAGACACATTTAGTCATCAGGGTGATACCTGGGGCTGTTGGGTTTACGTATGTCACCTTTAATGAGGGTGAGACAGTCCCGATTGCATACAAGTCCCACTTGTATTCTGCTGCAGAACAACGATTTGCACAGACTGAGAAAATACTCACTGCAGTACAGATGGCTGTGATTAAAGAAAGACCGCTTGCCCAGGGCCAACGCATCATTGTCGTTTCCCCGATTCCGGCTTTAGAGGCTGTTACAAAAGCGAGTGTTCCTAATTCGAAAGCTTTACACCCGCGATGGATACAATGGGCTACGTCTTTGACAGCCACTGATGTAGATTACATATTTGACCCTAAACTGCAGACTCAAGAATTTCTTCAATATGAAATAGAGTACCCAGTTCCTGCTGGCACATTGCCTATTGACCAATATCAAGTGGTCATGTATACCGATGGCTCTGCGCAACCAGCGGTTGGGACTAAACAACAGTATTCTGCTGCATGTGCGGTGGTGAGTGGCACTATGGAGGGGGAAGTGTTCTGCCCCCGACATACTTATACTAAAACCTTGGGAGATTGCACGGCGCAGCTGGCTGAGCTCAAAGCTCTTTTGTTAGCGTTGGAGCACGCGGATCCGGCGATTTTGACCTTGCTGGTCTGTGACTCCTACTACTGTGTTCAGTCTTTCAATGAATATCTGCACTATTGGAAGTTGAATGGGTTCATAGATTCTAAAGGCAACACCATTAAACATAAATTGTTGTGGGGTAAGGTTGCGGATCTGAAAGAAACACTTCCTAAGGCCCATGTTGTGCATACACTTGGACACCAGCGCGTTGGAATACACGTTGCTGGGAATACTTTGGCTGATGAAGCCGCAAAGTCGGCAGTGGCTGTCGCCACTGTGGCCGCAGTGACTCGTTCGAGTTCCAAACCAGACACAGAGATTTCGGCTGCCATAAAAGCTACGGCCAATGGCACGCCATTTCCTAAAGGATTTCCTTCTAAATATGGTTACTGCTTGAGTAGTGCGCTAAATGCTGTTGTTAATATTCCAGGCATTGGTGTACGTGAACTACCCAATAGAATTGAGAGACCTCGATTAATTTCTGCAGCACATGAGGGGGTGGCATCTGCACATGCTGGTGTGGCTGCCACGATTTCACTTTTACAGGCTCGTTACTGGTGGCCTGGTCTCTAAAAAGAGACAAAGCAGTATGTCCTTTGTTGAGACGTCTGTCAACAATTTAAAGCTTCGTCGGCTAGACGCCCGCAGCAGAAGCCCCTTCTGATTTCAAACAAACCTTTACAGTGTGTGTACTTGGATCATTGTGATCCGCTGACACCAGGTAGTGCATACAAATATATATTGGTTGCTGTAGATTCGTGCTCCAGATTTGTGTGGGTATGGCCACAACGCTCGGCTGACGCTCGGACTGTTATTAAAGATTTGCGCATCTTTGTCGATACATTTGCAGTTGCGGCTTTTCATTCGGACCAGGGCCCTGCTTTCGCCTCTAAGTCATTCAGGGACACCATGGCTTCGTTGGGGGTCCAACTCCAATTCTCGTCTCCATTTGATCCCGAGGGAAATTCTGTCGTGGAGCGTTTAAATCGTGATTTAAAGCAATCCTTAACGGCCAGAGTTATAGGTACGGGTCGTAGTTGGCTAGCCCACCTATATGGAGTACAGAGAGCACTTAATAACTTGCCTAGACGGTCACTGGGGGGTTGTACTTCATATGAGTGCCTGTTTGGAACACAAATGTATGTTCCTGATCTAGATGGTCCTGGTGTGGAGGCGGCAGTTACGCCCTTTGAAATAAATGATCGTGTCACTGTTTTGCAGGATTTACAACAATTCTGTGAAGATAACTCTTCTGCAAGTGCTGCCTCCTCAGGAATTAAGGATGAGCCAGTAACACCTACTGGTTGGATACCCAGGATTGGGGATCTAGTGCGTGAAAAGGTCGCAGTAAAGAAAGAATTTGGTCCTTCTTATCGAGCACCTGTCCCTGTGTTAGGGGTGAGCGGCACGAGAACTGTGATTTTACCGCCGCTGCAAGGGGCCAAAGGAAATCGCTTTGTTTCCATTGATAATGTCAAGTTACAACATGTGGCCGATTCTGCACAGCAGACCAAGAGGGACACCCAGTAGTTCCGGCATCCCTCTCACTACTGGGGAAGAAGTTCCGCTGCAGGTGATTTACACCGACGCTGTTTCCTCTCCGAGCTTGGGGAGGGTGGAAGATGATCTTGCGATTATTCCACAGACAACGATTAATATGGAATCTTTTGATCAAGTTGCTGTACGTTCTACTGATGTTTCTGAACATGTGGTTTATAGCGTGCCTAGGAGAGAGCCTCCATCTGCTTCTTTGTTCACAATTGCACCTTTTGCAAGAACTGCCTCTGGCTGCTTCAACGACGCTGATGTAGCAGTGTCCAGCTCTTCGTCCTCGATGTCTTCTGTCCGGGGTCCACTAAAGCTGCTGAGTTGGCTTAAACGCACATATTTTGTTTTTCCTTGGAACTATTTGTGGCTTTTTTTGGCTGTAATGACTCTTTTTTTATGGTTGGGATTTGTAGTTACTTTTTTTCTAGTAATACATGGTCATTTTCTTCCTGATCGATCTGACATTGAGCACGTGGAGACTGTGTGAGACCACATTTTTCGTTTCATATGGTTCGAAGAGACTTGTCCAATGTGAACATTTCTGCAATACCGATTCCGGATGGGATTGTGTGGGATAAAGTAATGTTTGATATATATGGTCCCACTGAATTGATTCAAATACCGTATGTCCTCAAGTTATCAATGAATGATATTGTTATACCAGGCATTGTTTCTGATGATTGGGATGTGAAGACAGTAGATTCTATGCTAACAGATTTGCAATATTATACTGTCTATGACGATGAAGATGCTTACCAATTTAGAGATAATCATGGCGACATGTTTTGCTACAACTATTATGGACACCACTTTATTCATAAAGCTAGTAGCCCTAAGTCCATTTTTAATTATGTGCAATGGGAACATTGCTCGACTCCTCCACAAGGGAGTTCGAAAACGTATTATGAGAAATTTGCATATTTTTCTGGGCATGATCAGCGGAATGCTAAGTCTTACTATTTTAAAGTTGCACCGTATTCTAATAAGCAAATTTTATTGACCGATACTAAATTACTGTATTCAAATTTGTTTGTATCTAAACTTTCGGTCGAGGGATATGAATACTGGTTAAAGACTGTTGACTTGAAAAGTGTTTGGGGTACGAAAAATTGCCAGATGCAAGGCAGGGATACATTTTTTAGAGCATGTATTATCCCTGTGCAGATGATTTTCCTCAATGACACAGTACAACAGACTAGCTGTTTGGGCTTAGCGACAATTAGAGAGTTGAATTTGCCTAGTATACCTGTCCCTTCCAAATTAAACAACTGGCAGCACTATGTGAATGCTACTTTTAGTGAATTTACACATTGGGTCCAGAATGGTATGCTTAACACTTCATCGTTACATCCGGGGGGGGGGTTATTATGGCCTGTAGACGCTAATAAGTGTCATCAACGTTTTGTCACCTCTTCAGGGGGGTTCAGGACTAGTAGGGCAGACCCTCGTTACATTTCACCAGAACATGCTGATATTATAACTACGTACAGCGTGGGGAAGCTTTGTCAACAATGGTTGAAGTCATCCACGTTGGATGCAGTTAAGTCACATCTCAAGTTACTGTCTAATGGTACTGATTTACAAGATGTTTTGTCAGGTCCCAAGGTACCACGGAAGAAAAGGTTTTTATACGAAGTTTATAATGAGATTTGGAAACTTTCACAACAGGAGGCTGCAGCCCGGTTGAGGCAGATTGATCAGGAAAATCTGCTGCAGACTTTGTCTGTTGTTGATAATGGCATGCATACCCTTTCTGACCGTGTTTACACGATTGACAGCATTGTTTCCTCTGCTATTGACATTATTAAATCGGACATGTCTTCTTTATATCATGGGCAGAGTCAGACGTGGTCCATCATGCAGCTGGGTTGGACTCTTCAAACCTTGAAGGCGGGTCGCGTTCCATGGCAGCACATTCGTGCCAGAGAGATCTTTATCTCCTTCAATTTGACTCTTCAACAACAGTTGATGGCTAAAAAGGAAGCAACATATGTTATGTTGAATATTGAGAAATTGGAGAAACTGCCTTTCACGGTGGATGAGATTCCGTCAGCTGAGTGGTTGATTCATGGGGTTATTAATTTGCCTATCTCCACTCTGCAATTTACTTCTTGTTTGAAGCACATTCCGGTGGGTAGATATGAACTATTGGGAGACAGTTACATACACGAGGTGTGGGAGCTTCCCTTTCAATACAGATGTGTTAATGGTTTGAGGGAGGTTTTTCTTAGCGGTAGCGAATGCGAAGCTTCTGTCAGCCATTCCATGGTTTGTAAACAGCTGTCCTTGCACGGAGCGTGTAACGCTTCGATTGCTAACTTAGCTTGTTATTTGAAGGGTGTTCCAGTCCCGGTTATTAAAAACACTTTCCAGGTGCTTTCTAACGGCAGTTACATTGTTCTTAACAGCGAACGCTGCTGTGGCATGCGTGCCGGAATAGTTTACGTTGTCGTTGTCAACAAGGCCGTTATGTGCTGTGGGAATGTGTTGTTTCCCCCCACTCAAATTAGGGAGGTAGCGGACATCTGGCCTCATATTGCTACTTCCAAGGTTGATTTCGACAAGTTGAGTCGGCTGAAAGCTTTATTCTTTCAAAAGCATGTGGCCCTTACATCTGCTAGCCAGACCTACGCACTTCAGGTGGCAAGGTCATCGGCGGAGATACAGTCCCTTTTGAATACTAACTTTCCAAGTCACTTCGGTGAACTTGTGGGACGTATATTTAATGCATCCAGCACTGCTGGTATTGCTCATTTTTTCAAAGCCGTTGGTGTTGGTTTCGCTCACACCTTCTCTTCCATATTCGGTTTGATACCTTCGGCTATACACTCTATTTTTGGAAGCATTTTTGGGGGTTTCCCGATTACTTTGGCTTTGTTGGCTGGAGTCTTGCTATTGTTGCTATTTTTTCGCAATGGCTGTCCCGCCACGACGAGATCCTATATTGCTGCTCCCGTCAGCGCAGCTGTGTCGTGAACGCATGATGCAGCATTTTGGAGCTACACTCCTGGGCCATTTGGAGTGTGACTGGTCTCTGTCATTCAGACCGGTTTTGGATTGTGTGCAACCCGTGTTTCGGTGCCTTTGGTGCTCGTTTGAACATGCACTGGCTTTCTGTTTCTCACTGCAGCGCCCTCCGGTGGTCGATCCTGATCTGTTGATGTTCCCGATTAGGGCTCATTCCCAGACTTGTGCACTACGGTTGCATTTGCTTCGTGAGGCGGTTTATGAGATTCCCTTCCTGGAGGAAGATGGTATTGTCTCTTTCATAGGCCCTGCACGGGGTGCCGCCCTGAATGGTTTTGGGGCTTTGGAACACACCTGCTCCATGGTACTTTGTGGCGTGGATCTTCTGATATTAACATATATCGAAGTGGAGGAGCTCCTACGTTCTATTGCTTCTGTCTGACAATTGGATTTTTTTCTTCGGCAAAATTGACACTATATTGAATTTGGCTTTATCGTCACATGTTTCCTAAATTTATGACTTTGTTGTCTTCTTACCTTGTCGAAATATATATTGTTTATATTTGGGGCATGCTTTTATATTATTGGAACCACTTGCTACCGACAAGGGGAGGGTGTAGTGTGGTTAGTTTTACGTATACTTTGCGCATTAGCTTCAGGCTTTAGGCCTTTGTGCACTTTGCCCTGAATGTATTTTATTCATTTGCTGACAGCTTAGAGCCTCTGTACACTTTGCTCTAAATGCTTTTTATTAGGCTTCGTACTGTTATTTTTCAAATAGCCAGTTCTACGGTGTTGTTTTTTATTCATATCACACTGTTTTGCCTACTTCAGCACTGGAGTTCTTCATAACATATTCACTCTGTGCTTCAGTCAAGGATACAGTCTGGTACATTGGCGATAGACGTGGTAGGAGTTTAGATTTGGCATTCCTGCGTAGGGACATTTTGTGATCACGATGACATGTTAGTTATAAAATCACTTCCTTGTCCCAATACATGCAAGAGGGAGATTCCGACCAGAGATCCACAGCTAGAGGCTGACTGCCTCGTTGCACATGCTGAACCAGATCACAGGCCTTTGCTCAGGTATGAGGGCTTATGTCTCCCCAGTGATTCAGAAAGGCAAGCTAGAAGCTTAACATGCTGTGCTCTAAATAGAACAAGCAGAGGGAGAGTAGAAACTGTTAGGCAATATGATAGCTTTGTTCTTATGTTTTACTCTCCTGGTGACTATTTCAATCCTACTATGTTGTATTGTTCTGGTTATTGCGGCTCACGCTTTATTATCTAAAATACAGTAGTTTTATTAAAACATTATATAAAACTTATACTGTCTTTGTCATTTGTATATGAGACCATATTGTAAATGAGAGAGTTGGTTTGGATCTGAGTGACCACGACTTCCATGAGAAGTTCCAAAGATGTCATGCGCTCGGCTGCCTAATCATTTCTTCCCCATGGGAGAAATGAGGCACTGCTAGTTAGCCGGAGCAAAAACCGGATTTAGGGTGACAGAGTTCTTTACAAGTGGGTCAGACTCAGTCCCCCACACCATTATCGATCCTGCTGCCTAGAAATCCAGTAGTCTCATTTAGGATAATGAGAGCCCACGCGACACTCAGACAGAATTCAAAATGCTCAATCTACAACCAAGGAATTGTATAAAATTCTCAATGAATTTCGAAAACCTACATGCATGGAAGGAAGTCATCCCACTACTCAAGATTTCACAAACAAATTGGCAAATCACTACAGAACCAAGGCAGACACATTGGACTCCTATTTAAAACAGAAGAAAACCATCAGCACCAAACCCTTTCCTAAAATACCCTCTGAGAATAAACCAACCCAACCTCTACAGTCCTTCAAACAAATATCCCAAGCTGAATTTATAGATTTGGTAAAAGCAAGCAGACCTTCCGGTTGCCCTTCTGACCCTTGCCCACCACAAATCTTCAAGAACATTCTTCTATCTACTTCTGCTGCCACACCTGTAAGAAGAATCATCAACAACTCTTTAACTTTAGGAACTTTTCCTGTAGACCTGAAAAAGGCATACATACGACCGTAATTAAAGAAAACAAACCTAGACCCGCAAGTCCCCAACAACAACAGACCAATCACAAATGGACCTTTCCTGGGCAAATTAATAGAAAGAGCAGCATTCGCCCAGATGTCACAATTCATTGAAGACAATTCTACACTTTCAGGCTTTGAAACTGGATTCCGCCCAGGAAGAAGCACTGAATCGGCACTCATAGCAATCTGGGATGATCTTAAAAATACAGTCAACCGCATTGGAGTTGCTGCACTACTTCTCTTGGACCTCTCAGCTGCCTTTGATACTGTTGACCATGACACCCTAATTCAAAGACTCCACGAAGCCGGCATACAAGGGATTGCAGTAGCACCCGTCGCGATTTTCAGTGTCTGCTTGGCAGACACTGAAAATCAATGTGGGGCCCTGTTAGGGGGCCCCTGCAGTGCCCATGCCATTGGCATGGCACTGCAGGGGCCCCCAGGGGCCCCACGACACCCGTTACCGCCATCCTGTTCCCGGCGGTGAACACCGCCAGGGACAGGATGGCGGTAAGGGGGTCGGAATCCCCATGGCGGCGCTGCAAGCAGCGCCGCCGTGGAGGATTCCCTGGGGCAGCGGGAAACCGGCGGGACACCGCCGATTTCCCGTTTCTGACCGCGGCTGTACCGCCGCGGTCAGAATGCCCATGGAAGCACCGCCAGCCTGTTGGAGGTGCTTCCGCGGTCGTTGGCCCTGGCGGTCCATGACCGCCAGGGTCAGAATGACCCCTAAGACTGTACCACTCATATTGGCAGATTTGAGTTGATTTGTAGATGGTTCTTGTCTGAGGGAGCATCAAGGAGTTCTGAGAGCAGCATATGTTTTTTGCACAACTGCATACATTGTTGAGGCATCGTACTTGTGTAATGTGACCTCTGCGCAAATAACTGCATTGCTAGCCATTATGCATGTTACAATCAACACGGGTAGTCAATACGGTTTGGAGTGATCTATGATTTCAGTCAGCCGTGGTTGATGTTTGGACAAAAAATATAAAAATATTGGAAGACAGAAATATCAGAAATGTAATATTGTGAAAACACAAATATCGTGATACAGAAATATCGTTGACAAGAATATATTTTTTTGAGGTAAGTCATATCATTGTTACTAATATGAATGTTTTTAATATTATTTTCACTAATATAGTGGATAAATATCGTTTTATTTTAATTATTCCAATGTGTTTTAGTTGATCTAATAATTTATGTGCTACTAGTGTTTATATTAATCTTATTAATTGTTTTGAAAATATAGTTTGCAATATTAGGTGATTTAATTTTTCTTTAATAGTTTTTAATAGTAATTTATATTGTTGAAGTTAAGAATTACTTAATACATTTTATTGTATTGCATTGTAATAGTATTTATATAGCTCTTACTACCCCTGACGAGCCGTCGATGCATTTTTTTGGCGAGTAGCACGCTACTCCAGAACCCAAAAGGAATTAGTGGTGGATTAGTATAGGTAAATATGAGTACAGTTTTAGTATTATGAGTTAATTTGAACCGTGGATATGTGTGTTTGTTAATTGGATTGACTGGAGTAATGGAGGGGTGGAGGAGGGAAGAATCCAGAAGTGTTAATTGGGAGTTTATGGTAATAGGATTTAGGCTTGGGATGAGTAAATGGGGGATGGAGGAGGGAACAGTGTGGAAAGGTTTAGGGAGATCATAGTAGCAGGGTGAGATAAACGAGGGAGAATTTAGTAGGGTTGTTTGGGAGATCATGGTAGTAAAGTTAGGTTTGGGTCAGTTAGATGTGGAAGAGGAGGGAAGAGCTTAGGCAGGGTTATTTAGGAGATTAAAGTAGTAGAATGGATTTGGGATGAGTCAGAGTGGAGTGGGAATGGAGGATAGATTGATAGAGACAAGACATATGGTGATGGGTAGACAAAGTGTGATAAAATGAGAGCAGGGATTCATAAGTATATAATATAACAACTTATCTAGGAGTCTAGGAGTTATGCAATGACCTATGCACATGTTAAGCATAGAATAACATATATATATATATATATATATATATATGTATATATATATATATATATATATATATATATATATATATATATATATATGGAAAATGTCACTTACCTAGTGTACATCTGTTCGTGGCATGTTCTGCTGCAGATTCACATGCCACACACATCAACTCCGACATCCAGTGCTGGGCCCGGAGCGTCACAAGCCGCTCCTCCCCGAAAAAGTCCTTTAGAGTCACGGGATCGATTACATTTTATTTAATTATATGATTGATATTTACTATTTAATATATGTAATGCTGATTTATTTTTGTTATATGTTGTTTGGGGGCTGTTAGGTTTGTAGGGGTATAAGGCGGGAAGTTAATTAAATAATAATAATGTACAATTATTTAACTAATAATTGTTAATTATTTAATAGATTTTTATTCATGCAAATTTAGGGAATGCTTATTTATTTTGTTTATATTTTTGTTGTGGACTGCTAGGTTTGTAGGGGTTTAGGGTGGGAAGTTAATCAAGTAATAATTAACAATTGTTATTAATTGTTATTCAATTATTTAATTGATTTTTAATTATGTAAAATATTTAATACTGACTTATTTTACTTATATTTTAGTGGTGGAATGCTATGTTTGTAGGGCTATAGGGTGGGAAGTTAATTAAGTAAGAATTATTTGACTATTGATTTTATTTATAAATTTGTTTAATTTAATTTTAAATATGTGAATTGTAGAATACGTATTTAATTTTATTTTATTTTAGTTGCAAGATGCTAGGTTTGCAGGGGTTTATAGTGGGAAGTTAGTTAATTAATAATTGATTACCAATATATTTTAAATTGTTAATTAATGGACTGGAATGGGAATAGTAAATTGAACCACCTACAAAGTCCAACACTTTCCCTACTGTTGCACAGATTGGGGTGGGAATAGTAAATGTCATCCATCCGAAGTCCAACTCTTTCCCTACTGTTGTATTGTTTGGAGTGGGAATAGTAAATTTAACCCCTCCGAAAGTCCAACAGATTCCCCTACTGTTGTATAGAGTGGAGTGGGAATAGTAAATGTCACCCCTCCGAAGTCCAACACTTACCCTAGTGTTTCTTAGATTAGAGTAGAAATAGTAAATTTCACCCATCCGAAGACCAATGTTTCCCTACTGTTGCACTGACTGAAGTAAAGTGGGAATAATTACTCTAACTCTTCTGAAGTCCAACACTTTCCTTATTATTGTGGTGACTGGAGTAGGAATAGTAAATCCAACCCCTCCCAAAGTCCAACACTTTCCCTAGTGTAGCATAAACTAGAGTGGGAATAGTATATCTAATATTGTTAGGCTAAAAAGATTTTCATAATATTGGTTAAATAGATTTTATACCATTAATTGTTTTACTGTTTACATTTTATATTATTTGTGTTTTATTTTTACATTTATATTAATGTTTATAGTATTATTGTAAATATTTTGTCTACATTAATTCATATATATTTTCTTATGCAATTATTTATATTTTGTATTGTTTTATTGAGTATGTATGATATATATTCACATATATACATATATATATTGTAAAAATATGTATTCTAGATTATAAAAATGTTACTGTTATTTACGTTTATGTAAGAATATGTATATATCTATATATATATATATATAGATATATACATATATATATATATATATTTATAATATTCCCAAATGTATATATTAAAAACATTTACTACTATATCCAGTCCAGCAGAGCAAAGAGACATTGATTTGCAAGACTATTGACTGATTTGTGAAGAACCACCATGAGCTTGTTGTAAATGAGATTGAACAAAAATAAGGTGTATAATTTTTTAATGAACTGTTACATTATTTATAATTTTCAGTATACACTACTTCAATAGTTAGACTCTGATTACATCTGATGCCTTACTTGAAAGAAGTTTGATTTTGTACTTTATCTTAGGTTAAAGATAGTAGATTTACTGTGAACATTTCCTTAACTGAGCTTGTAATTATAATATGACATTTAAAAACTTTGAAGTTTTAAAACTTTTTTATTTTGCACCATACTTAGGGGGTGATTCTCACCCTGGTGGCCGGTGACCGCCAGGGTCACCGGCCACGGGAGCACCGCCGACAGACCGGCGGTGCTCCGAAGGGCATTCTGACCGCGGCGGTTCAGCCGCGGTCAGAAAGGGTAAACCGGCGGTCACCCGCCGGTTTACCGCTGCCCTTCTGAATCCTCCGCTCCGCCGCCATGGGGATTCAGACACCCCCTACCGCCATCCTGTTCATGGCGGGAAACCCGCCATGAACAGGATGGCGGTAGGGGGTGCCGCGGGGCCCCTGGGGGCCCCTGCAGTGCCCATGCCAATGGCATGGGCACTGCAGGGGCCCCCGTAAGAGGGCCCCGCAAAGTATTTCAGTGTCTGCTATGCAGACACTGAAATACGCGACGGGTGCCACTGCACCCGTCGCACCTTCCCACTACGCCGGCTCAATTCTGAGCCGGCGTCCTCGTGGGAAGGTTGATTTGCCCTGGGCTGGCGGGCGGCCTTTTGGCGGCCGCCCGCCAGCCCAGGGCAAATCTCAGAATCACCGCAGCGGTCTTTCGACCGCGGTGCGGTGTTCTGACGGGGTTACTTTGGTGGGCGGCCTCCGCCGCCCGCCAAAGTAAGAATCACCCCCTTAGTCCCTCATTACAAGTCTGGTGGTCGTCAGACCGCCAAACTCGTGGTGGTGGGTTGACTGCCGCTACCCTGGTAGTCCAACTGCCAGATTACGATCCTGGTGGTTGGACTGCTAGGAGACCGCCACCTCCGCCAGGATATGGGATCCTGATGGGTTGATGCTGATCAAAGTCGTGGTCAGGCACTGCGGTGCTGATTTGGGCACAGCCATGCTGATCACAAATTTTCTTTCTGCCATCCTTTTCCTGGTGGTATCCCCACCATGAAAAGGCTGGCAGGAAGGCAGAATTAAGGGCCACAGGGGAGCCTCTGCACTGCCCACAACCATGTCGTCAGCAGTACAGGGGCCCTGCTGGTAGCAGGACCTAAAAAGGACACATCAGTGTTGTACTGAAATAGTTACATCAGAAGCTGCTTTAAAAGAAAAACAATAGCTCTCATGGTTTATGTTAAAGTTTTTTCCTCCTATGTTCCTAGGAGGAGCCAACTTATCACCTATCAAGACTTAGGGCCTCATTACGAGTGTGGCGGTCCAAGGACTGCCACACTCATGTTGACAGTCAGAGCACCACACTTCAGGCAGTCCAACTGCCCAATTACAACTTTGGAGGGCTGACCCACCTAAAAACAGCCATCCCCGCCAGGATCATAGATCCCAACGAGGTGACAGTGGTCAGACTTCGAACCAGCCATGGTGGTGCTGAACTCAACACCACCTGGCTGATTACAACCCCACTTTCCACCAGCCTTTTCATAGTGGGCACCAGGTCAAGGGGGGGTCCTGCACTGCCCATGCCCATGGCATGGGCAATGTAGGGGCTCTCCTGCCCAGCACCATTGGAATGTGCAGTCTGAGCTGAGGCCAATATCCTAGCACTGTTCCTGCCAGTCACCTGGTGGAAACGCATATTACAATGTTCCTGCCGGAAGCCTGGCAGGAACATTGTAATACACTTGGGGGGACGTCACACGTCAAATCTGTCAGACGAAGGTGTTTCTGATTTCAGATATCAATCATCAGTCGGAAGGGTTCAATGCCAGCATTTGTGGTGGGAACAATTGTTTCTCCCAGGCTATCTTGTCAGATCTTTTCTCTGGGCCCATTAGAGAGGGGAGAAGAGTGTATGGGACAGGACATGGGGCACTATGTAGGTATTTATGCACTACTTGGTGCAAATCTTCATTAATCTCTTTGCCAAGGGCCAACATCCTGGTAACTGGCCTATTCATGCTCAGCGCCTCCCCCACCTTTCACCTCAGGGGCCCAACAAAGCGAGGAGCTAGATGAACAGTGATGTGCAGGGAAGAGAGGGCAGCAAGTCTCCCTTGTAATTGAGAGCTTCTTACTTCAACCCAACCCAGGCACATTACCACTAAACTGTGTTAACTTGCTGAGAACTCTTAAAGTGCACTAACTATGCTGGGCCAACAACAATTGGCCCATGGTGGGAATCCCATGCTGTGGAGTCCCAACCCTATGCACTACTTAATTTTTCATCACTTTCACTTTTTAGTGCAATTTGTTTGTGAGTGTTTTCATATTGTTTTTAAAACTTATGTTATTGTACAAGGAATTAACAGAATTGTGAAGATTGATCACCAAGTGATTCATAGATGCCAGGTAGATTACTGTAGGTACGATTGAACCTCTTGACATATTAAAATTGCAACCCTATAATTCAATTATTTGATCTAAATATGACACTCAAATTAGCATTCCAAAACATCAAGAGACACAAAGCACTCACTAAAAGGACTAAAATATAGCAATACCTTTGGAAAGGCGAATACAATATCATTGCTCTTCATGAGATACAGTTTACAAAAACAAGATCAACATCACATGAATAATAGAGCCTATCCTTTGGCCTTTGCATCCTCAGCCCAGACTAAACTTAATGGGGTGGCACTGTACTTCTGAGGTACATTAGCTGTAAACTACTTTAGCACACATGTGATACAGAGGGAAGGTTCATCATAGTAATGGGTACAGTACATGATGCCCCAAATGCGAACCAGATGCCTTTTTTTGTCATTTCTTAATTAATCGTTAGACTTAGCAGTCAGATATCTTAAAATTATGGGAGACTTAATTTCACTGTGGGATCCAAAGGTAGATAGATCTGGAGGTATAACTGGTAGCTTCAGAGTGGCTTCTAAAAAGCTCAACCACTTGTTAAGAGATATGGGTATAAGGGACCCAAGGAGAGAGCAACACATGATGCAAGCAGATTATACATTTTTCTTGCATACACATAGAACATATTCCAGAATAGTGTAGGCACGGATGCCCACAGTATGTAAGACTACAATACACCCAGTAATAATCTCACACCATGCTTGATAGAACTAAAGCCAAAATTGGACTTAATGCACACACCCAAAAAGCCGCTAGATATTCCACCCAGTGGTCTTTGAGGTCAGAGCTACGTGAACAAACATTGACAGTTACTTTCAAAATAATCAGTCGAGTGCCATTAGCCCTGATTGTACCTGGGATGCCTCCAGGCTGGATATAAGAAGCAGATACATAAGCGCCCTTACCAATTTTAAGAAACTGAGACAGAATGAACGTGCTAGAGGAATCTTTAGTGCAGGCAGAAAAAGAACATAAAGAGAACCCAACAAGAACACAGCATCACAAAGCGATGACCCTGAGGGACAAATTAAATGCGATAGACACTGATAAAGCTGAGTTTACTTTCCTTAGACTCAAGCATATCATGGCAGGAACATTGGTAGGCAACTGAGGAGGCAACTTAGACAAACTACAGCAAAGCTACATTGGGCAACTAAAGCTCCCCTCTTACCTCTTATCAAGTGCCAGAAATAGAGACCGAGAAATTAGAAAGCCCGGACAGTCCTAGGATTTACAAAATGCCACTGTCAAGTGCCTAACGGAGGAAGACCGGAAGGAATAGGAAGTTCCTTTCTCAGAAGAGATAGTTAAGGCAGCCGATGTGTTGTTTACACTCCGCAAGTCTCCAGGCACAGATTGCTTCACGGCCAACTTTTATAAAGCATTCTCTATGATCCTAATACCCATCTAACCAATGTATTTAACTGAGACAAAGCAGAACACCAACCTCATCTATGCTTAAAACTCACGTATTGATAATTCGAACAGAGGGTAAAGACATCTCCTATGCTCTTCTTATAGGACTTTAGCACTTTTGAATTTCCATGCCAAGTTATATGAAAAAGTCCTAGTCACCCACTAATGGAATTTTTGATCCACCAGGACTAATCTGATTTCATTTAGGGCAGGCAAACCCACAATAACATTAGGTGAATAATCCACCTGATTAAAAAGACTAAAAAGGAGATACTCTGTGCTGTACTGACCACTCTCAACTCAGAGAAAGCCTTCTCGGGTGAAGTGGCACGTTTTTAGTTTTGACAGTGAAACAATTTGGCTTTGGCCCTTTGCTCATCAGGCTGGTGATAGTGTTTCCCTATACCGAGAATAAATGTCAACAGTAGACATTGGCTTCCAGTCCCCTGGAGAGTGGCAGTTGCCAGGGCTGCCCACTCTCATGACTGCTCCTTGTGCTTAGTATAGAGGCGCTGGTACTTAAGGCGAGAGCAGACAGAGGGAAGAGAGGTGCACCGGTTCTACAGGAAGAACATACAATTACGTTTTTTGCTTATGAAAGCCTCCTTACCCTAACGACACAGGCCACATCGTTTCTGCCACCTTGGCTATACCTGAAAGAGTTCAAAGAGGTGTCAGGGTTTGGGATAAACACTAATAAATCATACATTTTTAATCTTACTCTCCCTTAGGATGTAATGCCCGCCCTGGTCCACTATTCCAATATAAAATGGAATGGTAAACCCATTAAGTAATTAGGCGTATTACCTCACCCAACACTCATGGCCTTTATAAGATCAGTTTTCCGCAGCTGCTGAATTTTTAAGAAATAAGCCTTTCAAAGGCAGTACATGCTCTTCATGTTATGATTTTGGAGCACTAATACTATTAATATTAATGTATTGTCAAGGGCTGTATACTTATGTCAAGCTTTCCGAATTCCAGAACTCAAAAAAGTATTTACCGATCTCAAACCAAGGATGCTTAGGTTCCTATGGCAGGGATGCTGAGTGAGATTGATCCATACAGTGGTGAGTGTCCCTAGGATGCTGCTCCTAGATTTTCGTCAGTACTATAAAGAAGCCCAACTCTTCATCATGGCAGATTAGTCACTCCGTGTTACTGACAAAACTGGGTGCATATGGATCGGGCTGTTGTGGTCAGAACAATATGGGATGTGATTTGGAAGCCCAAAATAGATAGGTCCGGGAATGCCTATGTTGCTATGACCAGTAGCATAACATTAGCAATGAGGGACTCTCTCTCTCTAGATACCCGCAGGGACCAGCTTTTCCATCCAACCTCGCCTTCGGCCAAGGCCTTTATCCTGGTCTCCTTCAGATGAAGATTTGTGGAGTGCATTATGGTTTGAGATATGTCCTGTAGACAGAATGTGCTGTCTTTTAATTCTTGTAAACAGAAGTTCCATCTCAATGAACCTGAGCGCTTCTGATGTACACAGCTAAGACACTGGGTTATGGAGCCACAGATTGGGCTGGCAGCTACTCGTGAGCTCACACCCTGGAAAAATGTATTTAGACTGCTGGTGAAACCTGACGGTGGATACCATCTCTACACAATATGTACTGCAATCCATCTCACCGACTACACATGCTCATAAGACACAGTGGGCATGGACTTTCGGTGAGGACAATAGTGTAAGAGAGTGGAATGTCCTATGGCATGACACACCTAGGTTAGAGAGGCCAGTGGTAGGGTCATGCAGTGTTGGTATATGCATCCACTCAATCTAAGCAGATGTTTCCCGCAAGGAAGTGCAATGTGTTTGAGATGTTGAGCTTTGCTTGGAGATTTAAGGCACATCTGGTGGGACTGTTCGCTGATTAAGCCATTTTGAGCTGAGATGTTAGTGGCAATAATGACAATTTTAACATATTCCATGCCAACTGACATTTTCACTGTAATTATAATCCTTCGCTCTCGTAGGCTGCAATATCAAACTAAATCCAATAAGATGGTGATGAGGGGATGCTTGGGAGCAACTAGACTTTGGCCACCCATTGAAATAAGAAGGACCCGACAATTTCTTTGTGGTATTTTTGTCTCAGAAACTTGCTGGTGATGGAGAGACTGAGTAATGCCAATAAGGAGAAACACAAAGGGGTTCATTATGAGTTTGGCGCTCGAAACGCAGGACTGCTAAACTCACAGGGAGGACGCCACCGCCATGGCGGTGGCATCCCCTCAGCCTATTACAAGGTGTCCGTCGGCCTGAAATGGCTGACAGGTGGAAACCTTGAAATAGAGCATTCCACCGGTCTGACTGGCAGGAAGAGTGCTACGCAATAGTACTCGGCTCCCTTAAAGGAGCCGATTGCTATCTCATAGCACAGGGAGACTGACAAGCACCCTCGGAATGCTCACTGTCTGCAAAGTGCTGGGCCGAGGGGTACTTGCACTGTCCATGCCATGGGCATGGACATGGGCAGTGCAGGGGCACCTGTATGGCCCCCTGCACTTGTTCTCCACCAGCCTTTTCATGGTGGGGAAACCTCCCATGAAAAGGCTGGTGGAAAACAAGGTTGTAATCAGCAGGGCGGTGCTAATTTCAGCGCCGGCCTGGCTGATTACAACCAAGACTGCCATCACCCTGTCATGATCATGGATCCTGGTGGAGACGGTGGTCGTTTGGCAGTCCGACCACCACACTTGTAATGTGGCCTTTGGACTGCCACAGCTGCGGCGGTCCGACTGCCACTGCGAAGCTTGTGGTCTTGTGACCGCTAGCCTCGTAATGAGGCCCAAATTCTTTGACCTGATTAAGAGTCCTTTGCTACAGTTTCTTTTGAAAGTTGTCCCTGGAACCTGCTTCCTCACACATCTGTATAACGTAAAACCATTTCATTACTGAGAAGGAAGATAGGCACAAAACATGATGGAGAAATATGTAATTACTGCCTCGCAATCGGACGCTGGCAGCAGAAGTTGAATCTCTCCTGGTTGTTCACTAGGCCATCGTGATCAGATCACAGTGACCCTTGTTGAGGTGTCATTAAATCCATAAATTGGATAGCTATTGCATTCTCGGTTGTTGGTGAATAGGGAGGGTTTTTTTGAGAGATTAAATAATAATACATTTGGTGGGGTGTGTCATTATGATTGTGATATTTCTTACTAGCAGAGCCACTGTTGAATGTATGCTGTTACTGACTTGTCGCACTTCCTTCTAATTAAGGTGAAATGGTTGCATTTATTTTACTTAAACACTATCAACCAAATTGCCAATAAACCCCCACTACCTGAAATAAAAACATATTAAATAATTTAAAACATTATTAAACATGTTAAAAATAAATCACAGTTAAAACAGAATCAGTTAACAATAATTAATAACTAATTAAAGAAACACTACCAACCTACAAGCCCAATAAATCCCACAAAAAAATGTAATGAACATTTTCAAAAGAATTAAACTTTCACACAAATAAATATAAAAAAGTCATCATCAAATTAATAAATTTAAATGAATTAGAATGCAATTTAAAAACTCTAGGCACAGAATCCTCCAATAAACCCATCAATACCCCTAAAAAGATATGACTAAACTATTATTTAAAAATAATTAATAATACATGCTAAAATAACATAATGAACCAAAACATATTACAATACAATAAAACAATATAGTTATAATTATATTAAAGTCAACTATATTTTAAAGTTCAATATTATTGTCAAAAGGGCAAAACATTATACTTAGCTTCAATATTTTGACCAGAATATTATGGTCACACAATATGTTTGAGTCGATATCTTGGAGGAACACCCATCAAGATCGTCATCTTTCTCAAAGATGGAGCATACTCACGATCACCCCCTGCAATCCATGTGATCACACTCATGCAATCCTCTATTGATGCAATCCTGATGGCCTTGCATCACAGCGTGATCCTAAAGTTCCTACTTGGAGATTTGAGAGCCTCATGCTTTTCCTCAGCAGGGCAGGTGACGCGTTGACATGGTGATAACTGGTTACTACCTGATGTTTGAATCAAGTATTGTTTTTTGCAGTGATCATCTGGGCCTTTTTGAGATAATCAGCATTTGGAATTATTTTGACAAGATGTTTCTGTCATTGCTGTAGAGCGCTTTACTGTAGGAGTTCTCTTCAACATGGAATTCTGTGTAGCGCTACAGTTTTCACTTTTGTTATAGCAGACAGTGTTTGTGGTATCTAAGGGTTATCTGTAGCAGCTTTCTCCAGATTTAAATTGGACAAATCTCAGTGCTGTATATTTGTGTCAATGTTTTCCTTTTTCTTTGTATTTCTTTTTCAGGTGGTGCTTCATGTACCACATTCATATACTGTTGCTCTAGAATTTACACTTTGCGTTACCCTCCTCTTTTTGGTGCTTGTTTCCACATTTCAAGGTGCAAAACGTTACGTCCCTCCATTTTTCTTATGCCCCCCCCCAGTGAACATGCAGTTAAGTGTTCCAAATGGAAGAACATCTCCTTTCATTATGCAAGAGTATGTGGAACAAATCTTAGAGCTGATAGGACAACCTCACCCTTCAAACATTGTTTAAAGTTTGAGGAACCGGACATTCATGACAATTTGTCGGACTTAAGTGAAGAGGAACATAAAAGTGAAAACTTCAATGAATATGAAGATGCCATTAAAACATTTCACGCAAATAATGTTTGCCGAAAGTGTCAACTGTCTTGAAAAAGCTATCATTTTGGCATGAAAGGTCACAGGGATATAGAAAGTATAGAGGATTGTGTTACTTGCCTCCACTTGTAAGTCGTGAGCCAGTGTGGGTGAAAGGACATGAGATCACTTCATGTTAAAAAGTAGTGAGGAAAAGGTTAGATAGGAGCTATTGCTCACAAAGGCCCCAGCTTCGAGTAAGGTGATTGCAATAGCTTAGAGATTAGAACATTCTTTGGTGTGTGTGTGAAGGAGATTTAAAAGGAACATCACCCCAAGGTCCAGGTAAAGGAAAGGAAGCAAAACATAAAGATTCTGTTAGAAGAAAAGCGCCTTGGACGTTTAAAGGACAGTGCTAATAATGTAGTAATGTAGGAGGCATGGCATAATGTAAAGCCTCTCCAGCAGCTAAGACAGTATGCAAGTTCGCTGGGAAATGGCATTGTACTCCAAGTGCTGCAGGAATGGGAAAACAATGGGAAAAGGTTTGAAATAACAGAAGGGTGCAATGATGTTATATTGCAGGTATACATTAAAAACACGCGAAATGTCCCCAATTGATGATATTAAACTTAAGATTCAAGTGCATGTTTGTCTCTAGCTAGTGTCTGAAATTGACTTTGTTGAAACCAAACAAACATTTTGACTCAGATATAGAGTTCAGCGAGTAAGGTATAAAGGTAGGGACAAATTTCTTAAGCTGGCCACATCAAAAACTCTAATAAATCACACAGAATGCCACATCCGCAGTTGAGGTGAATAGCGTTGAGGAAAGGTTTGAATATTTTATTCTTATATTTTTTCCTGATGTATTTAAGGGTTACACCGTTCACACAGTGTTGAAGAAAAGGGCAAAGGGTATACCAGTCAGTCACATATTTAGTGAAGATAGAATTGGGTGTTTTGGCCATACTAAGATCATTTTGCTCCTGGTGGTTACTTAATGATGGTCTTCAATGGAGAGATAAAACTTTGCATTGACCTCCAAGAGCTAAATATGTGTGATGTAGAGGACCGGTGTCCTATGCCAAACATCTCCATGGTGGGGTGTAAGTTGCTTAGTGCAAATTTCGTTCTCACCTTGGACTTGTTGTTGGCTTACAAGCAGATTAGGTTGCATGAAGACCCCATTAATTTGACATCTTTTATTCCACATTTTGGGTATATCATTTAACAAGGATGTCATTTGGATTATGCCTAGCTACATCAGTATTTCAAAGAGTAATGGCTAATTTGTTTAGTCATATGAACGGAGCACAATTTATCCAGAACAACATTCTTGTTTTTGGACGAACCACGGAAAAACATGATTATTGAGTCAGGAAGATGTTAACAGGAGTCAAAGAAAAAAAAGGTTTGACCTTGAAAAGTAGTAAGTGTAAATTTACTAGGAAAGACATAACTTATCTAGATCAACTAACCACAGATAAATATGTAAAATCAAAAAAAGAACAAGTATAGAGAATTAACAGGATGTCAAGACCAGATAGGAAAGATTAATGTCTTAACTTTTCTGGGAATAGTAGTATTTTATGCCAGATTCATAGATGATTTTGCTGCCAAAACCGAGGTAATAATATGAGTGATAAACCTCCCCAACGTCACATGATTTATCTCTCAAATATCACTTTTAAAAATATTTTGGAAATTCGACCATCAGGTTATCAGTTCTGAAAGTACACACATTTTCGTTTTGAATACACATTTTTCCAATCTTGAAGTAATATAATAATTCAAGTCAAGCAAAGGCTTCTAATTTAGTAGGTTGGACTGGACACAAGAGAGCTACTTTTATATAGCTGGAGAGCTGCCAATAGCTTAGGAGCGATTCAATTGAGAAGTCTGTTCTATGCAGTGAAGACATTTAGAAATATTCTCTAATGCTCAGGATTTGAAGTTTTTACTGATCACAAATTCTTGAAGGGGATTTTCATGAAGAGGGATATGAATGTTGTGTCATCACGAATGTGTAGATGAATGTGTTGATCAGTCTTAGATCTGCAAGTCTTTGTTTTTGAGGTCAAGTATATACTAGGCACAGGCTGCAGATTCTCTCCCTCGAGCCTTGTGAATGGTGATGTACAGAAGTATGAGAATTAGAGGATTCGTGGTCTAATGATCAACTCAAAGTGTGTAGTCAGTGAAGGGTGTGTAACTGAAAAGAATGGTTGAGGAAAATGGACAAATAACCAGATTCGCTGAAAGTATGTGATCTTGTTAAAGGCACCTGGATAAATAGGATACATCAAAAAGGAAGGAACAAGGAGTTTTGGATTCTCAGAGAGGAGTTGCATGTAAAATATGGTTTACTGTTCCTAAACGAGTCAGGAAAGGTTCCTCTTTTGGGTGCCCTTGGACCATCGAGGTATTTACAAAATTGAGAGGGGAATGTTCTGTTATTAATGGTGGTCTTGAAAGACAAACATGAAGTCCAATAAGGGAGTGTATGGAATGTCTATAGAGTGAGAAGGCAGGAAAAGTGAGGACACCGCCCATCGTGTGCAGAGAGATTCCATTATGTCCATGAATGGAAGTTGCATTAGACTTTGGCTCCCATTCAAGTCCCTCATTATAGTTTGGTGTTAATGGGTATATTCTGCTGGTGGCCGGAGGTAGCTGTGATGGGCAAGATCACACAGGTCAGCCATAACATATTTAGAACTGTTGTCTCAAAGGAAAGCCCTAGTATTATACTAACAGATCAAGACATCCTGATAACCTCCAGGAACATGGAAGGTTTTTTGGGAAGGAAAGAAACTGTGCACAAAAGGTGTTCACTTTACCATCTGAAACTAATGGTGACGTTTAACAGGACGCTGCAAGAAAGTGTACAAGAGGTAAGGAGCGTGGGAAGACGTTGGAGGGGAGAGATTAAGAGCAGATTGGAAGTTTAGACTGCTCTCCATATGCTACCTCTGGTACAATCCCATTTCAGATGTTTATAGAGAGAACGGCTAGTACTAAAGAGAGTCTGACTTGGACTAGAGAGGACAGGGGAGATATATGTGGGGGGTCTGACTGTGTGGAGAGAGGTTAAAATGAATTGGTTGAACAGGAGAGTAGGAAGGTGAATTATGATATTACCGTAGAGGTGAATAATGTGCTTATGGTAAGAGTATCAATAGGGCATAAGCCTATGTCAAAGTTCAGGAAGAAGTTGAAACTTGTAAAGTGATTTAGTGAGATTTAGTGAGGCTAGAAAAAGTGAAAGATAGTTGAATATGGAATCTTAACCATCGTTTTGTTGTCAGGCAGAATGTCTATGAAAGCGATGCTGCTGCCTCTCCAAACGATTCAAAAAGTAACTTAGGAAAATTTGATTTGCAATGGGAGGTAAAAAAACGTACCACCGCAATATAGGAAGGATGTGTTAAGAAGCACTTGTAAATGTTCAAGATAGCTGAGTGACATTCTTGTCAATCTTCTTTCTTGCATGTATTCTGCATTAACAGACCTTTTGTGTGTTCAATCATTTGGTGTATGTTCCTACTTTACCATATTACTCGTGTGCTGACCCTGTTCCCTAACCCTCTTTGTGTCTCCCTTGCCTTGTTTTCATCGCCTTTCCATGCATATTCTAGTATTAGAATATTTTCTGTTTTGGAAAGGGAGGTGTGCAGTATCTAGTGTGTCAGGGTAGCTCCTGCAGCGCTTGTAATGTTAAGAATGGTCATCACCCTGGAAGGATGCTATGTAATATCTTTGTGTGACATATAAGCCGTTTCAATTGGGAGGTTTCAGTTGGAATCAGGCTGGATTATGGAGCTTCTCAAGAATATACTCTTTTCTTCCATTCGTGGATCATTTGGAGTCTATTTAAAGATCAATGATTTCACAGCCCCCTATCGCCCTCTGGTACAGATGAAAGTGTCTTCCCCTGTGCTGCCCGCTACCCTTGGTTCAAGGGCCTCTCTCTTACCCTTGTGCTTGTCGTACAGAAGATGTGTCTTTCCGCAGGCACCCTGCTGGTCTTTCATGCAGAGCTCAGTGTCACCCCCGACGCGCTCTCCTGGCTGGTAGTAGAGGGTAATGTACCTTCCTCTGGTGTCCCCGGCTACTCTGTGGGTCAAGACCTCCGTCTTACCCTTGTGCTCGGTAGAGCCCTCTGATACATAGTATGTGTCTTTGCAGCATCCTGTGTGTTTTCATTCCCAGTATGACTGAGTGGTGTGGTCTGGAATGCTGAGAAGGAATGATGTAATAGAATGTTGGTGTGTGCTCTGCAGAGGGCGAAAAGAGAGAGGAACAGCTGGAGGAAGGATGGAGCCCCAAAAAGACATACTTGCTGTAGCCAAAGGGCCTAACATGAAATAAAAAAACATACTTCTTACCCAACTGGCTTCCGACCCATGTACAAAAACTCCAGTCATTAACTTCGGCGTTTTTGTTGTGAGTTATTATGGACCTGTGAAGAAATACATGATAACTTTGGTTGCAACTAGAAGCCATTTCTGGCAGGGTAAGCCCTGTTTTAGGAAGGGAGATGACTCTGAGACCGTGAAGGGCTAGTTTGGGGCCATCAACCCTCACAACTCTCACATCCATCTGCATGTAGTGTCAGTGCTGGCTTCTGGGCAGGAGGAAACCAGTAAGAAGGGTGGGCAGTGTCGAATAAGAACTGGGTTCCGGCTGGGGGAGTTGTAAACTGAAGTGGGGTTTCCACTGTATAATCCTAAATTTAAAGACAGCCCTACAGAGACAGTATTGTAAGGGTGGCTCTATGAAGACAGAGGGAAGAGCCAAATAATCTCCTTTCCAGTAAGCAAAACTCTGCAACGAACCCATGGAGCTTCAGGCAGTAATGCATCCAATCGTGACATAACCATTGGTAAGGGTACAGTATGATTTCTCAATTAAGTTGACTGTGGCATCAGCTAGGTCTTGAGGTTATTTTGTGGGAGTGGGCGTAACTCACATATTTTGCTGTAGTGTAATTACATGAAAATACAGCAACCTTCCACAGAGTTATGCAAGAAGCCTAAATTAGCATTTAGAGCTACTTCCTTAGCAGAAAATGCACTCTTGCATCCAAAATGAACCCGAGGATGTATTTTGAGCTAAGAAAATAGCGCTAAGTGCATTAGAACATGAACAGCAGCAGCCAGCAGCCACTTGTGCTTGCTAAGTTCCTTGTTCCTATGCACCTGTTGTAGGGGTTTTATGGAAAAGTTATCATTTTACATCAATAGAGTAACATGAAATTACCAATATTACTCTGATTACTTTGCCCTTAAATTTTATCCAGGATCAGTATTGTGTGTGTTTCACATATTTTATGGCACACAGCATGGAGTGATCAAAGGAAAAGACAGGGCTCCTGCTGGTACCGTAGTCAAGGTAATGGACAAAGGTCTTGCACCAATGCACAGCGGCTGGTAAATGAGAACGTTACCCTCCAGCATGACTAAATTGGTTATAGAAAAAGAGGGTGTGAGGTTTTGAGGGTATAGCAACACAACTTGCTCATGAGAGAGCCCCACCAATGTATTGGATTTCAGACCTTGGTATTAGAGAGAAAGCTCTTGCTATGTAGACTTGAAATCATGGAGGAAGGGTAGTAAACCGATGTCTGATTGAGACTGTTCTGGAGATGTAGAAGAAAGACTACCCAAGCCCTACTGGTTAATTTAGAAATAGAATAAATACTAACTCCAAAAACATTGAGGACAGAAGTGAAACTATGTTATTTGAGGGTATTCTATTGTTTGGAAAATTACAATTTAAGTTACTGGTTGTGTTGTGCTGAATATGTAGTACTGTAAGAGAGTTTGGGAGGTTTAAAATATCCACCTACAGGTTGTTCTGGGAGTACAATCAGTGCTTAATTTGTGCTTGTTGATTCTGGTGCGGAGCACAGGTACTTATTTTTGAGGGCTGGCGCTTATTTTTCCGCCCCAAGCATGTCCTGCGAGCAAAAGGCACATATGGGAAAGACGGAGGAAGAGAAAAACAAAAAAGCGTCACGAAGGGAGAAAGCAGAAAGCTGCAAGAGTGAGCTGAAGGGCTGGGAGAGGTTGTAAATAGATTGAAGAGGCCCATGATGGCTTCAGTATTTCACTGCCTCAATATTCCGTGTTCACACATTTAATTGCAGGAGCTGCATGTTTAATACAAGGCCTTTGAGCACCAGCACATTTTTATTTACAAATTAAGCACTGAGTACAATGTGAGCATTTACTTTCTATCCATATGGATACTAGCTAGGAATTTGGAGAAGAACATGTAGTACCCATCTGCGTGCTGTGTAGATAAGTGCTGGTTGTGTGTGTCCAAGTGTTGCAAATGTGAGAAAAGAGTAGTATCTTGTCATGGGAGAAACAAGTATGGTACACTTGTATATTATTTTGTTTTTCTGCTCACAGCAACCTCGGGGCCCGTGTTCAGTGGTCTCCGGTTGCTCATTTCTTTTTACTTTCCTACTTCCTGGTTGTGACTAAACTAGACCGCCATTTTTGTTAGCGGTCTAGTTGTTGCTGGGCTCTTGAGCCTCGTTCGGCTCCCCCGGCTCATTTAATGCCAGGCGCGTCGAAGGCACACCAAAGGCAAGCCCGTCTGCACCCGTCCGCGCCGTGAAGCGCCCAGAACCCAGAAATGCTGCCCTTTCTACTGCAGACAGGTTAGTCTACTCTCCCTCACAGCTTTACGCGCTTAAAGGGGAAGGGTCCGGCCTATCCCTCTCAGTACCCCCTGGGTTCCATGCTTCTCCTTTTTGCTCAGCCTGTCCTAGTTCTTCCAAGGCTGTTTTACCCCCTGTTTCCCCCCCTCCGCAATTGAGCAAAATATTACTTCTCAATTGTCGCTCTTTACCTGCCCATTCCCTTCATATCTATACCCTCATAGAAGATCTCTTCCCCGATGCCCTGTTTCTTACTGAAACCTGGTTAGGCAGTGACTCAGCGGTTGATATCTGCAACTCCCTACCCCCCACCTACTCTATGGTGCATGTAGATCGACCCAATGGAAGAGGTGGTGGTATAGCCATTATCTACAAAAATACCTTTCGGTGTATCCCCTATCCCTCTGATATTTTGGACTGTGAAAGCTTAACTTTCTCACTCTATCTTTCCCCCACTTTTACCTTTTCTGGTATGCTTCTTTACCGACCCCCAGGACCCTGCACTCGCTTTTTAGATTCCTTGCCAGAAGCGGCAGCTAGTCTTATCTGTAAATCCCCTAATTTTACTATTCTAGGGGATTTCAACATCCACCTTGATAACGAAAACTGTATGCACACCAGGTCCCTACGTGGGTCTCTCTCTGCACTTGATTTAACTCAACACGCAATAGGACCCACTCACACCAAAGGCCATACGCTGGACCTCTTATTTAGTAATCTCCCTGTTCTCACTACCCTGCCGTCCTTGCCTCTAACCTGGACAGATCATTGTCTTTTATCTTTCTCTTTCCCTTATAAGGCCACGCTAGACATACAGTCCACCTCTTTAACCTCTGGCCGTTCCTGGTCAAAATTGGCTCTCAGGGAGTGGCGTGCTGTTCTCCAGACCTCCTTTGGGGTCAGCAGCCCCTCCACCTCAGCAGACTTATTTAATGAGTGGATCTCCTCCTCTTTGGATGCTATTCTGCCCATTAAAACAAGATCTAACAAGCCCTCCCATAAGGCTAAACCTTGGTTTTCTCCTCTTCTATTAGAACTAAGAAAAAAGTGCAAAAAGTTAGAAAGATCTTGGAGAAAGTACTACAATCCCACTGATAGAGAATTATATAGGCAATCTATCAGACTCTACCACCAAAATATTAAAGCTGCCCAGTCCTCATACCATGGGACAAAAATAGAAAACTCCTCCTGCTCACAAAAGGACATTTTTCAGATTTTTAAAGAATTAACCATAACCCCTATGCCCCCCCCCCCCCCCCCCACAGAGCCTTCCATTGAACACAGTAACCTCTTGGCATCCCATTTCAATGACAAGGTCATTAAGATATACTCTGGGTTCTCCTCTTCTCCTTCCCCAGAGACACTAGAGCATCAAACAATGGATCCTTCCCCCTCCGGAAGTATATTAATTGCCTTTGCACCCCTCACAGATACTGCTACTACCAATCTTCTTCTTCAAATTAAATCAGGCTCCCCCCTAGACCCCGCCCCTCCTTCCATTCTCTCGCGGGTTTCAGATATTATTGCCCCCCCCTTACAAAAATACTGAATCATTCCCTATCTTCAGGTTCTCTTCCTCCACTTTTTAAGCATGCCATTATTAAGCCTCTTTTAAAAAAGCCGAAATTGGACCCATCTCTGCTGGAAAATTACAGACCTATTGCTCTCCTCCCCCTTTCAACAAAAATTTTGGAGAAACATGTTAACTACCAATTAACCAGCTACCTGGAGAGCCACGAACTTCTCCACCCCACTCAAATGGGCTTCAGAGCCCATCATAGCACGGAGTCAGCCCTCCTCACAGTGACGGAGTCAGCTAGGCAGCTTCTAGACCAAGGGGCTCATGTAGCTGTGATTCTACTTGATCTTAGCGCAGCTTTTGATACGGTGGATCATAACCTTCTTTGCTGTAGGCTCTCTGAATTAGGGATAGGAGGCTTAGCTTTGTCCTGGCTATCCGCTTTTGTCAAAGGTAGATCTTTTCAAGTGCTGGATCGAGCCTATTTTTCTGATATCTTTCCATTTACCTGTGGAGTTCCTTAGGGCTCCTCCCTGAGTCCAACCCTTTTTAATGTCTATCTATCCCCGCTGGCTAATGTGATCGCTCCCTACAATCTATCTTTGGTCACTTATGCTGACGATACTCAACTGGTGGTATCACTATCTAGTTCTGGGGACTCGGCGGCGGCCAACCTTTTGTGCTGTATGAAAGACATTGGAAGCTGGATGGTCCAGTCTAAGCTTAAGTTCAATGATGGAAAGTCTGAAGTCATTGTACTGGGCAATGCCCCTCCAGCTACTCCCCTCTCATTGTACTCAGAGGCTTTCAATAATCTTCCTCCGCCCAAGGACCAGGTAAAAAGCCTTGGTTTTTGGCTGGATTCTCGCCTGACCATGGACTATCAAGCAAGAAAAGTCTCTTCTACTTGCTTTGGTGTTTTAAGAGTCCTTAGGAAGATCTTTAATCTTTTCCCCCCTACGGCTAGAAGAATCCTCGTTCAAACTCTGATCCTTTCCCGTCTGGACTATGGGAACTCACTGTTTCTTAGTGCCCCGGCCTATGTCATAAAAAAGCTGCAGATAGTCCAGAATGCAGCTGCCAGGCTTCTCATCAATCTTCCCAGACATTTATCGCTAAGCCTGCTCTTGCAACACTTCACTGGCTCCCCATTAAGCAGCGCACCCATTTCAAAGCCTTATGCATTGTTCACAGAGCCCTTCAAGATAAGGGTTCGATGTTCTTTAGAAAGCGGCTATATCTTTATGCCCCCTCGCGAAGTCTGAGGTCCTCTTCCTCCCGACATGTGACCATCTTGCGGTCTAAGAGAGCCTGGGGGGCCTATTCCTTTTCCACCAAGGCCACTCGTCTCTGGAACGATCTCCCCTCTGAACTTCGTTTTGAACCCTCAGAGCAGCTTTTTAGAAAGAAACTCAAAACCATTCTTTTTTGTAGATAACTCTCTGAATCCCTCCTGTTGCCAGCACTGGTCATGTCTGGTTAGCGCTGGGATGCCTTAGGGTAACTATGCGCTTTATAAACCCTTTAAACTAAACTATATCTGTAGGTGCGAACTGAGGAAAGAGCAGTACCTTGCTGCTAGATGTTGTATGCAGGAATAACTCTGTGGTATGCAAAGTTTGGGGAGTTTGATACTCTGCTGTGAGAAATTGCATAGGGAAGTACCCCATGACGTGTGTCGATTGGTAATTGTAGTAACCTGTTTTTATTAGTTGCATGGGTAAGTACATTTTGGTGTGCTAAGCTGGGGAAGAATAGTACCTTGTTGTGGGAAGTTGCATTGCATGAGAACACTGTGGTGTGCTAAGTTGGAGAGGTGTAGTACCCCGTGGTGAGAAGTTGCTTGGGGGAGACCATGAAGGGTGTAATAAGGGAAAATAGAAGCACCCTATAGGGAGAGGTTGCTAGCAAGGGAAGCACCCCTTAGAGTGAAAATATGGGGAAATGTATTACCCTATTGTATTGTGGTGATAGCCACATGTTCTGCCTGACTGCTCAGGTACCAGTCTTTTTTCAGTACAAATGGGGATATCTGTCAGAGTGGTGAAGGAGGTCCATATATTTCTGATGGATTTGTAGTGCTTTTTATTCAGTTGCGTTTAATGGAGTCAGTCAGTGTTGTGCTTGAATGATAGTGTTTGATGTAGCTCTAATATGTTGTAGGTGAGTACGTCTTTACCTAGTGACATAGGGGGTTATTCTAACTTTGGAGGAGGTGTTAATCCGTCCCAAAAGTGACGGAAAAGTGACGGATTTACCACCAGCCGTATTACGAGTCCATTATATCCTATGGAACTCGTAATACGGCTGGTGGTATATCCGTCACTTTACTGTCACTTTTGGGACGGATTAACACTCCTCCAAAGTTAGAATAACCCCCTTAGTGCCCTACGCCACCCCTTGCAGACACCTCTTGTTCTCTTCGGCACTGGAGTCAGTCTTCTACCCTAAATCCTACATATGCCATGCCTCCATTCTTTACACTAACTCTTCATGTCATGGAGTACCAATTACTGTTGTTCCATTTTCTTGTCCTCTGTCCGTTGATACAATTGCCTGGTTCCCTGCACGATTCACTCGTGGCCTGTGCTTGCTTTTGAGGCCTCCCAAAGTGCTCTCAGGTACAAGTACCCTTGTAATACAGGGTGCCCAACAGTATAAGAGTCTGTCAATCCCTTCCTACAAGACAACACTTCGCCACAGTTCTGTCACATAAGTCGGTGCCCTCGGCTGCAGATTGGGTCACACGGTGATATCTTCCGGATCAAGGTCCTACCACCCCGGTGAACCGTAGCACTGTGTTAAATTTATATTATATTAACATATATGTATTAGCCGTGCCTACACACCTCGAAGCTGCTTAAATGCACCTGTGCCAAACGCCGGTTCCCCATGGCACTTTTGGCTCAGTGTCAACCCTGGACATTGCCATTGTCACCTCCCTAGTGCACTGAAGTATAACAGTCGGAGCCACCTCCTTGTTCTCTGAATCCCCCCAATCATGCCCCCATCAAGGAGCCCCGTGTCAAAAACGGAAGGGGGCGGGCGGCTCTGCTCCTTAACTCTTGCCCCAGCGCTGCCATCCAGGCTGACAAGGTAACAGAGCTAATCCCCCGCCCAGTCCGCCCCCCAGGACCTGCCGGGTCTCCCGCCGCTCTGATGGGATAATTAGGCCCGGGCTCCGCACGGAGGATGCTGTTGTTGCCAGGCAACCCATGGTTTCCAGAGAAACGGGAAGCACAGCCTGGTCCATGTAAGTGAGCAATGCGTCCGGGAGGGAGAAGGGGGGAGGTCCTCATCTCAAGGGTTGCTCTTCTAGCACAAGTCCCCTCTGAGTGGTCTGGGGGTTGGGCGGGGGTGCGAGGACACCAGTGGGTCAACAGTTCTAATTTTAGATTATCAGGACACAGGAAACGCCTTCTCCATTCCCTAAATATCCAGTGCTGGGAGAGAAGCGAGATCTGCAGGTCGGGACTGAGATGCATCAGCAGAGCTTTGTTTGGTCGCATTATCGGAATAGCAGAGAGTGCTATTTAAGGACTGAGGTGTACAAACAGCTGTGCTTTAGCCCCGCTACTGGACTAACAGGGGTGCATTGGCAGAATTGCGTATTGGTCCTAATCCTGGAAAAGTAAAGGGTATTATGGGCCAGGACTGGAGTGCATTGGCAGAGGTGTGTGTGCTCCAGTATTGGCCTGGCTACTGAGCTGCGAGTTAGGAATCAGGTGCTTTGCTGTGTATGTAAAGCAATTTGTTGAATGTTATTGTTTGAAGCTTACAGTATGTACAGTTTCACCCTGTATATTCTCAAATAGGCCATCACTGGCACCTCACCCGATGATGGCGACTACTTAGGTTGTGCTAGCTGCTTAGTCAAAGTGAAACATACCTAATTTTTATGACAGCTCGATTATGTGGGTATCTGTGGGTGGGGCTTTGGCTCCACCCAGTGTTGGAAGCAAGGAGTATATTTTTCGATTGGGCAAAAGTTGTGTGCTTCCACAAAAAGTCCTTGCCCTCCACATAGCTTTGATCATTTTGTTTATTTATTCAACTGCCTGAACTTGAACTTTTAGGGATACACACATCCCACTGCAATGCTATTAAAGTGGCTTATAAACCTTGATCATTTATGGCATTTCTGCCTGGCAGTAGCACAGGTGGTAGGAGGGAATTCATAAATGTGAATTAATTTTTAGGTCTGGCTTGACTGCATTCATAAGTCAGACATATTGGCATTGTCAATGCTGTTTAGGTCTTGCCTACCTTACAGCGCAATCTGTCTGGTTGCCAAAGACTTAGGGCCTCATTATGACATTGGCAGTAAGTCACACTTACCGCCATGCTGACTGCTGCCAACATACCGCCAGCGCGGCGGTTTACCACTCCCTATATTATGACACACACATAGCAATCCGTCACTATATAGCCACACAGACAAGTCCGCCAGCCCAAAGGTCAGTGATAAACTGGCGGTATCCAAACCCACACCATTACGCCAACAGAACTATGCCACAGCATTATGACCCACAAATCACAGCGGCGGAGATTCAACCGCGGTAAACCAGTGGCGGTACATACCGCCGCTCTAAAAATACACACAACCTAACAAAACAACACTACATTGGACAATTCAAACAACGCAGACCTGACACACATGCACACACCACACCCACACACCACACCCACACACCACACCAATATAAAACACACATCCACATTACCCACAACCCTTTACGACTAGAAAGAATTGCCACCAGAGAGCGAGAGACACCAGGAGCACCCACAGAACCAGAGCCACAGAACACCATCACCCATACACCATCCACGCACCTTACAGCACACACCCCAACACATCACCCCACACACCCTTGCACACACCACACACACTACACCCATGGCACCACAAAGACACCCCATATTCTCTGAGGAGGAGCTAAGGGTCATGGTGGAGGAAATCATCCGGGTAGAGCCACAGCTATTCAAGTTACAGGTGCAGCAGACATCCATTGCTAGGAAGATGGAGCTATGGCGGAGGATCGTGGACAGGGTCAACTCTGTGGGACAGCACCCCAGAACAAGGGATGACATCAGGAAGAGGTGGAACGACCTACGGGGGAAGGTGCATTCCACAGCATGGAGGAACTGGACTGGCGGTGGACCCCCACCCTCTCCCTCACAATTTACAACATGGGAAGAGTAAGTCTTGGCAATCATGCATCCTGAGGGCCTGGCAGGAGTAGCAGGAGGACTGGACTCTAGTAAGTCAACTCTTTACTACTTTCACCCCGCCTACCTGCATGCCATCACATACCCCCACCCCTACCCTCACCCCCATCACTCCACCACCTCACATGCACCCCACCATCACAACCCACCCATCCCAATACCAAGTACTGCATGCACCACCAATACATGGACATCACTCACAGCCCTGCATGGACACCTATAACTAAAGCATGCACATTGGAGAGAATCAGCTAGCCAACAAAATCACTACTCACACAAGGCAAAGTTGACAGGGCAATCACAACCATAGAGGGCAACACACCCATGCACAAGATTTCACACGCAGAAACAATAACACTGCATTTACATCCCCACAGGTCCCCCACACAATGTCACCAGAGAGGAGGTGCCAGCAACATCCAGTCCCCCACAGAAGAGGCCCACAGTGATGACAGCAGCTCTGGATGCCTGGATCAGGATAACCAACCTGGCCCATCAGGGATCTCAGGAAAGTCGGTTACCCAGGCACAGTCCCATACCACCACAGAACCTCCCCCCTCAGGAAACACCAGCACAGCACCCACCCAGCGGGCCTATACCTCTGTACCCAGGACACCTCAATCAGCAGTGTGTCCACCACTACAGGGACCCCAGGCAACCCAACAAACACAGGACGATCAGGGACCTGGGGTCAGTGGCAGTGGGCACACGGTTCAGGGGACAGAGGCACAAGACAACAGGGAAGCTGGGAGGACTGCTGTGTGACAAGTGGAGGACAGGCCCAGGGAACCAACTCTGTAGGAGGCACTCACCAACATCCTGGGAGCATACCACCATTCCCAGGAGACGATGGGCCAGATACTGGACAAGTTGCAGGAGACCCAGCGGCTGCTGGAGGGACAGTACCTGGGGATCAGGGAGGACCTGAAGGACATCCACACCACCCTGGTCACCTTGCAGGGGTGCTGGTAGACATGGCCCACACCATGAGGGAGGCAGTGGCACACCATTGGGCCCCTGACACTAGCCATACCGATGAACAGCCCTCCACCCCCGCTGCTGCAAGTGGACCGGAGGCCCCGCCACAGGAACAACAGGCCACCAGCACCCCTCCCCCTGCAGAAGGAGAACCACCCCGCAAACGGTCCCTGCGATCCAGGCAGAAGCCAGAGACTATTGCCAAGACCCCCACCAGGAAATAAGACTCTCCTGATTGTCACCCTTGTGTCCCACTCTGTCACCTTGTCCACTTTGAACTGCCATTGCTCCCCTTCTTATGCCCCGTTGGACAATGCACCTGTGATACAAATAGACTGCACTCTATCCTGGACTTTCCTCCACCATCAACCCAGCCCATTCCACTGCCCCTTCACTGATTAGCACTTAAATAAACACCATTTAAAAAATACAAGTATGAAGTCTGTCAAATGATTTAACTATGTATTCATTTAACAAGCTTTACACACTGCAATACAACTGTACAGGAATACATACATAGGAATGACCTGTAGTAGGCTGCAGTCAACACACCAGGTGCCAGAGTGGGGCACAGCTATCTGAAAATAGAGATGCCAAAGGGTACAGTAAGTAGCCATAGAACTGGGAGAATCTGCGTGCCATGTACAATGTAAAACTCAAAACTGTGATGTGAGTGAAGTTACAGTGGCTTACCTGTGTGTCACTGGAAGTACTGTCGTATAATTACTGTTCTATTGTCCTCATCCTCATCCTCTGCCTCCTCATGTTCACTGTCCACAGGGTCCACTGCTGCCACACGGCCATCTCCAGCCTCATCCGCCTGCAGAAAAGGCACCTGCCGTCTCAAGGAAAGGTTATGCAACATGGAGCATGCCACGATTATGTGGCAGACCTTCTTGGGTTAGTAGTACAGGGATCCACCAGTTAGATGGAGGCAACAAAACCTGGCCTTCAGGAGGCCGAATGTCCTTTCTATATTTCTTCTTGTTCACCCATGTGCCTCATTGTAACGTTCCTCTGCCCTTGACCTGGGATTCCTCACAGGGATCAGTAGCCATGAGAGGTTGGGGTAACCAGAGTCATCTGCAAATATCGAGGGAGAACTGTTAGACACACACTAACCCTTAGGCCCCACACCATACCCTTACACCAACATCCACTGGGTGGGAACCAGGGCTCATATATTAGCCACACCCTGTGCCTCTGGAGTTGAGCCATCACATATTGGATGCTGCTATTCCTCAGGATAAAGGCATCATGCACAGACCTAGGATACTTTGCATTGACGTGGGAGATGTGCTGGTCCGCCAGGCACACTATCTGTACATTCATGGAGTGAAAACTCGTTTGATTTCTGATCACCTGTTCATTTCTCCAGGGGGTACAAATGCAATATGTGTACTATCAATTGCCCCAATGATGTTGGGGATATGTCCCATTGCATAGAAGTCAGCTTTCACTGTGGCCAAACCCTCCACCTGGGGGAAAACAATGTGGCTGCGCATGTGTTTAATCAGGGCAGACAACACTCTTGTCAGCACTATTGAGAACATTGGCTGAGACATTCCTGCTGCCAAGCCCACTGTCACTTAGAAGGAGCCAGTTGCCAAGAAAGGGAGCACAGATAGGACTTGCACAAGAAGGGGGATCCCAGAGGGATGACAGATAGCAGATATCAGGTCAGGTTCCAATTAGGCACACAGCTCTGTGATTGTGGCCCTGTCCAGTCTATAGGTGAGGATAATGTGCCTGGCTCCATTGTTGCCAAGTCCACCAGGGGTGGTTGTCAGAGGGATGTCTCCATCTCCTATTCATCCGCAGCGGTTGTAATCTAGCGGGAAAAACGGGGAGCAGCTGGTTAGTATTCCACATTTCCAAACACTACACTGCATTGCATGTTGTGACTGTAACAGTATTTTGTTGGAGAGGCCTAAATGGTGCCTATGTGTACTGTGACGCAGTTAGGTGTCATGGCCTGCACCCCCCCCCTTGAAATGGCATCCGCCTGTCCTGTGTGGATGGACATGTGGAAATGAGGTAATGCCGCTGACGTTGTGTGCCGTTGCGGGAGACGGTCGAGTACCGCTGAGCAACTCCTCATTGGTTGTCATTGGGCTCTATCGGTTACAGTGGCCAATGGTGATGTACGCCGGCAGTGACGGTATGCACCGCCGCAGACGTGACCACCATTTTCTATCTGTTCACTCACTTGCTACTTGACCTTCAACAGGAGAGGACCTACACTGCAAGTGCTGCTGTGACCTGTGTCTGGAACCGACCATGGCTCGAGTCTCTGCGGAAAGGGCCCCTGCCTTCATCGCTGCGGAGCTGGAGAGACTGGTAGATGGGGTCCTACCTCAGTACCGAATGCTGTATGGGCCTCCAGACCAATAGGTGAGTACACTGTGAGCACGATGCAAGAGGAATGAATGCATGGAGTGCTGTGTGTGAGGGCCTCATGTAGGTGGATTGGTGGAAGGGTTCTGGGCATCGTGATGCATGTATGGTGGGCAATGTCTGTGTGTAAGGGGATATGAGGGCTATGGTGGGCCATGAGTGTAACAGGCTGGACGGTCTGACTGATCCCTTTTTCTATGTTTATTTTTCTGCAGGTCAGCGCCCATCAGAAAAAGGGAATATGGCATGCCATCGCCAAGGACGTGCAGACCTGGGGGTCTACGGCAGGCGGAGCACCCACTGTCGCAAACGGGGGGAGGACCTGAGACGCTGGCAAAGGAAGACGGCGGAGGCCCATCTGGGGATGGTCTCCCAACGAGGAAGGGGTGCCCTTTGAACCTTGACCCCCCAATTGGCCGCATACTGGCAGTCGCCTATCTAGAGCTGGATGGGCGCTTGAGGGCATCACAGCAGCCACAAGGGAGTGAGTACAGTTTCCCTATATACTACTTGTGCATAGTGGGGTGGTCTCCGGGTGGGTGATGTGGGCCTGTTGGTGCCCCTAGGCCAGGCCGGACATTGCAGGGTAGGTCCCATGTTGGGCAGGGGCTGATGAACACCACCTCCTACCAAGCTAGTAGGCATCCACTACTGGGCAGGGGTCTGTGGGTTCCATGTATGCTGCTATTGGCGTTGGGTATTCCTGTCCATGGCCTGGTGACTAGCATTGTGACTGGTAGTGCATTGCCTAGTGCGTAGGGCTGTTCCCTGTGTGTGTGTGTGTGTGTCGTGTACACCAACGGTGGTGTCGGTTCAGTCATTGACCAAGTGTATCCTTTGTCTCTTCCCCCCTTTTTGTTTTCTCACCCTGTCCTTATGTGCATTAGCATTATCTGGCGGAGGAGCAGAGGTAGCGGTGACAGAGGGAGATGCATCCCACGGGGCCCATGAGGCCGAATCCACCAACAGTGAGGGCACCAGTGGGACGGAGGGCGAGGGGAGCACCACGGCGGAGACAGGAGGGGACAGTTCTGACAGTGATACCTCCTCCAATGGAAGCTCCCTGGTGTTTACGGACACCTCTCTGCCCACCCCAACTACAGGTACAGCTGCCACCCCAGTACCAGCACCTCCCTCCCAGCAGCCCCTCAGCGAGTTTCCCATGCCCGCTCACCTAGGAGGGTGGGAATCTCCTTCGCCTCAGGCACCTCAGGCCCTGCCCCAGTTAGCCCTGCTGCCCTGAGTGAGGAGGCTATTGACCTCCTGCGATCCATCTCTGTTGAGCAGTCAGCCATAGTGAATGCCATCCAGGGGCTGGCAGGCCATTTGCAACAAACAAAGGCATTCCTGGAGGGCATACACTCTGGCATGGTGGCCCATCAGAGATCAATCCAGGCTCTGGCCTCCTCCCTGATGGCAGCCATTGTCCCTGTTTCTAGCCTCCCCCCTCCAACTTCCTCTACCCAGTCCCATCCCCCTCAAACCCAACCTATCCCAAGCACACTGACAGACCAGCATGCACACAAGACAACACACAGGTGTGGCTCAGGCAAACACAAGCAACACACATCATCCCACAAGCACTCACACAAACACCATCCAGATGCAGACATACCAACATCCACTGCCTCCACTGTGTCCCCCTCCTCCTCCTCGTCCACCTCCCTCCCAGTAGCATCTACACTCACACCTGCATGCACTACATCCTCATCCACTACCTCCATCACCATCACACCCATCACTACACACTCCTTACTGGCAGTCACCACCCCCACATCCATGCACACGTCCCCTGTGTTCTCTCCCACTGTCTGTGCCCCCTCCTCCCAAAGTACACAAACGCAAGCACTCAGACACCGAACAGCCATCCACCTCACAACAGCATCCAGTCAATGTACCTGCACCCAAAATCAGCAGACACCTCCTAAAACCACTCCCTCTTCCTCCACTCCCCAACCTTCACCCTCTCCCCGCCCCAATGTCCCTAAGAAGCTTTTGAGTATTCCTGTCCATGGCCTGGTGACTACCATTGTGACTGGTAGTGCATTGCCTAGTGCATAGGGCTGTTCCCTGTGTGTGTGTGTGGTGTACGCCAATGGTGGTGCCGGTTCAGCCATTGACCAAGTGTATCCTTTGTCTCTTCCCCCCTTTTTATTTTCTCACCCTGTCCTTATGTGTATTAGCATCATCTGGCGGAGGAGAGGAGGTTGCGGTGACGGAGGGAGATGCATCCCAGAGGACCCATGAGGCTGAATCCACCAACAGTGAGGGCACCAGTGGGACGGAGGGCGAGGGGAGCACCACGGCGGAGACAGGAGGGGACAGTTCTGACAGTGATACCTCCTCCAATGGAAGCTCCCTGGTGTTTACGGACACCTCTCTGCCCACCCCAACTACAGGTACAGCTGCCACCCCAGTACCAGCACCTCCCTCCCAGCAGCCCCTCAGCGAGTTTCCCATGCCCGCTCACCTAGGAGGGTGGGAATCTCCTTCGCCTCAGGCACCTCAGGCCCTGCCCCAGTTAGCCCTGCTGCCCTGAGTGAGGAGTCTATTGACCTCCTGCGATCCATCTCTGTTGGGTAGTCAACCATAGTGAATGCCATCCAGGGGCTGGCAGGCCATTTGCAACAAACTAAGGCATTCCTGGAGGGCATACACTCTGGCATGGCAGCCCAACAGAGATCAATACAGGCTCTGGCCTCCTCCATGATGGCAGCCATTGTCCCTGTTTCTAGCCTCCCCCCTCCAACTTCCTCTACCCAGTCCCATTCCCCTCAACCCCAACCTATCCCAAGCACACAGGCAGACCAGCATGCACACAGGACAACACACAGGAGTGGCTCAGGCAAACACAAGCAGCACACATCATCCCACAGGCACTCACACAAACACCATACAGATGCAGACATACCAACATCCACTGCCTCCACTGTGTCCCCCTCCTCCTCCTCCTCCCTCCCAGTAGCGTCTACACTCACACCTGCATGCACTACATCCTTATCCACTACCTCCATCACCATCACACCCATCACTACACACTTCTTACTGGAAGTCACCACCCCAACATCCATGCACACGTCCCCTGTGTTCTCTCCCACTGTGTCTGTGCCCCCTCCTCCCAAAGTACACAAACGCAAGCACTCAGAGACCAAACATCCATCCACCTCACAACAGCATCCAGCCAATGCACCTGCACCCAAAATCAGCAGGCACCTCCTAAAACCACTCCCTCTTCCTCCACTCCCCAACCTTCACCCTCTTCCCGCCCCAATGTCCCTAAGAAGCTTTTGAGTATTCCTGTCCATGGCCTGGTGACTACCATTGTGACTGGTAGTGCATTGCCTAGTGCATAGGGCTGTTCCCTGTGTGTGTGTGTGTGTATCGTACGCCAATGGTGGTGCCGGTTCAGCCATTGACCAAGTGTATCCTTTGTCTCTTCCTCCCTTTTTATTTTCTCACCCTGTCCTTATGTGTATTAGCATCATCTGGTGGAGGAGCAGAGGTTGCGGTGACGGAGGGAGATGAATCTCACGGGGCCCATGAGGCTGAATCCACCAACAGTGATGGCACCTGTGGGATGGAGGGCGAGGGGAGCACCACGGCGGAGACAGGAGGGGACAGTTCTGACAGTGATACCTCCTCCAATGGAAGCTCCCTGGTGGTTGCGGACACCTCTGTGCCCACCCCAACTACAGGTACAGCTGCCACCCCAGTACCAGCACCTCCCTCCCAGCAGCCCCTTAGCGAGTTTCCCATGCCCGCTCACCCAGGAGGGTGGGCATCTCCTTCGCCTCAGGTACCTCAGGCCCTGCCCCAGTTAGCCCTGCTGCCCTGAGTGAGGAGGCTATTGACCTCCTGCGATCCATCTCTGTTGGGTAGTCAACCATAGTGAATGCCATCCAGGGGCTGGCAGGCCATTTGCAACAAACTAAGGCATTCCTGGAGGGCATACACTCTGGCATGGCGGCCCAACAGAGATCAATACAGGCTCTGGCCTCCTCCATGATGGCAGCCATTGTCCCTGTTTCTAGCCTCCCCCCTCCAACTTCCTCTACCCAGTCCCATTCCCCTCAACCCCAACCTATCCCAAGCACAAAGGCAGACCAGCATGCACACAGGACAACACACAGGAGTGGCTCAGGCAAACACAAGCAGCACACATCATCCCACAGGCACTCACACAAACACCATACAGATGCAGACATACCAACATCCACTGCCTCCACTGTGTCCCCCTCCTCCTCCTCCTCCCTCCCAGTAGCGTCTACACTCACACCTGCATGCACTACATCCTTATCCACTACCTCCATCACCATCACACCCATCACTACACACTCCTTACTGGAAGTCACCACCCCAACATCCATGCACACGTCCCCTGTGTTCTCTCCCACTGTGTCTGTGCCCCCTCCTCCCAAAGTACACAAATGCAAGCACTCAGAGACCAAACATCCATCCACCTCACAACAGCATCCAGCCAATGCACCTGCACCCAAAATCAGCAGGCACCTCCTAAAACCACTCCCTCTTCCTCCACTCCCAAACCTTCACCCTCTTCCCACCTCAATGTCCCTAAGAAGCTTTTCCTCTCCACTGTTGACCTATTCCCTACATCTCCCCCGTCCTTCACCGCGGGCAAGGGTGGTCAGATCCCAGGCGAGCACCTCAGCCACCCAGTCCACGGCCACAGTAGTGTTGACAGTTACTGCAGGTGGGAGAGGCTCCAGAGAACCAGCCATCAGCACTGAAAGTGTGCCTGCACCATCTGCCAAAGGGAAAGGCAAGGAGGCACCACCAGCTGCCAAAGGGAAGGGCAAGGACGCACCACCAGCTGCCAAAGGGAAGGGCAAGGAGGCATCCCTAGCTGCCAAGGGGAAGGGCAACAAGGCACCACCAGCTGTCAAGGGGAAGGGCAAGGGGCTTGCACCAGCAGGCAGGAAGCACAGGAGGCTTGGGGCTGGGACTGATTCTGAGCCCCTATCACCAACCATGGCAGTTCAGCCGTCCGAGGCTGCAGGGTAAGGGCTGCAGCCTCCCCCCACCACTGCCTGCACCGCCACCAGCACCGCCACCAGAAGCAGCAGCCCCAGTGGGCAGCTGTCCGAGGCTGCAAGGGAAGGGCTGGAGCCTCCCCCACCACTGCCTGCAGAGCCACCAGCACCGCCACCAGCACCGCCAGCATCACCACTGCCAGCATCAGCAGCCCCAGTGGGCAGCCATCCAAGGCTGCAGGGAATGTGCTGGAGCCTCCCCCCACCACTGCCAGCCCCGACACCAGCCCCACCACTGCCACCACTGAGCAGCAGTCATCGCCGGCAGGCAGTGTGTAGTCCTGCCTCCATGGGCTGTAGTGCGTCCTGGCCCCTACAGATCCTGTAGGTGTGACACCCAGGTGAGAAACTGTGACCATGCACTCCCCAAGTGCTGCATCTCAGGGCACCAGGCCCCCTCCAGAACCAGTGGTAGAAGCCATCCACTCACCGCATCCTTGCCAGGATGAAGCACACTGGATACAAGGCCCTCTCCAGAACCAGTGGAAGAAGCCATCCACTTGAGAGACTGTGGCCTTGCACTCCCCAGGACCAAGCAGTGGGCAAACCACCCACTTGAGAGACTGTGGCCTTGCACTCCCCAGGACCAAGCAGTGGCCAAACCACCCACTTGAGAGACTGTGGCTTTGCGCTCCCCAGGACCAAGCAGTGGGCAAATCACCCACGTGAGACTGCGGCCTTGTACGCCCCAGGACCAAGCAGTGGGCAAACCACCCACTTGAGAGACTCTGGCCTTGCACTTGCACTCCCCAGGACCAAGCAGTGGGCAAACCACCCACTTGAGAGACTCTGGCCTTGCACTCCCCAGGACCAAGCACAGGGCATGTAGCCGCCTCCAGGACCATTGGTGTTGTACCATCTTCCGGCTGAGGTGCCCCCCAATTCCCCGTCCCCTGAGGTGCCTGTGTATTTTTGACCTGATGCCACTGCAGTGTTCTCTCCGTGTTGTTGCAAGAGTGAGGTGGGGCCTTGGCCTATGTGTATTGGCCCTGTGTCCCACAGACATTGAGGACTGGGCAGTGCCCCTCCATTTATATATATGTATATACTGTTTTGATTTAGAAGCACGTGTTCATAGTTATTGGCCAAAGCATGCCAGCATCACTTCCTCTTCTTTTTTATGGAGCATGGACCAAGTACTGTTTGTTTTTATCTTGTTAGTGTCCTTCTGCTTTTCATGATGTGACTAAGGTACTACATTTCTTTTTTCTTTCTTCTTCTTGTCATATTGGTTCTTTTTTCTTTCTTCTTCCCATAGTGTTGCTTTCCACCCTCCCATTGTCCGTATTGCATTTTCCCTCCCACCACTCACCTTACCATTGTCGGTGTTGCTTATTCCATCAAACCTTGCAAACCCTATCCTCCCATTGTCTTAACTGGTTCTTCTCTCCCACTCCCATCCTCTTGCTGTCAATGTTGCTTATTCCCTACCACCCCAACCCTCCTATTGTCTCTGTTGCTTCTTCCCTCCCATCCACTACCCTCCCATTTTCCATTGTTTCTTGCCTCCCCCATCCTCAAGTTGTTCGTGTTGACCAAACCTCACCCGCCCTAAAAAAAGCAAGCACCATGACACTGTCTCTCTACCTCTCCTTCTGCCCCACCCTTTGCCACATATCCGACCTTAGTCGAGAGAAATAGAGGCAGAAAATGGAGAAGTGAAGAGGAAGAGAAAGGTATGAAAATAGTAACAAATGGAGAAATCTGAGATGAAAACAAACTTGTGAAAGTGCGAAAAAGGAAGTTCACTGTGGGGAAAGAAAGAAACATGAGGTGGAATCGGGACTAGGGAGCACTGGTGTTTGGCAAACCTGTCACTGGTCAGAGCTCCTAGGAAAAACCATATGCGCTACACATTTTTTTACAAATTAAGCACTGGAGCTAATAGCTGCAAATTAGAAAGCCCCAGCACCTTGAAAATATGTGCCATCTTCATCCTGCATAAGAGTTTATGGCCCTCATTTCAACCTTGGCGCCCGCCAAGTTGAAACCGTCGGGTGGCCGCCAATGCGGCTGCACTCGCGGGGCCTATTTGGAGATCCCCGCTGGGCCGGCGGGCAGAAACCTGGTTTCCGCCCACCGGCCTAGCGGGGATCTCGGCCGCAACACGGGAGCCGGCTCCAAATGGAGCTGGCAGTGTTGCGGCTGTGCGACGGGTGCAGTTGCACCCGTCACGCTTTTCAGTGAAAAGCTCCATTGGCAGTGGCAGGAGGCCCCTGCACTGCCCATGCCATGGGCCCCAGGGGCCCTCCAACTCCCCTTTCTGTCAGCCTTTTCATGGTGGTTCAAACCGCCATGAAAAGGCTGGTTGGAGGGGGACTCGTAATCCTCTGGGCAGCGCTGCAAGCAGCGCTGCCCTGGGGGATTTAAAACGCCGGGACTAAAATGGTGGGAAACCGCCGGTGCCGACGGTGCGACCGCGGCGCTTCCGCCACGGTCGTAATTCCCCAGGAAGTACCGCCAGCCTGTTGGCGGTGCTTCCGTCAAAACAGCCATGGCGGTCAAAGACCGCCAGGGTTGTAATGACCACCTATATCTTGTAGTAGGTAAAATCCGAATACAAAATTAAATTTCTTAGTAGTCAGCTTCCTAAAACAAGGGGATCCAGAGCAGGCATAACCTACAGAAGATCTCATCTTCCTGCTGCATAGGTCCAGTGTAGGCAAAATATAACATGAAGGAATATTAGGCATATATCTCTTAACGGCAGAGCACACAAAGGTTCTTATGGAAGCCTGTTGTGTAATTCCAGCGGACACCACTCAGGCATATGGTGAAGAATATCTCTTACCAGTGTGCTGCATGCATAAGACCAGGGGAAGCAAAGCAGGCATACAGTGCAGAAAATCTATCTCTTAGTAGCCGGCAGCATAAGTCAAAAGAATTCAGAGCAAGCATGAGAGGCAGCAGGTCAGCCAGTCTATAAACTCCCAAAGTTGAGTTGAGTAAGAGCAGGCACACGGCAGCTGTGGGTATCGCAGTCTACTGCATCTTTATAGGGAAGGCAGGGTAGGACTATTGTGCAAAATATCTCTTTGCAACCTGGTGAGCAAGCATATGGAGCCGAAGGTCTCTTGCCAGCCCCAAGAAAAGCAGATGAGTCACAGCGCAGAAAAAGCCATTACCAAGCCTGCTGCACAGATCCAGAGGAGGCAGAGCAGGCATACTGGGAAGAATGTCTTCACCCACAATTCTTGAGTTACATCAACATATGTTCATCATCAGAGTGGGAAGGTGAGTGAGGTGCCTCAGCTGGCTCAGCATATGTGGCGGTAAGAATTGTTAAGTATGAAAATGTATTTATTTTCAGATTGTGTTATATAGAAAAAACTCCACGCAAGCGGGGTTCGAAGTGCTACACAGAAATGGTATAGATTTCAAATAGTATAAAGTGTCCAACTTATAAATAGCAGATATGGGTAATAAAGGGATCAACAATAAGAAGGCTTAGAATTCTTACATTATACGTACGTGCAAAAAATCTATACAAAAGTCACAATAGGTCGCAAGTCAGTGATATGTTTACAATAAAGGTCAAAAAATGTCAAATAAAGACCATACGCATGGGGGAAACAGCATTATTATGAAATCATATTTGCAGAAAGCTGGATGAGAGAGTGGCAGATTGACAAGGCACTGAGCAGTCAGGTTAAACCGTGCTGCAGACTTAGTGGTATTCTGACAGATTAACAACAAGCATTTACTTGAGTTGGAGCTATTGGCATAGTAAATGCATAACTGGACAATTTCTTTCCACGTTAATTGGTCAACCCTGCCACATATTTTGGTCCTTTCTGCCACATAATTCCAGTGGCCCTACACATAACTAAAGGGCTAGTAGGCCTACTGGAATATATTTCTAAACAAAGCCCCTAAAACACAAACCACTCCAGTGGGCACTACATATTTACTTAGCAGGTGGTACAGGCAGCATTGCCCGCAGAGCAATGACTACATATTCATCCTCCAAGAATGCGTGCTTACTGGATTACTGACCCTTTACTGCAGTATGGTGAGTCGAACAAAACGCTCATGATTTTTCACACGCTTCAGTAAACATGATATTAATGATCCTCATTCAGTCTTGAACTGAAATATTACTTATAAAATATTGACCATTGTACAGCAGAATCAACTGTAAGCTCTCTTTGAGGTTAGTTTTATAAACACACACAGAGAGCTCAAGTTTCACAAACTCAAACGTGTGTAGTTCATCTAGTCAGGTTTCTGCTTTGTATTTGCAGCTTGTATCACATTATAAAAATAAAACTACAAGTCCCAGAATGCAAAGCTGAAACATAAACTAAATGAGCAACTCACGCATCGAACAAGGTACCAAGGGCTGTTTTCCAACTTGTATCAAGTTCTAAAAATAAAATTACAACCAGAATGAATATGTGTGCTGCAAAGGACGTGTACTAAGCAGATCAGACTGCATAAAATGTAAAAAGGATACCGCCAATCGAATTCGCGCTCTGAGTGCTGTGAGTGCCATGGCAGCCAAGAGAACATACTTTTGTCTAGTGTAAGCTTGGAGTCATCATAAGGTAGCGTACATGGTTAATGTGCCTGCTGCAAAGAACCTGTACTAGGCAAATCACAAAGTGCATGTAATGTAAAAATGTCAAAATAACTGGTGATTTATGTTCTTTCTGGAGAGAGAATGTATTTTTGTCTAGTGGAAACTTGGAGTCATTATAAAGTAGCGCACAGAATTAATGTGCCTGCTGCAAAGAACGTGCACTAGGCAAATCACAAAGAGCCTGTAATGTAAAAATGTAAAAATGACTCTGGCGTTTTATGTCCTTTCTGGAGAGAGAATGTACTTTTGTCTAGTGAAAGCTTGGAGTCATCATAAGGTAGCGCACAGGTTTAATATGCCTGCTGCAAAGAAAGTGTACTAAGCAGTTCAGAGTGCATATAATGTAAAAACAATATTGACGATCAAGTTCACGCTCTGAGCGCTGTAAGCATCATGGCAGCCAAGAGAATGTACTTTTGTCTAGTGAAAGCTTGGAGGCATCATAGGGTAGCGCACAGGGTTAATGTGCATGCTGCAAAGAAAGTGTATTAAGCAGATCAGAGTGCATATAATGTAAAAACGATATCATTGATCTAATTCGCGCTGAGGGCACCATGACAGCCATGAAGCGCAGACACAAAAAAAAGTAGTCTGTCCGCGTTGATGTATATGAGCAATTGTGCAATTATCCCTGGAACAGGGTCGGTGTCCAAGGCGGTAACTAAACGTAAAGCATTTACCAGTGACGTCAAGTGATTTTGAAAGCCAAGTCCACGAAGAAATTAAAGTGATCGGCTGGAGGTGGGCATGGTTAAAATCCCACAATACTTGCAGCTGGTAAAAAGCACTTGCGCGCTCTATCTAAAAAGTGTCACAGTCAGTCATTCTAGGCAACAAAGTATCAGGGAATGAATAAATAAAGTCAAACAAAGTGAATAATAATAGATCAAAAACAGGGGCATCATAAACATATATCAGCGAAGATGAATGTGCAGCAGAGGTTTGAGCCACTGACCAGGCATAGATCAAAAACAGGGACATCATAAACATATATTGGCGAAGATGAGTGTGCAGCAGAGGTTTGAGCCACTGACCAGGTAGGGCAGAAGGTAAAACAGTTAATGCCATTCCCATTGGTTAATAAAGAGTGCACAATACAGTACATGGGAGCCTGCTATACCTTTATAAAAGTGTGGGTCTAATTTTCTTATTACAGGCAACTTGCGATGCCTCTTGTCACCTCTAGTAAAGAAATGACATGTAATAACTTATAATAGCTGAGTTCTGATGTCAGAATGCCTACTGACAGAGCCAGCAGCCAAGGGGAAAGGCAGGTCACAGGGCATAATTAAAGCTGCAGTTGAAACAATAAAAAACAAATGTGTACTTTTCTTTTTCTGCTTTTTTCTAGACCAGTTATCAGGAGAAAGGATATATTTATGACAACATGTTTATTTACTATACCTTAGGTAATTATAGGAAAGTCAGAGCCTTCTCATGTTTCAACACATGAGCTACAACTTTTTTTTATATCTTACTTGTATTACACTGGTTCTCATACAGTTTTGTAACAAATACCTACCTGCACTTTGGTGTGTTTAATTTTGCACTAGAGATTCCAAATTAATTTTTCATGCTTACAAACACCCTATCTCTTTCATATGAAAGATTACCTAACTAAGGATGTAAGTGGTTCAAGGCAAGGGCTACAGTATGACCATGTAATACAAGGAATACAACATTCCTACATTTCAACCGAACTAGATTGCACCTCACCTCAAAGGTCCATGGCCTTATAACGGACCTCCTCTGTGACCTGTAATAACCTTATAATGTACCACAGGTGATACTTTATCCCCCATGTAGTAGTCAGTGTACAAGGCACTATAGAAAGCAGGTATATGTTTACTTTGATACTACAAAGTTATTACAGCTGAGCAAATAATGCAGTGAGAAAAGGGTTGAAATGGAGTAGATGTGGTTCCATACTGTAAGTAATAGCACAAGTGAGGGACAGTTAGGAAGAACATGTAACAACAAATCTCAACAGGAAGGAAGAGTGTGTGGCTTGACACTAAGGGGCTTATTTACAAGCCCCCTGCGCCATTGGTGCGTCACTTTTTCCCATGAAAAAAGTGACGCACCTGCGGCGCAAGGGGCTTGTAAATAAGCCCCTACATTTATAGGAGTTGTTCTCTGGCACTGTACAGAGTGTTAAATACTATGGCGTGAGTCACTTAAGTTGTAGATAAGTAAATAAAACAGGAGGCTAGGGCCACCCAGAAGTTAGAGGACAGAGACCAAGATGCTGCTCTGGTAGGCTATGTTGGAAGTTGAATGAGTATGTATCCAAATGCATAGGCCCATATTTAAACTTTTTGACGCAAAACTGAGCTAACACAGTCTTGCGTCAAAAGGTTTAGCGCTGGCTTGTGCCATTTTTTAGCACCACCTGGGCATCATATATTACAGTATGACACAGGGTGGTACTTAAAACTGGTTAGAGTAAAAAAATGTTGACGTTAACCCTTGCACCCTGTCGTAAGACAAACTGACGTTAATGCTGCAAAATTTACTCTATTTACTCTGTTTTCCGGCACGTAAACATGTCACAAACGGACATGCACCATTTTAAGCCCGCATTTGCGTCAACTTTAGACGCTAATACAGTAAACATTGCAAAGGAGAGGGTAAATGGAACCAGCAGGCCAGGAGAGACCCCAGGGTGACCCAATACAGCTAGGAACCAGCCAGGATGACACATAGAAGTCCCAGGGGAAGGAGAAGAATAAGCGCGAGTGTCAGCTTAGTGCGGAGGAGCATGAAATGCTTGTGAGAGAGGTGACGGAGCATCAACATCAGCTTTTCGTCATCTCCAAGTTACCAATCAGTAGGAGAGAGGCAATATGGCAGGAAATAGTTGACAAAATTAACAGTGTGGCGGTGAGGTGAGGAGAACTGTAACCGAGTGCACGAAACGCTGACATGATTGTAAGCGAAGAACTAAGGAGAAGATGGCAAGGAACAGAAAGGCAGCACTGCAAACTGAAGGTGGAAGTCCAGCACTACAGGAGGACCTGGATGAGATGGAGGAGCTGGTTGCAGCGGTCATCCCAGTGCAACTGGTCTCTGGAATCACAGGACAGGACAGCGCAGACTACCAGGAATCACCACAAATGCAGGGTAAGTTGCATGGGGAATAGAAATGCAAATGTAACAAATGGAAGAAGGTGGAGGCACATAGGACACACTCAATGCATGTGTAAGGAGTGCAGAGGGACACATTGCCCATGAACCATGTTGCACCATTCAAACATAAGCAACACATGTACACACACCTTAGTTGTGCCATGCACCACAACACATACACAACCTGGACATTTGTCAATCACCGGGGCTATATACCAACATGTACATATACAGCACATAGGATGGAAAGCACGTTTAATTACTGTGCCTGTGGTTGTGTCATCACAACATCCCTTGCATATAGTCAAACAAACCCTACCAACACAACTAGGACATCAGAGACTTGGAAGTCATTCAATTTCATTTCTCGGTTTACGTCATGGTGGTGTCACTTGCAGTAATACTTTGCAACTGCCTTGTCCCACTGCTGAAACACACATGTGCTGCATTTACAGCGCACATTAAAATGGCACCTTAGCCAACATTACTCAGACATGTGCAGGAAGCACCACCACACACACATAAATAGCACATCCACATAAGGCAGCCTATTCTCCAGCATGCAGTAAGGATGCCTGTCTGGGTGCAGGGAAAGGTCATCTGGGCAGCTGCTATGGGAATATCAGGGTGATCCTGTATCACAGGAAACATGGCAAAACCCAGTGTAACTAACCTGGTGCAGTCTGGAGCCACACATATTGACGCTGATCAGAACTGTGCCACTAGAGAAAATAAGACCTTCAGATTGCAGTCTGTAGGTCACAACACATACGGGCTGAGCCCACAACTACTCTGGCACAACCATGTGAGCCACATAGGAATGGGGAAACACAATCACACAAACAGAAGATATAGTGATGGTGTACGTCTGTGAACATCATGGTTTACAATTTCACATTGACAGGCGGGGGATGGTGCATGGGCAAGTCTGGCGTTGGTAAGACTGCTAGTGCAGTGTACCCTCAGTGGTTGGCAGTATGGGTAACAAGCTGGGATGGCAGGTGGAAATCTGTATCCTCATGTCAGCTCTGTGGGGCAGTTACCACAACATTGTTGATGGATCAAATGGAGTCAGCACCAATCTTGGGTTGTATTGGGTGTGACAGCACATGCTGCAGCTGTCACTGCAAATCAGGCAGTGGAAAGCGCAAAGGGCCTGGGCATGGGGCCCTCTGCACTGCCCATGACAGGTGCATGGGCTGTGCACGGGCACCAAGGGACACACCACACCACATAACCACCAACCTTTGCATGGGGGTTTGACGGAAAAGCGGGAACATACCTGGAGGGTAGCGCTGACTCAAATACTGGTCTGGTGTCACAAGACAGGTGGTATTGTCAGTCTGTAAGCTGCCGGCAACCTGCCAGTGCCAGGCTTTTGGCCCATGGGTCATCCCCATGGACAGCATGTGCCACTTTCACCTGTGCTGTTGGCTGTGGTCATATTGCCAATGGCAGTCTGTTGGTCATAGGACCGCCAGACTTGTAATGAGGGTCCATGTATCCACCAGTACAACTACCGGCAAAATCTCCATCAAACTAGCTTGAGGCACTGATCTAAGTTCAACAGTAGTCAACTGGTTATGTCCATTATTTTGTGGCATCAGGCACTGTCACGTAGAGAATTATGTTCACATCAACAAATGAAACCCATGCTGCCAATCCCTGGGTCCACCTCGTGCCACTGTCAAATTAGCTGCACTGCCACAATGCTGCATCTCTTGCACCATACTGCAATGATGGCTTCATTGAGGGGGAGACCATAGTTGTGTAGGAGGGACCACCTCCCTGCACAACCAGAAACTTAAATGGCAATCTGCTAGGTCAATGTGTGCTTTGCAACGTATCACACATACACATACATCAACATGAGGAGTAAGCAAAGGAAACAACAATGTAGCGCCCTGGTAATGCCATCCCTGGGGTAGGGTAAGGTTTTGGTGCAGCCCAGGTTTATGAAAAACACAGAAAACAGGGACAGGGGCAAATTGCAATGTGTGTTGCTGTGGCCTGAGCCACAATGACGAGGTAATGTCAACCCACCAAAAGGAAATACATCACACCTTGTAAACCTGATGCAGCCAATTGTGCCACCTGAACTTCCCATGATGAGACACTCAGGTGGGGCAAAGGGCTGAGCAACTGCACCCATAATGTACAAGAACAATGTGTGGGCTGCAAGATGTCACTGAACCACCAATAGAAAATCAGTGATGTTACATGTCAACTGCCACAACATAGAGTTTGATTTTACACCATCCCATTGCAGAGGATGATGGCTCTCCTGCTGATCCGCCTGTCCTGGAGTTCTCCGATGACTTGGATGACCAGCTGACAACCATCAGCCAAGAGACTCTCCAGGAAGTCCTGGTACACCTCCAGACACCACCTCCCGTTGCAAGGAGGACAACCAATGTAGCAGCCATCCTAGGTGACCCACCCAACACCCAAATATTACAACCTCCAGAGAGCTCAGGACTCCGAGGACCCAGAGACAAGCTTCCAGAGGGCAGTGGTAGGAGTCCAGTGGGAGCTGGCCAACCAGGTGCGGGTGGGGATGGAGACTGTGGCAGCCAGCATAGAGGGAATGCGCACGTGTCTTGTGACACCTAATAAACACACAGCTGCCAACCGAGGCACACACACCCCACTGTGTGGAGTTCAGCAGCATCTGACGGATATAGCTGCTGTCATGAGGGAGAGACCACAACAACTGCCCTCCCAAACTGTCAGCAGCATGACAGACAACAAGCTGGACTACATTCAGCATGAAGTGGCCTCCCTCCGGGCAGACATGGCTGCCTACCACCGGGATGTTGCTGCTATCCTGAAGATGTTGAACAGATCACCTTTACCTAGTAGCACCTGCCTATGCCACATGGGCAGTGTTCGTCTTAGTTCTGTGCTACAGATCATGCCAGTGTTATCACAGTAGGATATCTGCACTCTTCACCTATACAATGTTGACCTGTCTGCTATGGACTGTCATTGTCTCTCACTTACCAGTTGGCAATTTTTGTTCCTCCACATTGACCGACACAACATTGAAGCACGTTTCAGGACATGTCCCTCAAGCCTGGACTTCTGTTGTGTCACAAATGTATGGATTTCACAAATGGGTTCACTGACCTGGATATTGTAAATATCTCACTACAGCACTTCTACCTGTAAATAAACACCTACTACACAATCAGCATGTCCACGTCTATTGTGATCCATCGACTCTGCTAAGTGAATGTAATGTGTGAATCCATGTCATTAGTCTCAGAATGTCAGTACAAGAGTGCAGGACTGTGGGGGCACAAAGCTACACACAAGGTTCCTAACATGACAAATGTGTATGGTGGTCCCATCATCTACAAGCACTTCACTGAGTATGTCACATATGATAAACACATATATGGTACCCTCACCACATATGGCAGGTATGGCTGAAAAGCAAGTCTAGGGCAATATCGTCAGCTGGGAGTACCAGAAGAACTCATTGGTGTGATACAGAGGTAGCTACCCTCATTAGTGATGGCCACCGGTCAGTTTTGCAAGGATAGAGTTCCAATGGAGGCTGTTGTCAGATGTGCCACAGTTCCTGACATTCCTACACACCACCCCAACACTGACAGCTGAAGTACCAGACCTACCTGTACAGTACAAAGTAAACAAAGTCATCGTGAGTGATGGGCACACTGGATGACAGATGCATGGACTAGTAGATATGATGTTGCAATCAATGTGACAGCTCCATTGTCTATAGGTAGTACACATGGTAAATGAAGGTTTCATAGGCAGAATTGATTTAATAGGCCATTTCCCCAATTTGGCCAGTACACACATGGGGAGAACCCTGAGACTCACACTAATAACACAAACTGGTTGCAATGATAACAGGGTATTTATTATAAAAAGATCTACTAAAAAAACACTAAAACCTACCCTAAACTAATCTAACCTATACAAACTATACTCATCATACAACTAAACTATCTAACCTATGCTAAATTTAACTTACACATAAAACACCACACTCTAAGCATTGTCCCCCCACCCCCATTAAGAAACCAGAAACAAGTAGGACAACGATGACTATAACTACACATGTACTAATTAAACCTATCACCTAAACAAATATATATTTTATTTTTCATTAAAACGCATATAAACCCTAACATGACCCCTTACCCAACAACCCACCAACAAAAACCTAAGAATAGAAACCCACCCCCCAACTATACTTATCCTAACTAATGGCTATCCACACTAACCTACTACTAACTACATAAAACCCAAACTAAAATATGGTACAACTTTAAAGGGGAGGGGAAGGTACTGGGAGGTGGTCCATCATAGTGTATGTTCACTTGTGTGACCTCTTAATCTTCTTTTTGATATATTTGAGGACTTTGCAGTCCTCTGCCAGTGCCCCTTCCACCCTGTCTAAACGCTGTAGTATGAGGATCACGTCCCGACATAAGTCCATGTCCCATTGGGAGGGAGTAGCAGCTGGTGTGGAAAAAATGGTGTGGGGGTGGGCAACTGGTGCTGCAAAGGTGGATGGGCAGGGTGCAGCTGGGAGCCTCTGCTGCATCCTTTGATTTGGGTGGGTGAGTGGGTCCCTATGTGGAAATGGCTGCCATTCCCCAGTTTCCTTCTCCGAACGGAAAAAGCGTGCCATGCATTGGTAACCTGTGTGCACCTCCAGGATGTGGCAGTACCTTTCTGACTGGCGGCTAAACTGACACCGTTCTTCATTGGTCATGTTGGCAGCTGCTAAATGAGGACAAGCAACCGTTTGTATCAACATTAGGTGAAGTATGTACAGATGTGTAACTTACACTGCTGCAGCTGAGTACACATACAGTCCTACACACATGACTCAAAAAAATTGTATTGCACCTCGTGTGCTTCAATATATAACCATACAGCACCAGTATCTTGTACATGTTAGTGGGATGACATCAATCCATTGGAAATAATGATGGCCCACAGCTGATAGGACTCGACTATGGACCGTAAAACATCACTCTCATCTACACTTTGAGCATCAGATGTCTCAACAAGTATGGCTTTTCTGTCTCCCTGAGCTGAAGGGCAGTTGGGCATGCAATCCATCAGCTCAACACCCCTGGTGATACCCCAAAACCTGGAGACTCATCATGGAGTGTAAGAGTGGGCCAATTGTAAGGGGGTCTGCCAACTACAAAGCTGGCATTCTATGTTGTAGTACATCCACATTCATGTTTCCAGGTGTAAAACCTGGCCTGAGCCTACACAACTGGGTTCCAGCTGCATTTCCCATGCTGTGGCCACATGTACAACTGATGCTACCTTGATATGAGTAAGGTTGTGCAAACTCCGGCGATAATCTTGCTTCCAGTATTCGAACAAGCCACCCTTAACCCTTGGTGTTTAGCTGGCTGCGTTGAGGGGGAGATAGTCTTTGTGTATGGAGGAACACTTTCCAACTCATACAAAGTCTACAAAGGCACTCTGCACTTTTGATGTGTGCTGCCAAATGCAGCAACCATTGAAAGAGCAAAGTATGGAAGGCACCAACATATATGTTAGCCTGTTTTAGCCTGCTAAAGCAACACCTTGGTGTTTTTGCAGGATTTGATCGAGCCTCTAGTGTTAGGAAATGTGTAGGCATGGGACACCGTCTAATTAATATGGGTGTTACTATGGCACAGCCACTGCAACACCCATTGCACACTCCTTTCATGCAAAGTAGTGCATGTGAAGGGGCTGTATTGACAAGTTGATGTGGAGCCACAAAATGTGTACCAAGGCCACCATGTATACATGGTGCTTGGCATAACGTCCCTGGAGCCTGTCAAATATTGAGGCTGAAGTGGTGCTTGGGCCTCTTACACATGCCCCATGATGTCACCATCCATTCTCCTAGGATTGGTCCAGAAAACAACATCACTCATTACATTCCACTCCTCTGACTGACTCACATCAAACTCTGGAGTAGCTAACAGTTGCCACAAAATGGTACTTATTGGATGCATAAGGGTCTTCAAATCTCACCACCTCTCCGATGGTGTAAGGGGCAGGTCCACCTGTAAGGCATGCATGTGGAACATTGCTTAGTGTAAATCCTACTTTATGCAAATTGACAACATAGTTCAGTGTACAGTACTGACTCTGGTACACAATTCACAGGTCAAATGGAACTGTCTGTAGTCTGGACCCTGTGCATGGTTAGGCTCCATAACACGGCCTTGCACAATTACACCTAGAGGTCGATAGCACTACAGTATTGCAGCACCTATTGCATCTATACTGTCCTTGTGGGCCTTAGTGCACCCCTTACTCACATCCATGTGTGTGGGCAGTCATTATTAAGTCACAGCATGCTGGCAATGTGGGACAAAATCACGTTTATCTGTGAAGGCCAATGATGCACTCAGCAGGAGCTGCTACAGATCATAGAAACAATGATGAGTACATAGGGGCCCTTCTCAAGTATTTCCATGCCCAGATTTCACACCTACAGTCAACAGCCCTACAGAGTGTTTAGAATTAATACTTTGAAACATTTGTCATGACACTGAGGCTTGGTTTTTGCTCTCCCTAACTAATTGTTGCACACCATTTCATGCCTTTTTAATGGCACATGCGTCATTCCTGGGTGTGTATGATTGGAAAGTTGCACTGTGCATGTATCACAACACTTGGGGCCAAAGAAATGGAAGTGGCGCAGCACCTAGTGCTGGGCCTGTTGAAGTGCGGGCCCTAGTGCACTCCTAATACCACCATGTGTGCGCCGTCTCCAATAGACTGTGCACCATGGTGGTAGTTAGGGGGAGTAGGGGGAGAAATGTGTGACAGTAGTGTGGCACTTTGCAGGATTGGCATCATTATTCATATACCGGAGTCCTGCTAAGCAGCCAAGGGCTCTCTTGATCATTATGGGAGCTTATGTTTAACGGCAGCAAAGAGCAGGCGTTAGGAAATCTGCCACAAATAAGGTGCATCAGTCTCAATGACTTTTCTTTGCTAATATGAAGGCCCCTTTGCACCAGAACGGCCTCTTGCATACATTGTGGCTGGCACAGCCACGAGGTGTGTCAAGCCTTGCAAAAGTGGTGCAATGCATGCATTGCACCACTTTATACAGGCTACGCGGGCAAAATGGTTGGTCAGCGCTGCATTACCGTCACCCACATGACACTATGGCAGCGCAAAGGTTGAACTCGGGGTACTCACATATGCCTCTTTGTGATGGTTATGCAGGGTTCATCATACATGTGTCCTGCATTGTCTAAATTATATGACATTTGATCTGCAGGCCTCAAGTTGGGCAGAGACTCCTCATACAGGTTGCATGTGACATTTCACAACTATTACAATTAGCACTCCGACTTATCTGCTACTGTCAGTCAAATGCTACATGCAGCCTATTGAATGGCAACAGGTGACTTACCAACAGTTCTGCCGATTTCGATCCCCAAAAGGTCTAGCAGATTCTGCTCCGTTGCCACCAGATATGCCCACCGATGTTTGAGCTGGTGCTCATTGCAGCCAGTTTGGAAGATCCTCCCCAGATGGTATACGATCTTGCCCCATAGCAGATGCCTTACCTCGGTGGAGTAGCCCAGGATCACCCAGCCACCCAGTTGCAGCTTGAGGGGCAGGTAATAGGTCACCAACCAGATGAACCCCCCCAGTTCATCCAGAGACATTCTCCCCATCCTACCACTCCCAGACATATCAAAAGGGTACAGTATGTGAAAAAAATATATATGAGAAAGGAAACTTAAACCCAAAACCTAACCCAAACTCCCAAAACTATCCAAACTAAACTACCCCAGACAGACACCCCACAATACAATTACAAAAAACAGTACGCCAATAATACAAATGACAAGTAAATTTACAATTTATACAACAAAAACACAGCACAAGGAACACAACAAGACCTTCAAACAAACACACCATTAATCCACCAGCACCACCAAAACACAACCACACACAGTCACAGGGGAACAGACTGTGAAGTGAAAGTGAAACTACACTTACTGTACCATGCTTGCAGGCAGGATATCCTTGTAATCACTTCCTGGGCGTGTGCATCATGGTTTTTGCATCATGCGTGTATTTTTTTGATGTATGGGAGTCTTGCGTCAATTTTTCTACTTGGTGCACTGAGAGTAGTGGTAGCATTGAGTTGCCACTCAAGGCCCAGGCATCATTTTCACAATGTTGCGGTGTGGTGTTGATGCATTAGCGTAATTTCTTTTCTTACACATATCAGAATAACGTATTTTTTCCGGTGAAGCCCTTGAATGCACACTGAGTAATTTCACATGTTACATGGCCTGTACTACTATGTGGTATATGTTTTTTGACTACATGTGCAAGTCTATGCATGAATGTACTTGCGTTGTCATTTGTATGTGCAACCAATACGTGTTACACACTCTGTACACATGTATATTGGCACTTGTGTGCTATGTATTCACATATGTCTATGACTAGTGAGTAGCAGGTAGAGTACATAGTTATGTCTGCGGGCAATATATGTCTACATACCTACATACATATTGTTATAAGGGCCCTGTGTCATACACATGCTAAGGCATGTGTCAGCCATTGCATCATATACTCAGAGTATGCAGTGGACTGGGACTGCATTGACAGCAAGTATCCCCTGTCCAGGTGAGTGTGCATGTGTGCATACTAACTAATTACCTATCATAAATACCTAGTTATAGGACAGCTACACATGTGCCATGTATTTTCCTATGCTTCTTAGTTGCTGCAGATGTTATGGACACGTGTGTTGGTGGAGAATGCTATATGCCATGTGTTGGTATGGACATGTGTAGTGTTGTTTGTGTCTTACGTCACAACATTGCTGTGTCAGGGGATGTGCAAGCTCACATTGACATCTCCCTGCATAGACAGAAGTTGTCCTTTTCACTATTACCTGAGTAGTCACATCACTGGCACATATGTACTGTACCTCAGTGCACAATTGATGGATACATTCATACTCTCACAGGTTTTGTGACATCTATTTCACTATGATTCTGCTAGGTTAGCTTTTGTAGGGAATCTATTCACATTACCATGGTTGGCCCATTATGGTGGTACATGAGTGCTGAGATCTTTTTGATATGTGTGCCTGTCTCCATTTGTGTTTCATGAACTGTCAACATCATGTCAGTCATGACTGTCACATACAATGCCGTACCACTGTATTGCAGTGTTGCAGTGTAGCATAGATAGCAGGCCTACCCATCTACATCACTATGTGAGTGTGTGTGGCAACACACATCCATGGTTGCATGTGGAAGTGCAGGTTGATGGTGGTCCACTTTACTCTGCCCCCTGTGCATCAAGCATCTGACATTATCCTACGTTGATGTTGTCAGAGCAGTGGTGCGTGGGTTTATTGAGCTGGTATCTCTACCATTTATGATTTCTAATTTCCAGCCTGTGCACACTCCTTAGTGGATGGAGACATGCACAATTGTGGATATACAGCCCTGGTTGTGCTAAATTACAGTGCAGTACGAGATGTCAGTTTTCCCCTCTCAGGTACCGAGGTTGTGTGCTTAGCCATGTAGGACATGTATGGATGCTTATGAGTCCAAAGTTGTGTCCACGTTCACCCTGCTCGAGGTTGCATGACTGCTGTGACATAAAGGTTGGACAAATGATATGGTTAAGATTGAATTGTATGTGACTGTCTCGGGTTCTGGTACCATGTGCAGGGTAATTACCTGCACACGTCATGGTCATGTACTGACGTGCCCGCCCTTTCTGTGCATCAGTTAGAGTTTGACATGTAGACATTGGTATCTAACAGTGTCTGTTTTGGTGTTTGTCTGGTCATTATCTGTTGTGTCTGCCATGACTGGTGAGGTATATTTGTGTCCTCCATTGCTCCCAGTCTTTTTTCTGCTAGCACCTTGTACACATCTTCTACAGCAACATTGTCAAGTGATATTGGGACAGGATTCTACATGTGACTTGTGTTACATGGAATATTCTCTCCTCCTACAACTGTCAACTCAGTTGTCATTGTCCAATTGGCATCATTTGTGAGATGGAATGAGTGCCAGACACACATGACATTGCACATGCCACAGCACTTGAGTAGTCTCCACGTGACAAGGCATGTAGTATCAACACAAATTTGTGGGTATCTCAGAGCTATCCATGCACATCCACCGTTGAACATAGCAATGCAATTCTCCCAGCATGCCACAACCTAGCTGACTCTTACCATGACTGACTGATGTTGAGGTGTATAATATCCTTAGTGCCATATTCATCCTTTGCCAGATGCTGAGGATGGCTGTGTCTATCCCCACTCAGTGTGATGGGAGTCCCTGACTGTATAGAAGAATTGTAATTGTAATAGTATTTATATAGCGCTTACTACCCCTGATGAGGCATTGAAGTGCTTTCCAGCGAGTAGCACGCTACTGCGGAACCCAAGAGGAATTAGTGGTGGATTAGTATAGGGAAATATGAGTACAGTTGTAGTATTATTATTAGTTAATTTGAGCAGAGGATATGTGAGTTTGTTAGTTGGATTGACTAGAGGAGGGAAGAATCCAGAAGTGTTAATTGGGAGTTTGTAGTAATAGGATGAGGCTTGGGATGAGTAAGGGAGAGATGGAGGAGGGAAGAGTCTGTGGAAAGGGTTAGGGAGATCATAGTAGCAGAAGGGGTTTTGGATGAGTCAAAGGTGAGATAAATGAGGGAGAATTTAGTAGGGTTGTTTGGGACATAAAAGTAGTAAACTGAGGTTTGGGTGAGCTAGATGTGGAAGAGGAGGGAAGAGCTTAAGCAGGGTTATTTTGGAGATGAAAGTAGTAGAATGGGTTTGGGATGAGTCAGAGTGGGGATGGAGGATAGATTGATAGAGACATGACATAGGGTGATGTGTAGACAAAGTAAAGCTTACAAGAGAGTTCATTTATATTAATTATTTTTATTTATTTATAATTGTATTTATATATATATATATATATATATATATATATATATATATACATTGTGTAATCAATTTAAAAAAAAATCAATTTATTATCCATTATTATTGTTTTTTTATTGTATTTTTACTTTTATTTACTTATTATAAATTTAATTTTTTAGAGGTTTTATTTTATTTATTTTTATTAAATTGTTTCTCTAGTACAGTAGGACTAGAGAAATAAATAGAAATGTAATATATGTTCAAGGAATATAATAATGGTATAATGATATGAGAAGAAAAGTAGTATTGTATAAATACAGACTTTCAAGATTTGTAATATTTGAAGATGATTAATAAGTGTACTTTTCTAACATGTATTTATCTTTCCTCAATTTTTAAATAGGGAAATGCTTATGATTATAAAACATTTGATCAGTGTGATATAAAAACGAGAGCAGGGATTCATAAGTATCTAATATAACAACTTATCTAGGAGCTATGCAATGACCTATGAACATGTTAAATATAGAATAACATATACATATATATGTATCTATACACACACATATACACGCACACATACACACACACACACATATATATATATATATATAAATATAAAAAACCATGAGTAAATATATATTTGTTAAACTGTTTCAAAGAGTTTGTGTGTAATTTATTGTTATGACATAGTAGCGGTACATATTTCCTAAAGAACTATACATATCTAGACTATACAAATAAACAGATTAAAAAATATTTATCAACACAGGTATATGCAGTCCGTTGCTGTTTGAATATGGTGGTTATGAAGGAAAGAGCCAACTCTTGCGTAGTCTTCTGAAGACAAGATAGTTATCTGTGGATCTTATATTTGGGGGTAATGAATTCCATAGTTTGGCTGCTTGAATGGAGAAGGATGTACCACATATAGTATTTTTCTTGTATGGTGGTGTTCTAAGGTAGGGTGCCAATCTTGAGCGGAAGCTTCTTTGTTGAATGTATTTGGTTATTTTGTTTTTGATAAAAAGCGGTCCTGTTCCATGTATAGCTTTGTGGGTGATACAAAGCAGCTTGAAGGTGGATCTTCTGTCAACGGATAACCAGTGTAGTGCTCTCAAAGCAGGGGAGATGTGGGCTTGTGGCTTTTCATGTAATAGTAGCCTGGCAGTGGAGTTCTGAATACGAATGCTGCACATGTTCACACATGCCACACATGCTTGTGAAATTGGAGCCCATTACATGTATGATCAAGTTAGTTATGTTTGGTACCATGCAATGGATCTGTGATGTAAGTAACAAAGCGTGGTTTGTATTGCTATGTGCTGTGATATGTTGTTGTACGGGGCATACTGTATAGACATTCAGACACAGGTCATTAATTGTGGACAATGAAACACCCGTTTCTACTTAGGATGGACACTCATACATTTGTCAACATGTATTTATCATTATTAGCAGTGGGCATGTGTGAATCAAGTCTATTTGTGTGACCGTTGTGAATCCTCTGTAGATGGGGGTGTCATACACTCTGCCTACATTCCAGCCAGACTATAATTTGGCAGATGTATTCTCCCATTAAAAATCATTTACCATTCAATCTGTAATGTGTTTGTATATGGATTCAATACCCCTAGCTGCTTCATGTCACTGCCAAGCCATTGACCATTCCCCAGCCAATGTGTATGTGCCATACATGATTTACAGTCCTCCATGTGTCAGGGATGCGGCCTATTGTAGTGCCAGTACATATTCCCATGGACACACTGTGCAGGCTCAGCTTCCAACATTGACTAATTACCATGGACAATTACTGAAGGAGCAACATTACCTATGATGTCCCCCCCTTGACACACTTGTATGGTGCAGGCCAAGCTGCTCTCACACAGTGTTGTGACAGCGTTCAGTTCTGACATTATTTTACCTCCATTTCCTGACAGCCCCTACCTTATGTGTGGCCCCCTTGCATGCTACCTGTTAGGGATGGTGTTGTGTTGGTGAATGACCCATGGAATTGCACATTGCCCTCATGATGTAACAATATATGTAGTGGTGCATGGATCTTGGCCTTCAGAAGTCACATGCTAGGGATTTGGCTGTCACTTATTTGTGAGTTAGAGTCTGTAGAACCCCCTACATCACCAAAGATGTGTATACCATACTTGTTGTTTCTGTGTTTCTGACACCCTCCCTGAGCTTAGATTCACATTCCAAAAATATGTGTATTGGACAATGAGGAGCTCAAGATTTGTGTTGTTGAACAAAATGTATTTGAGGTGTTTACAGAGTACTTTATTGGTTGTCTATGTATAAAAATTATCAACAATTGTCTGTGTCCTGTGGGCTCCTGCTGCTGTGTTTGGTAGGTCCCCCTCAAGGTCCTTATCCCTATAATCCTCCTCCTCCTCATTTTGAACATCTACTTGTCCATCCCACGGGATATTGTTTCTGACAGACATGTTGTGCAGGATAGCACATACCAGTATGATCTTGCATACCGTGGGGGCACATACAGGAGGCTTCCTCCTGTCATGTCCAAGCACCCGAACCGGGATTTGCGAAGGCCAAAGCTCCTCTCCACCACATTGTGTGTCTTCCGGTATGCTTCATTGGGCACACTGTTAATTGGTATCTGGATTAGCAAATGGGATCATGACCCACGGCTGTATGCCATAACCTTGGTCAGCTGCAAAGATAAGAGGGAGAAATTTAATGAAGATTTGAGAGGGACCATGAATATTCCATGGCAGTGGTAGGTTGCCATTTTAGCGGTGACTCAGAGGTGTTTGTGGTGTTGTGTATGTTCCAGGTCTCGTGATATGGTACATTTTGACTGTGTTGATGTACATGTCATTCTTGGGTACTGCCTCAAGGACCTGCATGTGACCATCTGGATTGTAATATGTGTGCTCATCATGTATGTTACATGTTATGTGTAGTCCATTTTAGTAGCAGGGCCCTGTATTGGATGAAGGCTGCCACCTCCTTGCAGCACAATGGTGCCTGATGTGTGGCCAGCATAGTTGCCCTACAAAGCCAGCCTATTCCGTTTGTGTCGGCATGTGGCATTACGCATGCAGTGCAACACTTAGTGGACACTTAGGCCCATGTTTATACTTTTTTAGTGCCGCATTTGCGTAATTGTTTGACGCAAAAGCGGCGCAAACTCGCAAAATACAATTGTATTTTGTAAGTTAGCGCCGATTTTGAGTAAAAAAACGGCGCAAATGCGGAGCTAAAAAAGTATAAATATGGGCCTTAGTTGCAGATGGTGGTTGTGTCAACCATCTTGGTCCTCATTACATATCTGGTTTTCTCAAGTATGCTAGACTCACAGTGGCAGTTGGACCTCTGCGGTTGTGGCAGTATGACCCCCACATTATGACCGTGGTGGGCCCACCATGTTTAGACCGCCAACATTGGCAGGTTGCCACCAGCCAGCTGCCTGGCAGTCCCAGCAGTCTTCATCTGCCAGGGCAGCGCTGCAAACGTTACGGGTACGCGAGTCGGAGGGTAGGTTCCTAGTGCGGACTTCTGGCAGAAAATGCCAACTTTTGTCCCCGAGACACCTTTCCCAATGAGCCGTTCCTGATTCTGGGGGTGGGCAACCTTTTTGTAACAACCAGTCAACTCAATGTAAGTGACTGTTTTTCTTTTTTTTTTTTTCTTTACTTCTTAGTTCAGTGATTCCTCAGTTATAAGGCTTCGGAGAAGATGTACTTGAGTGAATTTCGTTTTGGTCCTGATGAAGCGTCGTAGGATCCTGTTGGACCGCTTGACGCGAAACATGTCAACCCTTAACTAGAGCCCCTAGATTATTGGTATCTTCTAGTACTTTGTGTTGAAAGTATTTGAGCATTATCACTCATTATTTTTACTTTCGCTTGGTTTTTAATCTTGGTCTCCACCTCACCTATACTGATTAAATGTATGATGTTTTGAGGCGGATAACCAATTTTATTTATTTTTGTATCACTCTGTCCGGTTGGTGTTGGATCCCATTTTAGGGTCCAAACCTTGATCTACCTGCTACTTAGAGAGCTACGTGATTAAGAGCTCCTTGTGGGGAGCCCACCAGGCATTGCAGCACCAGCCTGGTGAAGAGCATTCCCGATGATGAAGCGAGTCATCCATTGAGATGCATGAGGGTTTTGCGCTCTAGCCATTCCAGGTCCCTTGGTAGGCTATATATATTTTTTGGGAACAGTGTACACTTTATATTTTTACTATTTTGGGAGATCGTAGACTGGACCACTAATCTCCCGGTCCCTCTCACCGCTGTTTGATGGTGGAGTGTCAGAATAGGTAAGCATCATGGATGCTACAGGGGGGAATTGGCAGAGATGTTGGTGAAGAACCCACGGTGGCCCACAATGGCCTGCACATTTATGGAATATGTGTGCTTGCGGTTCCTGTAAAGGTGTTCCGTAGCTGCAGGTGGCACCAGTCGCACATGGGTGCAGTCCATTGCACCTGACACATGCGGAAACCCAGCAATCAGATAGAATCCTTGGTTGGTCTCCTGCTGCAGTTGCTGAGTGTTTGGGAAGCACTTGTGGTGGGGTGTGAGGCGGATGATGGCATCTACGACTTTAGGCAGGTAAACAGATATTGATGGCTGTGAGACACCAGCCGCTAGTGCCCCTGTTGTATGTAATACAGTGAGGAGCTTTGTGATGGGTGTTATGTTGTAGGGAGTTTGCAATCTTGCTGTGATGTCTGCTGCAGTGTGGTTCAGCAGGCGTAGAATGGACTCCCGGTTAAGACAGTAAAGGGGTCATTATGACCCCGGCGGTGAGTGGTAATGTGGCACCAGTACCGCCAACTGGAGGGCGGTACATACCGCCACCTTATGAGAACGGTGGGTTGGCTGCAGCCAACCCGCCCCTTTTCTACTCCGATCGCCATGATGGTAGTAGCCACCAGGCAGCAGATATCAATCTCCAGCCCGGCGATTGCTATAGTACCGCCGGCGACATTTTGAGCCAGCCTACCACCATTAGCAATGCCACGAAAACCATAGCAGTAGGCCCTACCTGTGACATGGAATTCATACACATGCACATACCCACGCAAACAATACCACACACACAGGCGCACACACTCACACATTAATGCACACAACCACACACAACACGCCCCACCCACCCTCCCCTGTCGGAAGCCCAATTTACCTTCTTCCAGGTGGTCTTCTGGCAGGGAACGGGAAGGGGCGCTACTACCGCCAGCAGAACACCGCCAGGCCGTATCACAGGTCTACTGGCTTGGCAGTGCTGGTGGTAGCAGCACCACCTTTCCACCATCTGGCATTATGATCACTGACAGATTTCCGCCCTTCTTGTGGCGGAAGTCCGGCTATGGTCATAATCTGGCGGACCGATGGTAGCCGTGGTGACGGTCTTTTAGCGGCCGTCACTGCGGCGGTAGGCATTTTTTACCGACAAGGACATAAGTTAGGGCCTAAGTCCTGATGATGTCTTGCTCCCCGAGGCCAAGGAGGGTTGTCTTCTGCCGAAATATCCTCTCCTGCCTCCTGCATTGCCTCTGTGGGTGCCATTGTGGTGTTTGGGGTTGCTGTTGTGGAGGTGGAGGGAGCAGCTGCCATTGCGGACATCTGCGGCGTGTGCCTAGCTGGAGCTGTACAACTTCTGTGTTGTCCTGGAGGTAGCAATTGTTCATTTGGTGAGTTTTTCTTATATAGTGATGTATGTGCCTCATTTTAATGCCTGGTCAGACCCAGGCGTTAAAATGTGATGCAAAACGGGGTTATCGTCATATTTTGGGTCCACCTCCCACCCGTGCATCTTTTTGCACGTATGGATAAATATGGGGGCAGGGGCTTAGAGTCATTTTTTGGACGGCACGCCTACCTTGCATCTCATTGATGCAAGGTGGTTTCATGCATCCAAAAAATGATGTTAACTCCTATATTTTGACGCTGGCACGATCTAGTGTCAAAATATAAATATGGAGTTAAATTTGCGCTGAATTAGCGTCAAAATAAGTTACGCAAATTCAGAGCAAACATAGTATAAATATGCCCCATAGTATCTCTAACAGACATTTCCTTAAAAGTGATTCAATATTTTCAAAAGAGGGAACTATTATTTTCAAAAGATGGAGCATGTGTGTTATGAAGAGAGAGCAGGTTCCAGATTCTGGGGTATTGCTGGAGAAAGATGTGCAAAGAGGGCCAGTATAGAGAAATCCTGTCACCCGTGCAGGACACAGTACAAGAAGATTCCAGATGAGGGTAGGTAAGGCATTTCTCCAGTGGGCTGAAGAAGTTCATGCCAGTTTTGAAAGATCAGGGCTACTCTTGGCGCCTCTGTCATTTTTCCCAACTACCCAAGGTTAACTGCAGCAGTCACAGGGATGTTTCGAGAGAAAGAAAGAGAGGGATGGGGAGGAAATGTAAGGATAAAGAAATCAGGGATGGACAAGAGAAAGAAAATGTATGGATGGAAAGAGAAAAATAGTGTAAGAGATGAAGGGGGACGGGCTGGTTTGAGCATTTTTAGCCATGTCTAGTTTTGATTCCGTAGTCCAACACCGTTCCAGAGATATGTGGGAGTTTGCAGATTTAAACCTTTATACATATGACATGTAATTCTCATGGAATAGCTTGCTTTAATTGGGGGCATGTGAAGTAGGTAAGAGTTAGATGAATACTGTGTTGGTGAGGAATCAGCCAGCCTGTGTTTTGGGAGGCCACTTAGGAGAGTAGAGCCATCTTTATGAAGAGAGATAACTATGGCCCCAATTGTTGGTTTCAGAACCTGGAATAAGACAAAGGGGGTTATTCTAACTTTGGAGGAGGTGTTAATCCGTCCCAAAAGTGACGGAAAAGTGACGGATTTACCACCAGCCGTATTACGAGTCCATTATATCCTATGGAACTCGTAATACGGCTGGTGGTATATCCATCACTTTACCGTCACTTTTGGGACGGATTAACACTCCTCCAAAGTTAGAATAACCCCCAAAGTGTTTTTGTTCTTTCATTTATGAAGGTAGAATCTGTCAGATTTAGCTATAGTTTGGAAGTGCCTCTTGAGGTTTACTTTTTTGTCAAGAAGTAAAATAGGATTTTTGTGAAAGAAGCAACATCGAGACTTGCGGAAGTTTGTGCAAGATGTTTTTACATTTTCAAGCTAGAAATGAGTTTTTGGCAGGTCAGATTATGGGCATACCAAAAGGAATTCTGCTCCGAGCTCTCTTCATTTTAGGTAATTTTTGTCCATCCATTTACGAATGGTCCAGTGAAGATTTAGAGGTTGATCTTAAGATTGGCAGGTGGCCTGTGTCTGTCAGAGTGGTGAAAGACATTATGTTCTCCACTCTGATGAACTACCACCCGCCATATCTACAGATCACTGCCGGCCCCGAGGTGATCTCTTTGCATTCAAAGGAGCAGACACAATGTCGGTTGTAGTGAAAGCACAGAAAGTTTGTTGAGCGGCTGACGTGTTTCAGGTGACTGCTCATCAAACAGTTTTATTATTCAAAACAAACTCCCAAGGTGGGAGTTTGTATTTGAAGAAGAAATAACTAATGACTGTAAGAAATTTGCCTTTTCTGCATGGTCACCTGATATGTTTCGCCTTTTGCTGGACCCTCTGTTTTTTTGCTGGCTTTGAAGCTCCCACACTTTAACCTTGCTAACTACAGGTAAAGTGCCTGTGCTCCCCCATTAAAAATTGTCGAACTGACACAGTCCTACTTTGTTTATTTAACTTACATACAAGTCCTTGTGAATGGTGCAAAATGTACACTGGGTTTAAAAGTTAAGTGTTCCTGGCAGACTAAAGCACCTATTGTACCATCCAGTACAGTGACAGTGTAAAACATGGCTTCCAGCTTCAGAAATGTAATTCTAACATGCCTTTGCAGTGACTGGAGCTACTGTCTGTAACCAGGGAGGAGCCCTGCAGGTCTGGATTTGGTCCCTTTTGTTCACCGGAGAAAGAAATGAACTCCATGGGTCATAAGGTTGATATGTTCAAGCTACAAGGATACAAAAAGCTACAAGAGGACTGTCCTGCACTCACAGCTGACCAGTGGCACCTGGACTGGACCCCTTTGTTGGCCTCTGTCTCTCGGCCAGACCTTATGAGTCTGCAATTCCCTCCCCAGGGGTGCAAAGGGGCTTTAGAAATGTACTCCTGGGTTCAACAGGGATTTAAAGGACTAAGGGGGTCATTCTGACCCTGGTGGCCGGTGACCGCCAGGGTCACCGACCACGGGAGCACCGCCAACAGGCTGGCGGTGCTCCCGAGGGCATTCTGACCGCGGCGGTTCAGCCGCGGCCAGAAAGGGTAAACCGGCGGTCTCCCGCCGGTTTACCACTGCCCTTGTGAATCCTCCATGGCTGCGGAGCGCGCTCCGCAGCCATGGGGATTCTGACACCCCCTACCGCCATCCTGTTCCTGGCGGGTCTCCCGCCAGGAACAGGATGGCGGTAGGGGGTGCCGTGGGGCCCCTGGGGGCCCCTGCAGTGCCCATGCCCATGGCATGGGCACTGCAGGGGCCCCCATAAGAGGGCCCCGCAAAGTATTTCAGTGTCTGCTAAGCAGACACTGAAATACGCGACGGGTGCAACTGCACCCGTCGCACCCCTGCAACTACGCCGGCTCAATTCTGAGCCGGCGTCCTCGTTGCAGGGGCATTTCCTCTGGGCCGGCGGGCGCTCTTTTGGAGAGCGCCCGCCGGCCCAGAGGAAATGTCTGAATGGCCGCCGCGGTCTTTTGACCGCGGTGCGGTCATTCAGCGGCGGTACCTTGGCGGATGGCCTCCGCCGTCCGCCAAGGTCAAAATGACCCCCTAAGTCCGTAGGCAAATATTTTTGACCAGGAAAAACCCGGTACGTTTATGTGACCCATGCTCTATTGCGTTGAGGCTCACATTGCTCATAGGTCCCAGTCTACCACGACTGTTGACTATCATTGGCCCTTTGTGCTTCTTAGAGCTATTCCTAACCAGAACTTTAAAAATGACTACATCCACGTCCGCTTATTAGATTTTTATTATTTTGGTTTCATTTTGTTTATTAAATTTGACTACATTATTTGGTGTGTGAGTTTTATTGTTTTGCATTTTGACTTTATTACTGTTTTGGTATTACATAAATACGTTATACATTGCCTTAAATTAAGTCTACTCTGTGTATGGCTGCCAGGATATTGAGCTCAGGTTCATTTAGTGTCTTTGAGGCCTTTCCAGGACAAGGGTTGTTATTATTCCTTGAGTTGGGCAATCACCCACCCCAAATAAGAGTCCAATTTCTTACACTGGAAAATGTGCAACTAAAGGGAACTGAAGCTGAACAAGCAACCCAAGAAGCATAATTATCACATTGCCTCAGAGCTTTGGAGGAAGTCTGTCATCTGTAGAGCACTTGAGAGGAGAATAAGGATTAAGCTGAGGAGGGAAGTGAGCATCACATTGAGGAGGCTCTCATACTAGAGGAGTGGGTGTGCCAAAGAGCAGACTCCACTGCAGTGTCTGGAACAAGGAATAGTGTGTCAGTTCACAGTTTGTCCCAATCAGAGACGGAGGACAGACTGGGGGAGAAGAGAAAACTGACTGCTGAGGAGAAGAAGGCGGTGGCAGAGCTGGCATCGAAGGAGAAGAAATTAATTCTGGCTTTGGAGGAAAAGAAGGCCCTGCTGGCCCATGAGAAAGCCAGCAAGGGCTTCCCAGCACAGTGAAGATGGTGGCAGCAACAGTGAAGTGCCTAGGAAACATAAAAGTGGCCATGTCCCCAAAGATGTGGGGAAGTGGCTGACATGGGTAAGTAGTTTTCAGTACATGAGGTAGACCTGTGTAAGCACAGAGTCCCAGAGAAGAACTGAGGAGCTAGTCTGTGGAAGCACCTGCTCAAACAATTTCAACTTTATTACTGTTTTGACACTGCATAATACTTAACGCCACATTAGCGTAATTGTTTTTTATGCTAATGTGGCCCAATGAGGCCAGAATCACTGCGCCAAATTACCAAAGTGGTGAAATGCATGCATTGTGCCACTTTGTAACCCTTTGCCCTACATTATGCATGCGCCAGGCATAATGTGTGCAAAGGGGGTGTTCCCCCGTAAGCGGGGCGGGGGCGAAAAAATGGAGCAAAGAAATCTAAGAGATTTCTTTGCATCATTTTCATTGGCACTTTTAACGCCTACTTAGAGTAGGTGTTTAAAGGAGGCACACCATTGTATATAATTGGTCTCAAAGGGCTTTGCAGGATTAGAATCAACATTTTTGACGCTGATCCTGCAAAGCTCCGAACTAGCATCAAATATTTCCCTACCACCATCTTAGATACAGCGCACACATGGTGGCGTTAGGGGGGCACTAAGGGGTGCAAGAAAAGTGGCGCTGCACTGGGTACAGTGCAACTTTTCTGAAATCAGGCCCAAAATGTCAATGAGAAGTTCTCCAGTGGTTAAACATACAAATTCAAAAGTATGGGGCTAAAATCAAACCCTTTGGGGCACGTCATGAATCAGGGCTGGGATCAGAAATGGAAATGGAGCTGTCAATTAGCAGTGCAGAACTTGAATGGGGCAACATGAGAAGCCTTTGATAACTCCATAGTAGGTAGCGACAGATTTGGAGAAGAAATTGTCAAGAGTGAGTCTTTATAACCCTGATCTGGAAAAGAGGAAGGAAAACATTCAGAAAAGTGCGTATTTACTTTGATCTGCATATCCATTCCACATGTAGCAAATGTTAAGGAGGCGCGCACTGTGCACCATATTTACAAAGTGGCTCAATGCATGCATTCGCCACTTTGTAACCCCTTGTGCCACATTATACCTGCGGCAGGTATAATGTACGCAAGGGGGGTGTTCCCACACAGGGAACCCCACACAAATGGCGCAATGAAATGTTTAAGATTTCCCTGCGCCATTTTTTCCATCATTTTTAACGCCTGCTCAGGGCAGCGGTTAAAGTGACGCTCCCATAATAACCTATTGGCCTCCCTGTGCTATGCTGGACTAGCGCTACAACAGCATCATAAATGATCATGCTATTGTGCTAAGGTGTGCCTTTGTGCACTGTATAGTAAATACAGTGCCACCATGGTGATCTTAGGGGGACGCAGGGTGACGCAAGAAAAGTGGCAAATCAGAGCTGATGTGCCACTCGCTTATAAATATGCCATTAAGTATAAACACACGCCTATCTGTACAGCAAAACAATAAAATCTTGAGAAATAGCTAACTGTCGCAATTAAGGGGCAGATTTATACTTTTTGCCACAAAAAGTATAGTGCTGGTTAGCGACATTCCTAGACGCCAGCCAGGCGTCATATTTAAGGAATGGCGCTAGCCGGCGCCAAGGCCCTGTTAGCATCCTTTGAAAAAATGCTAACAGGGCCTGGGAGGCATAGGGGGAACCGGGCTTGTGTGCCAAATTATGGCGCTACACTGTTTAGAGGCAAAAACAATTACCTCTAAGCAGTGTAGTGCCATTTTCTGGCACACAAGCCCCATAGGCATGGCTCCTGTCTTATTAAAGACAAGAGCCATGCCCACCACCCCAGTGGCCATGCCCAGGGGACCAATATCCCCTGGGCATGGCCATTGGGGCCAGCGCCGTGCACGTGGCCCCAAGTCAGGGCCCACGAGCGCCGTTGGACAAAAAAAAAAATACTCACCCGGATTTACCTTCAGATGGGTCTGCCTACAGGTCCCCTTACGCCTGCCCAGACCCAGGCGTTAAATAATGGTGCTAAGCAAGCTTAGCACCATTATTTAAGATCCCCCATCCCCCTGTGCTGGATTTTAGCACAAGGGGATAAATATGGTGCAAAGGCCATAGCGTCCTTTTCTGGACGGGAGCGCTTACCTTGCATCTCATTAACGCAAGGTAGGTAGTCCCCTCCTGAAAACAACATAAACTCCATTACTTTGGCACTAGACGTGCCTAGCGCAAAAGTATAAATATGGAGTTAGGTTTGCACTGAAATAGCGTAACAAAATGACGCTATTTCAGCGCAAACCAAGTATAAATGTGGGCACAAGTATTCAGTTTTCAGAAACGACCTGCTTTCGTGTGCAGTCAGCAAAATGCACTTTTAGATGTGAAAATCACAGGAAACCTCGGCTTCTTTTGGTAGAGGAAACATCGTCATCTGTTGTTAAACTGTAGTTAAAGAATCCACATGGCAAGAAATCATCGTGAGTAACACTGGTTTGTGTTCAATATAAGGGAAAGCTGCTACCTGCTGTGAAATCAGAGGCAGCAGTGCCATCTTGTGTTTCATTTAGGAAACAGCACCGTCTAGTTTACAATTAAAGAAAGCTTCCATTTATTTGAGATAAAACCGCGAAACGCAACGTCATCTGATGTGAAAAAAAGATGTTCTGTTTGTTTAAAATGCAATTAAAAATATTTACCAAAAAATCTGTTTTTGGACTTTCCTCACTACTCATCCCCACTTCCAGTGGTTGAAGTGGTTGGGATCGGAGGAGCACGACGTGCCCATACTTTTTTAATTAATGAAAAACCGTTCCCCTACTTTTCACGAAAACATAATCTTTTGGGACAATAAATTCCCAGAGCTGAAATGCTTCAGCTGAAGTTTCATTCAGGGAGATCCCTGTGCTGTGAGATTGAGGGAGAGGAAGGTAGTTTAAGAATGAACAGGCCTTCTTGCCAGGGGGCCTGCTAGAAAGAAATGCAAATGCCCACAAATGTAAAATGGGCTTGGGAGTAGTGCTGGTTTAATTGATTGAATCTCATGAACCTTTGTGAGACAAAGATTTAGGGTCAGATCTAAGAAAGAAAGCGCTGCACGCTAATCCTGCAAAGCCCACTGAGGCTCATTGTAAACAATGGTGTGTCTCCTTTTAAAGCCTACTCTGAGCAGGTGTTTAAAGTGCCAAAAATAATGACGCAAAGAAATCTCTAAGATTTCTTTGCGCTATTTTTTCACCCCCCTAACAGGGAACGCCCCGTTTGCATACATTATGTCTGGCGCAGGCATAATATAGCGCAAAGGGTTACAAAGTGGCGCAATGCATGCTTTGGGCAACTTTGTAAATTTGATGCTGCGAATTTGGCCTTGTTGGGCCACATTAGCGTATAAAAAAATGACACTACTATGGCGTAAGGAGGGGTTAGGGGCTCTTAAATCAGCCCCTTATTCTGTAGTGCAAGGGAGTTATCAGCTTAACTGTGAAGTGTAGGCTTTTCAGGGCAGTTTTATAAAAAATAGTTTCGAACAATCTGGGTATTACAAAAATCTATATTTTGGAAGCATCATTTTATCTGATACCTTTTGCATACTTGGAAGCAGTTAGTCTTATAGTGTACTTAATACAAAGTTTAACATAATGACTTACATGATTTCAGTGCTTTCTGTCACAGGCTGGGCTTTCATAGCACTAATGATAAACAAGCCACTATTCTCCACTACATCAACCAAGTTTTTGTTCTGTGGCTTTCTGGATACACACAGACATCTGCAGTGCATTGAGTAATAGAGTTTTATAATCTACGTTAGTGCGCTTGCCACTGATTAACTTAGCTTTTTAAATTTATTTTTCATTTAAGCTGTGATTTATTTTATATTTAGCTACCTGAAGGTGAAAGACCAAAAAACTTACAGAATATTTTGCTTTTTTAGCTAGATCTTTGGCCCAGCCCCCATGTTTACTGACTTCGTCCTCACTGCAGGCAGCATCACAGTTCCCATATTTTGTTAATGCACTTCAACCGCTGCCCACTTCCCATTCCCACTTCTCATTCATCATCCCTATGTCTCTTCCATCAAATCTACTGCTCATCCCTCATTCCTGCTTCTCATCCCTACTTCTCCTCCATAATCCTTACTTCTTATCCATCATCTCTATCTCCCATCCATCATCCCTACTTCTCTTTCATCACCCCTACTTCACATCCCTGATTCCTGCTTTTCATCCCTGCGTCTTATCCATCATCAGGGTTAAGGGAGAGGGCTGCATTCTACTGGTCTAGCCACTGAAAAACAGCCTTCCCATTTCACAATGTGAAGTTTGCTTCCAGTGATTCATATGTTGTACACCATTTTTTTTAAGTGTATTTCTGTTTACACAGGTCTCTGCAGAAAGATCTGATTGTTTGGGTTAGTTTGACTACTCACAAAGTCAGGTCTTTAGCTTCTTGCAGAATTTAAGAAGTGGGGAAGAAGCTCTTATCTGTAGCAGGAGATTGTGCTCTTGTCTGTGTGGGGAGCCAGTGGAACTCCTTCAGGTGTGGTGTGATATGAGTGTCGCATGAGAGGTTGAGAGTGATTCTGGCTGCTGAGTTCTGAATCGTTAGCAGCTTTCTGGTGAGCTTTTTGTTGATCCTGGAACATAGGGTGTTCCCATATTTCAACTTCCTTGTGACAAGGATGTATGTCATGGTTTTCCGGGTATTGATTGGTAGCCATTTGAAAACACATAACCACCAGTAGTCACACACCCCAAACATGCCCACCATATTTAGCATGTGACAGTCGATTAATCAACACACATGACCTCATAAACACATGGATAGTATTACAAACATACTGGTTCAAATTAGATTTACAATACCCAGATGTAACTACAGAACACACAGCCTTACACACCTACTATGCAGACTAAAATCCCTGGTAACAGAAAGAGTATGAATAATGTTCACTTCACATCACCCAAAGCACACATTAAGAATAATGAAGAACTCATAAACTGAATTTTAACATCCTCTTCAAGAGTAGGATACTGCATTAAATTTCATAACCATCTCCACAAAACCATGCAAATCAAAAATACATTGCTGCAATATAATATGTCAAGTCACTTCCTAAACTGAAAAGGTATGCAATCACAACATTTATATGACACAATATCAAAGAACAAAATATCAATTGACTACAATACCTGCATAAAGTACATCTTACCAAAATTTAATCACCCTCTAAAAATCAAGCAATACAAAAATACTTATAACAAAAATATCACAGTTAAATTTCTTCAGTACAATAATATCAGACTCAGGATTAAAATGTAGCAAAATGTGGTTAAAACATTAAATATATACAACATTAAATAATATTGAAAAACAATGATATCAAGTACGAAAATATTGCTTTCATAAATTTAAAAAATAACAGCAAATAAATAAACCAATTAATATTCAACTAGAAATTACTAATAAAAATCTACAAAAATAATAAAACACAAAGAAAATATTTTCATATATTACAATAACCAAATAAACCCAACAATTTTAAATAGTTAAAAGCACAAAAATAATACAAAACTAGTAAAGTAACATATATACCCAAAAAATAAACGAAACAAATATGATATTAATTTATGTACACCTAAATAACCTTACTACATATAAATATATGTTACAATAAGACGTAGGGGGTCATTACGAACATGGCGGGAAACACAGTCGGCCACTGTGGTGACGTTGAACAGAAGACCGCCATTGGTGGTGAACAGAAACCTGTCACATAAAGATGCCAAAAACATCAACCGCCAAAATGTCTGTTTCCACCAGCCACCTCCAAGGCCTTGTCGGCAGAAAGGCTGCAAATCCCACCCGCCACCGCCAAGCACACAAATCCCCCTTCCTCCAAATAATATGATGCACAAATCACCGCAGCGGTTAGTGGATGCTGAACGACCATCGGCGGTACACACCGCCACAACCAGCAATGGGACCCAACAGCAAGAAATGCACACATTGGCAAGTTTGAAACCCACACACCTGGCACACATCCACAACACTATAAAACATGCACAGACACACCCCACAATCTTTGCAACGCCAATAGGATAAGCCAGACTGACAACCGTACACGCAGACACTGAATGCTACAACACACTATTCACACAACTCAAACACCCAACCACACAACAGCACCCTCACCAATATCCACGCAACACACCATCCACAACACACACCATGGCACCCCCCAAGCACCCACGCTTCACAAAAAGGGAGCTAAGAACAATGGTGGATGAGATACTGAAGGGGGAAGCGCTGTGCGAGGAGAGGGGGGGCAGGAGCCCTTTAAAAACATTACCGCGCTCCCGCCGTCGCGGGAAGCCCTGTGCGAGGAGAGGAGGGGCAGGAGCCCTTTAAAAACATTACCGCGCTCCCACCGTCGCGGGAAGCGCTGTGCGAGGAGAGGAGGGGCAGGAGCCCTTTAAAAACATTACCGCACTCCCGCCGCCGCGGGAAGCGCTGTGCGAGGAGAGGAGGGGCTGGAGCCCTTTAAAAACATTACCGCACTCCCGCCGCGCGGGACGTGCGCGGGCGAAGCCCGGGCCAAGGGCGGGCCCGTCCTTGCCCGTCATTGCCAGGAAGAGGCAGGGCAGGGCCACCTCCCTGACATCCACCCAAAAAAGTCTGGATCAGTTAGCCCAATGGACAGGGCTACCTAAAGGTACTGTGCCGGTGATTATTCTTTAAAATAAAAGAGGGTCTTCGGGAAGTGCGCTTTTGGTGCTGCTGTGAAGGAGCACTGATTTCTAGTTTGAAGGACGCGCCCCCCCCTCACGCAAGGACTGACATAGGCGGTTTACGCGCAAGGCGTAAGTCAGGCCTATAACTCTATAACTGCAGTGGAATTGGTGTGGTTAAAGGCTGTGACTGGACATTTGAACCAACTAGGGTCTGACTATAATCTGGTTCTATTTTCTCCCCCAGTCAGGGGATCTGAGTTTGATATATCCGTTAAAGTAATTTACAGTGCCTTATCTTGGACAAAGGGACTAGCCTGTCAAAATGGGAAAACGTAAGGGAGATAATGGGGGAAGGGAACCCACCCAGGAGGCCCCCCCACCCAGGCTAATAACAAGCTACCTAACGTCTGTAATGGGTGCCATTGAGACAGAGATAGGGAGGGTAGAAGCTACCCTAGAGTCGTCTCTTGAGAAAGCAGGAAAGGTTGGGGAGGGGGAACGGAACCCGTTGGCAACACTGCTGCCGAGTAAGACCAAGAAAAGCAACCCTTGTGTAATAACAGAAATTGATTTAATCGATTTAATTACTCCTACAACTCCAGAGAGTCCACCCTCAAAGAAAAGCAGGCAAATAATCCCCCCCCAAACGGCAGTAACCCCCATACACCAAGTGGGACTTCCTGTAGATAGGGAAGGCTTTGGAGAGTCCTCATCAGGAACTAAGAAGACCAAGAGCAAATGTCCTTCTAAAACCCAAAAAATAAAACAAACTATAGGGAAACAACCAAAAGACAGTAAAAATCTGGATTCAATTAAAACTTGTTTTTTGCAAATTGAAGACCAACTTAGAGACATTAAAAAGTTATGCTCATCAGTTCTGGAGAAAGTGGCCGTTCTCGAACAGAAGGTTGAATCTATAACGAATATAAAACCCGAACCACCGAAGGCAGAATCCCAGAACATTCATTCCATTCCTGAATATTTACCAGCTCCACCTACTCATCAGCATCAGAACTTTAGAATATCTCCTGCCCAGAACCCAATCCAAAAAACCCTGAATGCAGAGGCCTCACAACATTCTACAAACCCACAATATCAGTGGGGCACAAATAAATGGGAAGGTCGTCGGGGCCAGGAAACTATAAGTACTCAGGCAGCCTGCCCAAGGATACCTTTGGCATGTACCCCCTATGTTTTAATCTTGGAAAATGCCCCTATATTGGAAAGCACCCACCCCGAATCCCATATGTCTCTACTGAATAAAGTGACTCATTGGGTAGGAAAACACACGGGAGGGCGGGTTGACTTCCATAGGGACATCTTAACTGTAAGAAGGGTACCTTGGGTTGGCTCATCCCCTAAAACATCACCTGGGGATTGTATTATAATAAATTTTAGGACCCCCCGGACCGTTAATGCTCTGTACCACCATCTCTCACCTATGAGATCATCTGTAGGGCCTATAAGAGTCCAACGTTTGACTAAGTTTATCCATCCGTTATCAAACCCATGCTATTCTGATTCAACCTACTCTGGGATTCAGAATCCCAGTAACTTTGGTTTCTCTAACCCCTCTGACACTGCTTTGACATTATCTAACAGGTATGAGACCCTGACCTCACTAGAGCAGTTAGATTGACAATCACTACCTGAGCCATCCTTTCAAGATCCTCTGGAGACAAACGTACTCTCACAGTCCCTCTTAGAATCTAAAGGAGTCGCTAATATACGTGATATACAGGGTATGACACCCCTAGGGATTATTTCATGGAATGTTGCAGGTCTAAAATAAAAAATTGGAAACCCCGATTGGATAGATTTAATGATGGGAAATCTTATTATTTGTTGTCAGGAGACCTGGCTCACAGAATCACCACATATTAATGGCTATACCACATATTATGTCCCTGCAACCAAGGCCCATGCAGGTAGAGCTAAGGGCGGTCTGGCCATCTTTTTATCTGTGGAGGCTGGAGGGATGGAAGCACGTGTTGTAGGTATATCGCCTTTTTTTCTGGCCCTATCTCTGAAACTAGAAGAACCATTCGATATACTACTGATCAACTATTATAACAACACCTTTGATAACTCAGACACTAGAGTGGTCAGTAGTTTGGAGACCCTAATACATAAGGTAACAGTATCCAGTAAAAAGGACACAAGAATAGTCTGGGTTGGTGATTTTAATGCCCATCTCTGCAAGCCAGAACTCCTTGACTGTTGTGGACTCCTGGACGAGAATGACATTCCCATTCAACACTTCAAACACTCCTCGTATGGGAACGCCCTTAATTCTCTGATAACAGTAAACTCCCTTTCCTTTCCCACACCCGCTACCAGAGGGATACCAACATTTGTAAGGGGGGACACTCACACCACTATTGATTATATTATTTATTCTAGAGAATTGTCCCCTATTACAGGTCAATTCAGGGTTACCCCGACCTGTTTTAGTGATCATAATCCCTTATCCATTATGATTAATTTAGATCTGATAAATGACTCAAGAAGAGGGAAGCGACACCCTGCCATGAAGCTCTCATCCCAAAAAGGGCTTACAATCAAATGGGGGAAGATAAACAATAAAATTTTTTTTAGAGATGTTTGTTTGAATAAATGGCCAGACGATATGACATCCCTGGATGAAAATAAGGCCCCACATGAAATTATTCGTGCATTCTCCTCTCTGGCAAATGATATGGCGGAGAAACTACAGCCACAACGAGCTAATAAAGTCCATGGCCCAAGATGGTTTAACCACGCATGTACCTCATCTTTAAGCAAGCTAAAAAAAACAATCAATGCATCTCCCAAAGATCTACAAGCAATTAAGATTGCCAGGAAAAACTATAAAGAAGTTCTTGCCAAAAGGAAAGTTGATCTAAGTGAATCTGCGTGGGAGGAACTGATGGCTGCAAGCAAACTCAAAGATACAACTGCATTCTGGCGTGTGGTTAACTCTTCACTATTGAGCGATAACTAAGAGACGCCCATGGACACTGTCATTCCAGCCAAGACCTGGGTGGACTATTTTTAAAAAACTTTCGCCATAGAGACAAATACCCAATCAGAAATGCTAAATTGTCTAAAACCTGCAGGAAATGATCAGCTAAGTTTGGCTTTTAGTAACATTATAAGTGTGGATGATGTTAAACAGGCAATCCAAGATAGTCCATCTGAGAAAGCCCCGGGTCCAGACAGAATTCCTGCTGACTTATATAAAGCACTTCCAGACTTCTGGGGCCCACTGCTAACCAATGTCATGAGATCGGCTGTGGTAGGCCCTTTAGTAGACTCTTGGAAAGAAGCGATCATCGTCCCGATTTTCAAGAAGGGAGATAGGGCAGACCCTCTGTGCTATCGCCCAATCTCTTTGCTGGACAGCTCAGTCAAAATTTTGGGCAGAGTAATTTTAAATAAGCTAGAAGAATGGGCGACTGATACTCACTCCCTCTCAGAGATACAATTTGGCTTTCACCCAGGGGTGGGCACAGTCGAACAAACTCTTAATTTGACACTTATAGTCCAGAAATACACTAAAGCCAAAAGGGGCTGTATACACTTAGCATTTATGGATCTCTCCTGCGCCTTTGATACAGTCAGCAGAGAGAAATTGTGGAAGGTAATGCTGGGTATGGGCGTGGATAAACACATAGGGGGTCATTCTGACCCTGGCGGCCGGTGGCCGCCAGGGCCACCGACCACGGGAGCACCTGACCGCGGCGCTTTGGCCGCGGTCAGTGCAGGAAAACCGGCGGTCTCCCGCCGGTTTTCCGCTGCCTGTCAGAATCCTCCAAGGCGGCGCAGCATGCTGCGCCGCCTTGGGGGTTCTGACACCCCCTACCGCCATCCTGTTCCTGGCGGTTCGCCAGCCAGGAACAGGATGGCGGTAGGGGGTGTCATGGGGCCCCCGTAAGAGGGCCCCGCTTGTATTTCACTGTCTGCATAGCAGACAGTGAAATACGCGACGGGTGCAGTAGCACCCGTCGCACCTTCCCACTCCGCCGGCTCGATTACAAGCCGGCTTCATGGTGGGAAGGTCGTTTTCCCCTGGGCTGGCGGGCGGCCTTTTAAAGGCCGCCCGCCAGCCCAGGGGAAAACTCAAAATACCCGCCGCGGTCTTCCGACCGCGGTACGGTATTTTGGCGGCTCCCGCCGGGCACGCGGTGACCACGCCCGGCGGGAGTCAGAATGACCCCCATAGTTATATTACTCAGTAAACTTCATGCCTGCACAGAGGCTCGGGTCCGTTACTCTCGGGGGGGAGGCCTGACAGAGAAATTCCCCTCACAAAAAGGGGTCCGACAGGGTTGTGTTCTTGCCCCTTTCCTCTTTCTCTTATATATAAATGGGTTGGAGAAATTTCTTTGCGATTTAGGGAAAGACTACGCAGTTATTAATAACTCTCCAATCCCTGTACTTTTATATGCAGATGATGTAGTACTAATTTCAAGGACAGCGAATGGCCTCCAGATTTTATTGAATGCTTTAAATACTTTTATGAGGAACCTTGGTCTTAAAATTAACAGAACCAAGTCATTTGTTATGAAGTGCGGTCCTAAATTAGCAAAAACGAAAAAATGTACTTTAAATGGGCATGAGATACTTAAGGTCCCACATTTTACTTATCTGGGGGTCCCTATTGATGTAGATTTTAACTGGAAGTTTTTAGTTAATACACGCTCAATACAATTCCAAAAAACCATTGAAGCTGTTTTTAGGTTTGCAAGAAGACTTCGACATAAACCTGTTAAGGAAATGATGACTGTCTTCACTTCTAAATGCCTTTCCGTCGCGACATTTGGAGCTGGGATCTGGGGGCTTGCAGAATGTACAGGGCTCCAGATTATAGAAAATAAATTTCTAAGAAGGCTACTATCAGTCCCCCAATCTACACCAATAAAGTTCTGTCACAAAGAAGTAGGTTTAAGATACATATCTAGCTATATAAAACTTCAACCTCTTATACTGTGGATAAAAATCTGGACTAAGCCTGAAACGCTTCTATGTAGAAAGGTGATACAGGACTGTCTCCTTCTGTCACGATTTCTAGATATACCCTGGCTTAGATATGTTTATCTTTCTCTCCTATCATTAGGATTAGGAGATTTGTTCCTCAAACCAGATACTTAACAAGACAGGACATTAAGAAGGTCAAAGACATATTCTGGCAGAAAAATCAGGATATGGACCCAGCCTCTAGTTTAATGAGTCAACGGACAAGCTATGAGACACAACAACCTCAACTAAAGTTGTACTTGACCATCATTAATCATGAGCGACAAAGGTTTTTACTCACAAGACTACGTTTAAACACCTTACATTATCTGGTAGCATTCCCAGTTGCTGGAACCTGGTTTAAGATCCTCCCTCCCTGTTGCTGCGATGGAAAGACATCTCAAAGTACATTACACTTTATGCTTTTCTGCACTTTATATACTGTTCCAAGAAAAAGGTTTTTACGTCCGCTATTTCAGTCTAACAGTATTAGAACTAGCCAACTTGCTTACTCCCACTTACATGATTTGGGAAATATGGACATAATCCAGGCTGTGCTAAATTTTATACATGCTGCTTTTGGTGTTCGGAAAATGTATTAACAATGCTTTTAGAAATTTTTATGACTGTGAAATTCTGTATGTTATTTATTTAATTTATGTCTTTTATGGTCTTTTTGCACCGAATAAAGTAAACTAAAGAAAGAAAGAAGGAGATACTCAAGGTCGAGCCACAAATCTTCGGGACACAGGTCCAGCACACACCCATCGCCAGGAAGATGGAGTTCTGGCAGACCATAATGAACAAGGTCAACCCAGTGGCAAACCATCCATGCACGAGGGACAACATCCGCAAGAGATGGAACGACCTGCGCGGGAAGGTGAGGTCCATGGCATCCAGGCACCACATTGCTGTCCAGAAGACTACCTACACCCCCGAATACCCGACTGAGAGGAAAGGGTACTGGCCATCCTGCACCCTGAGGGCCTCACTGGACTCACTGTCGGAATGGACTCGGGTAAGTCATCTACAATTACCCCATATCCACCACACCTTGAATGCATGAGCCACCTCACCCCTCCAACGATCACCAGGATCACACCCCACCCTGGCCTCAATCACCACATCCAGTCACCTTGCATGCCCACAAACCCACCAACAGGCCCACATCCCTCCCCCTGCGCACAGCCACCCACCCCTGCAAGGTATCACAATGGCACTACACCACCCACAATGCACCGCCACTTCCCATGCAAAATGCAATGGCAACCCCACAAGAGGTCCCTGCATGGCCCAACAGGAGAATTAACTGCACAAAATAGGCCAGAGCTGTGCACCCTCATCCAAATTAGTCAATGTAACATACATGTCCATTCCCCCCCGCAGGCACCACCACCGATGGCACCCTGACGGAAAGAACAAGGAGTGCCAGCGCCCCACATGGAGACAGAGGCACCACTCAGGACACTGGAGAGGTAACTGTGGACACTGAGGAGTACCTTGGTCTGTCACAGTCCTGGAATGTCACCCTCCAGCAGCCCCACCCAGGACACCACTGACACCCCTACCACCCAGGCAACAACATCTGCTCATGCCAATAGACCCCACACCAGTGTATCCAGGCCACAGACTGGTGGAACACAGGTAGAGAGACCACAGTCTCCACCTACCAACAGGCAGGATGACGATGGCCCCAGTACAAGTGGTATCGCCAGACCTGTGCAGGGGACACAGGCACAGGGGGCTAGGCCCAGTGGGAGGGCATCTGTGGCCCTGGGGGGAGGCTAAAGGTTGGATGCTGCAGCCCAGGAGGTGATCTCTTAGGTACTGGGAGCATACCACCATACCCAAGTTAGGATGGGCCAGATCCTGGCCACCCTGGAGCAGAGTCAAAGGCTGCAGATAGTCCAACATCAAGAGACCGTGGGGAAGTGGAAACAACTCAATGCGACCATGGCCACTATTGCAGGGGTGCTGCAGCACCACAACCCAACCCAGCCTGAGACCCCCACAAACCATAAACCCCCTATCACTGCCTAGGACATAGACCAGCCATCAACATCAGCAGCAGCAAGTGGACTGGTGTCACTGTCTGAGGACACAGAGACCAGCACCCCTACCCGTACAGCCCAGCCCCAGACACTCAAAAGATCCCTCAGACCCGATATGGCACTGGAACACCTGCCAAGACCAAGGCACCCTCAAAGAAGTGACATTGACACAAACTGTCTCCCAAGTGTGCCACTGTGCCACCATCCTTATCGGCCAATAGCAAACCACCAACTTGCAAGGTACAGATGGACCTATACCCACTGCCACCAATCGTTGAGACTATGTAGCCAGTATGGACACTGTAAGGAAATGCCTCCTTGGCATGGTTACCCCCTGACTTTTTGCCTTTGCTGATGCTATGTTTTGATTTGCAAGTGTGCTGAGGCCTGCTAACCAGGCCCCAGCACCAGTGTTCTTTCCCTAACCTGTACTTTTGTTTTACACAATTGGCACACCCTGGCATCCAGGTAAGTCCCTTGTAACTGGTACCCCTGGTACCAAGGGCCCTGATGCCAGGGAAGGTCTCTAAGGGCTGCAGCATAGCTTATGCCACCCTGGGGACCCCTCACTCAGCACAGACACACTGCTTGCCAGCTTGTGTGTGCTGGTGAGGACAAAACGAGTAAGTCGACATGGCACTCCCCTCAGGGTGCCATGCCAACCTCACACTGCCTATGCAGTATAGATAAGTCACCCCTCTAGCAGGCCTTACAGCCCTAAGGCATGGTGCACTATACCATAGGTGAGGGCACCAGTGCATGAGCACTGTGCCCCTACAGTGTCTAAGCAAAACCTTAGACATTGTAAGTGCAGGGTAGCCGTAAGAGTATATGGTATGGGAGTCTTTCATACACGAACTCCACAGCACCATAATGGCTACACTGAAAACTGGGAAGTTTGGTATCAAACTTCTCAGCACAATAAATGCACACTGATGCCAGTGTACATTTTATTGTGAAATACACCCCAGCGGGCACCTTAGAGGTGCCCCCTGAAACCTTAACCAACTACCTGTGTAGGCTGACTGGTTTTAGCAGCCTGCCACACTCGAGACATGTTGCTGGCCACATGGGGAGAGTGCCTTTGTCACTCTGTGGCTAGTAACAAAGCCTGCACTGGGTGGAGATGCTATCACCTCCCCCTTGCAGGAGCTGTAACACCTGGCGGTGAGCCTCAAAGGCTCACCCCCTTTGTTCCAGCACCACAGGGCATTCCAGCTAGTGGAGTTGCCCGCCCCCTCCGGCCACGGCCCCACTTTTGGCGGCAAGGCCGGAGGAGATAATGAGAAAAACAAGGAGGAGTCACTGGCCAGTCAGGACAGCCTCTAAGCTGAGCTGAAGTGACTCTGACTTTTAGGAATCCTCCATCTTGCAGATGGAGGATCCCCCCAATAGGGATAGAAATGTGACCCCCTCCCCTTGGGAGGAGGCACAAAGAGGGTGTAGCCACCCTCAGGGCTAGTAGCCATTGGCTACTGCCCTCCCTGACCTAAACCCACCCCTAAATCTTGTATTTAGGGGCTTCCCTGAACCTAAAGATTGAGATTCCTGCAACTTACCGAAGAAGAGGACTGCTGAGCTGAAAAACCCCTGCAGAAGAAGAAAGAAGACACCAACTGCTTTGACCCCAGTCCTACCGGCCTGTCTCCTGCCTTCAGAAGAAAACTGCTCCAGCGATGCTTTCCCTGGGACCAGCGACCTCTGAATCCTCAGAGGACTGCCCTGCTTCCAAGAGACCAAGAAACTCCCAAGAACAGCGGCCCTGTTCAACAAAGACTGCAACTTTGTATCCAGAGGAGCAGATTTAAAGACCCCTGCAATCCCCGCAAGAAGCGTGAGACTTGCAACACTGCACCCGGTGACCCCGACTCGACTGGTGGAGAACCAACACCTCAGAGAGGACCCTCCGGCGACTCAGAGACTGTGAGTAACCAAAGTTGTCCCCCCTGATACCCCAAAGCGACGCCTGCAGAGGGAATCCCCAGGCTCCCCCTGACCGCGACTGTCTGACTCTAAAATCCCGACGGCTGGAAAAGACCCTGCACCCGCAGCCCCCAGCACCTGAAGGATCGGAACTCCAGTGCAGGAGTGACCCCCAGGAGGCCCTCTCCCTTGCGTAGGTGGTGGCTACCCCGAGGAGCCCCCCCCTTGCCTGCCTGCATCGCTGAAGAGACCCCTTGGTCTCTCATTGAAACCTATTGAAAACCTGACGCGTGTTTGCACCCTGCACCCGGCCGCCCCAGTGCCGCTGAGGGTGTACTTTTTGTGTGAGCTTGTGTCCCCCCCGGTGCCCTACAAAACCCCTCTGGTCTGCCCTCCGAAGACGCGGGTACTTACCTGCTGGCAGACTGGAACCGGGGCACCCCCTTCTCTCCATTGAAGCTTATGCGTTTTGGGCACCACTTTGAACTCTGCACCTGACCGGCCCTGAGCTGCTGGTGTGGTAACTTTGGGGTTGCTCTGAACCCCCAACGGTGGGCTACCTTGGACCCCAATTTGAACCCCGTAGGTGGTTTACTTACCTGCAAGAACTAACATTACTTTACCTCCCCCAGGAACTGTGAAAATTGCAGTGTCCACTTTTAAAACAGCTAAATGTGTTTTATGTAAAAAGTATATATGCTATTGTGATTATTCAAAGTTCCTAAAGTACTTACCTGCAATACCTTTCAAATGAGATATTACATGTAGAATTTGAACCTGAGGTTCTTAAAATAAACTAAGAAAATATATTTTTCTATAACAAAACCTATTGGCCTGGATTTGTCTCTGAGTGTGTGTTCCTCATTTATTGCCTGTGTGTATGTACAACAAATGCTTAACACTACTCCTTTGATAAGCCTACTGCTCGACCACACTACCACAAAATAGAGCATTAGTATTACCTCTTTTTGCCACTATCTTACCTCTAAGGGGAACCCTTGGACTCTGTGCATACTATTCCTTATTTTGAAATAGTGCATACAGAGCCAACTTCCTACAGACACCCACCATCAGCCCACTCCCTATCAATGTAAAGAGCACCAATGCATCCCTGACAACTATTAAAATACATGTACACCAATTTCAATGTCCCCTGTCATTATGTTGATTCAACTGTAAGTGTGAATGCATTTGCCAGTAAATATAAAAATCATACCTTTATTGCAGGAATGGCACCCCACGCACAACATTGTGTGGAGTGAACAGAAATGTACACCATGTTGGTTATCATGTCACATGGCACCTGAAATTCATGTAAAAGTGTCAATGGTTAGAGACCCCACACTCTCATAGTGAATAAGTCAGACTGACATTATGCAGTGCTGACAACATCATCAGTGGACAGTACCTCACAGTCATTGGAAGTATAGTTGGATCAGTTGGTTCCTGGAGTGAACATCTTCCCCCTCTTCATCTTCACCATCACTCTCATCCCCTCTCAGAGGAAGCTGGTCTGGATATACAGCACCCACCTCCTTCAGTAGGGGGATAGATTTCCTCACAGCCACTTTGTGCAGCGTGCAGCAGGCCACCACTATTCTACACACATTTGCAGAGCCATAGCACAGGGCTCACCCAGAGCAGTGGTCTCCAAACTTTAATTCTGCGCCCCCCAGTTGAAAAATAAAAATCATTGCCCCTCCCTCAGAATTTTTCACAATAAATTTATAAAGATGGCAATGTTTAAATATGTCTAGACGTATTTAAACATTGCAGTTAAGTAATTTACCTTTTTAAAAGCGCAATAACAGGGTTCTGCTTAAAACAGAACACTTTTATCTGTGTAATGCTTCCTTTGGCCAGAGGTTGGCGCCCCCCCTGGCATCACTTCAGGCCCCTCTAGGGGGGCCCACCCCCCAGTTTGAAGACCCATGCCCTAGAGAGAAGGAAGCAACAGAATCTAGCCTTTGGGAGACCTAGAGTGCGCTCTATCACCCTCCTAGTACGTCCATGGGCCTCATTGTAATTCCTCTCAGCATCTTTTCTAGGATTCCTCACTGGTGTCAGGAGCCAATGCATGTTGGGGTAGCCAGAGTCACCTGCAAACGTGGGCGAAACAGTACTGTAACTAACTACCCTCAGTTTCAGACAGCCTGACTGTCAGTTATGTACAGTAAACGTGTCAAACACACTCACCTATGATCCATCCTCTGTCCCCTTGTAGTTGTTCCATCGTGTGTGGCACACTGCTGTTCCTCAGCACAAATGAATCATAGACTGATCCAGGGAATATGGCATTCACATGTGAAATGTACTGGTCTGTGGTACACACCAATTGTATGTTTATGGAGTGGAAGTTCTTCCTGTTTCTGTACACCTGTTCACTTACTCTTGGGGGATGAGAGCTATGTGGGTGCCATTGATGGCACCTATCACATGGGGAATGTTGGCAAAGGCATAAAAGTGTGACTTGATGGCAGGTAGTTCAGCACTTTGGGGAAACTTCACATATGTCTGCAGTTGTACAAATGCATCCAGGATAAGGCAAAACATTGGCTGTGAGAACCCTGCACCCATGCCCACTGTCACCTGAAATGAGCCCATCGCCAGGAAATGGAGTACAGAGAAAACCTGCACTTCAGTAGGGATGGCATGCTGATGCTCAGTACAGCATCCAGTAATGCACAAAGTTGATGGGTAGTAGCATGAGTGAGTCTGTAATGGATAATGATGTGAATCAACAAGAGGTCTGTTCACAGATGGGGCCCTACCTCGCGACATAGGTCTGTACATAGGAGGAGTGGAGAACACATGTGAGGGACACAAATTCATTTGCACAACCTGTCCAACATGTAGGTTACAAATAAGCAGTGTAGGATGTACAACTGGAATGATATGTCTTAACTGATACATCTGGACTGTTGTGTTGAGTAAATTGTCATTTTGGCATGCGAATGAGGGCTGGGGTCCATAGGGCCTGCATGGGGCCCATGACCAAAAAATATCTGCGTAGTACTTGCAAAATGACAGCCCCCTGTCATCCAGATATGTAGCAGTGGAAGGGACCTCATACCGCTAGCGGTTGTTGTAATGGCGTAAGGCGGTGTTCACCGGGGGAATATGGGCCTATCATGATCTCCTCCAGCGGTGATGGTGCACACCTCCACGGAGTGTACGCCATTTCGTCACCCCAGGTTCACTTGACTCCCGGATTCCATGCATGCAAGCACTCCACTGCTGCTGTGTCCTGATTCTAGTTTCTCAAATGGCACAAGTCATAGGGGAAAGGGCCCCCGCCTTCACCACTGAGGAGCTGGAGAAGCTGGTGGACGGGGTCCTACTCCTGTATGCCAAGTTATATGGGCAACCAGAGGTGCAGCTGAGTAGGCGGATGGGGTGCATGGATATGTGTGATGGTGGTGAATGCCGTATGCATATGTGCATGATTTGTCACCGCATAGGGGTTGAATGTTTGACAATCAGCGTGAGTGAGGTGGTGGAATGATGTTGTTAAGTGTCCGTCCCATAGGGGACGTATAGCCAGCAGTATCAAATGGGTATTGTCTGACCTCTGTTTTTCTTTACTGTGTGTCTCCTACAGGTCAGCGCCCATCAGAAGAGGGGACTCTGGCAGGCCATCGCCAGGGAGGTGTGAACCCTGGGGGTCTACAACCGGCAGAACACCCACTGCAGGAAGCGGTGGGAGGACCTGCAGTGCTGGGCCAAGAAGACCTGCGAGGCCCAGCTGGGGAAGTCCTCCCAACGAGGAAGGGGTGCACATCGGGCCCTGACCCCCCCAATGCGCTGCATTCTGGCAGTGGCATATCCAGACTTGGATGGGTGCTTGAAGGCTGCACAGCAGACACAAGGGGGTGAGTACCAAGACCATTTTATGCCTCCTTGATGGATGTCTGAGGGTGCTGCAGTATGTATGCTGCCTAGTGGCAGAGACTCTGACTGGTGTCTTATAGCAACTCAGCCACCAATGGCAATTAGATGATAAGGGGCAGGTCTGCAGTTCCTCAGGTCCTTCTGTAATGTGGGAGATGGTTGTATACTAGGGTTGTGGCCACTAGTTAGGGCATGACTATAGGTGTAGGTACTGCATGTTGGTGTATTAGCTGGGTGGGAGTATGAGTGAACCAAATATGTACCATTCAGTTGTTGATATTTTTCTCTCCTGTTTTGTCTCCCCACTTCGTACTCTTGTGTTGTCTGTGTACATCAGCATCATCTGGCGAGGGAGCAGTGGCACCGGCGAGTGGGGATGCAGCGACCCACGGTTCCAAGGAGGCAGAGTCTACTGACGCCAAGGGGACAAGTGGGTTGGAGGGTGAGGGGAGTACTACGGGGGAGGCAACTACCACTGGAGGTAGTGACTCTGATACCTCCTCCGATGGGAGCTCCCTGGTGGTGGTGGACCCTAGTGGGCCCACCCAATCTTTGACATCTTCCGCCACCCCCATACCATCACCACCTTCCCTGTTGCGCCCCACCCAGTTGTCCGTGCCCACTCACCCAGAAGGGTGTGCGTCTCCTTCGCCCCAAGCACCTCATCCCCGACCTCAGTCAGCCCTGCTGCCCTCACGGAGGAGGCTATTGACCTCCTGAGGACCATCTCTGTAGGGCAGACAACCATTGTGAATACCATCCAGGGGCAAGCATCCCAGATGCAGCAGTGCAATGCATACCTGGAAGGCATTCACGGTGCCATGTCTGGCCTACAGAGATCTTTTCAGGCTCTGGCCTCCTCTTTGACGGCAGCCAGTGTCCCTGGTCTTTCCGTCCCCCCTCCAACCACATCTACCCCTTCCAGCACACCTCTCCCTTCACCCATCCCAAGCACACGTTCAGACAGCCATGCACACACCTCAAAACACAAAAAACAGACAGAGAAACACAAGCACCACACTTCCTATCACAGGCATACACACAGCCAACATACAAAGGCACACACAATAACTTACACTTCCCCCACTATGTCCACCTCTTCCGCCCCCCTGTCTGTCACCTCTACATGCACTCTCACAAGCACTGCACCCTCATTCACTGTTGCTGGCCCCATTCTTGCGGTCACCACAACATCAGACATCCAGTCATGCACCCCAGACACCACACCTGCACTCACCACAACGATCTTGAGTAACACTTGCAGCACACTCGCCAAACTTGCAGACACCCAGACAACATCCATTTACACTGGCAGCCTGTCTTGTCCCACTGTGTCCACCCCCCTCCTCCTATTACACTCAGAGGTCCCCAGACACCCACCCAACACACATCCACCACACCCCAGCATACTGTGCAGGCACCTGCATCCATGTCACGCACACCTACACCTCTTACAACAACTCCCTCTACCTCTACTCCCACACCTTCCTCCAGGTCTACCCGACTGCCCCTAAAAAAAAATTCCTGTCCTGTGTAGACCTTTTTGAACCCACTGGCCCATCCCGACTCGTCCCTAAACGTGCACCCCTCCTTGCCCTGTCCACTCCTTCCACATCCAAGTCCGTCTCTGTCCGCCCCTCCCATTCCTGTGCCCCTTCCCCAGTGAGCAAGAGGCCCCTTGCTGACCCTGGTCCATCTGCCACCCCCGGTCCAAGCCCGCTCCCCCACCTTCCAAGGCTAAACCCAAACCCCCTCCACCTCCCAAACGGAAGCCCAAACCCCCCCTCCCAGACGTAAGTCCCCACCACCGCCTGCCCCTGTTCCCTGAGGTGCCTGGCTGCCCCATTGATGTCCCTTTATGGTGAAGTACCATGTGCACAAGTGGGAGTCAAGTTCTGGCCATTTGGGCCCATCAACCTTTTTGATTGGGACTGGCCAATGGCCTCATTTGGACAATCTGTTGTTACAGGAGCTGTAATAAGGTTTGTGTGCCCAGTGTTGGTGTTGGCACACTCAGGATACGTGGTTTATCGTTTCATTGTGGGGGGGTGTTGTGCACATGTGTGTACTTTGGGCAGGTTGTCTTGGCCTTGTGTAGGGTAAGTACCTCTTGCTCAGGTGTGTATAGCTTGTGATGTTGGGAGGGGTTGTGGGTGTGTTGCGGGGTGGGTTGAGTGGGTGGGTATGTAACTGTGCCCTTTCTTTCCTTGTTTAGTAGGTTGCAGTACTTACCGTCGTCGTTAGCAGTCACGGTGGCGGAGGTATATGGCAAGGAGCAGCACTGGCATGATTTCCAATTGTCTCTCCATGTCTGCTTTGGCGTGTTCTGTGTGCCTCCAGTGAGTGTTTCCTTTTATTTGGTTCACTTCCACCAGGCTTTGAGTGGCATTGGTTCCCGCCCCGGAACTGATGGCGGTCTAGTGCTTCATTATTTGTTGGGCGGATAGGGCCTTTCTGACGGCCTGTGGACGGCCTCTTCCATCGTTGACGACACTCCTCTGCTGGCGGTGAGTGCTTTTCAGGCTGTATGTTTTTCATGTGCTTCTTTATTTGGCGGTCCAGACTGCCAGCCTGTTGGCAGTAGTTACCGCCACCGCCGGCGGTGCGGTCTTTCCCGCCGTGCTCATAATGAGGGCCGTAATTCTTAGTTAGCATCAATCAAATGAGAAACAAACTGCTAAAACAATTCAAACTAAACACAAAGGAACCAATAAAATTAAATGTAAAACAAAGTAGCCAATAGAACTCTTAAACTAACTAAACACTTCCAAATCTACAAAAAACGGACACTACATGGATTCTACATAGATATTTCAGGATGTAAACTGCACAAAACATCTGCGTTGACAAGTAAGTACAACTAATCAATTAACTAAAAATTAAGTCAAGCTATTTGCCTAAAACTTAACTTTAAATAAACCACTAAAACAAATCTTTTTCTTTAAATCTCTAAACTTTAGATACCATTACAGGACTACAAAAAAGAATGCTGTTTTGGTTAGCAAAACCACCAACTTCCAAAATGAAAAAGATGACACACTGACTCAAAATATAAGTAAATATGCATAAATTTAAAATAACTCAAACTCTCTAAGTGTTAAAAACAAACTATGAACCAAACACCCCTAAAAGTAGCATTACTGTTGTTTTAAAAGTAAGACTACAATAAACCTTTTCTATTCAACAGACAAAAGACCAACACCTTGCAAGAACATAGCAAAGGAAAAAAGCAGCATGTTAGAAGGATAGCGGACTTGTAAGTATAAAATGTAAACAGTGAAAATGCATTTAAACAGTTAACTGTAAATTACAAACATATTAAACATAAAATAATAAATACAGACTTCTACCATTTGCAGATACTATGTAAGAAATAATCTTGTAATCACCTTGCTGAAAGGCAAAAAATTATTATCGCACATGGGATATACATTCAGCCAGGGGAGCACAAGCACTGAGAATACACATTGGAAATATACTAAATACTTTGCTAATGTTTGTTATGCAAGGGCTACAACTAAATGATGATGTAATTAATGATAAGGGGTAACCCCTGAGATATAACAGAATAGAAGTAAGACATGTTGCAAGATTTGAAAGAGGCAAGCAGTATCTGCTAGAGATCCACAGCAATAACCTTAAGAAATAAACTCCCCAAGTTTGCTGAGCACACCACTGGGCAAATGTCAGGAATCCCCAATTTAAGAAGATTAGCAGCACAAACCAAACAATCCATGAGAGAAACACCAACTACCCCCAGAAGATACAAATATATAGGCATTCCCGAAAATCACTCAGGAAGCCATGAGCACTATTTAAAGAATATACTACCTAAAGTTCCTGAGCACATTACAAGTCAACACCCAATAATCCCCAATCTATGAAGATTAACAGCATGCACAAGAAAAGCCACAACCCATACCCTGCAGTTCCAAGAAGATACAAATACATAAACATTTCAGAACACCTATCTAAAACATTTACTAAAGAACCCTTCCTCCCAGGTTGACAGTAAAATTAGTGACCGGAGAATAATAATAAAAGCAACACAAAATAATCTCCTCAGACTAGGCCAAACCCAAATGTCGATGATGGGTGGCACATTTAAATCGTGACCTCCACATTTTACACAGAAAGACACCTTTCAAGGTGAATGTCAAAAGAGTAACAAAACTCTAATTTACGCTGTGGTTTCCAACAAGCAAAGTTCTCCCTACTACTTATTACTAAGCTAAATTAAAATAAATACCAACAATTTAAAAAATCTAGCCCCTTACAGCCACAGAAAGCTGAAATTACCACTTCACTGAAAGCATTTGGAGTCACCTTCAAAAATCTGAACTAAGTGTAGAATATGCAACAAACAGCATATTTCTTTATGAGATAAGAAAATTATTAGCCCTCCCATATGTATCAATAAAATAAGTAACCACAACCTACTTATAGAATCCCCTTACTACTAAACCCACAAGCATAAACTAAGGGCCTCATTACAACTGTTGTGTTCCTGAAAGTGGGCTGCCAAAGCTGCGGGTAAGATGCCAGTGGCATACCGTTGGCGTCCTCCCCGAGCGTATTACAATGTTCCCGGTGGGCTGACTGCCAGGAACAGTGCAAAGATATTGGCCTTGGCTCCTTTAAGGAAGCCGGGGCCAATATCCTAGCACTCCAACGCCCTCAGAATACACACTTTCTGCAAAGCAGAACCTGCGCATTCCGACGGTGCTGAGCAGGTCGCCCCCTGCACTGCCCATGCCATGAACAAGCTGGTGGAAAGTGGAGTTGTAATCAGCCAGGCGGGGCTGAGTTCAGGGCTGCCCTGGCTGGTTACAACTCCTACCACCGTCACCTCGCTGGGATTAATGTTCCTGGCAGGAACGGTAGTCTCCTGGCATGTGCACCCTCTTGGGTTGCAATGTAGCAGTCAGACCACCACAGTTTCTGCAGTCTGACCACCACTGCGAGGCTGGTGGTCCTAGGACTGCCAGCCTCTTAATAAGGCCCTAAGTCCCATAATGGACTATTTTGAAGACACCTGGGTTGGCAGACTGTACATTTCTGGCCATGGGTGCATACCCGTGTGTCAAATACCATGGTGGAATGTCTATGACAGCACCATGGCCCAACAAGCCAAAACAACATCACAGCATCCTCAACTGAGGAGAAACGGCTGCACTCATCCTCCTTGACCACTCCGCAGCTTTCGATACGGTTTCCCACAACTCACACAACAGAAAGTTTCAGCACTTGGGTATCTGCGGACCGCCCCTCAAGTGGCTATCCTCCTTCCTCATGGACAGAGATCAATGAGTTAGACTTCCCCCCTGCACCTCAGAACCCAAGAAGCTCATCTGAAGAGTCCCTTGAGAATCATGGCTCAGCTCAACACTCTTCAAAGTCTACAGGATGCCCCTTACGGACATTGTGAGAGCACACAGCACACCAATGCTACAAAGCTCATCCTTGCCCTTACCCACTCAACCAGCACCACCAAAGTAAACTTTGCCAACTGCATGAGCAATGTTGCTGCTTGGATGAAAAAAAAAACTGCCTTCATCTCAACACAGATAAGACAGAAGTCCTTATCTTCAGCAACAATCGCTCCCCCGGGACACTTCTTGGTAGCTATCTGAATTTGGCCCCCCCAACCTCCCCTATGGATCATGCCAAGAATCTCTGGCTCATCCTGGGCACCAACCTATCCATGAGCAGCAAATCAATGCCAATGCCTCATCATACATCCACATCCTATGAATGCTAAGCAACACTTTCAAGTGGATCCCACTTAACACCAGACAAACAGTCACCAAGGGTCTTTTCACAAGTAGACTTGACTACGGAAATTCCCACTACTTTGGAATCCGAACCCATGTTCCATGCCAACTCCAAGCCACCCAGAACGCCGCCGCCAGACTCATCCTGAATATCCCACTAAAATAACTACATCTCTTCACACCTCAACAAATTACACTGGCTCCCAGTCCAGGAAAGATGTAAGTTCAAGCTACTCACCCACGCCTACAAAGCGCTCCACAACATCGGTCCAGTGTACCTCAACCACTGCCTCAACCTCTACCAACCCACCAGACACCTTCAATCTGCACCCCAGGCAAGAGCACACAACCCTCACATCAAGAATGCTAGAAGCAGAGGACACTTCTTCTCATGCCTCGCAGCCAAGACCTGAAATGGCCTCCTACAACACCTCAGAACCTCCCCCTCCCTCATAGACTTCCGATGAAACCTGAAGAATATGACTGTTCCAGATGAAACAGGCATGATCTCCTCCTCTCCCTCTAGCCTTTCCTACTCAGCACCTGGATACCATCGCGGGGATTAGCCGCCCTCTACAAATCCATATAACATCACATAAAATCAGTGGAAGGATAGCATAACACCTTCCAAGCCACAATAGGCCAAAGACATCCTACCCTATACCAATTCCCAGAAATCCTTAAAAAAAGGACAACGCTTCCAACAACTAGGAATAGGATAATCTTTAACACAAATGAAATCTAGTTTTTCCAAACAGACCAAAGAAATAAATGAAATACTACAATGCAAAGTAAACAAAATAAAACTGTTTATAAATAACAGGCCTCCACTACCTGGAAAGCATATCAACAACATCACTACAAACTACCTAACAACCAAATTAAATTAATATTCAGTAAAGTCCTACACAAATGAATACAACATATTTATTTATAAATATATTGTCAATTATTTTTTGTAATCAGTGTTAATTAAAATATATAAACAGTGTCCAATTACAAAATAAAAAAATAAAAATGCAATAAAATGAATTATTAAATAAATGAATGCATACAATAAAACTTAATTGCACATAGTTTCAAAAATCCAAAGAAGCAACCATAATATACAAAATACTTATATTATCATCCATATTGTGATGATTTGCACATTAATAGCAGGCAAATCTGAGGTTATAGAATTGCAAAAAAACTATTTTATTTCATATTATCATCCCTGTGAAGTCATAAGGAGGACCCAAAGACTGCAAAAACTAGGCACCGCTTTGGCATCCTGCATGCATGGAAATCAGAGACATCACAAGGGATGATATCATGGAGGAGGATAATTGGAAGAGGCCTTGGTGGTGAGGAGCGCTGCAACAATCTCCTCACATTAGCTGAAAACAAACTTATCTTATACCTCCTCCTGTTGGTGTTCCTTTGATGAGGAGGGCATCTCAGTGGCGATGAGGATTCTACGGACCTGCACACGAGCAAGAAGGAAGCGTTGACAATGCCGAACATATCTCTGGTGCCTGCACCTACAGTGCTAGCATCCGTATATAATATGCTTTAGTCGTGAGAGTTAAATGGTTCCAATGAGGAAGCTGACGCTAGGGTTGTTGGAGAGCAAACATTAATAATTAAAATTGTGACATTTAAATATAGTGTGAAATAACATAAAATAAAAGGTTGTTTGAAAATAGTGTATTAATAAATAAAAAGGTGTAGCTGTTATGGTGGACACCATAAACAACACACATACACATGAAAATGACTGTCTAGTAAAAAAAATGTTTCTTTATTCATAACTAAATGTACTGAAAAATGAATATTACTATGTACTAAAAGGATTAATCATTTAAATATTATGAAATGTTTCATTCTTCATGTTTTAGCATTGGTTTTAAAAAGTCCTCATGTTTTAGTAATTTTTCAGCGGCAATGTTTTGAAAATGTTAATTCTGCAAAAATATGTTTCTCTAAGCATCCTTTGTGACTTGCTCACTGTGGAAAAGCTATGTTCTTATGTTGTAACTTCTGTCTGTCTTCCTGAGATGAAATAATGTTTAACCAGGAACAATAATCTTCAGTGCTCATGTATAACTTGCAACAATTGTATTCTACTTCATAAACTGGTGACTTCAGTGAGAGATGATGAGTCAGTTGTGAATGGAGGAATGAAGAAAAGATACTTCTCGAACATGGAGTGAATGTAATTGGCTGTGACTTAAAACACCCCATAGACTGACCAACAGAAGCGTAGCTAGTTGCTTTCTAGGACTTTAATATAACAAAATTAGGTGATGTAAGCTCAGATTTTCCTTTGCTATGCTAGTAAAATGATTTGTTCTTGTCTCTTTGCTCTTTGCTTATGATTCTGACTGTTCCCTATCATGTCATTGCCCAATGAAGAAGACCAGAAGATGCTCAACTGATGAAGACATCGCTGCTTGCTGATCCATTTAAAAGAGGTATAACCAAATGTGCATTTGTCTTTCGTGCAGATTTTTATGTTTTCTCTCTCTAGAAACCCAAACCGCTATTTTTGGTTAGCAACCTAGTCAGATGTTTTCCAAATTAATTTTTGTCTTCTTTTCATTTTGCATAAAGTCCAAACATGCTTATCGAATTGGAGTAATAGTTAAGGGTGCCACAATCTAAATTCGACTGTTTCATATAAATTGCTTGAAAACAATTCATCTGCGAAAACTAAATGTATTCTGGGTCTATCATTCATCTGTTCTTGTTGTTATTCTGCATGGTGGTTCTAGAATGCTTAATGATAAATATTCTGTTTAGGTTAAGATTATTCCGTAGATTTGGTTAGCCTGTGTTATTCCTGTATATTTATCATTTGGTCTTGAATTTGATTTCTGTGATCTTAGCATTGCTAATCTAAAGGGCAAGAAATGCTTGAACTTTATTAAAATGGTGTGGTGATTCATGGCCAAATAGGTCATGGTGCATATAAGTTACTGACTCCAAATTGAAAGTGATGTTTATTGATTTGATCTTATTGATGTTGACTGTTTGGATGTGTAGGAAAGTGCCCTCTTTCTTGGCATGGTTACCCCCATTTTCTGCCTGTTGTCAGTATGCTTAACTGTATTTTACTGTGTCTACTGGGTTCCTGCTAACCAGGACCCCAGTAGTTTTGCCCTCTTCTCTAAAGTGTATCTTTTTCTTCCCATAATTGGCATACTGGTCTCCCCATGTAAGTGCCTAGTATATGGTACCCAGGTACCCATGGCATTGGGGCTTCAGGGGATCCCAATAGTCTGCAGCAGTTATTCTGCCACCCATAGGGAGCCCATGCAAAGGGTTCAGCAGTCCTGCCATTGCAGTCTGCGTGAACCGGGTACATGCACCTGGTTTCACTACAGGTCACTGCACCAGGTCACTGTAAGTCACCCCTATGGTAGGCCCTCTAAGCCACGAGGGCAGGGTGCAGGTATCTGTGTGTGAGGGTACCCCTGCTCTAGCAGAGGTGCCCCCAGAAACTCCAGCACCATTTCACTGGACTTTGTTAGTGCGGGGACGCCATTTTATATATGTACTGGACATAGGTCACTACCTATGCCCAGCTACATAATGGTAACTCTGAACCTGGGCATGTTTGGTATCAAACATGTCGACATCATACCCCAATACTATTGCAAGTATTGGAAGCATGATTCCATACACTCTGAGGCTACTTAGAGGACCACCAGCATTGCTACCACCAGTCTTACAGGGTTTCTCTAGCAGCCCAGCTGCTGCCACCCCTCAGACAGGTTTCTGCCCTCCTGCTGCGTGATCTGATCAAGCCCAGGAAGGCAGAACAAAAGGTTTCCTTTGGGAGAGTGTGATAACACCCTCTCCCTTTGGAAATAGGTGTGACTGGCTTGGGAGGGGTAGCCTGCCCAAGCCACTGGTTTGCTTTGAAGGGCACATTTTGTACCATCCATGCATAAACCAGTCCACATGGTTCAAGGACCCCCAGTTCCTGCTCTGGTGTGAAACTGGACAGTGGAAAGGGAAGTGACCACTCCCCTGTCCATCACCACCCCAGGGGTGGTGCCCAGAGCTCATCCAGAGGGTCCCTGGGTTCTTCCATCTTGTTTCCAAGGTAGGCTGGGAACTTCTGAGTGGCCAAGCCAGGCAGGTGACGTCAGAGGCCCCTCCTGATAAATGTATACCTGGTTAGGTGACCAATCCCCCTTTCAGGGCTATTTAGGGTCCCTCTCTTGGGTGGATCCTCAGATTCAGATTGCAAGATTCCAGCAGGACTCCTCTACAACCTTTACTTTGATTTCTGGCCTCCAGAACTGCGACTGGATCCTCCGGGAACCTACAAGCTGCAGATCTACGAGAAGACTCTTCTGCAACATTGTATCCAGAGTTCCTGCCAGCTTTGCAACAGTTTCCTTGCTGTACATCCTCAGAAGACTACAACTCTTCATCCTGCACAAGAAGAAGAAGGAATCACCCTTGGAGTGAAGAAGTCACTTACGTGCAACTGCAGGAACCAACAACAAGCGACAACCGGCTGTGTCGATCCCCTCTCCTGCTGAGCTGCGTCAATCCTGCATCACAGGTGGTAGTCCGAAGTACTCCTCTTGGTCCTCTCTGCCAGCTGTACAACTTTGGTTGAGGTAAGCATTTGCCTTCCCATACAAGACAGCACCCACATGCACAGCATCTCTTGCAGCTGCCAAGGCTTGTTTGCGTCAGGCGATGTGCAGCTCCAGTCCCCAGCACTCCTTCCTGCAAAGCCCAGCCTCCTGTGGCATGGGATCCACTTTTGTAGTGCTGCATGGGTTTCTTCTTTGACTTCTGTGTCCCAGTCCTGTGGGACTCCTATGGGTGCTGCCTCTGCTCCTGTGGACTCTCTGTAATGTTGAGGGTCCCCTGTGACTCCCTCTCCTGGTTTGAGTCCTCCTGGGCCTTGTTTTCTTTCATGTATGTAAGTGCTGTGTGACTACAGTGGTATTGCATGAGCTTTGCATGTCTCCTAGATAAGACTTTGGCTGCTCATCCACAGATACCTCTAGAGAGCCTGGCTTCTAGACACTGCGCATACACTTTACTAAGAGGGGATACCTGGACCTGGTATAGGGTTTAACTACCTTGGTTACCCACCACACACCAGGCCAGCTTCCTACACTCATATCTGAGTCCAAAGATTCATAAGGGTAATTGATGGTGCTAACTTATAAATAAATTATCAAAAAGAATATAATGTCTGTTTAGTTGGTCAATTGAGTGTGCCTGACAAGTAGTATTCCTAAAGTGTGTGTCAAAAAGGAGTGTTAGTTTGACAGATATTGGTGATTCCTAAGTGCACAATGAGGATCTGATATTAGTCAAGAGTGAAATTTGCTGGTTGAATTTTGCTTGTGAATCAGAGAAAGCAAAGATAGAATTAATAGTTGTCAGAGCTAAAAGCCGCATTTGAAATATTTGTGAAGCTTCTGAAGTGATTGTGTTCCCTACCTGTAGTAAACAGACAGGTTTGTGTGTTGGTTTTCCTTTAGTGCTTGCAATATTTTACATTTAGGCCGTGATTTATATTTCTTTTGTGCCGCATTACCGTCATCTATTGATGCAAAAGCGGCACAAACTTCCAAAATACTATTGTATTTGTAAGTTTGTGCCGATTTTGCATCAATAAATGACTGTAATGCGGCGCAAAAGAAGTATAAATCAGGGCCTTAGTTTCCTGTGAATCGAGTTTGGAGGACAAGCCACAAGAATTTGTCAGCCACTGTGTGTGAGTGGGACATCACAAGGTCCGTGCTGGGATAGGTCGGTTGGTGAAAATGAGCCGCAAACAGATTGGTGGACAACAGTAAAGCATTATTGGTTGAGAGAGGCAAGCGAAAAGGATTTTGGGATTAAATTACTTCCTGTTTTGAATTTAAAATTTTAGTTTTAAGCCCGATCAAAATAAAATTGAAACTTTTCAAAGCGCCAAAGAGTGCGCTTAAGGGAGATGCTTTTATTCCAGTTAGAGTAGGAGAAATTGCCCCTCCAGAAGGTACACCTGCATATATCGTAATTGAAGAAGAAGGTACCACAGCATGTATTTGGTTAAAACAATGGTGCAAAATTACAGAGTAGGAATGGAGCTCAGCGTTTCCTGCTTATGGAACTTTTAATATGAGAATTTTAGACAATTTGAGGAGAGTGCTGTATGAATTCAAGCCTCCTCCAAGACCTGCAGAATTTGAAGCTTTCGTCATGTGGGAATTAGTGGCCAGAAAACAAGAGAAATTAAAATTTGAGTGGAGAATGAGAAAAGTTTAGAAGACATTATTGGAGGCAAGGTGGGACAATGAGCAAACATTTTGGAGAACTGAAACTTTACAGAGTATTAAAATGTTTCCTGCAATTACACAAGAGAAAGAGAGCAGTGTCAGACAAAAGACTAATAAAAAGAATAAGGACTTTTCTGAAGAAGATGAGTCGAAGACAGATGAGGCCGGGAAATCATTGACTTCTGATGATGACTCAGATGATGAAGTTATAATGCAGTTACTGAGAAGTAGTCCTCCACCACATGCAGCACAAGAGACAAGTCTAGGTACTAATACTGGTCCAAGTGGTCCAGTTCCAGTTGTAGTAACACAAAGTCAATTATAGGTTGCAACGAATATACCTACTATAACAGTTGCTCAGACACCTATAACCCAGGTTGAACTACCTGTAGTCTATCCTACAATTCCTGTTGTAAGTTCTGCACCGAGCATGACAGTACCAGTGGTGCCATCATCACAGATATCACAGATTTACCAGAAACCCATGAAGGTTCAGGTGGAGTCTACACCTAATTTAACGGTTTCCGTACAAGATATTAGGCAAGTTCAGACAATGTAATGTCAAAGTATACACCTGTAACAATATCACAGTCAAATTCTTCAATGCTGTCAGGTCAGAGTTCTGGAGTAATTTACTCAAGAAATCAGAATGTTCAATCAAGTCCAGAAGCATAAACAGTACCTGCTACTATTGGTCCTGTTGTACCATTGTTTGCCCAGGGAAATAACGAGAGCAGTGTACCCAAAATGTTTAATTCAAATGCAGAAATGGAGAGACTCAATGTTACTGTGAGAGTCCTGTCTCCAATAAATCAGACTTTTGACAAGACAGGTCTACTGATTGACTTAAGCTACTGTAAGACTTCACAGGATTTGGGAAAGTCGGATTTGAATTCAAATTAGTTTCTTAATACTCCAGAGTCTCCACATATTACTCCACAGAGTGTGCCCAATGTAAATAATAATGTTTCATTACAAGGTCTGACAGCTCAGCAGTTAAGAGACTGGAAAAAATAAGTGGAGCGAAAACAGATGCTGAAGGGGGAAATTAATTGAACCTGGCAAGACTTAAATTAGAATTAAATTAAATGATTGAGGTAACACTTGAGTTAAATAGGGTTGACTCATATAATGAAGATGAGTTACACTTCATGTGTAAAAATGTTACAAACAGAGCAGGATTGGTACACCAAACGTTAGCAGAACTTGAAGAGAAATATAAAATAGAAATTGAGAAATCAAAGCCACTGAAAAGGCATTAGAGGTTAGAATTTGATTCAAAAGATATTGAGAACATCAGAATACCGGGAATAAAAATTCACATTAATGAATTAATTCAGAATATCCAAACTTAGGGAGTATTAGATAAATGGGAAGGCAGATGAGTAAAGAAAAGAGATCAGAAGAAAAAGGGGTCTGCGCATCAAATGCTGATGTGCCGCAGACTGATAATCCTGTAAAGATATTACAAATGAGAGAAATTCCTAGAGTGAATTATGGAAGTGTCCCTTGGAGTAGGAATGGTATTTTGTCATTTACAAATGACTACCCAGGACTGAGAGAGAAATTAGTAGAATGTTATCAGCAGACAGATAGATTTGTGAAGCTTGCAAAGTGCCTGTTGGAGGCTTTGAATAAATTATTAGAAATAGTGGTTCCAGCTGATTTGTGGGTGGAATGCAAAAGAAGTGTTGATTGGCCAACACCTCCACAAGATCCAATTACAGGTGCACCATCTCTTGATGTAATGAAATACTATTACAAAGTGATTGAATTTCTGAAAACCAGAATTTCTCCTGAAAGTATTGATTGGTAGAGAATCAATAGAACAGCCCAGGAAGCAAAAAAGTCAATACATGCGTATTAACAGAGATTGCTACAAGCATTTAAACCAATGGTTCCCAACCTGTGGTCTGAGGACCGCTGGGCGTCTGTGAAGCCTCCTCATGGGGTCCGTGACTGGTTAGCAAATGCAATAATACTAACTGATTAGGTCCCCAGCATTCAGTAATGACTCATTGGGGGGTCCCCAGGTTCCAATGATAATTCAGTGGGGATCCCTGGGTTCCAGTACTGATAAAGTGGGGGTCCGCAGAAGTCAAAAGGTTGGGAAACACTGATTTTAACAATACAGTGGTACAAAATCAATTGAGCCCAACGGCATGATTCATTTTGTGTTCAGATTTGTGTAAGAGTTGAGATCTAAAATTAGCCAGATGCTTAAGAATCGTTTGATTTGCTGGCAAGCACAACTGGTTGATGAAGTATTACAGTTTGCTACATAATGTAGTGATGAGATTGAAATCAAGCAGAAGAAATTGAAGGAAAATACAATGGTGATGCAGAGTAAACCAGCACAATCAGGAATGCATGGAATTGTTCCACAACAGGGAAACAGGCAAATACTTCAAAATCAGGGACAAGCAAGCAAGAGGTAGAGGTTGTGGTGGAAATGGAAATAGAAACTGTGGCGTCGATTTGAATACTATTGTCAATCCATGTGATATGCAGACAATGAAAAGTATGTTACCTTGTCACGCTTGTGGGGGCCTCGGCCATTGGAAATGGGAATGTCCAGTGATGGCACAGGAAGTGTTGTTACGCAGATGAATGTAAACAATCTTTTTCCAAATTTGAGAGGACCGATAATAAAGGGTCCTAATCTAAATGTCCAGGATAATAGTAATAAAATGCAGATTCCTCAGCAAATTCATAGTCACCAACCGATGCAACAGATACAGGTGCCATGTTTTCAGGTGCCACAGGCACAGCAAATGCAGCCCCAAATGCAAATAATACCAAAGCAACAAATGCAGATACCTCAAGCTCCAATGGCACAGTAGCAGATGATGCTTCCTCAGCAGAACACAGATCAAACGTTAACTCAAAGTATTCATATGGTACAACAATTCACACTTCACAGTGAAGATGAATCGAATGATGAATTGATGTGTGAGAGTTTGATGGAGAAGAAGGCATGTTAGCAGCTTCATTAGAAGTGGATCAAAAGGGTCCTTATGTATATGGAAAAGTAATGGGTCATGATGTTTCATTCTTAGTTGATACAGTAAGAACTGAAAAGGTTCCTAATGTGCTACTTTCTGGAAAAACAGTGCAGGTTGTAGGAGTTGCAAATCAATTCCTTACAAATCCAATTACTGAACCGATTCCTGCTAAAATTGGCTGTTTTGAAGTCTTGCACAAATTTGTAGTCTGTAACTCAAGTCCTGTTTCCTTATTGGGAAGAGACCTGTTGTGCCAAAGTGTTTGATTACCTGTACAAATAATGGAATTGCTATTCAGACTAATTGTGATGATGATGAGCATTCATCTATGCAAAGTGAATGTGATTCAGTTAATGAAGAATTTCCACTGATTACTTTCTATCCTGCATTTACAGTACAAGATTTGCCAACTGAGCTACAGAGTGCAGTTACATTAAAGGCTTGGGATCTTTCTGGGAAAGACATTGGTCTGATCAAAGGAGTTGAACCAGATAAAGTCACAGTCAAACCTAATGCAGTTTTTTTTCCGCAAACTCCTCAGTATCGTATGGCACTAGATGTAATTGAAGGAGTAATTCTTGTAATTGTAGATTTTGTGAAACAGGGAGTTCTAAAAGAAGTGCTGAGCTTCCCATGTAATTCTCCTACTATGGGTTCGCGAAAACCAAGTGGGAAATTTAGAATAGTTCAAGATTTGAGGACATTTATTGATATAGTGGTCAAATGTTGTCTAGTTGTACCAAACCCAGCAGTGATTTTGTTTCAGATCCCATTTAATTCAGAATGGTTCACGGCGGTGGATCTATCACAAGCATTTTCCTCAGTGCCTCTTCCTGAAAATAGTCAGTTTCTATTCTGTTTTAAATTCTGTAATCATGTATGTTCCTGGTGTAGAATCCCACAGGGCTTTTCAGAATTTCCATTCATATTTAATCAGGTGTGGAAAAGGAAGTTGGAATCATTGGAAATGCCTTTTCAATTAGCATTAGTTCAGTACATTGATGATCTTTTGGTTGCTTCAAAGATGAAGGAAGCATGCAGGAAAGATACTATTGCCTTATTGAATCATTGAAAATGGACATAAAGTGACCCAAGCAAAATTGCAGAACTCTCAGAAATAAGTGAAATATGTGGGTCACCAAATAGAAAAAGGTGCAAGGAAAGTGTCCAGAGAAAGAGTTACAGATATTTTGCAAATGAATCCTCCAGTTAAACAAAGAGATGTCAGGATGTTTTGGGGAATGGTGAGTTACTGTTGCCAATGGATTCCCAGTTTTTCTGTTATTTCAAAGCCATTACAGAGACTGACCCACAAAGACATTTCTGACCCTGTGCCTTTTGATGAAGCTTGTATGAAAGTTTCGCTGAGCTGAGAGAAAGTGTGTGCAAAGCACCAGCTTTGGGAATGTGTGATTACACAAAACCATTTATGTTGTTTTGTCATAAATATGATTTTTGTGCTCTTTCAGTCCTTACCCAGGTACATTGTAGGGTAAATCTCCCTGTAGCAATTTTTTCTGCTACTTTGGACCCAGTCACAACAGCTTTATATGGCTGTTTGCGGACTGTGGCTGCGGTTGGTTTGTCACTCACGCAATGTTAGAATATTGTGATGGGACATTCTTTAACTTTCCTTCTCACTCACTCTGTTGAGGTTTTGCTCACCCAAAGACCCAATATTTGACAAATGCATGGCTCATGAAGTATGAGGTTTTCATTTTAGGCTCTCCAAATGTTACCCTGAAAATGTGTACACTGCTTAACCCAGCAACCTTGCTCCCAGTAGACAATGTTGAAATTGAGAAACTGAAAGAAGTGGAATGGTCTGGACATTACTGAATTGTACACAAAACCCAGACCTGATATTCAGGATACCACATTAGAAGAAATTGATCAGATTGTTTTTGTTGATGGTTCCTGTCTAAGAGATAATGTGGGAACATTGATATCTGGATATGCGGTGTGCACAATTTCTGGTATACTCAAAGCTTCATGGCTTCAAATAGTATTTTCTGCACAAGTAGCTTAATTGGTGGCTCTTACTAGAGCATGCTATATTTCTGCTCAGCTTAAAGTTACAAATTACAGAGACATTTAATATGGATTTGGTGTAGTGCACGGCATCGGGCAGTTGTGGTCGCAGACAGGTTTCATTACCTCTTCTGGCTCACAAATTAGAAATAGTGATAAAATTCATGATTTGTTACAAGCCTTACAATTACCTGAGAGGATTGCTGTGGTAAAATGCAGTGCACACCAGAAATCAAATGATTTTATTTCAATGGGAAAAGCTTATGCAGATCAAGTCACAAGACAAGGTTTTGCACATTGAATTGCATCTCTTTTAATGAAGAATGGAAAGAACTAATGGCCATATGTACCAACGCATTTTCCCATAGACACAGAATGGGTAAAACCCTTTGATACATCTGGCCCTAAATGATGATCAAGTAAACCCAAGTTATACCTTAACAGTAATTGATACATGGGAGGAAATCAAAAGTTTGCAAGAAAATGTCTCTGATGACGAAAAGAAAGGTTTAATAAAATTGAAATGTTTTCAAGGCGACAATGATGAAATCTGGATTTCAAATGAAGGGCAGGTGGTGTTGCCAAACTCTACCGACGCAAATGGCAAGATACTATATGGGTCAAGCACACATTGGCAGAGATGCAATGTTTCACACATTTAAGCAATCCTGGTTCAATGCAAATTTTAGACAGGTTGCTGAAGCAATTTGTCACAGATGTGTTACATGCCAACAAATGCATGTGGTGAAAAGAACAATTGTCAATTTGATTCACATTGGAAGAGCAGGAGGTCAGTTTAATGGAATGCAAAAGGATTTCATTGAAATGCCTGTGTGTGGTGGTCTGAGATACGTGTTGGTGATTGTCTGTATTTTTAGTCACTGGATTGAAGCTTACCCCACATGCAGAAATGATAGTCTCACTGTAGCAAAGCTTTTACTTACGGAGTTAATTCCTCGCTTTGGGTTCCCTGATAGAAGAAGTTACTTCAATAACGAGGTAAAAAAATTACTGTGTTCAGCCTTAAACACTGAGCAGAAATTCCACTGTAGCTATCGCCCTGAAGCTTCTGGATTAGTAGAGATAATGAATGGTACTCTGAAGGCATGAATTGCAAAAATGTGTGCCTCTACAAATCTGAAGTGGCCATGTGCGTTGCCTTTGGTTTTGATGAGCACGAGAAACACACCTAAAAGAAACACTGGACTTTCTTCCCATGATGTACCAGATGATATGGTACTGAATTACTGCAAGAGTCTGGCTGATGTGGTTTGATCTTTCTCTCACCAGGTGGAAGCTACAGCCGTGCCGCCATCTCAAGACCAGTGTCACAGTCTGCGAGCTGGTGATTGGGTGGTCGTCAAGAAGCACTTGAGAAAAACTTGTCTGAAACTTAGGAGAAAGGAGCCATTCCAGGTCTTACTCATTACGACAACTGCTTTGTAGTGTGCTGGGACCCTGAACTGGATTCACGCCAGCCACACTCAAAAGGTGCCCTATCCTTTGGATGATGAAGAAGAGTTGTTGTGAGCACCAACAACTACTATACAGTCTCAAGAAAAAAGACTGTGGAAACAGAAACAGAGACAGTTCTAACTGGTGAAGATCCAGGTACACTTCTAAGAGAGGAATAAAGGCTTCTGAAGTTGCTTAAGCATTGGCAAACATAGCAGGAGAGCCAAGTTAGAGGAGGACTCTCCCAGAAGCAGAAAATTGTGAAAATCAGTTGAAACAAATCAAGTTTCCTGAAGCAGCTGAGGATGGAGTTGAATTAGCTAATTGTGCAGGTACATCAAGTCAGTCAAAATCCTGCTGAATCAAGAAAAGTTGTAAGTCCAGTATTGACAACAACACTGTCAATGAAAGCTGTAAAAGAATACAAGTGGCCAAAACTGCAGAAGAATGAAAAGCTTCCAGATGTACTGTCAACTATAAATGAAGAGCCAGACACAACAACAAGTGCAGTTACAGAAAAAGAGTTGCAAGTCAAAGAAACTCAGGTCCTGAATAGGTGTATTTTACAACAGATGAGTGGCAACATTAATTTTTGTCCTCTTGTTTTGATCGTGAATTTCCAGCTCAATATTTTGGAACTTTAATGCTTTTGAACTGAAATCACAGTGCCAACTGAACAAGAGAGACATTGCATGCTGCAAGTGATAATCAACATCCAATAGACTATGATCTACTGAAAAGAGACTTTTGAAAACATATTTTGATAAGTTACTAAACCGATTTTTGACAAAGTTCTGGAGAAAAGGCTGAAAGCTGCTGTAAATAACTGCAAAGAAGAATGACGACTATTTTTGTTTTTGATTTTTGGCTGCATAGTTAAATATTTCTATTTTTCTTTCACATTCTGGTTCTTTACAGGTGATGGATAACAATCACATTTGGGATCAAAACAATAGGTGTTGCAAATGTATGTGTATTGGTTGGGGAATTGTATGTGTGTTAGTAAGTTTATTGATTGTGAGTATGAGTGTTTCTACCAAAGCTGAAACTAATTATACACCTTCTTCAGAAACTACTACACTTTCGAAGTTAGAAAAGTTTAACAGGGATGAGAAATACTTGACCTTGGACAACTCACAGGGAGATCTTTCTTCTGATGTTTTCTGTTGCATGCTATATGAGTATGTTTAGATGAAGAATGTGAGAGAATGTTATGTTTGCACACAGATTCCTTCATCAGTACATGAAGGAATTACTTATAACCAAGAGTACATACAATATTTCCACTCACATTTTGATGTAGTGTTTTCTTTTGTTCCGATTAATCAACACATAGATACTGTGGGAGGTTTCTTTCAGCCTGCACTAACATTTGGCACAGTTTACGCTAACAAAAACAATTAGGAATGCTGCTTTTCCCAGAAGAAAAATATTTTCTAGATCAGACTGATGACAGGAGAAAGGCATTGAAGGATAAAATAGAGAAAGGGTTAGTGAAAAGGACATTTAGAAATTATTATACATTTAGTGAGCCTAAACACAAGGGAAGCTCGCTTTAGATTTTCAACATGTAGGAAAGCTTTGCATATTTATACCTCAATCCAGAACTGATACTAAGTTTGTGGGAACGAGTGAGTGCAGTCATGTATTTCTTTTTTAAGAATACAGGGGACTTTATGTTAAATGGACAAGATCCTGCGATTCCTGGGGTATATCACATCTGTGGAAAGAATGCTTATATTGTCTCCCCAGGGGATGGTATTGGACTTGTTATTTGGGAGTTGTATTCCTGAAGATTCACCAGATTGACAATATAGATGACACCCATGAAACAAATGAATTACAAAAACCAAGATCAAAAAGAGCAACTTATTCTGAAGTAATTGGGGATATATTTGGAACAATTATTCCTTCTGTGAGAGTTGTTCAGAATGCTTTGAAAATGAGAAAGTTGTCTACTACTGTGGATAACAGGCTAACTGATTTTTCTGGAGCTGCAATCTATATGGATACTGAAATGGCTGCGGTCCATTCTATGTTTCTCCAGAACCGCCTTGCATTAGACATTGTTTTAGCAAAGGAAGGCGGAGTCTGCTGGATGCTGAAAGTGAAACATTGTTGCACTTAATTTCCTAATAATAATAAAGGAATTAGAACTTTTAATAAGAACCTAACAGATTCAAATTCAGACTTACAAGATCTGAAAGAACCAGGGGTATGGGAAAATTTTGGCAAAGGTGTTACTAAAGTGAAAAATTGGCTGGGTAATCTTAATCAGGATATTGTGGGAAAAATATTGAAACCATTATTAATTGTGTTTGTATGTGTCATCTGTATGATAGGATTTTACAAGCTATACATACTGATTAAAAGACATGGTGAAAAATGAACAGAGGAGAGAATAAATTAAACTAGATAAGATGAAAAGTATATATTTTCATGATCTGAGAAAAATGAAAACTGGATAAAACGGAGAAACAATAGATATTCTTGACAAACTAAACTTTAAACTGATTCACAAGTATTAGTACACGTATTAAAAAGTATATTTTGTGATGACACATATAGTCATCAGAGGAGAGATTTTTGGAATGCAAACATTATTAATAAAAATTGTGACTTTAAAATATAGTGTGAAATAACATATAATAAAAGGTTGTTTGAAAATAGAGTATTAATAAATAAAAATGTGTTAAAGTGGACACTATAAACAACATGCATACATATGAAAATAACTTTCTAATGAAAATGTATTTTGTTTAATCATAATTAAATGTACTGAAAAATTAATATTAATATGTACTAAAAGGATTAATGGTTTAAAGAAATAAATATTCTATTCTTCATGTTTTAGCATTGATTTTAAAAAGGCATCACTTTTTAGTAATTTGCCAGAGGCAATATTTAAAAAATGTTAACGCTTAAGCGGTTCGCAGTCTTCTCCACTATCCGACGGTTTGCCCCGTCTGTGGTCCTGCTCCAGGAAACCCACCTGTTGGATACTAGGTGCCCTGTGCTCATGAGGGGGGGCTATGACGGAGTCTATCACGCTGGGTTCTCCAGGGGCTCGAGAGGTGTGACAGTGTTGCTGCATCGTTCCTTGCCACTAGTGGTAGCTGACTCCCGGTTGGACCCGCAGGGGTGGTACGTAGTGGTGTCCGGCTTGCTTGGGGGATACCCGGTCAATATTCTTAGTGTCTATGCCCCTCCAGGGGCTCAAGAGCGGTTCTTGATGTCCCTTAAGGAGGTGGTGGCGGGACTTCCCTGGAGACTGACCGTTCTGGGAGGGGACTTTAACTCTGTCGTGGACCCTGAAGTTGACATCACTGGGCCCCGTCCTCGGGCCGAATGGCGGGGGCATCTGGATTGTGCAGATAGATGGAGGGTCTGGGTCTCTGCAATGAGTGGCGGGTTTGGCATCCCCATCTGCGGCAATACACCCATACATCGGCGGCGCACCACACCCACGCACAAATTGATCTCTTTCTTGTGTCGGCTCTTGATGTGCCCCGAGTCTCGGGAGTGGAGATCCTTCCTCATGGGGTCTCGGACCACGCGCTGCTTCTTCTTCGTCTGGATGGGATGGGCGCGGTCCGACGACCGATATAGCGGCTCAAAGCCTGGTACCTGCAGGACAGCGAGTATGCCCAGGCCCTCGGAGATTGGCTCTCCCAGTTTTTCACTTTTAACATGGGATATGTGACATTGCTGGGCATCATTTGGGAGGCCTGTAAGGCCACTGTCAGGGGTCACGCCAGGCAACTCCTCCAGGCGCGGGAGCATGCACGCAATCAAAAAGTATCAGTGCTCGAGGCGAGGGCAGTGCGCCTAGAGGGCCAGGTCGCAGGGTCAGCAGGTGCAGCGGTCACGCAGCAGTTGGCCTTGGTCCGAGAGGAGATTAAGCATATAATACTTGAGACTGCAAAGCACATGTGGCAAGCCTCCACAGCTCGTGTATACGGGTGGGGGGACAAAAATGGCAAGCTCCTGCACTGGCTTGCCACTAGACCAATGGCGAACAGGGTGGTCCAAGAGGTCGTAGAGGTCTTGGGTGCTATCTCTCGGACACCAGGCGAGATTGCACAGAGTTTTGCTGCCTATTATCGAAACCTCTATGAGGAGCGGCCCAGGCCCCCGGTCAAGGTCGAGGCCCTGTTGTTGACAGAGGTGACTCTCCCCAGAATTTCTGAAGTGGAAAGGCGTGACCTTGATGAGCCTATCAGCCACGAGGAGGTCGAGGCGGCAATATCGGAGTTGGCGACGGGCAAGACGCCTGGCCCTGACGGTTTCCAGGCCGAACTTTACGTGAAGTTATGGGACACCTTGGCCCCCCACCTCCTAGCCATGTATGAGGATGCTGAAAAGACAGGGGGTACCCCCAGGTTTGGATCAAGCCACTTTAGTGGTGATCCCAAAGACTAGGCCCCCCCCACAGGACTGTTCGGCATACCGCCCCATATCACTTCTTAATACTGAACTTAAGATCTTTTCTACTGTATTGGCCCTGAGATTGAAGAGGGTGCTACCCTCGTTGGTCTACCCTGACCAATGCTGTTTTATGCCTCCTAGTACCCAACACTGTATTAGGCGGTTGCACGTGGCTCTGGCCCACCGGGCCCTTTTAACCTCACCCCTGGCGCTTCTGCTATTGGACTTTGAAAAGGCATTCAATACATTAGACTGGTCGTACTTACGGCAAGTCCTTGTGAAGGCCGGGCTCGAGCCGTGGTTCTGTGCGTTGGTGGGACTCCTTTACTCTAATCCATCGGCCCGGGTGCAGGTCAATGGGGCGGTCTCGGAACAGTTTCCCATCCGTAGGGGAACCCTCCAAGGATGCCCCCTCTCCCTGCTCCTGTTCGCCTTGGCGATGGAGTTGTTGGTCGAGGGATGGCCGTGGCCTACCGGGAGGGAGGACCGTATCACGTTATACACGGATGATGTACTCCTGTTCTTGGCCAACCCTGCCAGCAGTGGACCCAGCGTGCTGCAGTTGCTGGGACTGTTCACGGAGGCGTCAGGTCTAATAGTTAACCCTAGTAAATCTTTATTGATTCCGCTTAGTCATTCGAGGGACTGCTACGACTGGCAGCACACCATTCCTATCCAGCGCAATAGCTTTCGGTACCTGGGAATACAAATAGCGCTGTTGCCGGAGCTGGCATGGTCTCTTAATGCCAAGCCACTAACCAAGCGGGTCAAGGATGACCTCCAGAGATGTAAGTCTCTTCCGCTCAATATCCTCGGTCGGATAGCATTATATAAGATGATGGTACTTCCCCAGTTCCTTTACCTGCTCCAAAATTTCCCCTATCATGTCCCCAGGCGTTGGTTCATCGATATGGAGGCCATAGCACAGCAGTTCCTGTGGCATGGCTCCCGCCCCCGCCTGGCAGTTCGGGTCTGTCAAGGTGACGTATACGAGGGTAGTCTGGAGATGTCTAATCTTTACCTTTACCACCTGCAGATGCATCTGCAGGTGACTAACGACTGGCTGGGGGGGTTGGCCGGACCCCGACTATCAACTAGAGCTTCTGTTAATAGGCTTCCCCGGCTTGCTTGGGATGCTATACAGCGACCCCGTGCCGCGTAAGATTCCTGAGGTGACAAGGGGTGGGGTCACGAGGTGAAAGACTCCATTGTGACAGGGTTCATGGCTGAAGGAGGTCTCAACGCTTCAGGGGTTTCACAAATGGGATCTCATTGGGATATCGTCGCTTGGTGACGTCTGGGTGGGTACGCATATGCGGTCTTTCCGGGAACTCCAGCAGCACTTCTCACTCAACAAGACTCAGTTTCATAAGTATCTACAACTCCATCACGCCCTACAGGTGCACATTCAAGCAGGAACGGTTCTCCCAGAGTTCTGCCCCGTGGAGGCCAAGGCGCTAATGGGACACCTGTGTAAAGGGGGAGTATCACGTATATGCTGCATGCTGACTACTAACGCGTCACAGCCACTTGATAAGCTTCGTAAACTGTGGGAGCAATGGGTGGGTCCAATGGAAGACGAGGACTGGAGGGACGCCTTGATGGCCCCAAGACTGTTGACCATGACCTCCCGTCTCAGAATAGTGCAGACTTATTTTCTCCACACCGCATATCTCTTTCCCAAAAGGCTGAACATGGTGGGCCTTTGGCAGCATGCTGAGTGTCCCCGATGTGCAGGACCGACAGCCGACTTTTTTCATATGGTGTGGACATGTCCTTATATTACTACTTACTGGTGCGCAGTGTTTGCAGAGGTGTCCAGAGTTTTACAGGTGGAGGTCAAGCCCGCCCCTTTGCCAATCTTATTGGGGGTTCTTGAGGGAGTGGGTTCGAGTAGGGCAGACTGAGCTTTCATGGGGATGGCCTGTTTGTTGGCCAAAAGGGATATTGCATCGAGCTGGAGAGCGGAGTCAGCTCCTGCGCTGGCGAAGTGGCGCCGGGGGTTGACTGGTGCGCCTCCCAGAAAAAACTTGTCTATGAAGCAAGGGGCTGCTCCACCAAGAATGAAAGAGTGTGGGGAGATGGATGGGATCCTGGGAGGATGGTGCCGGGCGTGACCCCTCGGTATGAGAATGGGGGCGCGCACTCAGAACTTCATGGCGGTTATGGGTTCCCTGACCATGAGATATCTGTGTAATGCTCAATTCGTGGAGCGCAATTGTGACCGTTTATGTTTTGTTTTTTCCTTGTTCTTCAACAAAATCAATAAAGCTGTTTTAAAAAACTGGTAACGCTGCAAAAATATGTTACTCTAAGCATCCTGTGTGCCTTGCTCACTGTAGAAAAGTTATGTTCTCATGTTGTAACTTTTATCTGTCTTCCTGGGATGAGATACTGTGTACCCAGGAACACTAGTCTACAGTGCAACAATTGTATTCTACTGTGGAAACTGGTGACTGCAGTGAGAGATGATGAGCCAATCATGAATGGAGGAAATGAAGAAAAGACACTTCTGGAACATGGAGTGAATGTAATTGGCTATGACCTAAACCACCCCACAATCTGACCAATAGAAGCCTAGCTAGTTGCTTTCTAGGAATTTAATGCAGCTAAATTAGGTGATGTAAGTTCAGATCTTCCTTTGCTATGCCAGTGAAATTATGTGTTCCTGTCTCTTAGCTCTTTGCCTATGATTCTGACAGTTCAGATGCATTAAGGCCAAACATTACTGAACTGTACCTTATGTTATTGCCCAATGAAGAAGGCCAGAAGATGCTCAACTGATGAAGACATCTCTGCTTGCTGATCCATTTAGGAGAGATATAACCAAATGTGCATTTGTCTTTCTTGCACATTTTTATGTTTTTTCTCTCTAGAAAACCCTACTGCTATTTTTGGTTAGTGCTATAGGCAGGTGTTTTCCAAATTCATTTTTGTCTTCTATTCTTATCGCATGGAGCCCAAACATGCTTATCGAATTGGAGTAATAGTTAAGGATGCCATACTCTAAATTCAGCTGTTTCATATCAATTGAATGCAAACAATTAATCTGTGAAAACTAAATGTATTCTGTGTCTACCATTAATCTGATATTGTTGTTATTCTGCATGGTGGTTCTAGAATGTTTAATGATAAATAATCTGTCTAGGTTAAAATTCTTCCATAGATTTGGTCAGCTTGGGTTATTCCTGTATTTTTATCATTTGGTGTTGCATTTGTTTTACGTGATTTTAGCATTGTTAATCTAAAGGGTAATAAATGCTTGAATTTTATTAAAATGGTGTGGTGATTTATGGCCACATAGGTCATGGTGTGTATAAGGTACTGACTCAAAATTGAAAGTGATGTTTATTTATTTGATCTTATTGATGTTGACTGTTTTGATGGTATCTCACTCTTATCTGAGTCCAGAGATTTGTGTCGACCTCTAAGGGTAATTGATGGTTATCCTATATGTGTCACCTTATGAATAAATTATCAAAAGAAATATAAGGTTGGACACACCCACAGGGTGATGTAATGGAATGGTGAGATTGTTAGAGGAGGATCGTTTGAAGGGGCCTTGTGATGAGGAGCGTTGCAACAGCTTCCTCTAGCTATGTGCAAATAAACTTACCTTATACTTTCGCCTGATGTTGCTTCTTTGACGAGGAGGGTGCTTCAGCCATGCAAGCAACAAGGCTTTGCGCTCCTCAGTCTACCCAATAGTTTAATTGGTAACAAGTGGGAGAAAGCTGTCAGTGTTGGAGTCTTCCGACTTCGGTTTGAAGGCGCTCAACCGTCTGTAAATCCCAGACACTTAGGCCCATATTTATACTTTTTAGCGCTGCATTTGCGCTGCTTTTTGGCGCAAAAGTGGCACAAACTTACAAAATACAATTGAATTTTGTAAGTTTGCACCGCTTTTGCATCAAAACGCGGAGCAAATGCAGTGCTAAAAAAGTATAAATATAGGCCTTAAGGTGAGACCGGCAGACGATTTTAAGGCGGGAGGCTGGAAAACCCTGTAGGCGGGCCACATCTGTTGAGCGAGTGCTTTCATGCTTTGTTGTTCTCATAGATGTTTCTGTCACTCCTGTTGGTCACATCTTATATGAAGGGCCGAAGCAATTTTAAATTGAGGAGGGGTTATTGGGCTCCACACCCTGATACCTCCATCGGCCCCTGGGTGCCCATCCCATGGGGCTGAAAGAGAAACAGTGTCCCGAAGACCCCATCCCCACTATCTTGTTCCTTACATGGAGAGTGCAAGCAGGGAATATTAACGTAACTCCCTGCCCGGAAAACTGCTTTGCTTCCACATAGTAGGAGCAGAGATAAAAGTTGCTCCTGCCCAGGCTGGAGCAAGGCACCAGATGCTGCTTCTGGTAGCAACCAGGATGGGTGCTTGCTGGGGAACTAGCACTGGCAGTCTAGGCCACAAGCCTTCCCCCATCGCCCCCAACCATGTGCATGATGGGGGCGCTCTGGTTGGCACAGGGACACCCACAATAAAATAATGGCCAGCTCTCCCCCGGTGCTCAGGGTGGATGCTGACTGGGAAGATGGCAAGGACCAAGGAGGCCATGGGGCTCCCCTAGGGCCCTCAACATTTGCTTAAGGTGTGGGTGCCCCGAATGGAACTGGGGAAGCCACAGTAAAATAATGCTTGCTCCCACAGCACGCAGTTTGGGTGCTGGCTGGGGAGCCAGCAGGGGCCAAGGGGATCTTGGAGCTTCCTCAATAGCTCCAAAGTGAATATAAAATGTGGGTGACTGGGTGGACAAGGACACCCAAAAAAAAGAAAAAGAGGATAATTAATGAGTACCAGGAGCAGCGTATTTATTATTTACTGAACCTGGCAAGGAGCACCCCCTATTGCCATGCAAGGGCTTTTAAATTATATGTTTTTATCCTGGTGGTGACCCCTAGAAGAGGAAGGGGCACCAGCAAGCATTTTTCTAATGTTGTCAAGGGCTGAATGTAGTGCAGCAGGCCTGAAGTAACAACTAAAAAAAATCTAAGTAAGTCTTCTGGATCATTGAATCCAAGACCACAGGAGAGTGTACCATTCTTCTTAAAGCACCCGGAACTAGAGCTGTAATCTCTTAAGCTTTAATGTGGGACCCCTTGTGGTTGGTTTCATGGCTGCATTTTGAAGCCTGAACAATGTTTAAAATGTTTTGAAAAAAAGACTCAAATGCATTTTATAGTTGTTTTAAAAACTGCTTTATTTAAAATATTTGGTGACAATAAATAATATTAAACATTGCAATGTATGTATTTATGAAAAATACTGTTTTATTATAAATATTGGTGACTTTTGGGCACAGTCAATAGGTCTGCTTTATATATGTTGATGTGCTCACCACCTGATAAAGCCAATAGACCTACCTTTTATATTCATATATTTAAAAAAGGGTGCTGAGCACCCAACCCCACACCATGTGTGACGCAGTGGTTGGGTGCCATGGTGGGTTTGGAGTAGGGGCTGCCTGTGGCTAGGCCCTGCACCTAACTCCACACAGCCGTTGGCAGTGCATTGCGTGGAGAGGAGATTGGGCACCATCATGGGTTTAGGCACAGGGCCTGGCTGCAGGGGGATTGCACTGTGATGGACAGCTTACTTCATGTTAAAAATATATATACAAATTTACTGAAAAAAAACAGAGGTTAAATCGACATTATAGTTAGGAATTGAAATAATATCTTATTTTACTTGAAAAAAACTTAGAAATTCACTGAAAAAATAAAGTTTGAAGGGACATTATAGGTAGGTGAAAATGTCAGTTAAAATAATGTTTTAAACTAATAAAATCACTGAAATTCACCAGTGATAGTTATCTCAAGTAACTATAACTTGTGCCTTTAAGTATCTATAACATGCACCCTTGCCTTGTACTGCTCATTGCTTCACATATTATGTCACTCATGACATGTTCTATGACATCACTGATAGCATCACGGCAACAACTGAAAACACTGCATGGGGAGAATGTGAGTTATAGTTTCTTTAGGGCGGGGGCGGGGCCAACATGGCTACCGGAGCGGCAGGATAAAACTGCAGCTCCGTGCCTGGCCCACATTAATATCCTGGTAACGGCGCCCACCTACCTCTCTGAGGCGGGTGCCGATCACTCGACTGTTCAGGACCACGGGCCGAGGCGGTGATCCTCTTCGCGAAGCTGGCGTCCCATCGAGCGCCGTGGAGGAGCCGGCGACCTGCGGTGACGGCATCAGCGACCGCGGCTGGTGAGTCGGTTTCCTGGAGACCCGGGCCGGCTCCTCCCCTGGGTTTTTAGCGCTCGGCGCTTACCTGGAGGGGCCCTCGGGAGACCGGAGAGAGCCGGAGTACGGGGAGACCCCCGACCTGGAGGACGCGCTGCGGGGGTGGAAGTGAGTGCGGCCCGTCGTCCGGACCGGAGCTGTTCCTGCGGAGCCGGGCCTGCTGGGGCACCCGGCGCGGCACTGCTTGGTGGACCGCGGTTGCGCCGGGACCCCGCGACCTGCACGGAATATTTCTCAATCTGGCACCAACATTACAAATAAGCACAGAACGGCATTTGAATCACTCGCTGTGGGCCCCCCATCGTGCTGGAACATTGCATATAACACGGGCGCGGCCCGTTTGAGCTGGGGCCCCTGGGACCACGCTTGATCCGGTTAAACGGGCGACCTACGGTGGAGGGGCGACCTCCGGACTTGCGCTAATCGGTGAGTCTGATTGAGAATCCCCCTGCTCGGCCCTGGGCGCCCAGGCTTATCGGAGCGTAGCGGTGCGGCACCTCCCTCGGCGACACGACTCGAGTCGCGGTGCGTAGGGAGATTATTCTCTCCCTCTAGGATCCTGCTCAAACATAGGTGACATCGGTGGAATGGGGCCATGGAAGATACCACCCCTGATGTTACCGGCTGGGGGGACGCGCAGCGTTGTTTTGGACCCTCATTGACCCGTGTGTTCCCGGCCTGCTCCCTTGCTGTTGGTCCACGGCAGTCATAATAAAATGGAAAGCTAAGAAGATACGCCAATTACCTCGCCAGCACAGTGAACTCCGCTGACGTGGGAGCTGGGGGTGGTATTGCGGCTCCCTGACAGAATTGGTGCTCCTGCCAGGCTGCACCGCGCGGGACTGCGACGAACTTGACCAGTCCACTGGCATCACTAACGATATCATTGGTGCTTGCAACTCCGGAATCCCCGAGAACATTGAACTCTGGGCTGTCTCCCCCTGACGAGGTGCACCACACACATCAGCGGACCCAACCAGGTCCTGCTGGTCGCCGGGAGCGGCGGCTGCCGCGCGGCAGGGTTCGGCTGGGTACCGGACTGGATCACAATTATAAAACGGAGTAAGAAAACGGAGAAACTAAAACAGACATTAACATCAAAACAGATGCACGCAACCCCCCCCTGTACCACAGACCGAAAGAACCGGTGGACGCGCCGAGGGAGAACTGAAGACGTGAGCGATTACTCCTGTTGGGCGGCTACTCGGTGATCCTGGAGTAACGAACTGGCACAGGTCAACAAGAGAATCATGGTCAAACCAAAACACCCCAAAACGGGGTTCACGGGGGTAGGAGACCCTCCCCAACCGCCTGGCCAAGCAGAAACGCATTCGCTCACTCAGCTACAGCTGAATGAAACATTACGCACGCACTCCCTACAATTCGATAAAATTATGCAAGCTATAATGGACACTAAATCCTCGTTAGAAGGGAAAATTGACGCTGCAGTGCAGGAAGTCTCATTGCTGCGGGCCGACCACCGCAAATTAACTGGAAGGGTTCACGACACTGAAAAGACACTAGAAACTATCCAGCCAGAAGTAGCAGAAATGAGAAATAAAATGCAAAAAATTGAACTAGATATAACACTACTACAACGCAGGGCAGAGGAAGCTGAGGGTCGCTCCAGACGTAACAACATCAGATTCCTTGGAATCCCAGAAAGAATCGAGCAACCTAAGGCAGAGGATTTCTTAGAGACCTGGCTGAGGAACATACTTAAAGAGCAGCACCCCAACACAACATTAGTGATCAAAAGGGCGCACAGAATACCAGGCAGACCGCCTAGACCGGGAGTACCACCTCGACCCCTAATAGCACGCTTCCTAAATTATAGAGACAGAGACTTAGTCCTTCAGCACTTCAGAGCGTCTGACCAGATCATGCTCGAAAACAACAGAATAACTGCCTACCCCGATTACACAATGGAGGTACAAAGCAGAAGAATCGCATATAACAAGGTTAAGCAGTTGCTATGTGAAAAAGGCATCACTTACTCCCTCATGTTCCCAGCGCGACTACGCATCGTCATGGACGAGAAAACCCTAATGTTTCCCACTCCTGAAGATGCATGGACATGGATCCATGCTAAAGGATTAGCTGACCCGACCAAGGAAGACACAGTAACCGAAGAATGGACTACTGCTAACTCCAGGAAGAAAAGGAAAAAAAACACCAAAACATCCTTCCACCCCACAAAAACGCAAATGGTATTGGAACGCGCGCAAGCAATAAAGGACACAAACTCATTCGCCCGTGGGGCGCTGGATGCTATGAGTGAAACGGACACTAATGACACCGCCTCACATGGGGGGAGATATGAGTCCATCCCCCTCTCCGTTGCTGGCGGGTCCGGACCTCACACCGCGATCGGCAGACGAACTTTGAACATGTAGATCCGGCAGCCATGGCTCCCTCTCGTTGACGGCGGGGTGGCCGCGGGTCGCCGGCACCGGGCTGCTGCTCCCGGGCTCCACAGCGAGTGACTGCCATTAGCACGAGTACCTATGACTGACTATCCGAAAGCTGCGCAAGGCGAATGGAACTGCAGAAGTGTGAAATATCCTGTAAGTGGGCCACCTGAAGGCCCGACATCATGGAATCCACGACCCCCCTATACCTGAACGGTACCCGAATGGACCTGAACTCTCTGGAAGACTCTTTAGGCACCGGTTGTGCCATTCTACTTAATGGACGCATTCAGTCCGCAATATCCTTTTTGTTGTCATATCTATTTTTCTTTCTCTCTATCTTTAGTCCACTATGGGCTTACCCCTTGACTCATCGGGGCTTGGGGGTTGGGGGTGGCGGGCTGGGGGCTGGGGGTGGGGCGGTGGGTGTGGTGCGGGGGGGGCAGAGGCGCCGGGCGCGGCGCAGGTAGTTCCCTACACCTCAACACAACGCAATGAATAAGGAACCCAGTTATAATCTGATGACCTGGAATGTTAAGGGCATGGCCGGGATTAATAAACGTCAAAGAATACACGCGTTCCTAAAACGACATCACATACATATAGCGATACTACAGGAAACGCACATTACGCCCACAGAGGCTGCCCGACTAGAAAAGAGATGGTTGGGCTCAATATATAGTGCTGGCGACTCCTCCTTTGCCAGAGGGGTACTGATTTGGATAGCGCCGGCTGTCCCTTACACAGTACAACACACCACAAGAGACAAGGAGGGCAGGTTTATACAACTGAGGGGGTTGTTGGATGGGGAGGAACTTACGATAAATGGGCTATATGTCCCCAATATCAAACAAGGTGAATTTCTACAAACCAAAGCCTCACAATTAACCAGCAACCTAACTTCAACATGTATATGGGGGGGGGACATGAACTGCGTCCCACACATAGACAAAGACAGATCTCACCCTCCGCTCATGACCGCCCAAACAATAAAAAATGCCCAAATATTGGACACTTGGATGGAAGAATGTCGACTGACCGATATATGGAGGCACTTACATCCGCACGAAAAGGTGTACTCCTACTACTCCCCAGTACACTTATTACACACCCGAATAGACCTCATCCTCACCTCACCGAACCTAACACATAAAATAACGAGAGCGGAGTACTCCGCTAGGGTAATATCAGATCATTGCCCACTCATAGTACAAATAGGATGGGGCAGACCTCGCTCATGTATCCCCACTTGGCGATTACAGACGCACCTACTACAAGACCCCCCTTTTAGGAAGGATATTGCTACTCACATCTCAGCATACTTCACTTTGAACGAAGGGACGGCCAGCTCAAGGGCCATCAAATGGGATGCACACAAGATAGTTATACGAGGGGTTTGCATAGCAACCACAGTAGGAGTGCGGCAAACACTGACACGCGAACTCCGTGCATTAGAACAAGACATTCAATTAGCTGAAGGCGAATTCGCTAAAGGTTCCATAACAGTGGAAACGCTCACTAACATGAGCTCCAAATGGACCGAGTCAGACAACCGCCTCAGACATTTCGATTATCGCCATCACATGGCCCGCACACACGCGGAGGGCGACAGATCCGGTAAATTATTAGCGTAGCTTATAAAGAATGAACGCCGTAAAACTCCCACAGGCGCTATCCGACTGGATTCAGGCCAGATAGTTAATACACAGGCAGAGATAAACAACACTTTCAAAGAGTACTATAGCTCGTTGTATCAGGCACGGCTTTCGCCCACCAATGCCCAATTAAACAGCTTCTTCGACGGTGTCACCCTGAACCACCTGACCGTTGCTCAATCCACAGAACTAGATAGCACGATAGAGATAGCTGAAATCCAACGTGCATTGCAGCAGTTGGCATACAGCAAAGCACCCGGCAGTGATGGTATACCCATAGAATACTATAGTACGTTTCAGCCGCAGATTCTGGCACCATACTTGGCAATGCTTAAGGAAGCTTTGGAATCAGGAATACTTCCTGACTCGTGTCGTGATGCGTTGATAGCAGTATTACCGAAAGCAGGCCGCGACCCTTTGGACGTCCGCTCATACAGACCATTATCGTTACTAAACACAGATTGTAAACTACTAGGCAAAATACTAGCCAATCGCCTGCTCCCATATATATCAGAGCTGGTACATCAAGATCAAGCAGGCTTCATACCCGGTCGCAGCACATTCCACAACATCAGGAACTTGCTGCGGCTAATGAGAAAATCCCCGATAGAGGGTAACCAACAGGTTGCAGTCTCATTGGACATAGAGAAAGCGTTTGATACATTAGGTTGGCCATTCTTAACAGAGACACTTAAACGGATGGGCTTCGGGCAGGTGTATATTAGCTGGGTGAAAATACTATACACTGACCCAACAGCCAGGGTCAAGACGGGCGACACGATCTCTGAAAAATTTAACATTAGTAGAGGCACCAGACAGGGATGCCCGCTGTCCCCACTGTTATTTGCATTAGCGATTGAGCCGCTGGCCGCCCGCCTTCGCATAATGGCCCCCGCATGGGGCATATTGGACGGCCAGACACACCAGATAGTATCATTATATGCGGATGATGCGTTGATCTTCCTACGAGACCACACGGGAGCCCTGCCGGGCCTGCTGGAACTCCTGGAAAAATGTATCTCAGTGGCAGGGTTAACAGTGAATTGGACAAAATCCTGCATATTCCCTATGCGCCCGGTCCCCGAGGTGTCGAGAACACTAACGAACCCGAGCGGCCTGAAATGGTGTTATACAACATTTAAATATTTGGGTGTGAATATATATCACGACAATCAAGACCTCAGTGATGGTAACCTTGGCCAAGTGATCAGATCAACAAGGGGCTCTTTGCCCTTCTGGTGCTCGCTTCCACTATCCCCAATGGGTAGAGTGGCTATAGCAAAGATGATAGTACTGCCCCGTCTACTTTATTATTTTATGGCACTGCCCTTGATACTCCCGGGCTCCTTTTTTAAACTTCTGAATAGCCTACTAACGGATTTAATATGGGGCAATGGTCGTAGACGCGTTGCACTGACAAAAGTGCTCCAACCGCTCAAGCTGGGGGGACTGGGCGCCCCCAAATTTGAAGTATATTATGCAGCAGCCCAGATACAATGGATATCTACGTGGATCGGTAATCCAACCGGGGCCGAAACACAGAGAGTGTCACTAGAGCTCGGCGGCACAGAAATAATGCAATACCTCATGAATCGAGCAGATCCAGCACACACTAACAACGTGCTACTGAACACCGCGCATTGGGTTTGGGGCCGATACGCCTTGCAAAACGCAAAAGATCCGCAATACTCACCTAGAATTCCACTACTAGCTCACCCGACATTAGCAAAAATAGCAGCAAAGGTGGGCCTGAATGTGTGGGGTAGCAGGGGCATACATACATTGGGAGATATTTATCAGGACGGACAACTTCAAACCTACGAGGCACTAACCGACAGACACGCGCTGGGCCGGGGAGGATTTATAGCTTACGGAGCAGTCAGGCAGGTAATGAGAGAACACTGGAGAAAGGGCAACTTAGAACCAGATGTTTCACCTCTACTCCATGAGCTGCTGGGGACCATGAATATTCCATCAAATATATCGAACATATACAACATCCTTACAACCCAAGCGGAACACAAACAGGAACAAGCAAAAAATAAATGGGATCGAGTGCTATCGGTACCACTATCCCCCAACGCATGGGAACAAGCAATGAAAATGACTTGCGAGGTCTCACGTAATCCCCGCTTCCGATACACACACTTTAATTATGTGCATCAGACTTACCTATCACCACATCGTATAATGCGCATGTTTCCCCGATCACGGCAAACATGCCCTAGATGTGACACAGAGGAGGCCACTTTCTATCACATGACATGGGAATGCCCCCCGATCCGGAACACATGGATAGAGATAGTAATGTTACTAGCCGAATGGACAGACACCGCACTGTCGTCCACTCCTGAGGTATGCCTGTTGGGCATAACACCCCACCCCAAGAAACGCAAACGCACATATAAATGCATTGCCCTGGCTTTGGTGTTGTACAGACGCCTCATTGCCATGAAATGGAAAGCCCCTGGAGCTCCTAGTATTGCCCTGTGGCGAGAAGAGGTAATACGATGGACCAAAGCAGAAACACAAACACTACAGAATTTACTGGATAAGGGAATATCAGTTAAAGGCCTAGAAGTATGGAACTTATTCTTATCAGCCGCAGAAAACAAAGACGATGAACGCCCCCCCTAAACAGATACGCAAGAGATAAAGGATATCACACTAATGATCACAGTGAAACAGTATCATATAGACCGACTGAGGAATACAGGGAGATGGGGGAAGAGCGAAGAGAAGAAAAAAAAAAAGGATGAACCAATACTAAACTGTTATGCCCCTCACAGGTGCCCCTGGGACCATTACCGGAGTCCCGACTGGCCCCGACGGATACCAAGGATGAGGAACTTTGTACCCTGCTGATCCTTAATATTATGACCCGCTGGCCATGTACGGAGACCCACGGCTGACGGCGGGCTGGTCCCCTGTGGCCTGGGTGCGAATCGGCCGCGCGTGGGGGGGGCGTTGCCGCGGCGATGAACACGCACTCGCTCTGCACGGGATGAGGGGAGTGCCTCTTGTCCCTGCGGCTGCTGGCTCTCCCCCCTCTGCCTGGGCTCTCCCCTGCTGCTCCCCCTTCCCCCTCCTTTCCCCCCACCTCCCCTCGGCCCGGGCCCTTTGGGGTCGCCTCAGCTCCTATCTTACTCTCTCTTTCTATGTTACTTTGACTCTTGAATTACTATGCACATGTTGAATATACGTTGTGTGGAGAAACACAACTCTTAGAACCCAATTCGGGTAATTGTACACTCACACTGGATTTACAGAATGTGCAGAAGTAATAATCACATGTATACTACATATCGAACATAATGTGACCTCTTGTATTTCATTTGAATGTTGCCATTTGGCTGATAAAACAATAAAAACATATTTAAAAAAAAAAAACTAAAAAAAAAGTTTCTTTAGGGCAGTGGCGTATCTAAACTTAAAAGGGTCCCCTGCAAAGTACCTGTAGGGACCCCTACCCCCTGGAACCAGTCAGAGGTCTGCCACCCGTGCACAGTGTACTGTGCTGGGGGGTCCTTGGTGGCCCTTGCACAGCGGAGGCTGCAGGGGCCTTTGTTCCACCTCTGCTTTAGGCACAAGTTATAGCTACTTGAGATAGGTATAACTGCTAGCATTCAGTTGTTTTGTTAACTTAGAATGATATGTTTTAACTGACATTTTCCCGTAACTATAACATCCCTTTCCCCTTCAGTGAATGCCATGCTGCCCTTCTTAGGCAGTTATAACATTGAAAACAATCAACTGCAGTTCAGTTCATAAAGGTGCCAGGGCACAGGCTGTCTCTTCACATTACGAGTCCTCTCAGTGCCACGTTTGACCTCACAGCTCCCACGCAGACATGATGGCACACACAGGGCCTTGCAGACAGGCGCATACACTCTCACTCACAGGAGAGAACAGGGACGCTGGCGACATTTTTTTAAATAAAATCATAGCGCACATCTCACTATTGGTCATCACCTTCATCACTCTTTTTGGTTTGGATCACCTGGATAACCCCTTTCTCCTTACATTCCCAAACTCCACATTGACCATATCACCAACCTCATATCGGTTACACAATCTCTTAAGCTTGTGGTTCAACATTAACTTATCTTGCTTTTCTAACACCAATTCTTTCAAACGTGTACATTGATTGAAGTGCTTTCCACCCATGCTGATGGCGCTGTCCTGCAAAGAACTATCCCAGTTATTAGAAAGGATGCTGTTCCTCTGTCAGCACTGAGGTGCGCCTCAGGCCCAGAGACACTGACGAAGATACTTTTGTATTGATACCTCAACCCTGCCCGCTGGCATAGCTGGTTCCCCCGGGAAGAGGGGAGGGTGAGCTGGAAGGGTTGGGGCAAAACTGGGTCACTGATTCATCAAATCTGGAACTGCCCCAAACTAACCCACTATTGGAAAAGCGTCTAGGATACTTCAACAAAATGAAGTGTAGCTTCCACTGTTTCTGGCATATGTGGTGCTTGTTGTCCCAAATAAACAGCCCCTCCTATTGCAGTCAATAAAGGGCAAGCAGGCAGCCCTTGCCCGATGTTCAGCACAACAGATAATCCTATTTTTGGGGGGTTCCGACAAAATCCCAGAACATAAATACTGGCTTCACCGTATATGGGATCTCATGGGGATGGAAAAACTGACAATAACCCTTGAACACAAAGAAGAAACCTTTCAGGAGGTGCGGTCTCACTACTTCACCTTTTTGTCAACTAAATTCATAGAATAAATATGTCTAAAATAGGTGGGGGTCCTGCACATAACGACCTAAATGACTGGAAGGTGGTGCACGATGTGCTGGCAGGGCCTATAGACTGACAGGCACTAGAGTCTATGTGAGAGGGTGAATCCTTTCAAGAAAAAGAGACCTTATTAAGTATAAATGGATTGTCTCTCTGTGCTTGAGTTGGGAGAGGGGTAAGGTGGTAATGATCAGTCTTTCCTGTCCACCGGCCTCCGGGTTGTAAACAAAGGGAAATGTTGCAATTTTTACCCTGATCAAAAACGTTAATAAAATTGAATTGATCTACAAATGTGTCTACCGTCTACCCCAATACTACGAACTACGAACTAAGGAACCAACATTTATAAAGCACAGGCGTACAACAAATGAGATGTATCAAGGCACTATAGCAAGAGACAAGTCAGAAGCAGACATTCTAAAAATACTCATAGAGAACCTTCCTGATCCTAACAACTTTGTACCCTAAAAGACAATCAAAACCATACAATACAAAAAATAGCCTGACCTTTTACTACTAAAGGACCCTCATCCAAATAAAATGAAAAAAACTGAACCCCGAAACACTCACCCCCCACTAGGCCTACCTACTAAACCCCTTTAGGAAACAACCATGTAATTAATTTCTTCCTAAAACTGAGCAGGTTTCTATCAGCTCTAAGATCGGCTGGTAAATCATTCCAAAGCTGAGCAGCTTTGACCCTGAAGGACCTGCCACCTACTCTGATTTTCCTATTTTTTTTTATCTCAAACCAGGTGGCTGTGGCAGACCTCAGAGTCCTCCTAGGACCATAGTAAATCAATATGTTTTGTAGCAAGACTGAGCCTGAGCTGTTTACAGCTTTGTGGAGTATACAAAAGGCCTTGAACTTGATACATTCCTTCAAAGGCAGCCAATGCAGTGCTCTGAACGCTGCTGATGTGGAGTCCCTTCTCACTAGATTCTGGGCCAGCTTGGTTGCCAGTTTTTGTATCCTATATAGTCTATTAAGAAGGTAGTCTGGTAATCCCAACATCAGCGCGTTGCAATAATCTATGCTTACATAAGACTTATATAAGACTATGCTTAAGCATGCCAACGTTTTCTACAAAACTTTCCCTCCTACTTCTTCCAAGGAGGTTTCATATGCCTTCTGCTAGTCCTCCCACACCATCACTAGATCTCCTGGTCTCTGTAAAAACGAAGACGAGGCTTCTAGACTGTATGTCTGTAGTATTTCCCAAAAGCAAAAAGAACAGATGATGGACGGAAAGCTGAACAATGCAAACATTCACCCCCAGTCACAAAGATCTGGGTTTAATCCATCATTTTTTGCCTACCACACCGCCCCACTTTGGACCCAGCCATATGCAAATCAGACTTGATCCTGTTCCTGATGGGAACAGTCCAGCCCGAACTGCCAAACCAGGTCCTCCCTGGACCGGAAACAAGCATCCTGGGAACGGTTTCAGGTTATCACCCTTCATTAGCCAGGCTAGCTTTAATCCAGTGGCGCAGTGAGCAAGGGACTCAAGTTTGGGCATATCCTTCCCACTTACGGTGATGAATCAAAAAGTACAGATGATGGACGGAATGCTCAACAATGCAAACATTCACCCCCAGTCACAAAGATCTGGGTTTAATCCCATCGTTTTTTTGCCCACCATGCTAACCCAGTTTGGACCCAGTCATATGCAAATCAGTCTTGACCCTGTTCCCCATGGGAACAGTTAAACCCGAAATGCCAAGCCAGGTCCTCCCTGGACTGGAAACAAATATCCTGGGACTAGTTTTGGGGTATCACCCCACATCAGCCAAGCTAGCTTGAATCCAGAGGAACAGTGAGCTCACGTCTGAGCATACTATAGGCCAAGAGATACCTTTGTTTAAATAACATCAAGAGCAGTTGCACGTGCAGTGTGTAAACCATAAGTATTAACACTAATAGTGTGTCTGGTCATTTATTCAGTGCAGCCTGCACAGGGTCTGAGGTCCAACCCTACAACGTGGCAGCGGGGTGTTAGACCCGCCAGCCGCTCATCTCCTGTACATGGTGCACAGTACTGCCCATACCACTCTACCTTGTGATATTTTTTCAGCACAGTGCTCCAAAGCGGCCAGATGAAAAATATGGACCACGGGGTTCGAAGACTATCTGTTTGCTACGAAAGAGCAGACCCATCTACAAGAGTCAATTCTGTTACACATCATAGGAGAAAAAGTATAACTACGCAGCAGCAATGGCCACGTTGAATATTCATTTTAGTATGTAGTCCAACCCTGACTATTAAAGGTTCGTACTGAGACTGGTTAAGCAAGGACCAAGTTAGTTCATTGACACTTTCTGTGCTCGCCTTTTAAGGCACGCTAGGACATGTGGGTTTGAGAATGTTGATGAGGAACTGACTCCGCAGATCATCCAGGGGTTCTGGTCATCGGAGCTTCGAAAACAGATCCTCAGGACCATCAAGATGCCATTGGCCACCATGGTAGGTCGACAACACACAAATGAACTGGTTAATGCATGAGCAATGCATATAGAGTCATGGCTAACAACAAAAGTCACTAAATCAGAACCTCCTGAAGCAAGTGAGAAAACGCATGTGGTGATACAGAGACCATGTGCTGAAAAGCAGAACAAACCATGTGGGCACTGCAGAAACCTACAACACTGTTCCCCACAGTGCCCATGTCAGCAATTTTGTGTCTGCAGATCTGGAACTTAGGCAAATCTGACCCCTGAAACACTGGCTGCGAAGCCTAAGCCTGCAATATGATACCTAATCACCAAAGATGGCAGCTTACAAGCTCATGTCTGCAAAAAAGTGTCATCCATCAGTTGTCCTCCCACTAGGGATGTCATCCTTTGACCACTAATGATGCTGTCAATGACAACAGACACTGCACAAATGCAGATGTGCGAAGTGGCAACCCCTCATGACAAACAAAGCAGTATTGTTAATGCCTCAACAGTGAAGAAGCAAGTTCAAGCCTAAATTTGAGCTGCAACTACAGAGGGTGTCTGCAGTAAAGGGTGCCATGAGCACCATAACCCAAGGGACAGCTAGAATCACCAAGAACGTCTCGTATTTCAAAAGAATCACAAAACAAGTGGCACAGGAAAGTGTGCCAGTCTCCCGTTCTGAAGGCACCAGTGTTTACCCACCTCCATCGCCTGGAGATTTGGTACCAGGCTCCAAGAATGTCTACTGGTGAAGTTTTATATATTAACTGTTTTGCATTAACATGACATTAAGGCATAGTCACACTAAATGCTATTTGAAGAGAATAATTATGTTTGTTCACTTTTAATTTATTATAAGTAATGTTGACCTGAGTCTTCAAAATGAGTCAATATTGGTTGCCATCTTTCCTTTGTGACACATAAACATTTTTTTTCTAGGCAAGATGGAGTTTTAATAATTGTTGAATGCAATATTCTATTTTCTTCTTTCCAATGTGAAGAGTTGTTGTATTTTCTTTGTGATTATTGTGGAAGTTGTGTTAATGAAAAGTGAATTCAAGAGACACCTTCACTGTACAGACTAGTCCATTTACCTTATCTAGGCACAGACGGTGTAAGTTTGTGGAACACAGAAAGAAGCTTGTATTGTGAGAAACCTTGAGTACCTATTGAGTATGCTATCGTTGCCATGTTCTGCCCTTCTCTTACCGCCCTAGTCTGAAAAACCTGGAGTACTGCCACTTTTCTTGCAAGTTCTGGTCTGGCCGAGATAAGGGAGTCACCTTCATGTAGCCACAGTGCTGATGACAGGTACTGCGCCGAAGCAGTCCGTACCCTCCAGAAGGAGTCCCAGAGGAAAAACCCAATTGGAAAAAAAACCTATTAATCTGGAATTCCTGAAAATAGGAACAAAAGGTGAGCGTTAGGAAAACAGGACTTCGGCTTCAGGAATTTCAAAGGTTGCAGGAAAAGGGGCATGAAGAAATCCATAAAAACAGCGAACTGGAGTGACGACCACCATCAACAGGAAGTGTTGCAATCCAAGGAAAGCAAGAATCTGGTGCCTCATATGCCCATTGAGAGGAAGTGACATGCAGGAAAAACAGAAAATGCCATCTTAGATAGGGAATATTCCGTAAGAAAAACAGGAAAAAGACACCATCTTAAAAAAGGGAATAAAGAAATGCATGCAGGGAAAACAGAATCCTGTGAAGAAGAAAACATTCCCTCAAGAAAAAAAGAAGAAAAAAGGATGAAATGCCTGCAACCAAACACCCAGGTAAGTGACAAAAAAGTACGGAGAGGGAGGCCGCGGGAACCCAGCGGCACCCTTCAGGCCGCGCTGAACACGACGAGGTCCAAAACCCGACCCTGGGTTATCGGACCATGCCACGGGTGACCAAACAGGCTGTGGCCCGCCAAATGGTCCGCGGTGAGCTCGTCGGGCCAAAAAGCAGACCGCCGATCCCACTGCAGCCCCTGAATGAGACGCTGCAGGCGCCCATGGCATCACAGTAGCGCCCCCCCCCACCATTGGAGCCCAAGGCTTGTCTGGGAAAAGAAGGAAAAAACATCAGACCAAGCAGAAAGCATAAACAGAAGAGGCATCTTCTCAGGAACATTTACTAAGGGGATAACCCTTCCAATGGATAAGGAACTGGAGACGGTTCCAGAAGAAGGCAGAATCACAAATTTCTTGTACGCGTATTCAGGTTCACCCCCAGTCAAAAGAGGGGGGAGGGGTAGGAGAATTGTCGATGGTAAGGATCTGGCACATAAGGGTTTAACTGAAGCATGTGGAATACCGGATCCATCCTCCAAGTCTGAGGTAAACTAAGGTGAACAGACACTGGATTCAGTACTTGGAGTATTTTAAATGGTCCATAATAATGAGGCTTGAATTTGTTTTGGGATAGACGAAAAGGTAAAAACTTAGAGGAAAGCCATACCTTGTCTTGGACATGGTATGGTGGTGCACTACGCCGTTTGGCATCTGCGGTCTTTTTGATGTACTGTTTGTAGCTAGAAGGTTGGTGCATATGATCTGCTGGATATGACGGAGTCATCGTGCAAATGAAGCAACTGCAGGGACCACAGGTGGCTCATGAATGACTGTAGGGAAGGATTTAGGGTGATATCCATATGCACAAAAGAAAGGGATAGACCCTGATGCACTATGTACTGCATTGTTGTACGAGAATTCAGCTACTAGCAAATATGTAGACCAGTTACTTTGCGTAGCATTACAAAAACAGCGTAGGTATTGTTCAAGTCCTTGATTTGCTCAAAGCATGTTAACTACAACAGAGGATGCTTCATGGAAAAGGCAGATCTGTACAGATTTATGGTGTCATAGGACTTCTCACTACTAGCTTCGGCAGCCAAGAAATTGACAATGTAAATAATATCTGCTGAAATGGATCAACAGATTTTCCCACACACCAACTTGATAATAAGGACCATGCTGATTTGTAGGCTTTGGTGGTACCAGGAGTCTAGGATTTGTCAATGTATTATAAAGCTTCTGGTGAAATGAAGGGTACAGATTGGGAGGACCCACAATTTTACAGGCAAAAAAGTGTGAGAGAGTTCCCTAGCACTAGCTTGTGCGGAAGAACTGTGGGATCCAATAGAAGGTTGGGAAAGACAGGAAGAAGAACTGGGTAGTCAGTTGCTAGCTTCAGAAGAGGAGCGGACCATACTTATGACTGCCAAAAGGGAACCACTAGAACAAGGATTGCTTGTTGTCATCTGACTTGAGCCAGGAACCTGTTAATCATGATAAAGGGGGGGCATAGTTGACTGAGAGGGACTAGACTTGTAAGAAAGCATCTGAGGTCAATGCAAGAGGATCTGGGCGCCATCCAAAAAATTGGGGAAGCTGAGAATTAAATCTGTTGGCCGAAAGGTCTATCTGGAAAGGACCCCATTTGTAAAACAGGCATTTGAAAATGGAAGGATGAAGTTTTCAGTTGCTTGAATCATGAAGGTATCAGGAATGCCAGTCTACTATGGTGTTTAGCTTTCCTGGTAGGTATTCTGCACAGACAGAAATTTTGTTTAGAAGACAAAATTCTCAGAAATTCTGCTAGTTCTGCTAGGGGTTTTGATTTTGTGCCACTTAGATGATTTATGTAACAAACTGCGGAGATGTTGTCCTTGCGAAGGAAGATAGAACAGCATACTCTGTTTTTTTCTGGGCTTTTGATTGCAAAGGAACCTGCAAGCATAAACATTTTATATGCATTCTGGTCTCCTCGTGTACCAGATGTACATGGTCTGGTCTGACCATGTACCCGCAGTCGAGATTGGTCCACATCAGGTGCCCCAACCTGTCTGGCTTGTATCTGATTCTAATATAAGATCTGGGGTTGACCCGAAGATGGTCCTGCCATTCCAGGCATTTAAATGGTCTATCCACCATTGCAGTTCTAACTGGGATTCTGGACCTATTGTGATGGAATCGGGGTAAGCAAGACCTCTTTGCAGATGTTTAACCTTTGAAGGGCCTGATAATGAAGGGGTCCTGAAAAAGTAGCTTGAAATGATGAAGAAAGAAGACCCACAATTCTTGCCAGAGATCTGAGAGAGGTGATGGAACTCAGTAGGATCCGAAGAATCTCGGATTTGATGATATTGGCGTTTGCTGGGGAAAGATGCAGCGTTGCAGTAGAGAAATGTATTAGAAAACCTAAGAATTCCATCCTATTTGAGGGAATCAACATGTATTTCTCTGTGTTGATGAGAAAGCCCCATTCTCACAGAAGAAAACAATCTAGGTGCACCTGTGATTGAAGGATGTGTAAGTTCTGGCTCATTATAAGAATGTCTTCCAAATAAATTATGTCTTATTCCGAGATACATAAGGTGAGCAACAACGGCCTTCATTAATTTTGTAAAGCACCAGGGTGTGGAGGAAAGGCCAAAAGGAAGAGAGGAAAAACAATATGTTTGTCCCCGCCAAAGAAACCGAAGAAATTTCCTGTGGTGAATGGGAATGGTAAGACAAGCATCTTGCAAGTCCAAACAAACCACCTAATCATGATGGAGCAGAGAATCCCTGAGATGGATGACAGGCTCAATCTTCAAATGTCGATAAGTCACAAACTGGTTGAAGAATCTGGGGTTGATGACTGGTATCATCTTTTTTTTCTTCCTTTGGACTAAGAAAAGGGATCGGTAGACGAACGTTGGATTGCTTGTTTTCGTAATAAGGACTGAATCTCGAGAGAGATTATATTGGACATTTCAGAAGAAAATCTTGGAGGCGGGGGAAACACGGTTTGAGAAGGAGTTGTGTACAGCTCTATGGAATAACCTTGGACAGTTTTTAAAACCCAGGGGTCTGATGTTATGGATTTCCACTTTGCGAGGAATGGATGGAGATGACCTCCTACAGGTTGATGGCAAAAAAGGGGACTCACCTGTTTGACTGTTGTATCTGTAGTTCTTTTGTCCATGGCTACATACCCCTTTACCTCTTTGAGGGTAGAACTGAAGTTTGATGTCCTGACTACTTGAGTTGAAGGAGCCTCTGAAACCTTGGTTACGGTAGTTACAGCCGGAAAAGTGACTCCTACCTCTACTGGTCTTGGCAAAAACACATTGGTTAAACACCTTCTTAAGTGACTGCTAAGCTTTGTCAAATAAAGCCAAATTGGAAACGTATTTGCCAAGTTTTTTGATGAAGGACTTTCCAAACAACAGGCCCTCTGCCTTGGTCCCAGGATTAATAGTAGACAAGTTTGCTAACTTGAGGTCTAATTTTAACAATAATCCCTTTCTGTGTTCATGTGTGATGGCCGAGTTAGCATTGCCCAGCAAACAGAAGGCTCTTTGAACCCACATTGAGAGTTTGTCAGCATCAATATGAGATTTGTTCACTATGGCGCATTCTGCTAGGTCAAATATCCTAGCTAGAGGATCTAAGATGTCCAATAACTTACCCTGGCAGGTAGACCATGTCTTGTCTACACGTTTTCGGGAATCCTCGCCAAATTTGGCGAAAAATGTGAGCATAAACGGGTCAATGGAAGGGGTAGCTGATTTATTGGAAGAAAGTGAAGGTCGAGGCCATTCCGACCTCAGTTTCACTGTAGTTTGTTTGTCATGAGGCAAACGAAGTTTGAAAGCAATATGCTTCCCAAAATAATCCACTCAAAACTACTTGGTGGAATCGGATGGTGTATCAATTTGGGATCGAATACGTGAGTTTCCTCTGTGTCTATTACTGCTTTTGCTTTGAAAGTATTCTGAAAGGCAAAAGAATCTTAGCTTTTTTAGAAGAAAGAGAATCTGCATCCCCTAAACCAACTTTATCATCATCCGAATCTGGGTCACCCATTTCGTCATCTGTGTCAACAATATTAAATTTTTTTTACTTAGTTTTGCATTTAGCATATATAATATTAGTCCACTTCTTGGTATGATGCCTGGGAGAAACCACATACTCAGTCGAGCACCAGTGAACCTCACAAGTCATTAACGCAATATTAGGTTTGGCTTTTGCAATTCCAATTTTAGCTCAAACTGGGAACCCCATGGTTTTGCGCTTTCTGCTTTCCCCTGCAGAATGGGCCAAAATCGTCTTTGACATCATATTAATAACAGAGGTGTCAATATTTTTTGTCACTTTATCCATAGAGACTGCAACAGCCTGCTCCACTCAGGATTGAATTAATTAATTAAAGTTATCTTTAAGGGTATCGTCATCATCAGTATTACCCTGTGAAAGTGGTGACCTATGTATTTCCATTATAGCTTAAATATACTCTTTGTTAAAGGTTAGATAGAAAAGGGTTAACTTGCCATGAAAGGGAAGCCAAAGGAGACTCGTCCTGAAACGGCCTGTACACGCCGATCATATTCTGAGGAGAGAGGGCAGGCAAAGGAGGCTGCGCCCCTGACGTCCTACTGAAGGCCTGAAGGGGTGAAACGAAGAAAGGCAGCGCCCCAGAAGGAACGAGTCTCCGTGGCGGAATGAAACAACCAACTGGAGCTCGAGAATGGCAGTAACTGCATGGTAGCGCTGGTGTGAGAAGAAGAAAGTCTGAGACCACCCAGAGATGAGCGCATCTCAAACTGCGACACAATATGGCGAATGCAGCTGGAGACGCGTGGAGAGTGTGCAGCGTGAGGAACGCTGTTGGCACGAGGAATGCTCATGAACAGAGCGGGAGCTGGTTTTTGCGATGCTAAAGAGAGGTAACAATAGAACAATATAGCATGCAATAATATGAAATAAAGCTATGATGTTGTCACTAAAATGAAAAAAACACTGCGTAGTACTTACCTTGACTGTGAGGAGCAATAAAAGACAACTGTTTGCAGTCAAGACAGGTGTTATGGGTTTTACTTGGTTAATATCTGTACTACTTTTTTCAATCCCCTTGGCTAATATGTCACTAAGGGGCATATTTAAGAAAAGTGGCGCTGCACACAGCGCTGAGCCATTTTCTTGCGCCCCTTAGTGCCCCCTAACGCCACCATGTGTGTGCCGTATTTAAAGTAAGGTGCACCGTGGCAGTAGTTAGGGGACTAGCGTCAGAATTTTTTACGCTAGTCTGGCGCTTTGCAGGATTAGCGTAAAAATTTTTGACGCTAATCCTGCAAAGCACCCAGAGGCCCATTGTAACCAGTGGAAGCCTCCTTTTAATGCCTGCTTTGAGCAGATGTTAAAAGTCCCGAAAAAAATCTAAGAGATTTCCTTGTGCCATTTTTTTGGCCGGCCTAACGGGGGAACGCCCCCTTTGCATACATTAAGCCTTGCGCAGGCATAATGTAGCGCAAAGAGTTACAAAGTAGCGCAATGCATGCATTGTGCTACTTTGTAAATATGGCATGGCATTTTTGGCCTTCTAATGCCACATTAGCCTAAAAAGAAATCTCGATTGTAATTAGAGGTACCAGAGTGAAGCTCTACATTGTCAGGTGCGACAAAACCTCCAGGAGTTAGAGAGCACAAAATGTAGCAGGCCTTGGCGACTAGAAATCACACTTGAACTCGCTGCAAACTGAGTTATTTTCTTCTACTTGCTCAGCCACAGACGCCTGTTCTGTGTGAGGTAGAGATGTCGGTTCCAGCAAAATCACGCATGCACATTTGCAGAAACAAAACTGCACATATCACAAGGCAGAGTAATAACAAGCAAGGCCTCTGTGAGGTACTCTTGACAGGGGTCAAAGTCAGATCCCAAGGGCATATGTCAACATGCAGTCGGGGTTTAGTATTAGATTTACAGAACTTCATAAAAGGCATGGACGCCACCTCCTACAGGCCTGCTCGGAAGAACCACACAGTCTCGTTACAGAATGCATCTCGAAGCCAACTTCAGGTGCTGCTGGCTGTCTGTGAACTTCCAGTCTTGAAAGCTACTGCAGGAAGGGAATGAGTGCAAGTATGATTTTACCCCAGCCTGGCCTCTCCCGGGGTTCGTGCGCTCCATCTGCTCTGGTAAGATTTGATGTTCCACATGACTGCTCTCCCAAGCTGCATTAATGTTAGATGCCTCTATTGATGGAAATATGAGCGGCTTCTCTCTTGAGTCAAACTTGTGGCTTTGTTGGTGCAATAACTGATAGTTATTACTGCACAATCCTCCAATAGAAGAATAAAAATGTCTTCCCAGTTTGGCAATCAATAACTTTTAACAAACCACCATTGATGTTGCAAAAGGTACAGCTGAAGGCGACAATGCTGAGAGTTTTACAAATATGAATACCAATAACTTGATTTTATATGTAAGGCTTCCCCCTGAGGGTGTCGAAGGACTAAGAAAAGACTCTACCAGATTATTAATAAGACACAAGCATACAATAAAAGAAAGCCCCCGCCCTACAACTAAACCATCACAGAAGCCACAACAGAAGCAGCACACTGTTCAAGACAATCAAGCACTGCATCTACCCTCTGCCAAACCCACCTATTCCTTACTCCTCAGAAAAGTGCAAAGCCATCAACTTCTTTTTAAGTGAAAAAAAAAACAGGAGCTTAGACAGCACTTAAATTACACCAACCCCTCACTGTAGAATCCTTCAAAGCCCTATCTCTTCCTGATCTGACAGACACACACAACTCCCACAAAGCCACTTCTTATGAAGATGATGTGCCACATCATCCTTTCGAAAGCTCTGTTCGTGGATGCTCTCTGACCCCTACTTACCCTTATCAATGCCTCCCTCACTGAAGGCAACCTCACAGAAGCTCTCAAGACATGTCAGATCCTCCCACTTCTGCAGAAACCTACACTACAGCCAGAAACTGTCACCTTATACACCATAGACGAGGCTTTCTTGACCATAGATAAAAATGACTTTACAAGTAAGCACTATGTTATCGTTCTCAACAATGTATGCAAGAACCGTTAAGGTAACCAGGTTAGTGTTGCATTCACAATTTCACAAGTTTACTTCATGTTGCTTGGCGTGGGTATCCATTTTCCCTGAGTGTTTTCCCAGATATTGTGCTGCTGCAGGTTTTTCATGTAACATTTGAGACTTTTTTAAGCTCATGCTTTGAACAAATTTGCCACTGTTTGTTGGGGTGAATTTACAAACAGGATGGATGCTCATGATGGTGAAATGACCAAGAGATCTGAAGATTAGGCTCACAGCAGTGCACGTTTCTGGCAGTGCCAGTCAAAGTGTCATTATGGTTTTCTCACTACATGCTCACTCATTTTATGGCCTCTGCAGAGCACACAGAGCAATCGTTGAAAATGCGCCAGTTGTAAAGACGATTCTATGAAAAGCATGTGAAGGGATCACATAGCTTTCGATGTAACACACCGCCATGGGAAACATTTTTTTAGAGTGAGATCCTCTCCGACCAAACCCCCTGTTGAAAACTGGCCTGCTTGCTTTGCTTGCTCACTGCAGTCTCTATGCAGGCAGAAGGTGATGCCAACATTTGAAGTGAGCAGTGCCAGTAAAGGTTAGTGAGCAGTGGCCTCCTAACACAACATTTTGGACACCTGCACTTTAATTTTACAAATTATGTACTAGGAGGGGAAGTTAATATATGTGTCAGATCCTAAAGGTGAGACATGTAGTCTTAGCTTCAAGAGTGAGTCATTTAAAAGAATTGGTAGCTTGTATAGTTACAACATTATGGCCCATATTTATACTTTTTTAGCGCCGCATTTGCGTCATTTTTTGACGCCTAAGCGGCACAAACGTGCAAAATACAATTGTATTTTGTAAGTTTGCGCCATTTTTGCATCAAAAAACGGCGCAAATGCGGCGCTAAAAAAGTATAAATATGGGCCTATATTTTGAGAAATACTATGGGCCTGATTTAGAAGTCAGTGCAGGGGAATACTCCATCACAAATGTGCTGATATCCCGTCTGCCGTATTATGATCCCATTCTATCCTATGGCGCACTAGTACATTGTGTTTAATCCTATAATACGGTGGATGGGATATCTGTCACATTTGTGACTGAGTATTCCCTCCATCGACTTCTAAATCAGGCCCAATGTGTAGCAGTTACTTGTATAGAAAATGGTCGTTTCCCCAAGGATGCATCTGTGAGGCGGTCTTTCTCCTGTGTTAAGAGCAGACCACTAGATTATACTGCAATTGATTACTAAGCGGTTTTAAAGTGTCAACCATTTAGTGTGCTTCTTTTGGATGGCCCTTATTGCTGTGTTCCTCTCGGAGTACGAGTCCCTATGTCAGAAATGTATATCCTTTCTTAGGCTTATGAAGAGGCAAAGACAATTTCAGCATTGTTATCAACAGAGGAGGCTGTACCTTTGAAAACGTTCACATATTTTGTTCCAGATTCTGCTAGAATTCACAATAATCCTGACGTCCATACCCAGAAGGTTGGTGCAAGCATCTAATGTATTTGCGCCATTCTCATTATGCTCCAGTTTTTGCTATTTATGTTTATTACTCAATTACCCTATTCAGTGTAAACTTATGATAGCGAATCTGATATGTATTAATAAGACAATTAAAGCTAGCAGGGGCCAGATGTTATCTGATCTGGTGGCTAAATTACCTCTTGAAGCTTGAGAGGACATACCATATCACCAAGGCTGGCATTCTTTGAAACAAAGGGATAAAATGACCCAGCATCATACAGGGCCAATTTTTTTAGATTCTGATGGAAAATTCTTTGGGAGACTACTGCTGTCTTGTCTTAAAGATTTGATAAAAGAGAAGGGCATTATGCCTCGTGAGCAAGCAGATTTCTCCTGTGGCTTAAACAAAGGTTTATGTTGCACGGAAGTCCATGGCTAATGGCAATTCAATCACATGTTTTGTAGCCTATCGCAAAGCATTAAACACAATGCACTAGTGCTTCATGTTGCAGAAGCTTAATTCAATGGAGATTTGCTTATCTCTGATGTACCTGATCAGCAGCTATGATCAGCTAACTAGTAAGATTGCCTGTTCCTAATATACTGAAGAAGGAGTGCATTGCTGCACCCCTGCGATATCTGTATGGTATTTACAGGGGCACGAGGATTAGCACCAAAGGTACTTCACACTCATATAAATGTGTTACTTTATCAAGATGATCTCAGGATCCTGGTGAGAACACCTAAAGGCGTTTGGCTACGATTGGGAGCATTGCGCTTGTACTGTTGCTCCGATAAATTAAAAACCAATGCATCCAGGACACAGCTATCACTTTTGCTTGAACAAAGCAGTCTTTTTTCTATTGGAAAATTGGATCAGAGCTACTCCTGGTGGTACAAATATCCAGATACTTGCAGTGCTCTTTGTGAGAGATTACAAAAAAGGAATTGCCATGGAGCAATGGTCACAAGCAAAGCAGTTAATGGTCTATGAATGAGCTGGCAAGGTTCAATATAGTTGATCTGAAATGATGGCGCAGATGCACAGCGGTAAGAGAAGACGGTCTTTATTCCTGCCCTAGCCACCTCTCAGTCTAACTGCAAACCTCTTGACTTCTTCACCATTCAAAGATCGAAATCTGATTAAGTCACAATCCAATCACAACCCATACATACGTACTAAGATTAAGGACACCACACATCTCCTCCATAAAACATTAACAAAGAAATACTTTTTAACCTGAAGAACAAATACATACAGCAGAAGCATTGATATTGAGAACATAAGGAGCAAATACCAATGCACTTCATGATTTAATAAAGTCTTTGAAGTACACTGGCGTTTTACAAATTCCCTTTGGTCGAACAAGATTTGTAAGCACAGGACCACAATCTTTATTGATATCATTGCTATGAGCAGCTTTTATTATTTTCCCCCTTTTCCCACATCAAAATTGTCAGGATCCCAAATAGTGTTGTTCGATAGCACCACACAGCTAAATTGTAAATAGGACTATCATCTGTCTTGACCGCATTACATCCCTAGGTTCAGTGAATTTAGAACAAGTGATTGCTCGAATAAATAGAACAGTGGGCATCCTGATTCACGCAATGCCAGCCAGTTGCTTCCTGGGGAATGTCAGGGATCCAAAGGGCAAAAAAATGGCATACAGACTTCTGCAATTAGCACTGGTGCGTGCAAAATGAAGAATTGCCATCTCATGGATGGGCACAAGTACACCAACAATGACACAATGGTTGGGGGATGTGAAGGAATGGGAGCTAGCAGAAGAAACACAAACTAGCCAGATGGAACAATAAGGTGGGGAGGACCTGGATACTTGGTGCACACTTAGCGAGTGACTCCTTAACCTAGAGATGCCTCAGACTGGGATTCCACCTCAGATAGTATGGCAGATGACTCAGACTAGATACGGCTCAGGGGTGAGAGGGTTGCCATATTCACGACACGGGGCTTGCCACTACAGATAGACACTGTATTGCAGGCAGTACTCTCCTCTAATGACACAGCCTGCAATTGTTGGTGGGGTGTCTCTTCCCAGGTGCATACTATGTGTAAACCCAAAAGTATGAATACTGAAATACTGTACGTAGCTGTGTGGGTTTTTTGCTATTGATTGAAACATTGAAAAATAAAGTTTATTAAAAATAAGCAATGCAGCAACAGGAGCACAAATTTTTATCCAATCCCCTAACTCTCACTTTAGTTTCTCTCACCATGTCTGGCATTAATCTCCACTCATCCCCAGTAGACACATTCACTCAATCCTTATTCCAATCCATCTACTACGGAACTAACATGGAATTAGGTTTCCTTCCTGGAAATAATCCAAAATGTTATTTTTGTCGTCATATGGGGAAAGAGACAATAAGACACTAACCGTTCTTGCAATTATTTCTTCCAATCCATCCCACAATGGTGTGCCATTTGAATCCCCTCCTTGAGAGTTCTATTAAATCTTTCCACCATGCCATTCAACTGAGGGTGATAAAGTGCAGTTTTTTTGGTGTTTTATTCCACATTTTGTGAAACCTTCAAATTCTTTAAATTAAAATTTCACCCCGCTGTATGTTAAAATGCTACTGAGCACACCTTCTCTCCTGAACAAACCCTCCAGAAATCTGACCTCAGCTCCTGCCATTATTTCCAACCCCACATAAAACCTCAGATCAATGAGAAAACAAGTCAATTACCACCAAAAGATAAGGAGTAGCTCTTTCCCCTCTCAACGAGCCTACCACATCCATGGCTATATCCTGCCACAGTTTGTTAGGTAACTCTCTGCACACCACAGGAACAGACTGCACTTTATGTATTTTATCACTGTCTTTGCACTTATAACGCTCTTATATTTTCCTTTCTATAGTCAAATCTAAACCTGGCCACCAAAATCATCTCTTACTCTCTCTTGGGCCCATATTTATACTTGTTGAAGCAAACCTGCGCTAGCGCAAGTTTGCTTCAAAAAGTTTAACGCCGGCTACTGCCATTCCAATGCGCCAGCCGGGCGTCATATTTAATGAATGACGGTAGCCGGCGCTGCTGCCTGGTTAGCGTCAAAATAATTGATGTTAACCAGGCAGCGGAGGCGTAGGGAAGACTGGAGGTTCTGCGACAAAGAATGGTGCAAGTCAGGTTAGAGTAAAAAATATTGACTCTAACCTGACTAGCGTCATATTTTGACCCACAATCCACATGGAAATGACTCCTGTCTTAGCAAAGACAGAAGTCATGCCCCTCTGCCCAATGGCCATGCCCAGGGGACTTGTGTTAGGGGGGCCCAAGTTAGGCCTCCTATGCCACTTAAAAAAAGAAAATAAATTACTTACCTCTACTTACCTGTACTTACCGTAGATGGGCCCCCCCATCCATGGGTGTCCTCCAGGGGTGGGCGAGGGTGACAGGGGGTGTTCCTGGGTGCAGAGAAGGGCACCTGTGGACAGCTTCCATGGTCGGAGACCATGGAAATGAGCCCACAGGTCCTCTAATGCCTGCCCTGACCCAGGCGTTAAAAAATGACTGTAAACAGGCTTAGAGCCATTTTTTAAGGCCCTCCTCCTCCCGTGTGTCATTTTTGCACGGGAGTATAAATAAGGCGCAAATGCCTTTGAGTCATTTTTTGCCAAGGAACACCTACCTTGCATCTCATTGACGCAAGGTAGGTTTCCACGGTAACAAAATGACTAACTCCATAAATTTGGCACTAGACGGGTCTAGCGTCAAACTATAAATATGGAGTTATGTTTGCGCCAAATTTGCATCAAAAGAAATGACGCAAATCTGGCGCAAACAGAGTATAAATATGGGCCTTAATTCTTACAACACCTAAGTGCCCTTCATGAGCCATATCCATGATTTTCCCTCTGATACCTATGGGAACAACCAAACTGTTCCCTCTAAAAACCATCTCATCATGAAATGACAATTCATCTTTGATCATCAGTTATGGGTGTACTTCATCTTTCTATTCTTTCTTTTTGGCCAACCATTCAAAATGAAAGGGATAATCATTTCAATTAACTTGTCAAGCTTGACCTCAAACTTCCACTTCTCCTCTGAAATTGCCCCTTCAGTAACCACAGAAACACTCTCATTTGACCATTCCACTCCCTCTGATGTTTCATCCACTTCTTCACCCAGCTAAATCAGACTTGACAGACAGTCAGCAGTACTGTTTGGCAGCCCCAGACTATACTCCACTGTAAAGTTAAACTCTTGTAGTTCCACAGCCCATTTATGTATTTTTGTTCAGCAGTACTGTTTGGCAGCCCCAGACTATACTCCACTGTAAAGTTAAACTCTTGTAGTTCCACAGCCCATTTATGTATTTTTGAAGACACACAATCTAAGCATTTCTTCATAACAATTTGCTTTGAAGGCTTATGCTATGTTTCCACTGTGAAATGTCTCCCTCATAGAAAATGTTTGAATTTCTTGATTGATCAGCAGACTGCCAACAATTCTCTTTCAGTGACTGAATAATTAAACTCTGCACCTCTCAAAGAACCAGATGCTCAAGGAATAGTATTTTCTGTTTCATCTATCATTTGTACTAGTACCGCACCCAACCCCTTACCATTACATCTGTGACCACCTTGGTCTGCCTTGCTGCATTAAAAGCTTTAAGGATGGGAGCTTGTCTCAAATCATGCCTGACAGTTTAAAATTCCCTCTGACAATCTGGACTCCTCTTAAACTTAGCACACTTATTGCATAGTCTGCGCATTTCCTGGGTCCTACTAAAGAGATTGGTGATAAACTTGATGTAAAACTCAACCATGCCTAAAAATAACACCACTTCCTCCTTATTTCCAGGACAGTTTAGCTTACAAATAGCGTCAACCAGATCCTCCTTTGGATTAACACCTTAATGTGCGTCCCAGATACCAGATTTCATTCTTCCCAAATTTTTATTTTTCCACATTGAAGGTGAGCCCTGCATTGCGGACGTTTTCAAGAACTTTGACTACCTGTTTATTATGCTCCTCACAGGTTTCACCATATATCAACACATCATCCTAAAACAATAAACTCTCTCTGTATTGCAAAGAATGGAATTCATAATTCTTTGAAATACTGAGGCTGCTGGAGCTATCACAAATGGCCTCAGAAATGTGTATGCCCCAATAGGTGTGATGAATGAAGTTAGTTGTGCTAATGGATATAGCCCAATCTGGTCATAAGATGATGCCAGATTAAGAGTAGTGAACAATCTGGCCTCCCCCAAAGTGGCCATTATATCAAAGATAACGCATACTTGTCTACAACTATTTCTCAATTTAAACTCCTCAAATCTATGCACAGACGAATAGCTCCTGTGGGCATACTTGCCACAACAATATGTTAAAGCCACTCTGTAGCTTAAATCGGCATGATTTCACCAGTGGATTCCAACCTGTTCAATTCTTTTCAAATGTCTTCCTGTACACTTAAATTAATTCTTCTTACCTTATCTGTAAGAGGTAAATCTCCAGGTTTCAGTGTAATGTAATGTGTATATTTTCTTTCACAACCACATTTTCCTGTAGATACTTCAGGAAAAAGAATAGCAAAGTTAGCACAACAATGATCAGCTTGCCTCACTACATGGTGTAGCTTAGCATTAGGATCAAGCGTGAGCCCCTACTCCTTCTGATGTGGCCAACCCAGGATGTTATCACCTTTAACCTGAACATAAACGTTACCAGGAATTATGCATGAACCACATTCCACACTCTACATGAAATAATGAATCTCTTGCCCACCATAGCCCCCCCTTCTGATAACCTTACGCCGTAGCAGATTGTTTCCTGAAATAATTTTTCATACACTGAATCAGAAATAATAGTAATTTTAGAACATCAATCAAATAACATTCATACTTTCACATTGTTCACTAAAACTTTGTCCTCAGGGTAAGTTGTGGTTTTCTCCTCCACCTGTAAAACATCCTTTTCTCCTCCATTTTCCACAAACTCATTTATTTGTAGCACTACCTCCTCCACAATCTCTTTCACATCGCCTCTTTTACTTGATTTGTCCTTAGATGTACCAACTTTTTCTGTAGTGCGACAATTTAGAATAGTGTCCTTTGTATCCACACTGTTTACACATTGTCCCTCAAACCAGGACAACCATTTTAGTTAGCCATATGTCCAAATTTGCCCACACCTCGAACACTTTCCTTTAAATTTTCCCACATCTTTGTTCAAGGCTTTGTCTTCAACTGCTTTCACCACTACTTTTACTGTATTTTCTTTGCGCAATTTCTCAACACAATTTAGCATGTGCTCTATTCTTTCTACAATGGCAAGGGCTTCCTTTAACAGTAGATCATCCTTCTTCTACAACTCCTCTCTTATGCTGTGACTCCTGCAGTGTAACAGAAATTGATCTCTAAAGCGTTCCTCTAGTAATGCTCTGAATTTTCAAGATACCGCTAGTTTCTTTAAATCTGTCACATACTCTTCAATCATTTTCTGATTACAACCTCAAACTCATTATGACCTCCAGCATCCTTCTGCCCAGGTTCTGGCAGATTCTCCACTAAATCTTGCCCCTCTGCATCTAGGGTATGCATCAATAGTGCCAGTATTCACTCCACACTCAAACTAGTCCTGCATACCCTTGCATAGTTATAAAATACTTTTTCCCATTTAATTGGTGGGTCTCCTTGGCTGTTCAGAAAAAAAACTTGGTGGTGTAACACTCTGTATAGTGATATAACAATTGCACTCCAGAAACTGACTTACCTAAAACTTCTCCTTGGAAATGCCAGCAAACAGATAAAATATCAATAGTCAAAATTGTCTTTTTACACAGACGGCAAACAACATGGAGAAGAAAAAAACATAAATAGTCACCTTGATAAGTGCAGACGATATATAGTGCCAAGATCTACCTCGTCACACCAGATCATCACACCATATCATGTGATCTTGCACTGTTTGTCAGGAAACCTGTTTCCCATTTTTTTCCAATAGATCCCTTCACAATGTCAAATCATGAGAATGCCATGATTCTATGTCAGGACCGGAGGCGAGGATTATGCATAACTTTCTTCATTCTTTATTAACAGCAGGTTCAAAGTTCCAAAGAAAAACACCACATGAAGACAATGTATGAGTCCATGAACAGTGTCAATAGTAACCAACAATCATCCCCATATATAATCCTGTCTTCCAAAGCCCTTCCTCTTTCTTCACTGCTGCGTCAGTTAAGTCTCTCATTTCCCTTACAACTTGTAGTGGTGGTTAGTTTGGGAGATTTATTTACTGTGATTTTGCCTTTGTAGTGTTAGCGCTTGATATTGTTTTACCCTCAGCAAAGCGCTTCACATGTTATGATCCGTGGTGAAGGGCACTTAACAACAGTGCTCCGCGGACTGTTAACGCATGTTAGAGAGGTTGGTATTGTGGCTCTCTTGCCTCTAGTCTCTAGGGAACCCACTTCCCTTCCCCCAACCCTCATAGACACCGTACTCATGGTCCGTGATTCAGGCCTCTAGGCCTTTTAGTGCTCTGCTTGCAGACGCCATCTAATGGCTGTATTGGCATAGCAGAGCTCAGCTTAGGAGCAGATGCAAAAAAAGCCCTTCAAACGTTTACGTGGCAATTACAAAATTGGTGCTCCCACCTTTGACCACATGGAGTCCTTTAGGGACCACACACATTCACCCAATCTAGCTTGGGAGGACGAATAGCCCCTTCAGCGCTGCCTTCCGGCAGAGGTTGACAAGCTCTTCACCCAGGGTATTGCCCAGGTGCATGCACAACTGCAGAAAAGTATCAGATGGCGCTGGTATGTTGGGTCATGAGGGTGGGCCCTAGTGGCCTCAAAGTTTCAGCTCCCAAACAAGACACACAAATGTGATGCTGGGCACCTGGAAGGCTTCAACTGACTGAGAGAAGCCTTCCATAAGAGTGCACGCATGTTGAAGTACGCACCCCGCAGAGAGGAGGTCTTACCCGGAGAGATGGGCGACAAGGTCGCCCCCAAAGCTTGAACCTGATGTAGGGTTACCCAAAACAGGGGAGGTTGAGACAGACAGTGAGATATTCTCAAATGAGGAACATGATTGTGGCAGGCCCTGGTGCTCAGCTTGGCCGCCTCCGACCCCAATGAGAGTGATTCTAACAAATCATAGATGTTTGAACCAGAGGGACCTATCATCTAAGGTCTTTGGAATGGCTCCCAGACTGAAAAATCACAGAGTATGTGACAGGGAAAATCCTCCAACCCCTTGACAAGGAGGTCTGGGCCCAAATGCAGGCCAAATCCCCCAGACCCACACTTGATGGCAAGGTCACTATGACCCTTGACATTGACCAGAAACTGTGCACCTTCTTTGCCAAGTATACTAGGGATACCAAGAAGGGTATAGATCGCTCATGGAGAGCATGCCAAAATAAACTTCTGGACATTCTTGGCCACTTACCCAAATTATCCAATTGCCCGCATATACTAAGCAGACAGGGAAAGCTTTCCCCACTGATAGGTATAAACCAGTGCTTAGAGCTGGTGATAGAGAGTGGGGCACCACTAACACTCCTTTTTGGGCACTGGCACTTATTATACTGCATCAGACATTTACCAGGAGGAAACGAAAGACAGTAAAACTGTCACTAAGGGAGAAAGCAAGAAACTGCAAGAGTGAGATAAATGGGCAGGTAGTGTTGGATAGTGGTATAAAGAGGCCAGAGGTGAATTCAGGACTACACAGCCTTGGTATGGGACATGCTGCCATTTCATTGCACAGGCCTTGGGCTTCTGAGCAGACCAATGAGCACCAGCACTCATTCTCTTATAAATTAAGCACTGGTATAAAAATATACCATTGGAAGAAGATATTACAGAGGCAAATATACACACAGCAATACGTTCCCTCAGGTTGCAAGTGGCCATTTTGTCCACACTCTTGTTATCTGTGGGAGAATGAATTGAGGTGGCTTAAATGGTCATGATCCAGCCACTGTTTAATTACCTTGCATATATACCATTGTTAGTTCCGGCAAAGATATTCAGGGAACTGGGCTCCTTACTAGGGACTCTATCATGGGGGTCAGGACAGTGGGGAGTAGCACTGACCAAGTAAAAGTTAGGCCTGGTTGTAGAACTTCACTCTGCAGAGTTTGTGGAATTCAGGTACTTTGTGGTACGTGGAGTAGTAAAGAGTTCCCGAATTCCACACTCCGGCACGAAGCGGAGTTTGTTTGCACTTGTGTGACTGGGTTTTGGTGCACTCTCGTGAGTGCAACAATACTACTGGGCCACTAGCGAAGGCGCATGAGACTTTGCATTTGTTTGTGCTGTTTCCAGCCATGCTGGCAGCCAAAATAGGGCCGCTTGCGAGCTCAAATTCACTTCTGAAGTAGATTTCCTAGCCCAGAGTCACTAAATCTAGAAAAAAAAAGAATTTGACTAGATTCTCTTCTCCAATGGACCCTGCAATTTGTTTTCCAGATGAAGAAGTCTTTTTTAAAAACAGGAAGGAAGTGCATCGGCTGGTCCCTCCCAGTGCTTTGTCCATCTCCTGGTCACTTTTCACTTGGATTTCAAGGTGGAATGATAACTCTCTTTGTCTCCTGAATATACCTTTGGTTTTAAGGACTTTGGGGGTCATTCTTACTTTGGCGGGCGCCGCCCGCCAAAGTTCCGCCGTCAGATTACCGCTGCGCGGTCAAAAGACCGCCGCAGTAATTCTGAGTTTCCCGCTGGGCTGGCGGGCGACCGCCAGAAGGCCAGCCGCCAGCACAGCGGGAAACCCCCTTCCATGAGGATGCCGGCTCCGAATGGAGCCGGCGGAGTGGAAGGGGTGCGACGGGTGCAGTTGCAGACACTGAAAATCTTGGTGGGGCCCTGTTAGGGGGCCACTGCAGTGCCCATGCCATTGGCATGGGCACTGCAGGGGCCCCCAGGGGCCCCACGACACCCGTTACCGCCATCCTGTTCCTGGCGGCGAAAACCGGCAGGAACAGGATGGCGGTAAGGGGGTCGGAATCCCCATGGTGGCGCTGCAAGCAGCGCCGCCATGGAGGATTCCCCAGGGCAGCGGGAAACCGGCGGGACACCGCCGGTTTCCCGTTTCTGACCGCGGCTATACAGCCGCGGTCAGAATGCCCACGGATGCACCGCCAGCCTGTTGGCGGTGCATCCGCGGTCCCCGGCCCTGGCGGTCCATGACCACCAGTGTCGGAATGACCCCCTTTATGTTTGTTGAATAACACAAGTAAGATCAAAAACGATTATATAAGGATATTGTTTGTTTGTTTGGGCATGCACAGTATTTGTTTGTACTTTAATTTGATATTTGATTTTAAAATTGTATGTGTTTGGTGGGCTGGGGTTTAAGTATGGGCCTATTTATTAGTTATTTTGCATTTCATTGATTTGTCACCTTTTGTATAGGAAAATTATTGAACAGCTCAGTACCTTTTCTACATATTTGTAACATTTGCAATATTATTTTAGTATGTGGCCTAGATTGCCAAAGGGTCATTTAGCCAATATGCCCAGTACTAGTAGTTATCAGTGCATGAAATAAATGTTTCAGTGGTATATGTTTTAAAAAATTCATTTAGGGCAGAAATGGCATTGAATCAAATTTAAAATGTTGGCTATTGTTTGCATTTCATTTTTTGATGCAAAAAGTGTATTTATTGTGGGGTATTAATATTTAAGGACATAGGAGGGTGTTTGACCATGTGGCTGGCAGCCATTTTGTGCATGCAGCCAGTGTCAATATGCCATAGGCTTGCATGTGTTCTTCTTTGTTCTCCTTGCTCCGTGTTGTTCTTGTTTGACCATGGGGCTGGCAGCCATTTTGTGAATGCAGACAGTGTCCCTTTGCAATAGGTTTGCATGTGTTCTTTGTTTGACATGCTTCCTTGCTCTTTGTTGTTGTTGTTTGACCATGCGGCTGGTTAGCAGCCATTTTGATCAGCCAGCCAGTGTCCCTTTGAATAGGCTTGCATGTGCTCTTTGTTTGCCATATCTCTTTGTTCCTTGTTGTTGTTTGATCATGTGGCTGGCAGACATTTTGTGCATGCAGTCAGTGTCCCTTTGCCATAGGCTTGCATTTGTTCTTTGTTTGCCATGCCTCCTTGCTCCTTGTTATTGTTGTTTGACCATGTGGCTGGCTGGCAGCCATTTTGTCCATCCAGCCAGTGTCCTTTGCCATAGGCTTGCATGTGTTCTTTTTTTGCCATGCCTCCTTGCTCTTTGTTGTTGGTGTTTGACCATGTGGCTGGCAGCCATTTTGTGCATACAGCCAATGTCCTTTTGCCATAGGCTTGCACGTGTTCTTTGTTCCCCATGCCTTCTTGTTCGCAGTTGTTTAACCATGGGGCTGGCAGACATTTTGTCTATCCGGTCAGTGTCCCTTTGCCATAGGCTTCCATGTGTTCTTCTTTGTTCTCCTTGCTCCTTGTAGTTGTTGCTTTAGCATGTGGCTGGCAGCCATTTTGTACATGCTGCCAGTGTCCTTTTGCCATAGACTTACATGTGTTCTTTGTTTGCCATGCCTCCTTGCTCCTTGTTTTTGTCGTTTGAACATGTGGCTGGCAGACATTTTGTCCATCTAGCCAGTGTCCCTTGCCATCGGCTTGCGTGTGTTCTTTGTTTGCCATGCTTCTTTGTTGTCTTTGTTTGTCCATGTTGCTGGCTGGCAGCCATTTTGTCCATCCAGCCTATGTCCCATGCCATAGGCTTGCATGTGTCCTTTGTTTTCCATGCCTCCTCCTTGCTCCTTGTTGTTGTTGTTTGCCCATGTGGCTGTGGCCATTTTGTGCGTGCAGCCAGTGTGCCTTTGACATAGGCTTTCATACAAACATTTGTAATTTTTGATCATTTGTTTTTTAAGTTTTTATGTTTATTTTTTATTTTGTTTTTATTTTAATTTTTAGTTTTTAATTTTAGTTTTTATGCCATTTTTTGTTTCATTTTTAAAATGTCTTTGTTATTTTAATTTTCATAATTTATTTTTATTGTATTTTAATTGTATTTTGTTTTACTTTTTTGATTTGTAATATTATTTTATTATTTCTTTTTAATTTACATTTTTATATTTTCTGTTTTTATATTGTTTATATTTTTTAATTTTACTTAATTCTGCATTTTGCCTTGATCTGGCCATCCACATCCATCTGATCCACTCTTCCCTCCAGCCATCCATCCATCCACCAAAGACGCACCGCTGCACCACAGCATTCAGTTTCTTTAGCTGTAATTCCATTTCCACCCTGGCTGCAGAGCACTGCAGACAAATCTACAGCATAATTCATTTTGTTAATGTTTATTCCATTTCTCCTGGCCCACCTTGCCACCATAGGTTATTTAAAGGATTATTCTATTTACCCACGCACCTCTCTCTGACTACCCCAGGTATCTCCATTAAAACAGATAGAGATAAAGCAAAGAGCTAGAGAAGCCCCTTGTGCTGTCTGATTTGAAATGTATTTTTTTATGGTGTGGTGGTGTGATTTGCCTTTACAATATTTGATTAAATAGGGATGTTACATAAGTAACAAACCACACGAAGATTACATTTCTTTGTGCTATTTCAACTTGCAGCTATGCCAAGTTTCAATAACTACATTTTTTTCTTGCTTGGTTGTTTTTAGGTGCACAAGAGAAGAGACCCCATATCACCTGCAGTACTGCCAAAGAGAAGGCCTTACAGTTACTTCTGTCCTCACGCACCAAACTCTTTCGCTAGTGCATCTTAGTGACGCTGCCACCCGAGAGCTCAAAATGGCCCCAAAGAAAGTTGCCCCCAAGAAAGTGAAAAAAAGCAGCTTTCCGCCGGGGACATGCCAACCACAATCTTTTTTGGGAGATGTATGTCTGTCACACCGGCCTCCGGGGAGGAACCTGGGAGCAGCACGCCCGCATTGACAGCACCACCCAAATCTAAGCCTAAGACCATGTCTGTCAGTGAGGCAGCCATTGCAATCATGGTGACGCTGATGAGCAGTGATGTTGAATTGGATTTGTCCCTTTCGCAAAGTAGTACCCAATTGTGTCAGAAAACAGAGCAAAGTGGACAGCAGCCCCAACCAGATCTTCCCGAAGTTGGAGCAGAACAGGAAGCTGAGTTTTCTGCTAGCAAGAACCAATTTTTTTAGAATCAATGGCTTTCAGATCTCCAGCAAGAAAAAGGAAGATTACTACACCACATTTTCTCCAAGCGCCACTTTTGATGAGGATGATAGGAACATGGAATGGACCTCGGCAGAGTCTAGGAGACACCAGGAGAGGCAAGGGAAATGAAAAGTTCCAAAAGCCTTGAAATCATGGAAGGGGATGATGATGAGGAGGATGATGACAACTAGCCAGTCATTGTGGAAGCTGGCACAGAGGAGTCCAACATTATTATCCAACCTACTCCGAGGGATGTGGCACAAGCAGCACCACTAGCTCCCATATTTGAAAGACCCCAGCAGGGACCTGCATCCACATATAGCTCGGTAGAAGTATGCACTGCAGAGAGGCAATTGCCACACCCACCTACATTCAGTTCTTCTTCAGGCATTGGCAGTGGCCCAATAAAAAAGCACTCTTCCCCAGTTTGGGACTTTTTTCTGATTAGCACACGGGAGGAGAACATTTCCATATGCTCCATTTGTCACAACTTACGCGCTGCTTTAACCTGGAGTCTGCAGAACGAGTGGCGAGGATCTTGTTCCTGAATGTGCGGCCTTGGCCCAGGTAGGGGCGACTCTTTCTGGTAGCCACGCTGCTGCAGGCAATGGAAACGTCAAAGGCAGGCCGTGTCCTTCAGAAGTAGTGCCAGAGGGAAAAAACCCTGAAAGGGAAAAAAAAACTCCAGAAGGATAATTTCCTGAAACAGGAGCAAAATGAATAAGTAAATACAATATCAAAAAGGAACAGGAAAAACACTGGAACAGACGTGAACCAGTATCTGACACAAGGAAGCAGGAGCGAAGACACCATCCAAACAGAAAGTGTTACAGCGCAAGGAGGGAAAGAATCACAGCCCTTAAATACCAAAAAACAGGAAGCGACAAACAGGAAGTGCAAGGACACCATCTTAGATAGGGAAAAACACATAGAATGTAATGGACAAGGAGCCATAGAGAGTAGGGAACTAAGGCATGCTGGGAAGAGAAGGGGGTAATATGGGAAGAAAGAAAAACATAAACGGAGGTACAATGAAAGTGAAAGAAAAAGAAGAAGACAACAAGAACAGGTGAGTGGGGGAGGGTTAGACCGAGGACCCATGCACCAATTTGGGGCCTCGTAGGTTGCACAACAGGCTGGGGCCGAATGTTTGGCTCACGCAGTGTGCGCGCCGAAGGTCCAGGTTTGTGCGGAAACAAGCGGTGAAAGGGATAAATCAGAAGAGGGGCGTGAACAGAAGACGCATCTTCCCAAGAGCATTCACTAAGAGGCTAACCCTTCCAATGAATCGGATACTGCAGACGTTTGCGAAAGAGTCACAAATTTCCTGTACCTCATATTCTGGTACATCATTCACTAACAAAGGAGGAGGACAAGGAAACTGGCGAGAGTAAGGATCCGGCACATAGGGTTTGAGCTGGGAAACATGAAAGACCGGATGGATCTTCCAGGTACGAGGCAAGTGAAGACGGACAGTGACAGGATTAATCAGCTGAAGAATACGGAAAGGACCGTAGTAACGAGGTGTGAACTTGTTCTGAGAAAGTTGCAAAGGCAGAAATTTGAAGAAAGACAGACTTTGGGGGTCATTCTGACCCTGGCGGTCATTGACCAACAGGCTGGCGGTGCTCCCAAGGGCATTCTGACGGCGGCGGTACAGCCGCGGTCAGAAACAGCCGCTTGCTGCGCCGCCATGGGGATTCCGACCCCCATACCGCCATCCTGTTCCTGGCGGTTTTGGCCGCCAGGAACAGGATGGCGGTATGGGGTGTTGTGGGGCCCCTGGGGGCCCCTGCAGTGCCCATGCCAATAGCATGGGCACTGCAGGGGCCCCCGTAACAGGGCCCCACCAAGATTTTCAGTGTCTGCCATGCAGACACTCCGCCGGCTCCATTCGGAGCCGGCATCCTTGTGGAAAGGTGTTTCCCGCTGGGCTGGCGGGCGGCCTTCTGGCGGTCGCCCGCCAGCCCAGCGGGAAACCCAGAATACCCGCGGCGGTATTCTGGCGGCTCCCGCCTGCCCTGCGGATACCGCGGCCGGCGGGAGTCAGAATGACCCCCTTTATCCTGGATGTGGTATACTGGAGCATCCCTTCTCTTCTTATCTGCCATTCTCTTCATGTATCTCTTAGTGTTCAGCAAGTTAGATCGAATCAATCTATGGATCTGTAGAAGTCGTTTGGAAAATGAAGTGACAGCAGGAAGAGAAGAGGTAGATTGAGGAGTAGTAGGAAAAGAGGTAGGATGATAGCCATAAGAACAGAAAAAGGGGGTGACCTTGGAGGCACTATGGACAGTGTTATTGTAAGAGAATTCAGCAATAGGAAGGTAAGTGTTCCAGTTTCTCTGGGTAGAATTACAAAAGCAGCGAAGGTACTGCTCTAGTCCTTGATTGAGATGTTCGGTCTGTCCATTGGTTTGGGGATGGAAACCAGATGATAATGCTATGTTGATATTCAGTATCCTACAGAAATGTTTCCAAAACCGGGAGATGTACTAAGGTCCCCTGTCTGATACAATGCTGTGTGGGAGTCCATGGAGACGGAAAATATGATGGATAAATATCTGACTTAGTTCTTGAGAGGTATGTAATTTTTTCAGGGCAGTGAAGTGAGCCATCTTCGTAAAGGAATCTATTGTGACCATGATTACCCAGTTTCCTGCTGCTGGAGATAGTGAACACATGAAATCAGTAGAAATGGTGTGCCAGGGAGCAGGTGGAACAGGTAACTGTTGCAGTAATCCTGCAGGTCTGGTACGGGGTATTTTAACTTGGGCACATATGGGACAGGCCTGAACGTATCTTTCGACATCCGATTTCCAAGTAGGCCACCAGAAAGATCGCAAGAGTAATTACTGCATGGCCTTGATGCCTTTATGACCAGCAACCGGAGAATCATGGCACATTTGTAGCGCCTTTTCTCTTACTATGCCAGTAGGGAGGAACAACAGGTTCCTATAATAATAATACCCCTTCTGTTTACATATTAGGGGGTTTAAGTTCTCTAACTCTTGATCAGAAAGTTTGGTATATTCCACTTGTACCTAATCCAGGAATGATTGAGCTACACCGATGATCTTACTGGGCTCAAGCAGATATTGTGACGGGGTAGGAGTACAATCTGGATAACAGCGAGACAGAGCATCGGCCAGTATGTTTTGGGATCCAGGAATGTAGGTGACATAAAAGTCGTACTGACTGAAGAAAAAGGCCCAAGGAGCCTGACGATTGTTCTAGCATTGAAAGTTGCGTAAACATTTTAGGTTACGATGGTCCGTTCTCACCTCGAAGGGCTCTTTGGAACCCATAAGGAATTGTCTCCACTCTAGACAGGCTGTCTTCAGGGCTAATCACTCCCTTTCTAATACTGAGTAATGTTGTTCCGACACAGAGAGTACATTGGACAAATAGAACACAGGATGTTCTAGACCATCATCATCTTGTTGTTGGAGTAAGACAGCTCCAGTGGCACTTTCAGAAGCATCAGTAACAACAATAAATTTTTTGTTGGTATCTGGGTGTCTCAGTACCGGTGCTTGAGTGAAGGCCTTTTTTAGACTTTTAAAAGCTGTTTCAGCCGCCCTTGTCCAGACAAAGGGGGTCATTACGACCCTGGCGGACGGCGGAGAAGCGGCGGTAAGACCGCCAACAGGCTGGCGGTCAAATATTCGCAATTATGACCATGGCGGTTACCGCCATGGTCATCCGCCGCTTCTCCGTTCCGCCCGCTGGGCTGGAGACCTGGGTCTCCAGCCCGGTGGTCGTCACTATACCGCCGGCGGTATTTGGACCCGGCTGACTGCCATGGATTTCATGCGGTTTGGAACCGCCATGAAATCCATGGCGGTAAGCACTATCAGTGCCAGGGAATTCTTTCCCTGGCACTGATAGGGGTGTCCGCCACCCCCCACACCCACCCAAACTCCCTCCCCTACACCGCCCACCACCCCTGCCAAAACCCCAAAGGTGGCAGGACCCCCCTCCCCACCCCGACCCCCAACATCACATCACTCATTCACACACGACACGCACGCAGGCACCACCAACACACATACACGCACACACACCGACATACATGCCAACATCCACACACACAGTCAGACACGCACACCCACATTCAAACATACACGCACACATCCATACAGACATACCTACAGACATACACGCACTCATTCCCAAACACACAACACCCCCGCAAGCATACACACACTCACACACCCCCTCTACATACACACACGCACACCCCCCATGCACGCACACAACACACAACACCCCCCCACCCCCTCTCCTAATGGACGATCGACTTACCTGGTCCGTCGATCCTCCGGGAGGGGACGGGATCCATGGGTGCTGCTCTGCCGACACCACACCGTCAACAGAACACCGCCACGCCGAATTACAGGACGTGATTCGGTGGGCAGTGTTCTGTTGACGTTGCGGTGGAGGTGGAGCAACCTCCACTTCCCCGCCGACCGCCAGTATGGCTGTTGGCGGCTCTCCGTCCGAAAAAAGACGGAGAGCTGCCAACAGTCATAATACGCCGAGTGGAAAACCACTACCACTGGCGGTCTTCAGCACGGCGGTCCCTCGGCGATCTTGACAAAAGACCGCTGAGGTCAAAATGACCCCCAAAGTCTTTTCTTTTCTCTTTCTTTAATGTTTGAGTAATGTGGCTGGTTTGTTCTGCAAAGTCAAAAATAAACTGCTGATAAAAGTTAGCCAATCCTAGAAAACATTGAGTTTCTTAAATAGAGGAAGGGGAAGGCCAAGCTAGGGTGGCTTGAACCTTTTCCGGGTCCATAGCTATTCCAGTGGGACTAAGGTGATCACCCAAATATTTGACTTCGGTCTTATCAAACTCACATTTCTCTGGTTTACAGGACAGTTGATGTACCCTGAGTCTTTGGAGGACCTGTTTCACATGAGTAGAATGAAGTTCAGGACGTCTAGAATAAATAAGGATATCGTCTAAGTAGATGACTATCGTATGGTTCAAGAGATCAAAAAACTCAGAGTCCATAAATCTTTTGAAAATTGAGGGGGCGTTAGTGAGACCAAAAGGCATAACTCTGTACTCATAATGACCAAATGGGGTTCGGAAGGCAGTATTCCACTCATCTCCTTCTTTGATGCACAAAAGGTGGTAAGCTCCACGAAGATCTAGTTTGGTAAATCGTTGAGCCCCTCTGACTGCTTCTAGAATATCCTTGATGAGGGGTAAAGGATAACGGTCTTTTATAGTGATCTTATTTAAACCACGAACATCCAGACAGGGACGAAGATCCTTCATCTTCTTGGGTACAAAAAAGAGAAGAGCCCCCGCCGGAGAGGATGATGGCACAATAAGACCGCTGTGCAGATTTTCTTGCAGATACTCTGAGAACTTCCTTTTCAGGTTCCGTGAGAGAATACATTCTCCCAAAGGGAACGATCGCCCCAGGTTCCAGGGGAATTGCACAGTCATAATCTCGATGTGGGGGTAACACAGGTCTGGATGGTTTTTGAAATACATCTTGAAATTCTAGATAGTGATCAGGGACTCCTTGAACTGTATTGATAGAACATCCTGTAGTAAGTTCAGTAGGCATCAACTTCTTGGGTGACCAGTATGTGTTTGATGCAAAGCAATTTTCATGACAAAACTGTAAGGATAAGGAAATAGTCCTGGTTTCCCAATTTACATAAGGGTTATGTCTTATGAACCACGGAATTCCTAAAATGATAGTATGATTGGGAGATGATATTAGGTCAAATGAGATGTGTTCTTGGTGGTTCCCAAATTGTAACCTTAGAGTCAGGGTGGTAGTATCGACTGGACCAGAGGATATTAAGGACCCATCCACTGTGCGAACTTGTTCTGGGACTTCCTTGGGTCGTGTTGGTATTTGTTGTGTTGTGGCGCAAGACTTATCCATATAAATGCCACTAGCACCACAATCAAGTAAGGCCATTGTTCTTTCTTCACGACCGTCAGGTAACTGTAAAGTCACAGGAAGCACAAACAAAGTTGTGGCATTGTCCTTGAATGAAATGATGGAAGGTATAGCAGATGATCCCGTCCCCTCCCTTCTTACAGAGGACGGGAAGTGGTGTTTCCCGATGGTGTTAGAGGATGAACGGGGCAGGTACGAAGCATGTGACTGGCAGCACCACAATACAGGCACAATCCTTTCTTACATCTTTCTTCCCGCTCACTGATGGAAAGTGGGCCACGAGTAGTATCCACCTGCATAGGTTCAACTTCGGTTTCTCTGAAGGGAGGACGAGGTTCCTTCGGACGATGCAAAAAGACACGTGAAGTACTTGGCTGGGAAGGTCCTCCACTTTTTCTTTTCTCCATACGTCGTTCTTGGAGATGATATTCGATGGAAAGAGCTAGATCCATCAAACCATGAAGATCTTCAACTCGGGTGGAGTGCACTAACTCATCTTTGATCTCCTCTTTTAGACCTCTGTGGAATAGAGTAACCAGAGTTCGTTCCACCCAGGTTGTCTCGGCCACAAGCTGTCGAAAGCGGGTAATATATTGGAGGACATCTTGAGAGCCTTGTTGAATGTCACATAATGCTTCTTCAGCAGAGGCCTCTAATCCTGGATGACTAAACATCTGTTTGAAACGATTCACGAAGGCTGGATAGTCAGACAATACTGGGTCATTGGATGATACCATCGGAGTTGCCCAGGCCAAGGCAGGACTGGATAGAGCACTGATAAGACAACCCACCTTTGTCTTGTCGTGGGAGAATTGTGTGGGTCGTAAGGCAAAGTAAACAGTTAATGCATCGAGGAACTCTTGCAGTTTTGTTGGTTCACCGGAGTAATGAGGAGTTGAGGTGGAGACGGTCGGAATATCTGCACTGCGGAAAGCCAAAGCCTGACGTAAAGCAGCATTCTCGTTGCGTAATTGTTGCAGTTCCTGAGCCTGTTGCTGAATGGTTGCCAGAAGGGATTGATCAGGATCTGCAGCAGCCGCCACTGTATCATCCATGGTGTTAAACGACATCAGGTGTATTAGGCGCTGCAATCTGTCACGACTTACGCGCTGCTTTAACCTGGAGTCCGCAGAACGAGTGGCAAGGATCTTGTTCCTGAATGTTCAGCCTTGGCCCAGGTAGGGGTGACTCTTTCTGGTAGCCACGGTGCTGCAGGCGATGGAAATGCCAAAGGCAGGCCGTGTCCTTCAGAAGTAGTGCCAGAGGGAGAAAAAAAACCTGAAAGGGGAAAAAACCTCCAGAAGGATAATTTCCTGAAACAGGAGCAAAATGAATAAGTAAATACAAGATCAAAAAGGAACAGGAAAAACACTGGAACAGACGTGAACCAGTATCTGACACAAGGAAGCAGGAGCGAAGACACCATCCAAGTAGAAAGTGTTGCAGCGCAAGGAGAGAAAGAATCACAGCACTTAAATACCAAAAAATAGGAAGCGACCAACAGGAAGTGCAAGGACACCATCTTAGATAGGGAAAAACACATAGAACGTAATGGACAAGGAGCCATAGAAAGTAGGGAACTAAGGCATGCTGGGAAGAGAGGGGTAATATGGGAAGAAGGAAAAACATAAAGGGAGGTACAATGAAAGTGAAAGAAAAAGAAGACAACAAGAACAGGTGAGTGGGGGAGGGTTATACCTGCCTGAAAGCGCGTCACGCTATGAAGGAACGAGGCCCCATGCCCAATTTGGGGCCTCGTAGGTTGCACAACAGGCCGTGGGCGCGTCGCGTCTCCATGCAGCGCGCCGCGGCCCAAGCCGAATGTTTGGTTTGCGCCGCGCACTGCACGCCGCGCACCGCACGCTGCGGCGTGACACCATTTGCCATGTGAGTGTTTGTCGAGGTAAGCCAGGTCCCCATTATGGTACTAGAGGCCAGACGACCCGTATGAAAGAACATCATGCAATCCGGTGGGAGGAGCACCTTAAAAAATGTCTCAAAATGGTCACGGTGGTGAAGATTTTGAGAACCAGAAAACATCAGTTACAACCTGTCAAATCACAGTCGAAGGTGAGGAAGAAGAGGGTGACACCCTCATGCAAAGCAACCTTCTCCCCAGCAGTGTGCCAGAATTACCCACCTCAGTGGCCTCACAATGGCACAGTAGGCCTCAGGGTCAGATGGAGAGACCACAGCATATGGTGACTGCACCACGACACTCAATGAGTCTACCACCACCTACATTTCAAAAGTCACCTGTGTCAATGGCCCCACAAAAGAAGAAAATGCAGGCTACAATTACAGGGATGTTTAGGCAGGAGGGGCCCTACGACCACAACCACCCAATGGCACTTTTGTACAATGGGAAGCTGGCAAAAATATTAGCGCTGGATCTCCTCCATTTTTCTTTTGTAGAAGGAGTGGGATTCGTAGAGCTTGTGGCAGCCCTGTGCTTGAAATGGAAAGTTCCAATCTGTACCCATTTTGCCAGAGTTGCTATTCCAGTGCTGCATCACAATGTGCTGCAATTGGTTGGACAAGCTTTGCAGCAAAGTGTTGTCCACTCTATCCACCTGACGACAGACATGTGGACCAGTTGTCAGGTGACTGATTACATGTGCATCACTGCACACTGGATCTCTTTGGTGGGAGTATAGCAAAAGCTATCTACAGGTCTTGGTCTGAAGAACTATTTAAGAGCGTTCGGCGACATGCAACAGTAGCCATGTTTACCATGGAGCAATCACACACAGCTGCAAACATCTCGAGGGAATTTAATAGCAAGGTGTCCAATGGCTACTGCCCAGAGGTCTTCAAGTTGGATTTGTTGCCCCCGACAATGGCAGTAACATAGTTAAGGCCATGGCAGATGATGGCTTTTTCAGGGTCCTATGTTTGGTGCACTGCATCAACCAGGTTGTGTAAGACTTTCTTTAAAAAAAGGCATAGTCAGCAATATACTGAGCCCCCGAAGACGCAGCTGCACTCATTTCAGCCATTTTTTTTGTTAAAGCCCAGAAACAGTTGTGGATTATTCAGCATGGTAACAGAGTACCAGTTATAGCCCTTATATAGGAGGTGCCACTACGTTGGAACACAAACTATTATATGATGCAGCATCTGTTTGAGTAGTACAAACAGATCAATGACTATGACAATCAAAAAGAAGCCAATGCAATTGGGAAAGCTATGACCATTGATACAGTCAAATGGGGCCTAGTCAAATTCCCCACACAGATGCTGCTCCCTTTTGAGGTTTTCACGTGGGAAGTTAGCAAGGAGGATGGTAAAATGAATCAAGCTATACCGTTATTGCATCTGGTACATGAGCAGCTAAAGAAGGTGTCTGAAAGGTTCGTATTGAGGGGGGCGAATGAAAATCCAGAAGCGCATGCTCTGGTTCAGAGCCTAAGCTTTCACAAGACTTGTAATATAAGGCTGCCAAATAACACCATCTCATCCAAAGAGTATATCTGTGCCTCCCACTTAATACACACTGCAAAAAACAAATCCACTTTCAATCCTTTTTCTGAAGGGGATGTTTCACAATACAAGAGGTGGATTGTTGAGCAAGCAGGAGAGCTGGAAGTAGAACGGCTGGAACTTAGAGTCTAACTCTGCAGTTCTGGGGTGCTGCCTTCAACTACCAGAGAGGGCAGTCTTGTCTCACATACGCCAACGGCACCAACAAGAAAACCGGCAACAACAGAAGAATCAGACCCAACCTCTAGACTGGCTTGGTTTAAAGTGGCAGGTCTTAAGTCCAGTGCAGAGGTGAAGGAAAAAATAGTCGAGCAGGTGGCAGCACTAATGACCATTTATAGGGTGTTCCAGAAGTATATGTATAACCCGAAAGAGGTGTATGTGAATCAAAACCCATTGGTGAACTGGTATGGGAAGATGCGCCAACGGCTAAAGCTAAGTAGGCTGGCTATAATGTTTCTGGCTTATCCTGTAGCCAGTGTGCCTTAGGAATGGGTGTTCAGTGCAGCTGGTGCAGTTGTTACAATGAGAAGGACCAGTGGAGAGATTGCCCATGATCATAAGGAACCAGCATTTTATACCACCTGATTACACCATTCCCGAAACACCACAAGAGGAGGAAGAGAATGATTGGTCAGAATCAAGCATGTTAGCTGACCAACTTCTGGGAGAACTACCAGAGTTTGAGGACACACTCTACTTCCCAGATTAAGTATGCCAGTGCCACTGTAGAACTTTTTAGTTATTTCTCATTCAGCTTCTTTTTCTCTTTCTTTGCGAAAAAAAATATGCTTGTGCAACATTATTTTTGTGTCAGATTTATGCTGTACCACCATTGATTTTATAGTCACATAAAAGCCCGGATATTCTTTTGGATATGGTTTTCTGACTTTATTATACCTTTGATATTGATTCAGGTTTAAATATTCTCTCTCATATCATGACTTTATTTAATATCAGCGATACATTTTCTTATGTGACTTTCTATTTGTGGCCTGACATTGTTATGGCCAAGTACTCTGAACAACATATAGAGGTTAGTTTCATCTGTGACGTGATGTATTTATATGGAGTTAAATTGCACTTTGTAGGGAACCAGGTATTATGTTATCGTGACGGTTTAGATATTTTGCTTAGATTGGATTACGGTTCCTTTGATAAGAAGGATATGATAAATTAAGGCCATAACATGGCCTTTATCAGCTACTAATATGTGCATAAATGTTCTTTTCATTTATTTGTAGGACCAACTATAAGCTGATGAACTAAAATTATATTATCAAAAAAATGAAAATCAGTTGCGTTTTTTTTGTACATTGAACAAGCTTAGTGCCGGCAATACCAAGGTTAGTAGGGTACCAGATTTTGAATATAGGGAACACATATGGTCTACATTTTGACAGTTGATGATTGGATCTCTTCTCCTGTTTCTCTGTCATTTAGAGATTTGAATATCATTTGGAGATAGAAGTGGTAAATGGAGAGATTAAGGTACTTTCCCTTCAAAACTCTTTTTTGGGGGGTTACATAGGTCTGTCTTTCATACTTAAAAATAGTGACTCACCTTCACATTCATATCAAATTTCATCCCTATCACTCATACTTACTATATCATTTTATTAATCTCAAGGACTAATTTGGGATGTAGGTTCTCCATGGCACTTTTTCTATTTCCAACACACTTTTGGTGCAGGTTGACTAAATGTGATCCTTTCTTTAGTCTTTGGAGTTGTTTTTCAGATTTTGTATTTTTAAATTATTAATGTAATATTTTTGAATTGTGATTTATCAGCCTTGAAGAAGTCCAATGTGTGGACGAAACACGTGTCGGCTGATGTTACATGTGGATTCGACAAAATATCATCCGGTCCTTTGACTCATAGTTTATGTCTGTGTTAGATTATGGACTTTTATTGTATCTATTTACATTGTGTCTTTTATGTTGATTGGTTGTCTACTGTAGGGGTCTAGTGTTGTATGTTATTTATCATTGTCACCAATTTCTGTAATAAATATTTTCATTATATAAAATTATGAGAACCTACATTGCTTGAGGTTAATAATATATGAATGTATATGGATTGTGGACAGTCTATCACAATTTACTAATTATAAAGTCATATTTGACTTTTTGATTATCAATACTTTAGAAAAAAGAAAGAAAGAAAAAAATTGTTGTGCTCCGCTAGTACATTTTGTTTGCATCTGCTGCAGGATGTTTCTGAGCAATGTCCTGTTAGAGCGGGAGGGAGCAGTGGTAGGTGCTGTCAGGAACCCTTACTGCTGGTTGCAGCTCCGGCAATGTACTGGCAGGGAGACTGGCATGCTGATCTGCTGGGTCCTGGGTCTGAGGCAGCTGTTTCGGCCTCTTCCTCCTCCAGAATCACCAGCTGCTGATATTCAGCCCGATTTTCCCCAGCATCTGCTGCCACAGATGGGCCGTTATCTCCTGCCTGGGTGGTGGTTGATCAAGATCAAGAAAAATAAAAAAGACAAATTCTGAACAACAAACACTTTTTCAAATGATAGGTAGTGAGTGGCACAGTAGCACTAGATTGCTGGTCCCCTAGGGACATTGGAAATTGATGTGACTCTGATTAGGAGAGTCACAGGGCCATAATTTTATTTTTTATCTATATATGCCCCACATTAAAAAAGCACTGACTGTCTGGTAGAAAATAATTAAGATAGAATAAGACCAGATTTAAAAACACTGATTTCATTTATTTTTTAAAGGATTTTCTAGTAACTAAACAGACTCAATTAGTGGAAAATAAAAATTAATTACCTCTCATTTATTATGAGTAAGGCATTATGAACTATGGAGTGCAAGTTGTTGTGCCAAATAATTGGAGGTATGCTAACTAGTCCTTGACGTACTTTGCTACTGTCTGCAGCGTGGGTGACAATTATCTATCTTTAATTCCAGTGGCCCTGCTCTTTTTCACGTAGTTTAGTTTCTACCCTGACTCCAAAGAGGCAGATGAATAAGTAAGATACGTCACACAGCTCATGTATAAAATGCAGATATATGTATCCTTTCTGCCACAAGTAGATGGGGGGAAACCATGCAGTGCACTACAGGGAAAAAAATGGGCTGTATAGATTGTATTTGGCACATTCGTCACAGAGTATCCCCTATGCCAACCTTGAAATCAAATCAGGCACTTACTATTCCCACTTTATTTGATTTGCTTTGCAGTAAGGAATGTAAAGAGACTTGACTTAGTCTACTGCAGAGTAAGGTTGATGGATTAGGCAGGTAAGTAGAGATTTTCCTATAGAAGAATAGAGGGGAGTCGCTGATCCTTCTCCAGAAGAACTGCTCCCTTCTTTGTTCATCCAAGCAATTATGCAATCACCCTCTCATTCTTACCCTATATACACCCATAGCCACCATGATTTAAGCTTTACTTTCTCTCATCCAGGACTTTACCCAAATTCACAACCCTTTATCTATCCATGCAGTACACACACTATCCACCCTTTCTTTCAATCATCCTTTCACCCATCTATCCATTTACCCAATTCCAATACCCACCCACGCATCCTCTTTCATCCACCCATGCAACCGTTCCTTTCACTCTTTTCACCCATCCTTTCTTTTAACCTTTGTTTCTTTCACATTTCCATTAAGCCATTTTTAGCATACATTATGTGTGCTTTTAATGAGTTGCAGATAAAAGAGGCCATAACTATCCCAACCACCGATGTAACTCTGAAGTGGTGGGTTCATGAATGCAATCACAACAACGCCCTTGTAGCTAGTGAGAAAGAGTAATTGTCAATAAGCAAGCAATGTGACTTATCATCGCTTGTCCATGCGGCCACTCCCCCTGCTCCATTTTCTCCTGCAGTGGAACAATTGGAGCCGGCTCCACTGGTTGGTGTGGCTATACAAAAAGAGTATACACTTTTTAGATGCCAAGTACTCCTCCCATTCCAAATTTTTTAAATTAAAAAATGCAACCACAATACATTGTTACAGTTCAGTTAGTACTGCAGTATCTTATGTCAAAAATATCACTTGAGTAGTTTGTTGGAATGGTAGAAAAGCCAGGTAGTCAAGACAATCAAAAGCTTTGCATATTAGAGGGACAGAACTATAGCCTATGATTGACGATGACTCAGCATCATTGAAGATCAATGAAGGGGTGGAATACATAATGGTCAATGAAAGACAGAAAAAAAGATAGTGCAGCGATAACAGGAATTAAACAAAACTTGGATAGGGGACTTTGAAAAAAAGGGAGCCAGTATAAAAAAAAGTAAACAAGGCAAAATTAAAAGTAGTATAAAAGTGGAGAGAGGTAAAAGTTAGGGAAATAATAATAATATTAAATAATAGGACTTACTGGGATGAGCAAAGCCATCAGCAGAGGTGGTTGGCCCCTCCCCAGCTCCTGCCGGACCCACAGATGAAGTGCCCCACTTCTTGCCGTGGAGTACTGATGTAAGAAATAAAGAAGATTAAAAAAAACATTAGTGGTAGTGTTAATCTCCTCAAAATTATTTTATAAGATGCAAATGCAATAACATTGTACTTAAATCAGATTGTCTATGGTACACTAGTACCTAGTATACTAGTATGATCAACGTTGAGTTCCTATTCCAAATTTCCTTAACAAAACCTACATTTGGAACTAATGTATTGCAATAAATGATCTATCAATCTATTCTCGTTTCTCAAGACACTTGATGAATCAACTCAGTCTCCCTTTTTCACAACGCATGCATACTCGCATCACTGTGAAATTGCTTGGGACTGTACAAGCTACATAAAGTCACAGAGAACGTTAACTCGCTGATATTACTAATTCACTATGGAGACAAGAGGACAGAGGAGTCCGCGTTGAGGTGGCTTCTTAAATAATCAGCCAAAGCGAGTGCCTATCAGTACGATGATGTAGCGCCGAGCACCTGCCTAGCTCTACTGCCTAGCTCTAACTGGATCACATAATAAATAATATTCTTAACCTAAACTAAACATAACTTACAGCTGAGTGGAAGCTGCATGCTATTCGGAAAACAGTTAGCATTGCAGAACCCAAACACAATAAAACTATAATACTCACCGGGATCTAGATGTGTAGCAGGTTGAGCAGATCTTGCTCACAGTCGATTATATCTGCCCAGCAGTGAATCAACCGCTGGGTGGTGCGCTGGACCTGGGTGGCAGCCCTGACCAACCGGCGCACCCTAGCCCAAAGCTGCTGACGTTCCCGCAGGGTGTAACCACTCCCAAGCCTACAGCCTGCTGCCAGCATGAAGGAGAGGTGGCGCTGCACATAAAAAAACAGCGCTGCCACCTCCCCCTCCATAAAGATCGGCTGAGGCTGCACCCCTTGACGGCACCACCGCCCATAAGGTAGGCGGCTACTGTTACCCTGCTCTGCCAGGGTGCGGTAGACTGAAGAAGAGAACAAAAGAAACAGAAGGAAAAGGAAAGAAGGAAGAAATAAGGGAAAATAAACAAAAATACAAAAACTCACAAAACAAACAAAACAATTTAAACAAAATAAAAATAATCAGACACAAAAAGACACATTAATACATTAAATAAAAAAATGGGGTAGTTTGAGTGTAAGGGTGGGGAATCGCAAAGATTGAGGTCGGATGAAAAAGGTGAAAACAGGCCCGACACCATAAACAGAGTGAAAACAAGATGGCCAAAGCCATGTGAACCCTGTGGTGCCGTTCCTGCGCGATTTTGAATGCGAGTACGTACTTTGTGTTACATTTGATGTCAAACGTAAATGGGTGCAACAGAGCACCCCGTCCACTTGCGGAACTCTGCGTAGTGCGGCAGAGTTTTTTGCCGCTTTGCAGAGTTTGACGTGGTGTGATTCCACGCACTCTGCCCAGGGCTATTTAAAATGGCCAACTGATAGAAGTGGAATAGGGGTTCCAGACTTCATTGAATACTATATAGAAGCCTGGCTCCATCTGGTGGCACATTGACTGGTGGAGCATCACTTGGATAAAAAAACGCTCACAAAAGTGCATCTTCATAAGGGAGTGCTCCAAGCAGTGCTTCTCCTGCACACTAAATCCAAGAAAAACCTCCTAGTGTTGGTCAGGATGTCACTGAGAAGTCTGAAGAAGGGTGCTGCTCACACAAGGCTAGCATTGTCATATCCACCAGTAATACCCCTGGGGGAATTTTCATCATATCCTAAAGACCTACAACAATGGGATGCAACATGTTTTGACACAGTAGAGATTTATTCAAGAAGGGTACTTTCATAGATTTTCAGATGCTGATAAATAAATTGGACACCCACAGAGGGCAATTTCTGTTATGTAGCAGAATTGTATATGCTCGTAAACAACAATGTAACATAGACAATACTGAACCCCTCCGCCCCACTCCCAACCTCCACCCCCACAGCACGGAATGGTAGCGCTGCTACACACCATAGGACGGTGCCCGAGGGTGGCCATGTAAAAATCTCTATTACAGCACATGTGTGTGTCCCTGTAGGTGCTCAGAAACAAGCTGGAAATCTCTTTAATGACAAAGAATGGCAACTAGCTTTAGAATACCTGCAGAAGATATCCCGCAATGCCCCATACATCACACCGTATAAGGTAAGTTGGATAGACCAAAGTGTCCCGTTTTCCTGCCCTAGATGTAGAGATGGCACAACAAACGTATAACACATGATGTGGAACTGCGTGAATGTACAAAACATTTGTCATTCAGTTTTAGACAGTGTGAATCATGTCACTGGAAGACTAACCTGGGGAGCATAGAAAGCTATTTGTTGGGAGTACACCTGTGGCCCAAAAAGAATAAAGTGGCCATGAAGTTCATGGATCTTCCCCTGCTATTAGCAAAGAGGGCCATAATCATGAGATGGAAAGCCACCCTGCCACCTGTGTTCCAGAACTGAAGGAGAGATGTGGTGTATTGTGAAATGGAAGGTAGAACACCCCATTAGGGAGAAGGGTGAGGGTTATGTAAAAGACCCATTGAAGAAAACTGGGCGGAATTAGAACACAAGTAGAAAAGGAAGAGAAACAGTGAGACCAGACTACCCTAAACAAAGGTAAGGAATAAGAAACATAAGCCTGGACCTACAATAGTCAACAATATGCATTGAAATGAGCAAGTACTAGAGGAACTGCTTGTAAGCATTGCACTAGCCAGCTGGGGGTGCTAAACATAGAGGTGGCAAAGGTGACTTTACGTAGAAGGCGAAAGACCTGCAGTTGCTCCAAACTAAGAACAGCCTTCTGTAAATGTCGCATCTGCAGTAGGAAGAATGAATCGCCATGCAAGTGATCTGATTAAGCAATGACTACCCACTAAGTTTATATCCCAATGTACTCGTACAGTAATTCTTCAAGGGCAAATGTGTTTGGGAAGGAATTGGTTTAAGGACCGTTCAAATGCAATGCACTTGACAAAATGTTGAAATATAATGTGTAAAATGTTGGACTCACAGTAAAAGCTGTAGCATCAATATAAGTCAATCAATCTATCTCTATTCAATCATAAAAAGATGTTCACGAAAGATACAATCCAAACACAGTTAAAATATAATAAACATCCATCATGAAAAATACCAAAAGGATTTCATAGAAATAAAAACCCTGCCAACAACACTCTAAAAACCCGAATAGGACACTGTAGGAAGATAACTCCAACTGGCGAGTCCATATGTGCAAAGAACAAATAGTTAAAAAACAGTCATAGATAAATATAACAATATACCATTGATAAATTAAAAACACAGTATCAAACGAACAATAAATTATGTTTTCTTATTGCTGATGTAAAAAAGACATCCTACATAAAAACAAACTAAGGGGTTCACCAACTGGCGGAGAAAAAACATAGCAGGCCTATACCGTGCAAAACCATGCAACTTACGAATGGGTTTTACATTTTTTAGTTAAAGGTTCATAATATTTACAGAATAAAATAAAGTGCTCCAAAGTTTGGATTGAGGACTCGTCGCACGGGCACTCGAGGGTCAAAGCTTTGTCAAACTGACCAAAAGGGAAACAAAGCAGGGATCTGATAGTTTCAAGTGGAAACTTGGCTAAGAGGGACCTTTCTCAGGGGCTAATAACCCAAGACAGGTATGGTTCCGTGTATGGTGAAGTTTTGAGTAGGGCGTAGTCCAGAAGCAGTGGTTTCTTTAACTCCTCTTGCTCTCTGGTGGAAATCATATGTTTGGCAAATAACGTTTTTACTCTAGTAATATCCACTTTGGTCAGGGAGAGGGGAGAAGAAAATAAGTTATTCCACCCGATGGCTTTAGCAGCAGTATGCGCATATGTTAACCACAGGATGGTGGAAACATATCCCAGCTCAGACAATCCTAACTGATCTCCCGGTTCAGAGTAGTGTGTTTATTGGACCAGAGAGATGTCCAAAGTATTAGTGGGGCAACCTTAATGGAATCGGTTACGTAGTCCAACCCTAGCTCCTCGTGTAAAAAACAGTGCAGTGTCGAAGGGGGAAGACCAAGTAAGCAGCTACAAAATCGGTTCCCTTCCACCTGGAACTTATTGATGTCCCAGTAGCCCCATATGCTAGACCCGTACAGTAGGAAAAATAAGCAGCTACGCTGATATACCTCCAAGGCTGACTTAATCAGCTTATTACCCACTCGCTGGGCAAAGTCAAATAGGGCCTTCACAGAGAGGTTAAAGAGAGAGCAGCCATTTGCTATACAATGTGCCCAAGAGCATTTGGAATAAAACAAGATATCAAGGTAGGGAAAGTTGGTAACCTCCTCTATGTGCTTATCCATAATCAAGTTTGTGCCAGTATTAATGACTTCCTGAGTGCAGACCATTATTTCGTTTCGGAAATATTTAAGTACAAACCCAGATTATCCACAAAGGCAACATAGTTGTTTATCAATGGCCTGAGGCCATATGGGGGACATGATATCAAGACTGCATCACTGCATAAAGCAGGGCTGATACTAGGGCAGACTTGATCTTAGGAAGATCCTTCACAGCAGTCTGCAAGGTGGCATTTACACCATTATTATATGAAAAAGAACAGGATCAGTGCAAGGACACAGCTTTGGCGGACACCAGGCTAAAATTGTTAGTACATTCCCCACCCAGCCCATACCTTATGGAAGCATTAACCCCACAATGTAGTGCCTGCAAAAAGTCAACCATCCCCTCATCTAGCCCAAGTTCCAATAAGATTAGCCAAAATTTACTTTGATGGACTCTATCAAAAGCACTTCTAAGGTCCAAGAAGGAGAGAAGCATCATCCCCTCCTTAACAATTGTGTATTTGTTGATGATAAGGTAAAAGTTGAGGCATTGCTCCACTGTGCCAAGTCACTCTCTAAAACCCTATTACATGGGGGAGAACACTTGATTACGGTCTGCCCATATCTCAATTCAATGTGCCCAATGATTTTAAACTTGTAGTCCAAGAGAGATATAGGGTGATAACAAGGGGGATCTTGTCCACAGCCCTTTTTATAAACAGGAATTATCACAGCTGAGTGCCATGAGTTAGGGAGACCATGGGTGGCAGCTAAATTAACCATGATAGTAATGACTGGTACCCAAAGTTCCAGGTTCTCTTTATAGAGATCCATCTGGACCTCGTCGGGCCCAGGCGCCTTCGTAGAATAACTTGAACATATTGCCTTATACACCTGCATCTGATCAAATATTATCTTCAGGATGAAAACTATAGGTGGCTCATCAAGGTCGCTAATAATATGGTTGGACACAGAGTAGATAGCTTTAGAATGCTCGATCCAGCACTCAGGGGTAATATTAGTCCTAGTCCCATTGTCAAGGCCTCCGGGATTTTGGGGAGGTTAACAATTTTTCCAAAAAAAACTAGTATCCTTGGTGTTTAGAGTTGAAACTAGCTATCCCACATTTCCTCTTTACCATTTTACTAGCCCGGATAGCCTTTTTATAATTGGCACAACATGCTGCCAGGTAGGTCTCGTCCGTGGAAATAGGTTTAATGGCAGCACACAGCCATCTATTGGCTTCCCTGCATTCCCCATTGAACCAGGCCATATTCCTGGCTATTATGGGGAGTAATAGACAAGTTAGGAAGCTTTTAATACTACTATTCAAAGGGTTAAAGGCTTTTAACGTGGCGTGACATGGACAGCCCAGCCTCAATAGGGAGTCCATAAAAAGTAAGAAGTTAGATTTGACCACCTTACAGAATAATTAATGGCTCACCACCTAATCCTCGATCCCTGATCGTGTGTGAGATACCTGTGGCTCCACTAAGGGTAGGGGGATCAGTGGACCGGGCCACAACTAAAGAGAGATCAAGGGGGTTACGGTCACTAAAAGCACTATCGCCACAGATAAAGAAAGCATAAGACTACAAATCGAAGGAGAGGCAAAAATATGATTGATGATGGTGCCCCGGCCAATAAATGTGGGGGCAATGGAATCAGGAAGGCCCAGCAATTCCATTACATTCACCAATCCCAACGCCAAAACTTGTTTATAGAGTTTTGTTGGTACTCCTGATGGTGAAATAATGACAAATAACTTGGAAAGGCTAGATCACGGTGTTAATGGACCCCAACTTTGCATTGAAATCACCCCCAATTATGATATTAAAACTGCTGTCCAGAGAAAGAGACCTAATTCATAAGCAGTGCACCACAGATTATAAAGCCTCAATGCTACAGGTGCTATAAGAGGGGCCAACTGCATTATAAAATATTACGAGCAAAGAATTTAAATTGCTAGCATGTATCAACCAGAGAACCAGGATCCTGGCATTTCTTATGGGCACAGGAAAGACGTAAAAGCTGCATGTAGTATGAACAAACATCATGAGGTCCCACAGGGTACCAGGGACACAAAAGCAGTGGTATCCATCCCAAGTTAATTGCTCTGAGCACCAAGTTTTTTGAAACAACAGAAAATCAAACTTTTTAACATCATTGAGCCAGTCCACATCCCCAACTTGGATAGCAAGCCAGATATGTTCCAAAAGGCCAGACTATGCACAAGACGTGCGGAAACAACTGTGCAATGATTGCGAAGAGCTAAAGTGTTAGTTGGAGATTAGTTGGGGGCTGGAGCAGCCTCTAAGGGCTGTACTGCAGAGGAATTAACAGCATGGGTACAGCTACTCAAAGAGGTAACAGTACTCTTTGGGATGGTAAAATCCCACTTCTTAGGGTGAGTAAGGTGCCCACTGTCTTGAGTCGGGAACAGTTTCTAAGGGGACAAAAAGCATTAGTTTAACTCATTAAGGTATGACAGTGGAGCAACGCGATTATTACAGGGGAAATGACAACCACCGGGAAAGCTGGAACCTTGAGCACCTGGGGTCAAGGGCCCACAGTGAGCCTTTTAAAAATGTCAAAAGAAAAAGCCAAGAGGTAAGACACTGATACCACTGGCCAAAGCCGAAGACTGGCTATGTTGGTTCAAGATAAGTCTTGCAATGGCCAGTATGTAAAGTTGATGATGACACAATTCCACATAAAGATTTTGTAGAGGGAACAACCCAAACGACACGTCAGGCCATCAAAATGTTATTAAAGTCTTGGGTTTTGAAACTTGAATGTTTGGTGAGCCGGTGACCCAATGTATTTTTAAGCAGGTCAGTGGATTCTGAACTGGGGATCTCTCAGCGATGGGACATTAGCCACAACAACAACAAAGGGACAAGAGATGGAGGAGATTGATCAGCGGCAAAGAAGAAGAAGAGCAAGGCTCAGGTGGAATGGCAGGAAGAGGGTTGAATGAAGCCAGTCGGAAATGTGAAATGTATATTTCAAATGGAAAAAATACCAGATTGTAATGATTTTCTTGATTTTCCAATTTTTCTTGATATGAAAATGCTGGTCAGGTAGCAATCCCAGCAGTTGCTGTGCCTTTGCTGACCCGTTCTTGGCCTGTGTGGCCCTTTGCTCTGCTGTTGCTGCTTCCTAGTAGCATATTCCTGGCTGTGTGAGGCCTCTTGTCCAGCTCTTTTGGGCCCTCGCAGGTGCCATTGCGAGCCCTGCTCTTCACTTCCTTCACGCCCTCGAAAACCCTTCAGTAAATGGCGGGTTTCTCCTTGCTAGGCAGGTGTTTCTGGAAAATGAACCCCTTGCTCTTGCACAGGGTGCGGCGGGGAGGATGAGACACCGAATTCCTCACATTAGGTTCGCAGGGGCGTAAAACATGCACCTGTGCCCAGGGGTCGGAGGCCCTTTTCAGTTTAAGGCCCATGAGCTGCTGTGAGATGTGGGCGTCTCAGGGGGCCCTTACCACATTCTGTTCATTTTACGTTACGCCAACCGTGGAGGAATCTCAAACTCTCTCAACCGTCTCTTTGTGTTGAATGTGTTTTTCACTCTGGTGGAATTTGTCAGTAAACTCTCGACACTCAGGTCCAACCGGATTCCTGGCGAGCCGAGCTCTCGCCTGTGCCGTCGAAACTCACCTGGGGGTCACGTTCACTATCAGCCATACTGAGCCACGGCAGCCACCTGAGTGGTTGTTTCCCTCTGTAGTTCTGTAGCGAATAACTTTCTTTAGCGCCTCGCTGCATCCAGGGCTAAGAATTGTTCACAGTGCCTTGAGGTACCAAGGGCGAACGAAGAATCGAATATAGCTCGTTGTGGCACCCATCTAAAGAAGCTCGCCTCATCCGAGCCAAAGAGTTGCTTACATCGTCCCGCTGTATTTGAAGCATAGAATCGTCTACTATAGTATCTTGAAAGTATAGTGCCTCGCAGCTGCCTGAGCATCAGCTCTTCCCGTCCTTCTTCTAACGTCGAGAGCGAACCTGGAGAGGGTTTCCACTGTATTGTCCCCGTTCTCTTGCCTGGGACCATCTCCTCTCCACCAGGACCACCTCGAAGCCGACGCTCCTTTTCCTGAAGGAAAATTCAAGGATTCCTGCAGCCCTGGCCTCCATGTCGCTCACTACAACGCTTTCAGCCCTCCTGCTGCTGGCCGTGGCCAGCAACGTCCAGGGTAAGTCACTCCTCCGTTTCTGGTGTTTATGTTAGGTTCAGTCAGACACGCCTGGCACAGCATCGGGCCCGTAAGGCAGAGCAAGCTTCCTCCCAGACCCGCGAGAAAGCAGCGCCACTCGAGCAGAAATGGCCCAGCATGTGCGGCAAAATTTCAAGGCACAGAGGGGACAGTGTAAGACTCACTCACCCAGGACAGGTGCAGCACGGGGAGGGCAGTGCATGCCGCAGTCCCGCAGACAATAGCGGTTCAAGCTTCAGCCACTTCCTGGGCAGTTCTGTAACTGTAGAGGCCGCAGCAACGCAAGCTTCCAACATGCACAAAAACAAGCGAGCAGTATCGGGACTAACTGTCCTCACACACACCAACACACCCAGCAGATGCAGTATAGCCAGCACCCATGGCCGGGCAAGACACCCTCACACACACACTGTGTAATACAGGCAGCAGATGTGTCAGCTTCCCAAATCATAGAAAGCAGGCACAGGAAGGCGAGCAGTGGAACAGGCTTCTCTCACACACTAGAGGTACCGTAGAGATAACAGTAGTCATGCCTCCCAACCGTTTGAGTCTCCAAGGTGGGTGGGATTAAGTCGTTTTAGAGGGCAGCTCCATTAAATTCAATACATTTGAAGCATTGCTGGGAGGGTGAGAACGATTTCCAAGTGTGTATGTGCTCACTGTAGTCTATGGAAGGTATTTTGCTTGTTTGGCGGTGAAGCCGAGTCCAAGCAGAGTAATTACCTCCAAAAGATGATGAGTTGAGAGATAATGCAACCAATGAGTTTCCTCCTTGCAATTAGGGACTTTTTTTTTCATGCCTGTGTCCACCTTCCTTGCAAGGCGGAACCGGAAGCAAAAGTCAGTGCCGAACGCTCCGTCACAGGGCGGGGCTCCTGCCACTGTGACCCGCAGTACTGGGGTACGGATCATGGCTGAGTCATGGTTTGCGACAAAGGAGCCCGCTGAGACTCCACCAGTGAAAGCTCAGCAGTTCCCCGACTTCTAAATGTGCAGGGGGAACCGCAGGTCCCTCTGCCTTGGCCCTAAATGACTCACAAGTTTAGAGTCTTTCAATCCAAAGATTTCCAGACCAGAGATAGTTTAAAGCATCCACGTTAGATGCTAACAAGGGTAGCACTTGTCAGTTCGTGTAGATTTCACTTGCCTGTATAGAGGTTGATTTGTAAACTTCATGCACAAATGGCCTAGAAGAGGACATGATGACAACGTTAACTGAACAGGGCAGAGAGATGCTGGTTTTGCCCGTGGTCCAGTGGCCCAAACCACAGCCGTGTGCTCCTGCATTGGGCTATTGTTCATGGCTCCCTGGCAGCCACCAGTACATATACGTATTCACACAAGACCTTGATGTGCAAGGGCCAGTCCCTCTGAACAAAGCACACAAGTTAAGTAAGTGAAGGTTGTGAAGGAGAATTCGGCCTCATCATTAATCAGAAGATTACATATTGGAAGTAGATATTGTAGGTAGGAAACTCTGAGTACCATTAGTCCAGCAGGTTGATCGTATAGTAGGACGGTCGTAGGGTTACTGCGATCTCTGAAACTTGTAAAGGATCTTTGGAACTAAAGGCGTTGTTGAAAAAAACTATAATCACTTCTCTAGCCAGCCAATCTTTAGACCACTCCACATAAAGCTCGGCCCTTTCCAAACCTGTGAACCATATGTTTTACACTTGGAATAGATGTGATGGTGAAAATCTTCATTTGTTGTCAGCGTGTCACCTGAATGATCGAACTGAGAACTCTCATGTTCAGCTCTCACAAATGAAGACACTGAGCGTGTCAGCTCCACACCGTTCAATATGATACACAAAGACGAATTCTTGAGGAATGTCCCACTCCGAGCCAGAAGAGGGATGCTAAGTTAGAACCTCCCTGATTTCTGGTGAACTATGTAGCTGTAGAACTTAGGCATGGGTGTACTTTCTTTTTGTTTTGCTAAACAGCCAGGGTTCATGGAAGTTCTTTTTGTGTTCTATGAAGCAGGAAAACTATGCTAAAGGTAAACTATTATGCATTTTGTTTTGTGAACGTTTCAGCATTTCATAGTTGCTCTTGGAGCAACTCGTGTTTTTCATTTTGGCATAATATTTCACCCATATATAGCATTGTGGTCCACGTGTATCATTTTATTAAACACATCTTTATTGGGATATTTTGTTTTACATTCCTGTATGGATAGCCATATCATTAAGAAACAATGCTTGCAAATGCCGTAGCAACCCCATTAAACAACATTCGACCAATTCAGAAAGGCAATTTTTCTCAAACATTATATGTATGTTAGTACGAGGGTCGTCACCCAACAAGGGAATCAACGGGTCGTGGTGTGCCTTAACCTTGTCTATCACTAGTAAGCAGCACATCCTAAGATTATAAAATGGGACGAGGAAGATAAGGGAATGGTGAAGGGAGGAAAAGGACCTCGGTGAAACCAAGGCTGATCGCTCTAAGAAGGTAATAGTGAGGTGCATGGGCTTACTGTGGAAAAATTCAGTAGCACCAGTGGGCTAATGGTCAAATAACGTGAACAGAGCTGATAATGTGCTCTTAATAGGAAAAAAACGTACATAGTTGTTTATAAGAATGCTATGTAATTTCTGGAAGGGTGCGGAACTGTGTCATCCTCATTTATTACATAATTGGTGTCACCCCGTAGACTGACATCAAACACCTCATATCCTTACTAGCCGGTTTACCCAATGAAAATTGTACCTAAGTACCCTCAGGACGACAGGTGCTCGTCCGCTTCAGGGGTATAAAAAATGGTGTTTGCAAAGACCATGAACAGCCATGACCATATCATTCCATTATTTTCAATGTGCATCAAGAAGTTGTCTGAAACCAGCAGGGATCAGAGACTATAATTGATAATCCTTCTAGATCGAGTGAGCCGACGGTGTTGGGTTCCTAAGAATCCTGCAGTTAGCCAATCACTTCTGAATGGTGGGCAACTAAAAGAAAACTCGATTGCCACTGTATTCCACTGAAGGTGGAGAACAGAAATAGCAGTCGGCAATGGACGGCTAGGAGATGCTCCCATGCAATGTCTAGTTGTCTAGGATTTGGAGTAAAGGGTGTACATGAGGCATTTGATAGACCGCGTCTCTCATGAGGACGAAGGGCAGGTAACACACCATTGATACTTATTCACCTCCAAAAATACAGCCATGACACCATGGGTGAAAAATACTGCTTCATTTTCTTACTGACTTTTGGGGTCTGAGCCCACTTTCTGTAGTTAAGGGTGTCGTAGCTCAAGGACAAGAGCTCACATGTTTATCAACTCAAATACCGATGAGAGAGGACTTAAGAGGCGGCAGGCTCCATGCAAGGAGGAGGCACTTAGCCTTTTGCCTTCAGCTTAGAACAATATCAGTGATCTTCCTGAGATAATAGCCTCCTCCACAGTTATTGGTTCAAGGTGGAGGAACATGATGAGAGAAAGGGCAATTAAAGCCTATTAACTCTAAATAGTCTGTGAATAATGAGGGTACTGGCATGCTAATGTAATAGAACATATCAACAAATAACCACATCCACTGCCTCCTTATAACATAAAATGTGAGGAAATGGAGTGTATTATATGGTGTGCGTGTGCAACCTCGTTGTGTAATACACTTACCAACCCTTTAGGACCCTTAGATTTCTTCTGTTAAACCCTTAGCTCAATCCTGGGTATCTGTGGCCGCTGAGCAGCGAGACTTACACAGAGGAACAGGTGTAAAGTCTTTAAACAGCACCAAAACAATCAAAGAGAAAATCCACACAGCACTCATGAAATCCCAAACCAATTTATAAAAATAGCTTGTACTTTTACAATACTTTAGACACTATAATGACAAAGTTCCACCTGAGGGTTTTGAAGATATAGATTTTACAAATAATAATAAATCAGTGCAATTTCATTCAACTGCAAACAAGCCTTGTCAAAGTCAATGAATTGGATACAGAAACTTTTTCAAAGAAAACATAGGTAAGGCTGTTCGAGCAGTAGCAGCACCTCCCCCTCTCTTTTCCCCATCCCCTCCTCAGCACCTTGAGACCCTCACGGGTGAGTAGTGCGCTTTACAAATTCCTGATTGATTGATTGGTTGATTAAGTGTTACTTCGGTTGGTTAGAAGTAAGTGGGGTGACCAATTCCAACAGGGAGCTAGACAGTAGGACTTGCAAGATCCCCAAGAACAGTCCTTCAGCAGTTCCAGGCAATCTGTGTGGCAATGTATTCCTATGGATGGTCCTGGTGAAACGTATGAAGGATGCTGAAGATGCTCAAAAGATGCTTGGATGTGACACAGTTGACAGGGGACTTTCTCCAGGGATTCCTCGGCCCACCAAGATGGTGAAGTGGTCCTGTTTGCATGTTCGACATCCCACAAAGTCCTCTCCACTGGACTGCCAGTCGCCGTTTGTCATGGTCACAGGCCAATCATTCCTCATTCTTCTGAGGGCCCAGCAACTCTCCAACAGCACTCCTGGGCCCAGTGAACTTGGGTACAACTCTGTGCATCAGGTCTTGGTCCTCAGTGCTCCCGGCAGTGGTGGTAGCGGCTTCAAGACTTTGAACTACCAACTTGCCTCAGCAAGCTGCTTCAGCTGTTGTGTCCCTGTGCTACGAATAGAAGCCCAGTTGACTGGCCCTTGGAGTTCTCTTGGCTTGACTGGGCTTTGGAGAGAGCTTCTCCGTCAGCAAGACAGGCACAGTCCCTCTCTTTACTAGCCACCAGGTGCATAAGACACAGTCCTTGTTGGTGCAGCCTCTCTTTGCTGGCTGCTTGGTGCAGCAGGGCAGTCCTTCTTTAGTCTTTCCAAGCCGGTCAAGTTCTGAGGTCTGAATGTCTAGGGTGCCTTATGTATGGGCGGGCAGAATCTTCCGGAATTTGATTCTGCAAAATTACATTCAAGTTCATCAAGCTCCAGTGAAATTCCACAGTGGGGAGGAGTGGGCATTTGGAGGTATTTTCATAGTGCAAAATAAGCAGTCATGTTCAAAAATAGATGCAAGGATGCATTTTGCACCAAGAAAATAATGCAGCTGAAGCCCACTCTGCCCTTACATACAAGACAGTGCCAATTGGTATGCATTTGTTTCTAAAGTTTAGAAAACACTGCATGTCACTCTCCAGTGCATACACCTCTGCACCCTTACATACTGAGCAGTAACCACTGCAGAATCTGTAAGGTTGCAGAAGGGTAGGCACTGCGGCGATTTTAAAAGAGGGCAGGAAGAGGGAGCAGTCCCTCTGTGTTTAAATGCTCCTGCAGTTTTTTTTAAAGGTAGAGGCATGTTTAAAACCACTGCAGTGGTTTTTAAACACAGAGGACCTGCTTCCTCTTACCGTCCTGTTTCAAAATCACTGCAATGCATACCTCTCGGCACCCTTACAGTAATGATTGCAGAGTATGCAAGAGCACCAAGGGGTAAGCACTGCAATACAAACCCCCACCATGCCCTTAAATACTCTGCAGTAATTAGCGCAGATTATTCAAGGGCGCCGAGTGCTGTGACCACAGTGGTTGTTTGTTTCTAAACAAGGACGCAAGAAGGAGCAGTCTCTCTACGTTTAAAAACACTGCAGATGAATCTTTAATCTGCAGTGATTTTGAAACATAGCCAAACTGCTCTCTTAGAAACAAAACATTACTGCAGATTAATACAGCCAGTGGAGCGGCATAATTTTAAGGTAATTCTGCGTTATAAGAGTAATAGAAAATTAACATACTCCTCTAATTTCACGTTACAATTAATCATTCCGCTGAGGCCTACTCTTAAGCTTGGAAAATGTAGGATTCAGTTGGTAGCAAATGGGCTAGCAGGTTGCCTCCCACGTAGTGACCACTTCCTGTGGAGTGTGTCATCTAGCTTTCCCAGGATGTGCCATTCTCCACACTCCCAAAATGGTGAGACCCCTTATCCTGGTGTACAGACCTCCCTAGCCCACTCAGGGGTGTGGCTTCCTCAGGGCTACACGCTCCTGGGGAAACCAGGAAAAACTTAGGGTTGACCATAGAAAAAAGAAGAATTTCCTTAAACATAGCATAACATAACACAACTGAACATATCATATCCGTATCTGTAAAGCACGCATTCACTATTGGGTCTCTTTGTGCGGAAATTAAAGATGTTTCACGTCTGTTTTGTGAGACTGAACACAGAATACTGACAAACATTAGTTAGTGCCAGGAATCTACATTTTTGATTGGCTGAGCAAATATCTACATTCCATTCAGAAAGCAAACCCAATTTACTTCACAGTTTTACAAATGCTTCATAGTGGTGTAAAATCCAGAACTTCGACCCCCCAAGCATTCCAACTCAGACAGGAAGCATAAAGAGAAAGAAAGCTGGAGAAAGAAAGGAAAGCACACTGGCGGGCCAGCGAGACACTGCAGTACAGGAATCGCTGAGCACGAGAAGCAGGTTACCTCGTGCACACTGACCAGCAGAGCAAAGCATTGACAAAGCCAATGCTGTGCAGCACGGCTAAAAAATAAAAAAGCCTTTGACGCAGTTGCCTGTCATTTTGTAGGCAAGCACACCACTCATGTGAGCGCCAAAATAACATAGGAACTATATTGTTCTGTTTAGTTACCTATCCAAGCAGGAAAGATAACTACAAAAAAAAAAAAAAAATGTGAAAGCATTAAAAAAAAAATGCGTGGGGGAAGCAACATGGGGTCGGGCGAAAGCAATGCTGAAGGTTGGAAGCAACGTGAGGGCTCTGGGTAGGGGTGGAGAAGCAATGGGTGAGAGTGCATCATGGAGCAGGCAGGGTAGAAGGATACATGCGAGCAGGCAACAGAGGAGCATGGGAGGAGAAGATGCAAAGGACGCGCAAGGAGGGTGCAGGAGGGAGAAGCTAAATGGAGCGTGGGGTTGAGAGGAAAAGCAACAGGCAGGAGAGCAGCGCGGCCGAGGCGGAGTGAAGCATACGGGTGTGAAAGCAACAGGGGATTGTACGAAGTTTAGCGCAACATGGAGAGCTGTCTCAATCAGTTCATTGATGTTACTTCCTGTGCTATCATTAAAGTAAAAGGTTGCCTTCAGTGCTTGTAAGGAAATGCCTCCTTGGCATGGTTACCCCCTGACTTTTTGCCTTTGCTGATGCTATGTTTTGAATTGAAAGTGTGCTGAGGCCCGCTAACCAGGCCCCAGCACCAGTGTTCTTTCCCTAACCTGTACTTTTGTATCCACAATTGGCACACCCTGGCATCCAGATAAGTCCCTTGTAAATGGTACCCCTGGTACCAAGGGCCCTGATGCCAAGGAAGGTCTCTAAGGGCTGCAGCATGTCTTATGCCACCCTGGAGACCCCTCACTCAGCACAGACACACTGCTTGCCAGCTTGTGTGTGCTGGTGAGAACCAAACAAGTAAGTCGACATGGCACTCCCCTCAGGGTGCCATGCCAGCCTCTCACTGCCTATGCAGGTATAGATAAGTCACCCCTCTAGCAGGCCTTACAGCCCTAAGGCAGGGTGCACTATACCATAGGTGAGGGCACCAGTGCATGAGCACTGTGCCCCTACAGTGTCTAAGCAATACCTTAGACATTGTAAGTGAAGGGTAGCCATAAGAGTATATGGTCTGGGAGTCTGTTTTACACGAACTCCACAGCACCATAGTGGCTACACTGAAAACTGGGAAGTTTGGTATCAAACTTCTCAGCACAATAAATGCACACTGATGCCAGTGTACATTTTATTGTAAAATACACCCCAGAGGGCACCTTAGAGATGCCCCCTGAAACCTTAACCGACTATCTGTGTAGGCTGACTGGTTCCAGCAGCCTGCCACAACCGAGACATGTTGCTGGCCCCATGGGGAGAGTGCCTTTGTCACTCTGAGGCCAGTAACAAAGCCTGCACTGGGTGGAGATGCTAACACCTCCCCCAGGCAGGAGCTGTCACACCTGGCGGTGAGCCTCAAAGGCTCACCCCTTTGTGCCAGCACCGCAGGACACTCCAGCTAGTGGAGTTGCCCGCCCCCTCCGGCCACGGCCCCCACTTTTGGCGGCAAGGCCAGAGAAAATAATGAGAATAACAAGGAGGAGTCACTGGCCAGTCAGGATAGCCCCTAAGGTGTCCTGAGCTGAAGTGACTCTAACTTTTAGAAATCCTCCATCTTGCAGATGGAGGATTCCCCAATAGGATTAGGGATGTGACCCCCTCCCCTTGGGAGGAGGCACAAAGAGGGTGTACCCACCCTCAGGGCTAGTAGCCATTGGCTACTAACCCCCCAGACCTAAACACGCCCTTAAATTTAGTATTTAAGGGCTTCCCTGAACCTAAAACTTTAGATTCCTGAAACTACAAGAAGAAGAAGACTGCTGAGCTGAAAAACCCCTGCAGAGGAAGAACAGAAGACACCAACTGCTTTGGCCCCAGACTTACCGGCCTGTCTCCTGCCTTCCAAGGAAACCTGCTCCAGCGACGCTTTCCAAGGGACCAGCGACCTCTGAATCCTCTGAGGACTGCCCTGCTTCAAGAAAGACAAGAAACTCCCGAGGACAGCGGCACTGCTCCAAAAGAACTGCAACTTTGTTTCAAGGAGCAGATTTAAAGACCCCTGCAACTCCCCGCAAGAAGCGTGAGACTTGCAACACTGCACCCGGCGACCCCGACTCGACTGGTGGAGAACCAACACCTCAGGGAGGACCCTCCGGCGACTCCGAGACCGTGAGTAACCAAAGTTGTACCCCCTGAGCCCCCACAGCGACGCCTGCAGAGGGAATCCCGAGGCTCCCCCTGACCGCGACTGCCTGAACTCCATTTCCCGACGGCTGGAAAAGACCCTGCACCCGCAGCCCCCAGCACCTAAAGGAACGGAAATCCTGTGCAGAAGTGACCCCCAGGAGGCCCTCTCCCTTGCCCAAGTGGTGGCTACCCCGAGGAGCCCACCCTTGCCTGCCTGCAACGCTGAAGAGATCCCTTGATCTCTCATTGAAAACCATTGTAAACCAGACGCGTGTTTGCACGCTGCACCCGGCCGCCCCCAAGCTGCTGAGGGTGTACTTTTTGTGCTGACTTGTGTCCCCCCCGGTGCCCTACAAAACCCCCCTGGTCTGCCTTCCGAAGACGCGGGTACTTACATGCTTGCAGACTGGAACCGGGGCACCCCCTTCTCTCCATTGAAGCCTATGTGTTTTGGGCACCTCTTTGACCTCTGTACCTGACCGGCCCTGAGCTGCTGGTGTGGTAACTTTGGGGTTGCTCTGAACCCCCAACGGTGGGCTACCTTGGACCAAAAACTGAAACCTGTAAGTGACTTACTTACCTGTGAAACCTAACAATACTTTACCTCCCCCAGGAACTGTGAAAATTGCACTGTGTCCACTTTTAAAACAGCTTATTGTGTTTTATGTAAAAAGTATACATGCTAATGTAATGATTCAAAGTTCCTAAAGTACTTACCTGCAATACCTTTCAAATGAGATATTACATGTAGAATTTGAACCTGTGGTTCTTAAAATAAACTAAGAAAATATATTTTTCTATAACAAAACCTATTGGCTGGATTTGTCTCTGAGTGTGTGTTCCTCATTTATTGCCTGTGTGTATGTACAACAAATGCTTAACACTACTCCTTTGATAAGCCTACTGCTCGACCACACTACCACAAAATAGAGCATTAGTATTATCTCTTTTTGCCACTATCTTACCTCTAAGGGGAACCCTTGGACTCTGTGCATACTATTCCTTACTTTGAAATAGTACATACAGAGCCAACTTCCTACAGTGCTTAATTTGTGCTTGTTGTTTCGAGTGCAGGAGCATAAAACCCATGGGACAGTGATGAATGCTGGTGAAGTTGGGATGTGGGTGGTCAGAGGGTGAGGGAAAGAATGGGCTCTTCCCTTGTCTCACGAACTTCTCTGTGTTTTAGCTGCAGCCACTTTTCAAACCAACATCACTGAAACCGGCCTCTACACCAAAGAATTTGGAACATTTGCCATTGTGAACTTCCCGCCATGCCAGTACAGCGGTCAGACAGCCGTCCTGAAGATCAACTCCTCCTTAACGCGTGAGTGTCCTGTGCTAGCGCAACGCACAGAGAAATGACGCAACTGGACAGTACGACGAGCTAAGTGGGGTAACTGGATAGCGGGCACAACATACTAACAGAGTAGCGGGCACAACATACTAACAGTGTGGCCTGCAGGTACAGACAGACACTGAACAGAGCAGATAGGGGTAAATGTAAAACACATACTGTCAAAACCAACACAGGACATTTTACCACTGTTGTTAAGGACCAGTGGACTTTTCATGCAGAAGATAGGGACAAACGGACAGGTTGAACTGTAGATAGCACACGGACAGTGTGCACAGCTGACAGGGACGCATGCATTGTGCATGTAGCCCATTCGGAGAAGCAGATCGTGTGCATGGTAGATAGCGATTAACAGACAGTGCACACAGTTGTTAAGGACCAGCTGACATTACATCTTGCTGACAAAAGCAACCAGAGAATGTGAGCAGATGATAACAGCAAAGAGACAATGCCCACAGCTGATGTTCATAGCTGTTGGAGACAAAAAACAAGGGGCATAGCCGCTAGAGAAAAACGTCCAGGGAACAAGGTCTATCGGGGCAATCGGACAGTGCAAACAGCTCAGGGAAAAGGACATCTATTACACACACCTATTGGAGCCACACATACAATAACCTCTGCTAATAAGGGCAAGCAAACACTGAGCTTAACTATTAGACCCAAACAATTTGCATTGTTGCTAAAGGTAGCAAACTAGCATAACTGGTAGAGACAAACCAACAATGGGCATAGTTGCTGGAGAAAAGTTTACAGTGTGGTTAACAAATGTTAACCCCTTCGCTGCCAGGCCTTTTCCCCCTCCTGTGCAAAGCCTTTTTTTGGCTATTTGGGGTAGTTCGCGCTTAGGGCCTCATAACATTTTGTCCACGTAAGCTACCAATGCCAAATTTGCGTCCTTTTTTCCCAACATCCTAGGGATTCGAGAGGTACCCAGAGTTTGTGGGTTCTCCAGGAGGAGACCAACAAATTAGTCAAAATACAGCAAAAATTTCGTTTTTTTTCAAAACAATGGGGAAAAAGTGCTGCAGAACAAAGCATGTGGTTTTCCCCTGAAAATGGCATCAACAAAGGGTTTGCTGTGCTAAAATCACCATCTTCCCAGTTTTCAGGAACAGGCAGACTTGAATCACAAAACCACATTTTTCAACACAATTTTGGCATTTTACTGGGACATACCCCACTTCCAGTTAGTGACAGTTATGGGTGTGAAAGCAATGCTGGATCCTAGGCAGCTAAACATTTCTGAAAAGTAGACAACATTCGGAATTCAGCAAGGGGTCATTTGTGTCGGTGCTTCAAGGTTTTCCTACAGAAAGTAACAGCTAAAATAAAAAAATATTGAAATTGAGGTGAAAAAAGAGCCATTTCTTTCCACACTTTCCTCTATAACTTTTTCTAGCTATGGTAGATTTTTGAAAGCAATATACTGTTACGTCTGCTGGACTCTTCTAGTTGCGGGGATATATATTGGGCTTGTAGGTTTATCAAGAACCCTAGGTACCCAGAGCCAATAAAGGAGTTGCACCTTGCAATGGGTTTTCATTGTATACCGGGTAAACAGCAATTCATTTGGTGAAATAGAAAGAGTGAAAAATAGGTATCAAGTAAACCTTTATATTTCCAAAATGTGCAACAGATAAGGTGTTGAGAAGCAGTGAATTCCAGTATCCCCATACTAGCATACTAACATGTGAATTATAGGGCATTTCAAAACAGACATCTTTTTTACTCTCTGTCTTACATTTGGAAGGAAAACATTTAGAGAAAGACAAGGGGCAATAACACTTGTTCTTCTACTCTAGAATCTGAGAGAAGCCACAAACATTCTTCTACTCAGCGTTACCCCAGGTCTCCCGATAAAAATGGTACCTCCCTTGTATTGGTAGGCCTAGTGCCAGTGACAGAAAACGCCCCAAAATGCAATATGGACATATAAATTTTTACATTGACAACTGATGTGTTTTTTTGAAAGTGCCTAGCTGTGGATTTTGGTCTCTAGCTCACCTGGTACATAGGAAAACCTACCAAACCTACACATTTTTTTAAACTAGACACCTAGGGGAACCCAGGATGGGGTAACTGGTGGCGCTCTCACTAGGTTCTGTTACCCAGAATCCTTTGCAAACCTCAAAATGTGGCAAAAAAAACACTCTTTTCTCACATTTCGGTGATAGAAAGTTCTGGAATTTCAGAGGAGCCACAATTTTCCTTCCACCCAGCATTCCACCAAGTCTCCCGATAAAAATCGTACCTCACTTGTGTGAGTAGGCCTAGTGCCCGTGACCGGAAATGCCCCAAAAAACAAACACAACATGGACACATCACATTTTCCAAAAGAACACTGACCTGTTTTTTGCAAAGGGCCTAGTTGTGGATTTTGGCATCTAGCTCATCCGGCACCTAGGAAAACCTAGCAAACATGGACATTTCTGAAAACTAGACACCTAGGGAAACCCAGGATGGAGTAACTTGTGGCGCTTTCACCAGGTTCTGTTACCCAGAATCCTTAGCAAACCTCAAAACTTGACAAACAAAATACTTTTCCTCAAATTTTGGTGTTCAAAGTTCTGGAATCTGAGGGGAGCCACGAACATCTTTCTACTCAGCATTGCCCCAGGTCTCCTGATAAAAATGGTACCTCACTTGTGTTGGTAAAACTGCTGCCCGCAACAGGAAATCCCCCAAAACACTACATGGAGACATCAAAATGATCAAATACAAAACCACCTGTTTTTGCGGGGGCACCTGCGTTTTTGGTCCCGGGCTCAGCAGCCTTCTAGGGAAACCTACCAAACCCAGACATTTCTGAAAACTAGACACCTGAGGGAGTCCTGGGAGGTGTGGCTTGCGTGGATCCCCTAGTGTTTGTCTTACACAGAATCCTTTGCAAACCTCAAATTTAGCTAAAAAATCATATTTTTCCCACATTTCTGTGTGGGATCACCGCACCGGCACAATTTTCCTACCACCCAACCTTCCCCTCAGTCTCCCGATAAAAATGATACCTCACTTGTGTAGATGGGCCAAGTGCCTGTGACAGGGAAGAGCCAAAAACATGTCAAAATTGAGGGGGAACCAAAGTGGGTCCAAAAGGGCAGCTTGAAAAAAAAGTTTTTAGGCTGACAAGTGGGGCAGAATTTTTATCGGTATGGATGCACCAATGCTGGGTGGTAGGAATTTTGTGGATACCTGCAGATTCTGGAAGGTTCCATCACATAAAATGGGTGATTTCAAGCAAAGTTGGAAGTTTGCAGGGCATTGTGGATAAGAAAATGGTGTGGTGCATGTGAAACACACCACCCTGAACTCACCCAGATGTTTAGTTTTCAGGGGGGCAGAAATGGGCTAAAATAAAATTGCCCCCTAGGGGAACAACCCTTACCAAGGGGTCACTCCCCATCTGTTAAAAAAAACAAAAAATCCCTGGTGCCTAGTGGTTTCGGGGCAGATAAGCCTAATTAAAATAGGCTGATCTGTCCCCAAGGGGGGGGTCAGAAATTGTCTAAAATAAATTTGCCCTCCCCCCCAGGGGAGCGACCCTTGCCTAAGGGGTCACTCCCCTTTTGTGAAATTGTTGCAGAAAAAAAAACCCTGGTGTCTGGTGGCCTAAGAACAATTTACCCACCGGGGAGTGACCCTTCCCTAAGGGGTCGTCTCCCCCGTAAAAAACACATACATTTTTTTATCCCTGGTGTCTAGTGGCTCCCCTTCATTATTTATAAAAAAAATATAAAAAACTCCCTGGTGTCTGGTGGTTTCTGCCCACTATGGAGGTGCATTGGCCTAATAATAATAGGCCGATCTGCCCCCAGGGGGGACAGATATGGCCTAAAAACAATTTACCCCTCGGGAGCGACCCTTCCCTAAGAGGTCGCCCCCCCCTGTACAAAACACATAAAAAAATTATCGCTGGTGTCTAGTGGCTCCTCCTCACCCCCAGGGGCAGATCAGCCTAATTAAAATAGGCCGATCTGCCCCCGTGGGGGCAGAAAAAGACTAATAAAAAATTGCCCCCCAGGGGAGCGACTCTTGTCCAAGGGGTTGCTCCCCTTCATTATTTATAAAAACAAAATCAAAAAAACTCCCTGGTGTCTAGTGGGTATTTTTGCAGCCCGATCGCTTTACGATTGGGCTGCAGAAATGCTCAGAAAGAAATGAAAGGAAAGGCCTTTCCCTTCCTTTCATGTGTCTCTGTCCGCCACCACCCCCCCATTGGAAGAGAACTGCAAGTATTTCTCTCGCAATTGCGCGCTGACGTCATCAGTCTTCACAGTGGGGGTCTGGGGTGGAAAGGGAAGCGATTCCCCCTCCATCCCTGCCCAGGGTAGAGGGGTGAGAGGCCCTCTAGGGGAGTGCTATCGTTTCCCCTGAGGGCCAGTACCAGGATGTAAAGGTTACATCCGTGGCGCCCCAGCGCTGCGCCACTGGACGTAATCATTACGTCTGTGGCATGAAAGGAGTTATTAAAGAGAAACACAAAATGGGCATATCAAATGATGAACTTAATGTTTGGAGACAAGTCAATAATGGGTATAGCTGCTAGAGACAATCAAATGATGAATTTAGGGCCAAATTTACCAGCATTTGGCACAGGGCTGTGCAGCAAGGCATCTGGCTACGCTGCCGTGCGTCAAAAGGAAAGGGCGGGAATGTGCCATATATATGCGATACAGCGCATTCTTGTCCCTTCCAACTGCTCTTGTGTCATTTTGACTGCCTAGCGCCAACGCAGGCACCCTTGCACCATGGTCTGCGTTGTTGGCAGGAATATTTTTGTGCAGGAAGGGGTACTTTCTTGCACAAAAACAATCATAGGAGGACTTTTCCTCTTTCTATGAATGCTGCAAAATGCAGCACACATAGAAAGAGACAGAAATGAGGAGAAATGAAAATAGTTCTCCTTGTCGCGCCTCCCCTGGGGAGGCGTAAGGTTTGGTGCATACCCAGGTTTACAGGCTCTTGTAAATCTGGGTATGGGTCAAAATCCATGGGTGTTGCATGAGAAAACTCACCAAAACGCCCATGGAATGTCTCCCTGGAGCAGAGTAAGGCAACGCAGCGATTTGCATTGTCTTGCCTTATCCCATATCTATGAGACCATTCAAAGTCACACATAGTGGCTTTTGCATGGACTCATAGATATGGTTGAGAGGTTTGCACCAAAGTGACGCAACAGCGGCACAGGCCTCTCATAAATATGCACCTTAACGTTTAGAGCTAAACCAACAATGGGTACAGCTGCTATAGACAATCAAACAAGGAACTAAGGGCCAGATGTAGCAAATTCCAAATTTGCAATTTGGAAATTGCGAGTCGGTGCGACTCGCAATTTCCGAATCGCAAATTCAGATGCAGAACGGTGTCTCAGACACCGTCTGCGAATCGCAATGGGGTCGCAAAGACCCACCTCATTAATATTAATGAGGTGGGTCGCTTTTTGCGGCCCCATTGCGATTCCCTGCACTCACAGGGATGGTGGCCTGCTGGAGGCAGCAGACCTCCATGTCTGTGATTGCTTTTTAAATAAAGCAGTTTTTAAAATTTATTTTGCAGCCCGTTTTCCTTAAAGTAAAACGAGTTGCAAAATAAAAAAAATAACGAAACCATTTGGTTTCGGTGACCACTGCCTGCTCTGAAAAACCCTTTTTGGCAACATTCACAAAGGGGAAGGGGTCCCATGGGGACCCCTTCCCTTTTGCGAATGGGTTACCACCAGTGTGACACTGGTGGTAACTGCAAATTGATTTGCGACCGCATTCGCGGTCACAAAGCAATTTAGCATAGCGATGCAAGTCGCAAATAGGAAGGGGACACCCCTTCCTATTTGCGAGTCGCATTCACAATTTGCGAGTCGGTACCGACTCGCAAATTGTGAATGAGCATCGCAATCGGCATTTTGCATGGTGCAAACTGCGATTTTCGCAGTTTTCACCATGCAAAAGGCTTGCTACATCTGGCCCTTAATGTTTAAAGACAAACCAACAAAGGGTATAGCTGCTAGAGACAAACAATGTGCGCAACTGTTACAGACAAATAAACAATGGGCATAGTTGCAAGACAGAGACAGGCATACAATTAGCTTAAATGTTAGAGACAAACAGACAGCGGGCAAAACTGTTGGAGACAAATGGATAGAGTATATAGCTTGTCTGACAGGGGGAGAGTTCACACAGCTTATTTGAGACCAAAGAACGAAAGCTGAAAAGAAACATAAGGGAAATTTAAAAAAACACAAGGAAACTGAAAAACCCAAGGGGGGAATTAAGTGGGAAAGAAGAAGGGGATGAAAACAGGGTTTGGGTAAATGATCCCACATCAACCTTTGGGATGGTCAGCCTCAGCAGTGAGCAGTACTTTATTATTTTGTTTTATTATTTCATGAATGCCCCTTCAAAAACACCTGACATATGTTTCGCTCCCTGCAAACATCTTGCTAAATGTGTGCTCCAAAACATAGATGCCGGTTCGAGGTGGGAAACTGGGACTAACACTGGGGACAAGAGACAAAGCACAGGGGAAGTCAACACCCCCTTGTTGCTACATAGACAGATCTTGGAAATCTGAACCCCCTATATATGAGGCCAGGGGTTACCCCCCAAAGCGCCAAACATCTGGGGTAGATAGGAAGGAGACTATGCAGACAAAGTAGACATTTGACCACCAATTAGGTTCCCAATAAGAAAAGCACTGCCAACAAGGTGGTCGCACCCACAGAAAAACGTCTGATCTAGAACCATTTGTTAAGTAAAGGTATTTAGATGTATATGATCTGTGCCAATATTGTTCTGTGATCTTGATTATATGATCTGTGCCAATAATGTTATGTTAATTCGATTATAGGTACTTTGTGCTATTATATGTGGATGGTCGTTTTCCCTGGTTTTAACACAAAACTCAATTAAGACATTTTTTTTAATGTGCTCTTAAATGCGCCTTGTGGGATGTGCTTGGGGGACAACACCCGCTGGCCCTCAATAGTCCTAATCGAAACCCTTGTAAGGGCAATAGTGTTTGCTCATTCTCGAAATCAGTATCTTAGGCGTGGGTCAAAGAGGGGCGTGTGTGGCATTTATATGTTCTAGTTATTCCCTTGACGGAAGGGTGTCTGTAGAGTAAAAGCAATAGTAGTGGTCAATCTTCAGCTCATCTCTCAGAGTTAAAAAATCAGAAAGTGATCCCCCAATATTTGCAGCTGTAGAAGTCAAAAAATTAGAACACCTGCTGCAAAAGCACCCTGTTTGGCCATGTATGGAGAATGTAACAACGTCTCTTGGGGTTGAGTTCGCCAGAATCCTGGACATCATGCCCACTGTCTCAGTAACTCATTCCACTAAAGTTCTCATACCCGGTTTTCCACTCTATTTCCTGACAGGCAAGGAGTTCACCATCTACACAACAGTCCCACAATGCCGCACGAGGCGGGATGCAGGTGCAGTCATTCTCTCAGACAGCACTACCGGCAACATTGTAACCAGAAACATTGGTGTCCGCGTGGAAAACCTGAAATCGAACAATACCTACAGGTGAGTTGGCCCTGCTGGGTTCAGGAATGTAGGAACAGCTAAGGAAACCTAGAAAAATCCATGTACTACATAAGGGAGGCATTGCTCTGAAACAGCGTCACTGCACAGCTTGACTGCAATACTCCCAGCCAGGGGTGCACAGTAGAACATACAGTAACACTCTGGACCCGATTCACAAACTGCACTTTATAGCAAGTTTACATTTTTGAGTAAGCTTCCTATTTTTCAGTACCGCTCTTTTGTAGTACTTTACACTTTTGTAGTAAGTCCAGCATTACACACTGGTACTGCAACCTCCATTATTTTCTATGGGAGACTTTTGCAGTACCTGTTGTTGGCTATGTATAGTGCTGGAATTACTACAAACAATTAAGTTACTACAAAAGAGCAGCTTGTGATTACCAACAAAGTAGTAAATTTACTCAAAAATATAAGCTACTTTTGTGAATCAGGATGTGAATGACTAACCTCAACCTGTGTGGCTACGCAGTGTTACTGAGGTAGTACTCACCGTGCTCATTATGCAGTGCTCACTGTGCAGTGATGCACTGTTACATTGTTATTGTATTATTAATGCATGTCTACCCGCCATTTTCCCTGCCTGTTATTTACAAAGTGAAACCTGCGTAGTCTCCATTTTTAGCCTTCCATTCCTGGTAGTTTAGCCCAAGGTGCATGCATACACCTGGCAGTGGTCATGTGACCTTTCTTAGCGCTTTTGAAACAGATTGCTTCAGCTTTCATAAGCAGAGTTTAAACTCATACTTGTTCTACGCCTGCTCATATTAAGATTCACCAACAATGAGGCAAATGTGCTGTGGAAATGTGTTATGATATAGCACAAGGGTGTCCAACTTAGATGCAGGGGAGAAGTATATATGTCATAACCACTGTGCAAAAGATATCCCTTTACATTCTTTGTGTGCAAAGTTCTCATTTGTGGCTATCTTGAAAACCTTCCTGGACTTACTTTGGACTCTCCTGCAACAACTTAACAGTTGTAACAGTGGAGGGAGCATATGCACTATTAACTGCTCTTGTATTTTGCAGAGCCTCATACAGTATTCCTGAAAGTGGGGCTACAAGCCCTTATATCACCTTCATGACTCGTAACGGTAAGTGCCCATGCAATACTCAATTCTGTGGCAAGGCCTTTTGTTATGTTTTTGTGCCATGCTTCTATCTCATAATATTTTGCAGTATAAACGTATTCTAGATTCACATGCTGTGCTTTATTCCACATCTGGTGGTAGGATACAGAATTGTATCTAAATTACTTTAAAGTTTTATCTTAGAGCGCCTATTGTAGAGGGAGCCATAATCACTCACTGTGAAGTCAGCAGCAACTCCAACATGCCCCAATACTGGATCACCACTCTAGATTCTTTTTTCTTCTCTTGGTGGGTTTGGAAGTAACACAACAGATGCAGAGAAGAGCGTGGAATTCAAGGTGACATCAAGCTATTGCAATGGAAATCCAAGCAACCTGATTTTCGAAGACCAACATCTGACTTCAGTTTCAATGAGACAGGAATATTCTGCAGTCATCGACTAGGTTGAAGAATGACTGTGCTGGGGATTGTTTACTTTGGGGTTCCTCAACGTCATTTTCCGAGTAGACATTGAGAATACTCCAAATGGTGTCTGTTGGAAGTTGTGGTACTGGTTGGGGTGGGAGGGCGAAACCCTACTTAAGCAGCAACCGCAATCTTTGTGAGAGTGAAACACAAGCAAACCCCAGATTAGCCTGTGCTTAACCTCCTGGTAGCTTGGCACAAAATTAGTCAGGCTTAACTTAGAAGCAATATGCAAAGTATTAATGCAGCACTTCAAACAGTACTAATGTGGAAACAACACAAGAAAAATCTCACATCAATTTGAAAACAGAGTTAGCTTTAACAAATTATTTGAGACCAAAGCAACAAAAATCCAATCAGTAGAACCAGTTGTGGAGCATTATGAGATCCCGCGCCGAGGATGCGTTGCACAGCAGTGGTTCCAAAGGGCTTTGAGGGTGTGATGTGAGGTCCTGTGTCGACGTTGAGGATACTGTCCATGAGGAACTTGCAATACGAAGTCCTGCATCAAAGATGCATTGCGCACCGGCTGGTTCCGAAGAAGATTTGAGGCTTGCAATGCAGAGTCCCGCATCATTGTCAAGGATGCCATCGACGAGGGGCTTGCAGTGGGAAGGCCTGCGTCAGCGATGTGTTGCACAGCGTCGGTTCTAAAGCAGAGCTACAAGGAGATGCATTGTGCTGTGTCAATTCTGCCCACAGGACCACAGCTGGGCCAGAAAAGCATCTTCATGTACACTCCCATTGTCCAGAACAGGATTGGCACCACTTGGAGGACAAGACTTACATCAAACTGAGTCAAGGTGCTGGGTTTCAGGTGACTGGAGCCTGTTCTGTTCCTTGGGTTTCTGATGAGGGGGCCAACCAACTGGCCCTTGGAGCACTCTGGTGGTCCTGAAATCAGGATGCAAGCCCAGGCCTTCACTCAGACAGCAGGACGGAGGGCAACAAAGTTGCAGTCTTTCTACCAGAGCAGCACTCCAGTCCTTCTGAGTCTTCCACAGGTCCAGAGGTGTTCTGAAGAGTCAAGGTCTGAGGTCCACTATTTATACCTGGTGATCTCTTTGAAGTAGGAGACATTTCTAGAACTGTCCAACCCCAGAGGTGTTTGGAATGTCCTTCCTCTTTGCCCTAGCCATATTTAATCTAGGGGCACAAAAGACTGGTGACAACCCCTTTGTGAGTGTGCTGTGCAGTGCCTTTGTGATGTGCAAGTGTGGCCCATTCTGCCAACACCTATCTTCCCTTTGCCTCGCTGTCTGGGAGCAATACACAGAGACCAACTGCTTGTTACACCTAGACATGTGACCATGGATACAGGTTACAAGCACCAAACGTTTAGCACAAGAAAATGCCAACTTTCTAAAAGTGGCATTTTCAGAATTGTGACTTAAAATCTAACTTTAGCATTAAGAGGATTTTAAATTACATTTTTTTGGACATCATTCTCGATATCCCCTACCTGCTTCCATTTGAAAGTTATCACTTATTAAATGTAATAAGTTAACTCAGTGTTATCCTATGGGAGAGGCAGACCTTGCAGTAGTGAAAATGAATGTAAGAGTTGTTCATTACAAGAACATGTATGTAAAAGTTAAAAGTACATGTCCAGCATTTTTACATACACTGCACCCTGCACTTTGGGCTGTCTAGGGCCTACCCTAGGGGTGGGTTTTGTGTATTGAAAAGTAAGGTTTAGGCCTGGCAAAAGGTTTATTTTGCCAGGTAGAAATGGCAGTATCACTGCACACACAGGCTGCAGTGGTAGACCTGAGGCATGTTTAAAAAGGCAACTTAAGTGGATAGTAGAATTAGTGGTGCAGGTCCACTAGGTGCATGTAGTACCAGTTTAATAGTAAATTACATTTGCCAATTGGGAGTATGCCAATGTCACATCTTTAAGGGAGAGAGCACAAGCACTTTAGCCTTGGTTAGCAGTGGTAAAGTTCACAAAGCCAACAAAAACTTGTTCAGAAAACAGGAGGGTGAAGGCAAAATGTTTGGGGCTAAACTTGCAGAAAGGGCCAAGTCCAAAAGCGTCCCAATTGCGTTTGTATCTAATGTCAAATATCCAGTATGCATGCTATGTTTGCTAACTTACCATTACTGAGAAAGTTCTTATGCCACTTCATGTTTTAAAATGTAAACCTAAAACATAAAGAGACATTAAGGCTTGATAAAAAAAATGGAAATATTGATGGATCCTACATTTTAGAACTTGGGAAAACATAATCAGTCCATGGCAGAAATGGGTTTTTCTGAGGATTACGATGGTGGAGAGGCAATCAAAGAGGCCCAGTGGGAACAATGTAGTGACTGTGACACTGAAAAAGCCTCACAAGGCCCTCAAAAAATGCTAGGCCCCCAAAAGCTCAAAGTCATCGGCTGTTGCAGCCCAAAAGATGGCATCCAAGTTGAAGGGAAAACTTTGATTCATCAAGCCAAAGAGTATAAGGCCTTTATAAAATATCTTCACAGTACTTGTTTAAAGGGCCCACTAGATTCAGCTGAGGCTTGTGGTACACCAGTACCCACTGAAACGTGCCTCCATAGACGTGCATGGTTATCTATAACCTGCTTCAGATCAGAGTAACATAATTAAAACGCTTCTTTTTATTTGCACCCTTGTTTGATGGCAACTTTGAAAAAAAGAAAAAAAAGAAATGAAATAGATAGAGCTATGTTGGCATTACAATCTGATTGAGGTTTCAAAATATAAGAAGTGGTTAAGATCATCAAACTGTATTCCATATAGAGCAACACAACAGCTTCTGCCCCACATTTCAAGGCAGTGGCAATAATCTACTATACAAAGGCAGTCCTTTTGTGGAAGAGCTAGTGAAAGAGGACATAGTGCAAGATAGTCCATAACAACTAGTAAATTAATTCATCACTCTGTCCCCACACAATTGTGGAGAACAGGGTAAAGAACTATGGGTCTTAGCTACAAAACATTTTTCCCATTCTCTGTCAATGGGAAAATATGTTAGAACGTTTGAGCCTAAAGGCCTGGTTGAGAGTTTAGCAGACAGGTTACTCCATCACAAATTTGATGAACATCCCCTCTGTCTTATGACAACAGCATTATATCCTGTGGCACTTGTAATAAGGCAGATGCGTTGTTGGTCACATTTGCGACTTAGACTGTAAATAGGGCCTTAACTCTCAAAATGCTGCCTTATCGCAACAGACAAACGGGATCCAAATGGGATCAGATACGGTTATTGTACTGAGTTTGTGATAGAGATTGGAGTTTGTGATGTGAGTTTGAGATGTGTAAGATCACATCACTTTACCACCACTAGAAGAACAAGTATTGGAAAAGCCAATAAGTCTTGCCCGTGGGCCTGTTGGCTTTGTCAATGCTTTTTGGTGATGCTGTACAACATCATTAAAAAGCAAAATGTGTTTTCCCAATGCTATGCAACATTTGCAACAAAAAAAAAGAAAAAGCATGTCATGACGATACTGGCTCCATTGTTATTCAGTGGTAAGATCATGCATCATTACATATTCATTCACATCCATCACCATGCATTCACATGCCTACTAATGACATGAGCTCCATTTGATCAATTTTTATATTTACTGATGTAAGTTAGCAGACACCACTTGGTACTGTAAAAATAAATTTGGCAGTGGGAAAAGCACACAAGGATACAAGTCAGCCAATCAGAGGGATGATAAAGAGGTTATGCATTGGGGAGGAGCAAACACACCAAGAGGAAGGCAAGCTATTGATTAAGAGCAAGTAAATGAGAGTGATAATGACACCAATCAGTGGTAAGCAAGGGGCGGGCCTTAAGACCACTGTAGGTTTTTGGTATTATCCAAAAGAAGCTTTCACCTACAGACACCTAAAAGCTACCTAATAGGTGAGACCTATAAAGAATTCATCCTAAAAGTTGCAAGAGACGAAATAGCAATTCAAGAAAGTCACATGGGAGTGTAGTCCATATACTTTCCAATTGCTAAAGAAGATCTCGTGCTATGACCAATACTTGACTTGCTAGTCTTAAGCAAATTTGTAAAGATCCAAATGATTCTTAAAGAAGTAATTCAACTATTATAAGAGGGCTACCTTTTAGCTACAATCGAGATAAAGTATACATACTTACATATACCAATGCATTGGGCACACCAAAAGTATCCAATTTCCAGTTTTGCAAGGAATGTATTACCAAGTCAACCAGTTAGCTTTTGGAATTAACTATACTGTATGAGTTTAAAAAAATGTCTGTTAGAGCTGGTAGTGCATTTAATGTTGAAAACCACAAAGTATAGTTATATGTAAAGGGAAATTCACATTTACAATGTCAGAAAGATATTCAAAAGATAGTGAATCTGATACTGCGCCAATTGGCGTCCACTAGCGTGGATCTGTAAATAATAAAATTATGGCCCCATCATTCAGTAGGCATATATGGTGATGCATGCGCACACATATGCCATCATGCAGGCGCACGTTTCTAGGAGCAGATCTCAATACATATTTAGCATTGGCCACGACAACCTAAAGAGAATGTTGGCACTGCAGAATTGAATTCACTGTGACAAGATGGCAGCTAGTCAGTTGAGAGGGCACAAGAGCAAAAATTGTGCCGCGTTCAAAGGCCTCATCTCCGAGCACCATTGTAAAACCTGCGGATACACCCCAAATGGGAGTTTTCAGCTCACGCAACACTTTAGTAGGGTTGTCTATAGCTGTCAAGTTGTCCAATATTGGGTCACACGAGGAAAGAGCTGGAGGTCTACCTGCCATACATCCTTCATAACATAACACTTAACACACAATGGCTAAACCGGCTGTGTGTTAAATTGTCCAATATTGGCAGTTAGGAATTCTCTTATGGAAAGTTATCCCTTGGACAACACATATGGGCTGTCTAATATAGGGATATGTGCAGGCGGATGTTTGCTATAGAATGACGAATATGGGATGTCACTAGCGGGATGTTGTTTATGTCATAAAATCGATGATCTGTCAGATGCAGGATGTTGTCTATGGGATGTCGATCATGGCACCTTTGTTTACGCATATAAATAATATGATGACACTAGTTAGATGGCAGTGATGGATTGTCAGTGTTAACAAGATGGTCATGAGTTGCCAGTCATGAGAAGAAGGTAATGGGATGTTGGCTGTGCAATGTTGTCATATTGACTCTGTCTTGGAATGCTGGTCCAGGGTTGTTGGTTGTGGGATGTCAGCGGCTGGATGATGGCGAGTGATGTTAGGCAGTGGGATGTTGGTCTAGAGGATGTCACCTGTGGGATGTTGACTGTGGTATGTCAACCATAGGATGTTGGTCTATGGGATATAGGTCCCATGGGATGCCAGCAGCAAGATGCCAGTCATTACATACAGGGCAATGGAGGTGGGACCATGTGATTAATATCTGTATTATGTAATTCTGTATGGTGTGTCAGCCATGGATTATTAATCAAGCATATTATGAGGGTCTTTCGACTAATGGTCACTTTTTTTCTCTTTGCAGTCCAAAATTTCACAGACATTCCCGACACTATGCGACGCAGTGGGGGTATGGTGGTAATCACAGTGCTACTGTCCATTGCCATGGCCATCCTCATCCTTGGCCTCGTTGGCAGCCTTGTAACTGGTGGCAGTAAGATCTGAAGCCCTGCACTGCTGCAGACTAAGGAACTGTTCTAAGTATCATAAACATCCACTCTCCCTTCAACCCTACTCCCACCTATGTATGCTTTGATTTCTTCTGTGTAGTTGGTGTAATGGTCATTGAGGGAGACAGGCTGTCTGCCGTTAATTAGGGTTCATGTGTTCGTGGCTCCCCATGATTTCTGTCACCCTTGCCTTTGAGTGCCATGTGACTTCACTGGCGACGTGTCTTGCCTAACATCTTTAGGTGTGTGACTGGGCTTATAAGACCGATGGTCATCTAACCCCAGGAATTATTCATGGCTTGTGGTAGTGCTGATTGGGCTACAGCTCCTTCAGGCACGAATACGGCCCCTACTGCTCTCCCCCACTAGTTAAAGAAGAGGCCTGCACATCCTGTCGACAAAGCCCGGTTTTAGGGCCAGATGTAGGAACACAGCAAATTGCGACTTGCAATTTGCGAGTCCGAGCGGCTCGCAAATTGCAACTCACAATTTGCAATGCAGAAAGGTGTCTCAGACACCTTCTGCAACTCGCTATGGGGTTGCAAAGACCCACCTCATTAATATTAATGAGGTGGGTCGCAATTTGCGACCCCATAGCGAGTCTGGGCACTCACGGGGATGGTGGCCTGCTGGAGACAGCAGACCACCATGTCCGTGACTGCTTTTAAATAAAGCAGTCTTTTTTTTTCAAAGTGTAGCCCGTTTTCCTTAAAGGAAAACGAGCTGCACTTTGAAAAAAAAAACGAAACCTTTTGTTTCGGATTTTTTCAGGGCAGGTAGTGGTCCCTTGGACCACTGCCTGCTCTGAAAAAATATTTTCATGTCCAGTCACAAAGGGCAAGGGGTCCCATAGGGACCCCTTCCCGTTTGCGACTGGGTTACCATCCACCTCAAGTGGATGGTAACTGCGAGTCCATTTGCGACCGCTTTCGCAGTCGCAAATGGAATTGCATAGCATTGCGAGTCGCAAATAGGAAGGGAACACCCCTTCCTATTTGCGAGTCAGAAATGCATTTTGCGAGTTGGATCCGACTCGCAAAATGCATTTCTGCATTCCGGTGAGGCTCAAACGCTTTGCTACATCTGGCCCTTAGTCCTTTGCAACTGAAAAGCAAGAAGACAATTCCCAACTTTGGCTTTCTCTTCACAATTATTCAGGACAATGTATCTAGAAATTGGCCAAGTGCTGTAATCCATTATCATTTGCTCCGTCTCTCTATATGTGCCCTAATTTGCATACGTTTTGCCACTGAGAAGTGTTCTATTTCCACCTGCCTTACCTAGGCATATAGATGTAAAGTTGCAGTCAATAATTATCCACTCCAACTCAATAAATGTGTCCCATTACTACCAGCCCTGACACTATAGAAGGATCCTATAAGCATCTGCTTTCACCCCAGATTGGCCTCCGCTTTGACCTTTAAATGTGACTGATAAGCACCTGCCCCTACCTTATAGACGTGTTCTGCTGACACTTGCTATGGCCCTACCGATGTGCCCCTGAAGCACCCGTTTTGACTTATAATTTCATCCCACGAGTGCCTGCTCTGACCGGATGGATGCTTGTCAGCATGAAGGTGTTGTGCAGCAGAAGACCAGCTCACTCCCAAGCCTAAATTGGTCCGGTACAGGCCTTCGCCTAACTACACTGCCACCACCCTACCCATTTTACCAACACCTCTTAGTTCCCCTAGCTCTGGGGCATGTACAGAAAAAGTGCCCTACATTGGACATCGTGGAACCCGGATATTCACACCAACTGCCTGAACAGCAATTCCAGCTAGCCTTGTTTATTGTCACTTGGTCTATTCTAACCTGTACTGTACATACCAAAGCCTTGTCCTGCACATGCACCCAAATCAACCAATTGTACCTTCCATGCCTGTATGAATGCATAATCTTGTAACCGTGCCTTATACCGACATTATATTTTGAGTTCTAAGTGCAATGTATAAACGTACCAGCTGTATGTTATGCTTTCTGTATTTTTAAGGAATGATGCTAATAAAATCAATAGGAATGAAATAATAGATGTGTCCTGTTATCTATGTTCTTTCTCTGTAACTGAGTCCAATCACCACCTGCCCTCACTCAATAGATGTGTCCCATTACCACCTACCCTGACCCTCCTGTGTTCTTTGACTACACCCACTATGGCCCTATAGAAGCGTCCCTTTAGCACCTATTCACACCCTGCATGATATCCCTCGAGCCCCTGCTCTGACCCTTCAGTTGTCAGTCAGAGAAGAGTACTTCCTTTCCCTGGGAAGCAAGGAGAGGCGCAATACTGGAAACTGGCATGGTGGTCAGGCAGCCTCAAGGCAGAGTCACAGCAGAAACGCGCGGACATGTGGATGACATCTTGTGGCCAGGATTTCCTTTATGTCATTTAATAGATGCAATGGTTTCCTGGGCCACAGTGACTGTCAAGTGCTGTTCTGTGTTGTTTCCTTCCAGTACTGAATGTATGTATTGGCCAGGAACATGTCGAAGTGTATCTGCAAATTGTTTGAGACGCCACAGATAGTGTACTTCCGGTTCATGCGATTCTCCCGCTCTCAAGCTAAGAGGCACAGATCACATTATCCAAAAGGCTTGCCTTCCTCAGATGCTGAACATCAGGTCATGATCTCTAGAGCAGTTGCAAAGACAGAAGCTGCGCTGAGAGACAGAAGATACTCCTCTTACAAAGGTGATATTGACGAGACCTTGGACTCGGGTAAAGTCATCTTTATGTCGAAGGATCAAGTAATGGTAGCATTCACTAATTTGCGGGACAGTGGGGCTTCCATCTGTGGCAGAAACAATAAACCATGCAGAGGATAAGTTTGCCAAATATGATCTTCCTTCTACTTGGCAGTTACAAATCCAAAAACATTGTTAAAATGTTTCCGACATTTATTGCCAAAATGTATCCTGTAGATGGGAAAGAACTGGAATTGTTGAACTCCTTTTCTTTAGATAATGTCTTACTCTATTTAGTTTGCAGAGTATCTTTGTCTACAAAGGACAAGACTCTCAAACACTGTGGATAGGAAAGTGGATGCAACTTTGAAAGGGTCTATGCAGTGTCTAACTGTCATTGAGAGTTGGTGCAAATGCTGCACATGTAGCACTGTTGTTGACAAATATCCAGACTTTGGACCTGTTTTTTAAACTTGGCAAAGTACCCTACCTGCCAAACTAATATCCACTTGCAGTATTATGAGTTTGGCGAACTACCCTATTTCTACCAGCGTAGCTTCCACTGGTAGAAATCTTGGCCCCATGGTTATCCGGCCATCAGCTAATCAATATCAGACTGTCCACCGTATTCCGGGTGGATGTGTCAATATTGATCCTGTTTGGGACCACCAGGAAAAATTTGGCAGTAAAGGAAAAAAAAAAAAACGACCTCCGCGCTTGGAGAAAACGCCCATCATGACAGGGCCACAATTCCTTTGTTTCCCAAAATAAACTCCTGCTTTGGGAGTTTGTTTTTGAAAAAAAATTGGTGTTGAGTCGCATGATACATGGCTGCTACTCAGCAAAGTTGCAGTGCCTTCAGAGGAGCACCCACAATAGCAGAGAGCTCTCCGTCAGGTAGGTGAAGATCTCTAACTATGGCCTCTCGCCAAATGTTAATTAAATAAGGGTAACCACCAAGTGTTAAGACCGTTTGAGCCTTATTTGGCATTTGATGGACAGGGTATTGTGTATTGTGTATTGTGTCCGTCAAACTGACAGTCCAATGAATCTGTTACAGGTCAGGTGAACAACCCTGACCCCAACATTAGTATGCTAACTCAGAGCACTTCTATTGGTAACATGTAGGAGTGGATTTATTATTTGTTGTGAAATGCAGTGCAACAACCAAAGTTGTTACACTCTGTTTCAGAAGGGTAGAAAGCATCCCTGAGCAATATTTATTGAAAACTGGTCTGCTGTTGCACTCATTGCTTGCACTGGTGCACAACCTGGCTGCCTAGCAACATGTACGATATTTGCATCATGGTGTAGAGATGTATGCCTTATGTCGAGCATAAGATTTGACAAAGTATTAAACATACCACACATTGGATGTATTCTATACAGTAGAGCATACATTAATTGTGTGGGATGCTTGGAGAAATTAAAACATTTCTCCAGGTTGGTACCTGCTTCAAGCTGGTACTATATTCTGGCGTAAGACCCGGTCTGCCTATCTTTGTAGATAAGGCTTTTTGTAAAACATTATTGTTACTATCGATGATACACTCACATTACATCTATTTAACTCACCCTTTACACAAAGTGGTGCAAAGCAGCACAAAGTGCAATTTACGTTGCGAGTGAGCAGAGTTTTTTTCCTCGCTCACACTCGTCAAACGTGAGTTGGCAAGCGCGAGCAAGGAAAATCTTACTCAAGACCACCTCCTGGCAAGATTTCTCAATGCGAGCGGTCGCACATGGTTGCGACCGCTCACATTGAGAAGTCTTCTGTCCGTACTGAGGTAGCTGCCGCTCGAGTAGAAAATCAACTCAAGTGGCAGAAAAGAAGCCCTCTTAGGCTCAGAAGGGAGCCGTTCGCACTGATTTTTTAGCACAAGTCAAACACCTGGTGCTAAAAATCAGTGTAAACAGTTTGACCTAACGCACTCTGCTGCTTGCGGAACTCGTCCTAACGTGGCAATTTTTTGTGCAGTTTGCAGAGCTCTGCGTAGCGCAACCCCGCAAACTCCACCAGGCCTAAAGAAGAGCACCTGTCAGAAAAAAATATCCTTTGCATTGGAAAGTAAATACTCTTCCAATACTTTACCTCACTTAGCATGACGTTGTACTGTAGTCGGGCAATGTCTTTGTAAATCTGCCACCTAGAGTTACTTAGAGTTCTTTTATTACTAAGGAAGACTCACTTTCATACAAACACCTTGAGGTTCCTTCATGGAGAACATGATTGGGGCCAGAATCCAAGGTCTGACACGTGACAAACATTGTTGATTCTCATCAAACATCAACATTGCTTGCTTCAGAATTGTGTGTGTGAGTAATATTTCAGCATGTGAAATATAAATAATTATGCAGACTGTCTAATATTTTCCAAATTGGATATTACCAACCTCATTTTCATCTCGGCATAGTTACTGGAGTCTGGTTTCAACTAGACTATCCCACCCCTTACAACCAACACCGTTCTGTTGTGTGTAGATCGCCCTGTTGCCGATTTCTAAAATTATGTTAGCAAATTATCAAATAGGAATAGATACCTAAAGATCATAGGAATTAAACTCAAAATATTGAAGGCATTTCAAGATTTAAAAAAGCTTAAAGCATCAAATGTGAGCAGAGTTACAGATATTGACTGCGAGCGCCAGAAAAGCATTAGACCTGGCTTTTGGGTCACTTAATACATTGCAAAGGGATATAATGGACTGCAGTGATGTTATCTGTATGCGCATGCTACAAAGTACATTATGGTGCCTTCGTTTGTGTTTGTATCCGGCTAAGAAAGCTTGTTGCCATCAGGTCCCAGCATTATGAGCCACTGTGCCTTAATTGTACTTTGATAATATATTTTAACCTGTTTGTAAACTGCAAAAAGGAAGCTAAGAAGTTATTTTTACATCTGTGAAAGATATTAAAAAGCTGACACGGTGTTATTTTCTCCCTAACTTGAACGTGGGTATCACGAATGTTCAAGTTATGAATACAATTTGAAATCATAAACATATTTGTATTCTTTGATTCGATGCATTTTTCATTTTAGCAATCTAAACAGCTTAATAAAATGTTTGGATCGAAGTAAAAAAAATAGTAAAATGTACTAAATATGCGGGCAGACAATTATAAAGGTAGATCTGCAAGATAACAGATTTAAAAGGAGTTTGTTAAAACAAATCCGTCTAGATGAATTACAGGTAACCCTTCTCTGTCTCCGGTATGCACAACATTCTTCAAGGTAAAGACACCTGAAAGAATTGTATTGCTGCCAGATGTCCACTTTATATTACTGGCCTTTATCTGGGGGTTCTGCAGCACCTGCCGCACCCCTGGTTCCAGCGCCACGGTAACGCATGCCCATGCTTATATATTGCGGTCCATGCCACGACGGCGTTTATTTTATTTTTACTACTTTGCAAAATGCCAATAAAATTGTTTTAAAAAATCAGGAGTCATTTGAGAACGAATGTTTGCTTTTCCTTTCCACAATAAATAAATGTAACTCAGTCGAGTCCTGCTGTTCTAACTCACAATACGGAGGATCATCTTACAGGTCACCTAATGCTTTTGGTCACGAGGGTGAACAATCTTGTTTTCAGCCTTTATCCACCAAGAAGAAGCAGCTCTATGTGTCCCTTCCTTCTCTAGTAGAGGCGGCTGGGGCCACTGGAGCCAGATTAAGATTTTTGGTTCCACTCATTCCGAGCCCCACGGATAATATCTTTAGTCTCAGCAAGCTGATTTTGCATACAATGCACTTCTCTGCCAGTAGTATGCAGAGTGATACCCATGCCCTGGCTGTGGGAAGGGATTCATGAATTGGCGCGGAAGAAAATACTGAATCCAGTGCCTACAAATGATGAGGGAGAAAATCTCTGCTCCATAATATTTGTGGTACCTATGACCAGAGGCGACTCCTCTGCAAATCTTGTGCAAGAAAAAGATAGTAAACTATCTTTAATAGCGTTTTCTTGTAAAAGGGGGTGCGGCCATGGGCTGTGACGAGCAGGGCACTCTCCCTCAGTGCGCATGTATATTTGGCAGACCATCTTGAGCCGGCCAAACAAACATGAGCACCAGGCCCTCTGCAGGCAGAGACGTTCACTCTGCCTCGGAGCGCCCTGGCTGGGCACTCTGTCCAATGCTGCTTTCATGATGCCAGCAGCATGAAAGCGGCTTTAGGATTGGAGCCTGTTCCTGTAGTCAAGGACAGAGGAGCAGATTGGCGCAGCGCAACACGGCACGGCAATAAAGGTAAGGTTTTTTAAATTATTATTCCCCCCCCCCCCCCCCTTGCAATGTACTGCACCACCCCTTTTCCCTCCTGCGAGCCACCACTGCCTAAGACCAATGGTGGATCGGGCTGGAACTGAATTTGAAACATTTGGATGCACGGATTTACAAACTCTGTGTCAAAATGGTCATTCTGCAATTGGGAATTCCAAGGGCATATGAATTACATGCTATATGTAGATCTGCAAAATGCTGATCACAACATTCCCATTAGGAAAAATCAATAGATGTATCTCTGGTTCACCGTGTTCAAGCAATACTTACATTTTACAATATTGCCTTTTGGCTTATAGACTGCTCCTCGGATGTACACAAAGATCTTGGCTTGTCCGATTGTTCTGCTACACTTAGAGGGCATCAGCGTACACCCATGCCTAATACATGCAACTTCATTTCAGCTGGTGATTCTGCATACACATGGGCCATGCCCCCTATTGCTGCAGTTCGATTTTCTAATCAATATGCAGAAATCTCACCTCTTGCCAGTCCAGTCACTGGAACATATATATGAGCAGCAATTCACACAGATGCGGGCCAAGTGTTTCTACCACAACAAAAGGTGGTGGAAATGCAGCCCCAAGAGATAGTGGTTTTGGAAACCAAGGTAGACCCAGTTTGGGATTGGTTCATGGTACAGGGACATGTGGTCTCCACAATATTCCTGGTACCCTGGGCTCTTTATTGCCTTGGTCCACTGTTCCAGCATATCCTGCTGGCATGGAAGATGGAACCAGAGAACTTCGATCAGCTGATAAAACTCTAACGCTCATCGTATGTCTATTATCATGGTTACACCTAAATTGGATGATCAGTTTCCTATGTTCTGACCAAGGTGCCCACTGCCTCAGGCAAAGGTGCTACTTTGAACACATTTCAAGCCTAAGGTAGATTGAACAAATCTGAGAGGTTTTCATCCTTCTTCTGAAGGGAATTACAATCAACCCGTCAAGGTCTCGTGGGGTTTTCAGATCTGATGGAGGGTTATCCAGTATTAGTGAGGATTCACAACATAATGATGAAATCCTATATAAACCATTAAGTGGGAACTTAGATTCCTCATCTACCAGTGTTAGCATCGCCAATCATGGATTGTTAAGAAAAGAAAGTTCTGTCAGTGCTGGTGGTTCACCTCAAGGGGTAGATAATCAGAGCGCAGATAACCTCAGGAGGATGTTTCCAGTCTCCCAATAATTTTGCATCTCTCCAGCAGTGTTCAAGGACTTGCTATCAGTTCATTCGGCCATTCCTTGATCTGTATGCAACAAGACACCACAGAGTGGCTCTTCAATTGTGTGCCAGGTTTCCTGATCCTCTAGCTTGGGGAGTTTATGCCCTAGTACCATCATGGCCAAAGGGGGTATTATAAGATTTCCTCCCTTTTTGTTGAGTCCTGATGTGTTACAGAGGATGCACCACAAAAGAACAGCAGTATTAACGATTTTTCCATACATTAGGAGGGAATGATGCCCATGGTGTTGGAGTTAGCTGTGGCTCCAGTTTGAATACTTGATTTATTTTAGAGCCCTGCTGCATCCGAGGGCTCTCCAAGCATTAACTTTCCAGTCTGAAGCATTCTGGAAACTGTATGGTTAGGGCTAGCACACCTACGTCTTTCAAATTCAGAAGTATTAGCAATACAATACTTGCACCGAATTTCCACTATATGCACTTACACTCACTATTGGGTCCCATTCCAATCCTGGTGTCTGTCTAAAAGGTGCCATTATTATCTTGTCAAATTCACCATAGTCTTGATTTTCCATTTTGTGTTTTTTATAAAGGAGTTTCTGTGGCTATGTCACATCATAGTGGACTACAATTAGGGCCTTTTGTGTGTCTTGCAGTGTAATGAAAATCTTAGATCCACCAGTACCCAGTGTTTTAGATACACATAAATGAATAGCCCACATGCTGAGCTTGGTCTTACACATCTTTATTCCTCTGCTTGTAACCATGAACTCAGCGTTCAAATCATGAAGTCTATTCATCAGACCCAAACGCATACATCACAGGTCCACTGAATCCATCAGGAACCAGAAGGATCCAGTCATCGCTAACTCACAAGACACTATACCCCCTTTGTTAAATAAAAAATGAAATTTTCTACACACATACACACATATATATATTTTATTTTCAATTAAAAAACAAACGTTACAGGGACTTTATAGTTAGGCTCACATTGTAAATGTACCAAACCTTAGAAATTCACCTGTTATAGTTAGAGTTATCTTAAGTAACTAAAACTTGTGCCCTAAGGTAACTATTGTCTATGGATACCAGTTTAGAGGAATCTACACAAATTGCGAGAAGTATGGATCATACTGCTCTATGGATGAAATAGTTTGGCAAAGGGATGTAGAGTGTCAAGAATTCTAATGGAGAGTCCACAGCAGAAGTGCAGTAAATACTGTAGGAACAAAGAAATCCATAAAGGATGATAAAATTAGCAAAAGAATTACTAGTGAACTGAGACAGATTGTGTGTTATAGATGTGGATATCCAGGACATATCAGTTCGAGCAATCAATACATGTGGTGCAAGAAATGTAATCTGCATCTCGTGGGGAAAAGAAGACATCTGGCCAAAGTTTGTAGATCTTAAGGAAAATCACTAGATGAGAGTGTTAAAACAATTGATGATCAGATCAGTGATAAGCAAGAATTATACTTACTGCAAATGAAATAGATGACAGCAGGCAAACAAGGAGGAGTGATAATAATAACAAAGAAAAAAAAAAGAGTTCAGAGAAACTGGAAAAGCTGCATTGTGACATTGAAGTAGAAAATAGAAAAATGAGAGTATTAGCTGATTCTGGAAGTATATTCACTTTAATTGCTAAAGATACCTACAAAACTGTATTAAAAAGAGAAATGAGAGATTCACAGCAAGCAGACTTAAAAGCAGTAAGTTATGGAGGAAAAAAATAGATATAATGGGAATGCAATGGATGGACATAAAATTCAAAGGTAATAGCGTACATGGTAGAGTAAATGTAACACGCGAGGGTTCGGATCTTTTGGGATGGTGTCATCAAAAAGACTTGAATATAATTTGTGATCCTAATGCTAGAGAACCAGTAATGATAGTAGAGCCTATGAATAAGAACAAAGTCAAAGGAAATGACACAAATGTCGAATGGTGTGAGAAAATTATGAGCACCTTTTCTAATGTATTCACTGATAAATTAGGATTGTTGCGAGGTTTTACTCATAAGATTATCCTGTAAAAGAATGTCATCCCTATTCTGCACAAGGTAAGATCCATACCATTCATAATGAGAGATCTTCTTCAATAAGAATTGGATAAATTGCTGAAGGAAAATATAATTCAACCCATTTAATCATCAGAGTGGCTTACCCCCCTAGTAGTAGCTCCTTAGGAAGGTAAAAAGATTTGTCTCTGCATTGATCTGAGAGACCTTAATAAGAACATATGGGTGGATAGACAGCCTCTACCAAATATCACAGAGATGTTGAACATGATCGGTGAGAGAAAGTATTCAGTGTTCTTGACATGTCTGCAGCTTACCACCAAGTTAATTTGCATGCTGAATACAGGCCCCAAACCTCATTCATCACAACATTAGGGGCATATTGATATCATAGAATGCCGTTTGGATTAGCATTGGCTGTCTTCCAGAGGATAATGGAGAAGATTTTTGATGGAATGAACAAGGTGCTTTGTTTTCAGGGAGACACCTTGGTAGTGGGTGAGTCAATAAAAGAACATGACAAACTCCTGGAAGAGGTGTTGACAAAAACTGAACAAAAAAAAAAAATGTTTTGGTAAATCCAACACGAGGTATGTTGAGTGATTTTGTGAGATAAGCAATTGCACAAATGACAGGCCCTTAACTCTCTTTCAACTCTTTCGTCAAGGTGAGGAAACTGAACTCAGTCTCGGAGAGCTCAATGAGTGGAAACAATTCACCTATGTCCTTCAAGGGCCAGTTCAATTACTTGTTATCGCAGACCCTCTGGTATGATGTTGGAAATTGCCCTTTTTGCAGGGTTATCCCCAAACTTTTTGCTTTCTTCATCCTATGTTTTTGCTGGTTTATTACCTCTGCGCACTTTACCACTGCTAATCCGTGCTAAAGTGAAAGTGCTCCCTATAGAAATTGTACTGTTGATTGGTTTATCCATGATTGGCATATTTGATTTACCAGTAAAGTGCACTAGAGGTGCCCAGGGCCTGTAAATCAAATGCTACTAGTGGGCCTGCAGCACTGGTTATGCCACCCACATTAGTAGCCCTGTAAACATGGCTCAGACCTGCCACTGCAGTGTCTGTGTGTACAGTTTTAAATTGCCAATTTGACTTGGCAAGTGTACCCACTTGCCAGGCCTCAACCTTCCCTTTTACTACATGTAAGGCACCCCTAAGTTAGGCCCTATGTAGCCCCATGGGCAGGGTGCAGTGTATGTTTAAGGTACGACATATACTAGTGTGTTTTATATGTCCTAACAGTGAAATACTGCAAAATTCGTTTTTCACTGTGCAAGGCCGATCTCTCTCATAGGTTAACATGGGGGCTGCCTTTAAATATCCTTAAAGCGCAGATTCCCTTTGAGAGCAGATACAAATATGGTGTTTAGGGTCTCTGAAATCACAATTTAAAAATATATCTTTTAGTGAAGTTGGTTTTTAAATTGTCTGTTTGAAAATGCCACTTTTGGAAAGTAGGCATTTTCTTGCTTATACCATTCTGTGACTGCCTGTTTGTGGATTGTCTGTCTGGGTCAGTTTGACAGTTGGGCTGTTCACACGTCTCCTCTAGACAGTGACAAAGGGGGCTGGGGTGTAGCCTGCATATCTTGATTAGCCATCTGTGCTGGAGGGAAGGGGAGGAGTGGTCACTCACACCTGAAAGGACTGTGCTTGCCCTCACACAATGCCGTCTCCGACCCACTGGTGAATGTCTGGGGCCTGGCCTGGACAAGAAAGGATCTTGCAAACACTTGAGACTTTGCTTTGAAGTTTGTTAACTTCAAAGGCAGAACTGGGTATAGGAAGAAGACCCAAAATCCCAGAATTTTAGAATCTTTCTGGAATCAAGAGGAACCTCTGCCCAGGAGAAGAGCCGAAGGAGGAGTACTGTCCCTTTGCTGTGTTGCTTTGCTGGACTGGCCTGCCGTTGCTGCTTCTGCATGAAAAGAGTGCAAACGGTGAACTGTGCTGTGTGTCCTGCTTGAGAAATTTCTCCAAGGGCTTGGAGTAGAGCTTGTCTCCCGTTGGAAGTCTCAGGGACACCAAAGACTTCAGTTTCCTCGACCTGCAGCACTGGGAACTGTGTTTTTTGTGCTGTTCAAGAGGAGAACCCACCGCGCCACCGCCAACGATGCCGCTGGCCCGGACCGTGACCTACCGACGCCACCCGGAGTTGCATTGCCCTGCTTCGCAGCGTGACCCTGGTCTCACTGACGCCGTCATCAGATGACTTCACTGAGCCGCTGCTCGCACCGCAACCTATGGGCCCCGCACTCCGGCATCCCCTGCTCACACCGCAGCCTGGGCATCCCCGATGATGACGCTTCTGCTGACACCGGCGCTGCTGCCTGCACCGTGGCCTGTACACACCGCTCATGAGGTACACGAAGCACCGTCCCGTCCCGCAGCCCTGGTCCACCGACACCAGCACCATTGACTCCTGCGTCGTCACCAGGCATCCTGCCTGCACCGTGGCCTGTGGACACCGCTCGTGAGAGTCACGAAGCACTGTCCCATCCCGCACCGCTGGCTTGGGCCTACCGACGACAGCGCTTCAGCAACGATGATGCCGCTGCCTGCACCGTGACTTGTGGACACCGCACGTCGCACCGCCCTGCTTCACACCGCAGCCCTGGTTTCACCGACGGCGCTGGACACCCCCACCGAGCCGCTGCCTGCACTGTGACCTCAAGGGCCTAACAACTCCTGCACCGACTCCGGAACCGACACCGCAACGTCAGTGATGCCGCTCTCCGGAGCTCACCGCAAGGATCACAAAGTCTTGCAAATCCAAGGTATTGTTTGCGGGTCTTCCCGACACCATAGCTGGCCCGCAACGCTGCAGCTGGCCTGAACTGTTGGTTTTGTTGATCACAACACCGTCATAGCCCCAGGTGGAGCTATTGTCGGGGAGACCAGATCCTCGGGGCCTGCGCATGCTCCCAACATGTCCACCACTAGACAGCTCCAAAACTCCAATAGATATACCACCGAGCCTGAGAGAGTCTAAGTGGGTGAAAAGGGGATTAGGTAGGGAACAGCTGGGAAGGAGACCTGTAGAAAGCAAGATGTTAAACAACACAATGGCAAGATATAATCACATTGACTTTCAATAGACTATGGTTCTAAGAATTCTTATACTGTAATCATGGATAACTTAGGATATGACTATAACTAGGCCTCAAGAAATCTAGGTACCTGGAAAAATCAAGAATGGGTTAATACAATGTTTCAGTTGAGCTTTTCTGGAAATATCATATACTGTCTAGAATACAAGAACCTTCTTCAAAATAGTTTCAGGATAAACATTGCATTTTTATAGGAGGACAAAGGCTATCTGAACATTTCATGAAAAACAACATGAAATGTACTAGGAGCTTAATTAGCACAAAGAATGCCAGACTTCGAATTAAGCGTTTCGAGAAAACCAAAAGCTCAGGATAAATGTGTGCACCTCAACAAATACTTCACACCAAAGTATTCAATACCATGAAAAGATCGCGCGCACAGCCGATCTGAAAATCAAGAGTTTACTGCCAGAAAAGAATTGAGCACCTTGCTGCCGATTCGAAGTTTCTCAATGCTAATGTCATGAAATGATCACGCACACTGCCGATCTGAATGTCAAGAGTTTTTATGTCAGGAAATGATTTGCGCACCTTCCCGATTCGAAATAAACAATGCAAATATCATGAAATGATCGCCCAGACTGTTGCCGATCTGAAGGTCAAAGTTAAATGCCAGGAAATGAATTGCGCACCTTGCCAATTCGAAATACACAATGCAAATATCATGATATGATCGCGCACACTGTTGCCGATCTGAATGTCAAAGTTAAATGCCAGGAAATGAATCGCGCACCTTGCCGCTTCGAAATACACAATGCAAATATCATGAAATGATCACGCACACTGTTGCCGATCTGAAAGTCAAAGTTAAATGCCAATAAATGAATCGCGCACCTTGCCGGTTCGAAATACACAATGCAAATATAATGAAATGATCCCGCACACTGTTGCCGATCTGAATGTCAAAGTTAAATGCCAGGAAATGAATCGCGCACCTTGCCGATTCAAAATACACAATGCAAATATCAGGAAATGATCGCGCACACTGTTGCCGATCTGAATGTCAAGAATCATATCCCAGAATTGAATCGCGCACTTGCCAATTCAAACAAGAATATGTAAATGTCATGAAAACACAATCATGCACACAAGGAGTTTCACAACCAGGCCCAAACACTCAAATGTCTTTGAAAACAGGGGTCGGGGGCCCAGCCCGACCTCCGTCTTACCGCTCTGCTAAAGGATCGTCAATATAATGAGGGCAGGCCTGGAAATATCATTGTAGGCCTTCGGAACCGGAGCTCAGGAAGTTGCTTCTGCTCTGCATTGGGACCTCGGAATAGTGAGCACGTGGAGCTGGGCTGACTCCCTTATATAGAGTCAAGCCCAGCCCACAGACCACACCCAGTCATTGGGCAGAGAAAGCTTCTAGAAGGTCCTAGAAAGGGACTACACCCTGACACACTCGGTAAGCCTGCAGCAATACCTTACAAATGAACAGTTATTACAAACATCATTAATAGTGTTTTTCAAGGTTAAAATCTGCACTGTAAAAGGTTAACGAACTGCATATAAACATAATGCATGAATTATGCCTTTGCATAAAGACTGGGTTATTGCATTTTAGTCACCCGTGGAGCGCGCACTGTCCTGATGTTGACAGCTATCGACTTCAAGGACCTGTAGTTTTGAGTAAATCTTGCAGAATTCATATTTTTCTTACTGTATGTTGGATTTTTATTGTATTTGGTCTTGTTTTATATAGATAAATATTGGCTATTTTTCTAAAACTGGTGTGGTGTCCTTTTGTAGTGTTTTCACTTATTACTGTGTGTTATGTGCAAATGCTTTACACATTGCTTTTGAGATAAGCCTGACTGTTCATGCCAAGCTACCAAGGGGGCAAGCAGGGGTTATCTGAGTGGGTATCTCCCTTATCCTGACTAGAGTGAGGGTCCCTACTTGGACAGGGTGCAAACCGACTGCCAACCAGAGGCCCCATTTCTAACATATGACAATTGTCGAACCTCATAAGAGAATACCTTCTTGAGTAATGGACAGTTCGCATTTTAAATTTTTGAACTTCTGACATTCTCTGTCACGTATGAGAGGTTCAGTGTGCCATTTCCAAGATTGATGTGCCGTAAACATCCTTTAGTATCACCATGTCACTGTCTTTGCTCATTGCAGTAATAATTAGTTCAAAAGAAATAGCGGCAGGTGTATTGGACTTTACAATGAAGTTAATGTAGGCTTTAGCCGCTTTGGAAGGAGTACCATGACACTGTACTGGCACTTGTGAAAAATAGTCAGCAGTGTTTCGATCTTTCCCTGGTTGGTGCACAATAGTGTAGTCATATTTCTATAGTCACAAACCCCAACATTCAATTCTAGGAGGCATCTTGGCTTTAGGAGTGCCAAAGATGGTAAGCAATGCTTCATGATCTGTTACAAGAGTGAAAGGTTTTCCAAACAAGAATACATGGAAATATTCACAAGACCACACCACTGCTAAACTTTCTTTCTCAGGTTGTGAATAGGCACGTTCAGTTTGTGCCAGACTTCGGCTTGCATATTTCACAATATGCCTTCAAGCATTTGAATGTCCATTCTGTTGGGCAAAGATTGCGCCCAACCTGACCATGCTTGCATCAACAACAATCTCTGTATGCAGCTTTGGTTCAAAGTAGGCTATTTCACGAGCATTATCAATTGCATATTTGATTTTCTTAAAACTTTGCTCAAATTTGTGTGACCATTAAAATGAAGCATTTTTTGTCTAGTCTCTTAAGGGAGCACTTACTGTGGCAAAGTCAAGTATGGATCTGTAACAATAACTGGCTATTCCAAGGAATGAATGTAACAGGGTAACATCTTGTAGGGAACTGGTAGCTGAAAAGGCTTGTACTTTAGCTAGATCTGCAATCATCCCCATTCAAAGAAAATATGGCCAAAGAATTTGGGTTTTGTTTTGTGGAACTCACTTCTCTGTGTTTAAGGTTAGATATGCATCAGCATGTAATCGACAAATGTGTGTAAGAGCTTAATCATTTCTTTTTGTGTGGCCCCAAAGACCAATGTGTCATCACTGTAATTGAAAGCATTTGTGACATGCTGTATTATACGTGGAGTGACATCTTGAAAAAGTTCTGCAGCTGATGACCAAACCTCTGGCCCTCATTACAACCATGGTAGTCAGAGCTAATACCGCCAACATGCCAGCGGTAACAAAAATGGAATCACGACCACTGCGGAAACCGCCAACACATACAGCCACTTTAACACTCCGACCGCCACGGCGGTAGCAACAAACACCGAGGCGTTAACCGCCAACAGATAGGCGGAAGTCAATGTACCACCCACCACATCACAACCCGCCCATCCGCCAGCTTTCCCGGGGTGGTACCAACACCATCAAAAGCACGGCGGAAACAGTACCCAGAAGGGTAACCACTCACCTTTCGACACTCAACGAAGAACCAGGATGCCATGGAGCACGAGCTGCACGTCCTCCCCATGCTGGTCTACCTCCTCATCTACCAGGAGTACGAACGGCAGCGGCGACAACCAAGGTGAGTACTGCACCTAGTACACAGGGGAGAAGAAAAATAGAGTGACACGCAACACGCCACACCCCCACCCTCAGCCACAACACCAAACACACAAACACATGCAACAACATTACATTTACACCCGTAACCCCCTGGAAGAATGCAAGGGCAAAAGGAATAGTGTCAAATCAGTGATATTTTAGAAATAGTCAGATATACGTATTCATTTTTAAAACAGTATTTACAAAAATATACAATATGCACATAAGGCGGTACATTGTCCACTCAAAATGTCCGTGGGCCACTGGGCAAAACTCATAGGCCAAACCCACACTTGACTCCTGCCTCAGTACGGAGAGAACACTGTAGGGGCATCAGGTCGAAAACACACAGGCACCTCAGGGGGACGGGGAAGGGGGGGGCACCTCAGCCGGAAGACGGAATAACGCCACTGCTCCTGGAGGAGGTTCCATGCCCACACGATGTCCTGGGGAGTGCAAAGCCACAGTCTCTCCAGTGGGTGGTTTGCCCACTGCTTGGTCCTGGGGAGTGCAAAGCCACAGTCTCTCTAGTGGGTGGTTTGCCCATTGCTTGGTCCTGGGGAGTGCAAAACCACAGTCTCTCAAGTGGGTGGTTTGCCCACTGCTTGGTCCTGGGGAGTGCAAGGCCACAGTCTCTCAAGTCTCTCAAGTGGGTGGTTTGCCCACTGTGTGGTCCTGGGGAGTGCAAAGCCACAGTCTCTCAAGTGGTTGGTTTGCCCACTGCTTGGTCCTGGGGAGTACAAAACCACAGACTCAAGTCTCTCAAGTGGGTGGTTTGCCCACTGCCTGGTCCTGCGGAGTGCAAATCCACAGTCTCTCAAGTGTTTGGTTTGCCCACTGCTTGGTCCTGGGGAGTGCAAAGCCACAGTCTCTCAAGTGGGTGGCTTCTTCCACTAGTTCTGGAGGGGGCTTTGTGCCCAGTGTGCTTCATCCTGCCAAGGATAGGGTGAGTGGATGCCATTCTCCACTGGTTCTGGAGGGGGCTTTGTGCCCAGTCTGCTTCATCCTGCCAAGGATAGGGTGAGTGGATGCCATTCTCCACTGGTTTTGGAGGGGGCTTTGTGCCCAGTGATCCAACACTTGGGGCGTGGCAGTTCACAGTACCTTACCTGGGTGTCTGAGGCACGCGATTTGCAGGGACCAGATTGCATGATAGTCCATGGAGGCAGGGATAGACTCCATCCGGCGGCGGCTACGGCTGCAAACTGGTGGTAGTTCCAGTGCTGGTGGGGGGTGGCTCCAGCCCTTCTCCTGCAGCCTCAGACAGCTGCCCACTGGGTCTTCTGCAGCTGGTAGTGGTGCTACTGTCAGCGGTGCAGGTGGCGGTGCTTGCGGTGGTGCCTGCTGCAGTGTTAGCGGCGGTGCAGGTGGTGGTGCTGGCCGTGGTGCAGGTACTGCCAGTGGTGGAAAAAGGCTCCAGCCCTTCTCCTGCAGCCTCGGACGGCTGCCCACTGGGGCTGCTGCTGCTGAAAGAAGTGGTGCTTGTGGCGGGGCTGCTGGTGGTGCTGGCCGCGGTGCAGGTGGCGGTGCTGGTGGTTGTGCTGGTAGCCACCAGGCCTTCACCTGCAGTCTTGGAAGGCTGAAGTGCCTTGCCTGGTGTTTTCTGCCCCTTCCTCACCTTGCCAGATGGTGGTGTGACCTTGGGTCTGGCAGCTGGAGTCTTTGAGGTGGCCTTGCTGGGTGTTTGTGGCTCCTTCCCCTTGCTGGATGCTGTCCCCCTCTTCACCTTGCCAGGTGACGGGATGGCTTTGACCTTGGCAGGGGTTGGTGGCACACTGGCTAGACTGACGGGTGCCCCCTTTAAGCCTCCGATAGGTGCAGGAACCACAGCGGACGTCGACTTGAAGGCTGAGGTGCTGGGCTGGGTTCTGGCCACCCTGGCCTGAGGGGAAGGACTGGGGGGAAGGGCAGGAGAAGCTTCTTACGGACACTGAGATGGGAAGAGGGAGAGGGTTTGGGAGTGGAGGAAGAGGGAGTGGTTGTAGGAGGTGTCTGTCTGCTGAGTTTGGGTGCATGGGTTGGATGCTGTTGGGAGGTGGATGGCTGTTGGGTGGGTGGGTGCTTGCGTTTTTGTACTTTGGGAGGAGGGGGTCACAGACACACTGGGAGAGGACACAGGGGAGGTGTGCATGGATGTGGGGGTGGTGACTGCCAGTGAGAGGTGTGTAGTGATGGGCGTGCTGGTGATGGAGGTAGTAGATGAGGATGTAGTGCATGCAGGAGTGAGTGAAGACGCTACTGGGAGGGAGGTGGATGACGGGGAGGAGGGGGACACAGTGGAGGCAGTGGATGTTGGTGTGTCTGCATGGGGATGGTGCTTGTGTGAGTGCCTGTGAGATGAAGTGTGGTGCTTCTGTTTGCCTGAGCCACTTTTGTGTATTTATTTGGGTGAATTCTGGTCTGGAGGTGTGCTTGGGATAGGCTGGTGTTGAGGGGATTGGGACTGGGTAGAGGAAGTTGGGGGGGGGGAGACTGGAGACAGGGAGAATGGCTGCAATCAGTGGAGAGGCCAGAGCCTGAAATGCTCTCTGTTGGGCCGCTACGCCAGAGTGAATGCCCTCCAGGTATGCATTTGGATCTCAGGAGGTCAATAGCCTCCTCACTGAGGGTAACAGGGCCTGAGGTGCCTGGGGCGAGGAGATGCCCACCCTCCTGGGGGGCTGCTGGGAGGTAGGTGCTGGTGGGGGGGTGGCGGTTGTACCTGTCGCTGGGGTGGGCACAGAGGTGTCCGCCACCACCAGGGACTTTCCGTCCGAGGAGGAGTTCCTGTCTGTGGTGTCCCCTCCTGTCCCCGTCGTGGTGCTCCCCTCGCCCTCCATCCCACTGGTGCCCTCACCGTCGGTGGAGTCAGCCTCCAGGCCCATGTCGGATGCAGCTCACTCCTCGCCGGTGCCTCTTCCCCTCTGCCAGATGATGCTGATGCACACAAGGACAGGGTGACAAAAGAAAAAGGGGGGGGAGAGACAGAGGATACAACACTACCGCTGGCGTACACAACACACAGGGAGCACCCTATGCACTAGGCCATGCACTACCAGTTACTAAGATAGTCACCAGCCCATGGGGTACAATGCCTAACGCCATTAGATGCACACCTGAAACCCACAGGACCCTGCCCAGTAGTAGATGCCCACTAACACTATTGGGGTTGGAGTGCTTCAGAGCCTGCCCAACAAGGGACCTACCTTGCCATGTTCGCCCTGGCCTAGGGGCACCCATAGCCCACATCCCCCACCCAAGTAAACCTTAACGCGCGCACAGTCATGATTCTAAATCTGTACTCAGCCCCTTGTGGCTGCTGTGATGCCTTCAAGCGCCCATCCAACTCCGGATAGGCCACTGCCAGGATGTGGAACATCAGGGGACTCAGGGTACAATGGGCATCCCTTCCTCGTTGGCAGGCCAGCCCCAGCTGGGCCTCCGCCGTCTTCCTTGCCCAGCAGCGCAGGTCCTCCCACCGTTTGTGACAGTGGGTTCTCCACCTGTCAAAGACCCCCAGGGTCTGCACCTCCTTAGCGATGGCACACTAAATACCCTTTTTCTGATGGGGGCTGACCTGCATGGAAAAGACAGCAGAAAAGGGAATTAGTTAACCATCCAGATCGTCACACTCATGGCCCACAAATCCCTCCCATCCCCTGACGCACATACATTGACCACCATACATGCAGCACTCTCGCCAGGACACCTCAGTCCCCCTCTGCATGTGACTTACACACACAGCAATCCATACATCCATGGCCCACGCATCATGCTCACAGTTTTTGTCTGGAGGACCATAGAGTAACATGTGCTGGGGTAGGACCCCATCCACCAGTTTCTCCAACTCCTCCACAGTGAAGGCAGGGGCCCTTTCCCCTGACACATGAGCCATTGTCGATCCAAGACACAGGTCACAGCAGCACTTGCAGTGTAGGTCCTCTCCTGTTGAAGGTCAGGTAGCAATTGAGTGACTATCTAGAAAATGGCGGTCACGTCTGCGGCGGTGTGTACCGTCACCGCCAGCGTACATCGCCATTGGCTTCTGGAACCCATAGGGCCCAATGATAACCAATGTGAAGTTGCGCGGCGGTCATTGCCCGCCTATCGCAACGGCGCACAATGCAAGCAGAATTACCTCATTTCCACTTGTCCCTCCTCACAGGTCAGGCAGCCGCCATTTCAGGGGGGCACAGGCAAAGGGACCTAACTGCGTCACAGCAGACATTGCCACCGCAACTGACTCTCAGATTCACATACAGGTAAAGGAAAAGATGCATCATTATTTCAATTGATGTGTGAATATGACCCTCTGCTCACCGTTTTCCTCCATAGGCTTCAACCGCTGAGGATGAATATGAGATGGCGACATCCTCCGGTGTACAGACCCCTGGTGGACCTTGCGTCAATGGAGGACAGACACATTATACTAACATACAGACTTGATCGGGCCACAATCCAAGAACTGTGTGCCCAATTGGAGCGAGACCTGATGTCAGCTATCTGCCAGCCCACAGGTATACTCCATCTAGTGCAGGTCGTGTCAGTGCTCCATTTCCTGGCAAGTGGTTGCTTCCAAACAACAGTGGCCATGGCAGCAGGGATGTCTCAGCCAATGTTCTCTAACGTGTTGACCAGAGTGTTGTCTGCCCTACTGAAACACATGTGCAGCGACATTGTATTCCCCCAGGTGGAGGATTTGCCCACAGTGAAAGCTGACTTTTATGCACTGGGACATATCCCCAACATCATTGGTGCCATTGATGTACACATGTGGAATTTGTCCCTCCCAGAGAAATGAACAAGTGTTCAGGAATAGAAAAAGCTATCACTCTATGAATGTGCAGATGGTGTGTTTGGCGGACCATTACATCTCCTATGTGAATGCGAAGTATCTTGGCTCTGTGCATGACACCTTCATCTTGAGGAATAGCAGCATCCCATATGGGATGGGCCAACTCCAGAGGCACCGGGTGTGGCTAATAGGTGAGCCCAGGGTCCCCACCCTGTATAAGTTGGTGTCTGGGTATGGGGTTGTGCCTAAGGGTTAGTGTGTGTCTACCAGGTATCCCTCAATATTTGCAGGTGACTCTGGTTACCCCAACCTCTAATGGCTACTGACCCCAGTGAAGAATGCCAGGACAAGGGCAGAGGAACGTTACAATGAGGCACATGGGCGAACAAAGAGGATAATTGAAAGAACCTTCGGCTTCCTTAAAGCCAGGTTCCGGTGCCTCCATCTGACAGGTGGATCCCTGTACTACTCACCCAAGAAGGTGTGCCAGATCATCGTTGCATGTTGCATGTTGCACAACCTGGCCTTGAGACGCCAGGTGCCTTTTCTGCAGGAGGATGAGCCTGGAGATGGTCTTGTGGCAGCGGTGGAGCCTGTGGACAGTGAGGAAGAGGAGGCAGAGGAAGAAGATATGGACAGCAGAAGTAAAACAATACAGCAGTACTTCCAGTGAGACGCAGGTAAGACACTGTAACTTCACTTTACATTTTAGTTTTCTGTTGTACATTGTACATGGCAGCCTGATTTCCCTATGTCTATGGCCACTTACTATACCCTTTGGCATCTCTATTTTCAGATCTCTGTGCCCCACTCTGGCTCATGGTATGTTTACTGCTGCCCACTAAAGGTCATACCAATGTATATATTACTGTACATATGAATTGCAACGTTTTCAGACTGTTGTAGTAATACATATTTCAATCATTTGACAGACTCAAGATTTGTATTTGTTGCAAGGGTGTTTATTTAAGTGCTCATACGTAGAGGGGGATGTGCAATGGGCTGGGGTGATGGTGGAGGAATGTCCAGTTAGAGTCCAGTCTCTTGGTATCACAGGTGCATTGTCCAACGAGGCATAGGAAGGGGAGTAATGGTAGTTCAAGGTGGACAGGGTGACAAAGTGGGACAGAAGGGTGACAATCAGGAGAGTCCTATTTCCTGGCAGGGGTCTTGGCAATGTTCTCTGGCTTCTCCCTAGATCGCAGGGACCGTTTGCAGGGTGGTTCTCCTTCTGCAGGGGGTGGGGTGCTGGTGGCCTGTTGTTCCATTGGCGGGGCATCCTGTCCACAAGCGTCGGCGGAGGTGGAGGGCTGTTCTTCGGTGTGGCTAGTGTAAGGGGCCCGTTGTTGTGCCACTACCTCCCTCATGGTCTTGCCCATGTCAGCCAGCACCCCTGCAATGGTGACCAGGATGGTGTAGATGTTTTTGAGGTCATCCCTGATCCTCAGGTACTGTCACTCCTGCAGCCGCTGGGTCTCTAGCAACTTGTACAGTATCTGGCCCATGGTCTCCTGGGAATGGTTGTATGATCCCAGGATGTTGGTGAATGCCTTCTGGAGAGTCGGATCCCTGGGCCTTTCCTCCCCCTGTCGCACAGCAGTCCTCCCAGTTTCCCTGTTGTCCTGTGCCTCTGTCCCCTGAACCGTGTGCCCACTGCCACTGACCCCAGGTCCCTGATCATCCTGTGTTTGTGGGGTTGCCTGGGGTCCCTGTAGTGGTGGACACACTGCTGATTGATGTGTCCTGGGGACCGTGGCATGGGCCCGCTGGGTGGGTGCTGTGCTGGTGTTTCCTGAGGGGGGGGAGGCTCTGTGGTGGGTTGGGAGTGTGGCAGGGTAACTGACTGTCCAGAGGTCCCTGATGGGCCAGGTTGGTCATTGTGATCCAAGCGTGCAGAGCTGCTTTTATCACTGTGGGCCTCCTCGGGGGGGACTAGATGTTGGTGGCAACTCCTCTCCGGTGACGTTGAATAGGGGACCTGTGGGGATGAAAATGCAGTGTAATTGTATTTGCATGTGGCATCTTGTGCATGGGTGTGTTTCTCTGTATGGTTGAGATTGCCCTGGCAGCTTTGTCTTGTGTGTGTGGTGATTTTGTGGGCTAGGTGATTGTCTCTAATGGGCATGCTGTGGTGATGGGTATCCATGCAGGTTGGTGATGGGGGTTCATGGTTTAGTGTTACATGCAGGGCTTGGTTTTGGGATGGGCGGGTTGTGATAGTGGGGTATATGTGAGGTGGTGGAGTGATGGGGTGAATGTAGGGGTAGACGTTTGTGATGGCATGCAGGTAGGGTGGTGGATATAGTAGTAAAGATTTGATGCATGATCACCAAGACTTGCTCCTCCCATGTTGTTAGTTGTGGTGGAGGAGGTAGAGGTCCACCGCCAGTCCTCTGTACAGCTATCTGGTGTCTTGCAACCACGGAATGCACCTTCCCCCGTAGGTTGTTCCACCTCTTCCTGATGTCATCCCTTGTTCTTGGGTGCTGACCCACTGCGTTGACCCTGTCCACGATTCTCTGCCATAGCTCCATTTTCCTAACAATGGAGATCTGCTGCACCTGTGATCCGAATAGCTGTGGCTCTACCCGGATGATTTCCTCCACCATGACCCTTAGCTCCTCCTCTGAAAACCTGGGGTCTCTTTGGGGTGCCATGGATGTGGTGTGAGTGATATGTGTGAGGATGTGTGGTGTGATGTGTGGGGTGATGTGTTGTGGTGTGTGCTGTGAGGTGCGTGGATGGTGTATGGGTGATGGTGTTCTGTGGCTCATATTGAGTGGGTGCTCCTAGCTTGTGTCTCTCTGTGTTGGCAATCTTTTTTTTCGGTGAAAGTGTTGTGGGTAATGTGGGTGGGTGTTTTTTATTGGTGTGAGTGTGTGGGTGTGGTGCGTGTATGTGTGTCAGGTGTGTGTATTTTGAATTGTCCAATGTGGTGGTGTTTTGTAAGTGTGTGTGTATTTTGAGCGCGGCGGTGTGTACCGCCAATGGATTACCACGGATGAAAGACCGCCGTGGTGATTCATGGGTCCTGATACTGTGGGCGTATTCCTGTTGGCGTAACAGTGTGGGTTTTGGTACCGCCAATTTATCACTGACCTTTGGTCTGGCGGACTTGTGTGGGTGTCTGTATAGTGGCGGATTTCTCGGTGTGGGTCATAATACCCGTAGAGGAATATCGCCACGGTCACGGTACGTTGGCGGCCGTAAGCACGGCAGTAGGCGGCATTTACCTCCAGGGTTGTAATGAGGGCCTCAGTCTTTTATATCTGAACAAACCAATGTGAGTAGGAAAAGTAGTAATGTACCTGTAATTTTCTTCAAGTTTCAAGTGATGATACCCTTTGTTCAGATCAAGGCGAGAGAAGACTTTGGCACCATTTAGCTGTGTGATCATGTTGTCAATGTGCAGACCTTGATGTTGTTCTCTTTCAATTGCCTTGTTAGTTTGATGCATATCAACACAGATGAGTATAGCTCTTTGCTGTCCTTTTGAGCACTAACACTATGGGCGAAACCCACAGAGTGGGACCAGTAGTTTTCTCAGTTATATCAGGCTTTAGTAATGTCTCAAGCTACTTCTCAACAGCTTCTTGTAGATGAAATGCAATTTGTCTATGCTTTTGAGCAACAGGACACAATTCCACATTGAATTGTAGTTTTACTTTCATAGTCCTAATCCATGAAATGACAAGATTTGGCTTACTATTTCATGATGTTGCAGTTCACACATATCAGTTCCATATCAGGAACAGTATTGAGACGGAGTAAACAGGCACTTGATGCAGTACCTTAAAATACATGAATGGGTGCTTGTACCTTTGTTTTTTTGTGTCTCATAGTTGCTACGAATGAACCTTGACTCTTTAATGGAAGCCCCTGTGAACACTTAAGTCTTCAACGATGTGAGACATGGAAATGGAGACAGTTCATTGTAAATGGCCTCAGGCATAATGTTTATTGACACACAACTGACAATAATAAAAGGTATGGAGCAGCCATTTACTTTCAGTGTCAGTTTTCGGACAATGGTTGAATTACTTTTGTGATTTTACTTGTCGACTTTGGCTTGGCTCATATCCTTCTTTGCATGTGGCCAGTCTGAAATGCACCTGTTTTTCTTAAGTAAACATCAACACCGCACATCTGTCTTCCTCACATTCACTTGACAATGAAGTTGAAGAACTCTTGGACAAAAATGTAAATGACAATCAACTTTGTTTAGTGTCAATTTGCCTCTGCTGATGTTGCCGCTTGGTTTTGGGAAGTGCGGGTTGTGATAGTGGGGTATATGTGAGGTGGTGGAGTGATGGGGGTGAGGGTATGGGTAGGAGTTTGTGATGGCATGCAGGTAGGGTGGGGGATATAGTAGTAAAGATTTGATGCATGATCGCCAAGACTTGCTCCTCCCATGTTGTTAGTTGTGGGGGAGGAAGTGGGGGTCCACCGCCAGTCCTCTGTACGGCTATCTGGTGTCTTGGAACCACGGAATGCACCTTCCCCCGTAGGTTGTTCCACCTCTTCCTGATGTCATCCCTTGTTCTTGGGTGCTGACCCACTGCGTTGACCATGTCCACGATTCTCCGCCATAGCTCCATCTTCCTAACAATGGATGTCTGCTGCACCTGTGATCCGAATAGCTGTGGCTCTACCCGGATGATTTCCTCCACCATGACCCTTAGCTCCTCCTCTGAAAACCTGGAGTCTCTTTGGGGGTGCCATGGATGTGGTGTGAGTGATATGTGTGAGGATGTGTGAGGATGTGTGAGGATGTGTGGGGTGATGTGTTGTGGTGTGTGCTGTGAGGTGCGTGGATGGTGTATGGGTGATGGTGTTCTGTGGCTCATATTGAGTGGGTGCTCCTAGCTTGTGTCTCTCTGTGTTGGCAATCTTTTTTTTCGGTGAAAGTGTTGTGGGTAATGTGGGTGTGTGTTTTTTATTGGTGTGAGTGTGTGGGTGTGGTGTGTGTATGTGTGTCAGGTGTGTGTATTTTGAATTGTCCAATGTGGTGGTGTTTTGTAAGTGTGTGTGTGTGTTTTGAGCGCAGCAGTGTGTACCGCCAATGGTTTATCACGGTTGAAAGACCACCGTGGTGATTCATGGGTCCTGATACTGTGGGCATATTCCTGTTGGCGTAACAGTGTGGGTTTTGGTACCGCCAATTTATCACTGACCATTGGTCTGGCGGACTTGTGTGGGTGTCTGTATAGTGGCGGATTTCTCCGTGTGGGTCATAATACCCGTAGCGGAATACCGCCACGGTCACGGTACGTTGGCGGCCGTCAGCACAGCAGTAGGCGGCATTTACCTCCAAGGTTGTAATAAGGGCCTCAGTCTTTTATATCTGAACAAACCAACGTGAGTAGGAAAAGTAGTAATGTACCTGTAATTTTCTTCAAGTTTCAAGTGATGATACCCTTTGTTCAGATCAAGGCGAGAGAAGACTTTGGCACCATTTAGCTGTGTGATCATGTTGTCAATGTGCAGACCCTGATGTTGTTCTCTTTCAATTGCCTTGTTAGTTTGATGCATTTCAACACAGATGAGTATAGCTCTTTGCTGTCCTTTTGAGCACTAACACTATGGGTGAAACCCACAGAGTTGGACCAGTAGTTTTCTCAGTTATATCATGCTTTAGTAAAGTCTCAAGCTACTTCTCAACAGCTTCTTGTAGATTAAATGCAATTTGTCTATGCTTTTGAGCAACAGGACAAAATTCCACATTGATATGCAGTTTTACTTTCATAGTCCTAATCCATGAAATGACAAGATCTGACTTACTATTTCATGATGTTGCAGTTCACACATATCAGTTCCATATCAGCAACAGTATTGAGACGGAGTAAAGAGGCACTTGATGCAGTACCTTAAAATACGTGAATGGGTGCTTGTACCTTTGTCTTTTTGTGTCTCATGGTTGCTACGAATGAACATTGACTCTTTAATGGAAGCCCCTGTGAACACTTAAGTCTTCAACGATGTGAGACGGGGCAATGGAGACAGTTCATTGTAAATGTCCTCAGGCATAATGTTTATTGACACACCACTGACAATAATAAAAGGTATGGAGCAGCCATTTACCGTCAGTGTCATTTTTCGGACAATGGTTGAATTACTTTTGTGATTTTACTCGTCGACTTTGGCTTGGCTCGTACTGTTCTTTGCATGTGGCCAGTCTGAAATGCACCTGTTTTTCCTAAGTAAACATCAACATCGCACATCTGTCTTCCTCACGTTCACTTGACAATGAAGTTGAAGAACTCTTGGGCAAAAATGTAAATGACAATCAACTTTGTTTAGTGTCAGTTTGCCTCTGCTGATGTTGCCGCTTGGCCTTGTGGGCTTGAGTAGAATGTCGCTGCTGAAATGTTAGGGCATCCATTTTGTTTTCTCGGCATGATGCACTTAGTTTTTCCTCCACCAAACTGTAACAAAATGATTCTCTTTCCCCCAGCACTTGCATATTTGTCCAATGCCGGGGCATTTACCTTCATGCAGAAACAAAAGTCTTCATCTGAATCAAGTTTTCTTTTATTTGGAAACATCAGTCCCGTGTTTCTGCTTACATTTCATGTTCATGACTGACTCACTTTAGGCACCTCCGGCCTCCATGTTAGCAGCTTTTCAATCTGCACGTTCCTCAGCTGTGGCAGCCATGAGTACTTGCTCCAGCGTTTCTCTCAGTATTTGTTGTCTGAATGAATCTGACAAACGACCATCTATAACTCAAAGACGTATGGCTTCTTCATCTTTAAATTCATTGAACTTACAAAGTTTGATGACTGTATCAAGTATTTCAACAAATTCATCAATTGTATCACCAGTTCTGTTTTTCCTGACTGAAAATATATTTTTCATAATCAACATTTGACATTGGATTGAGCATGAGTTTTAGCTCTTCTTTGATGTGACTTCATTAGCATGAGGTATTTTCTTGATTATTTCTTTTACTCCTTCACTTGCAAGATTCTTCAGATATTTGATAATAATGTTGTCATCTGCTTCTTCAAGCGCATGGATGAAATCGTAAAAAGTTTCTATCTAGGAAGTCCATCTGTCACAAATATTTTGCTTTTTGGAGGTATCAAAAGTAGGTGGTGGTTTTAAGAATATAGCAGCATCATAACTCATGGACCTTTCTGCTGTCGAGAGCAGAACGTCCGCCGACAACATCTGCTACCCACTTGTACCCACACCTTCATCAAGCACTAGCCGTGTGCTACCACCCTGATCGTCACGCCCAATCTCTGGCTGCGAGTTGCTGTTTCTCGCACGGGTTATTCACACTTCTTGCCTCTTTGCATTGTATTTGTTTTCTCCTGATTTAGGTCTTTCCTTGCACTCAGCTATCACTGTTTTTAGCACTTCTTGATACCTGATTGTTGTACAATATGATTTATGGCTCAGTGTTGCATAGAAGTGCAGTACCTCTTTTACGGTCTTAGAAGGAAGTTTCTGACCAACAATGGCAACTTCTCAATGAAGATTTGTTATCTTCAAAATCTTCACACTGGCTGGAGTGGGGCTTTGAATCCACATACGCCAAATGTTAATCTTCACTTTGACTGGGGCACATGTGGCACACACGAGCAGTTTGCTGGACCACAGCAAACTCTCAGGGAGAGCAATGTCGATCTTTGGGATACGAATCCCCTATATCTTCGCCAACCTAGTTACTAATAAATGAATACGCCACACATGGAGCTTGATCTTACATATCTTTAGTCCTCTGCATGTAACTGTGAACTCAACATTCGAAACATGAAATCTATTCACCACAACCGAACACTTAAGTCACAGTTCTACGGAATCCATCAAGAACCAAAGGTGTCCCGTCATTACTATCTTACAAGACACTACAGTCACTATAACCAGCTGAGGCCATCTATTCTGAGTTTAAACTTTCACACAAGGAAACCATCAGGCAAACAGTATATAAATGCACAGATTACAAAATTACAGTTGGCAAAGCAAAACACTATGGGGGTGATTCTAATCCTGGCGGGCGGCGGAGGCCGCCCGCCAGAATTCCGCCCCCATAATACCGCTCCGCGGTCAGAAGACCGCGGAGGGTATTATGAGTTTTTCCCTGGGCTGGCGGGCGGTCTCCAAAAGACCGCCCGCCAGCCCAGGGAAAAACTCCCTTCCCACGAGGATGCCGGCTCGTAATCGAGCCGGCGGAGTGGGAAGGTGCGACGGGTGCAGTAGCACCCGTCGCGTATTTCAGTGTCTGCAAGGCAGACACTGAAATACCTTGCGGGGCCCTCTTACGGGGGCCCCTGCCGTGCCCATGCCATTGGCATGGGCACGGCAGGGGCCCCCAGGGGCCCCGCGACCCCCCCTACCGCCATCCTGTTCATGGCGGCTTTCCCGCCATGAACAGGATGGCGGTAGGGGGGGTCAGAATCCCCCATGGCGGCGCAGCAAGCTGCGCCGCCATGGGGGATTCTGAGGGCAGCGGTAAACCGGCGGGAGACCGCCGGTTTACCCTTTCTGACCACGGCCAAAGTGCCGCGGTCAGAATGCCCTGCGGGGCACCGCCGGCCTGTCGGCGGTGCTCCCGCCGACCCTCGCCCCGGCGGTCAAAGACCGCCGGGGTTAGAATCAGGGCCTATATCTCCAAAGTGGGCCTGACAAGGATTCTGGTAATCCATGAATAAGAATACATATCTCAGATATTTAATACAGAGTTATAGCAATCTATGCTAAAACGACTACCAACATTAACATATGCTTTTCATGATCAATATGTAAGGCCTACTGCCTTTATAGCAACTTTTCATTATAAACAATCAGGCCCATTTCCTTTATCACTGGCATGTCACCATAGCCTACCTAGACCTACTGTGTTGGTCAAAAGCCTTGCCACTAGGCCAGTGATACTCAAAACATGGCCCGGAGGCCACATGCGGCCCTGCTGACCTATACATGCGACCCCCTGGTCAACAGCAGTAACTGGGCTGCTGTTTAATCGACTCAGCACAAACATTAAAAAGATGTTAAATAAACAGAAAAGAGTTAATTTAAATTAAAGAAACAAAGTAACTAGAATACCCTGCACTGCTTAAATTTCTTCTTGCAGCAAAAGTGTAAAAGTATGATAATGTCTGTACAAAATTCAAAAAGTGCATTCCATTAACATGCAGAACTATTTCACTTTAGTATATCAGATTGTATCAGGCATTGGGAAGTATTTTTTAAGTGATAGTTTTCAAGCATGAATTTAGAAATGCTAACCCCCGCCCCACACCACGTCAATGCCAATAGTGAACTAAGAGGCAAGTCAGTTGTTATGTGCACTCTTTGGGTGACCTGGGCTTCTATTATACATGAACAACATTATAGTTTATTAAAAGTAGGAGAAGGTTTTGTACAGCATACGTCCTAAAGTCATGTATTTCGAGAGCCTCATTTGTGATAGTGAAGAAAAAGGAGGGAAAGTGAAATAAAACAACTGCGTGGGATCACCCAATTTTGTTAAGTAGAGAAGCTGGGATTAATTTCAGGTTTGTGGTTTCACATTGTGCTATTCAGAAACTATATATATATATATATATATATATATATATATATGGATGTTATACATTTCTATTTCCTGCCAGTCCGGGCTTCCAGGGATTGCAGCTGCCAACCAGCACTGGAGTTAAATTAAGATGTGTCCATCTTCCCTGAATGGAAGACGTGCTTCTGACCTGTCGTGTCTGTTGGGGGTACGCTGGGGTTTTGTCCAGTCACAGTGAGGTTGAGAGCAGGTGCTGGGTTATTTAAAAGGCACACAGTACAACTCTGAAGACAGCTGTGCCACAATTACGCTGACAGACTTCAATTATCTACGGCAGCTGACTGCAGCCTGGGAATGCGACTCAGCCCAAGGCAGCAGGCTTCATTTTTCCAACAGCAGCACTGTTGTGGCTCGGAAACCTTTGATAAGTTGATCAAAAAGTAACACTGGTAATTATAATGATCCTGCGCAAAGGTCTGAGTTTTATCTACTGGCAGTTTTGCTCACCATGTACTAGTGCAGAGGGTAACAGACCTGCTGCACAGAGCATGTACCAACCATATTCGAAACAAATTGTATTTTTTTAAGATACCAGTGAGTTATTGCTTTGCTCACAGAAATCCTTTTCTTACTTGTGGAACTTCTTCCCCATGGCACTTGGTGCTGAGGGGGTGGAGGGTGCTTTGTATGAATATTTTGGGTTTAAAATCACCTGGAAGTGGTGTTAAATAGCTTGTGTGCTCATGACTTTGCAATAAAGATGTCAAGGTAACTCTGCTGACTAATCTTTGTGCTGTAGCGAGATCAGTGTTTTGTTTTGTGCCATTTTTTCACTCGTGATACAATAGTGTAGAGAGTTAATATGCCTGCTGCAAAGAACGTGGATGAGATTTCTGGTGCTTTGCAGAAGTTTCTAAATCTTCTTAGAGTTTCTCGTTGCTAAACTTGGTGTAATTTCTGATAGTTATAAGTTTCCTTCGTTTTCATTGCTTGATTTTGCCTGCGAGAAAGTGTCACTCATTCATAGTCGTTCAAATGTCAGTCATAATTACACTGAAATTTCAAAAACGTCAAATAGCAATGTGAAACCTTGGCAGCTTTGTGGTGGTAACCTTAGATAACGCCTGACTGCTCGGTGCCACAGCTACATAGGGTTGAGCTAAGGTTTAGCAAGTGAACCTGAAGGGCCACAATACAGATTTGTGAGTTTATTGCACGGTGAGGTTGCACAATCATTCCATATATTAAACTGCTTTCCTCACAGTCCTCGTGCAAGTTACACACACGCACCATAGTGATTGATGCATGAGCACATACAGGCAGACTGCCCATCACCACGACCAGGCCACACAATAATACACCTCGTTAGTTTTTCTAAAAAAATATATTTTTCAAAAACATGTTTTGATAGTAATGGTCTAGGTATAACATCATAAAACTAGGCATTCTCATTAATACTGCTAATTATATTTTTTATTATTAGAGTCACGTTATTATTGATTGGATACGTTAGTTACAAACAAAGTCAATATGAAACGTTCTGATTCTAACATGAGCTTTACGTGAAAGTGTCGTGACCCAGAGTAAATAGAATCTGCTTTTTATGTCTATGGCTGTGTTAGGGGCGGGTAAACGCAGTGGCCTCTTCCTATTGGTGGCAAGGGTAGCGGCCATCTTCGAACGGGATGAAGTCGCTCATTTTACATATAAATACTGGGTTGTTAGTCCCGTTTTGAAATAGCAATCATGTCAAAATAACGATAAAACATGCTGTTTGTGGTGGACACCCGGTGACTGTAGGTACTGGTAGGACTTGTGACCCCCCGGGGTCAAAGTTAAAAAATATTTCATTTTCAGAAGATGGCGGCCTTGTCGTCGCCAGGGGTTAAGGGGTCTGAGATGGAGGCTGCCGCAATACCTGCTCTATAGGTTCAGTCATGGGGGTGCACTATTGCTCGTTTTGCCGGCAGACCTCCTTCACTGGCAAGGGACACTCCTACAGCAAAAAGCACCAGCAGAAGTTGAAAGAAGCGCTGAGTAGCTATCTGCTAAAGGTAAAACGTCTTTGAGGGGCTTTGAATGTACAGCATACATGCCAAGGGACTGATTCATTCGGGAGACTCACGATTGTAGAAGCCAAAAATGGCTTTATTCTAGCTGTCTCCCGCCTCTCCTTCAATAAAAGTAATTGAGGGAAAATACATTCTCTTGATATATTTTTTTAATTATCCCACCCTCTTCTTACGAAATGTTGCCAGATATGGTACAGCTAAGTGGTGTCTAGGCACCTGTTGTACGTGATTTGTTTGCAGTACAGGTCAGTCGTCGCTGTGGAGAAACCTGTGGTTGCTGAACTTTTGATAAACACAGTTGTCAGTTGAGGCGGCCGTACTTATGTTGTATAACAGCTCTGTTTATCCGCAGGACATGATTTTGATATCTCTGCTGCATACATGCCAATATTTTAGGAAAGTGGGAGAATTCTACATAAAATGTATTCCCTCATTGACTTCTATTGTGATCTGAATCAGGTTACTGTTACCTATGGGATTTGCACGTCTTCTGCCGCAGGATAGGATATTAGATAAGCAAATGTATGGTTTTCTTTTCCTTTACCTGGCGGGAGCACGGAGAAAGCGATATGGCGAACAGAGAGAGCTTGATGCAAGTGCTGTGCACTGGCCTGCAGGAGCAGTACTGGCAGTGCATACTCGGAGTTACACAAGACCAGGCTCTGTCAGCTGAAGCCCACAAAGCAATCGGTTTTTACATGCAGGAACCGGGAGACTAACCTTTGAATTCGGCAGTCTTCCTGCGGAATTGCGTAGGTGTCAAGGTTTCAGTTTGCTTATGTGTGACATTTCTATGGTTTCAGTGTACTTATGAGTGACATTCAACTACCTAATGTGTGAGACTTTGAGTGACACTTTCTTGCCAGGGAACCCAAGCCTTAAAGTCAATATAAAGAGCTAAATATTAAAAATTACCACCTTTTGACCAATAAAAGCACTATCCCAACTATATGTTCCATTATAACGCCAGAAACACCAGCCAGTTCAAAGCCATTGACATCCACCAGAAACAGTGTGGCTCTGCCCAGAGCATTCTAGCCACAACAACACCCATCTGAACCAAACTGGTCATGTCCAGCGCCATCTAGTAGCCCCATTCCCAATCTGAACGAGCTAGCCCTGCCCAGTGCATACAAAACCATAAACATCTATCCAACTCCGCTAGTTCAATCCATTCTAGCCCCATGAACACCGACCACAACCAGTCCATTGAGGTTGCCACCTGGCCATGTTTTTACCTTGCTTGACCAGTATTTTAATGTTCCAGTTAGCACAAAATCACATAGAGTTCCTAGAACAGCAAACATAAAAAGAAAGGACTTTAAAGTTTGTTCTAGAATGGACAATGATCTGTGAGTGTTAGTAAAAGAAGAGAAAGGTAGAGAAGTAATGTGAAACAAATGAATATGGACAATTAAAAAAAAAAAAAAAAGTCCTGTTAATCATGTAAGGGCGACCCCACTTCCATATATGTGTCTACCTTAATGCCATTCACATCCTAGTTCAACGCACCTGTGCCAAAGAGAGTCACAAGTGCTGCCCCAGTGACTCAGTCTCAGACTGAGCTAGGGTTTCTTCATCGGGCCGGGCATGGTTGGGGCCACAAGGCAGGGCTCTGGAGAGCTGAATATTGCACAAGAGGCCTGAGCTCCATTTGTAGGTCGAGCGTGCAAGTACTTTTCGACCTGCTGTAAGTATTCCGTTGACTTTTAACCAGGCCCATCTCACGCCCATCACTTTCACTCATTCGTGGGCTTGCCTTTCAAAAATCCATTGATGTCATTGGTAAATGAGGCGGTTTTGTTACCGCCTTGCAGATTGACCCTGTTATATGGATTATTGCACGATTGCTGATATACTTCAGCGTGGGCAAACTATATATTTTTTTTCTTATCTATCTCCCCTTCGTGCTCCATAGCGCTCACTGCACAGAAAAGCGCAAACTCCATCGGCGGTATTGAAGTGCTGGTCACATTGTTCACACTGTTACCTAATCAGTAATTTCTTTTGGCTCTCCTCTTCGCACTTCATGACTTTCACAAAAAATCTTGTAATTGATAGATGCTTTATGTAAAAAACACAGAAATCCTTAATGTGTCTCTACCTACACAGTAAGGGGAGCAATACTAAAATATTCATTGCACTCGTGAAACTCACCCCATAATGCTTTGTAGGGCATTACTTTTAGAAAATATGTTTGCTCATAAATCAGCCCGTGTTGGTCCTAGGACAGGGGGACCACCACCAAAACATTCACCACCACGTTCTCTTTATGTCTGCATCATGTCTGGGTCCCCACACTAGGTTAGTGGGGACCCCCAAAATAACCCTCCCACCGTTAAGTGTCTTTGTACATTTTTTCATGGCTGGCACTTTTGTTTTACAGCTGGCAGTAATTGTGTTTTCAGGGCCCTATTTGTTATATCATTGCAGTAGGCCTGCTAGCCTTCAAAATGTATAATGCACTATGCCCTCCTGGGGCTAAATATATGATTACACTGCATTACTCTCTGCCTTTCTCCTTTTGTGTGGCTATGCCATCTAAGGGGTAACTAAATGGTTGCATGACCGCGTTTCTTACAAATGCTATTTTCTTTGTAGTGTCCTCTAGAGGCTGTTCTGAGTATTACAGTCTAAAGCCAAACATTTATTTCTGATAAAGGTTTTTATTGGGTTTACATGATAATTGTATGTGTTTCATTAATCTCTCCTTATTGCAGTTATGACCATGACTCAGGACAACTTAACTCTTGATATGTTTGGATGACCCTTCTAGTTTTTCTCTCATTACTCCTCTGTGGCTGTCTTGTGCTTTTTGAAGAGTGTTAGCCAGCCGGCAACTCTGATGGTGCGGTGGTGAAAGTGGTATTCTATTGGAATTCGCATGACAGATTTAAATTAGGATGATAATTGGCAACATTTTCATTTTTGGGTGCAGATAGAGGAAGAAAGTAAATGGAAGAACTTTAGTTATATGCAGCGCCACTAATATTATGTGGCAAGATTGACCAATTTATGTGGCAAAAAAGTCCAGTTATGAATTTAGAACGCCAATAGCTCTAACCCAAGCAAATGCGAGACTCATTGCATTGCAAATGCTTTTTACTGCTAGTCTCTGAGCCCTCAGTCTGGACCGTGTTTAAATTCTGTGGTCTCACCGCCAGCCTGGACATATTTCAACCCTGAAATTGGTGCATAGCCATGTGTGTCACAGTGAGGCTGTGCCTGCCAGTGAGCGTGACTTTCCCCATGGTCACACATGGACCAAAGGTATAACTCTGGTGGAAATGGGGCTAGTGTGGCTTTAAAACAAAGTAGCTTCCTGTTGCCTGAGCAGCTCGATGGCCAAGCAGACGTGCAGTCACATTGGGTGTGCATCTTACTAGAAAAAAACAATAGCCAAAGCGCCGCCCCAGATCCAAGTAATGCACTCTGCTGATTCAAAAGTGTTTATCCACGCAGCGCTGTCAGAAGACCATTTGATACACTGAGAGGCAAGGAGGGCTTCGCTTAGATTAATGCAGGTTATAAATTATTCCCTGTACGTGCCGACATGTCTGGGTTGTCCTAGGGAGATATATGATGCGTGACTAATGCAGTTTAGTATGGGGACTCATAGTCTAACTCATGACGCGTGTTACTTAGCAGGGCTGGAACTGGGAGAGTTGGCATGTATGCTGCTGTACAAGACGGTGGGGTAACGTGGTGACTATTAATCTTTTGAACAGGCAGATAATGGTGAGCGTATGTTACTGTCCCTAACTCTGTTTGTTATGCTTCTGCTGTAAGGAAAGGGCGTTTGTGACTGCACTTTTGCTGTGATTCACATGTATAGGCTGGTGGGATTTCCTCTTGCTCTGGTGGTGCATTAGTTGAACATTGGGTTACTGCCCTTCCATATGTGTCGAACGCGAATACTTCACTGGTTCAGGCGTGTGTGTCCTGGATGATGTACCTTAAATGTATAGGAATACAGTGGGAGTACTCGCCCTCTATGACTGTTCTTGTAACACAGGGGGTCTTCAAACTGGGGAGAGGGACACCATAGGAGAGGCTCAAGTGATTACAGGGTGGCGCCAGTCTCTGGCCAAAAAAAGCATTATGCTGATATCAGAGCCTTGCTTTAAGCTGAAATAAATGAGCAGCAGTAAGCCTCTCTGTATTGGGCTATCACTAACGTGTTTTGTTATTTACTTCCTTACAGGGAGTACGTGTCAAAAAAAGGGAAGGGACTCCAAATATTCTTCAAAACCCCCATCCCCCAGTGTCGCGGCAGTCCAACCAAAAAATATAGAACATAGGGAAACAATAAATACAATGCCCAGAGTGCACTGCTGTAGCTACAAACAAGCAATCAACACAGACACAAGAGACAGAGAACAGACAAATATGATTTGCATATGATGTCGGAAGTGCAATACTTAATTTAAGTTTTAGCAATTTCACTGGTCAGGACTTGTCACCTTTGCTCAAGAGGTGGTTTAGTTTGAGAAGAAAAGGATAGATGATGGGCAGAAAGAATAGAAAGAGAACACCTCCCCAAAAGTCGATGAAGAGGTGATATTGTTTTACCTTAACCACCTCAACAAGCATTACCAGCTTAATTGTGTTATTATTCGATAAACGGTGGCTGATTTATGGCTTGACACAACAACATAACTTCTGTGGATAGTTTAGAGCTGCAAAATAGGATTCTGTTGTGTCCTGTTCTGCAATACTTATCTTGAGTTTTGTTCCTTTTTTCAGTAAATTCATCTAGATGAAGAATATGAGAGCCGTGGTTGCCTCTTTAATAGAGTGTCGTTTACAGAAAGTCTCTTATAAGAAGGATAATAGCTACAGCAAAGAGCAGTATGTGATGTACCTCGCCCAATATAGAAAAAGAAAGAAAACCTAGTGGTTTTGTGTTTTATTGGATTATTTTTAATAAGTTACATCTAGTGGAGTAAAAATAGTCGAGTGATGTTCATCCATATCCCACAGAATGCAAGACAACAAAGTCATAAAACAAGCATTGGCAAAGCCAATATGTCTTGCCTATGCAAGAGCGGTACACCATCGATGCTGCTATTCAGCAGGATTAGAAGTTAGTGGCAGAGTGGAATGTAGTGGCGTGGAATAGAGTGGCGTAGATTGACACTGAGTGGAGTATGGTGGAGTAGAATACTGTTGTGGAGTGGTGTAGTGTGAAGTGGCAGAGTGTAAGTGATTTATTATGCATAATTAATAAAAACCGTAGCAATAAAATAACATAAACATTAAAAAGTGCTGCAGCCAATATCACAACTTTAAATTGAAAGCTTAAAAGAGAAGTTTATGCTAACCTGTTGGTGAAAAAGTAACAGCGTTCAATCTCCTTTAATTATTGTTCAGCTTGTTATAAAAATTGGTAAAACCACAAATCAAAATGATACCCACGGGGTGAAAACAGGTGATAACGGCCTTTCTGCATGATTGATTTCTTCACTGACTGAAAAGTGCTCTCAGAAAGTCCATCCAATCGCTTATGAGGATGAGGCAGTTGTAGACAAAGTGTATAATGTCCTCCACTACAATAAAGCCCGCTATAGTGCGGTTCCACATTACGAAGCCAAGGCAAGGTGTGAGCGAGCCCCTGGAGAAGGCCGAAGCGGAACCTCATAAATATTACTTTTAACTGCATGGACCATCCTGCCACCATATAGGCTTGAGGTTTTAAGAGCTTTACACCCATTTAAGACCATCCAAACGTGATTTATTTGACCTCCGTGTTGCCAGCAGTGCAGATTTTCCTTATTACAGCATTTATTGATTATTATTATTTTGTATTATTTAAAGGACCCTTGGGAGGATTTTATGTTCCATAATGTTGGTATTCCCAAGTTGTTGATGGCCGAGTCTAGGTACAGATATGCAGGGGCATTTTGGCTTTTCTGAGATTTCGTACCAGAGAGCATTGCTCATTGTGTTCTCTAAGGAGGACTGTATTGTCTTCCATGTTTTGATGTATGCCTCCTTCTGGTGATTAATTGGTTTACCAGACCAAACTCAAGTCAGATCTGAGCATGAGAGGCGCTGGGAGGAAGATGGAAAAAGGTGTCTGTTTTAGTAATAATTGAGTTCAGAGCCACAGCATCCTTCACTCATAGAGCCTCACTTCCGTAGGACAGACTTGGGACTAATTTTGTCCCTATTATCTTAAAGAATGGTGCAAAACTTGGGCCACCCAAAGATCTCTTTAGTGTCACTGTTGCAGAGTGGAGTGTTGCAGATTATAGTCAGTGGGGTGGCATAGAGTGGAGTATACATAGTGTGGTAGCGCACTGCCATTACAGCAAACACATTTTCAATTGAAATGACCATTAAATTTGCACAGACAGGCATTTTTACTGATAAAGCTGTACATCAGACAAACAATAATATGTGGGAATCGGCATCACCTAGTGTATTGATTTGTTTTGATCCTATTATATTTGTTTTCACCGCAATTCATAATTACAAAATAATGTGCTTCAATTGTGCTTTCCTAAATTGGGTATATTCAGAATTTTTTTTACAGTTAATTTACATTCACTTGGGTACAGCCTTTTAACGTTTCCATACCCAGCAAGATTGTCACATTAATCCTCTTGCTTTGCAGTCCAAGGGGGGGAAAAAGTAAACACCAAGCTTCCTGGAAGACAGAAACTAACATTTGACCTATTTCTTTGAATGCACAGCACACATGATCAATTAAAGACAACATTTAATTGTTTATTGTTCATTCACTTCTGAACTACAGTATGGTTCTTTTGGAGGTGTTTTGGGAAGGGAGCAGAGTGTCTTATTCCACCCAAGGAATTGGTGAAATTTAGTGACTCCGTATTACTCTTATAACACAGCATTTTGGGCAAGTTACGCTACTCACCGTGTGGTGCGAGTACCCCCCCCCCTGCCCACCACCAACATTGGCAACTGCTAATGAGATTTGGCGTCCCCTAGTGCATTTTCTATTGCGGTCACAGTTAAAGAGCTGCTTCTTGAGTAGATGTGCTGCCGCTCAAGTAGAGTTTCTACTTGAGCGGCAGCGAAATAACTCAAATGACTGCGTTCTCTTTGCATACAACACATGATGGTGTTCATGCTGATTTTTTTTTTTTTTTTTTTTTTTTGTCTGTGCTGCTCAAGATACTGGTGCTAAATTGCAGTGAGATGTGCAAATTTCCACCTGTTGACGGAACTCCGTAATTTTGTGGAACTCCATAGAATCTTGTGGAGTTTTTTATGCAACTCAATGAGTCCCGCCCACGCTTGGGTGTTTCAATACCCCCATACCCTACTTCCGGTGTCTTTGGCAGGTGCGCAAATTTGAGGAAGTGAATTGGTTTAAGTTATGCTGTAAGTAAAGAGCACTGACTAAAATAAACTTGTAGACAACACTGTTCTTCACAGGCAACAGGTAGTTGCAGAGATGAGTAGAATTAATCAAGCAGAAAGATTGGAGGAAGGAAACCATTTCAAAGAAGTATAGCAGTTTACTGCTGTGACCTAGCATGGTGGAGAAAATTGAAAACTCATGCTGTCCTGGGGTCCCTCATGAAAAAGAAAAAAAAGAATACCCATAAAGTGAGCATTTATGGAAGAATACAAGGAGCCAGTCACAGAGGTGGTAAACAGACTGTGCTCCATGGGAGGGGCAAAGAAATGCAGGGCAGCCTAAAACAAATAAAGCCAGCAAATAGAAATCAAGCAATTTTGAGTTACAAACCACAAAGCCATTCCCAGGGAAGCTTTCAGAATGCCCTTAATAAGTCTTTCACCTCCACACGGCTGCTCTGTGCGGTAGGCAACCAGTGGAATAGAAGGATCTGCAGTCCAAAATTGGAATCCAAATGGGAAGGTGACCATTTATAGCTAAGCCAGCATCCACCTATGAAAGATGATAAACAGACTCACATTTCTAACAGTGGCACCAATAGGAGCAAGACACATTGACATTGTTAGAAATGAGTCTCTAGTTGGCAGTGGCTTCCACCCTGTCCAAGTAGGGACTCTTTTCCCTAGTCAGGCTAAGAGAGTCCCACAGCTAAGATAACCCCTGCTTACCCTCTTGGTAGCTTGGCACATCCAGTCAGGCTTATCTCAGAGGCAATGTGTAAACCAATTGTACATAACACACAGTAATACAGTGGAAACACTACAAAAGGACACCAGTTGTAGAAAAGTAGAGATATCTATCTGTGTAAAACAAGACCAAAATGAGAAAACCCAACCTACAGGAATAAAGATATGAATTTTGTAAGAATTAACTGAAAAATACAGTTCCTTGAAGTCAATAGCTCCGTCTGTGGCTATCACACCGTTGTGAACAACAAATCCAGCTGTTCAGACCAGCCGTGAGGTGGCTGGCCAGCTATGATGTCGGGAAGACCCACAAACAGTACCTTGGCAATGTAGGGCGTCACAATCCCTCACCCCAAGCACATCTTACCTTGTATTTGGTTCCACAGTCTCCCCAGTTAGATCCTCAGAATGCCCCTGTCATTTTTGGTTGCTACCCAGGCCTTCAGCACCTTTTGTAGCTCCTTTTTGGTGTGGCATCTAACTTGGACTTCGAGGCATTTGCAAACTGACCTCTGTTCCTTCAAGTTGTAGGTTTCTAACCTATCCTCCTCAAAAACCAAATCCCGGGATGTAAACCTTGATTGAAACATGATGTAGTAGGAAGTTCAACCTGAACTCAAGACCAAAAACAGAAAAAAGGAAAAATCAAAACCCAAAAAGCCTGTATGTGGTACCTAGTGGTCTGTGATCTGGTAGTAGTGTACACCGCTCACTGTAGGTCAAGTGCAAATTCAAATCCTATCCTCACTGCTGACAACCAGTGTTAGAAATGGGAGTCCCTAGTTAGATGTGGCTTGCACCCTGTTCAAGTAGGACTCTTCTTCTTAGTCAGGATAAGGGAGCCACACAGCTAAGATAACCCCTGCTCACTCCCTTGGTAGCTTGGCACAAGCAGTCAGGCTTATCTCAGAGGCAATGTGTAAAACACACAGTAATACACTGGAAACGGTACAAACGTACACCACACCAGTTTTAGAAACATAGGCAATATTTATCTGTGTAAAACAAGTAAAAAATGAGAAAAATCCAATATACAGTAATAAAGATATGAATGTTGCAAGAATTAACTTAAAAATAGAGTTCTTTGACGTTGATAGCTCCATCTGGTGTATCACGGCATTGTGAACAACAAATTCAACAGTTTAGGCCAACCGCGAGGTCGCGGGCCAGCTACGGTGTCGGGAAGACCCACAAACAGTACCTAGGGAATGTAGGACATCACAATCCTTGCGATGAGATCCGAAGTGCAGCATCGCTGGCGTCGGAAGGCATCAGTTCCGGAGGTCAGTGCAGGGGTCGTTGGGCGCTCGAAGTTACAAGTGTTGCAGATCGAACTCCGTGATGATGACAAAGTCAGGAGCGCTGATGTTGATGGCGTCCGGGCTAGCGTGCGAGGTGGGACGATGCACCCTGTGTGCCCACAGGTCACGGTACAGGCAGCGGCTGGGTGACAGCGTCCTGCGGCTTCGGTGAGACCAGGGCTGCGGTTTGGTGTCTCCAGGTCGCAGTGCAGGCAGCGTCGCCGCTAAAGTGCTGTCATCAGTAGTCCAGTGCTGCAGTGTGACGCAGGGTGGGCTGCCTGCAGCACCCATGGGTCGCGGTGCAAGCAGGAGCATTTGTTGACGATGTTGGAATTGATGGCGCTGGCGTCGGTGGACTGGGGCTGCATTGTGGGACTGGACGATGCTTCCTCTACCTCACGAGCAGTGCCCACAGGCCACAGTGCAGGCAGCATCGGTGTCAGGGTAGAGCAGCGGCCTTGAGGATACCAAGACTTTGGCAGTACTCCTCCTGAAAGTTCTTCAGCTCTTCTCCTTGGCAGAGGTTCTTCTTGACCCAGAATTGTTCTAAAAGTCTGGGGTTTTGAGTCCTCTACTTATACTAATTTCTGCCTTTGAAGTAGGCAAGTGTCAAACGAAAGTCTCTTGTTCACAAGATCCTGCCTTGCCCAGGCCTGGCTCCAGATGCACTCCAAGGGTTCAGACACTGCATTGCGTGAGGACAGGCACAGCCCTTTCAGGTGCATGTGTCAGCTCCTCCCTCCCACTCCCACTCCAGCCCAGGAAGAGCCATGAGGATATGCAGGACACACCTCTGCTTCCTTTGTTTCACTGTCTAGAGCAGTGGTCTTCAAACTTTTTAATGCCACGCCCCCCAGTTGAAAAATAATATTCATTGGGGCCCCCCTCAGAATTTTTCACAATTATTTTTGAAAGCTGGCAATGTTTAAATATGTCTAAACCTATTTAAACATTGCAGTTAAGTATTGTTACCTTTTTAAAACTGCAATAACATGCTAATGCTTAAAACAAAGGCCTGTTATCTGTATAATATTTCTTTTGGCCAAAGTTTGGCGCCCCCCCGGGATCACTTGAGGCCCCCCTAGGGAGGGCCGGCCCCCCAGTTTGAAGACCTCTGGTCTAGAGTGAATTCACATCCAGCCTGTCAGTGTTACCCATATTTGGATTCAGCAGCCAAGCAGAAGCACAGAATGGTTAAGCAAGAAAATGCCCACTTTCTAAAAGTGGCATTTTCAAACGGACAATCTGAAAAACAACATTTACAAAATATGTATTTTTAACTTGTGAATTCAGTCATCTCAAACTCCATATCTCGATCTGCTCCCAATGGGAAGCTCCAGTGGGATACCAAAGTATCCATAAAAGTACAGACCAGCACAATAAAATGCATACAGTTTTTAAAAGTGATCATGGAACAATCAAAAAAACAGATGGCCAAAAACAAGTGCTGTGAACGACTGCACAAACAGCAATACAGTACTTAATCAGTGTTCATGGATCTCTAAGCTTACACTGCTGCACCCAGGAACACCCCCACGTGGGCAACAACCTCATCATCGCTGAAATCCAAAAAGGTGTTAAGGGCAACCCCGAGGTTACTAATAGTATGCCTTTTTACCAGGGGAATCAACAAATGCTCAGTGTACATAGAATAACGCCTACAAAAGAATGTAAAGTGCGTCATCATTTGCCCGGACTTCCCATCGCAGGGACAGTGCATAAAATCAAGATTAACATTAGAACTCAGTGGAAAACACAGCAGATACCTTATCGTACCAGCCCTACAGCAGAACAACAAGTTCCTCTCCCAAAGGCCCATTGGTCTAATCGTGTACACCGCAGGCCAGCTGTCTAATGCAAAATTCGGGTAGGCACCCACACTAGACTTCCCCCGTGCAATTGCCAATCTTTCGCAGTCTGCCAGGTTAAATAGGACCATCTGCAGTTATTTTTTTATTGATGTCAAGATGACCCTTTGGGGTCTGTGAAGACATGATCGAAGCTGACCTTACGCAGGCTGGATTCCACACTAGCTATCAAGGGGATCTCGACCTTTCTCACAGCTAAGGCAGTTCCTAATATCATCTCTTGTGAGGCTTGCATCATCATTATTTTTACACGCGGCCAACCATAATAGGGATGGACGGGCTCTAATGTACTCTTCAGTACATGGAATTCCCAGTTTCCTATGACAAATCAGATGAGAAGAAGAAATGGGGACTGCCAATACCTTTATGCAAAACCTATTTTCTTCAACCTGGATTGTCACATTTTTGGATACCCCGTACCCCTGCACCACAAGTTGCTGATGGTATACACTGCATTTTATAAATCTGCAACAAAGGAATAAGTGCACTCCTGCCCCTAGGTTGTAGCAGGCTAAATAAAGTACCAGTTGCCTTAATTAACTTAATTCTGCAGTGGGTGATACGCGACGCCCAGGAGCCAGTGTCGGCAAAAGTTAGCTCTAGGTAAGGAAAAGTGTAAGTACCAGTTGCCTTAATTAACTTAATTCTGCAGTGGGTGATACGCGACGCCCAGGAGCCAGTGTCGGCAAAAGTTAGCTCTAGGTAAGGAAAAGTGTGTTTCAGGCTGCTATTGCCTGCTGTTACTCCGGGCAATCAATATGTCTTCGGGCCGCGGGCCATAGTGTAGGATGTAGTAAAATTTGTCTCCAAATCTAAATCACCTATAAAAACTCGCAAAGCCATGGACTAAAAGACACAGTGCCCTTGGGGCCCGTGCCATTAATAAAACACCGTCCGCATACAGGAGCGAGGATAACTAGGAGCCTTTGATGAGTGGAACATCAGAGGTTATATTTATTTAAATAACCAAAAAACAAAAAAAAGCGGATGAAGCTTATAAATATGTAAAGTTAATACAATCAGGGCTAAAACACACTCTTCCCTCATTCCTTGTAGGACTCTGATATCTTTTGTGACCTCACCAGCTGAACCTATTCTAACTCTGGCCGTTGTGTCTGTGTGCAAATAAGCTAAAAAGTGCACTAGTGCTTCATCTAACCTGTGAGCATAAATATTTGTTTCACCACAACTTTGAGCGATTGATGCAGTCGAATGCAGATGTCAGATCCATGAAAGGCAGGTGCAAGGAAGATCATTTGGCAGTGGTATACTTCTCTATCACCAAGGACAGATTTAAACATTGCTCTATGGTTCCGACATGGCTCCTAAAACAATACTAACTAGGGTGCAAAATAGGCATCTCCTTAGTCCACTCTCTAGTCCTATTACACAAAACTTTGCCTACGATTTTTACCTTAGTGTCGTTTAGGGGGATGGGCCTGTAACACCCCGAGCGATCACCCTTTCTAAAAATTGGAACAATAACAGAGGTTGTCCAAGAACTCGGAAGTGGCTATGGGCAAGACCATTAAAGCATTCACCAATAGAAGTGTCCAAAACTCAGGTCTGAACTTAATAAGATCGATAGGGTACTCCGTCCGGTTCAAGGGCCTTGCCTCCAACACTCTATGCTATGGCCTCTTCTGCCTCGTTCAAGGATACCTCTAGTCCCCTCAAGTTAGGTCTCACAATGAAATCACTTGATGCTTGGGGCGCAGCATATATTTTAGTAAAATGCACCTCCCACGACCCACTAGAAATATGACAACTAGTAGGGGTTGGTACTTGACTCATGCACTTAATTTCCTTCACAACTATCCAGAAAAATGTAATGTTCTTTTGCTCGCCAATAAGACCAAAGAGTTCCATTGAAATTGAAGTACTTCCTTCTTCCCCCTAGAGTTTACTTGTTTGTAGACCTTACGCCGGAATGCCACCTATAGGGGATCCCTCAGACTACCGGTCAGTGCTCTGAGTAATTGAAGATTAGTCTCTGAACATTTGTGATTAAACCCCCTGGGCTTTTTGGCTGACATACATGGCGAGTGCAAAACTTTAATAATCCTACAAAGCTGGGTGAAGACCCTTACCACTTCACAGCCGGTGTCATTCTCAGTTAAACTGGCCTCTATCAAGTTTGGGTTTTCTGTGATCATTTCATAAAAAAAAGTTGGTCAGGTTCAACTGCTCTCCAGACTAGTAACCACTCATTGGTGGTTAGTTTAATATCTCTAGTTCTGCATTCCGTTCTGAATTTGGGCCTAGGTGACAAAGTAAATACTATCTCTATATGGTTGTGATCCCCAAAATTAAAGGGGGCTACCTTCCCATGCAACACTGAATCCACCAAGTTAGATAATAAATTGATATAATGTATTATGGAGGAACAGCCACAACCCTTCACAATTTTAAAGTTGGTGGTATGGAGAGCAACATCCATTACATTATGTAGATCCTGAGAGGCCAGGTAACCCGTCAGTTCCCCCTCCCACCCCTGGGAATATCCCAGTCACTCAAAATATCAGCAAAATTATTGGCAGTTAGAATTGTGGAATTAATCATGAGACTATCATGTATACAAAGTCTAACATTAAAGTCTCCAGCTGAACAAAAGCCTGCTTGTTTCCCTTTGATGCCAACATTCCTTTGTAAGGAAGAAATAAAATCAAATAGGGAATTTAGTATTTGCCACACTAATAAAACTATTATTACAAAAATTGATTGGATACAGGGTTGGTACCCTCTTACAATTTGCAGCCAGAAAAGTAAAATTTTTAGTCTCAATTGCTTTAAAACTGTCCCCAGCAAGTAGGTTCATTGAAATGGGCAGCCCGGCCGATGCTCGCCCTGACTGAGAAGGAGTTGCTGTTTATGAATGTCCGATGAGCAGTTGCAATTTCACTTTCCCTACACCCCATTTTTCCCACCTTCAGAAAAGCTTCACTCCTGCTTTTTGTTAAGAGTAAATTTTCAACTTTTTCCAATATGGAAAGAGATTGAAGAGGAGTTAGTGAACAAAAGTATGCAATGTCCTCTTAGTCTTTGTAAACACACAAACTTACATACTTAAGGGTATTCACCAAGACTTAGAGGGCATTGCAATAAAAAACTACAGCTTTCCCTTATTTTCTGTCGTTATATGTACATTTGCGGAAAAGTGCCAAAATTAGAGCCTTGCTACTGTCTAAACCTAGATGGGCTATTAGCCCTGACAAAAAAGGCTGCTTCAGAGCTTTGATATAATAGGAATAATGCTATAATTTGTCACTTCACTGCATGGCACCAAAAGGCTGAGTGAATCTTTTTTTACAGGACAAGTAGATTTCTGAAGCACCCCACCCTTTTGGATAGGTAGATATTATATCAAATGTAGCTGCTCTGACTGATGATCTTTTACAACTGAAAAGCCTACCTCTCTCATGAATAATTTGCCAATTCTGAACCTTTCTTTTATTTCAGGAGCCAGTTCAATATAGCATGCAAACTCTAGCAATTAACCTTTCGATTGTTTTTAACATGTTTAGTGTGATTTTGCAGTTATTTTGGAAACATGTTGCAGCGATATTTGATACAATTTATATGATACCACAAAGAGATTGTTTGCTACTGTTAATAACTATATAACAAATTTAAGCAACCATTAATAGAAAAACGAACAAACTTGGAGCTCTTACTTTCAAAGCCACCTATCACTCTATTTATCTAAAGTGAGGCAATGAGTTTGTATCAAGTCCTATGTGTAGATATGAGTGCATATTCACATTAGCATAACAGATTAGCACATTCCTCTCACTGGACTTTGAGCAAAGTGGGTTTGGTTGTATCAGTGGAGCCCAGGAGATGGGAGTATTAGTTGCCATGGAGAAAGAAAGGATGGCGTTGCTGTGGGAGTCGATACATTTCATTTGAGGAGATGGACTGGACTCTTTCCAAATTTCCTAATAGAATAGCTCAGGGTGGTTTTTCAATGTTTTTCTTGAACAAGTTCACCGTTATGGTGTCCTAACTTGTGATTGGAACTCAATTATATTTTTGCTTTGGCTGATTAGTAACTGTTGGATTTCCACTTCCAACCTTCTTTAGAGTTCTTTTTACTCTTTTGATCCTTACTAGCTTTTAGAGGCAGTACTAGAGAGATGCTCAAGAATATTACAATCAGCATGCTAGAAGAAGGTAGAGGGGTATGAGGACATCTTGTGTTGGTAGTTTAGTCCACACTGTGAACTGAATTGTATCTAGTAGCAGCCCTTGGGAGGAGGGAAAGGTCCCAGAAGCTGAAGATGAGGTTGGGAAGAGAGCTGAGTTGACAGTGAGAGGAGTCACATCTTTGGAATTGCTCTGACAGTAATTTAGATGTAATGCATAGATTGTGAGTTTAAAGTAAACGAAGGACAGTGAACCTCTAGGTTATACAGGGATCCCCAAATAAGAAGTCTACATTGATGTAGTAAATGAGTTAAATTAGCCCTAGGCAGTCTGCACACTGATTAGCAAAACTGCATGTAATTCCGAATTAAGCTAGAGATGAGCTGCTTCAAGAGCAGCCGGAGAGAGCACCTCATGATCCAGAAGTCTTTCTCCAAAGCAGTGTTGCTAGTCCGTGTGTCTGAAGGAGATGCCGGGGTGAATCCTTTGTTCATACACATCAGCACATTTGTGTGGTTTAGGGTCTAATGAAAAACAAACTTGTCCTGAAATCTCAATTTGGCCCAAGAGAAATTTATAAATAAGACCTGTCTATCCCACTTACATATTAGGCCGTATTACTTTTCATTTTGGGACTTGTTGTTTCGCTTTAGCCATTGTTTACCTGAACATTTTAGTCCTGACAGGACATTTTGAAAGTTCTTCACTACATCTTTCTTGCCTCCTACTTTGTCTTTATTTTATACCTGTTGATGGAAAGTGAAACACCCATGAAGCTTTCTGGAAAGAGGTGAAGCTTAACCTTTGAGTTTTCGATGCTTATCTAAATCTATTTGTTGGTTTTCAGGTGGAGGCTGCACGCAAAATGGTTAAAGGTGCGCATGTCCTAAAGTATGATGCCACTGAGCATGAGAAGAAAGTCTGGTGTTACTGCTGTCAGCTTGAGGTGAAGAAGCACATGAGCAATGGGAACATGACTGTGATTCATGGGGGGCTGCTGGAGCATCTGGCAAGGTAGGGTTGATCAAGAGAATCGTACTGTTCGTAGGGCATTGCTGGATCATCTGGCTTGGACGGGGTCGGTAAAGCTAATATGAGCATGACTCGTGGGGCACTGCTTAAGCATCAGGTGAGAAATAGGCTGATCTGGTGGGGGCACCTGTCAGACGTAAAGGGTGCTAATAAGATAATAAATATGGGTCATGGGGTGCTGCTGGATTACCTGGCAAAGTGATGGCTGCTGTACTTCAGTGCATTTTTGAGTTAGTTTCTAGAACCATTTTCCAGATAAATGAAAGTCATTTAATGTAATGTACAGAAAGTTAGTAAAACACCTGAACCAGTAAGGGCTGATATCAGAATCTAGAATATACACCAGGCCTGGTAACAGTTTGCATCATTTGTAATACAAGTGTCCTAGAGCAATACATGGATAGGTAAAGGCTGCCAGCAGCATTTGTAATGGACGCCAGGTATGGAAACATACGTACAAGTACAGTGTGGCAGCAGAAGTAATGTAGAAGAGGCTGCCTAGTGGTGATCAGCATATTTGTCTATACTCAGCAGAAGCCTCTGGTACAGACTGTTTAAATTTTGCCTAAAAGCTATTATAATTACGAATGAAGGAGCTCAGTGTACTGTTTTTAGTGTCATAGCCTGATTGGAGAGGGAAGAAAACACACAGTAAGAAGTAAAAAGCTCTTACTGCCTCTGATTGATTAAACGCCAACCAAGTGCCACCTTCCAGATCTTTGACACTTGGCAACTCAGCCTGCCCCCTTACATGACCAGCAGTGTGAAAGAAAGTGGCACGTTCTCAGGAGCCGATGCTGATCCTGTGCCTGCTGACGACAAGAAGGAGTCTTGTAGCGCTACTGGTTGTGGTGTTCTAACAGTCTGTGTGAGGGACGCTTGCACTATTGCTGTTATCTTTTTCTGTATGTACGTGAGTGTGTGTGTGGAGAAATATGGCTGTAAAGAGTCCGGAAGCTTGCACTGCTCCTTAAGTATTGTACGTACTGTATGCATAGAGGAAGATTGCACTTGTGACACCATATAGTACCTATTTTTTGTGTGAGGAAAGGTTCAGTCGTTGCTGCTGCTCACATTCTTCCTTTTGTGTGTGTATTGTTACTGCAATCTGCACATGTTCTGTATTTCTTACATACATGTTTTCTGTACAAAGGATTTACTTAGTCGCAGTGTATTTTTTTCTTCTTTTTTTAGCTTGGAGCACAAGAAGGCAACCAACAGATTTTGGTGGGAAAATAAGGCAGATGCTAAACTGAAGTCCCACTTTCTGCTTCCACCTGAAGACTACGAGAAGTGAGGAGGTTTCTAAAAGTGCATGCTTATATGGGGCAGCAGTAAACCCTCGGGTGCAATGATGGTGACAGGAGGGATTCCCTTGTGCAGTGGTAATGGAGGTGGCTAGTCCAAGACGCAGCAATATAGGCCAAGATAAACCCCATTTGTGCCATAAGCCAAGTGGCAGGAAACAAAATGCGGTTTTAGAATCTTTCAGAAAACATACTGCTGCTCCGGAGGGAGGGCGAGATGTGATATTCACTTGATATAAGTGTATGGCTAGAAAGTGCATGCCCTGTGTAGCACCATTCTGATTGGTCTTCTGTGTCATTTTACAGGTTCAAGTTATCAGTACTCAAGGCCCTGGAGAGCTATGAGGAAACGGAGGACGAGCTGACAAAGGAGGTGATGAAATGCCCAGATTCATGTGTGACGGATCTATCAATGCCCCACATCTCCCAGGCCCTTACATATTTTGCAAATTCATTCCACAGATAGCAGCCCAGATACGTGAGGTGGAGAGCAGCCGCCAGTTAATGATACAGCGTCTCCTGGAGGTTTGTTTCCCCACGATGTACCCAAGCAGTATCCACAGCCACGGTTTCGTTTTCTTATTGGGCTTTTAAACTCTTTTTCGTGCTTCCTTTTGTCTCTGATCAGTGGCAAGTACTTCACACCATTGTCTTAGTATTTGATGCCAGATCATACCCATCAGTTGCACACCCTCTATCTGCCTTTAATATGTAACCTACCCTTCATTTCCAAAACTATCTCCACTCTATTTTCATCACACATCAATACACTGACCTGCACTCTCTCTAACACTTTAGCTCTCTCTGCCTACCTCCTATCCCTTCCTAGCTCCCATTTATCCCTAACCTTTCTTCCTTTTCCAGATCATACTCTAAATGCCTTTGTCTCTAAAGGGCAGGGCCACCTAGATATCTTAATCAAGCCCTGGTAAAACTGTATCCTCTATTTATGGTTGTCGCTTTGTTTTTAATTCGATTTAGCTTTATTTGTACATGACATTCTGTGATTGATTTGGACAGCCTTCCATTTCAGGATCACACTTTAAAAGAGTCACCTATCCCCATCACTCTGAGACGCATCCAACATGTTCATTTTCAGAATTAATGTAATAGAAAATGTTTCTGTAGAGGTATAAGGAGGATCGCCCCAAACTCCTCAAAAGTGACCATTTGCATTGCCTGTGCAAGCGGGATTGTGTTCTTATCTCATTCTTCTTTTCTCTTCTGGCCTTTCCTATCTCATAATGGTCTCTGAGAACGACTACCTATTCCACTGTCTACTGGCAGAAAACTCAATTCGTCCATCCACTCCTCTTACGAACACCACTCAACCCAGTACTCTTTCCATGTCTCCATGTACCATCTCTAACCACAAGCTCCCAGAATTTAGTGGGGTCTCTCCCACTGTGGACTGACAAGAACACCGCCTTCTTGTCCATCAGGAACTCTTAAAAATATCACCTTCTTTTCATCCACCCTTCCTAAAACGTCTCCTTCACCAGAGCCACAGAGCTTCCATCTCCCATCACCTCACTGGAAAACCATCTTTCACTCCAACCACACTAAGAGTGCACCAAAAAATGCATCTCCCACAGTGGGCTGTCCAGTAATCTGCCTTCCTTCGTCTCCCACCAGAGTCTTCCCTGAACACTGCCTTCCTGCTCCTCCCACGTGAGCTCACCCGGACATGCCTCAGGCTCACCAAAATACTGCCTTCTTCTGCTCCCACCTCAGACTTACCTGAACACTGTATTCCTTGTCTCCCATCATGTCTTCACCTGAAGACTGTTTTCCTTCCCAAGAAACCTCAAGCTCACCAGCACACTGCCCTCCTACACCTTCCATGATGTACTTGTTTTCATCCCATCAGAGGCTCAGTAGAGTTCTGCGTTTCTTCCCACCTCTACTCTAGGGTTTGCTAGGAAATGCGCTTTCCCCCACTTCCTTTCTTTTGTCCTTCATCCCCTCCAGAAGCTCAGGAACATGTTCAGAGCGATCTAACGGTTTGGGTCCAGTTACGGAGCACTGGATTCTGCAGCTTTGAAGAAAATTGAGCACCACGAAAAATCCACTGGTAATAGGATATTTTGGGGAGCGGGGAGGCAGCTAAAATAGATAAAGATGACATGTCACAAAGCAGGCCATTTGAAGTCATAGTAGCAGAATTAAGATTAGACAAATGTGGATGTATTGAAAACCAGAAAACTGTTAATTTTTCCTGAATCAAACTCAGCCTCAACCAGAAACAGACCCCTGCGAAGACCTGTCTTCATCTTGCTGCTCGGCTGACAAGCACAGGTAAGGAATGCCACATCAACCCATTCTCTTCATTGCCTTTGTCTCTCCTTTGTCAAAGGAAACTTGATTTACAGTTAAGGATACAGAGGGAGGATCCTTCAAAACCTGACCGCCTCCTCAGACCCTTCTCCATAGTCCTCTATCTCACTAAGAGACGTGGTTAAACTGACTTCAATATGCTGTCTCAAGCCTTCCTCTTAGTCAAGATGTGGTTCTAAGAACTCTGCACAATACTGTAGATCCTGCTCCAGAATTGACCACCATTTTTAAGGTGTGGTATGGGACTAAACATATGAACTCTACATCTGCAAGCAGTTCCGGAGCTGTAGCCTCTAGAAGTGGATACAGAACCGAAACCAGTACTCATTGAACACAAGAAACAGACAGAAAAGTAACCAGTTTTGCAAGCACAGGGCAGATAACTCAACTTGTATCGCAGACCTGTATAAGAAGGCAAATTAGAGAAGGTTTTGTGGGACGGGGCTAGCAATAGGGGCACAAACAGAGGATATGAATAGAGCATAGTTCATAGGGCAGCACTGTAAGTCCAATGAAGATGCAGTAGATTGCTATAACGATTAATTGACCCAATATGCACGGTAATGAAATGGAAATACGTAATCTAAACATGTTAGTGGCATAGTGCAGAGCAGCACATCGAACAAAGAAGCATCGGTACCCAAAACTAGAATTTAACCTAGAAACTTTAAAGTTGCCCGCAGTGAAAATACATGTGTAGGAACAAAGTTGACCAATAACGAAAGATGGAAGAAGGTGTCTTGTACCAGAAACCCATTCGCATCTAAACTAACTACTATATCGTATTGAATCTCCAAAGCGAGAAGGGTGGAGAGGGGAAAAGACAACCTATCTTGCCATCTGGGTTGTAAGAAAAAATGTGGTATTAGTCTCAAGATTTTGTTTAACAGTCAAAGACTTTTGGTTGGTGTACTACATTTGGTTCACTGGTGCACATTCCTAGTTTGAGCGCATGGGCTGCTGCGGCTGTCCCTTACTCCAGGTCTTCCAAGTCGTCATCCTGCAGAAGCCGTTAGAGACTGTCCCAAGAGCCTTTTGGGTGGCACTATGGTGGTTCACGGGGGATATGGCAAAACGTTTTAATAAAAGACCCACTAGGCTAGGCTAGTGTTTTAATTGTTTGAGTGTTAAAACCAGATTTGCTTCCTGTACTGCTCCTGTGCAACTCGTACGGCAAGAAGTGTGTGTATTCCAGACACCAACATAACATGAAAAACTTACAGTAAAACATATGTTAGTCTAATAAAAATAAAAAAAAGCTAATTAGCATAAAGGGCAGGCAATTAACTAATGTGCGAGTGATAGAAAACGTGATTTTTGATTGATCTCTGCTCTATAGTGTGAATAGAAACGGGTACTAATAGTTCATGCATGTATTCTCATAAAGCACGCTGTTCATGAAGCAATGGTGAGGAAGTATTCCATCATATTATTGGGAACCAGTACAAATGTACAGGCACACCTGCAACCAACAGTGAATACTGAAACAATAAATATAGGTGAACTTGGGGGTGAGGAAAAGATAAAACATCATTTTGTGTGGTATGCACATCTTGACAGACAGGCAAATGCATGAAAGCAAAGGACAAGGACGGATGGCAAAAAAAAAAATACTGACATAGTGTACGCTCAAAGCATGGTTAGAGTAGGATGGAGTAGCTAAAAAGAGAGAAGTGTAGAAAAAGAATTGAGTTGCATGAGGAGGCTACGTGAGATTGAATTTAGAATAATGCAAGGCGGGTCAGAAAGACTTGTGAAAAGCTGGAGGAAATGGGTAGGGAGCAGTTGTAAAGGAGACATGGATAAGAGTGAGGTGTGGTAGGTTATGAAGCTATTAGACAGAGTGAAAGAATAACATGGTAGGAGGGCCATTACGAGGGTGAAATCGAAGTGAGCTAATATTTAGCGTGAGGTAGGTCAAACAGAAAGGTTTTTCGTTTTTAACAAAAGGTATATTAATACCCTTCTTGTCTGGTTTTGGAAGGAAGCAAATTCCAATTTTTTTATTGCAGCGACAGTTTTGAGTGGGTGCTTTTTTATATATAATTTCTTGCACTTAAGACTGATTTTGTGTTTTTTTTGGGACTTAAATGTTTGGTTTCTCATGGTCAGTTGATGAGTCGTGGCAGCTATTCAGTTGTTTTCATGGATAATATCTTGTAGGAAATGCAGGAAATTTTGGTTTGATTCTTGCTCCATGAAGTAGGCAATGGAAGTCTTTATGGATCTGGGTGATGTTGAATTGTTCTCTACAAATGTCCAGCTATTGTTTGGATCACCACTTTGATGAGGCTTAAGTAAGCTCTTGATTAAACATGCCAAATCAATATATTGAAGTTTGCATGTTGATTGTGTAAACAGTTATGTAACCGAATCTGCGGTTAGTGGGTCCATATGGATAATATTGACATTGTTGACTAATAAGCCAACGGTAAGAACCTAAGAGCACATTCTTCACAGTGGACTGACCAGGGAGCAATGTCCTTTATTGAATTTGATGATGTCTTAAATGTACAATTTATAAGTAGTGTATCAGTGTAATCAGAAGTTGGAGCCCTCCATCATTTACAATCTGGTAGGTGTGTATAATTATCTGTTGTTGCTGATGGGGCCTGGATGTCCTTAGGGCAATCCATGCCCAGATATCCTCTTTGCTTCCTAAATGCCTATTTTGGACATGCTTTTCCCCTATCCCTAAGATGGATACTGTAGAGTTACTATCTTCAGTAAGACTATAAAAATATTTAGTAAGAATCTTTGAGGGATTTTGCTCCTTGTGTAATGACAACCATATATGGAAAGAGCATAAGCATCACATATGACCTGCACTTGTGTATTCCATAAAGAACAATAAGAGCCTAGCTCTAACACACTTCTACCCTAGTGTGTTAACATAACAATCAAACCAGTAGATAGTCACTGTCACATTAACATTTCATACACTTTCCCAGTATTTCTGCGAACATTCTTCCTAGGAAGTCATATCTTGATGAGCGATGGTCACTCTGGTCAGTTGTACTTTGTTGCAAAGGCTTCACTCCTAGTTGATGGGCACACTCTTACATCTCTATAGCTAGGGGTTGAACTCTGAATATGGCATAGCTTACTCCCACCCCCAAACTTTGCGATCGGTATGTAACAAAATGGCCATCATCTCACACATCCGTTCGGGAGGGGCAGCGGGGGAGGCCGACTGGGTATACGGAAGTCTCGGGTTCCTGGACACTGTCTTCGCACCGCCCACTGTCTGTCTGTTAGTTCGTGCACTGTGATAGTGTGCCATTTGTCACGTAAGGCTGGGTACCTGCTAGTTTTATTATACTGCCGGTTTTGTTGTAGGTATTTAAAAAAAAGCTATGATGCATAATGTGTATATATTTTATTTTGCACAGGGCACTTTGTGAGCAACCATCCACAGTTTCTCTCTGTCTAATGACAAGTAGTAGGGCGCTCTTCTGTGATTTGTATTGTTATGAAATGGCTGATTTCATGTTACTAATCCTGTGTTTTATAACTCTTATAATGAGGTGTTATGTATTGTTTTGTGACTTTTATAGCTGATTTCGGCCGAACAAAGATTGATTTGATTTGGATACCTACAAATGTAAAGGGCATCAAATATTGTGGTTGTGTGCTTTATTTTGACCAAAAAAAAGATGTGATTCATGTCGTTTTATTGCCAAAGTGATAAGTTTGTCATGACCACCATATTGTGGGAAGTTTACACCACATATGTGCGTGTGTAAGTTCAGTGTAAATAGTGCGTGTGTTAGTTCAGTGGTCCAGTACTGGATAGTATGACTTGACCAGTTTAACCACTGGTAATGGAGGAGTATTCGTTGTCAAGTGACAGGGTGCTATCATATTGTAGTTCTGTCACAGTCACTTTTATATCACGCTTGGCTTCTGGCTTTAATAGATATGGTTTATCTCAAAAATAATTATTGTGGTACTGAGCTCATCACTTTTTAATTTTAACAGAACTTCAGCATGTTTCAGATCCATTCTCGGGCCTATATTTCCATGGGTTTCTGCAGCAATAATAGAGAGAATGCAGCACGTATGGTTTCCATCCCCCAGGGTGTATCAACTTCAAAAAGTGGTGGCAAATTATGCTAATCTAGGATGATATTTATAAGCTGGGTTCCCAAACTGCCTCTTTTCAGAATAGCGTCACTGTTGAATACACAAATGCTTTATGTTTATGGCTTCTTTCCAGCTGGTCCACTCCCAGAGTACATCTAACCTAAAGAATGCTAGGCCATCGTACCTAGGCTCTCCAGGAGCGTTCCAGCCTTGCTTCGATGCAGAGTCATGCCATAAATTCTTAATAATACAGTTAACCTTCCAGTACTTTTCTTACATCGTTTTATACCACTAGTGTTCCGGGAAACAAGCTAATCCTGAACTATTCCTGCTACTGAAAGATGCTAGGCCTGTGTCAAAGCGCTACTCTTAGTATGCACAAACACCAGTCCACCAGCGCTGAAAGTAGTGCTCATAAATTAAATCGTTGCCCAAACAGTGTAAAACAGTAAAGTAATACAATAACAAAATGTGCCATAATATGATGCATATTTTGCCTTTTACTTGCTGCATAATTCAGTCAACCAAGCCGCATAATTTGGTTCTCCACTGCCTTATAATTCCTGTGGTCCTTATAAGTGGCTGCAGGACACCAGTGTTCTAGTTATTGCCCAGTCATTGCCTTATTGTTTGCCCACTTGAATCCAAAGAAAAAGCCTCAGAACATATATATACACTTCCACTAGTTGTTGAGATACTGGTGTAATAGATTTTGTTTGAAGCAAAGCTCGAGTAATCTTTTGTTACAAATATCATATTGGTAAAAAAAAGGTACATAGTAGTTTAAGAAAAAGGGACTTATGCTGTTGTGTCCCAGTCATGTACAGCATGGTGTCACTAGCACGACTGACTTGGACAGATTCCCTTCACCCTCATCATTTAACTCCGGAAATGCTCGTCTTGAGTCAAAAAAGTTATGATCCATTTTGTTCACCTTGGAAAAGATTATCTTTATTATTGCTGGACGTCATGCTCTAGATTTGTTGCAAGAGTATCCAGGTCATCTGGGGATCTTTATGACTTTAATTCGTGTAACAGGTCACTTATTTAGTGTCACTTTATTTTGTCCGATTGTGCTCCACTATTCATACGTCTTGGATTTCACCACAAAAGTGGTTATTCCTATATACCGGAGTCCATAGTGCTTTCTATCAGACATCGAATGGAGGAAAGAGGGAGTTAAACACTTTGGCAAAACAGTCTCTGCGGTTTGCGTTTTTCAGCGCAATGTCTTCGGTTGCTGTGGAAAACTGACAACACTGCAGTTAATTCAGGAATTGTAGAGGGGTGATAAGACATTCGGTAACTATGTTTTATTCACACTGGGGCAATAGCATCTTTCTAGCCATTTAAATTGATATTACAGCTTTTTCTGACACCTTTCCATTCATTATTTGGGCAGTTTCTGGTATATTGACGTTAAGTCTTGTATGTATAACAATTTGCTACGGATTGCAGAAAGATTGCAAACAGTTCTACACTATTTTAACCTCCATGTTTCGAATATTTATAAAATAAAGGGCCAGGTGAGTGAGAATGAATCATTTGTAGGCATTACTCCAGCGCTGCCATTTAATAGCGAGGGTCGAGACGTTATCTACCAGGGAACTTCAAGGCTTTGTCCCTAGCGCCTTGAGACCCGCACGGGTGAGTAGCGCGCTTTATAAATGCTAATGATTTGATTTGATTTGATAGATAGTTCCTACAGCCATTGAGCTGCTAAGGACAATGCAGCCATGATAAAAATGTATATCACTGGCTAAATTCCTCCCAACCGGACTGTGTCTGCACCAGGGTTAATTGGAAATCCTGGAGGATTATATTCGTTTAAGCAAGCTATAAATTGTCCTAGCCTTATAAGAATTGCATACTTTTTCTCTTCTGCTCCTTATAATAATGAGACAGCAAGTTGAAATTTAGATCCCTCTGTAAAAATAGGAGCTGTAGTACAGTGGGTGTTTGTGTTAAGAATAAATGTCTGATATGCGTGAATGGTTTAACCTGTCTTTGAACATCCACAGTCTTTTCAAAATAGCTTCTCACCTGCCAGCAAGGGATTAGACCCTGTCCTAGTTTGCAGATTGCAGATCTTCAGAGGTTTTTGACTATCACAGCAGAACAACAGTTTGTCGGTTTATTCACATGTGTTCTTTATACTTCTTGTACTATATATTTTTTTTTTTTAGCTTTTGCTCTGGCCCCAAAGCAGAGGAGTCATGCTTCCAGGGCATATCTACAGCTGGGGAAGAAGTCGAATGGATGGAGCCACAACAGAGTCTGACTTTTGTTGGCCACCAGGTAGGCGCACGAAGGTGTGGTCTCATTGACCAGAGCATCACTAAGTTCATGGACATCTCCCGTGAGATGGCAAGGTTGTTTTTGTCAGATGCTTCCTGGAAATGTATTTGGAATACAAGATCCTAAATTGTGATACCGGAGACTGTCTGTATAAGTGTGTCACTAGTAAATGGCTTGCAAAGTTAGCTGGAGATCCATTTTAACTTTTGCTTGCACATTGAGACTGTGCTGGGTTGTTCCTGTCTGTAACTTCAGTATACAGACTGGGCCTCTGCCGTAGTATTGTATAAATATCCTTATTGTGTAGGTCTTTGTCTGGCTGCAGCATCAATATTCAGAATGACAGATCCTCATCCTCTGCTCCAACTGCTCCGCATGGGACGACTCCTGGTGGCCAGCCACTCTAGGAACCGCACCACCAACAACCACCACCCACGCATGCACGCAATCTAGATTACATCCTAGACTCATCGCTCACCATGACCCAGCATGTCAACGCCGTCCCATCTTCATGCTTCAACACCCTCCGTATGATTTGCAAGATCTTCAGATGGATCACCACCAAAACCAGAAGGACGGTCACCCACGCCCTCGTCAGCAGCAGACTTGACTACGGCAACGCACTCTACGCGGGAACCAGAGCCAAGCTCCAAAAGAAACTGCAACGTATACTGAACGCCTCATCCTCATCATCCCACGCAGCGACCACATCTCAGCCCTCCTCAGAGACCTACACTGGCTCCCCGTCAACCTTCAAACTCCTCATCCACGCCCACAGAGCTCTCCACAATGCGGGCCCTGCCTACCTCAAGGAGCGACTCACCTTCCACACTCCCATCCGCCAACTCCGCTCCGCCAACCTCGCCACTGTCCCTCGCATCCATCAAACTACAACCGGCGGCCGAGCCTTTTCCCACCTCGCCGCCAAGACCTGGAACTCCCTCCCCGTCCACCTACGACAGACCGAGGACCTCCTGACTTTCAGGAAACGCCTCAAGACCTGGTTATTTGAGCAGTAGCAATCCTTCCCCCCCCCCCCCCATCAGCACCTTGAGACCCTATCGGGTGAGTAGCACGCTTTACAAATGATTGATTGATTGAATGTTTGGCTCTCTGAATGACTATATTATCAATATTCACACTATCCGCGTCTCCCTGACCATAACCTCTATAAGAGAACTGTCTGTGTCCGCCTAGCTATACCATCCCATAATTTCAATAGCCAGACTGCCTGGGTCTCTCCCTGGCTGTAACCTACATATCAGGTTTTGTAAGTTCACAGCCTAGAGTGTAAAGATAAAGACCTGAACAAACATCAACTGCAGAATATTGATATTATGCACTCAATACTTTTCAGCTGTGTATTAAAAACTTGATATTGTAGTAGAACACTGTATGTTTATACATTACTGTTGTTTGTATGTAATAAGCAAGTGGGATGCTACATGACTGCAAACGGCAGAGTCTTGTCTGTTGCTTATGTATCTGTCCGGTAAGTAACTATCAGTGTACCCAAAGACTAGGCCAGATCAACTCAATATCACAAATTAGTCTTTTTTTTTTTTTGTTTTTTTCTAATGTTGCTGTATAAACCTTTCTGCACTACTCCATTCCTACTATGTTTCTGTAATCTGTTTTTTTTCTTCTTTAATCTACAGCGACTACCTGAAAAGGGGAACATTTATACAGGTAATCATGCTGTTCCTGCATATTTGGATGTGCCTCTCTTCTATTTGTATAAGGGTTTTGTCTACAGTGTGGTGGAGAGTAGGAACATTCTCCTTGCTTTGTGTTGGATTTTTCTGGTGTAGTACCTGACTGGAAATCGGGGCTAAGCCATACAATTGGAATCTGTTTTGGTCAGTGTTAGTATTGGTCAGGCAGCCAATAGATTTCCAAACCTGGAGCCTAATTCTTTCAGTGACTGGCAGATAGCTGAGAGCAACTGGCCAGATGTGTTCAGACTAGCGGTCTGTTGCTTGAGTTATTGGCTTTGAATGCATGTCAAGGGCCTATTGAACTAAACTCCTCTGGGGCATAATGAAACATCCTAATTGAGTGTGAATCTAGGAGTACTACAGGAGTTCGGACTCCATAATACATTGTTTGTAGTCTGTTTCTCAAATGTTTTAGGACATGGTGCCTTTTTGTTGTATATAATGCCTTTTGTGTGTGAGCATTGTGTCTGTCACATTTAGCTGAGAATACCAGTCTCTCAGAGTAGGTTTGATAGCAAAAGATTCTTGCTGTGAGGAGGGGGGAAGGTCTGGGCGAGAGGGTTTTAAGTAAGGTGATCAATTAGACATTCACATACCGCTAATATTGTGTTACTTTTTGTGGATTTCGAGGTGTTTGAAGGTCCCCACCCTGTCCGGGCCATTTTGTAACTTATTGAGCTTTGGTTGACTGATCATTTACATATCAAAGCTATCTATTCCTAATGACTCCAAGCACATTCTGTTTCCAGGTTAGGTGATTCATGATGAATCTTCCTATTTTATTTGTGAGTCCCTTGCAGTTTGCCTCAGGGATGTTGCAAGGGGCCAGTGAGTCTTTTATTTATGGAAGGCGGCCTGGCCTGTGGATCCATTTTCATTTCATTATGTCCTCGTCTGCGATAAAATAGTAATTGTTGTCCCACACGGTTTGTGATTTTTATTTTTTTTGTATATATGTGTGTGTGTATATATGTGTGTGTGTGTGTGTATATATATATATATATATATATATATATAATGTTCAATGGCATGTGTAGCTGCAGATACACATACTATGCATATGGATTCCAACATCTAGTGTTGAGCTCGGAGCGTTACAAGTTGTTTTTCTTCGAAGAAGTCTTTTAGAGTCATGGGATCGAGTGACGACTCCTCTTCGGTTCCATTGCGCATGGGCATCGACTCCATTGTTATATTGTTTTCTTTCCGCCATCAGGTTCGGACGTGTTTTCTCTCGCTCTGAGATTTCGATTCAGAAAACTTAAAAAAACCTTCCTTTTCATCAGAATTGCATCGATCGCGTTATTCATTTTCCATCGAAACAGCAGTACTGTCGGTAAACAACTTTGTTCGCCCTTCGGGGCGTGTGCGCTCTACTCGGGCCTATTCGGGCCGACCGCGTGGAGAGCCTCATGGATCAAACTCCATTCTGATTCTGCCCTCTGTGCCACTCGAAGTACCCATATACAGACCAACATCTGGTTTGCAACCTCTGCCTTTCTCCAGACCATCAGGAAGAAAACTGCGAGGCCTGTCGATCGTTCCGATCGAAAAAGACACTGAGGGACCGAAGGGCACAAAGGCTGGAAATGGCGTAGAAGAGTGGAGAACTTTTCAACGTTACAGAAGAAGAACAAATGCAGACAGCAGTCTCGATCCGAGATACAGAGTCCGAGCAGGAATCCGAGGAAGACAGACATGCATGTGAGTACGTCTGCCCCTGCACCCCCGCATAGGAAACAGCAGAAGGCCTTGGGTACGCCACTGCCGGAAGGCCATGGCTCGGCATGAAAAAAGATTGTTGGTGACTGACCCTCGGGTTCTGCACCGAAAAAGGCCACCCCTCCAACGACTTCAGCGTCGACAAAGACCATTAAAAGCTCCATTTCAGACTCCAGTAGACAACAATTTTCCGAGTCGAAAATAAGAAAAACTGTTTCGGAGCCGAGACCTTCCTCATCATTTTCAATCCTGAAAAAACATCACATTTCTGAGCCAAAAAAGACAGGATATACAGAGGAAAAAGGACTTTCCAAAAGACTGAGAGAAAGCCAGAAAACCTCTGAGGAAGAGTCAGAGATTGAATCAATCCTTCAAATAATGGATGAGAGACAGTCCAAGATACGCATCTATAAAAAAAGAGGGAGAATCATCACAGCACCTCCTTTAAAAACAAAAAGAAAGCAGGCATTTCTGGAGGAATTGGACACTGCGCAGCCCCCAGCTAAAGTGCCCAAACAGAAAGAGAAGCCAGCGCCTCCTCAGTCTTCTCCTCTTCATTCTCCACACCTACCTACCTCTCCTCAAATAAGTCCTACACCAATGCATTCTCCAACGCATTCTTTTGACTCACAACAAGACACTGTTGATCCATGGGATCTTTACGACCCTGAACCCATCCCAAGCAACGACTCAGACAGCTACCCCTCTAAACCATCTCCACCTGAAGATACCACAGTACATAATCAGGTGATAGCCAGGGCTGCAGCCTATCATGGGGTTACAATGCACACAGAACCACTAGAGGAAGATTATTTGTTCAATACATTATCCTCAACCCATTCTAGGTACCAATGCTACCATGCATAGGAAAGCACGCAGACCAAATTTTTTATGAGCCTGTGAAAGCAAGAATTATAACACCTAGAATAGAGAAAAAGTAGAAACCTGCACCTTCTGACCCTGATTACATCACCCATCAGGTGCCACCTGATTCAGTAGTGGTTAGTGCTGCCAGAAAAAGAGTGAATAATCGGTCCTCAGGAGATGCACCCCCTCCTGATAAGGAAAGCAGAACATTTGATGCTGCAGGAAAGAGTGCCTCGTCCCAAGCAGCAAACCAATGGAGAATAGCAAATTTCCAGGCACTGCTAGCTTGTTACGATAGAGCCCATTGGGACGAGATGCAGGATATCATACAGCATCTCCCAAAAGAGCACCAGAAAAGGGCTCAACTGGTAGTAGAAGAAGGGCAAGCTATTACTAATAACCAAATAAGATTTGCCCTTGATGCAGCTGATACCGCTGCAAGGAGTGTAAACACAGCAGTCACTATTCGTAGACATGCATGGCTGAGATCCTCTGGTTTCAAACCAGAAATACAACAGGCTGTGTTAAACATGCCCTTTGAAAAAAACATCTTTTGGGTCAGAGGTAGACACAGCAATAGAAAAACTATGAAAAGACTCGGACACAGCCAAGGCAATGGGTGCACTCTGTTCTACACCATATAGAGGGTCATTTCGTAAGACTCAGTTTCGAGGAGGTTTTAGACCACAACTTTCAGAGGTATCAACCTCCCAAACAAAACCAGCTTACCAAACCCAGTATCAGCGAGGTGGGCTTAGGGGCACATATAGAGGACAATATTTTAGACATAGAGGTAAATTCCAAATCTCTAAACAGGCTGCAACACAGCCAAACAGTGACTTCCCTCACTCCCTTCCACTCCACAACTCTCCTGTGGGGGGAAGACTACACATATTGGCAAAATATCACTACAAACAACTGGGTGCTATCAATTATCCGCAATGGTTATTGCCTAGAATTGATAAACACTCCTCCAAATATTCTACCAAGGTTTCACAAGTTAACCCCAGAACATACAGTTCTGTTACAAAAGAGGTTCAATCTCTACTACTCAAACCAGCAATAGAGTTAGTTCCACAGTCTCAGCTAGGAACAGGAGTTTATTCACTATACTTTATAATTCACAAAAAAGATGGCACCCTCAGGCCAATATTAGACCGCAGACCCCTCAATTTTTTCATCCTGTCAGAACATTTTCACATGGCAACTCTGCAAGATGCTATCCCACTGCTACAAAAACAAGATTTTATGACAGCCTTAGACCTCAAAGATGCGTATTTCCACATACCCATCCATCCTGCTCACAGAACATAACTCAGGTTTGTCAGTCAAGGAAAACACTGCCAGTTCAAAGTGTTATCCTTTAGAATAACAACAGCTCCAAGGGTATTCACAAGGTGTTTAGCAGTAGTAGCAGTCTACCTAAGAAGACAACATATACATGTCTTTCCATATCAAGAAGATTGACTAATAAAATCAAGCAGTCGTACACAATGCCAAAATCATAGACGTTATGTAATAGAAACCCTACACACCTTAGGTTTCTCTATAAACTACCAAAAGTCACACCTTCAACCAGCACAAGTACAACCGTATTTGGGTGTGATCCTAAATACTCGACACGCTCTAGCGTATCCAAATACACAAAGGATACAAGCTTTCTAAAATCTAATTCCACAAATACAACCAAATCAACAATACACTGTAAGACTTGTCTTGAAAATCCTAGGAATGATGGCATCTTGCATTGCAATTGTTCCACACGCAAGATTAAACATGCAGCCCTTACAACAGTGCCTTGCACAACAATGGTCACAGGCACACGGTCAACTCCAAGATCTAGTGTTGATAGACCGCCAAACATATATGTCCCTTCAGTGGTGGAATTGCAGCAATTTAATCAAAGGGCGGTCGTTTCGTTGCCCTGTGCCTCAAACCATTATTACAACAGATGCAGCAATGATTGGTTGGGGAGCTCACCTAAACAATCACAATATTCAAGGACAATGGGATGTCAGACAGAAACAGCTACACATAAACCACTTGGAGTTATTAGCTGTGTTTCTGGCCCTCAAAGCCTTCCAACCTTTTCTCACACAAGAATGTTCTTATCAAAAAAGACAACATGACAACCATGTATTATCTCAACAAACGGGGAGGGACACATTCATTCCAACTGTCCCTGCTAGCCCAAATAAATTGGAAATGGGCAATCCACAACTAAATTCATCTATTAGTGCAGTACATCCCAGGGATAGACAATCAGTTGGCAGATATCCTCCGCAGAAATCACCAACAAACACACAAATGGGACATTCATCCTCAAGTACTTCAAAAGTGGGGAATACCGAACATAGATCGCTTTGGCAAAAAAATGAAAACACAAAATGCCAAAACTTTGCATCCAGACACCCACATCCCCTATCCAAGGGCAATGCTCTGTGGATCAATTGGTCAAGGATATTTGCATACGCTTTCCCCCCCCTCTCCCACTCCTTCCATTTCTAGTCAACAGGTTGCGTCAAACTTCAGTCAACATACTCATAGCCAAACATGGGCACATCAGCCATGATACACAACATTACTAGATCTATCTGTAGTACCACACTCCAAACTCCCATGCAGACCGGATCTGTTAAAACAAAACAAAGGTCAAATCAGACATCCAAACCTCTGTGCTCTCAATCTAGCAATTTGGCTCCTGAAGTCATAGAATTTGGATATTCACAACTCCCATCAGAATGTATGGAAGTTACTAAACAAGAAAACCCACTACTAAACAGTGCTATGCCAGCAAATGGGAAAGATTTGTCTATTACTGTCAATCTAAAACTATAGATCCTTTTATAGCATCAATACAAGATATTGTATGTTATTTACTTAATTTACAAAAATCAAATTTAGCATTTCCTTCAATCAAAATACATTTAACTGCAATTTCTGCATATTTACAAAATATTCAACATAGCTCTTTATTTAGAGTTCCAGTCATTAAGGCTTTCATGAAAGGCTTAAAACGCATCATTCCACCAAGAACACCATCAGTTCTATCTTGAAATCTAAATATAGTGCTTACAAGGCTTATGAGTCCACCCTTTGAACCCATGCACTCATGCCAAATTCAATTTCTAACATGGAAATTTGCCTTCTTAGTGGCAGTTACTTCTTTAAGAAGAGTGAGTGAAATCCAAGCTTTTACTCTTGAGGAACCTTTCTTCCAAGTACACAAACCTAAAGTTGTACTAATAACAAATCCAAAATTTCTACCAAACGTAGTCTCATCATTTCATATTAATCAAACAGTGGAACTGCCAGTATTTTTCCCACAGCCAGATTCTGTGGCAGAAAGAGCTCTACATACATTAGACCTCAAAAGAGCATTTCATTTGCACATCACCAAGTAAAGTGTTCCGACTTTTTTTCATTCTATTAAAATATGTTTTTCATCACACAGAAGTAGAAAAATGGTATTTCACAGCTACTGAAATATATTTTGAAATGTTTGTAAAGTTGACTTAGTTATATAAATGTTGTGTGTTAAGAAAAACCTGATACCAAAAGCCTTTCATGTCACATAGGTCAGACAGTTCACCTTACAGAATCCTGGAACTCTGCAGTCACAAGGAAATGTATTTGTATTGCAAGAAGACAAACTGACTTTTGACCTCCGTCTCTGAACACAGACCAAATGTGACAAGAATAAGATTTAAAGGCATCTAATTGCTGATTCAGTTTCTGGCTAAACGGAACACCTGCTCTTTGTCCACTCCCCAGAACGGTCCTTGACCTCCTAAAATAAACCTCGTCATAGCAAGTGGTCGAGTAGATTTTTCGAGCCCTGAGAGAGAGAGAGAGAGAGAGAGAGAGAGAGATATATATATATATATATATATATATATATATATAAAATTAGGGTGGCAGTTTTAGGCAGAGCATGTGTATGGGAGGGTTAATGAACTGGTAAGCATTGCAGTCAATTTCCTTTCGATTCATAGAGATGCTTATGACCCAGATCACCAAATCCATTAACCAGACTACACAGTGGAGTTTGTGAAGCAGACTTTCATCCTTTCTCTTTGCCTTCTCTTTAGGTGCTATACCTCCATGGCTCATGCAGGACGAGGATCCTGGAGACCAAGCACAAGAGATCGGGCCTTCTCATGAGGAATTCCTTAAACAACGTATGAAACTTTCTTCTCTTTATTGATATTTTTATTTTGAGATGATGTCTTCTTTGGTTTGTTGCTATTTTTTAAACAAATAAAGGAGTCTGTTCCCTGAGGACATGTTAAAAAAATAAATGTACATTTGAAGGAGGAATTTGCCAGGGAGAAACTAATTCTTGTACTCCATTGGCCAGTTACCTCATTGCATGTATGAAAAGAAAGGGTTAAATTGATATTGTAAAAATATTATATCCGACTTTAACAAAAACAATGACTAATTTTGAGCAGCACTGCAGAGGAGGTATGGTGGGCGGTGCTGGTTAATATTCATTTGTACATGGGGGGGGGGGGGGTGTAAAAACTACTGTGCCTAATAAAGAGGCCAGCAGAAACATTATGCTAACTGCCATGCCTTATAAGCAGACAAGCACAGACATTACGCTGGACTTCAAACTTGGAATGCGAGACATCAGAGCATCATGCACATGAAAAGCATGATGTATCAATGAGGGTATGTGTAGTGAGGGCTAATGAAAGAACAGGGCCACGGAAAGGGCAGATTTAGTGATTTATGATTTGTGCTTTAAAGCCTGCTCTACTTACTCATTTTCTTATAATTTTAGAGGAGAAGGAGAAGCTGAAGAAATTACCGCCAAACCGCGTGGGAGCTAATTTCGACCACAAATCGCAGACAGGAGACGGATGGCTTCCATCATTTGGGCGGGTCTGGAACAATGGCCGGCGCTGGCAATCCAGGTATGTTCAGAAGTTGCTACTGGGTGGAAGGAGTGGTGTGAGTTCCAATCAGCCTGCTTGCTTTTCAGAGCTCGATTGAGCTTGTCTACCCAAAACATCATGGAACAAAAAAAACAAAAGATCATGACTCGGGTAAGCCTCGCTCAAACAGACAGGAGTCTAACGCTACTGGGAATGTCATTGGAAGAAGAGATTTCTTGTTTTTCTCCTTGGCCTTTTATCTAAATGCGGTGCCCAAGTTGGTCTTTGTGCATGTTTAATTCGGCACAAGCTGCCTGAACAAATTCCTCTTTTTTTTTTTTTTTTTTTTTTTTTTTTTAAAATAATTATTTGATGGTTCAACACCTAATTCGCATCGGGCTGTTTCAGAGAAAGTTTTTCTGGATAGGATCGCCTAAATGCAGTATAAACAGCTAGAAAAAAACTGTGATGCCCTGGTGTAATAACTTGTATGTTTGTGGAGGGTGGTTGCTCAAAATACACTGACCTGCTGACATAGTTTGTTTTAACAGAACTGCCCTCTGAAATCACTGATGTGCTGTATCCAGGCTATGACTATGTGTAGAATTTACTCTTGTAGGAATTATTACCACAGTTTTCAAGTAAAATCGTTAGAGCTGTGTGTAAAACTTTAAGTTTCAACATCTGATGCACAGGCAAACCTGTTTTCAAATTTACTCTGGGAAAGATATCAAGTTATTTAAAGTAATAGCAAACATTTTTTTACTTGCAAAGTATGTTTAAACTACACTCTCTGGGGAATATAGTTCAGTCATGCCTAACATAAAACTCTCCTCGTTGATGAGGACCACGGATTTTAGCGACTCAGTCGTTGTTCAGGCTGGTAAAGGACATTTCCCGTTATCATTAGTTGCCTTGTTTGGCTTTTAGTGGGTTGTGGAGATGCAGTTGTTCAGTCTGTAGGCCATATGTCCCAAAAGTCTATGCTCTTTACAACTGACCTGACGTGTTGTTGAACTGCTCTCATAAATCTGTTGCCACAGTTAGAATTGAGTACGAGGCCGTACTTTTGGCATTTGTGCTATATCATTGTCAATAAGGTAACATTTAATTATTGTTTACAATGAGAAGCTTGTGACATAGCATGTTTCATTGAGAACACAAATACCAATATATTCAGTGAGGATTCAGGGACCTCGAAAATCTGATGCGTGTCTAAGTGGATTTATCATCACATATCCATTTCCTTTTGTTTCAGGCACCAGTATCGGGCAGAAGGAGAGGAATGCAAAGCTGGGAAGAGAAAGGCAGGCAAACACTGGCAGTCCAAGAAGAAAAGAAAAAGAGGAGACACTTAATAATGAATATTCTCCTCCTTCCAACACGTGTGTTCAGAGATATTTTGCAACAAAACAGGCTTTTCTCTGTGTACAGAATTCTCCACAATATTCCCTCTTCGTAAGAAATGTAATAAGGACTGGTCACAGTGCATGAATGGTTTAGTCTGAAGGAGACGGAGATGGAATAATAATTCAGAATCAATTAATGGCTTGCCTGAAAACTGCACATCTCTGAAATTTAACAGAATGATAATTTAATAATTGCTTACAAAGATTGTATTTAAAAGCGTCATTGGTGAATCTAGAGGAGACGAGGTCAGTTCAGGCTGGTCCGTTCGTAGCCAAATCCATCTCATGTAACAGTTTGGGGACAAGGAACATCAACAACCCCTGACCTTCCTTAGAGGTTTTGCTAAAATTGTTTACGTCCCAATGAGAGAAAAACATATTAGTCTGTAAAGACAAGCATATTTCCAGAGACGTTGGAGGCTACTCCCACCCTGCTAAACATCCACAAACTAGTGCATGTCTCTTCATGACATCAGGAGCGGGAAGATTTTGTGCCTTTTAGCAAGAGACCCCAAGGCAGTTAGTTGGGGGTGGATGACCTGTTAATGCCCGATTGCTCCTAATTAATAGCAGATAAAGACGCGATGGGTAGCTTTCTGCTCCTTAGTATTGCATTGTTTGCCAATGTTCCTTGTTTCTTGCACTGGCATTTACTTTTATAAGTGTTGAAAAGTAGCACAAACATGGTTATAATTTTGCCTCTCCCTGACCAGTTGACACCATGCACAGTTTCTAGGCAATGAAGAATCCCAAACAAAATTGGTCTTTTCGCATGGAAAACAGTAGCCCTCATGCATACTCCAATTCCTGGCAGGGGAAAGGCATATTTAGGTTTATTTGGATTTCTCATTTAATTACCTGGTTTGAATAGTTAGCAGTATTAACAGTTTTTAAAGATTTGACTTGGCCTGTTAAGAAATGTAAATACAAAACGGAATAGATATTTATGTTTAATTCTACTTTGCAGAATAATTGTCTGTTTCTTTTTCTTGGTTTAGTAAATACGCCTTAAAGATGTTTCCATACTTGATTTAATTTTTGCTTCCATTGTCCTTAACATTTTCTGTGGTCATGTAGTAGGGACAAATTGTCAGTCATGAGGAAGACTTGAAAAAAGGCTAAGGTGCTCTGAATTTGTCACCAGCCTTTGCAGACATGAAAGGCTTACAGCACATATTTTGCAAGGGAAACGTTTGTGAGGTTAACCCCCCTTCACTTATGTCACTTATAGAGCAGGTGCACCCAACTCTTTTCCCCTCCATCCTTACAACCTCAGGTAATAATTGCAAAGCAAGGACCAGACTGCTTTTCGAAAGGTCAAAGATACAGGTTATCTTGAACACACATTTTAGGAGACTATTCTTAGTTTTGATATTAAATTTGAACTAAAGTCAAAGCATTCATTTGTTGAAATATTTTTTTTCGTGTTTTTTTTTTAATGCAGACCGGGCCATACCAAGAACCCTAGGTTTGTATATGTGTATTAGCTAGCATGACACTAGCTCTTTGTTTTTTCTGAACCCAACCAGTAGATGGCAGGATAATGCAAAACATGTTACCAGGATAGCCACAAGATGCAGATAATCAAATGGTTCCTTCCTTGTAGCACCAACAGGAGCTGGAGACTCAGTCAGAAAAACACAAATAAGACATTAGAAACCTGACACTGAGGGCCTCAATAAGAGTTTAGTGGGTGTCATAGGCCGCCCCCCAGACTCTTTTGGATGGAAGACCGCCAGTCGGTTGTTCCACCTGCTGGCCCTATTAAGAGTTTCCCAGTGGCCTAGTGGGAAACGTACCACAACATTGATGCTGGCTCGTAGTAGAGCCAGCGGCAATGTTGCAGTGCGTCTGGTGTGACAGCACCTGTTGCACTTTGAAAAGCGAGATGCGTCTGTCCATGAGGGCCCCATCTCCGCCAGCCATGCAAAGGCTGGTGGACACGGGGGTCATAATCCCCAGGGCAGTGCTGCTTGCAGAGCTGCCCTGGCAGATTAAGACCACTGATGTAAGGCAAACTATTGCCAGTGTTGTTAAGTTATTCCCTCAGCAAAAACAATTCCCCTTTTCCTTGTACCCACTTTGGTTGCAGTGGCGTCCTCACTCCCGGTGGCTCTTGCAGAGGCTGTTCTTAGAACTAGCTTCTTCAGGTTTAACTGCCACTCAAGATGGTAGCAGCAAATCCTTGTGAGGTTAGCGCTTTAGTGTTTCTACCTTAGTCTTGTGCCAAAGCGTCCCTCGAGCTGTTTCTCTCTGGGAGCTGTGCACTTCAACTGTATTCCTGAGGAGAATCAGCAGTTTTCCTGAGGCGCTTCGTTTCATAGAGAATTCTTCCAGTTTTGAGTAATTCTTATTCTTGTTACAGTGTGCACACCAGCTACTTTTTCCCCCTCTGGAGAAGCTGAATTTCTTCCTTCTTCCAACAACTGGCTATCAGCTTTCTGAGGAGAATTTGTTTTGGCTTAACAGAACCTCAGGCAACTGCAGTAATGAAACCTTTTGTATGATTTCCAGACTTGCCAATATACATATGTACATATATATATTCAAAAACTCTTCGCCTTGCAGACTTGCCAGTCTTAGAGACAAACCTCAGTGCTCAGACTAATTCATAGAGACTGTGATTGAGAAAACTGAACCTGGAGATGGAGTTTTCGTTTCCTGTGAAAGACATTCGTAGATTGTATATTTGTAAACCTTTGAACTGTTCTCCAGAGAACCTTGGATACCTATGACTCCTGGAAAAAGGAATATATTAAGTTAACATTAGTCTCTCAAAAGATCCAGGTTAGGAGAATGATAGAATTGGGTGAATGTGAATGGCTGAACAGTTGAATGCTTAGTAGGAATGTACTTATCTATGCTCTTATCACCCAACTGCAGGTCCTTCCTTTAAAGAAATCCCATTCAGAAGAAAGGTGTAGGTTACAGAAGCACACACTGAATACCCTGTCTTCAAGTGGGAAACACAGGCTGGAACTGGATCTGGAGGCGGTCTCTCTTTTTGTATTCCCATTCACCCCCACCACCACCCCAGCGGATGCAGAGTTCAGTTAATCAGTAAAGTCTGAGCACGCATCCATTGGAGGGAGTTGGGTAAAAGGTATCTGCTCCTGTAGAAGTTTGATTTAATGGGTACTCTCCTGACAGATTGAAGTGCCTAAAAAATACTTATTTCCACTGAGCAGAGTGGCTGAAGGTTTAGATTTTAATGCCTTGATGGCACTTATGGACGAAATGCAAAAAAATGTAACCCTTGCCCTAGAAGAAAACAAAAATTTGAGAGAGGTAATAAAAAGATCCCATGTTGAGACCATACAGCTCATGGACAAATTAAATAACTTCACTTCTCAGAATACCGCTGGGACTAGTGGGGTTTCACTTAAAACCTTCCCTATCTCTACCTCAGAAATATCCACACAAGTCATTCATTCCATCTCCTCTATCATTCCTCTGGCCCCACCTGAACGTTTTAGTGGAGATCCTTACAAGGCGCAGATAATTTTAACCTGGTGCTCCTTACACTTTTTTTATCGACCTGTTATTTTTTTACAGAGGATCAGTCAAAAACAGCATTCATGTTGTCTTGAGTGGAGATGTGGCTTCATGGACCATGCCTTTGGTGTCGTGAAATGACCCTATATTCTATGATTTTGAAGTTTTTAAAACCAAATTCCTTCAAATTTTTAACTGCAGAACAATTTCCCAAGCCACAGATAATAAATTACTAGACTTAAAACAAGGAAATAAGGATTTGATCTCTTATCTGGTCCAATTAAACAAATTGATTGTGGAGACGGGTTGGCCTGGGAGCAAAAGGACTGTGGTTTTTTACTGAGGTTTACAAGAAGAACTAAAAGATGCGTTAGCCAAGATTCCAGATCGACCTACTGATGTGTCAAAATTAATTGATCTAGTCTTACAGATTGATCAGCGTCTGTTTGAAAGAAAAGCTGAACGAAAGAGAGAATCTCATCCTATCCCACGCGCTTCAACAGGAGTAAAGTGGAAAGTATCAAGACCTTTGAGACACACTCTTGGGAAGAGCCAATGCTAATCAGCAGTGTTAGAGGTTCCCTGTCTAAAGAGGAAAAGGACAAGCGAAGATCTAAGAATCTGTCTCTATTGTGGGTTGTCTGGGTATTTTGTAAGAGAATGTCCAAAGAAGCCTAAACAAGATAATTCAGGAAAAGAGAAAACTAATTCTACTAAGATTGTAACCCTGGTTGACTCACAACACCAACCAGCCCCTGAATCCCGATTAGTGGCAAACACCTAACAGTCTGCTTCCCCTCATCTAACCATCTCCTTGATCTCATCTTAAAAGAAAAGAAGCTGCAGGAGGTTTCAGCGATGATTGACTCAGGAGCTACAGGAAATTTCTGCAACATCCAGTATGCCACAAAAATGGGAATACATTTTGTCAAAAAAAGAATCGCAGAGCCTGTTCGTGCGGTGGATGGAACAAGCCTGTCTTCAGGCTCTATCACAGATGAAACTGAAACTGTAGTTCTGAAAGATCATCTAGGACACCAAGAAAAGATATCTTTCAATCTCATAGATGTTCCTCAATTTCAGCTGATCTTGGGCCTACCCTGGCTTACGGAGCACAACCCTGAAATTAATTGAGAAAAGAGGACTGTCCAATTAAATTCAAGCTACTGTCGGAAACATTGTTATAGTCCTCAAGAGATAAGTAGTATACCATCTCCCACACAAGTTTTAGCTACTAAATCCAGTGTGGTTTGTGCTCTGGAAAGGGTTGTCATTCCCCCAGAATATAAAGAATTGTCTTCAGCATTTGACCAAGCAGAGACAAAGAAGCTCCCGCCCCACAGATCTTATGATTGCAGGATCGAACTTAAGCAGGTGTGAATCTACCATGCAGTAGAATCTATGCCCTCACTGAAAAGGAGAACAAGTTCCTAAAAGAATATTTGGAAAAATATTTGGCAAACGGTTTTATTCGTCCCTTGCAATCCCCAGTCTCTTCCCCCCCTTTTCTCATCCCAAAGAAGGACGAGTTAAGAACTTGTATTGATTTATAGAGCGTTAAATTAAGTTACAGTGAAGAATCAATATCCCCTGCCCTTGATTTCATTACTGCTAGATCAGGTGAAAGACGCAAAAATCTACACCAAACTAGATCTTCGCAGAGCGTACCATTTAATTTGAGTTGCTAAGGGAGACAAATGGAAAACGGCTTTCCGAATCCAGTTTGGTCTATATGAGTACCAAGTGATGCCTTCTGGGCTGTGTAATGCGCCGGCTGCTTTCCAGCACTTTGTGAACGATGTTCTGAGAGAGTGTTTAGATCAATTTGTAGTAGTCTACATTGATGATATTTTAATCTTCTCTCAGAATTTGAGAGACCATGTAGATCACGCGAGAGCAGTCCTAAAGAAATTGTTGGAAAATAACCTATATTTGAAGTTGGAAAAGTGTGCCTCTCATGTGAAGGAAGTAGAATTCTTAGGATTCATCTTATCGAAAAATCGAAGTTTCCATGGATCCTGCTAAAATTCAAACAATCCTGGATTGGCTTTCTCCTAAAACGGTGAAGGAGGTGCAAAGTTTTATTGGCTTTGCCAATTTTTATTGCTGGTTTATAAAAGAGTTTTCTAAAAAGGTGGTCCCCATTACAAAACTTTTGAGAAAAGGAGTACCCTTTCATTGCTCAACTGATGCTGAAGACTTTTTTGAGTTCCTCAAGAGCCTTTAAGACAGCTCCGATCCTTCTCCATCCTAACCCTGAGGAGCTATTTTTTGTGGAACTGATGACTCCAACCAAGCAATTGGTAGTGTATTGTCTCAGAGGCACAAGGAAATTGGTCAACTTCACCCAGTGGCATTTCGATCGAGGAAATTAACTCCTCCTGAAAGAGATTACCCAATTGCTGACAAAGAGCTATTGGCAGTGAAGGATGCCTTTCAGGAATGGCGACATTATTTATTAGGGGCTCATCATGTAGTCACTGTGTTCTCCAATCATAAAAATCTTCAGTTTTAAAAGTCTGCTAAGACATTAACTCCAAGGCAATCAAGATGGTCCTTGTACTTTGCAGATTTAAATTTTACCATTACCTATCAACCTGGTTCTGACAATGGTAAGGCAGATGTGTTATCGAGAATGAATAATATACCCTGAGCCGGAGAAGCTGAAAAGATTCCAATTATTCCAGCAGACCAGTTTTGTTTGTACCTTACAATTTTCCAAAATAAAAAAGAAGGTTTGAGAATCCATGTCTGACCAAGAAATTTCAGATTGGACTAACAAAAAGGAAGGAAGAAAGGTTCTAGAAAAGCTCTCTTTTGTTGAAAATGCTTTATATTTGCCAACTCGTGAGTTGCAAGACCTAGCGCCACATACGTGTCATGATGATCCTTTAGCTGGCCATAAAGGAATTTTGAAGACTACCGAATTAAGAGGTATTTCTGGTGGCCTGCTAGGATCCCTCAAATAAGACAATACATTCAAACCTGTGATAAATGCATTCGACGAAAGACAACACAACTAGCTCCTGACGGTGAGCTTCAGCTTCTTCCCAGCGCACCATATCCCTGGCACACCACTACTATGGATTTGATTGTAGATTTACCTTCAAGTCCAGGTTTTGACACAATCCTAGTTTTTGTGGACACCTTTTCTAAAATTAGTCATTTCATCCCTCTGAAGAAGGTTCCTAGAGCCTCTCCGTTAGCACAGTTATTTTCACAGCACATAGTGAGAGCTCAAGGCATTTTAGTGGTTGTAATCCCAGATCAAGGTCCCCATTTGTTTTCCAGTTCTGGAGGCCCTTTATGAAACAACTTGGAATAGACTCAGGTTATTCTACTAGTTATCATCCGGAACCGGATAGACAGACAGAGTTAACCAGGAAATAGAGCAATACCTACGCTTATATCTTCTGGACCAAGATAATAATTGGCCAGATTTCATTTGGACAGCAGAATTTGCGTACAACAAAGCTATTCATGCCTCCACAGGTTATTCTCCTTTCTGTTTGAACTCTGGTAGGCACCCAAACATTATTTTAGGAAGGTCGGGAGGTTAGGTCCCAGTTGCGAATGAGTTCAGTAAGAAAATTCAAAAGACCTACCAAGCCGCTAGAGAACATTTGACCAAGGCGAAGGTGTCTTACAAGAAGCATTCTGACAAAAAGAGGAGGGTAATCATGGTTATTGCGAGGGTGAGAAGGTTTGGCTATCCACTCGACGTTCACATTTAAGAGGGAACAAAAAATTCCAGCCTAGGTATGTAGGACCCTTTAAAATAAAGAAAATTGTAAATCCAGTAACAGTCAAACTCGCCTTGCTTCCTCAGATTAAGGTACATCCAGTATTCCATGTCTCACTACTTAAAAGAAGCCCTCCTAATATTAGGACAACCACCCCTCCAGTTCCTATCCAAGTAGATTCACATTTAGAATATGAAGTGAAAAGAATTTTAGACTCAAAGTTTGAAAAAAGGAACAATATATTACCTCATTGATTGGAAAGGTTTTGGCCCAGAAGAAAGGTCCTGGGAAGCCTTTCAAAATGTGCATGCTCCAAGGTTGATAAAGCAATTTCACAACACTTTCCTCAACAAACCTTCTGTGGGAGGGTGTTATTTGGAGGAGGGCACTATCAGGAAATCTATTGCCAGTGTTGTTAATTTCTTCCCTCAGCAAAAACGATTCCCCTTTTCCTTGTACCAACATTGGTTGCAGCGGCGTCCTCACTCCCGGTGGCTATTGCTGAGGCTGTTCTTAGAACTAGCTTCTTCAGGTTTAACTGCCACTCAAGATGGTGGCCGCAAATCTTTTTGAGGTCTGCGCTCTAGTGTTTCTACCGAAGTTTTGTGCTGAAGCTTCCCTCCAGCTGTTTCTCTCTGGGAGCTGTGGAATTCAACTGTCATCCTGAAGAGAATGAGCAGTGTTCCTGATGCGCTTTGTTTCTTAGAGAATTCTTCCAGTTTTGAGTAATAAATCCTTTTTATTGTTATAGTGTGCGCACCAGCTACTTTTTCCCTTCTGGAGAAGCTGAATATCTTCCATCAGCTGTCTATCGGCTTTCTGAGGAGAATTTGTTTTGGTTTAACAGAACTTCAAGCAATTGCAGTAAGTAATCCTTTTGTATGATTTCCAGACTTGCCTATATATATATTCAAAAACTCTTCGCCTTGCAGACTTCCCAGTCTTAGTGGCAAACCTCAGTGCTCAGACTAATTCGTAGAGACTGTGATTGAGAAAACTGAACCTTGAGAAGGAGTTTTCATTTCCTGTAAAAGACATTAGTAGATTGTATATTCGTGAACCTTTGAACTGTTCACCAGAGTACTTTGGATACCTCTGACTCTTGGAGAAAAGAAGATATTAAGTTAACATTGTTCTGGTAGAGAGAGGCTAGTCTCTCAAAAGATCCAGGTTAGGAGAACAATAGAATTGGGTGAATGTGAATGGCTGAACAGTTGAATGCGCAGTAGGAATGTTCTTATCTATACTCTTATCACCCAACTGCAGGCCCTTCCTTTAAAGAAATCCCAATAAGAAGAAAGGTGCAGGTTACAGAAGCACACACTGAATATCCTATCTCGAAGTGGGAAACACAGGCTGGAACTGGATCTGGAGGCGGTCTCTTTTTCTATTCCCATCCCCCTCTAGCGGATGCAGGGTTCAGATAATCAGTAAAGTCTGAGCACGCATCTGTTGGAGGGAGTTGGGTAAAAAGCATCTGCTCCTGTGGAAGGTTGATTTATTGGGTAATCTCCCGACAGCTGGCACCGTCAGGCTGTCGACCTGCGGAAACCTGGTAGAGGGCAGACCGCCTCATTGGCAGTGGGACGACCTCCACCGCGGGTAGTCCTAATGGCCCGAATCTCTTGTAAAGGCTATTTTTATATTCATGTAATCCAGATTCTTGAAGGGGTCAGATTTCTGCCACAACGTGGAGAAATTTAGATACTTACAAAATAAAATAATGGCCTTGTTATTTCAATTGCTATGCTATCCTTAAAATTGCTAGGATTTGCACCTGCATACCCCCACAGTTTTATAAGTGTATTTGATTTGACTAGATTTATTGACCGCGTGCAAATCACCTTCAAAACAACTCTTTCCACACTCAATTTTAGCTTTGTTGTCGTTTTTGTTGCTTCGTTCCTTATATGACTATGCAGTTCAGACTATTATATTTCTAGTTTATTTCATGGAAGCATGTCACTAGCATATGTTTGTAGGCATAAGGTAAGCAAGTGGATAATATTGACCGGAGCAACTTGCAAAATTTAAAAGACTTTAAGCAAAAAAAAAGACATAATAGGCTGGAGGTTTCTCGGAGTTCACTCTAAGTAATAAATGTGCGCCCCTTGAAGGGCTGTGATTCACTGGTAGGCACGATTGATTCTATGTCTAGAGATTGTATGAATAATAACCACTGTAATGAGCTAATGGGTGCTAGGAAGGATATTTGCTCCCAAGCAACAAAGGCTTTTCTTTTGCAAAAAACATGGGCAATATCTCTAGAAGCCATTAACGGCTACTCCTTTTTATCCTTTCCTGCTACCTTGTCCATTGCTGGACATCGTTGGGGGGTGGGGGAGGGGAGTGGGACTGGGTTTTGGGGGGAGCGGGGGTTTAATAGCATAGATTAAACTCTGAATCAAGGTTGAAATAATCCAAATTAATTTTAGCTGCCCAGAGGCACAAGTACTCTAACTTATTGGTTCTCACCCTTTAAAATTTTATATTATTCATTTGTATAATAATTATGTTTCCGATACTGTTAACAGGAATTTTAGGATTTTATTTTATATTGTTGACAAACTTATGTCTAGTTCTAATTCAGCTGCCTCGGGTTGCAATATTATGATTTGTGGAGACTTTAATGCCAAACTTGGCTATCTGTTCTTGGATATTAGCGACAGTACTGGAACAATAGAGTTTCAGTTGTGAGTTTCGTGACTCGAGAGGTGAAGCGCTAAGTCACTATGGGCCATATTTATACTTTTTGACGCAAAACTGCGCTAACGCAGTTTTGCGCCAAAAAAATTAGCGCCGGCTAACGCCATTCTGAAGCACCATGCGGGTGCCATATTTATTCAATGACGTTAGCCGGCATTAGCCGCCGGCGCTGTCTGGTGTGCGTTAAAAAAAACGACGTACACCAGGCAGCGCCGGCGTAGGGGGAAAATGGAGTATGGGCGTCCACAAATGGTGCAAGTCAGGCTGAGGCAAAAAAATCGCCTCAACCCGATTTGCGCCATTTTTTTACGACGCCCAACCCCCATTGAAATGACTCCTGTCTTAGCAAAGACAGGAGTCATGCCCCCTTGCCCAATGGCCATGCCCAGGGGACTTCTGTCCCCTGGGCATGGTCATTGGGCATAGTGGCATGTAGGGGGGCACAAATCAGGCCCCCCCCATGCCACAAAAAAAGTTTTAAAAAAAATACTTACCTGAACTTACCTCAATGTCCCTGGGGTGGGTCCCTCCATCCTTGGGTGTCCTCCTGGGGTGGGCAAGGGTGGCAGGGGGTGTCCCTGGGGGCAGGGGAGGGCAGCTCTGGGCTCATTCTGAGCCCACAGGTCCCTTAACGCCTGCCCTGACCCAGGCGTTAAAATCCGGCGCTAATGCAGGTTTTTTAGACCCGCCCACTCCCGGGCGTCATTTTTGCCCGGGAGTATAAATACGACGCATATGCATCGGAGCCATTTTTTAAGACGGGAACGCCTACCTTGCATATCATTAACGCAAGGAAGGTGTTCACGCAAAAAAATGACGCTAACTCCATGAAATTTGGCGCTAGACGCGTCTAACGCCAAAGTATAAATATGGAGTTAGTTTTGCGTCAAATTTGCGTCGAACAAAACGACGCAAATTCGGCGCAAACGGAGTATAAATATGCCCCTATGTTTTTTTTAACATGATCTTGTTAACATGCACAAGTCTGTCTATGATAATGCACACAGGGTACATACCTACCAGGGACGGGGCTGTGAATCTACCATTGATTCTTGTTTTATAACCTGAGGCTTCTCACAATATTTGCTTAGCAGTGAGATATTATGTTCAATATTCAGTGATCATAATTAGGGCTCCCAGTTTTCCATTTTTATAGATAAATACAGACAGAAAACAATGTGTTTCATGTCTATATTTATTTTTAATAGGAGAAAAATGCTGTCCCCCATGAATTTCAGGCAAAAGCTGAGCAGATTGGGCATACATTTGTAATATAAAGCTAATATGCACCTGTGGGTGTAGTGTTTTGTTACATATTTCTGCTTAATTCGCTAAAACATGACAGGCATCAACGTATTTGTGGACAACTAACAATTAAATAAATGTGGAAATATACCATTTTACACCTCCTTTTATTCTCAAACACAAAATAAATATGGATAAACAGTAAGATGGCTTAAAAATAAATATGGATAAATACAGATGGAAATGTTAAAAATGAATACCATAAAACTGGGAGCCCTATTCATAATACTCTGACAGCTACTTTATCTTTACCAATAGACACTGTTGTAGAGTCCAAGGAAACAGCTTTACAACCATCTCCTTTGCACAGTGGCCTCATGCTTGCTTGGCACTTGTCTGAGCCTGTCAACCTTTTGGGGGAATGTCTCTGGGATAACCTGGATATTGTTTTGAAATGCTTGGCAGAATGTACCCACAGGAAAATATATGTACTGATTTTAAGGCTCTGTGTAGTATAATAAAAGATCAGCTATTTAAGCCTTGTCGCTGGCCAGTCTGTCCTCCCATACGCTGGTTTGACAAATCTTGTTCTCAAGTGAATAGGAAACTGCGACTTGCCCTGACAACCATACCCAGAAATCCTGATGTGATTGCCCAGACCAGGTCTAGATATAAAGAGGTACTGAAAGTTAGAAAGTGTGAAATCCAACAAGCCAATTGGGATCACATAATCAGTGCTGCTTCCCATAAAAATTCTCAGGACTTCCGGAGAGTGGTCAGGGATTTACGAACGCAGGAGAAATCTCCATCCCAGTTGATTAGCCATATTACTGAGGAATCAACGGGTGGCTCATTTTTGCATTATTTATCGCAGCACCACAGATAGCTCTACCTATTCTGATCTATTTTTGCTTGATGCTATCTGTAATGTGGCTAGCCTTGAGTTTTCAGTTGAGGAGGTAACTGACGCTTCTAATTGCAGCTCCTCCTATAAAGCTCCTGGGCCAGATGGGAGTGCCCATTGACATTTTTAAGTGCAGAGTTGATTTCTAGGACCCGTTGTTGGTTAATGTTTTTAATTAGATATAAATGTCCTTCCCCCTTCTTAGTGGTGTTCTGTCGTCATTCCTGTTTTTTTAAAAAGACAACAGGACCGTCCCATAGTGCTACACAACTATATCTCTGATCGACTTCACAGTCAAAGTAATGGACAGACTGTTATTTAATAAATTGAGGGAGTGGTGTGGTGACAGTGGTATTCTGTGTCCTTGCCAATATGGATTTAGGCACCATGGAACAAAGTCTAAATCTTAATTTGCTGTTAGGAAAGTACAATGTAGGTAAGAAAACACATATGTATCTTGCTTTTTTTGACTTACCTTCCGCCTTAGATAAGGTAAACTATTGGAAACTATGAATGGGTATGCTACAGGCAGGTGTAGATGCTTTAATAGTGCATTTTTGGTGAGATTTGGTCCCAACCGTGAATTATCTGACCCTAGTAAATGAAAATGTGGAGCCAGGTAAGGATGTGTTTTAGACCCTCTCCTATTTATACTTTATATTAATAAGCTCAGCACTCATTTATGCACTCACTCCTGATTTTCCATGTATTAACTCTGTTTCTATACCTCTATTGCTGTTTGCGGACGATGCCATGCTTATAGCATGGACACCTAAAGCCTTAAGGAGTTTGCATGCCTTTTATGGATTTTATGGTTAAAGGAACAAGGGAAACCCAAACATAGAAAGGGACCTGGGGTATAGGTATGGTCCAAAAAATAAATAAAACACGCATCCCTTACCATGCAGAATAGAAATCTGTATGGATTTTTCTTTTTCATATAACAATTATTTATTATGAACAATCTAACGAAAATATGAAAAAAAATACACATTCAAAAGGACATTGCAGCAAGGAAAATAGAATAAGCGGGGGCAATACACAAAAATCAGTCACCAATATTGCGGTTACACAGAAATCAATCACCAACATTGCAATAAGTTGTTGTATTTAGACAATACCATTCCTCAATAGTATATCACTGCTTGTACCTAGAACCAATTAAAGGAGCAATTGTGATTGATTCTGAAACGGAGTTTGACCTAGTCAATTGGACTGCCTCATTCAATTCCTTGGGTCATACAATTTTCCAAATACATTTATTTATTTTTTGGGAATATTTCTTTATTGTGGTTTAGACATGAAGGTAAAAACATTATTGCACTAGTTGACACTTCCCTCAACCATATGCTTTTCTGGGTATCAGTTTTCACAAAATAAAAGGGATAAATAACTAGTATGGTATATAAACCGCTCTACATATGATTCATAATATATCGGTGTATTATAGCATCATTATGCCTTCCCCTGGTGGGGAACACAGGGCAAGCAAAAACAAAATTACATTATTTTCTACTACAAACATTTCTAAACTTCATGCACATTATGCCCGTAGAGACCGTTGTTGAGAAGGTAAGAGCCTTGGTCCAATCTGTAAATACCCGTCTGACGACGGGACGAGCTCCCTGTGTAAGGAGTGATGTACCTGAGGGAGGTGGCTCGTGTCTAAGAAGTGTCCAATCTCTGGGGTTACATCGGGATTCTCTACTGACAGCAAGAATATGTGTATCATCAGTACAGTTAAATATGGCAGTGTTATATAAATTCAGGCTCATCTTGTGAGGCTGTGGAATGTAAAGTAGTATCAACCCTGGATCAGCGACATGTCTGTTGGGCTAATTTCATTTAGTGTCCTCCTATCCGTGTTAGGTTCATGGAGGTCAGTTTTAGCTTCCACCTTTTCTAAGTAACCTTGCCAATCGGGAGGGTTAGTGCTACGCGTATTGCCTGAGGTGCGAGACTTAAGGACCTGTTGCTCTGCTATTATATACATGTGCAAGTTCCTTAGACATGTGACGCTGAGAGGTGGGCCGATGACTTCCATCACATAGCAATCCTTTGCTTAGCCAATACCATGGCTAGATCAATAAATTCATTAAGTGGTTTGAGGGCTGTTGTACGTTAAGTAAGTCCCAGAAGGCAATGCGTGCTATCTGTATGAATTGCAGTGTTTGCAGCTTCTGAAATGAACTGTCACCTCTTCCCAATATCTCGCTATTTCTTTTTTATATATATATTTTATTAATTTTGCAATAGTCAACTACAAGTATATTTAACCATAGGGTTTGAACTGCCCTTTACCCATAACCCTCCCCCATGTCCACTCCTCATAAAAATAAAAAAAACGGATCATCTGGCGTTGCTCCATAACTTAGTCTCTCCCATTATACAGCTTAAAATGAAATTGATCTCTTTGAGGGAGTCAGTTGTGGTCATCGTCTACATCCATTCCAGCCGCAGACTGCGACTGATCTGACTCTGGATCGTTTGGGTTTTTAAGACAATCAAGCAATATGTCCCATTGCCGTGCTGTGTCTCTGGGTCTACAACCCCTGGCTGCCTCCTGATATAATATTTTCCCTTCCGCATCTGCCCATCATATTAATTTGATCTTCCAGTTTTGTGGGCGGGGGCCCCCGTGTCCTTCCAGTGCCTCGTAATCTCTCTTCTGGCTAACATCAATGCTAAGTCTATTTTTTATTTCTTTTTTTTTTTTACATTGGATCTAGGGAAGTCCCCCAGTAGTGCCACCATGGGAGATGGTGAAAGTCGTCTATCCATGACTACAGTGATGTTACTAAATATCTCTTCCCAATACGGTTCAAGTTTTGTGCAGCTCCACAACATGCAATATCTCACTATTTGAGCGCATTCCCATACCATATGGACAATGTTTGCAGCAGGACAGTGACAGTGGGGACAAGTATTAACTGTTCCAGGGTCCATTTTAGCTAATTTCTCTGGAATGAGGTACGTATGATGTAAGAAATTAAATTGTGTGTATTTCAATCTAGAGTTTACGGAGATCAGTTGGTGGATTTCCACATATTGTGTCCATTGTTTATCTGTCATTGAGATATTCAAGGCCTCACCCCAGTAAGCGCACACAGATGTCAATGGGATGTCTCTATCTATACCTATGTCCTTATATAAACAGGTGAATACCTTTACCACTGTTCTGTGGGTCAATAATGTTTGAAGGAGTAGGGATGTGTCTAGTTCATTGTGTGTTGTATGCCAATCGGCATTGAGTAGGTGAGTGAGTGTACCTTATAACAGAATGGAGCCTTGCCATAGTCATCTACTAGGCTTTCAAAGATCTCACCTTGTAGTAACTCCAGCCGTCGTCCAAGCGGCTGTGTCCGGTCGTTCCTTTATTACGTGACATATAGTACCCAAAATGGAAGCTCCAAAGCATATGGGTGGGGGTCCCTTTAGATTTCTGTAAATATTTTACCCAACAAGATTTGACCACTTTCATCAGAGCATTACCACCTCTCTCGGGTATCACCGTCATTGAGCAAGTTCAGTATTTGAAGGGATGATCGCCCCTCGAACAATTGCACAGGGTATTTTGACAAGCTATCCAGCGAATGTGCCATTAAAGTTGTGCTGCAGCATAATAATGTTCCTAATATGGTGCACCTAGCCCTCCGCAGTCTATAGAGGCATATAGTTTAGTTGGTGCTACCAGTCTACGTCCTGTACACCAAATTAACATTGTAACATGTGCATATCTTTAAAAAACAATTGGTGGAAGCTATATTGGCAAAGCGGAGAAAAAAGGGTAAAAACCGAGTGTGTATTAGCATCTTAGCAATGGCTATCCAACCTATAGGCGAGAGTGGTAGTGACATCCAAAATTGAAATGTAGACCTTGCTTTAGATTTGCCTAGATTCCCTTCTATTAGACCAGTATTTGAGTGATATACCTGCACTTCTAGGTATTTAATGGTGGTATATGACTATGGGAGTGTGGTGACTCAGAGCACCTCCTGCTCAGTCTCATTCAAACTTGTCAAGGGGAATAGTTGGGACTTATCCTAGTTTACCTTAAGGGCTGACGCCTTGGCAAATTTCACCAGAAGGTCCATTAGGTGGGGGAGTTTTTCCGCCTCTCACTGCGCAGGTAAATCGGGGCGTCGTCGGCATACAAATGACACTATATGTCAATAACTGTCCACCTGCATACCCCATTCCGGCACATAATGCCGGAGTGCGCTGGCCATGGAGGATAGTGCAAATATTATTGGGGAAAATGGACATCCCTGACGCATGCCTCTTGCCACCAGAAATGGATCAAATATAATGTGACCCGTTTTCACTCTTGCCTAGGGTTGGTTGTAGAGAAGGGCTACCCATTTTAGGAAATTAGGACCTATGCCTAGCTTCTCGGGGCAGTGTGTAAGTAGCGCCACCCGTGGGTGTCAAATGCCTTTTCTATTTCCAGCGAAGCAGCACATGCCTGGTTGCTGGATATCTTCACCCAGTCCATAACCATGAACAATCTACATAAATTAGGAAATGTATTTCTCCATGGGATAAACCAGTTTTGATCTCTGTGCACTATGGTTTGGGCTATTGGAATCAATCTGTTGGCTAGCACTTTACCCAGTATATTGTAATCAGAGTTTAGTAGCGAAAGAGGGGGGTAGGATTCTTTCAACAGGGGATCCCTTACCGGACCCGGGAGCACAATCAGGACGGCCTCCCAAAGAGATTGCGGTAGTATGCCTCGAGCGTAGGCTGATTTATAGGTGTTCAGCCATTGAGAGGCGAGTATAGTGCAATAAGTTGGGTAAAACTAAATTGCCCAAACATCTTGCCCCTAGCTATCTTTTTAATAGCATCCGTTATCTCTGAGTGGATATGAACCCAGTGTCCGATAGGGTACGACCCAAATATTCCGCTCTCTGCACCAGTGTGAGCGCTGCTGAGTTACAATAAACAAGGTAATTTTGGGTATGGAGATCACGCAGTCCAGAATAATAAGAATATTCCCTGTCAGTGGGGTGCAAACTGCACCAGGCTTCAGACAGTTGCCCTTGCAAAGCCCAGCGATCCAAATGGTGTGTCAGTGTCATAGACTGAGCATCCGAAACTGCTGGGCGGGACCAATCTTGGCTAAAATCTGGTAAACAATTATAATCGCCCACCATTGGCAGGTTGCTCAAATATTGTTGAGTGCAGGTGTGAAGGCATACAAGAAATCAGCCTGGTTGATGTTCGGTGCATTTATAGTCATGAACACTACTGCAGCTCCATCTAGAATCACATATCTCCCTTCTGTGTACGTTTTGGTGTACGTGATTTCCATTGGTGTCCCTGGGGCTAACCAGATAAGTGTACCTCTGACATATTGAGATTATGTGGTTCCTATCACGGTCCCTCTCAAGGGCCTTCACACCCATTCAAGGTTGAGCTGGGTTAGTTGTGTTTCTTCTATGAGAACTATTTGTGTTTTACGCCAGCGTAAATATTGCTAAATGTGGTAGCATTTAGTAGGGGCTGCCATTTCCCTCACATTCCATGTTGGTATGTTACATTGGTTTTCCATGACAAGGTTTATACCTACAGTGCAACATACATAAATATGCAAAGCTCAAAAGAGCCAATGATGAGACGGGGCCACTCACCTGAAAAGCAGGATGTCTGCAGGGGCAAAGGTATGCCCCCCGACATCCTGCAACACATTTCGGCACTTCCTAGTGGACACAGAAACCCCGGCAGGTGTCCCAAAAGGAAAGGGGGAGTGGAAGAGAAAAAGACAAAACACTGCCACATCTTGCCAGTCTAGCCAGGCACCCTATATCTTTGGGCGGGAGAGCAGGTTGTTGTTGACAGAGTGATAGTAGAGTTAGTGCACTCAACTTCCTTGAAACTGAATCTCTCTTTCTGATATGGGCACAGGAGCGGTAGAAGAACACCAGGATGCTCCAGCACTTTTCTTGGATAATAATTACTGTTGGCATAATTACTAACACTGCATTACCAAAAACCCAAACTGAGAACCATAACAATAGGTACTGCAACACTAGGGCTGGCTTCACAGAGATTCTCTGTTGCACACTACAATTAGAACTGTGGTTGCACTTATCACGCACAAGAAAGTAAACAACAGCATTATTTTTATCACGTATAACTTTCCTGCATGCATAGGGTTAAACTAAAAGGAACAAAAACAATCCAAGAAATACAAATGTCCACTCTGGGTTTAAACAGGGTGGCACAGTTTGGTTTGGTTTCACTGTGTGTGAAAAACACTTCAAAAGCAAATTCCTCAAAACAAACACAGGCATGAATGACACAATTTAAATCCAAGAGTTATGCTATTAGAGAAAGAAAAGTCATGTAAATGCTCTTTTAAAAATGCACTGTCACTTTTTGTAGTACTTGAGCTCAAGCAGATTTCCTGAAGCACATTTAGGCAAGTAACTACAATAATAATTTTGAATGTTCAGAAATGCATTTGTCTCTTCAAGATAAGCACTCTGCCAAAATACGAGGTCTGAAATACACCAACTGTTCTAGGAAAGCGCAGCACTCAAAGAACAAACTCCCTGGAGAATACTAGTCACTTAGCTGCAGTCTTTACTGGAGTGCTGGAGGAATGCCTGGTGTCAGCTGGTACAGGAACGAAGAAAAGAATTGCCTCAAAAGTCCTGAATATGAGGATGACAGCATGGGCTGGACTGCTAAATCAGATGCTGAGATCAGGAAGCAAAACAAAGCCAAGCAGGGAGGCATGCGTCACTCTGCTATTTATAGCCAATCAGGAAAGCAGTTGAGTCGCATGTGGATGAGTCACCACACCCAATTAGAAGCACATGTCTACACCTGCTCACATTAGCAAACAAGCATTAATAAAAACCAATTGTGTAATACAGCACATTATGTTTACCAAGAACAGAGATATGATTTAACCCTAATCCCTGGGGATGCTGACAGCGCAGGAGGCACCTTGGGGATTCCCGACAGCCATAGCGCTCTGGCACTGACCATCCTTCCCCCATCTAAGCCATGATCCCATCCCTCTCCTGTACAATTGAGAGTGCTTTAAGAACATTACATAAACATAAGAGAAACTCCAAACGTAACTGCTTAACAAACAATTCCCAACTTCCCATCCCGGGCTGGCACGCCCAGTTGTGATGGACCCGTACCACTATATTGGCTCTTCACAGTCAACTGTAATTAACCTTTATAATCGCATTTGTCATTGGTGTGGGGGGGGGGGGGGGGGGCGGTAAAGCTTTGTAGTAAATAACTGTGGTAACTGAAGCCAGTGTCCGCATCCCCCAGCCCAGCGAATGTCCCAAACGTATCACCTGAGTCCATAATGCCTCCGCTGAGGTGCCCTCCATACCAGGATAGGTATTGCCCCACTCCCCCCTCATCACCCCCCCTCATATCACCTCATCCTAATTCAGGGAGGTAACTTTAGGGCCACCTCCCAGGATGTCATCTGTGAGGGGACGATAGAGGCCTTGTCGTCGAGTCCGATATATCTGAGTGTAAAGGAGACAGCTGCGTTGCTCAGTGTTCCAATGCTGCAACCACTTGGGCCCCCTTGATCGCTGACTGTTTGTTCGAGGAGTCATATCTTCTGCGTGTCCTGTGGGATTTGTGGCGCTGCTGCACTGTCCTATTGGTCGACAAGTCTTCTGAACTTTTGGGAGGGATGGTTATACCCCTCCGCTCTAGCCAACCCCATGCCTCCTCTAGTGTCCCACATATTGTGATAGGTTCACCATGCATTATCCTAAAGGTTTCTGGAAATTGCTAAGAATATTTGAAATTGTGTCTCCGAAGACATCTCTTAACTGATAAGAAAGAAGAGCGTTTCCGCTGCACACCAGTAGTGTAGTCCAGATAAATATTGACCAATGCATTTCCCACTGTCCATGTGCCATGGTGACCTCTAATATATGGTCTCTGTCGCTTTAGTTAAATAAACGTGTGACCACAGGGCTAGGTTGGGCCCCCGGAGGCAGAGGACGGCCCGGGACCCTGTGAGTCTGCTCTATGGAGATAAAAGTAAAAAAAGTCAATTGTCTGCCTTGCAAGTTGGCGCTTGTGAACCATTCTGCTAGAAATAACTCCATGCTTTGTCCCTCCATTTGTCAGGCAGCCAACGATCAGTACGTTGTTGCGTTAAGATCTGCTTTCCTGGTCTTTTCCTATCTCTGCAGTTGGTCCACCTCAGACTGGAGGGCCTTGGTGCATGTGTCTGTCTCCATGACATTTGGCCTCATGGATGCAACAATAGATTCCACTGTGTCTACCCGGCTGTTTTTTTATGGTCTTCTTGCATGTGGCCTTTATCAATTTGCAGCACATCAATCTTGGGTTCGAGCATAATTTACATTTCGAGAACTGCTGCATGTATTTTGTCGAATCTGAATGAGTGTGTGGGCATTGTTGATTCTTTGGGGTTCAATGATGTAGATAGTGATTCCCCACTCTGTAAAATATACAATTGATTAAAGAGGGATGCAATGTTTATTACACTGCTAAAACTTAACCCTGCAATTATTCTAGTACAGGAGACATTTCATTAGAGGAAATGAAGGAGATGATGTGAAATACTCCTGGATTAAAAAGTGTAATTTTCTTCAGTTATTGCTGCACATAGAGGTACTGCAGTTATAATCAATAGAAGGTATATATTAATTGCTTTTCACCCTTTGCCGATAAAGACTGCTTTTGGAGTATTGTTCCAGGTATGATTCAAAGTATTAGATGTAATATTGTTTCTTATAGGCCAATGTGTGATAATATAGAAAGTTTACAGTCTTTAGAATGGGAACATTGCAATTTACCAGGTATTTCAATAGTGTACAGCGATTTCAATTATTTGCCCTTTCCAAGTAATAATTTATCTAATCCCAATTGCACTCAACACAAGAAACAAAAAGAAAAAACGTATGATTTCTGTGTTTGGTTGGTAATAGGAGATGTTTGTAGAATCCTGGTGCGAGAGTATATTCTTGCTTCACAGTTATGTAGTTCTGCTTCCAGAATAGATCTATTTCTGTCCCCTCCCCTGCACTCTTTCTGAAATTGTACTGCAGTGTCACGTTGGTGCCATCTCAGATTGTTCCATAGTTTGAACTTTTTACTTATCCTAAAGTCACTCTAAGATGGAAAATTGATACAATCTTGTTGACCTCAGATATGAATATTCAGATAATAAAATCTGAGATTGAATATTAGTTGTTACAAAAAATGAATACAGCTGAGGAGGCAAAGGTGTGAGATGGCTTTAAAGCCACAATTACGGTTTCACTGTCTGTAAACAAGAAGAGGAAAGGAAGGAGCAGTATAATATACAATTAGCATGGGATCAGGCATATCAAATGTGATGGGTAAAAAAAGAAGCAGTAAAATACATTTTTGGAGAAAGAAATAATTAACCACCGTACATGTATTTCCCCGGTCTATGAGGAAGGTGAGAAGATGGGACTAGTGAGCTTTTGAAGATCAACAGGATATTTTTTAGATTAATATTCTTAACTGTATGAAGAGGAGAATATATGTCAAGGTTCTTCCATAGCAGATCAATTTTTGAAAGATGTTCGACTGCCTGTGTTAGATTTAGAACTGTGAAATCCTAGGTCAATGCAGTATCTGAAGCGGGGATAGTTGATGCAATAAACCAAGTGCCTGAGCCTAAAACCCAAGAGGAGGATAGTTTGGAGATGAATTTTATAAAATATTTTCCACTCTATTATTAAACCCCTTGATAGATTTGTTTAATTCAATAATGCAAAGTGGAATGATTCCATCATCTTTTAAAAAGGGAGTATTAATTAACTTTCATTAAAAAAGTTAATGGTAGAAACAACCCTCTTCACACTGACCATAACACTTCTTCTTACATAATACAAAATCTTTATCAAAATGTTAGCAAACCATATCAGTACTATTTTTAAAAATATTATTCACCAAGATCAAAGTGTTAGCGGATATAGTTTGAGCCCCAATACACATATTTTATCTCAGTTTATAAATCTGATCCTTGCTTATATTTGTGCTGCCATTATTTTGTTATGCCGAAAACCTATTTGACCTCATGCGCTGGAGATTTTTTATTTAAGATCCTTGAAAAATTAAAGTCCCCAATGCAACTCACAAGGTCAATCACCTTGTTGTATAAATCCACTTCAGCTCAAATAGTAAGTAGTGCACTGGTACCATATTTCCCCAGCAGAGGTACTTGCCAAGGATGTCGCCTATACTCTGTTAATTTTGCCTTTTTCATTGAACCTTTAGCTAAATTTAATTGTTCATAGTGATATTTTCCCACCCTTTAGGCCCGGGCAAGATAAAACTGTATGCAGATATTGTTGCCCTTTTTCTGCTTCTAGATAGTGGCAATATTGAAATGGCTTGTCAAGCTATAAAAAGGTATACCTTGCAAGCAGGATATAGAATTATATAATTGAACACAGAGGCACCATCTTGGACAGCAGCACTCTAGTGTTTCAGGCGTTTGAGTAACTTTTACAATAAAATTATTGCCACAGAGCGGAAGCACCACTGGCCCACCAAGGCAAGCCCGTCTACACCCATGAGCTTCGTGACCGTGGCAAGCGCCAAACACCATGATGGCTGCAGCTTAGAAGTAAGAGCTTTGATCACCTACACTTAGGCAGAGATACTCAAGCTGAGAACCTGCAGTGAATGATATAACAACCCTGGGACTATAGTCTGCTCCACCCCCCTAAACTTAGAAGTCAGTGACAAGAGGTAGCAGCTGGATACCCAAAGGAAGATTAAAGCAGCACCAATAAAAGTCTGTTCCCTACCAAAACATGCCTTAGACATTTACAGTGTGATTGAGAAAGAACAGTTGGATGTCTTCCTCATAACAGAAACATGGCTAAAAGAGGATTACTGCCCTGCAACTGGCTGCCCCACCACACTACGCCTGCATACGCTTAGGCAGAGAAGGCAGGAGGGGTGGAGGAGACTATAGTTCCAGGGTTGGAGGAGTTGCTATAACCTTTAAGAAATCATTAAAATGCACTACTTCTGGGTTGAGGAACTGGTTGGTGCAGTGGTCCTAGGATCTGTCATAACTTCCTCCGTCCAATGTTCCTTCGCAGGAGTCCTCCTATACTGCGGGAGATTTTATTAATTCAATTTCCCAAGCACTCTGGCACAAAATCATTCACTATACAAGCTTTACAATCTTGGGAGACTTTAATATTCTATTGGCTAATCCATCGGATGGCTTAATATCAAAATGGTCGATTTGTTGGCGGACATTGATCTCTCCACAAACCGAATGGGACCTACACATAAAGCTGGCCACAGAATAGGTGCCATTTGTTCTAAAAACCCACTAGATCTAGGTAGACCAAAAGAAGTATCATGGTCGCATCATTTTATACTACCCTTCTCCTGGCCTTAGTCCCCTTTTAAGTGTCAAGGAAGAACAGGGCCCACCACCAAGAATTGTGCCTGGAATAAGGTTGATGTATCCTTACTGAAGGATATGGTTGCTGCCACCAAACCTACAATAAATGGACATATAGTGTTGGACGATGTCAGTTTGAACAAATGGCTCGTTGAAGCTGCCTCTGTAGTTGCCCCTGTAGTAAAAGGATCCCTAGATTTAAATTGTCTGCTGCTTGGTTTACAAGTGAACTAATGGAAGAAAGAAAGCAGTGTAAAAAGCTAGAACTTGTATGGCGAAAACAATACAATAAAGCCGACAAAAGCCAGTACAACGCGACACTTAGCACCTACCACATTAACCTGAAACCGGCACAACACATTTTTTACTCTAATTTAATTGAAAAAGCAAACAATAATGCATAAGAAATTCTTACAATTGTCACTGATTTCACAAACATTAAAAGCACTGCACCCTCTCTTGAAATTATCGCCACCCTATGTTCTCAATTGAGCACTTTTTAAAAGATAAAATTAAAAAAAAACAAGACAAGCTGGCAAGAATGCAAGATAATGAGCCCACAAGAATTGTATGTCATTTAGTACCCCTGGGCTCAGGATAAACTAGTGCAGTTTACCCCTCAAACAGTCCAATACCTAGAAAGTTTATTCGCCAAAAGTAAATCAGGGCCCCCCACCTGCATCATTTCCCCCATAAATTATGAGGCTTATAGGGGATAGCCTATTCCCTACTTATCGTGATTTCTTCACTCCTTCCTTGTGCTTGGGGATAGGAGCCCCCTCCCCCTTTTCTAAAAAAAAGCAAACAACATCTCCCTTTAAAAAAAAGAATGCAGATCCCAAAAAACTCTCGAATTTTAGACCCATGTTCTTGCCTCCGGGGGTCTCCAAGATCATCGAAAAAAATCGTTAACATCCAGTTAATTTGATTCTTGGAAACTGGCAGATTCCAACACATTCATGTTGGACACTGCCCATAATATGGCACTAATTTCGTAAGGCCTCTCAGTGGCCCGCAACACGATCTCGCACAATATTCTGTAACACCAACTCACCCACATTGGGGTGGAGGGGAACACCTTGGCCTGACTGAGTTCCTTTCTGGAGGGCAGGGAGCAGGCAGTTTGGCTCAAACCTTATTTTTTGGAAAGCCAAAACACTCGAGTATGGAGTGCCTCAGAGCTCAGCTCTCAGCCCACACTTTTAATATATATATGACGCCACTTGCATACCTTATTGACTCCTTCAGTATCTGGTCTCCTATGCCGATGATACACAACTTCTGCTGACCTATAACAACGAGTCAGAGGTCAAATTTGCGGACTGTATGACGGCTGTTGTGATGGGCTGGTTGAAGGCCAACTCCCTACAATGTAACCCTGAAAAAACGGAGATCCTGCTGTTTGGTAACTACCCCTGTCTGGCTGGTCAGAGGCCTGGCCAGCCATTTGCACTGCACTTCCCCTCCGCCAAAATGGCAAGAAACTTAGACCTGTATTTATACTTTTTGACGCTAAACTGCGCTAACGCAGTTTAGCGTCAAAAATGTTTGCGCCGGCTAACGCCATTCTGAAGCACCATGCGGGCGCCGTATTTATTGAATGGCGTTAGCCGGCGCTAGCAGACCGGCGCTGCCTGGTGTGCGTGGAAAAAAACCACGTACACCAGGCAGCACTGACGTAGGGAAAAATGGCGTTAGGGCGTCTTAAAAATGGTGCAAGTCAGGTTGACGCAAAAAAATCGCCTCCACCCGATTTGCGCCATTTTTTACGACGCCCAGACGCCATTTACATGACTCCTGTCTTAGTAAAGACAGGAGTCATGCCCCCTTGCCCAATGGCCATGCCCAGGGGACTTATGTCCCTTGGGCATGGTCATTGGGCATTGAGGCATGTAGGGGGGCACAAATCAGGCCCCCCTATGCCAAAAAAAAAAAAAAAAATTATACTTACCTGAACTTACCTGAATGTCCCTGGGATGGGTCCCTCCATCCTTGGGTGTCCTCCTGGGGTGGGCAAGGGTGGCAGGGGGGGTCCCTGGGGGCATGGGAGGGCAGCTGTGGGCTCATTTTGAGCCCACAGGTCCCTTAACGCCTGCCCTGACCCAGGCGTTAAAAAGAGGCGCAAATGTGGGTTTTTTTGCCCCGCCCACTCCTGGGCGTGATTTTTGCCCGGGAGTATAAATACGACGCATTTGCGTTGCAGTCATTTTTTTAGACGGGAACGCCTACCTTGCATCTCATTAACGCAAGGAAGGCGTTCACGCAAAAAAATGACGCTCTTTCCTCATACTTTGGCGCTAGACGCGTCTAACGCCAAAGTATAAATATGGCGTTAGTTTTGCGCCGAATTTGCGTCGAAAAAAACAACGCAAATTTGGCGCAAACGGAGTATAAATATGCCCCTTAGAGGCCCATGTTGACATAAATCTATCACTTAAACCCCAGATCTCAGCTGGGATGCAAATCGCACGCTGGATCTAAATACGTTAAGGAAATTTCTCAAACTCCTGCGGGAGCCCAGAAAACAGTGGTACAGGCATTGATCTATGTCAACTTCTTGCTGACTGTGTCAACATCTTGTACCTAGGAATGCATGATTACCTTATTCAGAGACTACAAAAGGTACACAACATGGCAGTCCACCTTCTGTTCAATCTTCGTAAACACTCCTCGATCTCCCAGTACCGAAGCCAGCTACACTGGCTCCCAGTGAAGATAAGAGTAATTTTGAAAGCACTGACAGTGGCACATTCAGCTTTCAACAAGACGGGCTTGAAATACCTACTTGACAGGATGACCTTAAACTGTCCTATTAGATTTTTACGGTCACAGTCCATCCCTTTCACCAATCAAAAGAAATGGAGCAGGTCTGCCTGCTCGGTGCTGGCAGCCGGGCATTGGAATGCGCTCACCTGCACCTCAGACGCATTCTGAATAGAATGCTTTTCCGCAAACAACTGAAAACGTACCCGTTCAAGGGATAAAGTGGTCCTGATCCTCCCAAGGCAGTGCTTAATTTCTGCTTGTTGTTTCTGGTGCTGAGCACCGGCACTTATTTTTGAGGGCCAGGGCTCATTCTTCCGCCCAAAGCATTTACTGCGAGCAAAAGACACATATGGGACAGACGGAGGAATGGAAAAACGAAAAAGCGTAAAAAAAGGAGAAATTAGAAAGCTGCAAGAGTGAGCTGAAGGGGCAGGGGTAGCTTTATATGGATTGAAGAGGCCTGAGATGGCTTCAGGATTACTCCGCCTCGGTATTCCGTGTTCACACATTTAATTGCAGCAGCCGCATGTTTAAGAGGAGGGCTTTGGGCACCGGCACCCTTTTATTTACAAATTAAGCACTGTCCAAAGGGCTACATGCCTTAGCTCCGTGACACTCTTGCAGTAGCAGAGCACTTTACAAATCCCATCATTCTTTTATTCATTCAATTAGTGAGGCCAAAACAGACATCTATCTCAGACATCCTTCCTCCAAAACTGGGGGCAAATTATAATCGGAACCCAAAAAAGATATCTAATGATTTATTATTCAGATCAAGCAGTGGGTGCCTATTGCTTAAACTTCACACCTCATGCTGAAAATTCATTAACTTTTTCAGTTTAAAAAAATCTCTCAGAGCTCTGTAGAATTTCATTGATTAAATGTCTATCCTTCCATTATATTTATTTTATTTTGTGAATGTATCCTATAAGTTAGATCCAAGGTTTTTGGTTAAATAGGGAAAGTACCGTTACTTCGTTTGTATGGAACAGTGAGAAGCCACAAGTGAATATAGAAGTCCTTCAAATACCTAATTCAGAAGGCAGCCCTGAGCAGTCAATTTTAAGACATAATATGTGGCTTCTCATGTTCAGCAGATACCAAGATCTTCTATGCAGATTTGTAGATTTGATAATTCTGTAAACATTTGAATTGTAAATAACTATGGAATAAGCAGCCTTTTGGGGGCTAGAAAAGAAATGAAGGTGCCCAAATAGATTAGACATATGACCTGACAACTTGTGTGCGCTAATAGGTGACAGGTGTTTCTGTGATCGAAGGGCCCATCAGAGCATTTGCAACCAGTAAACTTCATTTTGCCATGCACAAAAGGCAAAATGTGACTTGGTTACTGAATCGCGTTTTGCTTTTGCGATTCGGTATGTGGAAGGGGTGTGTTTAGGGCGTCCCTTCCTAATACCGAATAGCACTGGCATTTATGAATGTTTTGCGACTGGAATGCAGTAATAAAATATTTTACCAACTCTGTAGAGGTGACGGTAATCCATTTCCATTTCCCCTTCCCCTTTGTGAATGTGGGTGAAAACATATTTTAAGAGCAGGCAGCTACTTTAAAAAAATTAAAAGAAAACGTTTTAGTTTTCTTTTTGTAATGCATCCTTTAAGAAAAACGGGATGCATTACAAAAAATCCTGCTTTATTTAGAAAGTAACACAAAAGGATGATGGACGGAGTGCTGAAGCTTTTGAAACACTCACAGATCTGGGTTTGGCCCACGTTCCCAGCAGGACATCAGTGAGGACTTCATTGAAGGGCAACATTGGTTCCGATGTGGAAGACACCAGCTGAAGCACCTCTGTCAGTAGGTTGGTCCTGACCAGCACCATAGACAGATCAAGGTTAAGGACCTTCGCTTCCATACGCACCACAATTGCATATGATGCACCCTCCTCCGTAGCCACCGTAGGAGGAGAGAGCAAGCCAGTATCTGGAGAGGTGTCTAGTCCACTGGCCTCTCAATAGTTCCTCATACTAGTCCAATGGCTCCATGAGTTTTCTAGAGGGTCCATAGACCCTCCCATTCTTCACCAGTGCCTGGATGTGCAAGTAAATGCTCAGATATAGATCTTGCACCTGTGGGTGCCATTGGCACCAAAATCAGTGTAGTGCAACGCCATTCTGGCTCATCAGTGATAAAAATGGGGCTCATGCTACCGGTGGGTGCGGGTGGTGCTGGGAGCATCAATATCCTGAGCGGCGTTGGAGAAGGTTGATTGTGTGCAGCCGGTGACGTTATGGACGTTATGGATCCGGAATAGGATCCACAAGGCCCCATTGAAGCCAAGGCCGAAGCCTGTGGCATAGAACTTGATGGGGCATCTGCCAACCCCGCGGAACCTGAAGGCACTAGAGGGAGGAAGCCATGGAGTAGGCCCTGGCATCGGTTCTGCGCAACCGGGCTTGGAACGTCGTAATTCCCGAGTCGCCTCGTCAGCCTACGGGCAAGTCAAAGTCCACTTGGACTTCTTGTTCTTCTTGTGCCTCTTCCCCAACCGACCAGAGGACCTCGAGTGGGGTGAAGAGGACTTGGGGCTCCTGGAACAGTCCACCGACTTTCTCCTCGACCAGGATCGTGATCTCCAAGGAGGGACCACTACCTCAAAGCTTTCAGAGCCATAGCCTAGCAGTCTGAGCACAACGTCGAATTGTGATCACGCTCGAGACACCATAGAAATACCTGGTGTGCATCCGTCACCGACATGGTGCAATGGCAGGCACCACATGACTTGAATCCAGTCTTTCTCCAGGTCATCTTCGCACAGACGAAAAAAGTCTCAACAAAAAGGTCGAAAAGGCCTGTCAAAAAGACAGAGGGTAGCTCTGTTCTTAACGGTCTTGGAAGGAACAGAACGGATGTATCGTACCTGAGTGGTGCAATTATAGGCGATCGTGATGTTTCAGACGACTCCAATGCGACGCCATGTGGATCTGAAGTATGCCACGTGTCGGCACACGCAAGGGTATTGGTCAGCTAAAGTTCGGGATTCCAAGCTAACACCTGAAAATTGTAAATGTAAGGAACTTGCAGCTAGATAGAATCTCTACCAGATAATATGTTACCGAAGGTAACTAACTTGTTCTTTAAAAACATGCATGGCTTATCATTGTAACCCTAAGACCTTTGTTTAGTATGAGCTGAGTAGATTTCCTGCACTCATTGTCTAGTCAGGTTTACAATCTGTTTGAAAACATGAAATACATGACAATTAACCTATGTGCTTTTGGGTCATAAATTCCTACATGTTTGTTAAACACGAGTTAGCTTTCAACTACGAGTGAACTCTTCACTTTATTTCGGTCAGCATTGGATTTAGGCCTGCAATGTTTTTTTATTCCATATATTGTGGTGCTTTCTGCCAATGTCTGTTGCACTATATTTTTGCATACATATTCTACATTTCATATAGCATTCCCCCCTCTAGTTGACATGTCAACTACTGAATTTAAGTCTTGGTCTTCATACACTAAATGATACACATTACCCTGAGAATCTACAACACATGTGGGTGTCCTAACTGAAAACATCCCTCCCGCCTTAGCACCTACTCTTCTACAACATGTTAAAATCAACTGCATGACACAATATAATTATAATAATGCTACAATAAATGGAATCAAAGCGTCCCACACTCCTGACATCTGGAATGGCAGTAATGTCAACCACCCACTAAAACGATTATCTGGGGCACCTCCTTCATTTTCTTTTGTAGATTATGCAGTGTCTACATAGCTTCTGATAAAGTTCCATTATCCGCATCATTTGTTGGAATGAAAGTACAACACAATGTCCCAGTCAGTTTGCAGACGCACCCCTGCATGGCAGACAGAAGGTCGAGTACAAAATGGTGCTGCATCACCATTATTCTCATCGCACACAGCTCTTCCTTACCCGTGTTGAACCCATCCTTGGTTTCGTTGATAGTTTTAAGAAGTTCCCATCAAGTTATCTGCAGCCATCAAGCTGTTGCCTTGGCCTGAACAAATGGCAGAATACTTCTGAAAAATAGCTGTGTATCATTGAACAAATGGTACTCTTGAGGAATGTCACTCCAAGTACTCATACCATAGTACCCCACATTTCTTTTCCTTCGATTATAATGCAGCAAGGTCGTTGGACGGCACATGGTGTTTTCATGAAAATCTGTCAAATTAATTCCAGGAGTTATCAAAACCGGAGCATGCAAAGTCACAATGGAACAGAGTCCCCCCCAGTTTTGTGGTAACTGGGCATGCAGTAATTCTCCATACTGCCAAAAATAGTCCATGAGGTTAAAGGTGGCCCCCTGCATGTTGGAGTTATCTATTGTAGTCTTACAATCAATATTTTGGTCCACATCTACAGTGCCATTTTCTCTGAAAGATAAAGAAACATGAGTTAGTCTCATGACAGTTTGAGGATTCATTGTGCTATCTATCCAAGTGTAACGTGAAATATTTTCATCCCAGGTATGTGTTCACTTTCCCATTGCATCCCGACTAACATCGATACCTTTCCATAAAGATATGAACCTACAAGAAAATTCAATATCAGGATGCCATTGCTCATGGGCAAAGGCTGATCCAGTGACTGTAAACCCTGTTCTACAGATACAATCTGGGGGTAAATGATTTACTAAATAACTGTTACACTCAGTGGGTGGGTGTGTTACTCCTAAAATACCTTATTCTCTGACCATTTGAATCCAGTCTGCAGTAATAGGAAGAACTGACTTCTTCATGCGTGATATCTCTTTTTTAATGTCCTGTCTGTCTGTGAGAATGTACAATATTTCTGCTAAGGAATCATATTTTGTGGCGTTGACTAAAAAACGTGCTACTTTAACATGTATTAACTGCATTTGGGCATTAATGCTGCATAAATAAAGGTGTAATACACATAATGCTGTATTTGGGGGGCACTTCTCTTGTTAAAGATAACCTATCTGATTCAGTGGCATGAGGAATTGGGGAGCACATAAAATAAAACTCATTAGTATTCTCTAAACTTAAGTCGAACATATGCCAATACCACATACTTTCTAACAAATTAGTGTGGGTATTACAGGTCACATTATGATGATAAGAATTTTCCCTCCATACATATAACATTTTATGACTAAATAACTCATTTTAAAATAAAAATAAAAAAGGATAGAATAAAGAGAAAAATGTTGGAAGGTGAGTCATTAGTTGTGTGGCCTGCACAAGTAATGGGTCCGCACTCAACCACCACTAGGAACCAAACACCCTATTGTAGCGCCTGACTCTCATAGAGGGGAGTTGCAGAGCAGTCCAAGGCTTACTCAAGGGAGGTGGTGTGGGCTAGTAATGCTCATTCACAAGCACACAAGATTGTCATTATATGAATGATTGTCCAGTCTGTGCTTTTTCTTTTGATAAAGTAAAAGTATATGTATTACACATGCACTACTCAGTATTATGTAACAGTTTACAAATATACACAAATTGATGGAATTACTTTTGGATGACATTGTGTAATTCTTCTTGTCTCCCCCAAGGGGAAATATAACCCAACAAACTTTGTCTTTCTCTACATTGTATCCTCTTTGTGTAAGAGTAACTAAGAGAGATATAGGGGGTCATTTTGACCTTGGCGGAGGCCGTCCGCCAAGGTACCGCCGCTGAATGACCGCACCGCGGTCAAAAGACCGCGGCGGCCATTCAGACATTTCCTCTGGGCCGGCGGGCGCTCTCCAAAAGAGCGCCCGCCGGCCCAGAGGAAATGCCCCTGCAACGAGGACGCCGGCTCAGAATTGAGCCGGCGTAGTTGCAGGGGTGCGACGGGTGCAGTTGCACCCGTCGCGTATTTCAGTGTCTGCTTAGCAGACACTGCTTTGCATGGGCACTGCAGGGGCCCCGCGGCACCCCCTACCGCCATCCTGTTCCTGGCGGGAGACCCGCCAGGAACAGGATGGCGGTAGGGGGTGTCAGAATCCCCATGGCTGCGGAGCGCGCTCCGCAGCCATGGAGGATTCACAAGGGCAGTGGTAAACCGGCGGGAGACCGCCGGTTTACCCTTTCTGGCCGCTGCTGAACCGCCGCGGTCAGAATGCCCTCGGGAGCACCGCCAGCCTGTTGGCGGTGCTCCCGTGGTCGGTGACCCTGGCGGTCACCGGCCGCCAGGGTCAGAATGACCCCCAAAGTGTCCTTTCTACACTGCTGCTTGGTGTGGCTACAAATCAGTATGTTGTTGACATATTGAAACAAAGTACTGTCACACTGAAAATTTGTGATGTTAAAGAAAGTATTCTTCAAATCAGTAACAGAAAATTACCTAGCATCCTGAGGAATATTTGTCGAAATGATAAATGGATCAGGAGCAATTGGAAATTCTGGTATTACTACATCATTCAGGGGGGCGCAAGTCTTAAACCATGCGCCAAGTATTACCAGGCTGGCTTTTGGGCGGTACGGTCACACCGGGTGCTGACATCCGGGGGGCGCTGTGTTTACCAATAACCTCTGAAACTTGTGATTTAAAAGCACCCGCTGAAAGGTTCCTTGTGCGTCCAGCCTTCAGGAAACAATTAAAATGTCAAGATGCTTCTTGTGATTAATGCTCCTGCTAGGGAGAGAGATGGGAGTTTTGCCTAGTGGCAGCTTTGACTCAACATAAAGTGGCATAGAAGGTTAATATGCCTGCTGCAAAAAACAGAACTATGGGGAATATTTAAGAAAAGTGGCGCTTCACACAGTGCAGCGCCCCTTTTCTTGCACCCCTTAGCGCCCCCCTAACGCCAACAGATGTGCGTCATATTTAAAATATGACACACCATGGCGGTAGTTAGGGGCCTAGCATCAGAATTTTTTATGCAAGTCCGGCGCTTTGCACCCAGAGACCTATTGTAACCAACAGAAGCCTCTTTTTAATGTGTGCTCTAAGCAGGCGTTACAAGTGTCGGAAAAAATTACGCAAATAAATCTGTCAGATATTTTTGCTCCATTTTTTTGACACCCCCCCTTAATGGGGGAATGCCACCTTTGCATACATTATGCCTGACGCAGGCATAATGTAGCGCCAAGGGATACAAAGTGGTGCAATGCATGCATTGCGCCACTTTGTAAATATGGTATGACGTTTTTGGCCTTTTAACACCACATTAGCGTGAAAAAAATGACTCTAATGTGGCGTTAGAATGGTGCTAGGAGCTTTTAAATATTCCCCTATATTTAATGTGGATAGCTGAATGGATTAGTAAAGCAAACCTTTACAAGTGCTTTAAAACACATGAATGTATGTGCGAGGGGAGCGATAGAGAGATGAAGGGCACCTTTGGGGGGGTGCCAAACTAAACTGTCATACAGGGTGCCACCAGTCCTAAAGCTGGACCTGAGTATTACCCTTGGACTTTTTAACTGGGTAAATCAGGGTGTTGCAAGGAGACACTCCAAGGTAAATTGCCCCTTGCTCTGACAAAGCCTGTATAGTAGGTGCAATTAAAAAGAAGATACTGTCTCACTCTGGGTAATATAGCACCTTCTTGTAATGTAATTCAGAATGGTGTAGCAGTACGAATAAGGCCTACATCGTGAGGACCCTTAGTCCATCAAATTTCTGGTACTTGGGACAGATCGACTTCCCTAACAGAATCAAAAGTTCTTCCTGGTGTGGGTATCCTAACTTTCACCACTGTCCTCAATGGTATGTCACTTTGAAACTATACAACTGTTTTCTTAAGATTGTCATCACAAAACAGTTGGTTATCCAATATGCCTCTAACCATTTTTCCTTGTTCTATAAAAACAATACATGCCCATAGGTCATGACTATATTTGCTGGCTATTAGAGCACCATAGATTGGTGTTATCTCTAAGGCCGCTATTCGCAATATCAGGTCAGTGTCAGTCATGCAAGAGTCTTGCCCTTGCCGCTGAACAAGAAATTCTTTAGGTAACTGAACCACCTTCCCCAATAACTCTGGTGTCTCTGGTAAGATTGTATACACCGCTGTTGTAAATACCTCTGTAACAACAGGTCATGCTCTGATTAGGTGTCCAGTAGAGGAATCAACTGTTACTGCCATCACCCTGAGGGTGAAACACCAGAGGTTGAACAAATCATGTTTCTATCAGGTTCAAAATGAATAGTCATATTTAATTTGTGCATACAAACTCTTCCTAATAAATTAACTCGGGCAGCTGGAGAAAATAGTTAGACATCAATGTACCTCCCTCCTAATTGCATCTCCAATGGTTTAGTCAAAGGAACCTTCATTACTCTCCCCAGAGAATCCCTGTATGTCCATTGATCTGTTAGAAATCGGAAGGCCGCCCTCTCCAATACAGGATCTAGGTGCTCTTGCGTCTATGAAGAATGCATACTTTTTATCACTGATAGCTACTTTCAGAGAGGGTTCCTCATCTGGCCTGAGCATCTTTGGCAATACTAGACACATAGAAATGCTCTTTAGGCACCTTCATTGAGCATATCCTCCCACAGAAATCCTCTGAACCTGATCCCCTTCTCTCACAACTACACCACCCTGTCTGGTTTGAGGTGGAATCACAATTGAGGGTGTTTGATAATTTTGCTGAGGCAGCACCTGTTGTGCTTGTGGTATTTCTGGTGGCTGCACATTCTGTGATGGTGCCTGAGGTACATATATGATTTGCCGATAAGATTGTACCGCTGTATTCTCTGGCTAATTATAAACTCCTACTCTTCCATCTGGCTCATCCCATTTCTTAGTCCTACAATCGCTAATAAAATGTCCATACCTCTGACAATAATGACATACCTCATCCAATCTTTGAGGACCCATCCTTCCTCTTTCTATTTCTCCCCGACCTCCTCTACTACTTCCCTGTATCTTTATAATGTCCTAATGCTGTGGGTATTGTTGTTGAGTGACCCCTGGGACCAATCCCACAGACATTGTAGTCACCTGAGTGGCTGCTGCTGCTACAATTCCTTCTACCTCTCCTTCCTTTCCCAGTCTCTACTGCACCAGTTTAGCTGCTGCTTTATCTATCACTTCCTGTTTGATCCTTTCTTTCTCCTGTTTCTTCTTGCAAAAATGGATTATGTGCACTTGTATCTCCGTCCCAGGCTTGGCTTCTAAACACCACTATATTATCTAGTCTATCCTATACATCAGAGGGTAACCCTTTTTCACCTCAATATAAAAAAATACAGCATTTTCTCCTGTTACCTCCCAACCCTGGCCTACTTCTGGATCCCTTGCTTCTTCATCCTGTTCAGGAACTAGGCAGGATCCTCATTTGGTTTCATTGACTGAGTCATCAGAGATCCAGAATCTAGCCGATCAGGATACATCTTCCTCAACTGGACCGCAATCGTTGTTCTTATTAAGTTAACCAGTTATGTGGCACCCAATTATTCAACAATATTGTACTCTAAATTGGAAAATGCAACTGGTGACCCCGGGTCACTTTTCTCTGCGCTTAGAGAAGATAACCTTTTCAAACCATGCGACTCTCAGACCATGGAATGACTTTCAGACATTAGGCCCAGGACAGCAATTTGAGTGTTTTTTTAGGTCTTATCTGGAAATAACGTTTAGCAACATCAGCTTTTCTGCTGTCCCTCTATGTCAATAAAAACACCTATTTGGCTCCATCCAATTTCAAATTACCCACGGTGACTACTTCTAGCTCGTCGCTAGGAACAACAAGTAAACCAGTTATGTAGCGCTTTTCCTGATATTGCGCAACACATGTACACAATCTTGCATGCAATACCCTTATATTTCTTATATGTCCACATCTGTGTTTATCATTGCCAAAGAAAATAAGTCATATATTAGTTAAAAAGCATGGGACTTTAGCCTGCATTTTGACCTCACCTTTAAATAATAGCAGTCCACAGAATCTTTCTCAGCCCTGTGCACGGGCTGAACTTTAAAAAAATATTACAGCATCTGCTTACCCAATCAAAGATGTACACTATCTGTGCAGCGGGGGTAGGTGGTCTTCCAGTGTTAGAAGTCAGGTGAAAAAAGCAAAAATTAGACTCCTATGCTGGCTTGCCAACTGTTGCAAGGTAAATAAAATCGTAAACACTGGGAAAAAAGACAATCTTTCCTTTGGCACTGAAAAGACAGTTCTTTACTGTCACAACAGGGAGATCAACCCTCCTCAAACATGCAGGCAGCCAGGCTCAAATTGCTATGGCACAAACAGCCTCTTATATACAAAATCACACAATCAATACTTTATTACAAAATAGTAAATAATGATTGACTGGCCAGTCATAGCTTGAATGAGAAAAACATTTGTACACCTATGACCACATAGCCCTTTAACTCTAAACTAATCTTCTACACATTCTTTACGTGGCTTTAAGGATGCTAGACAAACTACCCATTCTTCACCCTAGAATGCATACATTTCTACAGCAAATACAATTTTAAAACCATGTGCCTTATCATAGTAAACCGAAGCCTTCTGTGTAGTCTGAGCTGATCAGATTTCCTTCACTCATTGTCTAATCAGGTTTACAATCTGTTTGAAAACACAAAATATATGCCAGTGAACCTATGTGCTTTTGGGTCTTAAATTCCTACATGTTTGTTATACAGGAGTTACCTTTTAACTGCAATCTTGTCCTTGAGTGAGTTTTTCACCTTATTTTGGTCAGCACTGGATTTAGGCCTGCAATGTTCTTTTATTTCATATATTGTAGTATTTTCTACCAATATCTGTTGGTGTGCTATATTTTCGCATATATATTCTACATTTGCTGTAACAGAAGAGAAGAAAGAGAACATGCTCCGATGGAGGACAGCTCTTGGCTTGAAAGAGACCACTCCTCACTTGAGTAGTCCATGAAATTAGATTGGGTCAGTCATGCCAGCAGATCAAAGAAACAGCAGGCATTGTTGTCCATTACGAAAGTGAGGAAGTGTTTAATAGGTACATGATAATGAATGCCCACTCTTTGAATAAACATAGTCCGGACTGCAATACACAAATGAGGACCAGACTTATAATATATAATGTAATATATCTCAGAGGAAGGAATTATGACCAGTAGACATGATGAACTTAATCCAATCAGACTGTTCTGATGACTCATCTTGAGAAGTATGGAGTCAAGGTACCTGCAGTTCCATTGTTCCTTCTTAATTGGTCATGTTGCTACTATGATGTTAGCATTCCATTCTGGTCTCATAATATGGGCACCCTTGTGTAGAGGTCTTCAGCTCTGTCCCAGTATAGTCAGGCTCAGACCACACCCCAGCAGGATTTATTTTGATGTCCTTCATATATGTTGAAATAAATCTCATATTTTCTCTGCAAAAACCTTCAGTTAAAGTGATCATTGTTTCATCACTGATAACTTCACCTATGACATTGTCAATACCAATGTATTAACAAGTGAAATGCAGAGTGTATGCACATGAAGCAAGCAAATGATTAAAGACCGTTCTATGTTTCCCTAAGAAAGCAAAAGAACCCAGGAGTCAAGTCCAGGGTGTAATTGACAGCCAAAGATGGCGGCCACAGACTGAGCTAGCTCCACAATGCCCCTTAAAATCCTGCAAATTTCCTACCCCCAACCTGCAGAATACCGACAGGACGAATGCAGCCCATGCCTGATTGGGTCCTGAAAACTGCTCCAAGGGGCCGTGGAAAGGGTTGAAAGTGCAGGACTGTCAAAATCTGGAGTGAGGCCAAGACGCACGAAAGGATGTGTCAAAGTTGGACCAGTTGCGCCATGTGAAAGCCAGAGCAGTGAGCGGAGACTCTGTATCCCTGTGATCTGGACCGGCTGCAGGGGTGAGGCAGAAGGCCTACTTCAGGAGAAACACTGTGGACTAGTGGGGGCCATGCCTCCTAGCTGGGAGAGCCAGAGCAGCACAATGGTGAAGGACCAGGGAAAGAGACTGGGGCTGACTGGACTTTGTGTGAGGTGAGGAGACCTGTTGAATACGGGCCTGTTCCGGTCAGAGAACTGGCAGGGAGCCCGGTCTCCCACCTAGCATGAGCAGGTGTGGCACAGGAACGAGGGCCCCTGGGGTGCAAAACGCACGACCGGACGGTAGGGAGTGCCTCATTGCAGGAGATCCTTTGAGGGAAGTATATCTCCCCTGTGCCTGAATCCACTGTGAGGACAGTGGTAGAGCCACCACTGGTGATCTGCATGTGGGCTATGAGACAGGCAGTGGCCCAAGGAAAGACATTTTTGGAACTGTGCGCGCTGCCCACTAGACGGTTAGGTTGATAATGGACCTGCTCTCTCTTTGTCTGCTTGTGGGGCCTGCAAGAGTATTCTGGGTTCACGTGACAGACAGGCCTGTGGGGTGCTGGTGTGGCCCCCTAGACTTTCTGTGGTTCATGCTCCTTAGGGGCACTACTTCTTGGCACCATGGTGAAAGACAGAACACCACTCCCCGGCCAAAGCAAGATAGATAGATACATTTGTCAGGCCCTCTCCCCCTTTAGTTGGGGAGGGGGCTGTACTGGCACAGGGACCTCAATGCAGCCCCAGGATCAAATTTCTCCAGTTGTAAAATGGAGTCCCATAAGGACTCACGTAAAGATCTCAATGAAAACACTGAAAGTGGGGTGGAGCTGCCCTTCTTTAGACAGGACCTGCAGAATCTGTTGGTCTGCACGACCGAGGTGGAGATCAGAATTTTGAATTTGACGGACATTGTAAGCCCCACTCGTAAGGAAGTCAAATGGCTGAGAGTGCTGACTGAGCAACTCAAAATGAGGGCAAAAGATGCAGAGGGCAGTTCACACCGTAACAACCTACAAATCATGGGCTAGCCAAAGGGCATAGAGGGCCAGAGAGCAGAGGTCTTTTTTACAGATTGGTTCAGGTCCTGGATTGGGTGGCGAGTCTGCCCCTATGCTTACAGGCGGCCATACAGCCCTGGTGCCTAGGCCTTCCTCTGGGGTCCACCCCACCCAGTTATCATCAAAGTACTCAACTTTGATGGCAAAGTTGTGAATGCACGACAGGTGAGAGTGAAGACAGACCTGCACTGTGCGACTGTGAAAGTAAGGTTATTCTCTGTTTGTGTCAAAGTGCAGACTCAGCACAATTCATTCCTGGAGTTAGAACTGAAGCACCGAAATTTACAACTGCAATACAAGTTGCTCTTTTCCGGCTAGTCTTATTGTTTCAAGGAAAGGTCTTTGTCTCTGACATCCTCCAGGATACACAGGACTGGCTGAAGGACTGGAAGCTGCAAATCTGCAATGGCAAATGGGGGAGCCGAGGCCATGGTACATGCCACCCAACCCCCCTGCCACTAGTCAACTCCAAAAGGCACACTAGGAGATAGCAAGGCACAAGGAAGCATGGTGTGGATTGGGGGAAGGACTTGTCCTCTACAGACTCTGGAGAAGACACTGCTCCAAGGGATCTCATGGATCACACTCAGGACGTTGGTGGGGGAGGCCCCATGGTCAAGTAACACAGGTTGGGGTGATGTGATGTTGGACAACAACAGCAGTAATGGGAAACTATTCTGTCTGCAGTAGAACATTATTAGATCCATTGTTTCTTTTTCTTTCTCGTTAATGTTTAGTGTTTAAAGTGCTGTGTGGTCGAGAGATGCTTAGTGTTTAGAAGTAGGGTTGTTGGGAGATCGGGGGTGCTGACACAACTGGGGGGACTGGGCATGCAGGCAAATTATGCTATTTGGTTCCTGTGGAACCCACTATGACCCAGGCCCACAGGTCTTTGCCTTATGAACTAATCACATGGAATGTCAACAGGCTGAACAATAAAGAGGGGGTGATGCTAAGCCAAGTTAAGGAAATGGCCCTGATGGCACTCCTTTGGGAAACACACTTATTGAGCAGCAATTGTAACATGCTGGGCTGATATGACTCTACCGGAGTTTACCATGCAGGATTCACCAGGGGATCAAGCTGGTGGGTATCTTAATGCACAAGCTATTTCCCATGATGGTAGTAGACACCATGGCGGATGCCTCGGGGTTCTTTGTGCAAATCCCAGGCATCATAAAAGGGATGCCCCTGACAATAGTTAGTGAGTATATTCTACCTGCTCTGAGAGATACTACACTGTAAGACCACACAAAGATCATAGCAGCAGCCCCAGAGAGTAGTATTGTTTTGGGGAGGAGAGATTTCAACAATGGAATGAGCATATTAACTCACACTAGCGAAGAACCATCCATTCGCCTGCAGGGTGGCAACACTGGGGTGGCCTCTTTGGGCCTGGCGGATATCTGGAGATTGTTCCATTCCACTGTTTGGAAGTTTACCTATTTCTCTTAATTACATACATCCTTTTCCAGACTGGACTACATCTTCTTCCTGGCCACGCATTTGTCGGCCTTGGAGGGGGTGAACATACTCCTTATGGTCCTCTTAGACCATTCTCTGGTGGAAGTGCTTCTAAATGGAACTGGGGATGGCTCAGGTTGTCTTTGGCGACATCCAATTTTGTGACCTGATAGGGAAAGAAATTGAGAACACCACCACTCAAAACACCTCCCCAGATATCTCACACATGGTGCTCTGGGAAGCAAAGACAGCGGTGCACGGGAGGATCATGTCCTATGTAGAAGGGAGAGGGAAGTGAAATCCTTAGAGCAGTGGCTGTCTGTTCTTGATTACCAGGCAGGGATTGCCCATGATGAGGAAGGCAGGTGCCAAACAGAAGCAATGAGGCAAGCTTTGAAGCAAAAGCAGGTAGATGGCGCAAAAGGGGAGTCATACGCAACACAACACTGTCTTTAAGAGATTGGGTACAAATTAGTCAAGCCGATTTATTGGCTAACCAACTGCCGAATTGGGGTTAGACAGATGGTGGAGTTTAGGAACGTTAAAGGGATCACTAGCCATTAGGCACCTAGAATCACAGACGTCTTTGCAGAATAGTACGAGGCATTACACATAGCACGCACTCCAGCCCATTAGAGAATCACTGACTGATTGTGTGAGACCTGATAGTGCCCAGGCTTACCACTGAAGAATGAGCAGAACAAGCCCTACCAATTGAAGTAGAGGAGATGCAGGGTATGCCGAGATGGAATGGCCTGGGTCCCAGTGACTTCCCAGCTAAATTCTTCAAGAAATTATCCAGCGCCATGGCTCCCTTAATACTTGACATGCTTCAAGAGGCCCTTCAGACTGGGATGCTCTTCACAGACATAAGTGGAGCCACGGGGTGGTTCTCCCTAAAGAAACAAGCCTCCCACAGAATGTGCATCATACACGCCAATTTCTTTATTTAATATGGAAGCCAAGGTGCTGATGAAGGTGATACACACCCATATTGGCTAAGCACCATATAGCAAAGCAAGCATTGGAAATCAGGGTCTACACATAGGGGGTCATTACAACATTGGCGGTAAAAGCCGCTTACCGCCGTTCAGAAGACCGCCAATACACCGCTGCGGCCGCGGAATTCCGCCATAGCTATTATGACCCACATCTCGGAATCCGCCGAAAATCTGACACCCACACAAGTCCGCCACACCAAAGGTCAGTGATAAACTGGCGAAAACAATTTCTCCACCGTCACGTCAACAGAAACACGCTCATGTTATCACGACCCACGAATCCACGCAGCGGTCTTTCAACCGCGGTATTCCATTGGCGGTACACACCGCCGCGCTCAAAATACACACACATCTCCAAAACACCGCCACATTGGACAATTCAAAATACACACACCTGATACACATACAAACACCACTCCCACACAATCAATACAATATAAAACACCCCCCCACATCACCCACAAACCCCTACGACCAGAAATTTTGAGGAAGCCGAGAGACAGAGAACACAGCAATTGAGAACCCCACCACACAGAGGCACACAACACCATCACCCATACAACATTCCACGCACAAAACACCACGCACCACTACACATCACCACACACATCAACACATACACCACCCCACACATCACCCACACCACCCCATGTCACGCCAAAGACACCCCAGGTTTTCCGAGGAGGAGCTCAGGGTCATGGTGGAGGAAATCCTACGGGTAGAGCCACAGCTATTTGGCTCACAGGTGCAGCACACCTCCATAGCCAGGAAGATGGAGCTATGGCGCAGAATCGTGGACAGGGTCAACGCTGTGGGACAGCATCCAAGAAATCGGGAGGGCATCAGGAAGAGGTGGAACGACCTACGGGGGAAGGTGCGTTCTGTGGTCTCCAGGCACAACATCGCGGTACAGCGGACTGGCGGCGGACCCCCACCTCCTCCCCCACAACTAACAACATGGGAGGAGCAAGTCTTGACCATCATGCATCCAGAGGGCCTCGGAGGAGTCGGTGGAGGAATGGACACTGGTAAGTCAAATCTTAACTATCATATCCCCCACCCTACCTGCATGCTATCACACACCCCCACCCTCACCCCCTATCACTCCAAATCCTCACTAATGTACTAATAACACAAACCACTCATCCCAACACCAAGCCCTGCATGACACAACTAAGCATGGTCACCCCTCACCAAAGCATGCTCACTGCACATACCCATAACAACCCCCTAACCATCATCACACAAACCCACACACAGGAATGCTTGCACTGGGGTACACGCACACCCACCCATTGCACACCATTACACACACAGATGCAATAATCATGCTCTTATATCCCTGCAGGACCACTACGGAACGTCACCACACAGGAGGGTCCAGACATCTCCACTCCACCCACAGAAGAGGCCCACAGTGACGACAGCAGCTCTGGCCAACTGGATCCTGATGACCAGCCCGGACCATCGTGGGCCTCGGGACAGTCGGTTCCCCTTGCACAGGCACAGCCCAACACTGACCTTCCACCCTCTGGTAACACCAGCACAGCACCCACCCAGCAGGCCCATACCTCCGTACCCAGGACACGTCAATCAGCGGTGTGTCCACCACTACAGGGAACCCAGGCTAACCCACCACCTCAACAACAACAGGGACCTGGGGGCAGTGGTAGTGGGCACACGGTCCAGGGAACGGAGGCACAGGAACACAGGGGAACTGGGAGGGCTGCTGTGCGACAGGGGGCAGATAGGCCAAGGGAACCCACTCTCCACGAGGCCCTCTCCTCCATCATGGGAGCATACCACCACTCCCAGGAGACGATGGCGACGGTCCTGGCCAAGTTTCAGGAGACCCAGCGCCTGCAGGAGGAGCAGTATTTGGGGTTCAGGGAGGAGCTCAGAACCACCAGCTCCATCCTGGGCACCATCGTAGGGGTGCTGAAGGGCTTACAGAAGACCATGAGGGACACCGTGGCACTCCAAGGGAACCCTGACACTAGCATGGACAATGAACTGCCCACCACCTCCGCCAGCGCTAGTGGACAGGACTCCCCACCACAGGACCACCACACCAGCACCCCACCCCCTGCAGACGGACAACCACCCCGCAAGCTGTCCCTGAGATCCAGGAACAGGACAGAGCAAGATGGCAAGACCCCCGCCAGGAAATGAGACCACCCTGATTGGCCTCCCACTGTCCCACTTTGTTAACCTGTCCATACTTAAACTGCCCCAGCTCCACTTCCTATGCCCATACGGGCAGTGCACCTGTGTGACCAATAGACTGGACTCTGCCATGGACATTCCTCCACCATCCCCCATCACCATTTTACAACCCCCCTCCATTTTTGAGCAAATAAATAAACACCCTTGAAGCACAAAACAATCTGGAGTCAGTCTGTGATTTGGTAAATTTGTATTATCAATGAGAGTGTCAAAATGCGTTTTCAATTGTAATGCCAACATACCTATGTCACACATCACAAGTCCATGAAGGATGCAAGCAGATGACACACGTTGGTAACCACACCTGTGAAACCGTAATGGAAAGGTACCACTCAGTTACCAAATACTGCTACTAAATGACAGACAGGATAGAGGTAGAAGTGTGAAAGTGAATGTAATAGTACTCACCTCACCTGTGTGTCACTGGAAATATTGCTGTATGACTGACTCCCTGTTGTCTTCTTCCTCAGCTTCCTCCTCATCACTGTCCACAGGCTCCACAGCTGCCACAACACCGCCATCTGGACCATCCTCCTGCAGAAAAGGCACCTGGCGTCGCAAAGCAAGATTGTGAAGCATCGAGCAGGTGATGATGATCTGGCACACCTTCTTTGGTGAGTAGAATAGGGAAACACCTGTCATATGGAGGCACCTGAACCTGGCCTTCAGGAGACCGAAGGTGCGTTCGATCACCCTCCTAGTCTGCCCATGGGCCTCATTGTAGCGTTCCTCTGCCCTGGTCCTGGGATTCCTCACTGGGGTCAATAGCCATGACAGGTTAGGGTAACCAGAGTCCCCTAATAGCCACACACAGTGCCTCTGGATTTGACCCATCACATACGGGATACTGCTATTCCGCAGGATGTAGGCGTCATGCACAGAGCCAGGGAACATAGCATTTACCTGGGAGATGTACTGGTCTGCCAAACATACCATCTGTACATTCATAGAATGATAACTCATCCGGTTCCTGTACACCTGTTCACTCCTGCGGGGGGGGACCAGAGCTACATGGGTGCCATCAATAGCACCTATGATGTTGGGGATATGTCCAAGGGCATAGAAGTCACCTTTCACTGTAGCCAAATCCTCCACCTGAGGGAAAACGATGTAGCTCCTTATGTGTTTCAGCAGGGCAGACAACACTCTGGACAACACGTTGGAAAACATAGGCTGGGACATCCCTGATGCCATGGCCACTGTTGTCTGAAAAGACCCACTTGCAAGGAAATGGAGCACTGACAGCACCTGCACATCAGGGAGGATTCCAGTGGGATGGCGGATTGGTGACATCATGTCTGGCTCCAACTGGGTACATAGTTCCTGGATAGTGGCACGGTCAAACCTGTAGGTGATGATTAAATGTCGCTCCTCCATTGTCAACAGGTCCACCAGCGGTCGGTACACCGGAGGATTCCGCCATCTTCTCAAATGTCCCAGCTGTCAGTGCCTAGGAAGGACAACAGCGACCACAGAGTCAACAAATTCCCAGGTATGTCCCCACAGATACACAGAACACGACACCAAACACAAAACTCTTCCTGTATGTGTGTTGAGTGTAGGCCTAGGTATGTGTAACGCAGTAGTAAATGAAGCCATGTGGGCCCCTGAAATGGCGGCTGCCTGACCTGTAAACTGGGACAATGGGATGTGAGGTATCTGCGCTGGCGTTGTACACCGTCGCGGTAGGCGGTCATAGACCGTGGCGCAATGCTGCATTGGTTAACATTGGACCCTATAGGTCCCAGGAGCCAATGATGAAGTGCGCCGGCGGTGATGATACGCACCGCCGCGGACGTGACCGCCATTTTCTATCTGTTCAATCACTCGATACCTGATCTTCGACAGGAGAGGACCTACACTGCAAGTGCTGCTGTGACCTCGGTCTGGAAAAGACAATGGCTGCTGCGCCTGGGGAAAGGGCCCCTGCCTTCACTGCTCAGGAGTTGGAGAAGCTCGTGGATGGGGTCCTCCCCCAGTACACGCTACTCTACGGTCCTCCAGACCAACAGGTAAGTACACAGGGAGAACGTTGTATGGGCTATGCCTGGGTGGAGAGGGCTGGATGTTAGTTGGAAGGGGGCAGAGTTCAGGGAACATGAAGGACTGTGAATGCATGTGCCACATGTCAAGGGTAGGGATGGGGGCCACTCACATCGACCGTGCAGTTGGTAATGACTTCTCTTCTTCCCCTGTACATGTCATGTAGGTCAGCGCCCACCAGAAGGACATTTGGCGTGCCATCGCCAAGGACGTCCGGACCCTGGTGGTCCACCAGAGACGGGGCACCCACTGCCATAAAAGATGGGAGGACATTCGCCGCTGGAGCAAGAAGACGGCGGAGGCTCAGCTGGGGATGGGCTCCCAACGTGGGAGGGGTGCCCGTCACACCATGACCCCCCTGATGTTCCGGATCCTGGCGGTGGCCTACCCGGAGTTGGATGGGCGCTTGAGGGCATCACAGCAGACACAAGGGGGGGGAGTACACTCTCATTCTGCAGACTTTGCGCGCAGTGGAGGGGTCTGGGTGGGGGAGGAGGGCTGTGGGGGTTTCCCTAGACCAGGGTGAGTTCCGTAGGCTAGGCCCCCCATAATGCAGGCCATGTGGCACTCCACCCCACCTCAGTAGAGTGCCAAGTACAGGTATACATGCCCCTGGGGCATCTATGTGTGCAGATGTCCACCATAGCCATGTAGGCCAGATCCAAGGAATTGCATCTGTAGAGGCCGAGAGCACGGCGTAGTGCAGGGGGCTGCTGTGTATGTATTGTCCGCCAACGGTAGCGGTAAGCCATGCACTCAACCTGTCTTTCTTCTGTCGTCCCCCCCCCCCCTTTTTGTGGTCTCCCTGTTCTTTTGTGCATCAGCATCATCAGGCGGAGGTACAGTGGCACCGGAGCACGAGGGAGCTGCATCCCACATGGCCATGGAGGGCCACACCACAGACTCTGAATACACCAGTGGGACGGAGGGCGAGGGGAGCTTCACGTCGGTCACCGGATCACCAAACAGCGACACGGACTCGTCCGCCGATGGGAGCTCCCTTGTGGTGGCGGCACCATCTGTTCCCCCCACTTCTACAGGTACAGCCGCCACCTCCCCTACCAGCACTGCCCTCCCAGCAGCCCCTCAGCGTTCGCCCCGTGCCAGCTCACCCAGGAGGGTGGGCATCACCTTCGCCCCAGGCACCTCAGCCCCTGCCCCTGTTACCCCTGCTGCCCTCAGTGAGGAGGCCATTGACCTCCTCAGGTCACTCACTGTTGGGCAGTCTACCATTGTGAATGCCATCCAGGGTGTAGAAAGGGAGTTGCAACACGGTAATGCATTCCTGGAGGGCATTCATTCTGGTCAGGCTGCCCTTCATCGAACCCTGCAATCTCTGGCCTCAGCACTGATGGCAGCCATTGTCCCTGTGTCTAGCCTCCCCCCTCCAACTTCCTCCACCCATACCCAATCCCCTGTACCCCAGCCTATCCCAAGCAGACCATCAAACAAGCATGCATACACCTCAACACACAAAAGTAGCTCAGGCAAACATAAGCACCACACAACCCACAGGCACTCACACAAGCATCACCCACATACAGACACAGCAACATCCACTGCCTCCCCCTCGTCGTCGTCTCCCTCCTCCCTCCCAGTGTCGTCTACACTCTCACCTGCATGCACTACATCTACAGGCACTAGGACTCGCACCAGAACACCCAGCACCACACCCCGCTCACCTGCACTCACCACCCCCACTACCATTTACACGTCCCCTGTGTCCACTCCCAGTGTGTCTGTGACGCCCCCTCCCAAAGTACACAAACGCGGGCACCCACACACCCAACATCCATCCACCTCACGACAGCCTCCAGTACCTGCACCTGCACCTGCACCCAAATCACCTAAAGTTACACCTCCTACAACCACCTCCTCTTCCTCCACTCCCAGACCCCCTCCAGCTACCCATCCCAGTCTTCGTCAGCAACTCTTCCTCAGCAACGTTGACCTCTTTGCCCCCACCCCTCCAATGGATAGGTCCCGTAGTAGCACCTCAGCCAAAAAAACTACAGTACCAGTGGTACGTGTTAAAGGTGTGTGGAGTGCACCGGCCACCAGGGCAGCCAGTGTGACACGGAGCCAAAGCACTGCCAGTCCACCCCCTGTAAAGCACCTTAAGTTGGAAAGTGCCCGACGGGACAGGGTGATGACTCCTGGCGGCAAAACTGCTCACAAGGGTCCCAGGGGGAGTGCAGAGTCAGCTGTGACTCCTCCAAAGGTGGTGAAGGGCCAGAAGAAGTCTGCACAGTCTGGGAAGAGCAGCACGGCGGAGAAGGGCGCCATCCTCCCCGGCGGCCGGGACGCCACCGCCAGCACTGTCGTCACTGGTCCGGAGACCACCGCCAGAGTCAGTGCCCAGGAGGGCGGCACAATCGTCACTGGTCCGGAGACCACCGCCAGAGTCAGTGCCCAGGAGGGCGGCACAATCGTCACTGGTCCGGAGACCACCGCCAGAGTCAGCGCCCAGGAGGGCGGCACAATCGTCACTGGTCCGGAGACCACCGCCAGAGTCAGTGCCCAGGAGGGCAGCATAATCGTCACTGGTCCGGAGACCACCGCCAGAGTAATTGCCCAGGAGGGCAGCACAATCGTCACTGGTCAGGAGACCACTGCCAGAGTCAGTGCCCAGGGGGGCAGCACAATCGTCACTGGTCCGAGACCACCGCCAGAGTCAGTGCCCTGGAGGGCCCCGGCAGCCACAGCCCCGCTGGGCAATGAGGGACCGTCATGCCACATACCAATGCACAGGTCAGACAGCAAAGGCAAGCACCGCTGAACAGGTCAGAGACCGCCATGGTGAAGACCGCTGAACAGGGCACCGACCACCATGGCAAAGCACCGCTGAACAGGGAAAAGACCGCCATGGTGAAGACCGCTGAACAGGGCAAAGCACCGCTGAACAGGGCAAAGCACTGCCATGGTGAAGACCGCTGAACAGGGCAAAGCACCGCTGAACAGGGCAAAGCACCGCTGAACAGGGCAAAGACCGCCATAGTGAAGACCGCTGAACAGGGCAAAGCACCACTAGACAGGGAAAAAAACGCCAAATCAAGCATCGTTAGCCCATGTGCAGCTGGGACAGTGACGGAACAGGAACCGTCATGGGGAGCATGATGCAGTCTGGGCACCAGTCCCCCTCCAAAACCAGTGGAGACTGTTATCCACTTGAGAGACTGTGGCTTTGCACTCCCCAGGATTGAACAGTGGGCAAGCCACCCACTGTAGAGACTTGAGAGACTGTGGCTTTGCACTCCCCAGGATTGTACAGTGGGCAACCCACCCACTGTAGAGACTTGAGAGACTGTGGCTGTGCACTCCCCAGGATGGTACAGTGGGCAACCCACCCACTGTAGAGACTTGAGAGACTGTGGCTTTGCACTCCCCAGGATGGTACAATGGGCAACCCACCCACTGTAGCGACTTGAGAGACTGTGGCTTTGCACTCCCCAGGATGTAACAGTGGGCAACCCACCCACTGTAGAGACTTGAGAGACTGTGGCTTTGCACTCCCCAGGATGGTACAGTGGGCAACCCACCCACTGGACAGACTTGAGAGACTGTGGCTTTGCACTCCCCAGGATGGTACAGTGGGCAACCCACCCACTGGAGAGACTTGAGAGACTGTGGCTTCGCACTCCCCAGGATGGTACAGTGGGCAACCCACCCACTGGAGAGACTTGAGAGACTGTGGCTTCGCACTCCCCAGGATGGTACAGTGGGCAACCCACCCACTGGAGAGACTTGAGAGATTGTGGCTTTGCACTCCCCAGGATGGTACAGTGGGCAACCCACCCACTGTAGAGACTTGTGGGACTGTGGCTTTGCACTCCCCAGGATACATCAATGGGCATGGAGCCCCGTCGTGGATCTGGCGTGGTGCTGTAATCCGGCTGAGGTGCCCCCCTCTTCCCTTCCCCCTGAGGTGCCTGTTGTATTTCTATCTGATGCCCCTGCAGTGTTCTCTCCGTTTGTGGACAGGTATCTAGTGTGGGCCTCGCCCATGCATTTTGGGCCCAGTGGTCCACGGACATTGATATGTGCATACCTGCACTACTACTCGTGATGTATGATTTTCGACTGTTTATATATATCTGTATATAGTTGGTTACCGTATTTTGATACATTACAATGTTTGAACTGATTTCCTTTTGTCTTTGCATTCTTCTGGGGGGGGTTGTTACTGTGCTGTTTGGACATGCATTGGTGTGTGTGTTGTAGTGGGTGAGGGTCGGGGTGGGGGTGTTGCGTGTGTGTCCCCCTGACTTTTGCCTCCCTCCTCCCCTATGTCGTAGGTGCAGTACTCACGTTGTCTTCGGCGCCTACGTAGCTGGGGATCGTAGAGGAGCAGAAAGACAAGCGCAGGGAGTATTTGGAGTTCGGGCTCCATGGTGTCCTCCTTCCTCGTGGAGTGTGTTAAGGTGAGCGTTTTCCCATTGCAAAAGCTGTTTCCGCCGTGTTTTTATCCATGGTGAATCCGCCCTGGAAAATGTGGCGGATTGGCGGGTTGTGATACTGTGGGTGGTACATTGTCTTCCGCCTGTATGTTGGCGGTGACCACCGCGCTGCTTGTCTGTACCGCTGTGGTGGGTGGAGTGTTAAAGTGGTTGTCTATGTTGGCGGTTTCCGCCACGGTCATAATTCCCTTTTTTTGTCCACCGGCCTGCTTGCGGTATTACCGCACCTTTAACACCGTCCACCAGGGTTGTAATGACCACCATAGAGATTAAGAGTATGGGAAAGAAATGGAACAGGAAGAACATAATCAGATGAATTCAACAGAATAGGAATGTTTGATACTTAATCTCCCATGCGGTGCTGTGGGGGAGGATCACATCCTATGTAGAAGGGAGATGAAGGTGAAATCCTTAGAGCAGTGCCTGTCTGTGTCTGCCATATTAAGGCATCGCATACAGCCAAATCATCATCGTATTAAGCTGTGATTCAGAGGGAACAGCTTTCCTTAATGGTGTTGCTGTGTAGGTGAAACAGGGCGTACCCAAGCAAATGCTATGTCAGAAAATCTTCCAATTTGTAAGAAGGCCTAAAATCAAGTGGAACAGTATAAAACACTCCTGTCAAGGTCTTATCTATCTACTCCTCAAGTGGAAAGAAAAAACAATGCTGCATTTACAAAACCCTATCTATATTAAGGGTCACATACTACCATGCTTCATGGAGGTCCATAGTGGTCATAATTAAGCTTATAGTTAGGGATGGGAGAGACCTTGGGGTGGAAATTATCCATAATCAGGATATGGAGTAACAGGATGGATGTAGTAGGTGATGCCTTAAACTGAATTTCTTCCAATTTCCAAGCATTCCTGAGTCGGTTCAACAGATATCAACTGCATACAAAAGAAGCTATAAAGAATAGTCTCTGGTACGTTTGTAAAATGCACAAAGAGGGCATAAAATCTTATATAAGTAAACAAAGTAGTATCAGATGACTGTCTTCTATATATATAGCAGGTGCATATTGCGGGCAACGTAACACCAGTCGTTCCTGAGATTTGCATTGTTCAGATTTAAATCAGACATTATGATGGATACATCTTCCCGCAGATTCCTTACCTTATGAATACTCCTTTCAAACTTCGGACTGGTTTAGAAAACGTTCATCTCAGAAATGTCTTGCTAGGACTAACAGGAATGCTACGTGACTCTACTTTTGGATGTAATGCCTTTGAGTATAGCAGGCACCCACCAGCACACTGACATCAGTTCCTGTTTTTCCGTGCCTCTTCTATGCAGTCCAGACCACTCTTTCTTTGTGTCTCAGTGACAAATTTCTCTTCTTTTGACAGCAAGCAGATTAAATGTGTCCTCTAAGATCCTGAGGCTTCAGGTTTTGCAGGTGGTGATGCAAGAAGATGGCCCTTTCAGATCCTCCATCAACTGTATGTGGTGTCTGGGGTTGGCAAACACCACCACTGCCTGCAACCTATGCACCTTCATGCACCTGGATGCAATCAAGAAGTCGGAAGACAAGTTATTTCTTGTAAGGCTCAAAGTGAGACTCCCATGCACACTCACTCTCCCAAAGGTAAGTCGCCCTTCAGGAAACGTTCTTCTAAGTGATCGTCCACAAAAAGTGCCATAGTAAGGAGATATCCTCTTCTTCATTAAGGAAGAGTTCTCATTACCAAGACCGCTCAAAGTCATCATGCCATTCATCTGCACAGGAGTCTTCCACAACATCTATAAACCTCTGGCACCCAAGTCACGACCGGATTCCTTGGTCCCACAACAGATCCCACACATGTTGACACCTTGCGGCAAGCAATGCTGGTTCTTTCAAGACAGCCCTTATCCCTCTGGCCCACTTTCCAAGGGAAGATCAGTTCCTGAAGGTTTGTTGTTTCTGATGGATGTAATTCAGGTTCTTTCAGACATTGTGTGTTCCTGTCTTCAGCCTCAGGGCCTACAGTGAGGTTGAAACCCACTAAGACACTGTCTCCATATGTTTTAACCATCCTACACGACAACTCCAATGTCAGAGTTGCAGCCATTCATGGAGCCTACTATGCTGTCAGCCAAAGAGTCAAGAGGAAAAAAAATAATCTGTGTTGCAAAAAAAGCAAGTCAGAGCTAATTTAAAAAATGGACCTTTCTCTTAGAACCTTCCTATGACCCAGAATTTCACCCATTTGAAGGAAAGTTTTGGTTTAGATTTGGATGCTTTGGCTAAGGAAGATAAAGACTATTGACAACACAGACGATTAGGACTCAACAGCTGATCAGTTCCTTATAATCCTTAAGTCTAACATTCCGGCATCCTTGCTCCCATTTAATGAGGGTCTTCTAGACCATATAATGGCTGCATTGAAGAAACCCTTTTTAGGCCCAGAATTCTAAAGGTGGATTATCAGGTGCCATAGGCTAGCTCCAAGCAACCTGCACTTTTTACCCTTCCACCTAGCACCAGACAGTTTGGTGGTTCAGAAGTAATGATCAAAACAGAACCCAAATTCCCTTTCTATTGCGAGTCCAAGAATCTTGACACGTGAGATTGAAAAGTATTTTCCTCTGGCAGCTTAGCTGTATGCACAACTAATGCCACCTGCATTTTGGAGAGCTGTGTCCATGCTTTATGGGAGAAAGCAAAACTCATAATCATTAGACAGCCAGAGAACATGAAGAAGCCTTTCTCTGGCATGGTGAGTGATGGCCTGGATGCATCAAACCAGATCTTGAAATGGGAGTTTAACTCTGCAGACATTGCAGCCCATTGGCTTTTCCAGGAACGTCCAGTCTACATTTAAGGATATGCCTTTTGATAGAGAATAACTATTTGGAGAGAAAACAGACTGTATCTTGGAACAGCAGACCTACAGCAGTCCTACTGTCTGCTCTGGGTCTGGCCTCCCCAGCATAGCGATTCCACTAACAATATCTGGAAGTTCTATGGTTATTGTAGAGCTTATGCAGACCAGACAATAAAAGTCTCATCGCACTGAACCTCAGGAGATGTACCACTCTTTTCAAGATATGGGTGTAGCAAGAAGACATCATCAGAAGCAGCGGATCCAATTCCCACCATCCTCTTTTACCTCTGCTACCTTAAATGCTATGACTTTCCACCCTCACCTCAATTTCTTTTGGAGAGGGGAGGGTAACCCATTTAATCCGTTTAAGAGGCTACTGACTGCTGGGTCAATCAGATTATCTTCTTGAGTTAAAGCCTCCCTTTCCTGTTCTCCCTAGCAGGCAACCAAATTATTTCAGGATGTGCTTCCTTTATTTCCACCCTTTACTTTCCAGGCCTCAAAATGAAGAGAGACCTAAGCCGTATTCTTGTACTTCACCTTCTAAACCTTTTAAGTTAACAGGTTGTTGTCAAGTTGTTGTCTCTGAGCGAGGTCCAATTGGCCTTGAGCTCAGGAAATTTGTTGGTGTCCCTGGATGTCCAGAACACCTGTTTTCATCTTCCAGTCTACCATGACCACAGGCTTAACTTAAGGTTCATGCTGAGGACCCAACATTTTCAGTTAGCTTTTCCCCATCTGTCCTCACTACATCTTTATGATTGTTCTGCCATTCATGGCAGCTTTGCTACAGAGGTCAGGGGACCACGTGTTTCCATATTTAGATGACCAGCGGTGAATACTGAGTCCCCCCAAAGCTGGTCTAGGAATTTCTCTGTTAGATGATTGACTATTCTCCATGTCCTGAGGCTTTCCATAAATGTTAGGAAATGTCACTTCACTCCCACTCAATTTTATTGAGGTGATGCTCAACAAGTCTTATGGAGGTCTTCCCTCCTCTTCAGAGAATCAAGGATATTCAGGGGATCGTTCTGAAGTTTCATTGTCAAACCCATTTCCTAATCCTACAGGTAATAGCACTTTCTTGGCCACAGGGGCTCATGCATTCTGTTGGTGCCTCAATCCAGATGGTGGATGAGAGCCCTTGAGTGGTGTCCGAAGAGGAAGAGCTTGCAGCACTATGGGAACCTCTCGGCTCAAATATATCTCTTCTAGTTGGTGCAACAGGATCTACACTGATGGATGCACCATTCCAACCTACTTCCGAGGGTGCCATCCTTTTAGCATTCCACAAGTTCATACTACAATAATCACAGATGCCTTCTTGCTGGGGTGGTGCTTTGGGTAACATGATGACTCCGGCCTTTGGTCGAGGTCGGAACAGCACCAACACACAAAAGTGCTCTGGATGCAGGCAATCCATCTTGCCATGATGGGTTTTCTCCCTTCTATCTCAGAGAACATTGTATCAACTGCAAGACGGTGTGGGGTCCTGGACCCTTTGTTGGAAAGTGATTCACCCATGCAAGTGCTTGCAGCAATGGGGAATCTTCCCAGTAGTCGCATACCTAGCAGGTGCGCATACCCAGCAGAACAGATACCCTCATTGTGAGAGAGGATGCTCCCATATGCCTCTGACAGAAAGACCACAAGAAAGGGTCTACACCCCAATGTGACTGAGGTAATCTCTACATTGGGGTTTCTATTTGTAGATCTCTTTACAACAGTTCTAGACAATAAGGGCCATATTTATACTTTTTGACGCAAAACTGCGCTATCGCAGTTTTGCGTCAAAAAAATTAGCGCTGGCTAACGCCATTCTGAAGCGCCATGCGGGCGCCGTATTTATTGAATGGCGTTAGCCGGCGCTAGCAGACCGGCGCTGCCTGGTGTGCGTGGAAAAAAAACACGTACACCAGGCAGCGCCGGCGTTGGGGAAAATGGCGTTAGGGCGTCTTAAAATGGGGCAAGTCAGGTAGAGGCAAAAAAATCGCCTCACCCCGATTTGCGCCATTTTTAACGACGCCCAGACGCCATTTACATGACTCCTGTCTTAATAAAGACAGGAGTCATGCCCCCTTGCCCAATGGCCATGCCCAGGGGACTTATGTCCCCTGGGCATGGACATTGGGCATTGTGGCATGTAGGGGGGCACAAATCAGGCCCCCCTATGCCAAATATTTTTTTTAAAAAAATAAAAAATTATACTTACCTGAACTTACCTGAATGTCCCTGGGATGGGTCCCTCCATCCTTGGGTGTCCTCCTGGGGTGGGCAACGGTGGCAGGGGGGGTCCCTGGGGGCATGGGAGGGCAGCTGTGGGCTCATTTTGAGCCCACAGGTCCCTTAACGCCTGCCCTGACCCAGGCGTTAAAAAGAGGCGCAAATGCGGGGTTTTTTGCCCCGCCCACTCCCGGGCGTGATTTTTGCCCGGGAGTATAAATACGACGCATTTGCGTCGCAGTCATTTTTTTAGACGGGAACGCCTACCTTGCTTCTCATTAACGCAAGGAAGGCGTTCACGCAAAAAAATGACGCTCATTCCTCATACTTTGGCGCTAGACGCGTCTAACGCCAAAGTATAAATATGGCGTTGGTTTTGCGCCGAATTTGCGTCGAAAAAAACGACGCAAATTCGGCGCAAACGGAGTATAAATATGCCCCACAGTGTCCTCACCCCTGTTACATACATTACTCTCTTAATGGTTTCCTGATAATGTCCACAGGTTTAGCCGATCTCAGAGCCTCCAGTATGGCTTCCTGTCAACTCTGCTTGTCAGAAGTACTGAAGAAAGGGGTGGGAGTAACAGCCACCGCTGATCCTGATTGACTTAGATTGTGTGGAGAGAATTTGGCATGCCAATCATTTGGCACTCATCCACCCCTCCCTCTCCCAGGCAGAGCGTACCTGCTCTAGTAGCAGGATGGTTAGATCCTCCATCACATTCCCTGAACACTGTAGTTGCTAACCTGGAGAGTTATCAGTGCCAACTGCAGTCCCTTTGCATTCCTGATAAGGTTGCAGACATCATATTGGCAGCCAATAGACCTGCGACTAAATACATTTTCATAGGCCGTTGGAACAAGATTGTGCAGTCTTGTGAGTCAGAAGGCATTTACATTTACATCTCACATCAGGATTGTGTGATTTCTTCAGATTGGTGCTATCTCTTGCACAGTAGGCCCTGATGTTGGCTATGGTTTAAGGTTGTCTAGCAGCTTATTCTACTTTTCTGTGCCTTTCTCATAAGTCTTGCCAGTTTAATTTGTGACCAGTGATGCATTTTCTGAAAGGCTTGTTTTACCTTTTTCCCTTCACTCCATTTATTTTGCCCCATTGGGAATCAGACTAATTTTGACTTTCTTGATGAAGTTCCCATTTCATCAGATGCAGTTGCTCAAATCAACTTCTTACACTAAAACCAGTTATTTTTATGGTGATTACTTCTGCTCGCAGGGTAAGAGAACTTCATGCACTTTCTGTTTGCCCAAAAATTCACAATATCTATTCTGATAAATTGGTTCTTCACACCTGTCCTTCGTTCTCACCCACAGTAGTGGGCCTAGTCTATCAGCTCTCTAAATTTCTCTCTCCTTTGCATCCTACCAAGGAGGACCAACAGCAGAGACTGGACCCCAGGCAGTGTCTTACTATATTGACTGCATATAACTCTACAGTCTACCAACAGCTGTTTGTATACTGCTGGGGTCAATGGCAAGCTGTGACAAACCACACCACTTCACATTGTATCACCCTCTAAATCAATGTCTGCTCTGCCCTGGCTACCAATACCCTCTGGTGGGCATTTGTGTGCATTCTAGCTGTTTCACAGCTATTTTCAGGAGCCCAAGTTGATTGGCCTTTGCTGGGCAGCCGTATGGTTATCCTTGCACACCTTTGCAAATTTCTACATCTTCATGAGTCAGGCATGCACTGCCACGTTGCTTTGCCCCACTGTGCTACATGATTTTCTTAAAGAACCAGAACTACTCAATCCCACCTCCCATTATTGTGCTGCTTCTGGAATCATTCATAAGATGATCATTTGTAGGGAAGATATAACCATCAGAATATAATCTTCACATATTTCTCCATATCCTTCCTTTTCCCCGGTGAACTAGTGCATTGATTAATAAGACGCCAAGGTATCAAAATGATTTCTTACCTGTAGGAGTAGTTTTGCAGCTTGAAGAATTTTTTGTATTCACATGCTGTGCATTATTCTGCCATCTAGTGGTTGGGTCTGGAATTTGCCAATATACCAGTAGTCTTCTTTTTGTTGTTATTGTTGGGTGTTGACGGTCCCACTATTTGGGGTCCTAGCCAGCCTTCTCTGATCTCTTGCATCCTCTCAGGAAGCTCCCAGTTGTGGTTACCATCGTCAGATTCTTTTTCTTCTCACATTTTTTTTTCTTCTCCCATCTTGTAGGGAAGGTGGGTGGGCGACCTGTGAATCCAGAAAAATCTTCAAGCTACAAAACCACTTCTACAGGAACGAAACCATTTAGTTTTGCAGCATGAATTGTTTCTAGAGTCACATGCTGTGCATTGATTTTGAAGCTTTTTTTTTTTTTTTTTTTTTTTTTTTTTTTGATTTTTATTCTTGTGGTGGTTGGGATAAAGATGAGCTTAAATTTGTAATACTTTTGGTCCGTTATGAGCTACCTTGTTCATTTGAATATCTATGTAATATTGTTTTTTAGACGTGTGCACTAATGGCCAAGTAGCTGCCATGGAAATGTACTGTAAATGTATGTTTGCTAGAAAAGCTATCATTGCTCCTTTTTTGCATGTTGAGTGCATGTTTGGTTTATAATCTTATTGTACTCCTGTACTTTAGTCACACAATTGGATCATTGTGAGATCCATTTAGCGATTCTACCCTTTGTCACTGGTTTACCCCTGTTGTTGTCTGCAAATGACACAAATAGTTCCTTTATCTTCCTGCTTGTCTTTGTTTTTTTCTATATAGTCCATCATCATTGCTCTTGCATCTAGCACGTGTAATACTCTTTCCGCTTGATTTTTTGCTTCTTGGAAAAAACATGGCATTGGAATTGACTGATTCATGTGGAAGCGTGAAATAACTTTAGGCAAGCAGTGTTGATCTGTCCTAATGACTAATCTGTTCTTGTGGCTTTGTAGGCCTGGCTCTTGAATTGTGAGTGCCTGCAGTTCACTCACTCTGCGAAGTGATGTCATTGTCACCAGGAATGCTGTTTTTAGCATGAGCATCTTTAATGATACCTTGTGGAGAGGCTCAAAGGGTTTCCTCAGTTGTGTTAGTTGTGTTACCAGGCTTAGGTTCCATGTATGGGCTGGCACCCATCTCAATGGTGCTATCTTTTTTGCTCCCTCTAGGAATCTTTTTATTACAGGTGATCTGAAGAAACATCTTCCTATATGGCCTCTTATGTAGGACACTATCACTGCTACATGTACTTTTAAGGAATCATAAGTCAATTTGCAGCCTAGAAGACGCGTAAGATATTTAAGGACTGTTGTGTCCTTAGTATTGTCCTGTAACAGGCCCATCCATTGGCACCATAGTATCTTTCCCACTAGACCATGTAACACTTACTTGTTGTTAGCATTCTTGCTTCTCTGAGAAATGGTCATTGTGATTTCTGAGTGGCCAAATTCTGTCTTCAGGAGGCATGCTGCCAAACTGAAACTCTCTGCTTCTTGGTGAAGAATTATCCTACCTTTTCAATGACAGCAGGTCTTTTTGATCTCCGGATGTTTTCTAGAGCTATTTCTATTAGTTCCAAGTACCATATTTGTCGCACTAACTGAGAGACAATAAGTATTGGCATCACCTTGGCCTGAGCAAATATCTGTAACCACATTATAGACAGAGCATTCCTCAGCGATTGGTGGTGTGGATGTCTGGGCTCAAAGTATTGGCATTTAGTGTTTGTTCTATTTCTGTGTTACCCAATGTTTGGTTTGAATAACTGACTATTGTTTGATTAAGTTCCCATTCATGGGAGGATGATGCCTGTCTGCTTAGTGTGTCAAAGTCAACATTGTCTTTCCCTGGAAGATGAATTGCTTTAATGTAAATATGTCTCTGTTCCATCAAGACTAGCACAGGAAATCTGTGAGTGGGACAGACAGAGACATATTTATCTAACAGCAATTCAGGGATATTCAGGCCCGTATTTATACTCCGTTTGCGCCGAATTTGCGTCGTTTTTTTCGACGCAAATTCGGCGCAAAACTAACGCCATATTTATACTTTGGCGTTAGACGCGTCTAGCGCCAAAGTATGGGCAAATAGCGTCATTTTTTGGCGTGAACGCCTTCCTTGCGTTAATGAGATGCAAGGAAGGCGTTCCCGTCTAAAAACAGACGCACATAGCGGTGCGTGGTATTTATGCTCCAGGGCAAAAATCACTCCCACGCGGCAGGCGGCGCAAAAAAATGGCGCAAAGCATGAATAGCGTGAAATTTTAACGCCTGGGTCAGGGCAGGCGTTAAAATGGGGCAAACACACCTGTACTTAATCAGAACACACAGAACAAACAACAGAGCAGCAGAGCAGCAACAGGGAGACATGGAGGTGCTTTTTCTTCAACGTGCACGTAGACGCAGAGCCCTGCAGCAACAACAGCAGCCACAACAACAACAGCAGGGACCCCAAAGACAGCGCAGAAGGCAGGAGAGGATATTCCGCCCAAGAACAACCCTGCATGGCCTCAGGGAACGAGACATCATCCAGAGGTACCGGTTGAACTGGCAGGCCATTCAGCAGCTGCTGACAAATATTGAACAGCAATTGGCCCCCACTTTAGTGACTCCACGCACTATCCCAACAGAAACAAAGCTGCTTGCCGTACTTCACCTGCTGGCAAGTGGCTCCTTTCAGACAACTGGTGCCCTGGTTGGTGGAATCTCACAACCATCTTTCTCCGCATTCCTGCCTAAAGTACTGGATGCCATCATTGGACTGACACCCCGCCACATCTGCTTCCCTAACACACTGCAGAAGCAGCAGGAAACAAAACAGGGGTTCTACGCCATCAGTGGCTTTCCGCACGTCCTTGGTGCAATTGACTGCACACACGTACGCCTTGTGCCACCTGCTGCGACTGAACACCTCTACCGCAACAGGAAGCACACACATTCCATCAACGTGCAGGCCATAGTCGATCACCAAGGACTGATCAGCAACATCGTGGCTAAATATCCTGGGAGTGTACATGATGCATTCATCTTCCGTCACTGCACCATCAACCAACACTTCCAGGATGGACGGTATGGCAATGGACTACTTGTTGGTAAGGACAAAAATCTACTTATATACTCACTGCACAGAAACCCTCTAGGATAAACAACACATACACCACAATAGCAACACCTAGACAGGAACACACTGAGGTACTCACATCACTAGCCATGTGTCACAAGTCACCATTGAACCTCTCACACATTTGAATTTACTCCACAGCTTAGTGTGAAGACATTCATGACTGTGGTTGCCTAAATGTCACCTTGCAAATTGGAAGTCTCACAATAACCTGTACACTAATACAATGCATAACTTTTAAGGGATGGGATGGCCTGGCTATGTTCATATGGACGTTTCTAATACCCTTTCATGTTTCAACTCTGCATGGAACTATCATCACACCCCCAGTGAGGACACACGGACACCTGTGTCACAAGTCACAATGCAAGGGAGGGCACACTGTACTTGAGAAACCAATACATCCTGCTGACACACAGTTAGACAACAAACACTTGCTCAGCCAAGGAAAAAAAACAATGCCAAAGTTTCCACCAACAACCATAGGTTGTCACATTAGTACACAAAATAGTCACAGACAACACAACACAACTACTGCCATTAAAGATACGTACAACAGTGCCTCCTACATCTAATTGATACCATTCTGTGTTTCTCTTTCAGCTGATCAGGGGTATGGCATCCAGCCTTGGATAATGACACCATATGGGAACCCAAATACTGCTGCTGAGCGGGCATACAATGACGCCCACAAGAGGACACACAGCATTGTGGAGAGGACCTTTGGGATCCTAAAGTCAAGGTTCCGCTGCCTTGACATCACTGGCGGAAGCCTACTATACTCCCCAGAGATGGTATGCAAAATTATACTCACTTGTGCCATATTACACAATATTTGTGTACAAAGGAACATTCCCCTCCTTGAACCGGACCCAGACATGCCTGAGGATGATGATGAGGAGGATGCTGGCCTGCAACAGGAGGGGGAACAACCTAACACCGCAGCAGGAGTGCGTAGGCGCCAACAGCTTGTGAACAATTTTTTTACTTAAGTCATTATAATCACTTGTATTCCACACTTGTAAATAAACACAGATCACAAACACCACATCATGCTTTGGCCTATTCATTTCTGACCACCTTTAGTTTGAAATAGCTGAAGATGAATGTCGTCTCATTGATCAAGAATGCCATTAAAAATCATCACACCAAAAATAAACATCACAACTGTATGCACAGAGGGTAGGATGTGACATGTTACATTACCATACACAGAGCCCAACAAGAGTACAAATGTGACAATTAGACATGCCGGATCCAAACAACTGAAACAGTCTCTCATCCAGCCCAAAATTGGAGATCATTTGAAAGTCACATCACACGGGTTCAGAGACAGGGTGGGACCATCCATGTGTACGTGAACATGTCATCAATGGCTTCTCTCAAGTGTATGATGTGAGCAATACACAATTGCAACAACATCAGCTGCCACTAACTCAGGAGGAGACCTTGAAGTTACAGTGACAACATACACACAGACAGGTCATACTGGATCCACATTCCCACACACATGTACACATATGTCATACAACCAACCTAATATTTGAAAGTAGACCATCACAGTTGTGTCCCAGTTTGAACCTAGCAGGAAGATTGTAACATGACACTAAACCAGTTTATGCAGAAAGGGACACAGACAAGCAAAACAATCTTCGCATTATCACATCGTGAACGCTGAGAGTCTTGCAAACTTAGGGGGTCATTCTGACCCTGGCGGTAATTACCGCCCTGGCGGAGGTCGGCGGTAGCACCGCCAACAGGCTGGCGGTGCACCGATGGGCATTCTGACCGCGGCGGTTCAGCCGCGGCCAGAAACGGACTTCCCGCTGCCCTTGAGAATCCGCCTACCACCATCCTGTTCCTGGCGGGTCTTCCACCAGGAACAGGATGGCGGTAGGGGGTGCCGCGGGGCCCCTGGGGGCCCCTGCAGTGCCCATGCCAATGGCATGGGCACTGCAGGGGCCCCCGTAAGAGGGACCCACAAAGAATTTCAGTGTCTGCTTTGCAGACACAGAAATTCGCGACGGGTGCAACTGCACCCGTCGCACCTTCCCACTCCGCCGGCTCCATTCTGAGCCGGCGTCCTCGTGGGAAGGGTGTTTCACGCTGGGCTGGCGGGCGGACTTTTGACGGTTGCCCGCCAGCCCAGTGGGAAAGCCAGAATGACCGCCGCGGTCTTTCGGCGGGAACCGCTTGGCGGGTGGCGACCGCCGCCCGCCGCGGTCAGAATGACCCCCTTAGTCATATGAAAATGGTATGCAACTTAGCTCCAAATCATCAATACTGCAAACGTCAAATGGGCTAATGAGATGAATGAATGGTCAACAGTCATTCATACCATATGGCCTTACATTCGCCCGCTGCTGCAGGTTTGCCAGGATATGATAAAAATACTCCATGGATACAGTAGCTATTCTGGATGGTCAAATCCTAGGGTGCTGGGGGCCTAACTCCACCTCTACCACCCCCAAAACATACAGGAATCATGTACTTGTGAACTAAACACATGCATAAGGCACATATGTGGCCTCCATGTCACAAGTCCTACACAAATATGAAACACAAAATCATAATGGGACATGGTCAGCCCCCTAAAAACTGAAAGTGACTCTCCCACTCCCTGTTAGGACTACAGATAAAAGCATCCCCATCATAAAGGTGGGGACATTTTGGAGACGGAATACATAATGGTATCAAAAACCTCATTTCAAAATAGCCATCAGCAATTACACCAAATATGTTGTCAAATATGGTCAATACATTAGTTAACGTATCCCAAACATCACAGTGTGAAGGCCGTCTATACATAAAAGTACGGACATTTGTCAGATACAAACACAAATGTGTCTCACATCGCACCGTTTTACCATGACAAATCACCTTTCCAAAGCTAAACACATGAAGACATTTGGATAAATTTGCTCCATATTCTACGCATACAGCATGGCCGTCATAATTTGTTCATGTACATGAGTGCACACAATGCAGAGTCAGATACAAATGTATCCAAAAGTGTCTTGATATTTCACCTTCAAATTATTATTTACATCCACAATATTTTTGACTCTGCATCATGTGCACTACTGTACGTGTAATAAAAACCACGCACATGATGTATGCGTGGTCAAAATGACGCTATATGCACAATATATTGCTCATTTCATGTACAGTATTAATTATTAATATTCATAGCATTTTTTTTGACTCCGCATCATGTGCACCACTGTACGTGTAATAAAAACCACGCACATGATGTATGCGTGGTCAAAATGACGCTATATGCACAATATATTGCTCATTTCATGTACAGTATTAATTATTAATATTCATAGCATTTTTTTGACTCCGCATCAAGTGCACCACTGTACGTGTAATAAAAACCACGCACATGATGTATGCGTGGTCAAAATGACGCTATATGCACAATATATTGCTCATTTCATGTACAGTATTAATTATTAATATTCATAGCATTTTTTTTGACTCCGCATCATGTGCACCACTGTACGTGTAATAAAAACCACGCACATGATGTATGCGTGGTCAAAATGACGCTACATGGACAATATGTTGGTCATCTCATGTACATTATCAATTATTAATAATCATATCATATTTTTTGACTCCGCATCATGTGCACCACTGTACGTGTAAAAAAAACGACGCCCATGATGTATGCGTGGTGAAATTGACGCTACATGCACAATATGTTGGTCATCTCATGTACAATTTGAAATATTAATATTCATAGCATATTTTTACACTCCGCATCATGTGCACTGTAATGCGTCAAAAAAATATGACGCACATCTGTGTATGCGTGAAAATATGACGCATTACGCGAAAATAAAAACGGCGGCCATTTTATGCAGGAAGTGATGTAATAGGATATCCTGTTTACCAAATCTGTACTGGGAGTTGACTTTCACTTTCACTTTGCAGTCTCAGAGTTATCTAGACTGTGTGGTTGTGTGAAAGGTGTTGTCCTGTGTTTTACTGCTTTAGTGTCCTGTGTGCCTTGTATTTTGTCTTTGTGTCAATCTTTTATTGTTGTCAAACATTGTCTCAGTCTGTTTAGTGTTGTTTTGTCTATACCTGTGATAGTTTGTATTGTCTGTGGGAGTCTGTTGTGGGTAGCATAGTTTGTGGTGTTAGTTGGGCTATTTTTCTCCTTCTTCTTTTTCTTTCACACCTCTACCTTTCCCCATTTCCCACTTTTTCTTTCATTTTTCTTTGGTACTTTTTTACACCTCGCATCATGTCAGGTAGGCCTCGCCTGTCCAGGATGGGTGAGGACGAATTGGGGGGCTTCATATGGCTCGTAAGCCATTTCCTCCCACTGATGCTGGAGGCTGGGGGCCGTGTGATACAGGGGTATCACACGGAGGCGAGGAAAATCCGTTGGGAGAAGGTGCGCCATCACCTGGTCCGGATCTACGGGAGTCTGAGGAATGTCCATCAACTCAAGCACCGCTGGGCAGATCTGATCAGCAGGGAACAGGACCTGCTGGACCACCTGGGACTCCGGATTGGTGGCTATGTTGGTGAGTAATAATCAATTACATGGGAATAATAGGAATGTGTGCGTGAACATGTGATGATTGGTAGCCAATCTGCAAAATAAGTAGCTGACTGCGTGTTATACTAGGGAAACCTAGGCCCATGGGCATACACATAAATCCCCATTTTTGCTACACATGTACACCCAATAACAGCAGTAAAATGCAACATCTATTTGTATTTTGCTAAGTAGCCCCCTCTCTGCGTCACAAAATGATGCAAATGCTGCGCTACAAAGGTATACATATGTGTCCAAATGTGTATTTGTTGCCGGGTGTGTATGAAGACCTATGCTACCAGGCCGATGCCTTATTTTTGCAACACATACCAGATGGCTGTAGCTGCATGGAATGTAGTGTTGCATTTGTGTCTGAAAAGCAACACGTGAACTGCTCTATTTGTACTCTACTGGTCATAATGGCCAGTGACTCCGTCATGTAGAAACAACATACCTACATATGTAGACGCCATAGCTAGACCGAAAATTGCAAACACATGATGATGCAACACCTGTGTGTTGCCTTCACGTCACATGAAGTTAGTCATGTTGTCCACACATATGTCACATGTGTGTCTGGTTGCTGTGTGTTGAACCTGTCCACATAGCCTGTTTGATTGTGAGTGGTCATGCAGTCCTCATGGAACCAGTTGTGGAATGTTTCTCTCTGGGATGCACATGCTGAGATGTATGGATCACATGATTGTTCGGGCCTACTAATGGAGGAGTAACTTGGACGACAATTGACTGTCCTGGCCACTGCATGAGTGTAGTAGGGTGTGTCACTGGAGCAGGAGACTCATCCAATGATAATCTAGAATACAAAGTCAGCCAGGCAGGATGAGCATGTGTGAAAGTGTATCATTACCATGTAATATTCACACACTGTCATTGTAACAGAAATTATTTGTCTGTTCACCCAGTCTGAGTATAATCTTCCTTTCATGCTTTACAGGTGGACCAGCCCCGTACACCGTTGGTGAGGTAGCCCATTTTGACGACCCCGATACCTACAGTGAGTGTTGCCTAAGTGCTATTTACATTGTTTGGAAATGAAGCATGATGGATTACTGTGTGTTCAGGACAATTCATGATATGATGTGCTGGCCGTTCATTGGCTTTGTTGTTTTGGTGTGATATCAAATTGGAATAATGTTTCGGTAAAGCAATCCCTAGTCATCTCTCAGATTGAGGGGCAGTAGGTCATTCAATTAGTGCGACTATTGGGAATAGCATGACTCATTTTGAATACACTGGTCAATGTTAGACTTGGTCAGGAACTTGCCATTAACTGAGTCAGCATATCAGACTGACAGTCTCCCAGATAGCTTAGGCACATGGCTTCGATGACAAGTGCTTCTTCCTAGTTGAGGATGGACTGTGTACACTGTAGGTCGGATCTTCCGGGGGCATGTACTTCCACAAGGTGACCTTGAAGTGTGTGTGACTTGAGTGCAATGGCCTAGGTGTTCTGTTGAATCATGTGAATGGGTGTTCTACCTCCTCTGTGTGTGTTGTAAAACATGCCTCACTAATAGTATGTTATGTTTGGCTAAGTCATATCATTTTGACATGTGTGGACCTGGGATGTGACAAGGTTGGGCTGACTCCAATGTGTTGCTAGCCCTTCATAGGTGTTGTGTGTGAAGGCACATGCTTGTTGAACTTTCTGTACTCTCCTGGTTGTGCATTGATCATGGGATTGTTGTTTGTTCTTCCCACACCACCCACAAAGACTGGGATGTTACTGTGAAACAGGGTACCTAGGACTGTAGCAAACAGTATGTTACACGTACTTAACACCTTTTGTGACTTGAGTTTGTACCTAGGTCCAGATGTAGCAAAATGTCTACACATTGCAAATAGCATAATTTGATGTTAGTGAGTTGCAAACGTCTGTTTCCTAATCCGAAATGTTTTTGGTGGTCATGTACATATTCGCAAAATGCTTTTCTAAAGTAAAAAAATAAAGGAGTTTACCAGCCCTACTTGCAAATCACAGTGTTAGGCAATCCCATTTGCTAACGAGTACGTGGTTGCAAAGTGAGTAGCTGTTATCATCCACTTGAAGTGGCTGCTAACCAACTTGCTGACTGGAAGGGGTCCTCATTGTGAACCTTCACCTTTGTGAGTGGACCAAAATACTCCTGCACAAAACAGCCAGTGGTCTAGGGGAGCAATAATTATTGTGTAAATTACGAACAATCAATTGTTGTGAATTTAAACAAATCGCAGCTCATTTTCTTTTCAGATAAAGGGCCTACACTTGGTGAAAAATAACTTGCTTCATTTAAAAGCAGTCACGTCTATGGAGTTCTGCTGTTCCCAGCAGGCCTCCATCCCCGTGAGTGCCCATAGTTGCTAAGGTGGTGCAAGTTGGAACCCACATCATTGATGTTCATGAGGTGGGATTTAGGGACCCCATAGTGACTCGCAGACGGTGTCAGAGACACCGTTCAGCTTTGCAATTTGCTAGTTGATTTCCCATCAATTCCTACATCTGGCCCATAGTGTCGACATATGATTCATGGCCAGGGGTTCAATCTTAGCACACAACTATTTCGAAATGCCATTGAGTGAGGAGTGTGATTCTTATCACATAGAATGACATATGTAGTGAAGTCAGTATGCGGACGAGCTGGTGCCATAATGTATAATGGCTTAGGTATGAATTGTAGGAGTAGTTTAGGGTGATGTCATCCATCATGTAGAGACATGGATATGCTATATGTGATATGCCCTTCAGTATGCATGATTCACATGTACTTCCTCTGAGCCTTCCCGTGAAATATGTTGTAACAATTGCTGCAACCAATACATTGCTAGTAATGGTCAAATTACCCATTGTGGTATTCAACCCACTGTAAATTCTATGCTCAATATTTGCCTTTTCCCTTCACAGCTGCAAACCTGAGTGCCGCAGCTCGCAACCAGTTTGAGCGCCGTGCAATGAGGTACAGGCACATCCTGCAGGTGCAGTGTGGGTATCGGAGGATGGCCCGCAGATACAATTCGGAACGGGCCTCCGGGGCGTGGTATGCCACACCACAGGCTCCACCAACGGTGCCACCTACAACCACCAGGTCTGCCCAAGGGGACCCAGCGACGGACCAGCCATCTTCCTCAAGACCTGGACCCAGCCGTGTGTTGGGAGCAGGGCTGTCCCGTGGCCACTCCACTCCAGCGACAATCTCCACCTCCACCGGCACGCAGACCAGCAGTGACCCTCCAATTGACCCTGCAGCCTTCCAGGCATTGTCTAGGAAACTGGACAGGTTAATTCAAAAGGTTGACAACCTGACGGAGGACATGGCGGAGGTTAAAAAGAAGGTGCGCTCCATCCGGCGCACACTTCAGAGGGCAAATCTTTAGTTATTTTGCCCTCCTGAACTTTTACCCCTCCCCTCTTTCCTCTTTTCATACTGTTAGTTGGGTTTGGGGGGTTAGTTGTAGGATAAGTATAGGTAATTAGCTTAGTTAGTGTTAGGTAAGAGGGTGGGGGGTCCTTATACTTTCTATCTAATATTTTTGTGTGGGTGGGTGGGTGGGGGGCAATGTTGGGATTCCTGTTTGATAAAAAAAAAAATAAAAAAAAAAAAAATTGAAAAAATAAAAAAAAATATATATGTTTGTTTAGGATAGTATAGTATGTGTGTAGGTTAGTAAGTGTTGTCCTGCATGTGTCTTGTCTCATAATGGTGGGTGGGGGGTTGATGTTTAGATCGTTTCGTTACATGTGTAGAGTAAGTTTAGCTTAGGTTAGTTAGGGACAGTTGTGGGTTAGTAGTAGTCAGGTTAGATTAGTGTAGGTTTATCTTTCCCTTAGTTGCCTCTTTTCTTACTTATTGGAAATAAAAAATTTGTTAACCCTTTACCAGATGCGTTAGGTGCTACCTTTTCATGGCCTTGACATCAGTGTAGCAGAAAGTTTTAGTATGACATTTGTGTCCTATGCTCGCTATCCCCAGGCTATTTAGGTTTAACATGCCAGCTACCCGTGTGATAACTTGGTAAGTATCCACCGTGTGGGAGAGCCACCATTGGTAGTGTGCAGAGATCATCAAGATTTGGGGTTGGTATGTATCCTACTTCACAAAGAGTGCTTCCAGAGTTGATTTTGTAGGTAAATAGATAGGTCGGACAGCATTGTGAAGTTCAGGGAGAGCTTTGTAGATGAGTATTTGTTCACACTCTTGTCTTGTTGCTGTCATTGCTGACCTACATCATGTGTGTACTGCTTGAGCATGACTTTCCTTCATGGTAGTATATGCTGTAAGGGTGATTGATGCAGTGTAATTTGGTTATCATTCCTTTCATTTTACAGCATAATGTATTGTGTTAGTATCGCAAGGTGCCTACATTTCTCATCCACCATTAGTTGTCTAGAATAGCTATGGATGGGGCCTCATTCTGTCCAACACAGCATGATTGTGTGTGCTTAGTCCCTACATCAGTTATTTTCCTCAGTCTAGTAAAGCTATGATGCAATCCTGGCCACTGCACAGATGTTTCAGTATACATGAAATCAGGACAGTAGTCTAGAGAATCAACATGGTTGCCACACAGCCACTTTGGAGTTATGTACTGCACAGTTGAAGTGTGAAATGACACAGAGACACAATAGGTGTGCAAGTGATATTTATTTTTAGGTGGAGTAGTGCAAAAAGTCCATTAACAATGTTAGGTGAGTCCGTTCTGGTGCATTCTTAAATGGTGATCCTATTTACAGGGTGTGGATGATGCTCCTGACATGCTGGGGTGATGTCACAGACGGTGCAGAGGAACAGGAATTGCCAAATGGTAGGAGAGAAACATTTACAGCCAATGTGGACAAGTTAAACAGTAGATTGCCGAACAGTCATTGAGGGTAGTTGGAGTGAGGCTGGCATGTGTCAAAACGTAGGACCTTGGTCAGAGTGGGGCATGGTGCAGGGACTAGGGCTTCCGGGTACTCTTGCGTGTGAATGTTATCTGTTCCATGTCTTCTTCTTCTGATGTGTGTGTTGCCTGGTGTGTCCTTGTTGTTGTTGGTTTTGAAGGGGCAACACACACCTCAGTGTCAGAAGACATGGAGGCAGACATCCCGGGGGCTGATCCCTGTCCAGTTATGAAGGGCAGTACTGCAGCAAGGAGAGCGTGCTGGTTTTTCAGAATGGCAGCCACATCCCGATGGTAGGCAGCCAGGTCTGCCCTGAGGGGTTCGATGTTGCATTCGTGCACACGCTGACTGGCTTGCTGTTGGAGTTGTTTGGTCAACTGGATGACAGCTGTGCAGATTGCCTTCTGTGTTACTAAAAGTTCCTCCAACAGCGATGTTCTGGCTTGCATTGCAGCTGCCTGATCAGCAGTTGACAGCATGCACGAACGCACCCCCTCAAGGCTGGCTGCCATAGTTTGCATCCCCACCCGCACCTCCTTGGCCAGCTCCCGCTGGACCCCAACGACTGTTCTTTCGAAGCTGGTGCCAGTGTCGTCAGAGTCCTCAGCTGTGTTGGAGCTGGCAGGTCTTACAATTGGGGTGGCGGGTGGTTCTACTGTGGTGGCTGCTTCATCTTGGCTCCTCCTTGTTACTGAAGGGGGGGTTTGGAGGCTTTTGAGGACCATGTCAATGGTCTCTTGTGTGAGGTTGATGTTCTCGTCATCCATGTCATCAGGGAACTCATGGACAGGCATATCGGCAGGAGATCCGTGTTCCTCTGCAAAGAAACAGGGTACAATTAGTGTGTCTGTGTTGAGATCATTTAGCACTAAGATACAAGCCTTTGGATGCCTTTACTTTGTACTCTGATTTTGTCTTGGTATCTGCTGTCTGTCATAGGGCATTGTTGTAGGCCTATGGCCCACCTGTGTGTCACATATATGATATGGAGCTATCAGACATGCCTGCCAGGTCATCTCTAGGTGTTGATTTGTAATTATTTTGGAATATGCATTTTTTTGTCCTACTCCTCCCTCGGTGTTTCACTATTGTTATGGAGGGACATTTGTTTGGGTGGGCTCTCATTATCCTACATGTGATTCTTGGCTTTCTAGGCAGCAGGATAGCTAATGGTGTGGGGGACTAAGTTTGACCCACTTGTAAATAACTCTGTCACCCAGATATTGTATTTAGCTCAGACAGACTAGCAGTGCCTCTGGTCTCCCACAACAGAGGAATGTTTAGAAGTCCAAGCCCATGACATCTTTGGGACTTCTCAGGGAAGTGGTGGTCACTCAGGTCCTACACATTTCTATCTTTTCCGGTATGTTCCCATACACAAATGACACAGACAGTATTTGTTTGATATGAAGTTTCATTGTACAACTGACTTGTAGGAATTTAGGTGTGAGCCCCAATAACCAAAACAATACACACAGTTAGAACTGAAATAGTCCGCAGGAGAGTAATACATTGGTACACAGCTATCATGGTGCCTAACAGTTTCTACTCTCCCTCTGCTTGTTCTATATATAGCACTGCATGTTAAGTTTGGAGCTTGGCTGTCTGAATCACAGGGGAGACATCATCCCTCATATCAGAGGAATGGGCTGGGATCTGGTTGTGCATCAGCAGCAAGGCAGGCAGCATCTAGATGTGATTTTCTGTTTGTAAACTCCCCCATGCGTGTCTTGGGACGAGGAAGTGAATTTAAAAGACATATGTCATTGTGATGACAAAGTTTCCCTACGCAGGAATGGCAAACCTTAACCCCTACCACATCTATCATCAACGAACCAGACGGTATCCTTGACTGGGGCACAGAGTGAATATGTTCTGGCAAACTCCAGTGCAGAAGTAGGCAAAACAGGGTGATTTGACTAATTGCCAACACCTTAGGACTGACTATTTGCTACATTAACTGATAGGAAGGGCAATGAGATTCATTTAGTGCAAAGTGCTCTGAGGCACTTAGATGTGAGCAAATGAGTATAAGTACATTCAGGGTAAGATGCACAAAGGCCTCCAGCCTGAGGCTATTGCGCAAAGTATACGTTTCACTTGCCACGCTACACTTTGACTGACTGTGGGTGTTGTGACTGCCCTGCCAGCACACTTGCCTCACAGGCCCTGCACCATACACTTTTTATTCACATTGCATGATCTGTACATGTTAGGTGGCATGACCTATGTATGTCAATGTTAGGATGTGGTATGGATGTAAACATTGTTGATGTTTGTATCTGATGGGGTCTCATGTGTGTCTTACTGGATTGGCCTGTTTATCGTATGAATGTCCTATTTTTTGGTTAGACTGTGCAGATGTGTTTCATTGACCAGTTGCCTGTGTCCCCTCGTCAATGTTGTTGTCTGAGCAGTATGACATTTGTGATGTTGCATTGTTAGGCAGGCACGTGAGGGACCCTGACGTATGCAGCATGTGTGTGTCGTTAGTGCTGTGTGGCTCCTATTGCTGTTTACTTAGGCTTATGTATGTGTCAGTTATGGACATTCGGCATTTAAGTGTACTGGTAGCTTTGTCTTATTTCTAGGAGTAGTTGCAGATGTCATCCTCACCCCCTAATTTAGGAATGTATGTTCCAGGGTGGGGTTCCTGCCATTTGGTACTATAGCTGCCCAGAGATGAGAGGTGTTATTGTCAACTGTGGTGGCAGTTAAGTTGCAGTTGTTGTATTTGCTACTGCATTACAGGTAGGGACCTAGTTGATGGGGAATAGTTTGTGCAAAACAAGTGCCTGGATGTGGATTCAGGGTAGTGTCCTTCCCACCTGTCACTGGTTTCCCTTGGCTCTCTTGTTGTAATTACAGGATGTCCCCCATGGGACTGTAGTGGTGGCAGTATTTTGTCGTGCCCCGGCTATGGTCAGTACTGGGCATTCCCCCCTGCCGTGCCCCTTTCCCCATGCCACTTCATATATGTGCTAAGTTACATGCATTGTGTAGTAGATATCCCCCCCCTGCTTACAGTCCCCATTATTGCATTGTAATTCCCCATGCGACTTACCCTGCATGTGCGTAGTGTCGTGGTAGTCTGCGCTGTCCAGTCCTTGTATCCCTGTGACGATCTCCTCTGGGATGACGGCTGCGACCATCTCCTCCATGTGGTCCAGAGCCTCCTGTTGTGCTGGACTCCCCCCTCCAGTCTGCATTGCTGCCTTCCTGTTCCTGGCCATTTTCTCTTTGGTCCTACGTTTACAGTCATGCCAGCGTTTCTTACACTCGGTGACTGTCCGGCGTTCTTCAGCCACACTGTTTATCTTGTCCACAATTTCTTTCCAGATGGCCTCTCTCCTACTGAGTGGCAATTTTGAGGATATGAAAAGTTGGTGCTGGTGTTCCGTCACCTCTTTCACCAGGATTTCCTGCTCCTCTGCACTGAAGCGACACTTTCTTTTTTTCTTTAACATGTCCTGGTTCCTGTATGCTTCCTCCTGGCTGGGTCCTGGTCTGCTCTCATCCTCCTGGGGTCTGTTGGGGCATCTGGGATCCATTTTGGGTCTCCTCTCCTGTAAGTGCAGTTTTCGCGCTAAAATGTCACGCAATAGCGTGGAAAAAAACGGCGTATTCACGATTGCGCTGTCGTAAATCGACCCACAGTGATTTGCGTCACTTTTACGTGGGTTTCCCTTACGACAGACCGACGCTGTTTGCGTCACGAAATAATGACTCCCACCTGTTGGTTGCGCCGCCGTACGTCAAAGTATAAATTTGACGCCCGAATGGCGCATCCAAATGGCGTTAGACGGCGCAAATTTTTTTGACGCAAAACTGCGATAGCGCAGTTTTGCGTCAATAAGTATAAATATGGGCCTCAATATTTTGTTCTATCAAGACTAGCACGGGAAATCTGAGAGAGGGACAATCAAAGGACTGAATTCCTCCCTGCTTGTTAATGTAAACCATTGACATAGTATTGTCTGTCTCGATTAATAGCGATTTCTCCCACAGCTCTTTCTGAAAGGCTTTTAAGGCTAGGAACACAGTTTTTAGTTCCAGGACATTTATATGCTGGACTGCTTCTTGTTCCCTTCATACACCTCTGACCTTGAGTGAGCCCATATGTGCTACCCAACTCATATGTGAGGCATCTGTATTAATAGTAACTGTTGGAGTTGGTTGTGTTAAATGCAATCTATTTCACCACGCCAGCTCCTCCATTTTCTTTTGCATGACAACCGCTAGGTCCTCCCAACTCCCCGTAGCTTGTGACCATTGGCTTTGTAGGAATTCCTGAATTGGTCTCATATGTAGCCTTGCATATGGAAGGAAAGGTATTCAAGAGGCCATCTTCACCAGAATTTTCCCCACAGTCCTCGCTGTCAGAGACTGTTCCTTATGGTAAAGGTGAGTTTCTTGAAGTATTGCTGCTATACTCCTCTTTTCGTAGGGATACTCGTTTGCCTCTATTGAGTTGATTCTTGAGTCTAAAAAATGTTTTTCTTCTTCTGGTTTTGTTGATTACTTTTTGGTACTTGTTGAAAAACCTAGTTTGAAAAGTATTCTATTTTTTTGTATGTCTGTTTTGCATTTGCTTAACGAATCTGCTCTTACCAGCCATTTGTCTAAGTAAGGATAAACATGAATTTTTCACGTCTTCTCAAATGTGCTGCCAGGCAATTTGTAAATATCCTCAGTGCAGACTATATGCTGAAGGCCAGCACTCTGACTTGTTAGTGTGTCTTGTTCACTACAAATTGGAAGTATATCTTGTGTTTGTGATTCAATAGGATGTGCAAATAGGCGTCTTTTAGCTCTATGGCTGCCATGTAATCCTCTTTTTATAGCTGTGGCATCACCTCCTGCAGTGTTGTCACCTTGAGTTTTTGTGTTTTTATAAACTTGTTTATAAACCGTAGATCCAGTTTCGGACATAGAGTCCCATCCTGTTTTGGAATTAGGAAATATGTTGAGTAATTTCCCTGTCTGACCTCCTTCTAGGCAACCTTTCTATTGCTCTCTTTTCCAGCAACCCCTCTACTTCTTTGAGTAGATGGGATGTTTCTTCCTTTGAGTGGACCATTTTCATTGATCCCTTTGCTGGAGATGTTTTGAGCAGTTCTATGCAATATCCAAATTTTATGATGTTTAAAATACAACTGTCTGAAGTCCTTTATCCTACCTTCATCTAGTGTTATGTGAGAGAGGTCTTGAAGGGGTGCAGAGTCGCTTACTGGAGGGGGTTGCTTCTTCCCTGTGAGGTTTTGCTCTTTCCTCGTGCACTCCCTTGAAAGAACTGGCATCCTTGCATCTGAAACATCGGTGTCTGTGTTTGATTTGTACCTTGAAACCCTTTTTGAGAGGGAAACTTCCTCTTCCTGCTGGCCTTCGGAGTGGTGTTGCTCCTTTCCTTAGATTACCCCCAAATGTCAGAGCTTCCATTGATTTAGGTGTTTTTTTTTTTTTACAGCTGTTGTAGGGTTTTATCTACTGTACGCTGAACAGTTGTTCCCCATTGAAAAACGTGATGATATTTGCCTGAACCTCTGGTCTGGCATATAAGTGTTTTTCCCACCATCATCTGTTGACTTGCAGTGTCTACAGCACCTAGTGCCTACTTAAGGCACGTACTGGTGGTGTTTTCATGTCTTCCACCAGGGAAGCTGCTCTTTTCCGATACTGTTCAGGCAAGTGCTTCATTAGGTCTGCCATCTCATCCCATTGCTGGTATGCCAACTTATTTAGTAGAGAGTTGGGGTTGGCAACTGAGTTGCTGCCCTTCGCTTGAATTTTCTGCCCACAATATATCCATCTTCTTTCTTTCTTTTTTTGTCTGGAGGTGGACCAGAAGTAGTTGGGATGTTTGCCTTTTCCTGGCTGTAGTTGTTATAAGAGTCAGTTGGGACTGTTCCTCTTATGTATGGCAGATCCTTGGATGAATATTTATATTTTTCTCTGTCCTCTGGGTCACAGCCCTGCACATTGCAGGCTCCCTAAAAGCCTCTTTACCCTGATCCAAAGTGCTGGACAGCACTGTGAGGAACTGGTTCCTGGTCTTAGAAGGCAGCAATGTTTTTAAGAGGAAGCAAGATTGGGTTTGTTCCTACTCTAACTGCACTCCATACTTTGCAGCTGTTTTTTTAATAAGCTATCCATACATAACAATAGTATCCGGAGGCGATGGCATCAATGGATGCGTGCTGGTTCCCTCTCTGAGGGAAATAGTGTTGATGTCTTACCACTGTGTTTTGGTAAACTCAAACCCTTCAGAATCCTGAAACATCCCCATATTCAAACTGTCAGGATCTCTTACTCATAGAAGAATTATTGTGCTTTTTCCTTCCCTTGTGGCTCAGGTGTCACTGGGGGTTCTAGTTCTTCGACATCCCTCAGTCTGCTCTTTAGGCAAAGAATTCTGATGAATTCGGAAGTCCCAAAGGGATGCATCGAAATCCATTTTCTTTCGCAGAATTGCAATCATTTCTGCCTTGAGTCACTTTTCTTCTGTCTGATTTCAGCGGCTCGATCTTCAGGGTTGAGACCGATGTAGATTTTTTTTTCAATGTCAAGATTTCCTTTGACGGTGTGTCTTTCGTCACCTTTTTTTGCATCTCCCCCTCTTATTTTTTCCTTTGATGTTGAACCTTCTTAACTTCAACCAATCTTCGAAACCGCTCAACTTTGATTGTCTTTCGATGTTGTTGTCTTTTCGGCTTTCGGTCGCCTGTGGTGTCCCTCCCTTGGGACCTGAGGGGTTCTTTATGTCTTAGCTTGCCTTTGGTAGATGATTGCTTTGACACCGAGGTGGCTCTCTGTGCTTCTGAGTCCACTGTTTTAGACTGTTCTCCTGAATATTTTTCAGTTACCTTAAGTTTGTGTTGTTCCCTCTCATCAGCGATGAACAACAGGAGAGATTCTCAACTCCACGTCTGAACCTTCTTCTGCACTTCCATAATGTTATCCTCATCACTTGACAACCCCAGGTTCTTAAGCAATAGAGTCAGCATCTAGCCTTGCCTGGCTTAGTTTGCCTGCCTCTGCTTGTCCCTTGCTCTCAGAGTCTTCAGTTTAAAATCCACACAGGCCTTGTAGTCTTCGCTGTTGTGATCGAGCAGAAAGCACAGGTTACACACTTGATATTTGTCTTTCTGGGCGAATTTGTGGTGGCACTTGGGGCAGAATTGGAACAGTGTCTTCTCCATATCACGTGGAACATAGTCCAGGCATTCTAGGACAATAGTTTGGCGTATCTGATCAACACTTCTTCTCCAAAGCCTCTTTTCGGTGGTCTCCTTCGGTTTTTGTTCGACTAAAACTTCTTCTAAAGTTTTTTTCAGTAATGCTCCCATACCCAACAGCTAAGAAAAAGAATCTGAAGATGGCATCCACAACAGGAAGCTTCCGTGGATGGCATTTGAGATCAGAGGAGCCTTAATAGAACACCAAATGTTGAGATTGTGAACACCTGACCACAAAAAAAAAAAAGAAAAAGAGAGAGAACGAGGACAACTGGTATAATGGAGAATTCCGGACCCAACCACTAGATGCCGGAAAAATACACAGCATGTGAATCCAGAAAAGATTCACGATCCAAAAACAAAGATATTTTATGATGCAGTTGTCTCTGTTGTGGCTCTCTCCTCTCTACATGCCTCCATGAGTGGGAAAATTAGTGGGAACTGGCAACCGTGCTTTGGTGGGTGCTTACTATACTCTGGTGAAATCACACCCAGAAGCAGAGTCACAGCTGGGTGCTGGAAGGTCATTTCTAGGAAAAACGTTTTCTGGATCACTCAGAAGTCTGGAAGTGGTATTAATTAAGGTGAGTAATCTGTGGAAATGTTATGTAACCACCAAAAATTTTGTTAAGAAAAGTTAAGTTAAGTTCTGTGAACATCCTCTTAGTATGCCCTTGGATGGGGAGCCTCAAGTTAGGATGAAATGCTCAAACATTTTAATAAATAAATAAAAAAACACAAACTACAAATTCAATGAGACCTCTGCAACATAATCCTATGAGAAGACACAAATACATCACACTGCAACGGGGTAAAGACAACCAACTTACCAGTTGTATCAAACTCACTGAAAATATCTGCCACAGCAGTGGTTTCAATAGTCTTATGAGTATGCCACAGGTACGTTTTGAGACAATACCATTGCCAAAGGTCCTGAAGGTGTAGGATATTCTCTTTACATTGACTAAAATTACCATCCCAGTTAATCAGTACATCAGCAGAAGACTGAAGTTTTTTTTCCATCAAAGTGAGGGGATGTAAACTTAGATGAGTAGGAACTTTACAATTAATCAGGGTTACTGCATCACTTTTGAACACCTGCCACCAAAGAGACAGAGCCAATAAGAACCTGCTTCTAGAAGAGAGAAGGACACATTTAGTAGGTTTTCATGCACTGCAGCACAGCAAACTTGCTGTGCTGTACTAAGCATGTGGGAACACATAGTGCAGAGCTATATCTATTAAGAATGGCCTGCTGTTAATTAGGTGCAAAGTATCGTGAAGGAAGCTTGCTTTCCTTCTACGACCTGCAAGAGCAATATGGCATAGGCGCGTGCCTCTTTCTTCCTTTTTCAGCTGTCAGGGGAGGGATTACAGGTATCTGGCCCCAAGGAATGTCCGAACCCCCAATACACCTAAGACTTCAATGTGTATTGACACATGGCATAGGCCGTATGGCGATTTTGGCCCTCTATACCGCTCTACATCACAGAAATGGTGGCCTCCACCTCAGAGTAAGGCATGCTATGAGGACTCCTTGTCCATAATACTTACTGCGCAACAATGGTCAATGGCCCTTGAGCAAGTCCAACGAGTCACCCGTAACGACTGTCTGAAATACACACAATTCAATTATGTGCACCAGACCTATCTCACACCAAATACCCTCAGCAAAATGCTTCCTGGGACGCAGCCTAGATGCCCCAGATGCAGTCTGGACTGCACACCTTTCCTTCACATAGTAAGGGACTGCCCCCCACTTTTACATGCCTGTGCTAAGGTAATGGAATTGATTCGAGCCATTGTGGAGATCCAGATTCCTCAGAATCCGTTGATCTGCTTTCTTGGTTTCACGCCACACACAAAACAGAATAAAGACTATCTGAAGTTCGTCAATTTAGCAACGGTTTTATACAGGTGCCTAATTGCTATGCAATGGAAGGCCCCACACCCCCCTTCAACAAATTGCTGGCTCAGGGTGACTCAGAAATGGGCGTTAGCAGAACCTGAGGCCTTGGTCTGAAATCGTAGATCGCAAGGTGGCGCTAGACCTGTCACAACCTGGGGCAGGTATATCCTACAATTGTTTGAGAAACTACATACTTCTGAAGATGATTGATAATGCATGAAGGCCGTAACGTGTCCTGTTCGCTTTAGACGTACGCTTGAGCCACCAGTACCCATATCAGCCAACCTGTGCTATGCTGCCTCTGATGTAAATGACTCCATGCCTCATAGGCACTATTTCATACTAGGAACTGGTGTTTTGTAATTATGTATATCCTCATTCTCCCCTCATCCCTCCTTTTCTATCCAGACTTTTACAAGGATGATGCACTTCTATTGTCAATTTTCCCAGACAGCTGTTTGTTGCAAAAGTGTTATACTGTTTTTAGGTAGTACTATTTCTGTATTGTGTCTTCTCGTTTTGGCTTATCCTGTGTTTATTTTGATGCTGTGAGACCCTGCTTTCCCCAGGTATTATCCTTTTTATCACTCCATATTGACTTTGGACTCCTGCTCGACATTTGCTGTGGCATCAGCTGTAAGCATTGCTATTTGATTTATTGTGCTGCCTATGTATTACGGCCTTTGCATTGCTCCTTTGTGTATGTTTACTGAAATGCCAATAAAGATTTTCTTTTTTTTTTAAAGAATGGACTACTGCTGTTCTCTTTGCCTGTGATGACACTCTTGAAGGCTTGCTTGCTCACCATACATCTGCCCTGATTTGAAAGTGTGCTGTCTAACATATGATTTTTATTGGAAGCATAGCCTTCCACTACAAACTCATATGACTTGATATATTGGAAGCAACCACTTTCAGTATAAATTCTGATGTCCAGACGAACATTAAAGTATCCTAAGCACTAGACGTGTGCTGGGAACTTGTCAACAAGCAATGAGGGTTTTAAAAAAAAATAAAAACAACTTTTCCCATTGCTAGAGTCTGCGTCTATGAGACATTCGTTTTTTGAGACAAAGCCACATCTGGCTATCTTAGTAGATCGGACATGTGTCAAAATCTAATGTTTTTTGCACTGTAATGCCCCAGTAACACCCCATTATTACAAAGTGCAAAATACCTTTTGTTCTTTTAAGTACATTGCTTTGCACCACTTTGCGATGATACAAATTGTTAGTAAATCTAGCCTACTGACTTTGGCCCTGATTTATACTTTTTGGTGCAAAATTGCACCACCTCAGTTTTGCACCAAAATGTTTAGCACCAGCTTGCACCAGTTCTGTGCACCAGCTGGGCACCATATTTATGGAATGGTATAAGGGGTAGGCTAGTGGAAAAAAAAAATTACTTTAGTCAGGTGAGGCTGGCGGTATATGGAAGAAGGGGTTTTTGCACCAAAAAATGACGTTAGGCAGGTTAGAGTAAAAACAAATGACTCTAACCTGCCTAGAGTCATTTTCTGATGCAACACCATCCATACCACATGACTCCTGTCTTAGAAAAGACAGGAGTCATGCCCACCCACCCCAATGGCCAGCACAGGGGACCAGGGTACCCTGGGCATGGCCATTGCATCCTGTGCCATAAAAAATAAAATAGTTACCTGTACTTACCTGTAATTCCTGGGATTGGGTCCCCCATCCTCCACTGTCCCTCTGGTGTGGTTGAGGTGTTCTTGAGGCCTGGGGAGGTCACCAGTGGGCTTATTCCATGGTGTTCCACCATGGAAATAGGCCCACAGGTCTCCTAACGCCTGCCCTGTCCCAGGCGTTACAAAATGGGGCAAAGCAAGCTTTGCCCCATTTTTTGACCCCCTCCTACCTCCCGTGCACCATTTTTGCACAGGAGAATAAATATGGCGTGATGGCCATAGAGTCATTTTTTGCATGGGAACGCCTGCCATCTCATTAAGGCAAGGTAGGTTTCCACTTCCAAAAAATGACTTTAACTCCATAAATTTGGGGCTAGACGGGTCCAGCCCCAAAGTATAAATATGGAGTTAGTTTTGCACTGAATTAGAGTTAAAAAAATGACACTAATTTGGTGCAAACAGAGTATAAAAATGCACCTATATTTACCAAAGAGGGTAATACAGGAGGTTTCACTCTCAGCAGCTGGCAGAGGAGAATAATCAACTTAGGTTGATTCCCAACAGTGGTGACATGCTAGGGTCAAACCATGGAGGAATAGATGTGCATTTTCAGTATCTGTACACCAATCCTGACTGTCGACTGTATTCTGCCGTGCTGCTAAAATTATTTTGCTCAGCCAAAACCATGAAAGATTATTCCCAGATTGCAACTAATTTACTTTTACATGCATTCACACCTTGAAATTTTATCTGATTAATTCTTGCCACTTATTTTTTATTGCTGCCTGGCATGTCTTATATTTATAATTTTTTCTGTTCTGTTTTCCTTGTCTCCCACGAGAGCAATACCATATGGCACTAACATCCCCACTTTAGGGCTAAGCTGCCTGTTCTTTCCATCGGTCTCTCCCTTCTTTTGAACTATTTATACTCTTTTTGCAACAAATGTGTGCCATTTTTTTTTTTTTTAAGCACATTCGGCGCAAACTCAATTCTTTATTTATATTTTGACGTTAGACATGTCTAACGTCAAATTATAGGAGCTTGCACCATTTTTTGGATGAGTGACCCCACCTTGCATCAATGAGATGCAAGGTAGGCGTTCCCATCCAATAAATGGCGCTGGCCCTATAGCTCTATATTTATCCCCCTTGCTAAAATGACGCACAGATGGAGGCAAGACTAAATAAAGGTGCAAAGCTTGCTGAGCACCATTATTTAACACCTGGGTCAGACCAGGCGTTAGGGGGCCTGTGGAACCATTTCCATGGTCAGGCACCATGGATGGATCCACAGGTGCCCTCCCCAAGCCCCAGGAACACCCCCATCAGATGGACACTGGAGGATGGGGGACCCCATCCCAGGTAAGTCCAGTTAAGTATTTTTAATAATTCTTTTTTTTGCCATTGGGGGCCCTAACTTGGGCCCCCCTGCATGGCACAGGGTGCAATGGCCATGCCCAGGGGACACGTGTCCCTTTTGCTGGCCATTGGGTTGGTGGGCATGACTCCTGTAGATAGGAGTCATGTTTTTGGTGGTTGTGTGCCAGGATATGGCACTAGTCTGGTTAGAGGCATTTGTTTTGCCTCTAACCAGACTAGCGTCACAACCTCCTCCTTCCCTACCGCCACCCCCACCCAGCTAGCGTTGTTTTTTAGGATGCTAGCCAGACCATAGCACAGGCTTGCACCATTCTATTAATATGACGCCAAGCATGCGTCTGAGAATGACGCAAGCCAGCGGTAAAGTTTTTGATGCAAAACTGCGTTAGCGCAGCTTTGCACCAAAAACTATAAATATGGGCACAAGTCTTCTCTCTCTATTTAACTCCTACCAGGGTCATACATAGTGAGCATCCAGGCAAATGTGTCGTTCTTAAGAATGCCTGCTCTGGACTGTTACCAAAGCTAGCAAAGGTCTTCCCACAGGAACATTGAATATTTCAAGCTAACTTAGGTCTCTTAGTTAACAGAAACATCTGCCGCTGCTGAGATGGTTTATGAACCCATGTAAAGATTTCTATTACCTAAGCTACTAGTGTTCTGGGCAAACTCCTATACCCATATACAATATCTAGTCATACAAAAATTGTAATAATACATTTATGGTGATAAAGAAAGCAACCTGCAACTTGCCCATCAAATGAAATACTCATGATCTAACAGATTACTTCAAAAATATAAATGATCTTATTACCGTTATCATTCTGAAATACACTACTATCGATTTAATATGATCTCTTTGCTTATCTGTGTGTTGTAATTCAAAGATAGGGTAAGAAGTCCTTTTCCATATATTTTTTAAAATAAATATTGTGATGTCATGTGCATTGCATGGGAGATGTGCAAACTTTTGTTTGTGAAGCTAACCTAACCTGGGCATTTCAGAGGTTTTTTTGTTTTATTTTTAAAATAAGGCTGGACCTAAACTGTGTTTTTAATGGATTTCGGATTTTTTGTATATATAGTAAGGTGCTTTAAACAAAGCTATTACTTCATTTAACTGTGCTTTTGATCATTTACTACATCAAACTGTTATAAGAACATCTACCTCCAGAGGATGTGATGTTGCTGCTATGACCTACACTTGAGCACAGATGTTGGCCTTCAGTCTTGTGCAATGGTTGATTGCCACAGGCAACCATTCTCCCATGCACCAACCACTAGCTATACTTTCAGTTTGCATGTTACGCCCAATCTTGGTATTGCATCTTATGTACAAATCTGTCAAATGCTGCCAATGGTATTATCAAATCAAAGCTTTTTTTAATCTCCCTTTAATTTTACATCTTGCATTGGACAATCTGCAGGGAACCTGGGATCCCTTCACTAGGCTTAACTTGACATGCAACAGAAAATTAAGCATGTAAATGTTTGACACATTTTGTGCAAATTACAGGGTGCCACCTTTATTTGCAAATTCACGTTTTGTTACCCCCCCCAACCCCCTTAATCAAGCCCTAATTAACGGATCTGCATGTATTACACATATTAGAATTATATTAAACATGTCAAGTGTCTGTCACATTTTCTGCAAGAATTAACAAATTATATTTGAGTCCCACTTTAACTTTCCTGCCCCCTTGTTGGATTGGCATGAAATCCGAGTTCCCTGCACTGGGCTTAACGTTCTAACTAGCTTGTCAAATTTTATGCATATTCATTAAAAAAACACCAAAGTTACTAGCATTTGAAAGCGTTTAACCCATTTCGCACAAAGGATTTGCACAAAAATCCCTGTTCCTATAGAAGACCAAATATGCCAAATGTCATGTGGATTCATCAACTGAAGCTACAGCTATTAGCAGATGAACACTCTTGATCACCCCATCTATGCCCTCCTTTGATGGATCTGCACAGACTTAAAACATCAAGAGTAAGCTAAACATTCTAAGCATCTGCCAAATGTTGTACAAATTAATCAGCCAGCATTAAAGTCGTGTAAACAAATAAATAGCCTTCAACTGTCAAATATATCTATAACGTTAAATGCCCGCCACCCCTCTCCCCCAGAAAAAAACTTGCCTGACATTTCTGTAACAATGTTTAAAAAAATATTGACCAGGATCATACCAAACCAATCTAAGGCACATCTCTTAATCAAATACTAATTTCAGTCCATGTATAGTGTAATTAAATTTATCATATTTTCCTTACAATCATGCCACTGAGTTCTCTGTAGTTTATATTTCTCTGAATTATTTCTTAGTGACTTGAGAATTCTATTTTTTTTTGTAAATAGGTTGCTTGTGGATAAGAAGGAAGCACAGTATGTGTAGACATTCTGCTCCCTCCTAGCTTGGTATTTGGGGCCAGTGATCTACAACAGATGCTTCGGGGTTTGAAGTGTTGGGTGGGATGTTGTTTATTAGTTTACAAGCTTGTTTTGTGATTCATGTCAGCACTCAGATTTGTGACCCCAGACTCAACTCATCTGACAAAATACTCCATGGCGGACAATACTCTTCAGATGGGCCCTTGGGCCTTAGTGAGATGCATTTCCTGGAATGTAAATTCAAGTGGGGAGCTGTTCAAAAATCTTCTAAACACTATGGTGCTGATATACATATGTTGCAGGAAATGCATTTAATGAGTGATCTATGCAGATATCTTAATTCTATGTCAGGACCGGAGGCTTGGATTATACTTCACTCCCTCATTTCTTCCACTCAGCATCCTTAAACACAACAAAGAAAGACTACACATCCCATGAGTCTTTGCAATAGCCTACGAAAATAACCAAAGACAACATCCCAATAAATGCAGCATCTAGGAACAGAACTTCCACTTTCTTCGCTGCTTAGCAACTGCATAAGTGCTTTTCTGTGATTCTGCATTTCTTGCAATGTTTTGTACTGTGTTTCACTGTCTAATTGTTGCAGCACAACAGTCTGATACTGTTTATTGCTGCTGCGTCACACGCTGCTCCTTTTTCTCCAGGTTGTGTGCTCACTGAGGTTTTGGGCACTGTATCCTGCATGTTCTCTTCTTTTGCTGCATCTGCGGTTGGGTTCGAGGAGTGTGGACAGGCCTTGGAACTCCCTGAGCCCTGGGAGTGCCCCTGAAGCACGTGCTCTCAGACAGACTTTTCAACGCTTTAGGAACTCACAGCAGATGTGACCCACTCTCGCTAGGAAAACAGGTGTAGCGAGTCGCAGTGACTGGTCAGCTTCTTCAGAGGGCATGTGCAAACCGCACTTTCCGGCTGAGGAGAGATCCTCTTCCTCCCGCATTCCTCCCTTTCTTTTGCACGTCACATCGGGCGAAACAGTGTACAAACCACAACTCTCATCTTAAGGGGTAAAAGGTCGCTTTAATAGTACCGGTCTGGCATAACACATTAACCTTGGCATTAAGCCTCAAACAACTACAAGATCCTCACTAATACAATATGTCCTCCTAACACGTCCCCCGACCCTCTAAACTTACCCCTCACCAATACCCCTTGTCCCATCCCCACCTTGACCCGACCAATCCATTACCCATCTGTCCTGCTGTCCACCTTCTGTAGTTACCCCGGCCTTTCCTCCCGTGTGTTCCTTGTGAAAACTCCCTGCCCTCTCATCTTTTTGCATCCATCCCCTTCCCCCACAAAGCCTTTGTGTGAAAATCCCCCGCCACACAGAAAAACCCACCAGTCGTATTCCTGCCCCACCCAAAAGATCTGTAGCTAACGATCCCAAAGTTTCTCACCCAGCAAATCAGCAATCATAATGCTAAGGTCCAACAAGTAATGCTTATTACCCACAAAAGACAGATGGACCTCATCCTGCCTAAACAACTCAACATCTGAACAAACTATATTCTCATGCTGCAAAACAGAAAAACCTTGTGCCTGACAGATATTCCTCATTTCCCTGTTAACCTTCTTGCGCTGCTTCTCAATCCCCGTAAAAGAATGTGCTCCTCTCCAGACCCTCCTTGGCACCAAACCAGTCCACACCGCATTTGTCCCCACACATTAACCAACAACCTCAAGAAACCAAACAAACAAGGCGACCATATCATTATTTATACAATCTGAAATAACGCTGAACACATTGCGACCGCCACCTCCCCATAGCCATAATCGCTCTGATTTCTCCATCCGTTTCACCTCTGTAGGTGCACCAATCCTAAAAGAATGAGTCCCATAACATTGTGGATTTAACCTAATCATCCAACTGCCCTCTTTAAAACTTCTAGCAATTGTTGAGCTCTTAAAACAGAACCGTCTTGGTGAACAAATACAAACCTGAACGCTTCCAGCAAACATCTCGAAAAAGAAACCCAATTCTCAAAGGGGCAATCCCGACTGCCTGTGCTTCTCAAAACCATCTCTTGACCCTTTCCCAACTGATCCATCTTAGATGACTGCAGCTATATAAAAATAGCACAATTTCTCACCTGCACATCCAAGCGTGATATACCATCTTTTCCCTGAACGCCCAGCAACTCAGAAACCCTGAAGGCTTCATGAAAAAGCCAAGACATGCAAAGTAACATCAATCTCACCTCCCAAACTGAAAAACAAACTTCTTCCAAAACCACCAGCAATGCCTGCAAAAGCTGTGATGTTGTAGGGCGCCGGCGGTCAACTCTAGCACCCCCCGCCCTTGCCCACCCCGGAAGGATCCTCCTACAAATTTCCCCTTCTACCGGATCATATCCCCAAAAGTACTTACCATAGAATGACACACCGACAACTTACCCGATATCGTAACAGCAGAAAGACCCATCTCAATCTGCTGCATGATAAAATGAACCGCATCCTCTCGCCTTCTTCCACACCCTTCCACCCCACCCTCCCTTTTAACAGCACCTGAATTCAGAAACTCCAACCAGGCCTGAACATAACTCCTCCTCGTAGACGGAGCTATGGACTGCTGAACCAGCTCCAACATCCTCACTCTCCTATCTCCCACAACTCCCCGGGACTGCTGTCTTCTGAGCATCTGCTCCCGGCCACGGAATCTCTGCCACTGGAAACGAGATAGTGCATCAGCAATGTCATTATTAATTCCTCGAACATATTTAGCCTTGAACATTATATTAACTTTCAAGCATTTCAACAGAAACACCTTCAAAAGCCTCAGCATTTTCTCGTTCTTTGCTCTCTGCAAGTTCACTAGATTAACCACAGACTGACTGTTCACATTGAAAATAACATTCCTACTAGCAAACGTGGGTCCCCAAATGAACAACTAGCTGGAAAAAAAGCAATACTGTGCTTGGCTTTTTTCCACCTCAATGGCCAACTCTCCGCTGCCCAGTGTCTGTCCCAATAAAGACCAAACCCATGACCTCCGAATGTATCCGAAAAAATATGAATTTGCCAAACCCAATCAGACTCCTCGACCAACATGGTAACACCATTAAACTCCTGAAGAAAACCAATCCACATCCTCAAATCCTCCTTGACGCTTGCCCGAAGCTGAACATCATGATGCGGCAACACGGCTCCTCGCATCGCAAAACCCAGTCTTCTGCAAAAAGCTCTGCCAACTCTCACCACCTTGCATGCAAAATTCAAATGACCCAGTAAACTTTGAGTCCATTGTAACTCCAATTTTGTTTTTTGCATCGCCTCCTCCAAAATGGAAACCAACCGCTGCACCTTTTCTTGTGGTAACCGCACCTCCATTTTCACAGAATCCAACTCAATACCCAAAAAATGTAAACATGTTGAAGGCCCTTCAGTCTTCTCACGGGCCAACGGGACCCCAAATTGGGCCATCATTTGCTCAAAATCTGACAAGGCCCTACCGCACTCTCCCAAATGAGGTCTTCCAACCAGTAAGAAATCATCCAAATAGTGCGTGACAAACTTGAACCCACACTGAAGCTGAAAAAAACACTGCAAAAATGTACTAAACATCTCGAACAAAGAACAAGACACAGAACAACCCATTGGCAACATCCTATCGACATAAATGGCATCATCAAACTGCATGCCCAGCAAGGAAAAATCTTCTGGGTGTACCGGCAGAAGTCTAAAAGCTGACTGGATGTTGGATTTTGCCATTTCAGCACCATGCCCACACCTTCGCACCAATGATACAGCTTGATCCACCGAAGCATAATGCACTACCGAATCCTCAGGAGCAATGAAATCATTGACGGAAGCTCCAGCTCGCCAGGACAGGTCATGAATGAGGCAAAACTCTCCATGTTGCTTCTTGGGGACCACCCCCAAGGGGGAAATGGTCAAATTAGGCAAAGATCAACAATAAAAAGGGCCCACAATTCTGCCTAAATACAATTCTTTCAGCAGCTTAGACCTCACCACCTCTGGATACTGCCTTGCTTACCACAGATTATTAGCCCATCTTCGCAACCTCTGACCTTGATAACACAATTTAAAACCTTCCATAAAACCCCTCAACAATATCTTAGCTTCATCCAAACGGGGGTAAAACTGCAACCAATAACCCACAACATCCAACTTAATAGGCGTAGGGCCCTTTACCTGCCAACTGCTGTATATGTTCCCTTCCCCTCTCAACTCCTCTGTCCTGCGCCCCTTGCCAAGCCCAATGGAGCCCTCCAAAGCACTGATATGCAGGGTGCCTGCCTCCACAGTTGGAGCAGTTGTGACGAAACTTACACTGTTGTCTGGCGCACACTCCACTATTGAACGACCAACATGCCCCGTTGTGCGGGATGCCCCTGAAAGGGCTTGTACTGCTCAGGTAATTCGCTCGCAGTATGCATCGTAGGTGCATTCCTTGACGTTCTCAACCACTGCATCCTGAGCTCATTATTGATTTCACCCCACACTATGTCTGAATAAATGGCCTTCTGCGCTCTAAACTCATCATATCTAAACCAGCCAAATCCACCATAATCCACCTGAGCGCGCTGCACAATATCCATATACTTAAATAAAGTCACACAATTATCCGGATAACGGTCACAGTACACACTGGCGTAAATCAAAAAAGCCAAAGTCCAATTCCCAATCGTTGTTGGAACTCTAGGTCTACGAGCTAGTTCCCATTCCTCTTCCTTTGAACCCTCCTTTGCCTGCACCTCCCTGTGCAACAACTTAAAAACATCAATAAATTCACCTCTCCATATCTTCTCCTTTAAACTCTGAGTGAGATGCGCCCCCAAAGGCATCGACACTCCCATGGAAGGCAACTTCTTAGATTTAATCCCATCCCCCGGATCCATCACCCGTCTCGACACCAATCGCAACCTGCCCAGTACTTACCTGAGACACCTCTGACTTACCTGCCACCACGTCTGAAACACCACCCTAAGTCACCTCTGAGTTACCTGCAACAAACTCCGTTCCAATACCCACCTGAATGGCAACATCTACACTTCCCTTCCCATGGCCCACTACCGCCCATCACCTTACCCAAACTCTGTCCTACATCACCCAGCCCAATGTTACAGACCCCAACTGTAAGGAAATGGCTCCCTGTTGCAATTACCCCCCACTTTTTGCCTGATACTGATGCTGACTTGACTGAGAAGTGTGCTGGGACCCTGCTAACCAGGCCCCAGCACCAGTGTTCTTTCACCTAAAATGTACCATTGTCTCCACAATTGGCACATCCCTGGCACCCAGGTAAGTCCCTTGTAACTGGTACTCCTGGCACCAAGGGCCCTGATGCCAGGGAAGGTCTCTAAGGGCTGCAGCATGTCTTATGCCACCCTAGGGACCCCTCACTCAGCACAGACACACTGCTTGCCAGCTTGTGTGTGCTGGTGGGGAGAAAATGACTAAGTCGACATGGCACTCCCCTCAGGGTGCCATGCCAACCTCACACTGCCTATGGCATAGGTAAGTCACCCCTCTAACAGGCCTTACAGCCCTAAGGCAGGATGCACTATACCACAGGTGAGGGCATAAGTGCATGAGCACTAAGCCCCTACAGTGTCTAAGCAAAACCTTAGACATTGTAAGTGCAGGGTAGCCATAAGAGTATATGGTCTGGGAGTCTGTCAAAAAAAGAACTCCACAGCTCCATAATAGCTACACTGAATACTGGGAAGTTTGTTATCAAACGTCTCCGAATAATAAACCCACACTGATGCCAGTGATGGATTTATTTTTTTAAAAAATGCACACACAGGGCATCTTAGAGATGCCCCCCTATATTTTACCCAATTTTTCAGTGCATGACTGACTGGTCTGTGCCAGCCTGCTGCTGAGAGATGAGTTTCTGACCCCATGTGGTGAGGGCCTTTGTGCTCTCTGAGGACAGAAACAAAGGCCTGCTCTGGGTGGAGGTGCTTCACACCTCCCCCCTGCAGGAACTGTAACACCTAGCAGTGAGCCTCAAAGGCTCAGGCTTCGTGTTATAATGCCCCAGGGCACTCCAGCTAGTGGAGATATCCGCCCCCCTGGACCCAGCCCCCACTTTTGGCGGCAAGTCCAGGGGAGATAATGAGAAAAACAAAGAGGAGTCACCCACCAGTCAGGACAGCCCCTAAGGTGTCCTGAGCTGAGGTGACCCCTGCCTTTAGAAATCCTCCATCTTGATCAGGGAGGAGGCACAAAGAGGGTGTTAGCCACCCTCAAGGACAGTAGCCATTGGCTACTGCCCTCCCAGACCTAAACACACTCCTAAATTCAGTATTTAGGGTCACCCCAGAACCTAGGAAACTAGATTCCTGCAACCTAAGACGAAGAAGGACTGCTGACCTGAAAGCCCTGCAGAGAAGTCGGAGACACCAACTGCTTTGGCCCCAGCTCTACCGGCCTGTCTCCCCACTTCAAGAAAAACTGCAACAGCGACGCGTTCCACAGGGTCCAGCGACCTCTGAGGCTTCAGAGGACTACCCTGCATCTAAAAGGACCAAGAACTCCCGAGGACAGCGGCTCTGCTCCAAAGAAGAAACATCTTTGCAACAAAGAAGCAACTTTTAAAGAACACACGTTTACCGTCGGAAGCGTGAGACTTTGCACTCTGCACCCAACGCCCCCGGCTCGACTTGTGGAGAACCAACACTACAGGGAGGACTCCCCGGCGACTACGACCCTGTGAGTAGCCAGAGTTGACCCCCCTGAGCCCCCCAGCGACGCCTGCAGAGGGAATCCAGAGGCTTCCCCTGACCGCGACTGCCTGCTTCTGAGAACCTGACGCCTGGTAAGGACTCTGCACCCGCAGCCCCCAGGACCTGAAGGATCTGACCTCCAGTGCAGGAGCAACCCCCAGGTGGCCCTCTCCATTGCCCAGGTGGTGGCTACCCCAAGGAGCCCCCCCCCCTTGCCTGCATCACTGAAGAGACCCCTGGGTCTCCCATTGAACTACATTCCAAACCCGACACCTGTTTGCACACTGCACCCGGCTGCCCCTGTGCCGCTGAGGGCGTACTTTTTGTGCTGACTTGTGTCCCTCCCGGTGCCCTACAAAACCCCCCTGGTCTGCCCTCCGAAGACGCGGGTACTTACCTGCTGGCAGACTGGAACCAGGGCACCCCCTTCTCCATTGAAGCCTATGCGTTTTGGGCACCACTTTGACCTCTGCACCTGACCGGCCCTGAGCTGCTGGTGTGGTAACTTTGGGGTTGCCCTAAACCCCCAACGGTGGGCTACCTTGGACCCAACTTTGAACCCTGTAGGTGGTTTACTTACCTGCAAAACTAACCAACACTTACCTCCCCCAGGAACTGTTGAAAATTGCACTGTCTAGTTTTAAAATAGCTTATTGCCATTTGTGTGAAAACTGTATATGCTATTTTGCTAATTCAAAGTTCCTAAAGTTCCTAAGTGAAATACCTTTCATTTAAAGTATTGTTTGTAAATCTTGTACTGTGGTTCTTAAAATAAACTAAGAAAAGTTATTTTTCTATACAAAAACCTATTGACCTGGAATTGTCTTTGAGTGTGTGTTCCTCATTTATTGCCTGTGTGTGTACAACAAATGCTTAACACTACCCTCTGATAAGCCTACTGCTCGACCACACTACCACAAAATAGAGCATTAGAATTATCTCTTTTTGCCACTATCTTACCTCTAAGGGGAACCCTTGGACTCTGTGCATGCTATTTCTTACTTTGAAATAGTACATACAGAGCCAACTTCCTACACCAACCCTCATTGGTTCCTGCCCATAATCCTCACCTCTAAGCAAGTTTTCAGCCACCAAATCGCGATGATGTACCACCAGACGATCGCCCTGGGCCGCCCTCTTGTTCACTTTAGGCCTCTCCACTGCGCCACCCGTCTGTACCGCCACTTCATGCACTTCCTCTTCCTCCTCATAATCCAAGAGCTCCTCCTCGACATGGTCCAAATGCAAACCAGCACCCTGGCTAGTAGATGGTCGCCCGGTAGTCCCAGGACAAGTATCCTTGCCTCCAATTCCCTGAACAGCTGTATCCCTCGATGTCAGGCGAACCGCTCTGGGTTTTGCCCTCCCTTCAACCCAGTGTCCTAAGGGTGCACCAACCCTCACCGTCAAATGCCTAACACCAGTCGGCCGCCCAAACCGCTGATTCACCATATAATCCTCATGCCCGCCCAAAACATGAGGACTGTCACACCCAAACTAGTACGCACCCTGACCTGGCTGCCAAAAATCAAGCATAACTTGCGCCATACCTGCCCTAACATCAACACTAGCTTCCCCACAAATAGTGCCCCCAGGCACTACACCATTACTGTCAACAAATTCTACCTGCTGCACAGCTTTAAATACTATCTGATTATCAACTTCCAATTCCTGCACTTTATGAAGCATGGGACTAACAGCTAGTGGCACCCAAGGAATCATCCTGCCATCTCTAGAAATAAAGAAACTAGCTGGAAGCTCCCCCCCGCCCCCAACAAACCTCACTCACTTGGGCAACCTGTTCCTCCCCTTCACCCTCCAAATCTATTATCACCGTATCCTTAAGAAAATCGGGGGCGCCGCCATCTTACGCGCTCCTCCCAATGGCCTTTCCTCCGAAGCAACTATAACCACATCTTCAACATCGAAGGGCGCCGCCATGTTGCACGCCTCACCTAACGGCCTTTCCTCAAATACAGGCTCCAACAGCTCCACATTACTTTCTAAAGCGAATGGAGCTTGCCAATTTTAGATGCGCGCTTAAACGTCAGCGAATGCGCACCACCCGGCCCACACTCGACACCGCACCCTGATGGCCAACTCCCCTGCCTCCAGTAACCATACGCTGACAAAAAGAGGCGCTGCAGCGCCTCGCAAACCTAATGCTGCCCCGCTGCACCTTACTTGACATCGGTAAGTCAGCTGCCTCCTCCACTGAACCTTCAAAAACGCGTTCTGGCGAAAGCACGACCTTCCAACCAGAAACACTTTTAGATTTTTAAAAATGTAGGCGCCTGCTCGGGTGACTCGCAAGCCAAAATTGCTGCCGTCAGGCCCTCCAAGGATAATCTCTTGGGCCTAGGAAGCCCCACCCATGCCTGCTCTAACACGCCCTCCTTCAGTAAATCCTCCCTCCCTTCTTCTTCTTGCAAAACCTTCAATGCCTGCACAACTTTGTTATGCTCCATAACCTGCCTATGAAATCTACACCAAACAAATTCAAAAACCAAACTTTGCTAATAGAAACTGCCTCCCAAAAAACAGTACCGCCTCCTGGGTGTGACAAACGGTCAAAGAGGCCGTCCACACCCTTCCCCTACCATATATACCCCACCCTTAATCAACCGCCCTATGCGGGAACTCCACCAATCCCGAAGCCTACTGTGGACTCTCCCACTATCGCCTGATAAGCCCAGGGGGAGACCGAGCAAGCCCTTTGCTCCCCCGCAGGCCCCATTGGCTGTCAATTACTTCTGCTGCAGTGAAGAACTGATGGACTGAGTGCAACGTGGTTGTTGGTTATCTCTAATCCCTAATTGTGTTAGGCTCCAGGTACACGTTTTCTTGTCACTGCACAGCACTCATTTTACCCTTCAAAACCATGCCTTTGAAATTAGACAGGCCTTAAATTCATCAAACCTTGGCATATGCAATTTCTGCCTGGTGTGTTTAGGCTTTCCCCCTTAGTTTTTCTTACACTTTCCTGCCTTGACCTTTAAATCTGCCTCCCAGCTTCTATGGCTGGTGCTGGGAATGTGTTTTGGGAGTCCGTTCGGGAGTAAAACACCATCCTCCCCATTCATGAGAAGCTTATGGACGCCATTGATGCCTCCTTGGAGAGGGGGGTCTCATCTGCGCTGCAACCCCTTAATCAGAGAATTATGAATCTGGTGATTAGACACACCATCTTACCGCCTGGCTGGGGAAGAGGGGAGGCCCAGTCCTCCTCCTCCTGCTGACCCTAGGGGAGCACCAAGGGGTTCCTCGAGATCCACTTCCAAATCACTAAAACCCATTTACCCTTCCAGCCCTTTTCTCCACAGATGCCTTTGAGAAGCTTTGCCAGGCTTTCCCGAAGAGGTGCCGAGACACCCAGGAGGCTCCCAATGATTCCCAGCCTGGGGGGACCCCTGAAGTCAATTCCGGCCCCCCTCAGGGAACACACGAGAATACCGGGGACCATTCTGACTCCCCCAGCAGACATTTGGGTGATGAACTGGCCCAAGCTGACCCTGACAGCCGGAAGAAGTCGCCAAAATAACCTGGCTGGATGACAATGACGGTTAAGATGACTCAGTTGGGGTTCCAGGAATGTTGAATCCGAAGGACATTTACCACCCTCGCTCGGACAAGTTGTCCCTGCTCTAAAAGTGGCAAGCTATGTTACAAGCATGATCAGGAAATCCATAGACCAGTTTGTCCGGGGCCACATATGAGCAGAATGTCCGAGACCCTCTCTGTCCAGCCCAGACGTTGATGCCAGAATGGCTTTGTTCCTTGCAAAATTTGAGAAAGACTCTAAGAAAGGCCTGGACCGCTCCTGGCACTCTAGCCAGGAGAAGGTCCTCGATGTTCTGGGCCACTTACTAAGATATTAGATATGGCTGAGTATGCAAGGGAATCTAATCATATGATTGACCCTGCCACTATATCAGGTGGGCCCCAACGAATCCTTTGTTTTTTGGGGAAAGCCATCTGCGCACTGTCTACTGAGCGTAGACACTCTTTGCTCATCAAAATAGAACCAGACTGGGGGAGCTGGCAGCAACAGAAGCCAAACTGGTGTCAAATAGGGGCCTTTTTAGTGACCCTTTCATGAAGGAACTGTCACACTTTGTGAACACCTTCTCATCACTAGATAAGGCACAGCAATCTATTAAGAAGATTTTTACCCAGCAGGTTTTTGGTGGGGCAGGAAAAGGAAGGGGTGATCTTTCGGCTGCTCTAACACTTTAAACCCCCCAAAAGCAGACAAGGTGCTCCATCCAGTGGCAAGACCTTGAGAAATTCAGAGGGTTCTACCTCTGTAGAGGGTGTGGCAGAGGACTCAGAGGCAAAGTATCCTTCATAGGAGCCAGCAATGCGCCAGGTGGAACAATCTGTAAGCAATATCCCTTCTTCCCCCATCAAGGATGGGAGGAAAGTTACAATGGTTTATTCACTATTAGATGTCTATAATGGGGGAAGCGTGGGTGCTGCAAACGGTGAAAGGGTTGCACATAGAATTTTACGACACATCCTGCCGACTCTGTTGACCCTGTCCTTTGGCTTTCTCACAAGCGGGAACACGTGGTGGATCAAGAAATGAGAGAACTTCTTCAAAAAGGAGTGATCACTTGTTCACTCCTATATCCCAGAAGTTTCCTAAGCACCAAATTTCTAGTAAAAAAGGACAAGATTTCAGACCAGTTGAAAATCTAAGAGATTTCAACACCTGGGTGGTATATTGCCACTTCAAGATGGAGGGCATTTGCCTCCTCAGGGAGTTCTACTACCGAACGATTGGGTAGTAAGACTGTATCTAAAAGACGCTTATCTAACCATTCTGATTTTTCCCCCTCACAGATGCTTTCTGCAGTTCGAAAGGGGAGGCCAGATCTACAAATTCACTGGTCTACTATTTAAGTGGTCCTCGGCCTCCTAGTGTTTCACCAAGGTGCTGACACCTGTAATAGAATGGCTCCAGGCATGAGGAGTCAGTTTGATTGTATACCAGGATGACATTCTTGTAATGCACCAGGGCAAGGCCACTCGGATATCACACCTTCAGATAACAAAAGGTAGTGGCTTGATCACATGCAGGCCTGGAAGGGCAGGGCCATCTTTGGCTCAGCCCCAGACCTTATAATCAAACCTGATGCCAGCAGCTTAGGCTAGGGCACTTGCTATTGGGATACTACCACAGGGGGACAGTGGTCAGAACAAGAAGGGAAACCACCTAAATTGCCTGGAACTTCTAGCAGGTTATTTCACAGTGAAAAGCCTACCAGGCAACAAGGTGTTGTGTTCTGAAACAACATTTCCGCAGCCTGATACGTCAATTGACTGGGGAGAGCACTCAGTCCAAGGTACTAGCGGATCTGGCCAGAGAATTTTGGGACTACTGTCTGGATCGTCAATTGAAGGTGACGGCAGAGTACCTCTCAGGGGAGCTCAGTCGGTCAGCGGACTGGCACAACAGACACCTCTAGGATTGCATTGGTTGGGAATTGGATCAATTTTTCTCCCAGAAGATAATGGATCACTGAGGTCCATGCCAGATGGATCTTTTTCCTTCGAGACTCCATCACCAGCTTCTTCAGCTGGTGTCCGAATCCTCTGGTAATAATCATACATAGGAAGGCGGGGGAGATTTTGGTGATGCCGCTCTGTAAGTGTGGTATCCAGTTCTTCTGGAACTTTTCATGGATTTTCCAATCCCACTTCCCCGGACTCCTTATATACTGACGGACCCTCATGGCAACTTACACCCTTTGTTTGGTTCAGAACGAAACTCCTCCCCATCACAGCCTGGAAGATGACTGGGGATGCTGGGCAGTCCCATGCTTGTCGGAGCACGCTGCCTCTCTCATCAGCCGTGGTTTGGGCAGCCCCATGATTAAACGAGATGGCTTTGAAAATATGATCACTGGTGTCTGCATTGGGATCTGGATCCCACAGGGGCACGTGCAATCCATGTGGTCGATTTCCTCTCTGAACTCTCAGGAAAAGGTTTAGCTTATCGTACAATCAATGCTTGTTGAACAGCCATTTCGCTAGGTCATGATCCTGTTCATGATGTTCCAGTTGGTGAACACCCTCCAGTCTGCACATTTGAGAGGAATTTGTTTATTTTTTCCCCCCAGAGCCTAAGCACTTTTACGTTTGGGATGTTAAGGTGGTCCTCCCGTTGCTGCTTTATTGGCCAGACAACCAAGTTTTGTCACATAAGAAGCTTACAGGTAAGTTGTCAGTTACGGCTCATTTTCTGTCAACAAGCACCTGATGTAAGAGCTTCAAGATTTACTCCAGAGGGGGTATCCTTTACTATTTTGGGTGAAATGAAATCCCATACCAGGTTAGCCTCATGAAAATATGTCAGAAGAATACAGACCGCGTGGCACAGCAATTTCTCTCCCTCAAGAAGCCTTTTAAAACAGCCTCAATGACTACGATGAGTGAGATGGGTCTTCCAGGAAGCCTGGATTGACACATCCTCTTTTGGGGCACACTCTACCAGGAGGGTTGTGGCATCAAAAAGCCTTCTCCCTGGGATGCAGACTGGAAGATATCCTTAGAGCTGCTGATTGGTCTTTGGACTCCACTTTTAAGACATTTTGGAGTCAGATTCATGAAAAGTGGTGCAGCACCCAGTGCAGCGCCATTTTTCTTGTTCCCCTTAGCACCCCCCTACTGCCATGTGTGCACCGTATTTAAAACACAGTGCAACATGGCGCAGACCAGGGGGCAATAGCGTCAGCATTTTTTAAACCATTGATAGACTGTTCAGGGTTAGTGCCAAACTTTTGGTGCTGACCCTGAACAGTACATAGGGGCACATTATAAATAATAGTGTGCCCCCTTTTAACGCCTGCTCTGATCAGGCATTAAACATGGCACAAAATGGGTGCAAAGAAATCTTTTACATTCCTTTGCACCATTTTTTCACCCCCCCCCCAACGGGGGAACGCCCCCCCTTGCATTCATTATGCCTGGCAAAGGCATAATATGGCGCAAGGGGTTACAAAGTGGCACAATGCATGCATTGCGCCACTTTGTAAATCTGTTGCGGCGATTTTGGCTTTGTTTGGCCACATTAGCAAAAAATAAAAATGATGCTAATGTAGTTCATGGAGGCACTAGGCCCTCTTAAATCTGGGCCCTTGTTTTTAAACCCATCACTGGTATGGCTTCTCTGGTTGTCAACCAGCTCTGAACCAGCATAATCCAAGCCTCTGGTCCTGACACAGATTGTAAAATTTCCTAACAATCATGAAGGTAAATTTCAATTCTATTAAGGATACAGATTAGAGGATTGTCTCACTCTTTTGGGCATACCCATTCCCTCCCCGGTGATTTAGACTCTGCAATGTTCTAAATTCAATTAAGGACACTCATCGTCCATATTGTATTCTTTTTAATGCACTTGCACTGTTCTCACAAATCAATCTAAGGATTCTACCTTAATTTTAGCCTCCAGTTTCAAATTCCTTCACATTTACAGAACGTTTTATAAAATGTAATATTAAATTTTGTAAAATCTATGCACACTTTGTTATTAAGTTTCTACGCAGTTGCGCACACTCTGAGAAGGCTTTGGGGGCCCCAGACCACAGGTTAAAAACCACTATCTTATTAGATACAATGTGTTCCAACAGTATTACATGCCAGGATTGAGAGATGCTCAAGAGGCGTTGCTATATTATTCAACAGACACTTCCCATTGCTGGCAATACACACTTGAAAAGAAGTTGGTAGGTGCTATATCAAGGTAAAAAAGATATACAAAACACAAAAAGAATGCACAGTTCCAGAGGAAAGGCGGACCCTCGCTACCAATTAGCGGAGGAGTCAGTCGGTACCTGCAAGCACTATGTACTCAGAACAAGAGCCAAGCTCTTCGTCAGGACGGCACTGCAATGCCTGATGGGCCCAGATCTTTTCGAAATATTTGCCAGAATATGTGCAACAGTGTGGGATTGGAATTCAGAAAGCTGTTAAAATTGACTAGGGAGACCCAAAGGACAAGCCTTTATTATAAAGGTGGAGCCCCAGTCAAGATTATAAACAGAAATGGTAGGGAAGGTTGGGGATAATGGCCCAATTCTCATCCAAGGTGGTCTGATTATTTGTCCTGTACCCCTATTCTGGGTACTAACATAAGAGGTCATGTGTTGGTAATGCTTACACTACCTACCCAAGAAAAACCTGGTCAACATGTTTCTCGCTCTGGTAGTCTTAAGGATCTGTTAGCGATTTGTCAGATCCTACAAAAAATTCCTAAACCTCACTGTCCCGTAGGCACATACTATACACCTAATGGTAGTTTTGGCAATCTAAGCAGGAACCTAAAAAGGGAGTAAAAAGAACTCGTTATTCATATTCCATATTGACAACAGTTGGTACATCAGATCAGGTGTCAAGTAGTGTCAAGCATCTAAGTGGAAACCACCATAAACAAGCTGGGTCCTCAAAAGAATGTGAAAGGTGATAACAAACATGTGTCACTAAACATGTGTCCTATGTTTAACATATCAATTCTTACCACCCTAGAGTCAGACGAATGGGCCCCTTGGGGATAGCTTCGGGCACTGGTTGCTCAACAAGTTTACTAATCTGATCAAATGGTTAAAAGAAAAAGATAATCATCGTTATAGTCCACCATCAAGGCTCAAGCCTCTTCAAACAAAAGGGTCAGACATTATTGGTAGTTCTCTGCACAGAATAAACTCATGTGGAAACTGTAGTTCAGATGGATCTGGATATCCAATGCTCCAGATTCCAAATCATCAGTGTATCCCTAGATACACCCTCTGTTGAAGTCCAACCCTATATTAAAAATGAAAATATTAGAAAGCTCCTGTATTTTTAATGTACAGTGAGTAGCCTAGCTCTAGTCACCTTGTACTCAGTGTTAATCATCTCATGTATGTGGACCGGTAGTCATTGAAAACAGTTCTTTATCTTTACAGTCATGTCATGTGATTATAAACAGTGATGTGCTCACTGGGGTCTGGTTAAAAATTGCAACAACATGCAAAAGCCCACATAAAATATTGGCGTATACGTGACTGATCACCACAAACGGAAGGCACTTAGCTATGTGGCCTTGAGTGAATACAGCAGCGAAGCCGTAGTGGAATGGGACTGGTTGTTACAACATATAAGTTTAGTAGTGTGGGACTTTAGGTTATGTCAGCTCCTGCCAGGGGATGAAGTAAAATGTGCAGCATGTACAGACTTTGCCAAACATATGGGACAAACTCAGAAGATCAATGGTGATGTAAGTATCTAGATGAAACAACACATGCTACTCAGATGAGTAAACCCCATAAAATGCACAGCCACCAGAACAGAGGGCTGCCACCACAAAATGCACTTCAAATTAGTTCTAATATACTGATGGCAGTCCTAAAAATTTGACAAATCCCATCCAGGGGTGATGTCCTAAAACGGGCAGCCATTGTGGAAAACGCTGCCTAGTGGAGTCAGAAAAATATATGCAACTAGTTACACAGCTCTCGCCAAGGGGTCCGACTCGGCATGTAATTAGCCGATTTGCATTTACAAGAAAACGTTGGTAAAACAGAATCAGGGAAAGCTGGCCATTCATGGCCCAAACAAGTTAACAAGTTGAAATCCATGTACTCGTTGCTGGAACACCGCCCTCCAGTACACCTACCCCTGCTCCGTGCTCCCCGAGATGGAGACTGCACGGGGAGGTAGTCACCGCAACAAAATACAGACTAAGGAATTAAGTCCTAGATCGTGGTGACAATCCTGGAGTGTGGAAAAGAGTTCTAAGTACAGAGACAGCCGAAAACGGGCTCGAAAAAGGAGTCCCGAACAGTGGTGGCTATTTAAAAAATTGTATTCCAGAGTGGGTTAGCAGGGAACACCTCAGGTAGGGCACATGATGTATCTGTCTTCTTAAAGAAAGAATGGGACAAAAAAACTATGACCCTCACAGTTTATTAAGCAAAACCAAAATAAACAAGATACATGTATGATCTATATGGTTGTAAAATAGTGATATGGTAAAGGTACCATGAACAGGAAATGGTAATAATAAAAAGGGGTTAATGCGTAGGCCACCTAAGGGGAGGATGGATATCAGAGTGGGTGTCGCCTACAGGCTTATGGTGTTTACTCATATGTGTAAACTGTGTTCCTGAGGAATAATGTGTATAGAATGGGGGCAATCAGTAATATGGGTCCTCAGTATGAAAACCCACCATTGTTCTTTCACAAACAATCTCTTTGCAATGTCAACACATCAGTAACCATCTACGATATTACACATTTTAAATTAGGTGTATGGTCCTGTTTAATGAAGAGGTGGGTAAGTTTCGTTGAAACCCGCTGACATCTTATGGGGCTCCGATGCTCATTGATGTGGGTCTTAGCCATACTGGTAGTCATGCCTATGTAGCAGAGGTCGCATGGACATTGCATCATATACAGTTCTTGGTGCGGCAATTAGTATGTCTATGTAAGTGCCAGACCCTAGTCCCTCCTAAATCAACCTCAATAGTGGTCAAAGATAGAGAGCAAGTATTGCAGTTGCCACAAGGATGGTGTCCCTTAATAGGAAACTGAGTCTGTGCTGTTTTGGTACTAGAGGTTGTGCCCGTCTTATCATGGTGACAGACACACTGTATGGCAAGCAAATTATATTATGTATGGTCTATGCACGGCCTCCATTATCCAAGAACTTTCTCTTTACTATCAGATCTATCCTTTTGGAAATGCCAATTGGATTAACAATAGTTGGCATTGATTTTAATTAGTTGATAGATTACACAAAAGATAGAGTTGCCCATCCCACACCACATACTTCCTTAGTCAAACCCACTGGCTGATTTTTCTGGGTTAAAAGGGTCTAAGTGATTCATGAAAACACTACCCTCCCTGGGAGGGAAGGTATAAAGTTTTTCTCTACGGCACAGAGGTACATTTCAAACTACTTCCTGATACCCACGGACAAACTGACACTGGGTACGAAAGCTTGCTTTTATGTCAGGGGATTGTCAGATCATGCACCCATTGAGTTACAATTCTGTAGTAAACTTCCTGACACACCCCATAGGAGGCAACTAAGCTCTTCATGGCTCAAGAAGCAGAAAGTCAGGGACTCCCTAATAGATGACACACTAGTTTGAAACCGATGCAAGAGCAGAAGACAGCAGCAGTTTTGTGGAAAGCATACAAGGGTGTTGACCAAGGAAAAATACTGAGTACAGTATTAAGGAAACATATTAGATAAATCAGCTTGAGGAGAAGGTCTGATTGGCTGAAGGTGTATATAGATCCAATAAATATGATACCATGCATACACTCACCTAAACTACATTTCAACACAAAGAAGCCAGAATGAATTGGGTGCTCCAGGCATTGCTTGCTGCAAAGTAGGACATAAGAGCAGAGGCAAAACTGGAAATTGTTATATTGGATAACTCACAGAGAAGAGGAATCTGGAAACAGTCAGATATGTGGGGGGGGGGAAGGGGTAGGACAAAGGGGACGTACCCATACCCAACCACTTGACATTGGTAACAAGTTACTATAGCCCCCTATATAAATCATTCTCCTATTCGTCTGAGTAAATGAACATATTTAGTGTCCATTCCACTGCCAAAGCTACCTGCATTTGAGGGGATCTAATCTTGATGCAGCAATATCCAGGGCTGATTACATGGACACTGTTAAACAGCTCTCCTCAGGTAAATCACCAGGCCGAAATGGTTTTCCAACAAAGTTTTATACGTGCCTCACTGTTCCAATTGTAATTGTATTTATTTAGTGCTTACTACCCCTGACTAGGTTTTCGGCGAGTAGCACACTACTCTGGAACCTAAAAGGATTAGTGGTGGATTAGTATGGGGAAATATGAGTATAGTATTAGTGCAGGGAAATATGAGTTAATACGAGCAGTGGACATGTGTGTTAGGTGGCCTGAATAGAATAATGGAGGGATGGAACAGGGGAGAATCTAGAAAGGGTTAATGGGGAGATCATAGTAGTAAAATAAGGTTTGGGATAAGTAAAAGGAGAGATGGAGGAAGAGTCTATAGAAAGGGATGAGGGAGATCATAGTAGTAAAATGAAGTTTGGGAAGAGTCAAAGGAGGGATAATTTAGTAGGGTGGTTTGGGAGATCATAGTAGTACACTGAAGTTTGGGGTTAGCCAGGATGATCAGAGAACAGAAGGGTATAGGAAGGGTTATTTTTTAGATCAAAGTAGTAGAATGAGGTTTGAGATAAGTCAGAGAGTGGAGATAGAGGATAGATTGAGAGAGATAGAGAGAGGATAAGACAGTCGTGCAATGGAGACAGTGATTTATGTTTTCTCTTGTACAGCAGCACTAAAGTAGTAAACATAAAGATACATGATTACATAGAAAAGGAATATGTGTATAAGGAAGATATATTGAGATTTAAAGTTGAGTATAAACACAGACTTTCAAGTGTTGCAGTATTTGACGCTAATTAATTTATGTACTTTTTATAACTTTTTTTTTTTCATCTTTTCCTCAATATTTTAAAAATGAAATGCTTGCAGATAGTTAGGATAATATACACCTACTTTGATAGATAAAACAGAGATCTTAAAGCATCTAATCAAACCACTAATATAGACACTTTGCAATGACCTATGTTAAGCATAGAATAATATATATATATATATGGAAAATGTCACTTACCCAGTGTACATCTGTTCGTGGCATGAGTCGCTGCAGATTCACATGCTGTGCACAGTCCGCCGTCTGGTGTTGGGCTCGGAGTGTTACAAGTTGTTTTTCTTCGAAGAAGTCTTTTCGAGTCACGAGACCGAGGGACTCCTCCCACTTCGATTCCATTGCGCATGGGCGTCGACTCCATCTTAGATTGTTTTCCCCGCAGAGGGTGAGGTAGGAGTTGTGTAGTAATAGTGCCCATGCAATGGAATGAGTACGTATGTACATATTAAAGGTTAAAGTAATATATTTACAAATGTACAAATGTTGAAGATCTACTTCTAAACGGCTACAGGCTCCCGGGGAGGCGGGTGGGCGCATGTGAGTCTGCAGCGACTCATGCCACGAACAGATGTGCACTGGGTAAGTGACATTTTCCGTTCGATGGCATGTGTAGCTGCAGATACACATGCTGTGCACCGACTAGTAAGCAGTTATCTCCCCAAAAGCGGTGGTTCAGCCTGTAGGAGTTGAAGTAGTTTGAAATAATGTTCTTAGTACAGCTTGACCTACTGTGGCTTGTTGTGCAGTTAACACATCTACACAGTAGTGTTTGGTAAATGTATGAGGCGTAGACCATGTTGCTGCCTTACATATTTCGTTCATTGGAATATTTCCTAGAAAGGCCATGGTAGCCCCTTTCTTTCTGGTTGAGTGTGCCTTTGGTGTAATAGGCAGCTCTCTCTTTGCTTTAAGATAGCAGGTTTGAATACACTTAACTATCCACCTAGCAATGCCTTGTTTTGAAATTGGATTTCCTGTATGAGGTTTTTGAAAGGCAATAAATAGTTGTTTTGTTTTTCTAATTAGTTTCGTTCTGTCAATGTAGTACATTAGTGCTCTTTTGATGTCTAATGTATGTAGTGCTCTTTCAGCTACAGAATCTGGTTGTGGGAAGAACACTGGTAATTCCACTGTTTGATTTAAGTGGAACGGTGAGATAACCTTTGGTAAAAATTTAGGATTTGTTCTTAGAACTACTTGATTTTTATGTATCTGAATAAATGGTTCTTGTATGGTAAATGCTTGAATCTCGCTCACTCTTCTTAGAGATGTGATGGCAATCAAAAATGCAACTTTCCACGTTAAGTATTGCATTTCACAACAACGCATGGGCTCGAAAGGTGGACCCATGAGTCTTGTTAAGACAATGTTGAGGTTCCATGAAGGAACAGGTGGTGTTCTTGGTGGTATGATTCTTTTTAAGCCTTCCATAAATGCTTTAATGACTGGTATTCTAAATAGTGAAGTTGAATGAGTAATTTGTAGGTAAGCTGATATTGCGGTGAGATGTATTTTTATGGAAGAGAAAGCTAGATTTGATTTTTGCAAATGTAGTAAATATCCTACTATATCCTTTGGAGATGCGTGTAATGGCTGAATTTGATTATTGTGGCAGTAATACACAAATCTTTTCCACTTGTTTGCGTAGCAGTGTCTAGTGGTAGGTTTCCTAGCTTGTTTTATGACCTCCATACATTCTTGTGTGAGGTGCAAGTGTCCGAATTCTAGGATTTCAGGAGCCAAATTGCTAGATTCAAAGATGCTGGATTTGGATGTCTGATCTGTTGTTTGTGTTGTGTTAACAGATCTGGTTTGTTGGGTAGTTTGATATGAGGTACTACTGACAGGTCTAGTAGTGTTGTGTACCAAGGTTGCCTCGCCCATGTTGGTGCTATTAGTATGAGTTTGAGTTTGTTTTGACTCAACCTGTTTACTACATATGGAATGAGAGGGAGAGGGGGAAAAGCGTATGCAAAGATCCCTGACCAGTTTATCCATAGAGCATTGCCTTGGGATTGATCTTGTGGGTACCTGGATGCGAAGTTTTGGCATTTTGAGTTTTCCTTTGTTGCAAATAGATCTATTTGGGACGTTCCCCAAATTTGAAAGTAATTGTTTAGTATTTGGGGGTGAATTTCCCATTCGTGGGTTTGTTGGTGATCTCGAGAGAGATTGTCTGCCAACTGGTTCTGAATCCCCGGAATAAATTGTGCTATTAGGCGAATGTGGTTGTGAATCGCCCAATGCCATATTTTCTGTGTTAGGAGGCACAACTGTGTTGAGTGTGTCCCTCCTTGTTTGTTTAGATAATACATTGTTGTCATGTTGTCTGTTTTGACAAGAATGTATTTTTGTGTTATTATGGGTTGAAATGCTTTCAGCGCTAGAAATACTGCTAACATTTCCAAGTGATTTATGTGAAACTGTTTCTGATGTATGTCCCATTGTCCTTGGATGCTGTGTTGATTGAGGTGTGCTCCCCACCCTGTCATGGAAGCATCTGTTGTTATGACGTATTGTGGCACTGGGTCTTGGAAAGGCCGCCCTCGGTTTAAATTTGTACTGTTCCACCATAGAAGCAAGATGTATGTTTGGCGGTCTATCAACACCAGATCTAGAAGTTGACCCTGTGCTTGTGACCATTGTGATGCTAGGCACTGTTGTAAGGGTCGCATGTGCAATCTTGCGTTTGGGACAATGGCTATGCATGAAGACATCATGCCTAGTAGTTTCATTACCATTCTGACTTGTATCTTTTGTGTTGGATACATGGCCTGTATTACTTTGTGAAATGTTTGAACCCGTTGTGGACTTGGAGTGGCAATCCCTTTTGTTGTGTTGATTGTCGCTCCTAAGTATTGCTGCGTTTGACACGGCAAAAGGTGTGACTTCGCGTAGTTGATGGAGAAACCTAGCCTGTGAAGGGTTTGTATGACATATTTTGTGTGCTGTGAACACTGTTTTAGCGTGTTGGTTTTGATTAACCAGTCGTCTAAGTACGGGAACACATGTATTTGCTGCCTTCTGATATGTGCAGCTACTACTGCCAGGCATTTTGTAAAAACTCTTGGCGCAGTTGTTATTCCGAATGGCAACACTTTGAATTGGTAATGTATTCCTTGGAATACGAACCTTAGGTATTTCCTGTGTGAAGGACGTATTGGTATATGGAAATACGCATCTTTTAGATCTAATGTTGTCATGTAGTCTTGCTGTCTGAGCAGTGGGATTACGTCTTGTAATGTGACCATGTGAAAGTGGTCTGATTTTATGTAGGTATTTAGTGTTCTGAGATCTAGTATTGGTCTCAGAGTTTTGTCCTTTTTGGGTATTAGAAAGTACAGTGAGTAAACTCCTGTGTTTTTTTGTTGAATTGGTACTAATTCTATTGCGTCCTTTTGTAGCAATGCTTGAACTTCTAGTCCTAGAAGATCTATATGTTGTTTTGACATATTGTGTGTTTTCGGTGGGACGTTTGGAGGGAATTGGCGAAATTCTATGCAATAACCATGCTGGATAATTGCTAAGACCCAAGTGTCTGTTGTTATTTCCTCCCAAAGTTTGTAAAATTGGCTTAGTCTTCCCCCACTGGTGTTATGTGATGGGGTTGTGTGACTTGTGAGTCACTGCTTATTTTGAGGGGTTTTGGGGCCTTGGAATTTCCCTCTATTTTTTGGGAATTGGCCCCCTCTAAATTGCCCCCGAAAACCTCCCCTCTGATATTGACCCTGATAGGTAGGCCTTGTTTGTGAGGTTGTGGTTTCTGTGGGTTGACCTCGAAACCCTCCCCTAAAAGGTGTTTTCCGAAATGTGCCTCTGCTCTGCGGGGAGTAGAGTGCGCCCATGGCTTTGGCTGTATCGGTGTCCTTTTTGAGTTTTTCGATGGCAGTGTCTACCTCCGGCCCAAACAATTGCTGTTCATTAAACGGCATATTGAGCACAGCCTGCTGGATTTCCGGTTTGAACCCAGAAGTGCACAGCCATGCGTGCCTTCGTATTGTGACTGAAGTGTTTATTGTCCTTGCAGCTGTATCTGCTGCATCCATTGAAGACCGTATCTGATTATTTGAGATACTTTGTCCCTCTTCCACCACCTGTTGCGCTCTTTTTTGGAACTCCTTGGGTAAGTGTTCGATGAAATGTTGCATTTCATCCCAATGAGCCCTGTCGTATCTTGCCAAAAGTGCCTGTGAATTGGCAATACGCCACTGATTTGCTGCTTGTGCTGCAACTCTTTTTCCCGCAGCATCAAATTTGTGGCTCTCCTTGTCTGGAGGTGGTGCGTCGCCTTAGGTATGAGAGTTGGCTCTCTTACGATCTGCCCCCACAACTACTGAGTCTGGTGTTAGTTGTGTTGTAATATATATTGGATCTGTGGGTGGTGGCTTATATTTTTTCTCCACCCTCGGAGTTATGGCTCTGCCTTTAACTGGATCCTGAAAAATTTGTTTTGAATGTCTTAGCATTCCTGGGAGCATGGGAAGGCATTGATACTGGCTATGGGTGGAGGATAGGGTGTTAAAGAGAAAGTCATCCTCAATTGGTTCCGAATGTAAGGAGACATTGTGAAACTCGGCTGCCCTTGCGACCACCTGTGTATAGGATGTACTGTCCTCAGGTGGTGACGGTTTTGTAGGATAAGAGTCTGGGCTATTGTCAGACACTGGAGCATCGTAGAGGTCCCATGCATCGGGATCATCCTGACTCATTGTGGTATGAGCTGGTGAATGCATCAGTGGTGGAGTTGTTGCTGGTGATGCATGTATTGATGGTGGTGGAGATGGTGGTGGGGTCGTTTTCCTTGCCACCTTTGCCTGTGGTTGCTTGTCCTTTTGTTGAAAGGCAAGTTTCCTTTTTATTTTGATTGGGGGAAGAGTGGTTATCTTCCCTGTGTCCTCATGAATATGAAGCCTTCTTTGTGTGTAGTCAGGCTCTACAGCTTGAAGCTCCTCTCCAAATCTATGTAATTGGGAGGTTAATCCTTGTTCCTCTGTATAGGAGCTACTTTTCGGCTCCGAGGCTGGCTGTTTCGGAACCGAAACCTTTTCGGAAGTCTTTTTAGGCTCCGAAGAAACCTTCTTTGGTTTCGGCGTGGTGTGTCGGTGCCGAAATTCTTCGGTGCCGCTGTCTCTGTGCCGAAGTTTCTCGGAGCCGCTGTCTCGGCTCCGAGGTTGCTGTGTGGCGGTATCTCGACCGGAGTCGGATGACTTCGACACCAGCATGCCGTTTTTCGGTGCCTTGGATGGGTCACCTATTTTTCGGGTTAAGCCATGGCCTGTTGGCAGTGGCGTCCCCTGGGCTTTTGTAGACTTCTTGTGAGTCTTGATTTTCGACGTCTTACTCACGGTTTTGGTTGGTTCTTCGGCGTCGAGTTCTTCTCAATCCAACTCGCGGACGGAGAAAGCTTCTTCTTCCTCCTCGAAACGATCTTGACCTGTCGGCGTGGACGCCATTTGTAGTCTCCTAGCTCTTCGGTCTCTCAGCGTCTTCCTCGACCGAAACGCTCGACAGGCTTCACAAGTATCCTCCTTGTGCTCGGGGGACAAGCACAAGTTACAGACCAGACGGTGATCCGTATACGGATACTTGTGATGGCATTTTGGGCAGAAACGGAATGGGGTCCGTTCCATGAGCCTTGAAGTCGCATGTGGCCGGGCCGACCAGGCCCCGACGGGGGATCGAAAAAACCCCGAAGGGCCACCGGAGCTCTTCAAAATTCGGTGTCGATTTGTTCTAACTAACCCGATACCGAACGCAAACAATACCGACGTTTTTTTCCGAGATTCTAACTAACTTTCCGACCCAAAACACGGAGCGAAAAGGAACACGTCCGAACCCGATGGCGGAAAAAAAAAATCTAAGATGTAGTTGACGCCCATGCGCAATGGAATCGAAGTGGGAGGAGTCCCTCGGTCTCGTGACTCGAAAAGACTTATTCGAAGAAAAACAACTTGTAACACTCCGAGCCCAACACCAGACGGCGGACTGTGCACAGCATGTGTATCTGCAGCTACACATGCCATCGAACATATATATATATTTAATCATAGGTAATATATACATTTGCTAAGCAGGCCTAAAGAGTATGTATAGATTTTAAGAAACAAAAAACGTTATTATACATATTTATACAAAGAAATACACATATCTAGATATATATACATATAATCAAATTATAAATGTTTTCATACACAGGGATATGCTGTACATTGCTGTATAATTATGATGGTTATGTATGAAAGAGCCACCCTTTGAGTAATCTTCTGAAGATAAGATAGTTATCCATAGATCTTATATTTGGGGTAATGAATGCCATAGTCTGGACACTTCAACAAAGAAAGATGTACCACCTATTGTTTTTTTCTTTTATGGTGGGGTTTGGAGGCAAGATGCCAATCTTTAGAGGAGGTTCCTTTGTTGAACGTATTTGGTGATTTTCTTTTCCTGATGAAAAGTGGCCCTGTTCCATGTATTGGTTTGTGGGTTATACAAAACAGCTTGATGGTGGATGTTCTGGCAACTAGTAACCAATGTAGGGCCCTCAATGCAAGAGAGATGAGGGCTTGCAGCTTTACATGGTAGGCGCAATCACTCTTAAAAGCTAGTGACCTCAGGCCTTTCCACTAGTTCAGTTATGCACACATTGTGGTCATACCAAAGCTGGATCAGCCCTCAGACAGATGAGACACAAAGACCAATGTCTACCTAATACATTTAGGGGTAAACATCCTGGACAAGGCAATGGCACACGTCAGCCCAAACCAAGTTCATTCTGCATTGGGCTGCTAGGCATAATATCTGCTGTGGCGCCAACACACTGGCCATGGAACACACCTGGGTAGCTTGGGCTCCATGTCACACTTTCTTGTCAATACATATATACTTTACACTAGGCTCCTAGCCCTTATTTTGGGTGGGGCTGTATGTATGCCCTTTTCACATCTACAGGGGCATGCGGCAAGGTTCTCCTGTTTCAACATTGTAATCAAACCTTAGTTCAAAAGTTACGGCAAAACAAATTCTGCTTTTGTTCATCAGAGAGGACAGAGAGTAAAATATTGTTTTAATCTTAACCTCTTAATTTACCCATGCAAGCCCCTATCATCTGATCCTGCTGTGATGTGAATAATAGACTAATTTGGCCATCCACTCTGGGTTGAAAGTCAACTGGTCTAAAAAGAGATTCTTCACTCTGTGTGTGGCACAGGAGGTGTAGGAGTCCTGGGTGGAGGCCACCAGGATCCAGTTCAACACAAGGTATAAGTAGGCATGTTGGACAAAGTCCACAGGGACACGCAAAATAGACTATCCCTACACTTGTCAATACTAGGTATTATTGAAAAGGATTACACTTCCAAAAATTCTGTACACAATATAAAGTTACGGTTTTGTCTTCCCAAGAAATCTTTTGAATAGCTTTAGATGATTGAGAATATTCTTTATCTGTCATCAAATGTTGTAAATCAACATATAACATGAGGCTGGGCATGATCTGTTTCATTTAATATAGTATTGCACACTTGTTTTAAATGAATGGATTTACTCCTCCCATGTCGGATCAGTGTCGGGTCTTGCATACACTATGGAGATGTGTGCACTGGATGACAGCTCTGCAATACATTACTTTATACAATGGGAAGCCACTTTGAGTGGGTTCCCATTACATGCTGCTGGTAACTATGAAGAACTCAATCACATTGGGTGGGCTGGGGAAATGACTGGTCAAACCCCCCCTCTGGGTGCGCACAGTCCTCCTCGAGGTTGCCACACTGGAGGGCTTTAGGGTTGGGATCATATAGGGACATCACAGCTGGGGGTGTAGAGACAGAGGGAATATAGAAATCCTTTTCCGATATCAAGCAGGAACTTGGACTCCCCCTACTCAATTTTACTGGTGCCTCCAGTTTAGACACGTCATGCCATGCTCAGCCAACTCAGATGATCTCTCAGACTTCAGCCCACTTGTAGTCAGTTTGGCGAAGTCCACATTTCCCTCTCAGAGGAAAATAACCTGATGAAAAGAGGTCCCAAAATATGTTATGTATTTGAATAACGTCAATGAGGATTTGAGTTGGCACAAATTATTGTGGAATTCAAATTGCACATCTAAAAATGTTAAAATATTAAAAAAATCAACTTGATATATTTGTTTCAAAAGCAGGATTTGAGACCTTTTTAAACTTACATTGGTGCTTTTGCATTTGATGATTATTGTTTAGTCAGTCTCCGTGCAACCTCAGCACTTTCCCCACAGGATAAAGAAGTTGCAGCAGACACTGGTATTTCAATATACAAACCTGTGATATAACCACTGTGCAAAACCATTTTAAAACAAATTGCTAAAATGATTCTGTATGAAAACAGGTGAGGGTTATGCTTTATAAATAAACCGTAACTACTACGGACACATGTTCACTCCATCTGAGCAGGAAATCACTTCTCAAGTGTGCTTTTGCTGGGGTCTGTAGGTTTTGGAACAGATAAATCCCTATGCTGTATGTTCAGATTTCCAAGGACTTTTACAGAGGTGGAGATATAGAATGTGTTTCAGATTCATTGCTTACCCTTACTTTAGGCATTATCCTTAAGGGCCAGTAGTAAAGATGAGTTTTTCTCTTCATTACTGGTGCAAGATGACAAGGGATCCATCAATTACAAGCTGAACCCCCCATTTGGAGCTCAAAAGGCTGAGAAGAATGTAGACCACTTTGAAACACAAATCAAAAGTAGACAAGAGCCAGAGGTCTCCTGAGAAACAAGCAGATTCCCGTGGCCTTCCTCCTCCTGCCTTACTCAATCCGGGCACTCAGGACGTGAGATATTTTGGACACAGATACTTAGCAATGACTGAAGATGAAGATAATCAGTTGTAAACTCTCCTAGCCTGCCCAGTGAAGGGCAAGTCCTTCCGGTACCGGCACCACAAGGCGTCCAAGTAGCCACCGTGCCAACCCACATAGAATGTGCATGAAAAGGTGAAGAGTATGTTTTAGAGCGTGACTGCTAGGAGAGAGGAAGAAAAAAGCACACACACACACAAAGGGAAAGATGTTCTTTGGCAATTTTATGATTTCGTATCACATTGATGACGTAGACAGCACTGGTGAACCAGCAAGCTACCAAACTCCTCCAGAACATCAGGAAAGAGTAAACAGCCAAGCACAAAAAACGATCTGAGGAAAAACCATGATGAAATTCAACTGCTTGAGAAAAGGATAACAAGAGTGGATAAAGCCAAGCAGAATATGAAAGATCAATAAGGCTACTTTATGAAGGAAAAATCCAAACTGTACAGGCAAAAAAACAGGAAAGAGGATGGAAAATGTCACTTACCCAGTGTACATCTGTTCGTGGCACGTAGTGCTGCAGATTCACATGCTATGCATTATTCCGCAATCTAGGGTTGGGCTCGGAGTGTTACAAGTTGTTTTTCTTTGAAGAAGTCTTTTCGGAGTCACGGGATCGAGTGACTCCTCCTCACAGTCATATTGCACATGGGCATCGACTCCGTAGTTAGTTTTTCCGCAAAAGGGTGTAGGAAGGAGTGATAGAGTGTAACAATATAAATGTTGTATAGAAATAGTAAGAACAGATGTCCATGCAAATGTAAATGTACATACATATGTACAAAAGAGAAAAAACTGCAACGACTACAGGCTTCCGGGGAGGAGAGAGGGTGCATGTGAATCTGCAGCACTACATGCCACGAACAGATATACACTGGGTAAGTGACATTTTCCGTTCGATGGCATGTGTCGCTGCAGATACACATGATATGAATAGACTACAAAGCAGTTACTCTCCCCAAAAAATGCGGTGGCTACCCTGTAGGAGCTGGAGTTGTTTGAAATAATGTTCTTAAGACAGCTTGACCTACATTGGCCTGTTGCTTTGAAAATACATCTACACAATAACACTTTGTAAATGTATGTGTTGTAGACCATGTGGCAGCTTTACATATGTTTGCCATTGGTATGTTTCCTAAAAATGCCATAGATGCACCTTTCTTCCTAGTGGAATGTGTTTTAGATGTGATTAAAAGTTGTCTTTTTGCCTTAATGTAAAATGTTTGTATACATTTAACAATCCATCTTACCAACCGTTGCTTAGAGATAGGATTCCATTTATGTGGTTGTTGAAAAGCAACGGAAAGTTGTTTTGTTTTTCTGAATTCTTTTGTTCTATCTACATAGTACATTAGAGCTCTTTTAAGGACAAGAGTGTGAAGGGCTCTTTCTGCAACAGAATGTGGCTGTGGAGAGAAGACTGGTAATTCCACTGTTTGGTTTAAGTGAAAAGGTTATACCATTTTTGGCAGAAATGTTGGATTAGTTCTAAATACAACTTTATGTTTGTGTACTTGGAAAAAAGGTTCTTCAAGAGTGAATTCTTGTTTGTCACTAACTCTTCGCAATGAAGTAATGGCCACTAAGAAAGCAACTTTCCATGTTAAGAACTGAATCTCACAAGAATGCATGGGTTCCATCGGTGGCCCATTGGTCTGGTGAGTAAAATATTGAGATTCCAAGTAGGAACAGTTGGTGTTCTAGGTGGAATAATACGTTTTAATCCTTCCATGAAGGTTTTTATAACTGGGACTATAAAGAGAGAGGTATGCTGAATAGTTTGCAAGTATGCTGATGTTGCAGTAAGATGGATTTTAAAAGATGAGAAGGCTAGATATGACTTCTGCAAATGAAGTAGATAGCATACAATATCTTATATTGATGCTACAAGTGGGTCAGTATTTTTAGATTGACAGTAATAAACAAATATTTTCTGTTTGTTAGCATAGCATTGCCTAGTTGTAGGCTTACATGCTTATTTGAGAACTTCCATGCATTCTAATGGAAGTTGTAAGTATCCAAAGTCTATGACTTCAGAAGCCAAATCGCTAAGTTGAGAGCACTGGGATTTGGATGTCTGATTTGTCCTTTGTTTTGTGTTAACAAATCCGGTCTGTTTGGAAGTTTGGAGTGAGGTACTACTGACAGGTCTAGGAGTGTTGTGTACCAATGTTGTTGTGCCCACGTTGGGGCTATGAGTATCATGGTGAGAAAGGTCGGACGTAGTTTGTTGACCAGAAAGGGAAGTAGTGGGAGATGGGGAAAAGCGTAAGCAAATATCCCTGACCAGTTGATCCAGACAGCATTGCCCTTGGATAGAGGATGTGGGTGTCTGGATGCGAAGTTTTGGCATTTTGCGTTTTCACTTGTTGCAAATAGGTCTATTTCTGGTGTTCCCCACTTTTGAAAGTACTGTAAAAGTACCTGAAAGTGAATCTCCCATTCGTGTATCTGTTGGTGTGTCCTGCTTAGGCGATCCGCTAACTAATTGTGAATTCCTGGAATGTATTCTGCTAGTAGATGAATGTGATTGTGAATTGCCCATTTCCATATTGTTTGGGCTAGAAGGGACAGTTGAGATGAATGTGTCCCGCCTTGTTTTTTCAGGTAATATGTGGCGTCATATTGTCTGTTTTTATCAAAACAGTCTTGTGTTTGAGAAGGGGTTGAAACACTTTTAGGGCAAGGAACACAGCTAATAATTCTAAATGGTTTATGTGATAATTTCGCTGTTTTGAATCCCATTCCCCTTGAATGGTAAGGCTGTTGAGGTGAGCTCCCCAACATATCATTGATGCATCTGTTGTCATTGTGGTCTGAGGCACAGGGTCTTGAAATGACCGCCCCTTCATTAAATTGCTGAGATTCCACCATTGAAAGGACTTGTGCGTTTGGCAGTCTAAGAACACTAGATCTTGAAATTGACCATGTGCTTGAGACCATTGCTGTGAGAGGCTCTGTTGTAGTGTCCTTATGTTTAGTCTTGCATGCAGTACTATTGCTATGCAAGATGCCATCATCCCTAATAGTTTCATGATAAATCTTATAGTGTATTGTTGATGTGGCTGCATTTGTGGTATGAGATTTTGGAAAGCTTGTATCCTTTGTGTATTTGGATAGGGTAAGGCTTTTTGCGTATTGAGAATAGCACCTAGGTAATGCTGCACCTGTTCTGGTTGAAGATGGGATTTTTGGTAGTTGAGAGTGAACCCTAGTGTATGTAGGGTCTCTATTGTGTACTGAGTGTGTTGTTGACATTGTATAAAATTGCTTGATTTTATTAGCCAATCGTCTAGATATGGAAAGACATGTATGTGTTCCTTCTTAGGTAGGCTGCTACTATCGTTAGACATTTTTTGAATACCCTTAGAGCTGTTATGCCGAATGGTAGAACTTTGAATTGATAATGTTTTCCTGCTATCACAAACCTTAGGTATTTTCTGTGAGCTGGATGGATGGGTATATGGAAATACGCATCTTTGAGGCCTAATGCAGTCATGTAAACTTGTTTTTGTATTAGTGGAATGACGTCCTGCAGAGTTACCATGTAAAAGTGTTCTGACAGGATATATTGATTTAAGGATCTGAGGTCTAGGATGGGTCTGAGAGTGCCATCCTTTTTGGGAATGAGGAAGCATAGTGAGTATATTCCTGTTCCTTGTTGAGAATGTGGGACCAATTATATTGCCTGTTTTAGTAGTAGCGATTGTACTTCTTGTTGTAACAGAACATTATGTTCTGGGGACAGTTTGTGATAACGTGAAGGAATGGTTAGGGGGGTCTAAATCAATTCTAGGCAATAGCCATTGTGGATAATTGACAATACCCATTGATCTGTGGTGATATTTTGCCATTGGGAGTATAATTGCTGCAGTCTGCCCCCCACAGGAGAGGTGTGGGGTTGAGGGATGGTAAATAAGTCACTGTTTAGATGGGGCAGTGGCTTGTTTTCAGGCCTGGAACTTGCCTCTGGTTCTAAAGTATTGGCCTCTATAAGAACCTCTAAATCCCCCTCTTTGGTACTGCTGTTGCTGTTGTCCTTGTTTTGGCTGGGAGGTAGAAGCCTCTGTGGATTGTGGCTTGAATCCTCCTCTAAATTGTTGCCTACGAAAGGAGCTTCTGTAGGGTGTTGTATATAAGGCCCCCATTGCTTTGGCTGTGTCTAAGTATTTTCTGAGTTTTTCTATGGCAATGTCAACTTCAGGGACGAACAGTTTTTTTTTATATTCAGCACTGCCTGCTGTATTTCTGGTTTGAAACCAGAGGAACATAGCCATGCATGTCTGCATAGAGAGACAGTAGTATTCACGCTTCTAGCTGCTGTATCTGCAGCATCAAGGGCAGACTGTATTTGGCTGTTACTTATGACCTGACCCTCTTCTACAACCTGTTGTGCTCTCGTTTGGTGTTCTTTTGGCAGGTGTTGTAGGAGTTCCTGCATCTCGTCCCAGTGGGCTCTATCATACCTTTCTAGCAAGGCTTGCGAGTTTTCAATTCACCATTGGTTAGCAGCTTGTGTTGCTACCTTCTTGCCAGCAGCATCAAATTTTCTACTTTCTTTGTCAGGGGGAGGAGCATCCCCGGACGACTGGCTATTAGCCCTCTTTCTGGCGGCACTTACTACCACGGAGTCTGGAGGAACTTGGTGGGTAATATAATCAGGGTTTGTAGGTGCAGGTTTATATTTTTGTCAATGCGTGGGGTGTAATAACCCTAGCTTTGACTGGCTCATTGAATATTTGATCTGCATGCTTAATCATGCCAGGTAGCATTAGCAGGCACTGATCACTTGAGTGAGTGGAGGATAAGGTGTTAAAAAGAAAATCCTCTTCTAAGGGTTCACTGAGCATAAGCACCCCACGGTACGCTAGAAATAACCAGCATGTATGCAGTAGTGTCTTCTGGTGGAGAAGGTTTGGAAGGGTGTAACTCTGGGTCATTGCTAGGAATAGGATCTAAATCAGAGATCCCAAGGATCAATCCAATCACCATGAGAATATTGTGAATGAGTTGGTGAAGGCCAAGGTGATGGGCTAGTGGGTGGTGGCGAAAAAGAAAGTTGTGGTGAATGAGGGGGAGAAGTATGGATAGGTAGTGGCTTCTCCTTCCTTTATAAATCTTTGCTGGTGGTGGAGCAGTGTCTAAATGTTCTTGAAAGGCCAACTTTCTCTTAGTCTGTAGAGGAGGTGCAGTAATTATTCTGCCAGACTCTTTATGGATATGAATCCTCGATTGTCTTTCATCCATAAGCTCAAGGATAGGTTGGATCTGTGTCCTCAGAAACATGATTGGAAGGTCTATATGACTGTTCATCCAGTGATTTTGAGCTCTGAATAAGATGGCTCGAAAGTCCTTGCTCTTCCAAATAAGAAGACTTTTTCAGCACCAAAGATGGTAGTTTTTCAGGCCAGAAAATATAGCTGGTTGTTTCGGCTCCGAAGCAGGGCGTCGATGCTTCGACTCCGAGTGAGGACGCTTACTCGAGTCGGAAGTTGAACTTTTGATGAACTTACTCGACTCCGAAATTGACGGAGGAGCAGCCTTTTTCGGCGCAGAACCCGACGGTTGGTCGACAACAGTCGTTTTTCAGGTCGAACCATGGCTCTCTGGCAGCGGTGTACCCAAGGCCTTCGAGGACTTTTTATAAGTGGGCGTAGGGGCAGACGTACTCACGTGGTGACTAGCAGTGATAGGCCTATCTTCTTACGATTCTTCTTCGGAGTTGGTGTCTCTGATGGATACTGCTGTTTGCGCTTGTTCTTCCTCCATGGTGTCGAGATTTTCTGTACTCTTCAACACCATTTCTAGTCTTCTGGCTTTCCGATCACGCAGGGGTCTTCTTGGATCGAAACAATCGACAGGCCTCGCAATCCTCTCTGTGATCGGGAGAAAGACACAGATTACATACAAGATGTTGGTCTGTGTATGCAAATTTCCTGTGGCATATGGGACAAAATCAAAATAGAGTCCGATCGACGTGGCCGGCCCGAACAGGCCAGAGTCGGGCGCACGCGCCCAGAAGGGGGAAATTTAGTTTTCAATGGTACTATTGGTTCAAGGCTAGGTGGAAGCACAATCGAAAAAATACCGATGATCAAGGAAGTTCTCTAAAGTTTCAGACTCAAAATCTCAGAGCGAGAGGAAACACGTCCGAACCCGAGAGCAGAAAGAAAACAATCTAACAAAGGAGTCGATGGCCATGCGCAGTTTGACCGAAAGGAGTCACTTGATCCTGTGACTCCGAAAAGATTTCTTTGAAGAAAAACAACTTGTAACACTAAGAGCCAAACACTAGATGGCAGAACAATGCATAGCATGTGTATCTGCAGCTACACATGCCATCAAACACAAGGTTACGCATCATGCCTTTCCAAGCGTTGCCTCCTATGTACACTGAAACCAGAACTAATCTCAAAGAAACTCCCATATGGGGTATTCCAACAAGTCTAAATGGAATGACCACCATCTTTGAAGGGATATTTCATAAGGCAAGACACCCTCATTTAGAAATCATGGCACCTGCGCTACTTTGAAGAGGAAGGATAGCTTGACATTATGTGCTCCAGGTGACATTTTGGAAATGTTGCGGTTTACAGTACTCAAGTCCAGCATGAAAGCACTCTGGTTCTCTGCATGCACAGCAATGCAGCTACTAGAAGTGCCTAAGAGATTGATTCCTTTTATGAGTCTGCATGATTCTTGGCAAGCTCTGTGTAATTATTCGGAGCATGAATATTGTGCCTCTTGGGACTCAGTCAAAGAAAATAAGCGACAGGCATCCCTGGGGAGTAAGTAAGCACTTTACCGAATTCATCCTACAGCATGTTTTCTCCAGAAGATATTCACTATCCTCTGTGATCCGAGTGTGAGCTTGCATTTAATGTGGCACTTAATGTCCAACCCAGAATATGTAGGTCCATTGATAGGGAAGTCAGGAACTGTGTGGCTGCCCCAGGGCTTTTGTTCAGGGAAAGAAGCTAGCCCCAGCAGGATAGCACAATTTGTATCTTTTGGGAAAGTGTACCAAAGACTCAAAAGGAGTATCAGCACCTCCAGGTGTGCTTAACAGAAAAAACTGCTGGACTTGTCAGGGCCCCTGATAAAACAAACAGGAGAAATACTGAAAATAGTCAAGGCCACCAAAGAAATTGGAAACCACACTGACCTGAAGGTCTTGTTTGGCTGGATCCAGCCTGTTGGAGAACACCAATTAAGAATTGCATACAACACTGGCATTTAGTCCTTCAATGAGTAGCCTTGAAAGCAGTGGAACTAGGCTCTTCATAGGTTTGTCTAGTAGCCAGGTGGTCTTAAAAGAGGTGAAACTAGGCTCTTCCAGGCATACCTAGAGGTCAGTGTGTTACTCTTTGTGAAAATCACAGAAATGTTGCTACAGATCACACAGACAAGGCATCGTCATCCCTGAAAAAAGGTGTTCCTCAACCCAAACTTTTTGGAGTGTCCAGGCATGCCAGGACACTCAGTCATGATCCTTCCAAATCCCCCACAGTCTTCAGTGGAAACACTTTTCTGCCTCCAATTTAAAGTGCAGGGATCAGTATTCTTCAAATGTAGATGGGACATGGAGGCAGTGCATGTGGACGTTTTCCTGCAAGATTGGAGCAGAGCTGAATTGTACGATCCCTCCCAAACATACTTTCTAAAGCAGCCCACTCTAGAACTAGAGCAGCACTTTCCATTCCATATTAACTTTTCACCCTTTGTTCGTAGTGTTGTTAACGCCCACGACTCACAATCACCTTTCCTCTCACATTTTAGCGGACAACTGAAAGGCCGACTTTTAATCCAACAGTCCTGGACTTCTGCATATGCACAAATGGTATTGTCAAGGGCATAGCTTGGTCAGTGAGTTTCAGGGGGGATGAATTGTAAATTTCCCAACCAAAGCAGTATGCCGAACAGTAGAGAGATGACCAAGATTCTGTTCCCATGAGGAATAAGTTCAAGACCGATTTGCAGTTGGTGGGCCCCTTAAGTTTGTGATAAAAAAGCATAACAAGTCAAAAATCTTTGTCAAACATGGACCAACTAAAGCACAGGAGACCCATCTCAGGGTCCTCGTTTGAGTGGAATTTTAAGTAATGCTTCAGTGGCACAGAAGTCAGCATTCAGTGATTTTATATTCGCATTTAGAAGCCTGTGATGCACTAATATGTATTTTATAGTGTACACGTTTTGTCTGATGGTGGACATTGTGCCTACCATAGGTGGGCACCCTGCTTACCATGGCAGACGTTGTGCCCAACCGTGTTTACTAAAATGCTAACCTGATTTTTAACAATGTTGGAGAATAATAAATCATTAGAATGATTATGATTAGAGGTTAATTATGATTTATGTTGATTTCTAAGAGTTACTGGTTTAAAATTGTGTGTGCAGAAAAATGCACGTCTGTCATATTTAGTGTCATTCGTTAAAGATTGCAATTAATATTGAAATGCTTTACATATTTAGTAAATGAGATGTATTCATGAGTTTTCATAATTTACATGTTTTATTCATGGTTATATTAATGTATTGTATTTCTTGTAATAGCATACCTAGGCCTGAAGTTTCATATTTACTGCACTAATGAAAAGCTGAATCACTTCTTTCCCTTTAACCTGAATTTTTTCCATTATACTGTTTCACACGTTTACCAAAAAGTCCTATTGTATTATATGGAAAATGTCACTTACCAGTGTACATCTGTTCGTGGCATTAGTCGCTGCAGATTCACATGCTGTGCACAGTCCGCCATCTGGTGTTGGGCTCGGAGTGTTACAAGTTGTTTTTCTTCGAAGAAGTCTTTTCGAGTCACAAGACCGAGGGACTCCTCCCACTTCGGTTCCATTGCGCATGGGCGTCGACTCCATCTTAGATTGTTTTCCCCGCAGAGGGTGAGGTAGGAGTTGTGTATGCTAGTAATAGTGCCCATGCAATGGAATGAATATGTATGTACAAAATGAAGGTTAAAGTAATATATTTACAAATGTACACATGTTGAAGATCTACTTCTAAACGGCTACAGGCTCCCGGGGAGGCGGGTGGACGCATGTGAATCTGCAGCGACTAATGCCACGAACAGATGTACACTGGGTAAGTGACATTTTCCGTTCGGTGGCATGTGTAGCTGCAGATACACATGCTGTGCATAGACTAGTAAGCAGTTATCTCCCCAAAAGCGGTGGTTCAGCCTGTAGGAGTTGAAGTAGTTTGAAATAAAGTTCTTAGTACAGCTTGACCTACTGTGGCTTGTTGTGCAGATAACACATCTACACAGTAGTGCTTAGTAAATGTATGAGGCGTAGACCATGTTGCTGCCTTACATATTTCGTTCATTGGAATATTTCCTAGAAAGGCCATAGTAGCACCTTTCTTTCTGGTTGAGTGTGCCTTTGATGTAATAGGCAGCTCTCTCTTTGCTTTAAGATAGCAGGTTTGAATGCACCTAACTATCCATCTAGCAATGCCTTGTTTTGAAATAGGATTTCCTGTATGAGGTTTTTGAAAGGCAATAAATAGAGGTTTTGTCTTTCTAATTAGTTTTGTTCTGTCAATGTAGTACATTAGCGCTCTTTTGATGTCTAATGTATGTAGTGCTCGTTCAGCTACGGAATCTGGCTGTGGGAAGAACACTGGTAATTCTACTGTTTGATTTAAGTGGAACGGTGAGACAACCTTTGGTAAGAATTTTGGATTTGTTCTTAGAACTATTTTATTTTTATGTATTTGAATAAATGGTTCTTTTATGGTAAATGCCTGAATCTCAGTCACTCTTCTTAGAGATGTGATGGCAATGAGAAATGCAACTTTCCACGTTAAGTATTGCATTTCACAAGAATGCAAGGGCTCGAAAGGTGGACCCATGAGTCTTGTTAAGACAATGTTGAGGTTCCATGAAGGAACAGGTGGTGTCCTTGGTGGTATAATTCTCTTTAGGCCTTCCATAAACGCTTTAATGACTGGTATTCTGAATAGTGAAGTTGAGTGAGTAATTTGCAGGTAAGCAGATATTGCGGTGAGATGCATCTTTATGGAAGAAAAAGCTAGATTTGATTTTTGCAAATGTAGTAAATATCCTACTACATCTTTTGGAGATGCGTGTAATGGTTGAATTTGATTGTTATGGCAGTAACAAACAAATCTTTTCCATTTATTTGCATAGCAGTGTCTAGTGGAAGGTCTTCTTGCTTGTTTTATGACCTCCATACATTCCTGTGTGAGGTCTAAGTGTCCGAATTCTAGGATTTCAGGAGCCAAATTGCTAGATTCAGCGATGCTGGGTTTGGATGCCTGATCGGTTGTTTGTGTTGTGTTAACAGATCTGGTCTGTTGGGTAGCTTGACATGAGGTACTACTGACAGGTCTAGTAGTGTTGTGTACCAAGGTTGTCTTGCCCATGTTGGTGCTATTAGTATGAGTTTGAGTTTGTTTTGACTCAATCTGTTTACTAGATATGGAAGGAGAGGGAGAGGGGGAAAAGCGTACGCAAATATCCCTGACCAGTTCATCCATAGAGCATTGCCTTGGGATCGCTGGTGTGGGTACCTGGATGCGAAGTTTTGGCATTTTGAGTTTTCTTTTGTTGCAAATAGGTCTATTTGGGGTGTTCCCCAAATTTGAAAGTAAGTGTTCAGTATTTGGGGGTGAATTTCCCATTCGTGGATTTGTTGGTGATCTCGAGAGAGATTGTCTGCTAGCTGGTTTTGGATCCCTGGAATAAATTGTGCTATTAGGCGAATGTGGTTGTGAATCGCCCAATGCCATATTTTTTGTGTTAGGAGACACAACTGTGTTGAGTGTGTCCCCCCTTGTTTGTTTAAATAATACATTGTTGTCATGTTGTCTGTTTTGACAAGAATGTATTTGTGGGTTATCATGGGCTGAAATGCTTTTAGCGCTAGAAATACTGCTAAAAGTTCTAGGTGATTTATGTGAAACTGCCTTTGATGTATGTCCCATTGTCCTTGGATGCTGTGTTGATTGAGGTGTGCTCCCCACCCTGTCATGGAAGCATCGGTTGTTATGACGTATTGTGGCACTGGGTCTTGGAAAGGCCGCCCTCGGTTTAAATTTGTACTGTTCCACCATAGAAGCGAGATGTATGTTTGGCGGTCTATCAACACCAGATCTAGAAGTTGACCCTGTGCATGTGACCATTGTGATGCTAGGCACTGTTGTAAGGGCCGCATGTGTAACCTTGTGTTTGGGACAATGGCTATGCATGAAGACATCATGCCTAGGAGTTTTAATACCATTTTTGCTTGTATCTTTTGTGTTGGATACATGGCCTGTATTACCTTGTGAAATGTTTGAACCCTTTGTGGACTTGGAGTGGCTATCCCTTCTGTTGTGTTGATTGTCGCTCCCAAGTATTGCTTGGTATGGCACGGCAAAAGGTGTGACTTTGCATAGTTGATGGAGAAACCTAGCTTGTGAAGGGTCTGTATGACATACTTTGTGTGATATGAACACTTTGTTAGCGTGTTGGTTTTGATTAACCAGTCGTCTAAGTAAGGGAACACGTGTATTTGCTGCCTTCTGATATGTGCAGCTACTACTGCTAGGCATTTTGTAAAGACTCTTGGCGCGGTTGTTATTCCGAATGGCAACACTTTGAATTGGTAATGTATTCCTTTGAATACGAACCTTAGGTATTTCCTGTGTGAAGGATGTATCGGTATATGGAAATACGCATCTTTTAGGTCTAATGTTGTCATGTAGTCTTGCTGTTTGAGCAGTGGGATTACGTCTTGTAATGTGACCATGTGAAAGTGGTCTGATTTGATGTAGGTATTTAGTGTTCTGAGATCTAGTATTGGTCTCAGAGTTTTGTCCTTTTTTGGTATTAGAAAGTACAGTGAGTAAACTCCTGTGTTTTTCTGTAGACTTGGTACTAATTCTATTGCGTCCTTTTGCAGTAATGCTTGAACTTCTAGTCCTAGAAGATCTTTATGCTGTTTTGACATATTGTGTGTTTTCGGTGGGACGTTTGGAGGGAATTGGAGAAATTATATGCAATAACCATGCTGGATAATTGCTAAGACCCAAGTGTCTGTTGTTATTTCCTCCCAAGATTTGTAGAACTGACTTAGCCTTCCCCCCACTGGTGTTGTGTGAAGGGGTTGTGTGACTTGTGAGTCACTGTTTATTTTGAGGGGTTTTGGGACCTTGAAATTTTCCCCGATTTCTTGGGAATTGGCCCCCTCTGTATTGTCCCCGAAAACCTCCCCTTTGATATTGTCCCTGGTAGGTAGGTGGTCTTGTTTGTGAGGTGTTGGTTTCTGTGGGTTGACCTCGAAACCCTCCCCTAAAAGGTGTTTTCCGAAATGTGCCTCTGCTCTGCGGGGAGTACAGTGCGCCCATGGCTTTGGCTGTATCGGTGTCCTTTTTTAGTTTTTCAATGGCAGGGTCCACCTCCGGCCCAAACAATTGCTGTTCATTAAACGGCATATTGAGCACAGCCTGTTGTATTTCAGGTTTGAACCCAGATGTGCGCAGCCATGCGTGCCTCCTTATTGTGACTGCAGTGTTTATTGTCCGTGCAGCTGTATCTGCTGCATCCATGGAAGACCGTATCTGATTGTTCGAGATACTTTGTCCCTCTTCCACCACCTGTTGCGCTCTTTTTTGGAGCTCTTTGGGTAGGTGTTCGATGAGATGTTGCATTTCATCCCAATGAGCCCTGTTGTATCTCGCCAAGAGTGCTTGCGAGTTGGCGATACGCCACTGATTTGCTGCTTGTGCTGCAACCCTTTTTCCCGCTGCATCAAATTTGCGGCTCTCCTTGTCCGGAGGTGGTGCGTCGCCTGATGTATGCGAGTTGGCTCTCTTACGAGCTGCCCCCACAACTACTGAGTCCGGTGTTAGTTGTGTTGTAATAAATATAGGTTCTGTGGGTGGGGCCTTATATTTTTTCTCCACCCTTGGAGTTATAGCTCTGCCTTTAACTGGCTCCTGAAATATTTGTTTCGAGTGCCTTAGCATTCCCGGGAGCATGGGAAGGCTTTGATAATGGCTATGGGTGGAGGACAGGGTGTTAAAGAGGAAGTCATCCTCAATAGGCTCCGAATGTAGTGATACATTATGGAATTCGGCTGCCCTAGCGACCACCTGTGCATATGATGTACTGTCCTCAGGTGGTGACGGTTTAGTTGGGTACGACTCTGGGCTATTGTCTGATACTGGGGCGTCGTAGAGGCCCCATGCATCTGGATCATCCTGGCTCATTGTGGTATGAGCTGGCGAGTGTGTTAATGGTGGAGTTTGCGCCGGTGATGCAGGAGTTGATGGTGGTGGAGAAGGTGGTGGAGTTACTTTCTTCACCACCTTTGCTTGTGGTTGCTTGTCTCCTTGTTGGAAGGCAAGTTTCCTTTTGATTTTGATTGGGGGAAGAGTGCTGATCCTCCCAGTATCTTTTTGAATAAAGAGCCGCTTTTGCGTGTGATCTGGCTCTATTGTTTGTAATTCCTCTTCAAATCTGTGTTTTTTCATTTGAGAGGACAGTCCTTGTTCCTCTGAGTAGGAACTGATTCTCGGTTCGGATGCCGGATGTTTCGGCACCGAAACCTTTTCTACTGATTTTTTCGGGTCCGACAAAATCTTTTTTCTTTTGTGCGTCGTGCCCTCTTGGTGCCGACCAATCTTGGTGCCGAATGTTTTCTGCGCCACTCTCTCGGGCCCCGAGAGTGCTGCGTGCCTGTATCTCGACCGGAGTCGGATGACTTCGGCACCAGCCCGCCCTTTTTCAGTGCAGATGGACGGTCACCTACTTTTCGAGTTAAGCCATGGCCTGTTGGCGGTGGCGTCCCTTGGGCTTTGTCAGTCTTTTCGTGAGCTTTTTGTTTCGACGTCTTACTCACGGTTGACGTTTCTTCGGCGTCGAGTTCTTCGGAATCCGACTCGTGGATGGAGAAAGTTTCTTCTTCTTCCTCCTCGAACCGTTGTTGTCCTGTCGGCGTGGACGCCATCTGCAATCTCCTGGCTCTTCGGTCTCTGAGCGTTTTCCTCGACCGAAACGCGCGACAGGCTTTGCACGTATCCTCCTTGTGCTCGGGGGACAGGCACAAGTTACAGACCAAATGTTGATCCGTATAGGGATATTTATTATGGCATTTAGGACAGAATCGGAACGGGGTCCGTTCCATCAGTCTTGAAGTCGCACGCGGTCGGGCCGACCAGGCCCCGACGGGGGATCGAAATTACCCCGAAGGGCTACCGGAGCTCTTCAAGATTCGGTGTCGATTTGTTCTAACTAACCCGATACCGAACGAAACAATACCGACAAATTTTTCAGAGATTCTGACTAACTTTCCGACCCGAACACGGAGCGAAAAGGAACACGTCCGAACCCGATGGCGGAAAAAAAACAATCTAAGATGGAGTCGACACCCATGCGCAATGGAACCGAAGTGGGAGGAGTCCCTCAGTCTTGTGACTCGAAAAGACTTCTTCGAAGAAAAACAACTTGTAACACTCCGAGCCCAACACCAGATGGCGGACTGTGCACAGCATGTGTATCTGCAGCTACACATGCCACCGAAAGTAAGCTTTCGACCTTAGAACTGGTACATTGAGATCTCTGGAGAATTGGACTTTAAGACAGACCCCATTGTTTAATCATCCGGTCTCATGTGAAAGGAGCAAACTGTTATGAGCCACGGGAAGATTTTGAAATGTATCAACTAATGTACAGTTACTAGTTATTGCCGATGTCGCATGGGATGAAAGATGACTTCACCTCTAACCTAATGGGCATTCTAAGCCTAATGGGCATTCCAGAATTTCATGGAACATTTGTTATTTTACAAAATATGGTTCTCCACTGGGGACCAATCAAATTGTAGTGGACATTCTAGTTAGGTAGAGACTTTTGAAATTTTTAGTCAGTCCCTCTTTGCTCTCATGCTATGCAGTCTTCATTTGATCCCCTCACTGTTCAGTCCTTTCTTGCTTCTCTTGCTGTTAAGTCCTCTTGCTAAGTACCCTCCCCACATTTGTATTATTAGTGCCCCTATGACTCTTTACTTGTTAATTTGTCCGCTGCATGTTTTTGCGCTGCAGCTTCTGTTTTGCATTTTTCCCTGATGAGCTCTGCTGGATCTGATATATTCTGCTGCTGAATGTAACCTGACTGCTGTTTCCAGGAGAGGTATACAATTGAAATGTTTTTTGTCCCTGGCCTTATTTTAATGTTTAGCATGCTGGCACCGGTTTTCTTTTGATTTTTACTAGTTCGCGTGATCTAACCCTAGATAGATGACTTTTCTAAATTATTTTTGTCTTCTTTTTCTTTTGCCAGCATGTGTTAGCCCATTCCAACACATGCTTGTGCTAATTTGTTATAGCAGTATAGGAAGAACCATCCTCATAAAACTGGTGTATGGATTTTGGAACTTGAATATTGACTGAAGTCACCATGGAGTGATTTGAAATCTATTTCTGTTGCAAAAATGATATCAGTGCTTGTTTGCATAATTCTTTTGGAATGTTTAATGGTATTGATGCTGAGTAGATTAAATTTGTTTTGCAGATTTGGTCAGCCTATTGTTTTCATGCAGCTTTGTAACTTTGTTTATGCACTATTTACAGGACTTTGGCTTTTTTGGTTGTAATAAAGCTTTGAAACTTTTCAGTGATTGGAGTTTTGTTTCCTAAATTTGTTGTTTTGATAACTGAGATTTGATTGAATGTTTTGTTTTATCACACTTCACTGAGTCCAAAGAACCCATCGACCTTGGGGCGAGCGTTTTCGAATCCTGACAGTTCTTGGTAGCAGAGTTATTGTTTTATCCCTCGAGGACGGGAGAACCATAAGTAGAGTTGTTCAATCGGTAGTTTTAGGGGTTGATGAAATTCCAGCATTGTGTTGGAAATGTACAGTATTTGTATGAGTAGTTTTGCGCTTGCGGTGCTTCTGCTAAAATTGCAGTGAAGTGTGATGTGGAGAATTTGTGGAGTCATCGTACTCAAAGTGATTGTGGCGCTTTGTGCTCAAAACTGCCTATGTGGTTTTGGTTGTTTAAGGGTCCGTCGTGGCCTAAGACTCTGGAGTAACACACAAGTGTATGGAGACACTTGGTTAATTGATAGCCTGCAGTGAGGTATTGGTCATGAGGTGCTAGTTGACAATACCACAAGTTTTTCTTGAGTGAGTGTGAGTTGTTGGTTAGTATTAGGTGAATCCTGAGTGCACGTGGAAGATTCTCATCAATCAGGGTGAGATTTGCAGGCTGAGTTTCACTTTTGTAAATGCGAAAGCCACAGTCAGAAGTATAGCCCATAAAGCTTTCAAAGCGTTTGAGTTCTACCTGCAGTGAGCAGACAGGTTTTTGATTTTTGTGCTTGCCTTACTTTCCATTTAGAGTGTGTATGCATAGTAGTGTAAGACAGTCGCGAAGCAACTTGCAGCTGCTGAATGGAGTGACTGACATCATTTGATCCACACTGGATTGGTAGATTAGTGAGAAAGCTGCGCACGTACTGGTGGACAGTACTGTGCTCTGCTGTTATTGGTTGAGGACAGCACGCAAAAAGGATTGTGGGCCTGAAATTACTTCCTGGTTCTCTAAGAATTCATATTTGTGAATTGAAAGTACTGTAAAAATTAACATTTTCAAAGCTTTAAGAAGTGAGCTGAGAGGGTAGGGAGGGTAAGCCACCATCATCCAAGGGAATTCCAGCATATGAGGTGGTACAAGCGAGAAGAGTTTCCGCACGCATTTGTATTAAGCAATGGTGCAAAATTACAGAGAAAGAAGGTTCATTCGCTTTTCCATGCTATGGAACACAACCATGTTGAGCATTCTAGAGAATTTGAGACTATTGTACGAATTAAAGCCTCCTACCAGACCTTCACAAGTTGATGCTCGGGCTATTTAGGAACTAGTGGTAAGATAAAAGGAAATACAGAAGTTTTAGAGTAGAATGAGGAGAGCAGAATGTAGGAAGTTGGTTCTGTATGTGCTATTTCAAAGTAAGGAATAGCATGCACAGAGTCCAAGGGTTCCCCTTAGAGGTAAAATAGTGGTAAAAATAGATAATACTAATGCTCTATTTTGTGGTAGTGTGGTCGAGCAGTAGGCTTATCCAAGGAGTAGTGTTAAGCATTTGTTGTACATACACATAGACAATAAATGAGGTACACACACTCAGAGACAAATCCAGCCAATAGGTTTTTATATAGAAAAATATCTTTTCTTAGTTTATTTTAAGAACCACAGGTTCAAATTCTACATGTAATATCTCATTCGAAAGGTATTGCAGGTAAGTACTTTAGGAACTTCAAATCATCAAAATTGCATGTATACTTTTCAAGTTATTCACAAATAGCTGTTTTAAAAGTGGACACAGTGCAATTTTCACAGTTCCTGGGGGAGGTAAGTTTTTGTTAGTTTTACCAGGTAAGTAAGACACTTACAGGGTTCAGTTCTTGGTCCAAGGTAGCCCACCGTTGGGGGTTCAGAGCAACCCCAAAGTCACCACACCAGCAGCTCAGGGCCGGTCAGGTGCAGAGTTCAAAGTGGTGCCCAAAACACATAGGCTAGAATGGAGAGAAGGGGGTGCCCCGGTTCCGGTCTGCTTGCAGGTAAGTACCCGCGTCTTCGGAGGGCAGACCAGGGGGGTTTTGTAGGGCACCGGGGGGGACACAAGTCCACACAGAAATTTCACCCTCAGCAGCGCGGGGGCGGCCGGGTGCAGTGTCGAAACAAGCGTCGGGTTCGCAATGTTAGTCTATGAGAGATCTCGGGATCTCTTCAGCGCTGCAGGCAGGCAAGGGGGGGGTTCCTCGGGGAAACCTCCACTTGGGCAAGGGAGAGGGACTCCTGGGGGTCACTTCTCCAGTGAAAGTCCGGTCCTTCAGGTCCTGGGGGCTGCGGGTGCAGGGTCTCTCCCAGGCGTCGGGACTTTGGATTCAAAGAGTCGCGGTCAGGGGAAGCCTCGGGATTCCCTCTGCAGGCGGCGCTGTGGGGGCTCAGGGGGGACAGGTTTTGGTACTCACAGTATCAGAGTAGTCCTGGGGTCCCTCCTGAGGTGTCGGGTCTCCACCAGCCGAGTCGGGGTCGCCGGGTGCAGTGTTGCAAGTCTCACGCTTCTTGCGGGGAGCTTGCAGGGTTCTTTAAAGCTGCTGGAAACAAAGTTGCAGCCTTTCTTGGAGCAGGTCCGCTGTCCTCGGGAGTTTCTTGTCTTTTCGAAGCAGGGGCAGTCCTCAGAGGATGTCGAGGTCGCTGGTCCCTTCGGAAGGCGTCGCTGGAGCAGGATCTTTGGAAGGCAGGAGACAGGCCGGTGAGTTTCTGGAGCCACGGCAGTTGTCGTCTTCTGGTCTTCCGCTGCAGGGGTTTTCAGCTGGGCAGTCCTTCTTCTTGTAGTTGCAGGAATCTAATTTTCTAGGGTTCAGGGTAGCCCTTAAATACTAAATTTAAGGGCGTGTTTAGGTCTGGGGGGTTAGTAGCCAATGGCTACTAGCCCTGAGGGTGGGTACACCCTCTTTGTGCCTCCTCCCAAGGGGAGGGGGTCACAATCCTAACCCTATTGGGGGAATCCTCCATCTGCAAGATGGAGGATTTCTAAAAGTCAGAGTCACCTCAGCTCAGGACACCTTAGGGGCTGTCCTGACTGGCCAGTGACTCCTCCTTGTTTTTCTCATTATTTTCTCCGGCCTTGCCGCCAAAAGTGGGGCCTGGCCGGAGGGGGCGGGCAACTCCACTAGCTGGAGTGTCCTGCTGGGTTGGCACAAAGGAGGTGAGCCTTTGAGGCTCACCGCCAGGTGTGACAATTCCTGCCTGGGGGAGGTGTTAGCATCTCCACCCAGTGCAGGCTTTGTTACTGGCCTCAGAGTGACAAAGGCACTCTCCCCATGGGGCCAGCAACATGTCTCGGTTTGTGGCAGGCTGCTAAAACTAGTCAGCCTACACAGATAGTCGGTTAAGTTTCAGGGGGCACCTCTAAGGTGCCCTCTGGGGTGTATTTTACAATAAAATGTACACTGGCATCAGTGTGCATTTATTGTGCTGAGAAGTTTGATACCAAACTTCCCAGTTTTCAGTGTAGCCATTATGGTGCTGTGGAGTTCGTGTTTGACAAACTCCCAGACCATATACTCTTATGGCTACCCTGCACTTACAATGTCTAAGGTTTTGTTTAGACACTGTAGGGGTACCATGCTCATGCACTGGTACCCTCACCTATGGTATAGTGCACCCTGCCTTCGGGCTGTAAGGCCTGCTAGAGGGGTGTCTTACCTATACTGCATAGGCAGTGAGAGGCTGGCATGGCACCCTGAGGGGAGTGCCATGTCGACTTACTCGTTTTGTCCTCACTAGCACACACAAGCTGGCAAGCAGGGTGTCTGTGCTGAGTGAGAGGTCTCCAGGGTGGCATAAGACATGCTGCAGCCCTTAGAGACCTTCCTTGGCATCAGGGCCCTTGGTACTAGAAGTACCAGTTACAAGGGACTTATCTGGATGCCAGGGTCTGCCAATTGTGGATACAAAAGTACAGGTTAGGGAAAGAACACTGGTGCTGGGGCCTGGTTGGCAGGCCTCAGCACACTTTCAATTGTAAACATAGCATCAGCAAAGGCAAAAAGTCAGGGGGCAACCATGCCAAGGAGGCATTTCCTTACACAGAAAATACATTATTAGTAGCTGGATGGGATGAGGAGCAGAAAATTTGAAGATCAGACATGCTAGAGGGAGTGAAAATGTTTCCAGCTATAACAGAAGATGATGGGAGCACAAGACCTAAAATAAAATTAGCAGAAGGCTAATGAGAATAGAAAGACAGCTATGCAAGAGAGTGACTCAGAAGAAGAGTTTATAAATCAGCTCTTGATAAATCATCCTCTGCCATACAACGTGGTTGAAAGGACAGCACAAAACATAGTCCTGAGTGTGCTTAGAGCTCCAGTTTCACTAAGCCAAGTTTAGGTAGTCTAAAGTTTACCGGCTAGTTCAGTGACACAAGTACCTGCGATTTATTCAGTTGTTAGCACAGCATAGTATATTATAGCCCCAGTTGTGAACGAGGTAACGCCAAATACAGGGATGATTCAGGTGGAATCTACACCTAATGTAGCAGTGTCTGCATTTTTTACATGACTGCCTGGCCAGTCAGCCTTTTTGGCGATCATTAGGAGACACCCTAGCCTTTTTGGCGATCATTAGGAGACACCCTTAGACCCGTTTTCCCTCACCCCTCCCACTGTTGCATACCAGAGCTCCTTGATCTCTCCCAGCCGCAACACCATTTATTGCACACTGCATTGGCCACAACATAAGTATGTATTCTCAGGCACTGGCGGGCGGCATCCGCCCCCTCTCACGGGGAATGGATCACTGCAATATACCAGGCTGCGTCCCACAAACGACTCATATGACTTGCAGGACAAAACAGACGTGTTTTTACAAATATGGTCGCCCTTTCTCTCTAGGCCAGTGAGTTGAATAATCTCTACAAAGGTCGCAATACAACTGATCAGGATGGGCTCCACTTACCTAGTACGTTTACAATCACAAATCATCAGTGCGTTATTACATCTTTTTGTTTTGTTTCGATCTCAGCTGTCCTGTCTTATCAAGCATGCACAGCCCACGTACCCCCCCCCCCCCAAATCTTTCCCCTTCCCTTCTTTATTCCTCCATTCTCCCAGCTTTTTTCATTATTTTCCTTAGTTTTTTCTTTATCCCTGCTCGTCAGCCTCCCTTTATTATTCCCCCTACTCTCCTCCCATTTGTTATTTTTGCCCCATCACCATCATAATTCCCAGTTTCTTTTTCATTCCTATCCCCACCGGTTTTTACTCCCTATATTCCTCTCCTCACGCTCCCTTCTGCTTCCCCCTCCTCTGTTCCTCACACCGATATTTTTCTTTTCCTCCCTCTGTCTCCTCTTTTATCATTATCCCATGATCATGCTCCTTTCTTTGTTTTCTATTTTTTTTTCTTCTTCAGGTGTCACCCCCCCCCCCCCCCCCAACCAAATAAACCCTGACCTCGCCTATGTTACTTTTTACCGGCATTAAGAGACATCAACTCTTCTTAGTCGCATTAAGACTGAGGCACTACTCCACCTCTGCTCCTTTCAGGTCCTTCCTTCCCTATTTTGAGGGTAGGATATCACCTCTGCTTGCGGACCACCTGGGACGCCGTCCTCCACCCATGTCTTTGAGCGGTAGGTCCTACACAGTTGTCTTTCCTCTGCATCTTGTCTCCCCCATGTGACATCCTAGTACTCCCACGTCCCTTTGAGACACTTAGTGATGGGGCTGCTAGAGATGGTAGACCAGTTGGTTTCGTTGGGAGTATCTATATAAATGTCACGTAGCGGGGCCTACGGAGGGACAGAGGGGAAATGTTGGAATGTTATTATAGCATTACAGTAATGCATTATTACGTTACTATGTTCCTGCTTTACTGTATTGGGGTATGTAGTCTTATTGTAGTATTGTGCTATGGTTATTCTCTCTTCGTAGTACTTGTATGCCGTAGACATACAACACTTTCTTAATCTGCATGACACGGAGTGGTTCTATCAGACTTCCAAGATGTATGTTGTACACGAATCCTGACGGCTTGTAATCTGTTCTCTGTATAATGGTTTTGAATATGAAACTAAAAAGTGCAACAAAAAAAGTGCAGAATCAGTGGCAAATGTAGTTAAAAAAAAAAAAACTGCTGTAGCGGATGAATCTGATCAAAGTTAAAATGTAAAGAGTGCAACAAGGAGGAAAAACTGTGGCAAGCAGTAGATACTCTGCAGCCAAATGGACTTATTTTGCTGCAAATGAATGGGTGAACATATTTGTTACCTTAGGTTTCAAACGTGCGTATTCACCTGAACATTCTGGAACTTGAAACTGCATTAGCGTTTAATTGTGAAATATCTTTGCCAATTGAACAGACACTATTTACTGGAAGTACTGATCAGTGATTACCAAGTGGTAATTTATTACAAATTCCTTTTTAAGTTAGTGAAAACTTGCTGAATTTTCTAGATCAAGAACAATTGTGAATAAGTGCAAAAATACTTCAGTATGTTTGACTTTGTTCATTTAAATAGATAAACAAAAAGCATTTCAAAAGCCGATTTACAATTTTGATTTTTGAATTTGGTATTTTTGGTGTGATTTTAGATAAGCCATTAATCCAGATCAAGGTAAATGTGTGTATTGGTTTAGCAACAGTGTGTGCATGATTGTGAGTTTATTAGCAATTGCTGGTTTGAGTGTGTCAATCGAAGACAAGAGAGTGGTTACACCAGTGCATGGAGAAACACATTACAAAGCAAGCTCAATTGTATGAAGATGTAAGATTGCTTCAGCTTGACAACTCAAAGATTTGTCTTCTAATGTATACTACAGATTGTATGAATACATTGAAACAATGGATGGGCGTGATTGTTGTGCACAGATTCCTTAAACTGCCTTTGACTCATAGTATTTGCTGTAGCTTGCTATTAACACATTTGTATAATCTAGTATATTCATTATTTCCAATAATAATGGTGTCTTTTCTTTTGTGCCTATCAATCATCATTATTATTTGCAAAACATTGCCAAGGTAAAGAATATTGACATAGTGGGAGGTTTCTTTGAAGCAATACTACCCTTTGGTGTAGCTTACGCTCACCAGAATAACCTGACATGCATTCTCGCACAAGTAAAAAAGGATTTCATAAATCAAGTAGATTACGAGAGACAGGCAATGAAAATCAAGATAGAAAAGGGAATAGTTTTACAGGATTGGCAGCAAGATGCCACACAAGGGCACTTAGCAACATGTAGGGAAGCTATGTGTATATATAGGCCGCGGTTTAAGACTGATAATACATTTGTAGGGACTAGTGAATGTAGACGTCTTTTGTTTAAGAGTACTTGGACTTTTATGCTACATGGACATGGCCCAGCCATACCAGGTTTTATTTTAGATGTGCAGAAATACCTAATACAAATTTCTGAAAGGCTGTTATGGTACATGTTATTTAAGGTAGTTTTTCCAAAAATCTACTATATAGAGAAATTTGACAATCCAGTCTTTAAAGTGAAATCTAATTCCAGGACAAAGACGCTAATGCAGCAGAGGTTACAGGTGACATTTTTGGTGCAGTGATCCCATCTGCTGGCGTGATTTTTGTTAAAATCAAGATAAGAAAGTTGTCAACTATTGTAGATAAGATGCCAAATGATTATGTAGGTGCTATGTTTTCAGTGAATACAGAAATGGTTGCTACGAGATCAATGGTTTTGTAAAATCATCTTACGTTAGACATCCTATTAGCAAAGGAAGGCGGAGTCTGCAAAGTTTTACAGCTCCCCACACATTGTTGTACCTATATACCCAATAAGCGTAAGGAGATTCACATCAGAGAGTATCAAGTAATGTACAGTTGGCAGTTATTACCAGTGTCACATGGAAAGTAAGATGATTTCACCCCCAACCCAGGGAGAATCTAGAGATGTTGAAAACTTAGTGGGTGTTCTAAATTTCATTGGACTTTTGTTATTTTATGATGTGCGGTTCTACACTGTGGCCCAATCAAATTGCACTGGACATTTCTAGTTCGGTAGAGACTTTAGAAATTTGCAGTCATTCCTTCTTTGCTCTCATGCTATGCAGTCTTTATTTGATCCCCATGGTAAATCCCTTCTAGCTGTTAAGTTCTCTCTCCAAGTCCCCCTCCCTACATTTGTAATATTAGTGCCCCTATGAATTTTTAATTGTGAATTTCTCCCATGCTTGTTCCGGATGTACAGCTTGTAGGCTGCATTTTCGACCCAATTATATTCCTGATGCACTTATATCATTTCATGTTTGCATAATTCTTCTGAAATATTTAAAGCTGTTGAGTAGATTAAATGTGTTTTACACATTTGGTCGGCCTATGGTTTTCATTTATCTTTATAACTTAGCGTTACACATTATTTGCCCGACTTCGCGCTTGTAACAAAGCTCTGAAACTTTTCATTGATTGGTGTTTTGTTTCCATGGCCCAATTGGTTATGGCATTTAAAATTGTAGCTGTAATTGAGATTTCAGTGAGTGTGTTTGGTTTTAAGACATCACTGGGTCCACAGAACCCCATCGACCTCAGTGTGAGCATTTTCAAATCCCAACCCGGAGGAGAAAACACTCACATGCCGGCGTGCGTTTATCTGTAAGCTGCTGAAAGCAATCAGACTTAAGCTGAAAACGCAGATGAATGCAGTTGGGGGGGGGGGGGGGGGGGGGGGAGATATTGGAGAGATAATCATGTGACTAGGAGTTACTTGGAACAGTAGTTTTGAGCTTCAATATCTCCAATTTCCTTCACAGACAACCTATTCTCTATACACGCCGCCTAGCAGTTGATTATACAGCAATATTCCTTTTTAACAAGGAGTGGTGAGAAACTTCAGCACGCTGTCTACACACCCGGGCTTCTTTCCTTGCCTGAATATCTACACGATCATGTTTCACAATGAAAATGTCACTTACCCAGTGTACATCTGTTCGTGGCATTAGTCGCTGCAGATTCACATGTTTGGCACAGTCCGAAGAAGTCTTTTTGGTCACGGGACCGAAGGACTCCTCCCTCTTTGGCTCCATTGCGCATGGGCGTCGACTCCATCTTAGATTGTTTTCCCCGCAGAGGGTGAGGATGGAGTTGTTTGGTATAAATAGTGCCCATGCAATGGAGTGAATATGTATGTATGATAAGAGTTTCTAATAATTATTTACAAATGTTCAGATGTTTAAGGTTTATGATCTACTTCTAAACGGCTACAGGCTTCCCGGGGAGGTGGGAGGGTACATGTGAATCTGCAGCGACTAATGCCACGAACAGATGTACACTGGGTAAGTGACATTTTCAGTTCGATGGCATATGTTGCTGCAGATACACATGTTTGGCATAGACTATAAAGCAGTTACCTCCCCTAAAAGCGGTGGTTTAGCCTGTAGGAGTTGAAGTAGTTTGGAATAATGTTCTTAGTACAGCTTGGCCCACTGTAGCTTGTTGTGCATTTAGTACGTCTACACAGTAGTGTTTAGTAAACGTATGAGGCGTAGACCAGGTTGCAGCCTTACATATTTCGCTCATAGGAATGTTTCCTAGAAAGGCCATTGTAGCACCTTTCTTTCTGGTTGAGTGTGCCTTTGGTGTAATAGGCAATTCTCTTTTGGCTTTAAGATAGCATGTTTGAATGCATCTGACTATCCATCTAGCAATGCCTTGTTTAGAGATTGGATTTCCTATGTGTGGTTTTTGAAAAGCTATGAACAGTTGTTTTGTTTTCCTGATTAGCTTTGTTCTGTCAATGTAATACATTAGTGCTCTTTTGATGTCTAATGTATGTAGTGCCCTTTCAGCCACAGAATTTGGTTGTGGGAAGAACACTGGCAATTCTACTGTTTGATTTAAATGGAATGGTGAGATTACTTTTGGCGGAAATTTTGGATTTGTTCTTAGAACTATTTTATTGTTGTGTATTTGAATAAATGGTTCTTGTATGGTAAATGCCTGTATTTCACTTACTCTTCTGAGGGATGTGATTGCAATGAGAAATGCGACCTTCCAGGTTAGATATTGCATTTCACAGGAATGCATGGGTTCGAAAGGGGGACCCATGAGTCTTGTTAAGACGATGTTAAGATTCCATGAAGGAACTGGTGGCGTTCTTGGTGGTATAATTCTTTTTAGCCCTTCCATGAATGCTTTAATAACTGGTATTCTAAATAGAGACGATGAATGAGTAGTTTGTAGGTAAGCAGATATAGCTGCGAGGTGTATTTTTATAGATGAAAAAGCGAGATTTGCTTTTTGCAAATGTAGTAAGTATCCTACTATGTCTTTAGTAGAGGCATGTACTGGTTGTATTTGATTGGCATGGCAGTAGTAAACAAATCTTTTCCACTTAGATGCATAGCAGTGTCTAGTGGAAGGTTTTCTAGCTTGTTTTATGACCTCCATGCATTCTTGTGTGAGGTCCAAGTGTCCGAATTCTAGGATTTCAGGAGCCAAATTGCCAGATTCAATGATGCTGGGTTTGGATGTCTGATCTGTTGTTTGTGTTGTGTTAACAGATCTGGCCTGTTGGGTAGTTTGACATGCGGTACTAGTGAAAGGTCTAGTAGAGTTGTATACCAAGGTTGTCTTGCCCATGTGGGTGCTATCAGTATGAGTTTGAGTTGGTTTTGACTCAACTTGTTTACTAGATATGGAAGGAGAGGGAGAGGGGGAAAAGCGTACGCAAATATCCCTGACCAATTCATCCATAGAGCATTGCCTTGTGATTCGCGGTGTGGGTACCTGGATGCGAAGTTTTGGCATTTTGAGTTTTCTCTTGTTGCGAACAAATCTATCTGGGGTGTTCCCCAAATTTGAAAGTACTTGTTCAGAACTTGGGGGTGAATTTCCCATTCGTGGACTTGTTGGTGGTCTCGCGAAAGGTTGTCTGCTAGTTGGTTTTGTATTCCTGGAATAAATTGTGCTATTAGGCGAATGTTGTTGTGAATCGCCCACTGCCAAATTTTTTGTGTTAGGAGGCACAATTGTGTTGTGTGTTCCTCCTTGTTTGTTTAGATAATACATTGTTGTCATGTTGTCTGTTTTGACAAGAATGTATTTGTGTGTTATTATGGGTTGGAAGGCTTTTAACGCTAGAAATACTGCTAACAGTTCTAGGTAATTGATATGAAATTTTGTTTCGTGTATATCCCATTGTCCTTGAATGCTGTGGTGAATGAGGTGTGCTCCCCACCCTGTCATGGAAGCATCTGTTGTTATAACGTATTGAGGCACTGGGTCCTGAAATGTCCGCCCTTTGTTTAAATTTTTGCTGTTCCACCATAGAAGCGAGAGGTATGTTTGGCGGTCTACCAACACCAGATTTTGAAGTTGACCCTGTGCCTGTGACCATTGTGATGCTAGACACTGTTGTAAGGGTCGCATGTGTAGTCTTGCGTTTGGGACAATGGCTATGCATGATGACATCATGCCTAGAAGTTTTAGCGCAAATTTTGCTTGTATCTTTTGGTTTGGAAACATAGCACTTATTAGCTTGTGGAATGCCTGCACTCTTTGTGGACTTGGAGTGGCAATTCCTTTTGATGTGTTGATGGTTGCTCCTAGATATTGTTGTGTTTGACACGGTTCTAGGTGTGATTTTGTGTAGTTGATGGAAAACCCCAGTTTGTGAAGGGTTTGTATGACAAAAGTGGTGTCGTTTGCGCATTTTTTTACTGTGTTGGTTTTGATTAGCCAGTCGTCTAGGTAAGGGAACACATGTATCTGTTGTCTCCTGATGTGTGCTGCTACTACTGCTAGACATTTTGTGAACACTCTTGGTGCAGTTGTTATTCCGAATGGCAACACCTTGAATTGGTAATGTATTCCTTTGAATACGAACCGTAGGTACTTTCTGTGAGAAGGGTGTATTGGTATATGAAAGTACGCATCCTTTAGGTCTAATGTGGTCATGTAATCTTGCTGTTTGAGCAGTGGAATGATGTCTTGTAGTGTGACCATGTGAAAATGGTCCAATATGATGTAGGTATTTAGTGTCCTGAGATCTAATATTGGTCTCAATGTTTAGTCTCTTTTTGGAATTAGAAAGTACAGGGAGTAAACTCCTGTGTTTTTTTGTTGTACTGGTACTAATTCTATTGCATCCTTTTGCAGTAGTGCTTGAACTTCTAGTCCTAAAAGTTCTAAATGTTGTTGTGACATTTTGCGTGTTTTGGGGGGGATGTTTGGTGGGAAATTGTGGAATTCTATGCAATAGCCATGTTGGATTATTGCTAATACCCAATTGTCCGTTGTAATCTGTTGCCAAGATTGGTAGAATTGGCTTAGTCTTCCCCCCACTGGTGTTGAGTGAAGGGGTTGCGTGACTTGAAAGTCACTGTTTAGGTGGAGGTGTTTTTGGAGTCTGGAATCTTCCCCTACTCCTTGGGAATTGACCCCCCCGATATCCCCTGAAACCTCCCCTTTGGAAGGAACCCTGATATAGTGTGGTTCTAGATTGTTGGCTGGTGGTGTCTGTGGGTTGGCCACGAAACCCCCCTCTAAATGGAGTTTTTCTGAAAGAGCCTCTGCTCTGCGGGGAGTAGAGTGCGCCCATGGCCTTGGCCGTGTCTGTGTCCTTTTTAAGTTTTCCAATGGCTGTATCCACTTCCGAGCCAAACAGTTGTTTCTCGTTGAAGGGCATATTAAGGACAGCCTGCTGGATTTCAGGTTTGAAGCCTGAAGTGCGTAGCCAAGCGTGTCTCCTTATGGTGACAGCAGTGTTGACTGTTCTTGCTGCAGTATCGGCTGCGTCTAGTGAAGAGCGGATTTGATTGTTTGAGATAGTTTGTCCCTCTTCCACTATTTGCTGCGCCCTTTTTTGGTATTCCTGGGGAAGATGGTCTACGAGAAGTTGCATCTCGTCCCAGTGTGCGCGGTCATATCTGGCCAGCAGCGCTTGTGAATTTGCGATGCGCCACTGGTTGGCTGCCTGTGATGCCACTCTTTTCCCTGCCGCGTCAAATTTTCGGCTTTCTTTGTCCGGAGGTGGGGCGTCGCCAGATGTATGTGAATTTGCTCTTTTGCGAGCTGCCCCTACCACCACAGAGTCGGGTGGTAACTGCGAAGTAATAAACACTGGGTCTGTGGGTGGTGGTTTGTATTTCTTATCCACCCTTGGGGTGATGGCTCTTGATTTTACGGGCTCCTCAAAAATTTGTTTTGCGTGCCGTAACATCCCTGGTAGCATTGGGAGACATTGATATTGGCTATGTGTAGCCGAGAGGGTGTTAAATAAGAAATCATCCTCTATAGGATCGGAATGCAGTTGGACATTGTGGAAGTCTGCAGCCCTAGCCACCAGTTGCGAGTATGAGGTACTGTCCTCTGGCGGTGACGGCTTTGTGGGGTATGACTCGGGATCATTGTCCGGCACTGGGGTGTCATACAGGTCCCAAGCGTCTTGATCCTGATCGTCATGACTTATGGTAGTTTGCGCTGGTGAGTGCATTTGTGGCGGTGTTTGTGCCGGCGATGCCTGTGGAGGAGAGGGCGGAGGCGTGACTTTTTTAACCACTTTGGCTTGTGGTTGTGTGTCATCCTTTGGAAGTCCGATCCTTCTTTTCCTCATGATTGGGGGAAGGGTTGATATCTTCCCTGTATCTTGCTGGATGCACAGTCTCTTGTGTGTAGTCCGATTCTACACTTTGGAGCTCTTGTCCAAATTTGTGCATTTGGCCACTTAGTCCTTGTTCCTCTGAGTAGGATGAAGGTGTGGTATTTTTCGGCGCCGAGAATCTTTTTTCGGTTTCGGCACCGACAGAATTTTTGTTCCTTTCGGCATGGATTCTCGGTGCCGATGTTTTTCGGTGCCGGTATCTTGTTTTTGTCTCTCGGAGCCGCTTTCTCGGCTCCGAGGTTGCTCCATGGCGGTCCCTCGACCGGAGTCGGGTGTCTTCGCTATGGGCGTGCCCTTTTTCGGCCCCTTCGACGGGTCGCCTGATTTATGGGTCGAGCCATGGCCTGTTGGCAGTGGCGTCCCCTGGGCTTTCGGTTTGTCGATGGATTTACTTTGACGTCTTACTCAGTTTGTTGCTGTTGTTCGACGTCGGAGTCTCCGGATTCTGATTCCGGAACCGAGAATGTTTCCTCTTCGCCGTCGAAACGTTGTTTTGTCGACGTGGACGCCATTTGGTGACGCCTGGCTCTTCGGTCCCGGAGTGTTTTTCTGGACCTGAAGGCTCGACAGGCTTCACAGGTATCCTCCTTGTGCTCGGGGGACAAGCACAAGTTACAGACCAAGTGCTGATCTGTATAAGGATACTTACTGTGACATTTTGGGCAGAAACGAAACGGGGTCCGTTCCATCGGCTTCGATGTCGCACGCGGTCGGGCCGACCAGGCCCCGATGGGGGATCGAAACTGCCCCAAAGTCTTCCGATGATCGGTGTCGATGTACCTAACTATCCCGATACCGAACGGAACAATACCGACGCTTTCTTCCGAGATTCTGACTAACTTTCCGAACCGAAACACGGAGCGAAAAGGAATACGTCCGAACCCGACAGCGGAAAAAAAACAATCTAAGATGGAGTCGACGCCCATGCGCAATGGAGCCAAAGAGGGAGGAGTCCTTCGGTCCCGTGACCAAAAAGACTTCTTCGGACTGTGCCAAACATGTGTATCTGCAGCAACATATGCCATCGAACATTTACTTACAAAATATTTTGCTATATTACAAGGAAAGGGGGGGGCGGGCATGCTAACAAGTATATTGCTGACTGCTTTGGGCCTCATCATCTTCCTGCACGGCAAACTAAGACTTCTGACTTTTCCCTTGTCAACAATCCACCTTGCTAATAGTTCCTTGGTCAACAGTTTGCATCTCAAGTACCTGGAACAAAGTGTCTAAAAATTGTTAGTTCTTGGTTCTAATTTGCTGCTCTCTTAAAATTTGGATACTTCAAAGGCCTTTCTGCTGTTATACTTTGTTTCCAGAACAATACATGTGGAAGATAAATATGAAAGTACATTTTTAGTTTGTCCTCATGATAAGTCTGCTTCTGTATTTTGTAGAAGAAACGCTGATGAACTGTAGGGGGATTATATCTTGATAGCTACTAAATCACTTAAGTCTTTCATGAAACAGCACATGTGGACACTTGCACCATCTTTAAAGTAAGCAAGAACACCCACAAACTTAAAAGGATTAAAGCCCATCTCTTACTTAGGATAGTTTGGCTTCTTCACTTTTCCAAGCTTCTCTTTAGGCAGCGTGTGCAGGCTTCGCGTGTTTGTTCAGTGGAGCAAAGACCAAGTACTACTTCCTTTCAGCACAGTCTTTCCACTAGGAGCATGCTTTCAGGGGTACTTTAATTTTTTTTTTTTTTAATTTATATATATCTTTTAGATAAAAAAAAGAAAAAAATTCTAGCAATCAAGAAGAGCACGTGTTTGCATAACAAACAACTGTTTGTTACACCAGTCCGCGTTCAATAGTCGTGGTGTTGCTTGCTGACACCCCCCTCCAAACATTCTAGAGGACGTAAGACACAGCACCACCAAAAACACATAGGAGCACTAGGACGAAAGCAGGAAAAGTATTTAAGGAAAAGGACAGATCTGTCCTGCCTGAAGGCATTTATCACAAACCTTTTACTATGCAAGAATGTATTTGCACCTTTACTACACTTTGTTTTTTTAAACATACTAGCTTTTGGAAACAAATATTTTAAAGATAGGCAGATGAGGGTATGTTCAGGAGTGCGTTAAGGTGTTTTTCTTTTAACTGCAGCAAAAAAGTATGGTGGTATTCAAACTAAATTAACACTGTAGCCATGTTTTGAATCATAGCGTAAATATGATAGTTTACCCGTAATAAAAAAAAGTAAAAATTCGAAGAAAATAGTGTGGGATCAACTCCCTTCCTGCACTGCCCTTGGCGATCACAAAAAACAAAAGAGGATCCCTGCTGCACTGTGGGACTAATCCCTTAACCGGGAACAGCGCATTTTTAAAGTATTCAAGTATACTAAGACAGGAGACACATGGTTTGCACGCACACACACACACCCACTAACCAAATATCTTATGTAGCACTTAAGAGAAAATAACCCCTTTCTAAGTTGTGCTGCACATAAATGTCACATCTAGGATTCATATTTTATGTATGTTGTTTTGAATCCCCCCCCCCCCCAAACAGGTTTTATCATCTTGTTTTACTGATGGGAACAAAACTAAATATTTCTGCTGTTTTTTCATAGAATATTCAAATGATTCTGTAATTTTTGTATACGTACAGTGGAGCAGTACAAGCAGATTTACCACATGCATTCTTTAACAGTTTAACATGGCCTTCCAAACTTTAAAAACACACCATCCCACTGCAATGATCTTTGAATTCTGAAACTACGTTTTCCTTCCAAACATACCACCATATGAAATAAAGCTTCTTTTCAATTTTTTATTGGACACATTTACATTAGAAAATACTCCAACAGAAAAACCTGCAATGAAAGAAAGCAAAGCATTAGCATTTTTAGGACTTGGCATTGCATAACCACAGCTACTCATGAAATTCACATCCATCCACCGAACAAGGGCACACAACATAAGTGCTGAGTCGCAACCACACATGCAAATTATGAAATCAATTAGGATGCACAGCTACTAATACACAACACTAATATAAATGACCTGTAAAGAGTCAAATTGTGTGATCCTAGGCAAATAGTTTAGTCAGCTTTTTCTTAATTCTCACATATGATTGCACCTTCAAATATGTGAGCTCAGCATTTCTGCAGTACAAAAAAACATTGTTTCATTAAATATACTAAAGTTTGCTGCATGCATCACAAGAACCTAGCCCACATAACTTAGGACGTCTTAGTTTACCAACACTGCTGCCAGGGCAGGAGTGTTTCTCAGTTTGTTTAAACACTCAATTTTAATAGATTACTAAACCATGATGTTTTATACTTACAGCTAAAACCAGATAATCAAATCATTAACTTAGCTCCACAACCCATTTTCCCCTGCATCAAAATTACACAATACCTTTTGCTAGTGTTTGAGGTAAAGAAGTGTTGCAACCCACACTGCCTCCTAAACATTTTTTTCCACTTTAATTCTCTTGATTATGTGGTAGTCGAAGCCCTTCCTGCCCCCATAAGATAGCAGTTGATAGAACTCATGGCACAGTAAACATTGCACCACATAAAAGGCTGTTCAGCTATACATCAACTTTCTTAATCAGCATGTTGATAAGAAAACTACTTGTGTTTTGATCATTCATAACCCACCTCTCTCTCAAGAGGTGAGCACAACATTACCAACTCAGGTCACAGCTCACCAGATTAAGATTCCTCCGTGCCGGCGGGCGCATCTCCTCCCTTCGTGTTCCGGGTATAAATCACTTGGGCTCTGTGCTTCGACACCAGTTTAATCAAACCTTTTGGAGGACAGAAGCATTACTGAATGTTCCTCACTTAAGTACCACAGCGATATCAGACAAGGAAACAACAAATGCAAAATGTGTAGGTAATCTATGGCTTATCTTGATATCTCGTAATTTTGACACATGCATTGTCAAAGCAGATAGGTCTTGCCTACATAATACAAGTGCCGAGCAGGTGGCGTGGCCAGTGTTTGACCCTTATTAGAAGTTGAATTCAAATACCCGTGAAAACCCATGTTTGCAGAGGGACTGGAATTACGAATTGTGAGATAATCACACCCGTGTAATTTTCCTCTGATGAAGTCTCCAAGGTCAGACATGCCAAAATTTAATTGGGAGGAAAATGCCAGATTTTGATCAGCAAATGTAGACTCTCAGGGTCAGATTTTCAACAGCTGTTATAATCACACTGTTTATGGGCCACTAGTAATGAAGGCCTTTGCAAAGTATTGAAAAAGACCTGTAGAAAAACCCTTGCAGATAAGGAGTGGGAAGAAACTCAGGTGTGCAAGACAATCTCACAGCAGCCAGGTTCTTCTTTATTCGACTTAAGTATCTCTGTGCAGTATACCTCAAGCAACAGACTATAAAAGTTGGGTGTAGTGACTTTCTCCTCTTGCCTCATGTTATGGACAGGGATATATTGCATACCAAATGGAGTTGTAGGGTTCTGGCCCCATGCTGGGAAACATGACAGAGCTCTGTGGTAGATTGGACGCTGCAGGCTGACCCGAAGATGGTGGCTTTTCATAGAAACAGATCTAGATGTTAACCAATATAAACTAGCTTAACTCTACTTAGGGACAATTGTCACTAACAGGGATGTGGGACGTGGTAAGAACCCTCCCTCTGTGGAACACTGGTGGCAGGGGCTTGATTTACATAGGAGTACAGAAAAGCTAATTTACATTGCAGGAGGTTTCCCTTTACCATATACCGAAATATTAGACATTCGGCCTTTCTACCAGGGAATTGTTCTTGACCGCATTGGCAGCTACTGGACAGATAGATGCTGAAATATTGCGGATAGGGCTTTGTCTTTGGTGATGCTGTGCATAGCCACAAAATACTTCGCAATTATCATGGCTCATTGATGAAGTATGATTATTATAGAAGGTGAAAAGGGGCATGTTGTCTAATCTCCAACTGCCTATAATCTTTGTGTTCGAGATTTTGACAAAAATCAGTAACGAAAAAAAACCATTAATGCAAGAGGAAAATTAAACAGTGGTTTGCAACCTGTGGGTTGGGAACCCCTGGGGGTCCACAGCCTTAGAAGATTAGTTTAAACAGACTAATAAACTATATACCAATCAAGCGGCTAAATGTACAATTGAGAAATTTAAATACGTACTGTAAAGGTCAAGGAATTTGTAACTGGAGCCTCCGATTGATTTGTGGAAGCAGTGCAGGTGCCTCAAACAGAATAAAGTATGGATGAGTTGTCTCAATTGAATTTAGAAAAGCTCCAACTTTCCTTTCAAAATTTGTATTGTTTCAGTTATTAAAATATGTTTGCAAAATAAATAAAATGTGTTATTATTTGCCTATTTGTTTAACGAATGCTTGTTTCTATATTTTGTGTATTGTTCTGCAGTTCAAATATTGACAATGTTTACGACAGGGCCCAGGCCCCAGCAATGACTCCGTGGGGGCTCCAAGGCCAATAATGATTCAGTGCAGGTCCCAGCAATGATAAAGTTTGGGTTCACAGAAGTCATAAGGTTGAGAACCACACAGTAACTTACACTGAACTCAACGTTTTGAATCTTCATTAAAAAAAAAAAAAAGCCATTTAAGTACTTCACCCAGGAAACTGATCAGAACTTTAGAAAAAAAGTCAGAAATTCATGGTAAACCTTTACCAAGAGTATTGCGAATATATACAAGTCACAAGGAACTGCCACACAACTATATGGAACCATGGACAACTGAGCTAATCAATACACCAGTTAGAACCCAGGATCAAAACTGAATGAGGGCCATGACGTCCTCAAAATAAGGCTACTACAAAATATTAACTAGATTTACTTCAAAACAGTTAGGCTGCATGTAATGTTTGATCCAGACTACTGCTGAAGGCCTGCGTCAAGACACAGCGACTTGATGTGGTGCACATGCCCCATAAACCAAGAGATCATGGTCTTAAGAGTCTACAATCATTAAGTCCAGGGAGTGCAGAATTGAATAAAATATCTACTTGTCCATGCGAAACTGTGCTTCTTAAATCTACTTGTCCTGTGAAGTTAAAAAAAAAAAAAAAAAAAAAAAAAAAAAAAACACACAACACTTGTCCATTTGGTGCCATGCAGATCAGCGACACATTCTGGCAGCAATCTCATAAGAGCTCTGTTAATAGCCCCTCAGACTATGCCAGGGATAATACTTTAGTAGGGGTTGAATGCTAGCAATTTCAAGTCCTACTATAGAAATGGCCTTCTTTTGCCACCTTTCCGCAGATCTACATACCGTGGTTGGAGTAAGCAGCAAGCAATAGTTCCAGGGCTGGAATACCTTTGAGTCTCTGTAAACATACTAACTTCCATGTTTTAAGGATTTTCAGCAGCTCTGATCTTTTTTCCATACTGTTAAAGGTTGAAAATGTACTTCTGCCAAGGACAGAAGTTCTTCCAGGGTTGGGAACAAAGTGGCTGGAGGAAGAGTGGACTTGTAAATGTTTAATAGATTTCTGGATGAGCAAATCTTCACATTCATATCTGCTGTGGCTAAATTAAATTTCACAAGTGTTTTTTTGGAGTACATCTTCTTGGTCTACTTTTGTAAATTCTCATGGCAGCCACTAATGCAAGGACATACCATGTGTGAAGTTGTGACTAAGACCTGGCCCCTCAATTAGGTCTCATGTTAACCAAGACATTTTGTATATTAAAATTATATTTCTTCATCTATAGGCTAGTTTAACTGAGTGACAGCATTCTGCTCTTCCACAAGAGGCACACTAGCAAGCAAAGTAGTTTTCTTCAGTGCCAGGAACTACTGGGGCAGTGTGTGGTTCGAGACCCAAAAACGTTTTTGCTTTTCATCAATGTTAGTTACAATGGTGAGGGCCTGGCACCTCGAACAATAAAGTGTTACAAAAGCCATATTAAAACAAGACACATTGACAAAACCAAAAAAGACTGACACCCAATGTTGGATTGGTTGGCTTTACCAGTGCTTTTTTTATTTCGTGTTAGCCATTATTTTCTTGAAAATTGTTACACCGATTTTCCATTATCAATATTTTTGGGAAATGCTAGCTTGCATCAGCACATTTTACTAAAAGATGCTTCAAAGGAATACATCTAAAATTTCACAGTAATTTGGCAAAACGTTTCCTACTTGCATTTTTCTCTGAACATTTCACTTTGAAGGCAAAAAATCCTAAATTTGCATCTTATCAGAGCACTCTGGGTGCATTATACATAACTTAATTGTTAAGTTTAAATATGTACAGACACCTTTTTCACTGGAATCACTGTCAGAAATGCTGTGTGAACTTACTATGTGTATTTAGAGCACTCAACCCAATAGAAGCTTTGCACAAATGAACCATAAGTACAAGTTCAAATGGCTACCTCAACTGCAGACAGTTCCCTTCCCTGTAAACTGGCAGCCTAAGGGTTTGTGCTGTGGGGAGGGGGAGGGGGGGAGGTTGTGGGTTTGGCCTACTTGTCCCAAGGACAAACGTTAAAACGTGTTGTCCTTGACCCCAATGCCCTGGGCATAGGGCTATAGGAATTCCACACCCCTGTAAGATACAATAGGGAACACACTAGACCAAGACCCAATATTATTCAATTATACAGGAGACCACAAAGCCACTCTCCAACATCCTAAATAGGTTAGGACATTACAAGCTGCTTACTAAATATACACAAATATGCAATATGAAAATCTCACAGCTATGCTTAACGACTAGGCAAGAGAAAGTACTGATCCTACCACCCAATAGTGAAAGGATTTCAGTCTTTGGAAAATGTACCTGCCTGTGACACCCACAGATCTGTTAAAACTTTATATAAATAAAAGAAAACATTTACTATATCCTACTGCAAATGTTAATTCATCAAATTGTCTTACATGGGAAAGACTAAATTTATTAACACTTCCTAATTACAGAAGGGATATATATATATATAAAAATGAACGATTACACTAAAAAAGCCTCTGCGTGGAAGTAGCAATGGAGATCAAAGTGTGGCAGGACTCACTAGTTATGCAAAAAAGAAACAAATCAATTTTGTATTAGTCTGTACAACAGTCTAATCAAAGCTCTTCCCATTAAAGAAAGCACTTTCAGTACAGTCATTTCCACTGCAGGTGTACTGTTAACTTTGATAGGGTGCACTATACAGCTCAAAACATCTCAAGTTAATTTAAAAAAAATATATATGGGTTTTTCTTGACAGTCCTCGACATCACGGCTCCCTAAAGTAGTGTCCGGAGTTATCTGAATTTGTGCAAATTAACGATTGAAAAAGTGACATACAGAATGTGTCTAGCCCTTTAGGATTTACATTTGTATGTCAGGATTTTTTCGATGCTACAGAAAATCCAATCTGCAGTCCTTGGAATGGAGAGATTGCAGTGGGTTCAGGTTTTAGCTCCTTGGTACAAGTGTATAAACTAGATATAGCAATGAAGAACTGAAACGTAACAGTTAATCTTTGCAAAGTGTTGCACCATGTGGCATTTTCAGCTATTGATTTTTTTGTTTAAAAACACGCAGAAGATAGAATGTGGCATGTTCAAAACCATTGTGTGGAAAACCTTACGACCACTCAATTACATTGTCCAAGTGGCACCATATAAGCTAGTTGCAACATGTTTTATTCAATGACCTATTTAAGTAAACCTAGCTGGGTTTATCTAACCTCTGAATATTATGCACAGGCCACTGAGTAATACTCATGACTATTTTCAAAGAAACAAAAATGAATATCAAATGGAGGTCGTTTTGCTTTCAATACGAAAAGAGGCACAGGAACAATTGGGTGAAATTACACTTCAGAGGTAGAGGAAGACTGTTCAAACTTTAGATTTGAGAAAAAAAAATATATACACACACATTAAAAAAATCCAAAGATTATGAGACGTTCTAGTTAGGGTCAGATTTAACATGCACAAAACCATAGAAATTCAGCTGATCTAGTTATTTCAAATAACTATCTATAACTTGTGCCCTAATGTAACTAGAACAGATGAATTACTGTGGTTTCTAAACCGTAGCTTTTACAAAGTTATCAATTCCCTGCCTGAAGGCTCAAGTAGCCAACTGTCATCCGAAAACCAGCTGGGATGTGTGAGCTGCTCACAGGAAAAAGGGAACAAATGTCTTTGTGGGGAAGGGACTGTCACGGGATTGTTTTGCCACACTTAAGGGGTTCCAGAGATTGTGTCACGAGAAGCAATTCTGACATCTTGGTTTGAGCCGAGATGCACTGTGGGATTGTTTAGTGGTAAACTCCCAGAAGTGGCGGGGATAAGGATATGCCCTTGGTAATTTTGCCTCGTTAGGTTGTCTCTCCCCCACCCACAATCTAACAGCAGGCATAAGGTTGGCAACCCTGGCTACCTTCAGTACCCTGCTGGGCCTATGGAAAATAGGACTGCACCTGTTGAACTAAAGGACCAAACCTGCCGTTTTGCGTGTGTTGTGCAAATCCCCAAGGGTTGGACCTATCCCAACTTGATTTACTACGCTACATCGCCCAAAAGCAAGATCACCACACCATCACCAGTAGGCACTATGCCAGACACAAAATGCCTGAAGGTAGCTGAAAAGGGCATTTGGGATTATACAAACCTTTCCACCCAACACTTTTCCAACTGCATTTGTAATTCGACTTTGTTAAACTGAGTACGCGAATAAACCGAACAATGTTGGCCAAAAGAGCATCTGCCAGAGTCGTTTTAACTTCAATACTTCACACTTGCCTTGCAATAAATCTGAACACTTACGCTGAACACTCCCTGATAATGTAATGATGCAGTTTGAAAGAAAACTATGTTAAACCACTTAGATGAAGACTGGGTTTGCTACACAACTAAACACAAGAACGGGAATAACAGTGTGCAAGATCAAGCTTCGTATGATCCACAAACTAGAAAAGGAAGCTCCCCGTCTAAAAGAACGACTGAAAAAAGGATCGAAGATACGGGAATCAAAATAAAAAATATACTTAGTGCATTACTCTCATTGATACGACTAACAGGCCAAAACCGTCACTCCACAAGCACATGCTATATCGCAGCGACAAGTTTTAAGTTCCAGCTGAAACAATGCCCCGTTTCTTCTTTCTCTTGAGACCCGATAGCCGCTACCGCTTGCTCTCACCTTTGTTGAGTAGCTCTTGTAGCGCAGCCCTGGCCAAAGAGCCTCGGATCTTCAGCCTCTCGGATACCACGGCAGGAGTGATCAGCTTGTAGTTGGGCACCTCTTTGCACAGCTTGTCGTAGGTAGCTTTGTCAAACAGAACCAAGTTGTTCAGCTTGTCTCTCACTTTTCCCTTAGACCACTTCTACTTAAAAGAAACAATAGCGGGTCAGCTCTGAAATTAAAAAGCCTAGTAGCATGCTAAATTACTCTTCAGAAATGGAAAACTATACAACTTAAATACAGCAGAGTCCTCAACTCAAGAGAAAGTTCTGTAACTGCAATGCTTGCAGGAGTAGAATTGTAGAGCTATAAAGGGCAATTAAAGATGCCCTACTTTATCGAATGGCACCCTTAAAATGTGTATAACTTACGATCAAGCAAGAAGAGTGCTACACCTTAGGCCCCCCACCAGCGGCAAAGCCGCTTTCCGCAATCATTTCCCTCATCATAACAGACGTTTTAGTAACTAACTGGTACCAAGGGCACACATACAATTCTATAAGCTCCCTCCAATGAGTGATTAATACAGAATATGCAAAAAACCCAGAACTAGTTTACCTTCTTCTTGGCTTTTCCGCCAGATTTGTTGACTGGATCCTTGTCCTTCTTGGCGGACTTGCCTGCATCTTTTTTCTTCTTATCGTCCTTGGGAGGCTGTTGAAACAAACGACGAAGTTTTAAGATAACTGCTACAGAAATAAGCCGCAGCAGCTTCAAGGTTTCGTTTTCTTTTTGCAGAAGGTATACACTGTGAATCAGGGCTGCTTAAACTACTTAACAAGATGAGTCAAAATAAAAACAGAAGCATGGCTCGTTGTGTTGGGTGCAACACTTATTTAGAACAAAAAGTTTTATCACGAGCATACATTTGTTGTATTCAATATAAATATCAACTTCCTCAATCAGTAAAACCTGAAAACCACCCCGCTGAGTTAAATGATGAAAAATGGTTATTCCTATAGTGCACCTGACAAATTTTGTTCAGGCTCAAAAACAACAAATCCTTTATAATAATCTCACACAAGCATTCGTAATAAAAAGATACGCCACTCGGATCAGTTTTAGAAACGTTGTCACGTAAAACTATTAAATATATGATCAGGAAGAGCGTAAGTCTAGCTTGGTGTTCCCCGGCCTGTTTCTCTGCTGTGGAACAGTGTACAGTTGCACGGACTCTGCGTGTACTAGGTGTTATGTTAAGACATGTAAACGTTTCTGCGAAGACTATGTCGCCCAAAGACAATGAGCACTAAACGTTTACACACACTGCTGCCCGTACCAGTAATCACCTACGGCGGTCAGTTGCCTTCCAAACCATGATGCTTTCTTACGCGTTGTCTTACCACAAATAACCGCAGCCCCCCATTAAGATTTGTGGTCAGCAGAAAAACGCACACGCAAGGACTTGCACACAAATTAAAGACTGCTTGTGAACAGACTATAAAGACAACGTTTTTATTCACATTTTTGGAAATGTATCCGATCACAATTATGGCTGCCGCTCGCAGGCTATCCATTAAAAGCAGATACTATTTATGAAGGTATAAATCCGGGAATTAACGATCCAAAATAAATAACTGTTCTCCGCCAAATCGTCTGCAGCCATAAGCTAGTACTGCTCCTCCAATTATCATACCCGGCCGTGCAAAGCTGTCATTATAAAGCGTCAAAGGCCGGAGGGAAGCAGCCTGAGCTCATCTACCGCACAAATTAAAATATACACACGTTCGACTCAACGAGGCAATTCTAGGCCAGTTAAAAGCCCTCTAAGATAGAGAGAGGTCCTTCAAGATGCGTTTTAGTTACGTTTTGAAAGTTCAAGGAAAAAAGGGGTAAAACCTGCGGAAGGCCCTTAGGAACAATTTACTTTGCCCCAGAGCCTCCAGGACCACGCCGAGGATTTAACGGGTCCCCGAGAGCCAAGCGTTGAGTTTGGGGGTACCTCGGGCTATGTTATTTCTATACGCGTTGCCAAGCTTTACCCCTTTTCAGCTCTTCTGTTCCCTGTTCCCATCCCAACCCTCACCATGCTGCTGCTCCTGTGAGATGGCGAACAGAAAGGAAGTGCCCCTGCTTCCCCACTCGGGAAACCCTGCTCCGGGGCGGGACTTCTAGCTGTTGGCTTCCGGGTTATAGGGAGAGGCACTATTAGCTACCCAAACAGGGCACAGACAACGTTAAAACTACGACTCCCATCGTGCAACGCTAGCCTACGCCACGCAGTCTGCCTCAATAAGCCGGACGAAGAAAGTAGCCCAAACTCGGTTCGGACGATGCACTAGAACGCTAACCTGCAAAATTGGGTGAAGAAGAACTACAATGCAAAGTACTGCCGCATTGGTACTGTGCTTCAAAACACAAGGGGGGGAAAAGGGAGAATTGGGCGGTCCAGTGTACGTTCTCCCAATAATATGCAAATATAAAGTGGTACACTGTTCCGAATAAGAGAAAAGAAAAGGAGTCCTGAATTTCAGGAGCAATGGTCCTCACACACCTTAGTTGGTGTCATGCTTCATCATCGGACAGCTCCTCGTCAGACCAGCGCTGCAATGTCTGACGGGCACCCCCCGAAGGGGGGCTCTTTGCCGGAGATCTTTTTATATATTCGATGATGCCGTGGGACCTAATATGGATCAGAGAAAAGGGCAGATCCTCAAGAGAGAGAAAGATAAGAATAAAAATGGCTCAAATCCCTCACTCAATGATTTATTGCTTGCTATTGGGAAATGGTCAAGATTAAAAAAAAAAAAAAAAAAAAAAATGTAGGGAGTGGAAACAGAGGTAATGCTCGGACACTCACACAAAACATTTAAGAAAAGAGGATGGTGGAAATAATCCACTCCTCATTAGTATGCGGTCGACATGTTTCGCGTCTATGATGGTCCCACAGGATCCAGTGACGCTTCTTCAGGACCTACTAAATCAAAAAATCACTCTCAAAATATCAACGTAGCTATACTCCTGCTGACTACTGTTCACAGTCAAGGCGTCATCAGTCACTTACTGAGGTCAAACCGGACTGGCTTCTCTTTCCTACTAGTCACCCTAAATCAGGGGAAAAAGGCTCAAATTAGCACTGTAAAAAATCACTCCCTCAGTACTAGAGAGTGATAGATTTGTGATGAAGAAAACAAATTGTGACAAACTGTGCAACACTCAGTGACCAGGTGGGTGCGAAGCAAGCCATGCTAATAACACATAGGGAGGCTTACCCTCTTTACTGAAAGAACAGGTTCCATGGGATCACGCTGGCCTCTTGCCTGGCTATCCGAAAATCTGGTTGGTAAGAAAACATATACCGAAATGGGGGACCACACGTTACAGTCCAACATTAGTCTATGGGATATTCCAGCAAAGTAGCTGAGTATCAGTAAACAATAGCGTGGAGACAAAATTCAAAAGTAATACTTCACAACTGTGTGTAGGTATCTCATAAACACACACAAATAACAATATCCACACAGCAGAAAAAGATAATGAGAAAGATATCGCAGAAAAAGATAATGCATAGTTTAGTACTGGTACGTCACCCTTAGAGACGAATATGAAGTAGGGTGTTCAGTACAACCATATTTAGGTAGAGAGAAATGATCGTTTACTCTGATAGGTAATACGATATGACACAAATCGAAAAGTAATTCGCCCTTGCGAGGAGTGTGAGGTTCCGTCACCGATATATCTAAGAGTAGTATAAACATTCTGAAAGTAACCTCTTGAAAGTAAGGCGTCTCACTTAGCCAAAGAAAGAGAGTACATAACAGAACCGGGTACGAGGAAAACAAAAAATGCTATTTTTTACATCACTCGCCCAGAAGGAAAACGTCCCATAGACTTGTGAATACAGGCACCGTCTATCAAGATTGAGTACGTCTTTCAAGACGATCGAAAGGATCTATCAAGAGAGGCTGGGTCAGGGCACTTACTTTTCAAGTAGCCGAGGTCCTCCGTAACACCTACCCTGGGGTTCGCGGTCCCGGATGTGATCGTAGCCCAGGGACCGGCGAGTTTAAATACAACGCGTGATAGGCGCGTATGTCTTAATTAGGGGAATCGGTATCCTAGCAACCTCCTAGTGAGTTGCAACCATATCTGAAAATAGACGATGGACTATAAAAACGAGGTGGTAAAAACCCCTCGTTCGTGTCGGCCATCTTAAAATGGTAAATGGCCACAAATAATGAGCCTAGTCTGCAGTGATTGACCAGACATAGGACAGATCATTTAGAAATGCCAATGATATCGTTCGTGGCATTCATCAAATCACACAGTCTAATAATTTTGTACATCGTATGGTGAAAAACGGGGGTGAGAAGGTTGAAGACTGACATGAAAGGTGTCGTCAAAGGAAATCTATCCAAACAACAGGGATATATACAGGGGGGTTACGAAGTCAGAACAAACATACTGTCTATTTGGATAGGTGGAACCAAGGGATGTCATCATTGAGTCCCTGACGGTGGGTATTCAAACGAAACACCCAGCGTTGTTCCAATTCAAAAAGTGAATGTGTGCCTGTTGAGTTACAAGTCTGTAGCACCACCCACCACATGTCATCTGGTGTATGTTTGAGTTCAATGAAATGGATGCTGAGTTTGGTAGTGGCGCGTCCACATCGGATATTACTCCGATGTTCATTTATCCTGATTTTCACAGGTCGTGTAGTAATCCCTACGTATTGTAGCTCACACGGGCAAGTAATCAAATACACACAATTCCGAGTATTGCAGTTAGTGTGTTTCCTCAATTGCCAAGTGAGGAAGGGTTCAAGGTGTAAAGTGTCTGTACGCTTGGTAAGTGAACAGATGTTGCAATTCCCACACGGAAAATGGCCCACGACTGGGGGAAGGTCCCATAAAGTCCTCTGTCTAGGAAGGGTGATGGTAGGTTTTGGTCGGGTATGTACCAACATGTCTTTAATGTTGGTGGTCCTCTTAAACGCAAACACAGGTTTGGGAATATCTTCACCACCACTGCAGAGGACTGACCATCTCTTATTGATTATCTTCTTCACCGTATTTGAGAAGGGAGTGAACGTTGATACACAGGTGAGTTTATGGTCTGCAGGTTTTGGAGTTAGTTGTAACAGTGACTCTCTATCACTGTACTTAGCTCGTTTGTAAGCTGTATTGATAACTCTCTCTGGGTAATGACGGTCATGTAGTTTGATCTGTAGATCAGCAGCTTGTGTGTTGTATAGTCGTAAATTGCTGCAGTTCCGTCGAAGGCGTAGGAATTGTCCAAATAGTAAGTTTTGTCTGAGTGCCTTAGGATGGTGACTATCATATAATAGTAGGCTATTCCGATCTGTAGCTTTTTGAAAAGTGCGGGTCTCTAATCGACCTTCCTCAATTCTGATTAGCAAATCTAAAAAAGGGACCTCAGTGGTAGAGACAGAGGAGGTAAATTTGAGGAAAGGGTCCAGATTGTTTATCCATGTAGAAAAAGCGTCTACCAAGGCTAAAGGTCCGTGCCAAATGACAAGGATGTCGTCAATGTAGCGACGCCATAGCTTAATGTTTGTGAAGAATGGATTAGACTCTGGTAAGATAAAGCGTTTTTCAAAATTGTACATGTACAAGCATGCTAAGCTAGGGGCGAATGTACTGCCCATCGAGGTGCCATGAATCTGGTGGAAGAGTTTATCCTCGAACTGGAAAAAATTCCTAGTCAGGGCCAAACTGGCACAGTGCATAATAAAGTGAACAGGTGTCGTTGATTCTAGGTTGGTAGATGTAACAGCTGACTCAACTACATCCAGTGTGGCTGCTTGCGGGATGTTGGTGTATAAAGCCTCAACATCAAGGGTGATCAAGGCATCAACAAACACTGATGAGTTTATGGTCTTGATCAGATTGAGGACGTCTTTAGTGTCTCTAAGGTAAGTAGAGGACCGTTGTACAAGAGGTCGTAAAAAGTGGTCACAAAATACAGAGAGTGGTTCAAGAACAGACCCAATGCCAGAGACTATCGGGCGTCCTGGTGGAGGTAGAATTCCCTTGTGAATTTTGGGAAGACAATAAAAGTAAGGAATACGGGGATCTTCCGTATTCAAAAAATCCGCTTCTTTTTGTGATATCCAAGTATTGTTGACAGCTTCTTCTAACATGCCCCGTATCTCTGTTTGCAAACAGGCCGTAGGGTCCTGATCAATTTGGGCACAATAGGTAGCATCGTCAAGGAGGCGAAGACACTCTTGTCTATACTCCTCTGTGTTCAAAACAACAATGGCGCCTCCCTTGTCTGCTGGTTTAATAGTGATATTAGTTTCAGCTGCCAGAGTTCGAAGTGCCTCAATTTTAGACAGGTTAGTAAATCTGCGTTGTGGACGTATATTTAATATGTCAGAGGTGACTGCTTTCTCGAAAGCCAGGACCTCGCAAGGCATATATGTATGTGGGGGTATGAACTTGGAAGGTTTTCTAAGGCCGGAGTCCTCAGGGGAATCAGTGGTAGGTCTGTCTTTAAAGAAGAATTGCAAGCGTATTTTTCTAAAGAACCGAGAAAGTTCGCATTGTAAGCGAAAAGGATCCTCCTTAGGAGTGGGGACATATCCCAAACCTTTGTTCAGTACCTTAGTTTCATCGGAGGACAAAGGCCTAGAGGACAGATTTACCACTAGATCTTTGCTGGAGGGGTTTTGCCCTGGCTCCGTGTGACCATCTGTGGTTCCTCCTGTGACCAATGGACTCGTCTTCCTCTTCCTCGTCTTCTGCCTCTTCCTCTGCCCCTGCCTTGGCCTAAAAAAGGCCCAAAAGGTGGCATTGGTCGGGGTTGGTAAAAGGGGAAGGGCTGTTGCCATGCCATCGGAGGACCCTGGTGGTATTGTGGGAAGTTGTAATAAGGTTGGGGTCTTTCGTCTTCTGTGCTCCATCCATCAGAGGATGAGCTATGGCTATATTTGCAAGGTTTTCGACCAGATATAGAGGAATCATCTGATGAAACGGAAGGTATATCACCTGTGTAATCATCTTTGATATAGGGATAGACCTTCTCTCTATTGAATCTATTAATGTCTTTCTGTAGCTTAGTGATCTTCTGTTGTGTTAGGAACTCTTTGGTATCATTAAGGTCAGCGGTAATTTCTGCTAATCGGCTTTTGAATGCTGTTATGGAGATAGTGGTTTTGAGTGTGTTCTCCATAAGGGTAATCTGTATGGCTAAGGATTCCGCTAATCGTCTGGAAGTATTGATAATAAGGACCAGCCAGTCCCGGGTGCACTTCCATGCAATCTGGGCCCAATCCTTCCTAACGGCCAGGTCTTGTAGGAAGATCCTGGGCATGTTGGACACAAGTAGTCCATTAGAGGCTATGTTAGCCCTGAGGTATTCGGTCATAATAGTCCCATGGAGGACTGTTTTAACCAAGTCACGTTTGAGTGAGGACAGTTTATCCCATTCCTCTTTGGTGGGGCCAGATGGTCCCGCACCATCATTAGTCAGAATGGAAGGAGTCTGCAAAATAGCTGACACTATATCTTCATCAAAGCTGAGACCTTGAAAATTATCCATGTTAGAAATCTCAGTGAAATTCTCAAATTGACACCCCACAGCGAAACCGCTGTACTAAATACTTCAAAACACAAGTGGGGGAAAAGGGAGAATTGGGCGGTCCAGTGTACGTTCTCCCAATAATATGCAAATATAAAGTGGTACACTGTTCCGAATAAGAGAAAAGAAAAGGAGTCCTGAATTTCAGGAGCAATGGTCCTCACACACCTTAGTTGGTGTCATGCTTCATCATCAGACAGCTCCTCGTCAGACCGGCGCTGCAGTGTCTGACGGGCACCCCCCGAAGGGGGGCTCTTTGCCGGAGATCTTTTTATATATTCGATGATGCCGTGGGACCTAATATGGATCCGAGAAAAGGGCAGATCCACAAGAGAGAGAAAGATAAGGATAAAAATGGCTCAAATCCCTCACTCAATGATTTATTGCTTGCTATTGGGAAATGGTCAAGATTAAAAAAAAAAACATTTAAGAAAAGAGGATGGTGGAAATAATCCACTCCTCATTAGTATGCGGTCGACATGTTTCGCGTCGACCGCATACTAATGAGGAGTGGATTATTTCCACCATCCTCTTTTCTTAAATGTTTTGTGTGAGTGTCCGAGCATTACCTCTGTTTCCACTCCCTACATTTTTTTTTTTTAATCTTGACCATTTCCCAATAGCAAGCAATAAATCATTGAGTGAGGGATTTGAGCCATTTTTATCCTTATCTTTCTCTCTCTTGTGGATCTGCCCTTTTCTCAGATCCATATTAGGTCCCACGGCATCATCGAATATATAAAAAGATCTCCGGCAAAGAGCCCCCCTTCGGGGGGTGCCCGTCAGACATTGCAGCGCCGGTCTGACGAGGAGCTGTCCGATGATGAAGCATGACACCAACTAAGGTGTGTGAGGACCATTGCTCCTGAAATTCAGGACTCCTTTTCTTTTCTCTTATTCGGAACAGTGTACCACTTTATATTTGCATATTATTGGGAGAACGTACACTGGACCGCCCAATTCTCCCTTTTCCCCCCCTTGTGTTTTGAAGTATTTAGTACAGCGGTTTCGCTGTGGGGTGTCAATTTGAGGATTTCACTGAGATTTCTAACATGGATAATTTTCAAGGTCTCAGCTTTGATGAAGATATAGTGTCAGCTATTTTGCAGACTCCTTCCATTCTGACTAATGATGGTGCGGGACCATCTGGCCCCACCAAAGAGGAATGGGATAAACTGTCCTCACTCAAACGTGACTTGGTTAAAACAGTCCTCCATGGGACTATTATGACCGAATACCTCAGGGCTAACATAGCCCCTAATGGACTACTTGTGTCCAACATGCCCAGGATCTTCCTACAAGACCTGGCCTTTAGGAAGGATTGGGCCCAGATTGCATGGAAGTGCACCCGGGACTGGCTGGTCCTTATTATCAATACTTCCAGACGATTAGCGGAATCCTTAGCCATACAGATTACCCTTATGGAGAACACACTCAAAACCACTATCTCCATAACAGCATTCAAAAGCCGATTAGCAGAAATTACCGCTGACCTTAATGATACCAAAGAGTTCCTAACACAACAGAAGATCACTAAGCTACAGAAAGACATTAATAGATTCAATAGAGAGAAGGTCTATCCCTATATCAAAGATGATTACACAGGTGATATACCTTCCGTTTCATCAGATGATTCCTCTATATCTGGTCGAAAACCTTGCAAATATAGCCATAGCTCATCCTCTGATGGATGGAGCACGGAAGACGAAAGACCCCAACCTTATTACAACTTCCCCCAATACCACCAGGGTCCTCCGATGGCATGGCAACAGCCCTTCCCCTTTTACCAACCCCGACCAATGCCACCTTTTGGGCCTTTTTTAGGCCAAGGCAGGGGCAGAGGAAGAGGCAGAAGACGAGGAAGAGGAAGACGAGTCCATTGGTCACAGGAGGAACCACAGATGGTCACACGGAGCCAGGGCAAAACCCCTCCAGCAAAGATCTAGTGGTAAATCTGTCCTCTAGGCCTTTGTCCTCCGATGAAACTAAGGTACTGAACAAAGGTTTGGGATATGTCCCCACTCCTAAGGAGGATCCTTTTCGCTTACAATGCGAACTTTCTCGGTTCTTTAGAAAAATACGCTTGCAATTCTTCTTTAAAGACAGACCTACCACTGATTCCCCTGAGGACTCCGGCCTTAGAAAACCTTCCAAGTTCATACCCCCACATACATCTATGCCTTGCGAGGTCCTGGCATTCGAGAAAGCAGTCACCTCTGACATATTAAATATACGTCCACAACGCAGATTTACTAACCTGTCTAAAATTGAGAATGAGGCACTTCGAACTCTGGCAGCTGAAACTAATACCACTATTAAACCAGCAGACAAGGGAGGCGCCATTGTTGTTTTGAACACAGAGGAGTATAGACAAGAGTGTCTTCGCCTCCTTGACGATGCTACCTATTATGCCCAAATTGATCAGGACCCTACGGCCTGTTTGCAAACAGAGATACGGGGCATGTTAGAAAAAGCTGTCAACAATACTTGAATATCACAAAAAGAAGCGGATTTTTTGAATACGGAAGATCCCCGTATTCCTTACTTTTATTGTCTTCCCAAAATTCACAAGGGAATTCTACCTCCACCAGGACGCCCGATAGTCTCTGGCATTGGGTCTGTTCTTGAACCACTCTCTGTATTTTGTGACCACTTTTTACGACCTCTTGTACAACGGTCCTCTACTTACCTTAGAGACACTAAAGACGTCCTCAATCTGATCAAGACCATAAACTCATCAGTGTTTGTTGATGCCTTGATCACCCTTGATGTTGAGGCTTTATACACCAACATCCCGCAAGCAGCCACACTGGATGTAGTTGAGTCAGCTGTTACATCTACCAACCTAGAATCAACGACACCTGTTCACTTTATTATGCACTGTGCCAGTTTGGCCCTGACTAGGAATTTTTTCCAGTTCGAGGATAAACTCTTCCACCAGATTCATGGCACCTCGATGGGCAGTACATTCGCCCCTAGCTTAGCATGCTTGTACATGTACAATTTTGAAAAACGCTTTATCTTACCAGAGTCTAATCCATTCTTCACAAACATTAAGCTATGGCGTCGCTACATTGACGACATCCTTGTCATTTGGCACGGACCTTTAGCCTTGGTAGACGCTTTTTCTACATGGATAAACAATCCGGACCCTTTCCTCAAATTTACCTCCTCTGTCTCTACCACTGAGGTCCCTTTTTTAGATTTGCTAATCAGCATTGAGGAAGGTCGATTAGAGACCCGCACTTTTCAAAAAGCTACAGATCGGAATAGCCTACTATTATATGATAGTCACCATCCTAAGGCACTCAGACAAAACTTACCATTTGGACAATTCCTACGCCTTCGACGGAACTGCAGCAATTTACGACTATACAACACCCAAGCTGCTGATCTACAGATCAAACTACATGACCGTCATTACCCAGAGAGAGTTATCAATACAGCTTACAAACGAGCTAAGAACCGTGATAGAGAGTCACTGTTACAACTAACTCCAAAACCCGAAGACCATAAACTCACCTGTGTATCAACGTTCACTCCCTTCTCAAATACGGTGAAGAAGATAATCAATAAGAGATGGTCAGTCCTCTGCAGTGGTGGTGAAGATATTCCCAAACCTGTGTTTGCGTTTAAGAGGACCACCAACATTAAAGACATGTTGGTACATACCCGACCAAAACCTACCATCACCCTTCCTAGACAGAGGACTTTATGGGACCTTCCCCCAGTCGTGGGCCATTTTCCGTGTGGGAATTGCAACATCTGTTCACTTACCAAGCGTACAGACACTTTACACCTTGAACCCTTCCTCACTTGGCAATTGAGGAAACACACTAACTGCAATACTCGGAATTGTGTGTATTTGATTACTTGCCCGTGTGAGCTACGATACGTAGGGATGACTACACAACCTGTGAAAATCAGGATAAATGAACATCGGAGTAATATCCGATGTGGACGCGCCACTACCAAACTCAGCATCCATTTCATTGAACTCAAACATACACCAGATGACATGTGGTGGGTGGTGCTACAGACTTGTAACTCAACAGGCACACATTCACTTTTTGAATTGGAACAACGCTGGGTGTTTCGTTTGAATACCGACCGTCAGGGACTCAATGATGACATCCCTTGGTTCCACCTATCCAAATAGACAGTATGTTTGTTCTGACTTCGTAACCCCCCTGTATATATCCCTGTTGTTTGGATAGATTTCCTTTGACGACACCTTTCATGTCAGTCTTCAACCTTCTCACCCCCGTTTTTCACCATACGATGTACAAAATGATTAGACTGTGTGATTTGATGAATGCCACAAACGATATCATTGGCATTTCTAAATGATCTGTCCTATGTCTGGTCAATCACTGCAGACTAGGCTCATTATTTGTGGCCATTTACCATTTTAAGATGGCCGACACGAACGAGGGGTTTTTACCACCTCGTTTTTATAGTCCATCGTCTATTTTCAGATATGGTTGCAACTCACTAGGAGGTTGCTAGGATACCGATTCCCCTAATTAAGACATACGCGCCTATCACGCGTTATATTTAAACTCGCCGGTCCCTGGGCTACGATCACATCCGGGACCGCGAACCCCAGGGTAGGTGTTACGGAGGACCTCGGCTACTTGAAAAGTAAGTGCCCTTACCCAGCCTCTCTTGATAGATCCTTTCGATCGTCTTGAAAGACGTACTCAATCTTGATAGACGGTGCCTGTATTCACAAGTCTATGGGACGTTTTCCTTCTGGGCGAGTGATGTAAAAAATAGCATTTTTTGTTTTCCTCGTACCCGGTTCTGTTATGTACTCTCTTTCTTTGGCTAAGTGAGACGCCTTACTTTCAAGAGGTTACTTTCAGAATGTTTATACTACTCTTAGATATATCGGTGACGGAACCTCACACTCCTCGCAAGGGCGAATTACTTTTCGATTTGTGTCATATCGTATTACCTATCAGAGTAAACGATCATTTATCTCTACCTAAATATGGTTGTACTGAACACCCTACTTCATATTCGTCTCTAAGGGTGACATACCAGTACTAAACTATGCATTATCTTTTTCTGCGATATCTTTCTCATTATCTTTTTCTGCTGTGTGGATATTGTTATTTGTGTGTGTTTATGAGATACCTATACACAGTTGTGAAGTATTACTTTTGAATTTTGTCTCCACGCTATGGTTTACTGATACTCAGCTACTTTGCGGAATATCCCATAGACTAATGTTGGACTGTAACGTGTGGTCCCCCATTTCGGTATATGTTTTCTTACCAACCAGATTTTCGGATAGCCAGGCAAGAGGCCAGCGTGATCCCATGGAACCTGTTCTTTCAGTAAAGAGGTTAAGCCTCCCTATGTGTTATTAGCATGGCTTGCTTCGCACCCACCTGGTCACTGAGTGTTGCACAGTTTGTCACAATTTGTTTTCTTCATCACAAATCTATCACTCTCTAGTACTGAGGGAGTGATTTTTTACAGTGCTAATTTGAGCCTTTTTCCCCTGATTTAGGGTGACTAGTAGGAAAGAGAAGCCAGTCCGGTTTGACCTCAGTAAGTGACTGATGACGCCTTGACTGTGAACAGTAGTCAGCAGGAGTATAGGTACATTGATATTTTGAGAGTGGTTTTTTGATTTAGTAGGTCCTGAAGAAGCGTCACTGGATCCTGTGGGACCATCATAGACGCGAAACATGTCGACCGCATACTAATGAGGAGTGGATTATTTCCACCATCCTCTTTTCTTAAATGTTTTGTGTGAGTGTCCGAGCATTACCTCTGTTTCCACTCCCTACATTTTTTTTTTTTTAAATCTTGACCATTTCCCAATAGCAAGCAATAAATCATTGAGTGAGGGATTTGAGCCATTTTTATCCTTATCTTTCTCTCTCTTGTGGATCTGCCCTTTTCTCGGATCCATATTAGGTCCCACGGCATCATCGAATATATAAAAAGATCTCCGGCAAAGAGCCCCCCTTCGGGGGGTGCCCGTCAGACATTGCAGCGCCGGTCTGACGAGGAGCTGTCCGATGATGAAGCATGACACCAACTAAGGTGTGTGAGGACCATTGCTCCTGAAATTCAGGACTCCTTTTCTTTTCTCTTATTCGGAACAGTGTACCACTTTATATTTGCATTGGTACTGTGACCAGATGGCACTATATCACCAGCAAATAGCTATTCTATTTGCTTTTTCGCATCAGTGTGCTCTTGTAGTAGTAACAGTGATATGTAAAAGCAATGTCCAGGAATCGAAAAGTGATGCCCCGGTGACATGAGCAATCAGGTCACATAGATCCCAACAGACACGATTCAGTCAGGAGACTCAAAAACCGCTTTATTTGAGGAGTCTCCAGTCTTAAATTCCCTCTGCCTCAAAGAGGTCTATGGGGAAAACACAGTCCATCGATTTTCACTTTTGATATCTCGCTCTTTCTATTTTCTAAATGTTGACAGGTAAGTGATCACCTTATGCATTAATAGTACGGCTGGGGAAACAAGTATTACAGTGGTCAGTTGTTTAACAAATGTTTATACTTTTGAACCATTACATTTCTATAGTGTCCAATAAAAGAATACCCACCAAAAAACATAGCTGCAATGCTTCCTAGGTGCATGTATGGCAAACTCGTCCAGCCCAGGTTTTTTACTTGAATTCTGGGACCTGTAGTCCTAGCTCTACACTGGCATAAACAAGACTTCAAGTCTCAGATTTCAAAGAAAAAACCTGGACTAGAGCGGAAAGTCATGGGTAGACATGGGAAACTTGGCAGAAAAGAAAAGGCCTACTAAAAGTCTATCTGGCTCACACCACCTTTAGATCTGTGTTACATTTCACTGCGGCCAATTAAAAAAAAAAATCCCATGTATACGTAAAATGTCATCAACAACGCAATACGTGATTTCAACAACCAATCGTAATGGCTAAAACAATATTAGCGAATCTGTCATCCCTTCATAGTCCTCTTCCTTTGCTGCTCACCACAGCCTCAGATAATGTTTCCTCAATTTTCTCTAGATTTGGGTTCACAGTGTTTATGTTCAGTATAGAATAAACTTGTTTCTTTCAGAGCGGCCAATAACGCACTCTGTCAATCTCTGGCGGGACGCGCTCACGGTCCGTGGCTCACTCCAACGAGTTATCCACATAATTCTATAGCAGGACCGGAGGCGAGGATTATGCAGATCTTTCTTCACTTTTTATTAATTAGCAAGTTCAAAGTTAAACACAAAACGAACAAAAAAACTACAAGTTCCATGAAGCCGCCGCCATGGTAACCAGTATCCAATGAGGTTCCTCCAATCACGTCGGTATAAATATCCCCAAATGCGTCACACTTCCTCTTTCTTCACTGCTACCAACCGTCAGATAAGTGCCTTTTCTGCCTCCGGGTATTTTTTCTCTCAGCTAACAGTGTTTTGACTTGCTTCGCGCGTTAGTCCTCTTGAATTTCTGTTGTAGCAACGAGCGTTGCTACAGGAGTCTTTTCGGAACAAGCGTTCCGCTCGAGTGCTTTTATTGTTTTTCCTTACACACGTCGGGCCTGACAGAGGGCGCGCGCGGTGTGTTTCAAGCGCGTTTGAGCTCGGGTGTTTTTTCAACACTCGGCGCTCGGTTACAATAATAATATTTGTGTCTATTGTGAATTCCAGGGGCGCAATTCGGCTAGCGGGCGGTACTTATTTAGCAGTACTTTCTCTAAGCTATGCCGAGGTTGTGACTTTGTGCCTCAACTGGAACAGTTACATTAACGTTTTTCAGCTTTTTCTCGCAAAATTGTATTTTTCTTTGTTTTCCCTACCCCGTGACACCTATTTGGTAGGCATTACCCACGAGGGGAAGAATTTTTCTTGGTTTTTTCTTTAGTTACTGCTTGACAGAGGGGGTAGGGCATTACCCTTTATAGAATTTTTATAGGGTGTATTCTCTGTCGCACTATTGTGTTTAGTCTGAACCTCAGCATGCACTCCTCTCAGGAACATGAGCCTTTTACCAACATGTCCCCAGGTGAGGGTCCCACACACAGTACCCTTCCCCCAGGGGTGGATGCTTTGTTCTTGCAAGCAATTTCACACGCCTTGGCCCCTCTTAGGGACACCGTCGCTAAACTCACGGAACAGGTATCCAAGGGTACGGGCATGTTTGGTATGACGGGAGCGGAGGGTGCTACCTCTACCCTTTCGACTCCCAAGAAAATGCGCAAGGGCGACGCGGGGCACCTCGAGGATAGCGAATTTGTATCAAACTCCAAGAGTGCTCGCGCGTATAAGCGTTTACCCTCCCGGGAGGGTCGGTTGCCCTGAGTAATGGGTGATTTTAGTCACCACTTATGGAACCCTGACTTCGGGTCACCTAAAGGCATCTTGGGAGGTTCAGACGAGGATTCCTCATCTTTGGGTGATGACTCAGGTCGTCCTTGGCGTCCTGGTGCTACACTACCAGATCCTTCTGACCAGGGGGATCCTGACTCTGATAGGTTTGAACCGGAGGGTATCTACCATCCGCGTTCCTCGGAGTGGCGTCCAGACCACAGGGTGGCCGAATATGTCGCCAGTAAAATTAGACAACCTTTGGACAAAGAGGTGCGTGCCCGTTTACGGGCGGAATGCCCACGCCCGTCTCTTTCAGATAAGGTCGCTTTTACTCCTGATATAGACCCAAAAATGTGTACCTTTTTGCCAAGTACACCAAAGATCCCAAGAAGGGAATCGATCGATCCTGGAGGGCATGCCAGGATAAGCTTCTCGATGTGTTGGGACCTCTCACTCAGATAATTCAATTGGCGGAACGCGCCAAGCAATCAAACACTCCCCTTCAGACAGACATTGTCGCAGGTTGGGCCCAGAGAGCAGTCTGTCTCCTGGGCAATGCGAACTGTGCCATTTCGGCAGAAAGACGCAGGTCTTTATTAATAAAGATAGACCCCAAATTAGAGGAGCTTTCTAACTCGGAGGCAGGGGCTGTTGCCCAAGGCAATTTATTTGGTGACCCTTTTGTAAAGGAGTTGGGTAAATTCGTTGCTACTTTTTCGGCTCTCGATAAAGCCCAATCATCCATCAAAAATATTTTCCCCAAGAAGGTTTTTGGCGGGGCCGGACGAGGCAGGGGTCGCTCTTCCGGCCGTCTTTACCAGCAAGGCCCCGGTTCCTTCCGAAACAACGGTTGGCGTGATGGCAGACAGGGAACTTTCTTCCCCAACAGAGGAAGGGGGAAAGGCAAAACCTCTAGGATCGCACGAGGAGTAGCTAATGCCCCAGGAGGTCCCTCTGGTAAGACTTATCCCTTTTTCCCCTCGAAATTTCGGAGGGAGATTGCGTTTTTTCAAGAACAGTTGGAGGCGCATTACATCCGATGCATGGATTCTACAGACAGTTTCAGGGTTCCAGATAGAATTCTGGGGTTCCCCGATTCAGGGATCTCTGCCACCGCCAATAGTGTTTTCAGCAGCAGACTCCACGCTCATAGACTTAGAAGTTCAAGATCTTCTTCACAAGTGCTCCATATCCTTCCCATCCCTTCACCCCACAGGTTTCGTAAGCAACATCTTCTTAGTAGAGAAGAAGGACAAGGGTTTTCGGCCTGTTATCAATCTTCGTGCATTCAACGATTGGGTTGTTTACAGGCATTTCAAAGTGGAGGGTATTCATATGATCCACGACCTCCTCCTACAAGGGGACTGGATGGTGCGTCTAGATCTCAAGGACGCATACCTCACCGTCCCTATATTTCCCCCTCATCGCAGATTCCTGCAATTCATCTGGAACGATCAGGTCTTCGAATTCACCACTCTCCCTTTCGGTCTCTCGTCAGCACCATGGTGCTTTACCAAACTCCTCAAATCAGTGGTGGAAGCACTGAGGTTGCAAGGCATACGTCTCATCATTTACCTGGACGACATCCTTTTAATGGACCAATCCAGGTCTCAACTTTTATTCAATCTGAACACAACTATTGCTCTTTTCCAGGATCTGGGTTTCGTAATCAATCAACAAAAATCAGAACTTACTCCGACCCAGTCACTAATCTTCCTCGGTTTTCTCATAGATTCTCGGTCGGCTTCCCTCAGTCTTCCGACGACGAAGATATCCAAGATAAAGAAGGAACTCAGGAAAGTCCTTCGACGCGACATGATTTCGCGACGTCAATTAGCCAGAGTTGTCGGCCTGCTTTCCTCCTCAATTCAGGCCATTTTTCCAGGTCCCCTACATTACAGAGCCCTGCAGCGCCTGAAGGCCTTTCACCTTCGCCGAGGGGTGACGTATTCCGAACTCATCTCCCTTTCTCAGGAGGCAAGGACGGAATTACATTGGTGGCTGGACCACATGGAAGCATGGAATGGCAGGGCCATTTTCGGAACCGCCCCAGACCTGGTGATAGAGTCAGGAGCTCACCATGCATATCAATTGTCTGGAGCTCCTGGCGGGATCGTTTGCGATCAGGTCTCTGACGAGAGACAGGGTTTCATGTGTAGTGCTACTACGGATGGACAATGTATCGGCGGTACAATACATAAATCGTTTAGGGGGGACGCAATCAAGGGCCTTAGCGGAACTAGCAAAGGATTTTTGGCATTTTTGCCTTCAACACCAAATCTCGGTCACAGCGGAATATCTTCCGGGAGCCCAGAATGTTCGGGCGGACTGGAATTCCCTTTTTCTCACGGATTCCAGCGATTGGCAACTACATCATTCGATTTTTCAGGCGATCATGACTCGTTGGGGTCCTTGCTCAGTGGACCTTTTTGCGTCCAGATGGAATGCTCATCTTCCCCTATACTTCAGCTGGCGCCCGGATCCGGGAGCGACGGCAGTAGATGCGTTTCTCCAGCACTGGACAGTGATTCTAATAACCCCCTGGTGGAGGTCTCAGGCGTGGTTCCCGACTCTGCTGGAACTCTCTTGCGAGTGTCCTCTTCGTCTCCCGGTCTTTCCCTCGGTCCTCCGGGACCCGTCGGGATTTTATCACCCCCTGGTCCTTCAGGGTCATCTTTCCCTCATGGCTTGGAAGATTTCAGGCATCGTTGGCAAGACGGCCGACTTTCGCAAGAGGCTAAAAAGTTCATTGCACAGGCATGGGCCCCTGGGACATGCAAGTGATATAGATCTGCATGGGACAGATGGTCTTGTTGGTGTGTGGGCAAACACTGCGATCCCATGGGGGCCAGTATTACAGACATCATCAATTTCCTTGCAGAATTAGCGGAATCCTGTCTCGCTTATTGTACGATCAATTCTTTCGTTCAGCCATCTCCGCGGGTCACCCCCCCTCTGAACAATCACCCTATCGGCGAACATCCCTGGATATGTAAACTCCTCAAAGGTATTAGACTCTCCAGACCTCCACAACCCAGATACGCAGAGCTCTGGGATGTAAACATAGTTCTTAATCTTTTAACCTCTTGGCAGGATAATCAGTATTTGTCGAGAAAGGAGTTGTCAGCCAAATTAGCCATGCTTTTGTGCCTCATTTCATGTAAGCGGGTGTCAGATATCAGAGCACTCGATGTATCATCTCGAGTCTTTACTCCAGAAGGAGTCGCGTTTGCTATTTCAAGGAGAACGAAGAATAATACCAGGTCAGTATCCTATCCAGCTTTTCCTGATTCCCCCAAATTATGCGTTGTTAGATGTCTCAAGGTCTATGAAGAAGTGACCGTGAATCATAGACCCCCAGGCGAAAATCAATTGTTGATTTCCATAAAGAAACCGTTTAAGGCGGTTTCTTCTCCTTCCATTGCCAGATGGGTCAGAGGGATTCTGTCCGAAGCAGGTATTAATATTCAGGTGTTTGGCGCCCATTCTACTCGGGGAGCCATGGCTTCAAAAGCCATACAGGTGGGGGGTAGATTAGAGGACATCATGCATGCGGCTGATTGGTCTTCTGAATCTACTTTTAAAAAGTTTTACTTTAAACCAATTCATGAAGCAGCCTCACTGGTGGTGGGTAAGCTTTGAACCTGCATAATCCTCTCCTCCGGTCCAGCTATAGAATGCGAAATTTCCTAGCTATCGTGAAGGAAAGTTTCAATTCTATTAAGGACACGGAGGCGAGGATTATCCCACCCACATACTACTCACGAGTCTGTTCCCACGCGATCACTTGTCTCTTCGTATTGAGGTGGTATATATATTTGCATTAATTCTCTTATTTATTATCTTTGCTCATATGTCTAGTTTACATTAAGCGGAGTTGATGGCTATTATGCTTGTATTTTTTATTAAAGTTTTAAGACTTGTATGTTCCATTCATTAATGCCATTGGAATGCGACATTATCTTATCAGTGTAGTCCCTAATTACACCATCTTTTTTGTAGGTTCCGAAACTACAACCAATTGACTCTACCAGGATTCTTTCTGCAGTGAAGTCGAGGAAGTGTGACGCATTTGGGGATATTTATACCGACGTGATTGGAGGAACCTCATTGGATACTGGTTACCATGGCGGCGGCTTCATGGAACTTGTAGTTTTTTTGTTCGTTTTGTGTTTAACTTTGAACTTGCTAATTAATAAAAAGTGAAGAAAGATCTGCATAATCCTCGCCTCCGTGTCCTTAATAGAATTGAAACTTTCCTTCATGATAGCTAGGAAATTTCGCATTACACATCAAAGCTTCTCCCACCCACGTTCAGCACTTTGAGCAAAGGATGTGCGGAGACATCAGACAGGGGTGTCTTGGGGAAACTTATTTCAGTCTTTCTCACCCCTCAAGCACCCAACCCGCTCACAGCACTGACAGCAACGTGTGTGAGGAGACTTGGGGCAGGGATGCTCAGGGATTTTATTACAAGGCACTGGAGGCTCCTATTATGCTATCTTCTCTTGCTTTTAATTCAATAGCAGCCAAGATACCACTACAACTCCCAGTATTCCTAGCTGGAAAACTACAAAACATGTCATAACGAAACAAACCAATCAGCACACAACATGAGTATAAAAGTCTTGACTGAGAGCAACAAGTCCTCTTTTCTTGCTGCTTGCAGTCAAGATAAGTACCACTTTTCTACTGTTTATAATATTACATCTATTTGCAGTATTTCATGTTTTATAATTACATTTATTATTACAGTTATGCTTGTAGAAACGTAGTTCTTTCTGTTCACTTGAATTGCTTCTACTCGTTATAGAACACAATGTTCTATAACAAGTGTTGTCGTCGGGCAGCGCGCGCTTCCTCAACCGTTAACTCCAACAGTAGCGCTCTTACCCGCTTTTGCTTGTCGCGTTTGTGAAGGCAGCGGTCGGCTCCTTCTTCGTTCAGGACTCCCAAAATACTGGTATTTCGTATTTTCTTCACCGGCTTTGGTGGTGTCTTGCCTCCTTCTGCTCCGGAGTGCTAGTTCACCCCCCCTTTTCTTTGTTTGTGACAGGAATACTTCCTGCTTTGGGCGTCTTGGAAAGTTAACCCTTCCTAGTCCGGTGGGTTATTCTTTCTATTTAGTGAAGCCAGTTGACTCTGTGCCCACATTTTTCATTTAAAGTTGAAATTTTATAATTTTAATTTGATAATTTTAATTTGAATAAATTAATTAATATGGATAATTTTTCTGAAGAAGAAGAGACACACATTTTTAAGGACAATTTGGATTTCTTTATTAAGGACTCAGTCCAAAAAGCTGTATCAAACCCTATGTCAGATTTTTCTAAATCTTTTGAGGATTCTGTAAAAAAAATTACTAACATTAGATACCACTGGTACTGGTTCTAAAAAGCCCAAGAAAAGATTGCAGATAATTAGGCTACAAATATCGACTCTCCTTCAAATGTTTCTGTTTCTGAGCCTGTACACCCTTAAAACCTTAGTTTTCCCCTACATATTACTCAAATGGGAGACACGGATGATGATTTAGGTGATTCTGACAAGGATAAGGATGATCCAGACATAATGATCTGGTCAGGGCCTGTGGAGAAGAGGAGTAAAACTTCTCTTTCTGAACTGGGAGAGTCCTCTAAAGTTTCTAATACTAATGAATCTATTCTAGACTTTTCAGGTCAACCGATGTTTGATCCTGTCTTTATCCGTCACCAAAATTCCACTGAGTGGATGCCTTGTGATCATGTTACCACTTATGTCTCCAATAAATTACGTCAACCTTTAGATAAATTGCCATGAAATAGACTAAAATCAGAATGTCCTCGACCGTTCTAAGCTAATAACATTTCAGCTACTCCTGTGAATAATCCGAATATGTTAATGTTCTTTACCAAGTTTGGAAAAGACCCTACAAAAGGGGTGGACAGAGCCTGGACCAATTGCCAAGATAGATTGTTGGATCTTTCTGGTCCTCTCACGAGAATTTTAGACTTGGCAGAAGAAGCCAGAATGGAGGGCACCAAAGTCGACCCTGTCATTTTATCAAATTGGGACCAGAGGGCTATTTGTCTTTTAGGTAATACTAATGTGGCTATGGCACAGGAGAGGCAGAAGAGACTCCATTTGAAAATTGATCCCAAACTAAGCAACCTTGCTTCTAAAGAGATGGGTCAGGATGCTAATGGATTGCTTTTTGGAGACTCCTTTATCAAGGAGCTCAGCAAATATGTGGCCACTTTTGCATCCCTTGACAAGGCGCAATCTTCCTTACAAAATTGTATCCATTCTTGTGTTTTTGGTAGGGCCGGCAAAGGTAGGAGCTGCTTTGTCTGCCGAGTTGGCCACAGAGGTGCGGTCAATCAGACCAGAGGCTCCTTTGGATCCGCGCAGGATTTCAAGCCACAATTCTACCCACAGAGGAATAGGTCGTTCAGACAACATGACTACAGAGGTAGGGGATTCCAAAATTCAGGTAAGAGATCAGTGTTCTGGCCCATTGTTAGTCGGGGGAGGATAAGTTTGTTTCTAGCAAATTGGCAAAAGATAACTGCAGATCTGTGGGTGTTGCAAACGGTTTCAGGTTATTGCATGGAGCTTTATTCCACTCCTGTGCAAGAGTGCTTTCCAAAACTGCTGGTGTTTTCCAAAAAAACAGGAAAAGCTTCTCTCTCAAGAGATCCAGTCCCTAATTCATAAACAGGCAATAGACATGTTCTCCCCTCATCCTTTAGGTTTTGTCAGTATTTTATTTTGAATCCAAAAAAAGAACAAAAAATATCGTCCTGTGATAAATTTGAAATTGTTCAACAATTTTGTAGTATATCACCATTTCAAGATGGAAACTATCCTACATCTCAGAGACTCCTTGTTGGAAAATGATTGGATGGTCCTTTTAGACCATCAGGATGCTTATTTTTCTATACCAATCCACCAGTCTTTCAGAAAATCCCTTCAATTTCATTGGAAGGACCAGTTCTTCCGTTTCAAAAGCCTTTCCTTTGGTCTTTCTTCAGCTCCATGGTGTTTTACCAAGGTTCTGAAACCAGTTGTAACACATATGAGAGCTCAGGGATTCAGATTTCTGGCTTACCTAGACAAATTTCATATTTTACATCAGGACAGGGCCGTCCTGACAGAACAGTTAACGAGTTTATTTCCCTCTTGCAGAGTCTGGGATTTCTCATAAACAAAGCGAAGTCGGATCTCAACCCTTCTCGTCAGATGGAATTTCTAGGATTCCTAATAGATTCAGACAAATCCATTCTTCAACTTCCGGCACAGAAAAATTTTCACATAAGAAACTAAATTCTCTATATCAGATCTTGTATTAGAATCCTTTCTGCAAAATTGACTATGCTCCTCTGCCTAGTACAGAGGTCTTCAAACTGGGGGGCGGGCCCCCCTAGGGGGGCCTGAAGTGATCCCAGGGGTGGCCCCAGACACTGGCCAAAATAAATATTATACAGATAACAGGCCTTTGTTTTAAGCAGAAGCATGTTATTGCAGTTTTAAAAAGGAAACAGTACTTAACTGCAATGTTTAAATAGGTTTAGACATATTTAAATATTGCCATGTTTATAAAAATAATTGTGAAAAATTCTGAGGGGGGCCCAATGATTTTTCTTTTTCAACTGGGGGGGCGCTGCATTAAAAGGTTTGGAGACCTCTGGCCTAGTATCTCTAAAACGCATTTCAGATGTTAGAGCTCTAGATGTCTCCTCTGTACAGTATACTGCTGCAGTTGTTTTCTTTCAGGTTCGAAGAAGAACAAAAACAAATTTGATGTCTGTATTTTATCCGTATTTTCTGGATCCTCCAAATCTGTGTGTGGGAATCTGTTTAAGAGAATATATTTCTAGAAAGATAGGTTTGAGAAAGTCAACTGTACCTCAACTCCTAGTCTCCTTTAAAACACTGCATAACCCTGTTTCTTCTGCCACTTATGCCCATTGGGTAAAATGGATCATGAATCTAGCGTGTGTTGACATTTCCGTTTTTGGGGCACATTCTATCAGAGGCGCTATGGCAACCAAGGCCTTTTGGGCAGGATTGAGTTTAGCTGACATTACCACATCGTCCGATTGGTCAAAAGCAATGTTGCAACTTTTAGAACGTTTTATTGCAAACCAGTCTCTCATGTAGCCAGTTCGTTAGTTTCTATGCTTTCAACTAGCATAATAGGAGCCTATGTGTCTTGTAATAAAATGGAGATTTTCTTAGCTTTCATTGAAAGAAAGTCTTGATTTTATTAAAGACACGGAGGCGAGTATTATCCCTCCACGTTTCATTAACACTCCCTTTGTCTTATCAGGTACAACCGTTACTCCCAACCAGATGTCTTAGGAAGGATCTCCATCCTCGCCTCAGTCCGCTTCCTGGTTTGGCTGCTACTGCTCACAAGCTGTCATTCATGGATGGGCACAGGGATATTTCCATGGTTCCGGACTTCGACGAAAAGACTTTCAAAGTTATCAATCGCCTGGAAAGCTTTTTTACAAATGTTTTAGCTTTTTCCATTTTGATGCTTTTTGTTCCCTTATTCGGAGTTTATTAACTGCTTTCACAAGAAAATAGGACTTGTTGCTCTCAGTCAAGACATTTATACTCATTTTGTGTGATGATTGGTTCGTTTCATTACGACATGTTTTGAAGTTTTCCAGCTAGGAATGCTGGGAGTTGTAGTGGTGTCTTGGCTGCTATTGAATTAAAAGCAAGAGAAGATAGCATAATACTCGCCTCCGTGTCTTTAATAAAATCAAGACTTTCTTTCACAGAAAGCTAAGAAAATCTCTATTTTTAGATCAATTAGTAGGGACTCAGGCCAGCCACGTTTCCCACATCCATTCATGATGGTCTGCTCCGGACCGGGTTTTTTATTTGAATTCTGGGATTTGTAGTTTTGCTTATTGCATTATAAAACAGGACTACAAGTCCCACAACTAAAAGAAAAAAAGCTGAACTGAAGCAGCACATCATGCATGGACCTGGGAAACTTGGCAGCTATGTGAAGAGCTGCATTTTCCATTTTGGATATCAGCTGTTCTTCAAACACTCATCAGTTTCCCACTGTTCAGGAGGTAGAGACTATGAATTTGACATACGCTGGGAGCCTTGCATTATATTTTTGGATAATTTGTTTCAGCACCTTAGATAGGGTGATTAGTCTCCATATATCATCTGAGATTTAGCTTGGTAGCTTTGGTATGTTTTTCACCACTACTATTACTATTGTTTTTTAGTTTAAGCATCCCTTATTGAAATAGTAGACATAATTAATAACAAAGTAACAGGATGTTGATTAACATGTGGGAAATATTACTTCGGTGTCAAAGGATACATCCGTATGAACACTAAGAAGTAAGAAAAGAGCAGTACAATTGGGATAAAGTTTCAATAAAACATTACGAGCAAGTAAAAGAAAGAAAGGAAAGAGGAAAAAGACAGTCATGATATACGAATGTCAAAAAATTTAAGCAGAAGTTCATAAAACGAAACATTGTAAGCACTAAAGATAAGCATTACAAATAGTAAAACAACATAAACTGAGATGTAAAAATGGGAAACATTTCAGGGAGGTTTGGAAACCTCTTCAGCAACAATATTAACTGACTTACTATGATAACTTGAAATATCAAGAAACAAAGTTAAAGACAACCATATACTTTCTCTCTTAAGAGCTAAGGAAATGGGAAGTACATCAGCTCTATCCAATCCGTGATTAAAACAAACAGCATACCAATATGCTTTATATGAAACATATATTGTTTTTCCAAATTGAAGTTATCTGTTGAAAAGTTACAGCTTTTAAGGTGTCTAATAGGTGAGGTGAAACCAAATTAGGGAAAGGATTCCCAAAAATATATTCTGTACAGTATAGGAATGTTAACTCTAAAAATCTTAGTAAGGTGACCCCAAACCTGGGGATTGGCAGGATTGAGTTTAGCTGAACAAAAAGCATGAATACGAAGACAAAGGACTAACATATGCAACAAATCACAATGAGGTGCGTTGCAGGATCAGCAAACATCTAGTGTGCCAATTTTTATTTTATGTAATAATATGGTAGTAATAACTAATCTGTTGTCTATAAAGAACAGTGTTTGGGTAACATGTTTTGCTCCGGAAGATGTATGTAATTTAGACCTGATCTTATCCTAACATTGAGCAGAGCACTTCACTTGCAAATAATTATCTCATTGCAATTCTAAATTAGATTTGGTTTTAATTGTGGAGAAAAAGACAAGATTTTTGTAAATAAAAGTGGTCTTAGAATTACAAAGTAAGTAAAATATGTGCTGAGTTAATTGTGTGCATTTATGAAGAAATAATTGAGGTAGGTGAAAAAGAGTCTGGTCTGAAGGAAACGGATGAGAAGTATCACTAAGAACTAGTTGGTTAATTAGATTAATGCCTTTATTCTTCCAGGTTTTCCAAAAGAAGGTTCTATTGTTTATTTTCAATTATTCAAGATGCCAAGGGGAGGAATTTATAAAATTAGTGTAACAAAAGGGCTTTAGAAAAAGAAGGGTGTGGTCGGGCCGACCCAAACTCACCTCTGGCACAGGCAGCAGTCTCCGGGACGGACGAGACCGAGACAGCACTTCCGCGTTCCCATGTTGCCATGGGAACGCCCTCGGCATTGCTGACGCGTTTCCCTGTTTCCAGGGAAACGCTCGAACACATCCGGAACGCCGAGGAGAGTAAAAGGAGAGCCCGCGGACAGCCAGGGGAACGAGAGGAAAGAGAGAAGGAGGACGTGCAGAGGGCAGAGACGGAGGAGCAGAACATCGAGTACATTGAGGAAACAGCCGAAGGAGGAGACACGAACGAGAAAGGACTGGAGCCGGAAAACCCAGGAGCCAGCCACGACCCCGGAGGGTCGTGGCTTACCAAGCCGCAGTACTCCGCATTCACCGACCTAGGGAAGAAGAAGGAATACAGTGTTACAAGGAGTGAAGAAACCACAGCCCCAAAGAACCCCAGTGCGGACTATAATTTCTTTTGATTGGACTAAAGAAAAGAAGAGAACAACCACAAATAAAACCCTCATTTTTTGATTTACCATACTATCCGGTTTCAGTCTGGTTTATACCGTTCGGCCTGCCACAAAGGGGTTTCAGGGTTTTATACAAGTACGCAATAGAGGTGTGAGAAAGAAAATTTGTCATGGATGAAAAAGTTTTAAAAATCATTAAAAGAGAAGGGGTACATAAATGAAGATTCAATGAAAAACCATAAAGGTGTAGGCACCTCTATTGTTTTGAAGTCAATTGGAGGATTGTTTAAGATAAAAAGCTTCATGAAATTTAGAAAAACTTGGAAAGTTTACAGCACCAAGATGTTTGGCAAGTTTCAACCATGAGAGGGACATGCAAGCATGTTTATTATTCCATAAAAAAGCTAAAGAACCAAATCTATTTTTTTGAAGAATTGTAATGGAATAAAAACAGAGATAAGGTATATCTCATCAGCAGAAAGCATACATTTAAAATAACGTAATCTACCCCACAGGGATAAAAATAAAGGATTCCATTTAGTACAATAATTTCGTAGTTTTTGTTATACCTCTTCAAAATTTAATTTAAGATTTGTTTTAATAGAATTGGTGATCCACAAACACAAATATTTAATCTTTGTTTTACTCCACATAAATCCCAGATCTTTACATTTTTCTTTTATGCTAATTTAATTTGAGGTAATATCTCAGATTCATTTAGATTCAATTTAAACCCTGAAACGGTAGCAAATTGGTGGGTCTCAGATTGAAAGACAGGAATAGAATTAGATGGGTTAGAGAGATAAATAAAAATATAATCAGCATATACTGATAATTATACGTGGGAATCTTTATATGAAAAACTAAATATGTGGTTGTTTTGATTGTTTTGGTAAAAATGGTTCTAATACTAGCATAAATAAAAAGGGCGATGGGGACAACCTTGACGTACTCCGCTATGTAAGGGAAAATAATCAGAAGTCATACTGTAGAAAACTGGCCCCTTGCTGCAATACCCCCCATATTGTGCCTGATATTTGATGCTAACCTGATTGAGTGTGTGCTGGAATCTGCTAACCAGGCCCCAGAACCTGGGTTCTTTCCCCAAATACTGTGCAATTGTTTCCACAATTACCACAACTCTGGCACACAGATAAGTCCCTTGTAAAAGATACCAGTGGTACCAAAGGCCCTGTGACCAGAGAGGGTCCCTAAGGGCTGCAGCATGTATTCTGTCACCCTAAGGGACCCCTCATCAAACACATGTGCACTGCCATTGAAGCTTGTGTGTGCTGGCGGGGAGAAAGAGATAAAGTCAACATGACATCCCTTTCTGGGTGCCATGCCCACAAACCACTGCCTGTGGTACAGGCAAGTCACCCCTCTAGCAGGTCTTACATCCCCAACGCAGAGTGCTCTATACCTCAAGTGAGGGCATAGCTGTGATAGCGCAGGTGTTTTAATAAAAACTATGAATGAGTGTTTATGTAGAAATTTTAATAACGCAGAAAAATAATGCACACATTTGAAAATGTGATTACGAAGAATGGCCACCAATGTTAGCGAAGTGTACTAATCAATGATTAATACTTATGAAATATTGAATATATGTTAGACTAATGCAGTAATATGTCATATTGAGGGTTATGAAGTATGCCTTAGCTTTATTAATTGTAGGCCTTAACTTAATGAGTGTCTTGGCCTACTTGCCAGGCCTCATGTAAAGCTGTATTTCTTACCGTTTAATAAAAATACTGACCAAGAGAGTTTAAATTGTGAATCTCTATTGTATTGTTCAGATGTGCTCATAACGGAAGCTTTTCGTGAGAACCGACTTCTAGGAGATGATGTTGGCTAATGCACCATTTTATGTGTAGTGTGTGCGAGACTGACTTTCCCAGGACAAGAACAATGAAGATACTGACTAGAGTAGAAGCTGCAACAATATTGTTACCTAACAAGCTGGATGATGAGGACATCGCAAGACGAACCAATCAACAATATGAGAACGGAGAAATATTAGAATTCATAGATTTAGGATAGCAGTTTTATTGGACATAGTGTGAACATACGATTAACTGACCAATAGGGAATTTGGGGATAGTTTAGGTAACTTTAATATAACGACACTGCACACTGAGAAGTTTGTCATTCAGACATTCTGGCTCATTCTGCCCACATTTCCTGCCCGAAAAGTTATTACTTTCTTATGCGTCTTGACAAGAGACGTGCTTAATTTTAATGCTTAATGACTTTGCCCTTTTAAATTTCTGATGCTGAAGCATGATGCTTTGCTGATCGACTAATGTCCTGAGGATGAAGACTGATTCTGCTCTGCTGATCCACCCTGAGGATAGGTATATTCTGAATTGTGATTACCAAGCATATTTTCTTTTTCTTTCTAGGTACCAACTGCGCTGTTTTGATAGAGCCATAGTTAGATGTTTTTCCAAATTTGTGTTACTAAATTGTTTTTGCATGAAGCCCAACAGTCGGATGCTAATCTGACGTTACTTAAGGATTCTCATTTATGATGAAAGAGACTAATGTTTGATGAATTTCTCTGCTAAACTTCATGTACTTCATTTAGCTGACGCAGTTGACTTCAGTATTGATTTGCACCATAACTTCAGAATGTGTTGTAGTTCAAGCTTTTATTAGATTGTGTTTCTTCCGCTGCTTTGGTGTTGTTTCTATGTGTGTTTCATTTGATTTTGAGATTAATCTATATGACCTTAACACAGGGCCGGCTTTAGGACTGGTGGCGCCATGTGCAGCAGTTTATTATGGCGCCCCCAACCCCATGACCTCCTCCTCCTCGGTTTCACTCACTACCACCGGCAAATGTGCCCCTCATCTCTCCATCGCTCCCCTTTTACATACATTAATGTGTTTTAAAGCACTTGTAAAAACTGGCTTTACTAATCCACTCAGGTAGCCACATAAAATAAAGGGGCATATTTAAGAGCCTCTAGTGCTATTCTAATGCTACATTAGCACCATTTTGTTTACTCTAATGTGGCGTTATAAGGCCAAAAGCACTGTGCCATATGTACAAAGTGGCGCAATGCATGCATTGCGCCACTTTGTATCCCTTCGTGCTACATTATGCCTGCGCCAGGAATAAAATATATTGCAAAGGTGACATTCCCCCATTGGGGGGGTGGAAAATGGCGCAAAGAAATCTGACAAATTTCTTTGCGTAATTTTTTTCTGGCACCTTTGACACCTGCTCAGAGCAGGCATTAAAAGGAGGCATCTGTTGGTTACAATGGGCCTCTGGGGGATTGCAGGATTAGCATCAACATTTTTTACGCTAATCCTGCAAAGCGCCAGACTAGCATTACAAATTCTAACACTAGTCCTGTAACTACTGCCATGTTGCACTGTAGTTTAAATACAGCGCAGACATGGTGGCGCTAGGGGAGCGCTAAGGGGCACAAGCAAAGTGATGCAGCACTGTGTGCAGCAGCACTTTTTTCAAATATGCCCCACAGGGGCAAATTTAAGAGCCCCTAGTGCCATTCTAACGCCACATTATTGTCATTTTTTTAAAGCTAATGTGGTGTTAGGAGGCCAAAAATGCTGTACCATATTTACAAAGTGGCACAATGCATGCGTTGTGCCACTTTGTAACCCTTTGCGCTACATTATGCCTGCGCCAGGCATAATGTATGCAAAGGGGGCATCCCTCCGTTAGGGGGGAAATTACGCAAAGAAATCTGTCAGATTTCTTTGCGTCATTTTTTTCCAGCACTTTTAACGCCTGCTCACAGCAGCATTAAAAAGAGGCCTCCATTGGTTACAATGGGCCTCTGGGTGCTTTCCTAGATTAGCGTGAACATTTTCGACGCTAATGCTGCAAAGCACCGGACTAGTGTAAAAAATTCTGACACTAATCCCCGAACTACCACTATGGTGTTCCATATTTTAAATATGACGCACACATGGTGGCGTTAGGGGGCGGTAAGAGGTTTAAGAAAAGTGGTGCTGCACTGTATGCAGCACCACTTTTCTTAAATATGCCCCATAGTTCTGTTTTTTGCAGCAGGCATATTAACCCTCTATGCTACTTTATGTTGAGTCAAAGCTGCCACTAGGCAAAACTCCGATCTCTCTCTTTAGCAGGAACATTAATCACAAGAGGTATCTTGATTTTTTAATTGTTTCTTGGAGGCTATACGCGCAAGGAACTTTTCAGCAGGTACTTTTAAATCTTATGTTTCGTAAGTAATTGCTAAACACAGTGCCCCCGTGAGGTCAGTGCCCAGTACGGTCGCACCGCACGCACCGCCCAAATGCCGGCCCTGCCTTAGCATTGTTAATCTAGGGAAATAAACATTATAAACTTTTACTAAAGGTGTGGTTATTCATGACTGAAAGGTCATGGTGCGTGACAATTACTGACTCCTTTGTTTATTGATTTTATTGACTAATAATGAATGTTGATTATTGTGTATTGATTATTGATTATGTACTGGATCTATGGTGAGAACATCTTAATTGCGAATCAAAAGGTTCATCGACCTTTTCGCGTCCCTTTGTAAGTTTACTTATTAAGGTCAGGCGCGTTAACAACAATATGCCCCTACAGTGTCTAAGTCTATTATTAGACATTGTAAGTGCGGTGTGTCCATATTAATTACATGGGCTGGGAGTTTGTCATTGCAAACTCCACAGCTCCATGATGGCTTTACTGAAGAGTGGGACGTTTGATGTCAAACTTCTCAGCACAATAAACCCACTCTTATGCCAGTGTTGGATTTATTGTAAAATGCACACACAGGGTATCTTAGAGCCCCCTGTATTTCACCCAACTATTTAGTGTAAGACTGGCTGGTCTGTGCCAGCCTGCCATTAACAGACATGTTTCCAACCCCACAGGGTAAAAGCCTTTGTGCTATCTGGGGTCAGGAACAAAGCCTGCTCTGGGTGGAGGTGCTTTACACTTGGTGGTGAGCCTCAAAGGCTCAGGCATCCTGTTACACTGCCCTATGGCACTCCAGCTAGTGGAAATGCCCGTACTCCATACCAAGCTCCACTTTTGGCAGCAGGTCCAGCGGCAAAATTAGGAAAAACAAGGAGTGACCACTTCATCTGGGACCACCTCTTGTGTGTCCAGAGCTGAAGTGACCCCCTCCTTGCAGAATCCTCCACCTTGCTTTAGAGGAGAGTGACCAATAGGGATAGGAATGTGCCCCCTCCCCAAAGGGAGTGGGTACAGGAAGGGTGTAGCCACATGTTCACTCATTGGCTACTGCTCTCTGACTCTTGTAACCTTGCTCACCAGATTCCTGGTGATCTCAAGAAAGAAGAAAGAAGAAGGACTGAAGAGCCGACCCCAGTGGTGAAGACGCCAGACGACAACTGACTTGGCTCCAGCCCTACTAGCCTGTCTGCAGCTTCAAGACCCCTGCTAGAAAAAGGCACTGCAGGACCAGAGACCTCTACAAACTCACTGAGCACTACCTGTCCAGCAGAGGACCAAGAACTCCAGAGGACAGTGGCCTTGTCCAGAAGAAACCCTCCAAAAGGACTCCAGAACCGCCCCAGACCCGCAAGCACTTTCCACTTTGCACCCGATGCCCACAGCCCGAGACCAGGTGGCCCACTGGTCCAGAGGAGGTCCCCAGGCAATTCCGACCTCAAGTCCACCCTGGGTTGACCCCCCCTGGCCAACACGACAATGCCTGCAGCCTTAATCCTGAGGACTCCCACTAACCGCAACTTGATCCAATGAAGATTCCCGACGCCCAAAGGTACTGTTGCACCCGCAGCCCCCTGGCCCTGGGGAATCCCACCAATGGTCCAGTAAAGTCCAGCAGTGCTTCTCCTACTTGTCTATTCTTTGGGTTTCTGGAACCGACCCCCCTAGACCCAGCCTGCACCATCTTCGTGACCCCCAGGATTCCCCCTTTGAAACACACTGGGTGTCTGACTCTGTGTTTGCACCCTGCACCCGGCCGCCCCTGTGCCGCCGAGGGTGTATGTTTGGTGCTGACCTGTGGCCCCCCACTGCTGATCTAAACCCCTCCCAGGCCCGTGTCCTGAAGCTGCAGGTACTTACCTGCAACCTGTATTCTTCCGAGTGCTCCAGTCCTTATGGGATTCCATTGAAAACCCGACACCAAATTTGACCTCTGCATCTGGCCTGCTCTGTGTTGCTGGTGGTGAACTTTTGGGGTCAACTTAAACTTTGACCTGTGGACATCCTAACGACCGAAGACTGGGATCGTAAGTTGAGTACTTACCTGTTAACTCTGCTAACACTTTTCCTCCCCTAGTACAGCTTTGGCTCCTATGAGAAATTGCACTTTGTCAGCTTTTAAAATTGAAAAGTGTTACTTACTTGTATACTGTTTTATCTGCAAAACCTAAACAAAGTACGTTTGATACATATGCTTGATAGATACTTACAACTGTACTTACCTGCATCAAATACCTTTTGGGTCTAGTAATAAAATAACAAAAACACATTTTTGCTATAATAAAAAATTGGCCTGGGGTTAATCATTGAGTATGTACCTCATTTCTTGACTGTGGGTATACAACAAAGGCTTTGCACTACTTTCTAATAAGTCTAACTGTTCAACCACACTACCACAAAGAGAGCATTAGTATTACCTGCTTTAGCCCCTGTTAAGCCTCTGGGGAACCCATGGACCCTATGCATGCTACACCTCACTTTGTTATAGTATTTACAGATCCAGCTTCCTACACATACCATTGGCAAAAATAGCTGCCTTAAGATTGGTATGGAGTAAAGAAATGAGGTTTAGAAATTTCAGACCAAAACCAAGCCACTTTAAAGATTCAAATATAAACTGCCAACTAACTCAGTCAAAACTTTTTTCAGCATCTAAAGCAATGAGAGCTAATTCATAAGAAAGTTATAAATGTCCGTACCGAACAAATTGAAAAGACATCTAGGCCCTCATCCTGACCTTGGCGGGCGGCGGAGGCCGCCCGCCAAAGTCCCGCCGTCAGGTTACCGTTCTGCGGTCGAAAGACCGCGGCGGTAATTCTGACATTCCCGCTGGGCTGGCGGGCGGCCGCCTTCAGGCCGCCCGCCAGCCCAGCGGGAAAGAGGCTTCCACGATGAAGCCGGCTCGGAATCGAGCCGGCGGAGTGGAAGCTGTGCGACGGGTGCAGTTGCACCCGTCGCGTATTTCACTGTCTGCGCAGCAGACAGTGAAATACATTTAGGGGCCCTCTTACGGGGGCCCCTGCAGTGCCCATGCCAGTGGCATGGGCACTGCAGGGGCCCCCAGGGGCCCCGCGACCCCCCCTACCGCCATCCGGTTCCCGGCGGGCGGACCGCCGGGAACTGGATGGCGGTAGGGGGGGTCGGAATCCCTGCGCCGCCTTGGAGGATTCCAACGGGCAGCGGAAAACCGGCGGGAGACCGCCGGTTTTCCTGCACTGACCGCGGCCAAAGCGCCGCGGTCAGAATGCCCTGCGGGGCACCGCCGGTCTGTCGGCGGTGCTCCCGCCGACCCTGGCCCCGGCGGTCTAAGACCGCCGGGGTTAGAATCACCCCCCTAGTGTTATCTGAGGAAAAACTGCCTTTTATAAATCCAGTTAGTTCCAGTCTAATCATATATGGGAGCAAGGGATCCAATTGGAGTGCTAGAGTTTTGGTGATAATTTTATAAACAATATTAACTAGGGAAATTGGGCGTTCATTTTCACATTGTTGTGAATCTCTATTTTCTTTGAGATTTAGACATATAAGAGCTTCTTGAAAAGTACCAAAAGCAATTTGGGAATGAGCAAAATTGTGATAGGTTTTAAGGAGCCATGGAAAGAGACATTTTGAAAAGTGAGAGTAAAATTCAGATGTGAATTCATCTGGTTCTGGAAATTTATTGTGTTTTAGTATTTTGACAGTTGTTGTAATGTTTTGAAAGGTAATGTCCAATTCCAAGTGGGAAAAATCCACATCCTTAAAAGTAGGTTTAGGAATGGAGTTTAAGTAGGTAGAAATATGTGAAGTGAAGGAGGCAGATTCCAGAGTATATAAAGATTTATAAAAGGCAGAAAATGTCAGGATACCTTCATCTTTGAGTACGCCAGGGGAGTTTAATAATTATTTTGGTCATGGGGAAGCCCAGTGTCTTGACTCCAATTTGGCAGCTTCCAACTGGGGTTCGGCGGGCAGGCTTGAGGTGTCTATCGAGTCAGATGACTACGGGGAAGTTCAATGCTTTGAGCCTAGCGATGTGGGAACTAGAGCGGAACTTTCTATCATGTCTTGGAAATTGGCTGGGCTATGTAGGGTATTGTTGGATCCTGATTGGGCCAATTATATAAACAAGCAGGATATATGCTTATTCCAGGAAACCTGGGCTCTGGACCCTGTTTCCTTGGATGGGTTTCTATCTTACCAAGTGATGGCCTTACCTGCGGATGGAAATATTGTTTGTGTCAAGGGATGCGTACTGATATTGCTTAATAAGAGGTTACAGTGTAGTCATTCAATATTAAAAATCGATTCCCTGGATCTACTAGGTGTGCAGCTTGTATTCAACAGAGGCTTTAAGATTGTGATAATCAATATTTACGCATGGTCAGCGTCGCGTAGACAGGAGTCCCAGACCATAATTCAGCTATCTGAATACTTAGATACCCTGCCCCCCAATATCAAGGTAGTAGTTGCAAGGAACATGAACTGCACATTTGAACCCTCCTATTTAAGTAGTGATTTAGTAGATGAAGAGGATGAGCAATGGGGTATTCCTCGTTTGGTTAATGAGCAACTTTGTAGTCGTTCTTGTGTGGCCTTACAGTTGACATCTTTGTGTCTTAAGTATGGTCTAAGGGCCTGTAATGGCCGTACACTTTCTGATCCAAATATTGCATCTACCTTTAAACGAGGTAAATCGTCCAGTGTTATTGATGACTTTTTATTGGATGTTAGGTTATGGCCAACCTTGGAGGATATGAAGGTGGAATTCCGTCATGATAGTGATCATAACCCCTTGCTTCTCACTCTACCTAGCGTTGAATTTAGGAGTTTTTTAAATATTCATCATACTTTTGTCCCTGAGTCACACCTGAATAATAGTTGTACTCATGTCAGTTGGCCAAAAGTTCTGTCTAACCCATATACGATCAGGGAGATCTATAAATTGTTTACTGGTGTTATGGCGGATTATGAGGGACATGAGGTTGCCGATATTCCAATCCTTACCATCCATGAGATAGCTGCAAAACAGTTTTCACAAAAGAATTTCCATCAAGCCATTTGATTATTTACCAAAAAATAGAGAATGGTTCAATAAGGATTGTTCAAAGGCCAAACATTTATTGAAACTATCTATTGTGTTCCGCTCTCAGGGGGCGATCAGAACAGCCAGACTAGCCTATTATAAAGTTATAGCACAGGCAAAGAAAAGTCGGGATGATTTAACTTGGCAGAACTTGCTGAATGCTGCCAGACTTAACAATAACATGTCCTTTTGGAAAGTATTATCTGACAGACAGAGAGAGGGCAAGAATATAACCTGCACCCATATTCAACCCGAGAGTTGGGTTGATCATTTTTCTAATCTTTATGCTACGCCATGTGATTCTTCCTCTTGTAACCTCTACTCCCAACAGTTAGCTGTAGTGAATTCTCCATTTGGTGATCTGGGAATGGATGCGTGCAAACAGGATGATTGTATTGCTTTCACTTTGGAGGAAACATTAGCCGCAATTAACTCCTTGAAACCCTCCAAACCCCCAGGTCCAGATAAGATACCAGGGGACCTCTATAAGTCTGAGCCAGTGATTTGGTCTAGTTATATAAATATGATATGAAATGCAATAGCAGCGGGGGTTTAATACCCAGTACGTGGAAAGGGGCTGAAATAGTTCCTATTTTTAAAAAGGGAGTGGTGAGTTCTCCTGGTAATTATAGACCTATTAGCCTTATTGATAATCTTCAAAATACTTTTGCTAAACAACCTTTGGGAAGGCTTTCAGATTGGATTGATACCCATTATGAGATGTTTCCACTTCAGGCAGGCTTTCGCCCCAAAATTAGCACTATGGATCAGGTCTTTAGGTTGGCACTTCTACACGGGAAATATGTAATGCTTGCTAAACAAAAATTGTATGTTGCTTTTGTGGACCTACGGTCCGTGTTTGATACGGTTCCTAGAGGGAAACTATGGGATGTTCTAGATAAAATAGGTATCCCAACTAACATAATTCACCTCCTACAACGGCTACATGAGGGCACATACACTCAGGTGAGGCAGGGTAATCAGGGCGAATTGAAAGATCATATTGCTATTCAATGGGGGGTTCGTCAAGGGTGTGTTTTGGCACCAACCTTATTTACTTTATATATAATGAGATGGTACAAGCTGTGTCTCACTGCCAAAATGATGCCCCTTCTTTGAATGAGCAAAAAATCCCTATACTGCCTTTTGTAGATGATTCTCTCCTTATCTCCAAGACCCCTGTGGGTCTTCAGATCCTTGTGGATAAGTTCACAACCTTCTGTACTGACCATGGGTTGGAACTAAATGCTAGTAAAACCAAATTAATGGTACTTAGCCCTCGATCAGTCAAGAGATGTACTATTACTTTAGCTTGGGCCCCTCTGGTGGAAGTAAGCTCAATAGATTACCTGGGTGTGAGGATTTCTAATAAACTGCTCTGGGATGAACAGATTAACAAGAGTGTGTCCCTTCTTCAACATAGATCCGGAGCTATTATGCGCTTTTATAAGAGCATAACTACAAAAGTGGTTTCACCGGCTATAAAGATTTATTTAGCTAAAGCACAGAATGCCGCTATTTATGGTGCTAAAGTGTGGAGCTCTCCTAAGACTTTTATATTAGCGGTGGGTGAGAATAATTTTGCTAGAGCATTACTTGCGTGCCCAGGTAGCACCCCCTTGATACCTATCTTTTTAGATCTTGGTTTTAATCGTATCTCTGATATGATAGCTGTAAAACCATTACTCTTTTGGGTAAGAATTTGGACGACCCCCCAGCTTGTTGTTTACAGGGACTCTCTTCTTGATCTTTTAAAAAGACCCAATGTAACATCAATCCCATGGTTCAGGCATGTTTTTAAGTGGTTTCTTATCCTGGGGCTCGGGAACTATTGGGAGAATCCACAGGATGTTAGGAACAATTACCTTCTTGGCTCATCACATGGACGATTGACCAATATTTTTCTTGGTCTTAAATGGTATCCTGGGTTTGAGCCTTTTTTAGATCGCATCCCTAATATTTTGGGGAAGAGTTTGTACGTTCGCTTTTGTTATGGGTGTTTACCACTACTGTCTTTTGTTAATAGTCGGAGGCCATCGCCGACACTTAGACTATGTCCATGCTGTAAAACTGCTTTGGAAACAGTTGAACATTTTATGTTCTTCTGTACAGCAAATAGCCTTCCCTGTCGTAAGTGGATTCGTCCAGTTTGTCAGATGATGGGATTTAGGCAATTTGCTACAGCCCTCAGGATCTTAAAGAGTGATACTTCTGTTATTCTGATTCATACAGTTAGTAAGTTTCTTGAGGCTGCATGATATATACAAATTCATGTTTTAAAACTGTTGTAGTTTATAATTAGGCACGCTTTGGGATATGCACTGATAGATTTTATTGGTTTTACTGTTAGTAATGAATGATGTTCTTATTGCTTGCTATTTATTTATTTTTTTATTGAATTTTATTGTATATGTTATTATATGAACAATGTTTTTCCATTTTTGCTTTGATGGTTTACGGCCAAATAAAGCTTGTGTTATATTGGACCTTCATCTTTAATAAGTATTTGATTATTTGAGTTCCTAATGGAATCAATATTTGTATGTTCTTGTTTGGCCTTTAAATAATTGACTAAGAATTTGCCTGTCTTATTCTGACCCCCATAATATCTAGCATTTTGTCTGAGAATTATTGAGAAAAACGCTTCAGTAGATCGTTTATTGAATAGAAATTTTGTTTGTATAAGATATTGAAGAGAGTCAGGAGATTTTAAATGGTAAAATGTGTGTTCTAAATTTTTGATTTCCTTCAGTAAGGACTTGAAAGCGTTGTTAGTTGGTTTCTTTTTACAATGCACATGGTGAAAAAATAAAACCTCTTGCAGAGGCTTTAAAATAGTCCCATATTATATGCAATGGTGAGTCTTGAAAGGTGTTAAATGTAAAGAACTCATTATTGAAGTTTGTGAATTTTGTGTTAAATGCAGGGTCTAAAAGGAGGGAGTTTTGAATCTCCATTTTTCTGGATGAGGTCAAATTGGTAATAAATCGAAGTCAGCAATAGTGGGAGCATGATAAGAAATCAAAATGGAACCAATTTCTGCATGGATGAGATTTTGAGCTAGTGCTTTGGAGGTGAAAATATAATCAATTCTGGATTGAGTGCTGTGCACTGGGGAGAAGAAGGTATATTCTTTTGTTGTGGGATTAGCGATTCTCCATGAGTCAATCAATGACTTTTGTGTTATGGTTGAACAAAATGATTTATGCATTTTTGAGGTAACAACTTTGACTTAAGATGGTCTATTCAAAATTGGGTCAACAATCTGATTACAATCACCTCTGATAATAAAATATTCACTAGTAATATTCAAGATTTGTTTAGTGATATCACCAGGGGACAATAAACATTGAGGATTGAGAATGGGATTTTACGGATTAATAGATCAACTGTAATCCATCTACTCTGATTGTCGGTGGATTGTGATATAGTTGTAACATTCAATATTTTATGAATTAGATTTATAGTACAATTTTTCATCTGCACAGCAGGAGAAAAAAATATATGATCAACCCAGTTTTTCTTCAATTTTGTAGCTTCATTATCACTTACACGTGTTTCTTGAAGAAGTGCAATGTCCGCATGTAATTTAGATAAGTGAGAGAGAACTCTCTATTGATTTGATTATTTAGATCCTTAACATTCCAGTTAATTACTCTGAAATGGTAGAATATAACAGTGTTTACAATGATGAGAATAGTAAATTGGTGAGTAGAGTGATAAATTTGAACAGAAAAAGAGACTTCTGTAAATGAATCAATCATGCTATATTCATATAGCACGACTTGTCACTCCAAAGGGTATCCAGGCGGTTGCTGCAGGTGTTATTCAAAATCCAGGTTTTCAGCCCCTTTCTGGAGTGGGTCAGCAATGGTGGGGTGTGGTGGTGGTGGGGAGGGCATTCCAGGTCTTGGGGGCATGGTGGCAGAAGGTGCGTCCTCCTGCCCAGCAGTGCCGTATGTGTAGTATTTTTGCGAGGGCAAGGTGTGCAGAGGTTCCTGTTTGGTTGGTAGAGGTGGAGGCGGTGGTTAAGATTGGTGGGTCTTAAGTTTTGGAGGGCATTGTAGATGTGGGTTAGGAGTTTGAAAATGCATCTTTTGGGGATCTGGAGCCAGGGGAAGTTCTTCAGGTGCTGGGTGATGTGGGTTCTCTTAGGCAGGTTGAGGATTAGTCTTGCTGTGAGTTCTGGATTGTTTGGAGTAGTGCAGGAGTTTGTTAGTGGTGCCTGCATAGAGTGCATCTATGTAGTCCAGGAGGCTGGTGATGAAGGCCTGTCTCACTGCCTTCCTTGTGTCCAGGGGAGCCAATTGAAAATTCTGCGGAGCATGTGGAGAGTGTGTAAACAGGCAGAGGAGATGGCACTGACCTGTTGTCTCATGGAGAGTTCGAAATTGAGTATTATGCCAAGATTTCGGGCATGATCTTTAGGTGTTGGGGCCAGTCTGAGTTCCCCTGGCAACCAGGAGTCGTTCCAGAGCGTTGAGTCTCTGCCGAGGATTAGTACCTCCATTTTGTCTGTATTGAGTTTCAGGGAGTTGTCCATCATCCAGATGGAGACGTTCTCTTGCAGTTATGGAAATTTGCATTTGTTCAGGTGGGGTCTGTTGAGATCAAGAGGATGAGTTGCGTGTCATCGGTGTAGGAGACGATGTTGATGTTGTGTGCTCTCACAATGTCTGCTAGCGCTGCCGTGTAAATGTTGAAGAGGGTTGGGCTTTGTGAGAATCCTTGGGGAACGCCGCAGATGGTGTGCTTGGCTTGCAAGGTGAATGGGGGAGGCAGACTCTCTGGGTGCGTCCTGTGAGGAAGGATGCGATCCACATGAGTGCGTTGTTAATAATCCTAATTTGACGTAGTCAATGAGTGTCTGGTGGGAGACGGTGTCAAAGGCAGGGGAGAAGTCGAGTAGGGTCAGGGTGGCTGTTTCCCCTCTATCGAGTAGAGTGCGGATGTCGCCTGTCACAGTGGTTATAGCTGTCTCAGTGCTGTGATTGGCTCTGAAACCTGATTGGGATGGGTCAAACAGGTTGTTTTGCTCCAGGAGTTCGGCGAGTTGGAAGTTGATGGCCTTCTCCAGGACTTTGGCGGGGAAAGAGAGCAGGGTGAGGGGGCGGTACTGTTGTAGCTCGTTGGGCTCTGTGGAGGGTTTCTTGAGGAGGGGTAGGATTTCGGCGTGTTTCCAGGCTTCTTTACAGGTGGCTGTGGTCAGCAAGGTATTTGTAATGGTGGTGTGCAGGTGTCTGATCTTGTCTCTTCCGAGGACGAGAATTCTGTGGGACAGGGGTCGGTGGGTCCCTGATTGATTGGAGCTCATGATATTGGCGGGGCAGTGCACTAAGCTGTTCCTGTGCTGCAAGCGGGTGTTTGCCATTGATTGTGGAAGTAAAAATGGTGGGTTCCTTGGGTTGAGGGGGTCGAAGTTTTTGTAGTTTGCTTCTGTCTTGTTGTGGAAGTGATCAGCAAAGGCCTCGCAGAATTCCTTGATGGGTGATGGAGTTTTCAGCGGCTGACGGGCAGGCAAACTCCTTGACGATGGTGAAGAGTTCTTTGGTATGGTTGGTGCTGGATTCGATTTGGTAGGCTAAGGTGACTTCTTTGACGGATGTGATCTGGCGTTGGTGGGCGTTGAAGGCTATTTTGAGGGGATCAGTCGGTGGGGTTCTTACTGATGCACTATCTTTTCTCTAGTTGTTTGCAGTTGCATTTTGCCTCCCTAAGATCAGAGGTGTACCAGCTGGCTTGCTTGGTGGTTTTGTGGGTCTTGGGGTTATCGATTAGGGGTTTCTGATCGGCTGCTCTGGTAATCCAGTCATTGAAGTTCTGTACAGCCTGATCCACATTGTTTTGGCGTCAGGTTGTGGGGTGCTGAGGGCGTTGGTCCAGAGCAGCTTGGTGACCTTGGGCCAGCCGCCAGAGGGGGGGTTGTGGTGGTTCAGGGCCGTGAAGAGGGGTACGGCATTGGTGATGTGTAGGGTGGAGTGGTCCGACCAAGTAAGTTCTGAGGTGTGGCTGTACCTGACTTTGTTGCTGGAAGTGAAGATCGGGTACAGCACGTGTTCTGTTTTATTCATTGGGTCACTAACCAGCTACATGAGGTCGATGTTGTGTAGTCTTTCTAGCAGGTCAGTGGAGTTGGTGTCAGTGGTGTCATTGAGGTAAAAATTGAGGTCTCTCAGGAAATTCTCTATGGAGTCGAGCAGACAAGATAGACATATCGGAAAAAATCTGAAATGAGAATTTTCCTTCTACATTGTAATTTTTCAAATTTGTTCTTTGATCCGAAAGCCCCCAAAGTTCACCAAAACAGTATGTGGAAATCTAGCATTAGGGGATCTCACCACTGGGACTTGATGCGCTCGAGTAATAGTTAAATCCATGTCCTCTGGAATTTTACCAAAAAGTACATTTTTGTGGACAAGGTCAGATATCATTTTGGTTACAGTGTATCCTATCACCCGATCTTCCGGTATTCCTATAAATGTAAGATTAAACCATCAAGAGCTATTTTCAATATCCTCAAGTTTAAACTGAAATCCTCCAGTTCTGCTTGCATTCAGCGGATTCCCATATTGTGCTTGTTGCTCGAGTCTTCTAGATCAGACACTCTTTGCTCTAGCTGGGATGTATGTGAGGAGAGCTGAAGAAGCCTGACATTGATTTGGCCCATCTGCTCACTCATTTTTCTATGGGCTTCTTCCTGAGATATTTTGAGTTCACGTAACACCTTAATAATCTTGTCTAGCGTTGCCTCAATCTGTGGTGCAGCCGGAAGATGCTCTGAAGATGTATAATCTGGTACCAGGGCCATCATCCCTTTCTCAGGTGAAACCCCCGTGCCATTGCAGATGTTTATAATGATGTAGATAGCGCCAAACTACTTACTGAGTCTAGACCTGATATATAGTCTGGTGGTGTATTGGCTGCTAAGAAGGCCATTCTACTGAAGGGGCCCTCTAAGGTCGAATTTGAAGTCATAGTCAGATTCCCCCCTTGCTCTAGGGCTTGAACTGCTATTTGATTAACTGGAGTAGTTTCCTTTGACAATCTCTTAGCCTTGCCTGTTGTAAATAGCAAATAGGTTGGCTTCACTTTGGAGGCATTGGAACCAGCAGAATTGATGGTGAGTGTTGGGAGGCGGTGCCCTCACCCCTTAACGGGCTATGATAGTCGCTTCGATTGGAGTTTCCCCCCTCCAGTGTAGCTGGGCCCTGGAATGAATGCTGTCCTGAAGTACCATCGTGCATAAACTTTTGACTCTCGTCGTTAATGTGTCCTGCCACATATCTAATGAGGGGCCAAGGGATGCCTTCATCACAGGTAAAGCCCTAGTACTTTGGTTTGACCCGGACTGATTGCGGCTTGACCAGTTTGGAGAATTTTGAGGGTTTTGACATGATACGCAGCTTGTGAGATCCCTCTCTGGTAATGCATTTCATATCCCTTCACAGCAGCACACCTTTACAAGTTTATCCATAAGCTGAGAAAGTGGGAGAGGACCCTGGAGGGCCACAAGTCGCATCCTGCATGGACTGCTTCTGCAGCACCTCTAAAGCATCTCAGCCTGCAAATAAATGGCCTTAAGCCCCCCTACATACCGCCTTCAGTCTATGTCAATCTTTATATTTGTATTCTCAGATATCTCTTGCAGATGATTTTTATACTTGTTGCAGAGATATGCGGTATTGTGCCGTGGTAGTTGCTGAGGTATTGCTCAACGATTCTCTGCTGCCTGGATCATCAGCCCTTCTCCAATGCCTTGAAAAGAGTTAGGAAGCCTTGCCTGCCCCTGCTTATCTTGCTTTGTGGTAGTCTTTCGCTAAATCAGGTAGAGAAATGGCAGATTGGCTTGCCACCAGTGGGAGGAGTTATGGACGCAGTGCCAATGGTGTGATCCCTTTCAGCAGTCAGACCCTACTCACAGCCATGCACTATGTGCCTGACAGGTTTTCCCCCTCCTCTGCCCTCAGTCCACCTGTTGCCTACCGCTAAACCGCTGAGCCATAGTGTGAAGTGGCATGTAGAATGACAGGCCTCCTTTTCCTATTCCCTCCTGCTTCATGTTGTTATTGCCTTAGTCCTCTGCCGATACTTCGCCGTCCCCCTCATAAGTTTCTTTCTACGGCATAAAGATGCAGTTCGTGTCTGGCTCCGTTTCGCAGATCATCACAGTGGAGCCATCTTGCCTCTCACCTAACTGCAGATTCAGTCACGGAGCATGACAGGAGCTCCATGTGACCACTCCCCAAGCATGTAGAAAACTTACCATTTATTTTTTCTTTTTTTGGCCTAATTGATGACTTTGAGCACCAAGGGGCACCAGCCGATATTATCCATCAGTCAAAATTTAAAGTTTTTCACAAGGGCCGGATCCATATTTTTCAGGCTGTCAGTCAGGCCAAATGTTTGTTACAATCCTATTTGGAGGAGGGGCCAAGGGGAAGAGAAGGTAGTAGCTTTCATTAAGGATATGGAAGAGGATATCAGTGAAGTGGCATGATGTGACCAATAAATGTGATCAGGAAGTGTAAGTCAATCAGATCCAAAATAGGATTTATATAGGGGGGATTTCCATTAAAGAAATGGGCTATACATCCTCAAGCTATAGGATGCTTCTGATAGAAAGAGCATCAGGCCGACCCAATAAAATGCAGCTGGGCTCAATGTCAATTTATCCATCTGCAAGGTTGCACCTCCAATTGCAGGTTCAAGAGTGCCATGCCAAGGTACTTCTTGTCTAGGGAGAGGCTAGGGGTGAGGGGAGGAGGGCGGCGGGGGAAGGCACATGAGTATCGTTGCCACCGCTCAGGGAGGAGCCCACAGGAAGTAGGGTTTCACTGGGAGTGGCTATCCAAGGGGAGGGGAAGGCCTTTAGGGGATGGGAAGACAGTGAAAAAGCAGGTAGGGAAACAGGGAAAGGTCTTTTTGACTTAGTAGTTATAGGGAAAGGAGAATTAATTGAAGCTAATAACAGCCATGCCATGAAGGTACAAGAGGATGAGGGGCAGAGTGGGGAGACTATTTGGCTGTATGACTAATAAGGGCGTCAAGATTGCTTTGTGCAATATGAACTGGCTTAATAACCATGCGAAATTCAGGGCCATACTGTATTGGTTAAGGTCATCGGAAGCACAGATAATATTGATTCAGAAAACACATCTTAAACTACAGACCAAATGGCCCAAAATTCCAGTTTTTATTTTGCACGCCTTCTCCACATTGGCTAGCGCTACAGTATGGGGTGTGGTCATGTTGTTTACACACTATTTCCAGGGGGAGGTATATCAGGTCCTTAGCGATCCCAATGCTAGGTGGATAATAGTTAATGTTAAAGCCTAGAGTCAGCTTTTACACTTTGTAAGTTTTTATAGTCCCAATGACAATGTGACAACTTTCTTGCAGGAACTATACAATCTTCTGTTTCCACTTCCATGTCTTTTGGTGGTGAGAGGAGATTTTAATATTATACAAGATCTAAGGAAGGATACTTCATGCAAGAATAAATCCCACAAAAAACCTAAGGCCTCGGGCATGCTTGCAAAGCTTGCCAGGTACCTTGCCTTAATAGGCCCTTGGAGGGTAGATCTTCCTCAGACCCAAAAATGTACCTGTTTCTCCAAATGATTCAATTTGGCCTCCAGGATTGATTTTATTTTAGTCTTACACCAATGGGCCAGGGCAATTCATGCATTCTCTCAAATCCATTTTTAGATCATTCGGTCCCCTTGTTAGAATAAATATTCTAGATACACAGCTAGAATGACCCCGCTGTATGTTAGACAAATCCCCAATAACAAACAAGGGGTGGATTGTGGCCCTATGTTTTTCCATTACAGACTTTTTTAACAGGAATGCTGGCTCGGCCTCTATATTTGTAATCTGGGAGGCACGTAATGCATTAATCAGGGGACGTTATTTCCTATAAAGCACACATAACTAAGGTAGGAAAGGAAAAAACTAGGGTCCAGCAACAGGAGCTAGATCAAGCAACATATGTTCATCAAATAGCACATAATACAGCCTCAGAGGCTAGAATGCAAGAAGCCAGATGCAAACTAAGGCACTATTATTTGCCCCAGGAGTTAATCAACCAGAACACGTGTTTTCAGCAATATTATGAAGAGAACGAACATGTGGGGAGGTTCCTAGCATGGGCAGTCAAAAAGAAGCGCAATAACACAGCCATTAAGTCCATTTTTGATGAGGTTCAGGGGTGTATGGTCGACCAACCCGAGGAAATATATAGGGTATTTTTAAATCATTATTCTAAACTGAATACCTCAATAGCAGCGGCTAGTCAAAACCAAATGAATGAATAATTGGGGGCAACAAATCTGGCTACTCTGAGTAATGAACTTCATGGCATTCACAGTGGAAACAATCACATTGATAGAGGTCAGGGAGGTTATAATTCATACTGGGAAAGCCAGTGGGAGTGATGGATTGACGGCTAAGCTATATAAGGTCTTAATATAGGAACTTTCTGGATTTTTAGTCATGTTGTCTGATAATATACTCAATTGGGGCGAGACACCCAGCTCTTTTACTGGGGCAGTAATAGTCTGTTTTCTGAAGAAAGATAAGCCGACCGAGAAACCGGGCTCTTATTGTCCCATTAGCATCTTGAATATTGACTGTAAATTAATAATGAAAATGTTGGCCGCTAGTATTACCTCACTGGTGCAAAGTGTGATCCATAGGGATAAGTGCGGATTTTTTCCAGAAAGTACAATGGCGACTAATACTAATTTCTTTTTACAGGCTAGAGACTAGTTTGCCAAGAATAAGATCAAGGCAGCCATAATCATGTTAGACACGGAGAAAGCCTTCGATCTAGTTCAATGGGAAATCTTATTTTCAATTCTGCTTAAGTTTAACTTTCCTCGGAAGCTGGTGAGGCTACTTCAGAATCTATAGCAGAAAGCAAAGTGATAGTAATAAACATATTGCTGGAACGGTGTCAATATGTCGAGGTACACGTCAGGGATGCCCTCTGTCCACAGTGCTTCATGCATTCTTTATAGAGCCGCTGGCACCTCATTCCGGCATGATACTTCTATTAAGGCACCCATATTCATATACGGCACACCCAAAGTAAAACTTTTTGCAGATGACATTTTCTATTTGGCAGCAGAGGCACAGAATGTGGATAGAGCTTTCCCTAAAATCAAAGTACTTACAAACTTAGGGCCAGATTTACAAGGCCCTTGCGCCTCCTTGCGCCTCCTTGCGCCTCCTTGCGCCACGCTAGCGTAATTTCTTTTTTAAGCTAATGTGGTGTTAAGGAGACCATACCCCAGCCATATTTACAATGTGGCGCAATGCTTGCATTGCACCACTTTATAACCCCTTGCACCACATTATGCCTGCGCCAGGCATAATGTACGCAATGGGGTTGTTCCCCCGTTAGGAAGCCCAGAAAAATGGGCAAGATTTCACAGGGTGATTTTTTTCCTTCATTTTTAACACCTGCACATGGCAGGCGTTAAAGTGACAGACTCATAGTAACCTATGGGCCTCCCTAGTGCTTTGCTGCACTATTTATGGCGCTAATGCTGCAAAGCGTCACAATAGCATCATAAGTTATGATGCTATCGTGGAGACAGCACCATGGTACGCCGTATCGTAAATACAGCACAACCACGTGGCGTTAGGTGGGGCACGGGCGACACAAGAAAAGTGGCACATCAGGACCGATGTGCCACTTTCTAGTAAATCTGGGCCTTAGGGTGCTATAGAGTCAACCATACAAATTCAGAGGCACTTCTGTTTAACACCACAGAAGCAGTCCTACCAGTAGATATGCGGCCACATTTCAGAACTCAGCAGCCCATTAGATATTTTAGCATATATGTCTCTTATGACTTTGCAGACCTCTATCATCTGAACTATTTGTGCACTCTTAAAAAGCCCAAAGTCTCCTGAGGCAATGGCAGATGTTTCCCCTAATAATCATTGGCCTTATAGAATGAATTAAAATTATGATTTTCCCACTATTTCTATTTATGTGTTCTAATGTTATTATTAAAGTCCCCTAAAAGTTTTTCAGTGCAATGGATCAGCTATTACGCCAATTTATATGTGCAAATAAAAAACCTTGTACTAAACTTGAGTCACTTCATCTAAGTATTGAAGATGGGGGCCCAGCAGTACTGCACTTTAAGAAATATTATGAAGCAGCCTATCTCAACTGGACTGTCAGAGTAGCCACATCCCATAAACCTGGCGATAACTTTTTATCTCAAACAGATGTTGCTGTCGAATAACATCCAGCTTCCTCGTTTTCTTAAATTTCCAAGGCTTCCAAGACATACCAGGTACAAATTCTCCCACATAGTGTGGTTGAGATATGCCCAGCTTAAACAAGAGTACCAGCTGGGTCTGCTCCACCCCTATATGTCACTATATGAATTTGAGTTATTGGGTCTCCAGGTGGGTACACATAAAATTAAAGAATGGGAAAGATATGGTTTTTCCAAGCTCAACAACTTTTTACTTAAAGGGAAATCTAAGACATGGGAGCAGCTTACAGCCAGTAAACGTTGGCAAAGTAGGCAATTTGGAAGCACCAAAACATCTGGGGTGAGGGATGATTTCTGCAACTGATTGATATAAGTGGCTCATATGTATATTTAGGTTTATCCACAAAGAATGGTTGTGGGTGTAATTATGATGTAATTATGGTGGTATTCCAGATCTATTTCATTGTATGTAACCTCCTTCTTCCTCTACCTGCATAATGAACTAAATAAGTTTTTTAAAAGCTCTGCCAGGAAAATGTAGTGTTCGGATTCAATGGTAAGTGGGGTTGTGAATTCTGTGATGTCGTTCCTGAGGCCAGTCCTTCGGTCTGGTGGTCTGTACGTGAGGGTGCCTTTGATTGTGGTGTTGTCTTTGTTGTGGAGTCAGAAATTCATGTGTTCCATGATCGTCAAGGTTACATCGTTGGTGACAGTGCAGGTAATCGATTCCTTGTGTATGATGGGAATGTCCCCTCCGTGTCTGTTGCAGGGTCGCAATGTTTCATTTTGTAGCCGGGGGGGGGGGCATCCCTGTGATGATGTCTGGGGTTGAGGTGAGGTGAGCCAGGTTTCTGTGATGAAGGTAACATTTGGGTTAAGGTGGAGATGGTGTCCAAGACTTCGGTTGCTTATTTGCAGAGAGATCTGGCATTTATCAGGCGACATCAGAGATGGTCCGGGGCTGTTTTGTTGACGGCCGGTGTTGGGGTTTTGGTGGCATATGTAGTTCGGGTGGAGCAGAATCAGCAGTGGGTGCAGGAGAAAGGGCCTTTTGTGTGCTGCTGCAATGTGAGGTGGCAGTTGATGTTGTGTCCTGGGTGGCGTGTGAGGAGATCTGTGGATGAGTACTTCTGGGGGTGAGTTGGGCCAGGGTTCCTGGTGCTGGGCATGGTCCAGGCAAGGCTGGGAGCAGACGAGCTTGCCTTTTGCATGCCTTTGGCTCGCAGACAGTGCAGTTGAGGAGCAGGCTTCATAAGTAGTCCTGGGAGGTGGAAGGGGCTGGCAGGGGAGGCGGGAGGGCAGGAGCTTTAGTGGTGAGAAAAAGGTGGGGGGAGCAGGAAGACCGCGAGCCAAAATGATGCCCAATAATTTAAAAGGAAGCCAATTAGCAACAAAAAGCCAACAAAGAGCCAGAAAAAGAAAAAACACTTAAACCAACAACCAACAAGTGCAAGAATTGCAGTGAAATATGTCACTAATAGTGTTAACTGTCACAGTTGAGTAGCAGTCAGATCAGATACTGATACCGCTTGATGCCAAAAACAGGTCGGGGTGACCTCAGGCCAAAACTGGTGTCTTCTTGGGCTGCAGGTTGGGTGCTTGTCACAGGGAGCTGGTGTGAGGCAGCGGGGGAGAGAGCCTGCAGCCCAGGGTCAGGGATACTCCTTGTAAAGGGATACTCCTTGTAAATAGAAAAGGCTTCTCTTTGTAAATACAAATTACAAAAAGGATAAGACGAGAGAGTCTAGAAAGAAGTAGAAGAAAAGATAGGAGAAAGGATAGACAAAACAGATAATAAACATGAAGAAAAAGACAGTGCAGGTCATAAAACTGATGACTGTAAGACATACCTATGGGAAGAATATCCAAGAGAGCATAGGATGCGGGGAACCACGAAAGACGATCCGGACACAGGAAAACTCCAGACGGTCAGAACATCAGGCAAATACGTTGAAGTATGGCAAGATGCTGTGAAGAAAACATAGGTGGTCATTTTGACATTGGCGGTCAGGTGATCGCCACACCAGCGATGGCAGTAGTACCGCCGCCAGGCGGGCGGTAATGACCGACAAATTATGACCATGGGGGCGATCCATCCCATAGACAGCCAATGTACCACCCCAACCGCCAGTGCGGTACGACCACTGAACACGGTGATAGCAATCTCCAGGCAGGTCGAAGACAAGGATCCGCTCACCATATTATGACAGCACACCGCCAGGATTTCTGGTGTTGTAGAAACGCCACCAAAGGCCTGGCGGAACCACATCATATAAAAGGAGACACTCACCTCCAGGGACACAGAGGAGTCCGCAGCCGCCATGGAACCAGAACTGGAAGTCTTCCCAATGCTGTACCACGCCATGGCCGTCCAGGAGCACCAACGCTGACAAAGACAACAGCGGTGAGTACAGCCACCTAGCACACAAGGGAGGGAGGGGAGAGTGACATACATGCACAACACACACCATACACACACACCACACACCCATAACTATCTGCAGAGTAAATCGACAGCAACAGAACCCTGGAGCAAGGAAAGCTAGGACACATACCTCTGGTCCAACCACTGTAATCCTGTTGGATGAAGAGCTCAAATCCAAATAAATCAAATATACATATTTACAGGCAGGCCCATTGGCCAGTCCAAAGTTTGCACATGGCCACAGGGCAACGTCCAAGGCCCATCTTGACTCCTGACAACATCAGGACCCCACTGCGCAGGGGCATCATGTCGGAAATAGGCAGGCACCTCAGGGGGCAGGGGGTGTGGGGTGTGTGGGAGGGGCTTCTTTTTGGGAGGGGTTCCTTGGGATTGGGTTTCGGATGGGGCGGGTCTTTCCCCCTTCCGTTTTGGGGGTGGAGGAGTGGGCCCCTTAGTGGCAGCTGAAGTCTTAGGGGGAGGAACAGGGCTCGATGTGGTGCTGAAGGTACTGGGCTGGAGGTTGGGAGTTTTCTCTTACAGGCAGGGTGGGGGGAGGGAAGAGGTCAAGGCGGGAAAGGAAAAGCTTCTTAGGACCAATGGGGTGGGGTGTGGGAGGAGGTATGGGAGTGGAGTTCGAGGGAGTGGTTGTAGGAGGAGGAGGTGTGCTGGACTTGGGTGCAGGTGCATGGACAGTGTACGTGTGTGAGGTGCATGGCTGTTCGGGGTCTGGGTGGGAGCGTTTGTGTGTCTTTGGGGGGGCAGACAGGGTGGGGGAGGTCAAACAGGATGTGTGCATGGATGTTGTGGTGGTGTCTGCAAGTGAGGTGGGTGTGCTGCATGAGGTGGTGATGGTGGTGACTGCGCATGTGGTGTGTGGAGTGCATGTCTGCGGGTCTGCTGTTGTGGTGACTGTGGGCAAGGCTATGTAGGTGGTAGGATCTGGGACTGTTGATGCTGTGCGTGCAGGTGTGAGTGCTGATGTGACTGTGAGGAAGGAGGAGGATGGGGAGACAGTGGAGGCAGCGGCTGATGTTGTGTGTACATCTGTGTGTTGGCTGTGTGTGCTTGTGGACTGAAGTGTGCTGCCTGTGTTTGTCTGTGTGAGTCTTGTCTGTTGTCTTGTGTGCATGCTTGGCAGAATGGGTGCATGGGATGGGTTGGGGGAGAGGAGACTGGGACTGGGAACAGGTAGTTGGAGGGGGGACGGAAGAAAAAGGGACACTGGCTGCCGTCAGAGAGGAGGTCAGAGCCTGAAACAATCTCTGTAGGGCCGCCAAGCCACTGTGAATGCCCTCTAGGAAGGCATTGCATTGCTGCATTTTGGATGCCAGCCCCTGGATGGCATTCACAATGGTTGACTGCCCTACAGAGATGGATCTCAGGAGGTTAATAGCCTCCTCCTTGAGGGCAGCAGGGGTGACTGGGGCAGGGCCTGAGGTGCCTGGGGCAAAGTGGACCCCCACCCTCCTGGATGAGCAGGCACAGGCAACTGGGTGGGGGGCTACTGCGAGGGCGGTGCTGGTACGAGGGTGACAAAAATTCCTGTAGCTGGGGTGGTACCAGAGGGGTCCACCACCACCAGGGAGCTCCCATCAGAGGAGGAATCAGAGTCAGTGGTATCAGCTCCTGTCCCCCCCCGTGGTGCTCTTCTCGCCCTCTGTCCCACTGGTCCCCTTAGCATCGGTGAACTCTGCCTCCTGGGTCCCATGGGCTGCAACTCCCTCACTCGCCAGTGCCCCTGCTCCTTCACCAGATGACGCTAATGCACACATGGACAGAATGACAAAAGGAGAGGTGGGGCGTAGAAAGAAAGGGAGCACAGGGTCAATCACAGTTCTAACAGCACAGATTGCATGCACATCGCTATCACTCACTGGGCCTAAGAATGGGGGGTATGGACCACACTGGCATACCATTGGCTAGGTACTACAGCAAGTGGGAGCCAAACACTGCCATCTGCATACCTACTGGGACCAACTAAGCCCTGTCTGCCATGGAAAGCCAGCTCCCTAGCAATTAAAAATATGCATACCACCCAACATACCTAAGCTGGACCACGCAGCAATGTCTAAACTGGCATATTTGGGCATCCACTGACTAGAACCATGCACTCAAATCCCATGCCAGGCAACAAATGATGAATGTCACACACACTGTACTCACCCCCTTGTGGCTGCTATGCTGCCCTCAAGCGCCCATCCATCTCTGGGTAGGCCACTGCCAGTATGCAGGCCATTAGGGGGTTGTCAGGCTCTGACAGGCACCCCTCCCTCTTTGGAAGGCCGTCCCCAGCTGGGCCTCCGCGGTCTTCCGGGCCCAGCATCTCAGGTCCTCCCACCGTTTACTGAAGTGGGTGCTCTGCCGGCTATTGACCCCCAGGGTCCGCACATCCTTGGCGATGGCACACCACAACCCCTTCTTCTGATGGGTGCTGACCTGCAGAGGAAACACAGACAGAGGGGCACCATCAACCATGCAATCCAGAATGTCACACATATGGCCTACTTACAGCATTTGCCCCTCATCAAGCACACACAAGACCCATACCTCTTCATTCACATTGCCTCCAGCCATACCCCCCATGACTGCCAGCACACACATACATCTACATGCAGCCATGTTGCATGCAACGTACCCATGATGTACTCACCTGTTGGTCTGGAGGCGCATACAGGGGTAGGACCCCATACACAAGCCTCTCCAACTCCTCCGACATGAAAGCTGGGGTCCTTTCTCCTGTAGCACGGGCCATGGCAGATACCAGGCACAGGTCACCGCAGCACACTCAGTGGAGATGTAGTCCAGTGGAAAGTCAGGAATCAAGTGAAGTAGTAGGAAGAAATTGGCGGTCACGTCCGCGGCGATGAACGCCGTCACCGCCGGCGTTGATCATCATTGGTTCCTGTACTCCATCGAGCCCCTTGTTAGCCAATGAGGAATTGCACGGCAGTGCAGACCGTCTTCCACCATGACGCCTAACGCTGGCAGAGTGAGGTCACTTCCACCTGTGCCTGCATACAGGACAGGTCGTTGCCATTTCCTACTGCTAGTACACATGTATTGATTTAAAAAAGCGTCATTGATGTTGACTGTACACAGTTAGAAAATTCTAGTGTCCAACATACATACATGATCTTTGTACTCTGATGTGTGTCCATAGTTCCTGTTGTCACTTCCTTCTTACTTGTGAGTCACTTAGGTACCAACCACTGCGGAGGAATAGGAGGATGAGGCAGGCACCCTTGTACAGACTCCTTGTGGACTTGGCGACACTGGAGGACAGGCACATCATACTCACCTATCGTCTGGACAGGGCCACAATCACAGAGCTGTGTGCACAATTGGAGCCTGATCTGATACCTGCTATCCGTTGCACCACAGTAATACCCCCTCTTGTGCAGGTACTATCAGTGCTCCATTTCCTGGCAACAGGCTCCTTCCAGGTGACAGTGGGCTTGGCTGCAGGAATACCACAGCCGCTGTTCTTGATTGTGCTTGCAAAGGTTTTGTCTTCCTTGCTCAAACACATGTCCTGCTACATCGCTTTCCCCCAGGTTTTTGATTTGGCCAATGTGAAGGCTAGATTCTATGCAATGGGACACATACCACATGTGATTGGGGCCATTGACTGCACCCTTATTGCCTTAGTCACCCCCAGGACCAATGAACAGGTGTACAGGAATAGGAAGAGTTTCCACTCACTCAATGTTCAGATGGTGTGCCTTGCTGACCAGTACATCTCTCACGTCACTGCCAAGTATCCTGGGTCTGTGCATGATGCCTTTGTCCTGAGGAATAGCAGCATCCCACAGCTGATGGCATGACTACAGAGGCACAGAGTGTGGCTTATAGGTGAGCCTGAGTCACCACCTAATGTATGTTGGTGTATGCCTACAAGAGTCATACCCCATGGCATGGTGCAGGGCTAATATTTGACCCTCACTTCTTCCAAGTGACTCCGGCTATCCAAACCTGTCCTGGCTCTTGACCCCTGTTAGGAATCTGAGCACAGGGTCTGAGAATAGGTACAATGATGCTCATGGGCATACCAGGAGGATTGTTGAATGGACCTTCGGTCTCCTGAAGGCCAGGTTCAGGTGCCTCCACCTGACAGGTGCTACTCTACTATGCTACTCCCCTGAGAAGGTCTGCAAGATTGTTGCAGTGTGCTGCATGCTGCACAATTTGGCCCTAAGACGCCATGTGCCCCATCTGCAGGAGCAGGGGGTGACAATGCACCTGTGGCAGCAGTGGACAGTGAGGACAGTGAGGAGGAGAAGGAGGAGGAGGATGTGGACAACAGGACACATATCACACAGCAGTACTTCCAATGATACTCAGGTAAGACTGTTGAACTATACATTTCTCCATTGAAGTGTTGTGCTGTGTGGCTGTAGTATAATGCCATTCACTTCCTTTGCATCCCAAATGACTGTCACTTATGCCTTCCCTTATTGCAGATGTTGGTGTGGTTACTACTGTGTAATGCTGTGATGTGTACAGACTGCTGAGACACATATGTAGGATGGATGAACACATTAAAGGACATTTTCAAAGTTCAATACAGTTCGAAACATTGTACATTTCCTTCAGATAAAACACTATTGCTCAAGTTGTGTCCAAGGGTGTTTATTAATAAATTAAGTATACAATTCAAAGTGCAATAGGGTGGGGGTGATGGTTGGGAAAAGTCTAGTGTAGTGGCCCAGTCTGTTTGTAGCACAGGTCCAGTGTCCAAGGGGCCATAGGAAGAGGAGCAATGGCAGTTCAAAGTGGACATGGTGACACAGTGGAATGCAAGGGGGACATTCTGGAGGGGCTCATTTCATGGTGGTAGTCTTGGTCTTGGCAACTGTCTCTTGTGTCTGTCTGGGTCGCAGGTAACATTTGCGGGGTAGTTCACCTTCTGCAGGGGGAGGGGTGCTAGTGGCCTGTGGGAGGGCCTCCTGTCCATTAGCTACAGCAGATGTGGACGGCCGGTCAGTACACTGGCTAGTGGTAGGGGCCCGCTGGTGTGCTGTGTACTCCTGCATGATGTTGGCCATGTCACTCAGCACCCCTGCAATGGAGGCCATGGTGGTATTCAAGGCATGCAATTGTTGCATGACCTCCTGGTGGTGTTTCCCCTGCAGCTGCTGGTTCTCCTGCATGATGTTGAGCACCTGATCAATCCTGTCCTAGGATTGTTGGTATGCCCCCAGGACATTTGTGAGTGCCTCCTAGACAGTCGGTTCCCTGGGCCTGTCCTCCCCCTGGCGCACAGCTGTCCTCCAACTGTCCCTGGCCCCTGTGCCTGTGTCCTCTGAACGATGTGCCCACTCCCACTGAAACCAGGACCCTCATTGTCTTGCCTGTGTGGTGTTGACTCGGGTCCCTGTACAGGTAGGCACACTACTGATTGATGTATCCTGGGGACAGAGGTCTGGGGGCGTTGGCTGGCTGCTGTGTTGTTAGATTCTGAGGGGGGGGCTCTGTGGTGGATTGGCTGAGGGATGGGGTAGCCGACTGACCAATGGTCCCAGTTGGGCCAGGGAGTTCCTCCAGATCCAGACCTCCTGAGTTGCTGTCATCACTGGGGGCATCTTGTGGTGGGGGACTGGGTAGCTGTGGCACCTCCTCACCGCTGATATTGGCTGGGGCACCTGTGGGGATGTAAGTGATGTGTTAGGGTACTTGTCTGTGACATATTCTGCATTCCTAGCTTTCCCAATGGTAATGGTTTTGTCCTCCCACCTTTGGTAGTGTGTGGTGATGGATTGTGGGATTGGTAGTTCTACATGCTGTGCATGCATTGGTGGTGGGTATGCATACATGGCTGAAAGGGATGTGCTTGCAGTAGGCTTGGCATGCAGGGATTGCCATTTAGGTGTGGTAATTGGGGTGGTGCACTGTGTGAGATGGAGTTGGGTGAAGGGAGTCATGGTGAGGGGTTGAGATGGCATGCAGGTATGGGGGGGTGATAGGTTGTAAATGATGGCGACTCACCAATGTCCAGTCCTCCGGCTATTCCAGTGAGTCCCTCAGGATGTAGTATTGCCCAGACTTGCTCCTCCCATGCTGTCAGCTGTGAGGGAGGAGATGGGGGTCCATCACAAGTCCTCCTGATGGTGAGCTGGTGCCTTGCTGCAATGGAACGCACCTTCCCCCGTAGGTTGTTCCACCTCTTTCGAATGTCGTCCCTTGTGCGTGGATGTTGTCCCACGGCGTTCGCCCTATCCACGATTCTCCGCCATAGCTCCATCTTCCTGGCAATGGAGATCTGCTGTACCTGTGCTCCAAACAGCTGTGGCTCTACCCTCGACGCATCTTCCCCCACCTCGGATTTCCACACAAGGTGCAAGCTACTATCTCACTTGTACTATCCAAACTGGATTATGCCAATAGCCTCTACCATGGATCATCTCTATCTGTTATGAAAAAACCACAACGTAACCAGAATTCCGCAGCCAGGCTACTACTACATATAAAGCCGCAAGCCCACATCTCCCCTGCCTTGAGAGCACTACACTGGTTACCCATTGCCAGAAGATGCACTTTCAAGCTGCTTTGTATCACCCACAAAGCTATACATGGAACAGGACCGCTTTTTATCAGAAACAAAATTACCAAATACATCCAACAAAGAACCCTCCGCTCAAGACCGGCACCCTGCCTTAGAACACCACCATACAAGAAAAAGACTGTAGGTGGTACATCCTTCTCCGTCCAAGCAGCCAAACTATGGAATTCATTACCCCCAACTATAAGAGCCACAGATAACTTTCTTGTCTTCAGAAAACTACTCAAGAGTTGGCTCTTTCCTTCATAACCACCTTTTTCAAACAACTATGAACTGCATATGCCTATGTGGATAAATATTTTTTTCAGATTATATGTATATTTCTATTTATTTATAGTTTCTTTGGAAAATATGTAGTGCTACTGTCATAACAATACAATACACACACACTCTTTAAACCTGTCTGACTAAGTATTTTTTTTACCCATGATTCTAATTATGTATTGTATGTGCATATGTGTGTGTATTCATGTGTGTGTGTGTGCGTGTGTATATATATATATATATATATATATATATATATATATATATATATATATATGTGTATGTATGTGTATATGTTGTTTCTGTGCTTGGCATGTTCGTGGATCATTGCATGGCTCCTGGTTTTGGGTTGTTATACTAGATATCTATGAATTTCTGCTCTCATCTTATCACACTTATCTACTCATCACTCTTATGTCATGTCTCTATCAAACTATCCTCCATTCTCACTCTGACTCATCCCAAATCCCTTCTACCACTTTCATCTACTAAATATCTCTGCCTAAGCTCTTCCCTCCACCTCCACATCTAACTCACCAAATCTCACTCTACCTCTGTGACCTCCCACACAACCCTACTAAATTCTCCTGCATTCATCTCACCCTGCTACTATGCTCTCCCTAACCCTTCCACATACTCTTCCCCCTCCGCCCCCCTTTATTCATCCCAAGCCTTTGGGTTGAGTAAATGAAGGATATACTCCCAATTAACACTTCTGGATTTCTTTCCTCCTCCACCCCTCCATTACTCCAGTCAATCTAACTAACAAACTCTCATATCCGCGGCTCAAATTAACTCATAATAATACTAAAACTGTACTCATTATTAAACGATACTAATCCATCACTAATTCTTGTTGGGTTCCGGAGTAGCGTGCTACTCATCGAAAAGCGCTTCGACGCCTCGTCAGGGGTAGTAAGCGCTATATAAATACGATTACAATACAATACAATACCCTGACTATTTCCTCCACCATGACCCGCAACTCTTAATCAGTGAAACAAGGGTGCCTTTGTGGGGACATGGGTATTGTTTGGTGTGTGTGTTGTACAGAGGGTGATGTGTGAAGAGGTGGTGTGTGTGGTGTGTGGTGTGTGACGGATGAATGGGTAGTTGTGGTATGTGTGTGCAGTTCTCTCTGTGATTGGCATCTCAAGGTTTAGTGGTCTTCTCATGTTTGGAAAAGGTTTGTGGGTGATGTGGGGGGGTGTTTTATAGTGCTGTTGGTGGGTGTGTGAGGTGTGTGTATTTGTGTCAGGTGTGGATTTTTGGTTCTGGCCAATGTTGGCTTGTTTTGTTTTTGGGTGTCCATATCCGCCGCGACAATGTGCACCGCCAATGGTTTACAGCCATAGACTGTCCGCTGTGGTGATTTGTGGGTCATTATGTGGAGAGTGTTGTTTTGGTGGCATAATGGTATGGGTGGTAGTTCCAACAGTTTATCGCGTTCAGTGGGTCTGGCAGATTTGTGGTTATGGTTGTTTTCTGTCGGTTTTGTGTGTATGTGTCATAACCTGGCGGACGGATGTTCGCCTCCGCGGCAGTATGTTGGCCGCAGTCACCACGGCAGTATTCGGTCTTTACCACCAATGTCATAATGGGGACCATAGTATTAATCAGGAGAAGAAAATGTAAGAACAACATATAAACCAAATACTGTACTAAGATTTAGATGAACAATCAACATATTAGTTACTCCGTTCAATATTCTCTACATTGATGAAGAAAAGATTTAATTTTGCAGGATTGACATACGTTGCTGTGTTGTCTTTATAGGGTACATTGAATATGACAAGTATGCATAAGGCCAAATCTAGCATTGATACCTCTCAGCTGTGGTCAAATATCTAGAAATTTTTTTTGTCTGTCAACTGTAATCTTTTCAAAGTCTTGAGAAAAATAAAGTTTCTGCGTAAACCATATTATTTGCTTCTTCATTTTTGCTGCACTAAGTACTGTGATGAGATCAGTATGCTTGCTCCAAAACCAAGATGATGACACAGTAGTAGCTCTGGGAGCCAATCTATGAACACGTTGGATGTTGAGGAAGTAGACGGAGGAAGAGCCAGAACTTTCGGAATGAATGCTTTAAGGAATTGAAGGGGGTCATTGCCCTCCACATTTTCAGGTAAGTCATACATTTGCAAATTATTCCTACAGTTCCTATTTTCGAGATCTTCATTGTGTCTTTTTAAGACATTTATTTCCATTTCCACCTTGTGACCTGTGGAGGGAGAGTCTTGGATATCACTGTCCCGTTGTTCTAATTCTGAGGCACGGTTATCCTTCCATATTTGACCATTTATCTACAAGACTGTGAAGTGTCTTAGCAGTATCCTCCATAAAAGGTTTCAATGCTTATATTTCCTCCAGTATTAGTTTCATAGATATGGGAGAAGATTTTACTGGATGAAGGAGGGTTTTTCTTTGGATGTTTATTTGAAGAAAAGAGGCAAAGATCTGGCTGACAATTGTTAGAGTGTCAATATCCTTGGGATCTGCATGAGGATTCTCAAAGGCACACCAACAGGCAGCTCAAACTCAGAATGTTGTTAAAGCACTAGGATTTGAGTGGCCAGGTAAGGTGAAGGGTGTGGAAAGGGAACTCCAGAGAAGGAGACCTGAAAGGAAAAAAGTTAATACACCAAACAAACAAACTAATTACTGGAAATCTTCAAATGATCTTTGCAGTTTTCAAATTACTTAGAAAGTTTTATGGCTTGATGATATTCCCATATATGATAAGTCTCATATATCACATCAAAGGCTTAGCGAAAACTCTCCCTCCTTGTAAATAAAAAGATGCATTCACACTATTCTTTTCTTGTTGTCACCAACATACACAGAGAATCTCACATATGTGTCAGGAATAAGGCCAGGCGCGGTCCAGGTCTCGCCCGAAATTCCGCTGTGCGACTCTGCAGCGCTTTATGCGCACCACTTGTCATCCCCTCTTGTTCCAAAGGTGACCATCAGCGTCGTCTGCCCTGTGGCAAAGCTCATAGAGCTGCAGGTTCAGGACATTGGTGGACAAGATGCACTTATCAGTGCTATTCTATGAAGGGACTATAATTCCCATGTTTTTAGAGGCAGCAGCCATCTTGGGGTGTGGCAGGCCTATAAAGCCCAGCCACACCCAAGCACGTTGCTCACTATTTTGAAGACTTCGATGCAGCCAGACCTCGTGGGGGTTTCTCTGGAGAAGAGCAGAGTTCCTGAATGGCAGAGTGTCGTCTAACCAAAGTATCCTTTTTCAGTTCACAGATATAAAGCGCTTTTGAGCACAGCAATTCAAAGCGTTTCTGTTCACAGATATAAAGCGCTCTTCTGGCACAACAATTCAAAGCGTTTCAGTTTATAGATGTAAAGCGCTTTTGACACAAAAATTCAGGCGCTTTAGTTCACAGATGAAAAGCGCTCTTTGCATAGCAATTCAAGCGCTTCAGTCCTCAGGTTTAAAGCGCTCTTGGCACGACAGTCAAAGCGATTCAACTCACAGGAGTTAAAGGTTCTTGGCACAACAATATAAGTGATTCAAGGCTACTTGAGCAAAAGCGCTTCCTGGTATTATTAAGTAAAGCGCTTCAAGTTCAATGAGTAAAACCTTTTGGCATTTATTGTTGTGAATGTGAAAGTGAAAGTATTTCTGGAGATAAGTAAATAATAGTTTTCATTGTTCTTTGAAAAGCTTAAGATGTGAAAAGCATATTTAATTCTTTGAGATTTTCTAAGTCATGATCAAAGGTTTATGTTGTGAATACATAGATGTTACAGGATTGATATTCTGTGTATAATCATAGTTCAAAGTTCTTGCCAACTCTTGATTCTGAGGTCATAGTGTACTCTTGTTCCATGTTTCAAAGAAGGGGCTTTGCCCTCATTTCAAAAGAGGCCTCCACCTGATATCTCGGAGACACATTTAGTCAAGAGTCTATTGATGAGTTACAATTCTATGAATCAGCAATTGCATATTTGTTCTAACCTTTACTTTTCAGATCTCTCTCCCTGCTGTTCCCTATCCTAATTCCCTTCCCCCGACCGGCTTCATCATTACTCTGTGCTATATTAGCTTTCTGAGTTGGTGACGCCGGAAGGTGGGCATTTGTTCAGCGACGTGCAGATCCTGAGGAAAGGACACTGTGACAGAATAGTGAGCCCACGTGTTTTATACTTCCCTTTTGGTCTGTACGGGAGCTGCGCAAAATTGCCACCCTAGGTACCCTTATGCAAGTAGTCACTCAGATGCAAAGGGATTTGACAGACTCAAAAAATGTTACAGCTGATTTAGTGAATAAAGTAACTCAGTTACAGTGTAAGGTAGATGGTTCTGAATCCTAGTCTCGTCCTATGCCTCCCGCATCTACTAACATAGCTATGAATGTGCCGACACAGATTCCTTTAGCTGCACCAGAGAGGTTTTCTGGGGACCCCAATAAGGTTCACATTTTTCTGACACAGGTGGAATTACATTTTATGTGTCGGCCTAGTGCTTTTCCGGACGCACAAACTAGAATTGCATTCCTTATATCATATCTGAATGGTGATGCAGCTACTTGGGCAGTGCCATTAGTCCGATTGGACATTCCTCTTTTATATAACTGGTGTCGTTTTGTAGAAGAATTCGTAAAAGTTTTTTACAGACGCGCAATCACTATGACTGCAGACAAAGAGTTACTAGAATTACGTCAAGGAAATAAAGACCTGATAACGTATTTGTCACACTTCAACAGGTTAGTGGTGGAAACCGCTTGGCCTGAGGAAAAAAGGTCAGCAGTATTTTATCAAGGATTACAAGAAAAAATAAAAGATGTATTGGCCCAAGTTGAACCACAACCAGAAACTTGTACTGTTTTAATTAATCTAACCCTACGGATAGATCACAGACTTTCTGAAAGAAAAGGAGCAAGGAAAAAATTGGAAAAAACTAACTGGCGAATGGAAAGATCCAGACACTTTCAATTGTCTTCAGATTCTATGATAGAACCGATGGATATCGGAACTGTTCGCCCACCACTGACCAAAGAGGAGAAAGACATGCGACGAAAAAATGGTCAGTATCTGTATTGTGGGAAAAAGGGTCATTTTGTAAAAGAGTGCCAAAAGAAACCCAAAGGCAAAATTGAGCCAACAGTTGTGACAAAGAAAAAGATAGCGGTTGCTTTGGAAAATTCACAGAAAAACTAAAGTGCCCAAGTAAAAACGACAATCCTTTCAGTGTGCTCTTGCACAAATCGTTATGTCAAACATTTCCGAATCTTAGTACAAATGACTGTGCGGGGAAAAAGACATAGGCCCTCATTACAACCCTGGCGGTCGGTGTTAAAGCGGAAGTAATGGGATTACGACCACGGCGGATACCGCCAACATAGACAGCCACTTTAACACTCCGACCGCCACGGCGGTACAGACAAACAGCATGGCGGTCACCGCCAACAGTCAGGCGGAAGACAATGTACCGCCCACACTATTATGAAAGGCCAATCCGCCACCTTTTCCGGGGCGGATTAAACGCGAACAAAAACACGGCGGAAACAGGACTTGGAAGGGGAAACACTCACCTCTACACAACCCACGAGGAACCAGGACGCCATGGAGCCTGAACTCCAAATACTCCCTGCGATTGTCTTCCTGCTCCTCTACCAGGAGCACGACCGACGGCGGCGACGACCACAGTGAGTACTGCACCTACGACACAGGGGAGGGGGGAGGGAAAAGAGAGTGACACACACACGCAACACCCCCACTCTCACCTACAACAACACACACACCAATACATTCTGAAACATTACATTTACACCCGCCAAACCCCCCTGGAAGAACGCAAGGACAAAAGGAAATGAGTTGAACGATTGTAATCATGTAAAATTCATTAAGCCAAAATTTATATACACTATAAACAAGTATGTACACCAAGATTTCAAGTCCAGGTACTGCAGCAATATAGTCCATGGACCACTGGGCCCAAAATACATGGGCGAGGCCCACACAAGATACCTGATCGAAACGGAGAGAACACTGCAGGGGTATCAGATCGAAAAAAAACAGGCACCTCAGGGGGAAGGGAAGGGGGAAGGGAAGGGGGGTACCTCAGCCGGATAAGTGCAGGGCGCCAGCTCCACGAGGGGGCTCCATGCCCATTGATGTATCCTGGAGAGTGCAAAGCCACAGTCTCTCAAGTCTCTCCAGTGGGTGGTGCAAAGCCACAGTCTCTCAAGTCTCTCCAGTGGGTGGTTTGCCCGCTGCTTTATCCTGGGGAGTGCAAAGCCACAGTCTCCCAAGTCTCTCCAGTGGGTGGTTTGCCCACTGCTTTATCCTGGGGAGTGCAAAACCACAGTCTCTCAAGTCTCTCCAGTGGGTGGTTTGCCCACTGCTTTATCCTGGGGAGTGCAAAGCCACAGTCTCTCAAGTGGATGCCTTTCTCCACAGGTTCTGGAGGGGGCTTTGTGCCCGGAGTGCTTCATCCTGCCAAGGACTGAGGTAGTGGATGCCTTTCTCCACTGGTTCTGGAGGGGGCTTTGTGCCCAGAGTGCTTCATCCTGCCAAGGACTGAGGTAGTGGATGCCTTTCTCCACTGGTTCTGGAGGGGGCTTTGTGCCCAGAGTGCTTCATCCTGCCAAGGACTGAGGTAGTGGATGTGATACTCCACTGACGGTGGGGCAACATGGAAGCTGCCCAGGCCCCTGGAACTGACCACCAGCCTCGTACGAATGACCACTGGGGATGCCAGCCTTGTCTGCAGTGGTGCCACTAGCTCAGGATGTGGCCTGGCCGCTGGCGGTGCTGGCGGCGGGCTCAGTAGCGGTGGTGCTTGCGGCGGTCATTGGGTAGCGGTGCTGGTGGCGGGCTCACTGACCTCGGTGCTGGCGGCGGTGTCATGAGCGGCGGTGCTGGTGGGGGGCTCACTGACCTCGGTGCTGGCGGCGGTGTCATGAGCGGCGGTGCTGGTGGGGGGCTCACTGTCCTCGGTGCTGGCGGCGGGGTCATGAGCAGCGGTGCTGGTGGTGGCCTCACTGATCTTGGTGCTGGCGGCGGTGTCATGAGCGGCGGTGCTGGTGGCGGCATCACTGACCGCGGTGCTGCTGGAGGGCACAGTATCTTGGGTGCTGGCGGCGGTGCCCGTGGCGGCGGTGCATGTGGCGGTGCCAGTGCGGTCTGCTGCTTGGCGCACTCCAGAAGCCGGTTACTGCTGGCACCACTGTGCCCGGTGATGTGGTGGCTGAGGTGCTGGGTTGGGACCTGGAAAGGCGGGCCCTAGGGGACGGAAGGGGTGGGGGAGGTGAAGGGAAGAGGTCAAGGTTTGACAGGAAAAGTTTTTTAGACACACTGGGACGGGTAGATGGAGGGGGTTTGGGAGTGGAGGAAGAGGTAGTGGTTGTAAGAGGTGTTTGTTTGCTGACTTTGGGTGAAGGTACATGGGCTGGAGGCTGTCGTGAGGTGGATGGCTGTTGGGTGGGTGTGTAACTGCGTTTGTGTAGTTTGGGAGGAGGGCTCCCAGACACACTGGGAGAGGACACAGGGATGTGTGAATGGTACTAGGGGTGGTGATTGCACGTGAGCGGTATGTGGTGATGGGCGTGCTGGTGATGGAGGTAGTGGCTGAGGATGTAGTGCATGCAGGTGTGAGTGGAGACGTGACAGGGAGGGAGGAGGGAGACGTGGAGGAGGGGGACACAGTGGAGGCAGTGGATGTTGGTATGTGTGCATGGGTATGATGCTTGTGTGAGTGCCTGTGGGATGTGTGGTGCTTATGTTTGCCAGAGCTACCCTTGTGTGTTGAGGCGTATGCGTGCTGGTCTGATGGTGTGCTTGGGATAGGCTGAGGTACTGGGGATTGGGTCTGGGCGGAGGAAGTTGGAGGGGGGAGGTTGGGCACAGGGACAATGGCTGCCATCAGTGCTGAGGCCAGAGTCTGAAATGCTTGCTGTGGGGCTGCCTGACCAGAATGAATGCCCTCCAGGTATGCATTTGTCTGTTGCAACTGCCTCTCTAACCCCTGGATGGCATTCAGAATGGTAGACTGCTCAACAGTGAGGGATCTCAGGAGGTCAATGGCCTCCTCACTGAGGGCAGCAGGGCTGACTAGGGCAGGGCCTGAGGTGCCTGAGGCGAAGGAGATGCCCACCCTCCTGGGTGAGCGGCCACGGGGCACACGCTGAGGGGCTGCTGGGAGGGCGGTGCTGGTAGGGGGGTGGCGGCTGTACCTGTAGATGCGGGGGCACAGAGGGGCCCGCCACTGCAAGGGAGCTCCCATCAGAGGAGGAGTCAGTGTCGCTGGTCTCTGCTCCAGTCCCCGACGTGGAGCTCCCCTCGCCCTCCATCCCACTGGTGAATTCTGAGCCCGTAGTCTCACCCTCCGGGCCATATGGGATGCAGCTCCCTCCTGCTCCGGTGGCACAGCTCCTCCGCCTGATGATGCTAATGCACACAAGAACAGGGAGACCACAAAAAGGGGGGGAAAGAAAGTAGAAAGACATGTTCAGTACATGCAATACCGTTACCGTTGGCGGACACTACAGACACAGCAGCCTTCTGCACTATGCCATGCACTTAGAGTTCCCTAATTCCTCACAGGGACATGGGGTACATGGCCTATGACCCATTGCTGCACACATGGAAGTCACAGGAGCCTGACTAGGTGTAGATGGCTCTTACTACTGGTGGGGTTGGGGTGCCACTTAGCCTGCCTCACAAAGGGTCCTTGGCTACAAGGCTCGCCCTAGCCTAGGGGAACCCACAGCCAACCTCCCCCACCCAGACACCTCCAATGCGCGCAGAGTCAGATGTATGTGACTGTACTCACCCCCTTGTGGCTGCTGTGATGCCCTCAAGCGCCCATCCAACCTCCAGGATCTGGAACATCAGGGGGGTCATGGTGCAACGGGCACCCCTCCCACATTGGGAGGCCATCCCCAGCTGGGCCTCTGCCATCTTCTTGCTCCAGTGACGAATGTTCTCCTATCTTTTACGGCAGTGGGTGCTCCGTCTGTGATGGACCCCCAGGGCCCGGACGTCCTTGGCGATGGCACGCCAAATATCCTTCTTCTGGTAGGCGCTGACCTACAGGAATAGTACAGGGGAAAAGGTACAACATTAACCGTCCGGACCGTCACAGTCATTGGCCCACGTACCCACCCTTGCCCTGACACACATACACTTACTGTCGGATCATGCACGCCTCATCCCCCACCCCCCTATCTCCCATCCACACCACTCCAAACAGGCATTGCCCATACAGCATGCTCACAGTGTACTCACCTGTTTGTCTGGAGGACTGTAGAGTAGCGTGTACTGGGGGAGGACCCCATCCACTAGTTTTTCCAACTCCTCCAATGTGAAGGCAGGGGCCCTTTCCCCAGACACATGAGCCATCGTCGCTTCCAGACTGAGGTCACAGCAGCACTTGCAGTGTAGGTCCTCTCCTGTTGAAGATCAGGTATCAAGTGAGTGAACAGAGAGAACCTGGGACCCATAGGGTCCAATGTTAACCAATGCAGGATTGCGCCGCGGTCTTCGACCGCCTACCGCGACAGTGTACAACGCCAGCGCAGTTGCCTCATATCCCCTTGTCCCACATTACAGGTCAGGCAGCTGCCATTTCAGGGGGCCACATGGCATTAATTTTAAATGCATCACACATATCTAGGCATTGTATACACACTAAGACAGGCACATAGCGGATTGACAACTGTGTGCAAAAAAGTAGTTTTTTTAGTTCCTCAGTGTTGGCTGACCCTCTGATCGCTGTTCTCATCTATAGTGCACGTCCGCTGGGGCAGGTGAGGAGATGGCGGCATCCTCCGGTGTACAGACCGCTGGTGGACCTGTCGACAATGGAAGAGCGACATGTAATTGTGACCTATAGACTTGATCGTGCCACAATCCAGGAACTGTGTGCCCTGTTGGAGCCAGACCTGATGTCAGCAATCCGCCATCCCACAGGAATCCCCCCTCTAGTGCAGGTGCTGTCAGTACTCCATTTCCTGGCAAGTGTGTCTTTTCAAACTACAGTGGCCATAGCATCAGGGATGTCCCAGCCTATGTTCTCAAACGTGTGGTCCAGAGTGTTGTCTGCCCTGCTGAAACACATGCGCAGCTACATCGTTTTCCCTCAGGTGGCGGATTTGCCTACAGTGAAAGGTGACTTCTATGCCCTGGGACATATCCCCAACATCAAAGGTGCCATTGATGGGACACATGTGGCCTTGGTACCCCCGCAAGAGTGAACAGGTGTACAGGAACCGGAAGAGCTACCTTTCTATGAATGTGCAGATGGTGTGTTTGGCAGACCAGTACATCTCCCATGTGAACGCCAAGTTTCCTGGCTCAGTGCCTGACGCCTACATTCTGAGGAATAGTAGCATCCCTTATATGATGGGGCAACTCCAGAGGCACCGTGTGTGGCTATTAGGTTAGGAAAAGGATCCTATACAGTGTGATTAGTTGTCTGGGCCTGGGGTTGTCGCTAAGGGTTAGTGTGTGTCTAACAGTTGTCCCTCGACATTTGCAGGTGACTCTGGCTACCCCAGTCTGTCATGGCTACTGACCCCAGTGAGGAATCTCAGGACAAGGGCAGAGGAACGCTACAATGAGGCACATGGGCGAACCAGGAGGATTATAGAGAGGACCTTCGGCCTCCTGGAGGCCAGGTTCCGGTGCCTCCATATGACAGGTGGTTCCCTATACTATTCACCAAAGAAGGTGTGCCAGATCATCGTGGCCTGCTGTATGCTGCACAGCTTGGCTTTGCGACGACAGGTGCCTTTTCTGCAGGAGGATGGTCCAGAAGGAGGTCTTGTGGCAGCTGTGGAGCCTGTGGACAGTGAAGAAGAGGAGGCAGAAGAAGAGGACATAGACAACAGAAACGCAGTGATCCAGCAATACTTCCAGTGAGACACAGGTAAGAAGACATCACTGCCTCCTACATATGATACAATTGTTCGACCTATCATCTGTCTGTCACTTTCACCCAGTGTATGGACCCTAATTTGTCACTTTCCCCTTCGATTTCACAGATGTGGGTCCCACTGTGTGACCTCTGCTATGTTACCTCATGGACTAGAGCTGTGTGACATTGGTATATTGACATTACAATGGACATTGCTATTTCCCTCAGTTATTGCAAATACACATTTGTGAAAGCACAGACTGACTCCAGCTTGTTTTGTGATTCAAGGGTGTTTAGTTAAGTGCTAAATTGTGGATGGGGTTTTAAAATGGGCAGGGGTGATGGTGGAGGAATGTCCATGGCAGAGTCCAGTCTATTTGTCTCACAGGTGCATTGTCCAAAGGGGCATAGGAAGTGGAGCTAGGGCAGTTTAAGGGTGGACAGGGTGACAAAGTGGGACAGAAGGATGACATTCAGGGTGTTCCCATTTCCTGGCGGGGGTCTTGGCATTGTTCTCTGTCTTTGTCCTGGATCTCAGGGACGCTTGCGGGGTGGTTCTCCATCTGCAGGGGCTGGGGTGCTGGTGTTGTGGTCCTGTGGGGGTGCCTTCTGTCCACTAGCACCAGCGGAGGTGGTGGGCAGTTCATCGTACAGGCTAGTATTAGGGGCCCCTTGTTGTGCTACAGTGTCCCTCCTGGTGTTCACGAGGTCCTTCAGCACCCCTACAATGGTGCCCAGGGTGGTATTGATGGACTTGAGTTCCTCTCTGAACCTCAAATACTGTTCCTCCTGCAGCCGCTGGGTCTCCTGAAACTTGGCCAGTACCGTTGCCATAGTCTCCTGGGAATGATGGTACGCTCCCATGATGTTGGAGAGGGCCTCATGGAGAGTGGGTTCCCTGGGCATGTCTTCCCCTTGTCGCACAGCAGACCTCCCAGTTCCCCGGTTTTCCTGGGCTTCTGTCCCCTGATCCGTGTGCCCACTGCCCCCAGGTCCTTGCTGTTCTTGGGGTGGTGGGTTAGCCTGGGTGGTGGACACACTGCTGCTTGACGTGTCCTGGGGACAGAGGTATGGGCCTGCTGGGTGGGTGCTGTGCTGGTGTTTCCTGAGGGGGAGGCTCTGTGGTGGCCTGTGACTGTGTCAGGGGAACCGACTGTCCCGAGATCCCAGATGGGCTGGGCTGGTCATCTAGATCCAGTTGGACAGAGCTGCTGTCATCACTGTGGGCCTCTTCTGTGGGGTGGGGTGGAGTGGACATGTCTGGAACCTCCTGCCGGTGACGTTGGGTAGGGGTCCTGCAGGGGTGCAAAGCCATGATTATTGCATCTGTGTGTGCCATGGTGTAGAATGGGTGGGTGACCCTGTACCCCAGTGCTTACATTCTTGTGTAGGACCTTGTGTGATAATTGTTTAGGGATCTGTGCGGGTATCTGTAGTGGACATGCATTGGTGGTGGGTGGCCATGCTTTGTTGTTGAATGCAGGGCTTGGTGTTGGGATGTGTGGTTTGTGTTAGTGGGACATATGTGAGGAGTTGGAGTGATGGGGGGTTGAGGGGTAGGGTGGGGGTATGTGATAGCATGCAGGTAGGGTGGGGGAGGAAGTAGTTAAAGATTTGGCTTACCAGAGTTCATTCCTCCAGCTACTCCTCCGAGGCCCTCAGGATGCAGTATAGCCAAGACCTGCTCCTCCCATGTTGTTAGTTGTGGGAAAGGAGGTGAGGGTCCGCCGCCAGTCCTCTGAACCGCAATGTGGTGTCGTGAGACCACGGAATGCACCTTCCCCCGTAGGTCGTTCCACCTCTTCCTGATGTCATCCTGTGTTCTTGGGTACTGTCCCACTGCGTTGACCCTGTCCACGATTCTGCGCCATAATTCCATCTTCCTAGCTATGGAGGTGTGCTGCACCTGTGATCCGAATAGCTGTGGCTCTACCCGGATGATTTCCTCCACCATGACCCTGAGCTCCTCCTCAGAGAACCTGGGGTGTCTTTGCGGTGCCATGGGGTGGTGTGGGTGATGTGTGAGGTGGTGTGTGTTGTGATGTGTGGGGTGATGTTTAGGGGTGTGTGGTGTTTTGTGCGTGGATGTGTATGTTTGATGGTGTTGTGTGCCTCTGTATGCTGGTGTGGTCTTTGCTTTGCTGTCTCTCTGCTTCTTCCAAATTTTTCGTTGTAAGGGTTTGTGGGTAATGTGGGTGTGTGTTTTATATTGTATTGGGTGTGTGGGAGTGGTGTGTGTATGTGTATCAGGTGTGTGTATTTGGAATTGCCCAATGTGGTAGTGTTTTGTAAAAGTGTGTGTATTTTGAGCTCAGCGGTGTGTACCGCCAATGGAATACCGCGGTTGAAAGACCGCTGCGTGGATTCGTGATAGTGTGGGCGTATTCCTGTTGGCGTGACGGTGAAGGTTTTGTTATCGCCAGTTTATCACTGACCTTTGGTGTGGCGGACTTGTGTGGGAGTCTGAATTTTGGTGGATTCTGAACTGTGGGTCATAATGGCTGTGGCGGGATTCCGCGGCCGTGGCTGTGTGTGTTGGCGGTCTTCTGCACGGCGGTAAGCGGGATTTACTGCCAATGTTGTAATGAGGGCCATAATGTTCAAGTCCTAATTGATTCAGGGGCAACAGGAAATTTTGTGGACCAACAAACTGCACTAGACCTGCATATACTCAGTTTTAAGAAAAAGGTTCCAGAAGTTGTGTATGCAGTTGATGGACGTGAGTTGGCAGGAGGCCCCGTTACTAAACAAACCTCATGAATACAAATGATTTGCAAAGATGAGGAGAATCAGAACCACTATGAGATAATTCGCTTTGATATAATCCAAGCACCTCAATATGGTTTTATCTTAGGCATGCCGTGGTTAATGTTACATAATCCATGCATAGACTGGCGCAACCAGGTTTTGCGTTTTTCTCCTTCTTCTTGTGCAAAGAAATGTTTTCAATCAAGACGAAACAAAGAAGGAAATCTTCAACACTCCATAGCTACTGCAGTCGAGAAGGAAATTGATTTACCATCACAGTATTCTGAATATACCGATGTTTTCAGTGAAAAGAAAGCAAGCTCATTACCACCTCACAGGCCGTATAATTGTCAGATCGATCTTGTACCTGGCGCCAATATACCAAATTGTAGGATCTATGCACAATCAGAGAAAGAAAATCAAGTCCTACGAGAATACCTGGATCAATGTTTAGCCAATAAGCTAATTCGGCCATCGCTATCTCCAGCAGCTTCTCCACTATTTTTCATACCTAAAGCACATGGCGATTTGAGGCCTTGTATTGACTTTAGTGCGATAAATAAGATCACAGTTAAAAATAAATATCCACTACCTCTCATACCAGTCTTGTTAGACCAGGTAACATCTGCCGTCATCTATACTAAACTTGACTTACGAGGTGCTTATCACCTAGTTCGAATTCGAGAGGGAGATGAGTAGAAAATGTCTTTTAAGATTCGTTATGGCCTGTTTGAATATTTAGTGATGCCGTTTGGTCTGTGTAATGCCTCAGCAGCCTTTCAATATTTCCTAAACGATGTTCTGAGAGAATATCTAGACATCTTTGTCATCGTTTACATTGATGATATTTTGATTTATTCAAACTCTGAAGATATACATGAAGAACTGGAAAAACATCCTGAACAACTAGGTCTAAACCACTACTTGCCTGAACCACTACTGCTAAATTACTAAAAAGTCTCTACAACTAAGTACTGAACAACTACTGTCCGAACAACAATTGTGCCTGAATAACAATTGCCTGAACAACTAATATATATATATATATATATATATATATATATATATATATTCTAAACGACTAATAAACCATAAAAAACAAAAAGAAAACCTTACCTTAAAATTAGTTGTTCAGGCAATTGTTATTCAGGCACAATTGTTGTTTAGACAGTAGTTGTTCAGTACTTAGTTGTAGAGACTTTTTAGTTGTTTAGCAGTAGTGGTTTAGGCTATAGTTGTTTAGGAGCTAGTTGTTCTGTCACATATTCTCTATTCCTACACAGTGGTAGGTATCTAAAGGACACAAGAGTGAGAAGGGTGTCACAAACTGAACAATGGAACCACCACCCCAGTGTAACTGAGCATGTATGTAATCAGACAATGTGAATGGCAATGTATGTACAATTCACAGCAATGACACAGTTTCCAATTTCTGATTGTTGTCCACCACCATAAAATGTCGACCTCCTGTCCTGTAAGTATGGACAGGTGGAAACAGGTGGAAGTGATGTAACTCCGCCGGCATTGGGCGCCATGGCGGAAGGAGGTCTTGCACTTCAGTGCTGTTCCTCATTGGCTAAAATGCAGCTCTATGGAGTACAGTGTCCAATGGGGATCACGGGCAGCGGTGACAGTGTATACTGCCATGGACGTGACTGTCATTTTCTATCTCTAACCTCACTTTATTCCTGACTTTCCACAGGACAACACCTACATTGCGTGTGCTGCTGTGACCTGTGTCTGGATCCTGCCATGGCCCGTGTGACAAGGGAAAGGGCCCCTGCCTTCACTTTGGGGGAGTTAGTGGTGGTGGGTTTCATTTAGTGGGTGCCCCTTAATGCCAGCTCAGACATTGCTGTGTCGTCCAGCTCAAGGTAAATGGGTGTATAGCAAAATCTTGTAACCTAGCTAGGTGGCATTCGATGTTAGACAGGGCTTAGTGGGTCCCAGGAGGGTTGCAGTTGGCGGTGTTTGGCTCACATCTTGCTGTGGTACCTAGCCAATGGAATGCCACTGTGATGCTTTGTGCTCAATCCTGATCCCTGTGTTTGATGGCAATGTGTATGCCATCTGTGGTGTTGGTGCTGTAAATGACCCAGTGCTCCCTTTCTCCCCCCACTATTTTCTTCTGTAATCTTGTCCATGTGTGCATTAGTATCACCTGGCGGAGGAGCAGGGACACCAGCAATTGAGGGAGCTGCATCCCAAAGGATCTGGGAGGCAGAGTCCACTGACACTGAGGGCACCAGTGGGACAGAGGGCGAGGGGAGCATCATGGCGGAAACAGGAGGTGACAACACTGACTCTGATACCTCCTGCGATGGGGGCTCCCTGGTGGTGGCGGACACCTCTGGAACCACCCCAGCTACAGGTACAACCACCACCCCCCATACCAGTACTGCCCTCCCAGTAGCCCCCACCAAGTTGCCAGTACCCGCTCACCTAGGAGGGTGGGCATCTCCTTCACACCAGGCACCTCAGGCCCTGCCCCAGTGAGCTCTGCTGCCCTCAGTGAGGAGGCTATTGACCTTCTGAGATCCATCTCTGTAGGGCAGTTAACCCTAGTGAATGCCATCCAGGGGCTGGCATCCCAAATGCAGCAATGCTATGCATACCTGGAGGTCATCCACGGTGGGTTGGCGGCCCTACAAGGATCATTTCAGGCTCTGGCCTCCTCTCTGATAGCAGCCATTGTCCCTGTTCCTACATCCCCCCTCCAACTACCACTTCTCAGTCCCAGTCTCCTCAACCCCAACCCATCCCATGCACACACAGACAAAGCATGCACGCAAACCATCACACAAGAGTAGCACAGTCAAACACAGGCAGCACACTTCAGGCCACAAGCACTCACACAAACAACAAACAGTTGCACACACAACAACATCCACTCCCTCCACTGTCTCCCCCTCCTCCACCTTCTCCCTCACAGTCACATCCGTACTCACACCTGCATGTACCGCATCAACAACCACCACTACATCAAGCAACACACACACCTCACGAGCAGACAACTCCACAACATCTATCCACGTGTCCCCTTTGTCCTCTCCCACCCTGTCTGCCCCACTCCTAAGAGACACAAACGCATGCACTCAGACTCCCAACAGCCATCCACCTCACACACGCGCTCTGCCCATGCACCTGCACCCACGTCCAGCAGACGTACACCTACAACTACTCCCTCAACCTCCACTCCTATCCCTTCTCCCACATCCCACCCCAACTTCCCTAAGAAGCGTTTCCTTGCATATCTTGACCTCTCCCCTCTCCCTCCACCACCGTCCTGCTTGTAAGTGCAGGGTCCCAACGACCCAGCACAGCACCTCAGCCAATCTGCCACTGCTCCCATCAGATCAGCTGCTGGCACAAATGGGCCCCAGAGTGTGACGGCTGCCACTCCTACTGTGGGCATGTTCCCCACTTTAGAGACTGTGGCCTTAGACTCCCCACCAGAGACAACTGGGCAAGGAGCCCCCTCCAGAACCAGTGGGCATGTTACCCACTCCAGAGATTGTGGCTTTACACTCCCCACCAGAGACAATTGGGCAAGGGCGGCCCCCCTCCAGAACCAGTAGGCATGTTGCTCACTTTAGAGACTGTGGTCTTGCACTCCCCACCAGAGACGATTGGGCAAGGAGCCCCCTCCAGAATCAGTGGGCATGTTCCCCACTTCAGAGACTGTGACCTTAGACTCCGCTCCAGAGACAATTGGGCAAGGAACCCCCTCCAGAACCAGTGGGCAAGTTTCCCACTTCAGCTGAGGTGCCCCCCCAACATTACTTCCCCCTGAGGTGCCTGCTCATTTCCAACATGATGCCCCTGCACAGTGGATTCCGGATTGTCAGGAGTCAACTTGGGCCTTGGACTGTGCCCTCTGGCCATGTGGGCCTTTTGTACTTTGGACTGGCCATTGGCCCTTTCTGGACATTGATGCCTGCATTTGGTTTTGAATGGACAATATGGTGGCTGTTGGCATCAAATTACAGTGTTCGTTAAATCTCAATGTGGTTCCTGTTTTAATTAGACGTGGTTCCTGTGACATTGGTTTTACTCTGCAGCTGGTTCTGAGTATGGTGTGTATGGGAAAGGTGTGTGTTGTTCATGTGTGTATCATTCTCCTTTTTCTCCCTCCCTCCCTTGTGTGCTAGGCGGCTGTACTCACCGTCGTCATCTTCGTCGGCGTTGGTGTTCCAGGAGGGCCATGGTGTAGAAGAGCGTTGGGAAGACTTGAAGTTCTGGTTCCTTGGCAGCAACGGTCTCCTCTGTGTCCCTGAAGGGGAATCTTTCCTCTTATGTGCAGTGTTTCTGCCATCCTTTTGATGGCATTGGTACCCCCCAGAAATACTTGCGGTTTGCTATGTCATAATATCGTGGGCGATACTTTGGCTTCCACCTGGCTGTTGATAGCTACCGCTGTGGTCAGTGGTGTTCATGCCCTGGTGGTTGGTGTGGTACATTGCCTGTCTATGGGGGTATCACCGCCATGGCCATAATTGGGCGGTAATTACCACCAGGCTGTTGTCGGTATTAATGCCACTTTTACAGTCACTGCCAATGTCATAATGAGGGCCTAAGTATGGTGCCACTTCCTTCTCAAGCTGTTGGATCGACAACCACATCTCCTGCCACACACTCGAGGAGCCAGATTCAGTAGCTGACATCAAGAGGGATCTCAATACCACACAGAGCTGTGTTTGGAACTGGTCAGTTTGCTTTTGCTTTGCACATCTGCATTGAACACCTCAATGCTACAGTATGAACTGTCACATGTAGGTGTACACAAACCAGGTCACATGTGGAACGTCTGTTGATGCAAAGAGCATTTGACTCAACCCTTGTGTTGCAACATATGATATTCTAAGGCAAATACTGTTGCAACCTCTGTCTTTCAGGTGCGGAGGTCGATGTGTTGCTTCGAGAAGAAGGATGATCCACCAGTGGCGGGCAACAGGCAATTCACGGGGAGAATCCACTCCTCTTCCAAGCAGCCTTGTCAGCTGCCAGACATGCACAAGAGGAGGAGGAAGTAGAGGAGGATGAAGAAAATTTGGCACTGTTTCCAATGGATGAAAAGGCCCACTATTGTTGGCCCACTGGGCAAAACATCATAAGCCCACACCTGCTCCAGCTAGCATAGTGCCTCCCACTCCACCCCCAAGGATTGCCTATTCCCAGCAGTCAGACAACCAGACACAGCGTTCACATAGCTCAACACAACCATCACCTCTTTAACTGCCCTCACATCCAGGTCAGACATGTTGGTTCCCCTATACATTTCTCCCATGATAGTGCCTCCCAGGCCTTCTCTCCAGCATCTGAGGGACCTGCCAGCCCTGGTGAAGAGCAGGTTGCCCCTAGGCATTAATCTCCTCCTTACAACCTCCCACCTGACACCCTCTCACCCCCGCTGTTGGACCTCAGGGTGGCATCCAAGGCTGTCCCAGCAGAGGAGGCTGGCAGATGTTTATAATGGACAGTGAGAGGAGGATTATTTCCAACAACAGTCTTATGTGAGGCAGGACATTCATGCCATAGGGGCTACTCTGTCTGACATGCCAGACTCATTATAGGACATGCCCCAACTCCCACAGTTGGTCCACAGGATGCCCCAGGTATTGGAGAGAATGGATACTTCTCGGCAACACATGGTAAAGAAGATAAATGGCATCATGGCCATACATAGAGAAGGGAGAACAAGACAACATGCATTGGCTATGAAGATGATGGAGGGCATACTGAAACAGATCCAATGTCACCCTATAAAGTCAATACATAGAGGGGAGCCAACAAATCTCCCTGCACCATGTCACGCCCAGCCCCTGGTAGCAAAACCTGCACAGGCATCCCCCAATCTTCAAAGGCACCACTCCCCTTGCACATGCCACTCACTACACAATCACATCCCCCACCTGTACAGCCACAATCACACCCCGTACGGTCACGTCCCATACCTGTACATCCACAATAACTCCCTATCCAGGCACCTCCCCCACCTGTACAGCCACCATTACCCCCTGTCCAGGCACCTATTCCACCTGTACAGGCACCATCACCCCCAGTTCAGTCTCCTCCCCCACCTGTTTAGCTACCATCACCTCCTGTCCAGGCACCTCCCCCATTTGTACAGGCACCCTCATCCTCTGTCCAGGCACCTTCCCCACATGTACAGGCACAGGCACCATATCCACCCGCCCCTCAGAACCCCAGGAAACACACATACTCACAGCAATGTTACCACCACAATTGGGAAGTCGCAAGAGAGATCCCCCATGATCATTGTAATATGTTTTCACTACACTTTGTAAATAAAAGATATATTCCACATTTAAATTGAGTTGAGTAGTAGTTGATGATGGTCAATTGCTTAATCTGGTTCTAGGTCATATATGTGTTGATAAATGTGTGTAAGACATGTTTATTAGTGGAACCATCTGTGAACAAAGGTATCATGTTGAGAACATAGCTAAACCACTCCAGATGTATACTTCCATACGTTGAATCCAGCATCTACAACTAACTACACAAGGCAGAAGATGGATGAAAAAAATTCCTTTTATATTAACTAGAAAAAAGTGAATGCAGTTAAATAACCATCCATTGGAAAGGGAGAATGGAAATCAAATAATGGTCTTCACACAGAATGGGCAAGGGGACTTGGAAGGGGGTGGATACAATAAATAAAACAGTCCATATACAAGGGGTAAAACAATTGTCCACTGTCCAAACATAGTCTAGTCACTGGTCATCCTGGTCATCCTCCTTTTGTATGATGAGGAGATCCTCTGTGGCCTCCTCCTGGCTGGCCGGTGTAGCACCAGACACCCCACCGAAGTGTTATCAATGAGGAGTACAAGGGCTATGAGGGGAAACAGTGTGGTTAGACAGACAGGGAGACACATGGAGGGTGGTATGGGAGGGACTCTGTGACACAGCAGACAACATGGCTGCACCCAAGAAGTGATGTTGGCATTGAGGGTGGCCATGTTTCTAGCATATTCCTCTCAGAACCTACACAGTTTATCATAGATCCCCTGTGGGATCCGAGAAGACATATCTAGCTCCCCCCAGATGCCACCATCACTTCCTGGGAAGCATCTACTGGAGTGACAATACAGGGAGGGGTTTTGGTTGCACATAAGGGGTGTGGGGTGTTTGGGACAGAGATTTCCTTTGGGTCTTCTGAGCATACACTTGGAGGGGGACTAGTGGAAAGGGGTGCACGAAGAGGCCCCCATGAATTGGGAGCCTCAAGAGGTAGGGAGGGGTCGGTGGCAGGTCCAGGTGGTGATAAGGCCTGGTTTGGGGACACTTCAGCAGTGTCTGGTTCTTGTGTGTCGGGGGTAGAGTCAAATTCCTCCACCCCATGGCCAGAGGTGTCTAGATCGGTGTCCCCCCCACAGTGTCCTCAGCCTCCACCTGGTCTGTTGCATATGTTGTAGCCTTTGTTCAGGTGTATACACTACACCTGCCTGATGGTTTTCCAGGTCCCTCCTTTTCCTCCTCTTCAGTGGAGGAAAGAGGCTGTGCCCGCTGATGTTCCGAGGATGCCCTGCTCTGTCCTTGGTCCTGTTCCTGGTGTTCCTGGCCAGCCAGGTCCACTGAAATAGAAGTAAAAACATTATGTATTTGGTGTACAATTCATGACAAAGCATGTAAGTACATGAAGAAAGTGCAGACTTGGTTCTCCTTTGATCTCACTAACCGAGGGTTCTGCAAAGTCGGTCCTGGAGAGCCCGGTCCATGCCAGGTTTTTAGCATATCCACATTTAGAAAAAAGATGTTTCAGAAATCTACATTTTTCTAAATATGGATATGCTAAAAATCTGGCATGGACCTGGCTCTCCAGGACCGACTTTGCAGAACCCTGCACTAACCAATTTGATTTGTCTTGGAGCCAAAATTTAAGTATACTATCACTGGAATGTCCAGAAATAACTCATACATTGATGTCTGTCACAATTGTGGGAAGTATACACATCTGTACTGACCAACCCTCACCGTCAGCATTATTACAATCAGTGTTTCCTGACCCTGCAAAATAGTCATCTCCCAATCTTAGTCTACAAGTGGAGATGCAACAGAGTCTGGATGGATATATCCACACCTAAGCATTGATCTATGATCATCCTGTAATGTGCAGTCTTAACAGTCTTACACTTACTACACTTACTATCAAATGTTATCTGGTGTGTAGTATGGTCTGATACTACACAAATGCTGGATTGGGTGTATATACACAAACAGGGCCTTGGATATGACCTTTGCTAAGATGTGAATCTATGTATTGCGGTAACCCTGACAACATCAGATAATGTACATGGCAAGTACCACATTTAGCGTGTCATGACTGCTTGTGGGTGCTGTACACTAGTTGGCACGTTTGCATAGTTAATACAGCTAGCTAGACATTGCATATGGCGTACGAGCCACTGTTGGGAAGATGTGTGCATTTCTCCCCCCTTGGAAATGTTGGTACCGTTTTGTATGAGACAAGTATCCCAAAGTCAGCCTTTACTCCAAGGCTCATGAAATAATATTTTACACTGATAAAACACACACAAAGTGCATGCATGATACAGCATACAACAACGAAAGGCTTCTTGATCCCGCACAGGACATGCCAGGCCTATTCCTTTGCCATTGCACACAGCAGTTATTTGGCACTTGGTTCACCAGCCATGGTGTTGGCATTGTATTTATCAATTCAGATGCAAGTGTGAGGCTTGTTTCCCCAGTTGTGTTCAGAACACTGCAAGTCCCAGGATGCACTCTTGTTAGTGCATCCACTGTGCTCCAATGAGGCATTGGCCTTATGACTGCTGCAGCTGTCACTCAGATTATGTGAAAGGAAACACAACAAATACACAAAAGGCATGCTTGACGCGGCATCCAACATCCAAAGGTTTCTTGTCTCCACACTCAACATTGTCTGGCCAGGTCCCTTGCCATTGCACCTAGCAGTTTTAAGGCCCTTGGTTCACCAGTCATGGTGTTGGCCCTGCATTTATTCATTCAAATATAAGTGTGAGGCTCATTTTCTCAATTGTGTTCAGAACTCAACAAATCCAAGGATTCACTCTGGTTAGTGCATCCAGTGTGCTCCAGTGAGGTATTAGCTTTGTAAGTACTGCAGCAATTGCTCAGATTACCTAAACGCTGACATGAGACATGATGATACAGCTCTGTCACCACTCACTTCATACTACCAGACACATAATGCGGGCCATGCACTTACCAGTTCTGTGCTGCTCATGCTTTGCTCAGTGGCGGCCCATCCTTTAGGGCGGAGGGGCCACCCCCCCCCACCTTTTGCCCCTCATGAAGAGTGTCTGTCAGGCTGAACAAAGGTCAGCCTGACAGACACTCTCCATGTTCAGCTCAGGCAGCCAGGAGCAGACATGCGCGATTTGCGCACACTCCTGGCTGCCTGAGCTGAACTTTGCTGGGCTGAGGAGGTCACAGCTCCTATGGGTGTGACCTCCTCGGCTCAGCAAAGGTGCCTCGAGGCCCTCCCCTGGGTGACGAGGAAAGCGTCACCAATTGACACTCTCCCTGGGCGCTTCAGTTTAAGCCCTGAAGTGCCCAGGGCGAGTGTCAATCAGTGACACTTTGTCACAGAGTGAGGTGGGGTCAGCAGTCTCACTGACTCCATCCCATTCTGTGACGAGGCTGGGACTGCTGCCTTCCCTCATTGGCTGACCTAAGGTCAGCCAATGAGGGAAGGCAGCAGTCCTAACCCTCCTGGGACCTGGAGGCTGAAGGTAAGTATGTGTGTGTGATGTTTTAAATTGAATGTTTGGTGCGCGCGTGCATGTTTGAGTGTTGTGAGTGTTGTTAATGGATGTGCGTGCGTGCATGTGTGTGTGAAAGAATGAGTGTGTGCGATCTTTTCAAATGAATGTTTGGTGCGTGCGTGCATGTTTGAATGGTATGAGTGTTGTTAATGGATGTGTGCGCGTGCGTGGGTGTGTGCGTGTCTGTGTGTGAAAGAATGGGTGTGTGTATGTGTGTGTCCCGCCCGCCCCCCTCCCTACTAAAGCTGCCGGCCGCCACTGGCTTTGCTGCTCATGCTGGGCCAGTTGGGCATGCAGGGTCAGCGAGGCTGTCCTCAGGACCCTCCTGTACAGGGGCGTAAGGAGGGGCCTATGCACGTGGGGCTGGGAGGACTGGCCCAATAATTCTTGGGCCTTCAGATGGGCCCATCGTTTCAGGACTCCCAGTGCTTGCAGCAGGTTCTGGCCCACTAGTGGTACACGCCCACTGCACTGCAGTGCCCTGCAATGTTGACCCAGAGTTGGGCTTGCACTGCATTGCTCAGCTGGTCCTCTAGACTCCCATAAAGCTGAGAGTACTTTTGAAGCACCCACCTCCCCTCAGCTAATATGTCCAATTTAGCTTCACTGAAGGAGGGTGCCTTCTCATCAGGTCCTTCAGCAGTGTTTGGGGGCAGTTTGGACAAATGGAGTAGCAGGGTGGCAGAGGATCTTATTTGGAGGTGAGGATGACTCAAAATGACCATAAAATAACTGCCTGCAACTTCCTGTAATAAACTTCCTGCCTTGTATTTCCTCTTTGCAAAAACAACAAGTGATGGACGGAATGCTGAACATTGTCAAACACTCACCCGCAGTCATAGATCTGGGTTTAATCCATCATTCTTTTGCTCACCATGCCACCCCAGTTTGGACCCAGCCATATACAAATCAGTCTTGACCCTGTTCCTCATGGGAACAGTCCAGACCGAACTGCCAAGCCAGGTCCTCACTGGACCGGAAACAAGCATCCTGAGACCGGTTTCGGGGTTTCACCCCTCATCAGCCAGGCTAGCTTGAATCCAGTGGCATGGGGGGGGAAGCACGGGACCCACGTCTGGGCATACCCTTCCCACTTAGGGCGACAAAGCAAAAACAACAAGTGATGGACGGAATGCTGAACATTGTCAAACACTCACCCCCAGTCATAGATCTGGGTTTAATCCATCATTCTTTTGCTCACCATGCCACCCCAGTTTGGACCCAGCCATATGCAAATCAGTCTTGACCCTGTTCCTCATGGGAACAGTCCAGACCGAACTGCCAAGCCAGGTCCTCACTGGACCGGAAATAAGCATCCTGGGACCGGTTTCGGGGTTTCACCCCTCATCAGCCAGGCTAGCTTGAATCCAGTGGCATGGGAAGCACTAGCAGTTTGGGCTGGACTGTTCCCATGGGGAACAGGGTCAAGACTGATTTGCATATGGCTGGGTCCAAACTGGAATGGCATGGGCAGCAAAAAAACGATGGATTTAGGCCCAGATCACTGTACTGGGGGTGAATGTTTGACAATGTTCAGCATTCCGTCCATCACTTGTTGTTTTTGCTTTGTCGCCCTAAGTGGGAAGGGTATGCCCAGACGTGGGTCCCGTGCTTCCCATGCCACTGGATTCAAGCTAGCCTGGCTGATGAGGGGTGAAACCCTGAAACTGGTCCCAGGATGCTTGTTTCCAGTCCAGGGAAGACCTGGCCTAGCAGTTTGGGCTGGACTGTTCCCATGGGGAACAGGGTCAAGACTGATTTGCATATGGCTGGGTCCAAACTGGAATGGCATGGGCAGCAAAAAAACGATGGATTTAGGCCCAGATCACTGTACTGGGGGAGAATGTTTGACAATGTTCAGCATTCCGTCCATCACTTGTTGTTTTTGCTTTGTATTTCCTCTTTGTCATTTCCTGTATGGGTGGAGATTCCACACTCAGGACAGAAAACAAGGTTTAATAGGTGTAAAATCTAAAAACACGTCAAAGAAGGGCAGGAAGTCCAATTCAGGAAGGGAAGAGTGTTTAGCTACACACTACATTACATCCCAGCACAGTTTGCCCCTTTGCATTATGGTACATTTGCCACTTACATCAAAATAGACTGTAATGTTTCACCAAAGTTGGAGCAGGTAGTGCTGTTTATCCTAGATACATAGGGCGTGATTCACAAATGGCCTCTGCACAAGGGGCGGATGCCCCTCAGTCATGGGGGAGTCATTGCACTTGGGTCAGGATCTCCACAATGAGAATTCCAAGTGCTGGGCCCCATTGTGAATCAGGCCCGTAAATGTGTTTCTGGATTTTGTCCTTTATCAGTAGGGAGTAGCACTCCCAACCCCCTTCAATACATGGAGGGGACGACATCTATTTTATGGTCATTCTGAGTTAGCCTCACATCCAAACAGAATCCTCTGCCATTGTGCTGCATAGTTGAACTGACCTCACCAAACATGGCTGAGGGACCTGAGAACAGGGCACCCACACATTCTGTAAAACTGACACGAACATACTAACTGAGGGGGTGCTTGATAGGTAGTCTGTGCATTATGTGGGCCCAGAGGAACAAATGAGTGCTGCTGCCCTCAATGAGCTCTGGGGCCTTATTACACATAGGAAGAATTTTCTATTTTTGCGCCATGGCCGAACTTAAAAAAGGTGCGCCATGCACAAACAGAGAAAGTGCACCCTATTACATTCAATGCACTGCCCCAGGGCAACCGCAAACCTGTGCCGCTCTGATGGCAGCGCAGTCAGGTGAAATACACAGCAACCTCAAAGTAGCCACTCCATGTAGCACTACGCAGGCGTCAATCCGCATACATTTTAAGGGGGATTAGAGATGCCCTTGCAGGCATGTGCAGTGAGTGACTTCCTGCAAGGGGATTCTGGGGGGGGTCCATCAGGGGATACACTAACGGTGCCCCGCTTTTTTACGTGGCGCACTGTCAGTGCACCTCCTGACAGCTTCTTTGCCACTGCACCCGCATCTAAAATGTGGCATGGGCACAGAGGCAAAGGGATTCCCTAGTTTGGATGGGGTTATGCCACCCTGCAAATGAGTGGACACCCGCAGGTGATATTGCAGGCTCTATATGTACACCAGTGTTATCTGTATTACAGAAAGGGCAGGACAAGCATCTGTGGTCCTTTCTGTAATACAGAAGTGCCCTGGGGGTGCGCAGAGTGGGCTCACATTCCTGTTGCGCACCAGGGCCACTTTGTAGAATACGGTCAATGGAGTTTATTCACTCCATGCTGCAGAGTTGTGTGTCTTTGTACATGCGATGGGTCTAGATGAACAGGATGTGTGTGTTAGTACATTACCAGCTCATACAGTGGCAGCCACTACATGTGATATAGCTCACAAGGTACCTGTAACGTTAACTTGAGACAGTGACAGTGATAGTGACATATCATCATAGGGGTACATGATGCATTACAAGGAATACAAACTGTCTAGCCATTTTTGAACGGGACCAATAGGTGTTATTCTGATTTATGAGGAAGACCAAGTCAAATCACACAGCCCTGCCAAGTTTCCCAGGTCCATTCATGATATGCTGTTCCAGGCCAGATAATCGCAAGGAATTCTGGGACTTGTAGTCTTTTTTATTCCACAGTGGAACTGGAACTCAAGTCCCAGTTTCCACTATAATTAACCAGAGTCCTGGAGTGGCACATCACATGAGCAGCTGCCAAACCTGACAACTAAGAGCATGGACTATCCATGACTTTACACTGGTCTACTTGTACCATGATGTACATATGACAGACATATGGTCACACTGCTGCATGATTTGCAGCACACACATATAGAAGGGAGCTGATTTACAGAGGGCCTCTGCACTCATGGCAGAGGCCACCCAGTTGTGGGGGAGTCTCTGAACTTGGGGCAGGACCTCTGCGCTGCGAACTCTCATTGCAGCGATTCTGCCTTGAGTACAGAAACATCTAATATGGCACCTATGCCCTAAGGGCAGAGGCCCTTTGCGAATCAGACCCCTCTTGTGAAACTGTCAGGGAGGTCTCACACACGCACTGACATTTAATCCCCTGAGTCAATAGAGCCCTTATAGACATTGTCCACACTAATCACTGACATTTGCACATAATGTATTGTATGGCCAATCTTTTGACTCTTGTCAATGGCTGTTGCTTACAGACATCATGTGTGGCTTACAAAGTAGTCTCAGGATGGAATTTGTGGACAGAGTGTTAAAAGTCCAACTATCATCATTGACAACGGATTGCAAACCACATGAAGGTCATAACACAACAGGTTGCTCAGGTGAAAAAATGATTAACCAGTTGGTCACACATCCGCATACCCTGCCCTCTGTTTTATACAATGGCTTATTTGCCCAGATTCAGACCTGAATGAGGGTCCAGAGGTATGTGTAAGGCATGATTTAATGCTATCTTGTGCAAAACACAACAGGCTACTATAATCTTGCACACAACTTGAGGGGAGTACAGCAGCACCCCTGCACAGTCAAGACATCTGACTCATGGCTTCAGAAGACCAAAACTGCGCTCAATGTTGGCTCATGTACGTATGTGTGCCCTATTGTATCTCTGTTGAGGTACAGTTGTTGCACATCTATATGGTGTGAGGAGATGAGGGGAGAGTGCATATGCAGCATCATCTGAGGAGGAAAATTAAGTAATATTTGTACATGCCCCTCTTGCGTCTGTACAGTTCATGATGTATGAAATGGTACATGCTGTGTCTGTTGGGGGCAGGTATGTGACATGAGTATTAGTGTTGTGTAATGGTTGTGTATATTAAAAAACAATTATACATATCATACTTGGGTCATGCTTGGTACTTACCCAATAGCCAAATGTTGCCAAATTCTCCCGCTGCCAACCGCCCGGCAAGAGGTGACCTGTGGAATACATAGCTGTCATGGGTACTGCCTAGGAACACTGCATGCACATCAATAAAGCTACCACTGGAATCACAGACACCCTGAATGTTGATAGAGTACCAGCGGTGTCTGTTGCAGAAGATGTGTGCATTGTGGCGAGGGGGCTGAAGAGCTTCATAAGTGCAATCAGTAGCACCTAGCGCACGTGGGAAGTGGGAAATGAGGTAGAAACCCCTAGCTACCCTTTGCCTTCTGGTCAGTGTATGGGGCATTTGTATGTGGAGATAGGCTCTCCTGTTGATGCAGCTCAGTACCTGATGCAAGCATCGGGACTGCGTTGCCCGAGAGATGCATACAAGGTCACCGGAGACCAGGCATGGGAGGGGCAGGTCAAAGAGTCCAGATCCTGTTCCCACTCAAAAACCATCTCCAAGGTGACATCAGAGGGAAAACGGTATCTGGTCATGTTATCTTGGCTGGACCTAAAGAGGTTTATCCTTTGTCTGAAAATTCTCTCTATTGTCCTCCGCCTCCTTCTCCTAAAATTCTTCTGTCGCATGTCAAGTGGCAAACCAACACATTCAGCAACATGTTTCAAAGTCTGAAAGGGTTTGTTTGTGCCAACTATACTTTTATGGGTGCAGTAAGGCTGGGATTGGCTGTTGGGCTAAGGAGTTTCAGCTGGAGCTGGGTGGGGGATGGTAGGCACTGACAAAGGTGAATCAGGATGAAAGATTACTTCCTCTACCCTGAGTGTGGAGGTTTCGCCCTGAGTGCAGAGACTCAGACCCGAGTGCCAGTGTAAAGATACTACTGGTAAGTTACCTTTGGGCATACTAAAAAGTTGTGAACATAAACTTTTGGTCTAAACTTAGACCAAAAGTCTAAGGGGCATATTTATACTCCGTTTGCGCCGAATTTGCGTCGTTTTTTTCGACGCAAATTCGACGCAAAACTTACTCCATATTTATACTTTGGCGTTAGACGCGTCTAGCGCCAAAGTTCATGGAGTTAGCGTCATTTTTTTGCGTGAACACCTTCCTTGCGTTAATGAGATGCAAGGTAGGCGTTCCCGTCTTAAAAAATGACTCCCAGGCATGTGCGTGGTATTTATACTCCCGGGCAAAAATCACGCCCGGGAGTGGGCGGGGCAAAAAACCCCGCATTTGCGCCTCTTTTTAACGCCTGGGTCAGGGCAGGCGTTAAGGGACCTGTGGGCTCAGAATGAGCCCAGTGGTGCCCTCCCCTGCCCCCAGGGACACCCCCTGCCACCCTTGCCCACCCCAGGAGGACACCCAAGGATGGAGGGACCCATCCCAGGCAAGAAAAGGTAAGTTGTGGTAATTATTTTGTAAAGTTTTTTTTGTGGCATAGGGGGGCCTGATTTGTGCCCCCCTACATGCCACTATGCCCAATTACCATGCCCAGGGGACAGAAGTCCCCTGGGCATGGCCATTGGGCAAGGGGGCATGACTCCTGTCTTTGCTAAGACAGGAGTCATTTCTATGGGGGTTGGGAGTGAAAAAAAAATGGCGCAAATCGGGTTGAGGCGCAAAAATTGCCTCAACCTGACTTGCCCCATTTCTTCAATCAATCAATCAATCATTCGCATTTATAAAGCGCGCTACTCACCCATAAAGGGTCTCAAGGTGCTGGGGGGGGGGGGTCAGTGCTTGAAGAGCCAGGTCTTGAGCTGCCTTCCGAAGGAGAGGTGTTCAGGTATGGCGCGAAGGTGGCTGGGCAGAGAGTTCCAGGTCTTCGCTGCCAGGAAAGAGAAGGATCTTCCTCCGGCGGTGGCTTTGCGGATGCGGGGTACGGCTGCCAGGGCCTGTCCGGCGGATCGTAGAGTGCGCGGAGGATGCCCAAGCTCCATTTTCCCCTACGCCGGCGCTGCCTGGTGTACGTCGTTTTTTTTAACGCACACCAGACGGCGCCGGCGGCTAACGCCGGCTAACGTCATTCAATAAATACGGCGCCCGCATGGCGCTTCAGAATGGCTTTAGCCGGCGCTAATTTTTGTGACGCAAAACTGCGTTAGCGCAGTTTTGCGTCAAAAAGTATAAATATGGGCCAAAATATATTTTGGCGCGTCGGGTCTGTATAAAGTAGACATTGGTTTACTAGGCCAATTTGTTAAGGATGTCAAGTGACATCATAGCGGTGATGGAAGCTCTTGAAACATTAATGCAGGCAGGTAGGCAAGATTAATTCGCCCGGGGGGCCTGTCGGAAGCGTGAATTAAATTTACAAGTCCCTGTAGAGAGGCAGGTGGGGGGTGCAGCAGCAGTTATGGCCTGCTCGCCTCCATGTACAGAAGTTTCAAAATAAAAACCAAGTAAAATAAAGAATGATGCGAGGGCAAGGTGTACAACTGAGGCATTGGTTAATACAATACCTTGTGAGAAGAAAACGGCGAGAGCGGGCGCTCAAGAACGCTTGCTGGCCGCCAAACCGGGAATCGATGAAAAGGTGTCTGATGGAGACGCTGAGGGTGAGGGTGTGGCCACAAGAAGACACCTTCAGCGGTGGGTCGGAGGCAATGGGCTGTCAAAATAGAGCAGTGAATGAAGGCAGTCGATCTTTCTGCCTCCCCTGAAGCTGGTTTATTATTAAAGCGGCAGTGCACATGTTGTACCCACCCTTAAAGTTCATAAAGATGGTGAGAAGAAGGAACAACCTATCAAAGGAACAAAGAAAGGCAATAACAACATTAATAACGTTGGAAAAAAAATGGTTACAGCAGGTGTTGGATGAAGAAGTGTCACAGGATGACAGAAGGATTTTAAATAATTTGAGGTTGAGAGTCTCAGAATACAGTTGATACCACTATCAACAATAGGGCCTTGAATCGTGAAATGGAAAGGGAGTTTTAGGCCAGTAAAATGAGTTAAATGAGGATAATGAGGGTGTAGGACAATGGGACTGGGTACCAAAAGATAAGACTATGTTAGGTGGATTTAGGGATTATAGGGTCAGTTCAAAGGACCACAGACTTTTCAGGTTTGAGCGACCGGAAAAATGACAATTTGAGAATGCTGGTTGTACAGACCAAGCATAAAATGAAGGAACCGGTCAGGCATGAAGCGGCCTTTGAACACCAGACCAAAGAGAGGTAGAGGTCTGGCGCACCTGTCCTGACATCATGCAAGAACACAAAAAAGCTACAAGGTTTTGATGATAAAAATATTGATTGGAATTAATTCGATGGTGCTGTTGGTGATGGTGAAAAGCTGAATGGTAGTAAAAGTATGGCTTATGAATGGGAGGATAAAATTGAGTTGGATTATGAGGATGAAGAAGAAGAACTGGAGGAGGGTGAGGTACCATACTGGCAAGAGGTTGAGTGTGCCAAAAACACACTAGCCAAGGGGAAGAGGAAGGAAGTGATAACTTGTCCACACAGAGTTATGTTTTGCAAGTAACAGAGCATAATGGAGGCGAGACTACACAAAAGAAAATTAGAAGAAAGAGGAAAGTTGAGAAAGAAAAAGGTGATCAAACAAAAGATGGATTACAGGAAAGATCTCAAAGAGGGGAGGCAGGCTGGTGGAAATATTGAGATGTAGGTGGTAGGCATCAGGTTATAAAGACAGTGGACAAAAGTGTGGAAGCAGGGATAGTTAACAAGGGTGTGAGGACGGAGAGAATTTGGGAGGGGCAACAAAACAACGAAGAGAGAAAAGAGAAAGAAAATGGAAAAGTGAAAGATGGGAAGATGAAAACAACAAGGGAAGAGGCCTCATCTAGTTTAACGATTTAAAAAAGAAAACTGCCTTTAGGGGCCTATTTGCCAACAAAAAACTAAGAAAAAATATGGAAGGGAGAATTTATAGACGTCTTCAAACTTCTGAACAGAGAAGTACAGGCTAAAGAAGGTTCCAAAGAAGAGTCTAGGGAATTAGCTAAGTGTCCATGAGTACCAACCAACATAGATACATGGACGACTGCTTTTCTTATATATGCAAGTGTCTATTGTGAAAAATATCCAGATAGATCTGTCTCAATATTTAAATATATGAACATTATTAGAAAGGCGAATATAGATTTTGGGGGCTATGCCTGGCTCCATTACGATAAGGAGTTCAGAGCTAGGTTGAGCATATGCCCTGATAAGCCATGGGTAGAGGTGGACAATGAATTGTGGGTTCAATGGATGTACCTGGTGCGCCCCCCTCCAGCGTTGCATACGGCCAGCGGCCTAGCAATGAATTATCGACCCTTTCTTAACAAACCCATTCCTGGGGGGAGGGGGCTTCTGGAACAAACAATACTCACAAAATTCAGGAGCCTGTTAGAGCTTTCAAAGAAGCTATTACTCCAAAAATACTTGCAAGTACAAGGCTAGTGTGCAAAATGCAGGGGTAAACATGCTGACACACAGGCCCATATTTATACTTGTTGACGCAAAACTGCGCCGGCGCAGTTTTGTGTCAAAAATATTACCGCCGGCTAACGCCATTTCGGTGCACCGTGCGGGCGTCAAATTTATACTTTGATGCACGGCGGCGCAAACCACAGGTGTAAGTAATTTTTTTATTACGAACACCGCAGCGTCAAGTCGTAAAGCAAAACGATGTTAACGCGGCGGAAATTACTGTGGGTCGATTTACGACACCTCACACCGGATATGCAGCGTTTTTTGATGCAATAGCGTCAAAATTCCCCGCGAACACAGCCACTTCAGCAGAGGAGAGACAAAATGGATCCCAGATGCCTTTACAGACCCCAGGAAGATGACAACAGACCAGGAACCAGTCAGGTGGACCGACAAAAGAACCAGGACAGTTTGAAGAAGAAAAGAAAGTGTCACTTCAGTGCAGAGGAGCAGGAAATTCTGGTTAAGGAGGTGACGGAACACCAGCACCAACTGTTTGTCTCCTCAAAGTTGCCAATCAGTAGGAGAGAGACAATATGGCAACAAATTGTTGACAAGATTAACAGTGTGGCAGAAGTACGCAGAACAGTCATCGAGTGCAAGAAATGTTGGCATGACTGCAAGTGCAGGACCAAGGAAAAGATGGCCAGGAACAGGAAGGCAGCACTGCAGAATGGAGGTGGGAGTCCAGCACACCAGGAGACCCTGGACCACATGGAGGAGATGGTCGCAGCCGTCATCCCTGAGGAGATCGTCACAGGGATTCAAGGAAAGGACAGCACAGATTACCAGGAGACAACACACATGCACAGTAAGTCGCATGGGGAATTATAATGCACTAATGTCAACTGTAAGCAGGGGGGGATACGGACCACAAAATGCATGGATGTCATCATATACATGGAGTGGCATGGGTAAAGGGGTATGGCATGGGGGCATGGCCTGCACAGAGAGAAGCTGGGGCACACCATAACACTACACCAACAACAGTCCCATGGGGGCATGCTGCCATGCCAACGATGGAGCAAAGGTAAAGCCACGCCAGGAGGGAAGGGCACAACGTCAAACTGACATCCTGGCACATGTCAGCCACTATACCCCCTACAATAACTAGGGCCCAATTAACAACCTCTAGTCATACCGACAACTGGAATGTAACAGTGACAACAGTTGCCACTACCACCTCCGCTGAGTGTGCAGCTCAAGTAGCCAATGGCAGTAACATCCCCATGGATCATACACACCTAAATTAGAGGGTTGAGGATGAGAACTTCAATAATCCCCTGAAACAAGACAAAGGCTCCAGTCCTGTCAAATGTGAATGCCCATAGTTGTTGCAAACATCACCAATGTCATCCACATTAGGAGCTACACAGCACTAAGTTCTCACCCATGCTGCATATGTCAGGGTCCATCCTGTGTCTGGGTCACAATGCAACATCCCAAATGTCATACTGCTCAGACAACAGCATTGAGGGGGAGGACACATGTAACTGGTCACTGACATACACCTGCACAGTCAGAGGAGGAAATAGGACACTGCTACGACTATCAGGACAATCCAATGTAACACACATTCCCCAACATCAGCTGTACACATTACCAATGCCAACATCCATATCGTGCCATAACAATGCTATGCATAGGATACGCTACATGTCAACTACATATAAGTGGATGTGAAAGATCAGAGACTGGGGCAGGTCCAGATTGTTAAGTGTGGTGCCAGTGCCATCAGAGCACCCACAGCCAGTGAAAGGTCTCACCATGAGAATGGATGTAGACGGAGGCCTGAGTAGGACAAGAAGGTGGCAATTCACTATTTGGCCTAAAACAACACTATAGGAGATGATGCTGACAAGTCCAATAACTTAATACTATACATGTGACATGCAGGTGGGCCATAGGCCTGGGAGAATGCCCATCTGAAAGACTGGAGCAATGAACAGGAAACAAGATCACAATGTGAAATCATCACAAGGCAGGCATGTCACATCACAAATGCCACAACACACACACACTAATTGTACCCCATTTCATTTCAGAGGATGATGGATCTCCTGCGGATATGCCTGTCCCGGAATACCCTGATGACATGGATGACGAGCTGACAAACATTTCCCAGCAGAACATCCAATATGTCCTTGGAACCCGCCAGACCCCACCTTCAGTCACAAGGAGGAGCACAGAACAAGCAGCCATCGCAGAGGATCCACCCACCACCCCAATTGTAAGACCTGCCAGCTCCAATACAGCTGAGGACTCAGACGACACAGGCACCAGCTTTGCGAGAACTGTAGTTGGAGTACAGCGGGAGCTTGCCAAGGAGGTGCGGGTGGGGATGCAAACTATGGCAGCCAGCCTACAGGGGGTGCGTTCGTGTATGATGTAATCTGCAGATCAGGCAGCAGCTATGCAAGCCCTAACATCCATCCTGCAAGAACTACAAGAAACTGTCAAGGAATTCACCACTGCAGTAAGGGAGTTGCCACAACACCTCGCACCCCAAACCTTCCACTGCATGCACAAATGCAATCATGACCCCCTCAGGGCCGACCTGGCTGCCTACCATTGTGATGTGGCTGCTATTCTTAAGAATCAGCAGATCCTCCTTGCAGCAGTACTGCCCTTAAGACCTTCACAGGTAGCAGTGACAGGGATGTCTGACTCCACGTCTTCTAACACTGAGGTGTGTGTTGCCCCTTCACAACCACCACCACCAAGGACAGAGGAGGCCACACACACGTCAGAAGAAGAAGACATGGAACAGATCACCTTCACACGGAAAAGTACCCGGAAGCACTAGTCCCTGCCACATGGCCAACTATTACCAAGGTCCAGCGCTTTGTAACATGCCAGTCTTACAACAACTGTACTCAATGACTGTTCTGCAAACCACTGTTAATCTTGTCATCCTGCCCAGTGATTGTCCCTCACTTACTCATTGGCAAATCCTGTTCCTCTGGACTGTCTGACACATCACCCCAGCATGTCAAAAGCATTTTCCTTTACCACTTGTGTAGGATCACAATGGAAGATGTCACTATAATTGACTCACAATCATGGACAATGTACATACAGCACTACAGCATTTTTCAATAAATAGCACTTACACAACAACTTTGTCTCTGTGTAATGTGACATATCAACTGTGCAGTAGATAACTGAAATGTGACTCCTGTCAAATTACATAGCTTGACAATACAACTGTCCTGAAATGATGTAGCCAGATAAATTTGCACACTGGCCAGGATTGCATCATACTCTGCCGTTCCTGAGGGTAATATCTGATGAAGTGAGAAACCATACACCATAATGCTGTGTTGGACAGAATAATGCTTCCTCAAAGGATATCTAAGTCATCAAATAGTGGCAGCAAAATGTTGACACCATGCAATACTAACACATATAACAGTGCACACAAATCTAAGCAAACAAGCCCAAAACTGCATGAATGAAGGTGTATGAGTTTACATCCAAATAAGTAATCATGCTGAACAGTGTCACAAATGATGTCTGTGAGTCATGAAGACGATACTACAAGAGTGCTTACGACAACTCACCTTATAAGGGTGTCCTTCAACATCACACTGCAGTCACACCTAAAACAGTTCCCCCAATACCAAATCTGGAAGCACTGTTTGTGACTATGAAAACATACTTATTGACAAAAACACTTTGGGATCCATATTAACTGTGATTGGGGGTTGCAATGAAGGGTAGAATCTTTGCAAGGTAGCTCTGGGGTAGCTGCCAATCTTACAGCTCAGTTGGGATTTGTTCGTAGCATAGGACACAAATGTAATAGAACAAAATTAATGTACACTAATGCCAAGGACCTGATCAACAAGCATTTAACACATACTGTAAAGGGTTCACTATATATTTATTAAACGGTAATCACAGAAGAGGAAACTCGGGGAAAAGTCTTACCTACCCTAATCTACCCTAACTACTCATTACCCACAACTGTCCCTAACTAACCTAACCTAAACTTACTTATCACATGTAACAAAACATTCTAAACATCAACCCCCCGCTCCCCCTTATGAGACAGGACACATGGAGGACAACAGATACTAACCTAAACACATACTATACTATCCTAAACAAATATATATTTTTTTGTATTTTTTTGATATTTAAAAAAAAAATATATTTTTTTTTTATATTTTTTTTGTAAATACACAAGAACCCCAACATAGCCCCCACCCACCCACCCACACACTTAAAAAGTAAAAATAGAAAGAATCAGGACCCCGCACCCACTAACACTAACTAAACTAACAGCCCATACTAACCTAACACTAAGCCCCCTAAGCCCACTAAGTATAAGAACAAGGAAAGAGGAGGGAAGGGAGGGAATCATGTCCATATCAAAAGTCTAGAGGGTGGCCATCCAGAGGGTCCGCTTTATGGACCGCACACGCCTGTTCATATGTCGAACATCCCGCTGCAGGTGACTGATTTTCCGTGGCACACTGTCCATTTTCCTTTCCATTGCCTGAAAAGCTGCAGGGTCAACTGTAGCTAAATAATAAATACAACACTGCCCTACAGGGGAATCCAACATACAATCACATATCATAGAACAACATAGGTGAAAATCCAACAAACTTTTTATTCATATACATCTACATTAAAAAACATCTTCCTATAAACATCATATAGGAACAACCCATCTCATAAACATAACAACCAGAAGGACAACCCAGTGTAGGAAAAAGTGCTTGTGATAGATAATAGAAAAAAGAATAATAAATATCCCAACGAATCCAAGAACTGTATAAAAATAAAAAAGTCGGTTGGTTCTTGATTACTGCATTATGGGCCAGATGTAGGAAACAGTTTGCGACTCGCAAACGGCAAAAATTGCCGTTTGCGACTCGCAAACCGGAGTTTCCTATGCCGAAATGCATTTTGCGAGTCGGAACCGACTCGCAAAATGCATTTCAGACTCGCAAATAGAAAGGGGTGTTCCCTTCCTATTTGCGACTCGCAGTGGTATGCAATTCCATTTGCGACTGCGTACGCGGTCGCAAATGGAGTCGCAGGTACCATCCACTTGAAGTGGATGGTAACACACTCGCAAATTGGAAGGGGTCCCCATGGGACCCCTTCCCCTTTGTGAATGGACCCCAAAATATTTTTTCAGGGCAGGTAGTGGTCCAAGGGACCACTACCTGCCCTGAAAAAATTCCGAAACAAAAGGTTTCAGATTTTTTTTAAAGTGCAGCTCGTTTTCCTTTAAGGAAAACGGGCTGCACTTAAAAAAAAAAAATATATGCTTTATTTAAAAGCATTCACGGACATGGAGGTCTGCTGACTACAGCAGGCCTCCATGTTAGTGAGTGCCCATAGTCGCTATGGGGTCTCAAAATGCGACCCACCTCATTAATATTAATGAGGTGGGTCTTTGCGACCCCATAGCGACTCGCAGACGGTGTCTGAGACACCGTTCTGCATATGGTTTTGCGACTCGGAAATTGCGAGTCGCTCGGAGTCGCAATTTCCGAGTCGCAAAACCTATTGTTCCTACATCTGGCCCTGAGTCCATTCCAAATCATTGAGGAGTATAAATCTCTTCTTTCTGTCCTTCTTTAATATCCTATGCAGTAATAAATCAAAACTAAAACATGTACGTCGACGTTTCGACCCCTTAACATCCTGGGACAAATCAATGCTCCACAATGGGTCTTCTTCAGGACTATCTGATGGGAGTCCCTAAAACACATCACCAAAGACTCAATCAGAATACAGAACCTTCTAACCTTTTCACCTATGCTGACTTGCAATATCAAACTATGCTTACCTTGTTGAATCCTCTGACACCGTCACTTGTTACATATTACTACCTGCGAAGCAATTGAATCCGAAAAAGATAACCAAATAAAACAGTGGGTCAACTGTAGCAGCTGGGGCAGTCTGGGTACCGGTGGAGGATGTGTGTGGGTGTGTAGAGTCACTGCCTGTGGGCTGCCCTGAAGTTGTTCCACTGCTGGGGCCTTGAGCAACTGCAGACGTTGGGACAACAGTCCCAGCTGTGGGTGGTGCCACCTGGGTGGAAGTGGTGGTTGAGCTGGTGGTGGCTGTGGTGGGCAAAGTAGGGCCACCCTGTGGGAAAGCCCTCCATGCTCCGGAGGCCCGTTCATTCCGGTATCTTCGGGCCATCTGTCTGAACCCCGACTCTACCAGCAGGATATGCTGGTACCTCATAGCCCGCCTCTGTAACTCACGGACCTGGATGTGTGTCATTTTCGCAGCTGTGAAGACAAAGGCAAACAATTTACATTAGGAACTGCATTGTGTGAAATGGCACAAGAAGTAAATCAGACAGTACATCTACTGTACTTGTAACAGCTCATATCATCATACAGATCATTGAATGTCCCTGAGGAAGTACATGGCAGGGCAGCCACAAAGGTCATATCACACATAGCACATTCAAACCCTACAAGATGGGTAACAACTGGCATTAATTTGGCATCTGAGTTCTGCCAGTTTTCAGCTAACAATCATGCTGCACATCCTCCGCCAATGCCAGGGCTACAGATCTCAGTGTACGGGATGGACATCTAAAGCCATATGATCTGTAAGTTGTAATTGGACTTGCTAGTATAGTACTCATGTGCCAAACCTGAGTGTGTATACTAGGTTCCGACCAAACATTCACTTATTCACATGTCTGTGTAACATACTGGTAGCAGCAGTCCTAGGTATCCTATTCACAAACCCATGCCTGTGTTTGAGGGTGGGGGGGTGGAGAAACAACGAACAATTCCAAACAACATGGACACCCAGAAGCCTATAGAAAGCTGGACATGTGTTTGGCTCTACACACACACCACAGGTAAGGTCTATCAACAAATAGGAGACAGCAAACCCTTGACCAATCCTAGCGCCACACATGTCAGGAAATGCAGACCTTTGTCCACATCATATACTCCCAGTATGGCATGACTTACAACAGACACAGAGTTGCAAGAACACCCATGATCATGATTTGCATGCACACCTAGGCCATTGCACTCAAGTGCCACATACCTGTAGCACTACATGTGGAACTGCATGCTGCTAGGAAGTTCTACCTACATTTTAATAAGTACTTTGGTGAATAGGAAAGCAGAAGTCTGTTGGAAAGTGATTTGCAGTCCCAATCTGGGAGAATGTGGGTCTGACAGGCAGATTAAATCTGAGATGAGTTCTAGTGCGACTCTTGTTGATACAAGTGTTATCCACATGACTCACCCCAGTTCTCATTGCGGGACCTACAGGAATGACCTACAATCCCTAGATAATACAATAGGATAAGCATTGGCCAACTCAAAAATGGTGAGAAACTGAAATCCCACTCATGGAACAAGACAAATGATTGGCCAGCGCATCACACCTTGCTATGTGTTCAACACACAGAAGTCTATCACAGAACCTTCTAACCTTATCACCTATGCTGACTTGCAATATCAAACTATGCTTACCTTGTTGAATCCTCTGACACCGTCACTTGTTACATATTACTACCTGCGAAGCAATTGAATCTGAAAAAGATAACCAAATAAAACAGTGGGTCAACTGTAGCAGCTGGGGCAGTCTGGGTACCGGTGGAGGATGTGTGTGGGTGTGTAGAGTCACTGCCTGTGGGCTGCCCTGAAGGTGTTCCACTGCTGGGGCCTTGAGCAACTGCAGACGTTGGGACAACAGTCCCAGCTGTGGGTGGTGCCACCTGGGTGGAAGTGGTGGTTGAGCTGGTGGTGGCTGTGGTGGGCAAAGTAGGGCCACCCTGTGGGAAAGCCCTCCATGCTCCGGAGGCCCGTTCATTCCGGTATCTTCGGGCCATCTGTCTGAACCCCGACTCTACCAGCAGGATATGCTGGTACCTCATAGCCCGCCTCTGTAACTCACGGACCTGGATGGGTGTCATGTTCGCAGCTGTGAAGACAAAGGCAAACAATTTACATTAGGAACTGCATTGTGTGAAATGGCACAAGAAGTAAATCAGACAGTACATCTACTGTACTTGTAACAGCTCATATCATCATACAGATCATTGAATGTCCCTGAGGAAGTACATGGCAGGCAGCCTACAAAGGTCATATCACACATAGCACATCCAAACCCTACAAGATGGGTAACAACTGGCATTAATTTGACATCTGAGTTCTGCCAGTTGTCAGCTAACAATCATGCTGCACATCCTCCGCCAATGCCAGGGCTACAGATCTCAGTGTACGGGATGGACATCTAAAGCCATATGATCTGTAAGTTGTAATTGGACTTGCTAGTATAGTACTCATGTGCCAAACCTGAGTGTGTATACTAGGTTCTGACCAAACATTCACTTATTCACATGTCTGTGTAACATACTGGTAGCAGCAGTCCTAGGTATCCTATTCACAAACCCATGCCTGTGTTTGAGGGTGGGGGGGTGGAGAAACAACGAACAATTCCAAACAACATGGACACCCAGGAGTCTATAGAAAGCTGGACATGTGTTTGGCTCTACACAAACACCACAGGTAAGGTCTATCAACAAATAGGAGACAGCAAACCCTTGACCAATCCTAGCGCCACACATGTCAGGAAATGCAGACCTTTGTCCACATCAAATACTTCCAGTATGGCATGACTTACAACAGACACAGAGTTGCAAGAACACCCATGATCATGATTTGCATGCACACCTAGGCCATTGCACTCAAGTGCCACATACCTGTAGCACTACATGTGGAACTACATGCTGCTAGGAAGTTCTACCTACATTTTAATAAGTACTTTAGTGAATAGGAAAGCAGAAGTCTGTTGGAAAGTGATTTGCAGTCCCAATCTGAGAGAATGTGGGTCTGACAGGCAGACTAAATCTGAGATGAGTTCCAGTGCGACTCTTGTCGATACAAGTGTTATCCACATGACTCACCCCAGTTCTCATTGCGGGACCTACAGGAATGACCTACAATCCCTAGATAATACAATAGGATAAGCATTGGCCAACTCAAAAATGGTGAGAAACTGAAATCCCACTCATGGAACAAGACAAATGATTGGCCAGCGCATCACACCTTGCTATGTGTTCAACACAGAAGTCTATCACACATCACCAGCAAACACAACACATAACATACATATCAACACTTACTGAAGTGGTCGGTGTCCTCAAATGTAGCCACCTCTCCCACAGTGTAGGGTGCCAGTCCACCTGTAAGGAAGAAATGTGCTCAAAATCTCTTCACTGACCAACAATTCCAAAGACAAAAACAATGTGTAAGATGACATAAGTAATGAAAGCCATTCAGACATGATGATACTGCATCTGATATATCACGGCTAACATGTACATAGCATGGGTCTCCTGTGACAATTACACACATATCTGCACACGTGCAGTGGCCCTAACTATCATTTGGTGGCAAACATGCTCCTTCATTAGTGAGCAGAAATAATAATGGTGTGTAATCGTCTCATCATGTGCATCCAAGAGAGACATCCACAGCCTGGTTACTTGAGGACTGCATTACCAGTCAAACAGCCTATGTGGCCATGACACATTTATGACACATAGGTACAATGTACAGAGGGACAGGGACTTCTATAAGCCCTCATGTTGTTACAGTTTCTTCATTTGATGTGGCCCAGCAATGGTGATTTGCACCAAACATAGAGATAGGAACACATGTGCATACCTTTGGACTGCCATCCCTAATTGGAACGTGGCACAACAAACTCCAAATACCAGTGTAAGATGTTAGCTGAGGGCACCTTACACCTTTTTCCGATGTTTTAAAATCCAGATCTGACATGTATCCAAAATGATGAAGGACCACAATAATCCCTAACATTCATAGAACTTCCAAAAACGCTTTCATTACACACTCACCAGACACACATGAGACATGTGTCTGGGCCACATTGCTATCATCAATTGACGTGAAGCCAGCACTCATTTTGTGCATCATGTAGTGTTTCTAAAGTCAGTCTAGCTATTGCGTCAACAAAGGTTGCCAATATTTTAGTAAATCTATACTTCACTGGCAAATGTGACCTATATAGACATGATTGGTTCCTATTTTGTGTTGCTGTCTGACACAAAGGCGGCACCAAATTACATTAAGCAAAAGTATTCTGTAAGTTTGCAGAGCACGTGCTTCCTGACAGCTAGCAATTGTGGTCCTTCACATAGTCCATCAATGGCCCTGTATGTTTCCGCAGCATTCCACACAGTCAGCAACTTAGCCAGCAGATATTGTACAAATCATCTGACTAGAGAGCTTTTAATTGTGCAGATTTACATGATTTGTACTCACCAACAGTGCCACCAATCACTATTCCCAGGTGGTCCAGCAGATCTTGCTCCCTGGTGATGAGGTCAGCCCAGTGGTGCTTCAGCTGGTGGTCATTCCTCTGGCTCCCATACACGCGCTAAAAGTGATGCAGCACCTATCTCCCCACCGGATTCGTCGCGCCTCAGTTTGATACCCCTGTATCACCCTGCCTCGATCATGAGTGGGAGGAAATGGCACACCAGCCATATAAACCCCCCAAGCTCCTCCTCACCCATCCTGCCAAGACGTGGCCTACCCAACATCTCAGCACCGAAAAGGGTAAAAGGGGATAAAGAAGAAGAAAGGAGAAAAGGGGGAAAGTAGAAGTACAAAAAAAAAGTAAACTTAACAACTGAAAGAGCCCAACTATCCCCAAACTAGCACTACCCACAACAGACTCCCACAAACAACAAATACAATACAATACCGGACAATTGTAAACAAAACACACTCAGACAGTATACAACAATATTTATTTCACAAAGTAACAAGTAAGATAGCACAAAGGACACAAAAGCACAAAATCACTGGACAACACTCTGAACACAGCCACACAGTCTAGAAGATTCACAGACTGCAAAGTGAAAGTGAAAGTACACCCACTGTACATATTCTGTAAACAGGATATCCTATTACATCACTTCCTGCATAAAATGGCCGCCGTTTTTATCGTTATGCGTCATATTTTTTCACGCATACAGATTGTGCGTCATATTTTCAGACGCACAGGAGTGAAAATTAGGCCGCATCCAAATATTAGTAAATAGTCTTTACAATTATTTGGATGCGGCCTAATTTTCACTCCTGTGCGTCGAAAAATATGACGCACAATCTGTATGCGTGAAAAAATATGATGCATAACGATAAAAACTTCGAAATTTCAGGGCATTGACTGGATTTGGGGATTTTTTCCATTTTAATGTTATGTTACATTTGGGACACAACTGAGATAGGCTGATTGCACCCACTTTGGTGTTGATGGTGTATGTTCACATGTGAGACATCATACTGCAGCGGACCATGACCCGCTACTTCATGAACAGGATTTTGACGCTTGGCTGACGCACTAGATGGCCATATGTGTGGCCTACATATATGTATTGCACAATTTGGGCGTGTTTGGCATCAGGAGAGGTTTGCAAGGTGACGCACATGAGTACAATACCTCAATGCCTATGGCTCAATGTGTGTGCAGTGTCTACTAATGTATTAGTCGACCCAGTGTGTGTGCATCACAAGATGCATTATTGCAAATATGCTTGTATGAATGTGAAATCAATGTGTCCAAGCCTTAGATGCAAGTCATTGTGGAAATGAGAGAGGACATGTGTTAGTCATACATGTCGCAACATCCGTTGTGTGCAATTCCAAGATTTTGGGTAATGTACACACCACAAATGACAAAGCATGCACCAGATAGATGGCAGACGCTTGTTCATGTCAATTGTCCACAATTTGGCCATCCCATGTCCTAGATGTTTGGTAACTGCTTCCTAGGCACTTGTTGGTGAATCCCACAGTGAGTCAGGCACATGCATAGACGAAGTGGGTATTGTATTGTATTGGTTTATTTATAGAGCGCATTCCGGCAAAAGCATCGAAGCGCTGACCATGGGTACCATGTAATTGACCCAGAACGCCAAAGGTGAACCACAAATGCAATATGACGCCACAGTTGAGGTCATATAACTGAGCCACAACTCTCCAGTGGCTGTGGTGGACCAGCAGACGAGGCAGCACGTGTCCACATTTTTCCAGTGATCAGTTGCACAGAGGTGTCTTGTTCATGTGTGTGGTCCAGTGTTGGTCCTGTATATTTTTAGGGGTGTATGTTGTCACAGTTACGTCCAGGTCTCATCATGAGTCGGTGGCAGCTATTCCTGTATCTACTGAGTATCCTTCAGAGATCAATGTGAGTAAAGTCAATGAGGACATGAGAACCTACATGGGGATGGTCCCACCCTGTCACTGAAGACGTGTAATGAGACTGTCAACAGGGCAACCTTGGTGTGCTGAGTGAGATAATGTCTCAGGTGTCATGTTCCGGCAGGTGTCATTACAACATTTGTACATAGGTTGGGCTCTAAACTTCCCACTGCATCTGGGAACATCATAGCCTCTGTGCTGATTATTCTCGCAGCATTTTCACCACGCACGGCCCAACAATATGTTGTGAGCAATGTGATGCAGCGTCTGAACTGTCAGGGTCCTAACATGTGTGGACTTTTCATGGACATTATCAGAGGTAGCTGGTTCTGCTGGAGGCATCGTACCCAATCCCTGCATACGGCCCTGGGACACTGTCACACTTTGTCGTTCATGCATACATGAGACCCAGAAAAGGGATGGGCCATGATTTTGGTATTCAAAGACAATTTAACAAATATGGTACAATTAAAAGGCAGATGATGCTATACAATGTATTTGGGTATGCATTGATGAAGCACTTGACAAAATATCCTCTGAGGAATGAGAGGTATGGTAAACAAGTGTGGTACATATGTAGCAGCAAGGAATCTTTAGGGTAACACACAGACAGGTGCCAGTCAGGCTGACAGGATGCAGAGCCAATCAGGATCCAGCAATTTCACAAGTTACATAATCAGTGGTATGACTAAGACTGGTCGAAAGAAGAACAAGACAGTTGACATGTAAAACTGTGTATGTCCTGTGTTTTTGAAGGTGACACGTGAACCCAAAGGCTGTGTTACACGGCTTAATTACTAGCAATGCATAACAGTGTATTTGACAAAATGGCAACTTCTATGCTGTTCCAGGCATCAGCAGGGGCAGTGCATGTTCAGATGAGGTGTGTGCTGCATCTGTTTCTCACAAGTCCTGTATGTGAGATTTGCATTCAAATGGCCAACAGTACCTTTTACATGGGAAGCAATCTACAGGTGCTAACAAGGCTTAGTAACTACAAGCCAGTGTACTAATTGACCTGACGTCCATGTCAGATGTACTATGACAATGGTATACCATCGGAAAGGGTGTAGCACACTGGATTACTATTGTTTGTCTGTGTGTGTAGAGGAGGGAATATCGGGGTACACATAGTACTATTCCAGGGACCTCTTCAGACAGGTGGGTTGTGACCAGGAGCATGGGTGTGTCAGGAGTTAGGAAATGGGCTGACATGTACATGGATTGTTATGTGTGCAATGCTTGTCATATGTGTGGCACTTGTGATGTCTATGTTCTGCTTATATGGAACTCTAGTCACAGATAGTCCTTGCAAAGATTGGATGCAGTTGGACTTACTGCTGTCAAGGGTCTGGTCATACATTCCTGTTACCAATGCAATAGCACATCAACTGCCTCATGTATGAGGCTTGTTTTCCCCTTATTGAGTGATGGTGTCTTAGTTGTGTGCCATATTCTGCGATGAACCATGTTTCCAACATGTATGTGTGAAATAGGTGTGGTCCTCTGCTATTGCCTTCAAAGGTGAAATGTACAGGATATATGTAATTTACAGTGTTTGTGTATGTGACCGTTGTATGATACGCATCACAATTGCTCTGGGATTTTCTGTGTCCTGATCGGTATATCAGCAATGCTCCATGAGGCTACACTCTTATTCTGATAGTTAGAGATAAAGGTGAGCAAAAATGATTAGCCAGACCATGCTATGGTGGTTGTTATCGGTGTTTATATACATTAGTTCATACAGTGGTGATGGTGATTATTTTTTCAAGAAATTGTTCACGATATGTTGGCGCCTACGCAATCCAGCAGCCGTGTTTTGTTGTTCCCCCTCATGTTGCAGGCCACTATCCTCCTCTTCCTCCTCCTCAGGCATGTGTGGCTCTGGTTCCAAGAGGGGAATGTTCCTTCTTATGCAAATGTTGTGCAGGATGGCACATGTTAGAATGATCTTACAGACCATTTCAGGGGAATAAAGGAGGCTACCACCAGTGATGTCGAGGCACCTGAATCTCGACTTGAGGATGCCGAAGGTCCTCTCGACTATGCTGCGTGGACACCCACGCAGCCTATAGAACAGAACTTTTCTACTCTTGGGTCACATTTCCAGCAGTTGATGGGAACACACATGCATTCCATACATATACAGTAGCGAATGCGCCTGAACAATACAGGGCGTATGCATATTTAGAGATAACTCTATCTTATCAAGACCATAGTAATTGGCTTGATGGCGTCCTACCCCATACAATGTTACCAGTAAGGTTAGGTCCACTAAGTAATGAAGGTCCGACCTGGCCTTTATTGGCCACATATACACCACATCCTGCGGTTGCAAATATGGCGGTGGCTGAGGTTCTACGCTTATATACTGACTTAATGGCAATATATAGACGCTTAGTACAATTTGTAATGCAGACACTAAATACAAACCCAGCGCGTGCTGCTCCAGCACAACCACACGCAGTAACACCAGGTATCAATCCAGTGACTGTACACTCTATTATGGGTAAGGTCCCAGCAAAACGAGAGGAGACTCCGTTTTGACTGGCACAAAAAATTAATACGCTGGAGGCGGTATTTCCCCATACGGGACCTCAGGACAAACATAGGATATTAACCATGTGTTTACCCTTTGGGATGGTTCCCACAGTGGAACATTGTAATACATGGGGCACGGTGTTTTCCGCACTCTATACCACTGCACACGGTACACCGACACTAGCCAACCTACCGGAAGTGCTTAAACAAATTCAGGATGAATACGGGGCTGCCCCGGCCTTAGATTTAGGAATGCAACTGATAGGCAATTTTGCCACGGTTTCTTCGATAATCCTAAGCAATCTTAAAGGGGAAGCAGTTGCGCTTGCAGTGCGCATGCGTCTTCCTGACGTTCCGCAACAAGATCAGGAGGGGGGACTGCCTAAAATAATAGCGGAAACATATTCCAATATTGGTCGAGATAGACTGGGGGCTAGACCACAAAAACCTCAATTTCAGGGGAAAATTAATAAAGATAATACGAAACAGCAACCTGAGGGTAATAAGAAGCGCTGGGAGAAAAAACAACAAACACCTAAAAAGGAAAGGGGAGAATCTCCACGTACGGAGACCCCGCAGAATAGGTATAATCTCAGAAATAGGGATAATATTAAAACGCCTGATAGATATCAATATACTGATACACGCCAATCTTGTTCCTTTCAGGACTCATCGGAAAAGAGGAATGAGAGAGGTGGGCAGTCAGAGCGGAGACCAGAGTACGTGAAACCGAGACAGGAATCACAACGCTCTTCAGAGGTTTCTGTCAATAAGGAAGAGAAACCAGTACAACAAAAACAACAGTTTAAAAAGAAAAAGGTGGCAGCAGTCTCAGTTAGACATGCCACTCAGGACGAGAGTTCTCTTGAAGAACAAGACATGGGCTCTAGCACTGCTAGACAGCGCGGCAGAGGTCACAATAGTTCACCGGAATCTTCTAGAGCATCTGGAGGTGAAAGCAACTGATGACTTCATACAAGTAGAAACAGCAGACATGCGTGTCTCCGAACCCGATAGGGTGTATACAGTGACTTTACAATTGGAAGGAGACACTGAACGCACTATACACGCAATCTTTCAGGATTGTGTAGTTAAAATATATGACGTTTTGCTGGCTGAACAGGATTGGCCGCCAGATTTTGTCCACACCTGCCCAGCTGGGGAGGAGGTTATTAAACCTTCCTCTCGCCCCTTGTTCCGGAGGAACTCGCTGAGTCCTATTCTATGAAATGGGCTCTCGCACAGGCACCTGTGTTATATAGAAATCACGTAGGGGGGGATAGGGATTCTCCATATCATGTAATTCCTATTAAAGGTGAGCTTCAGCCACAACCGCAGTATCCCATAAAACATGAGGCAAGGGCACCAGTGAGAGAAATACTGATACAATTAGAATACCAGGGGGTGATTGAACCCTGTGTCTCACCGATGAATATTCCCTTATTCCTTGTAGCTAAACCGGACCATTCATATAGAATAGTCTTAGACTACAGACATTTGAATGGACATACACGCACATATGCTATACAAAATTCACATAGCACTGCACTAATGAACAACATTGTGCGGAAGAAATATAAGACGACTTTAGATATCTCAAATGGATTCTTCTGCCAGAATATAGCACCTGAAAGCAGGGATTTAACCAGCTTTAGCATACTAGGCTCCCAGAAAAAAAGTCTGTCGTTTGCCTCAGGGGTAGAAGAACAGCCCAGGACTGTTTACAGCTCGTGTGACTGATATTTTGCACAAGTTCGACCCTGAAGCGTTGTCATATGTGGATGATATATATCTCACGGATGACTAGTTGCTACAACATTTAAGACAGGTAGCCCGCATTGTTGTAGGGTTTGCCGAAATCGGCTACAAATGTAACTTAAAAAAATCGAAAATTGCCTTCCTCAGCGTCACATTCCTGGGATATGAGCTGTCAAGTGAAGGTAAGAGCCTAGCGCCACAATTCTTAGAAAAATTTGCACAATTGCAACCACCAAATACGATTAAGAAACTCCAGTCATTGTTGGACTTTCTAAATTTTGGCAGAACATACATTCCTGATTATGCTACACGCATAAAGCCTTTATATGAATTAATACGTCCTGATTTTTCGAGCAAATTCTGGACAATTGAACATACACATACTCTTCGGGAGTTACAAGCAGATATGCTAGCAGCGAAACATCTACACACACAAGACAATAAGACACATTTGGTCATAAGGGTGATAGCCGCGCCATTGGGTTTACTTATATCACATTTAATGAAGGTGAGACAGTCCCCATAGCATACAAGTCACACTTGTATTCCGCTGCCGAGCAACGATTTGCACCCACGGAGAAAATTCTTACTGCTGTACAGATGGCTGTTCTTAAAGAAAGACCTCTGGCCCAGGGAAAATGCATTATTGTCGTTTCTCCTATTCCGTTACAAAAGCTAGCATCCCGAATGCAAAAACACTCCACCCAAGATGGATACAATGGGCCACGTCCTTGACAGCCACTGATGTAGACTACATTTTGAACCCAAAGTTACAAACTCAGGAATTTCTTCAATATGAAGTTGAAAATCCAGTTCCCGCGGACACATTGCCTATTGTCCAATATCAGGTAGTCATGTACTCCGATGGCTCTGTGCAACCAGCGATAGGAACAAAACATCAATATTCTGCTGCATGTGCGGTTGTGAGCAGCTATATGGAGGGGGATATGGAAATTCTGCCCCCAACATACTTATACCCAGACCATAGGGGATTGTACTGCACAATTGGCTGAGCCAAAAGCTCTACTGATGGCACTGGAACATACAGATCCGACTCAGTACACACTGATTGTTTGTGATTCGTATTATTGCGTCCAGTGGTTTAACGAATACTTACATTACTGGCGCTTGAATGGGTTCAGAGATTCAAAAGGCAACACCATTAAACACAGACTACTGTGGGGGAAGGTAGCAGACCTGAAAGAGACCCTACCCAAAGTCCATGTTGTGCATACACTTGGACACCAGCGTGTTGGAATACACGTTGCTGGTAATACTTTGGCTGATGAAGCTGCAAAGTCGGCAGTGGCAGTTGCCACTGTAGCTGCAGTGACTCGTTTGAGTACCAAACCAGACACAGTGATTATGGCTGCCATAAGAGCAACTGTTGATGGCAAGCCTTATCCAAAATGATTTCCGAATAAATATCAATATTTTATGGGCAGTATGCTGAACGCTGAAGTAAAAATTCCTAGCGTAGGCGTACGCGACATCCCCAATAAAGATGTAAGACAACAATTGATTAAAGCAGCGCATGAGGGGGTGGCATCTGCACATGCTGGCGTGGCAGCTACGATTTTGCTATTACAGGCCCGCTATTGGTGGCCTGATCTCTATAAAAAGGCCAAGCAGTATGTCCTTTGTTGTGACATCTGTCAACAAATTAAAGTTTCAACACCTAAGCGCCCGCCGCAGACACCCCTCTTAATCTCAAGCAGACCATTACAATGTGTGTACCTGGATCATTGTGGTCCATTAACACCGGATAGTGCATACAAATATATCCTAGTCGCTGCTGATTCCTGCTCCAGATTTGTGTGAGTGTGGCCACAACGCTCGGCTGACGCTCAGACTGTTATTAAATATTTGCGAGTCTTTGTCAGTACATATGCAGTTGCGGCACTCCATTTGGACCAGGGCCCTGCTTTCGCCTCAAGGGCATTCAGGGACACCATGGCTTCGTTGGGGGTCCAGCTCCAGTACTCGTCTCCATTTCATCCCAAGGGCAATTCTGTAGTGGAGTGATTAAACTGCGATTTAATGCAATCCTTAACAGCCAGAGTCTTAGGTACGGGTCGTAGTTGGCTAACCCACCTGTATGGAGTTCAGAGAGCACTAAATAACCTGCCTAGAAGGTCCCTGGGGGGTCGTACTTCATATGAGTGCCTGTTCGGAACACAAATGTTTGTTCCGGATCTTGTGGAGGCGGCAGAGACACCTTTTGACATAAATGATCGTGTCACTGTTTTACAGGAATTACAGCAGTTCTGTGAAGATAACTCTTCTAAAAGTGCTGCCTCCACGGGAATTAAGAATGTGCCAGTAACACCTACCGGCTGGATTCCCAGGGTTGGGGATTTTGTGCGTGAAAAGGTTGCAGTAAAAAAAGAATTTGGCCCTTCTTATCGTGCACCAGTCCCTGTGTTGGGGATACACGGAACGAGAACTGTTATTCTGCCACCGTTGCCAGGTGCCAAAGAAAATCGCTTTGTTTCTATTGACAATGTCAAGTTACAACATGTGGTCGATTCTACACAGCCGACCAAGAGGAACGTCCAGTAGTTCCCGAATCCCTCTCACTACTGGAGAAGAAGTTCCGCTTCAAGTTGTCTATACCAACACTGTTGTCTCTCCGAGCTTGGGGAGGGTGGATGATGATCTCGCATTAGTTCCATTAACAAGAACCAATTTAGAAACATTTGATCGAGTCACCATGACTACAGACGTGACGGATGGTGCTGTCTACAGTGTACAGCCGCGAGAAACACCAACTCCTCCATTGACTACGGCAACGCCTTTTGCACGAAATGCCTCTGGTTATTTTGCCGACAACAATGATGGTCTATCGGACTCATTTGCCTCTTCGACTACTGACCTGTCAGGTCCACATAAGCTGATGCGTTGGCTTAAAGATACGTATTTTGTTTTTCCATGGAACTATCTATGGCTTTTATTGACTATGCTAGCATTTTTTCTTTGGATTGGGTTTGTCATTGCCTTTTTTCTGTTGATACATGGTCATTTTCTTCCTAAGAGATCAGCGGTTGAACAGGTGGAGGAGGTGTTGAAACCACATTTTTCATCACAGAGTTCGAAGAGACTTGTCCTTTGTGAAAATTTCTGCAATGCCAATTCCAGATGGGATTGTGTGGGATAAAGTAATGTTTGATATATACGGTCCCACTGAAATAATTCAAATACCAGGCATTGTATCTGATGATTGGGATGTGAAAACAGTTGACTCAATGATGACAGAATTGCAATATTACACTGTCTATGAAAATGAAGATGTTTACCAGTTTAGAGACAATTATGGTGACATGTTTTGCTATAATTATTATGGGCACCATTTCATACATAAAGCAAGTACTCCCAAAACGATATTTGACTATACGCAACGGGAACATTGCCCGAATTCCCCACAAGGGAGTTCCAAAACTTATTTTTATAAATTTACGTATTTTTCTGGGCACCATCAAAAGAATGCTGAGTCATATTACTTTAAGTTAACTCCGACTAAGGATAAACAAATGTTATTGACCGACACAAAATTTACATATTCGGATTCCTTTGTTTCCCGGTTGTCAATTGAAGGTTATGAATATAGGTCAGAAAATGTTGATTTGAAAAGTGTTTGGAGAATAAAGAATTGGCAAACTAAGGGTAGAGAAACACTGTTCAGAGCATGTCTCATTCCCGTTCAAATGCTTTTTTTGAATGAAACAGTACAGCAGACCAGCTGCTTAGGTTTGACTACAATCAGAGAATTAAACATGCCCAGTATACCTGTACCTGCAAAATTTAATAACTGGCAAAAGTACACAAATGCAACTTTTAGTGAGCTTAGTGAATGGGTCCAGAATGGTACATATAACACTTCACTGACACGTCCGGGCGGGTGGTTACTGTGGCCAATTGATACCAATGGGTGTCATCAACGTTTTGTCACCTCCCCAGGGGGTTTCCGAACGAGTAGGCCAGACCCTCGCTATATATCACCAGAACATGCTGAAATAATTACGACATATAGGGGGTCATTCCGACCCCGGCGGGCGGCGGGCAGCGCCCGCCGGGCGGAGACCGCCAAAAGACCGCCGTGGCGGTCATTCTGACTTTCCCGCTGGGCGGGCGGGCGACCGCCAAAAGGCCGCCCGCCCGCCCAGCGGGAAAGCCCCAGCAACGATGAAGCCAGCTCCGAATGGAGCCGGCGGAGTTGCTGGTGTGCGACGGGTGCAGTGGCACCCGTCGCGATTTTCAGTGTCTGCTTTGCAAACACTGAAAATCTTAATGGGGCCCTGATAGGGGGCCCCTGCAGTGTCCATGCCAGTGGCATGGGCACTGCAGGGGCCCCCAGGGGCCCCACGACACCCGTTCCCGCCAGCCTCTTCCTGGCGGTGTAAACCGCCAGGAACAGGCTGGCGGGAAGGGGGTCGGAATCCCCATGGCGGCGCTGCTTGCAGCGCCGCCGTGGAGGATTCCCTAGGGCAGGGGAAAACCGGCGGGAAACCGCTGGTTTCCCTTTTCTGACCGCGGCTTGACCGCCGCGGTCAGAATTGCCCCAGAAGCACCGCCAGCCTGTTGGCGGTGCTTCCTCCATCCCCGGCCCTGGCAGTCCATGACCGCCAGGGTCGGAATGACCCCCATAGTGTGGGAAAATTGTGCCAGCAGTGGCTAAAATCATCCTCGCTAGATGCAGTTAAGACACATCTCACTCTCCTGTCTAATGACACTGACTTACAAGATTTTTTGTCAGGCCCGAAGATGCCATGTAGAAAGCGTTTCTTGTATGAAGTATACAATGAAATTTGGAAACTTTCACAACAAGAAGCTGCAGCTCGGTTACGGCAGATAGATCAGGAAAATCTGAAAAAAGCATTAGTTGTTGTGGATAATGGAATTCACACCTTGTCCGACCGAATATATACAATTAACAACATTGTTTCTTCTGCTATAGACATTATACGATCTGATATGTCTTCTTTATATCATGGACAGAGTCAGACCAGGTCCATTATGCAGTTGGGTTGGACGCTTCAGACATTGAAGGCGGGTCGCGTTCCGTGGCAGCACATCAGTGCCAGGGAAATATTTTTTTCCTTTAATTTGACGCGACAACAACAACTGTTGGCTAAGAAGGAGGCGACTTATGTCATGCTTCACATTGAAAAGTTAGAAAGATTGCCTTTTACCGTGGTTGAGATTCCCTCTGCAGAGTGGTTGATTCACAGGGTTATTAATCTGCCTATTTCTACATTACAATTCACTTCTTGTTTGAAACATGTTCCGGTAGGCAGTTATGAGAAACTGGGAGATAGTTACATCCATGAGGTGTGGGAGCTTCCCTTCTTGTACAAACGCCTCAATGGCATGAAAGAGGTCTTTCTTAGCGGCAGTGAATGTGAGACTTCAGTCAGCCATTCGATGATTTGTAGGTAGCTGTCCTTGCATGGGGCGTGTAATGCCTCGGTTGCAAATTTGGCTTGCTATCTGAAGGGAGTTCCAGTCCCCTTGATTAAACGCACGTTCCAGGTGCTTTCAAACGGCAGCTACGTCCTCCTCAATAGTGAAGACTGTTATGGTATGTGGGCCGGAATAGTTTATGTTGTTTCGGTCACTAAGGTCGTTACTTGCTGCGGGAACGTGTTATTTACCCCCACTAAAATTAGGGAGGTAGCAGATATTTGGCCTTACATTGCTACTTCCAAGGTTAATTTTGACAAGTTAAGCAGACCGAAGGCTTTGTTGTTTCAGAAGCATGTGGCCCTTACATCTGCACGCGAGACCTACGCACTTCATCGGCGGAAATACAGTCCCTGTTAGATACCAACTTTCCGAGCCACTTTGGTGAACTCGTGGGACGTATATTTAATGCATCCAGCACAGCTGGATTAGCATATTTTTTCAAAGCTGTTGATGTTGGTTTTGTTCAAACATTTTCTTCCATATTAGGTTTGATACCTTTGGCTATTCATTCAATTTTCGGAAGCATTTTTGGGGGTTTTCCGATAACTTTCGCTTTATTAGCCGGCATTTTACTGTTGCTGTTGTTTTTACGCAATGGCTGTCCCGCTGCAACAAGGACGAATGTGAGCGCTCCCATCAGCGCAGCTGTGTCGTGAACGCATGATACAGTACTTTGGAGCAACACTCCTGGAACATTTGTGGTGTGACTGGTCTCTGTCATTCAGACCGGTTTTGGATTGTGTGCAGCCCGTGTTTCGGTGCCATTGGTGCTCTTTTAAACATGCACTGGACGTCTATCTCTCACAGCAACGCCCCGAAGTGGTTGATGCTGATCTGTTGATGTTCTCGATGAGGGCTCATTACCAGACATGCGCGCTGCAGCTGTGTTTGCTTAGAGAGGCTGGATACGAGATACCTTCCTGGAGGAAGTTGATGTTAACTCGTTCATGGGCACTGCACGGGATGCCGCCTTGGTTGCTACTGGGGCTTTGTAACACACCTGCTCCTTGCTAGTCTTTGGCGTGGATTTTCCGGTTTTGTCATCTGCCGAAGTGGAGAATCTCCTGCTTTCCATGACCAATGCTTGAATTGGACTTATTCTAAATTGACATTATCCTTTGCCACATGCTCATTTTTTTAAATTGAAAATCACCATGCTTGTGTGTCCTCTTAACTTGTTGAAATTGATTAGGGTTTTACTTATATTTTAGCATTAGGGCATTTTTAGCTTCGGCTTGTACCACTTTCTACCGACAAGGGGAGGGTGTAGTGTAGCCATTTTTAATATAGCTTTATGCACGTTAGGTTAACATATTAGGCCTCTGTGCACTTTGCCCTAGATACATTTTATTCAGCCTCGTACTGTTATTTTACAATAACCAGTTTTACGGTCTTGTTTTATTTCTTTCTATCACACTGTTTAGCTTAGTTCAGCACTGTGTTCTCAAACAATGCATTCTTGCTCACCCTGTGCTTCAGTCAAGGCTACAGTCTGGTACATTGCCGGTACACGTGGTAGAAGTTGAGTCTCTAGTGTTCGTAGACGATACGCATCCTTACGTATGGACATTTTCTTAGAACATCTGCGTGTTAGTTATAAAATCACTTTCTAGTCCTAGTATAGGTCAGAGGGAGATTCCGACCAGGAACCTACAATTAGATGCTGACTGCCCCGTTGCAGATGCTGATGCAGCTTACAGGCCTTTGCTCAGGTATGAGGGTTGATGTCCTCCCGGGGGCACCTGAAAGGCAGGCTTAGAGCTTCACATGCTGTGCTCATAATATAACTTAGAGAGAACTTAATATAGTTGCACTATGATAGCCTTATTCTTGTGCTTCACTCTCATCGTTACTATTTTAATCCTACTGTGTTGTTTTGTTCTGGTTATTGCAGCTCACGCCTTACTATATAAAATGCAGTTATTTTATTAAACCAATCTTTAAAACTTAAACTGCCTTTGTCATTTTTATATGGGACCGTACTGTGTATGAGAGCACCGGTTGTGACCTGAGTGACCACGACTTCCCTGGGAAGTACTAAGATGTCATGCGCTCGGCTGCCCAATTGTCTCTTCCCTTCGGGAGAGATAAGGCACTGCTAGTTAGCCGGAGCATAACCCAGATTTGGGGTGACAAGGGTCCTTCGCCGTGGGTCAGACTTAGTCCCCCACACTGCGAACGATCTTGCCGCCCAAAAATCCAGTAGTCTCATTAAGATAATGAGAGCCTACGCGACATGTTATTGTGTTGCATCCTAGGCTTATAGGATGTACCATCTGCATTGTGTTGTTTCCTTGGCTGAATGAGTGTTTGGCTGCTGATCGGTTGTCAGCAGTATGTTTTGGTATTTGCAGTACAGCATGCACTCCCTAGGGTTGTGACATGTGATACAGGTGTCCCTGTGTCTTCACTGGGGGTGAGATGATGGTTCCATACACAGGTTCAATTTGACAGTGTTGTTAACACATTCACATCAATGTACCCTGGACATCCCAATCCTTTAGACTTATGCAATGGATTAATTTAAACATCATTGAGACGCTTACATTTTGCAAGGTGACAATTAGGCAAACCACTCCAAACGTTGTGATCATTGACGTATTAACATTAAACTGTACACTAATTTCAGATGTGTGACAGGTTCAATGGTGACCTATGAAACATGGCTAGCGATGTCACGACCTCAGTGTGTTCCTGTCGACATGTTGCTGTTGTGGTGTATGTGTTGTGTGTCCTAGAGGGTTACTGTGCAGTGTGTATATAAGTAGGTTTCTGTACTTACCAACAAGTAGTCCATTGCCATACCGTCCATCCTGGAAGTGTTGATTGATGGTGCTGTGACGGAAGATGAATGAGTCATGGACACTCCCAGGATATTTTGCCACGATGTTGGTGATCAATCCTTGGTGATCGACAATGGCCTTCACATTGATGGAATGTGTGTGCTTCCTGTTGCGGTAGAGGTGCTCAGTTGCAGCAGGTGGGCCAAGACGTACATGTGTGCAGTCGATTGCACCAAGGCCATGTGGGCAGCCACTAATGAGGTAAAACCCCTGTTTTGTTTCCTGCTGCTTCTGCAGTGTGTTAGGGAAGCAGATGTGGCGGGGTGTGAGTCCAATGATGGCATCCAGTACTTTGGGTAAAAAGGCAGAGAATGATGGCTGTGATATTCTGGCAACCAGGGCGCCAGTGCTTTGAAAGGAGCCACTTGCCAGCATGTGAAGTACGGCAAGCAGCTTGGTTTCTGTTGGGATGGTGCGGGGTGTCAGCAAGGTGGGTGCCAACTGTGGCTCTAAGTTGCGCAGCAGCTGCTGAATGGCTTGCCAGTTCAACCTGTACCTCTGGATGATGTCATGTTCCATGAGGCCATGAAGGATTGTTATGGTGCGGAATATCCTCTCCTGCTTTCTGTGCTGCCTTTGGGGTCCCTGCTGGTGTTGTGGCAGCTGCTGCTGTTGTTGCTGGGCTCTGCGCCTGCGTGCACGCTGGATGAGAAGCACCTCCATGTCTCCCTTATGCTGCTCTGCTGTTGCTTCTGTGTGTTATGATTAAATACAGGTGTGTTTGCCCCATTTTAACGCCTGCACTGACCCAGGCGTTAAATTCTGACGCAAATCGGGCTGTGCGTCATTTTCCGGCTCCGCCTCCCGGCCGTGCAGCATTTTTGCCCGAAAACATAAATACGACGCACGGCCGTTTAAGTCATTTTTTGGACGGGAACGCCTACCTTGCATATGATTAACGCAAGGCAGGTCGCTGCATCCAAAAAATTACGCACACAGCGGAATTTTGACGTCCGTGGGCTCGGGCGTCAAAGTTTAAATGTGGGGCAAGGTTTGCGCTGAATGTGCGTCAAATTTTTTGACGCACATTCGGCGCAGACAGAGTATAAATATGCCCCACAGTGTTTCAGGGAACAGACACATAGAGGTTTCACGTCACAAGAGAGAGGAAGGGGAGAATACAGCCAACCTGGACAAAAGGGATTTTACTACAATAAAGATAGAAGCTTTATGTGCCTGGCTAGATGTTTACCCAAACAGACAGGGTGCAAAGACGTTAGAATGGGGAATTGAAACACGTTTCAGGTTGGGCTATCAGAGTCCTAGGCAACATAGATTTGCAGAAAATTTGAAATCGGCAAGCACATTCCCACATGTGATTTGGAATAAACTACTTACTGAAGTGGTGGAACAAAGAATGGCAGGCCCCTTTAGTTACTGGTCATTGCAGGGCCTCATGATTTCCCCACTGGAGACTGTGCCTAAGAAAATCAGTGGCGAATACAGAATGATTCATCATCTATCATGGCCAGTGGGTCAGCCTGTGAATGACTATGTTTTCAGAGAGGATGTTATCGTACAGTTTGCTCAGTGGATGTAGTTATGCAATTGAAAAGACAATGTGGTCAAGGATCCCAATTAGCAAAATGTGATATAGTATCTGCTTTTAGGCTCCTGCCAATACACTCCCTTGATTTATCATTGTCAGGAATACAATTTGATGGACACATCTATTTAGATAAGGTTTTGCCTATGTGATGCGCAGTTTCATGCAAATTGTTTGAATGTATTAGTATCTTTCTGCAGTTGTATTTCAAGGCTAAGACAAAGTTTGAAGGGTTGACTCATTATCTAGATTTTTTTTGTTTGTGGGGATGAGACTCTGACCAATGGCGCTGGGCTGTACAGCAATTTCAAGATTTGGCACTGGAATTAGGGGTTCCATTAGTATCCTAGAAAACAGAAGGCCCCAGCACTACTTTGGTATTTCTAGGAATAGAACTAGATATATTAAGTATGGAAGATAGATTACCTCAAGCCAGAATTAAAGAACTTCTTCAGTTATTAGATGAAGCGATTTCAGAGCCTAAATTGCAGTTGAGACAAGTTCAAAAGTTGTTGGGTCATCTCAACTTTGTGTGCAAAGTAGTGTTTGCGGATAGGTCTTTTTGAAGAAAGCTTGTTTTTGCCATGACAAGAGCCAAGCTACCCCATCACAGAAACAGGATGTCTGCTTTGGTGAGAGCTGACTTGAAGGTCTGGCGAATGTTTCTAAAACCTTTCAATGGCATATCCATGTGATTGGCTGACAAAGAATTATTTTGGCAAATTGAAATATTTCTGGATGCAGCAGGTGCAGATGGTTTTAGGCTGTTTTGGGAAGGAAAATGGTGCTCAGGAAGATGGCCAGCTTATTGGATACAACAGGGCGTAAGAATTGCTGTTTCAGAGTCTTTCCCCTTCTGATAGCATTAGCATTATGAGGGAAAGTATTGGCCCTCAAAATTGTCACATTTCATGTTGACAATATCACTGTGGTGTCCCTTGTGAATGGACAGAAAGAAAAAGACAAGAAGCTATTGTAACTCTTACAGCTTTTCATGTTAGGCTTCCTAATGTTTAATATTGTCTTCAGAGCTAAACATTCCAGGGAAATCTAACCTATCGCTGATGCCCTATCTCAGTCACAGTGGCTGAAATTCTGTGGTTTGTCACACGGAGCATCTTGGAAGAAAACAGAGGTACCAAAAGAGATGTGGTAGCTGGGTGAGTGATAATTTGAACTTTACTGGAGAAATGTAAAATTGCAAAGTACAAGAGCTGCATATAGACAGGCATGGCTGGATTTCTAAAGATGTAGAGCAATTAAACTGTCACTTTGGCTCTCATTGTACAAATGAGGCTGCTGGATTTTGGGCGGCAGCATCACCTGAATTGTGGGAAACTGAGTTCGATCCCACACCATGTGACAACTGTCTGCCTAATCCATTTCTGGCTAGCTAGCAGTGGCTCACCTATGTCCAATAGCAGGGGTTGTTTGTGGCAGCCGGGCGCATAACATTGTGACCCCTCAGGGAAATTGTGGTGGATCGGATCTTATCCCTTTCTCCCAGTTACATTTGTCTCACATATGACAACAGATGCAGAAAATGGTTCAATAAGTTTTATTGAATCAGCTGCGTTCTAGATAAAAAAACATTGAGTGCAATAATTAGGATAATGAAACATACTAAAAACAGAATGGTGACAAGAAAAGTGAAACACAGGAAAAGTCCCACCATACTGTCACTATGAAAGATGCATGATTCCTACCTACGCCACTAATGTTTTATGTTAGAGCACAGCAGGCTAAGGCCTAATCCTCCCTTCAGGACCCTCCGGGAACTGATCATCCCACATACCGGAGTATGGTAGTAGTGAAGAAGCCTGTTGAGTATTGAGACACATTCCCCATATAGGCCAGGTGTTAGAAATGGGGTTTTTGGTTGGCTGTCAGGTTGCCCTCTGTCCAAGCAAGAACCCTCACTCTAGTCAGGGTAAGTCACACACAATCCAAAATCAGCCTGTGCTCACCCTCCGGTAGCTTGGCACGAGCAGTCAGGCTTAACTTAGAAGGCAATGTGTAAAGCATTTGTGCAATAAATCATACAACACCATAGCATAACACCACAAAAATACACCACACAGTATTTAGAAAAATATATAATATTTATCTGGGTATCTTCAGGTCAAAATGATCAAAGTTGCAATACGAATTTGTAAAGATATCACTGAAAAGTGATAGAAAGTGTCTTAAGTCTTTAGAATATAAACAAAGTCTCTTTCAAGCACAAGTACCTGGTTGGGAGTGGAAAAATCTCCTCAGAGGGCCACAAGAGAAGAGGTGCGTGGAAAAAGGGTGTGTGCGTCGATTTCTCCCCAGCACACACGGACTTGCGTCGTTATTTTCCACGCGGGGAAGTCGGCGTCGTTTTCCGGTGCGTGGACAGTCTCTTTCTGTGGATCGCGGGGATTACCAGATGTCCCGGGTCTGTGCGTGGATTTTCCGGCTTGTTCTCCGGCTGCGCGTCGGTCTGCGGGGCTGCGCGTCGAAATTACGATCTCACGGCAGGCGTCGCGTCGATTTCTCCTCTAGACTTCGATCTGCGGGGCTGCGCGTTGAAATTACGATCTCACGGCAGGCGTCGCGTCGATTTCTCCTCTAGAGGTCGGGCAGCGTTGTCCTTGCGAGGCCGTGCGTCGGATCTTCGATCGTCCCCAGAGCGTCGCGTTGATCAGCGTCGGAGTGCGGCGTTTTTCTCGCCGCGAAACAAGCTGTGCGTCGAAATTTTAGGCGCACGGAGCGTCCAAGTAAAAGAGAGAAGTCTTTTTGGCCCTGAGACTTCAAGGAACAGGAGGCAAGCTCTATCCAAGCCCTTGGAGAGCACTTTCACAGCCAGACAAGAGTTCAGCAAGGCAGCAGGGCAACAGCAAGGCAGCAGTCCTTTGTAGAAAGCGGACAGGTGAGTCCTTTGAGCAGCCAGGCAGTTCTTCTTGGCAGGATGTAGTTTCTGGTTCAGGTTTCTTCTCCAGCAAGTGTCTGATGAGGTAGGGCAGAGGCCCTGTTTTATACCCAAATGTGCCTTTGAAGTGGGGGAGACTTCAAAGAGTGGCTAAGAAGTGCACCAGGTCCCCTTTCAGTTCAATCCTGTCTGCCAGGGTCCCAGTAGGGGTTGTGGCAGTCCTTTGTGTGAGAGCAGGCCCTCCACCCTCCCAGCCCAGGAAGACCCATTCAAAATGCAGATGTATGCAAGTGAGGCTGAGTACCCTGTGTTTGGGGTGTGTCTGAGTGAATGCACAAGGAGCTGTCAACCAAGCCCAGCCAGACGTGGATTGTAAGGCACAGAAGGATTTAAGTGCAAAGAAATGCTCACTTTCTAAAAGTGGCATTTCTAGAATAGTAATATTAAATCCGACTTCACCAGTCAGCAGGATTTTGTATTACCATTCTGGCCATACTAAATATGACCTTCCTGCTCCCGTCAGATCAGCAGCTGCCACTTCAACAGTGTATGAGGGCAGCCCCAATGTTAGCCTATGAAGGGAGCAGGCCTCATAGTAGTGTAAAAACGAATTTAGGAGTTAAGTGCCCAGAGGTCAAAAGCCAACAACAACAGGTCAGAAAAAATAGGAGGAAGGAGGCAAAAAGTTTGGGGATGTCCCTGTCAAAAAGCCAGGTCCAACATGACCCCCTACCAGCCTAAAGCCAGGGGAGAACAATCACTATCCTGATGTACTTCCCTGTTTGAGGCGACAGAACAAGGACCCAGGCCCACAACAGCAGGGGCATGCTCCAGTTCTTCGCCTTCCTGACTCCAATTGGATCACTCTGTCCATACTCTCAGGGCCCACTAAGCCAACCCATGGGGAACCTTTCTCCTTACCTGCGGATCCCATCTGTGCAGCACCTAACCTTACTTTGCTCACAGATGTATCCCAGGAGCAGGATAGTACCACCATGACCAACACAGTGGTGTTGCCCACTCTACCCCCGGGGTGTGACACTTGTCCCCTCCCCAGGGATAACTCTGTCCACCCGGACAGCAAGCCACAGTGATTACTGACAGCTACCAGGGATGAGAGCCAGGCCCCAGGCCTCTCAAAGCTCTCCAACCACTGTGGCTGTGGAGAGTGGGGGGCGGTAGCCCCAGGTGCTGGGCACCCTTTAACCACTCTCCCTTCCACCAGGTCAGGGATGACAGCCTGAACCTGGTCCTCCCCTCTGGGGCTCTGTACCCTCCCTCCTGGAGCGGTACCCCCAGAGTCCAACATGGTCAGGGTGCTTACAGAAGTCGCCCTGTACCATTCCTCCACCAGTGCAGGGCTGTTAACCTGCAACTGGCCCTCCAACCTGGGGCCTGTACCTTCAGGTTGGACTAGGACCCGGGGTGAGGATTCCCTCCCCCTGCCCTCCCTTCTGGGGTCCAGCACCCTCCAACTAGGAGTGGCCTCCTCAGAAGACAACGTGGTAGGGGCACTGTTATCAGTAGCCCCTCCCTCCAGGTCAGGGGGGACACCCTGAACCTGGTCTTCCAGCCCAGGGTCTGTACCCTCAGACTGGATCACTGCCTGGCAAACCAGGACTTCCTGGGGGGCACACCTACCCCCCACCAGGTCAGAGTTTAACCTCTGCACCTGACCATTCAACTCAGAGTCACCACCCTGAAGTTGAACAATTGCCTGGCACGCCAGGACTTCCTGGAGGGCACACTGACCCTCCACCAGGTCAGAGTTTAACCTCTGAACTTGGCCATTCAACTCAGAGTCACCACCCTGAAGTTGAACAATTGCCTGGCACGCCAGGACTTCCTGGAGGGCACACTGACCCTCCACCAGGTCAGAGTTTAACATCTGGACCTGGTTCTCCAACCTAGGGTCACCACCCTGAGGTTGGGCAACTGCCTGGCACGCCAGGGCTTTCTGGGGGGCACACATACCCCCCACCAGGTCAGAGTTTAACCTCTGAACCCGGTTATCCAACCCAGAGTCAGCACCCTGCGGTTGGACAACTGCCTGGTACACCAGGACTTCCAGGGAGGCACACCTACCTCCCACCAGGTCAGAGTTTAACCTCTGAGCCTGGTGCCCCAACCCAGGGTCACCACCCTGAGGTTGGGCAATTGCCTGGCACGCCAGGACTTTCTGGGGGGCACACCTACCCCGCACCAGGTCAGAGTTTAACCTCTGAACCTGGTCATCCAACCCAGAGTCAACACCCTGAGGTTGGACAATTGCCTGGCACAGCAGGACTTCTTGGGAGGCACACCTACCTCCCACCAGGTCAGAGTTTAACCTCTGAACCTGGGTATCCAACCCAGAGTCACCACCCTGAGGTTGGCCAACTGCCTGGCACACCAGGACTTTCTGGGAGGCACGCCTACCTCCCACCAGGTCAGAGGTTAACCTCTGAACCTGGGTATCCAACCTAGAGTCACCACCCTGAGGTTGAATCTTTGCCTGGCATGCCAGGACTTCCTGGGGGGCACTCTCACCCCCCACAAGGGACATACCGTCCCCAAGGGTCACACAAGAGTCTGGTTGGCGCAGGTCTCCCGACCTCTGCCCATCCGACAGAGTCTGGGTTTCCCCCAAACCAGAAACGGTTTCACCTGGGTCATTCCTGGGGGGCTCTGCTCTCAGAGCTGTCCCCTGACTCTCAAGGTCCTCCACTGGGGTCTGCAACCCCCTCTCAACCCTATGTCTGGACTTCTGCACCCCCTCACTAGGAGGGGTACTGCCAGACACCAGAACTGTTGGGATGCTGGCTACAGTCACCCCCCCAAGTTCTTTTGACACTGCGGGGCTTCCCTCAAAAGATGGCCCTACGGTACAGGCTAGGCTTCCCTCCTGGTGTTCCCTCATGGAACCCTCTAGGACCTGGGACCTACCTGGGACACTACAATCCTTTCCCACCTCACTCGGTTGGGAACCACCTAGACCACTCCCTTCAGGAGCACCCCCAAATGCCTCTTCAGACTCTCTGGTACTCACCCAGAAGTCTGCCTCCATTGTAAGTTCCCTGGGGTCAGAGAACTCACACTCCACCTGGTGTTGGCGTAGCTCTGGAAAATAAGGACCAGACATATGCTCTCCAGCAATTACATAATTCTGCCCTTCACATGTATTAACCACAGTACCCTTCACCCAACCACCCAGTAACTCAACCTTGGAAAAGCACTCTACTTCACCCTCCTGAGACTGGTGAGACATTATCTGTCTGTCCCTGACACTCAACCCATACTCTTCTGGGATGTCTCTACACTCTATATCCAGGACGTCCACCAGGGGGGAACCCTTTTCTCTGTCACTCTCTGCTAGAGTCAGTAAAGTGTCCCACCCCCCAGTAGGAATATGACTCCCTGTGCCAGTTCCCCAATCCTTCTCAGGGACCCTGTGCATAACGGGAACTACCTCATACCCTTGAACTGCCTGGGGTGTGTCAACTCCCTTCTTCAAGTTGGGCACCACATCTCTGGGCTTGTGCCCTTCTTCAGCAGTACCAGATGCAAGATTTTTGCTGCCACCATCTGAACTGGACTCAGCCCTTCCGGCCTCCAGTTTCAGCTCTTTACAGCTCAGCTCTTGAGCTGCAATCTTTTCTTCTTCCAGGGCTAAGAGTCTTTTTGCCTCAACCTCTGCAAGATACTCCTCTAATTGTTGCTCCTGTCGCCTTTGACTTCGGAGCCATTCATCGATTTCTGGGTCACTGTCCAACTCTGAGTAGTCTTCCTCCTCATCTGAGTAGTCTTCCTCCTCATCTGAGGGGTACTTAGTCATTTGGTTTCTTGCTGCCTCTCTCTCTGCCCATCTTTCCTCCCCCCAGACTATGTAGTGATGGAGCATCTCCGCTTTAGTAGATCTCCTTGCTACAGGAAGGCCCCATTTTCTTCAAAGCTTCCTTAGGTCAGCCTTAGTGAGGTGGTCAGTACGAACAAAGAATGAGTAGGTACACAATCCCATTCTGATAAGATCTTATCAGCAAAAACCAAAATTCAAAGTCCAAAATATCAATAGTATATCCAGGAGGACATCAGAGAACCGACAGCCCAAAAAAAAGGAAAAATCAAGTTGACCTTCAACTGTGGGTAGGTAGTGAAATACTTAGCTATTGTATGTCACTGCACAAACGCAAGTCCTATCCTCACCGCTGATCACCAATGTTAGAAATGGGGTTTTTGGTTGGCAGTCAGGTTGCCCTCTGTCCAAGCAAGAACCCTCACTCTAGTCAGGGTAAGTCACACACAATCCAAAATCAGCCTGTGCTCACCCTCCGGTAGCTTGGCACGAGCAGTCAGGCTTAACTTAGAAGGCAATGTGTAAAGCATTTGTGCAATAAATCATACAACACCATAGCATAACACCACAAAAATACACCACACAGTATTTAGAAAAATATATAATATTTATCTGGGTATCTTCAGGTCAAAATGATCAAAGTTGCAATACGAATTTGTAAAGATATCACTGAAAAGTGATAGAAAGTGTCTTAAGTCTTTAGAATATAAACAAAGTCTCTTTCAAGCACAAGTACCTGGTTGGGAGTGGAAAAATCTCCTCAGAGGGCCACAAGAGAAGAGGTGCGTGGAAAAAGGGTGTGTGCGTCGATTTCTCCCCAGCACACACGGACTTGCGTCGTTATTTTCCACTCGGGGAAGTCGGCGTCGTTTTCCGGCGCGTGGACAGTCTCTTTCTGTGGATCGCGGGGATTACCAGATGTCCCGGGTCTGTGCGTGGATTTTCCGGCTTGTTCTCCGGCTGCGCGTCGGTCTGCGGGGCTGCGCGTCGAAATTACGATCTCACGGCAGGTGTTGCGTCGATTTCTCCTCTAGACTTCGATCTGCGGGCTGCGCGTTGAAATTCTGATCTCACGGCAGGCGTCGCGTCGATTTCTCCTCTAGAGGTCGGGCGGCGTTGTCCTTGCGAGGCCGTGCGTCGGATCTTCGATCGTCCCCAGAGCGTCGCGTTGATCAGCGTCGGAGTGCGGCGTTTTTCTCGCCGCGAAACAAGCTGTGCGTCGAAATTTTAGGCGCACGGAGCGTCCAAGTAAAAGAGAGAAGTCTTTTTGGCCCTGAGACTTCAAGGAACAGGAGGCAAGCTCTATCCAAGCCCTTGGAGAGCACTTTCACAGCCAGACAAGAGTTCAGCAAGGCAGCAGGGCAACAGCAAGGCAGCAGTCCTTTGTAGAAAGCAGACAGGGGAGTCCTTTGAGCAGCCAGGCAGTTCTTCTTGGCAGGATGTAGTTTCTGGTTCAGGTTTCTTCTCCAGCAAGTGTCTGATGAGGTAGGGCAGAGGCCCTGTTTTATACCCAAATGTGCCTTTGAAGTGGGGGAGACTTCAAAGAGTGGCTAAGAAGTGCACCAGGTCCCCTTTCAGTTCAATCCTGTCTGCCAGGGTCCCAGTAGGGGTTGTGGCAGTCCTTTGTGTGAGAGCAGGCCCTCCACCCTCCCAGCCCAGGAAGACCCATTCAAAATGCAGATGTATGCAAGTGAGGCTGAGTACCCTGTGTTTGGGGTGTGTCTGAGTGAATGCACAAGGAGCTGTCAACCAAGCCCAGCCAGACGTGGATTGTAAGGCACAGAAGGATTTAAGTGCAAAGAAATGCTCACTTTCTAAAAGTGGCATTTCTAGAATAGTAATATTAAATCCGACTTCACCAGTCAGCAGGATTTTGTATTACCATTCTGACCATACTAAATATGACCTTCCTGCTCCCGTCAGATCAGCAGCTGCCACTTCAACAGTGTATGAGGGCAGCCCCAATGTTAGCCTATGAAGGGAGCAGGCCTCATAGTAGTGTAAAAACGAATTTAGGAGTTTTACACTACCAGGACATATAACTACACAGGTACATGTCCTACCTTTTACCCACACAGCACCCTGCTCTAGGGGTTACCTAGGGCACACATTAAGGGTGACTTATATGTAGAAAAAGGGGAGTTCTAGGCTTGGCAAGTACCTTTAAATGCCAAGTCGAGGTGGCAGTGAAACTGCACACACAGGCCTTGTAATGGCAGGCCTGAGACAGGGTTAAGGGGCTACTGAGGTGGGTGGCACAACCAGTGCTGCAGGCCCACTAGTAGCATTTAATCTACCTGCCCTAGGCACATGTAGTGCACTCTACCAGGGGCTTACAAGTAAATTAAATAGTCAATCATGGATAAACCAATCAGTAGTACAATTTACCCAGAGAGCATATGCACTTTAGCACTGGTTAGCAGTGGTAAAGTGCCCAGAGGTCAAAAGCCAACAACAACAGGTCAGAAAAAATAGGAGGAAGGAGGCAAAAAGTTTGGGGATGTCCCTGTCAAAAAGCCAGGTCCAACACCAGGGAACTGGCAGTCTCAGCAAGCAGCTGTAGCAAAGTCAAGCAGCATGCGGTGGCAGATATCTGGCTGGAACCTCCCTCCCACATACAGGGGCAGAGAGATGTTTTATATTAAAACAGATAGTATTCTGAGAAAACTGTCCCCATGTAAAAATACGTATGTTTCTGTGAAATATTAGAGACGCGATGTACCACTTTGTAACAGCTACCCTATCTTGTTGCAGTCTTGAACAAAGCACAGAGTGAAAGAATGTTGTGCTAAGAAATGTAAATGTATGCCTAGGCGACAGAACTCCAAGATAGAGAAAAATAAAACATCTCCACAAATGTGTTTGTTTCTAAAAGAATATAATGGAATAAGATGAAATGGAACTAGGCTAAATGGAACAAGCAGCAGGTGTAATTGCTAAAATAACATGCCCAAAACACAACTAAAATGGCTTCAGTACAAAACATAGGCAAGATTTGGGGCTCTTTGAAAGGCGCAGGCAGGATGTCAACTTCTTTATGATTAAGATAGATCAGAATATTTCTCCTACTACCATTGCTAGGAAACTAGCTGGAATAAAATTTTATTGGAAATTCTTTTAGGGTTACGGGCCATCAGCAAGAGAAATGGGAAGGAGAATTCTGCAAGGGTGGGCAAAAGAAAGGAAAATATGCCCTAGAAAGAGAGAACCTATAACTTTTCACATATAACTTGTCAGAGGCTGCTGAAAACTCTATATGATTTGTGCTGGTCAGATTTTGAGTAACAGCTCTTTGAAATATGCATGTTATGGATATTTTGTGGTGCCTTTTGCATTTCTGGACTCTTAGGTAAAGATCCCATTCAAGGGATGAGAGTAGGAGATGTACAAGAACACAAGGATCATGTATGTCTCCACCTACAAAATCAAGAACAGAGCAAGTGGGAAAAGGGGCATAAATGTGTCTCTATAAAACAACTAATAGTATCTGCCTGGTGGAGGTTTGAGAAAGATTTAAAAGAATGAAGAGAGGGGTACAGATTCCTTTCTTTTTGTACTTACACACAGGAATGGGGAAAGATTGACTTGTTCCCAAGTTTTAGCAATCATGAGGAAGGGTTTAGCTAAAATGGGGGAGAAACAATTTGAATTAGGTACCCATTCTTTCAGAATTGGGGCAGCATCAGAGGCGAACAGGCTGTGTTTTTTCACTTCAAGAAGTAATGGAACTAGGCAGACAGTCATCTGCAGGCTGCAAGCACTACATCAGGGACATTGAAATGCAATCTTAAGTGAACAAGATAATAATTCCTTTTCTTTTATATTGCAGGATGTTTAACAAAACCTAGGCTGGCCCTCCTTGGGATTCACCTTGGGGACAATGATCTAGTTCACCTTTTTGGTTTCGGGCTATTGAAACACATGAAAAAAGATATATTGCTGATTCAAAGTAAGTCACCTGGAGCCTATTTAATCTGGACTGCATTGATACCGAGAAGAGTATGGAGAGGGCATTGAAATATACTGTGTTTGAAAGAGCAAGAAGAAAGGTAAACTGGGAGATGAGGAGGTTTTGCACACAAAGCACATTTGGGGTGGCAGAGCATAATGATATTTGAAGATAGGATTATATGTTTTTCAGAAAAGATGGGGTACATCTTTCCTTTAAGCTGCGGAAACCTTTGGCAACTTCTTTTTCAATATATCCTTGGTGCTAAACAACCTAAAATTCTTTACGGCTGTCTGGGTGTCAGTCAAAATAAAACAACATGATTTTGGAAAAATATCCCGAAATCTAGGGTGACAACACAACTGCACTCCCAGTCCCCTTCCCGTTCCCACCCCCACATACCATATCTTTTAGTACAAATAAGTTATTAGTATTAAATGTTTAAGCTGTCTATTATATAATGAATGTTATTAAAGTTGGAAAAACTCCTTAACAGGGATTTTTCCTGGGTGACAGGAAAGCTGAAGGATCACGCAATGGGATGGAAGACTTGGGTCAGGACTGGACAGACCTTGGGTAGAGGGAACACAGGGAAAAGATGGGGCAAGTGTTTGTGTACAGTGAACGAAATGAGAGAGGATGCTGAGGAAAATGTTTGTATGATTTGTTGGGTTATTTATTGTTGGGCAGGTGCTTAAGAGTGGGGGGATGATAGTTTTAACCTTGTGTTTGTGAGGCTGGGATTTGTATCATATGTTGGGGGTGTTTTTAAGCTTTAACTGTTTCACCTGTCCTAATAAAGCAGCCTTTCGCTTTTATGAATGTATCATGGTCTTTATGCATCTTTATAGCACAATGAGACCCAGGGGAGTCTCGTCCAAAGAACGTCCACCCTGCGTTTTTTGAAAAAATTATTCAATCCAGACCCACACGATGTCTGTGATTGGTCACTGTAGTGGGGAGGAAGGAGCTTAGCGGAAAAGTGAGGTTTAACTCAAATGACTAAATTTCAGTCACAAGAGCTCCAGTCAGTTAGGGTAGTGGGTGAACATTTTAAATATATGTTTGACCCCCCCTTCTTTTTTGGTTCCTTTGGTTATTATTTTTGCTCACAATATTCTCAACATCCATTGTTTTTTGGTATGGCATGCTTTCTGTACAGTTGGAATGGTAGCGCATAGCTATCATTTTGTCGCTTAGGGCAAATGGCAGGAAAGCTGAAGGATCATGTAAAGGGATGGAAGGGTTGGGTCAGGACAGGGAGGACTTTCTACAGAGAGAACACAGACGAGAGATGGTTAGGGCAGGCATGAGTGTACAGTGAATGAAATGAGAGGGGATGCTGGAAAAAAATGTTGTATCATTTGTTTGGTTATTTATTGTTGGGGGTGCATAAGGGTAGGGGGTGATACTTTTAACCTTGTATTAGTGAGGCTGGGGATTTTTATCATATGTTGGATGTTTTTAAGCTTGAACTGTTTCACCTGTCCTAATAAAGCTGCTTTTTGCTCTTATGAATGTATCATGGTCTTTATGCATCTTTATTGCCCAAAGGCATAATCAGTTAGTTTATTGAGTGAATAGCCCATTTCTGTTTAATTTGCATGAAAAGCTATAAAAAAAATGGCCATATCACAACTAGATGAAGCAACTATGGGGCCCTGAATGCTAATACCCAATAATCCAACAATAGCTTTGTATGATAATGTTGCTTCAAAAATCACATCAAAGGTTAATGCAAGTATTGACTTTGAAATATGATTTGAAGTAAAGCAAGTAAGTGTTAACACCTAAACAAAGTAAAGGGAAAGGGGGAATAGAAGGCGAAATCATCAAATCAAAGAAATTGTGTCCTCCATTTATACTAATTATCTAATTATTCAAAAAGAGTAATTCTTCCTGTAATTTGTAAGTGAATCCCATCTGTAAACATAATCATACTAAATGTGTCATCACTCCCCTCAAATAGAGGCGCCAGTAACATATTTTGAAAATCGAAACAGATCCATGACAAGGAGTACAATGTGATTCTACAAATTTTGTTTGATCTAAGTTAAAATGCCAGCCAACAACAACCTGCACACCGGCTTAAATAACAAGCGTATATTAACTACCTGTGCCTTAAACAACCAAGGTATAATTGTTCTAGATCAATAATTCATCATGACTGTTTCATTAAAGTCCCTTTTGCTCTGTATCATATATGACATGTGGGGATGCACTGCCGCCATTTTGTAGCGGCTGCAATGCACCCATATGTCAATATACCCAATTGTAATATTCATGATATATGACATCTATGATTCGGGAAAAAGCAAGTCAAATTCTAGTTGTCACTGGAGATCCAAAAGGTGGGGTAAAAACACATAATCAATCTGTTGTGCACCATTAACATGTCCAAGAAATCACATACATTTATGAAATACAGTTCCTATATAAAACGGTCCCAACTTCTAAGAGTCATTGTTACTAAAGCAAAAGAATCCCATGAAAAATATGTATGTGGGCATTGATATTACATGTTTGGAATTCTGTAATTGATCAACATTTCACCTAGTGTCATTGTTACAAAAGCAAAAACATCCAATGAAAAAATATATATGTGGGACTTGATATTACATGTTTGGAATTCTGTAGTTGATCAACATCTCATCTAGAGTCATTGTTACTAAAGCAAAAACAACCAATGAAAAAATATATATGTGGGACTTGATATTACATGTTTGGAATTCTGTAGTTGATCAACATCTCATCTAGAGTCATTGTTACTAAAGCAAAAACATCCAATGAAAAAATATATATGTGGGGCTTGATATTACATTTTTGGAAGTCTGTAGTTGATCACCATCTCATCAACTCACTGAAAAGTGTAACTAACTGAAAACTAAAAACGCAGGTGCAGCCTCCATCTCAATCTAGTCAGTGGATCATAACATTTACAATCGGTAGATAAAAACAATCCCTACATAACTCTCAAAAAGTATTCTCATCATAAACCCTTCATCTGGGTAATTAATACACCAAATTCATTAAGCACATGGGTAAATCATGGCTCCCAGGAAGGTTGATGTAAAAGATGGAGCTGAATGGTTACATTTAATAATAAGCATTCATTCTTTATTAAAAAGTAATTCAACCTGAAAAAAGGTGAGTTACCCATAATATTGTGATTAGTGTCATTGGATGTAAAAGGTGGCTTACCCCAGTTTGTGCCAAGCACTGCATCTCAAGAATAGGGCTCTAAAAAACTGTCATTTTACCACTCTTTATATATCCTGTTCAGTTGGTTCAACGAGAAACACCTGATCGTCACGACTGGAGGATAAACCTCTATAGTGAACTTAGCCCGAAAATGGCTGCTATTTCTTCTAGCTCTTGGTTGTTAATATGAGTAGGGTAACCACAATAACAGTTGACATACAGGCCTAAATTACCACCCCCACACCATAAGCTTAAATATACAGTCTTACATGTAAATCCACACATATTCTAACACCAGTGGGGCGTTTGGCCTGTTGACATCTTCTAATCCAATTAATATTCCATCCGTTTGTACCAATCAAACTTCCGAATAGCTCATGAGATGCATCCAAACTTGCCCATTAATAAGTAAATTAAAATTCCAATAATACAAACACTAGAAAGCTTCTATCTAAATGCCAGTGTTTATCTCATCTGCATAAATATGTGAGTGTTCCAGGGTGAATAGACAGACCACCTTGGCCTAGTCAATTAAACAATCAATTTCATCCTTACTTTTTCAAATCCAGTATTATCCATATTCAAGGATCATATTAATCAACAACGATTCTCTAAATTCTACCAAAATCGACAATGAACCAATCAATAAAACCTAAGGCATTTTTGGTTTAAGATGTTGACAATATCCCACTAGTTCAAACAACTGAACACAAACATGAGATCCAGGCCAAAATTAAAGATATGCATAACAGCCATGTTGGTCCAACCCCCTGTTTAGAAAGTATATATTATTGTTAATGATTGAAACAAAGGCAGCCCATAGACACTTATAGTAAAGGCCTTTTCAACCATTTATATAATTGGATGCCCTAAGTCTATAAATTAACATTCATCATATAACTACTATACTCCAGCATCAAGAGGTCAAAGAAAATAGTAAAATTCTTTGTCCGTATTTTGACCTTTATGTGTAGACCTCACATGGTATATCCATTAACAATTAATTATGTCTCAACAACAATTCCCTATTGCCTCCTCTATCATTTACTGGCATATGAGCTATTCGCAGGATTCAAAATTTATGATTGTCTCCATGCTTACCCATCTAGTGTTGTGCCATAGAGTACTTCACATACTTGTTTTTGAAAAAGTTATTTTAATGAATTATTTGTACTGCCGAGGTAAATCATATTGCAGTCACAACTGATGATATACTCAAAAAATTGTGTGCTTCTGTTGATAAAATGTAGAATAATACAGTATGTTCTCTCCTTATACTATATTTGAAACATTAAATTCTGTTTCTACCACAGTTGCATATATTGCAACCATTACACACAAAAAGATCATGTGGTCTTGCTGACAACCATTCTAGTAATTCATGTATGTGTGCAGTATCAATAACTGTCATTTTACTCACCTTTAAACAAGCATCTCAACTGCCTGTTACAGGGCCGACACTCACCACGCTACCCTTACTGTGTGTCCTCTTCAGCTGCCGCTATCCATTGGTTTGCCAGTGGAGATCCTGCTAGGAGAGTAAGGACGCTATCATGCTGTTACACATATCTGGGACATGGCATGGTTCTGGAAAATAGAATGTGGGAACTGCACACATTGGCAGGCTAAAATTTACAAGTTCCAGCCATAGTAGAAGTTGACCTCTCTCTTTCCCTCCCAGCCACCCCCTCAGTTTTCAGAGGGATAGGATACCTCATGGATAATATGGAGCACATATAGGTTGAACAAATAATACAGCCATTAGGTTTGTGGCTTACAAATGTCACATTACAGTAAGGACCCAAAGTGGAAATATAGCTTTAAACATCGAACAAGCATGCATCATGGAAAACTATCAAAGTCCTACACTGTGGGCCTCCCTGTTTGTAGTAGCCAGAAAGCCCAAACAACCAGAAGAAGTCAGCCTGTGTGTGGATGTGTGTCGTCCAAACACCATCATCAAATATGAATACTCCCCCACGTATTATAGACAACATGATTGCTTAAGTTAACAGAGTTTGCTGGTTGCCCAAAATGAACCTCAATTAAGTGTACCATCAACTACTCAATGACCTTGAATTGAAATACATTGCTGCCTTCTTACTGCACATGGCGTGGTGAGCAAACAAGCAGGGGCATCTAAGGATTTCTGTGACACCGGGCAGCATATATTTTGAGAACACTGTAACAACTTTAAATGCTTGAACACCTTTTTGATTAATTCAAGCTCTTGTGATGCTGAACAATATTGAAATATATGTTAAGCCTTCAGAAATAAGGAAACACAAAAGGAGCTGGAACCTCATGCTGCGTTGTTTCCATCAGCCAAACAGTAATAGAGGAAAAATTGAACAATCATTGATAAAGCCATTTCTTTTTCCGTTTGGATCGAGATTTTCTTTTGTGCAACAACATTTTATAGGCATTCAGTGTCTCACCAGCTTGTTACTTTCACTGCAAGAACAGTTGCTAAGGGTGATTTGCTAATTGTTCAGTGCACAAGTGCTTAGTATTAAAATAAGACAAATCAACATATTTCTAGAAACTGTAGCTTTTGATGCTGAGTATGTATGTACAAATGTATCCCCCTTCAATACGGTTTTCTTGCTGCAACAGTGAAAATCAAAGCAATGCTTTCAGGATTATGTCCATTCATGTGGTAAAAACCTAGGGCCAGATTTACAAGGCCCTATTGCCACCGGAGAGCAGTGCTTAATTTGTAAATAAAAATTTGTCGGTGTCCAAATCTCTCATTTGAAACATGAGAGATTAAGTGTGCGAGCACGGAATACTGAGGCAGCGTAATTCTGAAGCCATCTCGGGCCTCTTCAATCCATTTACAGTCTCTCACTGCCCCTTCAGCTCACTCTTGCAACTTTCTCCCAATTCGTTTTTCTCTTCCTCCGTCTTTCCATGTGTCTTATGCTTGCAATAAATGCTTGAGGCAGCAAAATAAGTGCCGGCCCTCAAGAATAAGTGCCAGTGCCTGCACCAGAAACCACAAGCCCACATTAGGCACTGCCGGAGCTTCACTTTTAGTAACACACCGGTGGCGCTATGCCCAGCACCGTATTTACAAAGTGACGTTAAGCCATTTTTTGTGGCTTACAGCCACTTTGTAAACACAGCCCCTTCACATGCAGCAATTTGTGTGGAAGGGGCTTGCAATGGATGTTGCTGTGGGCGTGCCACAGCAACGCCATTTACATTTTGACACTGCCTCAGATTTACGAGTATTCATAAACCTGAGGCAGTGCCAAAATCTAACACTACCCCAGGCTTGCGTTGCCATGGCGCAATGAAGAGAAATGTTTTCATTTTTTTCCATTGGAGATTGTTTTGTGAAGGAATGTGGCCCTTCCTGCACAAAAACAATCTCCCCCTCAGCGCACACATCCTTGCACCATGGCGCAAGGGTGGCTGCATTGGCACTTAACAGCAAATTTAGTGCCGACGGAGGGCAGGGGTGCGCTGTATTCTACTAAATATGGCGCATACCTGTGTTTTGAAAATGACGGAGTGCAGCACTGCCAAATTAGGCGCAGCGTTGTGCTCCATCATTTTCTTTTAAATCTAGGCCCTAACACCTTACTCCTAACTTTTCTTCCTCTATTATGCTCTTCTTGCCATTCAACTTTGTATGAATGAACATCTATCGCTACGCAGTTAGCTGTGACGTGCTGAGTAAGGAAAATTGGATGGGTAGGAAACAGGGGATGGAGAGAGGCATAAAGCAAACGTATAGAAAGTAACATGAAGCAGAGAGAGAATGGGGTAGAGATAGAGGTGATGTCGAAAGATTTGTGAGGAAAGGAGAGAAGTGAACTTAATTTAAAAATGTGAGATAGCTATACGGAAAAATAAAGAGAGGTAGACTGAAGAAGGTTTTAGCATACAGTAGAGAGTCAGAGAGGGGGAAACAGAAATGAAAATGCAGTTAGAACGACACATGCCATTACCACGCCATTGTACAATGCATGTGTCTTTACCACGCATGCCTTTACCATGCACAATTTTCAGTGACTATGCCTTTACCATGCATGCCATATGGCCCCCTCCCTTTAAAAAAAAATGTACTTGGCCCCAGGACTGTAGTTGTCCCTGGGTCTGGGGGGGTCCTTGCGCACCTCTCTCTATAAAATATTTTTTAAAAGCCCTTGAAGGTGGTGGTCCCCGGAGTGGGTCCGTGGTGGTACTCAGGCCCCGGGGAGTTCTGTGCAGCCCCTTTATACTTTTTTATGTTGCTGCAGGGAGGTAGGGGTTAGTAGGACCCAGAGGGGTTTGCTCTGCCCCATAAGTTATTTTATTATGTATCCCGGGGAGATGGTGGTCCCCGGGGCCCAGGGTGGTCCGTGCGCCCCCCCCCCCCATATATTTTTTTATGATGTCCCAGGGAGGTGGTGGCATGGATGTTAATTCACTGAAATTCCAGGGGTAGTGGAAGTGACATAATATACCCTTGGACCTCACCTTTCACTAACACACATATACTTTCACATGCACACAAATTCACACTTACATACACACTCTCACATATTTCTTGTAGTCAGCAACAGATCCCTCCTGCAGGTAAAATTATTAGCAACAACCTCCTGTCTCAGGAGGCTTTTCCAGCACAGGACCACTAGCGGCAGGAAGGAAAGCACTTCTGGGAATTCTGAAATGGGAATGTGTGGAACGCTTTTCAAGTCCAGAGACAAGACTTCTGAACAAGTTGCTAGCAGGCGGCTAGCTGGGGTGGGGGGAGAGGTCACTGTATATATCCTTTTTTCTCTTTAGCTCTTCCATGCCAGTATGACTTCTTCCCCACCTGAGTAGACATCTTGTCCAGAGGTAACACCTACCCAGAAGCCTCCCCTTTCCCCCATGTCATTAAACATTGACCTTCATTGTGGCGGCAGTGCAGCAGTAATTCCCCACTGATTCCTCCATGATTTTCCTACGTTCCTCAGCCTTTTCCTCACACATTTCTCCAGGTTTTCTCTAGCAACATGTGCACAGGGAAAGGAACTCAGAAGTGCATTTTTCTGCACAACTCTGAATCCAGATTCAGCCTGAAGCTGGAATTTATGACTGAATCACTGCTGCTGAACTAACAGTCTAGTCTTCACCTTTCGCAATGATAGCATTTTCCTGGGGTCCCTGCCTCCTTTTCAGAGCTCCCCTGCTCTCCAGCTGGACGTACGCTTTACAGATCTCAATACATACATACGGAATCGACATTACTACAGTTCTAATAACAAGAAATATGTATTTTGTCGGACATTAAATTAATACGCACCACCTCTGCCCTTTGCAGAATATTCGCTATGAGCTTCAAGTTATTAGCACTGAGATAGAACAACAGTTCAAGGGGAAGTGGAAAGATAAGGCAGCAAACAAATAAGGAGTTAAATTGAGAAGATAGGTAGAAAGAGGGAGAGTGATGGAGTAGAAAGAGGTAAGAGAGTGAGGGAGATGTGAGGTACAGAGAGAACTGAGATAGATGAGGGGAGTGGTGAGGTAGAGAAAGGACTGTGATTAAGGTAAAGATGTAGAGCCATGGTAAAGGTAGAGATGAAGTTGTGTTAGAAATAAATTAGATAGAGGAAATATACAGAGAGATAAGATGGGAAAGGAACAGTGAGGTACAAAGAGCAGGTTGTGATACAAAGATTTGAGGTAGAGATAGGGAATCAAGAGTTATAGGCATAGATGCAGGCACAAAGAGTGATAGAGAGTGATCGAGAAAGGGACACGTTCTTGAGAGATTGAGGGAGACGTCAAGTGAACTACAATGAGTTTGTTGTACACTTACTGTGGCAATTTCATTCAAAACTTCACATATCTCACTGACCTTCTAAGATCCACATTATACAGTGCTAGAATATCATAGTCAGAAATTTCTCTGGAACAAATAGCTAAAATTGAATATTGTTAACAAAACTATTGCCATATAGATGTAATAATAGAAATCTACACTATTTGTATGCTGGTTTTGTAAATGATACTTCAAGCACTATTTATATCAGATGATATTTTTGTGTACCTTATTCTGACACACACCATCAGTGTCTTACTTAAAGTGGACAAGTGTGTGTCAACAGGCATTTCAAGCCACGAAAGATGTTCCTTAAACAGATACCACCCTCTAGTATTTTGATGCCATCAAAAATAACAATCTATAACTTGATGCTAGTCTCATGGGGGTCACACTTGCTGTCCAGAGTTATTTTCAAATAAAAAAAGAAGCCATCACCTTCTAAATGTGATGGAGATATTTTCACCTTTGCCTCTACTGACACCCCTTTCAAGTATCAACCAACTACAAAAGGATAGCAATTGTTTTCCAAAGATCATCATACAAACGCCTTCCATGGATAAAAAGTAGATCGAGCATCTCAAGGGAATTCTTTCACAGGTATCAATGTATGTATAAATTGGTATTTATATAGCGGAAACCTAGCTGTGAAATAGTAGAGCATCATACATTACATGAATGGTTGGGAGATGATTGTAGATTGTGTACATCAAGTGGTGATTATACAGATACATTTTACACACATTTAGGATCAGGGTAATGAAGTGATTTGTTCAGAATGGCATAATGATTTATCGCCAAGGCTAGGATTCAAACCTGGGTCCCCTGGTTTCAAAAAGTGGTAGCTCGAGCTGTTAGACCACATCCCCTCTCTACTAGCTGCAACCCTCTAACCAGGTGGACTGTTCATCCCAGCACCCTCAGCCCTTCCAACATGGAGGCAGAAGACCTGCATATTCTATCAATGACGTGGACATCCACAAAGCAACTGCAAGTGATTACTTTGTGTAACCAGAAATCCAGGCAGCCAAAAAGGATCATGGAAAGCCTTCATATAAGACCAATTATGATGTGCCATACAAGCTTGCAAGATTCTAGCATCTTTACACAATGTGAGAAAACAAACTGGATGTAACCTCTGAGGAATTACTCCTGAGAGGCAGCTGCTGGTAATCCCATCATCTCCTACCAGTTGTAGAATCCCTCCAACAGAGGCACTGTCAGAAAGGCCTTTTAGTTTACCGCCGACCTCCACGAATCTAAGCAAACCTGCTGAAGACGAAAGAAAGTGGTGCCGTGATCAGACTCTGGACAACCACACCGCTTTCAAAAATGCCATCCGCAGACACCACCAACTCATCCGAGCTGCCAAGAGAACCACCTTCAAAGACCAAATCAACAACAACGCACACAGCCACAAGAAGCTCTTCAACGTCGTGAAGGAACTCTCCAACCCCAGCTCCAACGCCAACGCCATCCCCCCATCCCAAGACTTCTGCTACTCCCTAGCCTCCTACTTCAACTGCAAGATTGTGGACATCCACAACAGCTTAGGCACCCAGAGCCCCCCGGCAACCACCAACACCACAGATTCACCTCCGACCAACCTCCTGCTCTCCTGGAACCCCGTCAACGACAACAACACCATCGAAATCATGAACACCATCCACTCCGGCTCTCCATCTGACCCTTGCCCTCACCACATCTTCAACAAAGCAAGCTCCGTCATCGCACCCCAACTACGGAATATCATAAACAGCTTCCTTGAGTCCGCCACCTTCCCGGAGAGCTGGAAACACGCTGGGGTCAACGCCCTCCTCAAAAAACACAAGGCAGACCCAAAGGACCTCAAGAACTTCCATCCTATCTCCCTGCTCCCCTTCCCGGCAAAAGTCATTGAGAAAGCTGACACCAGACAACTAACCCGCTTCCTTGAGGAGAACTGCACCCTGGACCCTTCCCAATCCAGATTCTGCACCAACCACAGTACCAAAACTGCCCTCATCGCCTCCACCAACGACATCGAACCATACTGGACAACAGCGAAACCATGGCCCTCATTATCCTGGACCTCTCAGCCGCGTTCAACACCGTCTGCCACCACACCTTACGTTCATGCCTTAGCAATGCAGGAATGCGAGACAGAGCCCGGGACTGGGTCACCTCCTTTCTCACCGGCAGAACCCAGAGAGTCTGCCTCCCCCCATTCCGCTCGTAGGCTACCGAAATCATCTGCGGCGTACCCCAGGGTTTGTCCCTCAGCACAACCCTCTTCAACGTCTACATGACCCCGATCGCTAACATCGCCCGAGCCCACAACCTCAACATCATCTCATATGCCAACGACACCCAGCTGATCCTCTCCTTCACCAAGGACTCCGCCAAGATCAACTTACACGAAGGAATGAAGGCCATCACCGAATGGATGAAGAGCAGCTGCCTCAAACTGAATTCTGACAAGACGGAAGTCCTCATCTACGGCTCCACCCCCTCTGCATGGGATAACTCCTGGTGGCCTGCCACTCTCGGAGCCACTCCGACTCCCACAGACCACGCATGCAACCTAGGATTCATCTTGGACTCCTCACTATCCATAACCCAGCAAGTCAACGCCATCTCCTCCTCCTGTTTCAACACCCTCCTCATCCTCCGAAAGATCTACAAAAGGATACCCACCGAAACCAGATGAACAGTCACCTAAGCCCTCGTAAGCAGCAAACAGGACTACGGCAATGCCCTCTATGCAGGAACCATGGCCAAACTCCAGAATAGGCTGCAGCGCATCCAGAACGCCTCCGCATGCCTCATCCTGGACATCTCCACCACTGCCATATCACAGACCACCTGAGAAACCTGCACTGGCTCCCATTCAACAAGAGAATCACCTTCAAACTCCTCACCCACGCTCACAAACCACTGCACAACACCGGACCAGAATACCTCAACAGACGGCTCTCCTTCTACACCCCGAACCGGCATCTCCGCTGCGCCGACCTCGCCCTCACAACCGTCTCATGCGTCCGCAGAACTACAACTGGCGGTAGATCATTCTCGCACCTCGCTGCCAAAACATGGAACACTCTTCCCACCCACCTGCGCCAGACTAAAGAACTCCTTACCTTCAGGAAACTTCTCAAGACCTGGCTGTTCGAGCAGTAGCAGCACCTCCCCCCTCCTTCTCCTCCCTCCTCTTTAACGCCTTGCGACCCTCACGGGTGAGTAATGCGCTTTACAAATTCCTTATTGATTGACTGATTGATTGTTTTCTTCAGTTGGTCCATGTAGGTTTCTAACAGGTAGTAAAGACCAAACCCTCAGTAAGAAGAAATGTTTGGTTTCCACAACTTGAGAATGTAGTAAAAGCAATGATAAAAAAAATGCCTGCCTCCTGATGTGCCAGGCAGCTGGTTCATTTTTATCTAGTGGGTCCTATTAATGTTAAGAACATTCTTCCTCACCTGTGGGTTCAGGTCAGAGCTCACTTTTATTCTCCTTAATGGGAGGCAATTTGTGTTTGCTATAGATCATTACTCTATGTATCTGGAAGTAGAGGTCATAACAACCACCACTACTGAAGAAGTTATTCTGAACACAGAAAAATATCTTGGCCATTCATTCACTGTTAATGGGTCTGCGAAATGACAATGGACACTGTTTCAAAGCCAAGACCTTCCAGAATACCAAATATCACTGAAAATCAAAAACTTGCAGGCCACATCCTGGGGCCACAGCCCAACAATGAAGCCTAAAGGTTTCATGCAGGCAGACTTTAAACAAAACACTTTTCACAGTTGGCTAGGTGAGACAACCCTTAATGGACCACATACTTGTTTCTGAGGGAATGCAGCAATAATCCTCATCTGGCTAAAGCTGCAGCTCTGCAATGGCATTACAAATGGTAATACCATCCCACAGCACTTTCTTCAAGTCCATTCCCATCTGGTGATTGTAATAAAGTGAATTATTATTTGGGATGGACGGTTACCCATCTCAAAGAATAATAACACTGTTTCATCAGGGTAAACGAAAAAAGTTACTAAACTATCCTGAGCACAACCTTCTGGTAGCAATGGCACAGAGCAGACAGATATAATTGAGGGCAAGGCATAAAGTATTTATGCAGTACCAAAGCAGTAAGTCAACAGAGCAAACAACAAAAATAACAAACTGAATTAGAAAAATATACATAATAAATAAAATAACACTAAACGGACCAAAATCCAATAAGAAGAACCAGAGATATAAGGCTTGTACATTTTATGTGAAAATGGTACAAAAAAACGCTAAGGGCCAATGATAGTCTATGACTGCTGTAGACCAAATACTCTTTGAGGCCAACCGCGATTGATCCTGAAGTCAGATACACCAACTAGTATGGCCTGGTCAAGGATTTTACCTTCTGACTTAGTTTGCTCAGTGGGGCAAAGTGGCAGGCAATCTCTGAAGAGGGCCCCACAGGGTTGGATACCTTCTTTCCTACGGCCCACTGAAACTGATTCAATGTGGAGGAGGAGGAACTCCAAGTGGGACAAACCTGTTTCTTCAGCCCAGCAAAATTGTGCCTTTGCCTTATTGTGTCTGGTGGTTGGTGCCAGTCCTCCAGCAGCTAGATGCTCGAAGTCAGAAGTTTTTAAAGTCACAAAACCTTGCAGTGGTAAGCCACCTTTTTATTCAGCTCTTCACCTTAGGCACCCAGGATTCAGAAGGGCTCCTAGGAATTTTGAACCTGTGTCGGATACGACCTTGTGTGGGGACCAGTGCAGGCCCAGATGGGAGTGGGGAACTGGACATCCAGGAAAAAGTGGTTCATGTCTTTTTTTAAGAACACATTTTAATAGGCTTAACACAGACACCGGCAATGACAGTGTTATCCAGCCTTGTAAGTGTTTCTTCAACTTGTGTCTCTGTTACCACACAGGAGGTCAGCCCACTGACCCTTGGAGTCCACATCTTTGAAATGGGTACAAGAGGGTGCAGGCCCAGTCCTTCAGAGCGCCTCTCAAGTTAGAGCAAGAAGGGTTTAGTCCTCTTCTGATCTTCCACAGGTACAGAAAGTATTCTGAGGAGTGTATGTTGGGGTGCCACATTTATGGTTGGCAGGAGCTAGTTGGTAGGGGTGACTCCTGGCTCCTCCCTAACCAATGGGGTAAAAGTTTCCAGGGGTAATCCTACCCACTTATTCAGAAGCTCCTGTTTCCCTACTGCAAACAATCCCACAGTGCACCTTACTCCTAAATTCCAAAATGGGGAAACCCTTTCTACCTTGTGCATAGACTGTGTGCCTGCCCAGAGGTGCGCCCAGGGAAATGAGTAGCCTTCCTCCCACTGGGCTTGGAGTCTGCCAGGCTAGGAACGCAAGGGTTTGCTTTCCGTAGGCCTCTTCTTATATTCACTTGTGAAAAGGCAATCATTTTGCATGTTCATGAAGTTGCTTGGTCTACCTGATCTGGACATGCCTGCAAAGGGAAGAAAAACAACACCTCTGACAACCAGCTAACTTCAGAGGAGTTTTTACACCTTATTAATGTCAAGAACTGGCAGATCAGCTGTCATCCTAATATGCTTATAGAGGTTCAGGCAGGTAAAAAGCAATGTTCTATTAATTATGTAATATATATTAAAAATAGGATTGGACTATTACATTGGATTTTTAATAAATATCAAATATAGGCTTTGAATGAATGTTGTGACCATTTCCTGTCAATAGTCACAGATTAAAGTTTGAAATCTGTACTTTGATATTTTCTGGGTTTCAGCTGCAGCCTACAGCTGAAACTAGCTTGTGGGGGCTAGTCACTGCAGGAACATGCTAACTTTAGCTTTGCCATTGTTCCACTTTTTACTAGGCCTGGGCAGAAGTCACAGAATTTTACTCCCCAGAATTCTTTGGAGTTGCAAAAAAAAACTCAGTAAGATTCTGCAGAGCTCCGCAAATAGGCAGAAAAGTGCTTGTCTACCCATTTATGCTGCTTTTTCAGGCCAGTAGCGCGTTTCACACTGAAAAATAATCTTGAACAGTGCCACATAGTGCACAAGGGTGCAGCCACTTTGTTTTGCCTGCTTCTATTCCTTTCTCCTTGCTGGCTCCCTTTTTTCTCTATCCAACCCAATCTAACCCCATCTATTCTTCCCTATTCCCAATCCCAACTTTTCTGTACTTATTTCGTTATAGTCTCTTTTCCCTGTGTTTTATTGTGTGAATTTTAAATGTTGGTGTTTTTTTTGTACTTTGTTTTTTGTTTTCCTTTCCTGGCCTGGCCTGTCCTTCTCCTGTTTCTCTTACTTTCCCTACTGACACCAGTCCCAATCTGCCTGATGGCAGAAGTGGGCAGCACAAGCACCACCCACACCCCATGCAGTCAATGCAGACAGGCAGGAGTGTGGTCCTGCCAAATCTTCAGTGAGGCAGAGATGGCAGCACTCGTTTTCTGGGTGTAGCACCTCCTCCCCCACATGCTGGCAGCAGATGGTAGGCCTGTTTTGAATCATTTATACAGAATATTTTGCATAAAATGAAAGGTTAGCAGGTTAATGATACAAATATATATTTATATGTAATGTTATAGTATAATTATGCAACATGTCAGAGAAACAAACTGATGTTTATGTGTAGGTTGGATCCCCAATCTCCAGGTAGCGTTCTGACATTCCTAGATGGCGCCTACTTACGAGTGTATTTAGAATTGACTGACATATTGAGTCCTTTTTTACCATTTAGTGCACTATAGAGCTGATTTAACCTGTTTGTTGTACAACACCGTACTTGTGTGATCAAGGCCGTTGTTCGGACTAAACGCGTCATAAAGGTGATTACAATTCTTGTGATTTTGTTCAATGCCTGAGTGAGTGATTTCATGGAGATTTTGGACTATAAATATATATATATATATATATATATATATATATATATATATTAATATATATCAAACCAAGGCCCTTTCAGGGTTAGAGTGACGCATAAATTATGCAAAAAACAAAGGAGAACTCTGGGAAGTTCCCAATTTAGGTGGAGAGCTGCTCTAGTAAGGAGCACTCTGCAACACCAGCGACACTCTAGAACTTTGCTAGATAAGCGGACATTTGAGGTGAGCAAATCTAGAGTGTCGCTGGTGTTGCAGAGTGCTCCTTACTAGAGCAGCTCTCCACCTAAATTGGGAACTTCCCAGAGTTCTCCTTTGTTTTTTGCATTATATATGTATATATATATAATTTATTTCTAAAAATATAAAGACATAGCACATAAGTAGTAACTGCATAATATATATATATTCATTGGAAAAACCCAAATATTAGAGGAACGTTATAGTTAGGTTCTGAATTTACAGACACAAAACTATGGAAATTCAACTGTTATAGTTAGAGTTATTTAAAGTAAATATAACTCCTGCCCTAATGTAACTATAAATAGCGCCCCACCATGCACAGTTTTCTCATCAGTAATTTTACTGCAAATGTTGGAGTGATACTATCAATGATATCATAGCAGATGTCATGAGTGATGTAATATTGGGACAATTAGCAGTCCATAGTGAAGGCACAAGTTATAGTTACTTCAGGGGGCGAGTTATAGTTACTTGAAATAACTATAACAGCTGAATTTCGGTTGTTTGGTGCATGTAAATTCAGAACCTAACTATAACATACCTCTAATCTTTGGGTTTTCTCAGTCAGCCCTGGGTTTTCTTTGGGTTTTCTCAGTCAGCCCTCATCCTCCTGGATCACCCTCATCCTCCTGGACCTATCAGCAGCCTTTGACACGGTCTGCCACAGCACCCTATCAGCACGCCTCCATGACGTCAGTATCCAAGAGAAGGCCCTGGCCTGGACCACATCCTTCCTCTCCAGCAGAACCCAGAGCGTCCGCTTCCCACCCTTGCGCTCCAAAACCACTGAGATCAACTGCAGCGTCCCACAGGGATCCTCCCTCAGCCCAACACTGTTCAATATCTACATGGCCCCCCTCGCCCACGTCGCACGACAACACAACCTCAACATCATCTCCTACGCCGTCGACACCCAGCTGATCATATCCCTCACCGAAGATCCCCACACCGCCAAAGCTAACCTCCACCGAGGAATGAAGGCCGTAGCCGACTGGATGAAGGACAGCAGACTGAAGCTGAACTCAGACAAGATGGAGGTCCTCACTCTCGGACCCACCCCATCAGCCTGGGACGACTCTTGGTGGCCCACGTCACTAGGCACAGCCCCGGAACCCACAGACCATGCACGCAACCTGGGGGTCATCCTCGACTCCACTCTCTCCATGACCAGGCAAGTCAACGCCATCTCTGCGTCCTGCTTCAACGCCCTGCGTATGCTCCGCAGGATCTTCAAACGGGTCCCCCTCGACACAAGAAAAACCATTACCCAGGCCCTCATCACCAACAGACTCGACTACGGGAACGCCCTCTACTCAGGAACTACAAACAAGCTCCTGAGACGACTCCAACGCATCCAAAACGCCTCGGCCCGACTCATCCTCGATGTCCCCCGCCGCAGCCACATCACACTCCACCTGAGAGGCCTGCACTGGCTTCCCGTCAACAAAAGGATCACCTTCAAGCTCCTGATCCACGCACACAAAGCACTGCACAACACCGGACCCACCTACCTCAACAACCGACTCAGCTTCCACACCCCCACCCGAAGCCTCCGCTCAGCCAACCTCGCCCTCGCCGCAGTCCCCCGCATCCGAAAAACCACCACCGGCGGCAGATCCTTCTCCTACCTCGCCGACAAGACCTGGAACACTCTCCCCACCATCCTACGACAGACCCAGGACCTGCTGGCCTTCGAAATGACTCCTCAAGACCTGGCTCTTCGACCAGTAGCACCCCCTCTTCCCCAGCGCCTTGAGACCCTCGCGGGTATGTAGCGCGCTTTACAAATGCAGTGATTGATTGATTGAATTTCTATGTTTTTTTAAAATTCTATTCCTAACTATAATACTATTTCCTAAGTATAACGTCCCTCTAACCTTTTTGTTTTCTGGAATTTCGATGTTTTTTTAAAATTAAGTAATCTTTAATTACCTTACGTTAATCCAACCACTGCTGCGTACGGCCCTGAAGCCAACCCTCCCATATGCACCCATCCCTGTACCATGCATGGCCTTGGGTGTTGGTTTGGTGGGGGTTGGCTGCAGGGCCAGATAACATTTGAAGGTGGAACTTCAGAGAGAACACAATTGCTTTCCCCAGTCCAGGTTTTAGAAGTTTCAATGATTCGTACTTAACAGAAGTGGAGCTTCAACTGGGGCACCTGCCTTGTTTATATTTGTAAGCGCTTTCCGTTCATGCCTTATTTCTGTGAAATGAGCATCAGTGTCAGAATGCATTCTAACCTGCTTATTTATGGAAAAATAGGCCACAGTTGAGCACAAAATGTCTACCCAACTGGAGTACTTTTTACTGTGTAATTAGTAACTGCTATCTCGTTGGGTAATTGTATAGTGCATATTCTACAGTATAGCTGCATGAAGGACGCTGAGGTAGTATCTCCAGTGACCTTGTGTATCTGTAATTTTATCAATGTGTTAGTTCGTCGAGTGTCCACATACAGATATTTGCGGTAACATGAATCCTAGTGTGGATAAGAAGACAAGGATACAAAGAGTTGGTCCTCCACCAAACAAAGGCACTTCCTGTTAATTATATGTACTAAGTGACTCTTTGTTTGGTGGAGATGTGCTCCTATTCCTCTACATACAATCTGCGTCTCCTGGGGACTGCGGGGGAGCTTATAAGCCCCTGCGATCTCTGCCAGCTCTCCATCTGCAGTGGGAGAGAAAATGGAGCTCCCTGCGTGCAGGAACTATCCTTTTATCTGTTTTCCGGCCTGCTTGACAGCCGGCAGGAAACCAGATGAAAAGTACAAGAACATTTAAAAGCCATCGATCATGGAGATACAAAATACCTGTTGGCCAGACGTTTTCAAGAGAAACATAGCAGTGACCGTGACAAATTATCTGTTTTAGCTGTTAAACAAATTGCAAACAATCCGAAATGAGGAAATTGACACTACGGTTAAGGCAAAAGGAGTCTGGACTGATTATTGATCTTGAGACCTTAAGTCCTGGGGGTTTGAACTTGGATGAGGAATTGAGTATTAATTTGCAGTAGTAGCAGTATATACCATTTGGGTTAACAGTATCTTATGATGATTATACGGCGAGTGTGCATACGCATCCTGCCCGCAAAGCTTAAGTCCATCTAGTACCAGTGCTTCCACGGCGTTTGTCATACTATTGTGTCAAATTTCTGTGTCATACTCTGTTCTGTCATGTCTTTCCTGCCATTTCTCTTGTGATATATGAGTAGTCTATTACTGCCAGAGATGTGTTATAACATGTGGTTTGCTTTTACCCACCTAGCATGAACAGCAGGAAATGATTTTGACAGCAGCTATTTACAGTATATATTGTGTTTTTCTTTTCTTTCTTTTTCTTTACAGGAGAGGAAGGGGTCCTTGGATCAACTGAGTTTCCGCTACACTTTCTTCTTCTTTTTCAGAATTCAGCACTCTTCATCAGATAAGCACTTGGTGGTTTTATAACTTGTATTATTTTTTATTATTTGACTTGGGGGAAAGGGGATTGTCGCCTACTTGATCTTATATCCTTGATGTGCCCAATTGGGCCTTTGATTGATGGATGTAGCCTCGATAATCACAACTCTCTAATGGAGTATAAGGAGTATTGGAGCAAACAGGAGTTACATTGTGTAGTAGTGCTCTGATTTCAGATGCATTAACCCCTTTGCTGCCAGGCTTTTTCCCCCTCCTGTGCAGAGCCTTTTTTTGGCTATTTGGGGCAGTTCGTGCTTAGGCCCTCATAACGTTTTGTTCACATAAGCTACCCACGCCAAATTTGCGTCCTTTTTTTCCAACATCCTAGGGATTCTAGAGGTACCCAGACTTTGTGGGTTCCCCAGAAGGAGGCCAAGAAATTAGCCAAAATACAGTGAAAATTTTGTTTTTTAAAAGACAAATGGGAAAAAGGGGCTGCAGAAGAAGGCTTGTGGTGTTTTCCCTGAAAATGGCATCAACAAAGGGTTTGTGGTGCTATAATCACCAGCTGTCCTGCGTTCAGGAACAGGCAGACTTGAATCAGAAAACCCAATTGTTCAACACAATTTTGGCATTTTACTGGGACATACCCCATTTTTACGATTTTTTGTGCTTTCAGTCTTCTTCCAGTCAGTGACAGAAATGGGCATGTAACCAATGCTGGATCCCAGAAACTGAAACATTTCTGAAAAGTAGACAAAATTCTGTATTCAGAAAGGGGTAATTTGTGTAGATCTTACGAGGGTTTCCTACAGAAAATAACAACTGAAAAAAAAGTATTGAAATTGAGGTGAAAGAAACTGCAATTTGTCTCTACGTTTTACTCTGTAACTTTTTCCTGCACTGTCAGATTTTTGAAAACAATATACCGTTATGCCGGCTGGACTCTCCTGGTTGCGGGGATGTATAGGGCTTGTAGGTTCATCAAGAACTCTAGGTACCCAGAGCCAATAAATGAGCTGCACCCTGCAGTGGGTTTTCATTTTATACCGGGTACACAGCAATTCATTTGCTGAAATATAAAGAGTGAAAAATAGCTATCAAGAAAACCTTTGTATTTCCAAATTGGGCACATGGTAAGGTGTTGATGAGCAGTAGTTATTTGCACATCTCTGAATTCCGGGGTGCCCATACTAGCATGTGAATTACAGGGCATTTCTCAAATAGACGTATTTTTTACACACTCTCTTATATTTGCAAGGAAAAAATGTAGAAAAAGACAAGGGGCAATAACACTTGTTTTGCTATTTTATGTTCCCCCAAGTCTCCCAATAAAAATGATTCCTCACTTGTGTGGGTAGGCCTAGCACCTGCGACAGGAAATGCCCCAAAACACAACGTGGACACATCAAATTTTTTGACAGAAAACAGAGGTGTTTTTTGCAAAGTGCCTACCTGTGGATTTTGGCCTCTAGCTCAGCCGGCACCTAGGGAAACCTACCAAACCTGTGCATTTTTTAAAACTAGAGACCTAGGGGAATCCAAGATGGGGTTACTTGTGGGGCTCTCACCAGGTTCTGTTACCCAGAATCCTTTGCAAACCTCAAAATTTGGTTAAAAAAAACACATTTTCCTCATATTTCGGTGACAGAAAGTTCTGGAATCTGAGAGGAGGCACACATTTCCTTCCACCCAGCGTTCCCCCAAGTCTCCCGATAAAAATGATACCTCACTTGTGTGGGTAGGCCTAGCGCCTGCGACAGGAAATTCCCCAAAACACAACGTGGACACATCCCATTTGTTTGACAGAAAACAGAGGTTTTTTTTGCAAAGTGCCTACCTGTAGATTATGGCCTCTAGCTCAGCCGGAACCTATGGAAACCTACCAAACCTGTGCATTTCTGAACACTAGAGACCTAGGGGAATCCAAGATGGGGTGAATTGTGGGGCTCTGACCAGGTTCTGTTACCCAGAATCCTTTGCAAACCTCAAAATTTGGCTAAAAAAAACACATTTTCCTCATATTTCGGTGACAGAAAGTTCTGGAATCTGAGAGGAGGCACACATTTCCTTCCACCCAGCGTTCCCCCAAGTCTCCCGATAAAAATGATACCTCACTTGTGTGGGTAGGCCAAGCGCCTGCGACAGGAAATTCCCCAAAACACAACGTGGACACATCCCATTTTTTGACAGAAAACAGAGGTGTTTTTTGCAAAGTGCCTACCTGTAGATTTTGGCCTCTAGCTCAGCCGGAACCTATGGAAATCTACCAAACCTGTGCATTATTGAAAACTAGAGACCTAGGGGAATCCAAGATGGGGTGACTTGTGGGGCTCTGACCAGGTTCTATTACCCAGAATCCTTTGCAAACCTCAAAATTTGGCTAAAAAAACACATTTTCCTCACATTTCGGTGACAGAAAGTTCTGGAATCTGAGAGGAGCCACAAATTTCCTTCCACCCAGCGTTCCCCCAAGTTTCCCGATAAAAATGATACCTCACTTGTATGGGTAGGCCTAGCGCCCGTGACAGGAAATGCCCCAAAACACAACATGGACACATCCCATTTTTTGACAGAAAACAGAGGTGTTTTTTTTAAAGTGCCTACCTGTAGATTTTGGCCTCTAGCTCAGCCGGCACCTAGGGAAACCTACCAAACCTGTGCATGTTTGAAAACTAGAGACCTAGGGGAACCCAAGATGGGGTGAATTGTGGGGCTCTGACCAGATTCTATTACCCAGAATCCTTTGCAAACCTCAAACTATGGCTAAATAAAACACATTTTCCTCACATTTCGGTGACAGAAAGTTCTGGAATCTGAGAGGAGCCACAAATTTCCTTCTACCCAGCGTTCCGCCAAGTCTCCCACTAAAAATGATACCTCACTTGTGTGGGTAGGCCTAGCGCCCGTGACAGGAAATGCCCCAAAACACAACGTAGACACATCCCATTTTTTAACAGAAAACAGAGGTGTTTTTTGCAAAGTACCTACCTGTAGATTGTGGCCTCTAGCTCAGCCGGCACCTAGGGAAACCTACCAAACCTGTGCATTTTTTAAAACTAGAGACCTAGGGGAATCCAAGATGGGGTTACTTGTGGGGCTCTGACCAGGTTCTGTTACCCAGAATCCTTTGTAAACCTCAAAATTTGGCTAAAAAAAACAAATTTTCCTCATATTTCGGTGACAGAAAGTTCTGGAATCTGAGAGGAGCAACAAATTTCCTTCCACCCAGCGTTCCCCCAAGTCTCCCGCTAAAAATGATACCTCACTTGTGTGGGTAGGCCTAGCGCCTGCAACAGGAAATTCCCCAAAACACAACGTGGACACGTCCCATTTTTTCACAGAAAACAGAGGTGTTTTTTGCAAAGGGCCTACCTGTAGATTTTGGCCTCTAGCTCAGCCGGCACCCAGGGAAACCTACTAAACCTGTGGATTTATGAAAACTAGAGACCTAGGGAAATCCAAGATGGAGTGACTTGTGGGGCTCTGACCAGGTTCTGTTTCCCAGAATCCTTTGCAAACCTCAAAATTTCGCTAAAAAAACACATTTTCCTCACATTTCGGTGACAGAAAGTTGTGGAATCTGAGCGGAGCCACAAATTTCCTTCCACTCAGCGTTCCCCCAAGTCTCCGAGAAAAATTATACCTCACTTGTGTGGGTAGGCCTAGCACCCGCGACAGGAAATGCCCCAAAACACAACGTGGACACATCCCATTTTTTTACAGAAAACAGAGGTGTTTTTTGCAAAGTGCCTACCTGTAGATTTTGGCCTCTAGTTCAGCCGGCACCTAGGGAAACCTACCAAACCTGTGCATTTTTGAAAACTAGAGACCTAGGGGAATCCAAGATGGGGTGACTTGTGGGGCTCTGACCAGGTTCTGTTTCCCAGAATCCTTTGCAAACCTCAAAATTTCGCTAAAAAAACACATTTTCCTCACATTTCGGTGACAGAAAGTTGTGGAATCTGAGCGGAGCCACAAATTTCCTTCCACTCAGCGTTCCCCCAAGTCTCCGAGAAAAATTATACCTCACTTGTGTGGGTAGGCCTAGCACCCGCGACAGGAAATGCCCCAAAACACAACGTGGACACATCCCATTTTTTTACAGAAAACAGAGGTGTTTTTTGCAAAGTGCCTACCTGTAGATTTTGGCCTCTAGTTCAGCCGGCACCTAGGGAAACCTACCAAACCTGTGCATTTTTGAAAACTAGAGACCTAGGGGAATCCAAGATGGGGTGACTTGTGGGGCTCTGACCAGGTTCTGTTACCCAGAATCCTTTGCAAACCTCAAAATTTGGCTAAACAAACACATTTTCCTCACATTTTGGTGACCGAAAGTTCTGGAATCTGAGAGGAGGCACACATTTCCTTCCACCCAGCGTTCCCCCATGTCTCCCGATAAAAATGATACCTCACTTGTGTGGGTAGGCCTAGCGCCCGTGACAGGAAATGCCCCAAAACACAACATGGACACATCCCATTTTTTGACAGAAAACAGAGGTGTTTTTTTTAAAGTGCCTACCTGTAGATTTTGGCCTCTAGCTCAGCCGGCACCTAGGGAAACCTACCAAACCTGTGCATGTTTGAAAACTAGAGACCTAGGGGAAGCCAAGATGGGGTGAATTGTGGGGCTCTGACCAGGTTCTATTACCCAGAATCCTTTGCAAACCTCAAACTATGGCTAAATAAAACACATTTTCCTCACATTTCGGTGACAGAAAGTTCTGGAATCTGAGAGGAGCCACAAATTTCCTTCTACCCAGCGTTCCGCCAAGTCTCCCAATAAAAATGATACCTCACTTGTGTGGGTAGGCCTAGCGCCCATGACAGGAAATGCCCCAAAACACAACGTAGACACATCCCATTTTTTAACAGAAAACAGAGGTGTTTTTTGCAAAGTGCCTACCTGTAGATTGTGGCCTCTAGCTCAGCCGGCACCTAGGGAAACCTACCAAACCTGTGCATTTTTTAAAACTAGAGACCTAGGGGAATCGAAGATGGGGTTACTTGTGGGGCTCTGACCAGGTTCTGTTACCCAGAATACTTTGTAAACCTCACAATTTGGCTAAAAAAAACAAATTTTCCTCATATTTCGGTGACAGAAAGTTCTGGAATCTGAGAGGAGCAACAAATTTCCTTCCACCCAGCGTTCCCCCAAGTCTCCCGCTAAAAATGATACCTCACTTGTGTGGGTAGGTCTAGCGCCTGCAACAGGAAATTCCCCAAAACACAACGTGGACAAGTCCCATTTTTTCACAGAAAACAGAGGTGTTTTTTGCAAAGGGCCTACCTGTAGATTTTGGCCTCTAGCTCAGCCGGCACCTAGGGAAACCTACTAAACCTGTGGATTTATGAAAACTAGAGACCTAGGGAAATCCAAGATGGGGTGACTTGTGGGGCTCTGACCAGGTTCTGTTACCCAGAATCCTTTGCAATCCTCAAAATTTCGCTAAAAAAACACATTTTCCTCACATTTCGGTGACAGAAAGTTGTGGAATCTGAGCGGAGCCACAAATTTCCTTCCACTCAGCGTTCCCCCAAGTCTCCGAGAAAAATTATACCTCACTTGTGTGGGTAGGCCTAGCACCCGTGACAGGAAATGCCCCAAAACACAACGTGGACACATCCCATTTTTTGACAGAAAACAGAGGTGTTTTTTGCAAAGTGCCTACCTGTAGATTTTGGCCTCTAGTTCAGCCGGCACCTAGGGAAACCTACCAAACCTGTGCATTTTTGAAAACTAGAGACCTAGGGGAATCCAAGATGGGGTGACTTGTGGGGCTCTGACCAGGTTCTGTTACCCAGAATCCTTTGCAAACCTCAAAATTTGGCTAAACAAACACATTTTCCTCACATTTTGGTGACAGAAAGTTCTGGAATCTGAGAGGAGCCACAAATTTTCTTCCACCCAGCGTTCCCCCAAGTCTCCCGATAAAAATGATACCTCACTTGTGTGGGTAGGCCTAGCGCCCGTGACAGGAAATGCCCCAAAACACAACGTAGACACATCCCATTTTTTAACAGAAAACAGAGGTGTTTTTTGCAAAGAGCCTACCTGTAGATTGTGGCCTCTAGCTCAGCCGGCACCTAGGGAAACCTACCAAACATGTGCATTTTTTAAAACTAGAGACCTAGGGGAATCCAAGATGGGGTGACTTGTGGGGCTCTGACCAGGTTCTGTTACCCAGAATCCTTTGCAAACCTCAAATTATGGCTAAATAAAACACATTTTCCTCACATTTCAGTGACAGAAAGTTCTGGAACCTGAGAGGAGCCACAAATTTCCTTCTACCCAGCGTTCCGCCAAGTCTCCCAAAAAAAATTATACCTCACTTGTGTGGGTAGGCCTAGCACCCGTGACAGGAAATGCCCCAAAACACAACGTAGACACATCCCATTTTTTAACAGAAAACAGAGTTGTTTTTTGCAAAGAGCCTACCTGTAGATTGTGGCCTCTAGCTCAGCCGGCACCTAGGGAAACCTACCAAACATGTGCATTTTTTAAAACTAGAGACCTAGGGGAATCCAAGATGGGGTGACTTGTGGGGCTCTGACCAGATTCTGTTACCCAGAATCCTTTGCAAACCTCAACATTTGGCTAAAAAAACACATTTTCCTCATATTTCGGTGACAGAAAGTTCTGGAATCTGAGAGGAGACAAAAATTTCCTTCCACCCAGCGTTCCCCCAAGTCTCCCGCTAAAAATGATACCTCACTTGTGTGGGTAGGCCTAGCGCCTGCGACAGGAAATTCCCCAAAACACAACGTGGACACATCCCATTTTTTCACAGAAAACAGAGGTGTTTTTTGCAAAGTGCCTACCTGTAGATTTTGGCCTCTAGTTCAGCCGGCACCTAGGGAAACCTACCAAACCTGTGCATTTTTGAAAACTAGAGACCTAGGGGAATCCAAGATGGGGTGACTTGTGGGGCTCTGACCAGGTTCTGTTACCCAGAATCCTTTGCAAACCTCAAAATTTGGCTAAACAAACACATTTTCCTCACATTTCGGTGACAGAAAGTTGTGGAATCTGAGCGGAGCAACGAATTTTCTTCCACCCAGCGTTCCCCCAAGTCTCCCGATAAAAATGATACCTCACTTGTGTGGGTAGGCCTAGCGCCCGTGACAGGAAATGCCCCAAAACACAACGTAGACACATCCCATTTTTTAACAGAAAACAGAGGTGTTTTTTGCAAAGAGCCTACCTGTAGATTGTGGCCTCTAGCTCAGCCGGCACCTAGGGAAACCTACCAAACATGTGCATTTTTTAAAACTAGAGACCTAGGGGAATCCAAGATGGGGTGACTTGTGGGGCTCTGACCAGGTTCTGTTTCCCAGAATCCTTTGCAAACCTCAAAATTTCGCTAAAAAAACACATTTTCCTCACATTTCGGTGACAGAAAGTTCTGGAATCTGAGAGGAGGCACACATTTCCTTCCACCCAGCGTTCCCCCAAGTCTCCCGATAAAAATGATACCTCACTTGTGTGGGTAGGCCTAGCGCCTGCGACAGGAAATTCCCCAAAACACAACGTGGACACATCCCATTTTTTGACAGAAAACAGAGGTGTTTTTTGCAAAGTGCCTACCTGTAGATTTTGGCCTCTAGCTCAGCCGGAACCTATGGAAATCTACCAAACCTGTGCATTATTGAAAACTAGAGACCTAGGGGAATCCAAGATGGGGTGACTTGTGGGGCTCTGACCAGGTTCTGTTACCCAGAATCCTTTGCAAACCTCAAAATTTGGCTAAACAAACACATTTTCCTCACATTTCGGTGACAGAAAGTTCTGGAATCTGAGAGGAGCCACAAATTTCCTTCCACCCAGCGTTCCCCCAAGTCTCCGAGAAAAATTATACCTCACTTGTGTGGGTAGGCCTAGCACCCGCGACAGGAAATGCCCCAAAACACAACGTGGACACATCCCATTTTTTGACAGAAAACAGGTGTTTTTTGCAAAGTGCCTACCTGTAGATTTTGGCCTCTAGTTCAGCCGGCACCTAGGGAAACCTACCAAACCTGTGCATTTTTGAAAACTAGAGACCTAGGGGAATCCAAGATGGGGTGACTTGTGGGGCTCTGACCAGGTTCTGTTACCCAGAATCCTTTGCAAACCTCAAAATTTGGCTAAACAAACACATTTTCCTCACATTTTGGTGACCGAAAGTTCTGGAATCTGAGAGGAGGCACACATTTCCTTCCACCCAGCGTTCCCCCATGTCTCCCGATAAAAATGATACCTCACTTGTGTGGGTAGGCCTAGCGCCCGTGACAGGAAATGCCCCAAAACACAACATGGACACATCCCATTTTTTGACAGAAAACAGAGGTGTTTTTTTTAAAGTGCCTACCTGTAGATTTTGGCCTCTAGCTCAGCCGGCACCTAGGGAAACCTACCAAACCTGTGCATGTTTGAAAACTAGAGACCTAGGGGAAGCCAAGATGGGGTGAATTGTGGGGCTCTGACCAGGTTCTATTACCCAGAATCCTTTGCAAACCTCAAACTATGGCTAAATAAAACACATTTTCCTCACATTTCGGTGACAGAAAGTTCTGGAATCTGAGAGGAGCCACAAATTTCCTTCTACCCAGCGTTCCGCCAAGTCTCCCAATAAAAATGATACCTCACTTGTGTGGGTAGGCCTAGCGCCCATGACAGGAAATGCCCCAAAACACAACGTAGACACATCCCATTTTTTAACAGAAAACAGAGGTGTTTTTTGCAAAGTGCCTACCTGTAGATTGTGGCCTCTAGCTCAGCCGGCACCTAGGGAAACCTACCAAACCTGTGCATTTTTTAAAACTAGAGACCTAGGGGAATCGAAGATGGGGTTACTTGTGGGGCTCTGACCAGGTTCTGTTACCCAGAATACTTTGTAAACCTCACAATTTGGCTAAAAAAAACAAATTTTCCTCATATTTCGGTGACAGAAAGTTCTGGAATCTGAGAGGAGCAACAAATTTCCTTCCACCCAGCGTTCCCCCAAGTCTCCCGCTAAAAATGATACCTCACTTGTGTGGGTAGGTCTAGCGCCTGCAACAGGAAATTCCCCAAAACACAACGTGGACAAGTCCCATTTTTTCACAGAAAACAGAGGTGTTTTTTGCAAAGGGCCTACCTGTAGATTTTGGCCTCTAGCTCAGCCGGCACCTAGGGAAACCTACTAAACCTGTGGATTTATGAAAACTAGAGACCTAGGGAAATCCAAGATGGGGTGACTTGTGGGGCTCTGACCAGGTTCTGTTACCCAGAATCCTTTGCAATCCTCAAAATTTCGCTAAAAAAACACATTTTCCTCACATTTCGGTGACAGAAAGTTGTGGAATCTGAGCGGAGCCACAAATTTCCTTCCACTCAGCGTTCCCCCAAGTCTCCGAGAAAAATTATACCTCACTTGTGTGGGTAGGCCTAGCACCCGTGACAGGAAATGCCCCAAAACACAACGTGGACACATCCCATTTTTTGACAGAAAACAGAGGTGTTTTTTGCAAAGTGCCTACCTGTAGATTTTGGCCTCTAGTTCAGCCGGCACCTAGGGAAACCTACCAAACCTGTGCATTTTTGAAAACTAGAGACCTAGGGGAATCCAAGATGGGGTGACTTGTGGGGCTCTGACCAGGTTCTGTTACCCAGAATCCTTTGCAAACCTCAAAATTTGGCTAAACAAACACATTTTCCTCACATTTTGGTGACAGAAAGTTCTGGAATCTGAGAGGAGCCACAAATTTTCTTCCACCCAGCGTTCCCCCAAGTCTCCCGATAAAAATGATACCTCACTTGTGTGGGTAGGCCTAGCGCCCGTGACAGGAAATGCCCCAAAACACAACGTAGACACATCCCATTTTTTAACAGAAAACAGAGGTGTTTTTTGCAAAGAGCCTACCTGTAGATTGTGGCCTCTAGCTCAGCCGGCACCTAGGGAAACCTACCAAACATGTGCATTTTTTAAAACTAGAGACCTAGGGGAATCCAAGATGGGGTGACTTGTGGGGCTCTGACCAGGTTCTGTTACCCAGAATCCTTTGCAAACCTCAAATTATGGCTAAATAAAACACATTTTCCTCACATTTCAGTGACAGAAAGTTCTGGAACCTGAGAGGAGCCACAAATTTCCTTCTACCCAGCGTTCCGCCAAGTCTCCCAAAAAAAATTATACCTCACTTGTGTGGGTAGGCCTAGCACCCGTGACAGGAAATGCCCCAAAACACAACGTAGACACATCCCATTTTTTAACAGAAAACAGAGTTGTTTTTTGCAAAGAGCCTACCTGTAGATTGTGGCCTCTAGCTCAGCCGGCACCTAGGGAAACCTACCAAACATGTGCATTTTTTAAAACTAGAGACCTAGGGGAATCCAAGATGGGGTGACTTGTGGGGCTCTGACCAGATTCTGTTACCCAGAATCCTTTGCAAACCTCAACATTTGGCTAAAAAAACACATTTTCCTCATATTTCGGTGACAGAAAGTTCTGGAATCTGAGAGGAGACAAAAATTTCCTTCCACCCAGCGTTCCCCCAAGTCTCCCGCTAAAAATGATACCTCACTTGTGTGGGTAGGCCTAGCGCCTGCGACAGGAAATTCCCCAAAACACAACGTGGACACATCCCATTTTTTCACAGAAAACAGAGGTGTTTTTTGCAAAGTGCCTACCTGTAGATTTTGGCCTCTAGTTCAGCCGGCACCTAGGGAAACCTACCAAACCTGTGCATTTTTGAAAACTAGAGACCTAGGGGAATCCAAGATGGGGTGACTTGTGGGGCTCTGACCAGGTTCTGTTACCCAGAATCCTTTGCAAACCTCAAAATTTGGCTAAACAAACACATTTTCCTCACATTTCGGTGACAGAAAGTTGTGGAATCTGAGCGGAGCAACGAATTTTCTTCCACCCAGCGTTCCCCCAAGTCTCCCGATAAAAATGATACCTCACTTGTGTGGGTAGGCCTAGCGCCCGTGACAGGAAATGCCCCAAAACACAACGTAGACACATCCCATTTTTTAACAGAAAACAGAGGTGTTTTTTGCAAAGAGCCTACCTGTAGATTGTGGCCTCTAGCTCAGCCGGCACCTAGGGAAACCTACCAAACATGTGCATTTTTTAAAACTAGAGACCTAGGGGAATCCAAGATGGGGTGACTTGTGGGGCTCTGACCAGGTTCTGTTTCCCAGAATCCTTTGCAAACCTCAAAATTTCGCTAAAAAAACACATTTTCCTCACATTTCGGTGACAGAAAGTTCTGGAATCTGAGAGGAGGCACACATTTCCTTCCACCCAGCGTTCCCCCAAGTCTCCCGATAAAAATGATACCTCACTTGTGTGGGTAGGCCTAGCGCCTGCGACAGGAAATTCCCCAAAACACAACGTGGACACATCCCATTTTTTGACAGAAAACAGAGGTGTTTTTTGCAAAGTGCCTACCTGTAGATTTTGGCCTCTAGCTCAGCCGGAACCTATGGAAATCTACCAAACCTGTGCATTATTGAAAACTAGAGACCTAGGGGAATCCAAGATGGGGTGACTTGTGGGGCTCTGACCAGGTTCTGTTACCCAGAATCCTTTGCAAACCTCAAAATTTGGCTAAACAAACACATTTTCCTCACATTTCGGTGACAGAAAGTTCTGGAATCTGAGAGGAGCCACAAATTTCCTTCCACCCAGCGTTCCCCCAAGTCTCCGAGAAAAATTATACCTCACTTGTGTGGGTAGGCCTAGCACCCGCGACAGGAAATGCCCCAAAACACAACGTGGACACATCCCATTTTTTGACAGAAAACAGGTGTTTTTTGCAAAGTGCCTACCTGTAGATTTTGGCCTCTAGTTCAGCCGGCACCTAGGGAAACCTACCAAACCTGTGCATTTTTGAAAACTAGAGACCTAGGGGAATCCAAGATGGGGTGACTTGTGGGGCTCTGACCAGGTTCTGTTACCCAGAATCCTTTGCAAACCTCAAAATTTGGCTAAACAAACACATTTTCCTCACATTTTGGTGACAGAAAGTTCTGGAATCTGAGAGGAGGCACACATTTCCTTCCACCCAGCGTTCCCCCAAGTCTCCCGATAAAAATGATACCTCACTTGTGTGGGTAGGCCTAGCGCCTGCGACAGGAAATTCCCCAAAACACAACGTGGACACATCCCATTTTTTGACAGAAAACAGAGGTGTTTTTTGCAAAGTGCCTACCTGTAGATTTTGGCCTCTAGCTCAGCCGGAACCTATGGAAATCTACCAAACCTGTGCATTATTGAAAACTAGAGACCTAGGGGAATCCAAGATGGGGTGACTTGTGGGGCTCTGACCAGGTTCTGTTACCCAGAATCCTTTGCAAACCTCAAAATTTGGCTAAAAAAACAAATTTTCCTCACATTTCGGTGACAGAAAGTTCTGGAATCTGAGAGGAGCCACAAATTTCCTTCCACCCAGCGTTCCCCCAAGTTTCCCGATAAAAATGATACCTCACTTGTGTGGGTAGGCCTAGCGCCCGTGACAGGAAATGCCCCAAAACACAACATGGACACATCCCATTTTTTGACAGAAAACAGAGGTGTTTTTTTTAAAGTGCCTACCTGTAGATTTTGGCCTCTAGCTCAGCCGGCACCTAGGGAAACCTACCAAACCTGTGCATGTTTGAAAACTAGAGACCTAGGGGAAGCCAAGATGGGGTGAATTGTGGGGCTCTGACCAGGTTCTATTACCCAGAATCCTTTGCAAACCTCAAACTATGGCTAAATAAAACACATTTTCCTCACATTTCGGTGACAGAAAGTTCTGGAATCTGAGAGGAGCCACAAATTTCCTTCTACCCAGCGTTCCGCCAAGTCTCCCAATAAAAATGATACCTCACTTGTGTGGGTAGGCCTAGCGCCCATGACAGGAAATGCCCCAAAACACAACGTAGACACATCCCATTTTTTAACAGAAAACAGAGGTGGTTTTTGCAAAGTGCCTACCTGTAGATTGTGGCCTCTAGCTCAGCCGGCACCTAGGGAAACCTACCAAACCTGTGCATTTTTTAAAACTAGAGACCTAGGGGAATCGAAGATGGGGTTACTTGTGGGGCTCTGACCAGGTTCTGTTACCCAGAATACTTTGTAAACCTCACAATTTGGCTAAAAAAAACAAATTTTCCTCATATTTTGGTGACAGAAAGTTCTGGAATCTGAGAGGAGCAACAAATTTCCTTCCACCCAGCGTTCCCCCAAGTCTCCCGCTAAAAATGATACCTCACTTGTGTGGGTAGGCCTAGCGCCTGCAACAGGAAATTCCCCAAAACACAACGTGGACAAGTCCCATTTTTTCACAGAAAACAGAGGTGTTTTTTGCAAAGGGCCTACCTGTAGATTTTGGCCTCTAGCTCAGCCGGCACCTAGGGAAACCTACTAAACCTGTGGATTTATGAAAACTAGAGACCTAGGGAAATCCAAGATGGGGTGACTTGTGGGGCTCTGACCAGGTTCTGTTACCCAGAATCCTTTGCAATCCTCAAAATTTCGCTAAAAAAACACATTTTCCTCACATTTCGGTGACAGAAAGTTGTGGAATCTGAGCGGAGCCACAAATTTCCTTCCACTCAGCGTTCCCCCAAGTCTCCGAGAAAAATTATACCTCACTTGTGTGGGTAGGCCTAGCACTCGTGACAGGAAATGCCCCAAAACACAACGTGGACACATCCCATTTTTTGACAGAAAACAGAGGTGTTTTTTGCAAAGTGCCTACCTGTAGATTTTGGCCTCTAGTTCAGCCGGCACCTAGGGAAACCTACCAAACCTGTGCATTTTTTAAAACTAGAGACCTAGGGGAATCCAAGATGGGGTGACTTGTGGGGCTCTGACCAGGTTCTGTTACCCAGAATCCTTTGCAAACCTCAAAATTTGGCTAAACAAACACATTTTCCTCACATTTTGGTGACAGAAAGTTCTGGAATCTGAGAGGAGCCACGAATTTTCTTCCACCCAGCGTTCCCCCAAGTCTCCCGATAAAAATGATACCTCACTTGTGTGGGTAGGCCTAGCGCCCGTGACAGGAAATGCCCCAAAACACAACGTAGACACATCCCATTTTTTAACAGAAAACAGAGGTGTTTTTTGCAAAGAGCCTACCTGTAGATTGTGGCCTCTAGCTCAGCCGGCACCTAGGGAAACCTACCAAACATGTGCATTTTTGAAAACTAGAGACCTAGGGGAATCCAAGATGGGGTGACTTGTGGGGCTCTGACCAGGTTCTGTTACCCAGAATCCTTTGCAAACCTCAAATTATGGCTAAATAAAACACATTTTCCTCACATTTCAGTGACAGAAAGTTCTGGAATCTGAGAGGAGCCACAAATTTCCTTCTACCCAGCGTTCCGCCAAGTCTCCCAAAAAAAATTATACCTCACTTGTGTGGGTAGGCCTAGCACCCGTGACAGGAAATGCCCCAAAACACAACGTAGACACATCCCATTTTTTAACAGAAAACAGAGTTGTTTTTTGCAAAGAGCCTACCTGTAGATTGTGGCCTCTAGCTCAGCCGGCACCTAGGGAAACCTACCAAACATGTGCATTTTTTAAAACTAGAGACCTAGGGGAATCCAAGATGGGGTGACTTGTGGGGCTCTGACCAGGTTCTGTTACCCAGAATCCTTTGCAAACCTCAACATTTGGCTAAAAAAACACATTTTCCTCATATTTCGGTGACAGAAAGTTCTGGAATCTGAGAGGAGACAAAAATTTCCTTCCACCCAGCGTTCCCCCAAGTCTCCCGCTAAAAATGATACCTCACTTGTGTGGGTAGGCCTAGCGCCTGCGACAGGAAATTCCCCAAAACACAACGTGGACACATCCCATTTTTTCACAGAAAACAGAGGTGTTTTTTGCAAAGTGCCTACCTGTAGATTTTGGCCTCTAGCTCAGCCTGCACCTAGGGAAACCTACTAAGCCTGTGGATTTTTGAAAACTAGAGACCTAGGGAAATCCAAGATGGGGTGACTTGTGGGGCTCTGACCAGGTTCTGTTACCCAGAATCCTTTGCAAACCTCAAAATTTGGCTAAACAAACACATTTTCCTCACATTTCGGTGACAGAAAGTTCTGGAATCTGAGAGGAGCCACGAATTTCCTTCCACCCAGCGTTCCCCCAAGCCTCCCGCTAAAAATGATACCTCACTTGTGTGGGTAGGCCTAGCGCCTGCGACAGGAAATTCCCCAAAACACAACGTGGACACATCCCATTTTTTCACAGAAAACAGAGGTGTTTTTTGCAAAGTGCCTACCTGTAGATTTTGGCCTCTAGCTCAGCCGGCACCTAGGGAAACCTACTAAACCTGTGGATTTTTGAAAACTAGAGACCTAGGGAAATCCAAGATGGGGTGACTTGTGGGGCTCTGACCAGGTTCTTTTACCCAGAATCCTTTGCAAACCTCAACATTTCGCTAAAAAAAACCATTTTCCTCACATTTCGGTGACAGAAAGTTGAGGGATCTGAGCGGAGCCACAAATTTCCTTCCACTCAGCGTTCCCCCAAGTCTCCGAGAAAAATTATACCTCACTTGTGTGGGTAGGCCTAGCGCCCGTGACAGGAAATGCCCCAAAACACAACGTAGACACATCCCATTTTTTAACAGAAAACAGAGGTGTTTTTTGCAAAGAGCCTACCTGTAGATTGTGGCCTCTAGCTCAGCCGGCACCTAGGGAAACCTACCAAACATGTGCATTTTTTAAAACTAGAGACCTAGGGGAATCCAAGATGGGGTGACTTGTGGGGCTCTGACCAGGTTCTGTTACCCAGAATCCTTTGCAAACCTCAAATTATGGCTAAATAAAACACATTTTCCTCACATTTCAGTGACAGAAAGTTCTGGAATCTGAGAGGAGCCACAAATTTCCTTCTACCCAGCGTTCCGCCAAGTCTCCCAAAAAAAATTATACCTCACTTGTGTGGGTAGGCCTAGCACCCGTGACAGGAAATGCCCCAAAACACAACGTAGACACATCCCATTTTTGAACAGAAAACAGAGTTGTTTTTTGCAAAGAGCCTACCTGTAGATTGTGGCCTCTAGCTCAGCCGGCACCTAGGGAAACCTACCAAACATGTGCATTTTTTAAAACTAGAGACCTAGGGGAATCCAAGATGGGGTGACTTGTGGGGCTCTGACCAGGTTCTGTTACCCAGAATCCTTTGCAAACCTCAACATTTGGCTAAAAAAACACATTTTCCTCATATTTCGGTGACAGAAAGTTCTGGAATCTGAGAGGAGACAAAAATTTCCTTCCACCCAGCGTTCCCCCAAGTCTCCCGCTAAAAATGATACCTCACTTGTGTGGGTAGGCCTAGCGCCTGCGACAGGAAATTCCCCAAAACACAACGTGGACACATCCCATTTTTTCACAGAAAACAGAGGTGTTTTTTGCAAAGTGCCTACCTGTAGATTTTGGCCTCTAGCTCAGCCTGCACCTAGGGAAACCTACTAAGCCTGTGGATTTTTGAAAACTAGAGACCTAGGGAAATCCAAGATGGGGTGACTTGTGGGGCTCTGACCAGGTTCTGTTACCCAGAATCCTTTGCAAACCTCAAAATTTGGCTAAACAAACACATTTTCCTCACATTTCGGTGACAGAAAGTTCTGGAATCTGAGAGGAGCCACGAATTTCCTTCCACCCAGCGTTCCCCCAAGCCTCCCGCTAAAAATGATACCTCACTTGTGTGGGTAGGCCTAGCGCCTGCGACAGGAAATTCCCCAAAACACAACGTGGACACATCCCATTTTTTCAGAGAAAACAGAGGTGTTTTTTGCAAAGTGCCTACCTGTAGATTTTGGCCTCTAGCTCAGCCGGCACCTAGGGAAACCTACTAAACCTGTGGATTTTTGAAAACTAGAGACCTAGGGAAATCCAAGATGGGGTGACTTGTGGGGCTCTGACCACGTTCTTTTACCCAGAATCCTTTGCAAACCTCAACATTTCGCTAAAAAAAAACATTTTCCTCACATTTCGGTGACAGAAAGTTGTGGGATCTGAGCGGAGCCACAAATTTCCTTCCACTCAGCGTTCCCCCAAGTCTCCGAGAAAAATTATACCTCACTTGTGTGGGTAGGCCTAGCGCCCGTGACAGGAAATGCCCCAAAACACAACGTGGACACATCCCATTTTTTGACAGAAAACAGAGGTGTTTTTTGCAAAGTGCCTACCTGTAGATTTTGGCCTCTAGTTCAGCCGGCACCTAGGGAAACCTACCAAACCTGTGCATTTTTGAAAACTAGAGACCTAGGGGAATCCAAGATGGGGTGACTTGTGGGGCTCTGACCAGGTTTTGTTACCCAGAATCCTTTGCAAACCTCAAAATTTGGCTAAACAAACACATTTTCCTCACATTTCGGTGACAGAAAGTTCTGGAATCTGAGAGGAGCCACGAATTTCCTTCCACCCAGCGTTCCCCCAAGTCTCCCGATAAAAATGATACCTCACTTGTGTGGGTAGGCCTAGCGCCCGTGACATGAAATGCCCCAAAACACAACATGGACACATCCCATTTTTTGACAGAAAACAGAGGTGTTTTTTTAAAAGTGCCTACCTGTAGATTTTGGCCTCTGGCTCAGCCGGCACCTAGGGAAACCTACCAAACCTGTGCATGTTTGAAAACTAGAGACCTAGGGGAACCCAAGATGGGGTAACTTGTGGGGCTCTGACCAGGTTCTATTACCCAGAATCCTTTGCAAACCTCAAACTATGGCTAAATAAAACACATTTTCCTCACATTTCGGTGACAGAAAGTTGTGGAATCTGAGCGGAGCCACAAATTTCCTTCCACTCAGCGTTCCCCCAAGTCTCCGAGAAAAATTATACCTCACTTGTGTGGGTAGGCCTAGCACTCGTGACAGGAAATGCCCCAAAACACAACGTGGACACATCCCATTTTTTGACAGAAAACAGAGGTGTTTTTTGCAAAGTGCCTACCTGTAGATTTTGGCCTCTAGTTCAGCCGGCACCTAGGGAAACCTACCAAACCTGTGCATTTTTGAAAACTAGAGACCTAGGGGAATCCAAGATGGGGTGACTTGTGGGGCTCTGACCAGGTTCTGTTACCCAGAATCCTTTGCAAACCTCAAAATTTGGCTAAACAAACACATTTTCCTCACATTTTGGTGACAGAAAGTTCTGGAATCTGAGAGGAGCCACGAATTTTCTTCCACCCAGCGTTCCCCCAAGTCTCCCGATAAAAATGATACCTCACTTGTGTGGGTAGGCCTAGCGCCCGTGACAGGAAATGCCCCAAAACACAACGTAGACACATCCCATTTTTTAACAGAAAACAGAGGTGTTTTTTGCAAAGAGCCTACCTGTAGATTGTGGCCTCTAGCTCAGCCGGCACCTAGGGAAACCTACCAAACATGTGCATTTTTTAAAACTAGAGACCTAGGGGAATCCAAGATGGGGTGACTTGTGGGGCTCTGACCAGGTTCTGTTACCCAGAATCCTTTGCAAACCTCAAATTATGGCTAAATAAAACACATTTTCCTCACATTTCAGTGACAGAAAGTTCTGGAATCTGAGAGGAGCCACAAATTTCCTTCTACCCAGCGTTCCGCCAAGTCTCCCAAAAAAAATTATACCTCACTTGTGTGGGTAGGCCTAGCACCCGTGACAGGAAATGCCCCAAAACACAACGTAGACACATCCCATTTTTTAACAGAAAACAGAGTTGTTTTTTGCAAAGAGCCTACCTGTAGATTGTGGCCTCTAGCTCAGCCGGCACCTAGGGAAACCTACCAAACATGTGCATTTTTTAAAACTAGAGACCTAGGGGAATCCAAGATGGGGTGACTTGTGGGGCTCTGAAAGGGTTCTGTTACCCAGAATCCTTTGCAAACCTCAACATTTGGCTAAAAAAACACATTTTCCTCATATTTCGGTGACAGAAAGTTCTGGAATCTGAGAGGAGACAAAAATTTTCTTCCACCCAGCGTTCCCCCAAGTCTCCCGCTAAAAATGATACCTCACTTGTGTGGGTAGGCCTAGCGCCTGCGACAGGAAATTCCCCAAAACACAACGTGGACACATCCCATTTTTTCACAGAAAACAGAGGTGTTTTTTGCAAAGTGCCTACCTGTAGATTTTGGCCTCTAGCTCAGCCTGCACCTAGGGAAACCTACTAAGCCTGTGGATTTTTGAAAACTAGAGACCTAGGGAAATCCAAGATGGCGTGACTTGTGGGGCTCTGACCAGGTTCTGTTACCCAGAATCCTTTGCAAACCTCAAAATTTGGCTAAACAAACACATTTTCCTCACATTTCGGTGACAGAAAGTTCTGGAATCTGAGAGGAGCCACGAATTTCCTTCCACCCAGCGTTCCCCCAAGCCTCCCGCTAAAAATGATACCTCACTTGTGTGGGTAGGCCTAGCGCCTGCGACAGGAAATTCCCCAAAACACAACGTGGACACATCCCATTTTTTCACAGAAAACAGAGGTGTTTTTTGCAAAGTGCCTACCTGTAGATTTTGGCCTCTAGCTCAGCCGGCACCTAGGGAAACCTACTAAACCTGTGGATTTTTGAAAACTAGAGACCTAGGGAAATCCAAGATGGGGTGACTTGTGGGGCTCTGACCAGGTTCTTTTACCCAGAATCCTTTGCAAACCTCAACATTTCGCTAAAAAAAAACATTTTCCTCACATTTCGGTGACAGAAAGTTGTGGGATCTGAGCGGAGCCACAAATTTCCTTCCACTCAGCGTTCCCCCAAGTCTCCGAGAAAAATTATACCTCACTTGTGTGGGTAGGCCTAGCGCCCGTGACAGGAAATGCCCCAAAACACAACGTGGACACATCCCATTTTTTGACAGAAAACAGAGGTGTTTTTTGCAAAGTGCCTACCTGTAGATTTTGGCCTCTAGTTCAGCCGGCACCTAGGGAAACCTACCAAACCTGTGCATTTTTGAAAACTAGAGACCTAGGGGAATCCAAGATGGGGTGACTTGTGGGGCTCTGACCAGGTTTTGTTACCCAGAATCCTTTGCAAACCTCAAAATTTGGCTAAACAAACACATTTTCCTCACATTTCGGTGACAGAAAGTTCTGGAATCTGAGAGGAGCCACGAATTTCCTTCCACCCAGCGTTCCCCCAAGTCTCCCGATAAAAATGATACCTCACTTGTGTGGGTAGGCCTAGCGCCCGTGACATGAAATGCCCCAAAACACAACATGGACACATCCCATTTTTTGACAGAAAACAGAGGTGTTTTTTTAAAAGTGCCTACCTGTAGATTTTGGCCTCTGGCTCAGCCGGCACCTAGGGAAACCTACCAAACCTGTGCATGTTTGAAAACTAGAGACCTAGGGGAACCCAAGATGGGGTAACTTGTGGGGCTCTGACCAGGTTCTATTACCCAGAATCCTTTGCAAACCTCAAACTATGGCTAAATAAAACACATTTTCCTCACATTTCGTGACAGAAAGTTGTGGAATCTGAGCGGAGCCACAAATTTCCTTCCACTCAGCGTTCCCCCAAGTCTCCGAGAAAAATTATACCTCACTTGTGTGGGTAGGCCTAGCACCCGTGACAGGAAATGCCCCAAAACACAACGTGGACACATCCCATTTTTTGACAGAAAACAGAGGTGTTTTTTGCAAAGTGCCTACCTGTAGATTTTGGCCTCTAGTTCAGCCGGCACCTAGGGAAACCTACCAAACCTGTGCATTTTTGAAAACTAGAGACCTAGGGGAATCCAAGATGGGGTGACTTGTGGGGCTCTGACCAGGTTCTGTTACACAGAATCCTTTGCAAACCTCAAAATGTGGCTAAACAAACACATTTTCCTCACATTTTGGTGACAGAAAGTTCTGGAATCCGAGAGGAGCAACGAATTTTCTTCCACCCAGCGTTCCCCCAAGTCTCCCGATAAAAATGATACCTCACTTGTGTGGGTAGGCCTAGCGCCCGTGACAGGAAATGCCCCAAAACACAACGTAGACACATCCCATTTTTTAACAGAAAACAGAGGTGTTTTTTGCAAAGAGCCTACCTGTAGATTGTGGCCTCTAGCTCAGCCGGCACCTAGGGAAACCTACCAAACATGTGCATTTTTTAAAACTAGAGACCTAGGGGAATCCAAGATGGGGTGACTTGTGGGGCTCTGACCAGGTTCTGTTACCCAGAATCCTTTGCAAACCTCAAACTATGGCTAAATAAAACACATTTTCCTCACATTTCAGTGACAGAAAGTTCTGGAATCTGAGAGGAGCCACAAATTTCCTTCTACCCAGCGTTCCGCCAAGTCTCCCAATAAAAATGATACCTCACTTGTGTGGGTCGGCCTAGCGCCCGTGACAGGAAATGCCCCAAAACACAACGTAGACACATCCCATTTTTTAACAGAAAACAGAGGTGTTTTTTGCAAAGAGCCTACCTGTAGATTGTGGCCTCTAGCTCAGCCGGCACCTAGGGAAACCTACCAAACATGTGCATTTTTTAAAACTAGAGACCTAGGGGAATCCAAGATGGGGTGACTTGTGGGGCTCTGACCAGGTTCTGTTACCCAGAATCCTTTGCAAACCTCAAATTATGGCTAAATAAAACACATTTTCCTCACATTTCAGTGACAGAAAGTTCTGGAATCTGAGAGGAGCCACAAATTTCCTTCTACCCAGCGTTCCGCCAAGTCTCCCAAAAAAAATTATACCTCACTTGTGTGGGTAGGCCTAGCACCCGTGACAGGAAATGCCCCAAAACACAACGTAGACACATCCCATTTTTGAACAGAAAACAGAGTTGTTTTTTGCAAAGAGCCTACCTGTAGATTGTGGCCTCTAGCTCAGCCGGCACCTAGGGAAACCTACCAAACATGTGCATTTTTTAAAACTAGAGACCTAGGGGAATCCAAGATGGGGTGACTTGTGGGGCTCTGACCAGGTTCTGTTACCCAGAATCCTTTGCAAACCTCAACATTTGGCTAAAAAAACACATTTTCCTCATATTTCGGTGACAGAAAGTTCTGGAATCTGAGAGGAGACAAAAATTTCCTTCCACCCAGCGTTCCCCCAAGTCTCCCGCTAAAAATGATACCTCACTTGTGTGGGTAGGCCTAGCGCCTGCGACAGGAAATTCCCCAAAACACAACGTGGACACATCCCATTTTTTCACAGAAAACAGAGGTGTTTTTTGCAAAGTGCCTACCTGTAGATTTTGGCCTCTAGCTCAGCCTGCACCTAGGGAAACCTACTAAGCCTGTGGATTTTTGAAAACTAGAGACCTATGGAAATCCAAGATGGCGTGACTTGTGGGGCTCTGACCAGGTTCTGTTACCCAGAATCCTTTGCAAACCTCAAAATTTGGCTAAACAAACACATTTTCCTCACATTTCGGTGACAGAAAGTTCTGGAATCTGAGAGGAGCCACGAATTTCCTTCCACCCAGCGTTCCCCCAAGCCTCCCGCTAAAAATGATACCTCACTTGTGTGGGTAGGCCTAGCGCCTGCGACAGGAAATTCCCCAAAACACAACGTGGACACATCCCATTTTTTCACAGAAAACAGAGGTGTTTTTTGCAAAGTGCCTACCTGTAGATTTTGGCCTCTAGCTCAGCCGGCACCTAGGGAAACCTACTAAACCTGTGGATTTTTGAAAACTAGAGACCTAGGGAAATCCAAGATGGGGTGACTTGTGGGGCTCTGACCAGGTTCTTTTACCCAGAATCCTTTGCAAACCTCAACATTTCGCTAAAAAAAAACATTTTCCTCACATTTCGGTGACAGAAAGTTGTGGGATCTGAGCGGAGCCACAAATTTCCTTCCACTCAGCGTTCCCCCAAGTCTCCGAGAAAAATTATACCTCACTTGTGTGGGTAGGCCTAGCGCCCGTGACAGGAAATGCCCCAAAACACAACGTGGACACATCCCATTTTTTGACAGAAAACAGAGGTGTTTTTTGCAAAGTGCCTACCTGTAGATTTTGGCCTCTAGTTCAGCCGGCACCTAGGGAAACCTACCAAACCTGTGCATTTTTGAAAACTAGAGACCTAGGGGAATCCAAGATGGGGTGACTTGTGGGGCTCTGACCAGGTTTTGTTACCCAGAATCCTTTGCAAACCTCAAAATGTGGCTAAACAAACACATTTTCCTCACATTTCGGTGACAGAAAGTTCTGGAATCTGAGAGGAGCCACGAATTTCCTTCCACCCAGCGTTCCCCCAAGTCTCCCGATAAAAATGATACCTCACTTGTGTGGGTAGGCCTAGCGCCCGTGACATGAAATGCCCCAAAACACAACATGGACACATCCCATTTTTTGACAGAAAACAGAGGTGTTTTTTTAAAAGTGCCTACCTGTAGATTTTGGCCTCTGGCTCAGCCGGCACCTAGGGAAACCTACCAAACCTGTGCATGTTTGAAAACTAGAGACCTAGGGGAACCCAAGATGGGGTAACTTGTGGGGCTCTGACCAGGTTCTATTACCCAGAATCCTTTGCAAACCTCAAACTATGGCTAAATAAAACACATTTTCCTCACATTTCGGTGACAGAAAGTTGTGGAATCTGAGCGGAGCCACAAATTTCCTTCCACTCAGCGTTCCCCCAAGTCTCCGAGAAAAATTATACCTCACTTGTGTGGGTAGGCCTAGCACCCGCGACAGGAAATGCCCCAAAACACAACGTGGACACATCCCATTTTTTGACAGAAAACAGAGGTGTTTTTTGCAAAGTGCCTACCTGTAGATTTTGGCCTCTAGTTCAGCCAGGACCTAGGGAAACCTACCAAACCTGTGCCTTTTTGAAAACTAGAGACCTAGGGGAATCCAAGATGGGGTGACTTGTGGGGCTCTGACCAGGTTCTGTTACACAGAATCCTTTGCAAACCTCAAAATGTGGCTAAACAAACACATTTTCCTCACATTTTGGTGACAGAAAGTTCTGGAATCCGAGAGGAGCAACGAATTTTCTTCCACCCAGCGTTCCCCCAAGTCTCCCGATAAAAATGATACCTCACTTGTGTGGGTAGGCCTAGCGCCCGTGACAGGAAATGCCCCAAAACACAACGTAGACACATCCCATTTTTTAACAGAAAACAGAGGTGTTTTTTGCAAAGAGCCTACCTGTAGATTGTGGCCTCTAGCTCAGCCGGCACCTAGGGAAACCTACCAAACATGTGCATTTTTTAAAACTAGAGACCTAGGGGAATCCAAGATGGGGTGACTTGTGGGGCTCTGACCAGGTTCTGTTACCCAGAATCCTTTGCAAACCTCAAACTATGGCTAAATAAAACACATTTTCCTCACATTTCAGTGACAGAAAGTTCTGGAATCTGAGAGGAGCCACAAATTTCCTTCTACCCAGCGTTCCGCCAAGTCTCCCAATAAAAATGATACCTCACTTGTGTGGGTCGGCCTAGCGCCCGTGACAGGAAATGCCCCAAAACACAACGTAGACACATCCCATTTTTTAACAGAAAACAGAGGTGTTTTTTGCAAAGAGCCTACCTGTAGATTGTGGCCTCTAGCTCAGCCGGCACCTAGGGAAACCTACCAAACATGTGCATTTTTTAAAACTAGAGACCTAGGGGAATCCAAGATGGGGTGACTTGTGGGGCTCTGACCAGGTTCTGTTACCCAGAATCCTTTGCAAACCTCAACATTTGGCTAAAAAAACAAATTTTCCTCTTATTTCGGTGACAGAAAGTTGTGGGATCTGAGCGGAGCCACAAATTTCCTTCCACTCAGCGTTCCCCCAAGTCTCCGAGAAAAATTATACCTCACTTGTGTGGGTAGGCCTAGCGCCTGCGACAGGAAATTCCCCAAAACACAACGTGGACACATCCCATTTTTTCACAGAAAACAGAGGTGTTTTTTGCAAAGTGCCTACCTGTAGATTTTGGCCTCTAGCTCAGCCTGCACCTAGGGAAACCTACTAAGCCTGTGGATTTTTGAAAACTAGAGACCTAGGGAAATCCAAGATGGGGTGACTTGTGGGGCTCTGACCAGGTTCTGTTACCCAGAATCCTTTGCAAACCTCAAAATTTGGCTAAACAAACACATTTTCCTCACATTTCGGTGACAGAAAGTTCTGGAATCTGAGAGGAGCCACGAATTTCCTTCCACCCAGCGTTCCCCCAAGCCTCCCGCTAAAAATGATACCTCACTTGTGTGGGTAGGCCTAGCGCCTGCGACAGGAAATTCCCCAAAACACAACGTGGACACATCCCATTTTTTCACAGAAAACAGAGGTGTTTTTTGCAAAGTGCCTACCTGTAGATTTTGGCCTCTAGCTCAGCCGGCACCTAGGGAAACCTACTAAACCTGTGGATTTTTGAAAACTAGAGACCTAGGGAAATCCAAGATGGGGTGACTTGTGGGGCTCTGACCAGGTTCTTTTACCCAGAATCCTTTGCAAACCTCAACATTTTGCTAAAAAAAAACATTTTCCTCACATTTCGGTGACAGAAAGTTGTGGGATCTGAGCGGAGCCACAAATTTCCTTCCACTCAGCGTTCCCCCAAGTCTCCGAGAAAAATTATACCTCACTTGTGTGGGTAGGCCTAGCGCCCGTGACAGGAAATGCCCCAAAACACAACGTGGACACATCCCATTTTTTGACAGAAAACAGAGGTGTTTTTTGCAAAGTGCCTACCTGTAGATTTTGGCCTCTAGTTCAGCCGGCACCTAGGGAAACCTACCAAACCTGTGCATTTTTGAAAACTAGAGACCTAGGGGAATCCAAGATGGGGTGACTTGTGGGGCTCTGACCAGGTTTTGTTACCCAGAATCCTTTGCAAACCTCAAAATTTGGCTAAACAAACACATTTTCCTCACATTTCGGTGACAGAAAGTTCTGGAATCTGAGAGGAGCCACGAATTTCCTTCCACCCAGCGTTCCCCCAAGTCTCCCGATAAAAATGATACCTCACTTGTGTGGGTAGGCCTAGCGCCCGTGACATGAAATGCCCCAAAACACAACATGGACACATCCCATTTTTTGACAGAAAACAGAGGTGTTTTTTTAAAAGTGCCTACCTGTAGATTTTGGCCTCTGGCTCAGCCGGCACCTAGGGAAACCTACCAAACCTGTGCATGTTTGAAAACTAGAGACCTAGGGGAACCCAAGATGGGGTAACTTGTGGGGCTCTGACCAGGTTCTATTACCCAGAATCCTTTGCAAACCTCAAACTATGGCTAAATAAAACACATTTTCCTCACATTTCGGTGACAGAAAGTTGTGGAATCTGAGCGGAGCCACAAATTTCCTTCCACTCAGCGTTCCCCCAAGTCTCCGAGAAAAATTATACCTCACTTGTGTGGGTAGGCCTAGCACTCGTGACAGGAAATGCCCCAAAACACAACGTGGACACATCCCATTTTTTGACAGAAAACAGAGGTGTTTTTTGCAAAGTGCCTACCTGTAGATTTTGGCCTCTAGTTCAGCCGGCACCTAGGGAAACCTACCAAACCTGTGCATTTTTGAAAACTAGAGACCTAGGGGAATCCAAGATGGGGTGACTTGTGGGGCTCTGACCAGGTTCTGTTACCCAGAATCCTTTGCAAACCTCAAAATTTGGCTAAACAAACACATTTTCCTCACATTTTGGTGACAGAAAGTTCTGGAATCTGAGAGGAGCCACGAATTTTCTTCCACCCAGCGTTCCCCCAAGTCTCCCGATAAAAATGATACCTCACTTGTGTGGGTAGGCCTAGCGCCCGTGACAGGAAATGCCCCAAAACACAACGTAGACACATCCCATTTTTTAACAGAAAACAGAGGTGTTTTTTGCAAAGAGCCTACCTGTAGATTGTGGCCTCTAGCTCAGCCGGCACCTAGGGAAACCTACCAAACATGTGCATTTTTGAAAACTAGAGACCTAGGGGAATCCAAGATGGGGTGACTTGTGGGGCTCTGACCAGGTTCTGTTACCCAGAATCCTTTGCAAACCTCAAATTATGGCTAAATAAAACACATTTTCCTCACATTTCAGTGACAGAAAGTTCTGGAATCTGAGAGGAGCCACAAATTTCCTTCTACCCAGCGTTCCGCCAAGTCTCCCAAAAAAAATTATACCTCACTTGTGTGGGTAGGCCTAGCACCCGTGACAGGAAATGCCCCAAAACACAACGTAGACACATCCCATTTTTTAACAGAAAACAGAGTTGTTTTTTGCAAAGAGCCTACCTGTAGATTGTGGCCTCTAGCTCAGCCGGCACCTAGGGAAACCTACCAAACATGTGCATTTTTTAAAACTAGAGACCTAGGGGAATCCAAGATGGGGTGACTTGTGGGGCTCTGAAAGGGTTCTGTTACCCAGAATCCTTTGCAAACCTCAACATTTGGCTAAAAAAACACATTTTCCTCATATTTCGGTGACAGAAAGTTCTGGAATCTGAGAGGAGACAAAAATTTCCTTCCACCCAGCGTTCCCCCAAGTCTCCCGCTAAAAATGATACCTCACTTGTGTGGGGTGGCCTAGCGCCTGCGACAGGAAATTCCCCAAAACACAACGTGGACACATCCCATTTTTTCACAGAAAACAGAGGTGTTTTTTGCAAAGTGCCTACCTGTAGATTTTGGCCTCTAGCTCAGCCTGCACCTAGGGAAACCTACTAAGCCTGTGGATTTTTGAAAACTAGAGACCTAGGGAAATCCAAGATGGGGTGACTTGTGGGGCTCTGACCAGGTTCTGTTACCCAGAATCCTTTGCAAACCTCAAAATTTGGCTAAACAAACACATTTTCCTCACATTTCGGTGACAGAAAGTTCTGGAATCTGAGAGGAGCCACGAATTTCCTTCCACCCAGCGTTCCCCCAAGCCTCCCGCTAAAAATGATACCTCACTTGTGTGGGTAGGCCTAGCGCCTGCGACAGGAAACTCCCCAAAACACAACGTGGACACATCCCATTTTTTCACAGAAAACAGAGGTGTTTTTTGCAAAGTGCCTACCTGTAGATTTTGGCCTCTAGCTCAGCCGGCACCTAGGGAAACCTACTAAACCTGTGGATTTTTGAAAACTAGAGACCTAGGGAAATCCAAGATGGGGTGACTTGTGGGGCTCTGACCAGGTTCTTTTACCCAGAATCCTTTGCAAACCTCAACATTTCGCTAAAAAAAAACATTTTCCTCACATTTCGGTGACAGAAAGTTGTGGGATCTGAGCGGAGCCACAAATTTCCTTCCACTCAGCGTTCCCCCAAGTCTCCGAGAAAAATTATACCTCACTTGTGTGGGTAGGCCTAGCGCCCGTGACAGGAAATGCCCCAAAACACAACGTGGACACATCCCATTTTTTGACAGAAAACAGAGGTGTTTTTTGCAAAGTGCCTACCTGTAGATTTTGGCCTCTAGTTCAGCCGGCACCTAGGGAAACCTACCAAACCTGTGCATTTTTGAAAACTAGAGACCTAGGGGAATCCAAGATGGGGTGACTTGTGGGGCTCTGACCAGGTTTTGTTACCCAGAATCCTTTGCAAACCTCAAAATTTGGCTAAACAAACACATTTTCCTCACATTTCGGTGACAGAAAGTTCTGGAATCTGAGAGGAGCCACGAATTTCCTTCCACCCAGCGTTCCCCCAAGTCTCCCGATAAAAATGATACCTCACTTGTGTGGGTAGGCCTAGCGCCCGTGACATGAAATGCCCCAAAACACAACATGGACACATCCCATTTTTTGACAGAAAACAGAGGTGTTTTTTTAAAAGTGCCTACCTGTAGATTTTGGCCTCTGGCTCAGCCGGCACCTAGGGAAACCTACCAAACCTGTGCATGTTTGAAAACTAGAGACCTAGGGGAACCCAAGATGGGGTAACTTGTGGGGCTCTGACCAGGTTCTATTACCCAGAATCCTTTGCAAACCTCAAACTATGGCTAAATAAAACACATTTTCCTCACATTTCGGTGACAGAAAGTTGTGGAATCTGAGCGGAGCCACAAATTTCCTTCCACTCAGCGTTCCCCCAAGTCTCCGAGAAAAATTATACCTCACTTGTGTGGGTAGGCCTAGCACCCGCGACAGGAAATGCCCCAAAACACAACGTGGACACATCCCATTTTTTGACAGAAAACAGAGGTGTTTTTTGCAAAGTGCCTACCTGTAGATTTTGGCCTCTAGTTCAGCCAGGACCTAGGGAAACCTACCAAACCTGTGCATTTTTGAAAACTAGAGACCTAGGGGAATCCAAGATGGGGTGACTTGTGGGGCTCTGACCAGGTTCTGTTACACAGAATCCTTTGCAAACCTCAAAATGTGGCTAAACAAACACATTTTCCTCACATTTTGGTGACAGAAAGTTCTGGAATCCGAGAGGAGCAACGAATTTTCTTCCACCCAGCGTTCCCCCAAGTCTCCCGATAAAAATGATACCTCACTTGTGTGGGTAGGCCTAGCGCCCGTGACAGGAAATGCCCCAAAACACAACGTAGACACATCCCATTTTTTAACAGAAAACAGAGGTGTTTTTTGCAAAGAGCCTACCTGTAGATTGTGGCCTCTAGCTCAGCCGGCACCTAGGGAAACCTACCAAACATGTGCATTTTTTAAAACTAGAGACCTAGGGGAATCCAAGATGGGGTGACTTGTGGGGCTCTGACCAGGTTCTGTTACCCAGAATCCTTTGCAAACCTCAAACTATGGCTAAATAAAACACATTTTCCTCACATTTCAGTGACAGAAAGTTCTGGAATCTGAGAGGAGCCACAAATTTCCTTCTACCCAGCGTTCCGCCAAGTCTCCCAATAAAAATGATACCTCACTTGTGTGGGTCGGCCTAGCGCCCGTGACAGGAAATGCCCCAAAACACAACGTAGACACATCCCATTTTTTAACAGAAAACAGAGGTGTTTTTTGCAAAGAGCCTACCTGTAGATTGTGGCCTCTAGCTCAGCCGGCACCTAGGGAAACCTACCAAACATGTGCATTTTTTAAAACTAGAGACCTAGGGGAATCCAAGATGGGGTGACTTGTGGGGCTCTGACCAGGTTCTGTTACCCAGAATCCTTTGCAAACCTCAAATTATGGCTAAATAAAACAAATTTTCCTCACATTTCAGTGACAGAAAGTTCTGGACTCTGAGAGGAGCCACAAATTTCCTTCTACCCAGCGTTCCGCCAAGTCTCCCAAAAAAAATTATACCTCACTTGTGTGGGTAGGCCTAGCACCCGTGACAGGAAATGCCCCAAAACACAACGTAGACACATCCCATTTTTGAACAGAAAACAGAGTTGTTTTTTGCAAAGAGCCTACCTGTAGATTGTGGCCTCTAGCTCAGCCGGCACCTAGGGAAACCTACCAAACATGTGCATTTTTTAAAACTAGAGACCTAGGGGAATCCAAGATGGGGTGACTTGTGGGGCTCTGACCAGGTTCTGTTACCCAGAATCCTTTGCAAACCTCAACATTTGGCTAAAAAAACACATTTTCCTCATATTTCGGTGACAGAAAGTTCTGGAATCTGAGAGGAGACAAAAATTTCCTTCCACCCAGCGTTCCCCCAAGTCTCCCGCTAAAAATGATACCTCACTTGTGTGGGTAGGCCTAGCGCCTGCGACAGGAAATTCCCCAAAACACAACGTGGACACATCCCATTTTTTCACAGAAAACAGAGGTGTTTTTTGCAAAGTGCCTACCTGTAGATTTTGGCCTCTAGCTCAGCCTGCACCTAGGGAAACCTACTAAGCCTGTGGATTTTTGAAAACTAGAGACCTAGGGAAATCCAAGATGGGGTGACTTGTGGGGCTCTGACCAGGTTCTGTTACCCAGAATCCTTTGCAAACCTCAAAATTTGGCTAAACAAACACATTTTCCTCACATTTCGGTGACAGAAAGTTCTGGAATCTGAGAGGAGCCACGAATTTCCTTCCACCCAGCGTTCCCCCAAGCCTCCCGCTAAAAATGATACCTCACTTGTGTGGGTAGGCCTAGCGCCTGCGACAGGAAATTCCCCAAAACACAACGTGGACACATCCCATTTTTTCACAGAAAACAGAGGTGTTTTTTGCAAAGTGCCTACCTGTAGATTTTGGCCTCTAGCTCAGCCGGCACCTAGGGAAACCTACTAAACCTGTGGATTTTTGAAAACTAGAGACCTAGGGAAATCCAAGATGGGGTGACTTGTGGGGCTCTGACCAGGTTCTTTTACCCAGAATCCTTTGCAAACCTCAACATTTCGCTAAAAAAAAACATTTTCCTCACATTTCGGTGACAGAAAGTTGTGGGATCTGAGCGGAGCCACAAATTTCCTTCCACTCAGCGTTCCCCCAAGTCTCCGAGAAAAATTATACCTCACTTGTGTGGGTAGGCCTAGCGCCCGTGACAGGAAATGCCCCAAAACACAACGTGGACACATCCCATTTTTTGACAGAAAACAGAGGTGTTTTTTGCAAAGTGCCTACCTGTAGATTTTGGCCTCTAGTTCAGCCGACACCTAGGGAAACCTACCAAACCTGTGCATTTTTGAAAACTAGAGACCTAGGGGAATCCAAGATGGGGTGACTTGTGGGGCTCTGACCAGGTTTTGTTACCCAGAATCCTTTGCAAACCTCAAAATTTGGCTAAACAAACACATTTTCCTCACATTTCGGTGACAGAAAGTTCTGGAATCTGAGAGGAGCCACGAATTTCCTTCCACCCAGCGTTCCCCCAAGTCTCCCGATAAAAATGATACCTCACTTGTGTGGGTAGGCCTAGCGCCCGTGACATGAAATGCCCCAAAACACAACATGGACACATCCCATTTTTTGACAGAAAACAGAGGTGTTTTTTTAAAAGTGCCTACCTGTAGATTTTGGCCTCTGGCTCAGCCGGCACCTAGGGAAACCTACCAAACCTGTGCATGTTTGAAAACTAGAGACCTAGGGGAACCCAAGATGGGGTAACTTGTGGGGCTCTGACCAGGTTCTATTACCCAGAATCCTTTGCAAACCTCAAACTATGGCTAAATAAAACACATTTTCCTCACATTTCGGTGACAGAAAGTTGTGGAATCTGAGCGGAGCCACAAATTTCCTTCCACTCAGCGTTCCCCCAAGTCTCCGAGAAAAATTATACCTCACTTGTGTGGGTAGGCCTAGCACCCGCGACAGGAAATGCCCCAAAACACAACGTGGACACATCCCATTTTTTGACAGAAAACAGAGGTGTTTTTTGCAAAGTGCCTACCTGTAGATTTTGGCCTCTAGTTCAGCCGGCACCTAGGGAAACCTACCAAACCTGTGCATTTTTGAAAACTAGAGACCTAGGGGAATCCAAGATGGGGTGACTTGTGGGGCTCTGACCAGGTTCTGTTACACAGAATCCTTTGCAAACCTCAAAATGTGGCTAAACAAACACATTTTCCTCACATTTTGGTGACAGAAAGTTCTGGAATCCGAGAGGAGCAACGAATTTTCTTCCACCCAGCGTTCCCCCAAGTCTCCCGATAAAAATGATACCTCACTTGTGTGGGTAGGCCTAGCGCCCGTGACAGGAAATGCCCCAAAACACAACGTAGACACATCCCATTTTTTAACAGAAAACAGAGGTGTTTTTTGCAAAGAGCCTACCTGTAGATTGTGGCCTCTAGCTCAGCCGGCACCTAGGGAAACCTACCAAACATGTGCATTTTTTAAAACTAGAGACCTAGGGGAATCCAAGATGGGGTGACTTGTGGGGCTCTGACCAGGTTCTGTTACCCAGAATCCTTTGCAAACCTCAAACTATGGCTAAATAAAACACATTTTCCTCACATTTCAGTGACAGAAAGTTCTGGAATCTGAGAGGAGCCACAAATTTCCTTCTACCCAGCGTTCCGCCAAGTCTCCCAATAAAAATGATACCTCACTTGTGTGGGTAGGCCTAGCGCCCGTGACAGGAAATGCCCCAAAACACAACGTAGACACATCCCATTTTTTAACAGAAAACAGAGGTGTTTTTTGCAAAGAGCCTACCTGTAGATTGTGGCCTCTAGCTCATCCGGCACCTAGGGAAACCTACCAAACATGTGCATTTTTTAAAACTAGAGACCTAGGGGAATCCAAGATGGGGTGACTTGTGGGGCTCTGACCAGGTTCTGTTACCCAGAATCCTTTGCAAACCTCAACATTTGGCTAAAAAAACAAATTTTCCTCTTATTTCGGTGACAGAAAGTTGTGGGATCTGAGCGGAGCCACAAATTTCCTTCCACTCAGCGTTCCCCCAAGTCTCCGAGAAAAATTATACCTCACTTGTGTGGGTAGGCCTAGCGCCCGCGACAGGAAATGCCCCAAAACACAACGTGGACACATCCCATTTTTTGACAGAAAACAGAGGTGTTTTTTGCAAAGTGCCTACCTGTAGATTTTGGCCTCTAGTTCAGCCGGCACCTAGGGAAACCTACCAAACCTGTGCATTTTTGAAAACTAGAGACCTAGGGGAATCCAAGATGGGGTGACTTGTGGGGCTCTGACCAGGTTCTGTTACCCAGAATCCTTTGCAAACCTCAAAATTTGGCTAAACAAACACATTTTCCTCACATTTCGGTGACAGAAAGTTCTGGAATCTGAGAGGAGCCACGAATTTCCTTCCACCCAGCGTTCCCCCAGGTCTCCCGATAAAAATGATACCTCACTTGTGTGGGTAGGCCTAGCGCCCGTGACAGGAAATGCCCCAAAACACAACATGGACACATCCCATTTTTTGACATAAAACAGAGGTGTTTTTTTTAAAGTGCCTACCTGTAGATTTTGGCCTCTAGCTCAGCCGGCACCTAGGGAAACCTACCAAACCTGTGCATGTTTGAAAACTAGAGACCTAGGGAACCCAAGATGGGGTAACTTGTGGGGCTCTGACCAGGTTCTATTACCCAGAATCCTTTGCAAACCTCAAACTATGGCTAAATAAAACACATTTTCCTCACATTTCAGTGACAGAAAGTTTTGGAATCTGAGAGGAGCCACAAATTTCCTTCTACCCAGCGTTCCGCCAAGTCTCCCAATAAAAATGATACCTCACTTGTGTGGGTAGGCCTAGCGCCCGTCACAGGAAATGCCCCAAAACACAACGTAGACACATCCCATTTTTTCACAGAAAACAGAGGTGTTTTTTGCAAAGAGCCTACCTGTAGATTGTGGCCTCTAGCTCAGCCGGCACCTAGGGAAACCTACCAAACATGTGCATTTTTTAAAACTAGAGACCTAGGGGAATCCAAGATGGGGTGACTTGTGGGGCTCTGACCAGGTTCTGTTACCCAGAACCCTTTGCAAACCTCAACATTTGGCTAAAAAAACAAATTTTCCTCATATTTCGGTGACAGAAAGTTCTGGAATCTGAGAGGAGACAAAAATTTCCTTCCACCCAGCGTTCCCCCAAGTCTCCCGCTAAAAATGATACCTCACTTGTGTGGGTAGGCCTAGCGCCTGCGACAGGAAATTCCCCAAAACACAACGTGGACACATCCCATTTTTTCACAGAAAACAGAGGTGTTTTTTGCAAAGTGCCTACCTGTAGATTTTGGCCTCTAGCTCAGCCGGCACCTAGGGAAACCTACTAAACCTGTGGATTTTTGAAAACTAGAGACCTAGGGAAATCCAAGATGGGGTGACTTGTGGGGCTCTGACCAGGTTCTGTTACCCAGAATCCTTTGCAAACCTCAAAATTTCGCTAAAAAAACACATTTTCCTCACATTTCGGTGACAGAAAGTTGTGGGATCTGAGCGGAGCCACAAATTTCCTTCCACTCAGCGTTCCCCCAAGTCTCCGAGAAAAATTATTCCTCACTTGTGTGGGTAGGCCTAGCGCCCGCGACAGGAAATGCCCCAAAACACAACGTGGACACATCCCATTTTTTGACAGAAAACAGAGGTGTTTTTTGCAAAGTGCCTACCTGTAGATTTTGGCCTCTAGTTCAGCCGGCACCTAGGGAAACCTACCAAACCTGTGCATTTTTGAAAACTAGAGACCTAGGGGAATCCAAGATGGGGTGACTTGTGGGGCTCTGACCAGGTTCTGTTACCCAGAATCCTTTGCAAACCTCAAATTATGGCTAAATAAAACACATTTTCCTCACATTTCAGTGACAGAAAGTTCTGGAATCTGAGAGGAGCCACAAATTTCCTTCTACCCAGCGTTCCGCCAAGTCTCCCAAAAAAAATTATACCTCACTTGTGTGGGTAGGCCTAGCACCCGTGACAGGAAATGCCCCAAAACACAACGTAGACACATCCCATTTTTGAACAGAAAACAGAGTTGTTTTTTGCAAAGAGCCTACCTGTAGATTGTGGCCTCTAGCTCAGCCGGCACCTAGGGAAACCTACCAAACATGTGCATTTTTTAAAACTAGAGACCTAGGGGAATCCAAGATGGGGTGACTTGTGGGGCTCTGACCAGGTTCTGTTACCCAGAATCCTTTGCAAACCTCAACATTTGGCTAAAAAAACACATTTTCCTCATATTTCGGTGACAGAAAGTTCTGGAATCTGAGAGGAGACAAAAATTTCCTTACACCCAGCGTTCCCCCAAGTCTCCCGCTAAAAATGATACCTCACTTGTGTGGGTAGGCCTAGCGCCTGCGACAGGAAATTCCCCAAAACACAACGTGGACACATCCCATTTTTTCACAGAAAACAGAGGTGTTTTTTGCAAAGTGCCTACCTGTAGATTTTGGCCTCTAGCTCAGCCTGCACCTAGGGAAACCTACTAAGCCTGTGGATTTTTGAAAACTAGAGACCTAGGGAAATCCAAGATGGGGTGACTTGTGGGGCTCTGACCAGGTTCTGTTACCCAGAATCCTTTGCAAACCTCAAAATTTGGCTAAACAAACACATTTTCCTCACATTTCGGTGACAGAAAGTTCTGGAATCTGAGAGGAGCCACGAATTTCCTTCCACCCAGCGTTCCCCCAAGCCTCCCGCTAAAAATGATACCTCACTTGTGTGGGTAGGCCTAGCGCCTGCGACAGGAAATTCCCCAAAACACAACGTGGACACATCCCATTTTTTCACAGAAAACAGAGGTGTTTTTTGCAAAGTGCCTACCTGTAGATTTTGGCCTCTAGCTCAGCCGGCACTTAGGGAAACCTACTAAACCTGTGGATTTTTGAAAACTAGAGACCTAGGGAAATCCAAGATGGGGTGACTTGTGGGGCTCTGACCAGGTTCTTTTACCCAGAATCCTTTGCAAACCTCAACATTTCGCTAAAAAAAAACATTTTCCTCACATTTCGGTGACAGAAAGTTGTGGGATCTGAGCGGAGCCACAAATTTCCTTCCACTCAGCGTTCCCCCAAGTCTCCGAGAAAAATTATACCTCACTTGTGTGGGTAGGCCTAGCGCCTGCGACAGGAAATTCCCCAAAACACAACGTGGAAACATCCCATTTTTTGACAGAAAACAGAGGTGTTTTTTGCAAAGTGCCTACCTGTAGATTTTGGCCTCTAGTTCAGCCGGCACCTAGGGAAACCTACCAAACCTGTGCATTTTTGAAAACTAGAGACCTAGGGGAATCCAAGATGGGGTGACTTGTGGGGCTCTGACCAGGTTCTGTTACCCAGAATCCTTTGCAAACCTCAAAATTTCGCTAAAAAAACACATTTTCCTCACATTTCGGTGACAGAAAGTTGTGGGATCTGAGCGGAGCCACAAATTTCCTTCCACTCAGCGTTCCCCCAAGTCTCCGAGAAAAATTATACCTCACTTGTGTGGGTAGGCCTAGCGCCCGCGACAGGAAATGCCCCAAAACACAACGTGGACACATCCCATTTTTTGACAGAAAACAGAGGTGTTTTTTGCAAAGTGCCTACCTGTAGATTTTGGCCTCTAGTTCAGCCGGCACCTAGGGAAACCTACCAAACCTGTGCATTTTTGAAAACTAGAGACCTAGGGGAATCCAAGATGGGGTGACTTGTGGGGCTCTGACCAGGTTCTGTTACCCAGAATCCTTTGCAAACCTCAAAATGTGGCTAAACAAACACATTTTCCTCACATTTTGGTGACAGAAAGTTCTGGAATCTGAGAGCAGCCACGAATTTTCTTCCACCCAGCGTTCCCCCAAGTCTCCCGATAAAAATGATACCTCACTTGTGTGGGTAGGCCTAGCGCCCGTGACAGGAAATGCCCCAAAACACAACGTAGACACATCCCATTTTTTAACAGAAAACAGAGGTGTTTTTTGCAAAGAGCCTACCTGTAGATTGTGGCCTCTAGCTCAGCCGGCACCTAGGGAAACCTACCAAACATGTGCATTTTTTAAAACTAGAGACCTAGGGGAATCCAAGATGGGGTGACTTGTGGGGCTCTGACCAGGTTCTGTTACCCAGAATCCTTTGCAAACCTCAAACTATGGCTAAATAAAACACATTTTCCTCACATTTCAGTGACAGAAAGTTCTGGAATCTGAGAGGAGCCACAAATTTCCTTCTACCCAGCGTTCCGCCAAGTCTCCCAATAAAAATGATACCTCACTTGTGTGGGTAGGCCTAGCGCCCGTGACAGGAAATGCCCCAAAACACAACGTAGACACATCCCATTTTTTAACAGAAAACAGAGTTGTTTTTTGCAAAGAGCCTTCCTGTAGATTGTGGCCTCTAGCTCAGCCGGCACCTAGGGAAACCTACCAAACATGTGCATTTTTTAAAACTAGAGACCTAGGGGAATCCAAGATGGGGTGACTTGTGGGGCTCTGACCAGGTTCTGTTACCCAGAATCCTTTGCAAACCTCAACATTTGGCTAAAAAAACACATTTTCCTCATATTTCGGTGACAGAAAGTTCTGGAATCTGAGCGGAGCCACAAATTTCCTTCCACTCAGCGTTCCCCCAAGTCTCCGAGAAAAATTATACCTCACTTGTGTGGGTAGGCCTAGCGCCTGCGACAGGAAATTCCCCAAAACACAACGTGGACACATCCCATTTTTTCACAGAAAACAGAGGTGTTTTTTGCAAAGTGCCTACCTGTAGATTTTGGCCTCTAGCTCAGCCTGCACCTAGGGAAACCTACTAAGCCTGTGGATTTTTGAAAACTAGAGACCTAGGGAAATCCAAGATGGGGTGACTTGTGGGGCTCTGACCAGGTTCTGTTACCCAGAATCCTTTGCAAACCTCAAAATTTGGCTAAATAAACACATTTTCCTCACATTTCGGTGACAGAAAGTTCTGGAATCTGAGAGGAGCCACGAATTTCCTTCCACCCAGCGTTCCCCCAAGCCTCCCGCTAAAAATGATACCTCACTTGTGTGGGTAGGCCTAGCGCCCGCGACAGGAAATGCCCCAAAACACAACGTGGACACATCCCATTTTTTGACAGAAAACAGAGGTGTTTTTTGCAAAGTGCCTACCTGTAGATTTTGGCCTCTAGCTCAGCCGGCACCTAGGGAAACCTACTAAACCTGTGGATTTTTGAAAACTAGAGACCTAGGGAAATCCAAGATGGGGTGACTTGTGGGGCTCTGACCAGGTTCTTTTACCCAGAATCCTTTGCAAACCTCAACATTTCGCTAAAAAAAAACATTTTCATCACATTTCGGTGACAGAAAGTTGTGGGATCTGAGCGGAGCCACAAATTTCCTTCCACTCAGCGTTCCCCCAAGTCTCCGAGAAAAATTATACCTCACTTGTGTGGGTAGGCCTAGCGCCCGTGACAGGAAATGCCCCAAAACACAACGTGGACACATCCCATTTTTTGACAGAAAACAGAGGTGTTTTTTGCAAAGTGCCTACCTGTAGATTTTGGCCTCTAGTTCAGCCGGCACCTAGGGAAACCTACCAAACCTGTGCATTTTTGAAAACTAGAGACCTAGGGGAATCCAAGATGGGGTGACTTGTGGGGCTCTGACCAGGTTCTGTTACCCAGAATCCTTTGCAAACCTCAAAATTTGGCTAAACAAACACATTTTCCCCACATTTCGGTGACAGAAAGTTCTGGAATCTGAGAGGAGCCACGAATTTCCTTCCACCCAGCGTTCCCCCAAGTCTCCCGATAAAAATGATACCTCACTTGTGTGGGTAGGCCTAGCGCCCGTGACAGGAAATGCCCCAAAACACAACATGGACACATCCCATTTTTTGACATAAAACAGAGGTGTTTTTTTTAAAGTGCCTACCTGTAGATTTTGGCCTCTGGCTCAGCCGGCACCTAGGGAAACCTACCAAACCTGTGCATGTTTGAAAACTAGAGACCTAGGGGAACCCAAGATGGGGTAACTTGTGGGGCTCTGACCAGGTTCTATTACCCAGAATCCTTTGCAAACCTCAAACTATGGCTAAATAAAACACATTTTCCTCACATTTCGGTGACAGAAAGTTGTGGAATCTGAGCGGAGCCACAAATTTCCTTCCACTCAGCGTTCCCCCAAGTCTCCGAGAAAAATTATACCTCACTTGTGTGGGTAGGCCTAGCACCCGCGACAGGAAATGCCCCAAAACACAACGTGGAAACATCCCATTTTTTGACAGAAAACAGAGGTGTTTTTTGCAAAGTGCCTACCTGTAGATTTTGGCCTCTAGTTCAGCCGGCACCTAGGGAAACCTACCAAACCTGTGCATTTTTTAAAACTAGAGACCTAGGGGAATCCAAGATGGGGTGACTTGTGGGGCTCTGACCAGGTTCTGTTACACAGAATCCTTTGCAAACCTCAAAATGTGGCTAAACAAACACATTTTCCTCACATTTTGGTGACAGAAAGTTCTGGAATCCGAGAGGAGCAACGAATTTTCTTCCACCCAGCGTTCCCCCAAGTCTCCCGATAAAAATGATACCTCACTTGTGTGGGTAGGCCTAGCGCCCGTGACAGGAAATGCCCCAAAACACAACGTAGACACATCCCATTTTTTAACAGAAAACAGAGGTGTTTTTTGCAAAGAGCCTACCTGTAGATTGTGGCCTCTAGCTCAGCCGGCACCTAGGGAAACCTACCAAACATGTGCATTTTTTAAAACTAGAGACCTAGGGGAATCCAAGATGGGGTGACTTGTGGGGCTCTGACCAGGTTCTGTTACCCAGAATCCTTTGCAAACCTCAACATTTGGCTAAAAAAACACATTTTCCTCATATTTCGGTGACAGAAAGTTCTGGAATCTGAGAGGAGACAAAAATTACCTTCCACCCAGCGTTCCCCCAAGTCTCCCGCTAAAAATGATACCTCACTTGCGTGGGTAGGCCTAGCGCCTGCGACAGGAAATTCCCCAAAACACAACGTGGACACATCCCATTTTTTCACTGAAAACAGAGGTGTTTTTTGCAAAGTGCCTACCTGTAGATTTTGGCCTCTAGCTCAGCCGGCACCTAGGGAAACCTACTAAACCTGTGGATTTTTGAAAACTAGAGACCTAGGGAAATCCAAGATGGGGTGACTTGTGGGGCTCTGACCAGGTTCTGTTACCCAGAATCCTTTGCAAACCTCAAAATTTCGCTAAATAAACACATTTTCCTCACATTTCGGTGACAGAAAGTTGTGGGATCTGAGCGGAGCCACAAATTTCCTTCCACCCAGCGTTCCCCCAAGTCTCCGAGAAAAATTATACCTCACTTGTGTGGGTAGGCCTAGCGCCCGCGACAGGAAATGCCCCAAAACACAACGTGGACACATCCCATTTTTTGACAGAAAACAGAGGTGTTTTTTGCAAAGTGCCTACCTGTAGATTTTGGCCTCTAGCTCAGCCGGCACCTAGGGAAACCTACCAAACCTGTGGATTTTTGAAAACTAGAGACCTAGGGAAATCCAAGATGGGGTGACTTGTGGGGCTCTGACCAGGTTCTGTTACCCAGAATCCTTTGCAAACCTCAAAATTTCGCTAAAAAAACACATTTTCCTCACATTTCGGTGACAGAAAGTTGTGGGATCTGAGCGGAGCCACAAATTTCCTTCCACCCAGCGTTCCCCCAAGTCTCCCGATAAAAATGATACCTCACTTGTGTGGGTAGGCCTAGCGCCCGTGACAGGAAATGCCCCAAAACACAACATGGACACATCCCATTTTTTGACATAAAACAGAGGTGTTTTTTTTAAAGTGCCTACCTGTAGATTTTGGCCTCTAGCTCAGCCGGCACCTAGGGAAACCTACCAAACCTGTGCATGTTTGAAAACTAGAGACCTAGGGGAACCCAAGATGGGGTAACTTGTGGGGCTCTGACCAGGTTCTATTACCCAGAATCCTTTGCAAACCTCAACATTTGGCTAAAAAAACACATTTTCCTCATATTTCGGTGACAGAAAGTTCTGGAATCTGAGAGGAGACAAAAATTACCTTCCACCCAGCGTTCCCCCAAGTCTCCCGCTAAAAATGATACCTCACTTGCGTGGGTAGGCCTAGCGCCTGCGACAGGAAATTCCCCAAAACACAACGTGGACACATCCCATTTTTTCACAGAAAACAGAGGTGTTTTTTGCAAAGTGCCTACCTGTAGATTTTGGCCTCTAGCTCAGCCGGCACCTAGGGAAACCTACTAAACCTGTGGATTTTTGAAAACTAGAGACCTAGGGAAATCCAAGATGGGGTGACTTGTGGGGCTCTGACCAGGTTCTGTTACCCAGAATCCTTTGCAAACCTCAAAATTTCGCTAAATAAACACATTTTCCTCACATTTCGGTGACAGAAAGTTGTGGGATCTGAGCGGAGCCACAAATTTCCTTCCACCCAGCGTTCCCCCAAGTCTCCGAGAAAAATTATACCTCACTTGTGTGGGTAGGCCTAGCGCCCGCGACAGGAAATGCCCCAAAACACAACGTGGACACATCCCATTTTTTGACAGAAAACAGAGGTGTTTTTTGCAAAGTGCCTACCTGTAGATTTTGGCCTCTAGCTCAGCCGGCACCTAGGGAAACCTACTAAACCTGTGGATTTTTGAAAACTAGAGACCTAGGGAAATCCAAGATGGGGTGACTTGTGGGGCTCTGACCAGGTTCTGTTACCCAGAATCCTTTGCAAACCTCAAAATTTCGCTAAAAAAACACATTTTCCTCACATTTCGGTGACAGAAAGTTGTGGGATCTGAGCGGAGCCACAAATTTCCTTCCACCCAGCGTTCCCCCAAGTCTCCCGATAAAAATGATACCTCACTTGTGTGGGTAGGCCTAGCGCCCGTGACAGGAAATGCCCCAAAACACAACATGGACACATCCCATTTTTTGACATAAAACAGAGGTGTTTTTTTTAAAGTGCCTACCTGTAGATTTTGGCCTCTAGCTCAGCCGGCACCTAGGGAAACCTACCAAACCTGTGCATGTTTGAAAACTAGAGACCTAGGGGAACCCAAGATGGGGTAACTTGTGGGGCTCTGACCAGGTTCTATTACCCAGAATCCTTTGCAAACCTCAACATTTGGCTAAAAAAACACATTTTCCTCATATTTCGGTGACAGAAAGTTCTGGAATCTGAGAGGAGACAAAAATTACCTTCCACCCAGCGTTCCCCCAAGTCTCCCGCTAAAAATGATACCTCACTTGCGTGGGTAGGCCTAGCGCCTGCGACAGGAAATTCCCCAAAACACAACGTGGACACATCCCATTTTTTCACAGAAAACAGAGGTGTTTTTTGCAAAGTGCCTACCTGTAGATTTTGGCCTCTAGCTCAGCCGGCACCTAGGGAAACCTACTAAACCTGTGGATTTTTGAAAACTAGAGACCTAGGGAAATCCAAGATGGGGTGACTTGTGGGGCTCTGACCAGGTTCTGTTTCCCAGAATCCTTTGCAAACCTCAAAATTTCGCTAAAAAAACACATTTTCCTCACATTTCGGTGACAGAAAGTTGTGGAATCTGAGCGGAGCCACAAATTTCCTTCCACTCAGCGTTCCCCCAAGTCTCCGAGAAAAATTATACCTCACTTGTGTGGGTAGGCCTAGCACCCGCGACAGGAAATGCCCCAAAACACAACGTGGACACATCCCATTTTTTGACAGAAAACAGAGGTGTTTTTTGCAAAGTGCCTACCTGTAGATTTTGGCCTCTAGTTCAGCCGGCACCTAGGGAAACCTACCAAACCTGTGCATTTTTGAAAACTAGAGACCTAGGGGAATCCAAGATGGGGTGACTTGTGGGGCTCTGACCAGGTTCTGTTACCCAGAATCCTTTGCAAACCTCAAAATTTGGCTAAACAAACACATTTTCCTCACATTTTGGTGACAGAAAGTTCTGGAATCTGAGAGGAGGCACACATTTCCTTCCACCCAGCGTTCCCCCAAGTCTCCCGATAAAAATGATACCTCACTTGTGTGGGTAGGCCTAGCGCCCGTGACAGGAAATGCCCCAAAACACAACATGGACACATCCCATTTTTTGACAGAAAACAGAGGTGTTTTTTTTAAAGTGCCTACCTGTAGATTTTGGCCTCTAGCTCAGCCGGCACCTAGGGAAACCTACCAAACCTGTGCATGTTTGAAAACTAGAGACCTAGGGGAAGCCAAGATGGGGTGAATTGTGGGGCTCTGACCAGGTTCTATTACCCAGAATCCTTTGCAAACCTCAAACTATGGCTAAATAAAACACATTTTCCTCACATTTCGGTGACAGAAAGTTCTGGAATCTGAGAGGAGCCACAAATTTCCTTCTACCCAGCGTTCCGCCAAGTCTCCCAATAAAAATGATACCTCACTTGTGTGGGTAGGCCTAGCGCCCATGATAGGAAATGCCCCAAAACACAACGTAGACACATCCCATTTTTTAACAGAAAACAGAGGTGTTTTTTGCAAAGTGCCTACCTGTAGATTGTGGCCTCTAGCTCAGCCGGCACCTAGGGAAACCTACCAAACCTGTGCATTTTTTAAAACTAGAGACCTAGGGGAATCGAAGATGGGGTTACTTGTGGGGCTCTGACCAGGTTCTGTTACCCAGAATACTTTGTAAACCTCACAATTTGGCTAAAAAAAACAAATTTTCCTCATATTTCGGTGACAGAAAGTTCTGGAATCTGAGAGGAGCAACAAATTTCCTTCCACCCAGCGTTCCCCCAAGTCTCCCGCTAAAAATGATACCTCACTTGTGTGGGTAGGTCTAGCGCCTGCAACAGGAAATTCCCCAAAACACAACGTGGACAAGTCCCATTTTTTCACAGAAAACAGAGGTGTTTTTTGCAAAGGGCCTACCTGTAGATTTTGGCCTCTAGCTCAGCCGGCACCTAGGGAAACCTACTAAACCTGTGGATTTATGAAAACTAGAGACCTAGGGAAATCCAAGATGGGGTGACTTGTGGGGCTCTGACCAGGTTCTGTTACCCAGAATCCTTTGCAATCCTCAAAATTTCGCTAAAAAAACACATTTTCCTCACATTTCGGTGACAGAAAGTTGTGGAATCTGAGCGGAGCCACAAATTTCCTTCCACTCAGCGTTCCCCCAAGTCTCCGAGAAAAATTATACCTCACTTGTGTGGGTAGGCCTAGCACCCGTGACAGGAAATGCCCCAAAACACAACGTGGACACATCCCATTTTTTGACAGAAAACAGAGGTGTTTTTTGCAAAGTGCCTACCTGTAGATTTTGGCCTCTAGTTCAGCCGGCACCTAGGGAAACCTACCAAACCTGTGCATTTTTGAAAACTAGAGACCTAGGGGAATCCAAGATGGGGTGACTTGTGGGGCTCTGACCAGGTTCTGTTACCCAGAATCCTTTGCAAACCTCAAAATTTGGCTAAACAAACACATTTTCCTCACATTTTGGTGACAGAAAGTTCTGGAATCTGAGAGGAGCCACAAATTTTCTTCCACCCAGCGTTCCCCCAAGTCTCCCGATAAAAATGATACCTCACTTGTGTGGGTAGGCCTAGCGCCCGTGACAGGAAATGCCCCAAAACACAACGTAGACACATCCCATTTTTTAACAGAAAACAGAGGTGTTTTTTGCAAAGAGCCTACCTGTAGATTGTGGCCTCTAGCTCAGCCGGCACCTAGGGAAACCTACCAAACATGTGCATTTTTTAAAACTAGAGACCTAGGGGAATCCAAGATGGGGTGACTTGTGGGGCTCTGACCAGGTTCTGTTACCCAGAATCCTTTGCAAACCTCAAATTATGGCTAAATAAAACACATTTTCCTCACATTTCAGTGACAGAAAGTTCTGGAACCTGAGAGGAGCCACAAATTTCCTTCTACCCAGCGTTCCGCCAAGTCTCCCAAAAAAAATTATACCTCACTTGTGTGGGTAGGCCTAGCACCCGTGACAGGAAATGCCCCAAAACACAACGTAGACACATCCCATTTTTTAACAGAAAACAGAGTTGTTTTTTGCAAAGAGCCTACCTGTAGATTGTGGCCTCTAGCTCAGCCGGCACCTAGGGAAACCTACCAAACATGTGCATTTTTTAAAACTAGAGACCTAGGGGAATCCAAGATGGGGTGACTTGTGGGGCTCTGACCAGATTCTGTTACCCAGAATCCTTTGCAAACCTCAACATTTGGCTAAAAAAACACATTTTCCTCATATTTCGGTGACAGAAAGTTCTGGAATCTGAGAGGAGACAAAAATTTCCTTCCACCCAGCGTTCCCCCAAGTCTCCCGCTAAAAATGATACCTCACTTGTGTGGGTAGGCCTAGCGCCTGCGACAGGAAATTCCCCAAAACACAACGTGGACACATCCCATTTTTTCACAGAAAACAGAGGTGTTTTTTGCAAAGTGCCTACCTGTAGATTTTGGCCTCTAGTTCAGCCGGCACCTAGGGAAACCTACCAAACCTGTGCATTTTTGAAAACTAGAGACCTAGGGGAATCCAAGATGGGGTGACTTGTGGGGCTCTGACCAGGTTCTGTTACCCAGAATCCTTTGCAAACCTCAAAATTTGGCTAAACAAACACATTTTCCTCACATTTCGGTGACAGAAAGTTGTGGAATCTGAGCGGAGCAACGAATTTTCTTCCACCCAGCGTTCCCCCAAGTCTCCCGATAAAAATGATACCTCACTTGTGTGGGTAGGCCTAGCGCCCGTGACAGGAAATGCCCCAAAACACAACGTAGACACATCCCATTTTTTAACAGAAAACAGAGGTGTTTTTTGCAAAGAGCCTACCTGTAGATTGTGGCCTCTAGCTCAGCCGGCACCTAGGGAAACCTACCAAACATGTGCATTTTTTAAAACTAGAGACCTAGGGGAATCCAAGATGGGGTGACTTGTGGGGCTCTGACCAGGTTCTGTTTCCCAGAATCCTTTGCAAACCTCAAAATTTCGCTAAAAAAACACATTTTCCTCACATTTCGGTGACAGAAAGTTGTGGAATCTGAGCGGAGCCACAAATTTCCTTCCACTCAGCGTTCCCCCAAGTCTCCGAGAAAAATTATACCTCACTTGTGTGGGTAGGCCTAGCACCCGCGACAGGAAATGCCCCAAAACACAACGTGGACACATCCCATTTTTTGACAGAAAACAGAGGTGTTTTTTGCAAAGTGCCTACCTGTAGATTTTGGCCTCTAGTTCAGCCGGCACCTAGGGAAACCTACCAAACCTGTGCATTTTTGAAAACTAGAGACCTAGGGGAATCCAAGATGGGGTGACTTGTGGGGCTCTGACCAGGTTCTGTTACACAGAATCCTTTGCAAACCTCAAAATGTGGCTAAACAAACACATTTTCCTCACATTTTGGTGACAGAAAGTTCTGGAATCCGAGAGGAGCAACGAATTTTCTTCCACCCAGCGTTCCCCCAAGTCTCCCGATAAAAATGATACCTCACTTGTGTGGGTAGGCCTAGCGCCCGTGACAGGAAATGCCCCAAAACACAACGTGGACACATCCCATTTTTTAACAGAAAACAGAGGTGTTTTTTGCAAAGAGCCTACCTGTAGATTGTGGCCTCTAGCTCAGCCGGCACCTAGGGAAACCTACCAAACATGTGCATTTTTTAAAACTAGAGACCTAGGGGAATCCAAGATGGGGTGAATTGTGGGGCTCTGACCAGGTTCTGTTACCCAGAATCCTTTGCAAACCTCAAAATTTGGCTAAACAAACACATTTTCCTCACATTTTGGTGACAGAAAGTTCTGGAATCTGAGAGGAGGCACACATTTCCTTCCACCCAGCGTTCCCCCAAGTCTCCCGATAAAAATGATACCTCACTTGTGTGGGTAGGCCTAGCGCCTGCGACAGGAAATTCCCCAAAACACAACGTGGACACATCCCATTTTTTGACAGAAAACAGAGGTGTTTTTTGCAAAGTGCCTACCTGTAGATTTTGGCCTCTAGCTCAGCCGGAACCTATGGAAATCTACCAAACCTGTGCATTATTGAAAACTAGAGACCTAGGGGAATCCAAGATGGGGTGACTTGTGGGGCTCTGACCAGGTTCTGTTACCCAGAATCCTTTGCAAACCTCAAAATTTGGCTAAACAAACACATTTTCCTCACATTTCGGTGACAGAAAGTTCTGGAATCTGAGAGGAGCCACAAATTTCCTTCCACCCAGCGTTCCCCCAAGTCTCCGAGAAAAATTATACCTCACTTGTGTGGGTAGGCCTAGCACCCGCGACAGGAAATGCCCCAAAACACAACGTGGACACATCCCATTTTTTGACAGAAAACAGGTGTTTTTTGCAAAGTGCCTACCTGTAGATTTTGGCCTCTAGTTCAGCCGGCACCTAGGGAAACCTACCAAACCTGTGCATTTTTGAAAACTAGAGACCTAGGGGAATCCAAGATGGGGTGACTTGTGGGGCTCTGACCAGGTTCTGTTACCCAGAATCCTTTGCAAACCTCAAAATTTGGCTAAACAAACACATTTTCCTCACATTTTGGTGACAGAAAGTTCTGGAATCTGAGAGGAGGCACACATTTCCTTCCACCCAGCGTTCCCCCAAGTCTCCCGATAAAAATGATACCTCACTTGTGTGGGTAGGCCTAGCGCCTGCGACAGGAAATTCCCCAAAACACAACGTGGACACATCCCATTTTTTGACAGAAAACAGAGGTGTTTTTTGCAAAGTGCCTACCTGTAGATTTTGGCCTCTAGCTCAGCCGGAACCTATGGAAATCTACCAAACCTGTGCATTATTGAAAACTAGAGACCTAGGGGAATCCAAGATGGGGTGACTTGTGGGGCTCTGACCAGGTTCTGTTACCCAGAATCCTTTGCAAACCTCAAAATTTGGCTAAAAAAACAAATTTTCCTCACATTTCGGTGACAGAAAGTTCTGGAATCTGAGAGGAGCCACAAATTTCCTTCCACCCAGCGTTCCCCCAAGTTTCCCGATAAAAATGATACCTCACTTGTGTGGGTAGGCCTAGCGCCCGTGACAGGAAATGCCCCAAAACACAACATGGACACATCCCATTTTTTGACAGAAAACAGAGGTGTTTTTTTTAAAGTGCCTACCTGTAGATTTTGGCCTCTAGCTCAGCCGGCACCTAGGGAAACCTACCAAACCTGTGCATGTTTGAAAACTAGAGACCTAGGGGAAGCCAAGATGGGGTGAATTGTGGGGCTCTGACCAGGTTCTATTACCCAGAATCCTTTGCAAACCTCAAACTATGGCTAAATAAAACACATTTTCCTCACATTTCGGTGACAGAAAGTTCTGGAATCTGAGAGGAGCCACAAATTTCCTTCTACCCAGCGTTCCGCCAAGTCTCCCAATAAAAATGATACCTCACTTGTGTGGGTAGGCCTAGCGCCCATGACAGGAAATGCCCCAAAACACAACGTAGACACATCCCATTTTTTAACAGAAAACAGAGGTGGTTTTTGCAAAGTGCCTACCTGTAGATTGTGGCCTCTAGCTCAGCCGGCACCTAGGGAAACCTACCAAACCTGTGCATTTTTTAAAACTAGAGACCTAGGGGAATCGAAGATGGGGTTACTTGTGGGGCTCTGACCAGGTTCTGTTACCCAGAATACTTTGTAAACCTCACAATTTGGCTAAAAAAAACAAATTTTCCTCATATTTTGGTGACAGAAAGTTCTGGAATCTGAGAGGAGCAACAAATTTCCTTCCACCCAGCGTTCCCCCAAGTCTCCCGCTAAAAATGATACCTCACTTGTGTGGGTAGGCCTAGCGCCTGCAACAGGAAATTCCCCAAAACACAACGTGGACAAGTCCCATTTTTTCACAGAAAACAGAGGTGTTTTTTGCAAAGGGCCTACCTGTAGATTTTGGCCTCTAGCTCAGCCGGCACCTAGGGAAACCTACTAAACCTGTGGATTTATGAAAACTAGAGACCTAGGGAAATCCAAGATGGGGTGACTTGTGGGGCTCTGACCAGGTTCTGTTACCCAGAATCCTTTGCAATCCTCAAAATTTCGCTAAAAAAACACATTTTCCTCACATTTCGGTGACAGAAAGTTGTGGAATCTGAGCGGAGCCACAAATTTCCTTCCACTCAGCGTTCCCCCAAGTCTCCGAGAAAAATTATACCTCACTTGTGTGGGTAGGCCTAGCACTCGTGACAGGAAATGCCCCAAAACACAACGTGGACACATCCCATTTTTTGACAGAAAACAGAGGTGTTTTTTGCAAAGTGCCTACCTGTAGATTTTGGCCTCTAGTTCAGCCGGCACCTAGGGAAACCTACCAAACCTGTGCATTTTTTAAAACTAGAGACCTAGGGGAATCCAAGATGGGGTGACTTGTGGGGCTCTGACCAGGTTCTGTTACCCAGAATCCTTTGCAAACCTCAAAATTTGGCTAAACAAACACATTTTCCTCACATTTTGGTGACAGAAAGTTCTGGAATCTGAGAGGAGCCACGAATTTTCTTCCACCCAGCGTTCCCCCAAGTCTCCCGATAAAAATGATACCTCACTTGTGTGGGTAGGCCTAGCGCCCGTGACAGGAAATGCCCCAAAACACAACGTAGACACATCCCATTTTTTAACAGAAAACAGAGGTGTTTTTTGCAAAGAGCCTACCTGTAGATTGTGGCCTCTAGCTCAGCCGGCACCTAGGGAAACCTACCAAACATGTGCATTTTTGAAAACTAGAGACCTAGGGGAATCCAAGATGGGGTGACTTGTGGGGCTCTGACCAGGTTCTGTTACCCAGAATCCTTTGCAAACCTCAAATTATGGCTAAATAAAACACATTTTCCTCACATTTCAGTGACAGAAAGTTCTGGAATCTGAGAGGAGCCACAAATTTCCTTCTACCCAGCGTTCCGCCAAGTCTCCCAAAAAAAATTATACCTCACTTGTGTGGGTAGGCCTAGCACCCGTGACAGGAAATGCCCCAAAACACAACGTAGACACATCCCATTTTTTAACAGAAAACAGAGTTGTTTTTTGCAAAGAGCCTACCTGTAGATTGTGGCCTCTAGCTCAGCCGGCACCTAGGGAAACCTACCAAACATGTGCATTTTTTAAAACTAGAGACCTAGGGGAATCCAAGATGGGGTGACTTGTGGGGCTCTGACCAGGTTCTGTTACCCAGAATCCTTTGCAAACCTCAACATTTGGCTAAAAAAACACATTTTCCTCATATTTCGGTGACAGAAAGTTCTGGAATCTGAGAGGAGACAAAAATTTCCTTCCACCCAGCGTTCCCCCAAGTCTCCCGCTAAAAATGATACCTCACTTGTGTGGGTAGGCCTAGCGCCTGCGACAGGAAATTCCCCAAAACACAACGTGGACACATCCCATTTTTTCACAGAAAACAGAGGTGTTTTTTGCAAAGTGCCTACCTGTAGATTTTGGCCTCTAGCTCAGCCTGCACCTAGGGAAACCTACTAAGCCTGTGGATTTTTGAAAACTAGAGACCTAGGGAAATCCAAGATGGGGTGACTTGTGGGGCTCTGACCAGGTTCTGTTACCCAGAATCCTTTGCAAACCTCAAAATTTGGCTAAACAAACACATTTTCCTCACATTTCGGTGACAGAAAGTTCTGGAATCTGAGAGGAGCCACGAATTTCCTTCCACCCAGCGTTCCCCCAAGCCTCCCGCTAAAAATGATACCTCACTTGTGTGGGTAGGCCTAGCGCCTGCGACAGGAAATTCCCCAAAACACAACGTGGACACATCCCATTTTTTCACAGAAAACAGAGGTGTTTTTTGCAAAGTGCCTACCTGTAGATTTTGGCCTCTAGCTCAGCCGGCACCTAGGGAAACCTACTAAACCTGTGGATTTTTGAAAACTAGAGACCTAGGGAAATCCAAGATGGGGTGACTTGTGGGGCTCTGACCAGGTTCTTTTACCCAGAATCCTTTGCAAACCTCAACATTTCGCTAAAAAAAACCATTTTCCTCACATTTCGGTGACAGAAAGTTGAGGGATCTGAGCGGAGCCACAAATTTCCTTCCACTCAGCGTTCCCCCAAGTCTCCGAGAAAAATTATACCTCACTTGTGTGGGTAGGCCTAGCGCCCGTGACAGGAAATGCCCCAAAACACAACGTAGACACATCCCATTTTTTAACAGAAAACAGAGGTGTTTTTTGCAAAGAGCCTACCTGTAGATTGTGGCCTCTAGCTCAGCCGGCACCTAGGGAAACCTACCAAACATGTGCATTTTTTAAAACTAGAGACCTAGGGGAATCCAAGATGGGGTGACTTGTGGGGCTCTGACCAGGTTCTGTTACCCAGAATCCTTTGCAAACCTCAAATTATGGCTAAATAAAACACATTTTCCTCACATTTCAGTGACAGAAAGTTCTGGAATCTGAGAGGAGCCACAAATTTCCTTCTACCCAGCGTTCCGCCAAGTCTCCCAAAAAAAATTATACCTCACTTGTGTGGGTAGGCCTAGCACCCGTGACAGGAAATGCCCCAAAACACAACGTAGACACATCCCATTTTTGAACAGAAAACAGAGTTGTTTTTTGCAAAGAGCCTACCTGTAGATTGTGGCCTCTAGCTCAGCCGGCACCTAGGGAAACCTACCAAACATGTGCATTTTTTAAAACTAGAGACCTAGGGGAATCCAAGATGGGGTGACTTGTGGGGCTCTGACCAGGTTCTGTTACCCAGAATCCTTTGCAAACCTCAACATTTGGCTAAAAAAACACATTTTCCTCATATTTCGGTGACAGAAAGTTCTGGAATCTGAGAGGAGACAAAAATTTCCTTCCACCCAGCGTTCCCCCAAGTCTCCCGCTAAAAATGATACCTCACTTGTGTGGGTAGGCCTAGCGCCTGCGACAGGAAATTCCCCAAAACACAACGTGGACACATCCCATTTTTTCACAGAAAACAGAGGTGTTTTTTGCAAAGTGCCTACCTGTAGATTTTGGCCTCTAGCTCAGCCTGCACCTAGGGAAACCTACTAAGCCTGTGGATTTTTGAAAACTAGAGACCTAGGGAAATCCAAGATGGGGTGACTTGTGGGGCTCTGACCAGGTTCTGTTACCCAGAATCCTTTGCAAACCTCAAAATTTGGCTAAACAAACACATTTTCCTCACATTTCGGTGACAGAAAGTTCTGGAATCTGAGAGGAGCCACGAATTTCCTTCCACCCAGCGTTCCCCCAAGCCTCCCGCTAAAAATGATACCTCACTTGTGTGGGTAGGCCTAGCGCCTGCGACAGGAAATTCCCCAAAACACAACGTGGACACATCCCATTTTTTCAGAGAAAACAGAGGTGTTTTTTGCAAAGTGCCTACCTGTAGATTTTGGCCTCTAGCTCAGCCGGCACCTAGGGAAACCTACTAAACCTGTGGATTTTTGAAAACTAGAGACCTAGGGAAATCCAAGATGGGGTGACTTGTGGGGCTCTGACCACGTTCTTTTACCCAGAATCCTTTGCAAACCTCAACATTTCGCTAAAAAAAAACATTTTCCTCACATTTCGGTGACAGAAAGTTGTGGGATCTGAGCGGAGCCACAAATTTCCTTCCACTCAGCGTTCCCCCAAGTCTCCGAGAAAAATTATACCTCACTTGTGTGGGTAGGCCTAGCGCCCGTGACAGGAAATGCCCCAAAACACAACGTGGACACATCCCATTTTTTGACAGAAAACAGAGGTGTTTTTTGCAAAGTGCCTACCTGTAGATTTTGGCCTCTAGTTCAGCCGGCACCTAGGGAAACCTACCAAACCTGTGCATTTTTGAAAACTAGAGACCTAGGGGAATCCAAGATGGGGTGACTTGTGGGGCTCTGACCAGGTTTTGTTACCCAGAATCCTTTGCAAACCTCAAAATTTGGCTAAACAAACACATTTTCCTCACATTTCGGTGACAGAAAGTTCTGGAATCTGAGAGGAGCCACGAATTTCCTTCCACCCAGCGTTCCCCCAAGTCTCCCGATAAAAATGATACCTCACTTGTGTGGGTAGGCCTAGCGCCCGTGACATGAAATGCCCCAAAACACAACATGGACACATCCCATTTTTTGACAGAAAACAGAGGTGTTTTTTTAAAAGTGCCTACCTGTAGATTTTGGCCTCTGGCTCAGCCGGCACCTAGGGAAACCTACCAAACCTGTGCATGTTTGAAAACTAGAGACCTAGGGGAACCCAAGATGGGGTAACTTGTGGGGCTCTGACCAGGTTCTATTACCCAGAATCCTTTGCAAACCTCAAACTATGGCTAAATAAAACACATTTTCCTCACATTTCGGTGACAGAAAGTTGTGGAATCTGAGCGGAGCCACAAATTTCCTTCCACTCAGCGTTCCCCCAAGTCTCCGAGAAAAATTATACCTCACTTGTGTGGGTAGGCCTAGCACTCGTGACAGGAAATGCCCCAAAACACAACGTGGACACATCCCATTTTTTGACAGAAAACAGAGGTGTTTTTTGCAAAGTGCCTACCTGTAGATTTTGGCCTCTAGTTCAGCCGGCACCTAGGGAAACCTACCAAACCTGTGCATTTTTGAAAACTAGAGACCTAGGGGAATCCAAGATGGGGTGACTTGTGGGGCTCTGACCAGGTTCTGTTACCCAGAATCCTTTGCAAACCTCAAAATTTGGCTAAACAAACACATTTTCCTCACATTTTGGTGACAGAAAGTTCTGGAATCTGAGAGGAGCCACGAATTTTCTTCCACCCAGCGTTCCCCCAAGTCTCCCGATAAAAATGATACCTCACTTGTGTGGGTAGGCCTAGCGCCCGTGACAGGAAATGCCCCAAAACACAACGTAGACACATCCCATTTTTTAACAGAAAACAGAGGTGTTTTTTGCAAAGAGCCTACCTGTAGATTGTGGCCTCTAGCTCAGCCGGCACCTAGGGAAACCTACCAAACATGTGCATTTTTTAAAACTAGAGACCTAGGGGAATCCAAGATGGGGTGACTTGTGGGGCTCTGACCAGGTTCTGTTACCCAGAATCCTTTGCAAACCTCAAATTATGGCTAAATAAAACACATTTTCCTCACATTTCAGTGACAGAAAGTTCTGGAATCTGAGAGGAGCCACAAATTTCCTTCTACCCAGCGTTCCGCCAAGTCTCCCAAAAAAAATTATACCTCACTTGTGTGGGTAGGCCTAGCACCCGTGACAGGAAATGCCCCAAAACACAACGTAGACACATCCCATTTTTTAACAGAAAACAGAGTTGTTTTTTGCAAAGAGCCTACCTGTAGATTGTGGCCTCTAGCTCAGCCGGCACCTAGGGAAACCTACCAAACATGTGCATTTTTTAAAACTAGAGACCTAGGGGAATCCAAGATGGGGTGACTTGTGGGGCTCTGAAAGGGTTCTGTTACCCAGAATCCTTTGCAAACCTCAACATTTGGCTAAAAAAACACATTTTCCTCATATTTCGGTGACAGAAAGTTCTGGAATCTGAGAGGAGACAAAAATTTTCTTCCACCCAGCGTTCCCCCAAGTCTCCCGCTAAAAATGATACCTCACTTGTGTGGGTAGGCCTAGCGCCTGCGACAGGAAATTCCCCAAAACACAACGTGGACACATCCCATTTTTTCACAGAAAACAGAGGTGTTTTTTGCAAAGTGCCTACCTGTAGATTTTGGCCTCTAGCTCAGCCTGCACCTAGGGAAACCTACTAAGCCTGTGGATTTTTGAAAACTAGAGACCTAGGGAAATCCAAGATGGCGTGACTTGTGGGGCTCTGACCAGGTTCTGTTACCCAGAATCCTTTGCAAACCTCAAAATTTGGCTAAACAAACACATTTTCCTCACATTTCGGTGACAGAAAGTTCTGGAATCTGAGAGGAGCCACGAATTTCCTTCCACCCAGCGTTCCCCCAAGCCTCCCGCTAAAAATGATACCTCACTTGTGTGGGTAGGCCTAGCGCCTGCGACAGGAAATTCCCCAAAACACAACGTGGACACATCCCATTTTTTCACAGAAAACAGAGGTGTTTTTTGCAAAGTGCCTACCTGTAGATTTTGGCCTCTAGCTCAGCCGGCACCTAGGGAAACCTACTAAACCTGTGGATTTTTGAAAACTAGAGACCTAGGGAAATCCAAGATGGGGTGACTTGTGGGGCTCTGACCAGGTTCTTTTACCCAGAATCCTTTGCAAACCTCAACATTTCGCTAAAAAAAAACATTTTCCTCACATTTCGGTGACAGAAAGTTGTGGGATCTGAGCGGAGCCACAAATTTCCTTCCACTCAGCGTTCCCCCAAGTCTCCGAGAAAAATTATACCTCACTTGTGTGGGTAGGCCTAGCGCCCGTGACAGGAAATGCCCCAAAACACAACGTGGACACATCCCATTTTTTGACAGAAAACAGAGGTGTTTTTTGCAAAGTGCCTACCTGTAGATTTTGGCCTCTAGTTCAGCCGGCACCTAGGGAAACCTACCAAACCTGTGCATTTTTGAAAACTAGAGACCTAGGGGAATCCAAGATGGGGTGACTTGTGGGGCTCTGACCAGGTTTTGTTACCCAGAATCCTTTGCAAACCTCAAAATTTGGCTAAACAAACACATTTTCCTCACATTTCGGTGACAGAAAGTTCTGGAATCTGAGAGGAGCCACGAATTTCCTTCCACCCAGCGTTCCCCCAAGTCTCCCGATAAAAATGATACCTCACTTGTGTGGGTAGGCCTAGCGCCCGTGACATGAAATGCCCCAAAACACAACATGGACACATCCCATTTTTTGACAGAAAACAGAGGTGTTTTTTTAAAAGTGCCTACCTGTAGATTTTGGCCTCTGGCTCAGCCGGCACCTAGGGAAACCTACCAAACCTGTGCATGTTTGAAAACTAGAGACCTAGGGGAACCCAAGATGGGGTAACTTGTGGGGCTCTGACCAGGTTCTATTACCCAGAATCCTTTGCAAACCTCAAACTATGGCTAAATAAAACACATTTTCCTCACATTTCGTGACAGAAAGTTGTGGAATCTGAGCGGAGCCACAAATTTCCTTCCACTCAGCGTTCCCCCAAGTCTCCGAGAAAAATTATACCTCACTTGTGTGGGTAGGCCTAGCACCCGTGACAGGAAATGCCCCAAAACACAACGTGGACACATCCCATTTTTTGACAGAAAACAGAGGTGTTTTTTGCAAAGTGCCTACCTGTAGATTTTGGCCTCTAGTTCAGCCGGCACCTAGGGAAACCTACCAAACCTGTGCATTTTTGAAAACTAGAGACCTAGGGGAATCCAAGATGGGGTGACTTGTGGGGCTCTGACCAGGTTCTGTTACACAGAATCCTTTGCAAACCTCAAAATGTGGCTAAACAAACACATTTTCCTCACATTTTGGTGACAGAAAGTTCTGGAATCCGAGAGGAGCAACGAATTTTCTTCCACCCAGCGTTCCCCCAAGTCTCCCGATAAAAATGATACCTCACTTGTGTGGGTAGGCCTAGCGCCCGTGACAGGAAATGCCCCAAAACACAACGTAGACACATCCCATTTTTTAACAGAAAACAGAGGTGTTTTTTGCAAAGAGCCTACCTGTAGATTGTGGCCTCTAGCTCAGCCGGCACCTAGGGAAACCTACCAAACATGTGCATTTTTTAAAACTAGAGACCTAGGGGAATCCAAGATGGGGTGACTTGTGGGGCTCTGACCAGGTTCTGTTACCCAGAATCCTTTGCAAACCTCAAACTATGGCTAAATAAAACACATTTTCCTCACATTTCAGTGACAGAAAGTTCTGGAATCTGAGAGGAGCCACAAATTTCCTTCTACCCAGCGTTCCGCCAAGTCTCCCAATAAAAATGATACCTCACTTGTGTGGGTCGGCCTAGCGCCCGTGACAGGAAATGCCCCAAAACACAACGTAGACACATCCCATTTTTTAACAGAAAACAGAGGTGTTTTTTGCAAAGAGCCTACCTGTAGATTGTGGCCTCTAGCTCAGCCGGCACCTAGGGAAACCTACCAAACATGTGCATTTTTTAAAACTAGAGACCTAGGGGAATCCAAGATGGGGTGACTTGTGGGGCTCTGACCAGGTTCTGTTACCCAGAATCCTTTGCAAACCTCAAATTATGGCTAAATAAAACACATTTTCCTCACATTTCAGTGACAGAAAGTTCTGGAATCTGAGAGGAGCCACAAATTTCCTTCTACCCAGCGTTCCGCCAAGTCTCCCAAAAAAAATTATACCTCACTTGTGTGGGTAGGCCTAGCACCCGTGACAGGAAATGCCCCAAAACACAACGTAGACACATCCCATTTTTGAACAGAAAACAGAGTTGTTTTTTGCAAAGAGCCTACCTGTAGATTGTGGCCTCTAGCTCAGCCGGCACCTAGGGAAACCTACCAAACATGTGCATTTTTTAAAACTAGAGACCTAGGGGAATCCAAGATGGGGTGACTTGTGGGGCTCTGACCAGGTTCTGTTACCCAGAATCCTTTGCAAACCTCAACATTTGGCTAAAAAAACACATTTTCCTCATATTTCGGTGACAGAAAGTTCTGGAATCTGAGAGGAGACAAAAATTTCCTTCCACCCAGCGTTCCCCCAAGTCTCCCGCTAAAAATGATACCTCACTTGTGTGGGTAGGCCTAGCGCCTGCGACAGGAAATTCCCCAAAACACAACGTGGACACATCCCATTTTTTCACAGAAAACAGAGGTGTTTTTTGCAAAGTGCCTACCTGTAGATTTTGGCCTCTAGCTCAGCCTGCACCTAGGGAAACCTACTAAGCCTGTGGATTTTTGAAAACTAGAGACCTATGGAAATCCAAGATGGCGTGACTTGTGGGGCTCTGACCAGGTTCTGTTACCCAGAATCCTTTGCAAACCTCAAAATTTGGCTAAACAAACACATTTTCCTCACATTTCGGTGACAGAAAGTTCTGGAATCTGAGAGGAGCCACGAATTTCCTTCCACCCAGCGTTCCCCCAAGCCTCCCGCTAAAAATGATACCTCACTTGTGTGGGTAGGCCTAGCGCCTGCGACAGGAAATTCCCCAAAACACAACGTGGACACATCCCATTTTTTCACAGAAAACAGAGGTGTTTTTTGCAAAGTGCCTACCTGTAGATTTTGGCCTCTAGCTCAGCCGGCACCTAGGGAAACCTACTAAACCTGTGGATTTTTGAAAACTAGAGACCTAGGGAAATCCAAGATGGGGTGACTTGTGGGGCTCTGACCAGGTTCTTTTACCCAGAATCCTTTGCAAACCTCAACATTTCGCTAAAAAAAAACATTTTCCTCACATTTCGGTGACAGAAAGTTGTGGGATCTGAGCGGAGCCACAAATTTCCTTCCACTCAGCGTTCCCCCAAGTCTCCGAGAAAAATTATACCTCACTTGTGTGGGTAGGCCTAGCGCCCGTGACAGGAAATGCCCCAAAACACAACGTGGACACATCCCATTTTTTGACAGAAAACAGAGGTGTTTTTTGCAAAGTGCCTACCTGTAGATTTTGGCCTCTAGTTCAGCCGGCACCTAGGGAAACCTACCAAACCTGTGCATTTTTGAAAACTAGAGACCTAGGGGAATCCAAGATGGGGTGACTTGTGGGGCTCTGACCAGGTTTTGTTACCCAGAATCCTTTGCAAACCTCAAAATGTGGCTAAACAAACACATTTTCCTCACATTTCGGTGACAGAAAGTTCTGGAATCTGAGAGGAGCCACGAATTTCCTTCCACCCAGCGTTCCCCCAAGTCTCCCGATAAAAATGATACCTCACTTGTGTGGGTAGGCCTAGCGCCCGTGACATGAAATGCCCCAAAACACAACATGGACACATCCCATTTTTTGACAGAAAACAGAGGTGTTTTTTTAAAAGTGCCTACCTGTAGATTTTGGCCTCTGGCTCAGCCGGCACCTAGGGAAACCTACCAAACCTGTGCATGTTTGAAAACTAGAGACCTAGGGGAACCCAAGATGGGGTAACTTGTGGGGCTCTGACCAGGTTCTATTACCCAGAATCCTTTGCAAACCTCAAACTATGGCTAAATAAAACACATTTTCCTCACATTTCGGTGACAGAAAGTTGTGGAATCTGAGCGGAGCCACAAATTTCCTTCCACTCAGCGTTCCCCCAAGTCTCCGAGAAAAATTATACCTCACTTGTGTGGGTAGGCCTAGCACCCGCGACAGGAAATGCCCCAAAACACAACGTGGACACATCCCATTTTTTGACAGAAAACAGAGGTGTTTTTTGCAAAGTGCCTACCTGTAGATTTTGGCCTCTAGTTCAGCCAGGACCTAGGGAAACCTACCAAACCTGTGCCTTTTTGAAAACTAGAGACCTAGGGGAATCCAAGATGGGGTGACTTGTGGGGCTCTGACCAGGTTCTGTTACACAGAATCCTTTGCAAACCTCAAAATGTGGCTAAACAAACACATTTTCCTCACATTTTGGTGACAGAAAGTTCTGGAATCCGAGAGGAGCAACGAATTTTCTTCCACCCAGCGTTCCCCCAAGTCTCCCGATAAAAATGATACCTCACTTGTGTGGGTAGGCCTAGCGCCCGTGACAGGAAATGCCCCAAAACACAACGTAGACACATCCCATTTTTTAACAGAAAACAGAGGTGTTTTTTGCAAAGAGCCTACCTGTAGATTGTGGCCTCTAGCTCAGCCGGCACCTAGGGAAACCTACCAAACATGTGCATTTTTTAAAACTAGAGACCTAGGGGAATCCAAGATGGGGTGACTTGTGGGGCTCTGACCAGGTTCTGTTACCCAGAATCCTTTGCAAACCTCAAACTATGGCTAAATAAAACACATTTTCCTCACATTTCAGTGACAGAAAGTTCTGGAATCTGAGAGGAGCCACAAATTTCCTTCTACCCAGCGTTCCGCCAAGTCTCCCAATAAAAATGATACCTCACTTGTGTGGGTCGGCCTAGCGCCCGTGACAGGAAATGCCCCAAAACACAACGTAGACACATCCCATTTTTTAACAGAAAACAGAGGTGTTTTTTGCAAAGAGCCTACCTGTAGATTGTGGCCTCTAGCTCAGCCGGCACCTAGGGAAACCTACCAAACATGTGCATTTTTTAAAACTAGAGACCTAGGGGAATCCAAGATGGGGTGACTTGTGGGGCTCTGACCAGGTTCTGTTACCCAGAATCCTTTGCAAACCTCAACATTTGGCTAAAAAAACAAATTTTCCTCTTATTTCGGTGACAGAAAGTTGTGGGATCTGAGCGGAGCCACAAATTTCCTTCCACTCAGCGTTCCCCCAAGTCTCCGAGAAAAATTATACCTCACTTGTGTGGGTAGGCCTAGCGCCTGCGACAGGAAATTCCCCAAAACACAACGTGGACACATCCCATTTTTTCACAGAAAACAGAGGTGTTTTTTGCAAAGTGCCTACCTGTAGATTTTGGCCTCTAGCTCAGCCTGCACCTAGGGAAACCTACTAAGCCTGTGGATTTTTGAAAACTAGAGACCTAGGGAAATCCAAGATGGGGTGACTTGTGGGGCTCTGACCAGGTTCTGTTACCCAGAATCCTTTGCAAACCTCAAAATTTGGCTAAACAAACACATTTTCCTCACATTTCGGTGACAGAAAGTTCTGGAATCTGAGAGGAGCCACGAATTTCCTTCCACCCAGCGTTCCCCCAAGCCTCCCGCTAAAAATGATACCTCACTTGTGTGGGTAGGCCTAGCGCCTGCGACAGGAAATTCCCCAAAACACAACGTGGACACATCCCATTTTTTCACAGAAAACAGAGGTGTTTTTTGCAAAGTGCCTACCTGTAGATTTTGGCCTCTAGCTCAGCCGGCACCTAGGGAAACCTACTAAACCTGTGGATTTTTGAAAACTAGAGACCTAGGGAAATCCAAGATGGGGTGACTTGTGGGGCTCTGACCAGGTTCTTTTACCCAGAATCCTTTGCAAACCTCAACATTTTGCTAAAAAAAAACATTTTCCTCACATTTCGGTGACAGAAAGTTGTGGGATCTGAGCGGAGCCACAAATTTCCTTCCACTCAGCGTTCCCCCAAGTCTCCGAGAAAAATTATACCTCACTTGTGTGGGTAGGCCTAGCGCCCGTGACAGGAAATGCCCCAAAACACAACGTGGACACATCCCATTTTTTGACAGAAAACAGAGGTGTTTTTTGCAAAGTGCCTACCTGTAGATTTTGGCCTCTAGTTCAGCCGGCACCTAGGGAAACCTACCAAACCTGTGCATTTTTGAAAACTAGAGACCTAGGGGAATCCAAGATGGGGTGACTTGTGGGGCTCTGACCAGGTTTTGTTACCCAGAATCCTTTGCAAACCTCAAAATTTGGCTAAACAAACACATTTTCCTCACATTTCGGTGACAGAAAGTTCTGGAATCTGAGAGGAGCCACGAATTTCCTTCCACCCAGCGTTCCCCCAAGTCTCCCGATAAAAATGATACCTCACTTGTGTGGGTAGGCCTAGCGCCCGTGACATGAAATGCCCCAAAACACAACATGGACACATCCCATTTTTTGACAGAAAACAGAGGTGTTTTTTTAAAAGTGCCTACCTGTAGATTTTGGCCTCTGGCTCAGCCGGCACCTAGGGAAACCTACCAAACCTGTGCATGTTTGAAAACTAGAGACCTAGGGGAACCCAAGATGGGGTAACTTGTGGGGCTCTGACCAGGTTCTATTACCCAGAATCCTTTGCAAACCTCAAACTATGGCTAAATAAAACACATTTTCCTCACATTTCGGTGACAGAAAGTTGTGGAATCTGAGCGGAGCCACAAATTTCCTTCCACTCAGCGTTCCCCCAAGTCTCCGAGAAAAATTATACCTCACTTGTGTGGGTAGGCCTAGCACTCGTGACAGGAAATGCCCCAAAACACAACGTGGACACATCCCATTTTTTGACAGAAAACAGAGGTGTTTTTTGCAAAGTGCCTACCTGTAGATTTTGGCCTCTAGTTCAGCCGGCACCTAGGGAAACCTACCAAACCTGTGCATTTTTGAAAACTAGAGACCTAGGGGAATCCAAGATGGGGTGACTTGTGGGGCTCTGACCAGGTTCTGTTACCCAGAATCCTTTGCAAACCTCAAAATTTGGCTAAACAAACACATTTTCCTCACATTTTGGTGACAGAAAGTTCTGGAATCTGAGAGGAGCCACGAATTTTCTTCCACCCAGCGTTCCCCCAAGTCTCCCGATAAAAATGATACCTCACTTGTGTGGGTAGGCCTAGCGCCCGTGACAGGAAATGCCCCAAAACACAACGTAGACACATCCCATTTTTTAACAGAAAACAGAGGTGTTTTTTGCAAAGAGCCTACCTGTAGATTGTGGCCTCTAGCTCAGCCGGCACCTAGGGAAACCTACCAAACATGTGCATTTTTGAAAACTAGAGACCTAGGGGAATCCAAGATGGGGTGACTTGTGGGGCTCTGACCAGGTTCTGTTACCCAGAATCCTTTGCAAACCTCAAATTATGGCTAAATAAAACACATTTTCCTCACATTTCAGTGACAGAAAGTTCTGGAATCTGAGAGGAGCCACAAATTTCCTTCTACCCAGCGTTCCGCCAAGTCTCCCAAAAAAAATTATACCTCACTTGTGTGGGTAGGCCTAGCACCCGTGACAGGAAATGCCCCAAAACACAACGTAGACACATCCCATTTTTTAACAGAAAACAGAGTTGTTTTTTGCAAAGACCCTACCTGTAGATTGTGGCCTCTAGCTCAGCCGGCACCTAGGGAAACCTACCAAACATGTGCATTTTTTAAAACTAGAGACCTAGGGGAATCCAAGATGGGGTGACTTGTGGGGCTCTGAAAGGGTTCTGTTACCCAGAATCCTTTGCAAACCTCAACATTTGGCTAAAAAAACACATTTTCCTCATATTTCGGTGACAGAAAGTTCTGGAATCTGAGAGGAGACAAAAATTTCCTTCCACCCAGCGTTCCCCCAAGTCTCCCGCTAAAAATGATACCTCACTTGTGTGGGGTGGCCTAGCGCCTGCGACAGGAAATTCCCCAAAACACAACGTGGACACATCCCATTTTTTCACAGAAAACAGAGGTGTTTTTTGCAAAGTGCCTACCTGTAGATTTTGGCCTCTAGCTCAGCCTGCACCTAGGGAAACCTACTAAGCCTGTGGATTTTTGAAAACTAGAGACCTAGGGAAATCCAAGATGGGGTGACTTGTGGGGCTCTGACCAGGTTCTGTTACCCAGAATCCTTTGCAAACCTCAAAATTTGGCTAAACAAACACATTTTCCTCACATTTCGGTGACAGAAAGTTCTGGAATCTGAGAGGAGCCACGAATTTCCTTCCACCCAGCGTTCCCCCAAGCCTCCCGCTAAAAATGATACCTCACTTGTGTGGGTAGGCCTAGCGCCTGCGACAGGAAATTCCCCAAAACACAACGTGGACACATCCCATTTTTTCACAGAAAACAGAGGTGTTTTTTGCAAAGTGCCTACCTGTAGATTTTGGCCTCTAGCTCAGCCGGCACCTAGGGAAACCTACTAAACCTGTGGATTTTTGAAAACTAGAGACCTAGGGAAATCCAAGATGGGGTGACTTGTGGGGCTCTGACCAGGTTCTTTTACCCAGAATCCTTTGCAAACCTCAACATTTCGCTAAAAAAAAACATTTTCCTCACATTTCGGTGACAGAAAGTTGTGGGATCTGAGCGGAGCCACAAATTTCCTTCCACTCAGCGTTCCCCCAAGTCTCCGAGAAAAATTATACCTCACTTGTGTGGGTAGGCCTAGCGCCCGTGACAGGAAATGCCCCAAAACACAACGTGGACACATCCCATTTTTTGACAGAAAACAGAGGTGTTTTTTGCAAAGTGCCTACCTGTAGATTTTGGCCTCTAGTTCAGCCGGCACCTAGGGAAACCTACCAAACCTGTGCATTTTTGAAAACTAGAGACCTAGGGGAATCCAAGATGGGGTGACTTGTGGGGCTCTGACCAGGTTTTGTTACCCAGAATCCTTTGCAAACCTCAAAATTTGGCTAAACAAACACATTTTCCTCACATTTCGGTGACAGAAAGTTCTGGAATCTGAGAGGAGCCACGAATTTCCTTCCACCCAGCGTTCCCCCAAGTCTCCCGATAAAAATGATACCTCACTTGTGTGGGTAGGCCTAGCGCCCGTGACATGAAATGCCCCAAAACACAACATGGACACATCCCATTTTTTGACAGAAAACAGAGGTGTTTTTTTAAAAGTGCCTACCTGTAGATTTTGGCCTCTGGCTCAGCCGGCACCTAGGGAAACCTACCAAACCTGTGCATGTTTGAAAACTAGAGACCTAGGGGAACCCAAGATGGGGTAACTTGTGGGGCTCTGACCAGGTTCTATTACCCAGAATCCTTTGCAAACCTCAAACTATGGCTAAATAAAACACATTTTCCTCACATTTCGGTGACAGAAAGTTGTGGAATCTGAGCGGAGCCACAAATTTCCTTCCACTCAGCGTTCCCCCAAGTCTCCGAGAAAAATTATACCTCACTTGTGTGGGTAGGCCTAGCACCCGCGACAGGAAATGCCCCAAAACACAACGTGGACACATCCCATTTTTTGACAGAAAACAGAGGTGTTTTTTGCAAAGTGCCTACCTGTAGATTTTGGCCTCTAGTTCAGCCAGGACCTAGGGAAACCTACCAAACCTGTGCATTTTTGAAAACTAGAGACCTAGGGGAATCCAAGATGGGGTGACTTGTGGGGCTCTGACCAGGTTCTGTTACACAGAATCCTTTGCAAACCTCAAAATGTGGCTAAACAAACACATTTTCCTCACATTTTGGTGACAGAAAGTTCTGGAATCCGAGAGGAGCAACGAATTTTCTTCCACCCAGCGTTCCCCCAAGTCTCCCGATAAAAATGATACCTCACTTGTGTGGGTAGGCCTAGCGCCCGTGACAGGAAATGCCCCAAAACACAACGTAGACACATCCCATTTTTTAACAGAAAACAGAGGTGTTTTTTGCAAAGAGCCTACCTGTAGATTGTGGCCTCTAGCTCAGCCGGCACCTAGGGAAACCTACCAAACATGTGCATTTTTTAAAACTAGAGACCTAGGGGAATCCAAGATGGGGTGACTTGTGGGGCTCTGACCAGGTTCTGTTACCCAGAATCCTTTGCAAACCTCAAACTATGGCTAAATAAAACACATTTTCCTCACATTTCAGTGACAGAAAGTTCTGGAATCTGAGAGGAGCCACAAATTTCCTTCTACCCAGCGTTCCGCCAAGTCTCCCAATAAAAATGATACCTCACTTGTGTGGGTCGGCCTAGCGCCCGTGACAGGAAATGCCCCAAAACACAACGTAGACACATCCCATTTTTTAACAGAAAACAGAGGTGTTTTTTGCAAAGAGCCTACCTGTAGATTGTGGCCTCTAGCTCAGCCGGCACCTAGGGAAACCTACCAAACATGTGCATTTTTTAAAACTAGAGACCTAGGGGAATCCAAGATGGGGTGACTTGTGGGGCTCTGACCAGGTTCTGTTACCCAGAATCCTTTGCAAACCTCAAATTATGGCTAAATAAAACAAATTTTCCTCACATTTCAGTGACAGAAAGTTCTGGACTCTGAGAGGAGCCACAAATTTCCTTCTACCCAGCGTTCCGCCAAGTCTCCCAAAAAAAATTATACCTCACTTGTGTGGGTAGGCCTAGCACCCGTGACAGGAAATGCCCCAAAACACAACGTAGACACATCCCATTTTTGAACAGAAAACAGAGTTGTTTTTTGCAAAGAGCCTACCTGTAGATTGTGGCCTCTAGCTCAGCCGGCACCTAGGGAAACCTACCAAACATGTGCATTTTTTAAAACTAGAGACCTAGGGGAATCCAAGATGGGGTGACTTGTGGGGCTCTGACCAGGTTCTGTTACCCAGAATCCTTTGCAAACCTCAACATTTGGCTAAAAAAACACATTTTCCTCATATTTCGGTGACAGAAAGTTCTGGAATCTGAGAGGAGACAAAAATTTCCTTCCACCCAGCGTTCCCCCAAGTCTCCCGCTAAAAATGATACCTCACTTGTGTGGGTAGGCCTAGCGCCTGCGACAGGAAATTCCCCAAAACACAACGTGGACACATCCCATTTTTTCACAGAAAACAGAGGTGTTTTTTGCAAAGTGCCTACCTGTAGATTTTGGCCTCTAGCTCAGCCTGCACCTAGGGAAACCTACTAAGCCTGTGGATTTTTGAAAACTAGAGACCTAGGGAAATCCAAGATGGGGTGACTTGTGGGGCTCTGACCAGGTTCTGTTACCCAGAATCCTTTGCAAACCTCAAAATTTGGCTAAACAAACACATTTTCCTCACATTTCGGTGACAGAAAGTTCTGGAATCTGAGAGGAGCCACGAATTTCCTTCCACCCAGCGTTCCCCCAAGCCTCCCGCTAAAAATGATACCTCACTTGTGTGGGTAGGCCTAGCGCCTGCGACAGGAAATTCCCCAAAACACAACGTGGACACATCCCATTTTTTCACAGAAAACAGAGGTGTTTTTTGCAAAGTGCCTACCTGTAGATTTTGGCCTCTAGCTCAGCCGGCACCTAGGGAAACCTACTAAACCTGTGGATTTTTGAAAACTAGAGACCTAGGGAAATCCAAGATGGGGTGACTTGTGGGGCTCTGACCAGGTTCTTTTACCCAGAATCCTTTGCAAACCTCAACATTTCGCTAAAAAAAAACATTTTCCTCACATTTCGGTGACAGAAAGTTGTGGGATCTGAGCGGAGCCACAAATTTCCTTCCACTCAGCGTTCCCCCAAGTCTCCGAGAAAAATTATACCTCACTTGTGTGGGTAGGCCTAGCGCCCGTGACAGGAAATGCCCCAAAACACAACGTGGACACATCCCATTTTTTGACAGAAAACAGAGGTGTTTTTTGCAAAGTGCCTACCTGTAGATTTTGGCCTCTAGTTCAGCCGACACCTAGGGAAACCTACCAAACCTGTGCATTTTTGAAAACTAGAGACCTAGGGGAATCCAAGATGGGGTGACTTGTGGGGCTCTGACCAGGTTTTGTTACCCAGAATCCTTTGCAAACCTCAAAATTTGGCTAAACAAACACATTTTCCTCACATTTCGGTGACAGAAAGTTCTGGAATCTGAGAGGAGCCACGAATTTCCTTCCACCCAGCGTTCCCCCAAGTCTCCCGATAAAAATGATACCTCACTTGTGTGGGTAGGCCTAGCGCCCGTGACATGAAATGCCCCAAAACACAACATGGACACATCCCATTTTTTGACAGAAAACAGAGGTGTTTTTTTAAAAGTGCCTACCTGTAGATTTTGGCCTCTGGCTCAGCCGGCACCTAGGGAAACCTACCAAACCTGTGCATGTTTGAAAACTAGAGACCTAGGGGAACCCAAGATGGGGTAACTTGTGGGGCTCTGACCAGGTTCTATTACCCAGAATCCTTTGCAAACCTCAAACTATGGCTAAATAAAACACATTTTCCTCACATTTCGGTGACAGAAAGTTGTGGAATCTGAGCGGAGCCACAAATTTCCTTCCACTCAGCGTTCCCCCAAGTCTCCGAGAAAAATTATACCTCACTTGTGTGGGTAGGCCTAGCACCCGCGACAGGAAATGCCCCAAAACACAACGTGGACACATCCCATTTTTTGACAGAAAACAGAGGTGTTTTTTGCAAAGTGCCTACCTGTAGATTTTGGCCTCTAGTTCAGCCGGCACCTAGGGAAACCTACCAAACCTGTGCATTTTTGAAAACTAGAGACCTAGGGGAATCCAAGATGGGGTGACTTGTGGGGCTCTGACCAGGTTCTGTTACACAGAATCCTTTGCAAACCTCAAAATGTGGCTAAACAAACACATTTTCCTCACATTTTGGTGACAGAAAGTTCTGGAATCCGAGAGGAGCAACGAATTTTCTTCCACCCAGCGTTCCCCCAAGTCTCCCGATAAAAATGATACCTCACTTGTGTGGGTAGGCCTAGCGCCCGTGACAGGAAATGCCCCAAAACACAACGTAGACACATCCCATTTTTTAACAGAAAACAGAGGTGTTTTTTGCAAAGAGCCTACCTGTAGATTGTGGCCTCTAGCTCAGCCGGCACCTAGGGAAACCTACCAAACATGTGCATTTTTTAAAACTAGAGACCTAGGGGAATCCAAGATGGGGTGACTTGTGGGGCTCTGACCAGGTTCTGTTACCCAGAATCCTTTGCAAACCTCAAACTATGGCTAAATAAAACACATTTTCCTCACATTTCAGTGACAGAAAGTTCTGGAATCTGAGAGGAGCCACAAATTTCCTTCTACCCAGCGTTCCGCCAAGTCTCCCAATAAAAATGATACCTCACTTGTGTGGGTAGGCCTAGCGCCCGTGACAGGAAATGCCCCAAAACACAACGTAGACACATCCCATTTTTTAACAGAAAACAGAGGTGTTTTTTGCAAAGAGCCTACCTGTAGATTGTGGCCTCTAGCTCATCCGGCACCTAGGGAAACCTACCAAACATGTGCATTTTTTAAAACTAGAGACCTAGGGGAATCCAAGATGGGGTGACTTGTGGGGCTCTGACCAGGTTCTGTTACCCAGAATCCTTTGCAAACCTCAACATTTGGCTAAAAAAACAAATTTTCCTCTTATTTCGGTGACAGAAAGTTGTGGGATCTGAGCGGAGCCACAAATTTCCTTCCACTCAGCGTTCCCCCAAGTCTCCGAGAAAAATTATACCTCACTTGTGTGGGTAGGCCTAGCGCCCGCGACAGGAAATGCCCCAAAACACAACGTGGACACATCCCATTTTTTGACAGAAAACAGAGGTGTTTTTTGCAAAGTGCCTACCTGTAGATTTTGGCCTCTAGTTCAGCCGGCACCTAGGGAAACCTACCAAACCTGTGCATTTTTGAAAACTAGAGACCTAGGGGAATCCAAGATGGGGTGACTTGTGGGGCTCTGACCAGGTTCTGTTACCCAGAATCCTTTGCAAACCTCAAAATTTGGCTAAACAAACACATTTTCCTCACATTTCGGTGACAGAAAGTTCTGGAATCTGAGAGGAGCCACGAATTTCCTTCCACCCAGCGTTCCCCCAGGTCTCCCGATAAAAATGATACCTCACTTGTGTGGGTAGGCCTAGCGCCCGTGACAGGAAATGCCCCAAAACACAACATGGACACATCCCATTTTTTGACATAAAACAGAGGTGTTTTTTTTAAAGTGCCTACCTGTAGATTTTGGCCTCTAGCTCAGCCGGCACCTAGGGAAACCTACCAAACCTGTGCATGTTTGAAAACTAGAGACCTAGGGAACCCAAGATGGGGTAACTTGTGGGGCTCTGACCAGGTTCTATTACCCAGAATCCTTTGCAAACCTCAAACTATGGCTAAATAAAACACATTTTCCTCACATTTCAGTGACAGAAAGTTTTGGAATCTGAGAGGAGCCACAAATTTCCTTCTACCCAGCGTTCCGCCAAGTCTCCCAATAAAAATGATACCTCACTTGTGTGGGTAGGCCTAGCGCCCGTCACAGGAAATGCCCCAAAACACAACGTAGACACATCCCATTTTTTCACAGAAAACAGAGGTGTTTTTTGCAAAGAGCCTACCTGTAGATTGTGGCCTCTAGCTCAGCCGGCACCTAGGGAAACCTACCAAACATGTGCATTTTTTAAAACTAGAGACCTAGGGGAATCCAAGATGGGGTGACTTGTGGGGCTCTGACCAGGTTCTGTTACCCAGAACCCTTTGCAAACCTCAACATTTGGCTAAAAAAACAAATTTTCCTCATATTTCGGTGACAGAAAGTTCTGGAATCTGAGAGGAGACAAAAATTTCCTTCCACCCAGCGTTCCCCCAAGTCTCCCGCTAAAAATGATACCTCACTTGTGTGGGTAGGCCTAGCGCCTGCGACAGGAAATTCCCCAAAACACAACGTGGACACATCCCATTTTTTCACAGAAAACAGAGGTGTTTTTTGCAAAGTGCCTACCTGTAGATTTTGGCCTCTAGCTCAGCCGGCACCTAGGGAAACCTACTAAACCTGTGGATTTTTGAAAACTAGAGACCTAGGGAAATCCAAGATGGGGTGACTTGTGGGGCTCTGACCAGGTTCTGTTACCCAGAATCCTTTGCAAACCTCAAAATTTCGCTAAAAAAACACATTTTCCTCACATTTCGGTGACAGAAAGTTGTGGGATCTGAGCGGAGCCACAAATTTCCTTCCACTCAGCGTTCCCCCAAGTCTCCGAGAAAAATTATTCCTCACTTGTGTGGGTAGGCCTAGCGCCCGCGACAGGAAATGCCCCAAAACACAACGTGGACACATCCCATTTTTTGACAGAAAACAGAGGTGTTTTTTGCAAAGTGCCTACCTGTAGATTTTGGCCTCTAGTTCAGCCGGCACCTAGGGAAACCTACCAAACCTGTGCATTTTTGAAAACTAGAGACCTAGGGGAATCCAAGATGGGGTGACTTGTGGGGCTCTGACCAGGTTCTGTTACCCAGAATCCTTTGCAAACCTCAAATTATGGCTAAATAAAACACATTTTCCTCACATTTCAGTGACAGAAAGTTCTGGAATCTGAGAGGAGCCACAAATTTCCTTCTACCCAGCGTTCCGCCAAGTCTCCCAAAAAAAATTATACCTCACTTGTGTGGGTAGGCCTAGCACCCGTGACAGGAAATGCCCCAAAACACAACGTAGACACATCCCATTTTTGAACAGAAAACAGAGTTGTTTTTTGCAAAGAGCCTACCTGTAGATTGTGGCCTCTAGCTCAGCCGGCACCTAGGGAAACCTACCAAACATGTGCATTTTTTAAAACTAGAGACCTAGGGGAATCCAAGATGGGGTGACTTGTGGGGCTCTGACCAGGTTCTGTTACCCAGAATCCTTTGCAAACCTCAACATTTGGCTAAAAAAACACATTTTCCTCATATTTCGGTGACAGAAAGTTCTGGAATCTGAGAGGAGACAAAAATTTCCTTACACCCAGCGTTCCCCCAAGTCTCCCGCTAAAAATGATACCTCACTTGTGTGGGTAGGCCTAGCGCCTGCGACAGGAAATTCCCCAAAACACAACGTGGACACATCCCATTTTTTCACAGAAAACAGAGGTGTTTTTTGCAAAGTGCCTACCTGTAGATTTTGGCCTCTAGCTCAGCCTGCACCTAGGGAAACCTACTAAGCCTGTGGATTTTTGAAAACTAGAGACCTAGGGAAATCCAAGATGGGGTGACTTGTGGGGCTCTGACCAGGTTCTGTTACCCAGAATCCTTTGCAAACCTCAAAATTTGGCTAAACAAACACATTTTCCTCACATTTCGGTGACAGAAAGTTCTGGAATCTGAGAGGAGCCACGAATTTCCTTCCACCCAGCGTTCCCCCAAGCCTCCCGCTAAAAATGATACCTCACTTGTGTGGGTAGGCCTAGCGCCTGCGACAGGAAATTCCCCAAAACACAACGTGGACACATCCCATTTTTTCACAGAAAACAGAGGTGTTTTTTGCAAAGTGCCTACCTGTAGATTTTGGCCTCTAGCTCAGCCGGCACTTAGGGAAACCTACTAAACCTGTGGATTTTTGAAAACTAGAGACCTAGGGAAATCCAAGATGGGGTGACTTGTGGGGCTCTGACCAGGTTCTTTTACCCAGAATCCTTTGCAAACCTCAACATTTCGCTAAAAAAAAACATTTTCCTCACATTTCGGTGACAGAAAGTTGTGGGATCTGAGCGGAGCCACAAATTTCCTTCCACTCAGCGTTCCCCCAAGTCTCCGAGAAAAATTATACCTCACTTGTGTGGGTAGGCCTAGCGCCTGCGACAGGAAATTCCCCAAAACACAACGTGGAAACATCCCATTTTTTGACAGAAAACAGAGGTGTTTTTTGCAAAGTGCCTACCTGTAGATTTTGGCCTCTAGTTCAGCCGGCACCTAGGGAAACCTACCAAACCTGTGCATTTTTGAAAACTAGAGACCTAGGGGAATCCAAGATGGGGTGACTTGTGGGGCTCTGACCAGGTTCTGTTACCCAGAATCCTTTGCAAACCTCAACATTTCGCTAAAAAAAAACATTTTCCTCACATTTCGGTGACAGAAAGTTGTGGGATCTGAGCGGAGCCACAAATTTCCTTCCACTCAGCGTTCCCCCAAGTCTCCGAGAAAAATTATACCTCACTTGTGTGGGTAGGCCTAGCGCCCGCGACAGGAAATGCCCCAAAACACAACGTGGACACATCCCATTTTTTGACAGAAAACAGAGGTGTTTTTTGCAAAGTGCCTACCTGTAGATTTTGGCCTCTAGTTCAGCCGGCACCTAGGGAAACCTACCAAACCTGTGCATTTTTGAAAACTAGAGACCTAGGGGAATCCAAGATGGGGTGACTTGTGGGGCTCTGACCAGGTTCTGTTACCCAGAATCCTTTGCAAACCTCAAAATGTGGCTAAACAAACACATTTTCCTCACATTTTGGTGACAGAAAGTTCTGGAATCTGAGAGCAGCCACGAATTTTCTTCCACCCAGCGTTCCCCCAAGTCTCCCGATAAAAATGATACCTCACTTGTGTGGGTAGGCCTAGCGCCCGTGACAGGAAATGCCCCAAAACACAACGTAGACACATCCCATTTTTTAACAGAAAACAGAGGTGTTTTTTGCAAAGAGCCTACCTGTAGATTGTGGCCTCTAGCTCAGCCGGCACCTAGGGAAACCTACCAAACATGTGCATTTTTTAAAACTAGAGACCTAGGGGAATCCAAGATGGGGTGACTTGTGGGGCTCTGACCAGGTTCTGTTACCCAGAATCCTTTGCAAACCTCAAACTATGGCTAAATAAAACACATTTTCCTCACATTTCAGTGACAGAAAGTTCTGGAATCTGAGAGGAGCCACAAATTTCCTTCTACCCAGCGTTCCGCCAAGTCTCCCAATAAAAATGATACCTCACTTGTGTGGGTAGGCCTAGCGCCCGTGACAGGAAATGCCCCAAAACACAACGTAGACACATCCCATTTTTTAACAGAAAACAGAGTTGTTTTTTGCAAAGAGCCTTCCTGTAGATTGTGGCCTCTAGCTCAGCCGGCACCTAGGGAAACCTACCAAACATGTGCATTTTTTAAAACTAGAGACCTAGGGGAATCCAAGATGGGGTGACTTGTGGGGCTCTGACCAGGTTCTGTTACCCAGAATCCTTTGCAAACCTCAACATTTGGCTAAAAAAACACATTTTCCTCATATTTCGGTGACAGAAAGTTCTGGAATCTGAGCGGAGCCACAAATTTCCTTCCACTCAGCGTTCCCCCAAGTCTCCGAGAAAAATTATACCTCACTTGTGTGGGTAGGCCTAGCGCCTGCGACAGGAAATTCCCCAAAACACAACGTGGACACATCCCATTTTTTCACAGAAAACAGAGGTGTTTTTTGCAAAGTGCCTACCTGTAGATTTTGGCCTCTAGCTCAGCCTGCACCTAGGGAAACCTACTAAGCCTGTGGATTTTTGAAAACTAGAGACCTAGGGAAATCCAAGATGGGGTGACTTGTGGGGCTCTGACCAGGTTCTGTTACCCAGAATCCTTTGCAAACCTCAAAATTTGGCTAAATAAACACATTTTCCTCACATTTCGGTGACAGAAAGTTCTGGAATCTGAGAGGAGCCACGAATTTCCTTCCACCCAGCGTTCCCCCAAGCCTCCCGCTAAAAATGATACCTCACTTGTGTGGGTAGGCCTAGCGCCCGCGACAGGAAATGCCCCAAAACACAACGTGGACACATCCCATTTTTTGACAGAAAACAGAGGTGTTTTTTGCAAAGTGCCTACCTGTAGATTTTGGCCTCTAGCTCAGCCGGCACCTAGGGAAACCTACTAAACCTGTGGATTTTTGAAAACTAGAGACCTAGGGAAATCCAAGATGGGGTGACTTGTGGGGCTCTGACCAGGTTCTTTTACCCAGAATCCTTTGCAAACCTCAACATTTCGCTAAAAAAAAACATTTTCATCACATTTCGGTGACAGAAAGTTGTGGGATCTGAGCGGAGCCACAAATTTCCTTCCACTCAGCGTTCCCCCAAGTCTCCGAGAAAAATTATACCTCACTTGTGTGGGTAGGCCTAGCGCCCGTGACAGGAAATGCCCCAAAACACAACGTGGACACATCCCATTTTTTGACAGAAAACAGAGGTGTTTTTTGCAAAGTGCCTACCTGTAGATTTTGGCCTCTAGTTCAGCCGGCACCTAGGGAAACCTACCAAACCTGTGCATTTTTGAAAACTAGAGACCTAGGGGAATCCAAGATGGGGTGACTTGTGGGGCTCTGACCAGGTTCTGTTACCCAGAATCCTTTGCAAACCTCAAAATTTGGCTAAACAAACACATTTTCCCCACATTTCGGTGACAGAAAGTTCTGGAATCTGAGAGGAGCCACGAATTTCCTTCCACCCAGCGTTCCCCCAAGTCTCCCGATAAAAATGATACCTCACTTGTGTGGGTAGGCCTAGCGCCCGTGACAGGAAATGCCCCAAAACACAACATGGACACATCCCATTTTTTGACATAAAACAGAGGTGTTTTTTTTAAAGTGCCTACCTGTAGATTTTGGCCTCTGGCTCAGCCGGCACCTAGGGAAACCTACCAAACCTGTGCATGTTTGAAAACTAGAGACCTAGGGGAACCCAAGATGGGGTAACTTGTGGGGCTCTGACCAGGTTCTATTACCCAGAATCCTTTGCAAACCTCAAACTATGGCTAAATAAAACACATTTTCCTCACATTTCGGTGACAGAAAGTTGTGGAATCTGAGCGGAGCCACAAATTTCCTTCCACTCAGCGTTCCCCCAAGTCTCCGAGAAAAATTATACCTCACTTGTGTGGGTAGGCCTAGCACCCGCGACAGGAAATGCCCCAAAACACAACGTGGAAACATCCCATTTTTTGACAGAAAACAGAGGTGTTTTTTGCAAAGTGCCTACCTGTAGATTTTGGCCTCTAGTTCAGCCGGCACCTAGGGAAACCTACCAAACCTGTGCATTTTTTAAAACTAGAGACCTAGGGGAATCCAAGATGGGGTGACTTGTGGGGCTCTGACCAGGTTCTGTTACACAGAATCCTTTGCAAACCTCAAAATGTGGCTAAACAAACACATTTTCCTCACATTTTGGTGACAGAAAGTTCTGGAATCCGAGAGGAGCAACGAATTTTCTTCCACCCAGCGTTCCCCCAAGTCTCCCGATAAAAATGATACCTCACTTGTGTGGGTAGGCCTAGCGCCCGTGACAGGAAATGCCCCAAAACACAACGTAGACACATCCCATTTTTTAACAGAAAACAGAGGTGTTTTTTGCAAAGAGCCTACCTGTAGATTGTGGCCTCTAGCTCAGCCGGCACCTAGGGAAACCTACCAAACATGTGCATTTTTTAAAACTAGAGACCTAGGGGAATCCAAGATGGGGTGACTTGTGGGGCTCTGACCAGGTTCTGTTACCCAGAATCCTTTGCAAACCTCAAACTATGGCTAAATAAAACACATTTTCCTCACATTTCAGTGACAGAAAGTTCTGGAATCTGAGAGGAGCCACAAATTTCCTTCTACCCAGCGTTCCGCCAAGTCTCCCAATAAAAATGATACCTCACTTGTGTGGGTAGGCCTAGCGCCCGTGACAGGAAATGCCCCAAAACACAACGTAGACACATCCCATTTTTTAACAGAAAACAGAGGTGTTTTTTGCAAAGAGCCTTCCTGTAGATTGTGGCCTCTAGCTCAGCCGGCACCTAGGGAAACCTACCAAACATGTGCATTTTTTAAAACTAGAGACCTAGGGGAATCCAAGATGGGGTGACTTGTGGGGCTCTGACCAGGTTCTGTTACCCAGAATCCTTTGCAAACCTCAACATTTGGCTAAAAAAACAAATTTTCCTCTTATTTCGGTGACAGAAAGTTGTGGGATCTGAGCGGAGCCACAAATTTCCTTCCACTCAGCGTTCCCCCAAGTCTCCGAGAAAAATTATACCTCACTTGTGTGGGTAGGCCTAGCGCCCGCGACAGGAAATGCCCCAAAACACAACGTGGACACATCCCATTTTTTGACAGAAAACAGAGGTGTTTTTTGCAAAGTGCCTACCTGTAGATTTTGGCCTCTAGTTCAGCCGGCACCTAGGGAAACCTACCAAACCTGTGCATTTTTGAAAACTAGAGACCTAGGGGAATCCAAGATGGGGTGACTTGTGGGGCTCTGACCAGGTTCTGTTACCCAGAATCCTTTGCAAACCTCAAAATTTGGCTAAACAAACACATTTTCCTCACATTTCGGTGACAGAAAGTTCTGGAATCTGAGAGGAGCCACGAATTTCCTTCCACCCAGCGTTCCCCCAAGCCTCCCGATAAAAATGATACCTCACTTGTGTGGGTAGGCCTAGCGCCCGTGACAGGAAATGCCCCAAAACACAACATGGACACATCCCATTTTTTGACATAAAACAGAGGTGTTTTTTTTAAAGTGCCTACCTGTAGATTTTGGCCTCTAGCTCAGCCGGCACCTAGGGAAACCTACCAAACCTGTGCATGTTTGAAAACTAGAGACCTAGGGGAACCCAAGATGGGGTAACTTGTGGGGCTCTGACCAGGTTCTATTACCCAGAATCCTTTGCAAACCTCAACATTTGGCTAAAAAAACACATTTTCCTCATATTTCGGTGACAGAAAGTTCTGGAATCTGAGAGGAGACAAAAATTACCTTCCACCCAGCGTTCCCCCAAGTCTCCCGCTAAAAATGATACCTCACTTGCGTGGGTAGGCCTAGCGCCTGCGACAGGAAATTCCCCAAAACACAACGTGGACACATCCCATTTTTTCACAGAAAACAGAGGTGTTTTTTGCAAAGTGCCTACCTGTAGATTTTGGCCTCTAGCTCAGCCGGCACCTAGGGAAACCTACTAAACCTGTGGATTTTTGAAAACTAGAGACCTAGGGAAATCCAAGATGGGGTGACTTGTGGGGCTCTGACCAGGTTCTGTTACCCAGAATCCTTTGCAAACCTCAAAATTTCGCTAAATAAACACATTTTCCTCACATTTCGGTGACAGAAAGTTGTGGGATCTGAGCGGAGCCACAAATTTCCTTCCACCCAGCGTTCCCCCAAGTCTCCGAGAAAAATTATACCTCACTTGTGTGGGTAGGCCTAGCGCCCGCGACAGGAAATGCCCCAAAACACAACGTGGACACATCCCATTTTTTGACAGAAAACAGAGGTGTTTTTTGCAAAGTGCCTACCTGTAGATTTTGGCCTCTAGCTCAGCCGGCACCTAGGGAAACCTACTAAACCTGTGGATTTTTGAAAACTAGAGACCTAGGGAAATCCAAGATGGGGTGACTTGTGGGGCTCTGACCAGGTTCTGTTACCCAGAATCCTTTGCAAACCTCAAAATTTCGCTAAAAAAACACATTTTCCTCACATTTCGGTGACAGAAAGTTGTGGGATCTGAGCGGAGCCACAAATTTCCTTCCACCCAGCGTTCCCCCAAGTCTCCCGATAAAAATGATACCTCACTTGTGTGGGTAGGCCTAGCGCCCGTGACAGGAAATGCCCCAAAACACAACATGGACACATCCCATTTTTTGACATAAAACAGAGGTGTTTTTTTTAAAGTGCCTACCTGTAGATTTTGGCCTCTAGCTCAGCCGGCACCTAGGGAAACCTACCAAACCTGTGCATGTTTGAAAACTAGAGACCTAGGGGAACCCAAGATGGGGTAACTTGTGGGGCTCTGACCAGGTTCTATTACCCAGAATCCTTTGCAAACCTCAACATTTGGCTAAAAAAACACATTTTCCTCATATTTCGGTGACAGAAAGTTCTGGAATCTGAGAGGAGACAAAAATTACCTTCCACCCAGCGTTCCCCCAAGTCTCCCGCTAAAAATGATACCTCACTTGCGTGGGTAGGCCTAGCGCCTGCGACAGGAAATTCCCCAAAACACAACGTGGACACATCCCATTTTTTCACAGAAAACAGAGGTGTTTTTTGCAAAGTGCCTACCTGTAGATTTTGGCCTCTAGCTCAGCCGGCACCTAGGGAAACCTACTAAACCTGTGGATTTTTGAAAACTAGAGACCTAGGGAAATCCAAGATGGGGTGACTTGTGGGGCTCTGACCAGGTTCTGTTACCCAGAATCCTTTGCAAACCTCAAAATTTGGCTAAACAAACACATTTTCCTCACATTTCGGTGACAGAAAGTTGTGGGATCTGAGCGGAGCCACAAATTTCCTTCCACCCAGCGTTCCCCCAAGTCTCCGAGAAAAATTATACCTCACTTGTGTGGGTAGGCCTAGCGCCCGCGACAGGAAATGCCCCAAAACACAACGTGGACACATCCCATTTTTTGACAGAAAACAGAGGTGTTTTTTGCAAAGTGCCTACCTGTAGATTTTGGCCTCTAGTTCAGCCGGCACCTAGGGAAACCTACCAAACCTGTGCATTTTTGAAAACTAGAGACCTAGGGGAATCCAAGATGGGGTGACTTGTGGGGCTCTGACCAGGTTCTGTTACCCAGAATCCTTTGCAAACCTCAAAATTTGGCTAAACAAACACATTTTCCTCACATTTCGGTGACAGAAAGTTCTGGAATCTGAGAGGAGCCACGAATTTCCTTCCACCCAGCGTTCCCCCAAGTCTCCCGATAAAAACGATACCTCACTTGTGTGGGTAGGCCTAGCGCCCGTGACAGGAAATGCCCCAAAACACAACATGGACACATCCCATTTTTTGACATAAAACAGAGGTGTTTTTTTTAAAGTGCCTACCTGTAGATTTTGGCCTCTAGCTCAGCCGGCACCCTGGGAAACCTACCAAACCTGTGCATGTTTGAAAACTAGAGACCTAGGGGAACCCAAGATGGGGTAACTTGTGGGGCTCTGACCAGGTTCTATTACCCAGAATCCTTTGCAAACCTCAAACTATGGCTAAATAAAACACATTTTCCTCACATTTCAGTGACAGAAAGTTTTGGAATCTGAGAGGAGCCACAAATTTCCTTCTACCCAGCGTTCCGCCAAGTCTCCCAATAAAAATGATACCTCACTTGTGTGGGTAGGCCTAGCGCCCGTGACCGGAAATGCCCCAAAACACAACGTAGACACATCCCATTTTTTCACAGAAAACAGAGGTGTTTTTTGCAAAGAGCCTACCTGTAGATTGTGGCCTCTAGCTCAGCCGGCACCTAGGGAAACCTACCAAACGTGCATTTTTTAAAACTAGAGACCTAGGGGAATCCAAGATGGGGTGACTTGTGGGGCTCTGACCAGGTTCTGTTACCCAGAATCCTTTGCAAACCTCAACATTTGGCTAAAAAAACACATTTTCCTCATATTTCGGTGACAGAAAGTTCTGGAATCTGAGAGGAGACAAAAATTACCTTCCACCCAGCGTTCCCCCAAGTCTCCCGCTAAAAATGATACCTCACTTGCGTGGGTAGGCCTAGCGCCTGCGACAGGAAATTCCCCAAAACACAACGTGGACACATCCCATTTTTTCACAGAAAACAGAGGTGTTTTTTGCAAAGTGCCTACCTGTAGATTTTGGCCTCTAGCTCAGCCGGCACCTAGGGAAACCTACTAAACCTGTGGATTTTTGAAAACTAGAGACCTAGGGAAATCCAAGATGGGGTGACTTGTGGGGCTCTGACCAGGTTCTGTTACCCAGAATCCTTTGCAAACCTCAAAATTTCGCTAAATAAACACATTTTCCTCACATTTCGGTGACAGAAAGTTGTGGGATCTGAGCGGAGCCACAAATTTCCTTCCACCCAGCGTTCCCCCAAGTCTCCGAGAAAAATTATACCTCACTTGTGTGGGTAGGCCTAGCGCCCGCGACAGGAAATGCCCCAAAACACAACGTGGACACATCCCATTTTTTGACAGAAAACAGAGGTGTTTTTTGCAAAGTGCCTACCTGTAGATTTTGGCCTCTAGTTCAGCCGGCACCTAGGGAAACCTACCAAACCTGTGCATTTTTGAAAACTAGAGACCTAGGGGAATCCAAGATGGGGTGACTTGTGGGGCTCTGACCAGGTTCTGTTACCCAGAATCCTTTGCAAACCTCAAAATTTGGCTAAACAAACACATTTTCCTCACATTTCGGTGACAGAAAGTTCTGGAATCTGAGAGGAGCCACGAATTTCCTTCCACCCAGCGTTCCCCCAAGTCTCCCGATAAAAACGATACCTCACTTGTGTGGGTAGGCCTAGCGCCCGTGACAGGAAATGCCCCAAAACACAACATGGACACATCCCATTTTTTGACATAAAACAGAGGTGTTTTTTTTAAAGTGCCTACCTGTAGATTTTGGCCTCTAGCTCAGCCGGCACCCTGGGAAACCTACCAAACCTGTGCATGTTTGAAAACTAGAGACCTAGGGGAACCCAAGATGGGGTAACTTGTGGGGCTCTGACCAGGTTCTATTACCCAGAATCCTTTGCAAACCTCAAACTATGGCTAAATAAAACACATTTTCCTCACATTTCAGTGACAGAAAGTTTTGGAATCTGAGAGGAGCCACAAATTTCCTTCTACCCAGCGTTCCGCCAAGTCTCCCAATAAAAATGATACCTCACTTGTGTGGGTAGGCCTAGCGCCCGTGACCGGAAATGCCCCAAAACACAACGTAGACACATCCCATTTTTTCACAGAAAACAGAGGTGTTTTTTGCAAAGAGCCTACCTGTAGATTGTGGCCTCTAGCTCAGCCGGCACCTAGGGAAACCTACCAAACGTGCATTTTTTAAAACTAGAGACCTAGGGGAATCCAAGATGGGGTGACTTGTGGGGCTCTGACCAGGTTCTGTTACCCAGAATCCTTTGCAAACCTCAACATTTGGCTAAAAAAACAAATTTTCCTCATATTTCGGAGACAGAAAGTTCTGGAATCTGAGAGGAGACAAAAATTTCCTTCCACCCAGCGTTCCCCCAAGTCTCCCGCTAAAAATGATACCTCACTTGTGTGGGTAGGCCTAGCGCCTGCGACAGGAAATTCCCCAAAACACAACGTGGACACATCCCATTTTTTCACAGAAAACCGAGGTGTTTTTTGCAAAGTGCCTACCTGTAGATTTTGGCCTCTAGTTCAGCCGGCACCTAGGGAAACCTACCAAACCTGTGCATTTTTGAAAACTAGAGACCTAGGGGAATCCAAGATGGGGTGACTTGCGGGGCTCTGACCAGGTTCTGTTACCCAGAATCCTTTGCAAACCTCAAAATTTGGCTAAACAAACACATTTTCCTCACATTTCGGTGACAGAGAGTTCTGGAATCTGAGAGGAGCCACGAATTTCCTTCCACCCAGCGTTCCCCCAAGTCTCCCGATAAAAATGATACCTCACTTGTGTGGGTAGGCCTAGCGCCCGTGACAGGAAATGCCCCAAAACACAACGTAGACACATCCCATTTTTTAACAGAAAACAGAGGTGTTTTTTGCAAAGAGCCTACCTGTAGATTGTGGCCTCTAGCTCAGCCGGCACCTAGGGAAACCTACCAAACATGTGCATTTTTTAAAACTAGAGACCTAGGGGAATCCAAGATGGGGTGACTTGTGGGGCTCTGACCAGGTTCTGTTACCCAGAATCCTTTGCAAACCTCAAACTATGGCTAAATAAAACACATTTTCCTCACATTTCAGTGACAGAAAGTTCTGGAATCTGAGAGGAGCCACAAATTTCCTTCTACCCAGCGTTCCGCCAAGTCTCCCAATAAAAATGATACCTCACTTGTGTGGGTAGGCCTAGCGCCCGTGACAGGAAATGCCCCAAAACACAACGTAGACACATCCCATTTTTTAACAGAAAACAGAGGTGTTTTTTGCAAAGAGCCTTCCTGTAGATTGTGGCCTCTAGCTCAGCCGGCACCTAGGGAAACCTACCAAACATGTGCATTTTTTAAAACTAGAGACCTAGGGGAATCCAAGATGGGGTGACTTGTGGGGCTCTGACCAGGTTCTGTGACCCAGAATCCTTTGCAAACCTCAACATTTGGCTAAAAAAACAAATTTTCCTCTTATTTCGGTGACAGAAAGTTGTGGGATCTGAGCGGAGCCACAAATTTCCTTCCACTCAGCGTTCCCCCAAGTCTCCGAGAAAAATTATACCTCACTTGTGTGGGTAGGCCTAGCGCCCGCGACAGGAAATGCCCCAAAACACAACGTGGACACATCCCATTTTTTGACATAAAACAGAGGTGTTTTTTGCAAAGTGCCTACCTGTAGATTTTGGCCTCTAGTTCAGCCGGCACCTAGGGAAACCTACCAAACCTGTGCATTTTTGAAAACTAGAGACCTAGGGGAATCCAAGATGGGGTGACTTGTGGGGCTCTGACCAGGTTCTGTTACCCAGAATCCTTTGCAAACCTCAAAATTTGGCTAAACAAACACATTTTCCTCACATTTCGGTGACAGAAAGTTCTGGAATCTGAGAGGAGCCACGAATTTCCTTCCACCCAGCGTTCCCCCAAGTCTCCCGATAAAAATGATACCTCACTTGTGTGGGTAGGCCTAGCGCCCGTGACAGGAAATGCCCCAAAACACAACATGGACACATCCCATTTTTTGACATAAAACAGAGGTGTTTTTTTTAAAGTGCCTACCTGTAGATTTTGGCCTCTAGCTCAGCCGGCACCTAGGGAAACCTACCAAACCTGTGCATGTTTGAAAACTAGAGACCTAGGGGAACCCAAGATGGGGTAACTTGTGGGGCTCTGACCAGGTTCTATTACCCAGAATCCTTTGCAAACCTCAACATTTGGCTAAAAAAACACATTTTCCTCATATTTCGGTGACAGAAAGTTCTGGAATCTGAGAGGAGACAAAAATTACCTTCCACCCAGCGTTCCCCCAAGTCTCCCGCTAAAAATGATACCTCACTTGCGTGGGTAGGCCTAGCGCCTGCGACAGGAAATTCCCCAAAACACAACGTGGACACATCCCATTTTTTCACAGAAAACAGAGGTGTTTTTTGCAAAGTGCCTACCTGTAGATTTTGGCCTCTAGCTCAGCCGGCACCTAGGGAAACCTACTAAACCTGTGGATTTTTGAAAACTAGAGACCTAGGGAAATCCAAGATGGGGTGACTTGTGGGGCTCTGACCAGGTTCTGTTACCCAGAATCCTTTGCAAACCTCAAAATTTCGCTAAATAAACACATTTTCCTCACATTTCGGTGACAGAAAGTTGTGGGATCTGAGCGGAGCCACAAATTTCCTTCCACCCAGCGTTCCCCCAAGTCTCCGAGAAAAATTATACCTCACTTGTGTGTGTAGGCCTAGCGCCCGCGACAGGAAATGCCCCAAAACACAACGTGGACACATCCCATTTTTTGACAGAAAACAGAGGTGTTTTTTGCAAAGTGCCTACCTGTAGATTTTGGCCTCTAGTTCAGCCGGCACCTAGGGAAACCTACCAAACCTGTGCATTTTTGAAAACTAGAGACCTAGGGGAATCCAAGATGGGGTGACTTGTGGGGCTCTGACCAGGTTCTGTTACCCAGAATCCTTTGCAAACCTCAAAATTTGGCTAAACAAACACATTTTCCTCACATTTCGGTGACAGAAAGTTCTGGAATCTGAGAGGAGCCACGAATTTCCTTCCACCCAGCGTTCCCCCAAGTCTCCCGATAAAAACAATACCTCACTTGTGTGGGTAGGCCTAGCGCCCGTGACAGGAAATGCCCCAAAACACAACATGGACACATCCCATTTTTTGACATAAAACAGAGGTGTTTTTTTTAAAGTGCCTACCTGTAGATTTTGGCCTCTAGCTCAGCCGGCACCTAGGGAAACCTACCAAACCTGTGCATGTTTGAAAACTAGAGACCTAGGGGAACCCAAGATGGGGTAACTTGTGGGGCTCTGACCAGGTTCTATTACCCAGAATCCTTTGCAAACCTCAAACTATGGCTAAATAAAACACATTTTCCTCACATTTCAGTGACAGAAAGTTTTGGAATCTGAGAGGAGCCACAAATTTCCTTCTACCCAGCGTTCCGCCAAGTCTCCCAATAAAAATGATACCTCACTTGTGTGGGTAGGCCTAGCGCCCGTGACCGGAAATGCCCCAAAACACAACGTAGACACATCCCATTTTTTCACAGAAAACAGAGGTGTTTTTTGCAAAGAGCCTACCTGTAGATTGTGGCCTCTAGCTCAGCCGGCACCTAGGGAAACCTACCAAACATGTGCATTTTTTAAAACTAGAGACCTAGGGGAATCCAAGATGGGGTGACTTGTGGGGCTCTGACCAGGTTCTGTTACCCAGAATCCTTTGCAAACCTCAACATTTGGCTAAAAAAACAAATTTTCCTCATATTTCGGAGACAGAAAGTTCTGGAATCTGAGAGGAGACAAAAATTTCCTTCCACCCAGCGTTCCCCCAAGTCTCCCGCTAAAAATGATACCTCACTTGTGTGGGTAGGCCTAGCGCCTGCGACAGGAAATTCCCCAAAACACAACGTGGACACATCCCATTTTTTCACAGAAAACCGAGGTGTTTTTTGCAAAGTGCCTACCTGTAGATTTTGGCCTCTAGCTCAGCCGGCACCTAGGGAAACCTACTAAACCTGTGGATTTTTGAAAACTAGAGACCTAGGGAAGTCCAAGATGGGGTGACTTGTGGGGCTCTGACCAGGTTCTGTTACCCAGAATCCTTTGCAAACCTCAAAATTTCGCTAAAAAAACACATTTTCCTCACATTTCGGTGACAGAAAGTTGTGGGATCTGAGCGGAGCCACAAATTTCCTTCCACTCAGCGTTCCCCCAAGTCTCCGAGAAAAATTATACCTCACTTGTGTGGGTAGGCCTAGCGCCCGCGACAGGAAATGCCCCAAAACACAACGTGGACACATCCCATTTTTTGACAGAAAACAGAGGTGTTTTTTGCAAAGTGCCTACCTGTAGATTTTGGCCTCTAGTTCAGCCGGCACCTAGGGAAACCTACCAAACCTGTGCATTTTTGAAAACTAGAGACCTAGGGGAATCCAAGATGGGGTGACTTGCGGGGCTCTGACCAGGTTCTGCTACCCAGAATCCTTTGCAAACCTCAAAATTTGGCTAAACAAACACATTTTCCTCACATTTCGGTGACAGAGAGTTCTGGAATCTGAGAGGAGCCACGAATTTCCTTCCACCCAGCGTTCCCCCAAGTCTCCCGATACAAATGATACCTCACTTGTGTGGGTAGGCCTAGCGCCCGTGACAGGAAATGCCCCAAAACACAACATGGACACATCCCATTTTTTGACAGAAAACAGAGGTGTTTTTTGCAAAGTGCCTACCTGTAGATTTTGGCCTCTAGCTCAGCCGGCACCTAGGGAAACCTACCAAACCTGTGCATGTTTGAAAACTAGAGACCTAGGGGAACCCAAGATGGGGTGACTTGTGGGGCTCTGACCAGGTTCTGTTACACAGAATCCTTTGCAAACCTCAGAATTTGGCACAAAAAAAACATTTTCCTCACATTTTGGTGACAGAAAGTTCTGGAATCTGAGAGGAGCCACAAATTTCCTTCCACCCAGCGTTTCCGCAAGTCTCCCGATAAAAATGATACCTCACTTGTGTGGGTAGGCCTAGCGCCTGCGACAGGAAATGCCCAAAAACACAACGTGGACACATCCCATTTTTTTACAGAAAACAGAGGCGTTTTTTGCAAAGTGTCTACCTGTAGATTTTGGCCTCTAGCTCAGCCGGCACCTAGGGAAACCTACCAAACCTGTGCATTCTTTAAAACTAGAGACCTAGGGGAATCCAAGATGGGGTTACTTGTGAGGCTCTGACCAGGTTCTGTTACCCAGAATCCTTTGCAAACCTCAAAATTTGGCTAAAAAAACATGTTTTCCTCACATTTCGGTGACAGAAAGTTCTGGAATCTGAGAGGGGCCACAAATGTCCTTCCACCCAGTGTTCCCCCAAGTCTCCCCATAAAAATGATACCTCACTTGTGTGGGTGGGTCAGGTGCCTGCAACAAAATATAGGCCCAAAACTTGTAGAGATAGAGTGGATAGCACAGCGAGTTGATAAGGACATATTCTTCTTTTATACATCTTTAGGCTGACTCTGCTTTGGCAACCCACACAAGTAAGGTGTAATTTTACTTGGGAGACTGAGGGGAACGCTGGGGAGTAGGAATTTTGTGCTGGAGCGGTGATTGTACAAACGAAAGTCAGGAAAATATGCTTTTTTAAGCAAATTTTGATGTTTGCAGAGGAGTCTGGGTAAGAAAATGTTGGGGGATCCATGCAAGCCACACCTCCCTGGACTCCTTGTGGTGTCTAGTTTTAAAAAATGTCTGGGTTTGGTAGGTTTCCCTAGAAGAAGGCCGCACCCAGGACCAAAAACATAGGTGCCCCCTCCCCCCAAACACAGGTAGTTTTGTAATATATCATTTTGATGTGTCCACATACGTCTGTGATGTGCCAAACACTAAAATTGTGAAAAGAAACGCACTTATGTTATGTGAAAAAGACCCCTCACCCACCAACCAAGTTGGTGGCATGCTTCATCATCGGGGTCCCACCCGAGGCACCTAGAGTATCACAGGTGTGCTGCGATGCCTGTTTACAGCAGAGCAGGTTTTGTCATTTTTACCACACATACTGGTTGGATTTGAAACAAGGGTGAGTGATGGTTCAGTGGATCAAATTTTATTAACAAGAGATTTCACAAAAATGAAATGCACTGGTAATAACTGAAAGGCCAAAAAACTGAACCAATGACTCACAGCTCGTGAGCTGTAAAGCCACAGCAAGGCACCAACCGCTTTACAGTCCATTCACACACCTTTCATACATGACATGCACAAGACTATTCACGCCGCCAGCCACGGGCCCAGCACATTACAACACTCGCATCGACAGACAGCGCCACTCAAGGGCCCATCACTTACATACGCCCACATGCCTGATACAACAATCACACCAGCTGATGGGAGTGTGTGGACTGGTGTTTGGCTGGCAGTGTGTTGCAGTAGCCAACAGCAAGTCAATATGTACACTATGTACACCCTCAGCCAAGCCCCACTCCACACACAATGGCATCACTTTTTTTTTTAAAACAAAGAAACCCCTAACTAATTAGAAATAATTACAAAACCACAAACACAAAAGCTCTAACTAAGTACATGACAGAAATGCTAACCATCAAACTGAACACATGAAAATACAAAAACAGACATGAGTTTACACTCATTGTTGTTCCCAGTAATTCTTCTGGGTGTGGTAATTCTTAAAACAACCACCCAAACCCAGCCCAGGCTTTGAAGGACAATCTGGGCTATACATTCGAGTCTCCCTCTGGATACCTCTTCGAAAACACACTCTACATTTCTTAGCTGGAAAGTCTTTTTTGGGTGTGGAAGGAATGTGCTCAGCAAAGTGGCGATCTTTCCATCTAGCCACATCCTCCACCACTGCTTCTCTAGGAACTCTGGCCTATTCCACCACAATAAGGCTCTCTATCACTGACTCCTGAAATTTCACAAATGTCATCTTTGACTCTGGAGACCTATCCTTAAACACAATAAAAGCATTAAAAGTTGCTAAGTGGAAGAGGTGAATTGCTAAACTCTTATACCAAACGTAAGACTTACAAATAGCAGTATAAGGTTCCAACCTTTGATCAACTCTATCTACACCTCCCATGTGCTTATTATAACCTAAAATTCACACAGGTTTGCGCACTTCAGCAACCTGGCCCCAAACAGTCACGGGGGAAGTACTCTCATCATGGATGGTACTTAGCATGTAGACATCCCTCCTGTCTGAAAACTTCAAAGCTAGCAGCTCATCACTCCGCAAGGCACTGCACTGTCCCCTCTGAAGTTTTTTTACAGACAAGCTCCCTTGGATAGCCTTTCCGGTTACAATGAATTGTGCCACAAGCAACAGTGTCCACTCTAAACAATTCCTTGAACAACTGCACTCCAGTGTAAAAGGTATCTACATACAAATGGTGACCTTTGTTGATCAGCCGTCTACCAAGTTCCCACACAATTTTCTCAGTAACTCCAAAAGTGGGAGGACAACCACGGGGGTCAATACTGGAATCCCTACCAGTGTAGACATGGAAATTATTCACATATCCTGTACTACTTTCAGACAGCATATACAATTTAATTCCACATCGTGCCCTCTTGCTAGGAATGTACTGTCTAAAAACCAAACGACCCTTGAAGAGGACCAAAGACTCTTCCACAGCTATTTCTTTGCCTGGAACATAGACCTCTGAAAACCGATCTACAAAATGATCAAGGACAGGCCTAATCTTAAAAAGACGGTCAGAATCAGGGTGATCTCGTGGAAAGGCTAATGCATTCTCAATAAAAAAGCAGCATCCTAAGAAGAAGCAAATACCGATTACGACTCATTGTAGCAGGAAATATAGCTGTTGCCATCAAGGGACTAGTAGACCAATAAGAAGACAGTGACGGCTTCCTTATCAACCCCATCAAACGTGTTAAACCTAAAAACCTTTTCATCTCCTCCAAATTTGTAGGAATCTACTGGGCAGCTCTAGAGTGTGGCCTAAGTCTAGCAGCATTGTCCCTCAAATACTGCTCCGCATACAAATTAGTCTGCTGAACAATCTCTTCCAAAAACACATCATCCACAAATAACTCAAAGAAATTGACAGGCAAAAAGTTCTCAGTATTGACTCTACACCCCGGAAGACCAGTAAAGGCAGGCAACTCTGCCTGCTCCATGTTTGGGGCAACCCAGAGTTCAGGTCTTCTAACGGGAAACCTTTCAGCCCCAGGTTGCTGCACTAATGGCACATCAGTGTCCTCCTCTGAAACCGGCCCTTCATCTGCACTGAGTGTGGCTTCCTCATCAGAAGATTCCTCTCCGACAGAAACTTCACTGCCAGAATCCCTCACTTCCTCCTCTGCCTCAGATGCAGAGTCCGTCTCATAATCATGATCAGACAATGACTCAAAAACCAAACCAACCACCTGCTGAGTGGTCATCCTGCGGCTAGCCATGATCTTTCCTACAAAAATTAACTGGACAAATTCACCACCAACAACCAGCACTGTGTAAGATAAGTAATAAAGTGTAGCTTTATTAGTAAGAGTTATAAACTCAAAAACTATACTGCTCACTTGCCTGAAAATGCTTGAATCACCAGCAACTACTCTGCACAAACACAGCAATCACCAATGATATCCCACTAAAAAGAAAGAAAGAAAAGCAAATTAGAAATAAGACAACACAAATATCATTGTGCACAAATCTAAGGACAATTTCACACAAACCTGCATTTAGTACACCACCTACAAACATGTCATTCACGCATGGCAACAATACTCCTTTGGAGTAAATTGTTTTTACTTACCTAAAACATGCAACTATGCAAACCGCAGGTCAACCACCGCCAAAACCGCAAGGAACCACAGCAAAGAAAGTAAAAGCTTTGAACTAGAACAAAAAGGAGGAAAAAAATTATCACAAATGCAAATACTTCGTCAGTTGACAACCATCCCACCATCAAGCATTTAGAAATTGGTGCCTAAGTGGATTCTGCCATGGGGCAGATAGGCCTACTAAAAATAGCCCTGTCTGTCCCAAGGAGGGCAGAAAATACCTTTAGTAGTGTGTCCCAAGGGAGCGGCTCTTGCCCGAGGGCCCACCCCCAAACAAAAAACAAACCACAAACACTATCCCTGGTGCCTACGTGGCTTCTGCCCCCTTTGGGGGCAGATGGGCCTAAATAAATTAGGCCCATCTGCCCCCAAGGGGGTAGAAATGGCCAACAGTTCAATGCCTCCCTTGGGGGGGCGCCCATTGCCCAAGGGGACACCCCCACATAAATAAACATATTTAAACAAATCCCTGGCGTTCTAGTGGTTTCTGCCCCCCTTGGGACACGTGCCCCCAAAGAAGGGGCGACCCTTGCCCAACGGACCGCCCCCCCCTCCTCTAACACACAGACACACACTATCCCTGGTGTCTAAGTGGCTTCTGCACCCCTTGGGGGCAGATTGGCCTAAAAATATTAGGCCAATCTGCCCTAAAGGGGGGCAGAAATGGGCACACAAACATGCCCCCCAAATGGGAGCGACCCTTGCCCAAGGGGCCGCTCCCAAACATGACAACATTTCACAGCAAATAAAATAAAAAATCCCTGGCGTCTAGTGGATTCTGCCCCCCTTGGGGGCAGATCAGCCAAAAAATAATAGGCCGATCTGCCCCCCAGGGGGGCAGAAATGGGCAACATAAACATGCCCCCAAATGGGAGCAACCTGGGACATAGCAGGAGCCAGCCCTGGGGAGTGGTGGTCCCCAGGACCATCAGTGACTCCGCGATGGGGGCCATGTGCCATATTTCCAACCAGCATTGCCCCAGGGAGGAGGTGGTGGTCCCTGGGCTCTGGGAGCCACGTGCCCCGCATTCTATTTATTCAAAGTTTTAGGCCTGGGGAGGTGGTGGTCCCTTGGGCTGCGAGGGGGCTGCATGGCCCCCGTATCAAATTTGATTAAAGCCCTGGGGAGGTGGTGGTCCCCGGGGCTGTAGCAAGCCCTGGAAGGGGGCCCGTGCGCCCCATTACATGTCTTGTTGTGTAGCACTAAGAGGGGAAAAGATTTTTGGTAACGTAGAGGATTGCACAGCCAGGCCCAAGTAGTACTCTAGTCACCAAACATGGTGGTTTTCCTGATCAAACAGTCAAAAAGTACAGGGGCAGAGACAGGGTGGTCACAGTGGTCATGGATCCTCAATGTTGTCTTATACTAGCAGTTTCCAGGCATGACAGTGCAGTATGGCAAGAATGAGATACCACAACCAATACCATATGTCTTTTGCATTCCCTTATAACCCTGATCCATTGCAGCCTTCCCTTTCGCCTTTCCCTTGTCCCTGAATCTTAATCCTGATTCCTATCCCTCCCTTAGGAGAAAACGTTTTTGGTTGACTCAATGGTTACCTTTTGTTTTAAATATTGTTAAGCAAAAACACAGACGACCAAAGCTGATTACCTTTAATAGAAGAAGATATTGCTAAATAGCTAATCTAACTGTAGTGAGGTGTTGCTGTTGTGCATTGTACAAATACTTAGGTGGGTATCTGGTACCTAAAATTAGTGCATTATGTTTTTCACCAGGTGCACCATGGCAGCATGGACATTGGAGGAGGTGCAGGTAGTCCAGGGAAAGGGAGAAGTTCCAGGGGCAAGAGGCAAGTCACCTTATTTTTTTAGTGACAATACTGTATTGGTTCAGCAAGACAGATATCCTACTCATCCCCTCCAGAGTCCAGTCCCTGCCCTCGGCATCTTGCCACCTAAACAGCACTGTGTGATCTGATGCTCCTGTGAGTGCAGGCAGTGAAATCATGTGCGTCTGCTGCGGCACAGTGGAATTAAGTCTGCAATGAACAGACCACAGACCGAAGACAAAGTGAGTTCACCAGTGCCCACTCTGTCCTCTACTAGTGCTTCACTTGATCATTCCATTTTTATGTCCCAGCCTTACTAAAATAGTAAATTCTGCCTCAGCATGTGATGTCTGTGCCCCATTTCTCTGCCCAAGGGAAGTTATATTTTATGTCTCTCATTACGGATTGGCGGTTCCAATATCGTCCCCCCATCAATCAATGTGACTAAGATGCAAAAGAGTAGTACATGATAAGCCACACCAAACCATTCCATAGCGAACCTCTACCTAGCAGATTACCTATAACCTACCTCCATGTGGGCTAATTTTCCTCACTGCCAAGTGAAGGTATTTCTTGAGCATAATCTGTGTTAGAGGCCTAGGTGTAATATGGGACTAAGGGCCAGATGTCTCAAAGGATTTTGCATTCGCAAATGGTTTGAATCGGTAAATTCTACCGCTTGCGAATGCAAAATCGCTTTTCACAATGTATGAAAGGTATTCGCAGTGCATTTCTAAGGAATCACTAAAATAGCGATTCCTTAAATTTGCGACTAGCGCAATTAACAAATCGCAATACAATGTATTAAGAATTCGCAGATTGCAATTAGTTGCAAAATAGGTTTTGCATGTGCAATTTACCACAAATTCAAATAAGGTGGTGAACAGATAAAAGCTATATAAAGAGGCAAAAATTGCATCAGCCCTTTTCAACAATGGCTGAACTCTATGTCATGGCGGGAGGATCCTGGCAGGTTTGAGGAGAGAGGGGGTGACAGGAGCGCATTTTTAGAGTGCGCGTTATCCTATTTGAACAGACAGAGGAGGAGATTTTTCGCAAGTACAGGTTGAACTCTGCCATTATACTTAACCTAATAGCTGATTTACAACCCCTACTGCAGCGACACACACACAGATCCAATTCCATACCCACTCATGTGCAGGTATTATGCTCCCTGCACCTCTTAGCCTCAGGAAGCTAACAAGGGGTCATCACAGCAGCTGGAGGTGTATCACAAAGTGCGCTTTCACGCTTCTTTAATGCATTCCTAAATGCTATGTTGACAAAACTACATCTGCACATAAAATTTCCCAACACCCCACAGGATTTGCGAAAAAACGAAATTTGATTTCTATCAGGAAGCTCAATTTCCGCATGTCATTGACTGCATTGATGGGACACATGTAGCAATCTGTCCACCATCTGCAACAGAGTACGTATATAGGAAAAGGAAAAGTACACATTCAATGAACATCTACGTCATATGCAATGCCTCCAACATTATAACTGATCTTGTGGCCGGGTACACTGGTAGCACACATGATTCATACGTCTTCAGTCACAGTGGAATACACACAAGTCTACTTGCAGGGGAGTTTGGCGAAGGATACCTACTTGGTAATGCAACAGTGAACAATGTTGTATAACATATATGTGATGTCACAGATAACAAAAACTCATATTGCACTCCTGTCATTCTAGGAGACAGTGCATATGCAGTGCGGTCCTACATCTTGACACCCTACTTCAATCCTGCCATGTCAAGTGAACAGAGATACAATGTGGCACACAGGAGGACACAAAGCGTGATTGAAAGAATCTTTGGCCTGCTGAAGAGTCGTTTCCGATGCCTGCATACGAGTGGGGGCGCACTCCAATACAGTCCAGAGACCACCTGCAAGATCGTGGCCACATGTGCAATGTTGCACAACATCGCAACAACAAGAGGAATACCAGTCGAACCCACAGCGACGGACTCCGATGAGGATGACGACCCCTTGCCACCCCTTCACCCAGCAGACAGAACCAGAGCAGCAGAGGGCAGGCAAAGACGTGCTGAGATTACGCACAACTATTTCTGATGTAAATAATGACAGCACCACATCTACTTTCATTTATTGCTGTAGGTATCACATTTTTTGCCTTGACTTCAGGACATGTATGTGTGAATAGGCCATAGGTAATCGAAAGACACAATCAGGTCCCAATGACAGTGTGATACTATTAACATCATAGTATCAATGCACTGCTACATATTATACAAAGCCCTGAACTTCTCAACATTACTTTTTACGTCCACGCACTCCACTTGAATGCTCAGTAGGCTCAGTGGCACCTCTTGTTGCGGGTTCAGAAACAGAACTGTGTCTGGAACTGCTACGTCTAGGATCCTTCATAGGGGCTGTGACACTGCTGAGGCTAGAGAGCTCCTCACTATCTCCACCACTCAGATTGCTGTTTGAAGCACTCCGGGCTGTCTGCTTTGTCTCCAATACATTGGTGACTTGCACTAATCCTCGTGCAACGTCCCAACTGCAATGTGCCATTTCCACTTGCATGCCCACAGCATGTTGTGACAGCAAAGCAGTAGTGTTAGTGAGCCGTTTGACAGATCTGCTGAACCCATCCAACCTACACATCAATTGGTGATGGCGCCTATGGTGGGTGACATGCTCCCGCTGTATCACAGTGCAGAGTTCCTTAATGGCATTTGTCATCTCCCTTACGTGTTCTGCTGTAGCTTGCTGTTCCTCATGCAGCTTCCACATGTTTTGATTGAGCGACACCAACTGCCTGTGCATTTATCTCATAGGTTTACATTGCAGGCACTGCACTTTCAGCATGGATGCCTCAAGACCACAGAACAGTGATGAGCCCTCACCTTCCTCTGTGCTCTGTCTGCCTTCTTCACAACTCCTCCTGAGGGGAGTAGACTGACGCTGGAATAGGGACTGCTGTCTGTGGGTATTTCTACACTCTAAAGGTGGTGTGGGTACATCTTCCTGCAATTAATCGGAGTCCAGTATAAACTCATGGAGGGGTTGCACTCTTGCCCTGCGTCTGGTTGGTGCTGGTATGATGGACTCACTAGTGTTTGAATCTGACTCTGGCTGACTTTCGTCATTCCCCCCTTTTCCACTTTCTGCTGCGTAGGGGCCAGGAACATCTGCAACAACAATGCGCAGCATGTCATTCATGACGTTCACCTTGCATTTGTATTCTTACAGTTACTTTCATTATAAACATTTCCCCTGTCATAGTATCTATGATTGTCTGTTGTGTTGTTTTTCTGTTTGGTTTTACACTGTACTGCTGTAAATGCAATAGATGCACTTTAGTGGTATGGACCACCACTCCTATAAGGCATTGTTGTGTTGAATGGAATATGTGGCATGGACTATTTATCACAGTGCATAGTACTATTGCGATTTTCATGGGGACATTTGTACATGTATATATGGTGATACAAATCATTACTGCCCTTAACTTTGCTGGTGCCGGGTGTGCCTGAGATGTCAATGTCAGTGACACTACCTACTACTCCACATTTTCCTCTTCTCACTTTCTGGGACCTATAGTGATGTTTGCCAAATACCTGGTCATGGTTCTTGACCACCTCTTCTGTGAGCACCTCCAATTTCTGCTCACTGAATTCTAGTTTTCTTTTTCTCCCGCCTGTGTCCTTGCCATTTCCATCAGTGGCCATTGTGTTTGTTACCCTGGTCCTGGCTAACTCTCCAGGGTGCCTCCCTGTTGCTGTGCTGGGTCTCTCTACGTTTTCCTGTGGCTCAGGCTTCTGGAAACAGGATGCACTCACTTCCTGGTTGTGATGTCATCATGCTGCTCCAGAATACAAAATTGCAATTTGCGATTTCCAAATACCGATTCACTATTTTACTGAATCGCTATTTGTACTCGCGATTTGCAATGGCAAATTTTAAGAAATTGAAAACAATTCTGCAATGGTATTGTTATATCTCATTTTGCGAATCCCAGTTAGTTAGTCGGTAAAAAACGCTATTTGGTATTCGCAAATGCGAACCTTCATACATCTGGCTCTTAGGGCCTGATTTCAATTTTGGCGGATGGTATACTCTGTGCCAAAATATATTGTTTGCTGCACTGCAGTTCTTCATATTCTTCTACGCACTGTCTACTGTAATATGGCAGATAGGATTTTTGTTATCTGCCCATTGTTCCCCATCTGCCAGACTCTATCAGTCTAAGCCTATATTGTGAGTTTGGACTTAAGGAAGTAGAATGGAAGAGGGAGTTGGAGAAGAGCAGGGCCATTGGAATTAGAAGTTCATAATATGCTACAGTTGTGCTGCCCCAAAAACATGCTGGAGAGTAATCAGACAAGCCAGCATGGCTCCGTTCATGTTGCATAGTCAACTATTAATTGTGCAGCATATGAGATATATACATATGTCTAGAAACGCCTTGCTTATTGTAGTCAGGTAATTCATTTTAACATGCATAAAGTGTCTGTTCAGTTTCACTATGAAATACTTTAAACCAAAAAAAACATGTTTTAAATGAATTATGTTGGCGTTCTGGCTTAATTATTCCTTGGAGACAGTGCGATGATTGTTTCTATAGCTATGATGTTATGCATGGGTGGGAACAACTTGGTCCAGGTTGTGTGCCTACTATAACATCAATCATCACATCCAAATTAAATTCAAATGCCCCTGGGGGAACAGGAGTGTGCCACTATAGACAGTATAAACAAGTGTTTGAGCTGAGCATCACAATTTGTGTTTTTCTATTTTGTTCTTCTTACTTTCTTGATAAAGCTACTCCTGCTGCTGGAGCTGGCAACAGACAGCAACCAGTGCTGGTCCCAACACCGGTAGATAGGAGATATCTGCCCTGCTGCGGAAGAAGAAGTTGATAGCACTGGCTGCAGAGTATTGCTGGCTGGTGTTGCTGTAGGAAGAGGAGGAGAAGGCACAGGCCTCAGGTTCCATGGCCCGCCAGCCATGCCCGCTTCCAACTCGGCCGTGCTACCAACACCATCAGTTGCAGCTGGGGTCCACTGCCACTGCCAACCGTAACACCACCAGCCTCCCCTCCTTGGTTTCAACACCACGTACGCTCCTGCGCAACTTACGAGAGCTGGCGCACCTCAGGCATGAGACAGTACAGCTCGGGTACAAGACTGCACTGCTTTGGCATGGGCAGCAGCCTGGGAAAGTAACACCCTCAAGGTCCTTTTGTATTGATGTTTTGTTTTGGTGGGAGGGCATGTTATATGTGGAGAGGGTATAAAGGGTTTTGGATATGGAACTTTTAACTTTTGGGACATTTTTTGGCTTGGGGAGGGGGTTGGGCCCGTTGTGGGTGGAGACGGTGGGTGCTATTAAAAATAAATGGGCTTTATTTTTTTCTTTATCATCCTTATCTGTCCTTCCATTGCTAGTTGACGTGGTATAGTGTAGGTGAGTGTTCTTTTGACACGAGTGTGTCATGAAGCTGCTCTCTGAAATTATCACTCATTATGCATTGACTTTTGTCCCTAAACTTTCCCTACCTGAAGTCCCTTATCATGTATGTATTCCTCAGTAGATTACTTACCTCATCCTGAGGTCCAGTAATTCATTTAAGGTTATTATCTCTCCTTCCAAAGGACAACTTCACCACTAAGTTATTAACTAGTCATTCATGTTTTTGCCTGAAATGATTAATCAATGGTACCTCTCACAATCTTATAAAAAACTTATTGCAGGGTTTCCCCAAAAGGGCCTTCCTATTAATGGTGGTGGCATTAGTGTTCTTGTGCCAACAGGGAAGACATCAACAAAGTGAGGTACCACTCTCACCTATTCAAAATAACTTGAGGTAAACTCCAACTGTCAGATTATTCAGAAAGATTATTCATCACAGGCAACTAGACTGAAAGAAAACACAGAGTTAGTGGGTTATCAAAGACCAAACCACCATGACAAAAACGCTTATCACAAAATCTAGCAGTAGTACTTTCTGAGCAATCTGAGGTCTAAATTATAAAAAAGAATAAAACTAAATGTACAAAATCCTCAAGTCAGGGCTCAGAAGGAGAAGGTTTGGTCACTGCAGATTGCATAGATTTTGTAAGTAACACAAGCAGGGCCTGATTCACAAAAAAAAAGTTACACTTGGTGTTAATTTACTGACTCTTGCAGTGTATGTTTACTACTGGTAACTTTTCCACCAGTAACTTTACGAGGTGTAACTTGTGAGTAAAAAGTAATCCCCATCACTTTAAAAGGGGTTACTCCTACTAGTTAATTACTACTTGTAAGGTTACTTCGTCTAATGGTAAACTTCTGGTAGTTCAGTTAAACTGTAAGAGTGAACTTACAGCAAAATGGCAACTTTACGTTTGTGAATCAGGGCAGATAGTGCACAATAGTACTACTAACTATTGCGGAACACTGATACAGACATTGTTCTGACTCTGCATTATGACGACGTGTTATGATATCCCTTTCATGTCTGGGTGGATAAGTGGGGTGGGCAAGGGCTATTGTTCAGGTAAGAAGTAAGAACTTGATTGCGCAGTTTTTGTCACTTTTACCACATCCGCCCCACCAAGTGTGTGATCACTTCAATATAACACATAGCCTGGGGAAGAGGGTTAAGGGTTTGATGCATTGATGAGAACAGGGAGCTGGGGAAAGGTTTGACAAAGATAAGCACTATACAAAAGTATTCATCAGGTTGATGAGCAGCATCATCAAATCTGTTGTAGAAGGAAATGAAGGAGTGACACAGGTCAGTTAAATGCATTGCAAACAGTCCTACAGCCTCTGAGACTCAAGTTATCACTATTTACTTGAACTGTCATCTAGGTTTGAAAAATACAAATTAGAGATAAGCAAACCCATTCCGTTTTAAGAATTATGATTGTTAAAAGAAGAATTATGCTGTATATAAATGCCAAACTGTGCGATGCATCTGCATTCTTTTTGGAATGTCAGTCTTGGGTGCATGGCTGAACTGGTCAGGTAAGGTAAGCAGGAGTGTTATGGAGCTTTCATGTAAAAGAAGAGAAGGTTTGTGGGTTATAAAACAGTAAATGTCGATATTGCAGAGTCAAGGAGGAGGTAAGCTTCATGAGGAGTGGACCACGGGGCAGAGCAAGAGCATTGGCTGTTGCAGTGCAATCTTATGATGACTCGTGCAATTAATTGAGAAGTGAAAACACCTTTACAACCAATCCCAGAGAAGAAGCTACATGTACCTGGCTGATCAATCTTACAACTGTCATAACATTTAGCGAAGTGCGTCTACCATGTGTCAAATTACAGCCCCCCAACCACAACCATTTCATCAGGGGAGATTGATATATTTGAGCCAGCACACTACTCAGCTTTTCCCAAATCAACACAATTCTCTCCTGTCCACAGGGCCCGGTAGGGCTCTTCAAGTCATGTTGGTTTCCTTTGAACCTGAAGTAGATAACTTCCTACTTCTGGCTGTTAAGATAGTTCTACCCTGAGTGTGACCCAGAGTCCCGACTTCGTTCGACTCCTGAGTCCTCCTGACCCAAATGAGATTGAGAGAAGAAGACCTGTAGTGTACTGCTGTAGATGAACAAGAAGAGCAAAAGAATCTGCACATTTTTGTAGATTTGTAGCTGTTAACTAAACTAACTGGCCTGGTCTCTGAAGAAAAAATTACAGCAAGGAGTGGCTCAAGCAAGTAAATCTAGCTAAGTGAGAACCGGCCAATCACCTTCAGGCAAAATTAACCATTACCCGCCAAAAATTGAAAATCATTGAAATTAAGTTTACAAATATTAGTTGAACAATACCCTCACTGTATGACTCCACATGAATCATCATCACTCACACTCACTCATTATAAATCACTCAGTGGTACAATTGGTGAAACCTGTTTCAATCTAAGCATTTTGGTACACATTTGTCTTATGTACCTCATCTTTTCCTATGGACGCAACACAATGGCAGTCTTGTAAATTAATGATCTGTACTAGGGCAGCCTGGCGAGGGAATGAAAAAAATAAGAATAGGGTTGGGACAGAGGGAAGAATTGTCTTTCAGCGAATAGGGAGCTTGTTCTGTGCACACTGGTCCAATTCCAATCTGGCCAGACATGTGAATAAATGGTGAGGCTGCATAAGTCAGATACAAAATATATAGGCCCTCATTACAACATTGGCGGTATATACCGCCTACCGCTGCCAAAAGTCCGTTGCCGTGGCTACCAGCCATCAGCTGTATTATGACCACAGCCGGATTTCCGCCAGAGGAATGGCGGAAATCCGACTGCAGCCATGCCGACGGATGGCGGTGTTCTGCTGGCGGCCACATCTCGTCTCCTGCCGGAGGACCCCCTCACAAAAGGTAAGTCAGGTGCTATGACAGGGGAGGGGTCGGGGTGTTGTGTGTTTGGGGGGGTGGGGGGGTATGCCTGTCTGTGTATTTATGTGGGTGTGAGTTGTGTGTTGTGTGTGTGTTCATGTATGGATGTGTGAGTGCGTGTTTGTTGTGTTGTGTGAAAGCGTGTGTGCTTGTATATACAGTATGTGTGTGTGAATGGATGTATGCATGCATGGTTGAATGTGGGTATGAGTGTGTGCGTGTGTGCATGAATGTGCCTGAGTGAAGGGGGGGTCTGGAGAAGGAGTGGGTGGGTGGGAAACCAGGGGAGGGGGAGGGTGGTGGGAAAGACCCCTATCAGTGACAGGGAAGGGATTCCCTGTCACTGATAGTGCCTACCACAATGGTTTTCGTGGCAGTAAGGAAGCCATGAACACCATGGAGGTGGGTGGGGTCATAATCCTGAGGGCCGGCTAGTGACTGCCACCTGGATGGCGACTCAAGTCTCCAGCCCGACGGTCATTACCGCTGTGGCGGTCAGTGTGGTACATTGGCGGTTAGGCTTGAGCCAAACCGCCAATGTCATAATATGGAGTAAAGTACCGCCAGCCTGTTGGCAGTACTTTTCTCCATTTTACCACCGTCTGCCTGGGTCAAAATGCCCCCCATAATGTTATTCCTCTAGCTCTATCCATTTTTTTTGTAAAGCAGTTTGACGATAATGTGAAAGTTCTATTGTGGACCACTCAGTCACGGAAGTAGAGTTCATCCTCAAAGTCAGGACATTTGCCCAGAAATTAGTCTGCTAACCTACTTGAGTCTGATCAATCACCCTCATCCTCCTCCTGTGCTGGTTCAGGAACAGTCTTATCTTGTGGTATGAGGTGTTGGTTCATTTTAATCATGGTCAACCTCTTTACATTTTGAGGTGAGAGACTGGTCTTTCTGACTGTGACAACTGCACCAGCTGCACTGAATACATTCTTAGCAGACACACTGTCTATCGGACAAGCCAGGTACTTTATTGCCAACCTGCTGATCTCTGACCATTGGCGCATCTTCGTATACCAGTCCACCAATAGGCTTTGATCTAGGCAGACCTCTTTTGAGTCATGGAGATAGTCTTAGACTATCCTCTGAATGGTAATGGGTGATGCCACTTGCTTGTCCTCTGTTACCTTTGCCTCTGTACTTCACTCAAACCCTGTCATTTGAAACCAAGTCATTGCAGAGACATTCTTCTGTTGCTGGTGTTGTTCCCAGTGTTGTGGTTGTTGATGTTGTTGTTGGTGTTGGCTGCTGTGAGACAACAGAACTGCCCTTTCTGGAGGTTGAAGGCTACATGACAGAATTTCTGCCCAGGACTCTAACTTCCAGGTCTCTCGCTTGCTCAACAATCCATGTCTTGTATAGTGAAACCTCCACTTCTGAAAAAAGAAAGAAAGTGGCCAGTATTTTTTTGTACCATGGGTCAAGTATTGTGGCACAGATGTACTCTTTGGAGGACACAATCTCTCTTTGCAGCCTTGGATTAACAGCCAATCCAATGATTAAACTCCGTAAAAACTCATACACGCCTTCGTTCACACCAGCGAACCATTGCAACATCTTTTTTAACCGGTCCTGTAGCAGATGCAACAACAGGATTGCTTTGCTCACCTACTGTCCTCCTTGCTGACATCCCTTGTGAAAACATGAAAAGGAAGTAGCATTTGTGTCAGGTATTTGACTAGGCTCCATTTGTCCATCTCCTTGGTCATGCTTTTATCAGTTGTACCCCTTCTATTTGAAGGACATAGTCAATGATCGGTCTGTGCCGCTCAAACAGATGCTGCAACATGTAGTAGTTGAGCTCCAACGTGTTGGCACCTCCTGTATTAGGGCTTTAACCAGTTCTCTATTAGCCTTCTAAATGATCCTCAACTGCTTCTGGGCTTTAAAAAAATTACTGAAATGATTGCAGATTATTTTGCAGGTGGCCAGTATGTTGCTAACTATGAGCCTGAATTAAAAATTGACGGAGGGTTACTCCGTCACAACAGTGACGGATATCCTGCCCATCAAAATCTAAATCCAATAGTCAGACAGAGTAAACTCTCCACCGAGTTCTAAATCATGCCCTACTCCTTCATTTTTTTTAGAAAGTCCTGCACAATCAGGTTGATGCAATGCACCAAACACAGGACAATGAAATAGCCACCATGTGCCATGACTTTGACTATATTACTGAAATTGTCTGAGGCAATGACTCCAATTCTGAGATCTCTGGGTCAGAGCCATTCAAACACCCTGCTGTTAAAGTCTTTCAAGATGTTTGCAGCTTATAGGATTTCTCCATGGTAGACATCTCTGCTGTTGTATGCCGCTGAATGCCCTTAAAAGTTTCTTTAGTGCTGAGACCTGCAGATAGCTGTTGCCTAACCCCAAAAAAGAGATTCTTGTAATCAGTTGCTTGATGACTGAGCCACATGTCCATCATCAGCTGGATAGTGTGAACAACATTCAGCTGTAAAGCTTGTCCAAACAACTGCAACACATTGTGATGGAGTGCTGGAAAAGCAACTCTGGCAAAATAGATGGGAGGAGGTCCAGCTCTTACATTTTAGCTAGTTTCCAATTGTACAAATGTGCCATTGAGTGGTTGAAGTCATGACCACTCCTGCCTAAACATGGCTGTGATAGTAGCTTGGATTATTTTCTTTTGTGATGCCACTAATGCAGGTGACTTCCAGAGAGAACTAGGAGTTGGTAGGCTGAACGTGCCTCTTAGTGGAATCATCATTGTATGTGGTGGTTTCTCCTTCTGAGTCTTGTTCCATTTGGAGGTTGCTGATGCAGGTGATGCTGGCACACTGCTGGGGACAGTGCTGCTTTGTGTAAAGCTGTCATCCTCTTCTTCCTCATCACCTCCTATCACAGCGACTGGAGCTGATTCCCCTCTCTCATCACCACCACCAGCTACTTTTAGCTACTCCTCCTACCGGATTGTAAGATGTTTTTTCATATGGATCATTTGACCTCCAGTACCATGGTATGAACCAGGCTTACTTTGACGAACACAGGTGTGGCAAATGGACCCTAGTGCAATCTTGTCCTCCTGCTTGCTAATCATAAACAAGTCCCAAACTCGAGAGGAGAACTTTTTTGAAGTGTGCCAATGCCTGAGGAACTGGAGGTAGGTGGGTGTGTTGATTGCCTCTCTGCAGTGCATACTTCAAATGAGGTAGTGGTGGATGCAGGTCTCAGTGGGGGCCTTACAAATATGGAAGCTGGTGGGTGGGAGGTGGTGGAACCAGTGCCATATCCCTCTGAGCAGGTTTAATAGGGGGGTAATTTCTGTGTCCTCTGAGCCACCTTCCATACTGACAAACACTGTCTTGTCCTCATCACTGCCCCTTTCCATAATTCTAAGGCTTTCAGGAACTTTCCTTTGCCCTTGTCTCTTGTGGTGGGTCTCGGCTGTGCTCCAGTCCAGATCATCAGATGGAGGGCTTGGAGAATATGGTGCAGTGCCCTTTCTTTTTCTTGCTGGAGATCGGGAGGCCAGTGGTTGAAGAGCTACATTTTGCTCAGCAGCAGTAAGTTAAACCTCCTGTTCTGCTCCTACTGCAGAAAGAACTGTTGCTGGCTCCGGCTCCTACTGATCACATTGCTCAGTTTCCTGTGACGATTGGATACTTTGCAGCTGAGACAAATCCAGTTCAGATTCACTGCTTGTTGCCATGATTGCAGTGGCTGCCTCGCTGAGAGACATGGGCTTGGGCCTAGGTTGGGGTGGCTCTGTTAATGCAGGAGTGCTGCTCCCTGCTTGCTGCTCAGAGGATGGTGCGGCAAGCACACCACTTTTCTGAAAAAAGGTAGAGGGCGGCATGCCAGTGGTGGCAATTTGCTTCTTTTTCTCCTCCTCGCTGGCCAATTTCTTGGCAGGAACCCCTTTCTTTGGGGCAATCTTCAAGCTCTGTCAGTTGGCACTTAGCTGCACAAGAGAAATCATGCAGGAAAGGATTCAGGTGGAGTGGTGTGTCATTTTGTGCCAGCCTTCCATCTGACAGTACTTTAGGTGATATTGCATGTGCATCTAAGCAAACAAACAAGAAAAACATTCAATGAAATGTGGCGTTTTTGCAGTTTGAATTATTCATACAGAAAACAGTGAGGTTTATCCCAAAGAATTATCCAGTGTATCCATTGCAATTCAAACCATATAAAAACATTTCAATTAAGATACCAACAACAACAACATACAGATTTAGAAGTTTGCTTTGTGTGCCTCTAAGGTGAGACAGATCTGGAAGGCACCAGGCACGTGCAGGGAAAAATAGAACAATCTTTAGAAAAGTGAGTGCTGGTGTGCGCTTATGTCCTTCCAGACCTATGGCAGGAAGAGGTTGCAGGGAAAAATTGGACAATCCTTTAATAATTGCATGCAATGTGTGCCTATGGCCTAAGGGGCTTGTGACAGGCAGGGATTGCGGGGAAATAGGATAATCCTTAAAAGGAAAGGTGAATACTGGTGTGCATCTATGGCCCAAGAGACCTATTGCAGGCAGAGGGTGCAGGGAAAAATGGGACTAATGCTTTAAAGTTGAATGCTGGTGTGCACTAATGGCCTAAGAGACCTATGACAGGTAGGGGCTACAGTGAAAAATTGGATAATCCTTAAAAAAGTGAATGCTGGTGTGTCCCTGCGGCCAAGAGACGGTTAGCATGTAGTGGGAGCAGAGAAAAATTAATAATCCTTAAAAAAGTGAATGCTGGTGTGCACCTATGGTCCAAGAGATCTACTGCAGGTGTGGGGGGGGAGCAGGGAAATGGAATAATATAAAAAGTACCTACTGGTGTTTCACTAGGGTCTATGAGAATTCCTTTGGGAGGCAAGAAGGTACAGGAGAAAATGGACAAAATGCATATAATATGTAAACAATTTACATACATACTACAACGATGCTCAAGCACATTAAACTGAGATCCGGGAAAAAAGTTTAAAAATGAACAAAAAACAAAAAGGCAATGCCCTTTTCAATGTCCCTAGAAAATGACTTTGAAAACTGTGAAAAAAAATGATTTCACCCACTGGCCACATGTTCAAATGCCAAGAAGCAAAGAGGCATGGACAACAAAGAACAAATGTAGGGTTGTGGCAAAAGCACACTGGCTGACTACACAAAATGGCCTCTGGCCACATGGTCAAACAGCAAGCAAGAAGGCATGTACAACAAAGAACGGATGCAGGCCTATGTTTTGATCTTTTTTTTTTGTTTTCATTACATATATCACATTGATCAATATTGAGTGTTGCATGAGAGGTGAAATAAGCTACATTTTTCTGAACCACTGTCATTCCAGGCAAAATCCTATTAATGGCAGTCATAATAGAATGGTTACGTCTACATGTAATTACATATTTCTACTTCATTTATCAGAAGAAGCCAAAACAATCAAGAACAAAAAGAGATAAGAATATAAACATTGTAGTAGACTTGTGCTATGCAGGGAATCGTAGTGTGGTCTTCTACTAACTGTGTGCCTATGTAATGAGAAGTGTCATTCGACAGGATTTTGCTTTGAGGAGTGTGGCTGGTACCTGGGTCAAAGAACATCTGAAGGAGAGCATCTTGGCCCTAATGTTGAGGGGTGAATTGCTTTGTGTTGTGTGCCGTGGTGTTAGGAAATTTGGTTGGGTTAGAGATGTCTGATCTAGAGGTAGTTGTAAATTCAGCAAGAATGGTGTCCCAGTGAGATGCTATTAGGTATTTACAGAGGCCCAAGGTGTGTTCTTTAAGTAGTGCTATGCTTTCTGCCTGGGCCCATGTGAGTAGAGAGATACACCAAGCCTTCAATAGAAGGGGTTCAGGTGACTTCCACCTTCTGGTTAGGAGATATTTGACCACTATGAAGCCCAAGTCTAAAAATCAGGTGGTGGCTTTGTGTTTCTTCAACCTGTGGTATAGCCCCAAAAGGCGTATCTCCCAAGTGTATAGGCCCCGATGGTCAATGCATTCCGATAATTGAGATGTTACTCCAAGCCAGTAGGGCTATACCTACGGACAACTCCAGAAGTTGTGAAGTATGTCCACATCCACACATTGAAACTGAGGACAGGTGACATCCAACTGGTAGAAGTAACGGTTGATTTTATCCTGTGTAAGGTATGCCCTGTGCACAATGTAGAACTGTATCAATTTAAAATAGGCATTACGGGGGACGTGCATCAAGCCCTCAAGTAGTGCAACCCATTCTTTATCCGAGCAAGGTCGAGCTTGGTCAGTTTCCCATTTGTGGCGTAGAGCTGTCAGCAATGGGGTACTGTGGCTTTGCAGTGAATCCCCGAACCAGCGTATTAGGTGGCAGCCCAGACCCAACACATATAGGTACTGTATTATGAGGTGTGTTAAGGGTTCATGCATTATAAAACCAGCAGTGCTCTCCTGAGGTAAGTTAAGAGTTGTGTGGTAAGAAATGCCCAGGGAGTAGCCCATCTTCTGCCATTAGTGTTGCATGTAGGATAAGTTCAACATCCATATACAGGTCACCCAGGGTGTGACTCATTGTAGCATGCCACACGGTCAGTTCTGTGGAGGATATGGAAGTGTTGCCATTAGGGGTACCAAGGAGAGCCTGCGCCAGTGCATAAGGGACTGGGGCTCATGTAAGGTGTAGGCATCTGTGGTAGCAGCGATATGCAAAGTGTAACAAAAGAGAATCAGGGAATTTTGATTTGAAGCACAAGTTGAAAAGGCGAAGGAGAGCCAGCTTTTTCAAGGCTGGTAAAGGACGTAGCTGTATCTAACAGCTGATGGTCGGGTAGCCAATTGGCCACCCATTGGAACTGCGAAGCGAGATAATGATGTTCCAGTTGTGGAACTGCGAGTCCACCCTGGTTAACTGGTGAGTACAATTTCCTCAAAGCTACCCTACAATGAGAGGTATGCCAGATGAATTCCCTTATGTGCTGTTCAAAGACGTGAAAGAAGGATGCCAGGATATTGTGGGACAAGTTAGCAAAGTAGTATAGGAAGCGGGGTAATACCACCATCTTCAGAAGCGCAATGTGACCCACAATGTTTATAGGTCATGTGCACCAGAAGACCATTTGGGATCGCAGGGGTGTGGCGGTCTGTGTGATATTGCCATCAAACAGGTCAGTCAAAGAGTGGTATATATGCACCCCTAGGTAGCTAAACGTTGAGGGTCACCAAGGGATTCTAGCATTTCCAAGGGTGAGGTGTGGGTTAGGTGAACCAGGTATAAAGGGAAATAGGCATGATTTCAACCAATTAACCCGCAGCCCTGAGAGAGATGCAAAATGTTCAAGGGTCTGTGTTATGGTGGTGGTGATGGCACATATGTCATTAAAGTAGAGTAATATGTCATCAGCGTATAGGGAAGTTATGTGGTTCCCATCCTCCACTGCTTAGCCCCACGGGTCAACTTGCTTCTGGAGCATTACCACAAGCAATTCAATGGCCAGGGAGAAAAGAAAAGGTGACAACGGGCAGCCTTGTCTGGTGTCACAGTGAATCGAGATGGGGTCTGATACAAGAGAACCCGTTTTGACCCGCACCACTGGTTGGATGTTTAGCAGTTGTACTAGATAAAGCAGTGTCCAATGCCATAACACAATAATGTGTTAAATAGAAAAGAACATTCCAGTGAATTGAAAGCCTTTTTGAGGTCCAGAACGAGGTAACCAAGCATTAGGCTATTGTGGGACTAGGTCATGACACAGAAGAATTGCCGTAGGTTTAATGAGGTACTGCAGGCAGGGACAAACCTCTTCCTGGTCTGGGAGTATTAGGGATGAAACTAAGGGGGTTAGCCACTCTGCAAGGATTTTGGCTAACACCTTATAATCTGTGTTGAGTAGGGCAAGTGGACATTAGGATATCAGTAGCATGAGGTTCTTATCTGGTTTAGGGAGGGAAATGAGGAGCTCTTCACATGGGGAGGCTGGAAGACAGTTGTTAGTGCCTCAGTGTATATTGACAGCAAGCGAGGGGTTAGGAGGAGGGTGTTTGTTTTATAGAACTCATCAGGAAGTCCCTATAGGCCCGGAAGTTTACTGGAAGGAAGCAAGTGATCGTATTGCTTCCTGGATTTCAAGTTGTGAAACAGGTTCATCAAGTTCAGCACATTGTTATAAACTATTGTGTCTTGGGCAGAGTGCTGCTATTGGGCATTGGGTTGTGTCCTGCCGACTTAGCCCCTCCAGCAGTTGGCCAGATTTGTCTGAAGCTACATGCATGCGGGCCGAGTGGGCAGCATAGTTCAGGCAGCACAGTCTTTCCATTAGGGAAGTGTTCCCACCTGGCCTCTCCTAGTTGGGGCAAATCGCTTAGTCGTTGGTGTTGGAGAGACATAAGTGTACATCCAAGTTTTGAAATGTCTCTGTGGGGCGCTTAGCGAATAGACCATTGTGTCCCCAAACAGTGTCCTCTCATTGTGACTTTAAAGGCATCCCATTCTATAGATGCAGTGGATGCCGTGTCAGCATTGGTGATGAAATAGGCAGCAATTGCTGCACAGAGGGATGCTTTAAAGAGTGGATCTTCCAGAAGTGATGGTTGTAGGCGCCATTGGGGAATAGAAGGATATACATCCTGGGCTAAGCGCAATGTTTGGAGATTATGGTCTGAATGGGTTTGGGAATAGTGAGAGGGACCCAACAATTCTATCGATGTGTACATGCAGCTTATGTGGAGATGAAAAGTATGAGTATACCTTTGTGTCTGGGTTATGGGATCTTCAGATTCAGATGTCAGCTAGTAGCAAGTGTTGGAGCCAGGTGTCTAATGCCTACACATTGAAGGTGGCGGGTGTCCACGGCAAGGGAGGAAAGGGGTGGTATCTAGGACACAGTTGAAGTTTCCTCCTATCCATCACAGCAGATCACTCCAGTGAGACAGTACTCCTAATAAAGTTTGGAAGAATGCGGCTTGGTTGGAATTGGGGTTGTATATCAAACATAGGTGAATGTGTCGGCCGTCTAGTCAGCTGTTGATGAATACATTCAGACCCTCAATGTCTACTGCAGTTTTTTCTGCAACAAAGGGGGTTCCTGGTTTGATTCATAACAACACTCCTGTAGCATAGGAGGAAATTAGTGGCAAACACCTTGCCACACCAGCGTCCCTGTCGGCTGAAGGCCTCAACTTGTGACAGGTGTATTTCTTGTAATAGAGCTATATTGTCAGATCAGCATTTGAGGTACTGAATAGCCACGTGAATATATATATATATATATTCTAAACAACTAATAAACCATAAAAAACAAAAAGAAAACCTTACCTTGAAATTAGTTGTTCAGGCAATTGTTATTCAGGCACAATTGTTGTTTAGACAGTAGTTGTTCAGTACTTAGCTGTAGAGACTTTTTAGTTGTTTGGCAGTAGTGGTTCAGGCAAGTAGTGGTGTAGACCTAGTTGTTCAGGATGTTTCCCGGAGTAGGAGGAGGAGGCAAGACCCTGTGTACAGACCCCTTGTGGACTTGGCTACACTGGAGGACAGGCATATAATACTGACCTATAGACTGGACAGGGACACAATCACAGAGCTTTGTACTCAATTGGAGCCTGATCTGAGATCAGCTATCCGTCATCCAACTGGGATCCCACCTCTTGTTCAAGTTCTATCAGTGCTCCATTTCCTGGGATCTGGTTCTTTACAAGTGACAGTGGGCTTGTCACAGCCAGTGTTCTCAATGGTGCTGGCAAGCATTTTGTCTGCCTTGCTCAAACACATGTGCAGCTACAAAGCTTTCCCCCAAGTGAAAGATTTGGCCACTGTGAAGGCTGGATTCTATGCAATGGGACATATTCCTAATATTATTGGGGCGATTCACAGAACACATATTGCATTTGTCCCCCTCCCGCCACAATGAACAGGTGTTCAGGAATTGGAAGAGTTTCCACTCACTCAATGTGCAAATGGTGTGCCTGGCGGACCAGTACATCTCCCTTGTCACTGCCCAGTTTCCTGGGTCAGTGCATGACGCCTTCATCCTGAGGAATAGCAGCATCCCAAATGTGATGGCACAATTACAGAGGCACAGGGTGTGGCTAATAGATGAGTCTGAGTCCCCACCCAATATACAATATGTCAGTGTATGCCTTCTGGAGTCATCCCCCATACCATTGTGTCTGGCTAATGTTTGTCCCTCAATTCTTGCAGGTGACTGGCTACCCAAACCTGTTGTGGCTCCTGACCCCTGTGAGGAATGCCGGGACAGGGGTTGAGAATCGGTATAATGATGCACATGGGCGAACCAGGTGGATCATAGAATGTATCTTTGGCCTCCTGAAGGTCAGACTCAGATGCCTCCGTCTGACAGGTGGATCCCCGTGCTACTCTCCTGAGAAGGTCTGCCAGATAGTTGTCGTATGCTGTATGTTGCACAACCTGGCCCCCAGACAACATGTGCCTTAGGTGCAGGTGAAGGAGATTGGAAATGCCCCTGTGGCAGCAGTGGACCCTGAGGACAGTGATGATGAGGAGGCAGAGGATGAGAATGTGGACAAACATCAGTAATACAGCAGTACTTCCAATGACACACAGGGAAGACAGTAGAACTGACGATTCCTCAAATTAATTATGTTTTCAGTGTGGCGGTAGCAGGATGGCAGTCACTTCCTTTGCATCTCAAGTGACTGTCACCTATGCCTTCTCAATTTGCAAATGTTGATGTTATTACAACTGTATACTGATGTGAAGACTACAGACAGCTACAGCTCCTTATTTGTATACTATACCAAAGTTCATGTCAATTGCACAAGATGTAACTGTTAACATAATTGCACATTTTCATCACATAAAGCACTATCACTCAAGTTGTGTCCAAGGGTGTTTATTGTAGTGCAATTTATAGAAGGAATTATGCAATGGAATGGGTTGATGGTAGAGGTAAGTCCAGGGTATTGGTCCAGTTTGTTTGTAGCACAGGTCCAGTGTCCAAGGGGCCATAAAAAGGGGAGCAATGGCAGTTCAAAGTGGACAAGGTAAGACGGTGGAACACAAGGGGGACAGTCAGGAGGGTCTCATTTCCTGGTGGTGGTCTTGGTCTTGGCAAGCTACTCTATCATCTGTCTGGGTCGCAGGGAACGTTTGCGGGGTGGTTCAGCTTCTGCAGGGGGAGGGGTGCTGGTGGCCTGTGGTTCCTGTGGAAGGGCCTTCTGTCCACTAGCTGTAGCAGATGTAGTGGGATGTTCAGTTGACTGGCTAGTGAAAGGGGCACGCTGGTGTGCTGTATATTCTCTCATGATGTTGGCCATATCAGCCAGCACCTCTGCTATGGAGACCATGGTGGTGTTGAGGGCCTGCAAGTCTTTCCTGACCTTCTGATGGTGTACCTCGTGCAGCCGCTGGTTCTCCAGCATGTTGTTAAGAATCTGGCCCATCTTGTCCTGGTATTGTTGGTAAGCCCCAGGGACATTAGTGAGTGCCTCCTAGACAGTCGGTTTCCTGGGCCTGTCCTCCCCCTGGAGCATAGCTGTCCTCCAGTTGTCCCTCCCCCCTGTGCCTCTGTCCCATGAATGGTGTGCCCACTGCCACTGACTCCAGGACCCTTATTTTCTTGGGTGTGAGGTGTGGACTTGGGTCTCTGTACGTGTGGGTACACTCCTGATTGATATGTCCTGGGGACACAGATGTGGGGATGTTGGGTGGGGGTCTGTGGTGTTGAATACTGAGGGGAGAGGTTCTGTGGTGGACTGGGAGTGGGCTGGGCTTGCCGACTGACCAGTGGTCCCTGATTGGCTAGGTGGTTCATCCCGATCCAGAAGTCCAGAGTTACTGTCATCACTGGGAGCATCTTCTGTTGTGTGGCTGGATAGTCGTGGCACTTCATCACTGCTGGGATTGGCTGGGGCACCTGTGGGGATGTAAGTGATGTATTATGCTTCATGTCTGTGACATATTGTACATTCCTAGCTTCCCCTATATCGTTGCAGTTGCCCTGCCACCTTTGTTTGTGTATGGTGATGTATTGTGGGATTGTTAGTTCCCCATGCTGTGTATGCATTGGTGGTGAGTGTACATGCAGGGCTGGGAGGACTGTACATGCATTGGTATGGCATGCATGGCTTGGCATTGGGGTTAGTCAAATGTGTAGGTGCACTGTGTGGGATGGAGTGGAGTGATGGGAGTGAGGGTGAGGGGGGGATATGGCATGCAGGAATGGGGGGTGATAGGTAGTAAATATTGACTCACCAGTGTCCAGTCCTCCGGCTACTGTAGTGAGTCCCTCAGGATGTAGTATTGCCAAGACTTGCTCCTCCCATGCTGTGGGGGAGGTGGTGGGGGTCCACCGACAGTCCTCTGGATGGCGAGCTGGTGCCTTGCTACCATGGAACGTACCTTCCCCCGTAGGTCGTTCCACCTCTTCCTGATGTCGTCCCTTGTTCTTGGATGCTGTCCCATGGCGTTCACCCTGTCCACGATTCTCCACCATAGCTCCATCTTCCTGGCAATGGATATTTGCTGTGCCTGTGCTCCAAACAGCTGTGGCTCTACCCTGACTATTTCCTCCACCATGACCTGCAACTCCTCATCTGTGAAATGGGGGTGCCTTTGTGGGGATGTGTGTGTTGTGCAGTGGGTGTTGAATAATGTGGTGGGGAGTGGGGTGCGTGACAGATGGATGGGTGTTTGTGGTGTGTGTAGTTGTTGCTGTAATTTGCGTGGCTATCTCTTGGCTATTTTTTGTGTTTGTAAAGGGTTGTTAGTAATGTGGGTGTGTGTTTTATAGTACTGTGGGTGTATCAGTGTCAGGTGTGTGATTTTAGTTTTGGCTAATGTTGTGTTGTTTTGTATTTGGGTGGCCATTCGGACTGGGCTGGTATGTACACCAATGGTTTACCACTGTCGAATGTCTGCTGTGGTGATTCGTGGGTCATAATGTGGTGGCAATTGTTTTCTTGGCGTAACGGTATGGGTGTTAGTATCAACACTTTAACACTAACCTTTGGTCTGGCGTATATGTGTTAGCGGCAGTATTCTGTCCGTTTTGTGTGCATCATAATATGGAGAACGGATGTTCGCCTCTGTGACGGTATGTTGGCGGCTGTCACCGCTGCAGTAAGAAGGATTTACCGCCAATGTCGTAATGAGGGCCTTAACGTTCTGCATGAATTATAAGAGAATATGCACACTTAACACACACATCACTGATTATGTTGGGGGCATTTTACACACGCAATTCAGATGCATTGCAAAAGTGGCAGTTAGACCTGACAGCCTTAGGGTGGTCACCCCTAACATTTTGTGACACAGGGCATGTAGATTAAATGCTACTAGTAGCCCTGCAGCACTGATTGTGCCGCCCCCTTAAGTAGCCCCTTAACCACGTCTGAGGCCTGCCATTGCAAGGCCTGTGTGTGCAGTTTCACTGCCAATTCAACTTTGTATTTAAAAGTACTTGCCAAGCCTAAAACTCCCCTTTTTCTACATATAAGTCAACCCTAAGGTAGACCCTAGGTAACCCATAGGGCGGGGTGCTGGGTAGACAAAAGACAGGACATGTACCTGTGTAGTTTACATGTTCTGGTAGTGTAAAACTCCTAAATTAGTTTTACACTGCTGTGAGGCCTGCTCCTTTCATAGGCTAACATTAGGGCTACCCTCATATACTGTTTGAGTGGTAGCTTCTGATCTGAAAGGTGTAACAATGTAATATTTAGTATGGCCAGAATGGTAATACAAAATCCTGCTGACTGGTGAAGTTGGATTTAATATTACTATTTCAGAAATGCCACTTTCAGAAAATGAGCGTTTCTCTGCACTTAATTCCTTCTGTGCCTTACAATCCACATCTGGCTGGGTTAGGTGACAGCTCCCTTGTGCATTCACTCAGACAAACACCAAATACAGAATGCTCAGTCACACTTGCATACATCTGCATATTGAATGCACCTTCCTGGGCTGGGAGGGTGGAGGGCCTGACACTTACATGTCAAAGGACAGTGGCCTGCCCTCACACAAAGGACTGCCACACCCCCTACTGGGACCCTGGCAGACAGGAAGGAACTGAAAGGGGACCTTGTGCACTTCTAAGCCACTCTCTGAAGTCTCCCCCACTTCAAAGGCACATTTGGGTATTTAAGCAGTGTCTCTGACCCTACCAATGCAGACACTTCTGAGGTAGACACTCTACTTCATCAAGACACTTCCTGGAGAAGAAACCCTGAACCAGAACCTACAACCTGCCAAGAAGAACTGCCTGGCTGCCCAAAGAACTCAACTGGACTGCTTTCTGAGAAGGACTGCTGCCTTGCTGATGCCCTGCTACCTTGCTGCTCTCTGGCTGTGCTGAGAAGTGCTCTCCAAGGGCTTGGATAGAGCTTGCCTCCTTTTCCCTGAAGTCTCAGGACCAAAAAAACTTCATTCTTGCAAAAGAACTCCTTGTGCGGTGAAAATCACACAGCCTGCATCACAGTGAAAAAATCATTGCACGCTGAACCGGAACGACACAGCCTGGCTTCGCAAGGAGAAGATCAATGCAATGCCAGCGTTGTGAACGGAAATTCGATGCACAGCCCACTGGATCAACGCAAAGCCGAGCAGGAATGACGGAGCTCGACTTCCTGAGAGGAATCGACGCAGTACCTGCATGCAGTAGAAATTTCCACGCATCACTCGCCGGATCGACGCAGCCCCTGTGACTTCGTCCTGCAAGTGCCGGATTTCAACGCATCGTCCCCGGGGCATCCGAAAACACCTCAAACTGAAGAGGATCCAAATCCGCGCACCGAAAATCGATGTAAAGCTTTCACTGCCCCACGAAAGCGGTCGCAAATCAACTCGCAGTTACCATCCACTTGAAGTGGATGGTAACTCATTCGCAAATGGGAAGGGGTCCCCATTGGACCCCTTTCCCTTTGTGAATTCAAAAATATATATTTTTTCAGAGCAGGCAGTGGTCCTATGGACCACTGCCTACTCTGAAAAAAACTGAAACTAAAAGGTTTCGATAATTTTTCTTTTTGCAGCCCGTTTTCCTTTAAGGAAAACGGGCTGCAAATAGAAAAAAAAAACTGCTTTATTGAAAAGCAGTCACAGACATGGTGGTCTGCTGTCTCCAGCAGGCCACCATCCCCGTGAGTGCCTAGACTCGCTATGGGGTCGCTAGTACTCGCAATATGCACCTCGCAAAATTATTTTTCCTACATCTGGCCCTGTATGAGCATAATCCTCACCTCTTGTCCTGACATAGAATTAAAAGATTCCTAGCTTTTGCTTTTGAACGTCTTCAATTCTATTAAGGACACAGATGTGAAGATTAACCACCAACTGAGTTCTTACACTCCAAAGGGTTGGCTTCAGACTTTTCTTTTACCACCTGTGATTTGCTGGAACAGAGTATATCTTGTATAAATCAATAATGGTAATTACTTTGTATTCTTGATGACAAAGCTTCTTGTTGATCAGTGATATGTTAATCTTGGTTTTGTAGATTTAACAATTTTTCTTTTTGTTCTGATATTAAACAGGAATAATCATATTGTTTCTTCATGGTTCGGCTGTTTTGCAGAGAAAAGAGGATGAGTTGATGCTAGTAGAGCACTGTATGCCTTTCATTATATTCTGATTGCTTACACTGTTTCGATGTTTTATGACAAAGGGCCTTATTTAAATCTTGTCAGCCACACTGCCAAGCCATGTCGGCGGCAGATCCGAGAAGACATCAAGTCGACAGTGTTACGTCCATCTTATTTAGATGTTACAGCTCTGCAAACGTGGTTTAGCGATGGTTCGCTGACCTAGGGAGGACATTGCAGGACCCAATGGACTTCATATAATGGCAGGGGCTATGGAATAGAGGAAAGTCTCACATACACACTGTGTTTTAGTCATATGTGTCCCCCTGCACAACATACCACATACACACCTGCATCCATTGCTAAATCGCCATTGACACTGCACTCACATACGACACAACCACAACAACCAACACAACTTCACACATCAGGACAACAACAGCCACAAAACATCACTCACCTGAACGTTGCATGCAGCAGCACAACACAAAAAAAAATACACAACATCAAAGCCATATACAGGTGGCACAAATTCTGACACCACCACAGCACCCACTTCAGCTCCTACCACTTCACACCCTGCCAATCGCATGGTTGGCAGCTGCACTGTGTCATCACATGCATGCTGCTCATGCCTCACGTGCTTTCACACATCCCAAAAGGACGCTCCAGCTGCCTTCCTTCCTATATGGTGAGCATGGACAGCACCTCCACGGCCAAGGCCCTTCAAAGCATTGCTGGTACTGTAAGTACAAAGAAATTGGCTCAATAGTCATAAGGGGGAGAAAGGACTGCTAGCCACCCCAGCTGAACTCTGCTCACTAAGTCACAGTGACCCACAGAGGGAAAACAAGGCAGCACAAGGAAGGAAAGGAGGGGTGCAAACACGAAAAAATAAAGCAAAATCACCTTCAGCGGCAACCAGAGAAGGCTCCCACCCTCAAAACAGGACAACAACCTTAGGCACTCAATACGCACAACAAGAGACCTACCTGCACACTTACCTGATAACCGGTAACGCTACCCACCGTCATCATCATGGCCCAAATTCTAGCAATAGACCATTCCTGATCGAAGGAGCCTCCTCAGTTCAAGCATCCCAATGGTGAGATTGGATAGAGAGAGCAGAACTGTTATTGGATGTGACAGTTGCAGCCGATGAAAGAAAGCGAGCCATGATTATCCACTCAGGAAGCAAAGCAATCCACAAAATAGTCAAAACCCTCAATGAAGACACCCCTAAAATGCACAGAACACTCATATCCTCCCTCAATTCATATTTCAAGCCCATGGCCGACAGTGATTACAAAAGCTTCATTCGGCAGGCCCGGAAGTCACCAGAGGAGTCTATCGACACCTTTTAGACCAGATTAAAAGAATTCACCAGCACCGGTGGGTCCCGAGACAAATACAAAGGAATCCGAGGGCAAATCATTCAAGGATGCACCTCGACAAAACTGAGGGAACACATACTGCAAGAATCGGGCAAATCACTGGCAGACATCCTCACCATGGGGCGGTCCAAAGAGCTATCTAAAGCCCGCACCTCTCATAGGGAAGTGGCATTTCAAGGCACCGTAAAAACTGAACCGGTGAACGGAATCGCACCCAGGAAGGGGGTCGACAAACCGAAGATGACAACAGCACCAACCCAAGGAAGTGGCTACTGCGGAGGACTGCCGCATCGGCTGACAGACTGCCTGGCAAAGGGCAATCGATGCGCGGCATGTAGAAAGGTGAATCACTGTGCTAAAGTCTGCCAATCAAGTAAGAACTGAAACACCCACAAGGCGGTCAACACTCTGCCAGAACTACCTCCAGCTACCAGTGACATGATGAAGCTGCTGAACACTCCTTACAATAAGTATTCACCATAGCCACCGCCGTCAAAGCCCACAATCACCTGCCATAGTGCCAGAGCCAAGTAGGAGAAAACAAGGTCACCACCATCATGGACATTGGCGCCTGCATCAACATCATGTCTGTGAAGATGTTTGCCACTATTGTCCCACCACCATCCCTGCAGGCAGCAGTTGTTAGAGTTTTCACATACGGCCAAGACAGCCCACTACCCATTCGGGCAGATTTCAAACAGCTATCACTCACTGATCACAGACAGTAAACTTCTACATCTACCTAGCGGAAGGATGCCACAGTATGCTACTGGGCCATTGCACAGTTGAAGCACTGGGGGTGTCATGTTCTCCTTCATTGTCCACATAGAAAGCATATCCCTAATACTTGCAGACTTTCTGGCCATATTTGACGGAATTGGATGGCTCGGAGGAAAATCAGTGAAATTCCACATTGATCCCTCAATCCCGCCAGTAGTGCTACCCCATCAATGCATTGCCTTTTATTTAGGTCCGCAAGTCGAAAAAGAACTAGACAAACTAAAATCAGCAGGGACAATTAAAAAGGTATCCGGACCCACCCCCTGGGTATCCCCCATTGTCGTCAACCAAAAAAACAAAACAACCAGGCAAAGTTTGCATCCGTGTCAACATGCGAGTCCCTAACTATCGACGACCTAATTGGCGAGCTGAGTGGGTCAAGTTGGTTTTCGAAAGTCGACTTGAAGTCGGGCTATCACCAACTGCCCCTCGACCCAGAATCGAGATACATTACCACCTTCTCCACCCATGTCGGTTTGTGGAGGAACAAAAGACTTATCTTTGGAATCTCAAGTGCATCAGAAGTCTTCCAGAACACCATTCAAGAGCTACTAGCCGGCCTACCAGGAGTCATCAATGTCAGCGATGGCATCCTAATGTACGCTGAGCACAACACACGGCTCAGAGGGGTCCTCCGAAGATTCAAAACTCATACCTTCCTCTGCACAAGAATAAGTGTGACTTGTTGAAGCAGAAGATACAATTATTCGGATACACCTTCTCCACGGATGGAGTAATGCCAGACTCTGAGAAGGTGAAAGACAAAAAAGATGCCCCACAACCATCAACAGTATCTGAGGTGCCTAGCTTTTTGGGAAAAATGAATTACTGTAGTTGTTTTATTAAAGATCTAACATCCCTCACTCAACCACTTCAAGAGCTCACAAAGGCTGCTACTCCGTGGATATGGGGTGAAGAGCAAGAGACTTCCTTTAACAGAGTTAAAGAGGCGCTTTCATCTTACACGACTCTGGTTTACTATGACCCAAACAAGGAGACTACCATTGCTGTGGATGCCAGCCCAAAAGGAAAGGGTGCCGTCCTGGTGCAGAGGCCTGAAGGTGGTGAGTGGGCTCCGGAAGCATACGCCAGCAGATAACTGACCCTACAGAGCAAAGGTACACACACATTTGAGAGGCAATCGCAATCCAGTGGGGCTGCCGCCATTTTCATGTATACGTGTATGGGCGCCCTTTTGTGGTCATCACTGACCACAACCCACTCATTCCCCTGTTTTGAGGGACAGCATCAAAACCACCACCCTGCATAGACAAATGGATGCTGCAGCTCTAAGATTACAATTGTGAAGTACAAAATAACCCTAGCAACACAAACGGAGTGCTGAAACTTTTCAAACACTCACCCCAGTCACAGATCTATGTTTAATCCATTGTTCCTTTGGTCACTGTGCCACCCCAGTTTGTACCCAGCCATATATAAATCAATCTTGGCCCTATTCGCTAGGGGAACTGTTAAGCCCGAACTGCCAGGCCAGGTCCTCTGTGGACCAGAAACAAGCATCCTAGGAGTGGTTTCAGGGTATCACCCATCATCAGCCAGGCTAGCTTGAATCCAGTGGCACAGTGAGCATAGGATTTACATCTGGACACACCCTTCCCGCTTTGGGAAACTTTAGCAACCCAAATGGATGCTTGACAGAGTGCTGAAATGTTTCAAACACTCACCCCCAATCACAGATCTAGGTAACCCATTGTTCTTTTGCTCACCATGCCACCCAAGTGCGGACCCAGCCATATGCAAATATTGACTGTTTCCACAGGGAACAGGGTCAAGACTGATTTGCATATGGCTAGATTCAACCTAGGGTGGCATGGCAAACAAAAAACTAATGGATTGAACCCTTGATCTGTGACTGGGGGTGAATGTTTGATTTGTTCTGCATTCCATCCATCATCTGTTGTGTTTGTACAATATCAACCTGGCATCAACAACCCGGTTGCCTATCTCTCAAGGGACCTGAGAGCTGCACCTCGAGAAGAAGCAGAGGAAGCCAATGAAACGGAGAAGTACGTCCGATGTGTGATGGATCGATCCCAGCCCATGCCAATGTCTCTAGAAGCCATCGCCCTAGCTACAGCACAAGAGGAGTGTCTCCAGAAAGTGCTACAAGCCATACAAACAGGAAAGTGGCACACTCTCAAGCCCCACTGGACTCAACGCACACCTGAGTCTCAACGCATATTAGATAATCTACACCACATTAAACACGAACTAGCAGCAGACTCCAGTGGCTGTCTTCTGCTGGAACATCGGCTCCTCATCCCCAGCAGCCTTACTAACCTGGCAGTACGCCTGACATACAAAGGACACCAAGGGATGGTCAAAACGAAGACTCGTCTCCGGGCAAAAGTATAGTTCCCACTGGTGGAGACAATGGTACGGTAATGCCCATGGTGCCAAGCAGCTGGAGAACCCCCTCACCTGCGCCAGTGATCAAAGAACCCGGCCCTCAATGACCCTGGGTGAGAGCGAGCCTACATTTTTGCAGCCTCCCTGATGGCAGGCATCTACTTGTTCTCATCGATGACTATTCTAAATATCCTGAAGTGGAAATAGTTGACTCTCAAAGTGCTCATGAGGTGCTACCCACTCTAGAGAAAATGATGCCCACCCATGGCCTGCTTCCAGAGCTAAGGATGGACAATGGCTCTCCATTCCAGAGCGAGAAATTTGCAGAGTACTTGAAACCCCTCAACATCACCCACCGGAAAATCACCTCAAAGTGGCCCCAATCCAATGGGGAAGCAGAAAGATTTATGAGGACATTGAATAAAGTCATCCCGTTTCACAAGCAAACCAGCAGCCCCTGGAGTGGTCCATTTATTCATTCCAGAGAGACTACCAGTAAAAGCCTCATTCCAGCACCAATCGAGCTTCTAGTCACCTCCTCATGGTACCAGTTGCCTCAGACTCCATACTGCACCACCCGGAGTGGGTAACAGAGCCCTCTGACCACCACAACACTTGGAGAAAGTGCCAAGCCACTAACAACAGGGCTAGCAGACAGAGACATGAGAAGGAGTCTCCCCTGAAGGAAGGCGACAGGGTGTTAGCGAAAGATCTATGCCCTGGGAGCAAGTAGTTCCTGCCTTTTGCACCACATCCATGGATGATCACCTGCCATCCATGGATGTGGTGCATCCATGGATGGCAGCACCATGGCTGGAAATGACAAACAACAGCCAGGAAATGAGGTGATATTGAGGAACATTTCACATTTCAAGTGGTTTCAATCGACACAGAGAAACGTCCAACCTGACAATGCTCTGGAAGAACCTAGCAATGACACAGACAACCTGTTCACAACCGAGGAGAAAGAGGTTGAGAGAACACCCCCAAGAGACCTGAATGTCCCCACAGAGGCCCCAGAAGACCTTGCAGGGAAACCCAGCGACTCTAATGTGATGAATCAACCTCCTGATTGAAACAACCGAACCGAGAAGCATATTTATACTCTGTTTGCACCAAATTTGCGTCATTTTTTTTAATGCATATTCAGCACAAACTTAACTCCATATTTATATTTTGACGCTAGACACATCTAGAGTCAAAATATTGGAGTTTGCACCATTTTGTGAATGCATAAACTCATTTATGCAAGGTAGGCGTTCTCATCTAAAATAATTGTGCTATCCCCTTAGCCTCATATTTATCACCCCTGCTAAAATGACGCAAGGGTGGGAGGAGGGGCTAAATAACGGTGCAAAGCACCATTATTTAACACCTGAGTCAGACCAGGCGCTAGGGGACCCGTGGACCCATTTCCGTGGTTAAACACCATAGAATGGGTCCACAGGTGTCCACCCAAGCCCCAAATACACCCACACCAGAGGGACACCAGAGGATGGGGGACCCCATGCCGGGTAAGTATAGGTAAGTATTTTTTGTTTTTATTTTAAAGTGCCATTGGGGACTATCAAGGGGCCCCTGCATGGCACTGGGTGCAATGGCCATGTCCAGTGGACAGTGGTCACCTGTGTTGGCCATTGGGGTGGTGGGCATGACTCCTGTCTTTTATAAGACAGGAGTCATGTGTTATGGATGGTTGTGCATCAGGAAATGACGCAAGGCTGGTTTGAGTCTTTTTTTTGGGCTATAACCAGCTTAGCGTAATTTTTGGACGCTCAACCTCCATCTCCTCTACCACTATCCCCACCCAGCTAGCATCATTTTAGTTGACGCTAGCCTAAGCTTAGCGCTGGCTTGCACCATTCCATTAATATGGCGCCTAGCTAGCGCTCAGGAATGGCGCAAGCCGGCGCTAAACTTTTTGGTGCAAAACTGCATTAGCGCAGTTTTGCACAAATAATTTTAAATATGGGCCCAAGTATGATCTGAGAAGAAACCCGGTTCTGTCATCCCGTCTGAGAGACTATGTGGTGAGAGGCAATGTAGGAGTTGACAACCTCTCAGAACAGGTAAATGATCATGGTGTTGCCCGTTAGCTTTTCAACTAAGTGTTTTGAACATCTTAGTATTTTGGAGATCACCAGGACTGAATAAGTAACTGTTAGATATTGTTCTCCTTAATGGTTGTTATTTGGTTAAAATGATGGAGAAATGTAGTGTCTGGTCGGTGTCACAACTGGCCAGACAAACGAAGTGATCCAGAGGGAAACTGAAGCATGCTGTTTCCTGTTGGGGGCACGGATATTGTGGTGCGATCCGGCACCGTGTGAGACCTATGAATAAATAGCCTGAGGGAGCTGTGCGGGGCAGTACTGGTGTGCAGCCCTGGTCTCCTGTGTTGTAGCCCAAAAAGACAAACCGTGTCCGACTCGTTATTACAAGGGGCCTGCATTCCACGTATGGGCGCACTGAGCGTTCTGAGAGCTTGACCAGCACTACAAGCAGCAGCCTCGGCACATCGCCTCCCTTTCTTGCGGTTGTGGCCCTGAGGCCCCCCACAGACCTGACAACTTTGGGGGGGGGGGTCTCCTTTGAAGCGGCTGCCCGGTACAGCTGGGGTCGAGGTGGAGGGCCTGCAAGGAGTCTTGCTATGCTGCCTGTCCTCGCACTGCGGCCTTGCATTGAGACCAGTTGAGGTCATGGCACACCCCTGCGAGCACCGAGCAGTGGGCCCTTATACCAGGGTCTGTGGGGTGCACTGGAAGAACTACCCTGATACCTCCTGTAGGTTGCATTGGGGCGGAATGATGCCTTTAATCAGCCGATGGCCCTCAATTCACACCTGGCACTGACTACCACTTAGATGTCACTTTGAGCCTCATGTTTGCTGCATCACATACCACTCAGAACCCTACTTGCAGTTGCGGAGACACCCCTGAGGCTGCCTTCCGAGGTATAGACTTTTGCTGAGGCCATTGACTGAACAGTGCCCCATTCCCCCAGCTTGGCTGCTGTAACGAGCACTTTGGACACGTAGGTTGAGCAGAGACCATGTTGCGATCTCTAGCACACGGTCCCAGGCTGGGATAATGGGCCACAGTAGATTGACCAGGGAACCGGGTGTGGTGACCACACTCAGACCCAGACAGCACCCCTCTGTATGTGGAAGAAAGACAGCAAGCTGAGGAAGGGCCGCGCAGGTGGGACAGGGCCCAGGGCAAACTGGACCGCATACTAGGCGCCATAAATGCCACTAAAGAGACTGTTGAAGCAAACATAGACCGGGTGGCGATAGGCATTAACATTCTCTGCGATGACCTTTGCAAGCTTGCAGATAAGGTGGAAACTAACTAGACCACTCTATGCATTGTAGGCCCAATGATTGACAAGCTTAAAATACAAGTTGTGCCCCTAACTGAAAAAGTGGATCAGGTGGATAAAAGGGCAGAAAACGGGGAGGGACGAAATAGATGTAACAATGTGCGAGTGGTAGCTCTTCTTGAATTAATTGAAAGCAACAACATTTTTAAATACCTGGAGACATGGATTTGCATGACAGTGTATTCCCAAGGTCTTTCTGAGTAATTTGTCTTGGAAAGAGCACACTGAGTGCCAGTTTGGCACCAGCCACCGTGGGCAGCCCCATGCCCTATGGTGCAAAACTGCTTAATCATTTAGACAGAGATACTCTACTGCGTATGGCGAGATCGGCTGGCCTCCTAAAAGTTGACAACAGCTCAGTTGCCATCTTGACAGACTATACACTAGCTGTCCAGCGCTAAAGATCCTCATCTGTGGAAGCAAAAAAGCGTTTAAGAATGCTGGGCCTCGAGTGGGTGCTGCTGTTCCCTGTCCGTCTCAAGCTCATTGTTGACGATTGCTCACTTTTTCAACAATCCTGTGGAGGTACAGGACTGTATTGAGAAACATCAGATGGGTTCGGCTGGGACTCCTGCATACCACCTTCCCTTGACATCAGAGGCATAAACGATGCCGTACGGCATGGTTCGCGAGGGGCCAACCGACTAGGACACAAACAGATTTTGACAGAGTGACTGCCCTGGAGGATCCTGTCATGGTCCCAGCATGTCCTCTCGGATACCTTTCCCAGGGGAGCAGTCATCTGTATTAAGTCTGTGGTTCCGATCAGATGCGCCTCAAAGAGAATAGACAAGGAGGGCAGGCAATCACTTATTCAGGGTACTCTAGATGGCGCAGAAATTGAGTTTAGCAGCATTTAGTTACACAATGTCAATCAGATTTAATTTCTAGATTTTTTTAGCGCCAATGTTGGGATCCATCGCACACACGGTCAGAATATTGGATGGGGACTATAATTGTGTGACATGCAAAACTCTAGACCGGTCAACCCCTCCACTACTTGATTTGTCAACCAGAAAAGTGGATAAATATGTTCAGGAGGAATATTTCACTGGGAATTGTTGGCTCTCTGGAGCCATAGATGTAAATTTGCGAGGGAATTCTCATTTTATTCTCCAGTGCATGACTTGCATGTCAGATTGGACAAATTACGGCCTCTCAAGCAGTGGCAGGGATGTCCTGCAAGATTGAATACTGAGCACATACCTTCTCCAGCCACAACCCACTCCTGATGCTGGGAAAAGAGGCTTGCTCCGATTCCCACATGGAAATTTCTGCCAGAACTTAGCACATGAAAGTCGGGACCTGAGTGCATTCTCATTTGGCTCACAGAAACGCTTATGCTGTTTGCCCCAAGGCTACAAAAACAGCCCAGGTCAATTCTCAGCCCGAGTAATATCAATATTGCATGGTATTAATCCAGAGGTGTTGTCTTATGTGGATGATATCTATCTCACAGATGACAACCTCAACATTCATCTTCCCAGGGTCGATCGGATCGTTGTAGGTTTTGCAGCCCTCGGCTACAAATTCAATTTTAGGAAAACTAAAATAGCCTTTCTCAGCGTATTGTTCCTGGGATACAAGCTATCAAACAAGAGGAAGAGCTTGACCTCACACTTTCTGGAGAAAATGTGCTCAACTCCACCCACCTAACACTCTCAAGAAACTACAGTCTTTACTTGGTTTCTTCAATTTTGTCAGAACTTACATTCCAGGCTATGCACAACTTATCAAGGCACTCTATGACTTAATACGCCCTGATTTTTCTAGCAGACACTGGACAGTTGAACACACATGCATCCTTAGGGAATTACGACAGGCCATGCTAGAAGCAAAACACTTGCACACACGTGACAACAAAACAAATTTGGTCATCAGAATAATTGCTAGTGCCATTAGGTTCAGTTATGCCACCTTTAACGAAGGCGACATAGTGCTCATAGCATATAAATCACAATTATACTCCAATGCAGAACAACGTTTTGCACCAACAGAACATTTTTTAACTGCAGTTCAGATGCCTGTCATTAAGGAAAGGCCACTTGCCCAAGGGAAGTGCATCATTGTCGTTACCCTGGTGACAGCCTTAGAGGCCGTCACCAAAGCAAGCGTGCCTAATGCTATAGCATTACATCCACACTGGATTCAATGGCCAACCTCCCAGACTGCCACCAATGTTGATTACATCTTTGATCCAAAACTTCAGACATAAGAATTTCTCCAATACGAACAGGAGTACCCAGCTCCTCTAGATATTTCGCCAGTGTCATTTACACTGATGGTTCAGCACAACCAGCTGTAGGTACCAAACATCAATATTCAGCCGCTTGCGTAGCTGTGAGCGGAGTGATGAAGGAGTGTTGAAGGATTGACTCTTCCACCCTCACAATACTTACACACAGACCTTAGAGGACTGCACAGCTCCGCTGACTGAACTCAAAGCCCTTATATTAGCGTTAGAACACACAGAGCCAGAATTACTGACCTTAATTATCTGGGACTCATACTACTGCGTCCATTATCTTAATCATTGGCGATTGAACGGGTTTAGAGATTCCAAAGGGAACACCATAAAACACAGACCTCTGCGGGGGTGGTGGCTGATCTCAAGGATAAGCTACCTTGTGCCTATGTAGTACATACACTGGGCCACCAACGTGTAGGAGTACACGTTATCAGCAACACTTTGGCTGATCAAGCAGCCAAATCTGCAGTAGCTACGGCATTTGTGGGTGCAGTGACTCGCTCTTAGATGAGATTGGATAATGAAATTTTGACTGCCGTGAAAGCTTCGGCTGAAGGCAAGCTTCTTCAAAAGCATATTCTACAAAATACTCTTACCACATCAGTGCACAGAATGTTGCGTACGCAACAATTCCTGGGGTTGGAGATCGAGCGAGTCCCAACCAAGACCAGAGATTAGATCTAATAAAAGCTGCACATGATGGTGTTGCTTCTGCTCATGCTGGTATTTCAGCCAAAGAAACACTCTTACAGAAACGCTTTTGGCAAAACAGTATGTCCTTTGTTGTGGCCTTTGCCAGCAAATTAAGGGCTCAAACCTCAAATGCCCACCGCAGACATCCCTCTTAGGCCCTCATTACAACCCTGGCGGTCGGTGATAAAGCGGCGGTAATGGCGCCAACAGGCCGGCCGTAACCAAAATGGAATTATGACCTCGTCGGAAACCGCTCAGACAGACAGCCACTTTACCACACTGACCGCCACGGCGGTAGCAACAAGCACCATGGCAGTAACCGCCAACAGCCAGGCGGAAGACAATGCGCTGCCCACACTATTATGACACACCTATCCGCCACCTTTTCCGGGGCGGTACCAATGACATCAAAAGCACGGCGGAAACAGAACACAGAAGTCAAAGGACTCACCTCTGGAGACTCAGGGAACAACCAGGACTCCATGGACCCTGAGTTGCACATTTTTCCCATGCTTGTCTACCTTTTCCTGCATTACGAACATCAGCGCCAGCGAAGATGACCACGGTGAGTACTGCCATCTAGCACATAAGGGAGGGGGGAGGAAAAAGAGAGTGACACACACACGCAACACCCACATCCCCAACACCATACACACAACCTGATGTACTAACATTACATATCCACCCCGTACCCCTCAGGACTAATGCAAGGACAAAATGATTGGAAGAAAGTGAGTGTAATACGATTAAAGAACATGAATAAGTGCATCAATTTACAAACGTGTATACATATTTACAAATGGAGGGACACTGCCCAATCCTCAATGTCCGTGGGCCACAGGGCCACAACACATAGGCCAAGGCCTCACCTCACTCCTGCAACAACATGGAAAGAACACTGCAGGGGCATCAGGTCGAACATACAGAGGCACCTCAAGGGGACGCGGAATGGGGCGGGCACCTCAGCCGGAAGATGGGACAACATCACTGGTCCTGGAGGGGGCAACATGCCCTGTGCTTGGTCCTGGGGAGTGCAAGGCCACAGTCTCTCAAGTGAGTGGTTTGCCCACTGCTTGGTCCTGGGGAGTGCAAGGCCACAGTCTCTCAAGTGGGTGGTTTGCCCACTGCTTGGTCCTGGGGCGTGCAAGGCCACAGTCTCTCAAGTGGGTGGTCTGCCCACTGCTTGGTCCAGGGAAGTGCAAGGCCACAGTCTCTCAAGTGGGTGGTCTGCCCACTGCTTGGTCCAGAGGAGTGCAAGGCCACAGTCTCTCAAGTGGGTGGTTTGCCCACTGCTTGGTCCTGGGGAGTGCAAGCCACAGTTTCTCAAGTGGGTGGCTTCTCCACTGGTTCTGGAGGGGTTCCGGAGGGGGCCTTGTGCACAGTGTGCTTCATCCTGGGAGGGATGGGGTGAGTGGATGGTTTCTCCACTGGTTCTGGAGGGGGCCTTGTGCCCAGTGTGCTTCACCCTGGGAAGGATGGGGTGAGTGGATGGCTTATTCCACTGGTTCTGGATGGGGCCTTATGCCCAGTGTGCTTCATCCTGGGAAGGATGGGGTGAGTGGATGACTTCTTCCACTGGTTCTGGAGGGGGCATTGTGCCCTGTGATGCAGATCTTGGGGAGAGCAAGGTCACAGTCTCTCACCTGGGTGTCACACCTACAGGATATGAAGGGTCCAGGAAGCACTACAGCCCATGGAGGCAGGACTACACACTGCCCGCTGGTGGTCACGGCTGCTCAGTGGTGGCAGTGGCAGGGCTGGTGGCGGGGCTGGCAGTGGTGGGGGGAGGCTCCAGCCCTCCCCCACAGCCTCGGACGGCTGCCCACTGGGGCTGCTGCTGCTGGCAGTGGTGCTGGTGGCAGTGCTGGCAGTGGTGGGGCGAGGCTCCAGCCCATCCCCTGCAGCCTCGGATGGCTGCCCACTGGGGCTGCTGCTGCTGGCAGTGGTGCTGGTGTCGGAGCTGGCAGTTGTGGGGGGAGGCTCCAGCCCATCCCCCGCAGGCTCAGACGGCTGCCCACTGAGGCTGCCGCTGGTGGCAGTGGTGCTGGTGGTGGTGCTGGTGGCGGTGCTGGCAGTTGTGGGGGGAGGCTCCAGCCCATCCCCTGCAGCCTCGGACGGCTGCTCACTGGGGCTGCTGCTGCTGGCAGTGGTGCTGGTGGCAGTGCTGGCAGTGGTGGGGGAGGCTCCAGCCCATCCCCTGCAGCCTTGGATGGCTGAAACGCCATGGTTGGTGGTTGGGGCTCCTAATGAGTCCCAGCACCAGGCCTCCTGTCCTTCCTGCCTGCAGCCCCCTTTCCCTTCCCTTTTGCAGCTGGTGGTGTCGCCTTGCCCTTCCCTTTCGCAGCTGGTGGTACCTCCTTGCCCTTCCCTTTCACAGCTAGTGGTGCCTCCTGGCCCTTCCCTTTCACAGCTGGTGGTGCCTCCTTGCCCTGCCCTTTCGCAGCTGGTGGTGCCTCCTTGACCCTTCCTTGGTGCACCTGGTTCAGGCAAATTTTTCAGTGCTGCTGGCTGGTTCCCGGGATCATCTCCCACCTGCAGTACCTGTCGACACTACTGTGGCCGTGGACTGGGTGGCTGAGGTGCTCGCCTGGGTTCTGACCACCCTGGCCCGACATGAAGGACGGGAGGGGTAGGGAAGAGGTCAACGGTGGCGAGGAAAACTTCTTAAGGACATTAGGGTGGGAAGAGGGTGAAGCTTTGGGAGTGGAGGATGAGGAAGTGGTTGTAGGAGGTGTCAGTCTGCTGTGTTTGGGTGCAGGTGCATGGGCTGGATGCTGTTGTGAGGTGGATGGCTGTTGGGTGTCTGAGTGCTTGCGTTTGTGTACTGTGGGAGTAGGGGGCACAGACACAGTGGGAGATGACACAGGGGACTTGTGCATGAATGTGGGGGTGGTGACTGCCAGTGAGGGGTGTGTAGTGGTAGGCGTGCTGGTGAAGGAGGTAGTGGATGAGGATGTAGTGCATGCAGGTGTGAGAGGAGACGCTACTGGGAGGGAGGTGGAGGATGAGGAGGAGGAGGAGGGGGCCACAGTGGAGGCAGTGGATGTTGGTATGTCTGCATCTGGATGGTGTTTGTGTGAGTGCCTGTGAGTTGATGTGTGGTGCTTTTGTTTGCCTGAGGCACTCCTGTGTGTTGTCCTGGGTGCATGCTGGTCTGCCTGTGTGCTTGGGATAGGTTGGGGTTGAGGGGAATGGGATTGGGTAGAAGGAGATACCCACCCTCCTGGGTCAGCGGGCATGGGAAACACACTGAGGGGCTGCTGGGAGGGCAGTGCTGGTACAGGGGGTGGCGGCTGTACCTGTAGTTGGGGTGGCCACAGAGGTGTCTGTCATCACAAGGCAAGGAAGCTTCCATCGGAGGAGGTATCACTGTCGGAACTGTCCCCTCCTGTCTCCACTGTGGTGCTCTCCTCGCCCTCCGTCTCACTGGTGCCCTCACCGTCGGTGGATTCGGCCTCCAGGGCCATGTGGGATGCAGCTCCCTGCGTCACCAGTGCCTCTGCTCCTCCGCCAGATGATGCTAATCCACAGAAGGACAAGGTGACAAAACAAAAATGGGGAGGAAGAGACAAAGGATACACTTGGTCAATGGCTGCTCCAACACCACCGTTGGCGTACACGACACACACACACAGGGAACAGCCCTACGCACTAGGCAATGCACTAACAGTCACAATGCTAGTCACTAGGCCATGGACAGGAATACCTAACGCCAATAGCAGCAAACTTGAGATCCACAGACCCCTGCCCAGCAGTGGATGCCTACTAGTTTGGGTGGAGGTGGTTCACATCATACCCTGCCCAACATGGGACCTACCCTGCAATGTCTGGCCTGGCCTAGGGGCACCCACAGGCCCACATCCCCCACCCGGGGACCACCCACCATGTGCAAGTAGTATATTGGGAAACTGTACTCACCCCCTTGTGGCTGCTGTGATGCCCTCAAGTGCCCATCCAGCTCCGGATAGGCCACCGCCAGTATGCAGGCCATCAGGGGGGTCAGGGTTCAACGGGCACCCCTTCTTCATTGGGAGGCCCTCCCCAGCTGGGCCTCCGCCGTCTTCCTTTGCCAGCATCTCAGGTCCTCCCGCCGTTTGCAACAGTGAGTGCTCTGCCTGCCATAGACCCCCAGGGTACGCACCTCCTTGGCGATGGCACAACATATACCCTTTTTCTGATGGGTGCTGACCTGCAGAAAAATACACATAGAAAAAGGTATCGGTCAGACCATCCGGCCTGTTACACTTAAGTTCCACCACATCCCCTTAAGCACAGACATTGCCCACCATACATGCAGCACGCTGCCCAAGACCCTTCCACCAACCCCCCCTTACACAAGGCCCTCACACACAGCACTCCATGTATTCATGCATCGTGCTCACAGTGTACTCACCTGTTGGTCTGAAGGCCCATTCAGCATTCAGTACTGGGGTAGGACCCCATCCACCAGTCTATCCAACAATGCAGCGGTGAAGGCAGGGACCTTTTCCCCAGTGACATGAGCCATGGTCGGTTCCAGACACAGGTCACAGAAGCACTTGCAGTGTGGGTCCTCTCCTGTTGAAGGTCAGGTAGCAAGTGAGTGCACAGATAGAAAATGGCAGTCACATCTGAGGCGGTGCATACCGTCACCGCCGGCGTACATCACCATTGGCCACTGTAACCCATAGGGCCCAATGACAACCAATGAGGAGTTGCACGGCGGTACTCGACCGCCTCCCGCAACGGCGCACAACGTCAGCAGAATTACCTCATTTACACATGTTCATCCACACAGGACAGGAGGAAGCCATTTCAGGGGGGGGCTAGGCCATGGCCCCTAACTGCGTCACAGTACACATATGCACCATTTGGGCCTATACAACAATATACTGTTACAGTCACAACATGCAATGCAGCGTAGTGTTTGGAAATGTGGAATACTGACCAGCTGCTCACCGTTTTAACCCCTAGATTACAACCGCTGCAGATAAATAGGAGATGGAGACATCCCCCTGTGTACAGACCCCTGGTGGACTTGGCAACTATGGAGGACAGGCACATCATCCACACCTATAGACTTGACAGGGCCACAATCACAGAGCTGTGTGCCCAATTGGAGCCTGACCTGATATCTGCTATCCATCACCCCACCGGAATCCCCCTCTTGTGCAAGTCCTATCTTGCTCCATTTCTTGGCAACTGGCTCCTTCCAAGTGACAATGGGCTTGGCAGCAGGAATGTCACAGCCAATGTTCTCAATAGTGCTGACCAGAGTGTTGGCTGCCCTGATAAAACACACACGCCGCTACATAGTTTTCCCCCAGGTGGAGGATTTGGCCACAGTGAAAGCTGACTTCAATGCACTGAGACATAGCCTCAACATTATTGGGGCTATTGATGGTACACATATTGCATTTGTCCCGTTCCAGAGAAATTAGCAGGTGTTCAGGAATAGAAAGCGCTTTTACTCGATGAATGTGAAGATAGTGTGCCTGGCAGACCAGTACATCTCCCACGTCAATGCAAAATATCCTGTGTCTGTGCGTGATGCATGATGCCTTTATCCTCAGGAATAGCAGCAATCCCAAATGTGATGGGCCAACTCCAGAGGCACAAGGTGTGGCTAATAGCTGAGCCCTGGTTCCCACCCAGTGGATGTTGGTGTATGGGTATGGTGTGGGCCCTAAGGGTGAGTGTATGGCTAACAGTTGTCCCTCGATATTTGCAGGTGACTCTGGTTACCCCAACCTTTCATGCCTTCTGACCCCAGTGATGAATGCCAGGACAAGGGCAGAGGAACGTTACAATGAGGCACATGGACAGACAAGAAGGATTATCGAAAGGACCTTTGGCCTCCTGAAGACCAGGTTTTGTTGCCTCCATCTAACTGGTGGATCCCTGTACTACTCACCCAAGAAGGTCTGCCAAATCATCGTGGCATGCTGCATGTTGCATAACCTTGCCTTAAGACACCATGGGGGTCATTCTGACCCTGGCGGCCGGTGGCCGCCAGGGCCACCGACCACGGGAGCACCGCCAACAGGCTGGCGGTGCTCCCACGAGCATTCTGACCGCGGCGGTTCAGCCGCGGTCAGAAGCGGAAAGTCGGCGGTCTCCCGCCGACTTCCCGCTGCTCGGGGGAATCCTCCATGGCGGCGGAGCGCGCTCCGCCGCCATGGGGATTCTGACACCCCCTACCGCCATCCTGTTCCTGGCGGGAATGGCATGGGCACTGCAGGGGCACCCGTAAGAGGGCCCCACTGTGTATTTCAGTGTCTGCAATGCAGACACTGAAATACGCGACGGGTGCAAACTGCACCCGTCGCACATACCCACTCCGCCGGCTCCATTCGGAGCCGGCTTCCTCGTGGGTTGGGGTTTCCCACTGGGCTGGCGGGCGGCCTCCTGGCGGTCGCCCGCCAGCCCAGCGGGAAAGCCTGAATGGCCTCCGCGGTCTTTCGACCGCGGAGCGGCCATATGGCGGTTCCCGCGAGGAATCACCCCCCAAGTGCGTTTCTGCAGGAGGATGAGGCTGGAGATGGCCTTGCAGCAGCAGTGGGCCCTGTGGACTGTGAAGATGAGGAGGCAGAGGATGAGGATGAGGACAACAGAACAGCAATAAAATGACAATACTTTCTGTGACACACCGGTAAGACACTGTATCTACACTTTACATTGACAGCTTTATGTTTGACATTGTACATGGCAGGCAGATTCTCCCAGTTCTATGGCCACTTACTGTACCCTTTGGCACCTCTATTTTCAGTTATCTGTGCATGACTCTGGCTCCTGGTGTGTTGACTGCAGCCTACTACAGGTCATTCCTATGTATACATTCCTGTACAGTTGTATTGCAGTGTTTAAAGCTTGTTAAACTAATCATAGTTCAATCATTCGCCAGACTCCATACTTGTATTTTTAATGTTTTTTATTTAAGAGCCAATGAGTAGAGGGGTATGTGCAATGGGCTGGGGTGATGGTGGAGGAAAGTCCAGGATAAAGTCCAGTTTATTTGTATCACAGGTGCATTGTCCAAGGGGGCATAGGAAGGGGAGCAATGGCAGTACAAGGTGGACAGGGTGACAGAGTGGGACACAAGGGTGACATTCAGGAGAGTCTTATTTCCTGGCGGGGGTCTTGGCAATGTTCTCTGGCTTCTGCCTTGATTGCAGGGAACGTTTGCGGGGTCCTTCTCCTTCTGCAGGGGAAGGGGTGCTGGTGGCCTGTGAGTCCTGTGGTGGGGCCTCCTGTCCGCTAGCAGAGGTGGAGGGCTGTTCATCGGTGTGGTTAGTGTCAGGGGCCCGTGGTGTGCCACTGCCTCCCTCATGGTGTTGGCCATGTCTGCCAGCATCCCTTCAATGGTGACCAGGGTGGTGTTGATGTCCTTCAGGTCCTCCCTGATCCCCAGGTACTGTCCCTCCTGCAGCCGCTGGGTCTCCTGCAACTTGTCCAGTATCTAACCCATTGTCTCCTGGGAATGGTGGTATGTTCCCAGGATCCCTGCAAGTGCCTCCTGGAGAGTCGGTTCCCTGGGCCTGTCCTCCCCCTGTCGCACAGTAGTCGTCCTAGCTTCCCTGTTGTCCTGTGCCTCTGTTCCCTGAACCGTGTGCCCACTGCCACTGCCACTGACCCCAGGTCCCTAATTGTCCTGTGTTTGTGGGGTGTCCTGGGGTCCTTGTAGTGGTGGACACACTGCTGATTGACGTGTCCTGGGGACAGAGGTATGGGCCCACTGGGTGGGTGCTGTGCTGGCTGGTGTTTCCTGAGGGGGGAGGCTCTGTGATGGTATGGGACTGTGCCTGGGTAACCGACTGTCCGGAGGTCCCTGATGGGCCAGGTTGGTCATCCAGATCCAGGCATCCAGAGCTGCTGTCATCACTGTTGGCCTCTTTTATGGGGGGACTGGATGTTGCTGGCACCTCCTCTCTGGTGACGTTGGGTGGGGGACCTGTGGGGATGTAAATGTAGTGTTATTGTTTCTGCGTGTGACATCTTGTGCATGGGTGTATTGTCTTCTATCGTTGTGATAGCCCTGGCATCTTTGACTTGTGTAAGTAGTCATTTGGGGGGCTAGGTGATTGTCTCTAGTGTGCATGCTTTAGTGATGGGTGTCCATGCAGGTCTGTGATGGGTGTCCATGGATTGGTGTGGCATGCAGGGCTTGGTTTTGTGATGGGTGGGTTGGGATTGTGGGGTATATGTGAGGTGGTAGAGTGATGGAGGTGAGGGTAGGGGTAGGAGTTTGTGATGGCATGCAGGTAGGGTGGGGGATATAATAGTAAAGATTTGACTTACCTGACTCCAGTCCTCCTGCTACTCCTGCCAGGCCCTCAGGATGCATGATCGCCAAGACTTGTTCCTCCCATGTTGTTAGTTGTGGGGGAGAAGGTGGGGGTCCACCGCCAGTCCTCTGTACTGCTATTTGGTGTCTTGCTGCCACGGAGCGGACCGTTCCGGTAGGTCGTTCCACCTCTTCCTAAAGTCATTCCTTGTTCTGGGGTGCTGTCCACAGCGTTGACCTTGTCCACGATTCTCCGCCATAGCTCCATCTTCCTAGCGATGGATGTCTGCTGCACCTGTGATCCGAATAGCTGTGGCTCTACCCTGATGATTTCCTCCACTATGACCCTTAGCTCCTCCTCTGAGAACCTGGGTTCTTTGTGGTGCCATGGGTGTAGTGTGAGTGGTGTGTGTGAGGGTGTGTGGGGTGCTGTGTTGAAGTGTGTGCTGCAAGCTGCGTGGATGGTGTATGGGTGATGGTGTTATGTAGCTCTGGATCTGTGGGTGCTCTTGGTCTATCTCTCTCAGTTGGCAATTTTTGTTAGCCGTAAAAGGTTGTGTGTGTTTTATAGTGGTGTGGGTGTGTGAGTGTGGTGTGTGTATGTGTGTCAGGTGTGTGTAGTTTGAATTGTTCAATGGGGTGTTGTGTTGTATGTGTGTGTGTATTTTGAGCGCTGCAGTATGTACCGCCAATGGTTTACCGCGGTTGAATGTCCGCTGCAGTGATTCGTGGGTCATAATGCTGTGGACGTAGTTCTGTTGGCGTAACGGTGTGGGTTTTGCTACCGCCAGTTTATCACTGACTTTTGGGTTGGCAGACTTGTGTGTGTGGCTGTATAGTGACAGATTGCTATGTGGGTGTCATAATATGGGTAGCCGTAATCCGCCACGCCGGCAGTATGTTGGTGGCAGTCAGCATGGTGGTAAGCAAGACTTACTGCCAATGTCATAATGATGGCCCTAGTGTCCAATAGGCCACTACAATGTGTGTACCTGGACCATTGCGGTCCACTTCAACCTGATGGCGCATACAAATACATCTTAGTCGCTGTAGATTCTTGTTCTAGATTCCGGTGGGTATGGCCTCAGCGGTCGGCTGACACTCTAACTGTTATAAAAGACTTGCTGATCTTTATCGGTACATATGCGGCTGCAGCATTCCATTCAGACCAGGGCCCTGCGTTTGCCTCTAAGGCATTCAGGGGCACCATGGGGACGATAGGTGTTAAACTCCATTACTCCTCACCATACCATCCCGAGGGAAATTCGGTCATGGAGAGGTGGAACCGTGATCTAAAGCAATCCTTAACAGCTAGAGTATTAGGTTCTGGCCGTAGTTGGCTCCATCACCTATACTGTATGGGGTCCAGAGAGCACTGAATAATCTGCCAAGACAGTCCTTGGGGGGATGCCCTTTCTATGAGGTTCTCTTTGGGATACCTATGTATGCTCCAAATCTTGATGGCCCTGGCTTGGTGGCAGCAGACACACCTTTTGACATAAATTAACATCTCACTGTGTTACAGGAGCTTCAGCAATTTTGTGAGGATAAATCATCCACCAGTGCTGCCACCTTAGGAATAAGAGATTTACCGACAACTTCCACTGGCTGGATTCCTGAAGCCAGGGATCTGGTTCGTGAGAAGATCGCTGTGAAGAAGGAATTCGGCCCATCTTACAGAGCACCGGTCCCATTCCTGGGAGTACAAGGTACCAGAACAGTCATCCTGCCACCACTGCCTGGTTCCAGAAGTAACAGATTAATTTCCATTGACGACGCCAAACTTCACCATGTGGCCGATCCTGCACAGTAGACCCAGAGGTCACTTGGGTAGTTCCCGGTCCCCTCTCACTACCCAACAGGACATACCTCTTCAAAGTAGAAATAACAACATTACTTCGGACTATACAACAATGTCCAACACTGCTACAAATACCTCCTCGACCGTGGGGAGGGCGAAAAATGAGCTCTTGCTGATTCCAGTTACCACTTCAACGACAACATCTGTCCAAGATTTGGCTGTTTTCTACACCAACACTACACAGACTGACAACACCAACTACTATGAGCCTCCACATAAAGTGGATCCACCCACCAGTAATGCACCTGCTCCTGCATTTGCAGAGACTGCCTCTGGTTATTTCATCGACATTGATGACTTTTCTTCAGACTCATCCACTCCAGTGATTGAACATGTTTCAAAGACACGTAAGCCGTATTTATGGCTTAAAAATAACTATTTAATATACCCATTAAACTATTTATCGTTCTGCTTGAAATATTTTGCATTGTTTTTATGGATTGGTTTCATGACTGTTTTCTTTTTACTTATAAATAGTCATTACCTTCCTGAACGCTCCTCAGTTGAGCTTGTGGATGAAGTCTTAACTCCATATCATTCCTCACATAAGGGCCGAAGAGACTTGTCCCTTGTGAACATTTCAGCTGTACCAATTCCTGAAGGGATTGTGTGGGACAACTTTCCATTTGATATATTTGGGCCTACTGAGGTCATTCAAATTCCATATGCATTCAAAATTTCTAAGACAGATGTAATTACACCTGGTGTTGTATCTAATGATTGGGATCTCCAGACAGTTGATTCTGTGTTAACTGAAATGAAGGATTACTCAGTATTTGAAAGTAATGATGTATAAAGATATACAATGAAATATGGACAAATGTTCTGCTATAATAATTGGGGACATTACTACCTGCACCGTGCCACTAGACACAGACTAATACTTAGCTACACACATTGGGAACACTGCTCAATACCACCTGTGGGGAGCCCAAAACGTTATTCAGATAAATGTACTTATTTTCTGGACATGACATAAAAAATCTAGAGTCATACTATTTCAAATTACCTCCTTCACAAATTAGGAAAATTTTGCTAACTGATACACAGCTGATTTATTCAGATTCCTTTGTTTCCCGTCTTGCAGTTGAAGGTTATGAATACTCGAGGAACACTGTTGATTTAAAGAGTGTATGGGGAACACAAGATTGGCAAATACAGGGTAGGGAAGCTTTATTTAGAGCATGCCTGGTTCCTCTGCAAATGATCTTTTTAAATGACACCATTCAACAGACATCCTGTCCGGGGTTAGCAAAAATAAAAGAAATGAACACGCCCAGTATCCCCACACTCTCAAAGTTTAATGATTGCCAATTCTTCCTGAATGTCACAGAGGAAGAGCTAGATGCAAAAATTCAGGCTGGTACCTATAACTCTTCACTTTCCAGTCCCAGCGGGTGGTTAATTTGGCCAATAGACACCAATGGATGTCAGGCACGTTTTTTTAATTCCTCAGGAGGTTTCAAGATTAGCCAGCCAGACCCTCGCTTCGCCTCGGGTCAACAGACGGATATAGTTACAACATCCATTGTGGGTAAACTGTGCCAACAATGGGTACAGTCTAACACGTTAGCCGCAGTTAACTAACATCTTAACACTCTTTCTGAGAATATAGACTTTCAGGACTTTTTGCTAGGTCCTAGAAAGCCACGCTCTAAAAGATCCATCTGTGCTATGTATAATGAGATCTGGAAGCTTTCTCAGATAGAAGCTGCTGCGTGTTTAAGGCAAATAGAGAAGCAAAACTTAGAAAAGGCTTTAGCTGTTGTCGATAACGGCATAAACACTCTGTCCAACAGGATTTACTCCCTGACAAACATTGTGTTGTCTTTGATAGATATCACTCAGACAGACGTCCCTTTTATATCATGAGCAAAGTCAGCTGCGTTCCATCATGCAGTTAGGTTGGATGTTACAGACTTTGAAAAATGGCCGAGTTCCATGGAAGTATATTAACAGTAGTGAATTGTTCACCGCCTTTAATTTATCCAGGAAACAGCAGACAGTGGCTAAAAGGGAAGCGAGTTTCACCATGCTTCATATAGAGAAGTTAGAAAAGTTGCCTTTCGCAGTTGCAGAGACTCCTTCAGCAGTATGGCTCCTACATGGCATCATTAACCTGCCCATTTCCACTTTTTGCTTTTTTAAATGCCTGAAACATCTTGCCGTGGGTAGGTACGAGCCACTAAGCGATAGCTATATTAAAGAAGAATGGGAGTTGCCCTTTGAATACAAATGTCTGAACGGCGAAACAGAGGTCTTCCTCAGCGGAAGCGAATGCAAGACTACTGTTAGTCATTCAATGATCTGCAAGCAGGTGTCCCTTCATGGCCTTTGCAATGCGGGGGTCGCAAACTTTGCCTGTTTTCTGAAGGGTACTCCCGTCCCTTTGATTCAACCAGCATTTCATGTACTTTCGAATGGAAGTTATGTGGTGCTGACCGACCAAAGCTGTTTCGGTATGCGACCAGGAATTGCCTATGCAATTTCAGTCTCTAAGGTCATAACGTGTCGTGGACAAGTTTTATCCCCCCCCCCACACACAAGAGATAAAAGTATCAGACATGTGGCCTCATATTGATAGTACTAATGTAAATTATGACAAGTTGAGTAGACTAAAGGCGCTACTGTTTCAAAAACAACGTTGTCACCACGTTGACATCAGCTAGAGAGACGTCTGCTCTCCAGATTGTGAGATCTTCAGCCGAGATACAATCCCTATTAAATACCAACTTCCCCAAGCACTTTGGAGAGCTGGTATCCAGAATTATCAACGCCTCGAGCACTACTGGGATTGTCCATGTTTTTAAGGCTGTTGGGTCTGGATTTGTGTCCATCTTCCAGACTGTCTTTGGAATCATTCGGCCGGCCGTCCATTCACTCTTTTCAAGTGTGTTTGGCGGCTTTACTATAATTTTGGCATTGATTGGTGTAATAATTCTGCTGTTTCTTCTGATTCGCATTGGTTGTGTCTTTCCAGCTACGCAAAGCAATGGAGCCACTGCCACCAGCTCAACTGTGCCGTGAACGCATCGTTCAGGTCTTTGATGCTTTTTTGCTGGAGGAATTGGAGCGTGATTGGTCATTGTCATTCCGACCACTCCTATGATGCGTGCAACCAGTCTTTCGCTGCGTATGGTGCCTCTTCGAACACTTGCCTACAGTGTGTCTTGCTGTTATGCCAATGCCTCCTGTGGACCAAGCACTGCTGATGTTCTAAATGAGGGTTAATCCACGGTCATGCCCCTTGAGACTAAGGCTGATTCGCGAGGCCATTTATGAGCCACCCTTGGTGAACGATCTGGCTCTTTTTGGTGCTGTGGAGAGTGCCACTCCTGCAGGTGGTCCTGCACAAGAGACTACTACGCACTACTGCTCTGTGCATCCATCTGCCTATCCTGTGATCGATCTAACATTTGACGATGTGGCCTCTTTCCCAAGGTCATTTCCATTCAATGGCTTAGAAGAAGATGCTCTTCAAGATCATGACTATTGTTAGAAATTTGACGACTGGCTTATAATACCAAATTCAATATTAGCATTCCTTGCCCTTAACTGGGCCTGCTGTGCTTGACATGGTCAACATTATGGGGGTCATTATGACCCCGGCAGGGAGTGTTAATGTGGCGGTAGTACCGCCAACCGGCTGGCGGTACATACCGCCACATTATGAGAAAGGTGGGTTAGCTGCAGCCCACCCACCACTTCCCCACTCATATCGCATTGGCGGTATCAACTGCCGGGCCGGAGATGTCAATCTCCAACAAGGCGGCCGGCATAGTACCGGCGGCGGCATTTTGAGCCTGCCTACCACCATGGTTTTCCTGGTGTTAGCAACGCCACGCAAACCATGGCGGTAGACCCCCACCAGTACAGGGAATTCTTTCCCTGCCAAGGCTAGGTGGCTCCCCCACCCCCTTCAATACCCGCCCATTTCCGCCACAAGAAGGGCGGAAATCAGGCAGTGATCATACTGGCGGGCGGTGGTAAGCGGGCGCTGCTACCGCCAGCAGCACCCGCCAAAAGAACACCGCCAGGCCGTATCACAAGTCATGATGCGGCTGGCGGTGTTCAACTGGCGTGGCGGGGCTGGTGGTAGAAGTGCCAGCTTACTACCATCCGCCAGTATGATCACTGCCGGATTTCCACCCTTCTTGTGGCGGTAGTCCGGCAGTGATCATATTATGGCGGACGGATGGTAGCTGCGGTGACGGTATTTTGGTGCCCGTCACCACGGCGGTAGGCGTTTTTTACTGCCAATCACATAATGTGGGCCTATGTCTCTTTGTATGTTTTTTAGCTGTTTTGGGTTTTTACCTAGTTTTTATGCTTTTAGCTTTTAGTCCAGAGCGCTTTTTCGCATTTGGGTGTATTCACCTTCAGTGGTGTCACGACTATGGCATCATACTTGTTACGGCAATGGGGAGGGTGTGGAGAATCCTAGTTTGTTTTAATGGGAAACAGGAGTTGCCTTAGCCTTTGGCTTGCAGACTCGTGCTCCCGTCACCTTGTGACTTTTACCGTACTCAGCTTGCTCTGGTTTAGCGCATTTAATTAATCAAATCTTTTGAGAAGGCTACCTTGTTTTTACTAGGGCCCGTGTTTTAGTTTTGCGTTATCAGTGCCACCGCGCTAAGGCGTCAATATCAAGCGACAAAGATAAACAAACTGTAGTTGTTCACATTAGGTACTTTCCCTCTTCACGCCTTGAGGGAATTGTTTATATAAATTACCAAGCCAAGAATGTCTTGTTATCTATTGTTTGGGAACAGACCTACATCCGGGGTCCAAGCAGATCTGTGTAAATACTCCTCACTTAAACAGATAGCCAGAGGGATTCCGACCAGATGCCATTGCTGCTATCGATGCTGCACATCGCCTTGACGCTGACCCAGTCTTCGTGTCCCTACTGACTCTGAGCTAGAGACCTCATTCCAAGGTAATGAGGGCTGGGGGGCTCTTCTCACAATATGGCATTGGCAGATTAGGTTTATCACAGCTAGCTCTCTCCTAGGTTAGCGATTAGGTTCACATTATTAGGGCATTAGGACAGATTTCATTTCATGATATTGCAAGATGGTGGGGTCTTTGTATTAATGACTCTTGTCTTTACCATTCTGTTCCTCGTACTGTTCATTATCCTAATCATTGCAGCCCATGCAACTTATCGCAAATGGCAGTTTAGGTAAAATCTATTGAAAACCTTACTGCATCTTCTTCATTGCCTGTGTTTGATTGAGACGTTGTTCATGTGAGAAAGGGGTAATCTCCGTTTAACCACGACACTCCCTGAGATATCACACTCCTGAGTCCATGCGTAAAGGCTGCCACAAATCACCTTTTACTGTTAGGGCTTTTGGTGAGGTGCTGCTTGTGAGCCAGGAGGGTTGAGACGACAGTTGCGACTTGTTGTAGGACTGGCACAGTCGCCTACAAACATAAGTACTGTTATCCTTAAAGCAGAAGTCTTGCCTAGGGCAAGAGTCAAACTACGACAGGGTTAACCTGGAGCCTTTGTCCCTACTGGGGCTAAAGTGATTTGGACTGGACTTGTGCAAGCTATCACTGGAGCACAACCGCCTCACAAGGATCTCTCACCATTCAGTACATGAGGTGGGCTTGAGACTGGCTGACACTTTCCCTGAGTGCCACTTACTCCTAACCTGGCAAAAAGGTGTGCTCCGCCTTTGTCCTGCCACGCAATCACTCACCTGTGCGTGGTACTTGCCTTTCCTATCCTTGACCCCTGCTGCGGGCTCAACGTCATTGACTGCGATGGGTGAAACAGATAAATTACAATCAAAACTGCAATTCGAGTCTTGAAAAACTCCTAACCTGTGCGAGAAAGGTGTGGCAGCGGCGCCTGGGGTTGGATTGGATGCCTCAGGCCAGAAATTGATGTTGACTTCCACTCAATGTTAATAGCTATGCAGCTCAGTCTCACTAAGATCGATGGCAAGATTGGTGCTCCCTCCTATTGTATGGACAGGATGGCGGAGTGGCTGGACATGGTGGAGTGATGCGTGTCAGAGGTGGAAGATCTGCAGATATCTACCTTGGAGTCATAGAAAAGGTCAGCAAAGACATTGACTGTACTGCAGGCCAGGGCTGAGCACCTGGAGGCCCGCTCCTGCAGGAACAATCACCTACTGGAAACTACAAATGAGGGAAACATGGAGAAGTTTGTGGAACAACTACTGATTGACCTGATGGGGCACGTGAACTTTTCTGATATCTTTGTGTTGGGGCGTGTCTACCACTCTCTAGCACCCTTCCCAATACTGCGGGCTTGACCCCGCCTAATCATCACCAGGTTGCTCAACTATCGCGACCAGGACACTACGCTTCTCCAGTCCCGAGAATTGCAGACCCCTTACTATGAGAGCACTGAGCTTTACATTTTTTGGACTACAGAAAACACCTCCATGAAGCACAGAGACAGTTTCTTCCTGCTAACCATAAACTACAAGAACTGGACTTAGATTATGCTATGCTTTATCCTGCATGCTTGTGAGTGACTGGACGGGAAGGCCAAAACCTTAAATGGTCCTAAAATTCTGCAGCAATTCCTCCAACAGCGGGGGCGGTGGGTGCTCGAAGGTGCTCACTGAGGATGGGAGTGGATGAGTAAGATGCCTCTCAGGACCTGGAAGGGCTAAATTGAAGCCTTTGCTGTTGCTTGTGCCTTCTAAACTTGGTCCTGTGCCCCTACTTGAGTCTGTAATGTTTTCCTTTATCACAGTTGTTTATATTTCTGCTGTTGACACATGTGGATGAGTGGGTTGCTGCCTTAATGCCAGGGGGAGGAGGAATAGGATGCACCGTGGCAGCTGCCTCTTGTGATGGGCTTTACGAGGCAGCCCCTGCAGCTTACAGCAGCGGGGGCACGTGGCGGGCACCATCTCTCCCCATGTGTGTGCCTCATAGTTCTGTTTGGAGTTTTCTTCTATGGGAAATGGGTGGGACTAGGATGGGAGATGCACTGCGGTGTCGCTTGTTAAGGGAACCAGCGTGGATGGGTGGGGCTATGTACACCTGTTCAGTTTGCACTGATGAGGGCTGACAACGATGCAAGGCATGCAGTGGGCTTGGTACATCCATTTAGCATGGTTTGGCTATGGTTGACAGCGCAGTAAATGCTAAAGGGAATGCTGAGAGCTTGTTACTTCTACATTTCCATACATGGAATGTTAGAGGGTTGAACGACACCAGAAAAGTTCGCAAGGTGGTCCTGTATCTGCATCACCATAAGATTGATGATACTATATTACAAGCCTGGCAGTGGCTTGCTCACACAAAGGCGTATGAGGGACACTTGCTATTCAGCAGGCTTTACTGTGCATGGATGAGGTGTCTTGATATGGGTCTGATGTGACTCTGGAATTAAGATTCAGGAGGTCTATGTGGACCCGGAAGGCTGATTTGCAGTTGTACGCTGTTACAAATATCAATTTGCTGCGTTGCTAGTGGGGGTGTATGTCCCCAACTACGATGATTTGCAGTTTTACCGCACTCTGCGTGCCAGGCTGACCCAATGCGGTGACCTGCCCCAGGTCCGGGGCGGTGACCTTAATTGCGCTCTGTCCCTGGATGTAGATTGCTCTAGGGCCCCTCCGCTGCATTTCGAGAAGAACTGGCCCAGGAGATTGATGAATACTGTTGTGCCAACCTGGGGTCAGTTGAGAAGTTCATCACGGTCTGGGACGCCTTTAAATGCTATGGGCCTGATTTAGATCCTGGTGGATGGAATACTCTGTCACAAATGTGATGAATATCCCATCTACCATATTATGATCCCCATGGGATATGATGAAATCATAATACTGCAGATGGCATATTGCCCAGAGTATTCCCCTCCGCCAAGATCTAAATCAGGCCATACACCTGAGGGGAGGGGCGTGGGTTACTATTTCAGGGCCACTTAGCACATTTGGAGGGGGAACAGGCTGACCTGAAATGCTTCCACAGCACAACTTTGGAGTGGAGTCTACTAGGTGATATCAGAACTAGACTAGACAAATACAACAAAGTTGCACAGAGTGTAGTCACACACTTGGGCAAATATGCAAGAGAGCAGATTTATGGAGAAATACCACGTGCTACAATGGCAGCCCTTGTGTGACGCAACTGTGAGGACAGCATGGTGCTGACTATTACGATGAATGGGGAGCGCCTCTTCATGCGCCTGAGCAGGTGGCGGCTGGTTCCGCCATTACTATTCTGACCTCTGTACTTTGCGGATTACACATGATGGACAGGCCACAACAGACTACCTGCCCCATATTACCATGAGGTGGCTAATGATGATGCACAGGGAGCATCTCATTGTAGTGGCAGCAATGAAGGAAGCGAGGCGATTGTGTTGCATTAAATCACTCTTTATTTTCTTGCCACAAACAATAAGGCCCACGAGGAGCCGCCGGGAGCACCACCGCCAGCCCGAGTCCGCGCGCTCCGCTTTTCGTCCTCCTCGCGCCGCCCCCCGACGTCACAACCATCCTCGATCCGGATTGGCTGTGACGTCAGGAGGCGACCTAACATAGAGGAAGGACTACCTTCTGCCCCCCGCGTCTCGTACGTTAACTCACGTACGACATCTCCCCTTTTAACAGAAACATAAACCTATGGAACTTCATCTCATAACAAAATCTTCGAACCTCTTGGGAACTCGGATATGCCTCATTGGCCTGCTCGGAGTAATATACTGGGGTGAACCCACCCTGCCAGCGCCTGTACCCTCTTGGCCTGAACTCATTACGCTGTGACTGTCGCTCTTCGCAGGTTCGGGCCTGCTACCATTCTGTCCTTCGGCATCCGCCAAGCCGCGCCATGCTTTCTCACACCGATCTGCACTTCCATGTCCGATCCGCCCTCGCATAGAGGACGTATTCACACACTCCTCATCGCCAGTGACTATATCCCTGGCTTCATGACTTTGCCACTCATCCACATCGTCCGTGCTCTCGGCCCCACACACACGACTACCTCTCATGATGATTTCCTCTTGACCAGCCTTGAGCCTGACGATGTCGTCCTTGCTTCGCCACCCCCCTCCTTCCAAACAGACTGCTCCTCTTGTCACTCCTTGCACACGTACAGGGGTTTGAAATGCAGACTCTCCTTTCATCACCTTGTTAGGTTTCTTCACCAATACCCAATCCCCCTGCACTATATCTTTAGCTTTGGCTCTGTTCACGATGTCAGCATACCGCTTGTTGCTTTCCTGTTTAGCCATGATTCTTTCTTTGACTCTCAAACTCTCATCAGGTACCACCTCAATTTCCTCCCTCATGTCATACCACTTATTGAATTTAGGGGTAAGCTCACTCATACATCTTCTCCCTCTCATCAAGTAGAACGGAGTGTGTCCCGTAACTTCATTGGGCGTGTTATGAAAAGTGTGCACCTTGTCTGCCAGAAACGCTTTCACATCCATGTTGGAGGCGACTGCCTGTTGCACGCCCTCCTTGAGGAACCTATTCATCCGCTCAACCTGCCCATTGCTCTTCGGGCTGTACAGCGGGGTCTTCTCCTGCTTTATCCCTAACCTGGACAGAAAATCCGTCATCTGCCTGGACACCAGCTGGGTGCCATTGTCAGACACCATGATCTTCGGCTGCCCCTCAATCGCGAAAATTTTCGTCAGTGCCTTGATCACTCGATCAGTGGTAACCTCCCTGACGAACTTGTAGTGGATCCATTTGGAGAAGTAATCCGTGAGAACGATGAGATGTCTACAATCGTCTGGTAGCAGGGTAAATGGGCCCGCGAAATCAATGGCAATCTTGTTCCATGGGCCAGCAGGAATGTCCACCAGCTGCAGCTCCCCTTTTGCCGTCTTCCAGTGTTTGTCGGCCCTTAAACACGGTCCGCACCGATCAATGAAGCTGCTGACGTCGCTGCACATCCCTGGCCACCAGTAGTACTGCTTGAGGAGATTTTTCGTAGCGGTACTGCCCGGGTGGCCCTTATGGGCAATCCTGATTAGCTTGTCTCTCAAACCTTCCGGAGGCACAAACAGCTCGTGTCTCTTCACAAAGCCGCCCTCAATGGTGAGTTCAGAGCTAACCTGTTGGAAACTCCTGAGTGCTCCGTGCAAGTTCCGGACCGGGGGCCAATGAGCCGTCATGTGGTCCATCACCCTTCGAATAGTCGTGTCCTTCTCCTGAGCCGTCAACCACTCTTCCTCAGATATGGATCCCTCGCAAATGGCTGTTGCGTCCACCATTGCCACCACGCATTCCGTGTCATCCAGGGAACCGTCCTCCTCACCCGTGACCGGCATGCACGATAGGCAATCCGCCCTGCAATTGAGGCCGCCCTTGATGTGTCTGATGGTGAAGTGATATTCTTGCAACCTGGACACTAAACGTAGGAGCCTCGAGCTGGCTTTGCCATTGCCACGTCCTTCACCATCCATCATGTATATCAAGGGTTTGTGGTCAGTGACCAGTTCGAACTCCCTGCCCCACAGATAGTTCCTCAGATTCTCCACGGCCCAGACGCACGCGAGCGTCTCCCGCTCGATGGTGCTGTAGTGCTTCTCTGTTTCGCTCAATGACCGGGATATGAATGCGACTGTGTTCTCCTTCTTCCCTTGGAATTGGCAAAACACTGCGCCGATACCCTTGGCACTAGCGTCAACTATGATCACGTTCCGGAGATCCTTGTTGTACGGCTGTAATACTGGAGCCGCGGCGATTGCCTGCTTGACGGATTCAAAGGCAGCGCTTTGTTCCTATGTCCACGTGTATTTTTCGTTCTTCCGCAGCAGTTTCCTTAGAGGCTCCACTGTGGTCGCGTATCCTTGCATGAACTTGGAATAGTATTCACTGAGTCCCAGGAACGATCGCAAGGCGTCTTTGTCTCCTGGGCAGGGGGCATCTCGTATGGCCCTCACTAAGTCCTCTTTAGGCGCAATGCCATTTGGGGTAAGCACATGCCCTAAGTATTCGATCTTCCCTTCCATGAACTTGCATTTGTCCTTGGAGACCGTCATCCCCCTTTTTTTTAGCACCTCCAGCACTCTGCTTAGCAGTTCCAGGTGCCCCTCCTCATCTTCCGTGTGTATCAGAATGTCGTCCTGGAAGGCTTCAACTCCCTTCATATCGCAGAAGAGAAGGTCCATCAGCTTTTGGAAGACGCCCGAGGCCGATGCAAGGCCGAATGGAAGACGGACGTACCTGTATGCTCCAAACGGGGTAATAAAGGTGGTCAATTCCTTGGAATCCTCCGTGAGACATACCTGGTGATATGCGGACTTCAGGTCTATCAGGGTGAAGAACCTCGATCCTGATGTGGAAGATAATATCTCCTGAATGTTGGGCAGAGGATGGCAGTTCACCAGGATATTTCTGTTCAAGGATCGCAGGTCTACACACAGCCGAATGTCCCCTGTCCTCTTCTTCTTGGACACCACGATTGCGGACACCCACTCTGATGCGCCTGCCTCCTCTATTACTCCTTCTACTTTCAGCCTATCCAGAACAGCCTTCAGCTCCCCCCTGACCGAAAGGGGAATCGTTCTGACCTTGTGCTTAATTGGCATGGCATCCTCTTTCAACCGTATGGCATGCACAAATCCTCTTACACACCCTACCTTGTTTTCGAAAACGGAATCAAATTTGTCGAGAACCTCAGCTAATCCTTCATGCAAATCCTCAGGCTGCACGTAATTGACCCAATTATCCCTCAGAACTATGGGATCTTCTGCCCCAGGGACTAGCATCACACCCAGCTTCGCCAGGTCCTTCCACCCAACAAGGCTCCTCCCTTTTTCAGCCACATATATCTTCGTTCTCACCGTGCGCCCTCGAAAGGTGAGGGAGTCCCAGAAGTACCCCCTCATCAATATGTCATGTTCCCCGAAGGCCTTTGGATTCACATCCGTCTCATGCAGTCGTCCATCCTGCCATTTCAAATCAAATGTCCTATCAGAGATCAGGGTAAGAGGGGAACCAGAATCAGCCGTAAATGGCAATTCTACCGCACCAATCATGACGGAGCCAATAGGCCCCTTCACTCTTCCGTCCTCATCATCAATGGACAGCACGATGTCCGCATCCGCATCCATGTCACTATCGCTCACCGAGCTCACTTTCATGCCCGTACTAGATTTCTTGGCTTTACACACTGCCGCAAAGTGGCCCACCTTCCTGCATTTAGGGCAGCTTTTGTACAAGGCAGGGCAGGTCCTGCTGTATGCTAAGTGGTCCCTTGACCCACATCTAAAACAAGCGAGCGGCCTCCTGCCTCCCCCTCTATCGCTTGCCGCCCTGTCTGGAGTCTTGGGCGCATGTTTCTGTCTGTCCTGCACATAGAACACATTTGAAGCCTGACTAGTGCTCGCCAGTTCCTTAGAAGACACCATGGAGCGTTCCACTGCCTTTGCAATGGCCGTCACTTCCTTCAGTGAAGGGTTCCTGCATGAAAGCAAACGTTCCTGCACTTTCTTAGAATGGCAGTAGAACACCACCTGGTCTCTGATGTAAGTATCAATCATCTCCGCAAATTCACAATCTTGGGCCAAAACTCGTAGGCACGCAATATACTCTTCGATAGTCTCTCCTTCCTCCTGTTTCCGCAGTGCGAACTTATGGCGCCCCACCATAATGTTACACTCCTCAGCATACTGCAGCTCAAGTCGCTTAACGGCCTCCTGGTATTCATTCAGAGGAGCTGTAGCCCCAGGGGGATTCACATAAACCGGCAAGCTATCGAAAACCTCCTGGCCAGCCTTCCCCAACAGTCCGAATAACAGCGACGTTTTGCGCTCGGGGCTATACCCCTTACCATCAATGGAGACGATATAGTTCTCAAATGCGCGCAGCCATCCCTTCCATTTCATGCACGGCTTACCAGGAGAGTCCAGGAAGAGAGGAGGCACGCAGATACTAACGGTCTGCGACATGACCGGAAGGCGGGCACCACACCCGGAGAGACCACGTGAAACAGGTGCAGCAGCAACTATGGAGGCTCCTAGGCGGCGCAGCAGGATACCCCAGCGCACAGGATAGCCGGGGCCCACCAGTACACCGGCCACGTCCAATGAGGTGTACACAAGTTGACAGGAAACCCGGGGCACGGGCCTACTGCCTGGTCCTCACGTGGCAGGGGTCGTCAAAGATCACTCGCATAGAGCTCCCCCGCATCAGCTCACCGGAGGCAGTGCACGTGGTCATCGGCGAGGAGATATCAGCGCGCCCCATCAGCAGCAGGAAACACCAGGCACGTTGGACTACACTCGTGGGCCATAGTAGAAGCTGTGACCCTCGTCGCCATTTGTAGTGGCAGCAATGAAGGAAGCGAGGCGATTGCGTTGCATTAAATCACTCTTTATTTTCTTGCCACAAACAATAAGGCCCACGAGAAGCCGCCGGGAGCACCACTGCCAGCCCGAGTCCGCGCGCTCCGCTTTTCGTCCTCCTCGCGCCGCCCCCCCGACGTCACAACCATCCTCGATCCGGATTGGCTGTGACGTCAGGAGGCGACCTAACATAGAGGAAGGACTACCTTCTGCCCCCGCGTCTCGTACGTTAACTCACGTACGACACTCATGGCACTGCTCTGTCCTTTAGAGGTTGTGGTGGCACTGAAAGACATGCCAGGCAGAAAGACGCCGGGTAAGGACTAGCTACCGGGGCCTTCTGCAAGGCCTATAAGGACAAATCTACGCCGCACTTGGTCAACATCTTCGAGAAAATGATGAAACATGGGCATATGCACCCAGCTATGCAGAAGGTCTTGTTGGTCATTTTGCTCAAACCAGGTAAGCCAGCTGAACACTGCTCATCTAATCGACCACTGTTGTTACTGAATAACGACACAAAAATCTTCGGGAAAATTCTTGCAAATCGATTGGTGCCTTTGTTACCGGGCATTGTTCGCCCACAGCAAGCTGGATTTATACCTAGCCGATCTCTTATTCTCGAACCCTTCGGACCCTGTTTGGCGCGATCTTCCGCATTGACCCCGATTTGCGAGTTACGGTGGTCTTTTCAGACTCCGAAAAAGCCTTCGACTCAGTCGAGTGTGTGTGTGTGTGTGGGGGGGGGGGTGATGTTCTCTGTGCTGCAGCGAGCGGGGGTAGGAGAGGTCTTTCTGCAACTCATCCGAATCCTCTACGCTGAGCCGATGAAGCATTTTTGCGCTAATGGTATAGTGTCCGACCTCATAGCTATCCCGAGAGGCACGCATTAGGGTTGCCGCCTGTCCCCACTCTTAAATGCGCCTTTTGCAGAGCTCCGGCCTGTGCATTGTGAGAATATCATGCTAATCAGGTACATGCTTCCCGCATTACAATCTGATGGTGCCCTCTTACGTGGAACATAATCTCTCTCCGGTCCTCAGAGAGATGGTCCTATTTGGCAGTCACTCTGGTGTGTGAATCAATCGGAAGAAGTCGCTTGTCCTTCTCCTCACTGCAGCCACGAAACCCATACAGTTGGAATAGACGTTACGGTGTACAACCAGCCAGGTGCTATATTTGGAACTACAGGGCCACACAGACCTCGAGAAAATGATGTTGGAAAACTACGGGAAAGCACTGCTGCTCTTAACCGAGGCAATCGATCGCTGGATCCACGTGCACCTCTTCCTTGGTGGTTATATCGCCATCTTGAAGAGGGTAGTGCTGCCTCATTTCCTATTCCTGTTCGCGAACATCCCTATGCCCTTACTGGACATGGTTTTTCGGACTCTGTGCCCAGCTGGTTTGCCTGGCGTGGGCAGGTAAGCAGCTACGAATGCAATGGGACACGCTTCCTTATGCAATGGGAGGATTAAACATGCCGGACCTCAAAGCTTATTACAGGGCTGCACAATGCATGTTTGTCCACTACTGGGTCCATGGCCCGGAATATATCCCTCAACTTTGGCTGGAATGGGACAGCGCTTTCCCAGAGCCGTTACCTCGGGTCTTGCTTAGTAGGTCCTCTTGTTGGTTCCACCTGATAGACTCTATAGGCACCACACAAGGCAAATGGAGGAAACTAGCAGACCTATAGACGGGGCCCCTACTGTATTCCCCTCAACTACACTGCAGTGGTGTATGTGGTTCCCCCTGGGTCAGGAGAGGGCTGCTTCAAATGCACTTTGAGAGCTCAGGCTCCAAGTCCATGGGCGATTTCTTTGCAGATGGACTCCTACGGGACTGGGACCAGATGAGCGCGCAGTGTGAAGCACCAACCCTCCTAGCACAGTTTCATTTCTATAGAGCGCTTCACACAATGTAAGAGCTACTCAGTGAGTCGCTGGCAGAGCCAGTAGAGCTACCCTCACTGACTTACTTGCTGCAGATGACATCTCCACAGGGTATGATCAACAAATTGTATGCATTCTTGCAAGAGGCTTGGTGGCCTGGGGCCATCAGGGATCAACTGGATAGGAAAGACTACTTAGGTATAGTAATCCGTGACAAACAATGGGTTTACTGCTGCACTGTGGTCAGGTCTGCATCCTTAAATGGTCGGTATCGGCTGATACCCTTTAAGTACCTTAATCGTGTGCACCACCCCCGGACCCAGCTATTCCGCTATGGCCTATGTGCTAAATCTGGCTGCGGCGTGGTCAGAGCTGGGTTTGCTCATACAGCATGGTACCACCCTGACATACAGCGCTTCTGGCATGCAGTGTACCAGGAGCTGCGCAAGATGACAGGAGAGACCATAGTGCCTGCCCCTCTCTTAGTATTGCTAGGCTATGACAAGGACGACCCGAAATCAGGAGGCTACTTGTGGCTGCTGCTAGCGTGCTGGAGAATAGCAATGTGCTAGATGAATGGCCCTCTCCCAACATTGCAAGATTGGCATACTGATATGACAAACTGCAGTACCCAATCAGATGTTTATCATGATCTTGTGCTGCTCTGTTGTCGTCCAAGGGACATTTAGGGGCCATAACAGGCGGTTCTTGGACGCTCTAAGACTACTGATGCTGTGACTGAGGAAGTTTGTGGAGAAGCATAATGGACCTAGTAGTGGACTGGCGACTGAGGACCCTCAGGCTGTGGGATGCTGAGGTTGATGCAGGGAGGGGTGCTGTGCCTGTACGAGGGTACAGTGGCTGATTGGCGGGGCTGCTGGAAATGTTATCCTCAGCACCTTCTGGGTTGATGTTGGTGTACACACTTATACCACTACTGGACATTTTCGCTTTCTTACTGCATGAACTCCATTGGGCGAATAACCCTTCTAAATTTAGGCCATGCCCACTGCGAACCTGCAATATCTGCTTTTATAATTATTGTGACTTGCCAGTGATTGATAGGTCCCTGTATGCCACTTGGTTGTTATGCAAAATGAATATACATTTTTTTTTAAACTAGACCGATTTCATACATACGATTTGTCCTGCCCCAAGGTAACCAGTTTCTGGCTGAAGGTGACAACTGACCTGAAGTGCTCATTGGCTCAGACAGAACTCCTAAAACTGGAGGTGTGCCTTCTGGGACATCAGACTCCACTTAGTGTAGGCATGTGTTGGAAAGCTGGATATGACACCGATCTGGTGTTAGTCTTTGTCCTCCTGGCTATTGTAGAGGTTACTCCATCTGGTGTGAATGCCCTCCTGAAATGTCCTTGGCCTTAGCACCCAAGGCCATTTTACAGAAGATTATGCATAATAGCAGAGCCAGTTTGCAGATAATTCCTTCTTGGAGAGGAAATTGTTATCCTGCCAGGAAAGAAACATATTCAGAACCATGTTTGCATCCCACACTGTTAAATAGCTCGACTCCGGCGGGTTAGTCAGATTTATTCTTTTCATCAGTTTGCACATTGTGAGAAGCTGACCTGGTTTGTAGTGGGTACTAGAGGTTCTTACACCTTATACCAGGTCCAGTGATCCACCTTAGTGAAATGTAGGCAGTGTCGAGCAGCTTAGGCTGTCTAGAGGTAGCTGTAGCAGAGCAGCCAAGGCTGAACTAGGAGACATGCAAAGCTCTTGCAATACCACTATAGTCACACAGTACTTATATACAAGAAAAGACAATACTCAGTATTACCAAAAATAAAGGTACTTTGTTTTAGTGGCACAAGGTCAAAAATATCTTAAAGGCTATACTCCCTCTGGAGGTAAGTATTATACACAATATATACACTAGTAACCAAAATCAGGTAAGTGAACAGTCACAGAATAGTGCAAACAGAGAAAAAAACAATAGGTTGCAATGGGCCTAGAGGCAACAGAAACCATATACTAAAATAGTGGAATGCGAATGTCGGTTTCCCCCCTAGGCACATGTAGTGTGTAGAGGGGCGCTGGGAGTGTAGGAAAACACCAAAAGTAAGTACATTACCCCACCACAGAGCCCAGGAAAACAGGTGTAAAGTACAGCAAGTTTCCTCAGAACACACAAGACGTTGTGGTAAAGGATTATGCAAAAACCAAGCAAGACCGCAAGACACCAACGATGGATTCCTGGACTGGAAGACCTGCAGAGAGAGGAGACCAAGTTCAGAAGTCGATGAAGAGTCCAGGAAGAACAGAAGCCCCTGCTAACCCAGATGAAGATGCAAAGGTGAATACTCCGGTTGGAAGAAGTCAGAAATGCACCAAAGAAGACAGCTGTGGATTCCTGCTTGGTGCAAGAGATGTCCCATGTCGAGTCGCTGGATGCAGGCTGGTTTTCGTTGTTGGATTCCGCCAACAAGCCTTGGCTCACATAAATGTCGCGGTTGGCGGGAAAAGGCATTACCTGGCCTAAGGAGGGACCTGGGTGCCTTCACTCGGACTGTGGGAGACAGAGGGGACTCTCAGCACTTTAGAGAGCCCACAGGAGTCCCAGACCACAACACAGGGGCAGAGGAGTTGCAAAATGTGGTCGTTGCGGCACTATACAAAGGGATCCCACGCCGCCGGAGAACAACTCGGGGAGCAGAGCGTAACAGGATAGAGTGCTGGGGACCTGGGCCACGCTGTGGATGAAGGATTTCTGGAAGAAGTGCACAGATGCCCAAGGAGCTGCAGAACATGTGGTGCGCAGGGTTACTGTCTGGGAAAGGGAGGCAAGCCCTTACCTCCACCAAATTTGGACAGGTGGACCCTTGGACAGTCAGGATCACTTTGGTCCACCACCTGTGTTCCAGGGATCACACTCGTCGACAGGAGAGGAGTCCCAGAGTACCGGTTGTCGTTGCAGAGAGGTACCTGCTGAAGCAGGGAAGTGACTCCGTCACTCCACGGGAGATTCCTTCAGTCCTTCTGGTGCAGAATGAAGACAGGCAGTCCTCAGAGCGTGCACAAGCTGGAAACTGTTGCAGTTGCTGGCAGGAGCTAAAGTTGCAGGGTCGCAGTAGCCTTCTTGGATACTTTGCTGCAGTTACAGTGTTCCTGGAGCAGTTTGAGGCTGATCGATGGTCAGAAGCTGAAGCAGAGGATGCAGAGGAGTCCTAGTGGAGTCTTGCAAACTGAATCTGAGGAAACACCCAGATGAGAGACCCTAAATAGCCCTGATAGGGGGACTGGCTACCTAACCAGGTATGCACCTATCCTGAGGGGTCTCTGACATCACCTGCTGGCACTGGCCACTCAGATGCTCCCAGAGGGTCCCCACACCTTGGAATCCAAGATGGCTAATGTCAGGGACACTCTGGAGGAACTCTGGGCACCACCCCTGGGGTGGTGATGGACAGGGGAGTGGTCACTCCCCTTTCCTTTGTTCAGTTTTGCACCAGAGCAATGACTGGGAGTCCCTGAACTGGTGTAGACTGGATTATGCAAGGAGGGCACCAGTTGTGCCCTTCAAAGCATTTCCAGAGGCTCTGCAAGGATACCCTCCCATGCCTGTAACACCTATTTCCAATGGGAGAGGGTGTAACAGTCCTCTCCTAAAGGAAATGCATTGTTCTGCCTTCCTGGGATTGAGCTGCACACTCCCCAGGATGGCAGAAACCTGTCTGTGAGGTGGCAGCAGCTGGGGCTGCAGTGGAAACCTCAGAGAGCTTCCTATTCGCCACCCTATAGTATAGAACTTCACTGTCTTGAGAGGATTTCCGAATCAAGTGTCCAAGGTCCTCCCCAGTGAAATCTGACATTATAGCTGATGTTCTTGTTAGTTGTTCATTGACAGGTCTAAGGGCTTCTAACAGAGTGAAAGGGGAGGCATTTTCCATGCCTTCTGTTATGTTATGGTCCACAGGGAGCCATTCCCCCTCTTTCTCTTCATAATATTGAGTATATTTGTGGTCCCTAAAGGACTGTATTGTTAATTAGGGCAGGGGCACTTTTAGTGATATATGTGACTTACTGTACCAATTGACCTTGGTAACTCTGTGAGCACCCCCTCCTCACAGGTGCTCAAAGTTGTTAGATGTGGCATGGTCTCCCCTGACTTTTTTGCCTTTAGACCTCCTGTTTGCTGACTTCGTTTCTGCTGGCTTTAGGACTCTGGGAACTTTACCACTGCCAATCAGTGCTAAAGTGCATATGCTGTCTGCTTAAAACATGGTAACATTGGCTTATCCCTGGCATATTTAAATACGTATATGTCCCTAGTAAAGTGCACTGCCTGTGCCCAGGGCCTCTAAATTAATGCTTCTGGTGGGCCTGCAGCACAGCTTGTGCCACCCACTTCAAATACCCTTTAAACATGACTCAGACCTACCATTGCAGAGGTATGTACAGTTTTAAACTGCCATGCCCACCTGGCAAAGTAACCCTCTTCCCAGGCCCAAACCTTCCTTTTTAATACATATAAGTTACCCCTAAGGTAGGCCCTGAACAGCTCCAAGGACAGGGTGCAGTGCATTTAAAATGTTGGACATGTACTTTCATGTTTTACACGTCTGGTAGGGAAAAACTCTTACATTCATTTTTCACTACTGGAAGGTCTATCTCTCCCATATGATAACATTAGGATTGCCTTATTACATTTTATGAGTGTAATTTTCAATTTGGAAGACATGTGACCCCCGAGTTTTGTGTCTCTAAAATTACAATTCAAGATCAAAACTGATGGTGAAATCAGATTTTAAACTGTAATTCTGAAATTCCACCTTTAGAAAGTTGGCATTTTTTGCGCATTAAATCATGTAGTACCTTCTGCCTATCTCCAAAAACATGTCTGGGTGACAGCTGAGCTCTTGTGCATTCCCTCCAGACAGTCACACACAAAGGGAACTTAGGAGCGACTAAGTGGCTATCTGCATGTTGATGGCAGATGGGAGGGAGGAACAGACACATCTGAATGGGCTGTGTCCTGAGCCGACACAAAGGGCTGCCTAATCCCCTATAGTGTGTGTGGAGCCGGGGTAGGAGGGGCAGGGATTTTGTGCACTTCAAAGGCCTCTCTTTGAAGTCTCCCACACTTCAAAGGCATTAGAACTGGACTTCTGACCACACCAACTCAATACTCTTCTGGACCTGAGGACATACTGCGAGGACTGCTGTGCCGCTGAAGGGACTGTCACTGTGCTGGACTTTGCTGGACTCCTGCTCTGCTGTGCCTGCCCTGCTTCCTACTGCCCTTCTTGCCTGTGAGTGAGAAGGACTGGACTTGCATCTCTACATCCCCAGAACCAAAGTGACTCCAAGGGCTTGCTGGCTTGCCTCCTGTTCTGAAGCCCCAGGCACATCAAAGACTTCCCTTCCACCTATAAATAGCAAATGGACTTTGCTTGATGCAAGTCTTGCTCTGCCAAGTAGTGTCAACCCAGTCCAGGCACTTGGAAGTGAGTATAAAGTGCTGCATCTGCCAGAAACCATTAATCGATGCCGTTGCACCAATCGGAATTGACACATTGACTGCTGCAATATTGGCTTTGATGTGTCACTGCTGCTGCAAGGACCAGACCGGCACATAGCACTCAGAAATGCTGCATCACCTTCTGAACCAATGCATTGCACCACTGTGAGGAGAAGATCAAAGCATTGCCCCTCCAGGGAGGGCTGACCCGGTGCATCGAATTCAAAATCCGCCGCACATGGAACCTGGCTTTGCACTCGGAACCAATGGATTGCCACTGTTGTGTGGGGAAATCCGGTGCAATACCCGACTGCATAGGGATCAACAGTGCATCTCTTGCTGCAACAAGAATGAAGGTACTATTGCTCAGCGGGCCCTGCGTAGGTCCTATAGCTGGCCTGCACTCCAACGCCAGCAGCCAGAACTCTTGACTTTGTCCCAGTCCAGCGTGACCAGATATCCCAATAGACACTTATTGCTTCTAAGTGCTACTTGCACTTATATTCATTATAAATTCATATCTCTACCTCTGTTTATTGGATGTTTGTCGTTTTGGTCTTGTTTTGTTCATTACATTGAGACCTATTTTTTTAATCAAGTGTGGTACGTTTTGGTGTGATGTTTTCACTGTCTTACTGTTTTAAGTGTTGCACAAATACTTTAACATTGCCTCTTAAGTTAAGCCTACCTGCTCTGTGCTATGCTACTAGAGGGTGAGCACAGATTGATTTATTGTGTGTATCTGGATAACCTTGTCTAGGATTGTGGTGCTTGGTTGGACAGGGTCCATACCTCTGCCAACCAGAAACCTAATTTCTAACAAAAATAATATATATATTTACTTAGTATTACCCAATTTAGGAAATACTTTACCGCAACACTGTGTATGGAGAAAGAGGCTTTGCAGAAAGGAGCCTAAGTCTAGTGCTCCCAGAGTGCTTTGTGACCAGTGCAAAGGGAAAACATTCCGACCCATTCTAGTTACAAATGCGCTGCAGAAAGGCCACCAAATGCTAAGGAACAATGCCACCTAGATCCCAGCTCTGGTACCATGATCCGATGAGCTCAGGTATCCTGAGATGGGACCTACAACACAGATTGAGTATGTGCTTGCACGCGTGTCAAGTCAGGAAGTCTCAGATTAGAACAAGGATTGGCAAAACCAATCGGTTTCGCCTATGCAAACTATTGCCTTTCTCAATGTTTTAGCCATGTTGCTGAGCTGTGTGGATGGTGGTATTATAGTGTTTTTTTTTTTCTCGTCGAATGGAGGGCCAGGATGCATCTGGTGGGTTTTGAAAAAAAAACAACAGCTGAAACTGCTTCTTGTGCAGAATAGCAACACAAAAAGTGTTTATGTGACAAGTGTTTCTTAAGCAAAGCACGTGTGAGGTGGGGGAAGGAAGGAGTGAGGGAGAGAGGGGTAGGAGACTGATTGCAGACATGCACTGTTGGAGGTGCTTAGCTAAAGTGCTCCAATACCTCCAAGTCGAGTTAGCACCATATCAATAAACCTAAAATCAAAAGCAAAGCCAAAACACAAGAGATACCTGGTGAGGCTTTGAGCAACAACAATAGATGGGGGCAACACGAGGAAGTTGCTGGGAAGGATGGAGGAAGGGAGAGAGGGGCGCAAGACTGACTGCAGACATGCAATCTTTGAGAGAGCATGTAGAAAAAGATAAAACTACCTCAAGAAGCATGTGGCCAGAGTGCTTATGAGTGTGCATGGGGTTTGACGCAAGCGAGCGACTGCAGACACATGCACTCTCAGTGCATGTTCAAAAGTAAATAAAAAACAGGTACCTGCTGGTCAGTGAAAGGACACTGGCCAGGGCAAGCAGTACTTGGTCCAATCTCCACCAAGCTGGAGGAAGCCAGAGCCCAGTAGGAGCAGCTGAGCAATAGGAAGCAAGGAAACAAGACCCATGTGGGAGTCAGCCAATGATAAGTAAAGAGGTGCTGACCAATAGGAAGCAAGCTAATGAGACCCATATGGGAGCCAGCCAATAGTAGGTAGAGTGATATGGGAGCCATGCAGGATCAGCCAATAGTAAGTAATGGGTAGGTTTTAAGCCCCTTTTAAGATCTTCTTTTTAAATACAATAGATTATGCAAACATAGGGCAAGTGCTGTGCAAGAGAAACCTAAAAATGTACATTCACACTGCGAACAGTTTGCACAATATCATGACCGTTACAAAAATACAACAGCAAGGTGGGACTTATCTCAAACAATACATAAAGAGAGGAAGGGATGCCCTACACAGTTAAAAGAATTTGGATTATGTGATTGATAGACTTAAAGACATTTATTCTTTTGCTTTCATGATGTTCTCTGGCTCTAGTAGGTTTCATGTTTTTTGAAGGAATGAACTTGGAAATGACTGCTATTGAACAAAGTGAAGAAAGCTTATTCATGATCCTCATCTCCTTTCCTGACATAGAATGACCCCTGTGTCCTTAACAGAATCAAGAAATTTCTGTTGGGAAACCGAGGAAATTTTGCATTGACACGGAACATGGTGTAGAAGTGATTGACAGCCCTTTCTGAGAAAAGCAAAGAATCATTTGTATACATTTAGTCCCATCTGTAGTATAGTGAGCAAAATAAATTGGTGGGTTGGGGTGGACCCAGAGTGCTTCCTAGGGGCAGCCTTTAGTAAGTGGGAGCTGGGCATACATCCAGGGCACAGACTGTTAGAGGGGCACAGGAGCTGCCTGCATCAGCCTTTTTCAACCGTGACTCCAAAATCAAGGTGCATTTAAATAGTGTTTCTGAAGGCTGCAGGTAGCCATGTCTGCATTTTGACTGCTTTTTAAGTTGAAGCCTACCAGACAGCACAGGACATTCAGAGAGCTCCCCTGGAAATGCTTTTGCTAAGGACATCTTGAGGATATTCAGAAAGCTTCCATGGGAATGCATACCATCCACTGCTTACCATTGGCTTTGGGGATTTTAACTCACAATTTTCTGGCTTTTTATTTGCTAGCATTATAATCCTCCCAAGAGGCAAAGCCTTTTCACGCCACTTTTCCTTCTATTCTTCCACAAGTGCTCCATTCTGCAAATAGGACTGTAAATCTTGTTTTTATCTTGTCACATTTGGTGTGCATTCAATGACTGAGGTCAAATGTCAGGCTGTGTCTTCCGAAGGAACTTGGTGTTTACTTTTCTTTCTCTGACTTCAAAGGGAGAGACTTGCTGGATACTGGGGTAGGAAAGGGCTTTTTTTCTAGCACAAAAACATTTAAATGAACTGTCCAAGTAGTTCATAACAAATCAAAATTAGGATCACAAAAAAGCATTTTTTGTTCATTCTGAAGTGTGTTGAAAACAAATGCTTTAATATAATCAAAACAAATAACTACAATTTTCACACATCAGTGGTTTTGCTGTATAGTTTTAATAGTGAAACGGTATGTCTGTGCAAATGTAATAGTCATTTCAATTGAAAATGTGTTGTCTGTAATGACAGTGTGCTACCACACCAAGCATTCTCTACTCTATGCCTTCTGCTGTGCACCACTCCACTTTACACCACTCCTCACCACTGCACTCTGCGCGGCTGCACCACCCCATTTCACGCCAATTCAAAGTCACTTCACTCTACACTCTACACCAGTGGTTCCCAACCTTTTGACTTCTGTGGACCCCCACTTTGTCATTACTGGAACCCAGGGACCCCCACTGAATCATTATTGGAATCTGGGGACCCCCCCCACTGAGTCATTACTGAAAGCTGGGGACCTAATCTGTTAATATTATTTAATTTTCCAAGCAGTCGCGGACCCCCTGAGGGGGCTTCGCGGACCCCCAGGGGTCCCTGGACCACAGGTTGGGAACCACTGCTCTACACCTCTTTGCTCTACACCACTCTACTCTATGGCAATGCCCTCTACGCCACCCTACTCTACACCACTGCACTCTTTGCCGCAGCACTCTACACCTCTCCAGTCTAGGCCATTACAATCTATCCTGCACAGCTCCACTCTAGACCACTCTACACTATGCCACACTCCAACACTACACTGTATGACACTGTACTCTGTCAATACACACTAGGCCAATGCACTTTACTCTGTAACAATCAAATCTATGCCCCTGCACTCTACGCCAACCCACTCTATGCCACTCTAATTTACTCTGCACCACTCCAGTCTGCACCACTGCACTCTACTGTGCACCACATTAATCTCTGCCACTGATTTCTACGATGCTGCATTGTACGCTGCTGAATTCTATGCTGCTGCGTTCTACATCAATGTACTCTGCAACACTCTACACCAATGCACTCTACACCAGTCCACTCTATTCTATACCACTCCACGCCACTGCACTCTACTCTACTCTGCAGCATTCTTGTCTATGCCACTACACGCTATGCCACTACTCTCTATGCCACTACACTCTATTCTGCACCAATACACTCAACACCACTGCACTCAATGCCTTTCTACTCAACACCAGTCTACGCTACTGCATTCTATGCGAATACACTCTACCCCACTGCATTTTAAGCCACTCTGCCCTGCATCGCTCTACTCTATGCCACTGCACTCTGCAGCACTCTACTGTACCTTACTGCATTCAAAGGCACTATATTCTACTCTCTACCCCATTGCACTCTGCACCACTCTACTCTGCAACACTGCACTTTACGCCGTTGTACTCTACTCCACTGTACTCTATGCCACTCTGCTCTGCACCACTACACTGTGCGCCATCGCACTCTATTTTGCAACACTCTAATCTACATCACAGAATTGTACGAAGATGTATTGTACACCTCTGATTTCTATGCCAATGCTCTTTATACCATTGCACTCTTCGTCACTATACTCTGCAACACTCTACACCAATGCACTCTATACTATTCAGCGCTACTCTGACACTCAACTGTACGTAACTTTAAGCGATTCCACTCCATGCCACTTCAATATGCAACATTCTCTACTCCACTCTTCGTCATTCCACTCTATAACACTCCACGCCACTCTCCTCTACACCACTAACTTTTAGCCATGCTGAACAGCAGCCACGGTGGTGCACAACATGGCTAAAATACATTGGCAATGCGAACAGCTCTTGCACAGGTGAGGCCTATTGGCTTTTCCCATGCTTGTCTTCTCACGGGTCTGATTTTAACTCCCCCCCATTAACTTTATGACTTCACAATTTTAGGTCAAGCACGCAAGCGATTTGACCTGTTGTAGGTATTGTGGGCTTTTAACCACGCCCATGTCATGCCCATCACTTTCACTCTTTTGTGGGCTTGCCTTTCAAAAATCACTTGATGTCATTGGTAAATGCTTTACGTTTGTCCTGCCTTGAGGCTGTTTCTGTCACGCCTTGCAGACTGCCCCTGTTACATGGATTATTGCATGATTGCCAATATACTTCAGCGTTGGCAAACTATTTCTTTAGTCTCTCCCCTTCATGCTGCATGGCGGCCATAGTGCTCACAGTGTGAATAGGCACTACAGCATAAACTTGATTAGCAGTATTGGAGCGCTGGTCATATTGTTAACAGTTACCTAATTAGTGTAATTTCTTGTGGCTCTCCCCTTAAAACACTTGAAATTGGTTAATGCTTTGCGTAAAACAGAAATCATCAAAGCAAAGGCGGCTCTCCTGGTACAGCAGGAGAGCGATACTACAATATTCACTGCACTCTGGAAAACTCACCCCATAATGCTTTGCAGGACATTACTGTTACAAAACAGTTTTGCTCATAACTCAGCCTGTGGTGGTCCTAGGACGTGGGACCACCACCAAAACGTTGACGACAATGTGCTCTTTCTGTCTATATCATCTTTGTGTCCCCACACTAGGTTAGTGGAGACTCCAAAATAATAACTCCCTCCCACTATTCAGTGTCTCTTGAAGCTCTTTTGTGGTTGGTGCTTTTGTTTCACAGCTGGGAGAAGTTATGTTTTCTGGGCCTTGTTTGTAATATCATTGCAATAGTCCAGCTAGCTTTGAAAATATGTAATGTACTATTCTTTCTAGGGGATAAAAATATGGTTGTACTGCAGTATTTTCTTCCATTGTTTTTTCATGTGGTTATGCTCTCTAAAGGTCGGCTGTATGGTTAGATGACCATGTTTTTTCCAAATGCTACTTTTATTGTGGTGTTCTCTAGGGGCTGTTCTGAGTGTTGCTGTCAACATACTATAATATTCAGGGCACAAAAACTTGCCCTATAATACTTTGCAGGGCATTCGTTTTACAAAACATTTTTGCTCATAACTCCGCTTGTGGTGGTCCTAGGAGAATAGGGCCACCATCAAATCGCTCTGTCTACATCATCTCTTGGTCCCCATGCCAGGTTAGTGGGTACCCCAAAATAATAACCACTCCCACCATTCAATGTCTTTTAAGGTTTCTCATGGCTACAACGTTTGTTTTACAGCTGGGAGAAGTTTTGTTTTAAAGGCTTTGTTTGTAATATCATTGGAGTAGGCATGCTAGCCCTAAAAACGCTCTCTAGGGGTTAAGTACATGGCTACACTGCATTACTTTCTCTCTTTTTTCATGGGGCTATCCCCTCTAGGTGCTAACAATATGGTTACATGACCATGTTTCTTACAAATGATATTTTTGTTATGGTGTCTTCTAGGGGCTTTTTTAAGCATTGCAGTTTAATGCCAGAAGTTTATTTCTGATAAAGTTTTATGTGATAGCTATATGTTTTAATAATCTCTCCTTATTACAATCATGACCATAACTCAGGCCAACTTAACATCCTTATTATACTATGACTGTTTGAACACTCATGATATCTTTGGGTGACTGTTCTAGTTTATTTCTCCTCTGTGGCTGTCTTGTGGCTGTTTTGGGGGGAATTGTGTTAGCCAAACAGTAACTCTGATGGTGGGGTGGTGAAAGTGTATTTTATTGGAGTTAGCATGACAGATTTAAATTAGGATGCTAAATGACAACATTTTCATGTTTTGCTGCAGATAGAGGAAACAGGTATGTGTGGAAGGAGGTAAGTGGAAGTGAGTTAATGAGATGCAGGGCCACTGGAAATATATGGCAGGAAAAGATGAAATTATGAGGCAGGTTGACCAATTTATGTGGCAAGAAAAGGCCAGTTATGAATTTACAATGGCAATAGCTCTAACTCAAGCTAATGCTAGACCTATTTATTGCAAATGCTTGTTTTCAATACACAGATAATTAAAGAGGATGACTGGTAGGCAGCACCATATTTGGATTTTCCCTGGGCAGCTGTCTGGGCAAAGGCCAGCTCTAGTACTCACCAAGCAATTCTATGTCAGGGCTAGAGCCTCCAATTATGCCTCTCTATTCTATACTTCAAAATTCAGCAGCCAATCACATTAAATAAAACAAAAACTACATTACCAAGGTCCCCCAGAACATCTCATATCACATGTTCCAATAATATGCAAACACTTCATATAAGTACAGATGCCACCATTTTGTGTCATCTTTCTTTTCTGCTTTGCAGCCAGATAAGTACTCTTTAGATTGTTAATGGGTGTGTTTTTTTCTGTTATTGTATCCTCACTATGACCTTGTGACGACATATTCTGGTGAAAATATTGTCTGCAATTGACGTGATCAGTGTCTTATGCACCATAAGTCTGAGATTGCTAGTTATTGTTTTTTCCCCCATGTACAGGTCACGCTCGGCACTGTGGTGCTTATCCTCTATAATTACGAGTCTACGCTCATATCGGTAATTGTACCTGTCGGGCTCTGACGCTGTTGCCTCTGTGGAGCAGAGAACGAATTACGTGTGTCCCGGAGACACATGCAGTCCTATTTCTACTGCCATTAAACGCACCACATCACGCATGTGCATAATTCACAACTCTCAGCAGAGTTGTAAAACGGAGCTCGCGTTTTTTTCTGCACACTGCTGGATACAAGTTAACGTGGTGCTCCTCCCTTTGGATATTGCTCTCCTCACCCCCTGTCTGTAGTCTACACAGGTTCACAAAATTGACAAAGGCTTGGCCTAAAGTGTATATAAGCAGCTCCCTCCACACTTTAATTGGGGCAAAAAATTATGAGCCTGGTGTGAAGACGCAGTAGTCTTAAGTCTTGATAGATGGTTCTTTATTCAGAAATACCTTATCCACAACACAGCAAAGCAGCTTCTCACCAACAGCTCATTTCCCCACAGAATCTCCACCACTCTACATTCCAACCTGACATCAAAGATGACATCAGGACTACCACTTAGAATTCCATACTCTGCTGCATGCTCACTACTCAACATACCACACACCTTCCCTCTTAACAACCTAATCTAACAACGCTATAAAACAACAGAAAATAACATAACAATAATACAATAAAGAATTACAATATATAACCATAAGAATTACAGGCAAAGGTTAGAATAAAAATTACAACATTACTTTTTCTTTGAAATAACTACACGATTAAGAGTCCATACCCTCCCATCATCGACCTTTACAGCATTCCTAAATAGCTTTCTTACTTTAAAAGGACCAAAGAATTTGCTTTCATTTTTTACACAGAAGAGGTTGTCTTACTAAAATGTAATCACCAACATTCACATCAATCACACTTGTGTTCTTTCTATTATCAAAATATTCCTTCCTTTTTTTTATACACTTGTTTTCTTGTTCTTCTTCCCCCTTCCTGTCACTCCACATAACCCCCTCATTCTTGCCCCAAAACACCCATCCAGGAGCTAATAAAGTATTAGCTTTCCTTCCTCTAAACAATTCGAAAGGAACTTTACCTGTAGTGGCATGAGGGGTAACCCTATACGCTTGCAAAAAACTCTTCAGACCAACTTTCCAATTTCTATTTGCTGCTATTTCCAACTGTATACACTCTTTCACACTTTTGTTAAACCTCTCAACTGTTCCATTCCCTTGAGGATGATATAAGGAACACTTCTTATGTTTAATACCCCTGTCTTCAAGATACTTTTCCATTTCCCGTGACACAAATTGGGGACCATTGTCTGTCACAATAGCATTAGGAAAACCTTCACGACTAAAGATCTCACCCAAAAAATCCAAAATTCTCTGAGTTTCTACACTACAGCTGATACACAATTCAGCCCATCTGGAGAATTGATCTATGACAACCAGAATATAATTACATCCACCCTTCATATGTATAGGTCCCACAATGTCTATTGCAACAACATCCCAGGGTTTAAGCGAAGTTTCCCGAATTTCCATAGGTGGCACTCTGATTTTATATAATTGTCACTGTTACAACAATCAATACATTCTCTGATTTTCCTCTCAATCATTATGTCCATGCCTGGCCACCAATAATTGAGACGAATTCTTGCTTTAGTTTTGCTCATTCCCTGATGCCCCTCATGTCCCAACTCCATAATTTTTTCCCTCAAACTTGCAGGAACCACTAATCTTGACCCACGCAGAAGAACGCCATCTTCTACTGACAATTCATCTTTTATCTTGCAAAAACCATCCAAATCCTTTCCTTTAGTGTTCTTGTTCCAACCCTCATTAAGACTACTACACACACTCTGAAGCATAGAATCTTCTCCTACCGCCTCAATCCATTCATCATGTCCAATTATACCTTCAGTTACACTACAAACACTTACTACATCATCCCTGACTTTATCCTCACAACCATCTGTTTCAGTATAGAGTCTCGATAAACAATCTGCTATCCTGTTTGTAGAACCCAGTACATAAAGGACATCAAAAGCAAACTCCTGCAAACCAACTACCCATCTACTAATCCTGCTCGAAATGGTATCAAGACCCTTTTTCGAAAACACTTCTACCAGCGGTTTATGGTCAGTGAAAATACAAAATGACCTGCCCCATAAAAAATTTCTACGTTTGTTGATCGCCCAGTAAATACACAAAGCTTCTTTTTCTATGGTAGAATAGTTGTTTTCTGCACCTCGTAACTTTCTTGAACAATAAACAATGGGTTCATGCACACCTGCTTTAGTTTCTTGTAACAAAACTGCTCCAAGACCTAACATGCTAGCATCAGTCATAACAATACTGTCTTTACTGGGATCAAAAGATTTCAAACTCTTCGCATTGGATAACTCTCTCTTGACATTCTCAAATTCTGCCTTACAAGCATCATTCCACACAAATTCACATCCTTTCTTAAGCAAATTGCGCATGTGTACAGTTTTAGATGCCAAATTTGGGAGAAATTTCGCATGAAATTCAACCATCCCAAGAAAAGACAAAAGTTCTTCTTTTTTCCCTGGATCTCTCAGTTTCAAAATGTTCTCCACCAGATCTTTCTTAGGATGAACACCACACGAAGATATATTATGGCCCAAATAATCGATTTCAGTTCTGCCAAAAGAACATTTGTTAAGTTTTAAAGTTAGACCATGTTCTCTCAAAATGGATAAAACTCTCCGGACTCTCTTTTCATGCTCTTCCTCTGATTGACCATGTATCAGAATGTCATCTTGGAAGAACTTAACCCCTGGTTCTGACCCGAACAAACTGTGCATAATACGTTGAAAAACTGCAGCTGCAGATACAAGACCAAAAGGCATTCTTTTAAATCTGTAAGTCCCAAAAGGGGTGATAAAAGTTGTAAAGTCTTTAGAGTCTTCATGTAGTTTAACTTGATGATATGCTGACGTCAAGTCTAATTTGCTAAAAAAACTTTGAACCATGTAACAACGTGACCATTTCCGTTATGTTTGGCAACGGAAATTGGTCAGTGATCACACATTTGTTCAAATTTCTCAAATCCACACACAAACGGATGTCTCCAGACTGTTTACGGGCTACTACAATCGGTGAAACCCACTCCGAAGCTTCTACAGGTTCAATAATATCTTCCTCGCACAATCTCTTTATTTCTAGCTCAACATCACTTTTCATTGATATAGGAATTTGTCTCACTTTAGCCACATTTGGTACTGATCCTTCCCTCACTTTGATCCGATGAACGTAGTGTTTTAAGCAACCAAGCTTATCACTGAACACTTCATTGTATTCCTTTATAAATTCCGGAAACTTGGAACCATTTGAAGTAACTGTGCAGATGCATTGAAGACTTTTAACCAAATCATCCTTCAACATGACAGGAGTACACGAATTAGGATCCAAAATGACTTTCAAATCTCTTTGATGTGGCCAGCTCAAAACACTATCTCCTTTTACAGGAACATAGATCTTTCCAAAAATGGTGTTAGTTTTAAATGTTATTTCCGACTCAAAATACCCTCTCAAATCAATAGTCTTTCCACCATATGCACCTGGAACAACATCAGGTTCATTTAGCTGTATCACCTGACTGAATTGTTTATCAAAAATATCGCTTGATAACAGAGTCAACCAAGCTCCTGAATCGAATAACACTTCACAAGAAACTCCTAGAATAGAAATTGTATCCTTCGGGTAATTCTTCTTTTGAGACGGAGAAGACACTGACAGGATGCAGTCTTCCACCATTTTGATCGATGTTTGGCTTTTAAAAGACCTACAACATTTTGCAAAATGTCCTTTCCTGTTACACAATCTACAAATTACATTAATGGCTGGACATTTTTTGTAAGACGCACAATGACCTATATTCCCACAACGGTAACATTTCATGTCCTTGTACCTAGCACATTGTTCCTGCTGAATTTTATCTTCCTGTTTATCACAATCTCCATCTTTTTTGCTCAACTCTTTCTTCATTGAGATTTTGTTCACCGCTAAACTCTTTCCCTTTTCCAATTCTTCAACACAAGCCAAAGTATGCTCCACTCTTTTGGCTAAGGCAACAACTTCATGAAGAGGTGGATCATCTTTGCTCCACAGTTCCTCTCTCACTTTATCACTTGAGCATCTTAACATGAATTGATCCCTAATCCGCTCTTCTATGGTTACCCCAAACTTACACGTCGAAGCTAGTTTCCTGAGAGCAGTGATATATTCCTCAATCGTTTCTCCAGGTTTTTGCTCCCTCATACCGAAATGATATCTTTCTAAAATTGTGCTAACTTTTGGGAGAAAATGTAAGTCCAATTTCTTTAAACATAACTCAAATTCATTTAACTCATTGTCTTCATCACCAGTATCAGGCAGAATTTCTTGACCCTCACATCCCAAACAATGCATAAGGAGGGCTGTTTTCCTCTCGTTAGATAAATTTGTTCCACACACTCTTGAATCATGAAGAAACGTTTTCTTCCATTTCGACCACTTGATAAGCGGTTCCCCTGGCACCGTTAAAAAAAAAGGTGGTGGTGAGATGTTCTGCATCGTAAATATACTATGCTAAATCTTTATTTTGTAAGCGCTTGTAGTCTTTGTGTAAAATCACAGCTTTTGGTTCATTTTCATAGCAAAGTTATAAAATTGTGCACTCCCAGCTTCAAAGCATTTTAATCCTTGAACACGAATCTACAGAACGTGAGGAAAAAGAAGGTATGTTTTCTTTCCAACTTCTCCGTAGAAATGTGTAATCAGTTCCAGCAATATTTTCTTTCTAACTACACCGTAGTAAACACGTTTGCACAGCATAAACGTTAATAACTGCCACGCTGTTACACACGCACTAAAAGCTGTCCATAACCCTTAAAAGAAAACACTCCTTAGCATCCGAAACGCAACGAAGTGAAACGCGTGTAAAATCACACGCGCTTCACATTTCATTGTTCAGCTGCGTGCGCTGAGTTCCAAACAGCACACAGCTACGCAGCTACAGAATCAGAAGCGCTCGAGCTCGATATGGTGCCAGTTACAGGAAATCAAAAATAAATATATCTTGAAAACTAGGCAGAAAAAAAAACTCGGAGAAAAAAAAAATGCGGATGAGCCCAAAACCTTGCAGAAAGTGATTAGTTATTTTCCTTCTTTGAAGACCAAGATCGATATTAAAAAAAACATTGCACACCCTTAAAATCTCCAAAAATGAGCAAAATAAACAGGACATCGATTCCCACCACGGTGACAGAGTTGAATACACAAAAAAAAAATCTTAGATGGTGATCCCCACCAAATTAACTTCCAATATTATATTATTAAAATGAAAAATGATGATCCATGTGAAGTAGAAGTCTCAAATTTAAAAGTTCTTACATCCTGGTGTTAAGGTACTTCAGTCCATCCCACCTTCGTCGCCAAATGTGAAGACGCAGTAGTCTTAAGTCTTGATAGATGGTTCTTTATTCAGAAATACCTTATCCACAACACAGCAAAGCAGCTTCTCACCAACAGCTCATTTCCCCACAGAATCTCCACCACTCTACATTCCAACCTGACATCAAAGATGACATCAGGACTACCACTTAGAATTCCATACTCTGCTGCATGCTCACTACTCAACATACCACACCTGGCAGGGGTCCCACTCCCCCTTCTTTCTCTCTTGATCTTATCTCAAATCTTAAAAAAGTCAAGAGAATGGCACAATGAGAGCCTTACGAGGCTCGGGTAGAGTACTACTCTGATGAAGCTGGTGACCAGCGGGAAATGGGTTTGGCGTATGCTCTTGATTGCAATGTCCAGCAATCAGTTAAAAAAGACCTCGTACGGGTGCTGGGTCCTTCTGGGCATTTGTGTGATTATACACGGCAACAGGGCTGGCAACCCATGATCCCTCCAACAGGAGATGGAGCTGCCCCTTCAAAAAAGGGAAAATTCAAAGCTAAGACCCAGCCTGATATACATGCTGACGCATTTGAGCAACTGAGGCATAAGCAAGACTCTGAGCATGATTATAATTCCCCTCCCCGTCGAGGGTCCTCTCACTCGCGCAATTCATCATTTGCTGATTGTCAGGGGTCAGACTCCTCCTCACATGATGAGGATAGCGATGAAGATGACAATTCATGCCCTAGTAAAAAGAAAAGTGTCCAGTCCAAGATTCCTAGGATACTAACCTTCGATCCTTTGGAAATAATTCACCCCATGCAATCTAACTGGGCTCCTCCTCCAGAGGTTGCGGAGTATGTGCAGGAACCCCTCTGAGTTTTCATAAAGAGCTTTGTGTACGCCTGCACAATAAATGCCCCCATCCAGATCTAGCAGGCAAAGATGCAGCTACTCCTGGTGACAATGGTCACCTTTATTAAAAAAAAATATGTTAAGGACCCTAAGAAGGGCTTTGACAAGGCATGCTGAAATTACCAGGACAAGCTCCTGTACATGGCTTGACCATTAAGAAACATTCTACAGTTGGCATACCAGGCCAAATAATCCAATTCTCCAGTGGATCTAGATGACTTGGGGCAAGGTGTACAAAGCATTTTTCTAGTCGCAAATGGGACGATTCGCAGAATCGGGCCGTTTGCGACTAGCAAAATGCTTTTTGGGATGTACAAAGCCCAAACTGCGATTCGGTAGCCTGTTACCGAATCGCAATTTGGGATTCGCGATTTGGTATTAGGAAGGGGCGTGTCCTGGGCATCCCTTCCTAATACCGAATCTAAATGGTATGGGTGATTGTTTTGTGACCGTGAATGCATGTTGCAAAACAGTCGCAGTTAGCACCAATTTCAAATTGGTGCTAACACCTTCCCTTTTGTGAAAGCATGTGAAAACGTTTTTTAAGAGCGGGCAGTGGTCCCACAGACCACTGCCTACTCCTAAAAAATGAAACTGAAACGTTTCATTTTTTTCTTTTTAAACACAGCCTATTTTCCTTTAAGGAAAATGGGCTGCATTAAAAAAAAAGGATTGCTTAATTTAAAAGAAATCACAGACACAGTGGTCTGCTGACACCAACAGGCCACCATCCCTGTGATTTTTGCAATTCCCGGGAAGTTGCCAATTGCGACCTACCTCATTAATATTAATGAGGCAGGTCTATTTGCGGACCACCGGGAATTGCAAAAGAAACTCAATTGAGTTTCTTACATTTGGAATTGCAATTCCCTAATTGCGATTTGCATGGAATCGCAATTAGGGAATCGCAATTCCAAATATTCATACATGTGGCCCTTCGTCATTTGGGCACAGAGAGCAGTTTGTCTGTTGGGCAACACCAACTGCTCTATTTCAAAGGAACGCCGGAGATCTATTCTTATGAGGACAGATCCAAAGCTTCATGACTTAGCCACCTCAGTAGCCTGTCCAGTGGCCGAAGGTCTGTTGTTTGGAGGCCCCTTTGTTAAGGAGCTTTCCAGATTCTGCTTCATTTACGCCACTATTGACAAGGCCCAAATGTCACTCAACAAAGTATTCTGCAGAGGCCTTTTTGGCAGGGCCGGACGTTACGGAGGGCGGGCGTCAGGCTGAGGAAATCCCCAAGGCTCTCTTCAAGGCTACTCCTCAGTGGCAGAGGTGGTTGGTATGGTGAACAAGCGGAACACACCTTCTACCCTACATGAGCCGGAGATGGCCAGTTCCGCTTCCACCACGGCAGACGACGCGTACAGCAGGGAACAAGCCAAGAACAGGATCTTCTGGTAAGCATTATTCCTTTTTCCAAGTTGCTCTTGAGGGGAAGAGTGGGCCTGTTCCCAGACAATTGGAGACAGATCTCCAGGGACCCTTGGGTCTTGGAAACCGTTTTGGGATTCAAACTAGAGTTTTACAACATCAGTCCAGACTGCCCCTCCAAAACAAATGTATTGTTCCCAAACAGAACAGTTTTTTTATAGAATTTAAAACACTATTAGACAAAGGAGCAATTCCTTTTTTGGGTCCCCACACCTGGGTGTTCCTAAGTCCCATTTTCCTGGTCGAAAAGAAAGGAGGAGGGTTTTGACTGGGTTTAAACCTGAAAGATTTCATCGTCTGGATTTTGTACAGACATTTCTAAATGGATGGCATTCACTTAATAAAGGATATTCTTCAGGAAGGCGACTGGATGGTCCACTTGAACTAAAGGACACTTATCTATCAGGTCCCATTTTCCCATCTCACAGACAATACCTTTAATTCCACTGGCGAGGTCAATGTCTAGAATTCAGGTCCCTACTCTTCCGTCTGTCATCAGCTCCCTGGTGCTTCACCAAACTGATGAGGCCGGTAGTGGAATCACTGAAAGCTCAAGGAGTCCGTCTAATTGTATACCTAGACGATCTTCTTTTGATGGCCCAAGATCCTCAGACACTCAAGACCCATTTGTCTTGGATTGTCCAACTTGTGCAGAGTTTGAGATTTCTAATCAACTCACAGAAGTCGGTCTTGTCCCCAGCGCAACATATGGAATTTCAGGGTTTCCAGATAGATTTGATTGGAAGACAATTGGTCTTGCCCCTCCAGAAGATTTGCAACATCAAGAGGGAATTGACGTATGCATTATGCAGACAGACTGAGTCATTGAGATTGATCGCCAGGATCGTAGGCCTTTTGGCCTCCTTGATCCAGGCCATCTTACCTGGGCCCCTCCACTAAAGGGTGCTTCGGAGATTGAAAATTCAACATCTGAGGAAAGGGCTGTCTTATTCAGATCCGGTTCCCTTGTCGGTCGAAGTCAGGTCGGAACTGAATTGGTGGTTGGAACACATGGAGTCCTGGAATGACAGAGCCCTTTTTGGCACAGCCCCAGAAATGGTGATAGAATCAGATGCAGCCATTTGGGTTGGGGGGCCAAGTGCAGAACATTGACAGCAGGGGGTCGTTGGTCGGAGACAGAAAGCAATCTCCATATCAATTGCCTTGAACTCCTGGTGGGCTCTTTCACCATCAGGAGTCTCCCCCCTGTGAAGACGGATTGTTGTATTTTGCTGAGGATGGACATCATCTCTGCGGTTTGTTAAGTCAACGAGCTAGGTGGAACAAAATCCAGGTTCTTGGTGGAGATTGCCAAGGATTTCTGGCATTTCTGGCTAAGTCATTGGATATCTTTCACAGAGGAGTATTTCCCAGGCAAGAACAAACTGATAGCAGATTGGCAGTCCTGTCATTTACGGGATGTCAGCATCTGGAAACTGAACCCTTTAGTATTCCAATAACTCTCCAGATTATGGGGTCCATGCAATATGGACCTGTTCGCATCTCGGCTCAATCAGCAGCTTGCACAATGTTTCAATTGGCGTCCAGAGCCGGAAACCCAGGCCACGGATGCGTTTCTCCAGGACTGATCTCAGTTCCGGAGTTACGCCTTTCCCCCATTCTTTATGATTCTCAGGGTCCTGACTCAGCTCAGACGTCAAAAATCAGTGACCATTCTTGTGACTCCTTTTTAGAGGGCTCAAGCCTGGTTCCCGGAAGCCCTATCTCTAGCGAGTGCTCCTCCAGTTCGACTTCCTGCCCAGCTGGATCTCTTATAAGACCCAGAATGATTCCCTCATCCACTAGTTCTGTCAGATCAACTCCAGTTTTTGGCTTGGATGGTTTCAGGGAAAGATGGTACACCCCAGGCAATTGGCCACAAGCTGCTGTGTTCATCAGGTAAGCCTGGTTTGGTAGCACCCACAAACGATATTCCTCAGCTTGGAGGAGATGGTGTGCCTGGTGCAACAAACAAAGTATTGATCCTGTGGGCGCGGGGTCTTGTATGGTAATAAACGTCCTTTCGGAGCTGGCCTCCTCGGGTTTATCATATAGGATTGTAAATAATTTTAGGTCTGCGATTTCAGCAGGACTCATTCTGGTGGACGGTAAGCCGGTTGGCGAGCACCCACTGGTATGCAAATTGATGAGAGGTATTCATATGGCCAATCCTCCGATATCCAAGTATGACTCCCGTTAGGATGTGAATGTTGTGCTCCAACTGTTGGAGCAATGGCCGGCAAACAGGTACTTGTTGCGTAAACAACTTTCCACTAAGCTATGTCGCTATGCCTGATTTCATGTAAGAGGATGTCAGATGTGCAGGCTCTACACCTTGCAGGCGGAGTTTATTCTCTGGAAGGTGTTACATTCACTATCATGCAACGGGCCAAGTTTAATTCCAGATCGATAACCTACACATGTTTTAGGGATAATAATCAACTGTGTGTAGTTCAATATCTGAAAGATTATGAAATCTCTACTTGCGATGTGAGACAGGAGTCTGGTGGGCACTTACTCATTGCATTGCAGAAACCTTTTAGACCATTGTCTTCTGCTACTTTAGCCAGGTGGGTAAGTTGGCTGCTTGCAGAAGCTGGCCTTGATGTTACTCCGTTTTTGGTGCTCACTCAGCCAGAGGAGCTATGGCATCCAAGTCATATGTTAGGGTCCCGTATGGAGGACATTATGAGAGCTACAGACTGGTTGTCAGAATCTAAGTTTCAAAAGTTTTATTTTAAGTCTATTGCAGATGTGGCGTCTGTGGTGATGACACAGGTTTGAACTAGCATAATCAGAGCCTGTAGTCCTGAAATAGAATGAAAAATGTTCTAGCTTTTGCGTCAAGAATTAAGGACACGGAGGTGAGGATTATCCTTCACTTTCTATTCAATTCTATTTCATTAATATGTATGAGAATTGTAATAACCAGGTATTGATTGGTGCCGTCCTTTCTGAACGACTGACTTCAGTGTTACATTGATTTTCTTGTATTGCAGGAAACTAACATAAGAACGGTTGAGCTGTTTCTTCTGATCTGGTTCAGGACGTCTACCGGAGCATAGTTAATACAGGGCTCGTTGGCTAGTTTCTTTCCTTGAAATCTGGTCCAGAATTTGACCGTAGTCCTTGTTGATTGTTTGACATCCCTGTTGGATTGTCTGGAAGCTATGGAATCCATGTTTGGAGCCATGTGGAACTGGTGACTATTACCATGTTCCCAGTGAAGTATTCAATACTATGGCATTAACCTACAAAGAAAGAGGACACAAAACGGTGGCATCTGTACTTATGTGGGGTGCTTGCATGCTATTGGAAAATGTGAAATGAGGTGTTCTGGGGGACATGGGTAATGTAGCTTTTGTTTTATTAAATGTGATTGGCTGCTGAATTTGGAAGTCAAGAATAGAGAGACATAATCGTCACCTATGTGTCCTTAACAGAATTGAAAATTATTGACACAAAAGCTAGAAAAACGTTCATTCCATCATATTGCTTATTCACAGTGCTCCGCTGTCAGACAAAGACCATGTTTGTCCTCGCCTTCTTTTAGAGGGCGCAGAATATCTTAATGCAGTATTTTCTGAGCCAGGTTTTGCACTGTACATAGAAATGCGAAGTATCCTAAACATGCTCTCCTCAGCAGCATGGCGCACACAGCTGCCAACTGTTATTAAATGAGTTCGCGTTCTAGCCGAAGTTAAGAACTCTATGCCCGGAAGGTGGAACTACTGCCGTGGGCTCGCCTTAACCCGGATGTTCCTTGAACGTGGGCGGATGTTTTTACCGCCTGCACCAAAATGGCGATTTACAGTGTTTTTCTGGTCAATAAGGCTGGGGGACTCATTTACCAGCTCGACCACTTTCTTCCCCGCTCCGAAACAGAAAAGACATTCAGTTTCCCTCTGGAGCTCGTGCTCAAGGTGCACGACGAGCGGGTGCTAGTGTCCTTTGGGCAGAGAGATGGGATCCGAGGTGAGTAGACCAAGAAGAAGAGGAACCATAGAATTAATTCTCTACATTTATTGTGTTGGGTCAAAACCTTCTATTACCAGCTCAGCGTTATTTTCTCTAGAAAGTAAATGTTTTTCTTGTCTAGCTTGAGCATGGTAAGATGCACGCGCGCACGATCACACTCAAACGTCCACATTTAAAGAGTGACCTTACCTGGGACTTTGACTTCCTGTTACCCATCTCTGCTGCAGAGTCCACTTTATGACCTATCTTGGCACTATCGGGACATGTACAGTGGCTTGCACAAATACCTTCTAGTCGGGGTATCAGCAGATCTAGTGGTAATGTTGAGCACACTAGCTCTGTTCATAGACTATGATTGCACATAGTACATCGAGATTTCGGCGTTTGGAACATTCAATCACAGAACTAGCTCACTGACACTTTGTGCGTGTTTGATTGAAAGGAGCCTATGACCTTCAGGGTACTCGCTGCTCTGTGCTGCCTGTGTTTACTGTCCCGTTTCCGCACGCTCCCGCCGTTAACGGAATGGTGCTGCAAATCTTTGCAGCTGTAGCATAAGCCCACTGCTTTTTCCGCACGCTCCCCAATTGCACATCTAATTCCGTGGGTTTTGACCCTTTCAGGTGCATGTTACACATATTTACAGCTGGTGTTATTAGCCCAGTGCCCTTTTTCCTCCCACTTTTGATACTGCCACTTTGGTGAAATATTTGTCATGCAAAGTACATTTTAAATGTGCTGTCGGAAGAAAACAGAGAACAGGTAAGATCGAAAACGCTCGTATACCGATGCAGAGGCTACAACCCGCGCATTTGTCAGTTAATTTGACAGGATGTCTCATCACGAATTTAACACCCTTAACAGGGAGTCATAAACATTCCCGTATGTACGTGTCCGTATACTACCGATGATCTAGTCTGTTGAGGATTTTTGAGCATTCATTTTTTGAACAACATCAACAGCGTGCAGAACGTATATTTACACTCCATTACACTGTATGCACTGATATTGCGCTATTTTTGCAACAAATTTCCTATGACACACGGAAGTGTGTTTTCCCATCTCTTGTTTACTAGGTCTCTATTTAGGCCTGGCAGCCATAAAAAAACGGAAGTCTTTAAGTCTTCTCCCTGCACTGTTTGTTATTATGCAGCACACAGTGTAGCAGAATCAGGTTTGTTTATTTCCATTGACCTTGTTCTTGCTGTATTCGGATATCCTAGCTTGATCACAAAACTGTATCTTTTCTCAGGAGCCTTCTGTTAGTTCTCTGTGCCCTCTTGATTCTTAATAGGAACTAATCATGTATCTAGTTTGTTTTGCCGTCCCCAGATAACATTAGCACAGAGTAGGCAGAATCAGTATTCAGGTAGTGGGATAGTATTTAGGTGCATCATCCGATAACATTAGCACAGAGTAGGCAGAATCAGTATTCAGGTAGTGGGATAGTTGATATAAAGTCGAATACAGCGCACTATTCTCAGAAGTCAGACTTTATTTGAATCTCCACTGCTTCAATTCTTCCTGCCCTCTACACAACTTACTTGTTCACCTTCCTCTCACAGCTTCACCAACATTCTAATCCACCCTCCTGTTCTCAACAGTCCAAATCTACCATTCCAGAAATAGGGGAGAAGGATCTACCATTATTAATAAACTATAATTTCTAACCATTACTACATTCCCTCTAAATTATAGGTTCCCCATAATTTACAACTATATTACAACAATAGTATTTAGGTGCATCACCGGGTGCCTGTGACATATTGTTTGGGGTCAAGGGCAACAAGTTTACATATTTATTTTGTCCTTGGGACAAGTAGGCTCAACCCCATGCAGCCCAAACCCTTTTGCTGCTGACAGTTTACAGAGAAGGGAAGTGTCTGCTTTTGAAGTAATATGTGTGCCCCTTCAAAATGCTGTTCGAACTTGTATTTACGGTTCACTAATGAAAAGCCTTCATTATTAGGGTGAGTGCTGTTAAAAAATGTTTTACGGTCACACTGCCCTACTGGCAGTGATTCCAGTAAAAAAAAAAAAGAAAAGTGTGCACACATGTTTGAAAAGTTTAACAATATGAGGCTAAGTATAATGCTCTCAGAATGCTTTCTGATTAGATGTAAATGTTTGCAGAAGCTTGTAAGCAAGAGTTATGATTCTTTGGCTTTCAAAATAAAATGTCCAGAAAAAAATGCAAGTAGGAAATTTTAGGAGCTATTTCTTTGAAGCGTCACTTAGTTAAATGTGTTGATGCATGCTAGTATTTCCAAAAAATATTCCTAATGGAAAAATCAGTGTAACCATTTTCAACAAGATTATGGGAAGCAAGAAAATAAACATGCACTGGCAAAGCCAACCGATCTAACATTTTTTTGGGGTGAGTCTTTTGGTTTCGCCAATGCGTGTCTTGTTTTGACATGGCTTTTGTAACACTTTATTGTGGTGGGAGCTGCCACAAAGAAGGGGAAAAACAGATACACCTTCACAGCAAATAGCCCATAATAATCCCTTGGTGTTTTCAAACAATGTCACTTGATTTGCAGGTCCACAATGTAGAGAGGCTATATAGTCATGATAGTTTCTCTGCTCCTGTTTTAATGCATATACACCATGATCATGATTGTTTAATAAAGGCTGGTATCCATTGGTAGCAGGAGATGTTTGTGAAGACAGGGGTTTAACTCCAATAGACCGTCCTTGTCCTTAATGGTGGTGCCGACGCACGAGAGAGGTCACTCATCTTCTTCAGGGCACACAACAAGTTGTAAAATTATATAGAACCTTCCTAGGAGAAGTAAGGGCATTTATAGGCTCTGTACCTGTACTATAAAGTATTAGCATTAGAGCTGATGGCGTGACAAAAAGTAAAATTAAAAAAAAGAAGAAAAGAAAAAGGAAAAATAAAGAAAGGAAGATATAAAGACTATACTTGGTGGCTCCATCCCCAAAGGTTGTCCAAGATATCATGCAAAACGTTTTCCACTTCATGGATAGATGTCCAGAGATGTGACTCCATGTACATGGTACACACGAAAGTACGGGGTTCTCTAGAAGCGGACGTCGCGGATATTAGCGTAGTCCTAGGTTGTATGTATTCCTATTTGGAAGGGTAACGTCAGTGGAATGTCAGTTGGAAATTACCGAGTGGAACAGCGAGGGGAGGGAAGAAGGGAATTTCCTTTTACGGACTAGGTGGTCTCACACACTATATAGTGTCATGCTTCATCATTTGACCACCTAGACCCACCCAGGTAGGACAGTGCCACCTGGGCGGACTCAACCTCACTGTTAAAGGAACAGGAGGGAGTGCGTAAATAAACTTGTTTCTGGAAAGATCGGGATCCAGCTAATCTACTGAAAAACTAAAAACACCTAAGCAGACACCTGTGAAGAGCAACAAATTTAATGGTGGTGTCTGTTTGGTGTAGTTAAAAAGGGGGGTTGGGACACCTCTGTGAGGACAAGGACTCACAGGGTCACCTAACTAATTACTAGCCAACATGTTTCTGCCCTCAAAAGTGAGCCAATGAAGGTCTCGGGGCATTCGTCAGGGCCTAGGATCCCTACGTCTCACGTTGGAGGAAAATACTCTATGGGGAAATCAAAGAGTGAGAAAATGAAAAAAGAATGATCTACATTACCCAAGGAATTACCTTGAGGCGGCCCTTTTCTTAGAGGCAGCTAGCCTCTGGTATCCAGGAGGGGGAGTGTCCCCTTATAGTCACACATACATCAAAAGGGACGCTCGCCGTGCGCCTACTTCGTCCTCTCCTTGGACCGCTTGTGACAGAGGTCCAAGGAGAGGACGAAGTAGGCGCACGGCGAGCGTCCCTTTTGATGTATGTGTGACTATAAGGGGACACTCCCCCTCCTGGATACCAGAGGCTAGCTGCCTCTAAGAAAAGGGCCGCCTCAAGGTAATTCCTTGGGTAATGTAGATCATTCTTTTTTCATTTTCTCACTCTTTGATTTCCCCATAGAGTATTTTCCTCCAACGTGAGACGTAGGGATCCTAGGCCCTGACGAATGCCCCGAGACCTTCATTGGCTCACTTTTGAGGGCAGAAACATGTTGGCTAGTAATTAGTTAGGTGACCCTGTGAGTCCTTGTCCTCACAGAGGTGTCCCAACCCCCCTTTTTAACTACACCAAACAGACACCACCATTAAATTTGTTGCTCTTCACAGGTGTCTGCTTAGGTGTTTTTAGTTTTTCAGTAGATTAGCTGGATCCCGATCTTTCCAGAAACAAGTTTATTTACGCACTCCCTCCTGTTCCTTTAACAGTGAGGTTGAGTCCGCCCAGGTGGCACTGTCCTACCTGGGTGGGTCTAGGTGGTCAAATGATGAAGCATGACACTATATAGTGTGTGAGACCACCTAGTCCGTAAAAGGAAATTCCCTTCTTCCCTCCCCTCGCTGTTCCACTCGGTAATTTCCAACTGACATTCCACTGACGTTACCCTTCCAAATAGGAATACATACAACCTAGGACTACGCTAATATCCGCGACGTCCGCTTCTAGAGAACCCCGTACTTTCGTGTGTACTTTGAATTATAGGGAGCTAAGTACGGAGTGTTCCTCCATAGTTATCCCCCCTCCTCCCTCTTCCTCTCTCCATGTGTAATGACTCCATGTACATGGGCATGCATTATCAGTTTGTCTAGTGCTCCCACACCTGCCATTACGTGTTGCTATTTATCACTGCATCAAGCTGCTACCCTGCCAGCTTTCAATAGTGAAAATAGCCATTAGCCTCATGCAATATGGTTTAGAGACAACCAAAGTGGTACTAGCTAATTTGCATGGTGATGTTCCCATCAAGTGTGGACTGCAGTGTATAAAAAACAAATGCTCCTTACTACTGTATAGGAGAGTCAAAGGGATATATTGGTAGATGCCTTACCTTGGGGACACAGTACCCCGTAACATTGAAGTTTAACACTGTTTCCGAATCATCAATCCATGGGCTAATGCTAAGGTAACATTTTAGGGTGCAAGAATTGTGGTGGACACTATCCCACAATGTCAAGGCAGCAATGGAACTTAAGACAGAGAATGATGTATACGCTATTTCTATAGTGCAATCCTAGCTAAAAGACTGTGGAGTGCTGTACATGGTCAAAGACAAGCTTAAAGTCAACAAGTAATAGGAGAGGAAGCAGGACTTTGGACAGTCATTGTTGTGTAGTTTTCAATTTTTTCCTAAATTGGAGCAGCAATAGGCAAGTCCTGATAACAAGTATGACAGAGCCAGAATACACCCTTACACAAAGATCTGTACAGTTGTTGCTTTATCCCACTGCCCCTTTTCAGTACACTCACATTGGCATATTTTGGGGTTTCGAACGTTATCTGCATGGTGCACTCCATACTGCATCCTGTGCATGATCCTACCAGCACCTTTAGAACAATCTATTGTTTCAAGACCTTAGAAGCTTTTATGCCTTGTCTTGAGAGCGTCTGTAATTTGTCAAACTCACTTCACATAATGGCCCGTATCTCAAAGAGCCTGTAAATTAGACTGTCTGTATACGCATAGGTGCTATCGTTATCAAATCCCAAGAGCTTAACACCCTGCAAACAAACTTTAAATGATTTCAGTTGAGGGCCTTCTGCTGTCTGCCCTCAGTGGTCACTGCATTTCTTAATATGTATATACATGTGTTATGATAACAGGTAAAAGGTTATGGCATACTGCCAAAATTCACCCAACTTACTGAGCCTTTACAAAAGCACTGTAAATCCTCTTCTTGGTTCAGCTTCTGAGAAGACATTTTCCTGTTCCACTCCATGGATTCTTGTGATCTGCTTCAGTGATCAGCTTCTTGTATGTGGCCACCCTGTTTATTTTTTGTGAAGTGTTCTTTTTACTTTCAGCAAGCTTGTTTGCTATATAATTACCTGAAAAAGGTGTTCTCAAAACTGATGGAGTCCATGCAACCTAATTTCTTAAATGCCCTGTTTTTGCCCAAGCAGTTAGGGCATAGGCTAGTGGGTATTAAGGACTGAACTTGGTATGTATGGTTTATGTAAATATAATATATTAGTTTGTTCAATTTTAGAGGTTTCCTGGCATTGTTTTATAGAACTAAGAATTTTGGAACATGCTATTTGCACAGACAGAGGCATGTCAGCTGATTGTGACAGTGAAGGTTAAAATGTATATTATGCTATCAAAAGCACATTCAAAGTGATTATTTAGCTTATTAAACTTTAGCTAGTTTCTATTATGATGAATCTCTTCTAATGAATCAGTTGAAGGGAGTTTGCTGCTTGCTGTTATCATTGATGTTCGAGAAGTGGAACAACATACGTCCGCTGCTAAAGACTGCATAAAATGCACCGGCTTTGCCCGTGAGTGTGACGCAGGTTGTCATGGGAAATGTACTGTCACGGTGGCAATGTATACTGTTTCGCATTAAGCATTATCGAGTAAATCGTGTTTACATGGAGCACTAAATGTTTTGAAAGAAGGTGCCCCCGTCCCCTTTTTGTGGACTTTTGATTTGCCGAATGCATTTATAATAATTTTATTACTGGAACTCTCCACCATTGTTTAGTTAGCTAATTGAAGAACCTGAAGATGGGAATAGTGCACGGATTTCAAGGTAGCAGTTATGACGAGGTGTGTGTGCCTAAAGCATTTTAATGTCAGACGTAAGTGATAGTATTTTCATAAACTGCACTTACTCGAGGTCTTGTTTCTTTGGCCATGTGTGTGCAAGGAATATTTACTTCGGGATATCGGTGCAACGTTCAGCGGGTCTGTTCCTACAAGCTTCAGTTGCATTGAGCAGTGACGGGGATTGCATCTGGAGAGGTGGCTCTCAATATATAAAACTAGTGTCGCCACTGTGTCTGCCTCGTTCCTGTCCTTACCAGCCCTGTCACCCTACAACCCACCTGTTTACTAAACGTACTCAAGTAAACTTCTGATGGGCAGACTTTTTTCCCAGTTGGTTATGTAGCCACCTGAGGTCTAATCCTGATCCTGTATATGGCTCAACTACTCACTAGTAATCTTCATTACTCCTAGTCCTACTCTTCCTTGTCCCAGTCATTAAGTATAAGGTGAACCCCATCTCTGAGACAGGAAAACATCAGGTGCACTGAGAACACAAGCCCCGCTCAGCCTAACCTGAAGTCATAATGGTATTGGCATTCCCAGCCACTGTTTCCGCAGATGCCGTAGCAGAAGATGAAGGGGGTTATTACAACTTTGGAGGAAGTGTTAATCCGTCCCAAAAGTGACGGATATACCACCAGCCGTATTACGAGTCCATTATATCCTATGGAACTCTTAATACGGCTGGTGGTATATCCGTCACTTTTGGGATGGATTAACACCTCCTCCAAAGTTGTAATAACCCCCGAAGTCTTATCCATTACTATACAGGCTGACAAATGACGGTGAACTTCCTTGCAGGAGCTTCCTGAAGAAACAGCAGGGCCAATAATGGAGAATGAAGACGGACCACCCTCATTACAGGAAGGAAGTGTTTGCCTAAGTCCATCCTCATCCTGGCTCCCATGAAGGTCATGTCGTTGGATGACTTGAGTTGACAGTTTGGTACATTAAGAAGCAATCCATATCTTTTCAGGAAGGACCTTGTAGTTTCTGAGAGTTGTAAAGTTTTGACACCCATTGAATGCTGGATTAGCCAGCCTAGATAGGGATAGATAGAACTCCTTGGAGATGAAAATGAGCCACAATCAGAGTCCTCGCCTTTGTAAAGGCTTCTTGGGGTTGAATGAAGTCCAAAGGGGAGAACCTTGAACTGCCAATGCTGACTCGAAGTACAGAACCCCAGGAACTTCTGGTTGCAACTTGCAATAGGAATGTAGAAATAGGTGTCCATCCTGTAAACTATAACCATGAAGTAATTCATTGGGGAAAACGAACAGAATACTTCCTTGAAGAGTCCTCATTTTGAATAGGGTGTTTCTCTGCCATTTTTAGGTTTTGCTTATAAAGTACAGGTGTTGTCACCACCAGATCTTGTGTTTAAAATAATGGGATTACAGACTGCCCCTTACATGCTTTCGGTTGGCTTTGATGTCACTCTCATTTCCTTGCTTCTTATTGGGCAGTGGTTCTCAGTTTTAATTTATATTCCTCTGTTTGGCCGATGTGTGGAGCATGGACCAAGCACTGATAAATTGCTTCATATGTGTCCTTTCAACAATGGCTCTCAGATTGAGGTACTTTTTATTTTTTGGCAGATTCTCACGTTGTTGCTGCTTTTCTTTCCAGCTCCCCAATCTCTCCTCCTCCTCCTTCCTCATCGTTGCTGGAGCATTGATGTTGCTTTAAGTGTTTGAAACTCTTCTTTCACTTTTACAAAACTTTAATCTAATATATACAATAACATTGATTAAATTAATACATCAAGACTTATGTTTGTTGTGTAAAACAGATGTGGTATGTTGTACCTTAAAATGCCACCTGTTTGTTTCAGCATATTGATTGCTATTGCATATTGCAGCCAGTAAGTTCAGTCAGTGTCTGGCATTCCTACTAAGCTCCTTGGCTGGCACTGCACTCAAAGTGTCTATTGAATGTGTCACTGCAACCCATGGGGTTCAGCTGAAATGCAGAGCATTTTCCCGAGACCTGTACTTTAAATCATAGGAGCAGAACATAATCGTTTACTGTATGTAGCGTTTGCTTATTTAAGGCTTGTGTTCCCTTCAAGTGTAGCATACTCTTCTTGTGACGGCATAAGAGTACCTGGACCTTTCAGTTCTTACCTGCTGTAACATTTATATGACAATTTATAGTACACGCCACCAGCTGAGCTTTCTTCACACTTCAGTTATTATTCTTGTTGATTTTACCTTACCCTGCTGTTATTTATTTTAATATATTTCTGTTTTTTTTTTTTCTTCAAAGAGCTGCTCATCATATTGCTTTCTTTCTAACTTTGCTTGTCACCATGCTGCATAGTCACGCTGCTGTACAATGTAGCTAAAAGACATTAGCAAAGACAATCGCTTTTATATAGGCAAGACATATTGGCTTTTCCAGGGCTTGTTCACCTTCCTGTGATCTATGCCCATTTGATAGCCTCCATCCACCTTGGGTACCTCAAAGATTATGGAGAAGATTCCCTACCCTTAATCCGACCATGACAATGGGATGATTGCAGTTTTCTCCATTAAGGCTTGAACTCCTTCTTTCTCTCAAGAAATATTTCTGGGACCCTGCTCAGACAATGTCCAGGGCCCCCTCACCTGAAGTCGATGCTTGCCACTTGTTCCGAAACGAATTAGTTCGACCACCAATCTGAAAACTTTGGCCTGTGTGTCTGGGACCAGGAATAATCAAGAACGATGTTGTTTTGTAAAATAGTCCGGTCCCCAAAAAATGTCCAACAACAAAGTTTTTCTTTTCTCTCACCCTTTCCGAACCGACCTACTTATAAACGTACTTGATTAAAAGCATGCTTCATAAATAGCTCAGGGAAACCTTCGATACCTCTACTCACTGCAGTGGTCCAAAACGAAGGGCGATCCATGTGCATGAAACACACGTTTGCCCTCCAACTGAAACGGGAAGTGTAATCGGGAACACTGCAAGTTTTCACATATGGAGAGAGCGCTTCCAGTACGGCCAGACTTAGAATGCTGAAAGGAAAAAACAAGAGGATGCCAGCCTTGTTATGGCACCCAGTTTATGGTGGGTGGGGCTTGCAATCTCAGTGCTTTTGATGTTTTCCCGATTCGGAGGCGGGATTCATTCTACAAGTAATGACAGTGACGAGGGACTGTAGATGTAATCAAAATTTCATTCTGGAAACAAAGATGCACTTTCTAATGCCTTTAGATTGCCAACCGGGCCTTACACGAATTTGCATGAGGAATGAAAGCACGTTTTTTTTAATCAATTAAACAAAAAAATATCTCCTTCAGAAAATAAATGCAGTATTGACATGTCAGAGACTCTCATAAAAAGCAGGCAGTTTTCCCTTCTATTTTATATTTTATTATGCTTGAAATACTAGATTCCAAGTTCAGAATATGAAAAGCCCTTTCATTGACAGGATGGGCTTGGTAAATCTAATTTGTGTTACTCTTCGGATCTAGTTCTACAATGGGTCGTAAGTAAATCAAGATATAATCAATCTGCAATTTGTTGGAACTTGATAAACATATGTAAGATGTGCTTGAGCACCAACCAAAGTGTTCTTTGCCTCTAAAACATCTATTCGTTTGATTTCTCTCACAGAGCTATAAAATGACATGTTCTGTGCACAGTATTTCCATATAAATTGGAATCGGTGTAACCTGAGTCATAGAGATTGAGACTTTTTGTTTTTGTTGAACAACACGAGTATTCAACGAGAAATACTGCAAGTAGTCACAAACTAATGGTACCTAGGTCAGTGTCAGATCGGGTGGATAGATAAGTGACTGTAGTTTGATAGGTGGCAAATGATAACCGTATCAAATCAAATATTATTAGAGGTGGCCCATATGCTGGGTGAGGGCTCATGAGGACAGTGCCCATCATTACGTTCCTGCAAGGGGAGTGCGCTTTGAATACGTGGAGTGCAGAAATTGCTTGAAAGACAGCTGGAAACAGGTTCCAGCTTAAGTGCACTGACTTGACGGACTGTAACTCCGATGCAGCAAGATAGGGGCGTTTGTGGGAAAACTTTTAAGAGCTGCAGCATGTGCAGAGGCTGATTTTGGCTTGCGTCTAATCCTCTTGACTGCAGTAGTCACAGTGAGTGTTAAGTTATTAGAGACATTATTACGTTTCACCAGAAATATCATTTGATGCCATGAACTGACTGTAGCCCATGGCGTGCTCTGAGGGAGGGTCTAAACAACACTATTATCAGTATGTGTACTCCAAAAAAAGAGTCCAGACTCTTTCTAAATGCCCTATTATTGGCGATTATGGGTTACCAAGAAGGTGTGGACCCCTTAAGTTGACCTCTGTAAATTAAGTTTAGTAGCAAAATATTGGTAAACCCATGCTTCATTTGATTAGTTCATGTCTTCAGTATTCCAGTTTTGGTTATAGTGAATACATCCAGTCCATTCAATAAATCCAATGAGAGTTTATTTTAAACTGCATGGATAACAGAGAGCCAGTTCAACATACATAGGTAATGAGCAAACGCTGACACGTGTTTCACCCCCCAGTAGTGTTTAAACCTGGGGCTTTCTCAAGGCTGTACAGGTGTTCTTATAGTAGATTCATGTGAGACCACATTAACATATAAGTTGATCAAGGACCACATCCGGGAAGATTCACAGGATAAATTTCTGGAGAGAGACACTGCAGTAGTCACAGTGAGTGTAATTAAGTTATTAGAGACATTATTACGTTTCACCAGAAATATCATTTCATGCCATGAACTGACTGTAGCCTATGGCGCGCTCTGAGGGAGGTTCTGAACAACACTATTATCAGTATAAAGGCCCAGAATGTGTCTTATGTTACTTCTTGAAAAACGAGAGACAATTCATCATTACACTGTCCCTCATTAGATGTTCCTTTCTTTAGTAGCATCTTGGTAAATAATTTTTCAGTTCATATAGTAATATCGATTGAATTCTTCAACTACTGTCATTACTCTTTATTTGTTTCTTCAAATATTTCAAAATACAGTCACAGCCAATTCACTTCATTCCACTGAAGGCAACTTCCTCAGGGCTCATCATATACTAATGCTTAGTCGTTTATTATGTCATTGATTATTTATGTTTCCCATGGACTTCTCATTCGTGCCCTTGATGTTAGTGGCATCAGACGTATGATCAGCTTGTCGTCTTCTTGTGGTCAAAATATTATATACCCGATATGTGTAGGCCATGCAACAAATAATCTGCACATGGTGTTGTGTGGCATCTTGGTCTAACGGTGTGCCTAACAAGCGAATTCCATGAAACACAGGAATAATTAACATTAGAAGTCACAGAGCATTAGTATATGAGCCCTGAGGAAGTTCCCTCCATTGGAACGAAACACGTTGTCTGTCACTGTATTTTGAAGTATTTGATTATGTGGATAAATTATTGCTTTAAAGAATAAAGGAAGTAGTTGAAGAATCCAGTCTTCCTACATAACCTTTTTCCACCAAGACGCTACAAAAGGAAGGAACATCTAATGAGGGACAATGTAATGATGAAGTGCCATTCTTGTTATTTAAGAAAGTCAACTGTTTTTGAGTCTTTGTAATGGTTGATCCAGGAAGGTGGTCACTGGTAAACTACAGTACTATGCCGTGACTCATTGATGCGCCATATTTGCCAGAATAGCCTCTTGTAAAGTGTCTTATGTCTGATAAATGTATGAGATTGTCTGTGGCATGGACACATAACCAAGTGAGTTTTTAATTTGCTGTCTTCCCCTTTGTTCCACCTCCTCACGGTGCAGTTGGCCACAGCGTGTTGTCCATTAACGGTGCAGATGTCAGTGGGAAATATACGGCTGATGGAAAGGAGGTGTTGGAATACCTGAGCAATCCCGCTAACTACCCCGTTTCCATCCGGTTCGGGAGGCCCCGTCTCAGCTCCAATGAGAAGCTCATGCTGGCATCTATGTTCCACTCGTGAGTAGCGCTTCAGTGTCATCCAGTGGGTCGTTGATTCATGATCCCCCGTCTGCTCTACAGGTTGGGTTCTGTCACTCCTTTAAGAGCATACATTCTCTTACCTGGGGATCCAGACGTCGTTCGGTGATGTTTTTGCGTACAGAATGTTTCAGGTGATCCTTAACAATCCTCTGTGTTTAATCAAACATTGAACGAAGAAACAGTAGCCCTTGTGCAATCACATGAGTAAAGGGGGTGGGTGTTTGCGCACCCTTTAGCTTCTGATTGGAAAGCATATGTTGTGCCTTTATGCAAACAGAAAATAATTGTTATTTTATCTGCATGCAGAAAGTTGCTGTTGAAAATCTGGCCATTGTCACTATTTCCAAATTCTCAAGTATCGTTGTATGAATTTTGTTCTGTGAAGTAGCTGCTAGCTGTCGTCATAGCTTCACGTGTCCTTCCGACACTGCCTTCTTCTACTGCTGTTTCCTTTCTCCTCAGCTCAGTCTGTCTCTTTTGTTGACCTACTGCCTTCAACTCAGTTAACTTCATTCAAACTGCGCCTACCGAGCAGCATTTTAGTCGTTTGCAGCACTAATGTAGACTGATAACGGTAAATCTTTCAGGAATGCAGTGTTGTTTGGTTTGTTGAAGGGACTATTAGCTCTAGGCAGGGAAGTTAACATGCTGCGATAGAACGCACACAAAAGGCAGGATGGCCCAGTTTAAGTTGTCACGATGGACTTTACACCCGTTATTAGGCGGCCTGCGTAGCGCCGCACACCCCAGCGCATCATCCACCGTTAATCTGCTATCCTGGTTTTGATTTCCCACAGATTGTTTGCCATTGGATCTCAACTGTCTCCTGAGCTGGGAAGCTCCGGCATCGAAATGTTGGAGACCGACACCTTTAAACTGCACTGCTTCCAGACTCTCACCGGTGAGTGTTTCTCTACGGGGCCTAGTGTGCTTCCGTTCTCCTAAGTGCTCTTGGATTCGACTCTCAAAACACGGACAGGTATTGTTCCTCTTCAGAAAGCGAATAGCAAAGAGAGACACCCAAAGGTCGCCGTGTCACAGGCAGCATCGCAGTCACCTCTTCAAATTATTTAAACTATCGTGCGTTCAATTCTGATTTTTGAGTACCGCTCCACATACGTGTGTATTCGCAGTTGTACTGGAACAGAAGGATGAAAAAAAACACTTTTTGCGGTCTGCAAAATTTAACTTGGGGACCTGTGAATTCTTGCTTCGTGTAAGGCAATCTTTTTCATTTATATAGGGTTTGGTATGGTGTTGCATTTTGCTTGTTGGAAACACTTAAACCAAAGTGGACTAATTCGACCAGGATTGTAAAGATAATGCATCTTCTACTTTCAGTATTGATTAGGGTTGTATGAGTGTCTCTCTCTCTCTCTCTCTCTCTCTCTCTCTCTCTCTCTCTCTCTCTCATATGCAGACTAGGTATGGCACAAAGCACTTTTGCTTCGTTTCTCGCGATCAGTATTTGTGTTTACTCTGAAATGCTGCCTTTCTTACTCCCTAGTAAAGTATCCCTATTATCATCAAATTGAAGGTTTTGTAACGTTTCTTTCACTTTTATCACAGGGATCAAGTTTGTAATCCTGGCTGACCCTCGACAGGCCGGGATTGACTCACTTCTCCGGAAACTCTATGAACTCTACTCAGATTACGCATTAAAAAATCCTTTCTATTCGCTGGAGATGCCAATCAGGTACGGGTGAAGCTGCCAGGAATTTTTGCAATGTGGGTGTATTCTATTTTCTTTCAACCTCAAGGCAGTGGGAATAATCTAAGTGTTTTACCCTAAAGAGCAAGGTGCTATTCCGAGCCCAACCATTGGATGGCAGGAACATGTATAACGTAGAATTCTAAAATAGCTCCATCCTGCCAAACTAACTTTCCCCAGCTATTGTTTTTAAAATAATTAATAGGTTAAAATCCGAATTGGATGTTATCCTTATCTTTTAAGGGAATCGAACTTGGAGTGCCGCCATGAGTGTTGGCATGTTAAAAGGTACAACGTTTGTCTCCCAGCCAACTTCTGGCTGTACCCAAGCATTCCCTATGATGCAACAGCCTGATGGTTTCATCCGAGTTCAACCCATGATGATAGTGCACGTAACCGCGGCCCACCAATATGAGTGTTTTTGGGAGTGGGTGTGGGGGGGGGGGGGGGGTGGCGGGGAAGAAAATCACAGGACTAATCTCCAATTTAGGGAATATGCATTCAGACGATCGCTCTAGCCGAGAGCACTCTGCACCAGGAGCAGACATTGTGCAAAATAAATGTCATAGTTTTACACGAGGAAGCTGCCTGCACTACAGAAAGTGAGGTGGGGGAACTCTGCACGTGGAGCTTCGGAATAGCCCACACTGGCTTTCTGTTAGACCTTTTGATTTGTTTCAAAATAAACGAATAACTCCCTCTCACATGGGATTTTACTATCTAAATTACCGATAACAGCCCTTGCAGAAGTAATTCTTTTCTTTATGTACGTGCAAGGAGCACCCAAGATGACTTAAAAATGGCCTTATCTACTTCACCCAAAAAAAATACGTTTTTGGGAGGCCCATTTCACCTCGTCTACTTGGTACGTTTGCTTGTTGTACAGCTGTGAAACCATCTCAAGATGCAGCTCTTGGGGTGATTTGGTTTTAGAGGCTGCTGAGAGTGTGCAGCCTCAGTGCACATATATATTTTTTTTTTTTTTTTACAGTATAATTATGTATTTGTACGTGTCCAGTGGACAAATGACTTGTGTAGTCTGTATTAGATATCACTAGTACCTGTGACTTATGTCGGAGAGATTCTATTTTAATTAGTCACTAAACCTTCAAATGTGCCTCTGTTAGTGCATGGAGAGTCTTTGCTCCCCCTTTTTAACGCCTTTTCTGCTGTCCTTCTTTCAGGTGCGAGCTGTTTGATCAGAACCTAAAGGCGGCGTTGGAAATTGCAGAAAAGGCTGGAACCTTTGGCCCTGGATCTTAAAATGTTAATCTCCCAGATTCTGCTCTCCGACGCCTTCTTGGGCAAGGAGGTTGAGCAAATAGAACTGTCCTCAGCCCGGGCTCCTCCCCCAGGACTGTGTGTAATATATTTGTATCCTTAAGAACATTTATAAATTAACTTATATTTGTCCTTGCTCGCTATTGTGCCCTGTAAATAATAAACATTTGCGTTGTAGAGCTGGCCTCTATTAATTAGACCAGTAGGGCAGAGACTGCATAGTTTTTTTCTGGAAGTCACAGGCAGTATACAACACGTTAAACCTGCATTTGCTCTGCGTAACTTGAAAACCATTACCAGGCTGCCCTCAGCAGGTAGGCTTGATGCAGATGAATTATGCATTGGCAATGTTTGTCAGATTGATAGCATTTTCACGAAGCTTCAAACCCCTCTGTGGCGTTTCCACAGCATCTTCTCAGACTAGTAGGACTTTGCCTATGTGGGAGATGAACCCAAATAATTTCCTGAACCCCCTGTATCGCAAAACCCCAATATTTGCTTTAGGCAGTTCAGCTTTGCAATCTTATTCGTTGATCTTGCAGTAAGAGAGCACCCTCCCCTTCAATCAAACACATTTACCAGTGTAAAACCATTTTAGAAACTGGCACCACTCAAGAACAAAATTAAGTTTTAAAGGTTTAATATAGAGTCATTCATAGAACATTAAAGAACTGCAAGGTGTTAGTCATAAAGACTCAATAATGCAGAATTATAGAATCATAAAGGGTCTCTGGTCAATTAATAGAAGTCTCTCTAAATTTTAAATGTCAGAGTCATGAAGAGTCCTGACAGATGTTAGTGAAAAATAAAAGTCGGACAGAGTCTCTAGCGGAAAATAAGAAATCGCCCCTGATCTTTCAAAACCCAGGGTTTTCTACACATTATATGCATTCTAATTAATAACACTGCAAACTCAGCATGGTTTGATCATGGTTAGATTGCATTGGCAAATCACAAACAATTATGTAAGTTTAAAAGGTTCCTAACACTAAGTCATTTCTCAAGGTAAGAGAAACCTTCTGCTTGTTTCCTCAGCAACTACACTCTGGAGATGTTCAATCCAATAATGAAACATTTAGTAAATAATCACCCCTAGAGTTATGTTCTTTTGCTTGTTCACACTGGAACTTTCAGCGGAAAATCCTTCAAAATAAAAATTTTGGTCCATGATGGAAAGTTAAAATACTCTACACACTTCCTATTCTCTCTCTTACTTCAATCTGTTAACATAATTTCCATGTATGGCGGAAACTATGAGGAGCGAAGACTTGCAGCATGCTGCTGAGTGGGGAGGAATGAGGAGGAGTCTGATGAGCAGAACTCCAGAAACTACATCCAATTTGATTGAACAGCATCTCACAATATAAACATGGCACAACTTTACTACATTATTGTTCACACTCCCAAATAATACCATCATCTCATTTCAAGTGCAAAATCGTTAGTTTATTGGTTACGGTCATATGCATCTTCAAAATTACTAATTCCCACAAATATTTTGTCACTCAATATTTGCATATTAGAAAAATCCTTAACACTTGTGCACAAATGCATGCAGGGAAGAGTGTTGTCATAGCTGAGCTTACGTGGAAAGTGTTTTCATATTGTTCATGAGTGTTGAGAGAGGTGGTTTTGTCTTGGGACACAATGCTTAGCCATCTGAGGTGGGTATGTCAGGAGAGGTGAGAAAGCCTGGGAGGGCCAGAGATCCACTTTGGTGACTTGTGTTACAGTCATCCTACAAATGATTAGTAGCACAGGCAGGAAATATTTAATTTAGATCGCAGTTTGTAGGGACTGCCTGTGTTAAAGGCATCCATTTTACCAGCCTAAAGAGCAGATCTCAACCACTGTGAAATTCCATTCATCTGCGTTTGAGTGTTTAATTAAGCGAACACATGAAGGAATAAGGTTGATGAGGTTTATCATACCGGCTGGAGATGGCTCTGTTTTCTTCCAGTTGAGGGCGAAGCTTGTTATGAGCCCATGGTAAACTACTATGGTTGCCAAAGCCTCGTGGGAGGCTATGGTGTTTTGTCCCAGGAAGGGCTTGTATCTGTCTTCTTGGCTCAGGCACCCGGTAAGAGAGGTATCTGTCTGCATCAGACCACAAGTTGGCTGGCAGCAGATAGCTGTTCCAAGCTGGCTGTCGGCATCAGTAGGGTGATATTTACTTTGAGAACAAGCTAGTATTCACCACATTTCTGAAATTCAAGTATTTCGTAATACTTTGGATTTTGGCTAATAAGTAGTTTCAGAGTTCTGCTCCTGGACTGAGGAGGCAGATCCTAATTTCAGTTTTTTTTTTTTGTGTAGGTGTGTACAATGACCCTTGGTGCAGAACTGAAATGTAGTGTACTTGTGGTGACTTGTGAAATCTTTAAATGATGGGGCGAAAAGACCCATCCTGAACAGCGAGGAACAAAGGTAAACCAATCTATCTCTTCCGTGGGGGATTAGAGAGAGTTCTGACATTTATCAGTACCTTGACACCTGTGTCAAGTTGTACTACATGCTGAACTTTAAATATTTTTCAAATGTACCTATTTTCTATATAGTGAGCAGAGGGGCGGGTCCCTGTGGTACATCATGTATAGAGTAGCAGAACTCTCATCTCAAAGTACAAATAGACTCTTGGCACATGACCGGTTTTACTCTGGAGATGAGAGTGGAGCAACAATGTGGCACACACACTCTACAGGAAAGGGTTTCAGGAAAGAGAATAGGAGAAAAGAAACTTCAGGATACAAAAGTCAGAACAAGTTTTGGCTTAACCAATGGATCTTGCCTTTGGGACCTTATACGTGTTTAGCCAGAGGGGTTGGCTTTGCCAATGTCTTTAAGCTATGTTGTGGAGCATTGTGGCTGCTGTCCAGCATGTTGAAAAGTTGTAATAAAAAAGTTGTAGTGGCGCTGAGCGATGCTGAGCTGGTACTGTCACGGTGTGGTGGTGCTCAGGTGTTGCTGAGTGATGCTCAGGTGGTGCTGCGTGATGCTCAGGTGGTGCTGCTGAAGTGGTTCTGAGTGATGCTGACTGGTGCTGCTTTGATGCTGAGATGGTGCTGTGGTGGTGTTGCACTGTCTACTTGCAATCCACAAAGCAACCTAGTTGCACAATAAATAGATGTTAAGTGTCAATTAATTGAGCTTGTATTCATAGAAATCTGGATATGAACAGGGTTTTTATGTCAAACATATGCCCCTGGAATATAGCTTCTCTTAACAGGGAGCTTCCTTACACCTATTTATAAGCAGTTCTAAAAAAGGCAAGTTGGGTCAGGATCCCCATTTGAATCGTTGATTCTGGCAGAGATTTCTAAAATTGGCTTAAAGATATGAAACACTCCCAGACCTGTTTTTTTTTTTTTTTTTTTCCCCTCCCCTCCACGAAGGCCAAGTCCAGAAAACAGAGACTCAATGCCTACCAATGTTGACCATGACCAACCACAGTACATAAATGTAGAAAGCTGGCTTGGTGTGTGGTGAGCATCTGTGGTGTTATCACCTTATTCCAGGTACCCCCCGTTAGTGAGGCATAGGCAGTGTCAAGGAAGCCAGGGCTCTCTAGAGGTAGCTGTGGATGAGCAGCCAAGACTTATCTAGGAGCCGTGCAAAGCTCATGCAATACAACTATAGTTACACAGCACTTACACACATGAAAGAACCACAAGGTGTTAGAAAAATAAAGGTACTTTATTATGGTAACACAAATGTTAAAATACTGTATAGGCAATACTCTACTAGAAGGGGAGTAAACACATTATTATATACACATCAGAAGCCAGGAATTGGCATAGAAAACAGTGAAATAGAGTAAAAAAGAGAGACCAAACAATATACTAAGTAAGTGGAATGTGAAAATCAGTCCCCCACCAAAGGAAGTGCAATCTGTAAAGGGGAGCTGGAGGAACCAGGAACCCCAAAGGGTAAGTACCAGGGTGCACCCAGCTACCAGGAGAGAAGAGGTAAGTACCTTGTTTTCCCCCCAAACCCACAGGTAAACTTTGGAAAAGGACTGTGCAAGACCCAAGCAAGACTGGAAGAAACCAAAGGTGGATCATGACAGAAGAGGGCCTGCAAATGAAGGGGACCAAATCCAGTTCTAGTTGGAGTGTCCGGTTGGTGCAGGAGCCACTCCCCACCCTACTGGAGATGCAGGACCAGGTCGATGGTGAAGACAGGGAGTCAGCTATGCAGCTCAGGAGCAGGAGAAGTGTTCAAAAAGTGATGCAGACAATGTCCCACATTGGAAGAAGAGTTGCGGTTGGCCAGTGGTATGGAAAAAGAATCACCAACAAGCCTTGGCAAAGGCAAGAGTCGCAGATGAACAGTTGCAGAGCTGCCGGGGATTAGGAAGTTCCAGGCGGTTTCAACCCAAGGAGAGGAGTCTCGGATGACCCTCAGCAGTGAGGAGAGTCATAAGTCGAGAAGGCAGCCCCCACAGGCAACTCGCAGGCAGCAAGCACAGGAGTTGCAGTGAGGCCCACTCAGCACACCTGAAGAGGAGTCCCACGTCGCTGGAGCAGCAGACAGGAGACTGTGCTTTGCAGGGAAGAGCACTGGAGGCCGGGGCTAGACTGAGCCTGAAGATCCCTTGGAAGAAGAGCCAACAAGCCTTAGTAGCTGCCAGAGTCGAGTTGCACAGGGGTACTGTCCTGCAAGGAAAGGCAAGGGCTTTCCATCTCCCAAGTTGGACCACTGGTAGAGGTGACCAAGAGGACCACTCCAGACCACCTTCTGTTTTTCAGGATCCACGCAGTTTTGCAGGAGAGAAAATCCATGCAGCGGGACATCGTTGCCGTTTGTGCCTGCGGATGCAGGGGAGTGACTCCTTCACTAAAGGGAGATTCTTTCTTGCTTCTTGTGCAGGCTGAAGACTCACCCTCCGAGAATGCACAGCCAAGAAAATGTTGCAGTTGCTGGAAGGAGCTGGGAAAACATTGTTGCAAAGTGGAGTTGTGGCTGGAGTTGCAGATTGTCGGTTCCTGGGGGGGTTCAGTTGCATTCCCGGAGGCCAGAAAGATTAAGTAAATGATGTAGAGGAGTCCTGCTGGAATCTTGCACATCTAATCTGAGGACCCACCCTGGAGGAAGATCCTAAATAGCCCAGAAAGGGGGGATTGGTCACCTTGCAGGGTGACCAGCTATCAGGGGGGGCTGTGAAGTCACCTGGCCACTCAGATGCTCTGCCCACCTTGGATTCAAGAAGGCAGAATCAAGTGGCCACCTGAAGGAGCTCTGTGCACCACCCCTGGGGGTGATGGACAGGGGAGTGGTCACTCCCATTTACATTGCCCAGTTTTGCAGCAGAGCAGGGCCTGGGGATCCCTGAACTGGTGCAAACCGGTTTATGCAAGGAGGGCACCAAACGTGCCTTCAAAGCATACCGGTGACTTGGGGAGGCTACCCCTCCCAAGCCATCTTCAAAGGGAAAGGGTGTTGCCTACCACTCCCAAAGGGAATCCTTTGTTCTGCCTTACTGGGCTTGAGCTGGTCAATCAGCAGGAGGGCAGAAAGCTGTCTGTAGGATGGCAGCAACACGGGCGGCCCAGGAAAACCCTGCAAAGCCAAAGGTCCTCTAAGGAGCCGCCAGAGTGCAAGGAATCATACAACCATACTGGCAACAATATTGGGGTATGATTCCGACATGTTTGATACCAAACATGCCCAGGTTTGGAGTTACCATTATGTAGCTGGATACCGTTATGTGACCTGTGTCCAGTACACGGTTAAAATGGCTTCCATGCACTTACAAAGTCCAAGAAAATGGAGCTGGAGTTTGTCGGGGCACCTCTGCTCATGCAGGGGTGCTGTCACACACAGGTACTTGCACCCTGCCCTTTGGTCTAGGAGGGCCTGCCAAAGGGATGTCTTACTGGACCTGGTGCAATGACCTGTAGTGAAAGGGTGCATGCACCTTTCCATGCAGGTTGCAGTGGCAGGCCTGCAGACCCATTTTGCTTGTGCTCCCATGGGTGGCATAATACACGCTGCAGCCCATGGGGAACCCCTGGTGCCCCAATTCCATGAGTACATAGGTACCATATACTAGGGACTTACATTGGAGCACCAGTAGGCCAATTGTGGGGTGTATTAAGTCAGGAACAACCATATTTGGAGGGAGGGAGCACAGTCACTGGGGTCTTGGTTAACAGGATCCCAGTGAATACAGTCAAAACACACTGACAACAGGCAAAACGTGGTGATAACCATGTCAAAAAGAGGGTACCTTCCTATACTCAACATACTGGAACTGAAAGGCCCTAAAGTACAAATTCCCTGGGCACACCCCAAGTTTAGTTATGTGGGAAAGGACTTTGCAACTATGCCTGCTCATTTTCAAGTGGAGTCGGAATGAAAAAATTTCTGGTGTATGAAACTGAGAAGGCACAGATGTTCTGGGGAGGATGAGCTGGTAAACGGAGTGCTGCATATTTTCATTATCACTTTATTTATATAGTACGGTTCCACCACAAAAAATACTTACTGCCTCTAGCTGGCGAGCTAATGGTCATGAGTATGAACATTAATGCTGATAGGTCTGTGTACTGCTGGTGATACCCTCTGATGCTGCTGATACCTCTGCCAAGCTGGTCTGTGCATCACCGATGGGCATGAAACCTGCTCGTGATCCGAAATCAAAGCAGTGCTAGGTTATCAGTCTATGTGCCGCAGTGGATCAGTAGCTTATCCATGGCACTTGCTCGAGAATGAATGTCTGGGTATACTGCCTCACGATTATACCTACCGGTGGGAAGCTTGAAGGCCTCATCGTAGTACCCCTGCTCTGGAACAGGAGCCCGGAATGCCATGGCACAGACAGTTGCAGAATCTCGGGGCAGAGACACATAAACCACTGCAACGCTCACCTCTCTCACACACTGAGACCTCCTTGGCTAGTGTTGTTGCATTTTGTTCTGTGGGCGTCAGAAGGAAATGGTCGGATGCTCGCGGTGTGCAGTGGTCATTGTACTCGTGGGCGACAGTCTTCATGCTGCCAGCTAGGGCCAAGCAATATAGCAACTCCGAAATCCCACATCGATGCCCACCACGGACATGGGGCACGCAGGTACAGCAGCACCCTGTCTATACTCGCGGGTGACACTGAGCTGAGAAGCTAGACTGCCTCACAGAGAATGGAGGCTGTCTGAAGCTCTGTCAGGTATTCAGGAAAGACCGGCAGCCAATTGCAAAATATCAAAAATTCGAGAGAGAGAGGAAAAAAAAAAAATAAGAAAGAAAGAAGGGTCAGGCAAAATCTGCTAGTCACTGTGCCTTTGAGTCACACTCCCGGCCATGTGAAAGACGGGCAAAGGTAACTAAAACCCAGCAATTGCCGTGTGCAAACAGTCTTTTCGTTCACAATGCAACAGTTTGGAATATACATTGCCGTAATCGGAAGAATCAAGGGCCATATTTATACTTTTTGACGCACAACTGCGCCGACGCAGTTGTGCGTCAAATTTTTACAGCCGGCTAACGCCATTCCTACACACCATGCGGGGGACTTATTTAAGGAATGACGTTAGCCGGCGCTGCGGACTGGTCTGAGTAAAAAAATAAAATAAAAAATGACGCACACCAGGCAGCGCCGTTGTATGGGAAAATGGGGGTTGTGTGTCAAAAAATGGTGCAAGTCAGGTCTGAGGCAAAATCAGGCCTCAAACAGGACTTGCGCCATTTTGTGACGCACAACTCCCATTGAAATGACTCCTGTCTTGGCAAAGACAGGATTCATGCCCCCTTGCCCAATGGCCATGCCCAGGGGACTTCTATCCCCTGGGCATGGTCATTGGGCACAATGGCATGTAGGGGGGCCCAAATTAGGCCCCCCTATGCCACCTTAAAAGAATAAAAAAAAAAAAAATACTTACCTCAACTGGAATGGGTCCCCCCCCATCCATGGGTGTCATCCACGGGTGGGCGAGGGTGGCAGGGGGTGTCCCTGGGGCCAGGGAAGGGCACCTCTGGACTACTTCCGAGCCCACAGGTCCCTTAACGCCTGCCCTGACCCAGGCGTTAAAAAACGGTGCACATCAGGCTGTGCGCCATTTTTTAAGGCCCACTCCCTCCTATGTGTCAAAATGACGCTGGGGTATAAATAAAGCGCACAGGCCTTAAAGTCATTTTTTGGACGGGAACGCCTACCTTGCATATCACTAACGCAAGGCAGTTTCCCGCCTCCAAAAAATGACGCACATGGTGGAATTTCGACATCCTCGTAGTCGGGCGTCAGAGTTTACATATGGGGCAAGGTTTGCGCTGAATGTGCATACATTTTTTTGACGCACATTCGGCGCAAACAGAGTATAAATATGCCTCGAAGTACGTGACATCCCATCTATTCTTTTTGTCGCTGGACACCTATGTTCTCTGTATGAATACAGAAGAACAACCTAGAATACGCTTCAACGTGCGCACTGTAGAAACATAAGAACTACTCTGACACATAACTGTCGTCTAAATTAGCTATACCAGGGGATGCCAATTTATGTTAAAACTATAATATTGTTTAGTTTTGGGTGTGTTTTTGTGATTCTTACCAGCATTTTCCTTTAGATGTACATAAAATATGATGGCGCTTAAGATGACCACTGCCAGCAAGCGAGCGGCGAGGAGAGAGCGAAAAGGAAAAAGTAGTATGCTGTCAACAAAACATGGTTGATAGCGAAAGGATCCATGTAGCGGGGGGGAACAAAGGCGAGAGAAATGTAAAGTATTTACCAAACAAACCAAAGGAAGTTTGAAAGGCAGACCAAGGAACGAACGAACGAAAATAATGAGCATGGCGAAAAACCACAGAAGCAAATACAGCATGTCAAGAGAGTGCTTGCCCGCTGCCCGTGCTCAACCTAAAAATGGGACATCTACACAGTAAGGGAAAATTGAAGAGATGAATTCCAGGGGAATGTTACGAATTTTAAAGACTGATGCCTGTTGCTACCACATGGAAAAAATAAATAAGCAGTGCCGCAGCGTTTCCAAAAGTAAGCAATATTATACCTAAATCCAGCATTTGGAAAAGAAGCGTATCAACAGTATTTATGTGAGCTGTATTCATCTGAAAAAATATTTTTACTGCATTAAAGTCAAATAAAGCTTTTGTGCCTTGCCCTCATGCACTAGCTACCCCAGTACACAGTCAATAAAAGCCAGTAGGCAGATCTAGTGCCTTCCTGTAAACATTGAAGACTCACTGCTGAAAAGGGAGCTTTAATTGCTCGGGTTACCTGAAACGTATGAACAAAATCATACAATTTTTAGGGTCGAGTGTGCAAGCCCTCTGGCCTGTTGCAATCTCTGTTTAGGCTTTTAACCACGACAACTACTGCTATTAATTCTTTGTTGTGCTTGTCTTAAATGCTTCATTTTTATTGGTGCTATTTGTGAACCGTCCCTTCTTTGTGTGCGGAGTTTCCACCAAGGCGATCTCACTAAGTGAACATTTCTGTTGGCCATCACACTACGTCACGCTTTCTCCTCTTGGAGCGTGTGATGGCCCCCCCCCTCCGGTCTTGGTTTGCCTTTCATACTAGCTGCGCTCCTTTCTAGACATTCACGCAGGGAGCCAATAACTCTCACGCACATGGCTGCCATGGCGCTTTGAATTGACTTGCTTATGTCAACTGTTTTACTTTTCATTTTCAATTTGTGGCAAGAAAAGTACATTTAGGAATTTACAACGCCAATAGCTCTAACTTGAGAAAACCAGAGACCCACTGCATTGCAAATACTTGTTTTATTTTGTAAAAATAAAAATAAAAATCGTCCATGAATTTTTGTCTACTAGCCATAATTACTTACATACAATATGAAGGAATAGCCCATGACATGAACAATTACACAAATTAGATAGGAGTACAAATCTATCACCAAATTCCGGTCACATTAAGAGTATGAACATACAATTAAGAGTACCTAGATTAATGAGTTCCATTCATCTAAAATGTTCGAACCTAAAGTAATGGCTGACCATTTCATTATATATTTGGACTCCTATCTGTTCAGCATTCATTGTATGTTGCCTCTTCTGGGCAGAGGTTTGACGTGATCAGTCTCTTTCTTTTTTTTTAATTCCGCATACTTGTAAAGTGTGCAACCAAGGGGCATTCCGAACCTGTGTAATCCTACCTTTATGTTAAATGATTCTTTTACTTTTTAGGTTGTCTGTTTGTCCTATGTAGATATGCTACATGGACATATGATGGAGTACACCGCACTGTCTGAAGTGAAATTTGTAAATTCTTTTAGGGTGTGTGTGTGATATCATGCTCGCATATTTTGTATCTATGGTTTGATTACTGTCATAGTTGGACTCTTGCTTTAGGCAAGGTTGCTGGTTTAGGGGTGACAGCACTTTTGTTTGTAGGCAACTAGGCCAATCCTACAACAAGTCGCAACTGTCAGCCCATCCCTCCCGGCTCACAAGCAGTACCTCACCAAAAACCCAAATAGTAAAAGGTTATTTGTGGCAGCCTTCACACATGGACTCGAGTGCCACATCTCAGTGAAGTCATGGTTAAGCAGAGATTAACCTTTTGTCACATGAGCAACAAGTCTCAGTCCCACACCAGCAATGAAGGAGATGCAGTAAAGTTTAATAAGTTTTATTAACAAGCCTGCAATCTACTGTAAAATGCATGGGCTGCAATTATTAGGATAATGAACAATGCAAGAAACAGAATTGTAAACACCAGAGTCAGGAATAAAATGATCCCCACCATCTTGCAATAACATGAGATGTGAAATAGGCCCTAATAACCTAGCATGATTAACCAAATCTCTAACCTAAAGAGAGCTAGGTGTGTTAAACCTAATCTGCCAGTACCATGTCCATGAGAAGAGCCCCCATCCCTCGGTACCTTGGAATGAGGTCTCTAGATCAGACTCAATGGGGACACAAAGGCTGGGTCTGCATCAAGGTGACGTGTAGCATAGATAGCATTGATGGTATCTGATAGGAATCCCTCTGATAACCTTGTTTGCTTGGGATGTATTTATACAGATCTTGTAGGACCCCTGATGCAGGTATGTCCCAAAACTATAGATAAGAAGGCATGCTTGGGGCAGCAATTACATGAACAATTCCCTCCAAAAGTACATTATTTTCCTGTCACACGTAAGAGTGGAAAGAACATGATGGGAATACCTACGTGTATCATTTGTCTTTGACACGGATAGTGACGCCTTCTCAGAGTGGCACTGATAATGTGAAATCAAAACATCTTCCTAACTATAAATATAGCAGCCACCTTGGGAGAAATAATTAAATAAACACGATAAAACAGAGCAGGCTAAGTAGGTTAAAAGTCACTAGGTGACGGGGGCACAGGCCCGCAAGCCTGAAGGCTAAGCTGTCTCCTGACTCCCAATAAAACCAAATAGGATCCACTACCTTACATATAGAGCAATTACGATATTTGTAGTGGCCAACCGTTCAAGGTAGTCCTGATAAACAGGCAGTAGTGGCTTGTGTTGGTTTCCATGACGTGGTACTAATCAAATCGTCACATAGATTTTTTCTTTTGCGGAAGGAGCAAAGAAGTGGTTCATTAAATAATCTACTAGTTTCTGAAATGTTCTAGTGTGTTTTTTTTTAAAAAAAAACTTTGAAATCTTTTTCTGATGCTGGACTGAACATGGTAACACAAACTGTTGAGTCACTGGTATTGTGAGTTTTTGGGGTAAGTGGAAACATTGTCAGGCAATACCAAGCATGTTTCAGGGCACAGGATGCTAATTGATTTGGTTATCTCTTGTCTAGGAGTTTATAACATAGAGCAGCAGCCGCTCTGAAGTAATCCCTTCTCCATTTACAATTTCTCCTAATCCCAAGAAACTGGCCATATAGCAAAATGATGAAAATGTTGGTAGGCTAAAAGGGTATTGAATTCAGTTAGTTTCCTGTATAAGTCAGTCCCCTAGCTTACTACATTCATGTACCAATATAGTTAGGCCAAGAAAGGGAAGGGCAGTATTGCTGAAGCTGTGGGTAAAATGTAAATAAGTGTGACTGTTATTAGAGCAACATCATAAAAGCTGTCAGTTCTATAGTATTGCCCTTCCAGACCATGGAAGCATCATCTATATAACGTTTCTGCAGCCTGATATGCATGTGGAAAGGATCGTTTTGATGTAAAATTATTTGCTTTTCAAAATTATCCGCAAATATGATGGCAAAATTGGGAGCAAAGCATGATCCCATAATAACACCTTTGCACCCTTGGTAGAATGTGTTTTCAAATTGAAGAAAGTGTTTGTAAGAGCAATTTTCTAGAGTCATGTAAAATATTTTTGAAAGGTATGTTTTTGTTCATACCCTTAATGTGACCAGAATTTGGTGATTTTGTTTCTTATTTGACCCATGAATTTGTCCATCTCATTGATCATATCTTTGTCATATGTTTGTTTTGTTACTAAGTATTTTTAGCCTAGTACATTGATTTAATTGAAGAATGTGCTTTCATAAATCTATTAATATTTTCTTGTTTATTTTTTTGCCACTTTTGTACAATTTGTATCCTTATGTGACAGACATACCCCCCCTTTCCATGCCTCCTCTTCCTTCAGTACGCTAAGAGTGAATATTGCAATAAAAAAAAACAGGGTGACGCAAAAGCGCTTGCCCATGGGGCAGCTCCCCTCTCCTTGGTGTACTAGACTTGATCCCTGCTTGATCATCGCCCTCCTGCCGCGATTCCCAAGCAGGCATCCACTAGGGAAGTGTACCATTGGCAAGGGGAGATTCTCCCCTTTCCACCGATCTCTCCTATCTGCCTTGGTGCTTGGGGGTCTGAGATAGCCCTCTGAGCACTGAGGCAGTGAAAGTGAAATGAGCCAATGGGTTCATTTCAGTTTTGTTTTTACTGAAATTACATCTGCACATCATGCGTGCTGATTGTCATTACAGTGAAACTTAAAAAACAGCCTTGGGAGCTGGGAAATCTATTTATCAGCTCCCAAGGCTGTTTTTAGAAAAAGGAAATCCCTTTGCTGTGAACAGAGGGATTTGCTGGTCATCTGCAAAGGATGTAACGTTTTGGTCTTCCACCTACAATCAGCTTTGGTGAGGACGTAACTGTTACGTCATCAGCATCTAACGGGTTATGGGACAGACAAGTACTTTTATTACTGCTTGTAATACCGAGGCAATGTATTCTAACTTTATTGAAATTGGAAGGCCCTAATATAGTAGCCAGCACAGTATTGTATGGTTCTGTAAGTACTAAGTTTTGACCATAGGTATAATAGTCCTTTTTAGGTCGAGTGTAAGTGTTTGACCTCTTGTATACTTTTAGATTACTTTTTATGGCCCAAAACAATTTCATTTGTTGGTTGTAGTGTCCTTTAAAAATTATTGCTCGCTGTCTGTCTGTTCTGCCTTTTTCTCCATCCTTTTTCTCTGTCCTTTTTCTTTTTCAGAGCAGTGACCAACTAATGTATTATTCCACTTTGGTTTATCTGTTGCTGTGATGGACTGCTTTTGTTATTTCTTTCTTGCTCCCTTTTCATTGTGGGTGTTTTAGACTGGTAGCTGCCTGTGTTTTATTGCAGCATTCTGTTCTTCCTGCCTCCTCCCATGTCGCTGACATTTGTTTGGCTTTATTCCAGTGCTGTCCTCGTTTACCTCTGGTTCCTGGAACATTTGCTCCAACATGAAACCTTTAATAAAAGGTAGCTCATAGGCTTCATTTTTTAATGTTATTTTACCACTTCCCAGCACCTGTTTAATATTCTTTCAGTACAGCCCAGCACTTGCATTGATTTAATCTTAAAGTAAGCTTATTTTTTCAAGAGAAATTCTTCAGTGCTTAAGTGCGTTAATTCCTTTGTAGGTGTTTCGCACATGTTTATGTAACATTAAAATAAGCTTATTTTACAAAAGAAAAACTCAGTGCCTAACTGTTTAACTCGCTGCTCACGAAAGTCATAATATGCCCTTTCTCTTAGCATGTAGCGTAGCCTAGAAGCAATGATGTGAAACTTGCAGAGGCTCGCATCTGGAGTCTCTCTCACCAGGGCCCCTCCCTGCCAGCCCTCACGACATCTGCACAAAGGGCATTGCTTATCTCCTTTATTGGGGCGATAAATCTTCTCAGGCTGATGTGCTGTTGTTAACTTTGTTAGAGCTTTGTTGAAATGCAAGGCAAGAACACTTGCAAGACTTTTCATTCTGCTTTCATAAAAAATACTTTCCAGCCATATTTACCAATTTCTGTTCAGAGATTTACACAGCTTGAGGTAGTGCAGTCATCTTCTCATCTATCCTCAAGGGCTTGTGATTTCTGATGTCAGTAGCCACCAGTGACCACCGAAGCATGGCCGGAAAAGACAAACTTATGAGGCAAGGTTGACCAATTTATGTGGCAAGAAAAGTCCAGTTCCGAATTTACACTGCCAATCGCTCTAACTCAAGAAAATGCAAGACCTATGCATTGCAAATGCTTGTTCTTGAGTGGCTCTGTGGACAATGCAGAGTGCTTTGAACATTAACATGAGGCTAGGGGAAGCCAATGCAGGTCTTGCAAGTTTTGTGTTGTGCTCCTTGGGAAATCTACAAGAAAGTATTGCTTCATGGTTCTGGATTTGGTGCAATTTGTGCACAATGAAACTGGGCGTGCCAAGGTACTGACCTTTGGTATAATCAATCTTCGATTTTACAAGGGTGAGAATAGATTTTAGCTTTTCTTTGTTATTCAGGGTAAGGGAAGATGCATTTCAATGATTTGATTGTGTAGGAGTTGTTTTTTGTGTTTTTGTTGACATACAGGATCAGAGTTAAGTCAGCATGCCAATCTGCAGTTCTTTGCCTCTCTTGATGTTGATGATTGGACATATAGTTGTAGATTGGTGCTGGGTCACTGTCCACAGTGTTGAGATTTTGGTGGTTAAATATCATCAAACCATTTATATTGTGGAAGCATTCATCATGTATTGACCTGTATAGTTCTTCTGGATTGCTCATTCTTAGAATTACTTGTGTCACCTCCATGTACATGTAGCATGTGAGATTGAAGGATTTGATCAGGTTCACTTAGAGGGTCAAGTAGAAGTGGGGAGATGATGGAACCTCATGTGGTGCCAAAGTGCAGGGTGTGAGGAGTGGATGTAAAAAAACAATAGGTACACCATGCTTTATCCTTAAAGTACTTAGCAAGCCACTTCAGAGCATTCTTGTTAAAACTGACAGTTTTATGGTGGTCAACCCCCTAACTTTCTGCCTGCCTCCCTCTACTTTTCTGACACTGGTTTTGTTGGTTTTAGGACTCTGCACACTTTACCACTGCTAACCAGTGCTAAAGTGCATATGCTCTCTCCCCTAAACATGGTAACGTTGGTTCATTCCCAATTGGAATATTTGATTTACTTGTAAGTCCCTAGTGAAGTACACTGCATGTGCCCAGGGCCTGTAAATTAAATGCTGCTTGTAGGCCTGCAGCCCTTACTGTGCCACCCACATAAGTAGCCCCTTAACCATGTCTCAGGCCTGCCACTGCAAGGCCTGTGTGTGCAGTTTCACTGTTACTTCAACTTGGCATTTAAAAGTACTTGGCAAGCCTTAAACTCCCCTTTTTCTACATATGTCACCCCTAAGGTAGGCCGTAGGTAACCCATAGGGCAGGGTGCTATGTAGATAAAAGGTAGGGCATATAGGTGTGTGTTTTATATGTCCTGGCAGTGGAAAACTCCTAAATTCGTTTTCCACTACTGTGTGGCCTGCTCCTTTCATAGGCTAGCATTAGGGCTACCCTCATATACTGTTTGAGTGGTAGATTCTGATCAGAAAGGGGTAAACAGGTCATGTTTAGTATGGCCAGAATGGTAATAGAAAATCCTGATTATTGGTGAGGTTGGATTTTATATTACTATTTTGGAAATGCCACTTTTAGAACGTGAGCATTTCTCTGCACTTAAAATTAATCTGTGCCTTACAGCCTGTCTCCAATTAACTTCTGGGCGGGGCTGGGCTGGGCTGGGCTGGTTGACAGCTTCCTTGTGCATTTCACCCAGACAACCACGAACACAGGATACTCAGTCACACCTGCACTCATCTGAATACTGAATGGGTCTTCCTGAGCTGGAAGGGTGCAGGGGCCTGACACTTACGTTTTAAATGCTAGTGGCCTGCCTTCACACAATGGACTGCCAAACAGACCTGTACTGAAAGGGGACCGTGTGCACTTGAAAACCACTCTTTGAAGTCCCCCCCACTTCATAGGCCTTTTTGAGTATGTAAACTGGGTCTCAGATCCCACCAACTCAGACACTTCTGGACCTGAACCTGTCAAGAGGAACTGCCTGGCTGCCCAAAGGACTCATCTAGACTGCTTTGCTGTGAAGGACTGCTGCCCTCTGACTTTGCTGAGAGGTGCTCTCCAATGGCTTTGGCCCAAGATTTTCCCCACATCATCCCTGGGCCTCCAAAGATCCCCGCATCACAGTGACGAACCAAGACTGCGTACCGGAAATCGATGCAAAACCCCTAGCAGCGTGGAAAGAAATGATGCATAGTCTATGCTGCGTTGAAAGGTCCACCGCACACCTTATGTTTCCACGCTTCTCCTCCTCTGCGGTCTCGGTGCGTGGTAATTTTGACGCAAACCAAGTACTTTGTGCAAACAAGTAAAAATTTCTGAGATTGAAGACTCTTTTTAAACTTGCAAAAGTGATATCTCAACTTGTGCTTATTGAATCTTTATTGTTTTTACCTTAATTTAACCAGATAAATATCTTATATTTTCTAAACCTGTGTGGTGTATTTTTGTGGTATTTTCACTGTTACTGTATGATGTATTGCACAAATACTTTACATATTGCCTACTAAGTGAAGCCTGACTGCTCAGTGCCAAGCTACCAGAGGGTGGGCACAGGGTAAGTTGGATTGTGTGTAACTTACCCTGACTAGGATTGTGGTCCCTATTTTGACAAGGGTGAATACCTCTGCCAACTAGAGACCCCATTTCTAAGATTGGTGATCAGCGGTGAGGATAGGACTTGTGTGTGTGCAGTTAGCATGCAATAGCTCTGTGTACACTACCTACCCACAGTTAAAGGTCAATTCGATTTTATTTCTCCTTTTGCTGCAATTTTTCCCCGCTAGACATTTTAATCTAATCCTAAAACAACTTGTCTCTGGCTGGGTCTCAAGGAGGAGCAGGAGAGTTTGACCTAGCCAAGCCAGAGACATACACTGTCAGCCAGTTGAAAGCGTTCTGCAAGGGGAAGGTAGTACCTACCCAGGGTGCCTCCAAGAAGGAGGAGTACAAAAAGGTGCTGAGGGCCTGGGCAGAAGCCCGTTCACAAGAAAATGTTGTAGTGGAGTAGCCAGTGGAGGGCTCCCCAGAGGACTTGCCACCAGCAGTGGGGAGTTGACACCCTTGCAATTGTGCCCCTTCTAAACCAGGCAGCAGTGTCTCAAGCCACGGCCTCACCGCAGAGGAAAGGAGAGAGTTCCAACTGCAGTTGGCCAGATTAAACATGGAGGCAGAGGAGAGCTGAGACAGCAGCCAAACAAGCTGAGGCTGAAAGTGCTTTGGATGAGAAGAAACTTCTGTTGGCTCATGAACTGACTCTCAAGAGTTGGACATCAAGGCTAGGCAGTCTGAATCCAGCATTAATGGTGGTAGCATACATGCAGGACCTGCTGGAGACAAAAAGGTTGTATACCCAGAGAAAGGTTTGTATACCCAGAGACAAGTTATGTGGTAGGAGATGACAATGACAAGTGGTTTTCTGCTTATGAAGTTGTACTTGGGGCTCATGAGGTTCCTGAAGGGCAGTTGCGGCAGGCCTGTGGAAACACTTGCCAGTACTTGGGAGGGAAACACTCCTCACCTCGGAACCTAAGGATCAGAACATATACCCACTAATGAAGGTCATTTTAATTGCCATGTTTGATCTGACCCCCGAAAAGTATTGCCAGAAATTCAGGGACAGCACCAAACTCTCCACACAAACTTGGGTTGACGTTTTTGATTTTGCTAGCAAGGCATTAAATGGCAGGGTGAAGGGCAGCAAAGTAGGTGATGACACAGGTTTATATAATTTGATTCTGAGAGAGCATATTCTCAGTATTTGTTTTACAGAGTTGCGTCAGAAATTGGTAGACAGCAAGCTGACTGATCCCAGGAAGCTTGCTGAGGAAGCAGACCTCTGGGCTAGCACCAGAGTATCCAAAAAGGTATCTGGGGGTGGAGGGGCACTCACAAAGGTGGTTAAGGTCCTCAACAAAACAAAGAGGGGGGAGAAAAACTTAAGAATAAGGAGTTCTCAAAAGGCCCCCCAAAATAATTCCAAGGAAATAGTGGTAACCAGTCATAGTCTGATTCTAAAAAGAAAGGGTTCATTGACCATAAAACAGGGAGGTTTGTACCCCAGTGCATAGAGTGCACTAAGTATGGTCACTCTAAGGGTGACTCCAAGTGTCCCAAGAGGGCACAGCCTCCCACTGGAGGGCAGACACCTGGGTTGGCTAGTGTAGCACTCGGGGAGGAGGTAGTCCCAGTTAGTTTTGGGGAACAGATTAAGATAACCCTAGTGTCCCTGGGGGATGCAGAGATGGTGCCAAAAGCCCACATGCCTGCCAATAATTCAAAGTATAGGCAGTGGGTCACCATCAATGGGTGGAGGCTCTGCTTGACACAGGAACCAGCATGACCACCACCTACTGGTAGCTCTGGTTCCCTTAGAGTGGGGGTGGGGGTCTCTGGTATTCTGAAAGTAGCTGCGAGTCCTGCCATGCCTGTAGATTGTTAGGCAACGACCTTGAGCACACTACCTAGAAGGAGGTAAAGCTAAGGTCTCACATGGAAATGTTGGGATTGCCTGAGTGGGTCTGCATGACTACACGGTCCATGGCTGCCTGGCAGGGAAGTCTAAGGGCATCTGGAGCCTGGATAAATGGTCCAGACAGCTGCCAAGGAGAAGGGCAAGTGGTTCGGCAAACTGGTCCCAGAATTTCCCACGTTGGTTGACGGGTTCTCGAGGAGGAGGCGGCCCCTGAGCCAACTCGGGAAGACATTGCTGCCCTGAGTGACCTACCTGGGCTTGTTGGCTGGCAAGATGAGGGTGGGCCCACCAGGGAGGAATTCTGCAAGGCACAGAAAGAGTGTCCCACTGTTGTGGGCCTGAGGCAACAGGCCTCAGCCCAAGCAGCAGGTGAATCCTCTAGTGATCACCTGATCTATTGAGAGAATTATCTCCTTTACAGTGAGCCTAAGGTTCTGGAGGCTGGGCCAGCACGTGTGCTGGTGGTCCTTCAGTGTTACTGGGTCTTCCTACTGGGTCACAACATTCCCTTGGCAGGACATTTGGGGCAAGACAAGACCTTTGCCAGGCTTGTCACCCACTTCTTTTGGCCCCGGATGAGGACATACTCAGATGCTTTCTGTAGGTCCTGTCCTACCTGCCAGGCCAGTGGGACAATGGGGAAAAGGCTAAGAGCCCCCCTGATCCCAGTTCTCGTCGTTGGCACCCCCTTTGAAAGGGTGAGCATCGACATTGTTGGTCCATTGGACCCCAAAACTGCCCACGCAACAGGTATATCCTGGTTTTGGTGGACCATGCCACCCACTACCCAGAGGCAATCCCTCTGAGGACAGTGATTGCACCGGTGGTGACCAGGACTCGGATGGGGTTACTTACCCATCTGGGATTCCCAAAGGAGATGGTGTCTGACAGACGCACTAACTTCATGTCTGCATACATGAAGTCCATGTGAGATGAGTGTGTGGGAAACCTACAAGTTCACCACATCATTCCCAAACCAATGGTTTTGTGAAGAGATTCAACAAGACCTTGAAAGGTATGATCACAGGCCTCCCTGAGGATGTCCTTTTACCATGCCTTCTCTTTGCTTACAGAGAGGTACCCCAGAACGGGGTAGCGATCAGTCCCTTTGAGCTTCTCTACGAGTACCTTGTCAGGGGACCCTTAAGCATTGTCAAGGAGAAACCTCCCAAGGCACCCCCTCAGGATGTGGTCAGCTACATGCTGGCCCTCCGCAACCAGATGCACCGCTTCTGGAAGACGGCCAAAAACAACCTTGAGGCCAGTCAAGAGGTAATGAAATGCTGGTATGACCAGAAGACCACCCTGGTGGAGTTTCAACCTGGAGACAAAGTGTGGATAATGGGGCCAGTATAGCCTAGAGCTCTCTAGGACTGCTGGTCTGGCCCATTTGAAGTCAAGGAGCAGAACGGGGAGGCCACTTACTTAGTGGACCTCCAATCCCCGCAGGACCCCCTAAGGGTGCTCCATGTCAACCGACTGGAGCCTCATTTTGAGAGGATGGAGGTCAACATGCTTTTGGTGACAGATGAGGGTGTGGAGGATGAGAGTGAATCTCTCCCCGACCTCATCTCTGCCAAGGAAGGTGATGGGTCAGTGGAGGGTGTTATTCTCTTTGACTCCCTGACCCTGGACGAGCGAGGGGACTGCTACCAGTTACTGGAGCAGTACTACTCTCTGTTTTCCAATAATAAATTTTCACCCCTGGGCTCACACACTTGTGTGTCCACGATATTGACACTGGAGACAGCCCCCCTGTAAAGAACAACATTTACAGGTCAAACAGGGTGAAGGCCAGCATCAAGGAGGAAGTTGGCAAGATGCTGGCTCTGGGGGTGATTGAGAAGTCCAGTAGTCCCTGGGCCAGCCTTTTGGTGCTGGTACCCAAGGCTGCTTCACCCGGTGCCAAGCCAGAACTGAGGGTCTGTGTGGACTACTGGGGTCTCAACTCAGTCACACAGGCTGATGCTTACACCATCCCCTGAGCCGATGAGCTTGTAGACAAGTTAGGCGCTGCCAAATTCCTCAGTACTTTTAATCTTACATCAGGGTACTGGCAGATCGCCTTGACTGAGGGAACTAAAAAGAGATCAGCTTTTTCAACTCCTGAGGAACATTACCGGTTCCAGGTAATGCCCTTTGGTCTGAAAAATGCCCCCGCTACCTTCCAACAGTTGGTTAACGGGGTCCAGCCTGGTAAGGATGCGTTCTGCGCTGCCTACCTAGATGGCATTGCCGTCTACAGTTCTAGTTGGGAGGAACACCTGCTCCGCCTCCAAGAGGTGCTCCAGGCCCTGCAACAGACAGGCCTGACAATCAAGGCCAGTAAGTGTCAGATTGGGCAGGGTTCTATATTGTACTTGGGACACCTAGTAGGTGGCGGCAAGGTGCAGCCACTCCAAACCAAGATTGAGACAACTACCTGGAACCCAGAGGTGAGAGCCTTCATGGGCCTCACTGGGTATTACAGCAGAGTTGTTAAGGGTTATGGCACCTTGGTGTCCCCTTAACTGAACTCACTTCCAAGAAGCAACCTAGGTTGGTGAATTGGACAAAGGCTTGCCAGAAAGCCTTTGACTCCCTAAAGCAAGCGATGTGCAGGGCACCTGTGCTCATTCCCCCGACTACTCCAAGGAGTTCATCATGCAGACAAACGCTTTAGAGCATGGCACAGGGGCAGTTCTAGCCAGCTGAATGAGCGACTGCCATAAATCACCTTTTTCTATTGTGTTTCTGGTGAGGTGCTGCTAGTGAACCGGTAAGGTTGGGACAACAGTTGTGACTTGTTGTAGGAAAGACTCAGTCGCCTACAAACAAAAGTACTGTTATCCTTAAACCAGCAGTCTTGCTCAGAGCAAGAGTCCAAACTACGACATGGCGCCACCAACAATGGTGTTTAGGCACTAATTTACGGATACCCTGACTATCACTGTCTCACAGACAACAGGTACCCTAAGTACCATTATACGGAGACGTCCGTGGTCTTTGGGAAAATCCTCCTCAGCTGAACAGGTAACACCTAATTAAGCTGTAGGTTGTTCGAGCTCGAACTCATAAAAAGGAAAATACTTTCCCCCATCTGGTGTTCCGTTTCCCTAAACAACTATGGCTAATACCATAGATATTCCTGCAAATGCTAGACATGCACTTACACAACATTTATTAGCGCATGGCCTTACAGACGAGGGTGGGGATGTTACTTTGATTATAGAAGAAACTGAAGCATACCAAACAGAAACATTTTACTGTTGGGTCACCTTTCCTGAGGTTGACCAAAGAACGCACACATCTCACACATATGAAGTTGCGGACATGCCTGTACGGTACGAAGCATACCAGTATCATGAAATATCGCTCACATATCAAGAGCATCAGAACTGGTTTGAAGGCGCCCTACCACATGTACTACGAAGAGTGAGGCTAGGTCCCTTAAGTAATGAGGGACCTACATGGCCTATGTTTGCCACATATACCCCTCACCCAGGCATACTGACCATGCCGATCGCAGATTTGCGAGTATTATATAATGAATTAGTGGCATTATATAGCCGATTGGTTCAGTTCGTAAAGCGAATGTTGAACACTACACCAGCGCGTCCAGCACCGCCAGTAGCTGGTGGTTATCAATTGGCTACTGGGATTAATCCACAAACAGTGCATACTATTATGGGTAAAGAACCCACAGAACGGGAAAAAATACAGTTCTGGATAGCCCAGAAAACTAATCAGCTGGAAGCTGTGTTTCCCCATACAGGACCACAGGAAAAACATAGATTGCTCACTATGTGCTTGCCGTTTTTGATGGTTCCCTCGGTGGACGACTGTGCCACATGGGGTACAGTTTTCGCTGCTGTGTATACTACCACACATGGTACCCCGACACTTGCCAATTTACCGGAAGTGTTAAAACAAATACAAAATGAACATGGGACTGCACCTGCCCTGGATCTGGGGATGAAATTGATGCGTAACTTTGACGCCATCTCCCCGATAATACTGAGTAATATTAAAGGGGAAGCGGTGGCACTGGCAATACGCAAGCGTCTCCGGGAAATTCCAAATTTGGAACAAGAGAGACAGCTACCGAAAATAATTTCCGATACCTATACGAGTATAGGACGGGATAGTTTGGGAGCCAAACCTAAAAAAAATGGAATTACCATTTACCACCCATAAGGAAGGTACAAAGCAGGCACAAGAGGGCTCTAAAAAGTGCTGGGACAAACAAAAAGATTTCAAAGAAAAAAGAAATAAGAGAGCTGATTCTCCACACCCGGAGTACTCCGAAAGGAGATATAATCTCAGAAATAGGGAGAACATTAGAACTCCAGACAGATATACTGATTCACGTCACTCTTGTTCCTTTCAGGACGCACCGGATAAACGTAGCGAGAGAGGGGGCCGTCAAGATCAACGTCCAGAATACGTGAAAGAAAAGAAAGACTCACCACCGTCTACCATTAAAGAAGAAGAAAAGACTCCTCAGCAAAAGCCGCAGTTTAAAAAGAAGAAAGTGGCAGCTCTGGCAGTTAAAAATGCCAGTGGTATTGAGAACACTGTTGAGGAACAAGAAGTGGGCCGTGACTCTGTTGGACAGCACGGCAGAGGTCACGATATGTCGCCAGAGTCTGAAAGATCATCTTGATGCGACAGCAGCTAGCGATTACATCGCGGTTGAGACAGCGGATGGCCGCGTTTTCCCACCCGATAGGGTTTATGATTTAACAATTCAGATAGAGGGGGACGTGAAACGAATTATTAGTGTAATATTTTGGGATGAACTTACTAGTGATATCCTGTTGGCCGAGAGAGACTGGCCACCTGAACACGTCTGCAAGCTCCCACATGGGGAAGATGTAATTTTGCCTTCTTTTTCCGATCTTGTTCCGGAAGCAGCCAAAGAAGCCTATGCTGCTGAATGGGCTTTAGCGCAGGCACCTGCACTATACCGTAATCATGTAGGTTGGGACAAGGACTCTCCTTGTCATGTTATTCCCGTTAGGTCTACACCCCAACCACAGCCTCAATACCCTGTTAAACATGAGGCGAAAGCTCCAGTGAAGGAGATACTATCACAACTTGAGTACCATGGAGTAATTGAGCCCTGTACATCGGCAATAAATAATCCACTATTCCCCGTTGCAAAGCCAGATCATTCATATAGAATAGTGGTTGATTATAGACACTTAAATAGTCATACACGCACATATGCTATACAAAATTCACACAGCACAGCACTGATAAATAATATAGTGCGTAAAAAAAAAAAAAACTACATTGGATATATCTAATGGATTTTTCTGCCAGAATTTAGCGCATGAAAGTAGAGACCTAAGTGCGTTTTCGTTTGGCTCTCAGAAACGCTTTTGTCGTTTACCTCAAGGCTATAAAAATAGCCCAGGCCTGTTTTCGGCCCGTGTGACATCAATTTTGCACGAGCTTGATTCTGATGCATTATCCTATGTGGATGATATCTATTGCACTGACAACGCCCTCGACATTCATCTTGCAAGGGTCGATTGGATAATTTTGGGATTTGCAGACCTCGGTTATAAATTTAATTTTAAGAAGAGCAAGATAGCCTTTCTTAGTGTATTGTTCCTGGGATATGAGCTATCAAACGAGGGGAAGAGCCTGGCCCCGCACTTCCTTGAAAAGTGTGCTCAACTACAGCCACCGAACACACTTAAGAAATTACAGTCATTACTGGGTTTCTTCAATTTTGGCAGAACATACATTCCAGATTATGCAGAACGCATCAAGCCACTTTATGACTTAATTCAGCCCAATTTTTCTAGCAGACGATGGACGATTGAACACACACACATCCTTAGGGATATGCAACGGGACATGCTAGAAGCTAAACACTTACACACATGTGACAATAAAACGAATTTGGTCATCAGAATAATTGCTGGTGCCCTTGGATTTACTTATGTCACCTTTAATGAGGATGACACAGTGCCGATAGCATATAAATCACAATTATACTCAAATGCTGAAAAACGTTTTGCAACTACAGAAAAGATTCTGACAGCAGTTCAGATGGCCGTCATAAAGGAGAGGCCACTTGCCCAGGGGAAACGCATTATTGTTGTCTCCCCGGTGCCGGCCTTAGAGGCTGTCACCAAAGCGAGTGTTCCAAACGCAAAGGCATTACATCCACGCTGGATTCAATGGGCAACGTCTCTGACCGCCACTGATGTTGATTATGTATTTCACCCAAGACTTCAGACACAAGAATTTCTCCAGTATGAACAGGAGTACCCCGCTCTTCTAAATCTCTTGCCACTAGACAGTTATAAAACTATAATTTATACTGACAGATCGGCACAACCGGCTGTAGGTACTAAACATCAATACTCGGCAGCTTGCGCAGCCGTGTGCGGGGTGATGGAAGATGGAGTTTTCCACCCTCACAATACCTACACGCAGCCCTTAGGGGACTGCACAGCCCGGTTGGCCGAGCTTAAGGCTCTTCTTCTAGCGCTCGAACATACTGAGGCAGGAAGCCAGACTTTGATAGTCTGTGATTCATATTACTGCGTCCAGTCATACAATGAATATCTAAATCATTGGAAACTGAACGGGTCTAGGGATTATAAAGGGAACACCATTAAACACAAAATGTTGTGGGGGAGGGTGGCTGATCTTAGGGATAAGCTACCATGTGTCCATGTAGTTCATACATTGGGACACCAACGTGTAGGAATACACATTGCCGGCAATACATTGGCTGATGAAGCGGCCAAAGCATCAGTAGCTACGGCTTCTGTGGCTGCAGTGACTCGTTCTTGGACGAGGTTGGATAATGAAATACTGATTGCCGTTAAAGATTCGGCTGCGGGCAAGACCCTTCCGAAAGGATACCCTACGAACTATACTTACCATATCAGTGCACAGAATGTTGCTTATACAACAATTCCTGGGGTTGGAGATCGGGTGATCCCCAATGAAGACCAGAGATTAGAGCTGATTACAGCCGCACATGAGGGTGTCGCTTCTGCACATGCTGGTATACAGGCCACGATAACAATTCTACAACAACAATACTGGTGGCCTGGTCTATGCAGACGAACTAAGCAGTATGTCCTTTGCTGTGACATTTGCCAGCAGATTAAGGGCTCTAATATCAAGCGCCCTCCGCAGACATCCCTTTTAGTGTAAGACAAGCTACTCCAGTGTGTGTACCTAGACCATTGTGGTCCCTTACAGCCTGATGGTGTATACAAATACATTTTAGTGTCTGTAGATTCCTGTTCTAGATTCCTGTGGGTATGGCCACAGCGGTCGGCTGACGTCCGGACTGTTATAAAAGATTTGCTGATCTTTATCGGTACATATGCGGTTGCAGCATTCCATTCGGACCAGGGCCCTGCATTTGCCTCTAAAGCATTCAGGGACGATGAGTGTTGAACTCCATTACTCCTCACCATACCATCCCGAGGGAAATTCAGTCGTGGAGAGGCGGAATCGGGATCTAAAGCAGTCCTTAACAGCCCGAGTATTAGGTTCAGGCCGCAGTTGGTTACACCACCTATATGGGGTCCAAAGAGCACTGAATAATCTGCCAAGACAGTCCTTGGGGGGTAAGTCTCCCTATGAGGTTCTCTTTGGAATACCTATGTATGTCCCAGATCTTGATGCCCCTGCTATGGTGGCAGCAGAAACACCATTTGACATAAAAGAACGTCTCACTGTTTTACAGGAGCTTCAACAATTTTGTGATAATAAATCATCTGCGAGTGCTGCCACTTTAGGAATAAGGGAATTGGCGAAAACGTCGACTGGCTGGATTCCTAAAGCTGGGGATCTAGTTTGTGAGAAGATCGCTGTGAAAAAGGAGTTTGGTCCATCATACAGAGCACCTGTGCCGGTCTTGGGAATAAAAGGCACCAGGACTGTCATCCTACCACCATTATCCGGTTCTAAATCGAATAGATTCATCTTCATTGATGACATCAAATTACACCATGTGGGCGATTCTTCACAGTAGACCAGGAGGTCCCTTGGGTGGTTCCCGATCCCCACTCACTACCCAACAGGACATCCATCGACATAGTAGGATGAACATCACTGCTACAGATTATGCAACTATGTCAACTGCTGTTCCAGACACTTCCTCGGCCATGGGGAGGGTGGAAAATGAACTTTTGTTGGTTCCAGTCACGTCTTCGGTGACTACCCCGCTTCAATATTTGGCTGTATTTTACACGAACACTTCCACGACTAATGATGTTGTTTATCAGGAACCTCAACGAGCGGTGGATCAGAATTCAGCGGGTCCTGTGTTTGCAGAGACTTCTTCTGGCTATTTCATTGACATTTATGATTTTTCTTCGGATTCCTCCTCAACGGTGTCTGACAGACTTTCAAAAAGTAGTAAGCTGTATCGATGGCTTAAAAATAACTATTTGATCTACCCATGGAACTATCTATGGTTGTGTTTGACATTTATTGCATTATTTTTATGGATTGGTTTTGTGACTGTTTTCTTTTTGCTGATTAATGGTCACTATATTCCTGATCGCTCCTCTGTGGAGCACCACATAATGAATTATCATTCTTCACATAAGGTCAGACGAGATTTGTCCCCTGTCAGTATTACAGCTATACCAATTACTGATGGGATTGTGTAGGACAAAGTTCCATTCGAGATATACGGGCCTACAGAGATAATTGAAGTACCATACGTGTTTAAAATTTCAATGTCTGATGTTATTACACCTAATGTTGTCTCTGATGATTGGGATGTCCAAACAGTTGATTCCATGCTAGCTGAAATGAAGGACTATTCCGCTTTTGGAAGTGATGATGTATATGATTATACAATGAATTATGGGGAAATGTTCTGCTATAACAATTTGGGACATCACTACCTACACCGTGCGACTAGATATAGGCCTCTCTTGAACTACACACAGTGGGAACACTGTTCAACACCACAGATGGGGAGTCCAAAGTATTACAGCGATAAATTTACATACTTTTCTGGGCATGATACAAGGAATGCAGTCGTATTATTTTAAAATACCTCGGGCACAAATTAGAAAACTTTTGCTAACAGATACAAAACTGATTTATTAAGATCCCTTTGTTTCCCGGCTCTCGTTTGAGGGTTACGAATATTGGAAAAACACTATTGATTTGAAAAGTGTATGGGGAACACAAGATTGGCAGATACAGGGTAAGGAGGCTTTGTTTCGGGCATGCCTGATTCCTGTGCAAATGATTTTCTTAAATGACACTATTGAGCAGACATCCTGTCTGGGGTTAGCAAAAATTAAAGACCTGAACACGCCCAGTATCCCTACTCCGACAAAATTTAGAGATTGGCAACACTTTCTTAATGTCTCAGAAAAAAGGTTAGATGCAGTGGTTAAGGCTGGTACCTATAATTCTTCACTTTCCCGTCCCGGCGGGTGGTTGGTTTGGCCTTCCGACACTGATGAGTGTCAAAAACGTTTCTTGAACTCTTCAGGGATTTTTTCGATTAACAGGCCTGACCCTGGCTTTCTATCAGGTCAACATACGGGTATAATTACAACATACAGTGTGGGTAAGCTGTGCCAGCAATGGGTGCAGACAAACACGTTAACAGCGGTTAAAAAACACCTGAACACTCTTTCTGACAGTATAGACTTACAGGATTTTCTGTTAGGTCCTAGAAAACAGCGCTCGAAACGGTTTTTATATGCTATGTACAATGGAATTTGGAAACTTTCCCAGATTGAGCCTGCTGCCCGTTTAAGGCAACTAGATAAGGAGAATTTGGAAAAAACATTAGCTGTTGTCGACAATGGCATGACCACGCTGTCCAACAGGATTTATTCACTGTCGAATATAGTGTTGTCAGCTATTGATATCACTCAGACAGACTTGTCCCGGTTATATCATGGGCAAACACAGCTACGTTCCATCATGCAGCTGGGTTGGACATTACAGACACTGAAAAGTGGCCACAGTCCATGGAGGTACATTAATGGGAGTGAACTATTCACTGCTTTGAATTTTTCCAGAGAACAAGAGACAATGGCTAAAAGGGAGGCTAGTTTCACCCTGCTTCAAGTAGAAAAGTTAGATAAGTTGCCCTTCACAGTAGCTGAGAGTCCTTCAACTATCTAGCTCTTGCACGGCATTATTAATTTACCGATTTCAACGTTTCGTTTCTCGAGTTGCCTGAAACATCTTGCAGTGGGACGATATGAGCAGCTAGGAGATAGCTTTATTAAAGAAGAGTGGGAGTTGCCCTTTGAATATAGATGTCTGAACGGTGAACAGGAGGTCTTTCTTAGCGAAAGTGAATGAGAGACTGCTGTTCGTCATTCTATGATATGCAAACAGGTGTCTCTTCACGGTATTTGCAATGCTAGGGTTGCAAATTTGGCCTGTTTTCTGAAGGGTACCCCCGTCCCCTTGATTCGTCCAGTATTTCATGTACTTTCCAATGGCAGTTATGTGGTACTGAACGCAATCTCAGTCACGAAGGTCGTTATGTGTTGTGGACATGTTTTGTTTCCCCCACATAGATACTATTAATGTGAACTATGACAAGTTGAGTAGACTAAAGGCGCTATTGTTTCAAAAACAGGTCACCTTGACATCTGCAAAAGAGACGTATGCTCTCCAGATTGCGAGATCATCAGCTGAGATACAATCCCTTTTAAATACCGATTTCCCCAAACACTTTGGAGAGCTGGTATCCAGAATATGCAATGCTTCAAGCACCACTGGGATTGTTCAGTTCTTTAAGGCTGTCGGGTCTGGTTTCGTGTCCATCTTCCAGACTGTCTTTGGAGTCATCCCATCAGCCATCCATTCTCTCTTTTCAAGTGTGTTTGGTGGCTTTCCAATTATTTTGGCTTTAATTGGCGGACTACTACTGCTATTTCTTCTGATTTGTGGTGGTTGTTTCTTTCCAGCAACGCAGAGCAATGGAGCCGCTCCCGCCAACTCCACTGTGCTGTGAGCGCATGGTTCGGATCTTCGTACACCTTTGCTGGTGGAACTGGAGCTTGACTGGTCGTTGTCATTCCGGCCACTTCTCTGGTGTGTACAACCGGTCTTCCGCTGCATATGGTGTCTCTTTGAGCATCTGCCTATGGTCTGTCTTGCTGTTGCACCGACATCTCCTGTGGACCACAGTGAGGGTTCATACACGGTCATGCCCCTTGAGACTGAGGTTGCTCCGCGAGGCCACCTATGAGCCTTCCGTTATAAGATCTAACATGGATGAGGACACTGCAGCAAGTATCGATGCACCAATGAATATGGCTCACTTCTGCTCTGTGGATCCGTTTGTCCGCCCAGCACTAGACTTCACTTTGGACGATGTTGACTCATTTTTGAGGTCCTTGACTGGTGACTTCGATGACATTCTTCAAGATCCTGCGTATAACACATAATTTGATGAATTTGCTTACCATTCCCGATTCCAAATTATGCAATTATAATAGACGTTTGCTGTACTTGTCATATTTGATATTAACATCTCTGTATGTGTTTTTAGACAGACTTGTTTTAACGTGTTTTCACACACAGCGATTTTTTATTATTAGCTTCTTTTATTAGATTGTTTTTTGCCTCTGGCTTTTAGTTCAGAAGCAGCTTTTTTAGCGTTTGGGTTCCTGTACCTTCATCATACCTGTTACGGCAATGGGGAGGGTGTAGTGAATCCTAGTTTGTTTTAACGGGATAGCAGGAGTTAGCTTAGCCGTAGGCTTGTAAACTTGTGCCCCCGTCACCTAGTGACTTTTAACCAACTTAGCTTGCTCTGTCTTAGCCCATTTAATTATTTATTTCCTCTAAGATGGCTGCCTTGTTTATAGTTAGGCCACTTGTTATGAGTTTTATTATCAGTGTCACTGCGCCAAGGTGTCAAGATCAAGCACGAAAGACAAACAAACAGTAGGTGTTCACACTTAGGGATTTTCCCTCTCTATACTTTCGAGGGATTGTTGATATTAATTGCCGTCCCAAGCAGGCTTGTTATCTATTGTTTTGGAATACACCTACGTCAGGGGACCTTGTAGATCTGTATAAATACATCACACTCTAGACAGATAATCAGAGGGATTCCGACCAGAGGGCATCGCCACCATCGCTGATACCGACGCTGCAGTCGTCTTGACGCTGACCAAGTCTTCGTGTCCCTACGGAGTCTGAGATAGAGACCTCATTCCAAGGTAACGAGGGCTGGGGGCTCCTCTCATGGACACGACTTTGGCGGATTAGGTTTAGCGAACCCAGCTCTCCTTTAGGCAGGAGGTTAGGCCTATTCACATGAGGGTAATAGGCCATATTCCATTTTATATATCTTTTTCATATATTGCAAAATGGTGGGGGTCTTCATAACAATGACTCTCTTCTTCACAATACTGTTATTCTATATTCATTATCCTAATCATTGCAGTCCATGCAACTTATCGCAAATTGCAGTTATGTTAAATAAAAAGCTATTATAACTTTACTGCATCTGTGTCATTGCCTGTGTTTGTATGAGACATAATATATGTGAGAAAAGGGTAATCTCAGTTCAACCACGACATACCCTGAGATATCTTACTTTGAGTCCATGCATAAGCGACTGCCATAAATCACCTTTTTCTATTGTGTTTCTGGTGAGGTGCTGCTAGTGAGCCGGTAAGGTTGGGACAACAGTTGCGGCTTGTTGTAGGAAAGACTCAGTCGCCTACAAACAACAGTACTGTTATCCTTAAACCAGCAGTCTTGCTCAGAGCAAGACTCCAAATTACGACAGGCATACCCTTCCCACTTGGGGCAACAAATGCAAAAACAACAGATGATGGATGGAATGCAGAGCAAATCAAACATTCACCTCTCGTCACAGATCTGGGTTTAATCCATCAGTTTTTTTTGCTTGCCATGCCATTTCAGTTTGGACAAAGCCATATGCAAATCAGTCTTGACCCTGTTCCCCATGGGAACAGTCCACCCCGAACTGCCAGGCCAGTTCCCCCCTTGATCCAGAAACAAGCATCATGGGACCGGTTTCAGGGTATCACCCTTCATCAGCCAGCAGAGAGCCTGCAACACTGATTGTGCCACCCACATAAGTAGCCCCTTAACCATGCTTCAGGCCTGCCATTGCAAGGCGTGTGTGTGCAGTTTCACTGCTACTTTGATTTGGCATTTGAAAGTAGTTGCCATGCCTAAAACTCCCCATTTTCTACATATAGGTCACCCCTAAGGTAGGCCCTAGTTAACCCTTAGGACATGGTGCTATGTAGATAAAAGGCAGGACATATACCTGTGTATCTTTATATGTCCTGGTAGTGGAAAACTCATAAATTCATTTCCCATTACTGTGAGGCCTGCTCCTTTCATAGGTTAGCATTAGGGCTACCCTCCTATTCTGTTTGAGTGGTAGATTCTGATCAGAAAGGGGTAAACAGGTCATGTTTGTATGGCCAGAATGGTAATAGAAAATCCTGCTTATTGGCGAGGTTGGATTTTGTATTACTATTTTGGAAATGCCACTTTTAGAAAGTGAGAATTTCTCTGCACTTAAAATCCATCTTTGCCTTACAGCCTCTCTCCAATCAACATCTGGGGTGGGCTGGTTGGCAGCTTTCTTGTGCATTTCACCCAGACAAACACAGGATACTCAGTCACACCTGCACTCATCTGCATACTGAATGGGTCTTCCTGGGCTGGAAGGGTGGAGGGGCCTGACACTTACATTTCAAAGGCTAGTGGCCTGCCCTCACACAATGGACTACCAAACTCCCTACTGGGACCCTGGAAGACAGACTTGTACTGAACAGGGACCTTGCGCACTTCAAAACCACTCTTTGAAGTCTCCCCCACTTCATAGGCATTTTTGAGTATGTAAACTGGGTCTCTGACCCAATCAACTCAGACACTTCTGGACCTGAACCTGCAACCTGTCAATAGGAACTGCCTGGCTGCCCAAAGGACTCATCTGAACTGCTTTGCTGTGATGGACTGCTGCCCTGCTGCCCTCTGACTTTCCTGGGAGGGCTTGGATTGAGCTTGCCTCCTGTTTTCTGAAGTCTCAGGGCCAAAAAGACATCATCTCTTCAAGGGAAATCCTTGTGCACCAAAAATGGCCGCGCAGCCTGCCAGAAACGATGCACAACCTGCTTTGCAACAAGAAAATGGCTGCACAGCCGAACCAGAATGACGCAGCACAACTGCCTGAAGGATCGATGCAGCGTCTGCGTTGCGACTGGAAACTTGACTCACAGCCCTACGGGGACGACACACAGCCAAGCCACACCAACGCTACCCTACTTCCTGAGTGAAGAATCGATGCGTCGCCTGCCATGCGACAAAAAATGTAATTGCATCGTCTAATGGATCTACGCAACGCTTGTGACTTCTTCCTGCACACCCAGGATTTTCCCTGCATCGTCCCTAGGCGTCCAAAGAGCCCCGCATCAGAGAGAGGAACCAATACTGCACGGCGGAAATCGACGCAAACCCCTTTGCAGCGTGGAAAGAAAGGACGCATAGTCTGTTCCACGTCAGAATATCAGACGCACACCTTGTTTTTCCACGCATCTCATCCTCTGCGGTCTCCATGCGTGGTCATTTTGACTCAAACCAGGTACTTTGTGAAAACAAGAGACAACTGTTGATTTCTATGATTTAAGGCTCTTTTTAAACTTGCAAAAGTGATATCTCAACTTGTGCTTATCGATTCGACCTTAATTTAACTAGATAAATATCTTGTATTTTCTCTAAACCTGTGTCGTGTATTTTTGTGGTGTTTTCACTGTGTTACTGTACGATTTATTGCATAAATACTTTACACATTGCCTTCTAAGTTAAGCCTGACTGCTCAATGCCAGGATATCAGAGGGTGGGCACAGGATAATTTGGATTGTGTGTGACTTACCCTGACTAGGACTGTGGTCCCTATTTGGATAAAGGTTAATGCCTCTGCCAACTAGAGACCCCATTTCTAACAGTTCTTGTGTACACCAAAGCACTGAAGACTATTTAATGGCATCTGGTTGCAGACCCTGAGGAAAGCTGCAAATACATTTAGAAACAATAGTATGGGAACACCTTTTTTGTCCACAATAGTTTGAGCCATGAGGGCCAATGTTGGGGATCTTTTTATTGTAAATCGAAACTATTGATTCAACTTGTATTTTTCCTCAGCAAAGTTGGAGAGTTTGGTAAAGACCACTCAATTCAGTAAGTTTACACAGGAATGGGCCACTAGTCTGTAGTTAGCTGGGTTGGATTTGTCATGTTCTTTCTTTTTTTGCAGTGGTCTGTCAGAGGTTTTAAATTCGGATGGGAAAGATTCCAAGGATTTGGTAGATGGTGCATGTTGTCAGAAGGATATCTTTGAAGACATCTAGAGGGTAGCTGAGGGGTGGTGGTTGAGTCTGTTAGCAGTGCAGATGGCTTGCTTGGCCTGATATGGTTCAGGAATTCTTGTTTGGAATGTGCTGAAGGTGATAAGAGACAGCTGATTGTGTCTGTATTTCTCATAGTCTGGTCATGTGGGACAAGAGTGCTAGCTACTTTATCCTTTGGTGAGCCACCTAACTGTTCAATTTATGAGATTAACTCTTCGGTGGGTGCGTTGTAGAATACTTGAGATTGTGGAGTATCTGAGCTATAGCTCTGTAAGTTGTGAAACACTGCCAGAATCTTGTGAAGTTCCTTTGATGGACAGATTATATCCATTATGCTTTTTGAGTAGTGATGTTGTTTAGTAGTTCTTGGACTCTCTCATCCTGTGATTTCGTCCTTTTGCATTTTAAGACAGACCACCAACACCTGGAAATTGTATGAAATCTCTTTAATTGCATCCATCACAGGTTACACAGCCACCTCTGAATCAGCTGCTATCCAACTTATCCATGGTTGCCCTGGATGCCCAATATTCCAAATCATGCCCCCAGAACTCAATAGGTTACGTCTAAGTTAAAGAGACAGATTACAACACACACCCCCAACATGCAGTAACTAACAAACTGTAATAATGAAAGAAAATGTAAGGTTACAAAATATACGGGAAATATGACCAACACCTCAATGGGGTTTAAGGTAAAGAATAAAACAGTATCTAGGGAAAGTTGTAATATATTGATACCAGAAACGTTAAGATGAGCTCATGATCCTATATATGATTTTGGTCATGAAAATAGAATTTACCCAGAGCAATACATGATGTAGAGAGGAGGTTAAAACTTCAAAGCATAAATCTTTGAGATAAGCAGGTGGTTTCTTGAGTCTAGGTGTCTAGGGAACAACCATAATCTCTTGGTTTATGACCTCCTTTTTCATTGGTCATGTTGGAGTTGTGATTATATTTTGATAGTCTTGGCATGCTCCACACCTCTCCCCCACACAGCACAACAACATTTTTCTTGACCTCAATTATTTGCTTGAGTCCCTGAACTTTGTTCCTCCCTTCGGCGTCCACACTGGTTTCTTCACATAAACCATTTCTCCCATCTCCCATTTAATGTGCCTCTCTCCGTGCTTTTCATCAAAATGTCCTTAGCAAATACTCCTCTTTAAAATTGAACTCCATGAGTCCTTCCACCGACCTTTTCATTCTGAGGGTGGTGTTTCCTACATGCCTATATGCAACTATTTGGACCAAAGTTCTGTGATCTGTTTTTACAGTGAATGGTAAACCCCATAAAAAGAATCTAAAATGGTTAATGGCCCACATGCAGGCTAATGCTTCACGCTCTATCACTGATTAGTGTTCTTCAGCCACCTTCAGTGAACAGGAGGCAGAAGCTACAACCTTCTCCTCACCCTCAACCATTGGGGAAAGGACTGCACTTCATGCTGGCATCCATGGTCAGGACAGGTTTTCTTGTAACATCAACATGCCTTAGGGTAGGCATGCAAGTTATTTCAATCTTTACCTTGGCAATAGCCTTCTCACTCCCTGGGGACCATGTAAACTCCACCCCTTACTTAACAGTCTTGATGGCTGCACTTCACTTGCGAAGTTACAAATCAAATGTGAGTAATATTCTGAGAGGCCCAAGAAGGATCTAACCTTGTCTTTGTTACTTGGTGCAAGTGCCTATGATATGGCATTTGCCAACTCAAACTCAGGGCTAATACCATCACCTGAGCTGATGTGTCCTAGATAAGAGATTGTCCTATTCTAAAATTGAACCTGTCACTTTTGAGTGAGCCCCTGTTTCTTTAACATGGATGGCACCTCTTTGAGTATGGCATCATGACTTGGTTTGTCTTTATCATATGCTAAGATGTTGTCTTGGAAGTACATGACTAAGTGGATCCCCGACAAAACCTCCTTCATTAACCTCTGGAAACAGGTAGCAGCCATTGCCAATCCAAATAGCATCCAGAGGAACCTAAATGCTCCGAGAGATGTCAAAGGAGAGATGCTGACCCCACACTCCCGCAGGGCCCATTTGGCACCTAGACAGGTGGAAATTTTAGTATTCAGAGAGGTGTGTCCACCATTTGGATCAGTCCCACTCCCTTAAGGTGAGCTGCCTGATGTGGACACGACATTTAGAAATCTGCCACCTTGGTGTTGGCAGAATTAGAAACTCTGGAACAGCGTTATGCCCACTTTCTACAGTAGCTTCCAAACCTTCAGGCGAAATAAGATTGTATAGGGATCTTAGACATCTTAACAAAGAGGTAATTGAAGACAAGTTTCCTTTGCCAAATATTTTAGAAATGATCACATTGACAGATAAAGCAAAATACTTTACTGTGTTAGATTTAACAGCTGCTTATCATCAGATAAAACGAAGCGATGACACAAAAATCTTACTGCTTTTATTACTCCTTTTGGAGTTTTCTGATTCAAGAGGATGTCGCTATGGCTCTGTTCGGCTGCATCCGTGTTCCAAAGAGTCCTGTCAAGTTTATTCAAGGAGATGCCAGGTGTTAAGTTCTTGCAGGGCGATGTATTAATTTATGATGATGATTTGGAAAGGCATCTTAAGAGTGAGAGAAGTGTTGAGAATTTTTGAAAAAAAGTGAATGACTCAAGATTAACAACTGTATATTCTGTCAACCTGAAATCACTTATCTTGGTCATGTAGTGACTAGAGAAGGTGTTAAGCAATTGTAGCATTAATACTTGTGGAAATATTGTTGAGTGCTTGAAGAGGTATATCCTATTAGGCAGTGAGAGAGGCAAGGGAACTACCCAAGAATCCTCAGTCTGCTGTGCAGGATCAGCCACATGATGCATTTCGATGTTGTCAATTGAAACAAAGTGGTATTCTTTAGAACCAGGCAGCAGTAGTAGGATGACAGTTCTGGTACTGTGTATTCCCAGGACTGTAACCGGTGCTCGATATGATGGGCCAAACTCCTTCACAGCAATTTTTCCATGCACTAGTTCTTCAACTTTAGGAATCCAGTCGGTGTTGTTGACAAATCCCTTATTCCCAAGGTGGCAGCATTTGCAGATGAATTTTCATCACAGAATTGTTGCAATTCCTTTAAAACAGCGACACAGTCATTTATGTCAAAGTGTGTTTCTGCTGCCACTGTTCCAGGGCCTTCAAGCTCTGGGACATACATAGGTATCCCAAATAAGACCTCATAAGAGGTACGTCCTCTCAAGGACTTTCTGGACACATTATTAAGTACTCCCTGGACCCCATATGGGTGATGAAGCCAACTTTGATCAGAACCGAATACCCATGCTGTTAAGGATTGCTTTAAGCCTCAGTTCTTCCTCTCCACAATTGAAATACCCTCAGGATAGTATGGTGATGAGTAATAGAGGTGAACACCCGTTGTTCTCATGGTGGCCATGAATGCCGTGGAGGCAAAAGCAGGGCCCTGGTCTGAGTGGAATGCTGCAACCCCACATGTCCCAATGAAGACTTGCAAATCTTTTATAACAGTTTGCGCATCAGCTGAGAATCTAGAACATGAGGCAACAGCAATCAAGATGCATTTGAATGAACCATCAGATTGTAAGGGATCACAATGGTCGAGGTACACACATTGTAGTGGTTTATTGAACACTAAGAGGGGTGTCTGCAGAGGGTGTTTGATGGTGGACCCTTTAATTTGTGGCAGATGTCACAAAACAGGACATTCTGTGTATATAAACCTGGCCACCAATAGCATTTTTGCAATAGGGAAATGGTAGCTACCAAACCAGCATGGGCAGAAGCAACACCCTCAGGCACTGCTTTAATGAGATTCAATATCTAGTCTTGGTTGGGGAATCACACGATCACCCACCCCTGGAATAGTTGCAAATGTAATATTTTGGGCACTGGGGTGGGAGGAATATTTTGCAGGGTATGCTTTTGGTAAAAGCCTGTCATCAGCCAAGACTTTCACAGCAGCCAGTGTCTCATCATCCAGTCTCGTATGAGAATGAATAATTGCAGCAACAGAAGCTGTAACTTCTGCAGATTTGGCAGTTTCATCAGCCAAAGTGTTTCCTACAACGTGTACTCCTACACATTGATGGCCCATTGTATGAAATACATGAGATTTTGGTAGCCTGTCTTTAAGATCTGCTACCCTCCCCCACAACTTTTTGTTTGATTGTGTTCCCTTTGGAGTCTCTGACCCCTTTAAGCACCAATGATGTAAGTAATCATTGTACGACTGGACACAGTAGTACGAATCACACAATCAAATTAGAAAGTTCAGGATCCGCAAGTTCCAGTGCCAAAAGTAGAGCTTTGAGCTCTGCAAGTTATGCAGTGCAGTCCCTTAGGGTATGTGTGTAGGTATGTTGAGTGTAGACTGAACACCCCTCAGTACCCCACTCACTGCTGGGGAGTATTGGTGTTTGGTACCTACAGCAGGTTGTGCTGAACCATCAGTATATATGATGATTCAGTATTGGTCAAGAGACAAGATGTTAGTGGACATGGGGTACTCAAGTTCATAATGAAGGAATTTTGGGGTCTGCAGTTTTGGGTCAAAAACATAATCAACATCAGTGTCTGTCAGAGACGTTGCCCACTGAATCCATCTTGGGTGTAATGTTTTTGTGTTTGCGACGCTGGCTTTGGCGACAGCCTCAAGGGCTGGTACCGGGGTAACAACAATTATGTGTTTCCCTTGGGCAAGTGGCCGCTCCTTAATGACAGCCATCTGTACAGTAGTCAGTATTTCTTCTGTTGTTGTAAATTGTTGTTCTGCATTGGAGTACCAATGTGAGCTGTATGCTATGGGCACAGTGTCACCCTCGTTAAATGTGATGTAGGTTAAACCAATGGCCCCAGGAATTATTCTGATGACCAAATTTGTTTTGTTGTTGTGTGCGTAAGTGTTGTGCTTCTAGCATGTCTTGTTGTAAAGTTCAGAGAATGTGTGTGCGTTCGGGTGTCTAGTTTTAACACGAGAAGTCTGGACTAATTAGGTCATAAAGAGGTTTTTTGGTTGTGCAAAGACAGGTTCTGCCAAAATTGAAAAAAACCAGCAATAACAGTAGTTATTTACATAACATTGTCTTGAAAGGGACTAGATTAGTGCCACCTTCAGGTTTTACAGATCGTCTTTTGAGTTTGGGTCATGCAAGACACCAGGGCATAAGCTACACGAAGGAGAGGCTCAGAAGTGAGTATTGGTGACCAGGCATGGATATGGCAGTAGAGCGTTTGGTGGGAATGTGTAGAGTGCAGCATGTCAGATAAAGTTTTGAAGACTAGATCAGCTCCAATGATCTGTAAAGACTTAGCCCGCGAGGTGTAGGAGGAGATTGCAGTTGACATTGTGGGACCCATCACAGTGGGTACTTCAAGTAAATATTCGTTACTACCTATGGATATGATGTCAAGATAGCCAGAGATTCGTGCTACTGAAGGTATCAACACCCAAGCAGTTATAACATTTCTCACTGATTTGTTTCTGAGGAAGGGTAATCCTAAAATTATACTCACAGATAATGGAGTTTAGTTTATGTCAAGGGAGATGGTGGAGTTTATTTATTTTTCAAACAGAGATATTGGTCATAAAAAATGTGCACTGTATTGACCTGAAACTAGTGTAATGGTTGAGAGATTCAATCGTACTTTCAAGGAAACTACACAATTGCTGAGACAGGAGGTAGAAACTGGATTCAATCTGTAAGGAATAGAGTTGGGGAATATAGATTTATACCACATTCCACAACTGGTTTGAGACCATTTATTGCATTAAAAAAAAGTAAGCCTTATACAAAGATCTGTCCTCCCTGGGTGGGAAAATATTTTGGAAGTTTTGAGTTTCATGAAAATGATAAAGGGTGAATAAGATAGAGAAATGCATGCAAGAGAAAAGTAAAGAAATGTATAATTCCTGCAAGGCAACCAAACCAATGTAGAAAAGAGTAAGAGATATTGTGAAAATCAGACTACCTGAAACAATAAAGGGTATTTTGCGTTACAGTCAACGAATAAGAGTCAAAAAGGTGTTCCAAGGAGCAGCCAAAATGGAAGATGGTCGTATTTGGAATTTCAGCAGGATTGTTGTCATAAATTGTTCTTGAAGAAATGAAGATCAGTGACTGAATCCGCGCCAACCTTGCCGGCCTGCCTGCTTACTTCGACCATTGCAAGAAAGATACCTTGTCCTCCAGCTGCTGAAATTTCCAAAAGCCCGGAACACTTCCAGCCATCTCCGCAGCACAAGGAACTCCCATGGAGTAGCAGAGCTGCTCCCGTACATCCTTGCAGGCACCCAACACTGAAGAGGACTCCTGACCGCCAAAACCGACGCTGGACAGCACAATGCACCTGCACCCCCCTAGCCGAAGTGGGCCAATGGTGACAGCGTAGTCCCCAGCCTCTCCAAAGTCCTTTGTGGGTTTCCCCACTGTGACTTCCACACGGACACCTGCGGCCTCTTTGTGCAGGCCCGCCCTCGACAGCAACCACCTGTGTGGGGCCCGTTAGATTACACACCATGGATTATTTTAATATTGGGCCAGGCTGCCCCTGTACTTGACACCTCAGTCCATGTCCAGGATAGTGGCCAACCTGCAACTTGCTCTACAGGATTCAGGGTGTGTAATCTGATGGTATACGACACATATATGTCGTATTTTCATATGGTGAACTAGTTTCACAAGACACATTTCATGGTATATTGGCTGTACAAAATAAGAACACCCTGAAAAAGGTCACAGTGGTGAACGAAGTGCATTGGTTGTGTTGTTTTGCTGTAACACTTGGATCTATATGTCTACTGTACAAACACAATAAAGAAAATATTGAACATTCTACATTTTGATTTGGACTCTTCCACATTATTATTTACTGTTAGTGCACCAATATATGTATTTTTGTTATCCTGTATACATTTCAACTGTCACTGAAACAACAAAATCTGCACCTTATCCGAAATGTAAGAAAATCACCATTCACCTTGAACCCTGAATGTGCCCAAAGCGCTGGTATGCGTCACATAGGCACTTTAAGTTGTTGCTTTTTTTTTTACCGCTGCCCAACAATTTCAGTCGCATTCCAGCCTTCCAACGCTGCATAAGCACTTCCTGGTTTGCATGCACTCAGCTGCTTTAAACAATGCTGCTGACACGCTGTGCGAGCACTTCACCCACACGCGGCTTCTTATGCCAACAGCATTCTAGTCTTATTGTGACGCGAATGTAGGAGAGTGCACAACTATTCCCTTTGAGCGCCTCAATTCACTCACCGCCAGTTATATCTTCAAAATTGTGACAAATGCCAATTCCAACTCCATTTTCAAAATTATGTGGAAATCCGGATCCTGTGCATGCAGTATTCCCTGGTGGATGCGCTAACTCTGTGCCAGTGTTAAGAGAGGCCATCCACACCTGGAGATTGTATCAACTCTTTCATTGCATCCACCACAGGTAACATGGCCACCTCTGAATCAGCCACTATCCAACTCATCATTGGTTGTCCTGGACACCCACTATTCCACATGATGCCCCAAGAACTAAACAGGTTACAACACATTGTAGCATGCAATGTTCTGTTTTAATTTTCTTGATCTTGCTATTGTTACATGTGATCCTTTTATTGCAGTCAGTCTAGTTCAACCAGTGAAAATCCAGACGTAAAAGCTATTTACATCCAGTGGTCTCTTGTGAGTTGGGGTTTTGGCAAGGTCGGAGTCTTGCGCTGGGAGACCCATTTTTATGTTCTCTGTATGTGGGTGTGGTGGTGGTATTAGGGTAAGTTTTTGTGTTTATTCTGGAGGCCAATCAAGGAGACAATGAAGTCATAGTTTCTCCAGATTACTGGTGAGTTACTCGTTTCCATTGAAGTTTCTGTTGGTATCAAATTAAAGGGAAGGGCTAAATGACAAGTTGGGTGTCATAGCTAAGCTAGTTTTCCATGATGAGAGTGAGGTCCGGTGCCGTTTCCAGGATTAGGTCAAAGATGTTCAGGCAATTTCTGTTCATAGATCTTGCACTGAAGAGCAGGCATTTTAGCTTCTGTTGTAATGAGCCTATTGACAAGGAAGGGGAGGGGCAGGTAAGAGAGAGTGGGTAGTGACTGTGGTCTTTGTGGCTATTGTACAAGGGTAGGCTGATGTTTGGGAGAACCCATGTGTCTTTTGAGGGGTGGGGGGGTATCATAAAAGGGTCCTCCACACATTGCTTATTACCTGCATTTAAAGGGTTATGGGTGCTTTAATTTAAAGCTGTCAACCAAGAAGCTGCAGCAGATCATTACTGTTTGGTTGTTTCAAACCAAACAACTGTTTCACTCTGTCGTGGGTTGATTTTAGCATTTACACAGGCACGTTATTTTAGCTATGGGCCTGCGGCCTGTGCCCTTTTACCTAGTTACATTTCATTTTTATTCCTCTTATTATTTTAGCCAAGCTTTATTTTAGTTGAGATGTTTTATTATTTATCAGTTGCCCTTCCATGCAGAATTCGTTATGCATTTCTTTGCACAACATTTTCATTCTGTGCTCAACTCAAGGCTGCACACAATAGTTTACCGGGTATTGCTAGTGCAAAGAGTACAATGTCTTCCCTGCACAGAAAAATATGTGTTGTCACATCTGGGCAGTTCTTAGAACATCAGATGTTTTATTACAAAAAAACACACTACCCCCACCACCTTAAAAGGGACATTCCAGCCAGCCTGTCATCTCATGCTGCATGTTGTCGTCACAGTTTCTGCTGAAACTCTGTCTTCTCTTCATCCACGTGGGAGTGTTCCCAGCAGACCAACAGACCCCTTCTCTACCTATAGCACAGGTATGGGTCTCCTTCTGGTGACTAGATTGGCAGATTGGGGCTAACTCTGCTATCGCTCTCACGTAGAATTGTAGTAGTGCAGGTAGGGATTTTAGATTCACTATTGTGACAGTATGGTGGAACTTTTACTCTGTTTCACTTTTTTAGTCACCGCTCTAATGATGTTTCATTATCCCAATAATCGCAACTCATGGCTTTTTACATAGAATGCGGTTGCTTCAAAATACGTATTGAACCAAATTCCATTTTGTCTTTGCCTGTATGAGACGTATATAACTGAGAGAAAGGAGTAAGATCTGTTCCACCACAACATCCTGAGGAGTCCTAGAGTGTCATGTGATTGGCTGCCACAAATCACCTTTACTCTGGAGTTCTGGTGAGGTGCTGCTAGCTAGCTGAAAGGGTAATGCCGGCAGCTGTCCCACAATGTGGGATCAGACTCAGTCCCCGTGGGGCTGCCTCCTAAAATCCAGCAGTCTCGTTCCTACAACGAGTCCTACGACAACTGTAAAAAAGTTATTAATTTTCACTTCAGATTTATTACAGTTCATTTCAGACAATCTTCAAATAAGATTAAATACGATTAATCCCAACATGTCCTTGATTGTTTGAAACAAGATAACTACAACATGTGTGGGGATAAAAGTATTGCTTCATAAGGAGGAATGTATATTTAGGGAGAAACAGAAAACAGGATCTCGATAACAATCTTTTCACTGGATACAATGTCACAATTAATGAATTTGTAATCTGCTTATATTCAAAGAAAAAAGTTCAAGGTTTTTGAGGTCCACAGCAGAACAGACTGTTTATGGCGCACACAACAACCACAATGATTACAAATCCAGTTAAAACATTTATTTCACCGTTTGTAAACCACTACTGATCTGCAGAAATGTGCCGAACCACATTCACAAACTATGCTGTAGAGAGGTAATTTGTATTTAGTACATTATTGCAGTTAACCGGATCGGGTACTTCATACTTGATTAAACTGGGATGGCTCATTCCATTTCATTAATCCCGCCAAAAAAACCACAAAAAAACAGTTCAAGTTTTAAAGTCTCCTAAACTATAACTCATTTTGCTCGGAGTACATCGAACAAAAAAAACAAGCCTTCCCTTGTGTCCACTCATGATGTGTGGCATGTATCACTATGCAGTGTCCACTGCTGCATCAACATACTGGACTGTCCAATTCATGATTTCTCTTCCTTTGTTTGATGGCCAGCAGATGGACTCAATGTGGTCCTCTTGTTCCAAGCACTGTACTTCTCACAGACCACAGTTAATATTATAAGGGTTATGTGTGTAACGAAGGGCACGCCCTACGTTACGGGAGATTTGAGGGTCTCTACAAGCCAATGGAAGGGCCCTGGCACATGATTTGGTAATACACATGATAATATGGTAGTCTATGGAAAATCAAAGTGTGTGAACAATGTACTTCAATCATTCGCCTCCTGACTGACCAAGCTCTGTAATCACTCTGTTGGACGTGGGTTGGGGGGACTGCCAGGAAGAATTCAAAAGACAAAAGCAAACCTTTCTGTTACAGTGGAAAAGATGTTTCGAAGAGGCAGCTATTCTTCGAAATGAAAACTGTCATAATATTTACACACGTTCTGCTATTTTTCAAAGTCGTAAGGCAGCAAAAACAGAAATCGTAACACAATGCCCTAGATATTAATTTCCTTCACATTCTTCAACAGTGGCTGGTCACAGCAACACGCCTAACTATAGCGTCTTCTGATTAGACTGCAAAAACCACTGCAAAGAAGTCGAGTAGAACAGTTTTTTTTTTTGGAAAAGTAAATTGAAAAATAAAGACGCGGACAGCACTGGAAAGGAATGCCAGAAGTCTGTGTTCAGACAACATGGGCCCTGGTCTGTGCATTTCGCTTATGTTAGCTTCTTGTACAATGTTTTGTGACTTCTGAAGGCAGCCTTAAAAAGCTAAGAGGGGCTTATTTAAAAAAAACCTTGAGACTGGAGTAATCCCCGAAACTCTGCTGCTTTACCGGGCAGAGCAATAGTACATCTAGAGTGCCATTCTTGAGCATTGGAAAGTATGTGACAACGTTGTTACATTTTTGTACACATGTTAAAATATAATGCCGGGCAAGCCAAAAAGCCTGCTCGGAGAATATACCCTGGCCCCAGTCAAGCCATTATATGTCCTTCCTCACTAACACATTTGGTTATAGGCCCACAGCTGGAGGTGGAGCAGTGGCACTACTAGGTACACAGTGCACCGCGTTTCTCTAGATGTCCAAGCTTCTGTGGGTCCCATTTCTAGAAACAGCGTTCACGTTTTTTACTTTGAACCAGAAAATCTCAAGCAAAGGGTCCAGGTTCTGGGTGTTTGGCAGCCGACCCTTAGACAGGTTATAAGGGTGTGCCCCAAAGTTCTGAGGGTTTCGGGGTTATCATGGAAGTTGAGCTACAGACAGGCCCCTGCAGGAGTACAGGACGATTGCAACAGTGTTGCAACTTCTGCCAGTACAAGAGATCTGGCACAACCAAATCCTGTGTGCCAAGGGGAAGATCTTATGTGTGTAAATCACACACATATCTCCTTGTAGATAGGGTCATCAGATGACTCCTTGTCACGAAGGGAGTCATGCCAATGTCTGGGCTTTGGCAACCTTCTAGTCCAAATTACCAGTAGCTGCTTTGAAAATGATGTCACCAAGGGGTTGAAACATGGTTTCGCTGTTGACATGGGCTCGTCTATTAAACTCACTGCTTTTAGAGATTAAAACTGTCCAGAATCAGATATATCTTGCTTAAAAAGAAACACGCCTAAACCATTCTAATGTGCTGAGCTTGACCGGTTCCTTAGTTCAGGAAATTGGCAGAAGAAATGAGGAAATGTGCATAAACCTGTTAACTCTACCTTGTTATGTCCAGATATCTCAAAAGACATTGTCCTGCTTGAATCCAGTGTCTGCGAACTTCAGAGCTCCTGCATGACCTATGCCCCTGGCTGACAGTAAAGAAGACAGGTGACATGGAAAGAAATGATAACCTGTGTGGAAATCCTTCATGAGAGGCACTCAATACAAACATTTGTAAGTGCAATTCTACTCCTTTGGCAATAGAACAAAACACACAGATCTGGTGATTCAAATGGCTGAAGGGCAGAGTGCAAAAGTGCCCAAGACATTGAGATACTTAGGAGGGCTGTGCTTGCTGCCTTGACCTGTCCTTAGCTTTGGCAAGTTTGAGTAATATCTACTAGTTGGTAGATTAAGGAAGTGGATGGCCACCCACTACATACATCCTCTGTTTGGTGTACGTTTTGAATCATGCCTCAAGGTATCTTGCTAACCAGTATGCATACTATACTTATGCAGAGAGTATTATCAGTTCTAACAGAGAATCCTTTATAAAAGACGTCACAAACCGCATGATACAGGTTTTGATGAGACCTATGGTATTGTCTTTGATTGGTGTTCTTGTATCAGCTCGCAGAGATGGTGACCAGACTGCCATCTTGAGATGTGGTCAGAGGCATCTCCATCAGTCATGACTCTAGTCTTCCTTTTTGGGCAGTCGACCCATTTTGGTGCGAATGTTTCGGAGAAGAAAGAAAACGGCTGTGGTTATGGCACATGTCACTTCGGCCACCCAAAAGGCTGTGTCCCAGCTGTAATACTTGGCAATCGTGCTGAAAGGCAATCCAGCTAGGAAGCCGCCCACTGTGAAGAAAAGGAAAGAGAAGAGAACATGTAATTCTTTCTCTAAAAGTCTGCTGGACTTCAAATCATATCACACTTTGTACCAGAGTACTCAAATGGAAGATGGCATGCCACTAGACACCATCCTTCCGCACCACTAAGCCCTTTACATTCATCAGTACTTTTGGGCCCACAGTGCTCTAAGGCAGTATTGCCACCTCAACAGCCATGAGTGGCGACTGTCCAGGTCCATAGAAAAATTGGTGAAAATCTGCGTACATCCTGTAAAATTACTGTGGGGGGAATAAGTGGTGAAATCAGTAAATGTGATGGTGAGCAATCGTATTGTTTCTTATATTGATGCCACAACAGTGAGAAAAGACTGCACTCACTGTATTTATTTTCATAATCTATAAGAATCAGAAAACAAGCGGTCTGAAATATGCGAGGTCTCATCCTCCTTATGCTTTATTTTCTGCTCCTGTGGTATTAACTCCCTCTAACACCTTTCCTACAGCCCCATCCTTTTTCTTTTTGCATATTTGCTCAACTAACAGGGTGTGCATAATTGCTGCATAGTGGTAGCAGAATAGACCAAGTTCCGTCATTCCTTTCTGAGGTGCCCATAAGCTTTCTGGCCTAGACATTCAGTCAGTAAGATAAAATCTGCAGTAAATTCACATTTGTGGGAACTAACCCTACAACTGTCCCTAGCCATAAGGCCATATTTTTTATTATATATATATATATATATATATATGACCAAGACCGGGAAGGTCGAAACGCGTTGGTGTTAGTTTGTTTGGGGTCCTGGTATGTAATAAAAGCAATCTGCTGTAATCCTGTGAGTGCTGCATTTTTGACTTAATTGTCAAACTGGTGTGAAGATTATTGATGGGAATAGGTCCTTCCCATGCGGGCACCCACATGAGAAGAGCGCGCCTGTTTGGATCTGTTGGAGCTGAGATATATATATATATATATATCCAACCAAGGCTCTTTCAGGGTTAGAGTGACGCATAAATTATGCAAAAAACAAAGGAGAACTCTGGGAAGTTCCCAATTTTAGGTGGAGAGCTGCTCTAGTAAGGAGCACCCTGCAACACGAGTAGGAGTGTGGAAGTTCACTCTTTCGTTGAGGTAGGTTGGTCCGGTGTTGTGGAGGGATTTGTGTGCGTGGATGAGGATTTTGAAGGTGATCCTCTTGTCGATCGGAAGCCAGTGAAGGGATCTGAGGTGTGATGAGATGTGTTCACGGTGTGGGAGGTCCAGGATGAGGCGGGTGGCTGCGTTCTGGATCCTCTGGAGTTTGCGTTTGAGTTTGAGTGTGGTGCCGGAATAGAGGGCATTCTCGTCTAGCCTGCTGCTGATGAGTGCGTGGGTGACGGTCTTTCTGGTCTCTATGGGAATCCATTTGAAGGTTTTTCGCAGTATGCGGAATGTGTTGAAACAGGAGGAGGTAATGGCGTTGACTTGCTGGGTCATGGAGAGGGAAGGGTCCAGGATGATGCCGAGGTTACGTGAGTGGTTTGCGGGGGTTGGTGGGGAGCCTAGGGCAGTGGGCCACCAGGAGTCATCCCATATGGTTTTGTTGGGGCCGAAAATGATGATTTTGGTTTCGTTGGAGTTGAGCTTGAGGTGGTTTGCTGTCATCCATGTGGCGGTGTCAAGGAGTGCAGCGTGGAGGTTGGTTTTGGTGGTGTTTCGGGTGAGGGAGATCATGAGCTGGGTGTCGTCTGCGTAGGATATGATGGTGATTCCGTGTGGTCAGAAGATGTTGGCGAGCGGGGTCATGTAAATGTTGAAAAGGGTAGGGCTGAGGGAGGACCCTTGGGGGACTCCACAGATGATTTTGGTGGCTGTGGAGTGGAAGGGAGGGAGGCAGACTTTCTGGGTTCTTTCGGTGAGGAAGGAGGTGAGCCAGTCTAGGGCCTTGTGTTGAATACCTACGTTGTGGAGGCATGTGCAGAGTGTTTGATGGCAGACAGTGTCGAAGGCAGCGGAGAGGTCCAGGAGGATGAGTGCGAAGGTCTCGTCCTTGTCGACTCTGGTTCTGATGTCGTCGGTACATGCGATGAGGGCGGTCTCAGTGCTGTGGTTCTTGCGGAACCCAGACTGGGAGGTGTTGAGTGTGTTGCTTTCCTCTAGGAAGTGGGACAGGCGGGTGTTCACTAGTTTCTCAGCGAACTTGGTGGGGAAGGAGAGGAGTGAAATTGGGCGGTAGTTTGTGAGGTCATCAGGGTCAGCTTTGGGCTTTTTCAGGAGTGCAGTGACTTCTGCGTGATTCCAGGGGTTTGGGATGGTGGCGTCGTCGAAAGAGCTGTTGATTATGTCGCGAAGCTTGGGGGCGATGGTTGGGCTGGCTTTGTTGTAAATGCGATGGGGCACGGGTCCGAGGGGGAGCCTGAGTGGATGGAATTCATTGTTTTTTCAGTTTCTTCGTCATTGGTAGGGGCCCAGGTGAGAAGTAGGTAGGGGGGGTGTGGAGGGTCTTTTCTGGTCGAGTCGGAGGTGTGTGTGGCAGGTGCGTGTGGTTTGAAACTGTTGTGTATGTCTAAGATTTTGCGGTGGAAATGGTTGGAGAGGGAGTCGCAGAGGAGTTGTGTGTGCGTAGGGTCTATGTTGCTGCCTTTGGGTTTGGAGAGCTCTTTGATGATGGTAAAGAGTTTCTTGCTGTTGTGAGAGTTACTGTCTATGCGTTCCTTGTAGTATGCTCTTTTGGTGGTGCGTATGAGTTGGTGGTGTTTGCTAGTGGAGGTTTTGAGGGTGGAGAAGTTGGTGGTTGAGGGTTCCTGTCGCCAAGCTTTCTCTGCTTTGCAGCATTCACGCTTGGATGGTTGGAGTTCAGTGGTGAACCAGGGGGGGCGTTCTTGATGTTGCGGGTGGTGATGTTTCTTCTGAGAGGGGCGAGTGAGTCTGTGCAGGGTGTGATTGATTGTGCGAGGTTATGGGCAGCAATGTTGGGGTCGTTGGTGTGGTGGGGGGGGTTCTGCACGAGTTTGAGTTCAGTGGGGATCTTGTCCCACATGCGGTAGGGTGTGGTGTGTTGGTGGTGGTCTGTGGGGGGTTTGGAGAAGGAGAAGTGGACGCAGTGATGGTCAGTCCAGTGGAGTTCGGTGTTGTGAGTGTAGGTTATGTTGTTGCTCGAGGTGAAGATTGCGTCTAGTGTGTGTCCTGCTGAGTGGGTGGGTGCTGTGACGAGTTGTTTGAGTCCGAGGTTCATGAGGTTACCTAGAAGGGATGAGGAGTTGTGGTCGTGCGGGTTCTCCAGGTGAAAGTTAAAGTCACTGAGAAGGATGTAGTCTGTGGAGGTGAGGGCGTGAGAGCTGATGGTGTCAGCGATGGCATCACAAAAGGGGGGCGAAGCCCTGGTGGTCTGTAGATGAGGGTTCAACTGAGGGTGGTGTTGTTGTTTATGTGAATTAGGAAATGCATGTGTTCTGCGCTGTCTAGGGTGTTGTGTGTGCTGGTGGTGATCTTAATGGTGTTTTTGTGTATAATGGCGATGCCACCTCCTGGTTTGTTTAAGCGGTCTCTGCGATGGAGTTTGTATCCATCAGGGGTGGCTGTGGCTATGTCTGGCTCAGATGAGTGGTTCATCCAGGTTTCCGTGAGGAAGACAATGTCTGGTGAGTGCGATGTGATAAGGTCCCAGAGTTCGATGTCATGCTTGTGTAAGGAGCGGGTGTTTAGGAGTATGCAGTTAAGGTAGTTGTGGGGGCTGTTGTTGTTGTGGTGCGCGATGGTGTTGGTGTGAGGGGTTTTGGTGTTGCTGTGGGTTGTGGTGGTGTTGTCGTGGAGTGTGTTCAGGTTGTGGGGTTTGTTGGGGTAGGGTCTGTTGGGGCACGCAGGGGCTGTGTGGGAGTCTTCTGCGTTGAAGTTGTGGTGTTTGTTGTGGGGAGCGTTGGGGTTGGTGTGGGACGTGTGGGTGTTTCTGGGGTTTGTGAGGGTGGCAGGAGAACCGGCAGGCATAGCAGGTGAAAGGTCCCTGTGTGTGTTTGGGGTTGGCTTGGGTGCAGGCGGGGAGTAGTCTTGGGTTGAGGGAGTGTGGTTGTTGAGTAGTGTTGTCTGGGGGGCTCTGGGTTTGGGAGGTTTGGGGGACTGGCGCTGGGCGCGGTCCAAGCGCGGTCGGCGCAGACGGGCTTGCCTCTGGCGCACCTCCGGTGCGTCCGTGACGCGGCCCACAGCGGCCGCCATTAAGAGGGTAGGGTGGGAGGGTGGAGCATCTGGGAGGAGGGAGGGAGGACCAATAGATGTACGAGGGGGGCGGGCCGCAGGGGAACAGTGACCGGCCGAAGCCAGTAGCAGAAAAAAAACAGGCGGTGAGAACCAGGTGAAAACGAGAGCTAAACAAGGGGGGGGCAGGAGGGCAGAGGGGCAGAGACGCGTTGAACAACACGGCAAAAGAAACGGCAGTATAAATCACAGAAACAGATTATGGCAACACGGAAGGATTACTCAGGGAAGGGAAAACACGGCAAAACTAACTGCAGTATAAATCACAGAAACAGATTATGGCAACACAGAAAGATTACTCATGGGAGGGCAGCAGGAAAAACCTACCACTAGGCACCAGGGATGAGGTGCAGGCTGGTGCCTGCGGGTGGAGGAGGGCCTCGAACTGCTGTCCAGACGGCAGTTGAACAGTATCAGGGGCACGGGGCAAGCTGGTGGAGCCAAGTGAAACTCCTGGCCAGAATATAGTGCCAAGTAGATCCACAAGCGATTTGGAAAATGCTGTACAATTTGTCATACAGTAGACAGATGAAAAATGACTAAAAAAGAGTGTTTATATATGGTGGCATCAGACATATGGGGACTTCACACTGAAAAGGGGGAGGGGGTGTCTAAGTTATCCATGCTGTTCCTTCACACTGTAAAGGATCCTTGCTCTTCATACAGATATTGCAAGGAAATTGTCCCTATTCAAGTAGTTCCATCCTTTAATGTTCAACCCTTTTGTGCGATACCACATAGTCAATCCTGTCTCTCCTGTGGTGGATACCCACATAAATCTCATGGTGCACTAACGTCTTCTGTTTGTGCAACATGTTACATTGGCACATACAAGCCATCTCAGCTCTTCCTCTAACCAAAGGCTACCACAGATCACCTGGAAGAAAAAGAGAGCAATATATGCAAGAACGTTTGACACAACTTACCATTGGCAGCCAGTGCAACAATGGCGTGGGAGGTGCCACAAAAGTTGGATGGTGCGCTTTCATTGGCTATGACGCCAAACAATGCTATTGGTCCATAAGAAGAAAATCCAAAGAGAGCGCCAAGGGTCAGGATCCAAAGCTGTGGAAAGCAAATGCGAAACAGTCATAGAAGGAATTATGGTCACACGTCAGCCAACTGGCTGCAAAACCACTCTACCAGCCAGCCAAGTGATGGAAGGCAAGCTGTTCCTAGCTAGTCAACACTTGGAAAGTGAGCTGTTGCCAGCTAGTGAGCCAACAGATAGAAGATAGGCTCCAACTGCCACCCAATGGACAAAAGATGGTAGATGATACTTTTCCAGCCAGCGAAACCAAGAATATTGACTGTATGTGCAAGTCAATGGATGGTAGATGAGCTGCTCCTGGTCTGCCTGCGGATGGAAGACAAGATGTCCCCAGGCAGCCAAACCAGATAAGCAGACCATTGACAAAAATAAGCTGCACCGGCCAGCCAATAGATGGAAAATATGTTTCAACTGCTAGGTAATTGAAAAACGTCAGGCAGTCCTCTATCAGCCAGTGTATATACTGGATATGCTAGGAAGGATTCAATGTCCCTAATCTTCAGTTCTATTGAAACCAATATATCTACCAAGACACATGCTTCAAAGGCTGCTCTGTTCTAATGAAATGCCAGATGGGATCATCATAGATGCAGATCCACCCAATGTCGGAGTAAAGCATAGTACAGTACAAGCAAGAGAGAAAAGTATGAAGACCAGCCTGAGACCTCTTGTTCTGTTAGTCCCAAGAGAAGTGCCAAAGGATGGAGTGCAAAGGTCCAAAGATTTCCGCCCTAGGAAATATCAAAGAAAAGAAAAGGTAAGAAAGGAAAAAACAGAGTAGCTTGAGAAGAGGGTGACATCTGTACATCCAAGGTCTTACTTAGTGAGAGTCGCTGACATGCCTTATTAACTTGATTCAGTTTGTACACCCAAAGAGCATCTACTCTTCTGTGCACCAACCTTGCCTCTTCCTCCACTGAGGTGCACAGTTCCATCAGAGTGCCTCGTAATGCACAAACCTTAGCAACAAAACGCTCTACACAATGGGGGTTTTACAGTAGCGAGTGCAGGAGAATGAGGGCGAACCTAGTCTTGTGATAGTGTGGTGCACATTTTAGAAATAAAAAAGTGGGTGAATTGGAACTCTTGGAGGTGACCCATGGCAAATAACTTCATGAAACATAGCCGTGTCTCTTAAAGCTGCTAAGGCGTATCATAGTGAAAGATGTTTATTTTCAGGCCCACGTTAGGTGACAATGCGAACTTTGAGATCCCTCCAGCGTATGATAGGAAGCAAGGATGGCACTATTTGGCTTTTGGAAATCTTGATGCACAGTGTGTATGTTGAGTTTGCTGGTAAAAATATGTAATCTTGACATAATCTTATTAACTATACAGCACCATGAAAGGAGAAGTAAGAGAACAAATAAGGCAAGTCTACACTGAAAAGAAAACTGGCTCCAACACATTCTGTGAAACTCGTGAGCCTTGACTGCAGGTTCTCAACATACTCAAGACTCAAAACACCACTGCTTCTGCATATCATTACCTTCGAAGAATCTGGAGTGACAGTGACCCGGAAAAGGTACATTGATACAGCCATCCCAGCCATCATGGAGAGCAGGAGCCTGTGGCGAGGATTTCCGTGGCTGCGCAGACCGACCTAGAAGACATAAGAGAGGAAATAAGACTGCAGCCGTGGCCTTCACCCACATAACTGCTATTTAGCACTGACCTGCTCAGCTTAAGTAACTAAATATGTCACTGTGATTTTGTGGCTTCCGGAATCACTGCAGAGTTGCATGGGCTTGAAAGATTCAGGTGTACCTTAGTGCAGATGGACAAGGACTTGCCAATCTGTCCTTAACTGCACATTTTAAGGTAGGTGCGTAACTTCAATACAAGTGGCATTCATGCTTTGAAGAAACCCTAGCCTAGGGCAAAAAATGTAGGAACAATCACAAGCTAATATGATTGCGTATCGACAATAATTATTGTGTTGTACTCAAGATCTTCATGTTATAGACTATTGTTATGATGAAAACAGGCACTTGTGGAATAGAAATGATCTTTATTAGCAGAAATCATCACCATCACCAAAACATTGCGAAGGCAACAGCTGCTGGAGCCAGGTAACTCGAACGTTCAAGTGACGTTGCCATCACAACAAGAAACTTGCTTGGCAATATTCTGCCTAGGCAAACACTAGTTGTAAACCTAATGCACCCTAAAAAACACACATCATAGCCCGGTTTGCTTCATTTTTTAACTTTTTGATTTTATGGAGAAGCTGCTATACACATCTTAATGAATCATAATCCCCTTTCAACTTTAATTGTTTTAGGAATGTTTTAATACCCTTTCATTTATTTATGTGAACATCAATAGAAGATGGTAGTCATGGTAACAACAGTGCACTTCCCACAAGTGTCTGAAAATAAATGTAGATCAGTATATGGTGGTGCAATCTGGACCAATTGTCTTACTACCAAAAGACAAAAAAATTATGTATCACATGGATACACAACATGTCCATAATTAAATAAGAACCACAGCACTCAATCAAAATAATTATATAGGAGGTTAGGTAAATCGCTAAATATATGATGTTTCGTCACACAGTGACTTTTTCAAGGCCGACAGAGCGAAACATGAGGTCCCTATGTACTAGGATAACGTCAAAGATGTGTAAGCTGCATTCAGGTATTTTTTTATAAGCAGCGTGGTTCAAAAGTAGTGTGTTCTGTAGCATTGTCTGCACGTAGTATGCTCTAGGTGTGGCAGGAAAAATTATTTCCTCCCACACCTAGAGCGTACTACGCGCGGACCACTTATCAGTGAATGGGACTTATAATGTTCTGTTGCACTATTACTTGTACCTAAAGATTTTGAACATTTTATCCTACTTATGCAGACAAGCTACAGAACGCACTACCTTTGAATCACACTGCTTATATAAAATACCCAAATGCAGCTTACTCATCTTTGACATTATTCTAGTACATAGGGACCTTACGTTTCGCTCTATCGGCCTTGAAAAAGTCACTGTGTGATGAAACACGTGTTGGCTGTTGTTTATTGGACTTCATACGAGCTGTTACTGTATGTACTGTGTGTACATTTTTGTATACAAATAAACCAAGAGGATTACAAGGAAAAATAACTGATATTGTGCTGCAGTTTCTACAGTGTACTTAAGAATGTGTTTTTAAATACTAGCATATATTTAGTGATTTACCTGACCTGCTATATAATTCTTTTGATTGAGTGCTGTGGTTCTTATTTATTTAAGTATTTATTATTATTCTTATGTTTACAAAAGGATAGACTTAAATAACAAATAAAGCTGGCCAGGCATCGTAGTAGAATGGTACCCATTCCTCAGCCCCACTACTTCGTTCGTTCATGTAGTTTACCAGCATAACTCAAAATGTCATCAACTGACATGATTTATACCAGGAGGCAAATTCCATTTTAGTATTATCCCTGTTATTCTTGGCTTTACTGTCTGCTCTTGATTAGCGTGTAAAGCATATTTTATGAATGGCCATAGCCTTATCCCATACCATAGCAATTGGGTCATGGTCTCCAGACATTTTCAATTTTTTTTAGGCAGCCCTGGTTATCATACTCTATTTTTCGATTAGCATGCACCGTTTTACAATATTGCACCATGTTTTTAAAGATGGTAAATTTGAACTGCCCTACAACCTGGGGATATCCTGTCTTACCACCACCAGTCCAACATTTTACAAGATTTTTGAATATTTTGGTTGAACCTTATTTTTCCATACCCTCAGTATCACCATCTCAGGATCAGCATCTACTCTGAAGTCTGAGACACTGGACAAGCATGCCATCTCCCCTTTTTAAAATGGTCCAATCTTTGGGTACTCCTTGACAGTATGAAAAATGCCCATCTTATCTTCTCTGTATGTGTCCTCTGGGGTCTTCCTGAATTAATGGACTGAACCCTCGTAAAATACATGCAATGCAAATGTTTTGGTTGTATCACTCAAAAACCGTGGACGGATTGTGACTTATTGTAGGAACGTCCTTGTCTCGTCCTAATTTGTAATCTATTTCTCCCACATCTTCTGTCCATTTTGTTTTAAATCTCTCCAGGGTGTCAGCTTGGTTATTAATTAGGGTCTTATAAATTAGCAAGTTGGCATGTCTCTTTATTGGGACGAATAGCACTCACTATTAAATTGGGATTTGCCTGCTGCCTCACTGACTAGGTCTCTATACTTTTGAAGCACATGCCTCACCTACACGTGTCTAGATTGCTGGGTCTCAGACAATGAAAAATCTCCACTCTGCATCTTGTAGTATTTATTTTTTCCCATTACCCCCTATATATCTTACTTACGATACCCTAATTAGGGCCCTTTCATATAACAAGTTTATATTTTTTAAATCTTGTAATGAGCTGAATCCCACAATGTGTTTCTAAAGCAAGCTTCTCGTTCCAGCTCACTTAATGTAGGGCTGCCTTCCATACTTGAGGCTCCACCGAGTGCAATATAGGAGATCAGAGAAGATCTTACCAAAGCATATGTGTCGCCCATCAAAGATGGGTCGTGCTGGGATATAAACACCCAGACATTCTGGATCAATAAGTCAGAAACCCAGTAATATTTAAAAATGTCTGGCAGAGCCATGCATTGTCATTAGTTCCCAAATATAAGAAAATAAGAGTGATGCAGACAGCACCTCCAGTCCACATCTATTTTACCAAAGTATTCCTCCAATATCCAATATACGAGTTTTGCAATACATACATATGTTTCAGCTTCTGTAAGGCAACGCTCCCTTACACAACAAAAGTCTCTTTCAGTGTGCTACATCTTTCTGAAATTACGGACGACAGTTTGGGGGCTTATTTGCTACCTATAGTACCAGATATTGGAATACATGTGTAAAAATCTGAACTGGACAGATCATGCTTATCGATAGTTTCCAAGATGTGTGCAGAAATTAACTTGACTTTTCCCATTAAACCTGAAATCCTGAATATTTACCAAATATTTTTATTACTAGAAACACCATTCTATAGAAGTCTCTAAGTCTGCCAAGTATAGCAGGATGTCATTTGTATATAAGAATACCTTATCCTTATCCTCACAACCCTGGTCCTTCCGCATGACTCTTATGAACGCAATCTTTTGCATCTAGCAAGCCAATGGTTCCAAGGCAACCAAAAAAACTGGAAGTGGTAGAGAATAGCCATTTCTCATCTCTATTTCAAGGGGGAGAATGAAATGGTTACTTACCAGTAGGAGTTGTTTTGCAGCTTGAAGAGCTTTCTGGATTCATATGCTGTGCTTTATTCCATCATCTAGTTGTTTGGTATGGAAAAGTCTATTTTATTCTCTTTGAGAATCGCCGACCACCTGAGAAGTTCCTGTGTGTGGTCGCCAACTTCAGATTCTTTTTTCTTACTTCTCTTCTTTCTTTTGTTTTTCTTCCCACCGGTTTGCTTCCAGTCCAAATTCTGGGGAGGTGAGTGGGTCTCATGTGACTCTAGAAAACTCTTCAAGCTGTAAAACTACTCCTAAATAAAAAATTCATTTTTCAGCATGAATCTTTTTCTGGATTCACGCGCTGTTCAATAGATTAAACTGCAGCATCCCCTTCCTTGAGTCAGTTGGGCTGATATGAGAATGAACTAGCAAACAGGCGTTGTAGTACCCTTTGTCCCACATTTGCCTGTCTGTTCATCTGAATGTCCACAGAATAATATTGGGCGAAGGTGTGTGGAGATGCCAAAGTTGCTGCTGCGCAGATTTCGTCAATGGTCACATTTACTAGGAACATCAGTGCACCGCCTGTTTTTTCTGGTTGAGTGTGCTCTGGGGAGCATAGGTAAGAATTTTCCTGACTCTGCAGTAGCAGGTTTGTATAGTTTCCACTATCCATCTTGAGATTGTTCCTTTGGTCAGTGGGGAACCCTTGCTTGCTCTGGCAAAGGAAACGAATAACTGATTCCCCTTCCGTAACTTGTTTTGTGTAGATAATACATTAAGGCTCCTCGAACATCCAGGGTCTTTGGCTCTCAGAAGAAGCTGGTAGTTGTATACTTTGGTTGACATGGAATTGAGTTACTACTTTTTGTAGGAAGTGTGGGTTGGTTCTGAGGACACCTTGTCTTTGTGGATTTGTAGATATGGTTCTTGTATTGTCAGTGCTTGTAGCTTACTGACCCTGCATAAGGATATGATTGCTACTGGAAAGGCTGTTTTCAGGGTAAGTGACCTCAGTTCCGATTTGTGCATGGGTTCAAGAGGTACTATCATCAACTGTGTTAGTATGGTATTTAGATTCCACAACAAGGTTGAAACTGTTATTTGTGGTGCAACTCTTTTCGGACCTTCCAAGAATCTCATCATCACTGGGGATGTGAAGAAGCTGTTGCCTGATGTACCTCTGGTGGGGGCAACTATAGCTACTAAATGAACCTTTAGTGATGCGGAGGTTAGGCTGCTGTGAAGCAAGTGGGTGAGGTATATTAGTACTGTCTCCTACTGTGTCCTTGTTTCCATTCTGTTGCTGTTCGTACACCAATGGATGCATCTCTTCCATTTGTCTGTGTACTGTTTTCATGTGCTTGTTTTTCTAGTTTTCCTAACGACTTCCATCATCCTGGGACATATCTACAGGTATCAGAATTCTAGCTATTCAGAAGTCATGCCACTAGGCTGAGCAAGGCTTGCTCGGGGTGGTACACCTTCCCGTCTTGTACTGTCAGTAGGTCTTGTTCTGGTTTGATTGTGATTATGTGCCCGCCGGACATCTGCTGTAGGTCTAAGTACCAGGTCTGCTTGGCTCATTGTGGGCTATTAGGATGAGCCTTGTTCACAGCTGTCTGGCCTTTTCCAGTACCCCTGGAATCAGGGGCATTGGAGGAAAGGCATATGCAAATTTTCCTGACCTCTATATTGACATTCCCCTTTGACTAGATGTGTGGAAATCTGGAGGCAAAATGTTGGCATGTAGCGTTTCTTGGGGTGGCAAACGAGCCTATGCTTGGCGTGCCCCAGACTTTGAAGATCCTCTGCAGTGCTTCCTGCTTCATTTCCAAATCATATGAGCAGTTTTCCTATCTGTTCAGTCTGTCTGCCTCTGTATTCAGCTCTCCAGGTATGTGGATTGTCTGCAGTGTGATCTGTCCTTCAATCGCCCACTTCCATATCTCCTGAGCTGGTTTGGACAGGGTGAAGGATTTTGTTTGTTGAGGCAGAACATTGTGGTTGTGTAGTGCATATGGATCAGTACAGCCCGACCATGTGTGTGTGCTTGGAAAGCCCTTAGTTCTTTGTTTCCAGGTAATTAATGTGTTTTGCTACATCTGTGTCTTTCCATAACCCTCAGACTTTCAGGGTTCCTGTGTGCGCTCCCCAACCCTTTGGTATGCATCCGTTGTTATGGTCACAATTGGAGTTGGTGTTTTTGAATGTTTTCCCTAGGTTTGCAATTGTTGAATTGCACCATTATGGCCACTGCCATCCCGCCACATCTCCACTCATACCGCCATGGCGGAATGAACTGCTGGCCCCGACCCGGTGGGCCACAGAAGACCGCCGGAGGCGTTATAAGCCGACCTACCGTCATGGCGGTAGGGCTACCAGTGAGAAAGAATTCCTTCACTCCCCCCCAGCAAGCACCTGACTCCCCTCCTTACCCCTACACACAGCACTCCCCCCTACAGTCACAGCAACCCGCCACCGTCCCCATACTTGACGCCCCATCCACCCTCCCCGGAAACAGGCACACATACACCCACACGCACCACGCATACACCCATCCACTCACACTTCCAGACATGCATCCACTCACACTCATCCATACACGCATTCATTCACACATACTCAAACGCATTCAGGCACGCATATACACAAACATCCAAACACACATCCACACACGCATACACACTGACATGCAGACACGCACTCACTTCAACATTCATACACATATTCACTCACATGCATACGACCGCGAATACACCACAACAATCACAGTCGCATTCACACATGCACACACACATTAGAGAAGTGTGGCACAATAGTTAGAGCGGCAGACCCTGATGCAGAGATCTGGCCCGGGACCAGGGTTCAATTCCCACCTCGGCGGCTCTTGGGCTCAATTCCCTTGGACCAGATAATTCTCACCTCGGTGCCTAATCTAATTAATGGGTCCCACTCTGTAACTCTGGGCAATAGCTTGCTTAATCTCCACAACGGCCCTGACAGCGCTTGGATGCCTGACTTCACCGTGGGGCTGTCCAGGAGTGGGCGCCTCACAGGGAAAAGCCATGAGGGGTTCCACAGCGGTATGCGTACAGCGCCTTGAGACCCTAACGGGTGAGTAGTGTGCTATACAAGTGCGAAGTTTACAGTTTACACTTTCATGCACACACCACACACACACACACAACACCACCCTACCCCCTCACCCCCCTCCCCTGACAGACGCCCGACTTACCTTGCCCGGCGAGGAGGTCATCTGGCAGGGTACAGGATGGGGCGCTGCTACCTCCGGCAGCGCCTGCCAGCAGGACTCTGCTAGGCTGTATTAATGGTCTTAATATGGCTGGCGGCGTCCTTCTGGCAGGGCGGTGCAGGTGGTAGCAACACCAGTGCGCCGCTGTCCTGAAGCATGGCTACTGCCGGATTTCCACCCAAAGTGTGGCAGAAATCTGGCAGTACCCTTTATATGGAGGCCGGAAGACCGCCAGCACTGGCGGTCCTATGGCGCCCGTGGCTTTGGTGGTCTAGCTTAGAGATAGCTAAAGTCATAATGAGGCCCTATATCTTCTTTTGTACCTTTGTTGTGACAACCACTAGATCCTCCCAACTCTCTGTGGCTTGTGACCATTTGTTGCAGATCTATTCCTGGATGGGGAGAATGTGCAGCCTTCAATGCAGTACAAGTGGTATGCATGATGCCATCATCCCCATGAGTTTCATGACTGTCCTCACTGTCACATACTCACTCTTCTAGTAGAGGTGAGTCTGCTCTGCAATTGCCTCTGCTCTCTTCTGGACAGGGTATGCTTGCGGTGTGTTGAATTTTAAGGAAGCACTCGGAAAAACCTGCACTTACTCCGGTTGTGGCAAGGATGTTTTGTGGTTTATTGTGAAACCAAGGCGTTGCAGTGAGGTCATTGTCTTTGTGAAATTTCCTTTTGATTGTGCTTTCACTAGCCAATCATCTAGACATGGATTCCCTGTCTTCTTAGGTGAGCTGCTACCACCGCAAGACAATCTGTGAAGATTCTTGGTGCCGACTTTATCTCGAAGGGTAGTATCCTGAATTGCTAATGCTTTTTCTCTAGGACAAACCTGAGATACTTTTTGTGTCTTTGGTTCACAGGTATGTGTAGGTAAACGTCCTTGAGGTCCAGGCTGGCAATACAATCCCCTTTTCTGAAGAGTGGTATTACTCCCTTCAGTCTTGTAATTTTTAAGTGTTGTGTTCGAATTAACTTTTTTAGAAACCTGAGGTTTAGAATTGGTCTCAAGGTTAGGACTATCCCCTGTACTAGAAAGTAGGGGAATAGTTTTCTTGTTTTCCATTTCATGTTGGGATCTTTTCTATGGCTCTCTTTTGTAGGAACTATTTGACCTCTTTTCTGAGTTGTACCATTTATCCCCCCTCGAAGATCTTTAGTTTTGGTGGATTTTGTGGAAGTTCTTAAGTCGATTCTATGCAGTATACATGATGTATTATGTTCAAAACCCTTTTGTTTGATGTTATTGTTCTCCACCCCTGAAGGAATCCTCTTATTCAGCCCCCTACTGGTGTTCTGTGTTGGGCCTTGCCCCTGCTTGAGTCACCTGTTTGATGTCCTGACTCCTTTGGGGGAGCTGGCCTCTTCCCCTTGCCCTTCTTCCATAGGGCTGCCTCGCAGGCTGTAGCCACTTCTGGTATGCTATTGTGCTGCATGGCTTGATGTGAACTGCTTTGGGCTGTTCCTGTTGTCCGGCTCTACCTATGGGTCTTCTGCTTGGAGTTCCCCTTCTGAAAGTGCCCCTACATTTCAGTGCTCCCACTGACTTTGCTGTCTCATTATTCTTCTATATTTGTTGAAGCGGGTCATTCACTGCTTAGCAGAACTGAGTGTCTCCTGTGAAAAGTACATTGATTTTGGAAGCTTGTAGCTCCGGTTTTGAAACCTGATACCCTGAGCTAGGCGTTCCTCCTTAGGGTTGTTCCTGTGCACATTTATCTGCTGGCTGTATCTGCTGCGGACTTAAGGCATGCGTTTGCAATATTTTTTACCTTCTGAAATCACTGCATTGGCCCTTTTGTAGTATTCCTCAGGTATATGCTGCATACGACTGGAAGAAGATCCAGAAGTTTGAAGGCATTTGGAGCAACTCCATATGATGAAGAGGTGCATTGTGGGAGTTGTAGTCCCCAGACCTCAAGAGGCAACCCAGTGTCTCTGAACCCTTGGCTGGTGCTATGGACCACTTTTTTGAATCAAGAAACACTTCTGAAAGCAAGGGTAACAGTTTTACCTCGTGAGTGGCCTGAACACTGGACTTTGTCCCTGTGCAGGGTGACCTTTTTTAAGCCTTTGAGCGCTAGTTGCTTCTATGCGCTAGAAAACATTAATTCTTTAAACATTCATATCTCCAGTTCCCCTTACCCGATTTTAATCACTGTGGTGTAATTTTAAAGATAAAAATATACTCTATTTGTATAAATTGGTATTGGATTTGTATTGTTTTTTGTGTTTTGTTTATTTACTGTTTTGTGATTTTTAAATGCTTTACATACTTGTCTCCTAAGTTAAGCCTTGTCGCTCATTGCCAAGCTACCAAGGGATGAGCTGGGTTTAATTTATTGAGACCTAACTGGACCGAAGTGGGGGTTAGGGGCCCATTGCTAGGTGAAGGTACTTACCTGCCCTTACCAATAATTCACTTTCCAACAAAAACCCTCTATTTCCTCACATTGTTCGTGCCCCTAGCAGTCCACGAGAGCTATCTTTCTTTGGGTGGCAGCTTCTCTCTCCATCTTTCTCCCCACAAGTCAATCCTCTTACTTTACTTTTCTGGCAGTGGCCCTGTGGATGTGGAGGTGTTGTTTCTTTTCCTTTTGCAGCTACAATAATAAGTGAGTCTGTCGAAACATTGCCCATTATATATTTTGGTTCCTGAGTGGAATGCTTGTACTTCTTTTCTACTCTTGGTGTAACTGCCCCTGCAGTGGATAGCCCACGGAAAGCTTCCTTCCCTTGATCAAGGATGCTAGCTAGGCAGCATGGGTAGATATAAGTTACCCTTTTGTGCTGGCAATAAAGTCTTGGGGAGAAAGTGTATTCCTTCCTTCTCCTCCTCTAGTTGGAATCCATAGGTCTCTGCAACCCTCTCGATGTGGCCGTTGTAGAGGGATATGCAGTCTAGTGGTGTCTTACAAAAGGGTCTCGGATGCTAGATCCCTTGACATAACAGGTAGAGTATTCACCCCCAAGGGGTTACTTACAATATTTCAAGAAGAACAAAGTGTGATTCCAGAGTGATCTCAAATCTGGCCTTCAGGGATTTGCCAAAGCCGTGTGTGGTCAGGTGTGATAAGGCGTATGAAAGTATGACAGAGGAAATACCCCGGGCAGGTGAGAGACAATTGTTAATCTCCATCAGGAAGCCTCACAAAGCTGTCTCCTCGCCTACCATTGCTAAGAGGTTCAGTGGATCATGCAAGAAACAGATATTGACACAGGGAAATTTGGGGCACACTCTGCTAAGACCTTTTCTCTTGGGGCCTGGTTAAAGAATATGTTGAATGCTGTGGACTGGTCTTCAGATTCTACCTTTAGGAGGTTTTACTTTAAGCCAGTTGTAGACGTTGTCACACTAGTGGTCACTAAGCTATAAACTAGCATAATCTTCCCCTCTGGCCCTGACATAGAACAAAACATTTTCTAGCTAATGTAACTGAAAGTTTAAATTCTATTAAGGACAAGGAGGGGTGGATAATTCCTCCCAGGCAAAGCTGACAATTTTCCCCCTGCACTTTTTAGGAAGTATGACACTATATTTACGGTTAGTAGCAAGTAGTTTTGTTATGATTGCTTATGAGAACTGCATTATGTTGAGTAGGGTTTATGATGTAACACGTTCATACTGTATTACTGTGGCACAACTTACAAGGTTGGACATGTTAAATGATTAATTCATTAGGTTTAATTAACCCTTTACAACCATGGAAAGTTCATTTTAGGAAACAAGACTTCTAAACAGGAGTAGACCGGGACGAAGGATGGTTAGTTGTTGCAGGAAGGAAGAGAAAACATCATGCGAGAAGGAGGACTATTATGGTCATTCTGTGTTGTGACTGGATATTATGTTGTTTTGTTTTTTTACAGTTCTCAAAGGTCCTGGGAAATGGAGTTTATAGTAAATTTGAATTTGCCGTGGCTGTCTGAGAAATTAAAGGAGATAGAAAAGCATAAAGTGGGAACCAATAGTAAAGCCAACCGAACAGTTGCATGAATTGTCTGTCAGTAAAGATAATAAATGTAATATCTTATTTAAGTTCAAGCTTACTTAAGTAATAAAGTGTGAGAGTTAAGGATGGCTTAGAATGGCAGGGTAATGACACGAGTTGAAGGTGGCACATTAACTCAATAATTTTTTTACTTTGTTTTTATGGTGAAACCACTAGTAAAATATTAGTCAACCTCCCATTCGACTTAAGTGTTTTAGTAATTGGAAATATTTATATACCTATATTACAGAAGTGAGAGTATGATTAGGTTTCATTGAAAAAGCATTTTTGTTTTGCTGATAACGTTGGCACCTTTTGTGCTGCAAACCTAGAAAAAGACCTACGGTCTGGAAGTGCTTTGTTTAACCACTTAAGTGGCATCTCTGCACTGGCACGTCCTTCTTCGATGTGCTGGGTCCCTTTGTGTTGCTGTTTTGTTGAAGTTTGACAGGTCACACTAAATCCTCCAGAACTTTTTTCCAACAAAATATATTCAGGCCAATTTTGCCTCTGTGTAAAGGACCCCAGTGTGTGTTGCTTCCCCTGGAGGGAACTGAAAAAACAGTCAAAATGTAGCAGCATTCCTGTTTTTTTTTAACATGGAGAAAATGTGCAATAAAAAGTGTGAAACCATTCGGTGAACCTTGAAAGCTGTACATTTCTGATAAGTAGATAAAATTTGTAATTCGGCAAGGCATCAATGGTGTAACTTGATCATGGTTTTCCTAAGGAACCGAATCCTGAAATTGTTGAAATAAAGTGCCTTTGTTGTGTAGGAGGCAGATTGCACAGTAAACGCACTTTATGGCATCTGAGTGAGTGTTTGCTGGTTTGGCCAGAGGGATTCATGAAGATAACGGGTTATTGTGCCAGTCACGCTGCATCCACTATCAAAAGAGCACCCATCACAGCAAGCTGATTTCTTATTTGATATATTATACACACACACACATACGTGTATGTACACACAAACATAAACAGATGCACATTGTACATCAACAATTATAATACATATTACTCTTATATGAATCTGTATGCATGGTGTATGCTATGCTGTTTTTTATGTGCATTAGTTATAAACAAAGCATTTATAAGTATAGCCAAAACACAGGTGGTTAGATCCTGTCTGTGAGATAGAATTACAATAGCTATGATTCTTATGTACTTTCACAGTTGTTTACTTCAGTCAACTGAACTGAATTTGAGACAATGAACAATTTTCTCAAATCAAGCGCAATGTACTCTGATAATACGAAAATAAACCTTTGTGCTGTGGAACTGTGTTTATAAGTAGGTTTGTTGAAAACAACGTGCTATTTGGTTACATTTATGTTCACTGGCAAGGTGTGTATGTATAAATATAAAATAACAAAATCAGAATTCGTGGAACCCCTTACTAAACAGATGTTAAATGTCTACAAATCCATTCACTTCAACAAGGAGTAATAGACACTGGCAAAACCAACAGTTTATATCTTGGTAACACTTGTTTGCTTTGGCACACTTTATGACAACAACCATTCAAAGATTGTCATCTGTGGCAACTGGATGGATGGATGGGAGACAAGTTACCGCAGATACACTTGTGGCTGCGAGATGTCTGTGAATGGGGCGCGGTGGAGGAGGCCCATATGTGCCTCACCCGTACAGATGACAAAGCGGAGGAAGAGCTTCTGGCGTGGGGCTTCGTCCCTAATAATTTCACTGATGATGCTGATCCCAGCTCTAGTGATGGGTCGGACACCGAGTTGTTAGGAGCTTATGTGAACCCTGTTAATTTGTACAGCAGGTGACGGCCAAGTGGGGTGTTCTGTGAATTGCAGTATATCTGAATATTAGGAATGTGTCTTGGACTAATTTTTTCACCAGGCTATGTTATCTTTACTTTTTGTGCCACTCGTGACCCACAAATCATTGTATTTACTTACTGAGCATGCCAAGGTCTAGTTTTCCGGACATCGTATTTTATTTGAAATGTAACCTGCTATTTTTTTATTGCACTACTGGGCTCGTGTTATGTTTTCTGAAAAACTCAATAAAACAAAGTTATAAACAAAAAAGATGGTCATCTGTGTGTGGGCAGGCATGTACACGCAGCTGTAGCAATCTTTGGATTTTTTTTGTCATAAACTATGACAGAAATAATTCCCAGATTGCAACCTGTGATCATCAGCAGGTGGAAGGTGTGGGGGAGAGAAAGTGCAGACAGTGACTGAGTGACTGGCAGTAGAAAGCCAGTTGAGTGGGGTTTGAAGTGGCGAGCGAGATGGTAGGGGGCAGGAAGGGAAATGGAGGGAGCGCACAGTTGTGCTGCCTTGAGCTGCGGAGACAACAGCGAGGAAGAATTGGGCAAATAAAACAGTCCCTCAGGCACTACAAGACAAGCACATCATAACAGATGAAAGGACACACAAACACAGAAAATAGAATTTGGTGGTAGAGCCAACAGGCCTGTGACCTAATCTTTGATGTGACTGACAACAGTTAAGACAATGGCTGTGAGAGTCAGACTGAAACAAGCTATTCTTTGAAGTAGGCTGACCCAAAGGCCAGACTAAATACATTGGCAACAACAGGTATTTTGGCAATAGAAAAACGAGATCTACAAATGTGTATGCAACCTGGGTGTATGTGCTGATTCCCCACGTGCCTTTGAGCTCCAGAATGCCGTGGTTAAATATTCTAATTTCCATCTCCAAATGCTTTCCTACTTAACTTCTCTTTGGTGTTGCACGTGATTTTTTTTTTTGAGCTAAGTTACTGTATTTCATTCAATCTACATATGTTTTCCAAGAAAGGAGTTCCAGGATAGGAGTTTCATTCAAAACAGGAAGCAGGTAAGCATAAGCGGCGGGGAAGGAAGGTGGGGTGATGAACGCTGCATGCCGAGTGCTCTGCTTCCATGGCAACAGCCAGGCATGTATAGGGGGTGCTGACAGTTGCCTATCGGGCTGTTTCCGTAGCATCGGCCCTGACTGAGCACGGGAGGCGTGGGATGTGCTAAAGGTTGCCTGTTGGGCACTTTGCTTTAACAGGAGCTGCCCACGCGAGCATGCGAGGGCAGGAGGACTGACATTTGTCCACCAGGTACTCTGCTTCTCCGGCAGTGGCCTGGGGAGGGATGGGGGCTGAAAGTTGCCAACTAAGCACTCTGCCTCTGAAGCGGAGGCCAGGCGTGATAGCGGCAAGCGCGGGGTACTAAAAGTGTTGCACATGAAGGGTGAAAGGGAAGGTGGAGAGAGAGAAGGAGGAGGTACCTGAGGGAGACCGGGATCACAGGTTGGGGACTGAGAGGGGCAAAGTGTAGGTCCACTTCTTACATTATCTGGACAAAGTGCAATGGATATGATGCACAGCCCATCCAAGCAAAGGCAAGTCATGAAAAATACACGAAAGCCAATGGCTAAACGAGGCTGACCCAAAATCCACCTCCTCTGCACTACTGCTTAGATGTGTACACTGTTTAAAGCATTAGTAACATTAAGACAAAGACAGAGCTAAAATTGCCTGTAGGTAGGACCTATAAAGGAATGTATATCTGTGTGGTCGAGCACTGGTGCTAGAAAATCACCTACAGGTCAATTTGCAACTGTGAATGACATTTCAAAATATAATCACCTGGGCAAATGATATTGTTCAAACCCATATGGAAGTTCCCTGCCTGACAATGAAACCAGAATACATACTTACCCGTGCCACTGCCCTGTCTGAGAGGTACCCGGCTGCAATGCTGCCCACAAGGCCACCGACCTCCAGGGCACTCATGTAAGAACTGCCTGGGGTAGAAAGAGAAGAGTGTTACTGTGGGATGATACAAGAGGAAGCAGTATCTTACAATGCTTTATTCAACAAAGGGCTACAAGGGGTGGGCACCAGAAATATAATGTAGAAGACGAGTGCTAATTAACAAGGACATTTTGAGACTGCAACAAACTTCAAGTATCAGGTAAAGTGGAAAGTAGTCATAACACCATGAATGTGTCATGGGAGAAGAAAGTGGGATTCTAAAGGTATTCCATTGTGTGGCCCCATTCTAAGTTCCTCCCCAGATAGCCTTTTGGCAGGACGTTATCCACTAAATAATAACTGCATCTGCTATTATTTTTGTAATACACTGGATTGTGCAGCAGGATTCGAACGTGTGGTTTCAGTGGGGCATATTCAATAGTTTTTTATGAGTCCTAGTAGGTTGAAGGAAGGATGACAACATGAGAGAAGTATTGTTAAGATACAGGAGTGCGCTGTGCAGGCATGCCAAGCTGCTGAGGAGGAGCTGGAGGTTTCTGGGAGGAGGGTAGAGTATCAGGCACTTTCTGAAAGTAGGTTGGAGTTTGCCGCAGAAGACCTTGAGACCTTATTTTAAAGGGGATAAAGTACTGCATCTTTAATACAGAGGTTTTACATTGTGTTAAGAATGTTTCTTGACAATGAGGCACAAATTGACTACTTCATTTGGTAATCTTTTGTTGCAAGAAGTTCAGCTCTTAGGTCTTTCCAGACAACACTCAAATGTTGGGCATTTCTAAACTCTCCTAACATATTGGGTTCTAACCGGCTGCCCCTCCGAGCCGAGATTCGGCAAGATTCCACTCAAATGTCACAGGCAGCTCAGTTCCTACCATACCCTATTGAGCGGCGGGGCTCTCTGACTCTCCACTCGTCTTGTGGACTCTGCCAATCCCCACTTGGACGTTGTGTTATCCCAGACTGCACTCAGATCACCAGTTTTACCAATCACCATTCACATCATGGGTCTTTCCAGGTCTTACTTGGAGTTTGTATTGCTCCAAACTCCGCTCGGATGCTGTGATGGATCAGCATTCAGATTTATTAGTTACAGCAGTCTCCAGTCACTGAAAGTCAGTCTCAGTAGAAACCCTCTCTGAAAAGCTTGACACTGTGCCTACATCCCAGTAGCCACTCTCAGCTGGCCTCTGTGAAGACTGGGAGACTGTGGGCACCTTCGGGGTGAAAGCCTTTGAGGATATCTTGAAGAGCCAATCTCAAAAGTATCTTTGAAGTACCTTTGAAGTACAAGTCCTTGAGGATATCTTTGAAGAACCCGTCACGCTGGGTTTCTTTGTAAAGGCCTCCTTAGTGAATACCCTTGAGGAGTGAGTCTCAGTGAGTACTTCTGAACTATATTTATGTAAGTAGTAAAGCGTTCACATCCAAGTTGAGCTTCTGAGAAGAATACAGGCAAAATCACTGCCACATTAAAATCCACCACCAAATGTATGAGAGAAAGATAGAGGGAAAGAGGGAGATGCAGACCTTAAGTAACCCTGGGAGACAGCTGCTGGAAAACAGAAAATTGGTTAGGGAGCAGTTTAAGGAACCAAGTGAGAGGAACGGTCGCCCTCCCACCTCACCATCTCACCCATAAGCGCAGACTGTTCTTTGTCCTGTATCAGGAAGAGCTGTCCCCAGTCTGTGCAGCAGGTCTTTGCCCCAAAGACCACCAGGTAGCCCCAACAAAGCAGCCATAGATAGGGTGACAACAGGAATTCTTTCAGTGTGCTCTGGTCTCCAGATGAGTCTGCAGGGGGATACGGTCAGTAATGAAAGTCATTCTTAGTACATACAATTATTGATCTATTATTGCTAATCATACGCACACTATGAATAAATTATGCAACAAAAGCCACCACTTTAAACACAAAACACACATTGCTCTACTCAAACTACTAAAACCGGTGGCAGAAGCCAAAACGTTGAATGCCTCCATGTGCTAAAATGCACGTATGAGGGACTGGGAATGGCAACCAACTAATAATGACCCAGCTCAATATACCAGCCAGCACACAGGCAAAATATTATCACCCTCAGCACCTCAGTCTAACCATAGATACATGCATAGTGCTTAGAATGTTTTGTGTCAGACTTCAAATAATGTACTTTATTTTTTAAGCACATCCATTGTATAGGCGCATAAGGAGATTTGCTCAGGGGAAATATACATTGCTCAGGGTTCTATAGACTTCTATATGTGCGTGGGCTTCTGTCGATTGGTTAGACCAAACAGTAGTTGTAGCCCACTGTAGGAAAGTTCATGTTTTCCATGTGTGCCATTAGATTTTACACATCTATGTGCCTGGACTGCTGAGGTTTCTGATCGCTGGCTAAACACAGTAACAACAAATTGGTATATCTGACTTTTCTGTGAGTAGCAGTGAGAGTGCACATACTACAAAGGGGGATTAAAAGTGCAGTACCACGTGTTCTACATTATATTGTTTGCCACCCACTTGTGGAGCCAAAACATAGTATGTGATCAGGGCAGCAACAATGTTTTATTATAGACCAGGCCTAAGTGTAGGATATCAATCTGAACTCATTTTTGGTTTGACCTTGCTAAATCTGACATGAAGGAAGTTGGCAGTCATTGTGGCTTGTACTACTAAGGGTGATCTGCATGAAGTCTGAGCCAAAGTCAGACAAGGAGCATTATGCCTTTAGGTGGAATGTTCAGGGGCAACAGTCCAGGTGGATTCTTGAAAAGTGAAAGGGTCACACATTGAGCAGAATTCACTAAGAAGGGAACAGATAAAGTGATCAGAAAGGTTGTGCTTCACTTTAATAATGAACGTGTGGATTCTTAATGGAGCAAGAAATCAAAAAAAGAGGACATCTTAGCCGAAGGTCCTTGTATCCGTTATGAAAACCGGGTAACTATTACTTTGTTGCATAAGTTTGTTCCATACGTCTCATCAAATGGATCGTGTTATAAAGGAAGGGGACTATAGATTGTGCCGTAATAATGATATGATTTGTTCAGACAATTCAACCAATTAAGACTAATGTTGGTAGAATTCATGGCTGCCTGGGAAGGGACTGAGTAGTGTTTCTATTTTCCTCTGAATCTTTTGCTAAAAATTCTTTCAGCATCAGAAAAACTGATCTCCTGCTGCTCCACAGGAAGAAAATGTAATAGATACTTGAAAAACAACCATAACTATTGATCTGGACACCTGCCTGTGGTTTTGATTAGAGTGAGAAAAAGCCTCTCATCCACCTAAAACCTATGGATCTGATGCCCAATGATCATTCAATACAATTTTAAGAATATTTGGAGCACCATAAAAATGCAAACCCTTTCCTGCAAGTGCTAAAAGTCTGGACTTTGATACTGTTTCACCTTCAGAGAATCAGGACGATGTCCCAATACAACCGAAAAAAAGGAGCACCTTTAGCAAGCAAGTTTCGTGGTTTGTCTGGCTCTACGTTTGTTTGCAAGAATAAAACAAAATTTGCTCTCACTATTGGGCAGAGCAGCATTATTTAAAATAATGGCATTGCCAAGATTTCTGTATATGTTGCAGAACACACTGTTCCCAGTGCCTGATGACTACTTCCAAATGAATAAGGCTGAAATTAGGAAGCTACTTTGGGATGGCGGGCCTCCCTAGATTGCCCTAGACAAACTGACCTGGGGTTGGTATGACGGGGATAGCACTGCCTGATATACAGCAATATTATTGGGCATCAAAACTTGCGGTCATCAACCAATTGGCCAATTGCCCAAAGGATGAACCGGCATACAATATGGACCATTATGTGCTGTGTTCAAGGGGATATGTGCAGCCCTTTACACCTCAATGAAACACCAAACCCTTTGTGGGCCCACAAAGCCACCAATCCAACTATGGCACTTGGCATATAGTGCACTGGGATGGAGGAGTAGACTCACCCAGGCCACCCCACTGTGGAACTCCGAAATACTGGCCAATCGGGGCAACACCAAGGCTTTGATAAGTGTGACCTGATATGCCTCTTGAGGTTCAGGGATCTCTGGACCCGGAAAGACATAATTCCCTTTTCAGACTTACAAAACAAATATGACATGTCCTACACAGAGACTTTCTGCTACATACAAATAAGACATGCCCTGAGGGCGGTGACTCCTAGTGGAGATTCCTCCCCCTGAGTCGTTGCCCTTGGAAGATAGACTACTAGATGAACACATCCCACGCAGGGCGATCCCTCACACTTATCAAAAACTGGTCAGTAACCGGCCTGATTTACTACACAGCCTGCAAGAGCGATTGGTGATGGACCTGGGAGAGTTGGCTGACAACGAGTGGTCCGAGACCCTTGCCTCCCCCAGAGAGGTTGTCATTAGGGCTAGGTTTAGAGTGGTTCAACTTTAGATACTGCATAGGGTCCATTTCCTCCTGTACAATACTCTTCCAAATTGGATGGAGAACTGATACACATTGTTGCTGGGGCTGCGGTGAATTGGGTACTTTTTTTTCATATCATATGGAATTGTCCACTGATACAAACGTTTTGGGACTTAATGGTGAGATGCATGTCTGTGGTAAGCGGCTGTAACCTGCAAGGTTCTGCTAAAGGGTGCCTTTTTAATGTGTGGAATACAATGGACATCATATGGACCAATATGGATACCACTAGGGATAATTATTGCAAAGAGGAATATAGCTAGGCCCTGGGGTGTGATGATAGTGCCGCAATTAGAAGAATGGAAGAGAAACATGGACTGGTGCATGGTCGCTGAAAAAGTGATATATGAAAGTAGGGGATGTCCAAGAAAATGGGAAAAGATCTGGGGCAAATGGAACACTTATTGTGCACCTCCCTGCTCAGCCCAGGTTGGGTCGGAGATGACGGTGAACGGCTCTGAAGTTGGGATGGAAGACTCCTGAATATAGGGGAGAGTCGTGGCAGAGTGGAATGATGCATTAACGATTACATGTGGAACAGTCTAATAGAACGATATATGTGCTGACTTGCTGTGGTGTTCGTATTTCCTTGTTGTCTGTTGTAATTGCAATAAAAAGATTTTATTTAAAAAGAAAATACAAAGACAGGGATTCACCAACAAGGTATTCAACTTTGTGGGTCCCTTCCTCTTCTGGCTCCCTGTCTTGCTGATGGGGTTTGACCTACTGAAACGTTTGTAAGCGTGAAGGTAAATAGCACCAAATTCAATTAAATCAATCACAACACGAGCTGTTTGACTCCAGTGCAATCTAGAACCTAGAACCTGTTTTACTGTAGTCAAAGCACTCTTGCCAGAAGCCGTTTTGCTGCAATTAATTAACTTACTTCGAAAAATGTCTTAATGTAATAAAAACATTCCCAATGGCAGAAAATACACTTCGTTGAAATCAATGTAACTGCACCAGGAGCTTCACTGCTGCAGTGTCAACAATCGAGCTGTTAAACCGAAATTCACTCAGGGAGCTGTTAAACCGAAATTCACACAGGGAGCTGTTAAACCGAAATTCATACAGGGAGCTGTTGGGCTTCAGTGAAGCCAATTACACCAAGGGTTGTCTTAGTGCCAAGGGTTGTCTTAGTGCAGTAAAATGAATTACACCAGGAGAGGGATTCCTGCAATTAATTCAACTGCACTGTGAACTGTTTTAATGCAATTATATCGTTTTAACACATAAACATTTTACTGCAGAGAAATCACGTTCTGGCTCGTTTCACTGCAGTGAAATAAATCACACTGAGTGGTTTTGCTGTGAAATCGGATTGAAAAGTCTCCTTTCAGCTGATTCACAAACAGGCACTTAGGGCCAGATGTATCACAGGATTTTACCCATTCTGTGTCTATGGGAAAAAGCTTTCGTACTTATGGCCCTTAGTGATTAGAATCTACCGTCGGCTAGCCACGTGTCAAAGCCCAGGCATATCGCCACTCGCCGCGGGAAGGTGCCTTTTCATAGCAAACGGATCTAGCACTCATTAACCAGTCCTCTGTGCGCCGGGGCACAGTCCACAGAAATCACAAGTCAGCAAAAAAACAGGCCCTCAGCAGATGTCGGTAGGCAGCATTTCATCACGGCAGAACTCAAACAAGAGCGGTGGGAAATCCAAAACTGGAAAAACGTCCCCTGTCCTTTGAGACGAGATACAAACAACCCCTACTTCAGGCTTGCCTGTGGCTTCTGATCATCAAAATCAGCCTCAAATGACTCCTAGGCCCAGTTTGACATATATTCAACAGCAAGATAAAGATAGGTTATGCACTCAAATCATGATTTCTGCTCTAGTCCCACATATGTCATGATAGCAGCCCCTAAACACAAGGATCAGACGTGTTATACCTCTAACACAGGCACCAGCCAGCAGCAGTCGACATATATTACCTCAGTGACTGCAGGCGTGAGAGGCTGGTTCAGTTTCTCACAGGAGCAAGAGTGGTTTGGTGACTTACAAATCAGTCGCTCATATTATCTACAGTGACCGGGGGCGCGGGGCTCGGCACACAGGGATCAGGGGGTGGTTATATAACTCATAGTGGCAGGTTTCTGAGTAGTGCTCATAAAAGAGGGCTGTGACTAAAGGCTCTACTACAACTACACTACTGTGCCTATCCTTACACAAATCAAAAACAGCTTGTAAACCGTGGGCCTGATTTATGAAGTATGCGCCGCCTTTGCATCATTTTTGACACAAAAGCGGCGCAAATTTACAAAATATAATTGTGTTTTGTAAGCTTGCGCCGCTTTTGCACCAAAAAATGACGCAAAGGAGGCGCAAACGTTTCATAAATCAGGCCCTGTGTGTTTACTCACAGCTGAAAAAATAGCTCAGCCAGTCTCTTCTCCAGTAGGTTTTTACAGCGGTGCCAGTTTTACAAAAGAAGCCATTCTCAAAAACAGACACATCTACATCCCACAAGTGCACATCCATTTCCCCTCTTCGACTCGGAAAAACTCACTAAAAAGCTGCTTAAGTGTTACACATTTGAAACAGTGCCCCCTACAATGTTTGTTCATGGCATCATGGGTATGTTACCGTGATGGCGGCGGGCCACACATTTTTTTCCAAAATCTAATTATTGACTAAAAGAAATGCTGTATGCATACATAAGTGGCGCATAAGATTATGAATGGATGCACAGAGGCGGTGGCGATAGTGACTGATCAGTGGCAGTACATCACTGATGAACAAAGACAGATTGTAAACATGCATTATTTTACATGTAGTATTGTGTTGATAGCTTGAACAAGAAGGTACTGCAAAATGTCAGGAATCCTTCATTGTGCAACCTCCCCAGTGCACAAGTCCCTATGGGCGTTTTCCGCCCATAGAAATTCCGTTTCTCATTCGATATTAACTGAGCACTCCACGTTGCTTATAGGCACAGGGCCTACTTTTTGAAAAAAAGTAGTTTTCGGACCATGGTCTTTTACATGAAATATATGCCTCTTCTGGCATGTGTTCATTTGATGCAATCAGCTTCGCTTCAATCTTAGTGTAGCCACAGTGAAAAATATTCAAGGTTCCAGTCCTTTCAAAAGCAATAAATATTTTATTGTTCAATTAAGTATTCTTAAAGGTGAGTTACAAAACAAAGTAGGAAAAAATGTTTGAGCTTCTGCAACCGTTGTTTATTTTTACGCTTCGGTTCTTGGATCCCGATTCCCTCCTCTAGGAAAATTGCCAAGATTAACACAATGGACCCTGCAGAAAAAACCCTCCCTCATTCGGTCAATCTACACCTCAGTGAAACACTCATACCTGCGTTTAAGATTGCCATTTTTGCTCCTCCAACCCACTCCTACTCGATGGCTTCATTTCCACTACGATGGTCATAGGAACAGTGCTGGAATGGAAACCAAACTCAGCCCTGGCAAAATATTCTAATCAGCCACATATTGCTGGAGGTCCCGATCACAATTCGGTATAAGAGATTCATAGGTTGGTAATGCATTTTTTCTTGCTCCAAAAACAGCCCACAGGGAAAATGCCATAGAAATCGAATGGCCAGTTCATTCCTACAAAGAAGAATGTGTACCGCTGCATTTCGAGAAAGAGAGAGATGGAAAGAGAGATCGAGAGAGAGAAAGAGATGGAGAGTTCGACACAGAGAGAGATCTTTCTTGGCTAAGTGTCCATCCTCAGCCTGCCTTGGAGTCCAGCAACTATCCTCATAGCTTAATATCTCTGCGTTCACCCCTTACCTCTCATGGTGGTCCTAACCTGAGGCTCAAGAAGAACTCACCTTTTTTGCCTTTTTTCGTGCCCGGCTCAATGTTCTGCAGGCCCACGTCAGCTGGCTCGTTCTTTATCATGGCGAGGCACAAGAAGGCGATGGCAACGCAGATCAGGCCGGAGATGGACAGCGTGGAGCGCCAGCTGTAGCTGGCTGCCAGCACGGTGGCGATGATAGGGCCCACACTGCCTGCCAGGTTCATGCTGGTGGAGAGGACAGCCCACCATGTCCCAAACTGAGAGGGCTCAAACCACTGAGGGGGAGAAAATCGAAAAACACACAAGAATGTAAGTGAAGCTGGAGAGAATGTATCTAAGGCACCATGTAGGATTGTGGTCTGTTCTATTTGGGCAGCCAGTGTCCTCAATTAATAATAGCTATCTCAGTGCAGATGAAAAGAACTCAGCACAACTCTGCGGTCTGTGCCATCAAATCCTAAACAACCCTAGTAGCTTAATATACAGAAATTCTATAAAAATGAGACTTTCTGACAGCATCAAAAGGCACTGCCTATGGCATAACATTCTGGGAGACACTATATAATGGCATTACACTGTAAGGAACTATCTTGTGACACCACACTGAGGGACACCCTTTGTGTATCATCACTCTTAAAAAAACAAAAAAAAAGTGTTATGTGAGATTAAAATACTAACTGTAAAAAGTGCACAAATAATAGCGATAGACAGGATTTAGGGAGATGGAAACAAAGGGGCTTGCATCTTAAAATAGCATACACAGTAGCATTACTCTGAGAAAAAGTTATTATATGTCATTACTTTGCAAGTCATGTTCTTTCTAAAACATCGGGAGCACCAATACATTACATTAATTTTTGCATTGCTGTTATTACTTTTAGGTAGAGTGCGCAAGTGCTTTGACCTGCTGTAAGCACTGTGGACTTTTAATCATGCCCACCTCACCCCCATCACTTTCACTTGTTTGTGGACTTGCCTTTCAAAAATCCTTTGATGTAATTGCTTTATGTTTGTTCCACCATGGGGCGGTTTTGTTACCACCTTGCAGACTGACCCTGTTACATGGATAATTGCACGACTGCCGATATACTTTAGTGTGGGAGAACAATTTTTTTCTTCTGTCTCTCCCCTTCACGTTCCATGGCAGCCATGGCCCTCACAGTGCAAAATGTGCCAACAGAACAAACACCATCGGCTGTATTAGATCGCTTGTCACACTGTTCACACTGTTACCTAATCAGAGTAATTTCTTATGGCTCTCCCCTTCACACTCCATAGTCTTCCCCAAAACACTTATAATTGATCAATGCTTTATGTAAAAAAAAGTAAATCCACAACGTGGCCCTCCCGGCACAGCAGGAGAGCGGATACTACAATATTCACTGCATTTGGGAAAACTCAACCCATGATGCTTTGCAAGCATTCTTTTTCAAAACATTTTTGCCCATAACTCAGCCTGTGGTGGGCCAAGAACAATGGGACCACCACCAAAACGTTTAGCATGACACACCCTTTCTGTTTAGGTCATCTAAGGATCCCCATACTAGGTTAGTGGGGCCCCCAAAATAATAACCCCTCCCACCATGCAGTTCCTTCTTAAGCTCTCTTATGGCTAGGAAATTTTGTTTTACAGCTTGGAGTAATTGTGTTCTAAGGGCCTTACTACTGCAGTAGACCTGCTAGACCTGAAAATGTGTAAGACACTACGCCCTCTAGGGGCTAAATATATGGTGCACTACATTACTTTGTGGAACTAATTATATGGTTACATGCCATGTTTTTCTGGTGTCCTCTAGAGATTAAAGTCAACGTACTACAATATTAAATGCCCTCGATGGTCCCATAATGCTTTGCAGGGCATTCTTTTACAAAACTGTTTTGCTCATAACTCAACCTGTGGTGGTTCTAGGACAATGAGACCACCTTCAAAATGTTCACCACAGCCTGATCTTTCTGTCTAGATACCTGGGCCCTCACACACTAGGTTAGTGGGGACCCAAAATAATAGCCCCTCCTTCCATTCAATATCTTTATAACCTCTCTCACTGGAACTTTTGTTTTACAGCTGAGAGTAGTTTGTGTTTTAAGGGTCTTGTTTGTAATATCATTCCAGTAGGCCTGCTAGCCCTGAAAATGTGTTATGGACTATGCCCTCTAGGGGCTAAATGTATGGTTACACTGCAATACTTGCAGTCATTTTATTTTCCTACTATATGGTAACATGTCCATGTTTCTTACAAATGCTATTTTCATTGTGGTGTCCTCTAGGGGCTGTTCTAAGCATTACAGTCTAATGTCAAACATGTATTTCTGCTTAAGGCTTTTTATTGGGTTCATATAATAATTGTATATGTTTTATTATTCTCTCCTTATTGCAATTATGACCATGATTCAGACCAATTTAACATCCTTCTTATACTATGACTGTTTGAACACTCTTGATATGTTTGGGTGACCATTCTAGTTTCTTTATCTTCTTACTCCTCCGTGGCTGTCTTGATTTGGGAATTGTGTTAGCAACTCCTATGGTAGGGTGGTGAAAGTGGTTTTCTACTGGAAGTAGCATGGCAGATTGAAATTAGGACGCTACATGGCAACATTTTCCTTTTTGAATGCAGCTAGAGTAAGCAGGTAAATGGAAGTGCTTTAATTATAAGCAGGGACACTGGAATTATGTGGCAGGCAAAGACTAAATTATGAGGCAGGGTTGTCCAATTTAAGAGGCAAGAAAAGTCCAGTTATGAATTTACAACGCCAATAGCTCTAACTCAAGCAAATGTGAGACCCATTGCACTGCAAATATTTGTTAATGATTTTTATGAATATTACATTCTTGGTGCTTTTATTACACAAACACAGAGGCACAAAAACCTATATCACAGGGAACGGTAAAATATGAGAAATATTGCATGACTGCTTGTGAAATACAGATTTGATTATCATAAAAATCAGATGAAACTGGTCTAAAGTATGCAGCAACAAATGAAAAATATGCAGCACACTCATCCAATTGAGCTGGAAACAACATATTTGGTGCAATCTGCAAATTCTGAAAATTATGTGAAATTATGTTGAAAATATTCTAAATCAATAATTACACAATAAACACTGCAGCCATAGAACTGCCACACAAATCAACTAACCCCTGCCATTTCCTATTGATCTAACAATACTTTTTTCAGGAAAAGTAACACGAATTGTAAACCTACTATTTCGTCAGTACGCACTGTTAGCTGCTCTTTCAAGAAAACAGCCTTTTCAAAATAACTATTTTAAAATAAAATTGCAATATAAAATAATGGGCAACGTGTGATATGGTTCAATAATGGTATCTCATGATTCTGATGACATTTACAAGGCACTACGCCTCATGCTTTAGGATGTCATCAGACCCCTTGATGGCAATATTGGATAGTATTACATTATGTATATTTTAAGAGGCAGCAATAGCGTTTATTTAGCTATGGTTACCTTTGGAAAGACATTTTTTGTTATGGTAATGACTTTGGCGGAGTGTGATGAATCTGTATGAAACTTTCCAAAACAAACTTCCTCCAATTTGAGTTTGACATGTCAAGTTTTATTGAGATTTATCAAACTGGGGGCCAAAAAAAGAGGTGGCGTTCAAAAAAGTGACATTTCCCTTTTGAAGTCTCACAGAAAGATTTTGATGGAGCTACAAGAAGCTGTTGAACATAATGAAACCAAAACTCGCATGACAATAGAACTTTACTCAATTAAGTGTGATTGCTTAATTTAGGGTAAATTCGTTTAGCAGTTTTGGGAAATTAGCAGCAGAAAAATGACTTTGTAGGCCTAAAATTAAGCCTACTTATCAATCAAGGTAGATATAGCTGGACTATCAGCGAGCAGAGAGTTCTTGAACCTGGGTCTGAGTACAATACACAGATCTAAAATTCTAAAAAATAAAATAAAAAAATAAAAAAATTGGATGAGGGAGGTTTTTGATCCTGTTATCCACTTCAGGTCTGTGGTCTTAGAACTGAGACTGCAGACTCTAAGGCTCTAATTGACCAGCTGCAAGGGAATATTTTCACTCGCAGCCACCATTACAGGACAGAGGACAGAGTCCCATATCCTGATTTTGTTTTTTTTAACAGCCATATATGAGGGGCATGGTGAGCACATCCTTATCAGGAGCCCTATGTGAGGGAGGCGTCAAAGGGGCACCCAATCTACCAGAAAACAAAAACAAATTGACCATGTCGCAGGTCTGCAAACCTCAACACGTGTAGACTCCTAAACGTACAGATCCCCTAATTCTGCAGCCTTGGTACTCAGACCTCAGACTATGGAAGAGGACCTAACAAATGTCAAGAAATTCATATTCCATGGTCTTTCCACTGCAACCGCAGACTATGGGTGCCAGCTCAGACATCTTAAGTCTGGAGTCTAGTTAGTGAGGCAGCAATATGCTGTTGCCAGTTTAGGTGTGTCGACCCTGCGGCCTTGAAAAATAGACCACTAACTACCAACACATTTGGGAGTCACATGTTGTTATAATAAACTTTCCAGACATTAAATGACCCACTTCTATGTGTCCTCGCACCCTATTCAATTTTTATGGGGTTGTTTATGTTGTATCACTCAACTTGAAATGTATTTTTGTGTGACAAGTCTGCGTTCGCTCTTGCAAGACTGGGGTCTTGGCATGCTTAGCAATAAGGGCTTGATTATCTGGCCAGTCTGCAGACTATTTTACATTTGAAGTGGCATTCTGAGCTTCTCATTGGCAGAGAGCTCAGGTATTCTCCCACCACAAGAAAAAGTTCCTTTTCTTTGCCAAGAGTAGGCACATCTACTATTTTTTTTTTAGAATGAGGTGACCTGAAAAGGTGCTACTGTGACTCAGGGTCTTTTTGCAACAAGCCGTGGCAGGATCAGGCCATAAACCATTACTGGAACATTCAATGCAGCTCCTCAAAAAAAGAAGGGCTTGTCTGTCTTGGTGAGACTGAAGGGATAAAAAAAAGTCTCTGAACGCCTGCAAGAGAGAAAATGTGTGGTGGTTCCCATGCAAAATCTGTGACTCAGCAGGGGGAGATTTGTCCAATATTCCTCCAGGACACCAAAGAAGGCAAATACCCTCAAATCCAATCAAAAGAAGCAGTAGTCCATGTGACAAAGGGAGAGATCACACAGGAGGGTGAAACATTGACAAGTGTTCCTACGGAAGTGCGGAGAACGGAACAGATCAGATCAATCGCACCTGACAGTGTTTGTGCTCTATTGCAAGGACTGTAAAACACACATATGGTGTGGTGAACAAAGACATCTAATATGTGACAAGAAGATGGAAGACCATTTCACAGGTGCTATCCATTAGTACATTAAAAAAGTTTAAAAGTGGCCTTTTGGTATACCAGGTTAAGACATAAAACAAAACAAAAAAGTAATGTCTGTCCGTTTTGTCAGCTCCTCTTCAGTTTCCAATATTTATTTTTATAATCACGCTTTGTCTATTTTGACATACTTAATTATATTAATATTCCAAAAGAAAACTAGAAATCATATTATCTTCAACCCATACCTGCAGTACAGTAGCACTAGTAGGTTAGGCATGAGGTATATTCATCATCCTTTCAGACTCCTGAATGGAGTGTAGTTAATTAGAGAACTTATGTCCCATCATTTATTTCTAATGCATACTTCTCACCATAGATTTCTTATTGTGGATTTCCACTGGTGCCAAATCAGATCCGGAAATTCTTGCAATAGCTATGACATGCTGGCAGGTTGTGCAATTAAACCCCGTCGTGAATCCATCCTTCGTTTAAACATGAAAAACAAGGGCCACTATAAATGCACCGTCTCAGCGCACTGACGTTCTGTTTTTCTTTTTCCTCGCCCTTTGATGTTGATTATGGTCATAATTTCGACTGTTTTTGGTGCTGCTAACAAAGTTTCTTCCAAAATTATTTGGTAGTGTGCATGAATGCCACTCTGTAATATAACAGAGTTCAAGCTATACGCTTGTGTCACAAACAAATGTTAGCCACCGACAAGCACAACGTTTGCTCTGGTGCGTTTGAGCCAAATATGACTCCAAATCTTGTGACAAATGCAACCTGATGCCACCAAGGGCCATCACAAAGCCTGTAAAAAACTCTACATGACCACCCACAGAAGATAGGGTTGGTCCTGCTCCAGGTAGTAGGGCCATTACCAGTGCCATTCACCCTCATCAGGAAAGTCCAGAATGAGGTTGAGACAGTGCTTAATTTGTGTTAAACAAAAAAAGTTGCACCAAACATTGCCCCTACCAGCGCTGCCATTGACAATACCAACACAACTAACCATTACAGTGTAACAATTCAGACTTCAGCCCCCAAAGTTTTAACAATGGCTTGGGTGGCAAGAATGAATCGTTTATAGTTTATATTGAATTAATAATCAACTGTTGTTGTGCTCATCTCCAAATTAGACAAACAGCACCACCATGTAGCAGACTGTCATAAGTGCCAGTGTTGACAGCTAAGTACCTATGCAGAAGACCAGAAACCACTGACTCAAGTTAAGCACTGGACTGTGAGACAAGATAAAGAAGAGGCACAAGAAATCCAAGTAAAGCTATTACATTTCAAGATTCTCCTACTCTGGGAACTGTTCTCATAGTCTATGTTCAAACAAGCTCGCTTGACCTTCAACTTGGATGCAATGCTGAATCTGAAGCCGAAGAGGTCAGAGTTTCATGGTCACTGCAGACTCTGTTGCAAATTGCGGCATCAAAGATGCTGTGTAGCACCTATTTAAGATGGCCCCATATCTCTTTGGTGCACCTTCCTTGGTGGCCAACGCATCACTTTAGCCCTCCAGTCAGACTTCTGCTGATGTTCCATCCCCCTGGTATCCACTGGCCCCGTGCCACCTCATCCTGTGCCATAGCTGCCTGGCCACATCTCAACTTCGTTGTTGCAGGCCCTGCAGGTGTTCCTTTGCCAGCGCATGTTCCAGCTCCAGAGGCACCAATACCAGCTTCCAACAAGATCCAAAAACCACCTTTGGTACGGACTCGCACTATAAAGCCAATCCTCAGGTTGAGGAGGAATCTCACCAGTTTCTCTATTTCAGCAACAGTATTTCTCGAATCTGTGGCACACAGAGTGCCACGCTGTCTTACAAAATATGGGCAATTCTCACATGAGCTTCTGCTGAAGAGCCAATATAATGCATCGAAAGAGAAGGTAAGCTGTAAACCCTTGCATCATTCAGCTCATGTGGAGGCTCTGCATAGCTGGCGCTCACTGCAATTTCCCTGGGACAAGCCAATAAGACAGTGACAAGATCGAAGCCCCTCCTCCTCTTCTTGGCTCCACATTCTCCAAAGCCCCTTCCGCTCAAGGTGGAAATATTTTGAATGTTGGCAGGTCTGATTTTCAGAAGGCTCTTTTTAGTTTGGATTTGGATGCTCTTAAGTACTTTTAGCAAGTCATTAATGATGAGGATGATAACAAAGAGACCGATTATTTCCTCCTATTTCATTATCCTAATCTTGGTTCATATCTTGACCTCCAAAATGCCAGCAGCTTGGATACTTCACCGGAGTAGAACTCAAACCTGCTTCGAGGGCTATAAATAGAAGAGGGTGCTTCTTCTCTATGGTTCCTTGCACTGCAGAAGCTCTTGAATTACAACTTCTCACACCGGGGACACAACCTAATCATCTGATGGAGATTTTGCAGCCTGGGCCTACTACTTTGGAGACTTTGCTGCCCTTTCAGGAGGCCCTTGCTGATGCTATTATGGCAGCCTGGTCAAAGCATTCTATGGTCTTGCCAATGAGTTGAGTGACTGTGTAATGACATAGGCCAGTGCTAGGTGGCCAAACATTCTTGACACAACATCTCACCTCTGAGTGCTCAGTGATTTCAGGGCTCCACAAATCAAAATTAACCTGAACTCCTTTTGTTCAGCCCCTCTAGACACAGAGTTTTGAAAGACTGAAGAAACAGGTAAGAAAGATTTTTCATTGACAAACCTAACGCTGCTCCTTTTGAATGGTGAGTGGTCTAGCGCTAAGTACTACAGCCTTTAGGAAGGGAGGGGAATGGAGTGGACGTGTACAGCGGGTGCCTCGCTGGCGCACCAAAGGCAAGCCCATTTGCACCCGTCCAACTGGGGCTGAGGCCAAGAACCCTGGTCCTTTTCAGCCAAGAAGGCTGTTGTATACCTCAGACCAACTTATGGCACTACGACCTGCTCACCCTGTAAGCTGCCAGCCCCCAGATCTATGGGTGAGTCCACTAACATGCAACTACTGTGATTCTTCCTTTCAGCCACCAGACAGCAGTCTGTAGTGACGGGACTGACACGTTGTTTGGTATAACTCGTAAGATTTATTTCCGTCGAACAAGAGCGTCTCCTTCCTTGTTTCCCAGTCACATCCAACTGCCAATTTCCCCCGGTTCCACCCCGCTCACCCGCACGCATTCCATTCCCGAACCTAACTAGCACCATGACAACATAACACATCTCCTTCCTTTCTGAAAAAGAAAACTTACAACACTAAAACAAATTTGCTAAAGCACAATCCATGCTCAGAGAAAAGAAAAAACAAAAAGAACCTCAGACCAGTTCTCCATCCACATTGATTTTGGTACAATAGTATACAATGAGCCTGAATCTACCATCAACTCAACATTTCTGCCTAAAACTGAAAAAATGCCCCTCGGTCTCACTTCTCGTTGTACATTTGCTCCATCAGAGTTCACAAGGAGTACCCGATCCTCCAATCCACTCTCCTCTGCAACTGAATCAGTCATAGCCACACGCATTCTATACATATCTTTGGACATGCGAGCAAAATGCCCTTTGCGACCACACTTTCTGCACTCCTTGTTTAGTGCATAACACCACTTGGCATCATTGTTGTGAGAAGAACTCCCACACCTAGAACATCCTTTTGATCTGCCAAGTTTACCCTCATACACAGGTTGTTTACTACCTAAGCTGCCATTCTTAGAAGCCAAATTGTTCTTTGAAACAAACGCTACATCCTCCGCCCCCGAGGAAATGTCTTTTTTACTAATTTCCTTCATGCAATGTTCCGATTCTTCAACAATTTTGGCTATGCCAATTGCGTCCTTAAGAGATGGATTTTTAGCTGCCCATAACCGCTCCTGAGTTTTCTTGCTCCGACAATGAACTATAAGATGGTCTCGAATCAGTTCATCTGTCATTGCACCAAACTTGCACTTCACTGACAGTTCTCGTACGCTTGAAATAAAATCATCTAGTGACTCTCCTTCTCTTTGAGGTCTGGTGTAAAATTTGTAACGTGACATAACGATGTTTTCCTCTTTAGAAAATCTCTTCTCCAAGCGTAATTTTGCTTCCTCAAAAACATTCTGTAAAGGTTGACCATCATCATCGCAAATTTCAGGTAAGTACTTAAATATGTGATGGGCTTCCTTGCCAATAGTACTTAATATTAAAGCTTTCTTCCTCAAAGGTGAAAAATTTTGGCCATCCAACGCCAATAAATAATTATCAAATAAATCTATCCACTCCTCCCATTGAATGGCTAGTTGACCATGCATGTCTAAAAGAACAGGTGGTAAATTGATAGAGGAAGCCATAATACAACTAACTGTAAACACAGCTGCAAAACAGTAGCAGTACTTTCTTTATAGATTAGTTACAGTTTCACTGAAGAAATAGTCGTTAAAGTCCTTCTTTCTATAAGTTGCTGTGCACAAGATGTAGTGAATAAGCGTAGCTGTGTGACATTGAGATTAAAAAAAAAACATTGACTGCGCGTGCGCGCTCTCAGTCACAAACTGCTCTCTCCAACAAAGAATCCAGAGACCTTATCCGAATCCCAAAAGTCTCCTCAATTGTGGCACAGATCATCGGCTACAGCAACTACAGCTCCATCAAAGTCCTCTCATCCAGTACGTCGCTCGTCAGACTCCGATGCACACCGACAGCTGTCCGCAATTAGAAACGCGTCTTGTTCGAGTGTCAGCACGCCTGATGTGACTGGATCACATCCCACGCTCGTCACCAAAAAGGTGTAGTGACGGGACTGACACGTTGTTTGGTATAACTCGTAAGATTTATTTCCGTCGAACAAGAGCGTCTACTTCCTTGTTTCCCAGTCACATCCAACTGCCAATTTCCCCCGATTCCACCCCGCTCACCCGCACGCATTCCATTCCCGAACCTAACTAGCACCATGACAACATAACACAGTCTCAATACGGTAAGAGGAAATGCTGATCGCCGTGATATAAGGTCACCGCTAGGTAGAAGTGGTGTAAACAAATTCCACTATTTTTTTAGGAATAATTGCCATTCCCTCTCTAAGCATCAGCAACACCTATTTAATTTTTTTTATGGGAAAACACCCCGACGCACTGTTCCTAACAGAGACATGGCTTCACGATGGATCACTACCAGATGTGATTACAACACTTCCATTAAACTACTCTATTGTTTAAAAAGATAGACAGGATAAGACAGACTAGGGCGTTGCTATTTTTTCTAAGAATTAACATAAATGCAAAATTGAAGAACTCTACTGCCCGCTTGTAAGGCCTTGCTCTTTTCTATTTCCCTTACGCACAAATTTACGTTATCTGGGGCCTTGATTTACCGACCTCCGAAGTATGCTTGGAATTGGTGTGCCACCATCCATGATTTAGTAGCCCCATATATTATAAACTTTGCTACTTTCACGCTGCTCGGAGATATTAATATCCATTTGGAAGGCCCCAAGTGTAGTCAGGGTATCACTCTTATAGAGGATTTGGGTGTCTTAAATTTGGCTCCGTGTAATTCACCTACTACTCATGAGGCCAGCCACCTTTTAGATTCAATTTATTCCAACGTGAAGGATCTGTCCACAGATCCTCTCATACCGTTACTTTGGTCAGACCATTTTTCAGTACCATTTGCTATCAGGATCCCTGCCACTTCTTCGTCAGGGCTGACCAAACCTGCAATCAAGTCTAGGAATTGGTCACAACTTCAGAGCACCAAACCTGCTCTAAAGCAAATAGTGAACTCTAATCAGCGTCTGATTGATACCTGGATTACGAATTCCCTGGAGGCAAACCTACCAGCCACATTTAATCATTCAGCAAGATTCCACACACTGGCTCCTTGGTTCAATAAAAACGCTTTGGCATGAGAAAGAGTGATGCAAGGGCCTGTAAAGACTCTGAAGAAAGTCTTATAATGAGGTATCTAAAGCTAAATATAGAATAGCGATAAAAAACTATCATGGGCTCTGTAAAGCAGCACATGCACTATTTTATTCTGATAAAATCACCAATGCTCAAAACTGTCTTAAGATGCTCTTCAATGTGGTTAAGAACTCTTCGACCCGAGCACAATGTCTTCATCAACCTCGCCTTCTCAGAGTCAGTGTGAGGAGCTAACCTCCCCCCCCCATCAAAAAGGTGGCAGATATCCATCTTCATTTATCCAAGGACCATAAGGGTGGAGGGCAATCTGTGGATTCTGCTATATACAACTGCACTTTGAATTCTACTTGAGAAGGTCATAATGACACCATAAACACTTCTGATCTAACCCCTAAAATGAAGTTGTGCCCCACCCACTGGATATTTCTACCTTTTCTTCCATCTTACAGTCAATCAAATTAGGATCTCCGCTGGACCACCTTCTTTCTATCAAACTCCGCCTTTTGGACCCAAAATTATTACAGGTGGTGGCAATTCTCCTTAACTTCTCTCTACGGGAGGGTTATGTCCCACAGAGTTTGAAGAATGCTATGGTTCTCCCACTCCTAAAAGAAAAACGAATCTCGATCCGAGTAACTGGACCAATTTCTCTGTTGTCCATTTTCTCCTAAATCTTGGACAAACATGGGAATGCACTACATACATCTTTCGTGGAGGACCACAAATTTTTACATTCTTTGCAGTCGGGCTTTAAGACTGGCCATAGTACTGAACCTGCCCTCCTCGGAGTCACTGAACCTCTTAGACGGCGGCTCCTTGATGAGGGTGGAACGAGTATGCTTATTTTATTAGATCTTAGCATGGCCTTTGATAATGTATCCCATTCCTTCATGATCGAAAGATTGGCAATATTGGGTCTTAAAGGAACAGCTTTGGTCTGGTTAACATCATTCCTAAAGGATCGAATGTTTCAAGTCTTTTTGGCCAATGATAGGCCGAGACGCAAGCTTTAATTTCGTGAGTCCCTCAGGTCTGAGTTCTAAGCCCAATTCTGTTTAACATTTATATCTGTCCTCTGGCAGATGAAGTGAAGAGCTGTGGTTTTCACCCTATTTTCTTATGCAGGCGACATAAAAATTATTTTCTCCCTGTCATCTGCATAGGGCCATGGATCATCTGCTCTTAACCTGGGATATGGTTCACAAGGGTTTGTCTACATTGGCAGAAATTGTCTGCAGTGATTTAAGCCAAATGGTACAAGCTTGTCAGGACTCAAAAGTACAGTTTGTGTTCTCATCTCTCCACACACTAATACTGCTGCTTATGCAGTAGGCACCGCCATTATCAGATGATATTTTCAATGCATTCCTTTGGCTTTTCTAGAAATGTTCAGGGTTCACCCATGGACATACCCACTAATGGGTTCAGACACTTTGGTAAGAAACCAGATGTAGCTCTCAAGTGCTTTAAGGATAGCAAAGATATGGCCCATTCTCTGGGATTTCTTTCCCCTGCTCGACAATTCCATCAGCAACACAAAAACAAAAAATGTAGGGTGCTGACGGGCTTTGCCTACCCCCAAAGGCATGTTCATAACCTGTCCAACACCAGTACACACTTTTAGGGAGCAAAGGCAGTGGAAGAAATCGAAGTCAGCAGCATCAGTCCTCATCCTCTTCTCCAACTACTGCCCCCAAACCTTTTAAATGACCCCTCAATCCACTATTTCGAGCCAGAAGGTGCAGAATTCCTTACTCAGCTGGTGTTTCATTACATCAGGCTTGTATGTCCTTCAAGTTGTTCAACCAGGTCATGCCCTTTTCTTCCTGGACAACCCCGACCCCTTATCCATCCAGTGTTTGCTTGGATGCATGCAGTTATTCCCTCCAGAGTAATGGTGTTGCTACTCATTAAGGGCTTTGTCAAGTTAGTGTGTAAGGTGGAGGAATGTTTGGGATGCTATTCCCCAAACCTTATGGTCCTAAGAAGAATGGTGGCTATAGACAAACCTTGGACCTTGTGTTGCTGAACTCACTGCTCAAAAAGAAGTTTGCCTCAGGTACCTTTGGACCAACTACAGATAACCAATCCTAAGCTGTTCACCTGGGGGTTTTCCATTTAGACCAAGTCCCGCCTTATTCCATCTCAAGGGCTGCCCTTTAGAGGAGACATTCTGGATACAGAAGCTAAGAAGGCTTTTCCACAGCCGCAGCAAGCGCGGGCCATTCAGGCTAAGTTTCAAGCAGGAGCTACTTTCCAAGTCTTGATGTTCTGGTGTCTTACCTTCTTCTGGATTTGGGTACTCACTGGCAAATGCAGGACATTCAGTGGAAATTGCAATTTCAGGGAGCTAGCACTTGAGACAAGATGTGAATATTGCACAAGGCGGCCAGAGACCTTCTGTGGTGGAAGACTGAGGACCACCTGATCTGAAGTAATCTCTTCTCGCTACTTCCTCTAGCAGTCACTGTTGTGGATGAGGTGGCGACCAGAGGCTTCCTGTCTCCAAAGGAGCAGTGCCTTGATATCAGTCTTTTGGGCCTATACACCATTTATCTGGTCCCCAAGGCGCTTCGGTTTTCCATCAAGGGTAGGTCAATACAGGAGATGACACAACCACACTGTGGTACCGCAGCATGCATGGCCGAGCTGGATCTTATACCCTCTGTTTTGAAGTTCTGAAAGTATTGATATAATGGACATGGTTAGCACTTCATGGGGTATTTCTGACTGTCAATCATATGGTGGGATTTCTAAAAATGAATGCGGACAAACTCAACAGGCGTTTTCTTACCCATCACAAGTGGTGTATGCACCCAAAGGTGGCACAGGGCATTTTGCCAAGTGGGCCATATTATCTATAGATCAGTTTACTACTGTTTAATACTCAATGTCAAACATTGTGTGCTTTACAGTTTCCTCCTTGAGGGTCTCTGGGAAAGTCTACTTCTTCGGTGGTCCTCTGCCTCATGTACAAATGTCCACCTTTGCTTTTGATCCTGTGAGTCCAAAGGAAAGTCAGATGGAGCCAAGCACCGCCAGTCCTAGTGGTCCTTGAGTGGGCCCGTACTATTTAGTACTCCAAACCACTAACTTTAGGAATCTGCCATCCACTTTGACTCCTTCTTCACGAGGATCTGCTGTCCCAACAGCAGGGCAGAGAGCCCCACCCACATATCTGCAACCTACACCTTTATACACAGAGATTGAGTTGAAACAATTAAAGGGTTTCAACCTTCTGCCAGATGTAGTGGGTGTTATTCTCGCTTCCAGTCATTTTTCCACCAAGTCAGATTACTTAGGCTATTTGAAAACAGTCCAAGGGAAGCCCTTTAGTTAATATGAATTTAGATAAAATACAATATGTGAGTTACTTGTTAGATACCAAATACTTTGGAGAATATTGTTTCTATTGGCAAGGGAGCCAGCAAAGGAATACATATCCCATAATTGTAGGAGGCTGGTCTGGCTTGTAATGGGTACCAGAGGTACTTACACCTTGTGCCAGGTCCAGTTATCCCTTATTAGTGTAGAAGAGGTGTTTCTAGCAGCTAAAGCTGATAGAAGGTATGTAGGGAAATGCCTCCTTGGCATGGTTACCGCCTGACTTTTTGCCTTTGCTGATGCTAAGTTTTGATTTGAAAGTGTGCTGAGGCCTGCAAACCAGGCCCTAGCACCAATGTTCTTTCCCTAACCTGTAACTTTGTCTCCACAATTGGCACACCCTGGCATCCAGGTAAGTCCCTTGTAACTGGTACCCCTGGTACCAAGGGCCCTGATGCCAGGGAAGGTCTCTGAGGGCTGCAGCATGTCTTATGCCACCCTGGGGACCCCTCTCTCAGCACAGACACACTGCTTGCCAGCTTGTGTGTGCTAGTGGGGAGAAAACGACTAAGTCGACATGGCACTCCCCTCAGGGTGCCATGCCAACCTCACACTGCCTATGCAGTATAGATAAGTCACCCCTCTAGCAGGCCTTATAGCCCTAAGCAGGGTGCACTATACCATAGGTGAGGGCATAAGTGCATGTGCCCCTACAGTGTCTAAGCAAAACCTTAGACATTGTAAGTGCAGGGTAGCCATAAGAGTATATGGTCTGGGAGTCTGTCATGCACGAACTCCACAGCACCATAATGGCTACACTGAAAACTGTGAAGTTTGGTATCAAACTTCTCAGCACAATAAATGCACACTGATGCCAGTGTACATTTTATTGTAACATACACCCCAGAGGGCACCTTTGAGGTGCCCCCTGAAACCTTAACCGACTACCCGTGTAGGCTGACTGGTTTTAGCAGCCTGCCCCACATCAGACATGTTGCTGGCCACATGGGGAGAGTGCCTTTGTCACTCTGTGGCTAGTAACAAAGCCTGTACTGGGTGGAGGTGCTTCTCACCTCCCCCTGTAGGAACTGTAACACCTGGTGGTGAGCCTCAAAGGCTCACCCCCTTTGTTACAGCACCCCAGGGCACTCCAGCTAGTGGAGTTGCCGCCCCCTCCGGCCACGGCCCCACTTTTGGCGGCAAGGCCGGAGGAGATAATGAGAAAAACAAGGAGGAGTCACTGGCCAGTCAGGACAGCCCCTAAGGTGTCCTGAGCTGAGGTGACTCTAACTTTCCAGATGGAGGATTCCCCCAATAGGATTAGGGATGTGCCCCCCTCCCCTCAGGGAGGAGGCACAAAGAGGGTGTAGCCACCCTCAGGGCTAGTAGCCATTGGCTACTAACCCCCAGACCTAAACACCCCCCCTAAATTCTGTATTTAGGGGCTCCCTAGAACCTAGGAACTCAGATTCCTGCAACCTAAGAAGAAGAGGACTGCTGAACTGAAAAACCTGCAGAGAAGACGGAGACACCAACTGCTTTGGCCCCAGCTCTACCGGCCTGTCTCCCCACTTCTAAAGACACTGCTCCAGCGACGCGTTCCCATGGTCCAGCAACCTCTGAAGCCTCAGAGGACTACCCTGCATCTAGAAGGACCAAGAACTCCTGAGGACAGCGGCTCTGTTCACCAAAGACTGCAACTTTGCAACAAAGAAGCAACTTTGAAACAACACACGTTTCCCGCCAGAAGTGTGAGACTTTGCACTCTGCACCCGACGCCCCCAGCTCGACTTGTGGAGAACAAACACCACAGGGAGGACTCCCCGGCGATTATGAGACCGTGAGTAGCCAGAGTTGACCCCCCTGAGCCCCCACAGCGACGCCTGCAGAGGGAATCCCGAGGCTCCCCCTGACAGCGACTGCCTGCTTCAAAGACCAGACGCCTGGTAAAGACTCTGCACCTGCAGCCCCCAGGACCTGAAGGACCCGACCTTCAGTGCAGGAGCGACCCCAAGGTGGCCCTCTCCCTTGCCCAGGTGGTGGCTACCCCCAGGAGCCCCCCCCCCCTTGCGTGCCTGCATCACTGAAGAGACCCCTTGGTCTCCCATTGAATCCTATTGCGAACCCGATGCTTGTTTGCACACTGCACCCGGCCGCCCCCGTGCCGCTGAGGGTGTACTTTCTGTGCTAACTTGTGTCCCCCCCTGGTCTGCCCTCCGAAGACGCGGGTACTTACCTGCTGGCAGACTGGAACCGGGGCACCCCCTTCTCCATTGAAGCCTATGCGTTTTGGGCACCACTTTGACTTCTGCACCTGACCGGCCCTGAGCTGCTGGTGTGGTAACTTTGGGGCTGCCCGGAACCCCCAACGGTGGGCTACCTTGGAACAAACTTGAACCCCGTAGGTGGTTTACTTACCTGCAAAAAACTAACAAACACTTACCCCCCCCCAGGAACTGTTGAAAATTGCAGTGGCTAGTTTTAAAATAGCTATATGTCATTTAAGTGAAAATTGTATATGCTATTTTGCTAATTCAAAGTTCTTAAAGTACCTACCTGAAATACCTTTCATTTGAAGTATTACTTGTAAATCTTGAACCTGTGGTTCTTAAAATAAACAAAGAAAATATATTTTTCTATACAAAAACCTATTGGCCTGGAATTGTCTCTGAGTGTGTGTTCCTCATTTATTGCCTGTGTGTACAACAAATGCTTAACACTACTCCTCTGCTCGACCACACTACCACAAAATAGAGCATTAGAATTATCTCTTTTTGCCACTATCTTACCTCGAAGGGGAACCCTTGGACTCTGTGCACACTATTTCTTACTTTGAAATAGTGAATACAGAGCAAACTTCCTACAAGGTAGCTATGGCAAAGCAGCTTAGGCTGAACTAGGAGACATGTAAAGCTCCTACTATACCACTGGTGTCATATGCACAATATCATAAGAAAACACAATACACAGAAGTACTAAAAATAAAGGTGCTTTATTTTTATGACAATATGCCAAAAGTATCTCAGTGAGTACCCTCAGTATGAGGATAAGATATATACACAAGATATATGTACACAAACCAAAATTATGCAGGTAATAGCAAGAAAGGTAATGCAAGCAGTGTAAACTTACAGTAGGTTGCAATAGGAGCACATAGGTATAGGGGCAACACAAACCATATTCTCCAAAAGTGGAATGCAACCACGAATGGACCCCAAACCTATGTGAGCTCGTAGCGGGTCGCTGGGACTGTAAGAAACAGTGAGGGTTAGAAAAATAGCCCACCCCAAGACCCTGAAAGGTAGGTGTAAAGTGCACCTACTACCCCCCGGAGAGTACAGAAGTTGTGATAGGGGGTTTCTGCAGGAAGAACAAACACCAGCAATGCAACAACAGTGGATTTCCGGAACTGAGTACCTGTAAGACAAGGGGACCAAGTCCAATAGTTGCGACAGTGTCAAGAGTGGGCAGGAGCCCAGGAAATGCCAGCTGAGGGTGCAAGAAAGCTGCCACTTGTTGGAAGAAGCTTGGAGTTCTGCAAGAAAGAAGAGAGCTAGGAACTTCTCCTTTGGAGGATGGATGTCCCACGTCGCGATGAAGCTGGCAGAGGTGTTCCCACGCAGAAAGACCGCAAACATGCCTTGCTAGCTGCAAAGGTCGCGGTAGAGGTTTTTGGGTGCTGCTGTGGCCCAGGAGGGACCAAGATGTCGCCACTTGGAGGAGGAGACAGAGGGGGTGCCCAGCAACTCAGGGAGCCCTCACAGAAGCAGGCAGCACCCGCAGAAGTACCTGAACAGGCACTTGGAAGAAGAGTGAACCAGAGTCCACGCGAAGTCACAAAAGGGAGTCCCACGACGCCAGAGGACAACTCAGAAGGTTGTGCACTGCAGGTTAGAGTTTCGGGGACCCAGGCTTGGCTGTGCACGAAGGAAATCCTGGAAGAGTGCACAGGAACCGGAGCAGCTGCAAATCACGCGGTACCCAGCAATGCAGTCTAGCGTGGGAAGGCAAGGACTTACCTCCACCAAACTTGGACTGAAGAGTCACTGGACTGTGGGAGTCACTTGGACAGAGTTGCTGAGTTCCAGGGACCACGCTCGTCGTGCTGAGAGGGGACCCAGAAGATCAGTGATGCAGTCTTTTGGTGCCTGCGGTTGCCGGGGGAAGATTCCGTCGACCCACAGGAGATTTCTTCAGAGCTCCTGGTGCAGAGAGAAGGCCGGCTACCCCCAGAGCATGCACCACCTGGAAACAGTCGAGAAAGCCGGCAGGATGAAGCGATACAAGGTTGCTAGTAGTCGTCTTGCTACTTTGTTGCGGTTTTGCAGGCATCCTGACCAGTCAGCGGTCGATCCTTTGGCAGAAGGTGAAGAGGGAGATGCAGAGGAACTCTGGTGAGCTCTTGCATTCGTTATCTGAAGAATTCCCCAAAGCAGAGACCCTAAATAGCCAGAAAAGGAGGTTTGGCTACCAAGGAAGGAGGATTGGCTACCAAGAGAGGTAAGAGCCTATCAGAAGGTGCCTCCGATGTCAACTGCTGGCACTGGCCACTCAGAGCAGTCCAGTGTGCCACAAACACCTCTGTTTCCAAGATGGCAGAGGACTGTGACACACTTGAGGAGCTCTGGCCACCTCCCATGGGAGGTGCAGGTCAGGGGAGTGGTCACTTCCCTTTCCTTTGTCCAGTTTCGCGCCAGAGCAGGGCTGGGGGATCCCTGAACCGGTGTAGACTGGCTTATGCAGAGATGGGCACCATCTGTGCCCATCAAAGCATTTCCAGAGGCTGGGGGAGGCTACTCCTCCCCAGCCCTCACACCTATTTCCAAAGGGAGAGAGTGTTACACCCTCTCTCAGAGGAAGTCCTTTGTTCTGCCTTCCTGGGCCAGGGCTGCCTGGACCCCAGGAGGGCAGAAACCTGTCTGAGGGGTTGACAGCAGCAGCAGCTGCAGTGGAGACCCCGGAAAGGCAGTTTGGCAGTACCAGGGCACTATGCTAGAGACCCGGGGATCATGGAATTGTCCCCCCAATGCCAGAATGGCATTGGGGTGACAATTCCATGATCTTAGACATGTTACATGGCCATGTTCGGAGTTACCATTGTGACGCTGTACATAGGTAGTGACCTATGTACAGTGCACGCGTGTAATGGTGTCCACGCACTCACAAAGTCCGGGGAATTTGCCCTGAACGATGTGGGGGCACCATGGCTAGTGCCAGGGTGCCCACACACTAAGTAACTTTGCACCCACCCTTCACCAGGTGAAGGTTAGACATATAGGTGACATATAAGTTACTTAAGCGCAGTGGTAAATGGCTGTGAAATAACGTGGACGTTATTTCACGCAGGCTGCAGTGGCAGGCCTGTGTAAGAATTGTCAGAGCTCCCTATGGGTGGCAAAAGAAATGCTGCAGCCCATAGGGATCTCCTGGAACCCCAATACCCTGGGTACCTCAGTACCATATACTAGGGAATTATATGGGTGTACCAGTATGCCAATATGAATTGGTAAATTTAGTCACTAGCCTGTTAGTGACAAATTTGGAAAGCAGAGAGAGCATAACCACTGAGGTTCTGGTTAGCAGAGCCTCAGTGAGACAGATAGGCATCACACAGGGAACACATACAGGGCACATACTTATGAGCACTGGGGCCCTGCCTGGCAGGGTCCCAGTGACACATAGACTAAAACAACATATATAGAGTGAAATATGGGGGTAACATGCCAGGCAAGATGGTACTTTCCTACAATAATTCTTTGGGAGCTATGGTGGAAAAGAGGCCAATAATTGAAAATGATAAAATGAAGATGACATGGAAACAGAAGATGGACTAATTGCAGTGACAAAGACCAACCTGGTCGAAATGTGTAGGAGCTCTTATAGCTACTACCTTGCACAACCTTATGCTAAGCGAAAATTACAAAACTGCTGTCTTGCTAGCACCAGATCCTTGCTGAAATGTTAAATTTTTAAAAAATGTCCTGAAATTTGCTAGTTATGGTGTGCAACACATAATGCACATCATAAATTTTGCCAAATTTTGCACTCTTTGCAACTAGGCTTTTTTTTAACATGCCATTTACTAAACGGTGTAACTGTGCATGACAGGAGCGCGAGTTATGGTGTGCACTGCAATCCATAACTGGCGAATCTCAGGAATTTTTCACTTTCGATTTTTCAGTGTATTTCATGGCTTTCTTTGGGATACTACGCATTCAAATTCCATGGACCCATTCTCCGTTGCACAGAGCTTTCAGCCAGACCCTGCCGCAAGCCCTCACAAGCCTTTCACTGAGCTTAATTTGCCAAATGCCTGCCAACTCTCATGTCCATTCATCAAGCAGCGCCAAATGTAACACTCTATACCCTCTGTCTCTTTAAAACTGGCCACTCTTTGAAGGACCTGCAAGAAATTAAGAAAAACAAGAGTAGGCTAAACATGTTAAGCCAAATATTGTGCAAATCCACAAAACGGTGACATAGTTATTAGTAAATTAAAAACTTTTTGAAAGCCTTTTTTTTATATTTGCCTCGCCACCGCGCCACTGGGTTTGCACGAAAGCTGAAATACTTGCATCTCGGCATAACTTGCTAATGGCCATATTTGATGCAGAGTCAAATACAGCTGAAGTGATAGACAAATCAACATTTTATTGCACTTCCACCCCCTTTTTAATTTGATCTCACGCCCCTTGTCGAGTTTGTACGAAAATTGAAATACTAATAACATTTTCAGTGGGGAAAATACATCTTTTTGACTTGCTTCTTTTTATTTTTATTACTTTTTGCATATATAAATGTCAAACTAGCAACATATGAGTAGCACTAGATCACCACTTTTTACACATGACATTGCCAAGTTTAAACATTGAGTACAAAGTCTATGCAGCTGGCTATACAGCCAGAAAGAGGGATGTGAATCCTCATTTAACCCACAAATGCATGGATTGCAGATCTTGCCATTCCAGATGTGCACATCTATCCATAGCCAACTGCCATTCTGCATTGGTAGTGTTGCTGATGACAAACAGTTCCTTGCAAGGTTCCCATTTTGATTAATCTTTTCATATAAGAGGTATAGCCTTCCTCCTCCATTGCACCCAACAACATGGGCTTGAAAGATAAAGTTACTGGGACCTGTAAAATCTCTGTTAAGATTTTAACTTTACCTCCCGTGTTAACTTTTTCTCTTGCATGGAAAGGCACAGAAATTAGCACGATGGCCCTTAGCCACATACAGTAAGCAACTGATAAATTTGGTGCAGATCCGTTTGTGAGGTCCAAGTTATAGGCAAATAGAAAAATGTATTTTAATTTCTAAGTGCAACTCAGCTATAACAGTTATTGTGCAAAAATGTATTTATATTCATAAGTGCAACTCAGCCATAACAGTTATTGTGTAATGTATATAGGTTACGTACAAGAAAAACTTAAAGTGTGCATTTTTCTCACAGTGTGACTGCAAGGTCCGCCCCGCCCACTTCTAAGGCCCTATGGAACTTTGAACATATGCAATTAGTGTAGGTCCATATTTGTATTTTGCATGGTTTGCCACATGAGAGCGTATATGCAATCATGTGACTCTTTTTCAGTGTTCTGACTTTAGCCCCTCAGAAGTGGGTATCCACTAAAAGTGATGTTAGAAAAAAAGCTTCATGAAAAACATATACCTCTAGTTTTACGAGTGGAGATGTGTGCGTCAGTTTCTGTCGTGATAAATGAATAATCGTTATCTCCTTTGCTTACCGTTTCAGATACAGTAACAAGGGAAGATCCCTTGATAAGGTTTTATTAGCATGCGATCCACGGAGTGTATAAAATTGCCACAGCTATTTATCCTACATAATTAGTGATCGGCAGAAAAAAAAAACATTTAGGGATCTTATTTAAGCTCTTCCTGAAGAAAACCAAACAACCTTTACTGCTGATCATAATGGTTGAAACATATTGAACTTAGATGATGGGGTACATCATGCATCCTGAAGACATCTTATTAGGTTTTTAACCTTGCCAACGGTTTCTGGAATTAAAGTAATTTACTAAAATCATTAGGAAAACCTTGTAGGCAATTTTGACTTTAGATCTCTTAAAATCAGAGCTCCGCTAATTAACAACATTGAGCCCACCAATACACATCAGGTGTATTGGGTGAGGACCAGAGGATGCAGCATGCTACTGGTGGTACTAGTGGGTGAGGGTTCTTTTATAAAACTAAATGGGTTTCTAAGCCTCTTTCCGTCCCTAGTTGGTTCTGAAATGCTGTATTAGAGAAGCGTAAATACAAGAGTTCTCTCTCACATAGTACGGGCCATGTAAAACAAGACGCTGATGGCACTCTCTTTTTTACTTCCAACTCCCTCTTCTTACTTTGTGGACAAACTTGGAGGTAGAAAAAAGGGTTACCCACTAAGATGCATGAGCGCTTTAGTTTTTGAGTTTTGGGTCCAATGTTCATTTTTGGACACATTTTTGGATTCATTGAAGAAGCGCATGGAGCATTCCTGATAACATGCCTCAATATCATCTGAACCAAATCACTACGTACTGAAACCCCAAGATTCACTACTTTTTCCTTTGAAGTAGAGTTCAATATGGCTTTGAAGGGAGTGACATTGGTTTTTGCCCGAAGCGTACTGTTGACCCTATGGTCAAAGCCAACAATCTACCCATAGAATAAAATGTTAAGCAGAGCTACAGCAAGTAGGACCTAGGGGTCATACAGGGTTTAGAGAACCTAAATCTTGCACAGAACGTGCTAGGTACTTCTGGTTTGTGCTGATTATTTCTGGTTTAAGTCTTGAACATTTTACTTGTAAATACAAATATTTTCTTTCGAAAGATAGGGAATGTTTGAGATTGAAAATATTACCTGTATTATGATGTTTAAACTTTGTAAAAACTGTTTTGAGTGGCTAACCTCATGCCACCTTCTTGAGTAAGCCTCGGCTTTTGAACCTTGCTATCCTGTAACAGTCGAGTAATTGGTCAACAAGATAGAGTTCAAGAATACAGTGGCCACGAGATAACACTATCTTTTACTATTAATGTGCAATAATATCTAACAGCCCATGGACCCCCACAAAAGGGGTAATAAAAAGAAACCTATAAAAGGATAGTAAAATGTCTTCCAGACGCAAGATATTTTGATAGGGTTTTAGGAAAGTGGCACGTGTGACAGAACCAAAATCAGTAGACAAGCCTTTCATATTCGTTCTGCAGTTTTCCCCAATACTAAAAGGACAAGCAAGTCTTCCAAAAATGCCTCCAAGCTACGCGGGGGGGGTCAAAGTCATTTTGACAATTAGTCAACAGTGACAGACAACATCTACATACAAGGTTGTGAAGCCCTCCTTACCAGATGCCACCCTACTCCAACTTCCTCCTGTAACATTCTCCTCCTTTACAGACCTCCACCTAACAACTCCACTTTCCCTGATGCTTTTCTTGACACAGTCTCAAACCTTATTACACTATACTCCAATCTATGCATTCTTGGGGATCTAAACATTTGGTTTGACAAACCCAATATGCCCCATCCAAAAGCTATCACCACTGGCCTACTCGCATTGAACCTACATCAGATTGTACACAATCCCACACACATCGCTGGTCACATCCTAGATGTCATTTTTGCTAAGCCTGAACTCGTTACTATTCATAGCATCACACCAACCACCTGGTCAGACCACCATCTGATAACTTTCCGACAGACAACTCCACAAATCAACACACCCCATAACCACTTACATACATACACCTATCGACCATGGAGCAAACTCAATTTGGATCACTTAGAAACACAACTAACAGCAAACACAGATCTAGATACAATCAATTCTGTACCAAAACTTTATGAGTGGCTACAGGAAGCTTTTGATGTCCTAATACCACTCAGAAAAACTAAACATGACAAAAGAAAACCAACACCTTGGAGAAACACAGAACTTAAAAAGATAAAGCAACAAATCAGAAAGTTGCAGCGGACCTGGCTCAAAACAAACAACAGTCAAGACAAACTGCAGCTACACAAACTTAACAGGATATACAAATCATCAATCAAAAAAGCTAAAAAAAGATACTACTCAGACCGAATTCTAAATGCTCAATCTACAACCAAGGAATTTTATAAAATTCTCAATGAATTTCGAAAACCCACATGCATGGAAGGAAGTCATCCCACCACTCAAGATTTCACAAACACATTGGCAACTCACTACACAACCAAGGCAGACACATTGGACTCCTATTTAAAACAGAAGAAAACCATCAGCACCAACCCCTTTACTAAAATACCCTTTAAGAATAAACCATCCCAACCTCTTCAGTCTTTCAAACAAATATCCCAGGATGAATTTATGGATTTGGTCAAAGCAAGCAGATCTTCTGGTTGCCCTTCTGACCCTTGCCCAACACAAATCTTCAAGAACATCATGCTATCTACTTCTGCTGCCACACCTGTAAGAAGAATCATCAACAACTCTTTAACTTCAGGAACTTTTCCTACAGACCTGAAAAAGGCATACATATGACCATTATTAAAGAAAACAAACCTAGACCCGCAAGACCCCACAACTACAGACCTATCACAAATGGACCTTTCCTGGGCAAATTGATAGAAAGAGCAGCATTCGCCCAGATGTCACAATTCATTGAAGACAATTCTATACTTTCAGACTTCCAAACTGGATTCTGCCCAGGAAGAAGCACTGAATCAGCACTCATGGCAATCTGGGACGATCTTAAAAACACAGTCGACCGAAATGGAGTTGCTGCACTACTTCTCTTGGACCTCTCAGCTGCCTTTGATACGGTTGACCATGACACCCTAACTCAAAGACTCCACGAAGCCGGCATACAAGGGATTGCTCTCGACTGGATTACTTCCTATCTCCAAAAAAGAGCGAATATCATCCACTCGCCCCCCTTCTCGTCCGAACCCTACCTCACAAAAACAGGGGTCCCCCAAGGGTCAATCATCTCACCTTTGCTTTTTAACATCTACATGATATCTTTACCAGAACTGATCAATGATTTCCATCTCACATGCTACAACTATGCAGATGACACACAAATACTACTTCAATTAGAAGACCCCAAAAACATTGAAAACTCACAAATCTTCAGTTGCCTCAGAGCCGTTAATCAGTGGATGACCTGGAGCCATCTCAAACTAAATACCTCCAAAACAGAAATACTCATATGTGGTGACTGGAAAAATTATGACCCTCTGTGCGTCTGGCCTGAAGATCTCGGACCACCTCCTCAATTATCCAAGGAAGTGAAAAACCTAGGAATCACCATGGATTCCAAGCTAACTATGAATACCCAAGTAGACAAATTATCACGCACAAGCTTAATCACCTTAAAGACTTTACGACGCATCTTTCCCCACCTCGGATTTCCACACAAGGTGCAAGCTACTATCTCACTTGTATTATCCAAACTGGATTATGCCAATAGCCTCTACCATGGATCATCTCTATCTGTTATGAAAAAACTACAACGTATCCAGAATTCCGCAGCCAGGCTACTACTACATATAAAGCCGCAAGCCCACATCTCCCCTGCCTTGAGAGCACTACACTGGTTACCCGTTGCCAGAAGATGCACTTTCAAGCTGCTTTGTATCACCCACAAAGCTATACATGGAACAGGACCGCTTTTTATCAGAAAGAAAATTACCAAATACATCCAACAAAGAACCCTCCGCTCAATACTGGCACCCCGCCTTAGAACATCACCATACAAGAAAAAGACTGGAGGTGGTACATCCTTCTCCGTCCAAGCAGCCAAACTATGGAATTCATTACCCCCAACTACAATATAAGAGCCACAGATAACTTTCTTGTTTTCAGAAAACTACTCAAGAGTTGGCTCTTTCCTTCATAACCACCTTTTTCAAACAACTATGAACTGCATATGCCTATGTGGATAAATATTTTTTCAGATTATATGTATATTTCTATTTATTTATAGTTTCTTTGGAAAATATGTATTGCTACTGTCATAACAATAAAATACACACACACTCTTTTAAATCTGTCTGACTAAGTATTTTTTACCCATGATTCTAATTATGTATTGTATGTGCATATGTGTGTGTATTCATGTGTGTGTGTATAAATATATATACATATATATATATGTGTATGTATGTGTATATGTTGTTTCTGTGCTTGGCATGTTTGTGGATCATTGCATGGCTCCTGGTTTTTGGGTTGTTATACTAGATATCTATGAATTTCTGCTCTCATTTTTCATCACTCTTATGTCATGTCTCTATCAAACTATCCTCCATCCTCACTCTGACTCATCCCAAATCCCTTCGACCACTTTCATCTCCTAAATATCTCTGCCTAAACTCTTCCCTCCACCTCCACATCTAACTCACCAAACCTCACTCTACCTCTGTGACCTCCCACACAACCCTACTAAATTCTCCTGCATTCATCTCACCCTGCTACTATGCTCTCCCTAACCCTTCCACATACTCTTTCCCCCTCCACCCCCCTTTATTCATCCCAAGCCTTTGGATTGAGTAAATGAAGGATATACTCCCAATTAACACTTCTGGATTTCTTTCCTCCTCCATTACTCCAGTCAATCTAACTAACAAACTCTCATATCCGCGGCTCAAATTAACTCATAATAATACTAAAACTGTACTCATTATTAAATGATACTAATCCATCACTAATTCTTGTTGGGTGGTTCCGGAGTAGCGTGCTACTCATCGAAAAGCGCTTCGACGCCTCGTCAGGGGTAGTAAGCGCAATATAAATACGATTACAATACAATACAATACAATACAATTAGTGACAAGACTGCTGGAGAATGAGTTTAATATTTTGGGTAGCTCCACAGCATTAATTTCATGAGCTGCCAAAGAGTAATACAGGCCTTTGTGAAACTACTTTAGATATGTGAGATTAAATGTATAAGGAGGCCTGGGGTAGACGTATTCTAGTAATGAGGTAAGATTACTGCAAGCAAAGGACATAAAAAATATTCAGACATGTATCAAACTCACGCCACCACTGGCAGGACCCACCTCAGCAATGTCCACCTCTTATAAGTTGGACCAAGTGCTGGCAGTAATTGAACGGTTCTCCGACAAGGTCACTGAAGTAAAAAAAAAAAAAAAAAAACACAACCCCTCAAAGAGAACAACAAATATGCTATTTGGGATCTACAGGAGTGAGTCCGCTACCTGAAGAAAAGGGTGAAGGGCAATAAAGGCCACTCTCGTAGGGGCAATGTAAGAATATTGAGGTTGCCATAGGGAGTTGATGCCACAATCCCACAGCCTACCTGGAAAACTGGTTCAGGTCATCAACACCTAGCTCTGATCTCACCTCCTTCCTCATATTGGAAATAGACCCAGAGTATCAACTCAGCAGCCCCCGTCCGGATTCCCTTCACACGCGATGTAGGTGAAACAACTTCATTTTAAGGCCCATTCTCCATGCAGCTTGCCACACTGACCCTCTCTGAGTCGAGAACAAGGTAGTCATGTTGTTTCCGGAGTACACTAGGGCAGTTCAGCGGCAACAAGCCTCTTTTCTAGAAGTCAAACAACACCTACGGCAACACAGAGTCCAGTACCCACTCCTGTTCCCGGGGCACCTCAAGATCATGTTAGAGGGGGTCTCTCACTTTTTTACTGATCCCAAGGATGTCTGACTGGGCAGACCACCCTGCATCATCCTGCCCAGACTTCAACTGCCCCCAACCCCTCCCATCAGAAACAGCTGAGTAAGTCCCAACACACCCCCTGTATCACAATACTCTCCGATGAAGTCCCCAAATTTGGAACGAACCTTAGAAAAAAAATGTCGGGCCCTGCAGGCAGCCGCTGCCATAGGCACCGCCACCAATGACAAAACGAGGACAAGGGCCCACACATCTTTACCACAGATGACAACACTCTTACCTCAGACAGCTCAAACCAGAGCTCACTGCCTCCACCGAGTGAGACCCCGCAAACCACGGACACTCTTATATAAAATGATCCAGTTTGCTGTTGCCAGAACTCATGTAACCTACCTATACTCATTTTTTTTGTTGTGCTTTAGTGATGAGCTTTGCTACTGTATATTTAATCCAACGTTCTCCTGTTACAAGCCCCCCAGTTCTTACGGGGGGAATACCTGCCCACCGCCTCCTAGGTTCCCCACACTTGCACACTGCACGATCACCCCTCCCCATGCCCCCATCCAACACATACATTTGATACCTTACCTTCCTCCCCTAGGTGTCACAACAGGAGATTCTCCTGACACCCGCTGGATAGAGGCGTTTCCGACCGTTCTTTTTACATACATGGGCCCATAAGTGACAGCTTTTTCACTGAACGCTTGGTCATCCCTCAACGCCCCCATACTATACCTTAAGTCTCCAAACGTAGACAACTTGTTTGGACATAGTTCCAGTTGTAGTAGGCTCCCCCTGTTTAATTCCCAATATCCCCTCAATGGTTTTCTACCCTCAATTACGCCCCATCGATTGGCATACAGCGGCAGAGCAAGAACATGTGATCCTCTATACCATGGACAAGTGATCATAGTGGGATGATACCTCCAGTGACAGGCCCCTCTCCCCTAGACCTCATACAGTGTCATGCAATCTACAAACACTTATTTTCCCCTCCACACCCTGAACGTATGTATGCAGCATGTACACAGCATGCAAGCAATACAGTCTATTCTTATATAAAACTTCAGAAAGCGCAGATTGTCCTATTGGAAGAGACACACACTGCAAAGAAAGAACTTGAACGTCTTTGTAAGCATTGGCGGGACACAATACGATGGATTTAATCTGGTACCCCCTTTCAAGTTTTGTATACTGTCATAGATAAGGAGGGATGCTATGTACTTCTGAAGCGTTGCCTAAATTGTCGACCCCTACTCCTTGGAAGCATATATGCCCCAAACTCTGACCAGGGACACTTCTGGGATGCCCTCTCTTGTTGGCCCCAGCTCACAAGACCACACTCCCCTGGATTCTTGGTGAGGATTACAACTGTGTACTGTATCTAGCCCTTCATTGGCCAAATCCTCTTCTACCACACTCCCCCGTACATACACAAGCTGCGCATCTCCGGAACTGGATACATCACTGGTGTCTACTGGACACATGGAGATCCCCCAGTCTTACCGAAATTGTACTCCTTTTATTTGGCAACTCACAAATTGCATGTACGCCTGGACTGCTTCCTTTGCTCCGCCTCCCTAATCCACTGAGTATTTGGGCACTTGATACACTCTTCACTGACGTGATGGATGATTCTTAGACCACCGACTCCCATTTGGCATCTCCAACATGACTGTTTGGATGATCTAGTTTTCTGGGATGAGCAGGCCACCAGTATCCGCCACTACTTTAATGATATTCATAACATAGCATCCACTAGAATAATCTAGTGAGATGCCTTCAAAGAAGTACTCAGGGGCGACTGCTTTCAGCAGATAGTAAATGCCCGGCAAATCACGACTGCCAAACATCAGCTTGCCAAACTGGGGAAGGCAGCGGACCGTGATCTTCCGTGGACTACACAACTCACATCATCCTAAATTTCCTATAAAGCGCTATTGGAACACCTCTACCATTTCAACTTTACTGCCCATGTGGCGAAGGTTCACAGGGAGGGTGACAAATCCAGCCACCTCCTTTCCTGCCTGATACAACAAAACTGCACACTTACCCCAATCACAGAAATAATATCGCCTGCCGGCATTATGGTCTGCATGCAAGAGGAGATACTCCAATCCTTTTTTAAATATTATTCAACAAATTAAAGTACTCCATCTAACTCTTAAGAGGAGCACTCACTCCATTTCCTAAATGGGATTGAGATGCCCCGAATTCCCACTACTATCAGCCAAGCCCTTGATGCCAAAACGACAGAGGAAGACGTAGCTCAGACAATCCAAGACCTTGCCCGTTAACAAAGCGCATGGGCTTGACGGCCTGCCTGTTGAATATTATAGCACTCTTTCAATGCTTCAGGCCCCCAGCCTGGCTGTAATGTATGAGGCAGGGTAACTTCCCCCTTCGCTGCGTAAATCCCTCCCAGTCTCTCTTTGCAAACCAGGCAGAGATCCCATACAATTATTGTCGTATTGCCCTACGGCAGTTTTGGCAATGGATTATAAAATACTCGGGAAAATCCATGCCAATCGTCATGCCCCCGTTTTTCTGGAATTGGTCCATATAAATCAAAACGGGTTTGTTCCGGGACACAGCACTTCACAAAATATCTGCCACCTTTTCCATGTCTAGGATCGCAGGCAGGGACGATTGCCACAAGCTGCATGCCTAATATTGGACCTGGAAAAGGCATTTGTTATGCTGGTGTGCTCACACGCCTGGGAGTGTGCCCTAGTTTACTAGCTTATAACAAACTGCTTTACACCAACCCAACTTCTAGCGTGCGAGCTTGGTCGCTCGGTCTCTGCCTCTTTCCCAGTACATCGTGGAACCACACAAGGGTGCCCTCTGTTTCCTTTGCTCTTGCGATGGAGCCCCTTGCCAAATGACTGCGGAGAGAGGGTTGCAATTAGGGTATACCTCTGGTGGATAGGACTCGTTATATGCAAACAATCTACTGATATATCTCAGGGACGACACCTTCGATAATTCCCCAGTACGAAATACCCTGACAGAGATTACCACAGCCGCAGGACTGCGCGTGAATCGGCCATATACCCCCTCAACCCGGTCCTATCTGAGCAACCTGTATATTTGGGTGAAACACTCCTTCACTGGCCAGGAGCGGCACTCTGCAACCTGGGGGTCCGCTTATACTTACACTACGCTTGACCTCTATGAGGGTATCCTTCGTGCAGCATTGCTTGGCATCAAGGCACAAATTCATTTCTGGTATCACTCCCTCCAGCTTCCATTGGTCAGGTAGCCCTATCTAAAATGGTTTTCTTAACTTGTCTACTGTACTATTTGACCAATCTCCCTGTTGTCCCACTACGTCCATTCTTCAACGAATTAGATACCTTATTAGGCAATCTTTACTAGGGCGTCACACGACATTACGTTATTCTTTGGAAATGACAATTGCTGGTAGCCTGCGGAGGTCTGGGCACTGCCTCATTCGAAGCTTTCTATTTAGCAGCTCATTTGCAATGGCTCTCACCATAGACGGCCGGATGGTACATGGGCGAGACTAGTGATGAGGAGGGAGTCCTTCTTCCATCTACCACTTTGCGGCTTCCTGTTTCCGAAATCCACACCCTTACCCCATACACTCACTTCAAGTGACAGTGGCCCGGACATGCCTTTCCCGAGCATACCACTTAGCAAAGGGCACCCTGACATACACCCCAGCATTCCCACTAGTAACTCTCCCATGCTTCCCTGGCATTTACACACACCGGGACATGGTGCCTTGAGCATCTCAGTCAGTTCATCCCATAAGCAACTTGTTTGTACACAGCCATCTCCTTTCCTTTGACCAATTGCTGTCAGATTATAACCGTCTACCAGGCCAATTCCTTCCTTCCAGGAAGTTGGTTCACACATGCTGTACCCTTTGGAAAACTACAGACACAGAACTGGACACCCCGCCTGTGGTACAGGCTACCCTAATAATGGGGAATTGCCGGCACCTTATCACATGGCTCTACAAAGCCATCAGGGACTTGTCAGTGGTCCCCCTAGACTCATTTCGGCAGAAATGGGAGGGTGAGCATGTGAGAGTACTGAATGACAATGAATGGACACAAGCCCTAGAATTCCCTCAGCATATCTCTCGAAGATCTGGACTCAAGAACATACAATTATTTCTACTGCACAGAGCGTATCTCACCCCAGCTCAAATAAACAGCTATTTCCCCACAGTACAAGCAAGATGCCCGTGCTGTTGGGCACTAGACATGAACCTAATACATATGTTATGGTCCTTCCCAGCCCTACAACACTACTGGAAAACTGTACACGACATCCTGTGCGATGTCACGGAGCTACCTGACACACAGACCTGGGAAGAGGGCTCGCTGGGCTTCTTCAAGCTCTGAAAACAATAAGGTGTGCACCCTTTTCGCCTCCTTAGAGCTCCTCCTTGCTAAACGCTCACTCACCCTACAGAGCGCTGCCCTACTGCTGTGCTATTGGAGGCCTGGTACAGCGCAGTGCGTAAATGGGCGACAGCAGAGGAAGATGCCCTTTGTTATGAGGAAGTGCAACATCTACGCAAACAACTCCTGTCTACCCACTGGGCGACCCTACTGATTCAATTCTTACAACATATTAAGAAAGGTGACCTTTCTCCCTAGGAATATAGGTTCTCACTACCACCCCCCACCTCGGCTAGTATCCCTCACCCCTGCCTAACATATAGAGCGCAACACTGCAGTTTCCCCACCTAAGCCCTCCTCGCTGTGCACATCCCACTTCACTTTCGCTGTCTGCCAATTTGACCTGCCGTCCTTGTCCTCAGTTTTCTTTCCCTTTTTTTGTCTAATTTAATAGGGTTTGTGAACCACACTCCTGACTTTGTTTATTTCCATCATCGTTACGGTCACTAATGGTTCCGCCACAGTCTCTTTGATTCTTGATGTACCCTCTGTTCACTATAGACTGTTGGAAAGCTAATGTTCTTCCTTCTGTCAATTGCATTATTTGTCACTGATCACATGTAACGTGTTGGGAACCAGTTGATGTTCTTGAAAAAATTAATCAAAAAAAATCAAAAAAAGGTATTGAACTCACACACCCACAAAATGATGTCATACCATCGTTCTTCAGTTTCTGAAATTTATAATGTATTAGAGTGATTAGAGAACAGCCATTAGCATCCCAATGTATAAAGTATATTCTTTCTTTCTGAAATCCCTCACAGCTGGTGCTCTTGATAAATGTATTCAAGCACCTCTGTCAGAGACACGTTTTCACACAAACTCAAGTTATCATAGGTTTAGTTCTTTCTCCATTCCCTACAGGACCACGCACACCACCAAGTTTCCATCAGCAAGACTGGAGTACCCCTTTAGTCCTCATGCACAACGTCCAGTACTTACAATGTGATCAGAGTACAACCATGAGCTCAACCAATGAGGCACCAAAGTCCTAGATTGGAACAAAATGGAAAAAGGCAGCACTGCGCTTTGGACCACACTAGTGATAACAACATGCTAAACAAATGCACAGTCTATTACTATAAACACCTACTTCCACAGTCTAATGGCATTTCATTTCACTGACCTTGCGAAGGATTTTTCCACATGGTGGCCACCCAAAGCCTTGCGCCAGCCCATTGAAGAACCACAGAACAGCAAAGACAGGGACTGTAGAACTCCAGGAGAAGAAGACATTGGAGACTCCTACTAGCAGGAGACCTGAAGCAAAAAGCCATCTGGCGCTCACTTGATCTGACAGGATCCCGCTGATAAATTTACTGATGGCGTATGCTGCAGATTGGCTGCTGGTGATAAGACCTACAAAGAAGAAAACATAAAAAAGAGTATTTTGAGAGAAGTTCAAGTAGGAGTGCCATCTCTGCAGTGAAGGAGTCATGCAAGCAAATTATCATACTATTATGCTTACACAACCATAAGTGGTGATTATTGCCCTATCATGAAAATCAGTTATCAAGCAAAGGGAGGAAGGCAGAAGTGTAGTAAACTGCACACGTGACAGGTCAGAGAACACTCGCCCCTTTCAAGTTGCACATAATGCTTGAGATTACACACTGTAAAATAATATCGGGCATACTTCAGACCCAGACATGATGAAATATCTAACACCCTGCCAGTCATATCTCACACGATACATGAAATATCTAACACCCGGCCAGTCATACCTCACACGTTGCAAGTAAACCATTGGGGAACAGCCAACTACAGAGAAATAACACACACATTGACAGCGCTGCACTACACTTAACACACATTCAACCGGTCAGATAGAAATAATTCATAATATGCCGTTAGACCCACAAACATAACACAAAGACTGCAATACAGCCATATATTTCAGACTACAACCTAGCAGGCAACCCCCACATGAAGCGCACAACCTGTCAACAAATCAAAATGAAATATGCAACTAAATGTCCTCACAAACCCACAAGAGAAACCTGACATCCTGCCAGACAACTACACTGTCAGGGAGTATGTGGCTGAAGTTTGGATGTCGCAACATCATATGCCTGTCATCCTACATGTTAGTTTTTTTACATTTTAAACAAATAAGCTGTTAATAACTCATTCCTGTCTTTAGTGCAGCTCTGTAAATGGGACACAAAACTATCAACTAGTAGAAACAGCAAGTAGGGCAAACTACCTGCCCTTGTAAATCCACTCGACTGGCTACCTAGCAACTATCAAACCAACTTGTGTATAAAACAGAAGACCTCTTATAACAAAAGCACTTCAATGTATCCAACAGGCCCACAATTCTGGGCTCTGCATCTCCTAATCCACTCACTACCTTCTTAACATTACCTACTGTGAAGAAGGTGGCTGGTCCTTCTCAGCACACTCCTCCAATCTCTGGAACATCCTTCCAGACCAGCTCCTACTTGATGTTTATTTCATGCCTTTAACAGAAACCCGGACAACATTTGTTTTCTAACCCACCAGTGTCCTCACAGGACGTGAGGGCAAGGCTAGGAAAATGTCACCACATGACCTGGCTAGGGAAAAGAAATTGTATGGTAATATTTCATAAAACTGGCGGAGTAAAAGTAACTACTGTAAAAGTCAGCAGTAAACGGCACAATATTATGTAATCTAAGTTCCAACTGCTGCCAGCTAATAAGTGCAATCATGTTCTGTGCACACCTCGGAAACAAAATGCAAACATACAGTGTGCATCAGCATCCTACTGGACATTTTATTCTTAATAAATATAAGATGACAAAGAAAGACAGGCAAAGAAAACTAACTGTCATTGTTAACTGAACAGCTTGTTAACTAACAAGGCCATGCGTTATGCAAGAAAATAAAAATAGCACTTATGATAACAAGCTCTGGCATAGTCAATAGGTCTCGCCTTTGGGACCTTATAAATGTTTAGCCATGCAGCATATTTTCTGACTACCCATATATCAGACGACCCAATGCATCACAAAACTTAAAATAATTAAATTAAAACACTCTGATAATCACTAACTTCCGGAGAAAGCCTCCAGCATGTAATGAGCTTGTGGCGCACTCGAAAATGCAGTGGTAGCTGCTAGTGTCCTACAGAATCAATTTTAGGACATCCTCAATTCTCCCTCCTCGTCCCTACTTCTCATCCCTGCTTCTCATCCATCATCCTTACTTCTCATCCATCATACATCATCCCTACTTCTCATCCATCATCCATCATCCCTACTTCTCTTCCATCATCCTTACTTCTTATCCCTACGTCTCATCCATCATCCCTACTTCTCATCCATCCCTACTTCTCATCCATCCATACTTCTCATCCATCATCCCTGCATCTCATCCCTGCTTCTCGTCCATCATCTCTACTTCTCTTCCCTGCAGCTCATCCATCATCCCTACTTCTCATCCATCATCTCTACTTCTCATCCATCCTCCCTACTCCTCTTCCCTACTCTTCATCCATCAACCCTGCTTCTCTTCCATCATCCCTACTTCTCATCCAAACATCATCCCTACTTCTCATCCATCATCCCTGCTTCTCTTCCATCACCCCTACTTCTCATCCATCATACATGCTTCTCATCCATCATCCCTGCTTCTCTTCCATCATCCCTGCTTCTCATCTATCATCCATCATCCCTACTTCTTATCCATCATCCCTGCTTCTCTTCCATCATCCCTACTTCTTATCCATCATCCCTGCTTCGTATCCATCATCCCTGCTTCTCATCCATCATCCCTGCTTCTCATCCATCATTTCTGCTTCTCACCCCCTACTTCTCTTCCATCATTCCTACTTCTCATCCCTCATCCCTGCTTCTCATCCCTACTTCTCATCCATCTTCCATCATTCCTACTTCTCATGCCTCAGCCATCATCCCTACTCCTCCTCCATCATCCCTACTCCTCATTCCTCATCCCTCCATCATACCAGTACATTTTAAGTTTTATGAAACACACCTTCACACCGATAGATATGAAACTGAAACCAGAGAGGTTTTTGGTTGAACTGTAGATGACCTCTATAACCCTTTCTCCAAAAGCCAGGATGACGGATGAGAAGCAGGGATGATGGAGGAGAAGCAGGGATGATGTATGATGGATGAGAAGTAGGGATGATGGATGAGAAGCAGGGAAGATGGAAGAAAAGCAGGGATGATGGAAGAGAAGTAGGGATGATGTATGACGGATGAGAAGTAAGGATGAGAAGCAGTGATGAGAAGTAGGGATGATAGAAGGGAAGTAGGGATGATGGATGAGAAGTAGGGATGATGGATGATGGATGAGAAGAAGGGATGATGGATGAGAAGCAGGGATGATGTTTGATGGATGAGAAGTAGAGATGATGGATGAGAAGTAGGGATGAGAAGTAAGGATGATGGAGGAGAAGTAGGGATGATGAATGAGAAGTAGGGATGATGTATGATGGATGAGAAGTAGGGATGATGTATGATGGATGAGAAGTACGGCTGATGGATGAGAAGTAGGGATGATGGATGAGAAGTAGGGATGATGGATGAGAAGCAGGGATTGATGTATGATGGATGAGAAGTAGGGATGATGGATGAGAAGCAGGGATGACGGATGAGAAGCAGGGATGATGTATGATGGATGAGAAGTAGGGATGATGGATGAGAAGCAGGGATGAGAACTAGGGATGATGGATGAGAAGCAGGGATGAGACACAGGGATGAGAAGTAGGGATGATGGATGAGAAGTAGGGATGATGGATGATGGATGAGAAGTAGGGATGATGGATGAGAAGCAGGGATGAGAAGTAGAGATGATGGATGAGAAGCAGGGATGAGACGCAGGGATGAGAAGTAAGGATGATGGAAGGGAAGTAGGGATGGTGGATGATGTTAGAGAAGTAGGGATGATGGATGAGAAGTAGGGATGATGGATGAGAAGTAGGGATGATGGATGAGAAGTATGGATGATGGATGAGAAGCAGGGATGAGCAGCAGGAATGAGGAGTGAGGAATGAGGATGTCCTAAAAATGGATGCTGTAGGTAGATGCTAGTCTCCTGTAAAATCAAAGAATATCCACCAAGCAAGGAAAGGGTGAAGTACCACAGGCTGTCTCTAGGTGTCCCTATGGAGTTCCAAATGGACCTCTACTAGCCACATTAGATACTGCAGCCTTCTAAAGGATGTTTTTGTCCACTCATTAATTTTCACCTTGGTTAGAGAAGATCCAAGCATGAAGTAGCATGTGGGCACCAAGTTGGCATAATATACTCCATCAAAGGTGCCTGAGTGTTGGCTTCAACACTTCATTAATATAGTTGTCCAATTGCATAAAATAAGCTTAGACATTTAACCGGTTATTTATGACTAACTGGAAAACCATCAGCCTTTTGAAATACCCAGTAGTAAAGTTCATCAATTAATACCTATTCAATCCACAACGAGTCTCACAGTGAAAATGTATACACTTTGAAGATGGCAAGTAGCACATAAATGAGAGCCTGTTAGCTCAGTGTACCCTGACACCAAAGCCGCACCTCACTGATGGTGCTCAACAAATGACATACATGGGGGCTGATGCCAATCTTTAGTAGCTCACTGAGCAAAGAAATTGATGAACTGAAATGCACTCATGGATGCACTGCACTAGACCCACCCTTTTCCAATGGAGAAAAAGGGGAATCTATAATGTTTTTTGCGGTTTAATCCAACTGGTAGCTGTCTTCAAAGAATGTTATGTGGGCAGCATACACTTACATTTTGCAATGAAAGATTTAAAAATGACTAAGGTATGAAATATATATATATAATTTAATTCCAAAACAAAAAAGAAATTCCACCCATAAGCTATTTTTATTTTCTACTTCGCTAAATGAGGACTTATTATAATTAGATATCTAGCCGACCACTAAGTCATTTTTTATATACAGGTGTGTACGCTGATGGTAGACATGTTTCTGAGCTCAGAATGTGTTTCCGATACATTTTCCTTGTTTACGTCAATACCACAACCATTGCATTTTATTTCCAAGCCTCACATCCAAACACATAAGAGAAAAACGTGATGAGTGAAAGAATTTCTATAATTTTCCACTTAGGGCAAAGAGCTGCTAAGCCCCATTTGCGGATATGGAGCAGCGCACATCTGAAATCAGTCTGGCCAACACGCCCCACACGCGGAGACAGAGCAGCGCACATCTGAAATCAGTCTGGCCAACTCTCAATGCTGCTCACACATTTTGCCCCAACAGCTGAAAACAATTTTGCATTGTAAAGCAGTTTTCTTATGACTCAAAACCACTCAGTTACAAGTGTGCAATAAACACTAGCAATAAACACTAGCAGACAGGCAAGAGAATACCAGAATATCAGAGCCGAAGTCACATCTGTTGGCTCAGAACTGAACAGCAGTCCCTGTCCGTATGTACCATGGGTACTCACAAACATTTTCCCACGGGCCACAAAGTTTGGTCTGTGGTGTGACCGAGGGCCGCACTGATGCTAGCAACGTGGCGATAAAGGGGAGAAGGGGCCTCCGTATGGTGAGTGTTGTGGTGTTAGGGGGCGTGTAGGGGGCAGCAAAGACTATAGATCTAGTGGCTAAATCGCTCAATGTGAAACCTGAAAACCTGGCATTAATCCCAGCTTCCCCACTTTACCAAATTATGTGATCCTAGGCAATCGTTTTATTTCACGTTCCCTTCATTTTCTTCATGTATGTAGTAGGACCTCACAATGCATGACTTCAGTATGTGTGCTGTGGGAACCCTTCTCCTGTGTTTTATTTAAGAAACTATGGGGGTTATTCCAACTTTGGAGGAGGTGGTAATCCGTCCCAAATGTGACGGATTTACCACCAGCCGTATTACGAGTTCCATAGGATATAATGGACTCGTAATACGGCTGGTGGTATATCCGTCACTTTACCGTCACTTTTGGGACGGATTACCACTTCCTCCAAAGTTGGAATAACCCCCTATATGTTGTTCAGGTTTAATAGCAAATCAGGCCAATCAAAGAGTGCAGATAACAACTGACAATTAATTACTGGCATTGTTATCAAGGTGGGGGTATGAATGAATGTTTCTGAATTTATATTTGAAATCTATTGTTCTAAAAAAAAAAATACTTCTCCATGCACTGATATAATCTGAAGTAGTAAAATTAAATGGTCCTGCTTGTAAATGAAAAACATTTTTTGAATTTTTAGGAACCCTTATCCTAGCTGCAGACTTTTGCTGCAAGATTTATTTAAAAAATGAAAGTGTTCCTGCAGTTAAGCGGTTCAGGACACATTCCTTACTTCCTTTATCTTCAATCATGTTTAAATAAAGTATTGCCTGTTGAGTTCAGTAAACAGCAGCCTAGTGCTACTGCTGCCCTGGGGGGGCCGCATGTAAAGGTCAAAAGGGCCGCATGCGGCCCCCGGGCCATACTTTGAGTATCACTGGTACGTACAAACAAGTCTCCTGTGAAATAAAAGAATATCCACCAAGCAAGGGCAGGGTGCAGTACCACAGGCTGTTACTAGGTGTCCCTATGAAGTTCTAAAGAGGTCTCTATTAGCCACATAAGGTACTGCACCCTTAATGCAGTCTTCTAAAATATGTTTTGTCCACTCTTCTTTTGAATGCATTATCACAGGTGTGGTGAGAACTGAACTCACCCATCATTTGCAGCTCAAACTCACATTTACAGGCACACACATGCAAATTTGGCTGTATACTTTCAATGTAAACAGAAACACATAACTTTATTGCAAAGTGGAAGGGGACAGAAACCAATGTGCTGAGGCTGCACTGCAGAGGCGGCAGTGCCAATTAAACAACACAATAAAAGTTAATTGCGCTCAAGGAAGTGCATAATCACGTTCTTCAGCAATTCATGAAAAGTGAATTGTGCTCGGGAAGTACGTTGTTGTGCTCAGGAAGTGCCTAATCGCGTTCTTCACAGGAGACAAAGAATGAACAGCTTAAAGGCACAAATCATTAAATGGCAATTGTACTCCACGACATGCATTGTTGTCGTGGATTTGCAATGCAACAGGCCTCACATTTGCATGAGATAGAGGTATTGGTTTTGTAAATGCATTACTGGACTTTTCTTGCCAGATAAATTGGTCAACCGTGCCGCATAATTTGGTCCCACAGGGGCTTTTACGTTTTCCAGTTATATAACACGAATAAGGTGTGCCGTAGTGCCGCCAAGCATGTGCCTAGAATGTTCTGTTGACATCCAGAGGGATCCCTTTCTGGGACATTCCTTCATTGTGGGAATTGAGAAGCGGTGAGTCAATGAGGAATGGGGGCAGGATGCGACATACCATATTGCATAGTGAATGTATGCATGCGACGTGGACAGCAGCCGTTACAGGAGTTCCAATGCAAACATGTCAGCATAACTGAAAAGCTATGTAAATTATTTTAGTATAGAAGAAACAAAATGGACGCCCTGTTAAAAAAACATTAAAGATAGTACCTCAATTGCAGATTTAGATTAGATATCTAGATACTAGAACATATAAATGACTGGATTTCGATGAAAAACTTTTTTAGTAGCATTCATGCTTAACTCAGTCAAATATTAATGTCTCCCTAACACAGCGACCGGCTGCAGCATCTCATTATGGAGAAAGGAAACCCAAAGGGGCGTAACGCAGCCCCCTGCAGTGCAAAGTGGGGGCCAGGGAGGGTGGAATGACCGCACTTTTGAGCGGGGGACATTAAACCTATTGACTTTGAATATTTGTGAAATGTGGAAGCCTCAGGGTCTGCTTACCAGTCATCACATTCTGGGTGAGGGGCATTATTTTACTTTACGCCACTGGAAGCCCTGTGTTTTCCGCGTGCTCTGTTATCTCCACACTAGGTAAATAACTGGACAGGATTTTATTTGAATATTATTAGACAGTTGAAGTCAGATTTTGAGCAAAGTTGGAACAATCAAAAGAAATTCTAGTCAAGAAGAGTATGTGCCAGACTGTGTCCTGTCCCACTCCGTCAATTCTTTCAATAAATGACCAGGATATGAGGCAGGCAAGTGCAAACCAGCTTCTTACAATTTCTGCCTGCATATAGCGGGCGGAAAAATCTGTTTTCTGACTGTGGGGAAAACAAGACAAACAAGCGAAGGAATGCGATTTTCAGTGAAGCTTAAATTGTATAAATATGGATAAATTAAAATGTCAAATAATACCACAGAACTGGAAGCCATGAGGCTTGCAATCATGGAGTTAATTTTTCCTGGTTCTGCTTGACAGCACAAGATGTCGCTCTAGCAGCTCATAGTAGATGTACTTCGAAGTTGTATAATTTGATTTGCGACCAAAAGCCCATATTTACCAGAGACCTGGAATATCATTTATTGTTTTACAGCGTTTTAACAGACAAATCTCAATTCCCAGCTGCCTTCACACCCTGAATTGCATAAATGAGAAACTTTCTTTGCTAAAAGGTCTGTACTGATCTGTCCGAGGCACATTGCACAAACTCACTGCTAAAGTACTGCCCTAGCCATCATAGAATGAAAGTCAAATTACCTTACAAACAAGGAACTATTAATTAAATAAGTACAATAATATTAAACATGAAGCATGGTGCCAAGTCGTGGAGAAAGGATCATGGCTGGGATTAAAGGCAAAACCGAAAGCAGATGTGAGGAGGGGCTATCACACTCTGTAACAGGAGGAAGCGTGAACGTAGTGTGATGGACAACAAAAATGTTCTCTTAGTGAAATCACCTGGGAGGGAACTAAGCACACAAAGGAAGGACATTTAGAAAAATACACCAATAAAAAGAAAGCATTTAAAACACGCACAACAAAGAATGAATGGCAAGAGTGGGAGTGGTTAAAAGCTCATAGATAGAATACACCATGTTTTGCAGACAGCGCTGCGGGCTGCCTAGGCTCAACCTCAAAATAGTGCAAACTAAATATCGAAAATAACATGAAGAGTAAGACAACAGGGGCAATCCTCATGGGAGGTTACAAAAGGAGAAAAGGAGGAACTTCTAAGCATATTAACCAAAGAAAAGTAGGCATTTTCGAACGACAAAAACAATAAAAAAAGCAGAATGAAAAAGATGGGCAGTGCTTGAAGCACATATGTAGATTACATCATGTCTTGAAGAAACAACATGCATGCGCTGCCTAGGCAAGACCAAAAAACATGTTATCATTGTTGAAGAACTCTGCCCCTAAGTGAGCCATGTCAGTAAGTGAGAAGGGTAGTGAAGCACAAGTTACGCCGCAGTTTCTCCTCCACACTGAAAATAATTATCCAGATCATTAGCAAACAAACCACTTTATAACAGTGTTCAGCCTGTTTAATCACATACTATTACAGATACAGCAATAACAAAATTCTGGTTAAGTGGGAAAGCGTAGTCTAAAACTAAGGTTTCTTCGTCCACTAAATCACATCTCCTGCAATGTAGCTGGAACTAAGTGCTACCAACCTAAACCACAAACTAAGAGTTAGAGTTTGCAACAACTCAAACTTATTATCAAGCACAGACCAGAAGGTGTCTTCAAACACCCACAGGTTTAATGTCCAACCTAAAACAAACTTGACTGTAACCCATACAAGAAACAGAGTAACTGTGCACCTTAGTACAGAAAACAAATAACACCACCAGTAAACCACCACAAACAACTTGAAAAAGCAAACTCTGCCATCACTGCACACATGCACAACTTTTGAATCACCAAACCTAAAAATCATATTCACACCTGATGACTAGCTAACAGAGTAAAATTCACACCACATTCCACCACAAGTTGCAGCCAAGCAAACAGAAAAACTACCAGCCCAATATGGAGGACAGTCAATCCGGGAAAAATAAATACATAAATCACATAGAACAGTAGCATATCAACAGTCCTTTCACTTGAAGTTCGGCCACAATTTCAGTAACACACTGGAATCAACCACACACTATGGCCCTGATTCTGACTATGGCGGGCGGCGGAGGCCGCCCGCCATAGTCCCGCCGACAAATGACCGCACCGCGGTCAAAAGACCGCGGCGGCAATTCTTACATTTCCGCTGGGCCGGCGGGCGCTCTCCAAAAGAGACAGTGAAATACTTTGCGGGGCCCTCTTATGGGGGCCCCGCGGCACCCCCTACCGCCATCCTGTTCCTGGCGGGGATGGCGGTAGGGGGTGTCAGAATCCCCATGGCGGCGGAGCGCGCTCCGCCGCCATGGAGGATTCCCCCGAGCAGCGGAAAGTCGGCGGGAGACCGCCAACTTTCCGTTTCTGACTGCGGCTGAACCGCCGCGGTCAGAATGCTCGAGGGAGCACCGCCAGCCTGTTGGCGGTGCTCCCGTGGTCGGTGACCCTGGCGGTCACCGGCCGCCAGGGTCAGAATGACCCCCTATGTGTGAGACAATCATGGGCCATCCAAGTTAAAGGAGCATTAGAGAAGACCATGTAATAGCCCAGATCCTTTTGGCCTTTTCATCAGCATAGGATAGGTTTAATAGTAACACTGTTCGGACTAGAATTCTACATAGGACCATAAGATCATAACCTAGAACTAGTACCTTACCAAATTGGATCCAACAGAAGTCAAATTAGTGAGCAAGTTCTATTTCCTCCAGTTGGATATCGACAGACAGATATACTTAAATCCCACCTTCTGACATTTCAAATGTGCATAGATAAAATCAAGGATATCCAAGAGTGGCTAAAAAGCAGCTAATTCTCATATCTTTATTGAATAATAGAAGCAATTGAAAATATTTAGTTATTAAGAGCACGCTACAAATTTAACTGCCCTTGGGCTAAAAAATCTAGTTTACAGATTACAATGCATCCTTCATTGAAGAGGCATCTACGGATGAGCTGTACAAGAATGTCTTGATTGCTTTTGCTAATCTTTAAATGGGGTGACTTAAGTTTAGTGTGCTCTGGCAGACAGTTCCATTTATGTGAATACAAAACCACAAACCTTCTGCTTTTCTTCCAATTAAAACTGGTTCTTGAGACCGTCAGCAATATCTGGATGCATAATCTCAATAACAGTGTCAGTGGATGCCATGACAATTTCTCTTCCACTCTCAGACTGGTGCATTTCCTTTCTAAGAGTTTAACACAAGACACTCCACCTTAAACTTGCCATGTATGGCAGCTGCCTCCCTCAAGAAATAACTATCAACACCGCTGATGCTTTTAATCTTGGATCATCTTAAAACTAATCTGGCTGCCATGTTATGAATGAGTTGTGTGATTTCAAACTGTCCTTTGTGTAATTCTTGGAGTAATGATTTGGCATAGTCTATTTCTGAATTTATGCACCGGCCTAACATTAATTTACGGTGTTCATTAATCAGATAGTATAGCATGTTTTACAGTTACAGACTAAAAAGGATGAGCACGCCACTTCCAAGTTTAGATTTTCCTCTCATACCACCTCCAAAACCCTTACTGTTTTTAAAAGGTGAATAGAATACCAAATAGTTCCGGATAGCATGCCTAAACCCGGTAAAACCCATGATACTCCTGGCAGAAAAGTAAACCAATTCTCAAAACCATAAAATCAGCATTATCTTTGACTTTATACTATGCTCCCACAGGTCAAAGCAAATAAATCAAATCAAGCTTTATTCGGTTCATTGTGCAAAGCATAAAAGCAAACTAAACTAAAATTCATCAAAGTCCAAAAGTAAAATATATCTACATCATGTCTAAAATTTACAGATCTTAAAATACAAGATAAAACATATCATCCAATAAATAAATAACACAAGGGCATTCCTCACTCTTATAGCATCTTTTAAAAAAACACCCCACAGAAAAAAAAGTGAAATTCTTGTGTAACAACTGCAAAAACCAAAGGGCAGGGTATACTTGAGAGAAGTTCATTTTCTTTAGTAGCGGAATAAAGAAAAACCTTCCTAGGGCCCTCATAGAATCTGCAGAACATTATAAAATGCCAGATGAAGGAGAAGCCCCTGTTTCTAGGGAGGACACTATTCCCCAGAGTAAACCTACATGTTTTAGTCCTGCGGGGCCCTACCACCATCACATAGGATTTGTTGACATTAATTGTCAAGACCAGGTCGTTCACAAACTTGGCAAAGGCGTACAACAGGACTTGCAGTTTTGACCTTGATGACAGCGTCATCAGCTTAAAGGAGCACAAGCAAACTCTGGGCCCCCACATACGGACAATCTGCCCCTGCATCAATCAAGGCCTGCTCCAATCTATTGATATATACGTTCAAAAGAAATGGAGCCAAGTTGCAGCCCTGGCCAACTCTCCTTTAAATGGCAAAGCTGTGTGAGCATATTGGGTCGCTTGAATAGTGCACTGAAGCAGTTGTATTCCTGTGGAGGTCTCTGAAAAAAAAGGATAATGTGCCTGTCCACCCCCATTGACACCATTAGCTGCCAGAGCTTTTTGCTGTTGACCCAGTCAAAAGCTGAAGAGAGATCCATAAACCCCAAGTGTATTGACCGGAGGGGCAAAAGAGGGGTGGGGTGGGGGTGGCAATGGTGTACTTGCTTAAGACCCTATAAAGGTTCAGGCACTGGCCCTCCGTTGACCTCCCACATCGAAAACCGTACTGCACCTCCGAGAGGGCAGCATTATCATCCACCCACTTCCCTAATCTGTCCAAGAGCATTCGCCCTACAACCTTTACAACCGAATCAAGAAGGGATATAGGCCTATAACAAGACTGATTGTCCCTATCTCCCTTCTTGAAGACCAATACAATAACAGAGGATGCCCAAGATTGCGGGGAGCCTTCCCTTACTGCCGCATTCACAAGCACGGTCAGTACCGGAGTCCAGCCATCAATATTGCTAATATACAGGTCAGGGGGACTGCCTAGGCCTTGCACCTGGACAAACCAGCTATGCCCTTCCAAACTTCATCTGGGGTAAAAACCAGTTGAGAGGACACCAATAGCACCCACTGACCCTCCTTGACAGTAGCCACTGTTTTAAAGGAGGCCTCAAAAAAAGAGGCCCAGCAGTCATCTGTGATAAGGGCACTTTCGGAGACTGTGGATCTGTGGCTAGGAGGGGGCGATTCACAAGGCCTCAGAATTTGGAACTACACTTCAGGGTACTAGCTACAAGCAGTTCTTCCCACGCCTCTTCTCTTAAAGCATTTTTGTGTCTCCCCAGCTCTTCTTTATATCTCAAGCGGCAAGCCTTCAACTGGGCAGAGACTCTGAGCTTAGAATTTAAAGCGCACGTGAGAAGCCTTTGAGCCAAGGTACAGCCCTTATCAAACCATCTTGGTCTGTCCACGTGTCCCCGAGACAATGGGGCCTTCAGAAGACTTGAAGCACACCTAGAAATAGATTCAAAGACCCCCAAAACACCCTGTGGCGACCCACTGTGCCCTATGCATGTCCTGATCTCATCCTCACACTGCGAATATAATCTCTTGAAAAAAGTCTCAGGGTCTATGAGTGACCATCGCAGCCTGCTACCTTTGGACATAGGCCTGCAAACACCTCCCCTCCTCCACCACCCCTCCCTCCCCCCACCACACCCCCAGCCCCAACTGGAGCCTGCTGGGTCAAAGAAGCCCAAGACATAGACATGCACACTGGATTGTGGTCACTAAATGGGCTCATGGGTATTTCACACTTGACAATACTGGAGAGAAGGGGAGCCGAAATAAGGATAAAATCTACAAGTGTCCCACATCCTCTCCCAGTAAAGGTGGGATTAAGGTCCATAATAGCTAGAGCGGACCTTTCCAATGACAAATTTAAATTAAACTTGCCCATCAAGGTGTTCAGAAATGAGCCCTGCAAAGAATGGTCCAGGTGGAGACCAGGCAATAACATGCATCCAGGGGCATCCTCCTTCCCCTAGGTCCCCACACAAGTGCACATTGAAATTTCCCACCACCATAAGCTTAGCTGAAGATAAGGCAAAGGTTGACAACTTCCGTAGGCAAGTAGCCAAACTATGGATGTTACATACATCCTGGGGCTTGGGCCTAGCATTGTAGAAATTCAGCTAAGTTATCTCGGTGGATTCCCTAGACGTAAAAGCCAGACCCTGTATTGTTGTAGCCTCTGTGGGCAAGGACTGTATCCTTGCCCTGATCGCCAACAAGACGAAAATTATCAAGTCCCCGTTGGGTCTACCACTCTGTGATGCCTCAGCTGGGGTGAAAAATGTTCTGCAACCCTCTCAATGAATCTTATTAGTAGTTACCCATGTTTCCTGGGGGCAACTAAAGAAAAATCTCCAGAAGGAAGTCCTGCTCCTTGGGATTGTTAAATTTTCCCACAAGGCCTGCAATATTCTAGCTAATGAAATTAAGAGCTCCAACAACATTAACTGGGGATTCCTCACCCTGGGGTTTGACATGTGTAACCTAGGCCCACCCCCTCTAACATAACCTTCATGTCAATCACAGTCATCCAACCTGGCCAGAGGGGTGAATCTAATAGCACAGGCCAGTTCACTGGAAGGCACAGCCCGGTCACCCCGGGCAGAAGAAGGCAGCCCCAGAACATATTGGTACCTTGAAGCAGGTCTTCCCACCACAGGTATTGGTCTGTGAAAGAAGTCCAAGGGGAGAGCCACAATGGAAGAAGGGACAGTATCTTCATTGAGGCACCTAGAGGTAGCAATCACCCCATCAGCAGTAAAAGGCTTACTGAAGTTGACAATCACACAATCACCTTCCAAACACTTCTTGCCACTACCGACCCAGTTGATTCTCTGTACCATGTTGATCCACCTGCCAATCTGAATCCCCATATGCAAGTTCTCATCCAATCAGTGTAAAACCTTATTTTTCAGCTGATGAAAACTTTCCCTGGTACCTGCCTTCAAGGACAGCACATTATCCAGAACGGCAACATAGGGGGAAGCTTCACGGGGGAAATTTGGGGTGGGGGTATATTGGGACATAGTCTCCCCCCAACTGGATGAGTTAAGCCTTCCACCATGGGGCGCGACACCAACCTCTGAGAGCAAGTGGTCCCCCATCCTCCACTGCCCCGGCTGGCACCTGACCACCCTTAATAGCTGGCCTCCCCCTTAAGCCTCTCCAACCCTCCATCCTGCCCCCTAATAGACGCAAATGGGACAAGAGTGGAGGCTACGGGTGCACCCTGATCCCTACGCCCCTCCACCATCCCTTCACCTGTCATGGGCAGAGATAAACCTCCAATATTCTTGTAAGAGGGGACGGGCTGCTAGGCAATCGCCATAGGAAAACACTCAATCAGACTGCTTATTTACCAATATCTCATTGGCTGATAACCGCTCTCGGATTGGGTACAACTGAGAATACAATGCAGCAATCATGGTGGTACAGAGGGAGTCCAACAAAATTTCCAACTTGTTCTTCTCTGTGGGAGACTGCATGTTAGTAACCCTGAGCTTTTTGGTTTTACTCCCAAACTTCTGTGTCTTCCTTTTCCCTACAGCCCCCACATCTTTGGAAGGGGCTATCACTACTACAGGCTCCAGTGGAAAGTTGGTAATACAAGTCACCAGGGCTGAAGATACCACCGCGGGGGAAATGTCAGGGATTGACCCTCTGGCAGTGGTGACTCTTCTTCCCCTGTATACGCATGTGAGTAGCCAACCCGACATACGTTAGAAAGTCCAGGGAGGAGAGGGGTTGGAGGAGAGTGATAAACGTCTTTCTGCCAATAGGAGCTCTGTATCTATTATGTCCACAGCGTGCATTAAAAAAGCATTCATAGTGGTGTTGGTTTGGAATTTAGAAACACACATGGGGGCTTCTGTTTTCCCATCACACTCTAAGACTTTAATCATTATGACAACGTCAGGTAACAAGACAGGTTACTAAAGCTGTAACCACTCACCTAAGCACACACCCCTGTTGGGTGGATGACAAGCCGCACTGTCCCTGCCTCAAAATGGAAAAGATCACAGAAGCACCCCATACAGCACTGGACAAAGCAAACAAAGTGAACAAACGGATATGAAGCAACCACCCGTCCCAACACCCCACGAATTGAATCACGGACACTCAGATGACAATTGAAAGATCTGCTAGTTGCTAAATGAAAACAAAAGTAAAGTCCCACCGTAAAAATGTCCCAAGTTGCGGGTTGAAGATGGTGCTATAAGCGCTAGATACTGGCTCTGCCCCTGCCACTGCCCAGTCACAAACGGCAAGGTGCTCCCTGTGATCGCGAGTCTCACCAGGGAGTGTGCGTCTATTGGCGATCCAAAAGGTCAATACTAACTCATGAAAGAAACAGTTCCACTGCAAACCTTAACACAGATAAGAAACTAAAACTTCCAAAGGAGAAAACACCACCACCAGAGTTCTCCACTAGAACCAGTCTGAAAAGGAAACAAAAACCACCATGCATACACCAATAGCGCTCTAATTAAATCAATAATGTTTTGTCCATGAAGGCTCACCTCAAGTTGCTTCTATCACTGAAAATACTACGCTAAGGACCAAATAAACAGTACCGACTTCTAGCTTTACATAGCCTAATTCTTTAATAATAGACCTAATATGGGGATCAGGTAGGCACAGATTGAGGCTGGCCAAATTACAACTGCCACCTTCAGATGGAGGGATGGTGACCCCGACTTCCAGTCTTATTGTTATGCGGGTCAGTTGCAATGGCTATCTTACTGGTTAACAGGGCTCCACCTTACTGAGATCGACTTTACACTACATGTTACGAACTGGAAAACTGCATACAATGCTCTTACCGAGCATAATGCACCCCCCCCCACAATTGCCAATGCTCTTAAGTAATGCACCTACGTATTGGAAGCTGGCCCTGAAGTTTACAGCCTCTCCCCATCTGTATGCACCAAACATACCGCTAAGGGAACTACTGACACCATCAGGACTACTCACCTGAAGCCCTGGGAATCAGCAGGTATCCACACAGCGAGAGATGTTTCTTGAGGGGGAGCTTGCTATGCTAGCTAGTACATGCACATGATTTGCCAATTTCATTCTTCCTCACCCATGCCAATGTTACTCATTATATTCACAAGCTTTGGGCACCATTGGAGGTGGAACCAGAAAGACATTCTTTCACGTACTCAGTATATGAGACGGGCACTGGTCGCCATCTAGTGATATTAATTTATAAAGACCTTTGTATACATCTACATGTTTTTCTAGCTCCCCTCTGGGCTTTATGGGAAGAAGATCTGGGCCGCACATTGAACACCAAGGAATGGCACTTTATCCTTAAGTACCCCCGTAATTCCTGATACAAATGTATTCAGTTTACATTAATACACAGCCTATTTCATGCCATTCATAGTGCATAAGGTCTACTCAATGGTGCCTTCTGAATGCCCTAGGTGTCATGTTGATCCAGCAGATCTGATAGATATGCTATGGTCATGTTCCTCTTTGCGGGCCTATTGAGCAGATATACATGTTGCTCTTGCGGATGTAGCAGGGCGCCTCATTGGACCTCAATGAGATAATGTCTATAAGGATTGTACCCCTGCCCTAAAACCTCCAAGGCTCTATCCCGATTTGTGGATTTTGCACTTTTACCAGCTAAACAGCAAAACATCAGAATTGTGGAAGTCTTCCCGATCCCCCCTTTGATAATTGGCTGGCAGTAGGAAGCAATATGCTGGGGCACAAACCACGGGCAAGCACTACATAGGGAGGAATATTGTGGTCTCAGGAAGCGACCTATAGCCACGAAGTGGGATGCGCTTCTTGAGTCATTTCTGCCCTAAACAGAAGAGAATTGAACATCCCCCCAAAATAGCCCAGGACCCACTAACATTTTTTCTAAGGTCCCATCCCCCCACCTCCCCACTTTCGCACCGACACACCACAACACTCATATTGTATAACCGAGCTGACCTTTCCACTTGGTGAGAATATGATGTCACGTGGACCATTTAAGGGTCCTCCCTCCGCCTACCTTCTTCAGGCCCCTTAACATAACTATAAACCTCATCCTACAGCATGCAAAGGCGACTAGGTGGGGTTAGGGTGCGGAGGTCAGTTCCAGTTACTGTTTTTTTTCTCTTTGCCATTTTCTTCATTGAAACTATACTGACTTTTGATAATCTGGGAAGAGATTTTCTTGGATACATTGAGATAACCCTTTACACGTGCATCTATGCAATTATGTGCCTCACTATTCTGTATGACAATAACTGCAGACATATGTATAATAATTTGAGAAACGTGACAGCTACTGTGATTTTCAATAATTTAGACGGCTATGTCTCCTTTTTCTCTTCTCATGATCAAAATCAATACAAATTTGTATAAAAACAAAAAAAGTACCAAATGAACAAAAGCAGATCGTGTGTGGGCCTCAGCCATAAACATGCTGGAATAAGGTACCATTTATTAGTCTCAGTTTCAAAAGATATCAAACTACTCCAGTTACCAAAACTTGACTGCCTCCCAATACTAGTTTACAACAAGCAACAAACATGCCCATACACCAGCCACATCAACCTAAGCATAACAAAGACATTTACGGAGACTGGTCTGTGATGGAAACGTTGCAACCATTAAAGATGGCGACCAGGCAACCAACAGAGCAACTAGACGAAATGAAATATAGTGTGTGTACAATGGAAATGCCAATATGTTGAAATAACAAAACATACGCCTGTGACAAAACAGTTCTGAGAGTCCAGGTCCCGCTTCCAATTGTATAACAAATAGGTTCTATCTTATACTGTGAACGTGTCAGACGAAACATCATCTAAATGCTCAAATCGACCAACACTAGAACGCACTAAGAGCTTACACTAAAACAAGTAGCCATGCAAAAATCAAGCCAGGATGCTACAAACAAACCTGCACTGGCTCGGGAGTCCAGAACACCCTAGGACCAGCACTGAGAACCTGACAGGAGCACCTCAAATTCAGAAAAGAGTTAAAAATGGTACTACCAGGGCCCATAACATAACACTTAATACACATACATGGTGCATCGGCAAGCAAACCGCTCTCACTACGGAACAATAGTTCCCCATACCTTTTACTTTCATTCTGAAACCCATGTAAGTGCAATGTCATGGCTCTGAAACGGTCTGGTGAATCCATGGGACACAATGTTCACAAACATTTTGAGTATATTATTTAATAAACCTTTCCAAATAGTGCAAAGAGCCATGATACTTGGTACCATGACCAATAAAGGTGCTGATGTTCCACACCCCTGTATGATCTGGTGCAGTCATCAGAAGCACAGGGTGAAGCCAGCGCAGGGGATCTCAAACACACAGGAGGCACTGATGAGCGCAGGCACACATGTAGTACAGAACGGTCGCAACATCTGCCTGTGATTACACAGGTATGCCTATTGGGTACAACAAGTGCTTGGAGTACAGGCAGAGCGACAGTGGGCAGCAAATGCACAGCTTTAGGAGTTGGCATGGGCACTGGGGTATAGGCAAAGGCACACGACACATCGTGTACCGTGAATACAGGCCGAAGTACAGGATACATCCCATTTACAGAACATGCCAGAGAGTAGAAGTAATGCAAGGACACCAGGTAAAGAAGAACAGCAATTCTAGAGGTAATACACCAATGGGTGCTGACCTTCCAGGATGCATGCATTTATTAGATACTGGGGATAACTGTGGTACAGCAGTCTCTGTGAGTACAAGCAGGGACACACAGGTACTGCGAATATAGGTAGGGACCACTGAACCTTCTCAGATTGCCCCATCCTTTACCCATTGTTGGTGTATTTTACCATACTGTAACATTTATATAGAACGTTTCCCATATGTGGGGGTGCTCAAGGGCTTGCTTACATAGATAGCATGCCACACTGAGTAGGGTGTGTGGTTGGTGGGGGTTTCCTTTGTTATGATCCTATGTGTGAAGTGTTTCCATGTTATGTGTGGTGACTGCAGTGGTGTCATCTGGAACTCTGCTTAGCATTGTGATGGATAAAAAAAGTATGAGAGACATGTACACAGTTTATAGTTTTTTGTAAGCTGACAACTTTGCTAAGTACTTACACACAGCACCCTGCTGCCCATTTGGTTAGGTCAGTGTTGTGCATCTGCCCATATATTTAATTCCCCAAGGCCTTACTTCCAATACAAGAATACCTGCAACACGGACACATCCCATCTCTTTCATTATAGAAAAAGTTGGGACTGGAAAGTCCTCTACATGGTTAAAGACGTGTATAACCCTGCCCTGAGGTGCCCAACTGTACTGTTGACTTAACCCCTAATGCTGTTTTTTTTTTGTTAGAGGTAAACATGGATCATGCATGTACCCCATGACATAGGCCTGTCTCATGGATTCCGGTCTTGCTGGACTGGAAGGGACGTCCAAAGCGCTACCCTCACTATGTTGGAAGGCTACTGTCTTCACCAAGAGTTAAGCAGCATGAGCGCAGTGGTGGCAGCTTATTGTGTAGTGATCAGTAGAGGTGAACACAATTTGTCGTCTTGTGTGGCACTCTTCTTTACAGCCCCATAATTGATAGGCCTGTGCAGAGTTCATGGAGTCCGACTCTGTGGACATTCCACTGAGTTAAACAAAAGCTCTGTGGAATTCCACAGAGATTGAGTTCCGTGACCTGCGGAGTCCTGAGTGCGCCCGATCTCGGAAGCGCTAGGCAAGGTCAGGCCTGGTCAACCAGCGCTTCTGAGATCGGTTTCATTCTGGAGAGGGCCTTGGCAGTGAAAGCTGTCTTTTCAGGCCTCTTGTACACCGGCCTGTCCCATATGCGGTGCACAAGAGGCCTGAAGAGGCAGCTTTCTTTCGCTGCCTTGGGCTCTGACCTGAATTCAGGCCAGGGCCGTAGGTAGTGAAAGTTGCCAGGCCTCTAATCCACTGGCCTGCCCGTGTGCACTGTACACAGCACAGGCCGGGGCACAAGAGGCCTGAAACAGCAGGATACGACTGTAGGCAGCCAACGCAGCCAGGCCTTTTGTGCACTAACTTGCCCCGTGTACAGTGCAGTGCGCACGGGACATGCCGGTGCACAAGAGGCCTGAAACGGCCCTGGCCCGAATTCAAGCCAGGGCCATAGGCAGTGAAAGCTGTCATTTCAGTCCTTGTGTGTGCACCAGTGTGCACAAGCAATGATAAAAGAGAGTAAAAGACGAGGACTTACCAGAGCCTTCCCAGAGGTCCTCCTCCTCCTCATACTGGACTGCACCACGCACCTGGTGAGCTCTGCTCTGCTGGCGGGGCTGGTGGAGTTTTTGGACTTACTCCGCTCGAGTTACAATAACTCTGTTAGCTCTGCCAGCGGAGCAGAGCTCCTCGCACACCCCTAATAATTGATTACTGCAAGTCTTGCATCACTTCCAATCCTTTCTGTGGAGCAGGGACCAAGCACTGATTGATTTAACCTTAATCAGTGCTCATTCACTGCACCCAATGTAAATGAGGTACTTTTTTTTAGCTTTCAGAGCACTAAAAACAGAAGGCATGTGACTGGCACAAATTTGCCGAGCATGACAAACAAAATTGCTAAGTTTTTTTTTTTGTTTTTTTTTATAATTAACGCCTTTTAAAAAAATTATTTTGCCTTAGTCTTCTTTTTTCACTTTGCACTTGTGTTTTGTTTTTTGCTCATGGACACTTACTGTTCACAAAAGATGCCAATTATCGCTTTCTACATATTGAAAAGTGACATTGTTTCTTTCATATGTGTAATTTCCTAAATTATGCTTTAACACGTAATCCGAGCAGTACACCCCAGTTGACCTCACTCCAATCGAATCCACCCCACACTAATCGACCCCAATCCAATCCACCCCATACCAGTCCCATCAACCCCATGATCAACCCACTCCAATCCAAACTACTCACCCCAATCAAATAAACCCCAATCCATCCCACACCAATCCAATAATCTCCACTCCAATCTGCCCCACTCCAACCTACTTCACCCCACACCAATCCACTTCAATCTAATCCACCCTACACCAATCCACCCACCCACTTAATCCAATCCTCCCCACACCAATCCAATCCACCACACCCCAAACCAAAACAATTCACCCCACTCCACCTCCATCCAATCCAATCCAATCCACCTCACTCCATCCCAATCCAGTCCACCTACCCAAATCCACCCAACACCAATCTAATCCACCCCACTTAAAAAACCAACCCACTCCATTCCAATCAAACCCACCCATTCATATTCAACCCAATCCACCACACACCACTCCATTTCAACCCAATCCAACCCTCACCAATTCACCAACTCACTCCAATCTACCCTAATCTAATCCTCCCCACACCAATCCAATCCACTGCACTCCAAACCAAAACAATCCGGCCCAGTCCAACCTAACCCATCACCCTACCCCATTCATATCCACCTCAATACCAATCAAATCCACCCCACTTCACTCCAACTCACCCCATTCTAATCCAACCAATCACATTCAAATTCAACCCAATCCACCCCATTACTTTTCACCACACTCCAATCTAATCCACCCTACTCCAATCCACCCACTCAAATCCATTTCACCCCATTCCAATCCAATCTGCCGCACTACAAATCCATCCCCTACTCGTCCGTCCCACTCCAATCCAATCACCTTAATTTACCTCGCTCCAGTCCAATCCTCCTGACCCCAATCCAAACCACCACACCTCACCTCACTCCAATCCAGTCCAACCGACTCCAATACACCCCACCTCAAAGCAAATCACCCTACTACAATCCACACCATCTAATCCACCTAACTCAATCAAGCCGAGTTCCAACCCAGTCAACCTCCATGCAATCCACCCAACTAAAATCCAATCCACCCCAAACCATTCCACACCACCCCAATCCACCCCACTCCAATCCAATCTACCCCACTCCACTCCACTCCACTCCACCCCACGGCAATCGAAAACCGTCCCACCCCATTTCAGTTCACTCCACTCTAATCTAATCAAATTCACCCCACTCTAATCTACCCCACTCCAATCAAATCAAATCCATCCCACTCTACCCAATCCAATCCACCCAAACCAATCTACTCCACTTCAGATCAAAAGATCAAACCACCCCACTCCAAAACATCGCACTCCAATGTAATCCAGCCCACTCCAATCCAAAAAAGCCCACACCAATCCAATCTGATCCAGCCCACTCCAATCCACCCTTCTCCAATCTAACCCAATCCACCCTACTTCAACCCCAACTCACCCTACTTCAACCCCAACCCAACTCACTCCACTTCAACCCCAACCCACCCACTCCAACCCCATCCACCCCACTCCAGTTTACTCCACCTCCCTCTAATCCACCCCACTACATTCCAATGCACCTCACTCCAGTCCACCCCCCTACAGTATAATCCACCATAATCCACCTCATTCCAATCCAATATTATCCATCCCATCCCACTCCACAACACTACAATTCACTCCACTCCAAACCGCCCCACTCAAAACCAATCCGCCTAACCCCAATCCTATCACTCCATTCCAATTCACCTACTCCTATCAATTCCACTCACCCCAATCCTGTTTAATCCATCCTACCCCAAACCAATCTACCCCGCTCCAATTCAAACTAACCCATCCAGTCCACCTACTTCAATCCACCCACTCCACTCAATCCACCCCAATTTATCCCAATCCAATCCACCCCACTGCATGCCATTGCACTCTACGGCACTGTCTGCCTCTGAATCACTGAACTCTACTCCCCTCTACAACACTTTACTCACCCTACTCCACTTTATGACAATCCACACCACTAACTTTTAACCATGCTGAACAGCAGCCACAGTGGTGTACAACATGGCTATAACACATTGCCAAATTTAATAGGCGAGACCTATTGGCTTTGTCAATGCTTGTTACCCTTTGTCACTGGAGTGAGGCCTAGAGGCTGGAGTGGGGTAGATTGAGAGGATTGCAGTGGGGTTCATTGAAGAGGAGTTGGGTAGACTGAGCTGGAGTACACTGTGGTACTGAGAGTTATAATGGACTGGAATGGGGTAGATTAGAGTGGAGATGAATTGGCTAGATTGCAGTGGAACTTGGAGTGGAGTAGGGTAAACTGGAATGGAGTGGGGTAAATTGGAGTGGGGTAGATTGGAGTAGGGTGGGGTAGACTGGAGTGGAATCAGGTAGATTGGAGTGGAGCGAGTTGGATTGTAGTATATTAGAGTGAAGTAGATTGGGGTAGATTGGAGTGGGTAGAGTAGACTGGAGTGTAGAGGGGTAGACTGCAGAAGAGTAGGGTAGATTTGAGTGCAGTAGATTGGAGTGGAGTGGGTTAGACTGGAGTAAGTGGGGTTGACTGGGTGAGATTGAGCTGAGTGGGGCAGAATTCAGTGGAGCAGGGTGGGGTAGACTGTGGTAGAGTAGGGTAGATTGGGGAATAGCGGAGTGTAGTAGACTGTAGTGGAGTGGGATGGATTGGAATGGGCTGGGGTAGATTGGAGTGGAATGGGTTAGATTTGGTTGGAGTGGGCTAGACTGGAGTGGGCTAGACTGGAGTGGGGAAGATTGGGCTGGTGTGGGGTAGACTGGGTGGGGTGGATTATTATGGGTAAATTAAGGTGGGGTAGACTGGGTGAAGTGAAGTGGGGTAGATTGGAGCGCCGCAGACTGTGGTAGATTGTGGTGATACAGAGAGGGGTGAGGTCGATTGGGGTACTTTGGTGTGGAGTGGGATAGATTGGAGTGGGGTAAACTGGAGTGGAGTAAGTGGTGGGGAGGGGAGTAGAGTGTTGTGTCATGGAGTGAGTGGTGTAGATTGGAGTAGCATGAAGTCAGGTGGTGGGGTGTGTCACAGAGTGACTTACAGTGGAGTGGAGTGGCATGTCAGAGTGGGGTGTTGTAGAATGGAGTGGCGTTGCATACAGTAAAAGGGCATAGAGAGGAGTTGTGCAGTGATGAGTATTCATGGTGTGGTAGTGCACTGTCATTACAGACAAACATTTTCCAAATGTATTGACTATTACTTTGGTACCGAAATACGGTTTTACTGCACACAAACGTTTATGTGTGCAAATGTCATCACCTGGAGTATTGATGTGTTTTGATCATATTCAAATATTTGTTTCCACCACATTTCAAAATAACAAAAAATATACCTCATTTATATTAACTGTGATATATTCTGAAACATCAGCATGGTCCTTTGTTTTTTTTTGTGTGCTAGAAAAAAACATCCTACACCTTCTCCTCTGACATGGGTCCTCAGCAGGCTTGACACATACATTCTCACACTTTGAAGGCGGAGAAAGAAAAATAAACACCAAGCTCTCTGGAAGAGAGAGACTGACATTTGACCTCCGTCTTTGAAAACACAGCAAATGTGATAAGATAATAACAAGATTTAAAGGCTTGTTTGCAGAAAGCGAGTTCATGAAAGAATACACTAAACAAGGTTTGGACAACGGGAGGGACAAATTCAAGTTCGGCAGCCTAAAGCAACTAAAGCCAATATATGGAAAGCCAGAAGATTTGAGTTACAAACCACAAACCCAATGGTAAGCAATGAGTGAGATGCATTCCTTCTGAATGACTGTGGCGCACGAGCCGCGTGGCTCGTGGATGGCTCGTGGATGGAATGTTGATCAATAACATTCGATCCACCTCAAGTTGGGAATTCGTAGGTCGGCGGTTGGGGAAGGAGAGCAGCGGCCTGGGTGTACGTTGCTGGACATCGCTCCTGCAAGGACCTGACTTAATAATATTCTTTTTTTTTTTTTAAACAATTTAATAAAGAAGTATTTTAATCACCGATCTCCATCTCAATAATGGCGACGAGGCGGGCAGGAGTGATGTTGCGTTGATACTCGTTGTTCCAGTTCTGGAAGTGCGTCGGCCCGGTCGGATCCTTTGTGTAAGATTCATAATTTTCTTAATTCTGCTGCAGTTGAGGACGACGAGTTGAGCTCAACTATACTGGAAATACTGTTGATGGTGTATGAAATTCTGGGTGATAGCAAGCCCGAATTCCTTTATAAAAGACTGAAATTCACGGCGGCCATATTGAAGGATTGGGAACCACACAGGCATGGAGTTATGGGTAATAATATGCCCAAGTTCCTTTTGAAAGAATGTGTGTGGTTTTTAGCGGCCATTTTGAGGATCTTTTGGAAGCACTGCATTTAATAACATTGGACCACGGAGATAGGCACACCTTCCTGATTATTAGTCACAGGATTGCGGGAACTCTATTTTCTTCTACAATTATAATTGGACTACAGTGATAGGGCACACCCTTGTGCTTATCATTCCCACTTTGGCAGAAACCACTGGTGATAGTAACACCTTTTTGCTACACTTGTAAATGAACTACGGTGATGGGCACACCTTTGTGCTTATTAATTTCGAGAATCACCGGTGATAAGAACATCTGTCTTTTGGTCTGTTTTTTTTGTTTGTTTTGTTTTAGTTACGTTTATATTTGTAATATATTGAATGTAATTTTTTTGGGGGGCAAATTTGTGAAAGTGGTAGTTTCTAGTATTAGAGTGTGGTAGTATATATATTTTTTTACTTGTTATCCTATACAACCCCTGTGTGTGAATTGTCTAGTAGCCAACCTCCACCATTTTGTTTTTAATGAACCGGGGATCTTCCCATTCAGTGGGAATTGTGGTTAGACTTATTTGAAGCATATGTTGATGTATTAGAAGAAGGTGAGTGTTCCCCTGAAAGACATATGTCTTTGCTTAAACATCGTTTGAGAGATGTTGGTTTGAGGGAATTCAAAAATTTGCTACCAGTGGAAAATGAGAATGCAGATGATGTATATAAGTGCGTGTTGAAACAGTTACAGGAGAGGTACGGTAGAAAGATTAATGTGGTTATGGAGGGGTACAAGTTTTATTCCAGGGAACAGAAAGTAGATGAATCTATTGACCATTACATGGCAGTGTTAAGAGGTATTGCAGTTACTTGTGCGTTTGATCATATCACTTATGACCAAGTTTTAAGAGATCAATTGTTGATGAAAACGAAATCTAAAAAAAATACAAGAGAAACTGTGGTCTTCAGGAGAATTATCCTTGAAAACAGCTACTGAAGTGGCAAGGGGTATCAAGATAACAGAGAGTTGCATACAAATTATGAGGAAGGAAGTCAGAGATACTGGTACTGTGTGTAGTATGACTGGTGATAAGGATGATAGGGATAAGAAAAATAAAGGTATTACATGGGTTATGGGTGGATCTAACAAAAACAGTGCGAGTAACAATATCAGGTTGTGTTTCAGATGTGGTGCTAGTACACATTTTGCGAATTTTAGTGGGTGTCCTGCTATGGGTAAAGTTTGCAGTAATTGAAATAAAAAGCAGCATTTTGCACATGTTTGTAAGAGTTCAGGCAGAACTGTGAGTTGTGTTGGGGAGAGTGTGGATGATGGGATTGAAGAAGGCATGCAGAACATGGTGTTAAGTATTCAGAGTGGTAACGTTTTCCAAGGTGTTGTTTGAGTATTGATGGTGTTCAAGTGGAAGCTATGGTAGACTTGTGTGCGTGGTACACCATTATGGGGAAATCGTTATTTGATCAGTTATGGCCTGGGAGGGAATTACAAAATACTAGATTAACCCCATGTAGTTATTCTGGACATAAAATTGTGATTGTGGGGAAAATGCAAGCAGTGATTGAATTTGCAAACAAAAGGTGTTCAGGAGAGATTCTCATAGCTGAGAGTGGTGTGACAATTTTGGGTTGGCCACATATATGCAAATTAGGATTAAAAGTAGATCCTAATACTAATCCACCAGTGTACACTGTGGGGGAGGAAGAGTTGTTGCAGAATGACTTGTACAAAGACTTAAAAAATATGTTTCCAACAGTCTTTAGCAGTCAATTGGGAAGTATGAAAGATTTCCAACACACGATTGTGTTAAAGGAGAATGCTGTTCCTGTGAGGCAAAGGTTAAGAAATGTTCCCTTTAATTATAGAGGAAAATTAAAGGAGATGTTACAGGATTTGTGCAAGAAGGATATAATTGAACCCATAGAGAGTTCGGATTGGGTCTCTCCTATTGTAATTTCAGTGAAGTCTAATGGAGACCTTAGGCTGTGAGTGGATTTGAGAGCACTGGATAATGCAATTTGGGTAGATGCTTTTCTATTACCTAATTTGCAGGATTAATGTCCTCAATTGGGGATGCTAAAGTGTTTTCAACAATTCACTTGGCTTGTGCTTACCATCAAATACGTTTGAATCCTGAATCAAAGCATTGTACAGCATTTATTACACCTGAAGGAATGTTTCAGTATAAAAGGATGCCATTTGGTTTGGCCAGTGCATCTGCAGTTTTCCAAAGGGAGTTATCTAAAATACTTTCGGATGTAAAGGGTGCGAAGGTGTTCCAGGACGACATATTGGTATACGGGAAGGATAAAATTGAACATGACAATAACTTAAAGGTGGTTCTGCAGGCACTAAAGGATTTCGGATTGACTGTTAAGGAACAAAAATTTTAATTTGGTAAGAGTCACGTAGAGTATTTAGGCCACATTATTTCAAAGGATGGAATTCGGCCTAAGGTTAGCCATGTGAAGGCTATTCGTGAAGCTCTGGAACCTACAAGTAAGGAGCAACTCCTCTCATTTTTAGGATTAGCTGAATTTTATTCTCGTTTTGTGGCGAATTTTGCAGCTAAGGTGGAGAATCTTCGTGCCCTGCTCAGGAAAAAAATGACATTTTTCTGGAAACAAATACATGCCGAGGAGTTTGCAGCTATAAAAGAAGACATTGTGAATGCATCTTGTTTAAAATCATTCGATGAGACTGCTGAATGCACCATATCAGTGGATGCTTGTGGATATGGCATTGGTTCCGTATTGTCTCAACAAAGGAAAGGGAACTCATGGGTGGTTGCGTATGCATCTCGTACTTTGTCACCTGCGGAAAGGAACTATTCAGTGATTGAGAAAGAGTTATTGGCATCGACATGGGCAGTGCAACGATTCAGAATGTATATATGGGGGCGCAAATTTAAAATATGTAAAGATCACAAACCTCTGGTCAACATATTGAGTTCAGGAGTGGAAGAAACCTTACCCCTAGGTTGGCGAGACTGGCCTCAAAACTACAGATGTATCATTTTGAAATTGTACACTTACCTGGGAAAAGTAATTGTGTGGCAGATGGGTTATCTAGATTACCTCTGTTACCAAGAGATATTGAAGAGAGTGATGATAACGAATGTGAAGTTGCATATACTTGTGAGGATATGATAGCTCTAAAAAAAGGAGAGATGGACGGTGGGATATCTGAGTGTGTGTGGATTGAGGAAATGCAAAAAGATGAGGTCTTGTTGAAGGTGAAAGATTTTATTTTGAAAGGGTGGCAAGCAGAACGTAGTTTGCAAGGTGAGTGTAGTACATTTTGGAAGGTTGAAGAAGAGTTGTCGTTGAATGACATTGTATTGAGAGGCGACAAAATTGTACCGCCCTATGGTATGCGCAATGTCATAGTAAAGCTGGGACATGAGGGCCATGGAGGAATGGCGAGTATTAGGAGGAAGATTAAGGAAATCTTTTGGTGGCCAGGTCTGGATGGCATTGTGGATCGTTGGGTGAGAGATTGTGAGGAGTGTATGAAAAGTGACAAATCTGTGAAGGCGATAGTGGTACCATTACAAATGGTGGAATTACCTGATGGTCCATAGCGTAAAGTTACAATAGATTTTATGGGCCCATTCATCACTTGATCTTCTAAGGAAGCATATGCAATAGTTTTAATTGACTATTTTTCTAAGTGGCCAGAAGTCCGTATGGTGAGCAATATAACTACTGACACAGTTGTTGAATTTTTAAAGGATGTATTCGCAAGAGAAGGTATTCCTGAAACCTTGGATTTAGACAATGGGGTGCAACACACTTCTGAGAAAATGCAATCATTCCAGAAGAGCTGTGGTATAACACATGTGAGAGTAACATTGTATCATCCTGAAGGGAATGGTCAGGTGGAAAGACTTAACAAGGTTATTAAGGAAGCAATACAATTGGCTTCAGCAGCTAAGTTATCCTGGAAGGAGGCCATCCAAAATATGTTGTTGTTTTACAGGATCACACCACATTCGGTTACTGGCAAAACACCTTTTGAATTGTTAAGAGGTCGGAAACCATCTTCCAAATTGATTCCTTGGTGGCTAAAGAATAGGAAAGATAAGAATCTGGGTGGTAATGATTTCGGTGTGGTGAGAAAAAAAGGTGCATGAATACCAAGGTAAGGTTTTGCAGAGAATCAATAGTGGAAAAACTATGCCAAAGCTGGTGGTTGGTCAATATGTTTGTGTAAGGAATTATGGATTGAGGCATAAAGGGGAAGCCCAGTGGTCACGACCCATGAAAATTGTGAAGGTTTTGAATGGAGCTCTTCAACTTGAAGATGGGAGGGTACGTAATTTGCAGCATGAGTTTGTTTAAAGCAAACTGTATTCCAGATGGAAGTAAGTGCAAGAATTTGGATGAAACCAATGGATACTTATGGGGAGGTGATTCCATGTTACAATCGGATGATTTGTGTTCAAGTGGTATGGATGAAAATGTGTCTGGATGTTGTGAAAATGAAACACTACCAATTTGGAGAAGTCAAAGAGAATGGAAGTTACCTAGACACTTCGGTGAGTTTGTGATGAGTAAATAAATTGTTGTATGATAATTGTTTTGTTAGAAAGATACTATGTATGTTGTTATTTATTAGGGTATAATAGTAGTAGGAAGGTTTTTTGTTGTTTTTTTTGATAAGGGGAAAAGATGTGTGGCGCGTGAGCCGTGTGGCTCGTGGATCAAATGTTGATCAAAAACATTCGATCCACCTCGAGTTGGGAATTCGAAGTTCGACGGTTGGGGAAGGAGAGCACCGGCCTGGGTGTACGTTGCTGGACATCGCTCCTGCAAGGACCTGACTCAATAATATTCTTTGTTTTTAGCAAACTAGACAGTTATGCTGTCTGACAGGGCTTTGAGCTAAAATATGTACACTTCAAAAGAAAGAGAACCCTAACATAAAACCTCAAAGACTCAGACCCTAAATCACTTTTGTTGTCCCTAAAAGGACTATCTGGAGGCGAGGCAGAGACCCCAAAATCTGTCATCTGCCACGCTGCCAGTCGGGCTGTGTCAGAATTGGAAACTCTGTAACACTTCTGCCTATGACCAGGACTGGAGGCAAAGCATACTAGTCTCCCTACTGAGTGAGTGGACATTACCCAGGGAAACCAAGATCACCTACCATGGAGCCTGCTTGCCAAGACCAGTGTGCCCTGTGAGGAAGAGGAGAGCACTGGAGGGAACAAGGTCCAGTGGGGAGCCCTAGTGAGAGGAGTGAGGGAACGGCTGTGCATTGATCAGGGCACTGCCCGTGTGGAGAAGCGATCCAGCGACCTCTGTATACCAGAAAAGGTGTATAGTGAGCAGTCTGTGGGAAGCACCAAGCCCTCACCACCTCATTGTTGTGCTCCTGTATGCCAGAGGGGGCCACCGTTTAACTATTTGCTGGCAGAGAGTACAGACTTGTGTCTGCCTTAATTGGTGACCCTATATGACAAGAGGAGCCATTGTAGTGAGGGTGAGTGCATTGAAAGAGTCTGAGTCTAGACTGGTAAGTACCATGCCAAACCTGTGTGCCAGAAGAGGCTGCCAATAAAACACTGCCAGATGGTCAGGTTGTTACCCAGATAGAAGATTGCAGCTCTGACCATCGGGTAAAGCCCGCACATCAAGACCTGCACCTGATTCCCCCGAGAACCATGAAGGACACTTCAGGAAAGACTAGCAATGGACCTTTGGGGCCCCAGGGAACTCGCTGCTGACAGTGCTACAGCACCATAGACCCTTCTGACTAACTCCAAAAAAGTCAGATGGGAACTCTTGAGTATGGTCTATTAGTGAACATTCCCTGGATGTAGCCACCAGTGAATGGGGGTTAACCCCGACCACATTATATGGAAGCCAGTAGGACATGGATTTGCCTGGCAATTACTAGCGTCCTAACATCAAGGGGATTGTGTTGTTGCTCATTAATATCGTTGTTCCTTTGACTGTGTAGAGATAGAAATAAAATAATTATTTTTCTTATACAAAGTAAGTATTTGACTGAACACTGATTTATTGTTAGTACTGTGTGGACTTTGAGTTATTAATCATGCTCACTCATGTGCATCTACACTTCCAATGCAGACTTGCTGATTCCTAGCCACCACTACCACAGCTTCCACTGAGAGGTAAGTGAAGAAGGGGTACTTGGCCAGTTGCTCAGGATCCAAAGTGGGTCGGGAACTGGGACATCAGGAGTAAGAGGTTTCAAACACCACAGATGGGCCTAGTAGCTCCTGCGTGCCCCAGGGACCTCTGAAAGGGATTCTAAAAGAAACAATGAAGCAACATGGGATATTGAGAGTAAATCATAACTGCTAGCTGATTCAAATAATACTTTGGCCGCCACCCTTTCACACCTTCTTCTCCGTTACGTCAACAGGCGCTGCGCCCCAAGACAAGGTAAAAGCACCTCTATGGTCAATCAAGCACACCAAAATACAATAAATACAACAAGTTGCACACAGCACACTTCCCCCAGTTCTCCAGTGTGGCCCGGTACCCATCTGAAAATGTGCTTCATACGTCCACAATGGGATATAAAACGCCAAATAAATTGATACAGTACGCGCACAGCTTCTGGTACTAGGAAGGTTACAGGGTTTAGTAGGCACTGCGAGTAAAGGCAGTGGCACAGTGTTGGCAGGTGGTGCGAACACATGCAGAGGCACTGGGCACATCAGGTGTGGGTGTACAAGCAGGGGCATACAGCCATGCAGGATGCAGTCATTATAAGTGGAAGAGAGAACAGGCACTGAAGGCAATTGCAGATTGTAGGCACTTGGACCACTGTGAGAACAAGCACAAACAGAAAACATTGTCAGTGTTGGAGAATGAGGCTGTTTGATTTCAGACAGTCCCAGGACACTGCACAAGCATTACTGTGTTTATAGGCAGAGTCACAGAAGGGCCCAGCACAAGCATACCTGTGAGTATATGCAGAAGCACAGAGTCCAGCACATAGTCGTCTGCAAGTACACACAGGAGCAGCGGGTACAGAAAGAGGGCAGGGTACAGATACCAGGAACTGTGACTAGAGGCAAAGAGACATGGCACATCATGCTCCTGTGGGAAGAAAAGTAATAGCACAAGCAAGTCTGATTTATCAGGCCAGGGCACTGGGCACAGCAGCCAATGTGAGTAAAGGCTACAGTACAGCAGGCTCCTGTAGGTGCAAATAAGGAGTGCATCAGTCTCCTATGGGAATGGCCACCTTCACAAGACACAGCGCACTCCTGTAAACTCAGGTAAGTTACTAGGGCATTGCACCTGCTATGCAGCCAGTAGGACAGGGAAAGACATGAGATACTGCGAGTGCAAGCAGGGTCGCCCTTGGGGGTCAGTCACCAGGAACAGCAGGCTGCTGTAGGTAGAAAGAGTACAGGGTTCAGTACTGTTGAAGAACAAGGTACAGCTGACTCCCTTGTGTACAGGGGCAGCGGGCATACACAACTGTGGGTACAGACTGCGTCGCGGTGTACTGTGGGTACTTGCACAGGGTAAATCAGGTTCCTGTGGGAACAGACACGGACTACTGCAAGCTTGTGTGAATATAGATAGGTAGGTACAGTGAAACAGGAAAGGGATTATGTAGGCTCATAGAGGCACAGGGGAGCAGGCACATGTGCAGCTCTGGGTACACAGGCACGGGACTCACCCAGGTCATCCTTATCAAGGCTGATCTCCTCCATGACGGACGGCATGACGAAGGAGAAGGTCTTTCGGTTGAAGTAATACAGAGTGTAACCCACAAACATGGCGGTGAATATTACCGTACGGTAATACCCGTACCCGTGCGCCGCTGCCATGGCTGAGCCCGGTGAGATATGCTGATGTGTGGGTTTCGAAACGCTCGTCGACTTAATCCGCGATCTGTAAGAAACAGCTTCAATCCCCTCAGGAATAGGACATTATTTTTGAAAAATATAAAGTTCTCATAAGTCCGTCCAATAAATACCACAAATTGTATGTGCAAGGGGAGGCGAGGGCAAAGGCGATTTCCACTTCAGAGGTGCACTTTTCGCAGCACTAGTTGGACTCTCTCGTTCTCTGCTCTGCGGCTCCAGGTAGCGCCAACCTCCGGCAATCATTAACCTCGAGCGGCCCGGCCCTCACCTTACGACCCTTCACCCTGAGAAGAGAAGAGGACGCCGTGAACAAACATGTTTATGATCAGCAGAGGCTTGTGTGCAGGGATAGTGGGGTGCATGAAGATAAAGAGTGCCCATTTCAGAACAATGTGTGGAGGACCCCGTGAATACATCTAGGCCATGACCCATGTCCCAAAACTAATGGTACATATGCTTTGCTACAACCATGGTGTGAGCATCAGTGGTGCTGGAACAATGGTAAGGGGGTACATCACTAAAGTCATAGTTAATGTGAAAAAATAAGTGTTTCATGAAGAACAAGTATAACAAATGAGCCGCAACCAATCAGGAGACTGGTAAATATGTCGTATATCGCGAGTTGTGTTTTTTTGAAGTACACTTTTGCAAATATTTTAGCCACTGTCCTTAACAGACAGCACTTTTGCACATTTTCCACTGGAATGGCCACAAAATTTGTAGACATGCAATTTTACTCATTAAACTATGCATAACACTAATGATAACGTGGCAATCAGTTTTCAGCAAATTTTACCATTTGCACATCTTCAAGTAAAGTGCCTTGATTTGTTTTGATCCTATTGAAATCCTCCATTCTGTTATATTACAGAATTATTTAAAAAAATGTGCTTCACTTATTAACTGCTGATACATTTTTAAATACCTATACAGTTCATTTACATTATACAAATAGTTTAAATTTTGTTGTATTAGGGAAAAAACGGACAACCTACAGCCGTTTCTTTCATAGTCCCTGTACCCCAGCAGGATTGTCGATACTTCACTTTACAAACTTCTCTCACTTTGAAGAGAAAGAAAACTCAAAGTTCCACATTAAAAAAATAAGCAGAAATTTGTCAGAATACATATTCGGGTACTTGAACTCTGTCTCTGAAAAAAACGGCAAACGTGAGAAGAAGATAAAAACAACATTTAAAGTCAACTTTATCACCATTCACCATCTGAATGCCAGCATGGTTATTTTGGGGTTGCTGCCTCACTGCTACTTCCAGTGCCTATGGTGAGCACTGGGGAGGGGAGCAAAGTATGAATGATATCATGCTGCCCTTCAGCTAAACCCCCAGGGACTTGCCATCACTGAAGAGCCACACGGCTTCGGACCCGTTTTGGTTGAAAGGTTTTCGGTCTAAGGAGTGAAAGGGGGTGGGGGAAATCGCCTCTAGGGTAATTGGTGGTTAGCAACAGAGTTCCACACATTAAGTGGGGATTTAGACATTTGCTTTTCCCAATAACATTACAAGTTGATTATAATTCCACCACATTTCTCACATTTTTACAATCTTAGGAAACAGGATATGAAATGTTTTGCCCAGAATCACACACTTTATAGTCAAATGGCAGAGCCGGGATTATAACCCATGCCCTCAGGCTGCAAACTCGACAGGTTGGTTAAACCCTAGGTCCTGCCGTTTACATGCGAACGTGACCACGTGTCAGACATAAATTCCTCCAGCCACGCATTATTAATCCATTGAGCCATGAGACCCACCAAGCCAGTCACACTGCGTATGTGCTCCAGACATTCTCACATTATGCCCCAGTGACATCCCCGACCCGTGTTCCCCACACTATGTTTATGTGACCCCATTCGATTCGCACTGCATGCATATAAAACCCGTCCTGAGTTCCTCCCATTGTCTGCCCCCGAGCCTCCAATGTCTGCACAATATGCCTGTACTCCAACGCTCCTCACACAGTCTCCGTGTGCGGCCCCCGCGTGCCTCGCGCTCCTCACAGAGCCCGCCCCGGTGCCCTCACCCTGCTCGGGTAAGTGGAAGTAAGATCCCCAAGCAAAGGCTACGCGCACAACCAGAGACATCGTAGCACCTGAAACAGAACACCTTTGTCACACCCTCACACCGACCCCACGAAACTGCCCTACCTGCCCCCCTGTGCTCTGACCCTCCTGCTCCTGCTGGCGAGACACACTAGGCGTGCTGCCTGCGCTGCACCCGGGGGCTCGCACATGTAACTGGAGCTTCACGTCCCGCAGTCAGAGATCGCGGGGAGCGAGGCCTCGGGGACTAAATATACCGCAGAGCTGGGCTGACCTCGGCCGGTAGGACCCACCCCAAATACCACTAGTCATGCCCCGACCTGCCTGCTAGTCCACCAGGCCTGGCCCACTGTAGTCCTCAGGTAGTTTACCTCCAAGTTTTCTATCTGCGTATTCTCGCCGCTTGTCTGTGCGTTTTACACAACGTGTGTCCCCGAGTCCTGGCTGGGGACGGCCATTAATCTTTAGATCTAGGTGGTCGAGGCGGGCCCACCTCAACGTCTATTCGCGAATTTCTGGCCAGCATGCCCGAGTCCTTGCTGATCCCTGCCGGTGTCCCCGCGAATCCTCTGACACCAGCATGCATGTTGGTGAGTCCTGACCTACAGTGTTAGACTACTCACCCGGCCCAGGACGTCTGTTTACAGGTCCTAATTCAGTGTTTGCCGGCGCTAACTCGGCATGCTTGTTAAAAAGTGCTCGCTCAGAGTGTCAGCTTACAGGTCCCCCACCCACCCTGTCACCCAACGTGTTCACCCTCGCACGCTTGTCTGGAGTCCTGGCCCATCTTTTTTTTTGCGGTTTTTATATAGAGCAAACTCGGTACTGGAGCGCTTTACATGAGCACCCGTTACGTCACATAAGTACATATTCCGCAAGTCACTTGCTAGGGTATTCTCGAGTCCTCATCCGGTACAGCCACAATTGCTCACCCAGCTTGTCCGTCAGATCTCGGCCAGAATGTTTCTCCCTATATTTGTGACACCTTCAAAGCAGCTCTGGTTTCTGCAACAAGTACCTCAGCCCACTGGGACGTAACCTAGGCCCCCGCGCAGCCTGGAAGGGGGCTCACCCTTCGGGGAGCACCCACTCCTTCAGTGGGCTCCATTCAACCCAAGGCTGATGAAGGTATGAGCTATGGAAGACCCCCAGTGTCCCCTTACCACGTTATGCACGTGGGGGTGGGTGGGGGGTGCGGGGGGGGGGGTTCTTTTGGGTTAGCCATTGGCAGCCTTTTGTGGATCAGGTACGCTTACCGGGCGCCTAGAAACCACTTCAGCGGACACGGTCTTCCCCGAGTAGGTGCATGCTCCATGGGGCGCGTGCTTGGACTGTGGCAGAGCACGCACAGCACTGCTAGGCCTTGGGTCTCCAACCTTTTCAGTAACAGAAGCTACTTATGTTCAAAGACAATCACCCCGAGTTACTAACAGTGGCGGTTGGGTTTATTTGAAAGTGGTGGGCGTAAAAGTTTGGGATGAGTGACCTCTGGCGAATGAGCATAGCGTGCAAGCTGGACTGTCATAAAGCGGGGGTTGAGGGTTCTCCCCTGAGAACACTTTGTAAAAAAAAAGTAGGCAAATGGTGCATTTTTAAGCACATTTGCGAGAGCAAGAAGGTTAATAAGGCATTTGTGAAAGTGTAGTTATGACATCAATGAAGAGATTTAATATGATGATGTGGGTAGCTGCTTATTCAGTATAACCACAGAACTTCGTAAATCAATGCATTCGCCCCCATGGAAGAGTTCGAATCTAATCCTGCAAGCTGAGGGGTTTCAGCCCCGTCTCTGCAATGATTCTCCCTGAGGAAAAGGGGTATAACCTGTGTAATTTGGAACATGGCTTACACAACTAAACTACATTTCGGTCATTTCAATAATTTGCCCCCGACCAGTATTTTGATTTCTGTCTGAGATTTCAGTTATTGCATCCAGATATATAACCCTGCATCTGACATACATTTTAAACACTTAGGACTTTATGCTTTGTCAATGGTTGTTGTTAGGATAAATGAGAAACAATGATTTTGTTGTAAACAATATTCAAAATGCTCCAATTCTGAAATTCTGAGACCGTAAAATAAACAGTACTGAGGCCTGGTGAAAGGGTAGCGGTCTGCAGGGTGTCTCAATCATGTCAGTTACGCTCACTCTACATTAGACACAGGCACCTTTTTTCTCAACATCTTGTCCAGATGCATCATGTTGCATCATGATGCATATGTTCATCAGCGCCAGGCTTTCACTCACAACCCCCATACCAGCAGCAACAGTGTAGCTGCGAATCACAATAGCAAATGGAATAAGTGACCATTGCTCTGTTTGTTCTGCAGAGTGGCCAAGGATTGGATGGCCAAGTATTCTGAACATCTTTTTGACCCACTAACAAGCACTGTGGGAACTTTGCACTGTCCTCAGTCTTTGCTTAAGAGCTCTCAATGGTGGTACTTCAAATGATCAATGCATCTTATCAAATCATACACACATCGTCCTCTTTTTCCCCAAAGGTTTTTTCTCTCAGAAGGTAATACAAAATAATTAAGCAGGAAATTCTGTTGGCCCTGCTGTAACATTTGGCAGTGAGGGCTCGTGCTCTAGTCTAGATGATGCCACAGCTCCCATGTGCAAACTGCAAAGACTCACATCACAACAAATGAGGCCTGATCTCTCGTTTGTCTATGAGTAATATATTTATTATCACTGCGCCCTACGAATAAGTACGAAGGGCTAGCACTGGTGGTGGGCAGTGACTGTGCGAGAAGGCCAGGAAGGGAGGCACTCACAGTAAGACATATAAACTAAATGATGCGCGCATCACACCCTTTACCTGTGTATTCTGCATGAGAAAAGAAAACTAGGCGCCTCAAGGGCACTGTGACACTACATCAGAACACGACCACCATACTGGCCAAAGCCAGTACCGAGAAGCATACTTCCACAACCTGGTGCCTGCCATGAGGGAGCCGGGAGCTGTGCGCGACAAACAGCGCTAAGTCGCATAGTTCCACAACCTGGTGCATTGGCCGCATATTGGGTCAGGAGGGCAGTGTGGCACGATAAATCAAATCAAATCAAATCATTAACATTTATAAAGCGCGCTACTCACCCGTGCGGGTCTCAAGGCGCTAGGGGGGAAAGGGGGGGTTATCGCTGCTCGAACAGCCAAGTCTTTAGGAGTCTCCGGAAAGCGGAGTGGTCCTGGGTGGTCCTGAGGCTGGTGGGGAGGGAGTTCCAGGTCTTGGCCGCCAGGAAGGAGAAAGATCTCCCACCCGCCGTGGAGCGGCGGGTGCGAGGGACGGCAGCAAGTGCGAGGCCAGCGGAGCGGAGGGGGCGGGTGGGGACGTAGAAGCTGAGGCGTCTGTTGAGGTATTCCGGTCCCTTGTTGTGGAGGGCTTTGTGTGCGTGGGTGAGAAGACGGAAGGTGATCCTTTTGCTGACTGGGAGCCAAAAGCTTTGCGTGTCAATGTATTCGCAATGTGTATGTGTGTCACTGTATATATGGTTGCGAGTATGCATAGTATCCCTAGGCCTGGTGCCAGCCTTCGTTACAGACCAGTTGGTTCCTAGTGTAGACGACAAATAGTAGCGCCAAGACACAAGATGGAATAGTTGAAACAAAACTAGCTGTTTGTGCCGGTTTGTCGGATCAAACGTGGCCTTCTCTGTCCATGTGGTCCATGCCATAGCGTGTAGGGTGTTTGCAACACACGCTGTCTTTTTTCAGCTTGCGTTATTCGTGTGTGGCCTGCTGGCAGCCTTCAAAGTGGAACATCAGTTTCGGTGCTGGGCAAACAGTGCTAGGCACACGCCTAAGTACCCAGAACAAATGAGGAGACGAGAACAGGACATGCTTATGAGTTTATGTCATCATTGATACTCTGGTTGCGAATGTCAATGTGCATTGTGAGCAGAGGCCTGCTGCCAGCCCTCTGTGTGCCTAGATAGTGCCAGGGTCACGCCTGACCACGGCAAATAACGGGCAAGGAAGGAGCCCATGTTTGTGCGACGGTGTCCGTGGCTTTTTCCAGAGACAGACAAACGCGTGGCTGCGCGGTCGTTGCTTTGATGTCTGAGTTCGATGTGCCTCCGAAGAACCCAATCACACCTCGGGCCTCTTGCAGGGCAGTGTATCATGCTTCACACACTTCACAATGGCCAGCGGCAACAGGCAGACTCCAGAGAGACAGGCAAATGCGTGGCCGTGGCTGTCGTGGCCGTGGCTGTCATCGCCTGGGTGTCGGATATGCCTCAGAAGAGCCCAGTCACAGAGGTTCGAGGTGTGACTCACACCTCGAACCTCTGCAAGGGCAGTGCATCATGCTTGAGGTTATCTGACACACACTGCCTAGTGGCCAGCAGCAGTATGACAGCCAGACTCCAGAGGCAGGCAAATGTGTTTTGCCGCAAGGAGACGGAGCAGCCACAGCCCATGTGTAAGAATCTGATAGGCAGCCCTGACCCAAAGGTTGACAAGTAATGGGAGATTTAAAAACATGTGTTGCTAATTTAATTGGCACTGGCCGATGCATTTCATTCTTCCATAACTTGTATACTGCCCTTTATCAGGTGCAAACAAACAGTCTGAGAGCTGAATTTCATGTTGGCACAGTGATCACGCTTACATCACAAGATGTGCTGGCGGCAGATTTGAGATTTATTTAGCACATTTTGATAACAGTCACAGACTCAGTGCGGTGTTATTTTATTTCTTCCTCAGCAGCGGCATCATAAACAAAACAACAGGCATCCCAGATTTAGTCCTCTGCTGAACTGTGTATCTGGAGGGACCGATGCAGATCACGTCACATTGCCACTGCCCACTTTGCAAAAGGTGCAGGCAAGGCAACTAGTGCAACTTTCTTATCTGCTGCATTCATCCATGATCAGAGCACTCAGATCTCATCCCCCACTAGTATCCAGGCTCCCTGTTCTCGCTTCCCTCCGAACACTGGCTCGCTGTGGGTGTCACCGATTACAGCTCAACTTACTCAAGATGTACAATTGCTTTCCCTTAACAGAGTTCACATTTCTTTTTGTTTTGTACGGGTACAAAGTATTGCTGACTGGGTGTAAGAGAACGGAATAGCATGCTAAGGTTTATCTCTCATAAAAGCTTGAGCCTGAGTGGGTTATTAAAGGCTGGCCCTGGTCTGACTCAGAGACAGCGAGAACACTCCTCGTTAGGTACGTCCTTCCCCCGGCCACGCATGCACCGAACATGTAACCACCAGCTGTGAGCTCGGCCCTCAGTCCTGTGACTCATGAGCCTATCTAGGCTCTGTTCACTTGCTATTTATGTTAGGATAACAGCATGAGAGCAGAGTTAGGATTGGCTCGGTCAGGCGCTGCCAACGCTCCAAAGAAGACTTGTGGGCTTTGGCAGCAATCCTCCAGACTCCCTATGTTATGTAGGTAGGCGAGGGTTCAAGTGCGCATGTCGGGCTGGTCGGAGCAAGGCACCCATCCAACCCAACATGCGCTCTTCACACCAAGGACCTTCAGCACCCTGGCCTGTCAATCACTCTTAAGCAAGCTCCCAGTTCCAGCCCCTCACTCTTGTGTAACGCAAACTTTGACCAGGCCATTCCGTGCACTGTGGCTAAAAAAACAAAATGGAAAGCAGTAACTTAATTAAACATTTAAAATGTGGCAAACAAACAGGGGGGACGACGTTCCCCCACCCAATCAAGAATCCACCACTGGCTACTAATATAATTAGTTGTAATAGTGACCACATCAGATAAGATTACAATAGTAGCTATAACAACAGTAATATAAAAAAAAAGTCTTAGTCAATTTGGAATTCAACTAATGGCTAATACATAACAACCATAGCTTCAATACCTCTGGCACCAAGGTACTAATATTAGTAAAAGTTTGCCGTAGTGCTACATAATTTATTTAGTCGAATATCAGTTGTAATGTATTTTGGTCGTTAAGCCATTTTTCTGAAAGCTTTAGCTTATGAGTTCTGAACTCATTTACATCTCAAATACACATTCTCAATTTTCGAAGCACATAATAATTCAAAAAAGCAAAAGCTTTTACTTGGGCTGCACAATGAAGAGCTACTTGCTGGTAGATGGAGAGTTACTGGTAGGTCACAAGCTACTAGTTGGAGAAGCCTGTGCTAAGTAGACCTGTACCTCTGGCTCTGCACCAAGGCACAGGATGAAATGTGTCAGTCCTTGCTTAGCTTAAGAGATTCACGTTCTGTACTCGCCAAACAAGTCGTCTGCCCCGTAGGTGATTCCTTCACAGCCTTACACGAAAACGCTTCACAGCCCTGTTATTCAGCAGGTCTCCACCCCTTGCAGGAGGCCAGGTATCTCAGCCCAAAGTTCGGCACCCTCGCTAGACAGGTAACAGCCCCTGGAGCTCAGCCCCCAGGAGCAGGATAGAGGGCAGGAGGAATCTGGGAGTCAGCCAGTGGTGGGTGTAGAAAGCGTGTCATGGGACCCAATGCAATGGAAAGGTCCCCTTACACCAGTTTGGTAGGAAAACAAAGACATAACTGAGAACCAGTGGGTCCCAATGCCATTGTGGCTGCTGCACTATTGATGGCTACTACCTTGGCCAACGCCATGTCCATTATTGTCTTACCAAGCCATCAGCCCTTGGGCCTAAGGATAGGAGTGGTCTATACATAGTCCTTGGAAGAGGATGTGGCGTAAATACCAGAGCTGCTGACTCTGGAGATGGATAACCAGTTCGAGTCTTGGCATCGGCTCAATATCGTGTGATTCTGGGCAAATCAATTAGAGCCATACAGTATGTACGAACACTTTTTCCCATAGACACAGAATGGGGAAAAACCTTTGCTACATCTGGCCCTTAATCTCATAGTGCCTATAAAAAATTGAATGTGTCCTTGTGTCATGAAACTGGTGATCATGTAAAGCTCCAATACCTTTGGGGTAGAGTTTGCACTATGTAAAACTGTTAACAAAAACAGGTATGCAGATTGTAGGAAGCTGGCCCTCTATGTAGTATGCAAAGTTGGCACACTGTGCAGGGGTCCAGGCAACCACACATTGGTTTAGAGGGGTAAAACCTAGATCACCTAATGCTCTAATTTTTATGGCAGCTTGGTCAAGCAATAAGGCCAACCGTGGAGAAGTGCACAGCATGTGTTGTACTCACAGCATCACTCTTGCAAATCACACACTCAAAGGAATAACTCAAGACCAATTTATAAAAACACTTCAGGTTTTTATATTAATTTTAAGACCAAGATCACAGAGTTGGGTATCGAGATATGATACCCAAGTATCATAAGAAGTTTAATGAAAATAGTCTTTTTATTCGTAATTACTCATCATGGGAATTCATGGGGGATAACCTTTAAAAAATACATATAAAATCACACAGTTAGTTAACTAAGTTCTTCTTTTGCAAGTTGGTCGAGGTCGTCGGTGGGCACTAGTTTGGCATCCGGTTCGGGAGATAGCGGATGGTCAGTGAAGTGACCCTCACTGGCTGGTTGCTTTCTTGTAGTTTTAGAGTGGTACCTCCACTCTGGAGGGTGTTCTGACGATTTGCGATGCCTGGAGATACTCTTGGGTTTTTGTAGAGATGCCCAGCAGCTCCTCAGCGGTGACTGTCAGGTCCTGGGTGCAGCTTGCAGGGTTTGGCGCCTTTTCTTTGGTGCAGCAGGTCCACAGTTCTTGTGCTTCTGATCTTTTTGGTGCTGGTCTTCTTTTGTCTGTCGAATCTGATTTCCTGGTTTTGGGATGCCCACTAAATACTGTATTTAGTGGCGTTTTAGAGGGAGCCAGGTAGTGACCCATGGGTCATCTACCATAGGGTGGCTACTCCCACTAGGTGACCACATCACGTGGGGGAGGGGTCACTTCCCTGTTCCTGATTGGCTATTTTCCTTTCATCCAAGATGGAGGAAAATTAAATGGAGTGTACACCTCGCAGGCAACACCTTAGGGGTGGTGCATGCCAGATGAGGCCACTCCTCCTACCCTTTGTGTATTTTCCTGCCGTTGCTTCCGCCAAAAGTGGGGTTTTGCAAAGGGGGCAGCCAAATTCTGCTAGAAGCAGGCCTGGGGGTTGAGTTTCAAGGCTTTAAGCCTTTGAAGCTCACCGCCAGGGCAGGTCACATTACTAAGGAAGGGGGTGATAGCACCTCCACCCAGGAAGGGCTGTGTTTGGCAACACAGAGAGAAGTTCCTCTCACCTCAAGGTTATAGATTGGTTCTATTCAGTCTGCCACCACCAGACATCCAATCAGTTACTATGCCAGCGTAGTTAGCTTTCGCAGGGGGCACCTCTAAGGTGACCCCTGGGTACATTTAGTAATAAATCCAATACTGGCACCAGTTCAGATTTATCATTCTGAGTTGGTTGATACCAAATGACTCAGGGCTCAGAGTGGCCATCATATTGATGTGAAACTCGTGTTGACCAGTGTTCAGCACATGTATTAAAACAGCTGCTCTGTCTACTCACTATGCCCAAGGTTTTGCAAGGACACATTGGGGGAATAGTGCTCATGCATCTATGCCCTTACATTCAGTATGGTGCATCCTGCCTTAGGGCTGGAAGGCCTGCCACAGGGGACCCATATTATAAGCAGTATGTAGTGGGCAGGGCACACAGGTAGTGTGCCATGTCGAGTTTGCAATTCAGGTTCACATCAGGGCACTCAGCCTGCAATGGCAGTGCTGGGTGCACTTGAATGCATGACCTTATAGGGTGGCACAATCAGTATTGCTGCCCTCATGGGCCTACCATTAATACCGCCTGCCCTGGGCACCTAAGTGCCATTTACTAGGGACTTATGGTGGCAGCTAAATGTGTCTTCAATTGTGCCAATGTATCACAAAAGTTTTAGGGAAACTGCTCTGCCCCAGGGAACCTGGTTAGCAGGGGTCCTGGGCACTACCATTTCTAGGCTACATCATACATCAGGCAAATATTGGGGCTAATCATGTTAAAAAGAGACATTTTCTCACACTACCCACCAAACTAAAGAGGATGAGACTACCCTTTCCCTAGTAAGTTTTCATCATCTAAGTGGAAGAACATGGAGAGTTCATTTGCATTGGCATGGGAAGTCCCAGGTCTGAATTCCACTTGAAAGTTCATCCACTGTAGAAAAATGGACCACCTAAGCAGTTTGGGTTTTTCATCCATTCATCTGTTGTAGCCATCTGAGAGGCCTGTGGCCAGTCTGAACTATGAAGTGAGAGCCAAACAGGTATATGGCCTCAGCTTCTTCAGGGGCCAAAGCACAGCAAAGGCTTCCCTCTCTATGGCATTCCAATTTTGTTCCCTAGGGAATAGTTTTTTGCTTATAAAAGCAAATGGCTGCCCATCATCTTTTTCTGGGAAGGGACCACTCCTATCCCCATTTCAGAAGCAGCTATCTGGACTATGAATTGACTGGAGTAGTCTGGTGCGTGTAGGACTGGAACAGAACACATAGCATTCTTCAGAGTGTGAAAGGCCTTTAGACAACTCACTTTCCAGTTAACCTTTTTGGGCATTTTCTTGGAGATTAGTTCTGTGTGAGGGGCAACTATAGTACCATAATCATTCATACATCTCCAACAGTACCCAGTCAAGCAATGCCCTGCCCTTTGTCTGGGTTGTGAGAGCTTTCTAAGCAAGAATGGTCTGGATCTTGGGTTGGAGAATTGCACATGGTCTCCACCAACCAGGTGGCCCAATTAAACAACTTTCCCCTTCCCCATCTGACACTTACTGGCCTTGATAGTGAGGCCTGCCTTGTGTAGAGCCTCAAGGACCTTCCCTATGTGGATCAGGTGATCCTGCCAGGCGGAACTATAGACAACTATGTCATCCAGATAAGCTGCACTAAAAGATTCCAGTCCAGCAAGGACTTGGTTCACCAACCTCTGGAAGGTGGCAGGTGCATTCTTTAGTCCAAAGGGCATAACAGTGAACTGATAATGCCTGCTAGGAGTAGAAAATACTGACCTCTCTTTTGCTCCTGGGGTCAGACCTATCTGCCAGTACCAAGATGAATAACAAAGATACTCAGATATTTGGCTGCCCCTAGTCTGTCTATGAGCTGATCAGCTCTGGGAATTGGGCGTGCACCAGTTTTTGTCACAGAGTTGAGGCCCCTGTAATCCACACAAATCTTTATTTCCCTTTTCCCTCCTTTGGAGTGAGATTTGGAGAATAAAACCTAATGGGCTAGCCCATGGGCTCTCAGAGGGATCAATGACACTCAGATGCAGCATCTTCTTAACCTCTGCTTGAATACTATCTATGACATGGTCTGACTTCTATAAATTTTGTTTTTGACAGGCAAGCTGTCACCAGTGTTTACACCATGGGTACGCCAGTTTGTTTTTCCAGGGGTCAGAGAGAATAACTCAGCATACTGGTTGAGGACATGCCTGCAATCAGTTTGCTGTTGGTCTGTGAGGGTGTCTGACAATGCCACTCCATCCACAGAACCATATTGTTGGTTGCTGGAGAGGAGATCAAGGAGAGGCTCACTCTCACTCTCCTGTACCTCATCTGTAACAATGAGCACGAATACATCAGCTGTGTCATAGAAGGGTATTATGCGGTTAACATGTATAATTCTTTTAGGGTTTTTTTCAACTGCATAGGTCAACTAAGTGACCTCCCCTTTTCTTTCAAGAATGGGATAGGGCCCAGACCATTTGTCTTGGTGGGCCCTTGGAGCAACAGACTCCAACACCCAAACTTTCTGCCCTGGTTGGAACTCAACAATACCAGCTTTCTGGTCATACCAGAGCTTTTTCAGCTCCTGGCAAGCCTGTAGATTTTTGCTGGCTTTCTCCATGTACTCAACAATCCTTGAACATAGGCCAAGCACATAGTCCATAATGTGTTGCTAGGGATATTTGCGAGGCTTCTCCCAGCCTTCCCTAACAAGACTTAGTGGTCTCCTAACAGGGTGCCCAAACAAAAGTTCAAATGGGGAGAAACCTACTCCCTTTTGTGGCACTTCCCTGTAGGCAAACAGCAGGCAAAGAAGCAGTACATCCCATCGTCTTCTGAGATTTTCAGGGAGTCACCAATCATGCTTTTAGGGTCTGGTTAAATCTTTCAACCAGCCCATTTGTTTGGGGATGGTATGGAGTGGTGAATTTATAAGTCACACCACATTCCTTTAAAATGTTTTAAGTATGCAGACATGACGTTTGAACCCCTGTCTGATACTACCTCTTTAGGGAACCCTACCCCGGTGAAAATACCCAACAGGGCTTTTGCAACTGCAGGAGCATTAATGGTCCTAAGGTGTCGCATACAATCTCATTATCCTAATGAGACTACTGGATTTGGGAGGCAGAATCACTTGCACTGTGGGAGACTGAGTCTGAACCAACTACAGGTGACACCTGTCAGCCTAATCTGGGTTTTGCTCTGGCTAACTAGCAGTGCCTCATCTCCACCCAAGAGCAGGGATGATTGGGCAACCGGGCGCATGACAGAAATGACTCCTCAGGGGAATCGTGGTCACTCGGATCTCATCCGGTTCTCTCAATTACATTAGTCTCACATATGCAAGGACGATCAGAGGCAGAGTAGAGTTCAATAAAGTTTTATTGAAGTAACTGCATCTTAGATAAGGCATGTATTGCAATAACTAGGACAATGAAGCACAATAGGCTTAAAATTGTGACAAGGAGAGTAAAACAGAAAAATAACGCTACCATGTTACTGCGGTTGTTAAAAATAGTTCCCATCTAGGCTATGTTAGAGCACACCATGTTAAGCTCTAATTCTGCCCTTCAGGTTCCTCTGGGGAGACATCATCTCTCATACCTGAGCAAGAGGCCTGTAGTCTACATAAGCAGCTGCAGCGAAGCACTCAGCGATCAGCATACAGTCGTGGTCATATGGCTGGAATCTTTCTCTAATGTACATATGAGTGTGTATGTTTCTGTGAATATTAGAGACAAAGCGTACCACTTTAGCAAGCAACCTATCTTGCTGCAGCCTTGAGAAAAGCACAGAGTGAAAGAAATGCCTTGTTTAAGAAGTCAGTGCTGGCCTAGGCAAAGAACAGCTAGATAGAGAAAATAAAACAAGACCACAAATGTGGCTATTGTTAAAATAATATAATGAAGCTGCATAAAATATGTCTAGGTTAAAGTGCACAGTGGCAGGCCTAGTTTGCTAAAATAACGTGTATGAAGCTATAACTAAAATGGCTACACAACAAAGGGGTATTCCCTGCAGGATATCTAGTAGCATGATCCACTACCACTAGTATGTTTCTGTGTCCTGAAGCTGTTTGAGGGTCAAGGGGGCCTACAATGTCAACGCCTACCCTTTCAAAGGGTACCCCAACCACAGGTAGTGGCATTAAAGGGGGCTTTAAGTTTCCACCTGCTTTGCATTCGCATGGCAGGTAGTGCAGGACTGGTAAAAAGCCTTCACTTTTTGGGACATTCCTGGCTAATAAAAGTGGTTAACTAACCTACTCAAATTCTTAGTGTGGCACAGATGCCCAGCTAGGGGAATGTCATGGGCTAATGTGAGGAGATATTCTCTGAACTGCTGGGGCACTACCACCCTCCTGGTTGCGCCAGGCTTGATGTTCTGTGACCTCAGTGTACAGGAGCTTCTCCTCCTAATAAACCCTGTGGGTACCACTGACATTTCCCAACTCTTCCTGTGCAGCTTGCTGCCTCAGGCCTTCAAGAGTGGGGCAGGTTCTCTGCCCCTGGCACAGATCTTCCTTGGTGGGTCCCCCTGGGCCCAAGAGCTCTGGGTGGTAAGGCCCAAGCTCTGCAGGCTCAGTTCTCTCCAAGAAAGAGGACTCCTCTTCCTGGGACGAGGGGTCCTGATCTGGGATCTGTTCTGAAGCTGGTCACCCACTCTTCTTGCCTTTTCTCTAGGTAGGCTGGTCCATTATTCCAAGATCCAGCTCTCCTTTTTCTCTCTGAATTTTCTCTATGCCTTAGTCTTGACAAAGGCCCATTCTGGGATCCCAAGCATGACTGCATGGGTCTTCAGTTCTACATCAGCCCAGGGTGAATGTTCCAGGTAATTTCCAAGCAGGCAATCTACTGGGATGGATGGAGACAAAAACACTTCTTTTTGTCCTAGTACCCCCTCCCCACAATCAAAGGTTACCATAGCCATGGGATGGAACTTTGTCTCATTGGGAGCATTAGTGACAGGATAAGACTTCCCTACCAGGTACTGATTTGAGTGGACCAAGGGCCAGATGTATGAAAGGATTTTATCCATTCTGTGTCTATGGGAAAATGTGTTAATACATATGGCCCCAAGTGCTGAGTTACCATGACAACACTAGCTCCTGTGTCCCTCAGTGCTTCCACTTTCTCCCCACTAACCAAAGGGTGCTGTCTGTATTTCTGCATATTACCTGTCCAGACAGCACTACAGGATAATTCTACCCCATCCTCAGTGACTAATGTTGCCTCTGTGGGGTCACTGACATGGTTAGGCCACTGATCCCGCTGGAGACTGGCAACTGCACTTACTGCAGGTTGACTAGAGGAATTCCTTTTGTTTTTACAGCTAGAGTCTTCAGTTTGGTGCCCTTTAGTGTTGAAGTCATGGCACCAAGCCTTGTTGGGATCAAAGTGTCTTCCTCTGCACCCACCCTAGACTGGGAGGAGTCTCTGGGCCCTCCCTCCTGTGCAGGTATTTGGGGGCCTTGAGAAGACCCTTTGTGGCCTCTTTCTTTTGGTCTCCCCAACCAGCAGTAGTCTTGGTTACCCCGGTTTTGAGCCAATGGTTTGCCTTCCTCTCCAATTCTTGAGGGGGAAGTGGACCCAAGTCCACCAGATGTTGATGTAGCCTATCATTGAAACAATTACTTAGCAGATGCTCTTTCATGATTAGGTTATACAGCCCATCATAATCTTGAATCTTGTTCCCAACTAACCAACCACCCATTATATTTCCTGAATAGTCCACAAAATCTACCGAAGTTTGGTTTTGGGTTTTTCGAGCCTCCCTGAACTTTATACAATACCCTTCAGTTATAAAACCAAATCCTTCAATCAGGGTACCCTTTATGAGGTCATATAATTTAGAATCTGCCTCATTCAGTGTCAGGAGCCTATCCCTGCACCTTCCTGAAAATAAATCCCACAACAGTGTGCCCCAATGCATTTTATCTATTTCCCACCCAATGCAGGCTCTTCAAAAAGCAGAAAACCATTTGACTATATCATCCCTGTTAGAAATGGGGTGTCCAGTTGGCAGTCAGTTTGCACCCTGTCCAAGTAGGGACCCTCACTCTAGTCAGGATAAGGGAGATACCCGCTTAGATAACCCCTGCTCACCCCCTTGGTAGCTTGGCACGAGCAGTCAGGTTTATCTCAGAAGCAATGTGTAAAGCATTTGCACATAACACACAGTAATAAGTGAAAACACTACAAAAGGACACCACACCAGTTTTAGAAAAATAGCCAATATTTATCTATATAAAACAAGACCAAATACGATAAAAATCCAACATACAGCAATAAAAATATGAATGCTGCAAGATGTAGTTAAAAATACAGTTCCTTGAAGTCGATAACTCCACCTGGGGCTATCATGGCGTCGTGAACAACAAAACCAAAAGTTCAGGCTGGCCTCCGCATCGCTGGCCAGCTGCGGTGTCAGGAAGACCCACAAACAGTACCTTGGATTCGCAGAGCGTCGTGACCCTCGCGGTGAGCTCCGGAGAGTGGCGTCGGTTCCGGAGTCGGTGCAGGAGTCGTCAGGCCCTTGAAGTCACGCACCTAGGGGATCGAACTCCGGGCTGATGAAATCAGGTGCGCTTGCAGGGATGGTGTCGGGGCTACGGTGTGAAGCAGGACAATGCGACGTGCGGTGCCCACAGGTCACGGTGCAGGCAACAGCTCGGTGACGGCATCCAGCGGCATCGGTGAGACCAGGGCTGCAGTGTGAAGCGGGGCGGTGCAACGTGCGGTATCCACAGTTCATGGTGCAGGCAGCAGCGGCGTCATTGCGGAAGCGCTGTCATCGGTAGGCCCAAGCCAGCGGTGCGGGATGAGGCGGTGCTTCGTGACCCTCACGAGCGGTGTCCACAGGCCACGGTGCAGGCAAGGATGCCTGGTGACGACCCTGGAGCTGATGGTGCTGGCGTCGGTGGACCGGGGCTGCAGCACGGGACGGGACAGTGCTTCGTGCTCCTCACGAGTGGTGTCCACAGGCCACGGTGCATGCAGCGGCGCCGGAGTCCGCAGGAGCGACGTCGTCGGGGATGCCCAGGCTGCGGTGTGAGCAGGTGACGCCGGAGTGCAGGGCCCTCAGGTCGCAGTGCGAGCAGCGGCTCTGTGAAGTCGTCTGATGATGGCGTCGGTGAGACCAGGGTCGCGGTGCGAAGCAGGGCAATGCGACTCCGTGCGGCGTCGGCAGGTCACGGTGCAGGCCAGTGGCGTCGTTGGCGACGTCGCAGTGGTTTCTCCTCTTGAACAGCACAAAACACACAGTTCCTAGTGCTGCAGGTCGAGGAAAGTGAAGTCTTTGGTGTCCCTGAGACTTCCAACAGGAGACAAGCTCTACTCAAAGCCCTTGGAGAATTTTCTCAAGCAGGACACACAGCACAATTCACCCTTTGCACTCTTTTCAGGCAGAAGCAGCAACTGCAGGCCAGTCCAGCAAAGCAAAGCAACACCGCAAAGGCACAGTACTCCTCCTTCAGCTCTTCTCCTGGGCAGAGGTTCCTCTTGATTCCAGAAAGCTTCTAAAAGTCTGGGGTTTTGGGTCTGCTTCTTATACCCAGTTCTGCCTTTGAAGTTTGCAAACTTCAAAGCAAAGTCTCAAGTGTTTGCAAGATCCTTCCTTGTCCAGACCAGGCCCCAGACACTCACCAGGGGGTCGGAGACGGCATTGTGTGAGGGCAGGCACAGTCCTTTCAGGTGTGAGTGACCACTCCTCCCCTCACCTCCCCTCCAGCACAGATGGCTAATCAAGATATGCAGGCTACACCCCAGCCCCCTTTGTGTCACTGTCTAGAGGAGAGGTGTGAACAGCCCAACTGTCAAACTGACCCAGACAGGGAATCCACAAACAGGCAGAGTCACAGAATGGATTAAGCAAGAAAATGCCTACTTTCTAAAAGTGGCATTTTCAAACGCACAATCTTAAAATAAACTTTACTAAAAGATGTATTTTTAAATTGTGAGCTCAGAGACCCCAAACTCCACATGTCCATCCGCTCCCAAAGGGAATCTACACTTTAATCAGATTTAAAGGTAGCCCCCATGTTAACCTATGAGAGGGACAGGCCTTGCAACAGTAAAAAACGAATTTAGCAATATTTGACTGTCAGGACTTATAAAACACATTACTATATGTCCTACCTTAACCATACACTGCACCCTGCCCTGGGGGCTACCTAGGGCCTACCTTAGGGGTGTCTTACATGTAAGAAAAGGGAAGGTTTAGGCCTGTCAAGTGGGTACACTTGCCAAGTCGAAGTTACAGTCAAAACTGCACACACAGACACTGCAGTGGCAGGTCTGAGACATGATTATAGAGCTACTTATGTGGGTGGCACAACCAGTGCTGCAGGCCCACTAGTAGCATTTGATTTATAGGCCCTGGGCACCTCTAGTGCACTTTACTAGGGACTTACAAGTAACTCAAATATGCCAATTATGGATAAACCAGTCCACAGTACAATTTATATGGGGAGCACTTGCACTTTAGCACTGATTAGCAGTGGTGAAGTGCGCAGAGACAGTAAACCAGCAAAAACAGAGTCCAAAACCAGGAGGTCAGAAAGCAAAAAGACAGGGGAGACACGCCAAAAAGCTGCCAGGTCTAACAATCCCCTTCAGTGAAGGGAGGGACAACTCCTTTTGGGAGTTTGATGTTGAAGGATTTCTCATTCAAAACTTGTATGCTGCCACCAGAGATGGGTCCTGGGCCAAACTCTTTTCTGTTTCTCTATTTCCAAAAGCTGGCTCTCTAAAGTGAGTCTCTTGGTCAGCCTGGCAATGTCCAGGTCTGCTTCTGTGGGTGCACTGGTGCTGGAGTGAGAGGAGCTACCCTCGCCTCCATTGTCCACAGCTTAATCATCCACCACAGATGTATCATCATCATCATCATCATCATCATCTACCTAATCTATGGTATTCTCTTTTTCATGCTGGGCCACGAGAAACCTAAGTTTCTCTGCAGCGGGGCTTATCCCAGTATGAATTTGACACAGCTTGCAGAGTCTCCTTAATTGGTCATAGCTATACAACTCATAAGGATGCAGGTTGAGGTCCTGGTACTATGTCTCTGCATCAGTCATTTTTATTTTACTAAAGTTGGGACCTTTTTAAGAATTTAGAATCCCCTTTCTAAATAGGCCAAATAAATTAAGGACTTTAAAAGTTTTTTGCTGATGTTGTAGGGACTTAACCAGAGCCCTAGTAATTATTTAAAAAAATTGAAAAAAAAGGTTTAGCCAATTGAAAATCAAAAACAGTTAAGCTAAAGGCAAAATGGAGAGTTATTTGTGTACTTACAAAATTAACAGAGTGGTATCAGCAAATGCAAAGCCTTTATCCAACTACTGCTGCCAAATGTAGGCGGCTGGCCCTCTATGTAGTGTGCAAAGCTAAGCACACTGTGTAGGGGTCCAGTCAACCACCTGTTGGTTTATAGGGGTAAAAACTAGATCATCTAATGCTCTAATTTTTATGGAAGCTTGGTTGAGTAGTTAGGCCAATCTTGGGAGAAGTGCAAAGCATGTGTTGTACTCACAGCATCAATTTTGCAACTCACACACTCAAAGGAATAACTTTAAACCAATTTATAAAAATATTTTAAGTTTTTATTTGAATTTTAAGACCAAGATCATCAGAATTGATTAAGTACTTTTCGGGATATGAATGTTGTGAAGTTTAATGAAAATAGTATTTTTATGCATAATTACGCATCATAGGAATTAATGGAGAATCATCTTTAAAAATACATTTGAAATCGCACAGTTGGTTTACCACGTTCTTCTTTTTCAGGTTGGTCAACAATGTCAGTGGGCACACTGTGCCAGCTGGAGAAGTCCGGGGGCTCTTGGTTACTACAGGAGCAGTGGGAGAAGGTCTCTGGAGCTGGCGCAGGGCCACTGTGAGGGACCACTTGGAAAAGCACTGCACAGGTACGTTTAAAGATGGTTCCTTGGGGTCTTTTTTGTGTGTCGAGGTCGCAAGGGGTGGGGGACCGTTAGGGCACAGCAGGTTCTTCGGTGCAGGGCACGGGGCAGCCAGGTGCAGAGCGAATCGGTGAGCCAGGAGCTGCACGCAAGGATGCCCACAGGAGCATGAGGTAAAATGGTTCAACGGTCGTTTGCAGGACAACAGGAGCACTCTAGTGGTAGGTCCGTGGTGTTCCAAAAGTCCCTCGACTAGGACTTCCTCCAGGTGCTTTTGCAGCCCCAGGCAGGCTGTTTTTCTGGATCTCCGTCAGCTGACCAATACCCAGGGTATTGGCACGGTTTGGTAGCTGGAGGGAGCAGTGCCAAACTTGGCACACTGGCAGGTTTTGTCCTCGCGGGTGTTGGTGTGTAGTTTGGTCCAGCTGCGGCGTCCGGTTCGGGAATTAGAGGCTGGTCAGTGAAGTGACCCTCACTGGCTTGTTGGTTTCTTGCAGTTTTAGAGTGGTACCCCCACTCTGGAAGGAGTTCTCCAGCAATTTGCAAAGCCTGGAGGTCCTCTGGGGTTTTAGTAGAGTTGTCCAGCAGCTCCTCAGCGGCGACTGTGGGTTCTTTGGTGCACCAGGTCCATAGTTCTCATGCTTCAGATCTTCTTGGTGCTGGTCTTCTTTTGTCCGTCGAATCTGATATCCTGGATTTGGGATGCCCACTAAATACTGTATTTAGTGAGCATTTTAGGGTGAACCTGGTAGTGACCAATGGGTCATCTACCATAGGGTGGCTACACCCACTAGGTGAAGACTCCCTGTGGGGAGGGGTCAGTTCCCTAAAACTGATTGGCTACATTCCTTCCATCCAAGATGGAATAAAAAGAAATGGAGTGTCCACCTTGCAGGCAACACCTTAAGGGTGGTGCATGCCAGGTGGGGCCACTCCTCCTACCCTTTGTGTATTTTCCCGCCATTGCGCTCGCCAAAAGTGTGGGTTTGCAACAGAGGCGGCCATCTGCTGCTAGCAGCAGGCCTGGGGGTCGAGTTTCAAAGGCAGTAAGCCCTTTGAAGCTCACTGCCAGGGCAGTGCACATTCCTGAGGGAGGGGGTGTTAGCACCCCCACCCAGGAAGGGCTTTGTTCTCCAACCCAGAGAGAAGTTCCTCTCACCCCTAAGGTTGTGGATGTCTGGCAGTGGTAGGCTGGATAGAACCAGTCAGCAACCATGCCAGGGTAACTAGCTTACGCAGGGGACACCTCTAAGGTGACGCCTGGGTATATTTAGTCATAAATCCAATACTGGCACCAGTTTGGATTTATCAATCTGAGTTGTTTGATACAAAACAACCCTGGGCTCAGGTTGGCCATCATGCAGCTGTGAAACTCTTGTTGACCAGTGTCCAGCACATGTTTTAAAATGGCTGCTCCGTCTACTCAGTATGCCCAAAGTTTGGAAAAGGACACAGTGGGGGCATAGTGCTCATGCATCTATGGCCTCACATACAGAATGGTGCACCCTGACTTAAGGCTAGAATGCTTGCCAGAGTGGTGAACTACCCATATTGTATGCAGCATGGAGCGGGCAGCACACACAGGCCATGTTGAGCTTGCAATTTAGGTTTGCATCAGGGGACTCAGCCTGCAATCGCATCGCTGGGTGCACTTGAATTCTTGGCCCTAAAGGGTGGCAAAATCAGTGCTGCTGCCCTCAGGGGCCTACCCTTTGTACATCCTGCCCTGGGCACCTAAGTGCCATTTACTAGGGACTTATGGTGGCAGCTATAGGTGTCTCCAATTGTGAATACACAGCAAATGTGACATGATAAAAACAAGATTTCAAGGCCTGTTAGCAAAAAGCGAGTTTGTGGAAGGATACAGTAAACAGAGTTTAGGCAACAGGAGGGAACTGAACCTGGGGAGTCTAAAGCAAATAAAGCCAGTAAATAAAAAGCCAGAATTCTAATGGCGGCGGCGCCGGGCAGGGAGAGTGGGGGTCGGGGAGTGGCAGGCTCCCCGGCCCCCAACCTTGTTACAAAATTGCAGCCAATTGGCTGTAATGATGCCGCTGCCACGGATGCACTGTTTGTGGTTCCGGGGTCACGCACTAAGAATGACGTCACATGGCCAGCCTTAATAAGGCAGCCGTGGTCGTCGAGCGCGTCTCTTGCCCACACTCGCCGACTAGACCAGGGGGCCCAGCGACCACAAGAAGAAATACCCACCCGTCTCCCCCAGTTCTTGGGCATCAGTCTCTACTGAATTAGTTTTCCTACAGTTAAATACAAATGCTCCAAATGTGCCATTGTGGTCTATGTGCTAACAACTTGTTTTTTCAGGTGACTTGATTTGTGGTGGAATTGGACAAGAATAGTTTGTCATATTTTATGTGTAAAGGTGGGCGGGGTGAGATCATGACTGGAAATACAAATTGGTACCTTTTTATTACAGGAACTGGGTGGCAAGCTAATTGGACCCTCCAAGGGGTGCTGGCTGGGAAGTGAGGACGACATACAGGGGCATGGGGGAGCGAGCGGTCGCTGGCATCTGGCTCTTAGGGCCACCCATCCGTGCAGGCGCAGAAGGTCTGATGCAAGCATTGGCCCTTGGGAGTGGGTGGAGTCTGAGGGTGGTGGGGGAACCCGAGGTAGGTAGGTATCCTAGCGGGCAGGCGTGCCCCCTCCACAGTAATCCAGTTTGGAAAGCTATGAGAACATCTTGATGGAGATCCTACCCCTGGGATTCGTAAGGAGGGGCAGGGTTTGGGGGTGCTTGAAAACAGTCAGGATCTCATTCACAATCACCAACATTGGGTACGCAGGACAAACAGTTTTTTAGTCAGTGTCAGGAATGTGGATGTATTAATGTACTCTGTTAAGGCTAGGCATCCATTGAAAAACCCTGTAAATACTTTGTGAATATGATTGTGGTTCCTGCGTATAATTTTTCATTATGATTAACAATGTCTTGGCAATAATAAAAGACGGCTGGGGGTTTACAACCCCAATCCCAAAGGGAAGTGTGTCTGAATTTAAAATTAAGCTTGGGGTGGTGGGGAGGGGGGGGATTTTGGTGGTAAGAGGGCATATGCCCTATAAGCCGGGTCGACCCCACCAACACTCTACCCACAGAGGTCAGACACACTACCAACAACTTTGCAACTAGAAACAACACTGAACCAGAGCACAGGCGATGTGTTCCTCAATTCCATTGTTTTCATTACAGGCCTAAGAACAGCAAACTACAGGGAGTGCAGAATTATTAGGCAAGTTGTATTTTTGAGGATTAATTGTATTATTGAACAACAACCATGTTCTCAATGAACCCAAAAAACTCATTAATATCAAAGCTGAATATTTTTGGAAGTAATTTTTAGTTTGTTTTTAGTTTTAGCTATGTTAGGGGGATATCTGTGTGTGCAGGTGACTATTACTGTGCATAATTATTAGGCAACTTAACAAAAAAAAAATATATACCCATTTCAATTATTGATTATTACCAGTGAAACCAATATAACATCTCAACATTCACAAATATACATTTCTGACATTCAAAAACAAAACAAAAACAAATCAGTGACCAATATAGCCACCTTTCTTTGCAAGGACACTCAAAAGCCTGCCATCCATGGATTCTGTCAGTGTTTTGATCTGTTCACCATCAACATTGCGTGCAGCAGCAACCACAGCCTCCCAGACACTGTTCAGAGAGGTGTACTGTTTTCCCTCCTTGTAAATCTCACATTTGATGATGGACCACAGGTTCTCAATGGGGTTCAGATCAGGTGAACAAGGAGGCCATGTCATTAGATTTCCTTCTTTTATACCCTTTCTTGCCAGCCACGCTGTGGAGTACTTGGACGCGTGTGATGGAGCATTGTCCTGCATGAAAATCATGTTTTTCTTGAAGGATGCAGACTTCTTCCTGTACCACTGCTTGAAGTAGGTGTCTTCCAGGAACTGGCAGTAGGACTGGGAGTTGAGCTTGACTCCATCCTCAACCCGAAAAGGCCCCACAAGCTCATCTTTGATGATACCAGCCCAAACCAGTACTCCACCTCCACCTTGCTGGCGTCTGAGTCGGACTGGAGCTCTCTGCCCTTTACCAATCCAGCCACGGGCCCATCCATCTGGCCCATCAAGGCTCACTCTCATTTCATCAGTCCATAAAACCTTAGAAAAATCAGTCTTGAGATATTTATTGGCCCAGTCTTGACGTTTCAGCTTGTGTGTCTTGTTCAGTGGTGGTCGTCTTTCAGCCTTTCTTACCTTGGCCATGTCTCTGAGTATTGCACACCTTGTGCTTTTGGGCACTCCAGTGATGTTGCAGCTCTGAAATATGGCCAAACTGGTGGCAAGTGGCATCGTGGCAGCTGCACGCTTGACTTTTCTCAGTTCATGGGCAGTTATTTTGCGCCTTGGTTTTTCCACACGCTTTTTGCGACCCTGTTGACTATTTTGAATGAAACGCTTGATTGTTCGATGATCACGCTTCAGAAGCTTTGCAATTTTAAGAGTGCTGCATCCCTCTGCAAGATATCTCACTATTTTTGACTTTTCGGAGCCTGTCAAGTCCTTCTTTTGACTGATTTTGCCAAAGGAAAGGAAGTTGCCTAATAATTATGCACACCTGATATAGGGTGTTGATGTCATTAGACCACACCCCTTCTCATTACAGAGATGCACATCACCTAATATGCTTAATTGGTAGTAGGCTTTCGAGCCTATACAGCTTGGAGTAAGACAACATGCATAAAGAGGATGATGTGGTCAAAATACTCATTTGCCTAATAATTCTGCACTCCCTGTATGTCAGCGGAAGAGCACAACAAACGGCGACAACACATAAAACAACTACAACACTTCCCAAATAGCACAGGCCACAATACAAGACAACACTATTCCAACAAAGCATTCCCCTGTGGAGAAGCATGCCACATCACAAATCCACTAATGCGCCATTTGACTGCATATACATTACAGGAGAAAACACAGCCTTGTGCCTCTGCACCACAGCACTCTGTAGCCAGTATCAGTCTTTGCTGAGTAGGCCCTGAGCCTCCGGCAGTGGCCGGATGCATGGACCGGAACGTACACTATTCACTAGACGGGAAGCAGCCACCAAATCTGCGGGCTCCCGACCAAGTGTAGTATTTAGATCCCTCACTAAAAGGCCAGCAAGCCCCTGGGGTTCAGGTTAGGGTGGACCACGTACAGCCCTTTCTACAGGGAGTGCAGAATTATTAGGCAAGTTGTATTTTTGAGGATTAATTTTATTATTGAACAACAACCATGTTCTCAATGAACCCAAAAAACTCATTAATATCAAAGCTGAATATTTTTGGAAGTAGTTTTTAGTTTGTTTTTAGTTTTAGCTATGTTAGGGGGATATCTGTGTGTGCAGGTGACTATTACTGTGCATAATTATTAGGCAACTTAACAAAAAAAAATATATACCCATTTCAATTATTTATTATTACCAGTGAAACCAATATAACATCTCAACATTCACAAATATACATTTCTGACATTCAAAAACAAAACAAAAACAAATCAGTGACCAATATAGCCACCTTTCTTTGCAAGGACACTCAAAAGCCTGCCATCCATGGATTCTGTCAGTGTTTTGATCTGTTCACCATCAACATTGCGTGCAGCAGCAACCACAGCCTCCCAGACACTGTTCAAAGAGGTGTACTGTTTTCCCTCCTTGTAAATCTCACATTTGATGATGGACCACAGGTTCTCAAAGGGGTTCAGATCAGGTGAACAAGGAGGCCATGTCATTAGATTTCCTTCTTTTATACCCTTTCTTGCCAGCCACGCTGTGGAGTACTTGGACGCATGTGATGGAGCATTGTCCTGCATGAAAATCATGTTTTTCTTGAAGGATGCAGACTTCTTCCTGTACCACTGCTTGAAGAAGGTGTCTTCCAGGAACTGGCAGTAGGACTGGGAGTTGAGCTTGACTCCATCCTCAACCCGAAAAGGCCCCACAAGCTCATCTTTGATGATACCAGCCCAAACCAGTACTCCACCTCCACCTTGCTGGCGTCTGAGTCGGACTGGAGCTCTCTGCCCTTTACCAATCCAGCCACGGGCCCATCCATCTGGCCCATCAAGACTCACTCTCATTTCATCAGTCCATAAAACCTTAGAAAAATCAGTCTTGAGATATTTATTGGCCCAGTCTTGACGTTTCAGCTTGTGTGTCTTGTTCAGTGGTGGTCGTCTTTCAGCCTTTCTTACCTTGGCCATGTCTCTGAGTATTGCACACCTTGTGCTTTTGGGCACTCCAGTGATGTTGCAGCTCTGAAATATGGCCAAACTGGTGGCAAGTGGCATCGTGGCAGCTGCACGCTTGACTTTTCTCAGTTCATGGGCAGTTATTTTGCGCCTTGGTTTTTCCACACGCTTCTTGCGACCCTGTTGACTATTTTGAATGAAACGCTTGATTGTTCGATGATCACGCTTCAGAAGCTTTGCAATTTTAAGAGTGCTGCATCCCTCTGCAAGATATCTCACTATTTTTGACTTTTCTGAGCCTGTCAAGTCCTTCTTTTGACTGATTTTGCCAAAGGAAAGGAAGTTGCCTAATAATTAAGCACACCTGATATAGGGTGTTGATGTCATTAGACCACACCCCTTCTCTTACAGAGATGCACATCACCTAATATGCTTAATTGGTAGTAGGCTTTCGAGCCTATACAGCTTGGAGTAAGACAACATGCATAAAGAGGATGATGTGGTCAAAATACTCATTTGCCTAATAATTCTGCACTCCCTGTAAGCAGGTCAGCAGTGTTTAGGTGTAGCTTCGTTCATCTATTCGGCCAATCGGAGCTGCAGCCTAGTACATGCATGCCTATGTTCTAGAAGAGGAAAGTGGGAGATTAAAAAAATATATATTCGATAGAACATAGTTCTCCCATTGACATTTACTGTAGCAGAGGCAATTTCAGGCGGGGGAAAGCCAAAATAAAGGCATTTTTTTGCTTAAAAAATCCGGAGTCTCCCGCCTGAATCGTGAATCTTGGCATGTATGCTAGGAGTTCTGCAAAGCGGCACATGGACAGCACGACCAGCCCGACTCAGCACAGCCTTAGACGAGGACGCTAGCTGGCAAGCGTGTGGCTCTGGGGAATGGTCCCGCTAAAAGGGCAGGTGCCTGTTGTGGCGGACGTGTGCACTCACAAAAGCTCACGGCACACCCTGCCAGATACAATCAGTTACCGCTTCCGGCCCATGAACCGGATTTACACTGCCCCGGGTAGGACCTACGTGCGCAGAACACACAGTTAAGAATCTAAGCTATCCCGAGAGGGCGCTTCACGAACCAAGGCCTTAAGACACCGTAAGGTGCCACTGTTCCTGAACCTCATGTCTCAACTCCTACAGACCCCTTCTCTTGGATGCGTATGCGAGTGAGACATGAGATCAAGGCTTGTGACAAAGAACTGCTGTCAAGCACTCGTCCCAGGTAAACCACTGAACTGCAGACAGTTCAGACGGCTGAAGAATTTGCAGCAGAGTGTATGTGTAATTTGAGGGTCGCGGATTCCCAAAGAAAACTAATCAGATTAAAAAAGGAAAGGTATTTTTTAAATCGTGTTTCAGGAACAGATGTCTGAGGCAGAGACCAAGGTAATTTTCTAGAACGTGATTTTTGATAGAACGTTAAAATTCCTTTGAAGAGTGAGCTAGTTATCTCTTTAGGATTGGAACGTGTGACCACTACTTACACAAAGACCTCAACTGCATGTGTCTTAAACCACAGAAATATGTCACTGGTATTTGAACGAGTGACTTGCAGGTTACATAGAAAGCAGAGGCACGTGATTTAACCTAGCAAGCTGTCTCACAAGGATTGGAACGTGTGACCTGCATGTTGAGATACTTCTGCGCAGCATGGGCAATACTGCCTTTCCAGTTTGATCACAGCCCTCTTTTCACTGACACCCGTCTCACCCTGTAATATAAAACAGTGTAATATAAACCAGGGCCAGCCGGCTCATAGAGCCAAGGTCAACCTAGACAAATTAGGAAGAAATTCTGTAACTAAAACCCCTACTCTACATCAAGAAAGTAATACAAAGGTTACCTGCCACGGGCCTAGTCAGACTGGAAAGACAAGAAGTACCTGTCTGTAAGGTAGTTTTTGTTCCACTTTCGATGCTGCTTTTCTTTTTGACCTCGGTAAAAGAATAAAAGATGCACATCTTACATGTGTTTGTTGATGAAGAATTAAAGGGAAGTAGTCTGGCATACCTTCAGGAATACTATACGTCTCCATTAGAACAAAATACATTTCTGCAAAAAATAGTGCACTCTTCGTAATCCTAAATAATGATTACTATAAACTTCTAAAAATATTTTGATTCCTACTGATTCCTTCGTCTCACCTGTTCTCCCTCCGTCGACAGAATTTCTGAGCTCACGACCTCCCGGAACAGAATGCTCAGGTACCGGGATTGAGGACATAAAAGAACAAGCATTTGCAATGCAGTGGGTCTCATGTTTGCTCACGTTAGAGCTTTTAGCTTTGTAAATTCCTCACTGGACTTTTCTTGCCACATAAATTGAAACTGAAAAGTAAAACAGTTGACATAATTAAGCCAATTCAAAGCACCAAGGCCGCTGTGATTACGACGGAGAGACACCAATGGAAAAAGAAGTTCGCTCACAGTCAAACGGCAAACATGCAATTATCCATGTAACAGGGTCGATGGCCAAGGCAATAACAAAACTGGCCCAAGGAGGGACAAAGTAAAGCATTTACCAATGATAACAAAGGATTTTTGAAAGGCATGCCTATGAACGAGCGATAGTGATGGGCATGTAGTGGGCATCGTTAGTAGTCCACAGACAGATTACAAAACGTCAGAGCGCTTGCACACTCGACTTAAAAAACGTTATAAGTGAAAAGATTGTATTCAAGCATTCATCATGTTCATTAAGCGTTGAAGTGATCCTTTGGGTCCAAGCAACTTGTGTCAGGTAGCTGGGAAGGTGTAGATTTTTGGTAATGTGCACATTCGAGACAATGCACTTTCCCTGACAGCACGTAGATTACATCCTAGGTAATAATTCTTAAAAACCGGTGAGTGTGCACAAGGAAAATTGGGCCTGATTTAAGAAAAGTGGTGCTGCATCCAATGCATCGCCACTTTTCTTGCACCCCTTAGCACCCCCCTACTGCCACCATGTGTGCACCGATTTAATATATGGTGTACTATGACGCCAGGTAGGGGCAATAGCATCAAAATATTTGACGCTCTTGATGTACTGTGCAGGATTAGGGCCAAAAGTTTGGAGCTAATCCTGCACAGTAGATAAAGGCTCATTGTAAACAATGGTATGCCCCCTTTTAATGCCTGCTCTGTGCAGGCGTTAAAAATAGCCGGCAAAAGGACACAGTGGAATCTCTTAGATTCCACTGTGCCATTTTTGCAATCCCCTTAATGGGGGAACGCCCCCCTTGCATGCATTATGCCTAGCGCAGGCATAATGTGGCACAAGGGGTTACAAATCTGTGCAATGCATGCATTGCGCCACTTTTTAAATATGGTGCAGCGAATTTGGCCTCGAGCTACATTAGCATCACAAAAAATTACGCTAATATGGCGCAAGGAGGTGCTAGGCCCTCTTAAATCAGGGCCATTGTGTTTATGTATGTAATGGTGCCACATATGGTGAAAGGTATGTCCCGTGCCACAAGTACATATGACACAGTCTCTCAGTCAACTGTACACATATATCCCATCCATACGCACACATGTTCTTTCATCCCCAAGAACCATGCTCTCACTGACACAAATGGCAACCCTGTCATAGTGCCCCAGCCAAAGTATTGTGTTCAAACCACAGTATCTGACTCTATGGACATTAGGCTTAAAGTCAATTAAGCTGAGTGTGGGGGTGTCTAGTAACAATGGGCGAGTAGCGTAGCCTTCAGCAGCTCACAGTGATTTTCACTGATCAGAAGTAGCTCTCACTATAGAAAAGGTTGGAGACCTCTGGTCTGGAGTCTCTGTGAGGTGGGTCAGGATTCTGGCGCAGAGTGCGTAGCCCAGGCTGCTTGTGACGAGGGCTTGCTGATACTGGACTTATACTTATACTCTAGTTTGACATGAACATATTTTTACAACAATTGTGCATTTTATTTTTATTCCTGATGAATTTGTAAACTGGTTAAAAGATGCTGAATCATGCTCAAACAAACAAATCGCAACAGAAAATATTTATCGACACACGCTTTACTACATCCAAAATACTCCATGTCTGGTTTTCTGACTCCCAAGTTGCTTGAGTGGAGTTATGCACATTTCCCGCCTCCAGAGCACAGCCTCAAATTTACCAGGTCCATGCGTGAGTAGCTCATCCAGTGCAAGTTTATTCTTTGCAATCTGGAACTTGTCATAATTTTACAGTGGAGTAAAGAAGGATAGAAATCAGAAAAAAAAATGGACAGGATGACTTACTCCGTTATGCTTGAAATTATTGTAAATGACCATCTATTACAGAATCTGGAACATCGCAGTCTTCTTTATACCACACAATCTGGTTTCCGACACAACTACAGCACAGAATTGGCACTCTTTGAAGATGTCTAGTTTATAAAAATAAGCTTGGATCAAGGGCATTCCGCAGCTTTGCTACTGGTTGACCCGTTTGACAGCATGCCACACTTCATCTGACTACAACTTCTAGAAAACTCTGGTGTCTGCAGCGGCAGTGGCGTTAATAGTAGCCCCTGCAGTGCAGGGGTAGCGAGGGCAAGCTCGAGGGGGCTTCTTCAGCACAGTACCCTGGACTGAGAACTCTTGAGTCGGAGGGTAGCTCCATGTACTTTGCAAGGGGGCCCCCCTCAAATTTTGTTAAGCCACTGTGCAGCGGTCCCACCATGAGATGGCTAAAGTCCTTTTTACCCAACAGACACCAACACTTTTGCCATTCATATCTACACCTAAGGAACTAAAATATGGAGAGTCAGAGGGATCTTTGTTGAACCCAACTTCATTTAACATTTTTATGAGCCCTCTAGCAGCATTCAGTCCCTTTTATCTCAGTGTGGTTTCTTATGCTGATGACATGCAGCTGTTTTTTTCTGTTGACAAAAAAAACAACATCACTCAAAAATCTTTTAAAATGTGTCTTATTCACGCTGCTCACTGGATGAAAACCAGTTGACTGAAACCAAACTTCAATTTGCATTCAAGCATCCAATTTGGTCATCCTCTAAGTGGCTGACGGAATTGGGAGACTTGCTCATTCCCTTCTGCACAAGGGATTTAAAAAAAACACACAAAAAACAGAACTGGGAACAATAACAGATCCAAGAATTTTACTAACCTTATATTTTCTTGCTAGCCAGCAATGAAAATTTAGTTTCATCTGCCACAGCCTAGCCAATGAGCATGTCAATGTCCGCAGCGGGCGGGGCAACTGGTCCAACCCATCTCCATTTGTTAATACCAGTCGCAGATGACCTCTGAAGCTTCTGGTGTCTGTTAGACTGACCAACACCTCACTCACCTACCACCCCACAGGAGGAGCTGGAACAAGATAACCAAGGACCAGCTACTCACCAGCCTCAACAATTCAACCTCCCCCACCCCCAGACGACCTTGACACTAACACAGCTGCCCGGGACCTCATCAACAAAACCTTCAACAGACACTCAACAAGGAAAGCCAACTGGTTCACCCCAGCCCTCAAGCAGTCCAAACAAAACTGCAGACACCTCGAAAGGAAATGGCGCACCGACAAGACCCCCACCAAACATGAAGCCATCAAAAAAGCCTTAAACACACACCAACAGCTCATCAGGACCACCAAGAGAAATGCCTTCCAGGAACAACAACGCACACAACAGGAAAAGCTCTTCATGATCATCCGCGAACTGACCAACCCCAGAGCGAAATCCATGGACATCCCCCCCCCCACAAGAACTCTGCAACAACCTCTCCACCTACTTCCACCATAAGATGTCGGACATCTACGACAGCTTCCGGACCCAGGACAATACCACGCCCAAAACTGTCATAGCCATCACCGAAGCTCCTCCAAACCCCCACCACCTACTCTGCTGGGCCAACATCTCCGACAAGGAAACCCTCAACATCATGAACTCCATCCACTCCGGCTCTCCCTCCGATTCTTGCTCCCACCACATCTTAAACAAAGCAAGCAGCACCATCGCACCAAAGCTCCGGCACAACATCAAGCGCTCCTTCGCCACCGTCCCAGAAATCTGGAAACACGCTGAAATCAAGCCCTTACTGAAGAAACCAACCGCAGTCCCAGACGACCTCAAGAACTTCCGACTCATCTCTCTACTCCCCTTCCCGGAAAAGGTCATCGAAAAGGCTGTCAACAGACAACTCACCAATCACATAGAACTCTACAACATTCTTGACCCCTATCAGTCAGGCTTCGGGAGCAACCACAGCACCGGGACCGCCCTCCTCGCCACCACAGACGACATTCGCATCCTCCAAGATAGGGGTAAGACTGCAGCTCTCGACCTGCCTGCAGCTCGCAACAACATCTCCCACGTCACTCTACAGACTAGTCTCCACGACGCCGGCATCCGAGACAAGGCACTAGAACGGATCACCTTCTTCCTCTCCGACAGGACCCAAAAAGTCTGTCTCCCCCTTCTACTCAGATGCCACGAAGATAATCTGCGGCGTCCCGCAAGTCTCCTCTCTGAGCCCCACCCTCTTCAACCTCTACCTGGCCCCCTAACCACCATCGCCAGACACCACACACTCAACATCGTCTCATACGCCGACAACACTCAGCTAATCATCTCCCTCACCAACGATCCGCTCAAAGCCACAGCCAAAGCCAACTTCCACAACGGAATGAGGGCAGTTGCAGCCTGAGGGAAGGAGAGTTGCCTCAAGCTAAATACTGAAAAAACAGAAGTCCTCGTCATCAGCAACAACCCCTCAGCCTGGGACCTCTCCTGGTGGCCTACTGCCCTCAGAAGTGCTCCGGCCCCTACCGACTACATCTGCAACCTCAGTTTCTTCCTGGACTCAGCACTCTCGATGAACCGTCAAGTCAGCGCAGTCTCCTCCACCTGTTTCACCACATGCACATGCTCCGGAAGATCTTCAAACGGATCCCAACCGAATCCAAAAGAACAGTCACCCAGGCCCTCGTCAGCAGCTGCTTGGACTATGGCAACGCACTCTACGCCAGAACCACCACCAAGGTACAGAATAGACTACAACGCATCCAGAACGCCTCCACCTGTCTCATCAAGAACGCCCTCAAACACAGCCACACCTCTGCCCTACTGAGAGACCTGCACTGGCTCCCAATAGACAAGAGAATCACATTCAAACTTCTCACCCACGCATACAAAGCCCTCCACAACGCGGGACCAGAATACCTCAACCAAAGACTCTACTTCTACACGCCCGCCAGGCAATTCCGCTCCGCCGACATCGCCCTCGCCGCCGTCCCATGCGTCTGGAAGGCCACAGCCGGAGGAAGGTCCTTCTCCCATCACGCCGCCAAGACCTGGAACTCCCTTCTTATCCACCTCAGAAGATCTCCCACTTTATCACAATTCAGAAGGACCTCAAAACTTGGCTCTTCACCTGATCCCCTCTGACCTTCCTTTCTGCTTCCCCCCCCCCCCAAGCACCTTGAGACCCGAACGGGTGAATAGCCGCACTCTACAAATACATTGATTGATTGATTGATTATTTGAGAATGATTGGTGTGAGAAAATCTGCAATGGAAATACATTACTGCTTGCTTGGGGGTGATGGTGTATGGCTGCCTGCTGTGAGACCTGGCAAGCCCAATCAATCGAGTGGCAAGACAAGGGACAAATAAATGCATTCCCCAGTAGGGACCCTCACCTTGCCCTAGTCACATGGATTCAAAGACAGGCTGAAGCCTCAAATAACTTGACTTTGTGGCTACGAAGCTTGCTAGAATGGGGTTAAGGAGTCAGGGACAGGTGCACTCTTAAAAATATTTGTTCTTTTCACATAAGTTGTACCTGCTACTGTCTGCACTCTGCCTCATCTGTGCAGGCAGATTGCACTGGTGCACCAAAGGACAAGTGAAGGGTAGTCATGGTCCATCCTTATGGTGACCAGAGTTGTAATCCCACATCTCCAAATTGTGTGATTGTGAGAAGTTTGATGCAACTCTGTGTGGTTCTCTTCAAACACCTTCCTGTTGTGGGAGCACTTATAAGCTCAGTCCAGCATTAACAACTGCATAAAACTAAGGAGAAGACAGAGACTTGAACTGAAGTCATACACAAGAGATGGTCGTTGCTGAGTCCTGTGAAACATCCGCTCACACCTGCTCAGTGTAAGCCGGAGTCTTACGAGGTGTGGGCACTTAGAGTGACCAGAACATCAATCTCACACACAGAGGGCTTACAAGTGTGGCCAGTTAACTGTGGCAAGAAGTGGGTGCGAACACGACCAGCTAGACAACATCACTTCACCCCCCAAGGGCTCGTGAACAAGCACAGGCTGGCCCTGGTGTACGAGTCTCAGCTGCAGAGCCGACCCTCCTTGTGATACACATCTCTGAGTGGGCTCTAGCTGTTCTGGTAACGCAGTGAATTTCTGGTAGATCCCAGACTCCGGGGCACGGGTCTAGAAGCGTGAGCGCGAAGGAGAGACACAAAAGGAAAAAGGTTTGCTCATAGTCAAACGTATCAGCAATTATCCATGTCACAGGGTTTGTGTCCCAGGTGGTAACAAAAGCGCCCCAAAGAGGGACAAATGTAAAGCATTTACCAATGATAACAAACGGCAAGCCCATGAACGAGTGATAGTGATGGGCGTGCAGTGGGTGTGACTAAAAGCCCACATACATACCAAGACGTCAGAAAAGCAGCACTTGCGCGCTTCTATGCACAACCTAAAAAAGGCCATCACAATAAAAAAGGGACCTGCAGAGCTAATCAGTTCCACTAGCATATCACAAACTATTTAAAAAATAAACATCTGTCTTTTACACTTCCTCAAACATCAAAGTACCAAAACGCCCTGTCTCATAACACTACAACCATACCTCAGTGGCCATCCCACACACTTACCACACAGGGTCAATGCTGAGACAACACACTTTCAACCACATACCCACATATGTGTCATAAGTTCCTTGTGGATAAGTGCTACTGCACCGCACAAAGGAGTAGTAAGCACTATGCGAATATTACAATGCAATATACTCTCCTACAAGCAAATAATGTTATTTTTCTCTACATTTTTACAATGTTGGGTTGAACGCTACCTCAAAATACTCCTACTACCATATTCCTAAAGCCCTGCTTGAATAACTGGCCTCACTTTAAACCACTGTTTGTTTCTATTGGGATGGGAATATCCTTTGGTAGCGAATGGGCAGGTACCTTTGCCCTGAGTATCTGACTGCATGTGAAACTAGTATCCTGACCTTCTGTGTGTCCCTAGCATGACAATAAATCTTGCATGTGCGCAGAGGCTGACACTTATCCCAGGTAATGCAGAGCTCAGAAAATGTTTTGTGACCTGGATAGACACACCAAACCTGCACTCGTATCGGGTATAGGTTTAGAGTCGATTCCCTGGATGAATCACATAGTGTTGGTGGCAGAATACTGATTTGTTTTCAGTTACTAGTGTGATTTCACCTTTTCTCAGTCACACAGTGTGGTTTTCTTTCCCTCTCATGTACAATTTCCTAAAAATGTGAATCCCAGATCCTTGTGCTAACCTTTTGTGTGCATGTCCAGTGCTTGTGAGTGCAGTTTGAATGTGATGTGTATGGTAGTAGATCTGAGTCTGAGTACTAGGACCAGTGGTATGCACTTTGGATGTTTTTGGTGTAGCATGGCACACTTTGGATGCTATTGGTATAGCATCACATAAGAGTGAATGTAGATATTGCTTCTCCAATGGAAGGGTACTGACTGTATTCCTGTACCAGAAGGTTGGAGACCCAGACACTGAAATGAAGGAGGTAGATTAGGATTCCCTAACAACTTTAGAAAAGGGCTACTGATTAGTTCTTCTAGAGCACTGTCCTTTGGTAGATGACAGTGTTGAGGGGAACAATTGCAGTTTCTCTAGTTTAAGGTGAGGAATTTCTAGGCATAGCCTGTCCTTTTGTTTGTTTCTGGTTACTGCTTCAGAAAGGTTGATGACATCCAGGTGCAAAGTACTCAAACTTCATAGTGTCCTTTTTTTGGATATTCCTGCTTGGAAACAGCGTCACTGCCAGTTGCTGTGACAGCCATAATCTTGCACAAAGTCTGTATCCCAGCATCACTGCTATTTGCTATGAGAGCTTACCTTGTAAAAAATGCTGTGTCTGAGGAGTAGCCAGACAATTGCTTATCAAAGAACCAACCCAAACCAGTTCTAAAACAGTACGCAGTGGATCAACATTCCAAGTCTGGAAAGTTTGTATAGGTATGGGATCCAAATAACCCCACTGTTTTCTAGTTTCAAGTTGTTTCACGACCAAGAAAGGGAGTACTCGGCAGAGTACTCGAAGGGCTGCTGTGGTACCAGAGCTGAAGTATGCGTGAAAGCTATCCTCCCATAGGTCATGGGACGTCACCCGAATGCTGCAGTTTCTGCTGGAAGAGCCAAAGATCTGTATAGAGCCTAGAAACCTGCTTGCTGAGTGAGGGAAAGAATGGGCTTGGCCTTGCTGGAGGAGACACAGAGTGTATTCCCGACATGGGAAATAGCCTTAGAAAGAGAGAGACTGCCAGGAAGCGAAGCCAGCAGCAACCAGTGTGTGGGAAAGGTAGTCTGGTCTCTCTACGTGGTTCTAGTCATCACCAAATCAAACTTTCCACAAAAGTTTAGTGAGATCAGCAGCCTCCTGTGGCTCACACTGGTGATGCCACTGCTTACCTCAGAGCCAAGTGGTCCATAATTGCAGATGTGTGCGTCCTGATTAGCTCGGAAGCTGCAACTGCCAAAGTCATTCTTAAGGTCAAGTTTGATCCAAAACCTGTACCTGCTGTACCAGCACCAAATCTGCACCAAGTTTAGGGAGGCTGCAACGGCTGAAGACAAGAATTGCTGAAGCGAAGTTCCAACAAACAAAGCCATCTCGGCCCCAAAAGCTGTGAAGCCAGTGCAGGATAACTGCACGTGTCCATCCCAGATCCACCCAGACTGACACCAGATGTAGATAACCACAGGACTAAAGAATTGTGTGCGAATAAGAGACAGAAAAGTTGTTGAGGCCTTTTTATGAAAGTATCACAAAGCGAAAAGCAAGCTGAAGTGTTGGCAGACCTGCCAACTCACACCGTGCCTCTGTGTGTCACACAATTTCGGTTCATTTCTCACGGTCAGCCTGTGAGGAGCGGAAATCAAACAATGGCAGGGAAGGTGAGCAGGAAACCACTGCAGAGAGTGGATTTCTAACTCGTCTTTTGAGGCTGTGTAGTGTTCTCGTATTCATGCTAGAATGGTGGGGTGGAACGGCGCTGGAGGAGAAGGTTCCATGAGTGACGGTTGCGGGAGCGGTGTGAGGAAGAGCCGTGCGGAGTGTGTAGGCAGATGAGCCGTATTTAAGGAACCCAGTAACTAAATAGATTACATCCTCTTACCTTACGTGATCCTCTTTTCTACACTGGCGACGAGGTGGGCGTCGGCTCAACTCCTGAAGACAATCTCCGGCATCTGTCACTGTGAGGCTCGGCGCTTAGGCAGTGATCGGCTGTAGTCGCCGTCGGACTCCTGGCATACCTGGCTGGTGCCTTTCCTGGAGGAATTCTTTTCATTTGGCAGTTCAATCCGGGACCATTGGACTACTGTACACTTTCCTTTCTGCTGCTGTGGACGTACATTGTTTTTTGGTTTAAGTGAGCGAGGACGCCTCCCGCTGGTAGCTATATGTACATAGCAATGCCGTTGGAGTGCTCCATACAGCGTCTCCTTCAAGGGACTTTCTACGCTGTTGCCATGGTTACATGGTGTCCATGTCCAGGAGAATCAAACCATTAGAGTGCTTTACGGCACTCTCAACTGAGTGACTTTTTTGTTTTTTGTTTTGTTTGTTTTGTCATTTTTTTTTGTTACCTCCGATTGCTGTTGCCAGGTTGACGTGGCAACCATCATGCCTTAAATTGACTCTCCCTTCAGTCCTACTTTGGAGATATTGGAAGTGGAAGTTATCATATTTCATCATATTTCAGCTAACTCTTAACCCTTTGTGTGGTGTCGCTGATTTAAAGTGGACTTTGTGTATTTTCAAGTACCTTTTAAAGCTGATGTGCACAGCTTCACAATTTAACCTTGCACATCTTCCTGTAATTCAACTTTGAACCCTTTGATTCATGGTTCGCTGATGTGCACAGCTTTTGAACACAAAGGGGAAAAAGGATTTAAGTGTACATTGCATATGAAATCATCTTTCTTCTGTTATTTTATTCTCTTGTAGTATTGGTTGTATTATGCAGAACGTCACGGCTCCCCCATTCTTTCTTTCCTCGCCAGGTGAACCTCCTATCAAATGGGCAAAGTGGAAAAAGGTGTTTGAGCGTTATGCCAAAGTGTGTGGAACGTCACTGAGTGCGGAACGTCGTACTGCGTTGTTACTTCACTGTTTAGGGACGGAAGGTCGAGAGGTATTTGATCACCTTCCTGACGTTCCCGATAGTGAAGCAGTAAATCTCAATGAATTTGAGATTTGCATACGTAAGTTAGATATTCACTATTTGCCCAGAGTGAGCACTATCCTAGAACGATATTACTTCGGTAAGAGATTGCAAAGGGAGGGGGAGATAATTGAAGATTATGTTACAGATCTTAGACATCTTGCCTCTTCGTGGAAAATGTGCTTCTTCTACAGATGAGAGGATAAGAGATCAATTTATGTTAGGTTGTAACATTGAGATGGTTCATGAGGAATTGTGGCTTAGAGACGAGCCCTCACTTCAAGATGTTTTGGTTGTGGCCAAAAGAATAGAACATTCTTTAAAATGTGTCAATGTGATAAAGAAAGATTCCTCTAGTGTGGTTTCTGCCGCGTTGGACAATAACAAAAAAAGTTTCCTTCTAAAAAGAAAGCCTCTGGTTTTTCTCTTACGAGTGGGGAAATATTTTTGTTTGGTGTGACAAAGTGGGGCACTTTGCCAATGATAAAAAGTGTCCAGCTCTTAGGGAGGCTTGTACTTTTTGTAAAAAGCAAGGACATTTTTCCTCTGTTTGTAGATTGAGGAAGACTAAACAAGGTGTCTTTGAGGATCATTCTGACAATGATGAGCTTTCAGTTCAGAATGGTTTTGACTGTGGACAAATCGTACTTCAAATAGGCAAGGGTAGAGGTCCTCTTGATGCTATGTTGGTTGAAGGGAAGGAGACTAATGTCCTGTTTGATTCCGGTGCCAAAATCACGATTGTATCCAATGATTTTTTCTGTTGTTGCCTTAAAGGCAGCGTTACGCTTCTTAAACCGGACATCACATCATGTGCGTATGGTGGTGAGGTGATATGGGGTTAATTGAGTATAAAGGTCGTATTACTTCTGGCAAAATTTATGTTTCGAAAAAAGGAGACAGTATTAGCTGGTGGCACCAAAAGGACCTTGGGGTAATGTTGGATCCTATCAGTGAAAATCCACTTATTTTGAAAGATGTTCCCTCTGTTGAGTGTGTGTCCAATGTTGATTTAGATTTGCAGCAACTTTTATTGCAAGAATTTCCCAAAGTTTTTAGGAATGAATTGGGATGCTTGAAAGACTATCAACATAAAATTAAGATTGTTCCAGGTTCGATCCCATTTTTCAGTAAAGTTCGAGAGGTTCCTGTCAATGTTAGAGAAGAAGTGCTTAGTGAGTTCAATAAGCTTAGGGTTCAAGGTATTATTGAGGAGGTGGAGAGTACGGAGTGGTTGGCCCCGGTAGTTGTAGCTGGGAAGTCCAATGGCTCGCTTAGGTTGTGTGTTGACCTCAGGCAAATGAACAAATGTGTGGTAATGGATAGGCACCCATTGCCCAACATTGCTCAATTACTCATAATGATTGGAGATGCAAAGGTCTTCAGCACCATTAATCTGGCCCCAGTTTACCATCAGATATAGCTTGATGAAGATTCCATGAATCTCACTGCCTTTATAACACCTTTTGGTACTTTCAGATACACCAGACTTCCTTTTGGTTTAGTTTCATCTGTGTCCGTATTTCAGAGAGCCATGGGCAGGGTGCTTAAAGGTCTAGAAGGGGTTTGTGTATTCCAGGATGATATTCTGGAGTATGGTAAAGATCATGCTGAACATGGTATTAGGGTCAGACAAGTGTTGAAGAGAGTGAATGATCATAACTTGACTGTCAAGTTGGAAAACTGTAAGTTTGGTTCTAAAACAATTGATTATTTAGGTCACACTATTTCAGGTGAAGGTGTTGCCCCTAAAGCTGACCTAGTGAATACCATTCATGCGATGGCTTCTCCCTCAACGAAAGAGGAGCTAATGAGATTCTTGGGTATGGTTAAGCATTATCATAAGTTTATTAAGAATTTTGCTGAGATTACGTACATCTTTTGGGGAAAGGAGTAGATTTTGTGTGGAGTGATGCGTGTGAAGAGTTTAAAATGATCAAGGACAAGCTATCTTTAGCGCCCTGTCTCAAGAATTTTGATCCAAAGAAGAGTTCCTTCATTACAACTGATGCTAGCCTCAAAGGGCTAGGTGCTGTCTTACAACAAGGTGGGTGTGGGCCGCTGAACATCATCATGTTCTTGTCAAGGAGTCTTAAAGACGCTGAGATCAAGTACTCTGTAATTGAAAGGGAGGCGCTTGCTGTTCATTGGGCCATCAAGAAACTAAAAAATCTGTTGTGGGGCACCACTTTCATCGTGAGGACAGGTGACAAACCTTTGTGTAAGGTTTTCAACAAGAAAGGGATAGATTCCATCTCCTCTAGGATTTTTAGATGGGTGGTAGATCGCCAAGAGTTTAATTTTGAATTGAAGTATATTCCAGGAGTGGGGAATGTTACTGCTGACACTCTCCCTAGGTTAGTTCCTGAGACTGATACAGGTTCGGTAAAGGATGGCAGTTGGGTGGATGATGTAGATGATGCAGATGATGCAGATAAAGTTTGTGAGATTGATGCTGTGATTGCAGAAGACAGGTGGCATCACGAATTGGAGAATGATTCTGCACTACAGAGAGTGATTGACCTCATCAAGGGTAGTTGGACGTACAAACTTCAAGGTGGTGATCTGTGCAAGGAATTTTGGTTTGTTAAGGATCAACTGGCTACTAGGGATGGGTTTTTGTTATGTGGTACTAGGCTGGTGCCACCAGACAAACTAAGAAAGGAATTGCTGGATATAGCTCATGAAGGTCATTCAGCTATCTCCAAGACCAAGGAGAGATTGAGGTCTAGTTACTGGTGGCCTGGGATGGATGTCCAAATTGAACGTTTGGTAAGGGAGTGTGTTAAATGTGCTGTATGTGAGAAAGGCATGAAACCAAGAGTTCAACCCATGGTATTGAGAAATCGTCCTGAGAAACCTTGGAGAGACATCGCTCCGGACATACTGGGACCTATACATAGTAATGGTCAGGAATCATATATTATTGTTGTTATTGATTTGTTTTCTCGTTGGTCTGAAATTCATTTTTCGAGAAGTAATGAAACTCAGAATGTTGCACGCTTCCTGAAAGACTTATTTTTAAAGGAGGGCATACCAGAGACATTGTTGACGGACAATGGGGTTCAGCTTGTTTCTAAAGAAATTGAGAACTTTCTTTGGTTGTGTGACATCAAACATAAAAAATGTGCTTTTTACCATCCGGAATCGAATGGTATGGTCGAGAGAGTCAATAGAGTCTTGAAAGAAACCAAAGGCTTGGCGATGTCTCACAACATGAACTGGAAAGATGAGGTCATTAAGAGGGTTGGTGTGTACAGATTCACACCATATACAACCACTGGTGTTTCTCCATTTGTTTTATTTCATGGAAGGTGTCCCAACACTATACTTGAACCATGTTGGGTCAATACATTTTTAGATTCTGGTGGTTGTCCTGTTAATGAAGCTTAAAGGAGGGTGAAAGAACTATCTAAGCTGAGCAGAGGTAAACTCCATTTTGATCGTAGCCATGCAGTAAAAGCTCTTAGGGTCAATGTTGGGGACCTGGTTTTGATAAAACCTCCTGGATCACTGACTGGTGGCAACAGACTGTTAAAACCCAAGAAAGTCATCAAAGTTTTCACTAATGCCGTGAAGACCTCTGATCATCGTGTGTGGAATCCATGGTTGGAGGAGACCCGAAAGAAGAACAAGAAAGCTCCCAAGGAAGTCTAAGAGAAAGCTACAGAGTCCTGCTTATTTGAAGGATTACGTCTAGCTCGTTCATATATCTGTTAGCTCGTGTTAAGTCGAATAGGATACTACAGGCCTATTTGTGAATTGTATAATTTTATTTGGTTCTCTTATTACTTTGTATTCTTTTATTGTTGTTTGTATTGTAGAGAGGGGGATGTGTAGTGTTCTCGAATCCATGCTAGAATGGTGGGGTGGGACGGCGCAGGAGGAGAAGGTTCGATGAGTGACTTTTGCGGGAGCGGTGTGAGGAAGAGCCGTGCGGAGTGTGTTGGCAGATGAGCCGTATTTAAGGAACCCAGTAAATAAAGAGATTACATCCTTTTACCTTATGTGAGCTTCTTTTCTACAGGGTGCAATCAGGCAATGTCCATTAAAGGGTGTAAAAATGCCCCAGGACATCACCATCAGCCTTAAGAACCTTTTGTTCTTGTTTTTTGGTGGAAGGAGGTCACTGGGGGTAGGGGACGGGAGCAGACGTCCCTCTCGCGACATTCTGGACATAAAGCCCTCCTGCCCTCTTCACAGGGCCTATTTTGTGCGCAAGTTGGCAGGTCTTTGTTGGGTACATGTGAGCTTTAGCAGTTATTAAGTGAACTGCGCCTGTGTCTTACTAGCACTGTGTCACTGATCAGAAGTGAGGGATCCCAGCTCCAGGAAAAGTCTGTTAGTGGTAGGTAGGTACAGAGGAGTGCAGTGTTGCGAGATCAAGACCAGTGATGCATTCTCTTAAATGTGCTTTGTAGTGTTAAGTAAAGGTGTGTGATTAAAGTACTTTCTTTATTCAAAAGACAGACAATAGGCTGGACCATACATTATTGCACGTCAGTTGATAGTGGCGTTCTGCGCTATTGTCTGCCACACTACCTGCCCAAGAAGCCTTGACTGCTTGCTACCCAGAGAGTGATGTGCATAAAAGGTGTACTTGGCAGTCTACAGAGGTATGGTCGGATGGACCCCAAGACACCATCAGGAAGTAACTAAGTCATCATGGTTGAGGCTCAATAGCCCCTGTTTGCTCTGTGCTCCCCACCCGAACAAGATTTGGCACTTTCTCTCTCCTTTCTTTCTACTGGACGATCCTCTCCTTACCACCCATATGCTGCATGTCTCCTCTCTGAGTAAAGCCTACTCTAAATCGTAGGACCATCTGCCTTATTCTTCTTTATTGTATTTCTCTATATAGTCGACAACCTCTCCTTCTCTGAAACCATAACCCTAAATCTAACAATACTTAATTTCTTCCAGCCTATCTACTCTTCCCACCACCCATTTGTATGAACTCACTCTCCTTCCCAGCCCCCCAAAATAACAATCACACCTAGCTCCTTTTAATTTAATCTACCACAAAGAAACTGTGGTCCATACATAGAATGGGCTCTTTGGAAGCACAAATTGAATCCCAATAAACAACAACCACTGGATTAACCACTACCCTGGGTTCTCGAGTAGCATGCTACGCGCCGCAGAACACGTATCAGGAGGACTATTGCACTTTTCATAGCAGAGTAGCTGCAGTTCTACTTCGTTGAGCTGCTAAGCTGATTTGGAAAACACTGCCACACATAATAGTATGAATTTAAGTCTTATTTAAGATAGTAGTAGTTCAAGTTGAAGAAAAATATCTCAATTTTAAAACCGGGGTATTTTTGTAATCTTTGTGACGTTTAAAGTAGGAAAGCCATTTAAAAGATAACATCCCCTTCTACCTTAAAGACTATTTAAATCTGGTAGAAACAGTGGCATGGCTCCACCTAGTGTTAGATTAGTGCTAATGCCACCACTCTGGCATATTTAAAGCAGGGCCAGGGTGAGGGATGGGTAAAAGAAAAGGCTTATCTTGCGGACCCATCCATTCTTCTAAATTAGATACCATAACTATTTGGAGTTTTAATACTGATTAGCTGCAGTAACTTATCCAAATGGAGTTTTGATCTGCCCGATCTTCAACAAATAGTATCTGTAATCCGAAACCGGCGTCTCCGTGTGCGGACGCTTAGTGAGTGCGAGTCAGCGCACTCGCTAGGTGTCCGCACACGGAGACGCCGTGTTCGGATCACAGATACTATATTTTTTGAAGGATCGTGGTAACCCGGGAGTTTATTTACTTCCTTGTTCATGTGCGCATGGTCAGCGCACTCACTAAGCGTCCGCACACGGAGACGCCGGTTTCGGATTACAGATACTATTTGTTGAAGATCGGGCAGATCAAAACTCCATGTGGATAAGTTACATGTCGGATTACATTTGGCATTATAGCTTGGTTGTTCAAGCTCTAGTGGATAACAAGCCCTGAAGAAGTCGTTAGGGATATAAACATTTCCCAAGACGAAACACGTGTTGGCTGGAACCACAAATTTCTTTGGATTTTGGACTGTCTAATGTGTAATCACAATCTGAATAAACTTTGGACTTATCGTTTTGGTTGAATTTAGGACCTTTCTGTTGTATATGGACTAATATGTACAATTAGTTTTCAATGTGAATTGTTTATTCAAAATTCCTTTTGTGATATTAGAGGGGTCCCTCTTTGTGTATTTTCTAAGTTGTGAGGTGGTTTTTCACCTCTAAGGGTAGGGTGTGTCCCTTGTGAGGTTCCCCGTTATTTACTTAGGGTAGATTGGCATCCTGAGCGCCATATTTCCTCTATTCGCACCCCGTTCCATTATTACTGATTAGCTGCAGTACTTAGAGACGGCAGATGCGTGGTATGAAGTGCTACATAAAACAAGATATTATTACGTGCGGATATATGTAAACGATCGAGCTAAAACAAGGTAGGGCAACCATGTCACATTTCAAGCAAACAGCAATCGAAAACAAATAAAACAATACTTGCTGTAAGTTGACTACAAACTACTCTTCCCTGTTCATTCTCGTCCTTTTTCACTGTTCAGTAGACTCCCTCTTCTCTCGTCACGGTCTCTGCCCTGCACCCACACTCATTTGTGAATGTACCATCTATTCACTGGGCACTGCCCACGTCTGTAAACCACGTCATCCCAAAAACAAAATCTCACTACTCATTGCACCACCAATTCCCTCCATTCACTGTTCAATCCTCCCCAATCCCTTTACCTCGTAAAAGAACACTGCGCCCCTATTCATTGATAAATATAATACCCCGACCTCCATTCTCACAGATCTCTGCACCCCTTCTCACTGCTTTCACATACTGGTTCGGTGCACACATTAATATGTCCTTGAACCTTCTCATCTAAAATCGCTTAATTCCTCCTATACCATTTCCCTTCGCGTCACGACCTACACCCCAATAATGCTGTTTTTTCACAGAAGGGAGGGTTACAAGTTCTCGTGACCTCACACTTTAACAATCTTTACCTCTCGGCTCCTCCTCTTCCCTCGGGCTCTGGTTATCAGCTGCCGGAAGTCTCGCCCCTGCAAGAGCAGCTGCCGCCTAATGGGCAGTCAATCTTTCCTGTACTGGCCATAGACTCCACCCCAGCTAGGGATCATTGGTTCAATCATTTGTCATTCAGATTTCGAAGCGCCATTCATGATAGCCCTGCGAGACCAAGTCATTGGGTGGTGGGTCGAAGTTGTGAAATGGATACAATAGTGGTCCGAGGAGGGCCAGAGCACCGTAGCAGAGACTCGTAAATCAGTGCCGGGGAGATGAGGAAGCTGGGGACGTGTGACAAGAACAAGGCGTACACAAACCTGCCAGTCTTACCACTTTACTAGCTTTGCTAGGTCGTACGCTGTAAATAACAGATGTGAACTCTTATCTAAGTTTTTCTCTTTAAGCAGCGCTCCAGCATTCTGAAACAAGCACTGGCAAAGCTAACAGGTTTCGCCTTTGTGAGAAGTTTTAATTTTATTTTTCTGTTCTATCGTAGTTTTGTGGACATTCAGTGTATATTGTTTGTGTTTGGAGTAATTCAATGGTTTTTAATGTGTTGCTGCTGTTTTGATGTATGTTTGTGAGTGGAGTGGTGTAAATTGTAGGTGGATGTATTTGGGTAAAAAGGTTAATGTCAAAAGCCTAAATTGTAAAATAGATCACCTAATACATTTTTTTTTTAAAAAAAGGTTTAACCACAGTGGTGAAAAAACGCATCCTTTACAAAGGCATGTACTAGGTGTCCATGACACTTTGTAACGGACCGCCCCTTTGTTAGTGCAATCCAGCGGGAAAACACATTAACCACGCAGTATAAAGAGAGAAAAAGGCTGCTTTATTAGGACAGATGTGCAGGCTTAATTTAACTTACAGAACATTAACAAAACCCCAGCCTCAATAATACAATAATTCGTAACACCCTACCCCTTACGATTCCCCGCAGGCAAACAGTGCCCCCCCATCCAACCAAACACACATTCTTCCTGCTCACCTTTTTTCCTATGCTAAGCTCCTGAATCCACCCCCACCAACCATCAATCCCCTACATTCCTTCAGCCTTGCCTACCTTACCGGGCCCGAACCGTTCTTTCCTGTGTTGCGGCTCTCCGGATGTGCCACCAAGAAAAAACCCTATAAGAGGCATTTTTCTCCCCAACCACCCAACATTATCCAAGCTTAAATCAAGAGGCACCTTACAAAAAATAAACAGGACTGTTGCCGAACAGTCGAATACCAACTGGTGTACTGCAAAAGCAATACTGACGGGGCTGTCACTAAACAGCCATCAATGTGGTCACTACGTATACTGACGGTTGCAGCTTGTACACAAAATCTGCTAAGCAGCTGTTAACACCAACCTCTCTTATACAGCACCGAGGATAGGAAGTCTTTAAGTTCTAAAAATAATCATTCCCTAAATATGATAAGTCCAGGCCATCTTGTCTGTAGAACTCGAAATCTTCTCACTTAATATCATTGATCCACAAATCCTAACTCCCTGGCTCTACTAAATCTCCACATCCCCCTGTAGACTCTTCCCCCTTGCTTTCTCCAATGCTATGTATTTTGTAGCACCAGACCAAACTCTGTGGTACAAAAGCTGTCCAGGCTCCATAAGTTCCTGCCCATGATCTGCAAATTACATCAAAGTCTACCTTTGATCAGGTTCGATAGCGCAGGCAAAAGCTGTCCCCACTTCTTTCACCCCAACCCCACCATTCCAAGCAAACATCATCAAATCTCAACCCAAATTCCTTACCCGTGGTCTTTTGTCCACATTTTTCGCTTCCCAGTTCACGAAAGAGTGCCCCACCATACGGATGGAGAAAAACACCAAAACTGGTCCCAAAATACAACCTAGAACAAGAAATGGGCATTAGCCTGTCGTTTAGCACACTAGACTCCTTATGCACCGCAGACCACAATTAGATGACCATCTACCCAGCATTCTAACCTCCCGCAAAGAAAAACCCAACCTCGCCACCTCCGATGCAGCACCAATGCGGAACAAGTGAGTACCAAAATGTTCCGGTACTTCCCCTAAACTTACCAACAATTTCCCCAGGACTGTGAGTACTTGCCCGGCTGTCAGCCTTGTTCTATTGACGTGACTGAACACAAATCTCCCTTGTGCCCCACCCGCCTTCACCTGCCTAAATTGTTGCCAAGCTCCTACTGGATAAACTGATCTTCCAGTCTTGTGCCAAATAATGATGGCAACCTTACCTGTTTGATCTGTTTTCGATCGCGCTAGAAAAATTCTGACAGACTCGCCTAGTTACTCTCAATTCCTTAACCTCCAGCCACCTTCCTTTTTACTCCCAACAGCTCTGATATCCTAAAGGCTAAAAAGAGAACCAGAGCATACAAAATGGAAACAGCTTACTTTCAAATGAAGAATAACAAAATTAAGGCAAACCTTTGGTTTACTGTACTAACTTACCCATAGTTTATAGGTCCTATGACCCAAGGTTTCTGTTGAAATTTTCTTGCCCATCCCACCAAGATCCTCTTCCCCAACTCTCCTGCTGATGGTTCGTAACCCCAAAATATTTTCCCAGAAAAACTGATTCCCGCCAACTTCCCAGCAGTGGTAGTCACAGACTCCCTATTCTCAATGTTCCTCATGATGAAATTTACTACGTCCTCATACTACCATAAAAATCATTGTCCAGCTGCCTAAATCGAGTTCCACCTCTCAGGAATTCCACCCAAGCTCTTTTATATGTTTCCTTTGTACTGGGGACAATAGATTTCTCCACAAGTTCCAAGATTCTTACTGTGTCAGGTACCAAACCTCCTGAGGTACCACTGTCTTCTGTGTATCTGCTCTGGGCACCAAACCTCTGAATCACTGCCACTGCGAATGAGATAAAGAGTCCGCAGTGTCATTATCTTGACCTGGCACATGCTTTGCTCTAAAGACAATGTTGTGCATTACGCAGCCTAACATAAAATGTTCTTGCAGTTTAAGCAGCTTTTTGTCCTTAACTTTCTGACCATTAACCAAGTCCACTACCGATCTATTGCCCATACTGAAGAGCACATTTTTATTTTGTAAGTACCTGCCCCAGACTGCCAAAGACACTAGCAATGGGAAAAACTCAAGGAAAGCAATGCTCCTACCTTCCTTAAACCACTGCAATGGCCAGGTCTCTCGCACCACTTCCCATCCCAAAAAACTCCAAATCCTGTGGATCCCACCGCATCCAAAAAGATCCGGACGTGCCATGTGAAATCTTCCACCAGGGACCACAGCAAAATTCCATTAAAAATGTTGAGAAAAAAACAGCCACACTTCCGAATCTGCTTTTATGGCTGCTGTGATTCTCACTGTATGAGGAGGATGTGAAGCTCCTGCCACAGCAAATCTTAATCTATGACAAAAGGCTCTTCCAGCTCGAACAATTCGACAAGCAACATTGAGGTGCCCCAACAACTGCTGCAATTGCTGTAGCTGGAGCCTACTACCGGAAGTTGCCTACTGCAAAAGTATAAGTAACTCCTGAACTTCTGAGGGCAGGAGGCTCGCCTCCATTTTTACTGTGTCCAGCTGGATCCTTAAGAACACTAGCTGCGTTGCCGCACCTTCTGTTTTTCCCAGCGTTAATGGAACACCCAACTTATCTGACACTGCTTGGAACTCTTGCAAAGCGTCTTTACACTGTCGTTTGGGCTGCTCCCACAAATAGAAAATCATCCAAATAATGTGTAACCTGCTCAAAAATCTGTTCGGAAACTGAAATACCATTGGAGAAATGAACTGAACATCTCAAACAATTTACAGGACACTGTGCAACCCATGGGTAAAACTTTGTCAACCTAGAACTGCTGCTGGAAGTGAATCCCTAACAGAGAAAAATCAGCAGGGTGCACCAGAAGCAAACTAAATGCAGATTTAATGTCACACTTTGCCAATTCCACTCCAAAACCTACCTGCCTAATTAAGGCCATCGCCACATCCAGAGAAGCAATAAAGTAATTGACTGATGCCCCTTCTGGCCAATACAAATGATGAATGAGTCTAAATTTGCCTGGTGTTTTCTTAGGTACCATTCCCAAAAGAGACCTAAGATCAGGTATCTGACAGTAGTTAAAGGGGCCACCCATCCTTTTCTCTGCAACTTCTTTTTCCAATTTGGCCTTGACCACCCTGGGATATTAACGAGCTGATAACACATTCTCTGCATAACGTTGAGACCCAGGGCCCTTATAACCTAGGTGGAAACCTAGCTCAAAACCTCATCCCAGTTTTACTGCTACCTCTCTGTCAGAATAATATGTCAGCCATGCATTTAAAACCCCTAATGTAACTAGGGTAAAAGCATTTGTTACCAGTGTTCCCCCCACCTCTTCCTCTGCCTGGCATTGGTACCTTAAACTGTTGTTGCTCTCCAAAACATTGCATAATCAGATGTTTTCCACTACACTTGGAGCACTTGTGCTTGTATTTGCAGAAGCCCAAGTTAAAATTCCAGAAGGCTCCTGAAAAACCGAGCTGGCCCTTACTCCATCTGCTCACCCCTGCTGGTGTGGGTTTCCCTTCAAAGGGACAGCAAGTCACAGCTAGAACACTGGCCATGTGCATATAGGATGGAGGCCGCTGCAGGTACATCTACTGCACCCACAATTCATTGTCCACTTCACAAAGGGCTTAGCCAGATTTCATCACTATACTTGCCCGAAACTCCTCATCCTAATGGAGCCACGCATACCCCCATATTCTGCATTAGCCTTTCAAATGATGTCTATAAATTTAAATATGGACATCGACCTTTCGGGAAAATTTTCCCAATAGACACTGACGTATTTATAAAAAATGCTGCTGTCCCTGTATCTATATTAGTGGGGACCTTTGGTTTTCTCGTTAATTCCCAAGCCTCTTCCCTTTTTCCTTTTTTAGCCTGCAATTCCCTATGCAATAGTTTGTAAACATCTACAAACTCACCTTTCCAATTCTTTTTCTGACAAGTGAGAACCTAAAGGCATAGCCACACCCATATACGGAAGTTTCTTCAAAGTGCTTTCTCCATTAGAATTCCACAATTACCTCTGCTGGCTTTGTATCCTGCTCTGACTTTTCTTTTACCTTTTGTGTGGTATCACTTTTATCATTTCCATCCTCCCCCCAGCCATCACACCTTTGTCCTCCTTGCCAAAATCACACTTCCCCAATGTAACAACTTCTCTCTCCCCTTTTTCACTCCCTGTTTGTGTACTCACACCTTGGTCAAATTCGTAGTACTCACACCTACATCAATATTTGCCTCCCAAGGCCCTTCACAAAAATCCCAACTTCTCCACCATTGTCCCTTACCTGTTTGTAAACGTTTCTTCTGTTGACCTGGTTCTGGATGTCTGCTTGCTCTCTTCATCGTCTCCACCTGCACCTTCTGTGTCCTTTTGCCATTTGTAAACCTTCCCTGAGGAACAAAACTAAACTGAGAGGAGTTAGCCTGCCCTCCTCCACCCTTCTCATATTACCCATATCTTTCCAGTGTGATATCACCCCCTCTTCTAGTTCCTCCTCCTCTTCATCATAATCAAGCTCACCATTTCTATCTCTTCCACCAAACCACTCATGCTAGGTTTTTCCCCACCACCCACTCCCTATCATAATTCCTCCAATTGATCCGGGAAATTGCAGTATCTAATGCTGGTGATCCATTCCTCATCGTCAGTGAGGTCGCCGCAGACCTCTCCCTCTCTTCTAACTGGGCAGGCAAAGTCACTCTTAACCTCTCTGGCAATTGCTCTCCACCGCTCTCACTTTCCTGCAGCTTCGTCCCCTCCTCACCCATCAGGTCGCCCCAACCTGAGGGATGGGTGGTCCTGGGCCCTGCTTGCTAACTACCACTCCGGATGTTAGAAGTTTCTGTGCTATCCCCTACCCATATCCACCTACCAGTTTGTCTACTTTTTGCTCGTCCACACTAGATAGGCAATGTGACCCTCTCTGTTGACCTAAATTGCCTTTGCTTGCCAGCCCAGTTGTGTCCTTCTTCATACACAGCTTGATGTAAAGCTATCCCTGCTTTCCCTACACTCACCTTTAAATTCCGTGTGTGCTCCATAATTTCTTCACCACAAGGCAGCCCAGTACAACATGTACAGTTGAATACATTATGGGCCGCTGTGTTTGCACTGATTGCCTTATAATCTGTGGGCACTCGTCTCGCTCCCGAGCAAGTGGGGGATCCAGTCCTATCTCACTTTCCATGAATATGCCAGCAGTGTGCTTGCATTCTCATTATCGTGCGACCACATTGCTGTCACCTGCCGCCTCGGCCCTGCCTACGTACCCGGGGCGGGAGGAGCCAATGACGCTCTGCCTGGCCTTCTCTCTACAGCATCCTCATGAGCTGTGTGATCGCTGCCCGCCAGCGCTTCTGCCACGTGCTCTGCCTCATGTCAGCCTCAATGGTAAGCGGATGCAATATTCCTTCAGTCTTCACACAAATAACGTCATCTTGAGCATCTACCTCTTGCAATAATTTAGCCTTTATTTTAGGTTTATGTGGTGAGCACGGTAAAATCACGGCAGCTACACCACTCGCTGCAGAACGTTACAGATGGGTCCGTCCGACCCATGTCTGAGATAAAACATCGGGCTGAAGCACATCCTTCCTTCCTGCCTCCATGTAGTAAAAGGTGTTCGTAATGAGGCTCAGAACAGCGGAGGTTGTCGCAAGTAGGAAGTTTTATTCCAAAGAGGAGACCCACGGCCGGCACACGGAGCGGGCAGCAACAACTGTCCGAGCCGCGTTCGGATTCCCAAATCCCCAGATCCCCATAACAACACACAGAATTCTGAGGCAATTACAACACTCCATCAATAGCTTAAGTGCTTTTCTTACCGCTTTGTGCTTTATCAGTCATTTTCACAATCTACCTAAATCAACCTTATTAACAATACAACAAAAGGCCTAACCTAGACAAAACCTATTAATGCTCACCACTAGGACCACCTGCGTTGAAAGGGAAGCTAACTGCTCTGACTTTGATCTTAACTTCCTACCTAAACCTGCCCAAGAGGTTAAACTGTCCAATGGCGTGACCCTTATGCCTGGTATGTACCACTGCCCGAAAAACCTTGGGGGCGGACATCCAAGGTTGCCACCCCAGGGCTACCCATTGGGGTAGAAGAGTGGAACAGGATGCAAGCAATCATGCAATCATCGTGTGGCAACAAGCCTTGTGGCTATGTTAAGCACTCTTTTTACTACACGTTCACACTTTTTTGTAAATAAATATGGACGTGCTACAGGATGGAGACATCCCTGCTCTGATGATGTAGTAGATTTAGAGTCTGTGTCTGGTTAGCATGCTGCTTTCTATATGAACCAGTAATTGGACTTGTATTCAGTGATAACTTGGAAAAGTTGAAAGCAAGAGTGGAGCTATAGGCTTGTGGAGAAAAAGGAGACCACAACAAAATGCAAACATGTGAGCAATTGTGTGTTTTTAAGAAATGAGCCAGAGGCTCAGTGGAAAAACAGCAACGGAGTGTAAAAATACAAGTGATTGTGTTTTTTTAGGAGTGATATTTATTATACTTGGCAGGTGATGGGGGAGACATAGTAATATAGGTAAGTAAAGAATATATTTTTAACAAAGTGATACACATTAATTTTGTGTTGAGGTGAGCACAATAAAATATATACATTTTAACCACATACAATGCTAGCATCAATTCTTATAGTTTTGTAAAATGTTTATGTCACAAATGTGACTTTGAAAAGTAATATATATTTTGAGATGTGCAGGTGAATATTTTAAAGTTAAGACATTGAACTTTCCTGGAAATCATAGTGACATTAAGTTAGGAATGTGTAACATCATTCGAGTAACCTGCAATGAATAGTTGATTTACAAGTAGGACATATTTGTTCTTAATTTCTACTAAAATCTAATTGTGAGGTAATGGTCATTTTTGTATAACCCATAGATTTTTAAATGTCAGTTTCATATATTTATAGGTAATTTCCATGACCAGCAATATAAACATATTTTGCTGCAACAAAAGAAAGCTTATCAGGTGCTTGCATCAATGAATAGTGGTTTAGCAAGATATTCAAGTTATATGAGTCAACAAAAGCTGAACAAAGGGCAATGAGATCAGTCCAAAGACAGAGACGAGCTGCACGACCTAAAGCCACCAGTCAAGCACATCTGCCTCTGCTGAGGTTGTTGCTCTACCTTGAACACCTACAAGAAGCTTTCCTGCACAAGGCCATCTGACTGGCAAAGTGAAAAGATCATTGACATTACTGAAGATGTTAAAGAAAAACAATATAAAAATTAGCAATGTGGAGAAATACTGCACAAGTATTAATCTGCAACTCCAACAACTAACTATAATAACGAGAGGCTGTTAGCAAGCCCCTCTACGCGATCGCACCATAGATATAAAGACTGGTTTTATACATATTTTTATTATGTTCTAGTTGGTAGTATTGTATACGTTTTATTGTTTGAATAGTAAGTGTTGTTTTATATAGTTTAAAATAGATGTACATACAGGATAGTTATAGTTAATACACATAGGTATAGAGGATAAGTTTAAATGCTATAGAGGAAGGGGGAAATGTTTTAGTGTGTGTTAGTCAATATATGTATTAGTAAATGTGTAGATTAGATTTATATGTGATAAGGGTTTAATGTTTTTTAGATATGTTAGTATCTTTTATAGGGATGAGTTGGATTTTGTGACATATCTATAGTTTTAAATACACATTAGTGTTAGATGTAATTAATTTTTGTGTATTTCTATTTTTGATAATTATTTTGAAAAAAGTCTTAATTTAAAGTGCATCTTAGCTGTTGTTATAATTTGACAAGAACTCTTTTTTAAATGTGAAACAAGGTTAATAATTATATTATGCAATAAATTCCGACTTTGTGGAGTCAGATTTTTTCGGTGTGGTAAATATCACACTATTTACGGGCTGCTCATAATTAGGGCATACATGTATATTTTTATCCCATTTATTAAAATCAAAATCCTATTCTTGTTCATATGGTGTGTGTATAGTTGTGACTATAAAAACAAGCATGTTACTGGCAAAAATAGCTAATACACAGAATATTAGAAAGATCTGTGACATTTTAACAGTATTTTAGAGTTTCCATGCCTTTGTTCTCCATCCCCTACCTTTATGCTTCAAAATGTCTCTAGTTTATATTAGTACCAAAAGGAGACCTACAAGTTTCTTAAGTGGCCTAACCTTTCGAACAGGGATATTTTTGCATATGAAGAGAGCTAGTGTATCAGCAAGTCAATAAGTCCTGTCTGGCAGCCCGAGGTCCCTGCTCATGGCCTTCAAAATGGTGTTTACAGCTCCTGTCTGAGCGAGCACAATCTCTCCGCTCCCTCAAAGTATTAAGATTCCTCTCTCCTGAACACTTAAATGCTCATTTCAGATTGTTTTGAAATGAATGGTCTCTTGTTGAATGTTATTAAAAATATCAATTAATATGCACCTTCACCTACTTCTGCTTTTAGGAAACATTACTCACTGTTCAAGTTACATATAGAAATAATTGCTAAAATAACCATTTAACAATATAAATCCTTGGTGAATGTTTGAATTACATATATAAATAATTGCAGAACTATTAAGTTGGCATCTACAGAAGGTCTTTAATCGTTGTCTCACACTTGGGCCTTGTAGCCGCAATGTCAGCTATATGCTCAAGTAGGTGGGCCCGTTTCCGGTGAGGTGGAGGGTTTTGAGCGGCAGACAAAGGAGTACCGAGTTGTTTGCTCTTCTCCCTGCATGGTTTGCATTTGTGCCAAGCAAGTTGGGGTCTTACGTGCCCATGGAACTCTTCCCCCTCCTCTACCCCCCTTAGGTTGCATGCTGTGTTCTCTTCTCCAGGTCTAGCAACCAGAGGAGGCCCTGACTGGGGAGCCCCTCCCACATTATAGCCATTACTCAAGGGTCTTCATTCATTGACCCCATATAATAAGGATCCCATGTCCACCAATTGTGTGGGGGTCACAAATCGCCCAGGCTCTCTGGTTCCCTATGGCCCTCAGCATACAACCCACTTGGTGATGTTGTTTGGGTCTATTAATAATGGGGTCTCGGTGCATGGCCACGCGAGCAGCCAAGCTGGTGGCTTGGTATCAAACACTTCATCTTAATAAATATGTACTAATGGCAGTATCAGATTTATTTTGAAATGCACTCAGAGGGCACCTTAAAGGTGCTCCCTGAAACTAAACCAGCCCTGTAGTTTTCTGGCTGACTGGTGTAGTCCAGCCTGCCACCACAGACAAGTTTCTGACCCTCTACCAGGGAGAACTCACACTTTGAGAGGCCAGAAACAATGCCTGCTCAGCAGAAGGTGTTATCACCTCCTCCAGCAGGATGGCTAACTATTTAGCATATCTGGGCAAGAGGCTTTAAAGCCTCTGTACTATTTAGTCAGCCCAGGGGTAAGTAGCCCATTGGCTACTTCCCTACATTTCCCTAAACACCCCTAAATTCAGTATTTAGAGGTCCCACAACACCAGAGTCTCAGATTCCTCTACCCGGGAACAAAAGGACAAAGAACAGCAGTCACCACGAGAACTGGGGACTTACACCAGACTTGGTGAAAAACCCTGCCCTGCTACTGGTACCTCGCCAATTGTGCCGACCAACGCGTCCAAAAGCTGTGCATCCTCCCAAACCCTTGGAGGACTGTCCAGTGCTTCACCAACCAGCTAGCATCTCTCTTGGAGTGAAGGAGCCACCCTCTGCAACTGCAGGCACTGACCTCATCTGTCCGGTACACCGTTTTGCTGGCCATCAGCCTACCTAGGAAAGCATCAATCCAGGTAGAGGTTTTTGTGGGTCTAGGTCAGACCCATATCTCTGGCGAGTTTTGAGATGCTAGACCCTCCAGGAACTCTCCTGCACCAATACCCTGGGTAACAGAGCACTTGCATCAGCCAAGGGTTGCTGAATGCCCAGTCCAGACACTCCCGCATTTAAAACCAACTTGCATGACGTAGAACTTCAGGACTGATGAGACCACACCGACATCTGGCCCTGCTATTGTTTTTTTCTTCCCCTCTGCAGGTCAAACCCAAGAAGCATGAGAGCCTCCAACGTAAGTGACCATCCAGACAAACACCTCTGCAACCAAGCCCCACGGGTTCGTGGCAACCAACAGTGCCCCCTTGCTCCTAAGACCCTCACAAACTGAGCCCCACTTGGGGTTCTGCCAGACTTGTCCTGAACTCCCCCTTTGGAGCCTGTGTTCACAGGTGGCCATTGCTTTCTACAGTGTTTGAGGCTACCAACTCGACCAGCACATCTGCACACAGACACACCATGGCAGGTAAACTCCAACTGCTGGTGGTTCTATGGACCTTGGCCCCCTAGCGCGTTAAGTTGCAAAGGGCACCCCCAAAATACCTTTTTTCATAGGAAAACATTACTGTGCTCGAGAACCATGCTTCCAGAAGTTATTATTTGAGTATTTTTAATGTTCTCTTCTAAAATCGATAACTTCAAAAGTACTTACCTGATTTTGATGATCTTGGTGTCTAAAATTATACAAAAATCTCTGTTATTTTTATAAATTGGTCTCAGAATCATTTCTTGAGTGTGTGTACCATTTATTGACTCTGTGAGTAGAACAAATGCTTATCACTCCCATCTGGTAAGCCCAAACTGATCGACCACATTAGCATGAATGGAGCATTTGGGATTATTGAAGTAAGTCCAGTAAAACCAAATAGGGGTTGCCTGGACTTTTTGCATGGTGCGTCCTTACATTGGCCCACTACATAAAAAGTCAGCTTCCTACATGCAATGCTTACCGTGCCCGACTGTGGGTGGACCTGGATGGGAAACACTACTTCTTCATGTCTGCAGCTGTGGCCTCTAAAGCTTTTGCAACACGCTCCACTCAGATAGGAGCGCTTCACAACGTATATCAGAATCTCCATCGCAGTCCACACACGATAGAACCAGCCACCGACAGAGAGATATGATCCTAGCAACGTTGGGTAGCCTTGGGCGGGTCCTGGGCCCCCTCTGCATGTGGAGGCTATGCCAAACCACTGGGACAGGGGAGTCCTATTGATGGAACATAATATGTTTTTCTTCATTAGGGTTTGTATTACTGACAGTTGGGGTCATCAGTGTGGGAGATTCAGGGGGGGCGTGGCTCATATCATCAAGGCTCTGTGGCGGAGCCCCCGGTAATCCGTCTCTTATCTGACTTTGGGCAGGAGATGGGCCACCACAGACCAGCATCCCAGTGAGCAGAAGTTGCGGAAGACTGGCGGCGCTGACCAAAGGACTGGAGGAGGCGCTGCGTTCTTGGTTCTGGAGTATCGTGCCCTGGCGACTGCTGTAGCCCAAACGGCCAAATCAATGAGCCTAAGTTGCCAGGACCCCGCGGCTTATGAGATGGTCCACCTTTGCTCCAGAACAGGGAACAAGCAACGGGCATTGAGATCTGTGGACTTTGATTCTGATGGCCACAAACTGGACGCAGTGTTGGTGGTGGTGGACCGCATCCGCACCTCTCTGGACCAGGCTCCACCCTCGTTGGAGAGTAAGATTGACAAGGTGATCAGTGACCTCACCCTGCTTCATGCAGACCATTGCAAGCTGGCAGACAATACTTGCTCGCTGGAAGGGCAATTAAATTAACTTATTCCTAAGACGAACCAACTGGAGACTTCTATGCACATAGTACTGGACAGAATAGCGGTATTGGAACATTGTGAGGAAGATGCAGACGGATGCACCAGGAAAAACAACATCCGTACCGTGGGTCTTCCAGAAGGTGTGGAGCACTCCGACACAGTTGGCTATGCTGAGAACTGGCTTCAAGAACTGGTCCCAGCGGGATCACTGACACCCTTCTTCTCTGTTGAACGCGCCCACCAGTTCTTGACGAGAGTCCGACCACCGGGTGTGGGCCTGCGTCCTTTCCTGCTCCGCTTGCCGCACTTTGCCGACAGAGACTGCAGTCTGCAGGAGGTGAGATAGCGCCCGACACTCCAGGTGGACAATGCTCAAGTTATGATGTTCCCAGACTACACTATCACCATACAAAAACAGCAGACCTCTTTTCTGTCTGTGAAGCGCAAGCTCCATGCCCTTAATCTGAAATACTCCCATCTCTTCCCCACTAAGCTGCGAGTAGTGGTCCTTTGAAAGGCACATTTCTTTGACACCCCAGAAGCAGCATGGGAGTGGTTAGAATCTACAGATTTGATCAGCCAAAAGGAGGCGAAGGCAGAGGGGTCGAAACGGCGGATCCTGCAACCACGCAGACAGAGAAACCACAGGCGACGTGATACCCTGCCTTGGGAGCAGGCCATGCCCCTGAACTAGAGCAGATTATACGGGAACGACAACAAGCACTACAAACTGCGGTGGCTATCGGAGATCCATCAGCCACTTCAGATGCGGATGCAGAACTAGCCGACTCTTAGGCGAGGACGACTCCACTGAAATACTTTCTGACAAGCTGTCCTCCGCCCCCCCCTGCTGTGACACCACAGACAGCGGACTACATTATCTGAGCTTCTTGTGCTGTTACCTGCAAAACGTTCAGTCTACAAACTGGTGCACAATTCTGTTACATGAGATGGCGGGGAGGCCGGGCTGCGCTGCATGTTGACCAAGCCTCCACATGATCTAGACTCATGTGAACTGTTGCTCTGTGTTGTCCCCATCCTCCCTGGCCGCGAGACAAGTGCTGAGCTCACGTCTAAACTGTTGGGCCATTCATTAGGTGTTGCGATATGTACCTATCTGCTGCCCACATGTGCGATGCGTCAGTGGCTTCCGCCCCAGAGCTTGCTGGGCAACACTCACCCCATCCACTGCTTTGTTTGTGAATACTTCTTTCTCACATCCGTTACACCAAACAGGCACATTAGACACTTTGGGCAAACACTGGTTGTCCCTCTGCTTTGATGGTATTCTACTGCATTATCCTTATAGCAGCAGTTAGTTTAAAGCTGTGATCGTTTGCTTTAGATCGGAGCCTGGGTCTTTTCTGCTTTCCCCTCCCTCTGCGCCCCAGCTATCAACCATGTAGAGTTATAACTCCCCGGAAACGGGACTCTAGGGCCCTACTGATTTGCTGACAACTATGAATCCTACCAACATCGTTACATGGAATGTGCGTGGCCAGCACGCAGGTATTCCATATATTCATACCTTAGAAGACATTCGATCCACATAGCGATTTTACAGGAAACGCATCTTGCACAGCTAGAAATTCCCAGGCTGCGGCAGCGCTGGCGAGGGCAGCTATTTGTGACAAATTTCTCTTCCTATGCCAGAGGGCCTCTTATTTGGGTCAGACCAGCTGAAGAATGTGAAGTTGATGCTGAGGGGCGCTATGTGCTTGTGCATGGACGCTTGAGTGGTCGGGCGCCATTCTTGTGGTCAGTCTATGTGCTGAATGCAGATCAAGCCTCTTTCCTCCATAAGCTATCCGGCCCCCTTTCCCGATGGAGCAATCTTCCTTGGTTGCTGGATGGTGATTTCAACAATGTACTAGATCACCACCTAAATAGTTCCTTCCCACTGCCGCCTACTGCGCCTACGATGACCGCCATGCATGCACTGCGGGAATGGCTCCAGCACTGACAGCTGCTGGATCCATGGCACCAGCGCAAAGTTGAAACGAGGGTCTACTCGTTTTATTCAGCTCCACGTCGGTTACACGTGCGTCTTGACTTTGTACAACTAACGTGAACTCCGCGGTGCTGCGGACTGACTACTTAGGACGCACTCATTCTGATCATAATCCCTTGCTCCTACAGCTGGGATGGGATACATCTCCTCCTGTCATCCCTACATGGGGACTACGCCCTGAGCTGCTGGAAGATGTCGCGCTTAAGGCGTCATTAGATGTAGCGATCCCAGAGTACTTTGAACACAATGCCGGTACCGCATCGTCAGGTTTTGTTGAATGGAAGGCATTTAAGGTCTTCATAAGAGGGCAATGAAACATGCGTAATTCCATCGAACGTGACCTAATCCGAGTGGAGAAATCCTTGCTAACACATGAACAAAGTGCCATTCAACATCCCCATGGACTCGTGGGCTGGCGTCCGCCCAAGCGGAATGTGTCACTAGTAGAGAGATTGCAATGCCTTTCCTATGCGGGTCCCTCAGCCCGCACACACGCTGCAGCTGATCAGTCGGGCAGGCTGTTGGCTTGGCTGATCCGCCAAGTACAAGACCGTGCCCCTATAATGGAAATGCGCTCGGTGACAGGTGATATGCTCTACAACCCAAATGAGATACATACCGATCTCACTCACTATTACACTGCCCTATATCGCTCCTCAGGAACAGTGAGATCAACAGACTATGATAAGTTTTTCTACCTAACTCCTTTGCCCTGTTTGACAGACACACAACGGGAGGAGCTAGATGCGCCCTTGACCCTTCCGGAGATACAAAAAAGTATCCGCACTCTGGCTGTCAGTAAAACCCCAGGCCCTGACGGCCTTCCATCAGAGTTCTATAAATCATTTTCCTCAGTGCCTGCGCCTTTTCCAGCTCTACGAAGAGGCACTGGAGACAGCGACCCTTCCTGCGTCACAGTGAGAGGCGCTACTGGTGTCCCTTCCTAAGCCTGGCAAGGATCCAACAGAACTGGGCTCCTATAGGCCACTGGCGATGCTCAATACAGACTATAAAATTCTGGCCAAGATTCTGGCGATGTGACTGGCACCTCTGGTGCCACATTTGATTCACCCCTACCAGAACAGCTTTGTGCAGCTCGCAGCACCTCCCTGAATATCATGTGCTTATTTAGGGTCATGCGATACCTGACGCAGGACTGGCCTTGGGCAGGCTGCCTGGTACTTGACCTGGAAAAAGCCTTTGATTCCTTGGAATGTCCCTATTTGTTTGAGGTGCTGTGGCGATTCAGTCTGGGCTCCTACTTCCTGCGACTGGCGAAACTGTTATATTCCCACCCTTAGCTTAGGGTTAATACTAACCTGGCCATTTCTGACCCATTCAAAGTGGGTTGAGGAACTCGACAGTGCTGTCCCCTCTACCCGCTATTGTTTTCCCTTGCAATGGAACCTCTCGCAGTTGAGCTCCGTTGGAGGGGGAGGCCTGGAGTATCCCACTGGGTGACAGTCTACATATTATTTCTCTATATGTGGGTGATCTTCTTTTGTACCTTAGGGATATTGACGATGTCCCTGTCAGAATTGCAGACATACTGCAAACATTCACCACACTCTCCGGGCTGCAGGTTAACTGGGCAAAATCATTCTTGTTCCCCTTCAGCCCTGATCTGCCAAACCTGGACCTTCGCCTTTCCGGGATACTCATTCACTGGCAACCCAGGACGTTCCTAAATCTGGGCATCAACATATTCCACATGGAAGTGGATCGCCACGATGAAAACCTCAAGCGGGCGGTGACCTCTATCCGATCTCAGATTAATTTCTGGCAAACGTTACTACTCTCAGTGATGGGCAGAATTGTGCTCCTGGAGATGGTGATTCTCCCTCGCTTGCTATATTACTTCTCTAACTTGCCCTACTATGTTCCAGCTTGATTCTTTAGGGAGCTGGAAGCCAAAATCAGGGAGTTTATATGGAACAAGGGTCATTGTAGAGTGGCGTTGAAGAAACTGTTCTCGCCTCTGGATCGGGGCGGCATGGCGGTGCCCAATATGGAGCAGTACAACCTGCTTCACAGCTCCAGTGGGTGGCGCGGTGGCTTTCTGGTCACAAGCTGTCCGACACGGTGACAAAAACACCACCCTAGGCAATGCCCGAGATATTACATCTCTTTCACCGCCTTGCAAAGCCAAAGACACTGGAGGCACTCCTGGTGGGTGTAGCTCACCGCTGCTAACATAGAAGCATGCGCCTAACAGACGCAATACTTCCCTATGCGCTAGCCTTCTCACTGCTGGGCTCGCTCCGAGGCGCAAGGCTCACAGGTGACACTGAGCTGGAGCCCTGGCATGCAGCTGAGTTGCATACACTGGGAGACCTAAACAGCAAGGGAACGTTAATCCCATTTGCTACACTAGCGGCAGAGGCAGGCCTTGCAATAGGGCAGTTTCTGTTATTCTGTTATACAACTCCTTGATAGCAGCATTATCACAACACTGGGGAAACACACCAAATGAGCCACCAACACCCTTATTGCTACAATATATACAGGTTATGGGACAGGGCAGGCACTTTGTATGATGGTTTACAGATGCACTCCTAATACACACAGTTCACACCTGTGCTGCGCTGCATACTAACTGGGAAGGTGATTTGGCCTGGCCCTGTCTAGACAAAGAGTGGGCCATAGCACTGTCAAGCCACACTAACATTCCACGCAACGCTAGATTTCACCTTATCCAGTTCTATGTCTTCCACAGGACTTACCTCACATCGGCTAAACTAAATAAATATTTCCACTGGGTGGACGTTGCCTGCCCCCGATATGCACTGGTGGGGGCAGATTTACTCCATATGTTATGGTCCTGTCCCTCCTTAAACACTTACTGGCGCTGCGTATCAACGCAGCTATCGGAGTGCACAGCACAACCGCTGCTGTCCACATTGGAAGTCTGTATTCTGGGTCTTTTCCCCAAACCTAAAAAGTATAAAGCCTCAATGAGATTCCTAGACCTTTGTCTCTTAGTGGCCAAGCGCCTAATTACCAGGAGATGGAAAGCCGTGGAGTCTACGTCAACACTAGCGTGAGAGAAATCTTTGTGGTGTGGGCGAAAGCTGGAGGAGTGGCGCTGCGGAGGGAGGACAATTTGGGCATACGTAAATACCCTCTGGCTGCCAGCTGGGATGCGATGCTGGATAAGCTGTGAGAGCTAGACAAGGGAGCTGCTGTGGCTTCAGATACACAGTTGGTGACTGGGTAAGCGGCTTTCACGCAGGACAAACTTGCTATGTCTCCAGTGAAGCGCTTGCCTCATTTGCACCCCCCTCAGGATGATTGAGACCCCAGTGGATCGATTGGGAGAAAAACCCTTGTGGTTGCACACTGTGGGATCTAGATGGGTGGAGTAGACAAAATTATGGGACCGGAGGTGGAAGGGGGGGGGGAGGGGTTGTTTGATACGGACTCCAAGTTGTTAACTGTTCTTATGGTTGTATTGTTTTACTTACTATTAATGCTGAATCTTCACATCTAGACGGGGCTAAGTGAAACTGCTGTTCATTGAAGGGACATCTCAAGACAACTTGAAACTTGGTGCGACGAGTACCCCAGATTGGGGATTGTGTAATAAATCCTAGGCTTGACGCAGCCCCCTCTTGTATTAGATATAGTTTATAGACACCAATTGCAGATATGTAAATTGCCAGTTAATGCACTTGACATCCACAAATATATGCTACGAGTACTATTTCCAGCATCCCCTAATACAGCCTATGCTTGTACAATGTGTATGTTTTATATGCCTGTGATGCAATGATAAATACGAAAATAACAATAAAAAGATTCAAGCAAAACACTCAGTGTGGGGGGTTCAGGGTCATGGTTGTTCCAACACTTTAAAAAAAAAATTCTTCCCTTGTGTGATCCGACTCTACATGATAGTGCCCAAGACCTACACCCTACCATTACACTAGGAAACATGCCTCGCTGATCTCCTGGAATATTTGGGGCCTTAATAACCACCATAATGCATGAACAGTGCTCACGTACTTGGATAGACATGCCATAGCTATTGCATTATTACAGGAAACACATCTGCTCCTAGAGATACACACAATTTTGCTTGGAAATGGGGGCCACATAGATTCTTATCCTCCTGCAGCACGTATTCCCAAGAAGTTGATACACACACACATAGGGGGTCATTACAACCCTGTCGGACAGTGTTAAAGCTGCGGTAATACCGCAATCAGTCCGGCGGACAAAAAAAGGGAATCATGACCCTGACGGAAACCGCCAACAAAGACAGCCACTTTAACACACCGACCGCCACGGCGGTGCAAACAAGCAGCGCGGCGATCACCGCCAATAGACAGGCGGAAGACAATGTACCGCCCACAGTATTACAACCCGCCAATCCGCCACCTTTTCCGGGGCAGATTCACCGTGGATAAAAACACGGCGGAAACAGCTTTTGCTATGGGAAAACGCTCACCTGAACACATCCCACGAGGAACGACGACTCCATGGAGCCGGAACTCCAAATACTCCCTGCCCTTGTGTTTCTGCTCCTCTACGACCAACAGCTAAGTAGGCGCCGAAGACAACGGTGAGTACTGCACCTACGACACGGGGGAGGGGGGAGGCAAAAGTTAGGGGGACACCCACCAAACACCCCCAACCCCACCCTCGCATATTACAACATACACACCAATGCATTAAAAAAAATCACATGAACAACCCACAATCCCCCCGGAAGAATGAAAAGACAATGCGAAATTCGGTCAAACCTTGTAATGTGGCAATATACATGTCATACAAAAATATTCAGATATATCTTTGAAAATCAGTCATAAATATATACAATACGAGAAGTGGTGCAGATATGTAAATTACAATGTCCGTGCACCAACAGTCCAAAAATGCATGGTCGAGGCACACAAAGGATACCTGACCAAAATCGGAGAGAACACTGCCGGGGCATCAGATTGAAATACTACAGGCACCTCAGGGGGAAGGGAAGGGGGGGCACCTCAACCGGATGACTGCAAAGCCAGATCCACGACGGGGCTCCATGCCCATTGATGTATCCTGGGGGGTGCAAAGCCACAGTCTCACAAGTCTCTACAGAGGGTGGCTTGCCTACTGTGCCATCCTGGGGAGTGCAAAGTCACAGTCTCACAAGTCTCTACAGTGGGTGGCTTGCCCACTGTGCCATCCTGGGGAGTGCAAAGCCACAGTCTCACAAGTCTCTACAGTGGGTGGCTTGCCCACTGTGCCATCCTGGGGAGTGCAAAGCCATAGTCTCTCAAGTAGATGCAGGTCTCTACTGGTACTGGGGGGGACTGGTACCCAGACCGGATGAGTCTCCCTGTGAAAGTTCCTGTCCTGTCACTGTCCCAGCTGCACATGGGATAAGGATGCCTGATGTGGCCGGCCATTCATTCCTACCCGGTGCTTGCCCTGTTCAGAGGTGCTTTGCCATGGCGGTCTTTGCCCTGTTCAGCGGTGCTTTGCCATGGCGATCTTTGCCCTGTTCAGCGGTGCCTTGCCATGGCGGTTCTGGACTGTTCAGCGGTGCCTTGACATGGCGGTTCTGGACTGTTCAGCGGTGCCTTGCCATGGCGGTCTTTGCCCTGTTCAGCGGTGCCTTGACATGGCGGTTCTGGACTGTTCAGCGGTGCCTTGCCATGGCAGTCTTTGCCCTGTTCAGCGGTGCTTTGCCATGGCGGTCTTTGCCCTGTTCAGCGGTGCTTTGCCATGGCGGTCTTTGCCCTGTTCAGCGGTGCCTTGACATGGCGGTTCTGGACTGTTAAGCGGTGCCTTGCCATGGCGGTCTTTGCCCTGTTCAGCGGTGCTTTGCCATGGCGGTCTTTGCCCTGTTCAGCGGTGCTTTGCCATGGCGGTCTTCACCCTGTTCAGCGGTGCCTTGCCATGGCGGTCTTTGCCCTGTTCAGCGATGCTTTGCCATGGCGGTCTTTGCCCTGTTCAGCTGTGCCTTGCCATGGCGGTCTTTGCCCTGTTCAGCAGTGCTTTGCCATGGCGGTCTTTGCCCTGTTCAGCGGTGCCTTGCCATGGCGGTCTTTGCCCTGTTCAGCGGTGCGTTGACATGGCGGTTCTGGACTGTTCAGCGGTGCCTTGCCATGGCGGTCCTTGCCCTGTTCAGCAGTGCTGTGACATGGCGGTTCTGATACGGACATTGGTGTGTGGCATGGCGTTCTCTACACTGGGCATTGGTGTGTGGCATGACGTTCTCTACACTGGGCATTGGTGTGTGGCATGACGTTCCATCATTGCCCAGCGGGCTGTGGCAGCTGGGGCCCTCCAGGGCACTGACTCCGGCGGTGGTCTCCTGACCAGTGACGATACTTGGGCCCTCCTGGGCACTGACTCCGGCGGTGGCGGTGGTCTCCTGACCAGTGACGATACTTGGGCCCTCCTGGGCTGTGACTCCGGCGGTGGTTTCCTGACCAGTGACAATACTTGGGCCCTCCTGGGCTGTGACTCCGGCGGTGGTCTCCTGACCAGTGATGATACTTGGGCCCTCCTGGGCTGTGACTCCGACGGTGGTTTCCTGACCAGTGACGATACTCGGGCCCTCCTGGGCTGTGACTCCGGCGGTGGTCTCCTGACCAGTGACGATACTCGGGCCCTCCTGGGCTGTGACTCCGGCGATGGTCTCCGGACCAGTGACAATACTCGGGCCCTCCTGGGCTGTGACTCCGGCGGTGGTCTCCGGACCAGTGACGATACTCGGGCCCTCCTGGGCTGTGACTCCGGCGGTGGCCTCCGGACCAGTGACGATACTTGTGCCCTCCTGGGCTGTGACTCCGGCGGTGGTCTCCGGACCAGTGACGATACTCGGGCCCTCCTGGGCTGTAACTCAGGCGGTGGTCTCTGGACCAGTGACGGCGGTGCTGGCAGTTGTGTGTCGACCGCCAGAAATGATGGCGCATTTCTCCGCCGTGACACTCACAACAGGCTGGGCAGACTTCCTCAGGCCCTTCCCCACCTTTAGTGGACTCACAGCTGACTCTCCAATCCCCCTGGAACCCATGTCAGTTGTTTTCCCACCAGGAGTCTTAACACGGTCCCGTCGTCCACTCTCCAATTTCAGAGCCTTTACAGGGGGTGGGCTGCCAGTGCCTTGGCTCCGGGTCCTACTGCCTGCCCTGGTGGCCGGTGCACTCCACAAACCTTGAACAGGCACCTCTGGTATTGGAGGCTTTTTGGCTGAGGTGCTATGACGGGACTGATGAATTGGAGGGGGTGGGGTGGGGGCAAAAAGGTCAACGTTACAGAGGGACAGTTTCTGACGAACACTGGGATGGGTAGCTGGAGGGGGTCTGGGAGTGGAGGAAGAGGAGGTGGTTGTAGGAGGTGTCACTTTAGGTGTTTTGGGTGCAGGTGCAGGTACTGGAGGCTGTCGTGAGGTGGATGGATGTTGGGTGAGTGATTGCCGGTGTTTGTGTATTTTGGGAGGGGGCATCACAGACACACTGGGAGAGGACACAGGGGACGTGTAAATGGCAGTGGGGGTGGTGAGTGCAGGTGAGCGGCGTGTGGTGCTGGGTGTCCTTGTGCGATTCATGGTGCCTGTAGATGTGGTGCATGCAGGTGTGTGTGTAGACGAGACTGGGAGGGAGGAGGGAGAAGAGGAGGAGGGGGACACAGTGGAGGCAGTGGATGTTGCTGTGTCTGTACGTGGGTGAGGTTTGCGTGAGTGCCTGTGGTGTGTGTGGTGCCTATGTTTGCTTGAGCTACTTGTGTGTGTTGACTTGTGTGCATGCTGGTCTGTAGGTGTGCTTGGGATGGGCTGGGATACAGGAGATTGGGTCTGGGTGGAGGAAGTTGGAGGGGGGAGGCTAGACACAGGGACAATGGCTGCCATCAGTGCTGAGGCCAGAGATTGCAGGGTTCGCTGAAGGACAGCCTGACCAGAATGAATGCCCTCCAGGAATGCATTACCCTGTTGCAACTCTCGTTCTACACCCTGGATGGCATTCACAATGGTAGACTGCCCAACAGTGAGTGACCTGAGGAGGTCAATGGCCTCCTCACTGAGGGCAGCAGGGGTGACTGGGGCAGGGCCTGAGGTGCCTGGGGTGAAGGTGATGCCCACCCTCCTGGGTGAGCGGGCACTGGGCGAACGCTGAGGGGCTGCTGGGAGGGCAGTGCTGGTAGGGGAGGTGGCGGCTGTACCTGTTTAGGTGGGGGGCACAGATGGTGCCGCCACCACAAGGGAGCCCCCATCGGCGGATGAGTCCGTGTCGCTGCTTGGTGATCCGGTGGCCGACGTGAAGCTCCCCTCGCCCTCCGTCCCACTGGTGCATTCAGAGTCTGTGGTGTGGCCCTCCATGGCCATGTGGGATGCAGCTCCCTCGTGCTCCTCCGAGGCCCTCTGGATGCATGATGGTCAAGACTTGCTCCTCCCATGTTGTTAGTTGTGGGGGAGGAGGTGGGGGTCCGCCGCCAGTCCGCTGTACCGCGATGTTGTGCCTGGAGACCGTTGAACGCACCTTCCCCCGTAGGTCGTTCCACCTCTTCCTGATGTCCTCCCTATTTCTTGGGTGCTGTCCCACAGCGTTGACACTGTCCACTATTCTGCGCCATAGCTCCATCTTCCTGGCTATTGATGTGTGCTGTACCTGTGAGCCAAATAGCTGTGGCTCTACCCGTATGATTTCCTCCACCATGACCCTGAGCTCCTCCTCGGAGAAGCGGGGGTGTCTTTGGCGTGACATGGGGTGGTGTAGGTGATGTGTGGGGTGGTATATGTGGTGATGAGTGTGGTGAGTGTAGTGGTGTGTGGTGTTTTGTGCGTGGATGTTGTGTGGGTGATGGTGTTGTGTGCCTCTGTGTGATGGAGTTGTCTATTCTGTGCTCTCTCTCTGGCCTTCTTTCTGCATTTTTTGTCATAGGGGTTTGTGGGTGATGTAGGTGTGTGTTTTATATTGTGTTGGGTGTGTGGGAGTGGTGTTTGTATGTGTATCAGGTGTGTGTATTTGTAATTGTCCAATGTGGCGGTGTTTTGGAGATGTGTGTGTATTTTGAGCGAGGCGGTGTGTACCGCCAATGGAATAGCGCGGTTGAAAGACCGCCGCGTGGATTCGTGGGTCGTAATAGCATGGGCGTGTTTCTGTTGGCATGGAGGTGGAGGATTTGTTTCCGCCAGTTTATCACTGACCTTTGGTGAGGCGGTGTTGTGTGGGTGTCTGATTTCGGCAGATTCAAAGATGTGGGTCATAATAGCTGTGGCGGTATTCCGCGGCCGCGGCGGTGTATTGGCGGTCTTCTGCACGGCAGTAAGCGCATTTTACCGCCAATGTTGTAATGACCCCCATAGACTTTCAATTACACCACAAACATGTTGAGGCAGACGGCAGATACCAAGTCTTAATAGGCATTCATGAGAACACACGGCTGACCTAGATAAACGTTTATGCACCTAATGTAGACACCACCCAGTTCTCTCCAGATATCCTACTCATCCTGCGGCACTCAAGGGTTGACACCATACTATGTGGTGGAGACTTTAACCTGGTTCTGAATCCAGAACTTGACTGTACTGGTACGCAACATTTTCTTAACCCACATTCTGTAAACATGTTGGTGAACACTATGAATCTTTTAGAGCTTCGAGATCTCTGCCACCAGACACATCCCTCTCTAAGGGAGTTCACATACTACTCTTTGCCCCATGACTCCTTCTCCAGACTGGATTATTGGCTGTCCACGATGGACCTGAAGGATTTGCCACAAACATCACTCTCCTGTCCTGCACCTTATACAATCATTCTCCAGTCCAACTGCAGCCATTGTTCCCTGGCTCCTGACTGATCAGACCTCGCAGGCTTTTACCCGAAGAACCCCTCCACGGCCCGGTATTCTGTCAAACTGTGCAGTCATAATGAAATATTTTTGCTGGAACAAGGGCACAGTGGAGAAATACACCACACTGTGGGAGGTCTTTAAGGCTCACATCTGAGCAGTAACAATAGATAACATGCAGGGATTCTCAGATATATCTAGGTAGCTGACATGCCTAGAACAGAATTTTAAGCATCTGGAAGGACCTACGACAACTACCCCACAACACCAGATTCTTAAAAAGTGGTACCAGCTCCTTTGGGAATTCAAAGATCCAGAAGATAAAGAGGTGCATTATTTGGCCAGGAATGCACTACCTTGGTAGTATGGCGAGAGGTATAGGCAGGGCAAAACCCTGTTCTGGCTCTTACGACGTGATAGATCACAGGCCAATATACATACACTCATATCCCAGGCTGGCGCACCCTTTTTAGACATTGAAGACCTAATGGCCGAGTTTTAGTCCTATTACATGCGCCTGTATGTAACACGATTAGCTGACTCTGCTGACAATATTCCAACGTACCTAGATGAAGTGGCTTTAGTTTGGTTAGATGGCTGCTACCAGCAGTTCTTAAGTCATCCTATCTCAGCAGAGGAGATAGCAGCAACTATCAATATGCTTCAAGGGAGAAAAGACTTGGATGGCCTGACGATGGACTTTCACAAAGTTTCTAAGAATATCCTAGCTCACCGCTTCCTGGAAATATACTCAGAAGCACTTTCCGACGGGGAGCTCCCATCACTACGCAAAGCGTGATCTCTGTCATCCCCAAGCCTGGTAGGGGCACTACTCGCTTCACTTCCTATGGACCAATATTGTTACCTAATAGTGATAATAGGATCCTTGCCAAGGTGATTGAAAAAAAGACCATCCCTGTTATTCAACAAGATTGTCTTACCCATGTAGGCTGGCTTTGTGCCTCATGGGTCTACATCAGTCAACCTGCACAGTAGTTGCTGTGTTTCATCAACTGAGCCGAGAGCTCAGGACCACAGCAGTCTTATTAGATGCCACAAAGGCTCTTAAGTCTTTGGAATGGATGAGCTCGACTTTTCTCTGGGAAATTTTACAACGGTATGGATTTCCAATGGGATTGTCAGCACTCATTCAACAGCTCTATGCTCATCCCACCTTGAGAGTCACAGTTAATGAGCTAATATGCATGTCCTTTCTGATATCTTTTATTCATTTTTTTTAATTAGTTGGAATAGACAACATCAATAATGGCAATAAGAAGAAGGTTGCAGTAGGTACATTCATACATGATAATGAGACAAATGTGGTGCACGTCTACAGTATAGATCAAGCTGCTCACGCCAAGGCGAGGCTTCAGTTGCTCATGCAGTGACGGTCTTAGCACGTTGTGGGGAGTTCCTACTCAGCCACCTCCAGTACCTCGGGGAGGGGTGCTCTTAGTTGCACCACGGGCAGGAGCCCCCCCCCCCCCATCATGAAGGCAGAGGCAAAACGGAAGAGCGGCTCAGGGCAGGGGCAACGTTTGGCAGGGGCGTGTCATCAAGAGGCTTGGGGGAGGAGGCGTTGAAGGTGCATTTTAGCCGACCCTCTTCCAGACCTTTTTGCCCCCCTCCAGGAACTCAGGCCATCCTGTCGTGTTTGTCAGTTCTTCATGTTGCAGCAGATATGTAGAATGAGAGGCGGGGTGCTGGGAGGGGGACCACCTTGCGTAGCTTGATCTGTGCATTCTGTGGCGCATTGCAATGCTTTCTTTGTTTGTGTGTTTGGGTACAGCTGGGGGTTGGTGAGTACCCCAGCATACCGCCTTGTTTGTTTTGTGGAAAATGCTTATTTGTGTACGTTGTTCCTTGGCTGCCACTGGGGGTTGGTGAGTACCCCCTGCGTGCCGACGTTCGTCATGTTTAGTCCGTGTTGTAATGGACCATCTTTTTGTTGCATGTGCAAGTGGCGGCGCAGGTGGTTGCAGTTAACCACACAGACCCTCACACTGAGAGGTAAGGGTTCTATTCCAGATGTGTCAGAAGAGGTTTACCTCCTTTAAATATTTTCAACTTCAAATCTTTAAGGTTCATACTGAAAGCTGATCTCACCCGTTTTGCATCTCGTAAGTGCAGTCACCAGTGGCGCAAAGGTTAAATTCTCCGACCTTTCCACTGGGAATTGGAGTTGCGGTTCGGTGCCCCTTTGGTTATCCCCGACTGAATGCATTACTTTGTTCTTGGGAGGAGGGGGGTGGCTGGGCAACTTTTCTAGCGTGAGGGAAGGAGGTGTGGCTTTAAAAGGGAAGGGCCAGGCCTTGGAACTAAGGAACCTGGTTCATGTCTCTGCAACTGCACAACACGCTGCAATGCCATTATCACAGCGTATGGCGATAATGTTCGTTCATTAATTTACAGCAATTATAGCACCAGGGTTGCAGATTCAATCCCAGTACGGGTCATTGCGTTTTTGTGAAAAAAAGGGGAGGTTCTCAGCTCATTAGTGCAATCGCTCTGCAGGACAGCAATGGTTAAGTCTCAGACCGTTACACAGAGGGTGGAGGTTTTGCATCTACATGTCCCTGTGTATTGGTGGTTCTACCTCTATTTTGCTATGAATACTCACCAATGGCATACCAGTTGTGGTCCCAGACCCTTACGCGGGACGTGACGGGTTCTAGGCTGTGTGTCTGTGTGGTTCCTTTCCCTAATTTGATCTTATTCATCCGTGTGCTCATGTAGCGGTTTCACATGATCTTCACGTGTGTTCATGAAGTCCTAGTCGTCTAATGACTAAAGCAGTGGCCTCCTAAGCTAGGGATTGCGGGTTCAAGTGCCATTGTGTGTGCTGGAAGTTAATCTGATTCTCACCAGCACTGGTAAGGGTTAGCAGGTCGTCTTTTCGTTTCAATACCGCTGACTCCCTCAACTGTGGTATAGTAGCTTAAGGGTAGGACTGGGCCACCCGAGAGTGGGTGAGTCTGTGGGGAGGCCTAGTTGTTCCAGTAGCTCAAAACAAAAAGTGTGCATGTTCTAATGTTTCCTCTCTTTCTCTGTTTTGACTTCGTTCGTGACCGGGATAGTAACGCTATCTTGCAGTTCTCGGTGTTCACCATACAACATGGCCCCAAAGCGAGCATGATCTGCGACGGACGACGCATGACTCAGGCAGAATTTTGCTCTCTCAGTGAACTCTGGAAGATAGTCAAGACCCATGGGGTAGACTGGCCCCTGCCGAAACTAACAGAAGGTCCGGTAAAGGATCAACAACTAGTGGGAGTCGCCCCCCTACCGAAGCAGCAGAGAAAGGTCCCAGCAGGCTACAGAGATGCCACTCCAGAACCTAGGACGGCTTCAATCAGCATGCAACTAAAGGCCACCTCTGCTGTCCAGGGTGAGTACGTAGGACATCCCCCTGGTCCCTGTTCCAGAATCCAGGCTCCATACGGTCCAGTGGTTTGCACCAGCAGGGGGACAGTGAGTCACCTGACCAGTTACCCTGTAGCCCAGGGCAAGGGCGCACCACACGCAGGTGCGGCGCCCAGGTTTTCACAACCTCACAGGGGTGCGGCCACCGACAAGCACTCTATGGCGGTCCAGGGCACAATAGTGGTCTCCTCTGGGATATCCAACATGCAGGTCGGGCAGACAGGAAGCACCCAGACTCTGGATCAGACAAATTTTCTGGTTGGGCAGGATGGCACTGTGGTGCAGGTGTGGGCCCAACCATCGAAAGTTACCCCCCGGGGACAGGAATCTCAGGGCAGTCCCCACTATTGTTCAGTCCAGTGTTTGGCTCCACGGCCCCCACCCTGGCCCCCTTCTGTGGCGATTGCCTGGCACGTGCCAGCAGAACCCAAAGAAAAGATATATGAGTGAATATGTCAATGTTTGTGACCTAATTAACGTGGCTGTGGTTCGAGAAAAAGGCGAGAACTAGAAAAGAGGGGGAGCACGGGGCAAAGAAGGTTTGGGTGAAGTGGTCCCTGAAGAATTGGGTGAGAGGGTTGTCAATCTATGCAGTGGTCAAGACCGAAAAGTACCCAACAGTGGCCCCACAATTGTTTGCATACATGATTCTAATTCATAGTACAGCCTCCGAGATTCAGGGTTCTGCATGGCTCCAGTATGATATCAAATTTAGGCAGATGAAAGCGGTCAAACCAGAAATGGCATGGGACCAAAGGGAGATTAACTTTTGGCACTCAGAATTCTCCATGTCCCCTTATGTGGCAAAATCAGCACAATCCTTTCAGTCAGATAAAAGTTCTGGGGACAAAAAAACGTGCTTGCTGGCAATATAACAAGAAGGAATGCAGCAGGGTGACCACCTGCAAATATAAACATCACTGCTCCTTTTGCAGGACCCAGGGAAACCCTGAAAGCAAGTGCTTCAAAAAGCACGGAAAACCAAAAGAGCCACTGCCCACCAAAAACAAGTATCACCGATCAAGCTAGCAAGCTCCCCACGCCCATTCGTCTCCATGTCCTAACTCATCTCCTTGGCAGGTATAAGAATTCTCGAGATGCCCACGTGCTATATCATGGTTTCAAAGATGGATTCCTCATCCCTTCATCTGCAACCTCTACCCCGGTTCCCCCCAAGAATCACCTGTCAGAGCTACGGCAGCCTGATGTTGCGGATGACAAAATCATCAAGGAGGTACGGGCAGGAAGGGTGGATGACCCCTTTCTGTCATCCCCATCCGGGGACTTAGGCCCTCATTAGGACCTTGGCGGCAAATGCCGCCTACTGCCACGGCGACGACCGTCGCCATGGCTACCGACCGTCCATGCCATTATGACCGTAGACGGAATTCCGCCAGAAGGCTGATGGAATTCCGTCTACGGTCATGGCGGTGGATGGTGGTAAGGTGGCGCTGCTGCCAGCAGCAGCGCCACGCCAGAAAAACACTGCATACCATATCATGTCCCATGATAAGGCCTGGCAGTGTTTTATTGGTGGACGCTGCTGCTGGCAGCAGCGCTGCGTCTCCTGCCGGAGGACCCCCTGCAAGCAGGTAAGTCAGGTTCTCCAACAGGAGAGGGGGTGGGGGTGTTGTGTATGTGTATGGGGGTGTGTGTGACTGTGTGTGAATGCATGCATGCGTGTGTAATGCGTGTGTGCATGAGTGGGTGTGAGTGTACGTGCATTTTGTGTAATGAGATTGCGTGTGTGCCTGGATGTATGTTCGTGGGTGTTGCTGTGAGTGTGTATGTATGTATGTATGAATGCGTGGGTGAATGTGTGTATGCGTGTATGGATGTGTATGTATGTGTGTAAATGTGGGGGGGGGGTCAGGAGGGGGAAGGGCTCTGGTGAGGGGGCAGAGGAGACCCCAATCAGTGCCAGGGAAGGAATTCCCTGGCACTGATAGTGCCTACCACCATGGTTTCAATGGCGGTACAGACACCACTGAAACCATGGCGGTGGGCGGGGTCAAAATGCCATGGGCGGCCTAGTGACGGCTGCCGGGCTCGAGACTGTAGTCTCCTGCCCAGCGGTCGGTGGGTTGTCTTGGCGGATTGGCTTTGGCCAAACCATCAATGTCATAATAGTGGAGGTATGTACCGCCAGCCTGTTGGCGGTAATACCTCCACTATACCACCGACCGCCGGGGTCATAATGACCCCCCCTAGTCTGCTCCCCACTCGGGCTGGTCACAAAGAAATAGCCTCTTAAATTCTGTCTAATGTCTAATTCACAATCTGTCCTTCCCAACGGGATCATCTGTGAATGATGGGCTGGCCCAAGATATGTGCACTGTGCCTTACACCACTTTCAGTGAGGCCCAACTCAAACTGCAGAAGTTGGGAAAAGGGGTCTTTATGGCCAAGTCCGACATTGAGTCAGCGTTCTGACTCCTACCAGTACACCCAGATGACACTCACTTATTTTTAGGGTCAATTTTTTATAGACCTTTGCATTCTAATGGGGTGCTCCATTGCATGCTCCGTGTATGAGACATTTGGTAGGTTCTTGGAATGGACGGTGAAGGATGTGGTAGCCATGGATGGGTTGGTGCACTATTTGGATGGCTTCTTGTTTATGGGTCCGTCAGGTTCTTCAGTGTGCGAGAAGGCCCTACTGGGCTTCCAACAGCTGGTTCAGATCCTGGGGGTGCCATTGGCAGCAGACAAGACAGAGGGCACCTCAAAATGTATCACCTTTTTGGGAATTTAAATTGATTCAGTGGCTGGGGTGTGTAGGCTCCCAAAGGATAACGTCCTGACATTCAAGGCATCTATTGAGGCTTGTCTCGCAGTCAGGAAGGAGACCTTGTGTCAGTTGCAGGTACTGGTGGGGCAGTTGAATTTTGCCTTGAGGGTGATACCTGTAGAGAGAGTCTTTTCCAAGAACATCGCCAGGGCTATGCCGGGCCTGCAGGCCAAACATTACCACACCAGACTGGCGTCCAAGTTCAGGGAGGACTTGCTCACTTCACAGGGCTTCTTAGACAACTTCAATGGCACCATTTTATGGCAGCAGCCATCGCGGTCCAGCTGTGAATTGGCTCTGTTCACAGATGCAGCTGGCAGTGTGGGGTTTGGGGCACTTTTTGGCATGAAGTGGTGCATGAAGCATTGGCCAGGGGAATGGGTAGCTTAAGGGCTTCCTTGCAATGCTACCTTCCTGGAACTGTTTCCCATCATAGTAGCCCTGCAGATATGGGAGGCCCCCTTGGCCAACAGAAGGATTGTGTTTTAGTCTGACAGCATGTCGGCTTTCATGGCTATAAACAATCAGACTGCGAAATGCCCCTTGGCGCTACATCTGCTTAAGGTCCTTATTCGCAGCTGTCTGGCACATACACCCTCATTACAACCCTGGCGGTCGGTGATAAAGTGGCGGTAATACTGCTAACAGGCTAGCGGTAAAAAAAAATGAAATTACGACCATGGCGGAAACCGCCAACACAGACAGCCACTTTAACACTCCGACCGCCACGGCGGTAGCAACAAATACCGTGGCGGTCACCACCAACAGACATGCGGAACACAATGTACTGCCCACACTATTACAAGGCACCAATCCGCTAGCTTTTCTGGGGCGGTATCAATGCCATCAAAAGCACGGCGGAAACTGTTTGGAAGGGAAACCACTCACCTCACGACACTCAACAAAGAACCAGGACCGCATGGAGCCTGAACTACAGGTCCTGCACATGTTGCTGTATTTCTTAATACACCACGAAGTGTAAAGAAGGTGGCGGCAGCGACGACCACGGTGATTACTGCACCTAGCACACAGGGGAGGGGAGGAGGGAAAAGAGAGTGACACACACACGCAAAACGCAACACCCCACCCACAACAACACACACATATATCCAATAACATCACAGATACACCCCATCACCCCCTGGAAGAACACAAGGAGAAAACGAAATGAGTTTAACTAGTGTAATATTCGAACAATCAGATAGCCCAAGAGAACCGTAAATAATCAGTATACACAAATATTTACAGCAAATACACAAGTCCGTACACTGTACCATTAAATGTCCGTGGACCAGTGGTCCCAAAAAGCATGGGCGAAGCGCACACATGACACCTGCCTCAAAACAGAGAGAACACTGCAGGGGCATCAGGTCGGAAAAAAAACAGGCACCTCAGGGGAAGGGGAGGGGGGGCACTTCAGCCGAATGATGGTACGATGCCACTGCTCCTCAAGAGGGCTCCATGCCCACTGCCTGGTCCTGGGGAGTGCAAAGCCACAGTCTCTCAAGTCTCTCAAGTGGGTGGGTTGCCCACTGCTTGGTCCTGGGGAGTGCAAAGCCACAGTCTCTCAAGTCTTTCAAGTGGGTTCACTGCCCACTGCTAGGTCCTGGGGAGGTCAAAGCCACAGTCTCTCAAGTAGGTGGGTTGCCCACTGCTTGGTCCTGGGGAGTTCAAAGCCACAGTCTCTCAAGTCTCTCAAGTGGGTTCACTGCCCACTGCTTGGTCCTGGGGAGTTCAAAGCCACAGCCTCTCAAGTCTCTCAAGTGGGTTCACTGCCCACTGCTTGGTCCTGGGGTGTTCAAAGCCACAGTCTCTCAAGTGGGTTCCCTGCCCGCTTTGTCCTGGGGAGTTCAAAGCCACAGTCTCTCAAGTGGGTGGTTTGCCCACTGCTTGGTCCTGGGGAGTGCAAAGACACAGTCTCTCAAGTCTCTCAAGTGGGTGGGTTTCCCACTGCTTGGTCCTGGGGAGTGCAAAGCCACAGTCTCTCAAGTCTCTCAAGTGGGTGGGTTGCCCACTGCCTGGTCCTGGGGAGTGCAAAGCCACAGTCTCTCAAGTGGGTGGCGTCTTCCACTGGTTCTGGAGGGGGCATTGTGCCCAGAGTGCTTCATCCTGCCAAGGACTGTGTTAGTGGATGCTTTTCTCCACTGGTTCTGGAGGGGGCTTTGTGCCCAGAGTTCTTCATCCTGCCAAGGACTGTTAGTGGATGCTTTTCTCCACTGGTTCTGGGGGGGGCTTTGTGCCCAGTGATGCTGCTCCTGGGGTGTGGCTCGCTGACTTCATCTCACCTGTGTGTCATAGCCACGCAATGTACCCGGAACAGGTAGCATGATACTCCATGTAGGCAGACCCACACTCCATACTGCATCGACTTAGGCTGCCAATTGCTGGTTCATGCCAGTGCTGGAGATGGTGTCTCAAGTGGCGTGTCCAGGGTCCAGGACTTCACCTGCAGACTCTGACGGCTGCACACTGGAGATGGGGCTGACGTCCGACAGAATGGCATCGGCTGTGCACGTGGCGGTGCTGATGGTGGTGCAGGCGGCGGTTGCTGCGGCGGAGATGCTGCCGTTGCAGGCCGTGGTGCAAGTGACTGTTGGGGTGGATGGAGACACTATACCGTCTCCGGCAGCCTCGGATGGCTGATCCTTGGGGAGGATGCTGCAGACTGATGTTGTGGCAGCGGTGTTGCAGGTGGCAGTGCAGGTGGCGGTCGGAGCGGCGGTGGTGACTGGGATGCATGTGGCTGCCATCACTGATGATTTGGTGGTCACCAGCCCGTCCCCAGGTGAAATCGTGCCCAGAGGTGATGTGCCCTTTGGCTTGTGCCCCTTCCCCATCATGACAGCTGCTGCAGGGACCTTGGCACTGTCCACTTTGTGTTTGTGCGAGGCCTTGCTGGGTGGGTGGTGTGACTGTCCCCTGCTTGAAGCCGGTGCCTTTTTGAGCTTTGAAGGTGGTGGAATAGGGTGGTCCTTCTTTTCTGTCGGTGGCACACTGGCAGCTCTGACGGATGCCCCCTTTGGACGTACTGGAGTAGCAGGGACCACAGCGGATGCAGATTTGGTGGCTGAGGTGCTGGGCTGGGATCTAGCCATCCTGGCCCTAGGAGAAGGACGGGGGGGGAGGTGTAGGGAAGAGCTCCAGGTTAGCTAGGTAAATTTCTTTGGACACACTGGGACGGGAAGATGGCGGGGCTTGCGAGTGGAGGAGGAGGTAGTGGTTGTAGGAGGTGTACGTCTGCTGAGTTTGGGTGAAGGTGCATGGGGTGGAGGCTGTTGTGAGGTGGATGGCTGTTGAGTGGGTGTGTGCCTGAGTTTGTGTACTTTGGGAGGAGGGCTCACAGACACACTGGGAGAGGACACGGGACGTGTGAATGGTAGTGGGGGTGGTGACTGCACGTGAGGGGTGTGTAGTGATGGGCGTGCTGGTGATAGAGGTAGTGGCTGAGGATGTAGTGCATGCAGGTGTGAGTGGAGACGAGACTGGGAGGGAGGTGGCGGACGTGGAGGAGGGGGACGCAGTGGAGGCAATGGATGTTGGTGTGTCTGCATGGGGATGGTGCTTGTGTGAGTGCCTGTGGGATGTGTGGTGCTTATGTTTGCCTGAGACACTTTTGTGTGTTGATGTGTGTGCACGCTGTTCTGATGGTGTGCTGGGATAGGCTGAGGTACAGGGGATTGGGTCTGGGTAGTGGAAGTTGGAGGAGGGAGGCTGGAGGCTGGACACAGGGACAATAGCTGCCATCAGTGCTGAGGCCAGAGCCTGAAATGCTCTCTGTTGGGCCACCACGCCAGAATGAATGCCCTCCAGGTATGCATTTGTTTGCTGCAAATACCTCTCGACACCCTGGATAGCATTCAAAATGGTTGACTGCCCAACAGTGAGGGATCTCAGGAGGTCAATAGCCTCCTCACTGAGGGCAGCAGGGCAGACTGGGGCAGGGTCTGAGGTGCCTGGGGCAAAGGAGATGCCCACCCTCCTGGGTGAGCGTGCACGGGAAACATGCTGAGGGGCTGCTGGGAGGGCGGTGCTGGTAGGGGGGGTGTTGGCTGTACCTGTTGTTGCGTTGGGCATAGAGGTGCCCACCACCGCAAGGGAGCTCCCATCAGAGGAGGAGTCGCTGTCGCTGGTTTCCCCTCCTGTCCCCGTCATGGAGCTCCCCTCACCCTCCGTCCCACTGGTGCCCTTACCGTCGGTGGATTCACCCTCCTGGGCAATGTGGGATGCAGCTTCCTCCATCTCTGGTGCCTCTGCTCCTCCGCCATATGATGCTAATGCACACAAGGACAGGGTAACACAACAAGAAGTGGGGAAAGACAGAGGAGACACATGGTCAATGCCAGCAACACTACTACCATTGGCGGACACAACACACAGGGAGCAGCCCTATTCACTAGGCCATGCACTAGCAGTTACTAGTAGTAAAATCACCTACCCATGGGGGACTGTGCCTAACATAATTTGCTGCACACCTGGAACCCACAGGAGTCTGACTAGTTGTAGATGCCCACTACTACTATTGGGGTTGGAGTGCCTCAGAGTCTGCCTAAGAAGGGACCTACCCTACCAAGTTCGCCCTGGCCTAGGGGAACCCACAGCCCACATCCCCCACCCAAACACCTCGTAAAGCGCGCAGAGTCAGCTGAATGAGACTGTACTCACCCCCTTGTGGCTGCTGTCATGCCCTCAAGCGCCCATCCAACTCCGGATATGCCACCGCCAGGATCTGGAACATCAGGGGGGTCATGGTGCGAGGGCCACCCCTTCTACGTTGGGAGGCCATCCCCAGCTGGGCCTCTGCCGTCTTCTTGCTCCAGCGGCACAGGTCCTCCCACCTCTTGCGGCAGTGGGTGCTCCGTCTATGATAGACCCCCTTGGCGATGGCATGCCAAATACCCTTCTTCTGGTGGGCGCTGACCTAGAGGAAAGGTACAGGATGAAAGGAAATTACTCACCCGTCCGGACCGTCATACTCATTGCCCACCAGTTCCCACCCATGCCCTGACGCACATACACTCACCATCCTCACATGCAGGCCTCAGCCCTCACCCCCACATGTATCTTCCATCCACACCTCTCCATACATTCATGGCCCACGCATCATGCTCACAGTGTACTCACCTGTTTGTCTGGAGGACGGTACAGTAGCGTGTACTGTGGGAGGACCCCATTCACTAGTCTCTCCAGCTCCTCCAAAGTGAAGGCAGGGGCCCTTTCCCCAGACACTCTAGCCATTGTCGCTTCCAGACTGAGGTCACAGCAGCACTTGCAGTGTAGGACCTCTCCTGTTGAAGGTCAGGTAGCAAGTGGGTGAACTGATTGAAAATGGCGGTCACGTCCGCGGCGGTGCGTACTGTCACTGCCGGCGTACAGCGTCATTGGCTCCTGGAACCCATAGGGCCCAATGACAACCAATGGTAAATTGCACGGCCGTCTTCGACCGCCTACCACGACGCTGCACAAGGCCAGCGCAGTTACCTCATTTCCCCTTGTCCCTCCTTACAGGTCAGGCAGCCGCCATTTCAGGGGGGCACATGGCATGGCATGGCACCTAACTGCGTCACAGCACATTTTGGCAGAAATACAGACAGACAACGCCACACACGGATTTACTCACATTACAGCAAAAACACTTGTGCAACCTATGTGGTATATGACCCTCTGCTCACCATTCTCCTCCATAGGGCACATCCACTGGGGCAGATGATGAGATGGCGTCATCCTCCGGTGTACAGACCCCTGGTGGACCTGTAGACAATGGAAGACAGACACATCATTATCACCTACAGACTTGATCGTGCCACAATCCTAGAACTGTGTGCCCAATTGGAGCCTGACCTGATGTCAGCTATCCACCATCCCACAGGAATACCCCCTCTTGTGCAGGTCCTGTCAGTGCTCCATTTCCTGGCAAGGGGCTCCTTTCAAACTACAGTGGCCATGGCATCAGGGATGTCTCAGCCAATGTTCTCCAACGTGTTGACCAGATTGTTGTCTGCCCTGCTGAAACACATGCGCAGCTACATCGTATTCCCCCCAGGAGGAGGATTTGCCCACTGTGAAAGCTGACTTCTATGCCCTGGGACATATCCCCAACATAATTGGTGCCATTGATGGTACACATGTGGCATTTGTCCCCCCTCCTCAGAAATGAACAGGTGTACAGAAATCGAAAAAGCTACCATTCTATGAATGTGCAGATGGTGTGTTTGGCAGATTGGTACATCTCTCATGTGAATGCCAAGTATCCTGGCTCTGTGCATGACGCTTATATTTTGAGGATTAGCAGCATCCCTTATGTGATGGGCCAACCCCAGAGACACCGGGTGTGGCTAATAGGTGAGCCCAAGGTCCCCACACAGTATGAATAGGTGTCTGGGTATGGGGTAGTCCCTAGGGGTTAGTGTGTGTCTAACAGATTTCCCTCGACATTTGCAGGTGACGCTGGTTACCCCAGCCTCTCATGGCTACTGACCCCAGTGAGGAATGCCAGGAGAAGGGCAGAGGAACGCTACAATGAGGCACATGGGCAAACTAGGCGTATTATTGAGCGGACTTTCGGCATCCTGAAGGCCAGATTCTGGTGCCTCCATCTGACAGGTTGCTCACTATACTACTCACCAAAGAAGGTGTGCCAGATAATCGTGGCATGCTGCATGTTGCACAACCTCACTTTGCGACGCCAGGTGCCTTTTCTGCAGGAGGATGGGCCTGATGATGGTCTTGTGGCAGCTGTGGAGCCTGTGGACAGTGAGGAAGAGGAGGCAGAGGAAGAAGATATTGACAACCGAAACAACATCATCATGCAGTACTTCCAGTGAGACACAGGTAAGAGACTGGCACTGCTCATCTCATATCTGACTACTGTAGGACATTGTATGAATCAGCCTCTTAACCTCTGTGTATGGACCCTGACAGTTCACTTTGGCTTTCCATTTCACAGATCTGGGAACCTCATTCTGCCTTCTGCTATGTTTACCGCTGCCCAACAACTGTCATACATTGGTATGTGCGGATGAACATTTACATTGATATTTGTGGAAGATGTTGTAATTATACATTTGTGAAAGTACAGACTGACTCTCCAGATTGGTTTGTGATTCAAGGGTGTTTATTTATGGGCTAATGTGTATAGGGGTATATGGAAGGGGCTGGGGTGATAGTGGAGGAACGTCCATAGTAGAGTCCAGTCTCTCAGTATCACAGGTGCATTGTCCAATGGGGCATAGGAAGTGGAGCAATGTCAGTTCAATGTGGACAGGGTGACAGAGTGGGACACAAGGGTGACAATCAGGAGAGTCTTATTTCCTGGCGGGGGTCTAGGCAAGTGTCTCTGGCATCTGCCTGGATCACAGGGACCGTTTGCGGAGTGGTTCTCCTTCTGCAGGAGGTGGGGTGCTAGTGGCCTATTGATCCATGGCGGGACCTCCTGTCCACTAGCGCCGGCAGACGTGGAAGGCTGTTCATCATTTGGGCTGGTGTCAGGGGCCTGGTGGTATGTCATTGTCTCCCTCATAATGTTGCCCATGTCTGCCAGCACCCCTGCAATGGTGACCAGGGTGGTGTTAATGGACTTCAAGTCCTCCCTGATCCCCAGGTACTGTCCCTCCTGCAGCCGCTGGGTCTCCTGAAACTTGGCCAGTATCGTGCCCATGGTCTCCTGGGAATGGTGGTATGCTCCCATGATGTTTGATAGTGCCTCGTGGAGGGTCGGTTCCCTGGGCCTGTCCTTCCCCTGCGCACACCAGCCCTCCCAGCTTCCCTGTTATCCTGTGCCTCTGTCCCCTGAACCGTGTGCCCAGTTCCACTGACCCCTGGTCCCTGATTGTCCTGTGTTTGTGGGTTTGCCTGGGGTCCCTGTAGTGGTGGACACACTGCTGAGTGACGTGTCCTGAGGACAGTGGCATGGGCCCGCTGGGTGGGTGCTGTGGTGGTGTTTCCTGAGGGGGGAGCTTCTGTGGTGGCTTGGGACTGTGGCAGGGGAACCGACTGTCCAGAGGTCCCTGATGGGCCGGGTTGGTCATCTTGATCCAGGTGTGCAGAGCTGCTGTCGTCACTGTGGGCCCCTTCTGTGGGGGGGACTGGATATGGCTGGCACCTCCTGTCCGGTGACGTTGTGTAGGGGTCCTGTTGGGGTGTAAATGCATTGTTATTGTATCTGTGTGTGCCATCTTGTGCAATGGGTGTGTTTCCCTCTACTACTGTGCTTGCAATATCACCTTGGCCCTTGTGTGAGAGTTGATTGTGTGCCTTGGTTGAGTCTCTCCCTTGGACATGCTTTGGTGAGGGGTGTCCATGCATTGTTGTTGCATGCAGGGTTTGGTATTTGGATGGGTGGGTTGTGATAGTGGGGTATATGTGAGGTGGTGGAGTGATGGGTGTGAGGGTAGGAGTTAGTGACGGCATGCAGGTAGGGTGGGGGATATACTAGTATAGATTTGACTTACCAGAGTCCAGTCCTCCTGCTATTCCTGCGAGGCCCTCAGTACGCATGATCGCCAAGACTTGCTCCTCCCATGTTTTTAGTTGTGGGGGAGGAGGTGGGGGGTCCACCGCCAGTCCTCTATACGGCTACCTGGTGTCTGGATACCACGGAACATACCTTCCCCAGTAGGTCATTTCACCTCTTCCTGATGTCATCCGGTGTTCTGGGGTGCTGTCCCACTGCGTTGACCCTGTCGACAATTCTCTGCCATAGCTCCATCTTCCTAGCAATCGAGGTCTGCTGCACCTGTGATCCAAATAGCTGTGGCTCTACCCCGATGATTTCCTCCACCATGACCCTGAGCTCCTCCTCAGAAAACCTGGGGTGTCTTTGAGGTGCCATGATGTGGAGTTGAGTGATGTATGAGGTGATGGTTGATGTGATATGTGTGGGGTGATGTGTTGGGGTGTGTGGTGTGATGTGCGTGGATGGTGTATGAGTGATGGTGTTGTGTGCCTCTGGATGCTAGTGTTGTCTTTGCTTTTCTCTCTCTCTGCTTCTTCAGACTTTTTTGTTGTAAGGGGTTGTGGGTAATGTGGGTATGTGTTTTATATTGGATTGGGTGTGTGGATGTGGTGTGTGTATGTGTATCAGGTGTGTGTATTTTGAATTGTCCAATGTGGTGTGGTTTTGTAAGTGTGTGTGTAGTTTGAGCGCAGCAGTATGTACCGCCAATGGTTTACCGCAGTTGAATGACCGCCGCGTTGATTCATGGGTCGTGATAGTGTGGGCATATTCCTGTTGGCATAACGGTGTGGGTTTTGGTACCGCCAATTTATCACTGACCTTTGGTGCGGCGGACTTGTGTGGGTGTCTGTCTTCTGGAGGATTTCTAAGTGTGGGTCATAATACCCGTAGCAGATTTCCACCGTGGACACAGTATGTTGGCGGCCGTCGGCATGGCAGTAAGCAGACTTTACTGCCAGGGTTGTAATGAGGGCCATAGTATCTTCTTTTCAGCTAAGCATGTCCCTGGGATGGATAATGCAGTGACTGACACGTTGTCTCGGTTCAGGTTGACAGAGTTCAGAGCGCTGTGGCCGAAAGCGGACGAGAGGATGTCAATCTTACCAGTGGAGCTGTGGAAGCTTGGTGTCCCATCCCCCCTGACCTAATCACCACATCCCTGGCACCTGAGACCAAACGTATGTATGAGTCAGCTTGGCGGGTATATGATGCCTCATTTGATTTCCCTGCTGCGACAAAAGCGTTTCAACCATGAGTGCATCCTAAGGTTTTTGGTGAGGTAAAAAGAGTGTGGCAAGTCATTGCACCTAGTACAGAGGAACTGTCAGCTATTGCCTTCTTCACTGGCCTAAAAAGGAGGTGGGGGACCTGACCAAGGACCCTAGAGTGAGGAGGGCCATCATGGGTAGGGGGCACATGACCCCCCCTCAGGAGGACGTCAGGAGGCACGCATTGTTGGGCCTTTTTCAGGGCATTTAGGATTTCTGAATTGGTGGCACCCTCTAAGCCTGGTCAGGGCACTGGGATCGAATTGGCAGATGTCATCATGTCTGCCAGTTATCTCCTTGTGAAGGTCAGGAGATCTAAGCAGACCCTTGGGGTAAAGGTATGTAGATGAACCTCAGCCCTGCCCAAGGGGCCCTCTATTGTCCGGTGACCCTGGCCCAGGAGTTCCTGTGGGTGTGTCCTGGTGTGGAATGTTCCAATTTGCTAGTACATGCGGACGGGACGTCACTCACACTTTTTCAGTTTACACATGTATGCAAGTGCGCCTTGGCCCCTTTGGGTGAGGAGGCTTCGGGGTTCAGTTCACACTCTTTCCGCATTGGCGCAGCCAACATGGCAGCCACTCTGGGCCTGTCAGGGGATGACATCAAAAGGGTAGGCAGGTGGAGGGTGATGTGCTGCATCGCTATGTGAGTCCTCACCTGCTGTAGGCTCCTCTGTGGCCCTGTTTCTTTTCCTTCTGTTCGCAGCTGTCAGGTATGGCACAATTTGCGTGTGCTGGTGTGGGCATTCTTTAATTTGCAGAGCAGCTCAATATTACGTTGGCTTCGGACTTGAGAGGGCTTAGCTGGAGGCAGGTTTCGAATATCATTGGGTGGGTATTAGAGTGCTTAGGTTGGGGAACTTATCTCACCATCTCTCTCAGGCCCTTGAGAAAGGTGTGGTACTGTTGTGTAGCCATTTTAGTTATAGCTTCATACATGTTATTTCAGCAAACTAGGTCTGCCACAGTGCACTTTAACCTAGACATATTTTATTCAGTTTTGTTTTATTATTTTAACTCAAGGCTGCAGTAAGAAATGTTGCCGGCAAACGTGGTAACGCTTTGTCTCTAGTGTTCATAGAAACATACACACTCTTACATAAGGATTCTTTCTTGGAACATCAGCTGTTTTATTATAAAAACACTACTTTAACCCATGCACGTTAGAGGGAGATTCCAGCCAGATGACCACGACTGTATGCTGATCGCTGAGTGCTTCGCTACAGCTGCTTATGTAGACTACAGGCCTCTTGCTCAGGTATGAAGGATGATGTCTTTCCAGGGGAACCTGAAGGGCAGAACTAGAGCTTAACATGCTGTGCTCTAACATAGCCTAGGTAGGAGCTATTTTAATGATTTTTTTTATAAGCAATTTTATTAGTTTTGTATAACCACATAAAACCCACCAGGTCACAATTGCACTCTGCGGACTGAACACTGCACAAGTCCGAAGCATATAACAAAGGTATACGATAAAGAACCGCCGTAGTGGTCAAGGACAAAGCACACAACATTCCTACATCGAAGACATGCCTGCAGCCTAATCTCCCCAGGTCCCCAGCCATTTCCCCCACACATTGTCATGTTTAGCAGGGCAGCCCCTCGCTTCATAAACCAGTTTTTCTTGCTGTGCACACCAGTCTACCCCTCGGCGCCACTTCGCAATCGCGGAAGCTTTTTCTGCTTTCCAATTCGCTGCAATATCTCTTTTGGCCACTAAACAGGCCATCCCCACAAAGGTCCGGTCCGCTCTGCAGGACCCCTCCCCATCAAGGACTCCCAATAAAATTGGCAACGGAGCAACCTCGACCTCCACCTGCAGGACTCTAGAGATCTCCGTCATCACAGCTTCCCAGTAGGTTGCTATGTGGGGGCAAGTCCACACCATATGGAAAAAGTCAGCACTAGGGCCTGCACAACGAGGACAGTCTGCCTGGATCAGTAGGCCCGCTCTAAGTAAGCTGGCGGGAGTTTGGTAAGCCGTGTGGAGAAAGTAGGTCTGCACCGCCCGGAGATGGGAGGTCATGGTCAGTGTCCCCGGGGCCATCAAAGCATCACTCCAGTCCTCGTCCTCCATCAGATCCACCCACTGTTCCCACCGCTCTCGGAGCTTGTCAAGCGTCTGTGCTGTTTTAGTGACTAAGGTGCGATATATGTGCGACACTCCCCCTCTACCCAGGGCGCCCATCAGTGTCTTGGCCTCAACAGGGCTAAATTCAGGAAGAACTGTCCCTACTTGAACATGCACGTGTAATGTGTGTCTGAGTTGCAGATATTTATGGAACTAGATCCGAGCGAGCGAAAACTGCTGCTGAAGCTCCTGGAAGGACCGCATGTGGGAACCCACCTAGATGTCACCCAGCAGCGAAGTGCCTATGAGGTCCCATTTATGAAACCCCTGAAGTGCTGAGACCTCTCCCAGCCATGATCCTTGCCACAGTGGGGTCAGTGAGTGAGACGGCGCCACCACCCCGTCACCTGCAGCGCAGCCCTCCACCCCATCAGCACCACCCTAGTCACCTCCGGGACTTTACGCAGCAGGGGGTCACTGTACAGCATCCCGAACAGACCAGGAAAGCCCATCGTCAAGAGTTCTAGCTGGTATGCAGGATCCAACCAACCCCCCCCACCCATCCAGTCATTAACTACCAGTAGGTGCATCGCAAGGTGGTAAAGATAGAGGTTAGACATCCCCAGACCCTCTCGTACACATCGCCCTGACAGGTGCGAAATACCAGCTGGGGGCGTGAACTGTGCCATAGGAACTGCTGTGCGACCGCCTCCATCTCTTTGAACCATCGCCTGGGGATGTGGTAGGGGAAGTTCTGAGGCAAATAGAGGAACCGGGGAAGTCCATCATTTTATACAGCGCTATCCGTCCCAGGATGTTGAGGGGCAGAGACCCCCATCTCTGGAGGTCCTCCATGACTCTCTGGGTTAGTGCCACAACATTAAGAGACCATGACAGCTCGGGTAGCAGTGCTATATGCACCCCCAGATACCGGAAGCTATTGCGTCGGATAGGAATGGCACTTTGCCAATCATAGCAGTCCCTGGTAGGGCATAACGGAACCAACATAGATTTACTGGGGTTAATTATCAAACCTGAAGTCTCGGCGAACAGCCCCAGCAGTTGCATCACCCTAGGTCCACTGCTAGCTGGATTGGCCAGTATTTTAATGATTTTAGTGACAATATGGTAACGTTATTTTTATGCTTTACTCTCCTTGTCACAATTTTAATCCTATCATGCTTCATCGTCCTAGTTATTGCAGTACATGCTTTATTATCTAAGATGCAGTTGTTTCAATAAAATCTTATTGAATTCTATTCTGCCTCTGATTGTCCTTGTATATGTGAGACTAATGTAGCTGAGAGAAACTGGTACGATCTGAGTGACCACGATTTCCCTGAGGAGTCAAGTGTGTCATGCGCTCAGCTGCCCAATCATCCCTGCTCTTGGGTGGAGATGAAGCACTGCTAGTTAGCTGAAGCAAAACCCGGATTAGGCCGACAGGTGTCACCTGTAGTCGGTTCAGACTCAGTCCCCTACAGTGCAAATGATTCTGCTGCCCAAATCCAGTAGTCTCACTAGGATAATGAGAGCCTATGCAACAGTAGCCTCTCCAGATATCATTATCATTCAATTGGGTGCTAACGACATAGGTCCTCTGGGTAGGCGAGGGGTTCATGAGGCTCAGTTTTCCACCCTACAAAGGGTGAGGAATCAGGTGCTGTTGGCGGCCATATTGTGGTCAGAGGTTATTCCCCGGTTGGTGTGGTCTGAGGAAGCACTCTCCCAGGCTATTAATAACTCTGTATAGAAACTGAATCATTCGGTAGAGAACTTTTTGTCAGGTTCTTCGATGAGCACGGTGCGGCACAACTTTATCCAGGCAGCCAGACCCGAGTTAGATCACCACAAGGGTGTGCATATGTCCTTCAGAAGCCAAGAGTAGTTTATCCAAACTTTTTTACGGGCTATAGCCGTTGTCGCCCAGAACAGATGGGGTGGGGCATGTTCGCCAGGGAGCTCCTCACCCTGTGGCAGGGCCCATGGCAGCAAAATACCACAAATATGGACTCTTGAATAGACTTATCCCTGAGCGGGGTGTAATTGTGTGGGCACTGGGCTGGTGGGAGAGGGCGCTGACCTGCAAGTGGTCCCGGAATCTCTTGCCCACCCATGACGCCTGGTTTGAACTTTGGGGGCTTGGCCTGTGTTCAGGAACCCCGGCGGGGCCGATGCGCTATGCAGTGCCCTGGGATGTTTTGATAGCACCCTTCTGAATTGGAGGGATGTACAACATTGGTATGCCAATGGTGTTCTGACGATGTCTTATACTGCTTTGCTTAGATGCCCTCTTGGTGGTGCATGTTGGGGCCTGATGGTACGATGCACCCTGCAGCCTCAGTGGCAAGAGACTATTCATTATCTCATCTTGCTTGTTCACAATGTTTGTCTCCACGACTGACGTAACCATCTGCTGCTGTCTTTGTAAATGCTTGAAGTCGTCCCTCAAGTCCTTAAGTGAAAATCTGTTTTGAATTCTGCTGTTCCTTTGTCTTTGGGAGATTTTGGGTCAACTTATGAGTATTATGTGGCATATGTTGGTGGAATGTGATGACTCGAATAAAAAAAAAAGCTACATGTGGGTGATTCACATGAAACCTGTTGTGACTCTTTGCTGGGGGGGTGAGTTGCATGTTGTGCGCACACCTTATTGTGGCCCTACATGTTCTGAGCAAATGCCTGGTTAACCCTCAGCCTCCGCCCCATCCTGTTTGGGTAGTGTTGCTTTCCTCTGATCGTGCATTGTCAATTATATGCTGAGAGGGGCCCATGTATCTCGAGGGCAAGCTTTTGCCGCATCAATGCCCTGTATTCTTCCTGCCTCACCTGGCAGCAAGCCAGTCCTTTCAGCCAGTCTCTTTCTCATGGGGCAGGTGTCCCCTTAGTGCATTGCCACCCTTCTCTTGGCCATGGGCAGCATCATAGCGATGAGTTTGCGGGAGAGAACTGGGGTATCTCTCACATATCCCAGCAGCGCAACCATAGGCTCTCTATGGGCGCTCCAGCCTGTGACATCCTCAGTACAATCAAGGACTGAGGTCCAGAATTTAATCACTCGATCGCAACCCCAAGCTAAGTGTAAGAAGTCAGCGTCCTCCCTCCTGGGCCAAACTGGCCCTAGCGCGCATCGGGCCTTTTGCCGGTAGACTGGAAGACCGACAGCCAGTTTTGCAATGGTGGGGCTGGTTTTGTTATTGGGGCTGGTTGTGCAGCACTGCTGCGAACTCGGCCCCCAGTAACATAAGCAGCAATGCTTTATACTTTCACCTCCCCTCCGACCCGGGGGCTGCTGGTCTGAGAAAATTGCCAGGGCTGCTTTGGGTTCCCAGTCTGGCCTTGCCTCCCTCCCACATAGATTGTCCACCCGAAATCCCATTTTACAGAGCCCTGTCAGTGTATGCTAAATCCAATGCAAGTACTTGCCATGTATTAATCACAGTCTATAGTGAAGTGAGACACGGCCGTCTGGGTACAGCAATACTTCCAGCGATCGTAGGTCAGCACCTTGGGCCTCCCACCGTGGATGCAGGCTCATCACAGGCCTCTCACGTCATAGTGTGACTAGGGTGATAAGCCTGTCGGATTGGAGAGGGGGTGCTGCATCCAAAAAGCAGAGTGAACTGCTGACAGTGGAGGGGCCTGGGACCCCCATGGGCAGGTGGGAGCTACCCCCCAGCCCCTGCAGACTAAAGAACCCCCTAAGGGGCAGGGAGTGCAAAGATGGGCAAAGCTGATAATCAACAGCCCAAATTGATCTTTAAGAAAAAGCGCACCGCTAGACTGGATGGATCTGACCAGAGAAATGGGCCCTGCTGACAGCGATGTGAAGACACCACAGTGGACTTAAACCTCAAAACCTTGCTGGTTTATGTCTGTAACAGTCTCAAGGCAATAGACCCTAAGATTGACACTATCACCAATTGGCTAGGCTGTATGAGTGATACTGGGGCTCCTTGAACAATGAGTATCCAATGTGGAAGACGTGGATACTGCGCATAATGAACACCTGCTCAATATGGAAAAGTTGCAGGCAGTCATCAAGGCTAAGAATGAAGACTAGGAAGTTTGCTTCAGGTGGAATAATATCCAAATCCTTGGCCTGCCTGAATCTACGTCCATGACTATAGTGAAAGAGTACATTGAATCCATGCTGTGGAGCCTGTTTGGAGATCAGCTTACAGTCCTCTTCTTGGTTGAGCATGCATGCAGGTCCATGGGGCCACCAAATAATTGCACTCCTGCTCCACTACCGAGACCAAGACACTATCCTTTGGCTGGGCAGAGAGAGGGAAGACAAACAAGATCTCTATATACCCAGTGCTTAAAATGGAAAAATAGAAGTGCAGGTACTCTGTGCTAGAGTACCTGCTTGTTTCTGAGAAATGCTGGTACTACGTATTACGTTTTTCTTGAGAAGTGCAGGTACTCTTCATCGCAAAATAAAAAAGTGCTAGTACTCAGTACCGGACAGTACTGGCCAAGAAAACACTGTTTATACCCATATTTTACTCTCACTGCCCAAGCTGCCTGCAGAGAGTTTCTCTCAGCAAAACAAATGCTACTGAACACAGGAGTGCAATATACCTTGCTCTAGCCAGTGAAACTGCAATTTGTGACTGACGGAAAAGCCCAGTTCTTCAAAGACCCCAAGCTGGCGATTACATTTTGTCGCATGCATGCCCGCAAACACTCTGAGACAAACTCCACTGCTGAAGGGGACCCTGACAGGCATCTCAGAGTCAATGATTGAAAATGCTGATCCCACAGCTCTCACAGCTCTGTTTGTCTGCCTATATGGAGCTAGGGGACTGAGGGAGCTCATAAATAGTTTGACATGGCACAAGACCCTCTGGCTTACACGTGAGCTGGCACACCATACTACTTTTGCCTCCTCCCGTTGCACTCACCAGAGTCGCACTGGACCACCCATTTCCATAGATCAAGGTGGGGTGTTCACCTGACTTGCTGCGCTGCCCCGTGGATTTTTCCGTTGTGGCTTTTTGTTGCGTTGGTGTTACTGGGGAGCTTAATGCTCTTCAATAATTTGGAATGGTTGAAGTGGGAAGAGGGAGGGAAAAACTAAGGGCCATATTTACAAGGCCCTTTTGCCACCAGAGAATTACTTTTAGTGACGCTCCGGTGGCGCTGTGCACTGCGACGCATTTACAAGGTGAAGTTAAGACACTTTTTGTGGCTTAACGCCACCTTGTAAATACGCCCCCTTCACATGAAGCACTTTGCGTGGAAGGGGCTTGCAATAGGTATTGCTGTGGGCATGCCACAGCAACACTCTTTGCATTTTCCATGTGTTTTGCTTTCACTAATGACCGAGCTGACAAAAATCTCTGGAATGCACTTCTTAGTTTAAAGAAAACATTATTATTATTCCACCACGAGGTTCCTAAAAAAAGTGAAGTCGATTAGTAGGTCGAAAGCACACATTTACAAATAGACACAGCAATGAAAGGAATATATATCAATATGGTTCTCAACTGCAATGTACACAGCAAATATATGTGATTATCTTATAGCATAATTGTGAAGCAAAGAAAAAAGTAAAAATTCATCACCATAGGGCCTGCCAAGCTCTTCATCTTTCTCATGCTAGCAAGAATATGACCCCTGTTCACCTGCGAGAAAGAGATATCCACCCTCACAGGACAATGTCAAGCATTTGACGTCCAATTCTGACTGAGGTCTCGGAATTTCCTTGCTACTGAGCAGGGTCACCTCTTTTGTAGCTTAAACAATCATGGAAAAAGCCTTCTGAAAGGCCCTCCCCTCTCAGATGTAAATATTCAAACATGCTGGCTACTGTAGGTCAGAGTTGGAAGAAAAACTTTGGCCAACCTTTCAAGGTTCCCCTTCCAAGGACAACCTGTTCCCTGCACTGGAGAAAAACTAAAAATATGTGCTCTCTTATCATGAATGTTCGTGTTTGGTGAGAGAAATACGATAAACACAAGCTTAGTTTACCATGTGGAAAAACACAGCTCATCTGCAATGTCTAACACCACAATAGAGTCAATAAGCAGCTAAACTGAATACAAAATGTAATCTGCAACTGGTGAACACTGAACAACTAATATGCACAGTGGTGAAACACAAACTCAGTGGTCAAACCTACCTATTTTCACTACACGATGCTGTCCCAGATTCTTGAGAAATCGTAAACCTGAGGTAGTGCCAAAATCTCACGCCACCCCAGGACTGGCATTTGAGTGGCGCAACGAGAAATGCTTTCATTTCACATAAAGAGCAAATCTACATTTAGGATTCTTTTTGTGCAGGAAGGTGTCCCTTCCTACACAAAAACAATCCCCCTCAATGCAGCCATCCTTGCACCATGGCACAAGGGTGGCTGTGTTGGCGCCCAGCAGCAAACTTAGTGCTGGCGCAGGGGGAAATACCAGGGTGCGTCATGTTCCAGTAAATACTGCGCATTCCTGTGAAAATTACAGTGTGTGGCGCTGCCAAATTTGGCTCAGGGCACCGTCATTTTCTAGTAAATCTGGCCCTAAATTTTCTAATCCTGATTTCTGCACCTTATCTGCCTTTTTTATGTTCAAACAAATTCAATTCTTGTATAGATTTATTGAGCTTATCTAGGGCGTGTTTTGCTTCATCAATACTGTCACAGGCAAGTAATTATTTTTCTAGTTCTGCTATTTCTTTTAATTCTTCTGTGCTATGTTCAAGAGCTGTCTTTATACATAATACCATCCAATGTCTGGAACAAGTTGTGGCAATATGACTAAAGCCATTTTTTGTTTTTTTGTCTTCTCTAAATAATTCCCGGGATGTAACGGACTTGTAGTCCTACTGGAATGATATCTGCTTTGAGATATTCAGGTAACCTATGGGCATGTAATTCAGTACGTACCTATTTGTCTGGGAATGATAGTGGGGAAAGATGTATCAGGAGAGAAAAGGGAGAGTCCACTTATTACTTTTGCTATATATTCTTCTGTGTACAGTGGCTCCTCTCTGTGTGACATGATACCGAAAAATTAGATAGCGCCAAGTAGAAGCCTGGCTATGGTTTAGGAGGGCTCTTGCGGAACAATCCGCTCTTATAGACACTAAACAAATACAAGAGCAACCCAGAATGTCTGTGTGAACCTGGGTATAATTATCACAAAACACAAATCCACTTGAAACTCATTTTCAATCAATTTAAATATTATAGCAGAAAAATCTCCCTACTGGTTAACTCATGCAAAAAAAATCTTAAATGAAGACGAAAATCATCTGTCTAGAATCTTTAAAAAAATTGTCTTTAGGCTAGTCTTCTTTGAGTCTTTCGAATCTGATTTCTTGGTCCAGGGATGCCCATTAAATACTGAATTTAGTAGGCCTTTTAGGGGGAACCTGGTAGTGTCCACTGAGACACTTACCTTTGGGTGGCTACACTCATTATAGTGACCACTTCCTGTGGGAAGGGTCACTTCCCTAAGGCTCATTTGCTATTTTCCTTCCATCTAAGATGGAGGAAAATGAAATGGAGGGTCCACCTTGCAGGCAACACCTTAGGGATGGTGCTACTTCTCCTACCCTTTGTGTGGTTACCCGCCTTTGCTCCTGCCAAAAGTGGGGGTTTGCAAAGGAGGAGGCCATCTGCTGCTAGCAGCAGGCCTGGGGGTCGAGTTTCAAGGGCGATAAGCCCTGTGAAGCTCACCGCCAGGGCAGAGCACATTCCTGAGGGAGGAGGTGTCAGCTCCTCAACCCAGGAAGGGCATTGTTTTACAAACCAGAGAGACAGGGCTCTTCCCCAAGGTGTGTTATTGGTTTCTCTGGAGGTGGGTTCTAGATAGAACCAATCAGCAAACATGCCAGTATAGTCAGCTTTTGCAGATGGCACCTCTAAGGTGACCACTGGGTACATTTAGGGATAAATCCAATACTGGTACCAGTTTGGATTTATCATTCTGAGTTGTGTGATATCAAACCACCAAGGGTTTAGAGTGGCCATCATGTAGCTGGGAAACTGATGTTTGACCAGTGTCCAGCACATGTACTGAAGTGGCTGCCCTGTTCACTCACTATGTCCCAGGTTTGGCAAAGACACAGTAGTGGCATATTGCTCATGCAGCTATGCCCTCACATATTATATGGAACACCCTCCATTAGGGCTAGTAGGGCTGTTAGAAGGGTGTCTTATCCATAGTAAATGCAGTGTATGGTGGACAGGGCACACAGACAGTGTGCCATGTTGAGTTTTGGTTTTAGGTTTGCACCAGGGCACTCAGCCTGCAATGGCGGTGCTGGGTGTATCCGAATGCATGGCCCTAGAGGGTGGCACAATCAGTGCTGCTGTCCTCAGAGGCCTACCCCTAGTACTCCATGCCCTGGGCACCTAGGTGCCCACTTAGCAGGGACTTATAGTGGTAGTTAAGGGTTGATCCAATTGTGCCAATGCATCAAAACAGATTTAGAGAAAGAGGTCTGGCCCAGGGAACCTGGTTAGCAGGGGCCCTGGGCACTACAACTTCTAGGCTACATCAAACATCAGGCAAAACGTGGGGCTAACCATGTCAAAAAGAGGACTTTGCTCACAGATCTGTCATCTGATCTGACATACAGGACCACTTGCCAGTAGGCCAGAACAGAGGGGCATTCCCAAGCCAGTTGAAGGAAGCCTGTATGTTGCACACTACACTGTGTGCATATATGGGATCATGTTGGGTCTATTCCATGCTGGTGGGCCGGTCTACTGTATGTCCTATGTAAATAAGTGAAATGTAGAACATTGTATCGTATCGGTAATTCAAGGATATACACCCCGTTTGTGTGCAGCAGTATCGCCACTGTGCATCAGTCAGGGACCTACCACGGCCACTGTCCTATGCGTCTGTACCTGGATGTGGTAGACAATGCAAAATAAAATAAACAGGAACCAGTAGTAGCTTCTTTGCTGTGTTTATTTGTTAATTCCTTTATGTTTTTATTCGATCTTTAATGTTTTATTCCTCTTTGGACCAGGAATGTTTATAATGTCCGGGTTTTCCTAATCTCTTTTTTTCTTTTTCTCTCTTAGGGGGTGCAAGACTCGCTGTCCGGCTTCCGGGACCTCAGAGAAAGGACAATAGTGTGTGAGTGTATGTTTGGATACTTTCCTTTTACCATAAAGGCAGGGAGGTGAGGAGGGCAGTGTAGTGTAAGGGTTATTATGCGGGATTACATTACTTTCACCATCTTGTGCATGAGTAATCCGTCAAAACACGTGGTACTTATCTCAACATAATTTAGGTGCTCACGGTGTTTACGGAATGAAGACATGCAAACATCCCTCCCTGACTATTGCTACCCTGTTACCACGCTCCCGCCTCCCCTCCCAACTCAAAACCAGAGGCTCCTACCGCGTATGTGGTCACGTAGCTTGGCAAGCCACGTCCCTCCTGGGACGAGGCTGGCAAATGCTGGCGCCTCGTCCACCTGGAGCTGGAAGGGTGTTTGTTCTTCTGCAGTTGCTTTCCGGCTGCACACGCCACACGTCCTGTCTCAGGGGACCCTCATCTGGTCCTGTTGTCTTTTCCCGGTTCTCCAATCCTCTCCTCCTCCTTCTGTACATTCTCTCTCTTCGGGGTTCGTATCGAGGGTTTCTCTCCACGTTGGCTGTGCATTATGTCCTCTGATGTAGGAGCAGGACTGTCGGCTGTTCGGGACGTGGTACCCCCGGAGCATTGTCCATTGTCCCGTGCCCGCCAACCTCCTGATGCCGTGTGCCGGTTCTCGGCCAGCCTGTTTCAGCGTGTTGGGTCACCTTTGCGGCAGTCAAGCGTCACACAGGCATACAACTTAGACCTCCATTGCGCTGTGTGTGCAATCACCTCTCAGATGTGCAGAGCTCTGAACTTGATATAGGGCACACGTTTGCACTTGTGGAATACACTGATCTGGCTCTCGAAACCCTATTACCAACATGACAGACACAACCCTAATGGAACGAAAGGGGCCTCAATGACCCCAGAAAGGTGGAACTAGTTTCGCACACCTCATGTGCCATAAAGTAGATATAGCACTCTTACAGGCGCTGCACTTGACCAAGACCTCGAGGAATAGACTGCACTCTGGGGGTCATTCTGACCCCGGCCAGCGGCGGTAGCCGCCGGCCTGGCTGGGACCGCCAGAAGACCGTACCGCGGTCAAAAGACCGCGGCGGTCATTCTGGGTTTCCCACTGGGCTGGCGGGCGACCGCCAAAAGGCCGCCCGCCAGCCCAGCGGGAAACACCCTTCCACGATGAAGCCGGCTCCGAATGGAGCCGGCGGAGTGGAAGGTGTGCGACGGGTGCAGTAGCACCCGTCGCGAATTTCAGTGTCTGCTGAGCAGACACTGAAATTCAAAGTGGGGCCCTCTTACGGGGGCCCCTGCAGTGCCCATGCCGTTGGCATGGGCACTGCAGGGGCCCCCAGGGGCCCCACGACACCCCTCACCGCCATCCTGTTCCTGGCGGTCGAAACCGCCAGGAACAGGATGGCGGTGAGGGGGTCGGATCCCCATGGGCAGCGGAAAGTCGGCGGTACACCGGCGACTTTCCGTTTCTGGCCGCGGCTGTACCGCCGCGGTCAGAATGCCCGGCGGAGCACCGCCAGCCTGTTGGCGGTGCTTCCGCCGACCCCGGCGGTCCTTGACCGCCGGGGTCGGAATGACCCCCTCTGTCTGGCTAGGAAAGTGTATTCTACTTATGCGCGAGGGGTCGTGGTGCTCATCAGAAAGGGGTTGCACTGGTGGACCCTGAACTCCCTATGTGAAAGAGAGGGGAGGTACATGGTCCTTCATGATATACTCGCTGGCACGTAAGTCACCATAGCCTGCATATATAGTCCAAATGCAGAAGCCCCTGAGGCTTTCCCTAGAGAATTGGCATAAAAAGTACCACCTCCAACCACTCCATGGTCTTCTGAGGCGGAGACTTCAATGTGGAACTAGACCCTGACCTAGACAAATCACCATCCAAGGGCAGATCCCACTCCTGCGCAGCAGCTCACTTATCTGTGTGCTTGATGAACATGACCTCATAGAGCTCTGGCGAGCCAGACACTTCAGATTGAGGGCTTGTGCGTCACTGAGGCACACAGAGCCTGGTCAAGAATAGACTACTGGCTACTTACGAGAGACAAAGGCCCATGCACAATCAGCATCTAGCAATTTAAATGAACCCTATTGCCTGTTGTGCTGCGGCTGTCTAGGTATGATGCAGGTGGCCAGACATTCACATGAATTCCACCGCCCTCCACTCTTCGAGATCCTGTTTTTCATGCAGACATCTAGGCCACCATACTGTAGTATTTTTAAACAAACACCAGCATAGTCGAATCCCCTTGGGCGCTCTGGGAGGCCTTTAAGCTTTATAGTAAAGGAATATGTAGAGCCAAACAGTCCAGAATACTTAGAGTCTTTAGAGCTTGCTTATCTACCCTAAATCAAGAGCTTCGAAACCTAGACCTCCAATTTTTTGGGATGGGTGATCAGCTCTGTTCTGTGAGAAACTGCGGAATACCAAGAAGCCGCTGAGAGTGAGACCAGATTCTTGCACAAGAAAGCTACAGGTAGATGATATGGTGACTTGGATAGGGCTGGCCAGACACTGGCAGCCCTGATAAATTCAAAATGGAGCAGTTCCTATATCATGGAGCTGGTCACAGACGTGCCCAGATGACCTCCCAGATCATGCACAACATCACACAGACACAGAGTATTACACTACACCCTATTCTTCTATGGAAGAAGTGCCGAGAGAAAGGCTCACTGAATACTTTGACACTATCCAACTTCGGTTTCTGGACAATGTGCACAGGCTGTATCTAGTCAAACCTATCACACCGGAAGACATTACAGACCATCTGCAGTCTCCGGGTGATAAGGCCCCTGCTTAGATGGGTTGTCTTCCCACTTGTATGAGGAGTATGCAGAGACAATGGCTCTGCACCTACTAGCACCTACTAGCTATGTATGAAGAAGCATGGAACAAGGGCAGCCTACCCCCATCACTGAGAGAAGCATTAATAGTCAACTACTCTTAAACCGAACAAGCTACTGAACTGCTGTGATTCATATAGACCTCTCTCCATGATAAACGTTGACAACAAAATTCTTGCTGAATTGTTCACCTCCAAGCTCCTGCCTCTCTTGCCAGACATTGTCTGGCCAGACCAGTCAGGCTTCATCCTGGGCCGCTCATCAGCACACAACCTTCGGACACTCTTTGCACTACTACAAAAGCTGAACCAGCAGCTCCTGGCAGCTGCTGTGTCCCTAGATGCAACAAAAGCATTTGACTCTCCGGAGTGGTACTTTCTATTTTCCTTGCTTGAGTGACTGGGCTTTAGCCAGTCTTTCCTCCAGTGGATCAAGCACCTCTATGCATTCCCCACAGCCAGAATTTACATCAGTGGCTTCCCCCCCCCCCAGCCCAGTAGTCATTAAAAAAGGCACAAAGCGAGGCTATCCACTCTCTCCAATCATGTTTTGTCAAATGATAGAGCTGCTCCGCTCGCCCAAAGGGGTCCGGCCTTTACAGCGCACTGGCAGATAATATCCATGTATGCAGATTATGTGACCCTCTATCCAAGAGAGCTGGCTCTATACCTCCTTCCTGTGATCCGTGAATGCCCACGGTTTGGCAGACTTACAGGAATAAACATAAATTTGTCCAAGCCCGTCATCTTCTCCCTGACAGAGGCGACCAAACACTTTCTGATAGAGTTTCCACTTGTGTGGGCTGGGGCCCCCATCCGGTACCTGGGCATATGAGTTAGCACTGACCCAGACCGACTGTGGCAGGAGAATTATGGTGCTGTCGTCGAGTGGCTTCCAGAGAGGGTCTCCATGTGGGTCAGACTGCTGCTATTGATGGCGGGCAGGATAGCCATTGCTCAGATGGTAGTCCTGCCTAAATTCCTCTACCTATTCATTAATAACCCAACTACCCTTACCCTCGACCGTTTTTCGGTCACCTCAAAACCTGACTGGCCCGGGGGGCAGGCAGCCTAGACTGGCACGGGACAAGTTGACACTGGTTCGAGCAAGGTGGCCTGAGTACTTTGATCTCTAGCTGTACTGCTATTTCGTACAAGTACAGCATGCCACAATGTCCCTGTCACATGCAGCACTTGAAACAGATAACACTTCCCGCACCCTCTGCCCACGGTGATCTGCAGGCCACTGAAACGCACCAGATGAACAGTGGACACAGTGTGATGTGCCATCCTTGTGTGAGACTGGTTTCTCCAACAAGCGTGACTAGACTGCCAATATGTTGCTAATCTTCAGTTGAAGTGTACCCAATGCTTCCCCTTAGGAGGGCTGGACACGAAGACAACGGACCCAGGTGTGTCTCACTGAACTAGGCGATCTTGGAGCGCAAGTTATAGTTACTTGAGTTAAATATAACTATAACGCCTGAATTTTTCTGGTGTTGTGCGAGTAAATTCAGAACCTAACTATAACGTTCCTGTAACCTTTGTTTTTTTAGTGAATATATATATATATATATATATATATATATATATATATATAGTAGGTAGTTATAGTTAGGACCTAGTTTCTATAGAAAAAGTGTTTTTTGTTTTGCCAATACCTTTGGCGCCGTTTGACGAGTCCTTAGAAAATTTTCAAACTAGTTTGCCACTCTCTTCAGCTGCATTCTTTCAAGTTTAGGGGTGTATTTGTCAAGTAGGGGCCAAGAAAAAGGGGGGTCCCAAAATGCTTTTCCCCCATTGAGTTTCCATGGGGAATTTTAAACATGACTACAGCCCGAACTACTGGATGGAATTACACCAAATTTGACAGAAAGCTAGCTTTTGGTCCAGAAAGCACCCTCTTTTGGTGTAAATCGATTAAGTCGTTTTGAGTTATTAAAGGAAACAGACATTTGTAAATCTAGGGACACGGTGGCTCTGTGGAACCCACAGATCTCATGCTGAGATCAGATTGACTACCAACACTTCAACCAGGAAGTGTTGGCAGCCATTTAGGGACTCATACTCATCTGAGTCCCAAGAAAAAAGGATAAAAAGAAAAGAAAAGAGGACAGGGTAGGAATACTTTGACCTCATAGCTCTGGTGCTGGGGTCCCCAAGGGACCCCGCCAGGACAAAAAAAGTTAAAAAAAAAATAAAGATTTGCTCGGAAAATCACAAAGGATCCACGAATCCGGACAAAAAAAAAACAAGCATGGGATGAGCAAACTGAAAACTGAGAAGGGGTACCTTGCTTATGTCTCTGGATCCAGCACTGCGATTAGTTGAATCTGTAATGTTCCATTAAATCCCATTTTTGATGCCAACATGTAAGATGGGCAGAACATAAGGGCTTTTAGGGCAGACTTATATCAGGATCATTGGAAGCCCAAATATTTGAAGTCCGCTTTCAAGTAGAACACGCACAACTTGCAAGCCAATCTTCGTCCTGGGGCTGTCACTGTCATGGGTACTTTTCAGTGTTTACCCAGGCATGGAGGCAAAGTATACGTAAACTACACATTTCTACCACAGCCATGATCATTTAATATCAGATTATCTTTACAGGAGCAAAAACACTGGAAAAAAGTAATCGAACATGTTATTAAACAGCATGGTCCAGAAATCATAAATTAATCTCATATCAATTGCTTTGATGTGCACACAATCTATAGCAGGGTAAATCAGTGCCTGGGTCACTACACAGCATGCATCTTCCATCTCTCACTAATCCTTGAAAGGTTCAAATGCTCCTTCTTAACTATAAACAATTGGGCAAAAAAAATATCTTAAACAGTCAGTTAGCTGCCCAGTCATTAAATCTATTGCCACACGCAGTCTCTTATTGCCAATAAAAATGTTTCTAGCTTACACAATTAGAATTTTCAATTCTATTATGGACATGGAGTCAATTAAAACAGCACAATGAAAAAACTACATAACCCATGAATCATTAGTCCACCACTCTCACATGTACCAATCACTGATGATCTATCTCCTTAAGATCAAGCACTTCTGTTTTAGAATCCTCTTTCTTTGCAACTCGAAACAAACATCCTGTAACAAAACCATGTCCAAAAATATTAGGATCCTTCAACTTTCCCAACTGGAGAAGTAACCAAACTGCACCACTGTGGTTATCCGAACTGGCGACGAGGAGCGAGGCAAGCTTCAACTAGCCCAGGGCTCCTGTTCAAGGTAAGACTGTAGCGAAACAGTCTGCTTCACGTTACATCACAATAAAAGGCAGGAACCCAATAATTATCATTTAACAATGTTATCATAAAAATATATATTTGGACCTTACATAATAGACCAAATATCAGGGTGGGATAATCCTCGCCTCGAAGTCCTTAATAGAATTGAAAATTGTTATTGCGTACATTAGAAAATCTTTTATTCTGTGTCAGGCCCAGAGGCTCTGATTACACTTGTTCAAAGCTGTGTCAGAAGACCAGTCAGCTGCCTTCAAAATATCTTCTAACAGTAAACCCAACGCAAAGGACTTCGAGGCTATCATACCTCGGGCTGAATGCACTCCAACAATCGAAACATCAATTCCAGCCTCGGAAAGTAGCCAACGCATCCACCTTGCTAAGGTGGCATCCAAGACAGGTTTAAATGGTTTTTGCAATTCAATAAGTACTTGTCCTCACAGATCTCCCTGAAATTCACTAGTGGCAGCTTTGTAAGCTTTAAGATATTGTATCACACATATTTTAGCGTTATTAGGAAACACAGCATATGCTATTGTCCTAGTATTAGACTTAGTCCACCAGGGAAGGTAAATGAAACTCTGTCAGGGGAGAAAATCCTGCAAGAGAGATCAAGCACACAAATACGTTTTTTACAAGATATTAAGCAAAACAGCATAGTAAGCTTGGCAGAGTTCTGCTTACGAGAAAGGTATTTATTCTCCGGCCATCTCTCTAAAAAGGATAAGACCCCCTTAACATCCCACAGAGAAGAGTATCTAGCCTGAGGGGGCTTACATAAGCGCATGCCTCTCATGAGCTTGCACACTACTAAGTATTCTCCAACAGGTTTCCCAGAAATGGGAAGATGCTCTGCAAAGATGGCAGAACTGTAATTGTTAGTGGACCTGTAGGCCAGGCCTGAAGTCACCAAGGAAGAAAGAAAGTTGGTCACCAAGCTTACACCTGCTCTAGAGGTATCCGTTCTTCACACTAATGGGCCCATTGTTGCCATGCCAAAGCATAACGTTTGTGGGTACCAGAAGCCCAAGCCTGACTGATGTGAAAGGAAGCCTGTGGAGAAATGCCAGGCACTTGCCATCTACCCTGGAAACCCTCCAGGCTACCAATTGGTCAAGCAACAGGTTCCGGCAAGCTGGAATCAAGACAGAGATGTCTCCCTACAATTTCAGAGCCATGGGGAACTGAGGCTGTGCACTCCAGTCACCAGAACAATCTCCGCCTTCTGACAACACACTTGAGACAGGACTCTGGGAATCATACCGAACAGAGGAAACGCATACCCCAGATTAAGAGACCAATCTTGTAGAAAGGCAACTGTCGCCTCTGGATATGGTCTCCAACTGAAGAATAGAGGGATCTGCCGATTCATACGCAAGGCAAAAAGGTCTACCAAACAAGGACCCCACTTGCAATTGAGACTGGAGAAGACCTTCGGATGGAGTCTCCAATCATTGGAGTCTCGGAGGAAGTGGGAGTGCCAACCAACCACTGAATTTCTCTCCCCATGCAGGTATTCCTCTATGACTGAGATCTGATGTGAAGGCAAAAATGTCAAAAATCCATGGCAACCTCATACCGCCCAGCTTGTTGATATATCAAACTGCTGAGATGTTGTCTATCCTCAGCAGTATGCAACAATCTGTCTGAGAGAGGGAAAGGCTCTTGATCGCAAAAGAGCTCACCAGGAGCTACAGGCAGTTTATTTGGAGTAGAAGTTCATTCTCCAACCAACGACCCCCGTGGTCAGGGACCCACACCTGGCTCCCCAACCTCATCTGCTGGCATCTGACTCCAGAATGACATCCGGGGAGCTGCTAAAAATTGCTTTGCCATTCCAAGCTTCTGTGTGGTCATTTCTGTACTGGCATCTGCCAAGAGATTAATTTGATCTGAATAAGAGTGACCCTTCTGCAGGTGCTGAATTTTGAGTCTCTACAAGCCCTTTAATTAAGGCGACCGAAAAATATGGCCTATATGGAGGACGCCAAGAGGCCTGCAATCTGTGCCACAGATCTCAACAATATTGTCTGGCTGTTCAATGCAACCCTCAATTCCTTCTTGATATTCCGGATCCTTTTGGGTCAGAAGGATCAATTGGGAGAGAATCAAATATATTTGAATTCCAAGAACTCAATATTCTGTGAAAGGAACAGGCAAAATTTAGTCTGATTGATGACAAAACACAGGCCTTGAAGGAGTTAAATTGTCCAGGATAAGTGAAGAGCTACAATCTGAGGATCCTTTGCCAAGAAGATTAGGTTGTCAAGGTAGAAGATCAACATCACCCTTTTGGTGCAAAGAGCTTCTACTATGGGTCTTATCAGCTTGATGAAGCACCAAGGAGCTGACCAGAGGCCAAAGGGCAGGACCTTGAACTTGAAGCAGCGGCAGAGCCAAGTGAATTGGAGAAACCGATGATGGGGAGGGAAGATGGGAATTGTGAAGTACGCATCTTCTAGGTCCAAGCAGACCATCCAGTCGCCTTCTTGCAGAGTATCTCATAAGAGTTGTATCCCCCAAATGCCTTATCACGACCCAGGCAATTAAATCCTTTAGATGCAAGACTAATCAGGAACTGCCCCTCTCTTGTCGACCAAGAAAATGGTGCAAATGAAGCCCTTGGGTGAGTGGAAGAAGGGCCGATGGCCTCTCTTGTCAAGAGCAATTGAATTTCTGCTGAGATGACCTCTTCTTGTAGGGACAAATACTGCTCTTGAGGGGGGCATGATTGGGAGGGGTTGCTGTAAAGCTCTAGCTTGTAACATTGGATAGACTCTAGAACCCTGGGGTCGTGGGTCAGCTGTTGCCAATTTAAAAAAAAAAAACTTTGTCCTACCTCCCAGCAGCACTTTGGATAGAGAAATAATTCTCACCAGCTTAACATGAATCTTGTGAGGTTCCTTGGTGACCTCTGTTATACTCCTTGTGGTCGTTGTTGTCCCCTAAGAGCTTAAGTGGGATAAAAAGTCTTGTCGGTTGATGGTAGGAAAGGTCTAGTTGGAGACCCTGATAGTAGTTATGGCCTGACGATCAGCCCCTAAATCATCCTGCCCTGTAAAAAAGAGTGTTTCAGAAACCTTTCTTCAGGGACAACTGGGCTTTGTCCATGGCATTAAGGGGGTCATTCTAACTCTGGCGGGCGGCGGAGGCCGCCCGCCAGAGTTCCCCCGACAGAACACCGCTCCGCGGTCTGAAGACCGCCGCGGTGATTCTGTGTTTCCCGCTGGGCTGGCGGGCGACCGCCAGAAGGCCGCCCGCCAGCCCAGCGGGAAACCCCTTCCCACGAGGAAGCCGGCTCCGAATGGAGCCGGCGGAGTGGGAAGGTGCGACGGGTGCAGTTGCACCCGTCGCAAATTTCAGTGTCTGCTGAGCAGACACTGAAATTCTTTGTGGGGCCCCACGACACCCCTCACCGCCATCCTGTTCCTGGCGATCGAAACCGCCAGGAACAGGATGGCGGTGAGGGGGTCGGAATCCCCATGGCGGATTCCCATGGGCAGCGGAAAGTCGGCGGTACACCGCCGACTTTCCGTTTCTGGCCGCGGCTGTACCGCCGCGGTCAGAATGCCCGGCGGTGCACCGCCAGCCTGTTGGCGGTGCTACCGCCGACCCCGACCGCCGGGGTCGGAATGACCCCCTTAATGTCGCTGCAAACTTCACAAAATCCTTAATAAGGGGACCCCCAAAGAGTAGGCCCTGTCCTACTGACCAAGCTTCTGAAGATGTTAACTCATTCAAATTGGGGTTGATTTGAAACAGGATGGAATTTCGGCATTTGGTACAAATGGTCACATTGATCTATGGGAGTGTTGGCCCCTTTAGGTTGGAAGGCTAACTATGAGATCTTGGTAAGGGGTCCAGAGATGTCCTCTGGCAATTACTCCTGGCCCTGTTGAGGCCCTTCTTCGGATCCTTGGCCCACTTCTTCATGAACATTACCATGGTGGGTTGCACCTCTGGTGTCTCTGTGATTTTCCCTACTAGATCGGGCCTAGGGCATTCAGTGCGTAACCTGGCGTGCACCTCTTATTGAAACCTTGTCGGATATGGTCCTGAATGTATTCAGCAACTTCTTGCGGGGGATTCCCGCTAAAGGACCAAGGATGAACGATGTCCCCCGAGTTGAAGGTCAATACCTTTGGGACCCGAGAGCATGCCTCAGAGGGGCACTCAGAGTGCTTCCTCCTACCAAAAGCATCTTCTTCCTCATTATTACTGAGATCCGCAGGTGAAGAGTCAGAATCCGCCATAGTGGAAGGAGTCAGAGAATAATCCCACTCATGGGACTGAGGGATGCTATAACCATGGTCATCCTTAACTGCTGCTGACAGTTTCTCGAGGGCCTGAGTAAGCACCCACCTAGTCACCTTAGTCTCCCCTCGGGAGGTTTGTCAAGCTGAACCTGTGAGACCTCAGAGGGAGAGAGAGGAGGGAGCCACCCTCAATGATGGGCAAAGCCCTTAAAATGGTGGGTAAGGGACCTAAACCCTTGGCCAGGGGTTTATTCTCTGACATCTTTACACCAATATCCAAAGCACCCACCGGGCTTTCCTCCAAGGAGGCCTGCATGTCCTCCTGGTAGTACTTGTCTGCAGCAGTCGGAATGACGGTTGCAGCCTGCTCCTGCTCCATTAATAAAGAGTCCGTGATGGGGTTCGCCAACTCAGGAGGCTGAAGTGCTCCCACCTGCAATGAAAAAACATGTTAGGATAAATGTATAAAAATCACATAGATGGGTGAGGCTCTTCTAAAGACAGGAGCGAACACCTTCTACACACAAAAACAGTACTCGCTACCCATCTGGGCCGCGAAATGGCATATAATGAAATAACAATAACCATAAAATCACAGAGGTAAAAAAACACTTAAGTGACTGTGAAGCAGCAAAGAAAGAGGATTCCAAATTGGAGGGGCTTGATCTTAATGAGATAGATCATCAGTGATCGGTAAATGTAACTATGATGAACTAATGATTCACAGGTTATGTAGTTTTTTCATTGTAATGTTTTAATTGGCTGCTGTTAATTTGTGCAGTAAACAGGGGCGGCTCCTCTAATTGCAAGGGGGTGTTGCCCTCATGCTCAGCACCAGAAAATGAAAAATAAAATTATAATAAAACAATTTTATTATCATTTTATTTTTCATTCCGACTGAGTCATGCAAGTCTAGGGCAGGGTGGGTCCATGCCACGACAGGGAGGGTGATGGACACTGTAAAGTGCCATTGTCAGTTTGGCAGGCCGTCTTAGGCCAGCCAAACCAACATGCGCACTCACATTTCTCCAACCCAGCAGTGTTACACAGCCAGGTGAAGAAATGGCACAGGCTTTCTGTGCCTGAGCGAGCATCAGACCAGCCCAAACCCACTCAGGCCAATCCTGACACTGCTGTCATGCTTGGTATAGCATGAGAGCAGCATCTGGATTGGGAGCTTGTGCCCCAGTGACTGCCAGGAAGAGAGGAGCGACGGAGGCTGCCAACTGCGGGATCAGGAGTGGCAGGTACGTTTAAAAAATAATGTTTTTATTCCCCCACTCTCCCCATCCCACTACCTTAGATTGGAAGCAGCCACCACTAGCATTAAAGAAAGAGAAGCATAACCGGAGCTTCCGGTCCTGACATAGAATCCCAGTGCAAGACGTCAATGCTGGCACGATGACACAAGATACCAGTCTACTCCCACTCCTGCGTGCTTCTGCCGCCCACTGCAATGAATGGGTCTGAAGTGAGCGCCAGCGTTCAAACGTTTAAAAATGAGCTTTATGTGGAGCGTGCCACATTAAACGCACAGCTCGTGCCTAATTGATAAAGAGTCAAGCAGTGGTAAATATCCTCACATGAACTCACCTCTCCTCCCCGGGTGCTTAGTCTGTGATTGTGGCCTATGGTGCATCAGAGTGCCTGGCTGAGGAGCCAAAGCACAGCTGGATTCCTGAGAATGGACGAGATCCACATCTTTGCTTGAACTTAAAGATGCAATATATGATGAACGTGCTACTAGGTATCACTGTTGTGGAATGCCTGTTCAGTGATTGGTAGCTATTTTGGGAAGATTCTGCCTGAAATGCCAGGGAAGTTCAGCACTTTTTCCAAGTTTTGATTTTATTAGCAGAGATGCACTTCTGAGATGGCTGCCTTAGCGTCCTGCAGAATTTACTTGTGTAACTGTATATTGTAGTAACTTTTATATAGCGCTTTCCATCACTGACGAGGCTGTGAAGTGCTTTGGGTGAAATGAGCACAGACATACAACTGACCCTCTTCTTGTGTGTGAAAAAGGCTGCTTTATTGAAATAGGTGCTCTTCACAAAAAAATACTGGGCATAATGCCTTACAAAAATAAAGACCTCACTGTACATTGAACGACCTTCTAACATCTATCCCCCCACCCCTAAAGTCCCACCCTCCCCTTTAACCTTGCAAAACCATACATCATGATCTACTGACTTCTGATAATCAAAACACTTGAACTTCCCCTGCTTAATATTAAACATGTGAACAACACTACATATAACTTCCTATGATTTAACCTTAAGTCCTGCTCACGTTCTGTTTTGAACTTGTTTAGATCCTCTCTTAGAGCCTGGTTCCCCCCTGTCAAGTACAATAATCTCTTTAAAGTCCTGCAAACGTTAGGGCCACCCTTCTACCCTTACACGTGTTTCAAGCGACAACAAACTACAACAGCTCCAACCCTGTGCACCTGTCTCTGTAACACTGCCCAAACCCTACTCCTTAGCTTCTACTCTACACATTATCTTGAGGGAGGGAGGGGGAAAGTTACAGCACAGTGCCCATCTGGCGAGGGGCTGCCACCGGGTGTGCTCACCATTAAATGGTGACCAGCACCCTAAAGTGGCATCCTAAATACTTATGGGCTACATCCTTTAACGGATGTAGCCAAAAGCTTCCCAGTCAACTAGACTGCACTACTTCCCCCAGTGGCCCCAGGGGACAGACTAACCTGTCGGCCGGCCATCCCACAAAACCCTATTGGGTGAAAGGAGCACAGTCAGACAACTGGCCCTCTTCTTGTGTGTGAAAAAGGTAACTTTATTGAATCAGATGTGCATCCCAATAAAATCCTGGGCACACTGCCTTACAAAACGACAGACCTCACTATACATTGAGCGATCCCCTAACATCTATCCCTCCACCCCTAAAGTCCCACTCTCCCCTTTAACCTTGCAAAAAGATACAAAATGATCTACTGACTTCTGATAACCAAAACACTTGAACTTCCCCCGCGTAACAGTAAACATGTAAACGTGACTACATATGAATTGCTGTGATATAACCTTAAGTTCCTTTTCTGTTTTGAATTTGTTGAGATCCTCTCTTAGAGCCTGGATCCCCCCTGTCAAGTACCATAACCTTCTATAAAGGCCTGCAAACTTTAGGTCCACCTGCCACCAGAAAAAATGCATCAATGCTTTTTTCTTCCCCCGACCCCTATTTCTACAATCCAGACTTAACCCCATAGCGTACACCCTAAAAATTCCTTAAGCTCCAGTAGGTATAGCCTCATACCAAACCTGGACAAATGCACTCCATCACTACAAAAGAACTCCACAGTTTCCTAACGCAAATCCAGGTGAGCTGTACAACCGATACCTACGCCCTTGCAAAATCGCCTCATCTCCGTTTTTATCTTCTGTCGAGTCCTATCTACGGCCGCTGGCTTGATGCACCTCTCCATTCTCTCCTGGGTACAAATTCTGTTCAGGCCAGAAAACAACCTATTCTCTGTTCCTTAACCTCCCTTAAGTCCTACTTCATGACACATATCAATAACAAACCTTTTTCCTGCACTAAGTCATTTTCACCTAGGTGAATCAGTAATATGTCCGTGTACAATGATCTCTGTTTGAACTTATTCAGTGTTGACAGGAGTTCCCTCCATTTCATGCTCTCTTTACCATGCCAAAACACAACACACGTTGCACTGTCCAGCCCCAAGTTGGCAACATTGGACACTCTGGCCTCCTTAGCTGCCCATTTGATGAATGAATGCCCTTCATTCACACATTAAGCTTGGTGGACTAGGGGCCCAGCACCGAACGTGCAAGAAAAAAGGAGGTTAGCACTAAATCATTAATTAAATCCTATCTGTTCCCCCGCTTGCCTGCCTGATGTACATCTGAAAACAATCTGGAGACCACCTTCCAAACTCCTTAATACCCTTGAGTGACCACCCTATCCGTCCTGCCTCTGTAGCCCTCCCTGATATCCCCAGTTGTGCCAAAGAATCCCTTAATACAGCTAACAACTGAAAAGCGGTTACTAGCGTGCCATTCATATGTACAAAAATCAGTCCACTCACTGGTAAGGCCAACCCCTGAAGTCTTTTACCCAACTGCAAATGGCCAATCTCCCCCTTGTTTTGTGCCAGGAGCAACACAGTTGATCCTTGAGACCTCTGATCTGTGTTGGAACTAAGTAAAAAGATAGATACTCCTTGATGCCGCAGCAAAACATTCTCCCACAACATCCCTTTTCCCCATTTAGAGCCCAATAGCTCAGATATCCTAAAAGCCCGAAAAACATCCATGCCATTAGGGTAGAGAAAAGCATCATTTCCAGAGGGGAATGACGAACATCTGGTAATGATATTACCACTCTCCATAATTGTCCCAGTGTCAGAGGCTTCCTTGAGGACTGTAATCTCTCTTGTTCCCTGTTGCAACCTTCCAAAATATGTGCCCCTAACTCTCCCACTGATGGGGCATAATCCCAATAGAGATTTCCCAGAAACACCACACCTATTAGCTTGCCTGCTATTGTCACCCATGAAAGACCCCTGTCTATGGGTCCCAGTATAAAGTGCACAACTTCCTCCACCCTTATTTAGTCTGAACTTCTACGTGCCCCTAAATTGATGAAATCCACCCAGGCCTGTTCATAAGACCTCCTCGTTGACCCCGCCAAAGAACCTACCCCCAGCTGCAGCATCCTATCTCTCTTAGAGTCCAAAACTGTGGTGGCATGCAGGTCCATCGCTCTTCGGCCTCCGTGACAAACCCATGGAACCTCTTCCGCTGTGAACAAGACAAAGCAACCGCAATGTCATTGTCCACATCGGGTACATGACAAGCCTTAAACAATATGTAATGCCGCAAACATGCCAAGACAAATATCAGTTGGTAGAAATGGGGTCTCTTGTTGGCAGCAGTTTTTACCCTGTCCAGGTAGGCACCCTCACTTTAGTCAGGTTAAGGGAGTCACACAGCTAAGATAACCCTTGCTCACCCCTTTGGTAACTTGGCATGAGCAGTCAAGCTTATCTCAGAGGCAATGTGTAAAATATGTGTACAAACACACATAGGGAAAATACTACAAAAGAACTCTACACCAGTTTAGAAAAATAGCCAATATTCATCTGAATAAAACAAGACCACAAAGACAAAATCCAACATACAGAAGCAAAGATATCACTTTTAAAAAGTTGCAAAGAGTCTTAATCCAGAGGAATCAATGGTTGTCTCTATTTAACATACAGTACCTGGGATGCGTAAAAAACAAAAATGATGCGAGCTGCAGAGGAGGTGAGGCACCAAAAAGAAAACTATGCATTGGTTTCTTACTGAGAAGGGGAGTTGATGCTTCGCTTCCTTACTGACAGGGGAGGTGATGCATCGATCCTCTCCTCACAGGAGAGGTGATGCATCGGTTCCTTACTGGCAAGGGAAATGATGTGTTGGTTTCTTACTGGCAGGGTAGGTGATGTGTCTGTTCTCTCCCCACAGGAGAGAAGATACATCGGTTTCCCGCCACACAGCCTCGATTCCATGCTGTGGTGTGGGATCTATGAGAAAATGATGCCCAGTGACAAAGCGTGGGAAAATCCAGACGCACACGGATGATAGAGCTGTGGTGGAACAGGTGTTGTGGTGGAACAAGTGGTGTGTCAGTCCTACAGGTGCTACGTCGATTCTTCCACCGCATGGCAGGTGCTGCGTCGATTTGTCAGCTGCAAGGCAGGTGCTGCATCAATTCTTCAGCTGCAAGCCAGGCAATGTGTTAATTTTCAGCCCCGGAGATCGGATGCGTAGATTTTCTTCCTCAGGACACCAGCTTCCACTTCCAAGGGCCCAGAGACTGGATTTGGCACCACTTAGCAAGTCAGGAATCTCAGCTGAACAGTCCAGGCGCTGGCAGATGAAGTCTTTGATGTCCCTGAGACTTCTAACAAGAGGCAGGCTCAGTTCAAGCCCTTGGAGATCCTTGGAAAGTAGCATGTAGAAATCAAAGTCCAGTCCTTTCACTCCCAAGACAGAAGCAGCAAGCAGCAGGCTAGCACAACAAAGCAACAGAGTGGCAGTTCCTCCTACAATATCCAGCTCCTCTCCCTGGCAGAATGTCCTCAGTCCAGAGGTGTTCTGAAATTGTGGTCCCAGAGGCTAAAAACATATACTCATTTCTGCCTTTGAAGTAGCCAAACTTCAAAGGAAAGTCTTTGTAGTGCACAGGAACCTGTCTTTCCTGCCTTGGTCTTAGACACCCCCAGGGGGTTGGAGACTGCTTTTTGTAAGGACAAGCACAGCTCTATTCAGGTGCAAGTGTCAGCTCCTCCCTCCAATCTAGCCAGGAAGACCCATCAGAATATGCAGGGCACACCTCAGATCTCTTTGTGTGACTGTCTAGAGTGAATTCACAAACAGCCCAACTGTCATTCTGACCCATGCGTGTATTCCACAGCCAGGCAGAGACCCAGAATGGTAAAGCAAGAAAATGCCCACTTTCTAAAAGTGGCATTTTCAAACTTACAATTTAAAAAACAACTTCACCAAAAGATGTAGGCCCACATTATGACATTGGCGGTAAATACCACCTACCGCCACGCTGACGGCCGCCAACATACCGCTGCGGTGCGAACAGCCGTTCACCATATTATGACACACACACACCAATCCGACAGAATACCGCCACATACAAAAATCAGCCAGCCCAAAGGTCAGTGCAAAAGTGACGGTCCCAACACCCATACCGCTACGCCAACAGAACAACGCCCATCACATTATGACCCATGAATCACCACAGTGGACATTCAGCGGCAGTAAACCATTGGCGGTACATACCGCTGCGCACAGAATGGACACCCACATACAAAATAACACCACATTGGCCAATACGAAAAACACACACAACACCAATACACACACCACACCCACACACCCATAGCACTATAAAACACACACCCACATTACCCACAACCCTTTACGATTACAAATTATTGCCACCAGACTGACAGCAAGACCACCTAGACAACTAGACACACACCACTTACACCCATACATCCATCATGCACCTGTCACAACTTACGTGCTGCTTTACCATGGAGGCCGCAGAGCGGGTGGCGTGGATCCTGTTCTTGAATGTTCGGCCTTGGCCCAAGTAGGGGCGACTCTTTCTGGTAGCCACGGTGCTGCAGGCAATGGGTACGCCAAGAGCTGGCCGTGTCCCTCAGAAGTAGCGCCAGAGGGAAAAAAAAACAGAAAAGTGGAAAAAAAACCTCCACAAGGATATGTTCCTAAAACAGGAACAAAAAGGAAGAGATATCAACAAGAGCAAATACAGGAAAAAGTATTCCGAACTGTCGAGAACCAGCACAAGAATACGAGGAAGCAGGAGCGAAGACACCATCCAAACAGAAAGTGTTGCAGCGCAATGCGAGAAAGAATCACAGCCCTTAAATACCAACAAACAGGAAACGACCAACAGGAAGTAAAAGGACACAATCTTAGAAAAGAAAAAAGAGAAGAAAAGAACAGGTGAGTGGGGGTCAGAAATGCCTGAAAACACGGTGCACAGAAAAAGAGCGAGGCCCCATTCCCAATTTGGAGCCTCGGAAAGCACACAGCAGACTGGGGGTGCGCCGCGTCTGGGAAACACGTGTTGTGGCCCAAGCCGAATGTTTGGCTCATGCCACGTGCAGCGGCGCAACAGTAGGTCCCCCCCCCGAAGGCCCAGGTTTTTGCGGAAACAAGCGGTGAAAATGACGAATCAGAAGAGGTGCGTTAACAGAAGATGCATCTTCCCAAGAGCATTCACTGAGAGGGTAACCCTTCCAATGAATCAAGTACTGAAGACGTTTGTGAAAGATATGAGAATCACAAATCTCCTGTACCTCATATTCAGGTACATCATCCACTAACACAGGAGCAGGACAGGGAAACTGATGAGAGTAAGGATCAGGTATATAGGGTTTTAGCTGAGCAACATGAAAGACCAGGTGAATCCTCCAGGTACGAGGCAAGTGAAGATGGACAGTGACGGGACTGATCAGCTGAAGGATTCAGAAAGGACCATAGTAACGAGGTGTGAACTTATTCTGAGAAAGGCGTAAAGGTAGAAATTTAGATGAAAGCCAGCCTTTATCCTGAAGGTGATATTCTGGAGCATCCCTCAGTTTCTTGTCTGCTATTCTCTTCATGTATCTCTTGGTGTTCAACAAGTTAGAGTGAATCAATTGATGAATCTGTAAAAGTCGTCTGGAGAATGAAGTAACAGCAGGAAGAGAAGAGGTAGACTGAGGAGTAGTAGGAAAAGAGGTAGGATGATAGCCATAAGAACAGAAAAAAGGAGTGACCTTGGAGGCACTATGGACAGAGTTATGATAGGAGAATTCAGCAATAGGGAGTTAAGTGTTCCAGTTGCTCTGAGTAGAATTACAAAGCAGCGAAGGTACTGCTCCAATCCTTGGTTGAGACGCTCAGTCTGTCCGTTGGTTTGAGGATGGAAACCCGATGATAGTGCTATGTTGATATTCAGTGTCCTACAAAAATGTTTCCAAAACCGGGAGATGTACTGAGGTCCCCTGTCAGATACAATGCTGTGTGGAAGTCCATGGAGACGGAAAATATGCTGGATAAATATCTGACTTCGTTCTTGGGAATTAGGTAGTTTTTTCAGAGCAGTGAAGTGAGCCATCTTAGTAAAAGAATCTATGGTGAACATGATAACCCGGTTTCCTGCTGATGCAGGTAATGAATACATAAAATCAGTAGAAATGGTGTGCCAGGGAGCCGGAGGAACAGGTAATGGTTGTAGTAATCCTGCAGGTCTGGTACGTGGAATCTTTACTTGAGCACATATGGGACAAGCCTGAACGTATCTTTCGACATCTGATTTCCAGGTAGGCCACCAGAAAGAGCGCAAGAGTAGTTCTTGTGTGGCCTTAATGCCTCCATGATCAGCAACCGGTGAATCATGGCACATTTGTAGTGCTTTTTCTCTGACTCCATTAGTAGGGAGAAACAACATGTTCTTATAATAATAATATCCTTGCATCTTACATATGTTCAGTTTCTTTATTTCTTGATCAGTCAGATTGGAGTATTACAGTTGTACCTCATCCAGGAAAGACTGAGCTACTCCGATGATTTTACTGGGCTCAAGAAGTTACTGTGATGGGGTAGAAGTACAATCTGAATAACGGCGAGATAGGGCATCAGCCAGAATGTTTTGGGATCCAGGAATATAAGTGACATAAAAGTCATACTGACTGAAGAAGAAGGCCCAACGAGCCTGATGACTGTTCTGGCATAAAAAGTTACGCAAACATTGTAGATTGCAATGGTCTGTTCGTACCTCGAAGGGCTCTTTGGAACCCATAAGAAACTGTCTCCACTCAAGGCAGGCTGTTTCCACGGCTAACAACTCCCTTTCAAGTACTGAGTAATGTTGTTCTGACGCCGAAAGTACATGGGACAAATAGAACACAGGATGTTCAAGACCGTCATCTTCTTGCTGTTGGAGTAAGGCAGCTCCAATGGCTCTTTCGGAAGCATCTGTAACAACAATAAATTGTTTGTTGGTATCTGGGTGCCTCAATATCGGTGCCTGAGTGAAGGCCTTTTTTAGACTCTGAAAAGCTTGTTCAGCATCCTTGGTCCAGACGAAGCCTTTCTTTAGATTTTCCTTTTTTAATGTTTGTGTTATGTGGCTGGTTTGTTCTGCAAAGTCCAAGATAAACTGCCGATAAAAATTGGCCAATCCTAAAAAACATTCTGTTTCCTTAATAGGGGAAGGAGAAGGCCAATCTAGAATGGCTTGTACCTTTTCTTGGTCCATAGTTATGCCAGTGGGACTAAGGTGATATCCCAAATATTTGACTTCAGTCTTGTCAAACTCACATTTTTCGGGTTTACAGGACAGTTGATGTTCCCGGAGTCTTTGGAGGACCTGTTTAACATGAGAGGAATGAAGTTCAGGACGTTTAGAATAAATAAGGATATCGTCTAAATAGATGACGACCGTATGGTTCAAGAGATCAGAGAATACTGAATCCATAAATCTTTGGAAAATGGAGGGGGCATTAGTAAGACCAAAAGGCATAACTCTGTACTCATAATGACCAAATGGGGTCCGGAAAGCAGTCTTCCACTCATCTCCTTCTTTAATACGCAAAAGGTGGTAGGCTCCACGAAGATCCAATTTGGTAAATCGTTGAGTCCCTCTGACTGCCTCTAGTATATCTTTAATGAGAGGCAAAGGATAACGGTCCTTTATAGTTATTTTATTTAGCCAGCAAAAATCCAGGCAGGGACGAAGCTCCTTCGTTTTCTTAGGTACAAAAAAGAGAGGAGCCCCAGCAGGAGAGGACAATGGTACAATAAGACCGCTATGTAAGTTTTCTTGCAGATATTCTTTTAGTACTTCTCTTTCAGGTTCAGTGAGTGAATACATCCTCCCAAAGGGAACAATAGCTCCGGGTTCCAAGGGAATAGCACAATTGTAATCTCGATGTGGGGGTAACACAGGTCTGGTTGGTTTTTGGAACACATCTTGAAATTCTAGATAGTGATCAGGAACTCCTTGAAATGTATTGATGGAACATCCAGTAATACTTTCAGTAGGCATCAACCTCTTGGGTGACCAATAAGTGTCTGAAGCAAAACAGTTCTCATGACAAAACTGGGAGGACAGGGAAATAGTCCGGGTTTCCCAATTTACATAAGGGTTATGTCTTATGAACCACGGAATTCCCAAAATGATAGTATGGTTGGGGGATGATATTATATCAAAAGAGATGTGTTCTTGATGGTTTCCAAATTGTAAACTCAGTGTCATGGTGGTGGTATCAACTGGACCAGAGGATATTAAAGACCCATCCACTGTGTGAACTTGTTCTGGGGTTTCTTTGGGTCGTGTTGGTATTTGTTGAGTCGTGGCCCAAGTCTTATCCATATATATGCCACTGGCACCACAATCAAGTAAAGCCAGTGTTCTCTCTTGATGGCCGTCCAGTAAATGTAACGTCACAGGTAACATAAAAAAAGTAGTGCATTGTCCTTGAAGGAACTGATGGAAGGTATAGCTGATGATCCCGCCCCCTCCCTTCTTACAGAGGACAGGAAGTGGCGTTTCTCGATGGCCTTTGAGGACGAACGGGGCAGGTCCGGAGCATGTGGCCGGCAGCACTACAATACAGGCATAATCCCTTCCTACGTCTGCCTTCCCGCTCGCTAACGGAAAGTGTACTCGAGTGGTATCCACCTGCATAGGTTCGCCTTCGGCGTCTCTGGCAGGAGGACGAGGTTCCTCGGGACGATGCATAAAGACACGTGAAGTGCTTGGCTGAGATGATTCTCTACTCTTTCTACTCTTTCTCTCATCTATACGTCGCTCTTGGAGACGGTATTCGATGGAAAGAGCCTGATCCATCAGACCACGAAGATCTTCAACTCGGGTGGAGTGTACTAACTCGTGTTTGATTTCTTCTTTAAGTCCTCTACAAAATAAGGTCACCAGAGTTCATTCCACCCAAGTGGTCTCAGCCGCTAGCTGTCGAAAGCGGGTAATATATTGGAGGACATCTTGTGAGCCTTGTTGGATGTCACATAAGGCTTTTTCCGCAGAGGCCTCCAATCCTGGACGACTGAACATCTGTCTAAACCGACTCACAAAGGCAGGATAGTCTGATAATACTGGGTCATTTGAGGATACCATTGGGGTTGCCCAGGCCAAGGCAGGACCGGATAAGGCACTGATAAGAAATCCCACCTTTGTCTTGTTGTGGGAGAATTGGGTAGGTCGGAAGGCGAAATACACAGTTAATGCATTGAGGAACTCTCGCAGCTTAGTTGGTTCACCGGAGAAACGAGGATTAGAGGTGGAGACGGCCAGAACATCCGCACTGCGAAAGGCCAAAGCTTGACGTAAAGCAGCATTCTCGTTGCGTAATTGTTGCAGTTCCTGAGCCTGTTGCTGAATGGTTGCCAGAAGAGATTGATCAGGATCTGCAGCAGCCGCCACTGTATCATTCATGATGTTAGACGACGTCGGGAGTATTGGGTGCTGCAATCTGTCACGACTTACGTGCTGCTTTACCCTGGAGGCCACAGAGCGAGTGGTGTGGATCCTGTTATTGAATGTTCGACCTTGGCCCAAGTAGGGGCGACTCTTTCTGGTAGCCACGGTGCTGCAGGCAATGGGTACGCCAAGAGCAGGCCGTGTCCCTCAGAAGTAGCGCCAAAGGGGAAAAAAAACAGAAAAGGGGAAAAAACCTCCACAAGGATATGTTCCTAAAACAGGAAAAAAAAGGAAGAGATATCAACAAGAGCAAATACAGGAAAAAGTATTCCGAGCTGACGAGAACCAGCACAAGAATACAAGGAAGCAGGAGTGAAGACACCATCCAAACAGAAAGTGTTGCAATGCAAGGAGAGAAAGAATCACAGCCCTTAAATGCCAACAAACAGGAAAAGACCAACAGGAAGTAAAAGGACACCATCTTAGATAGGGAAAAGTACATAGAACAGAATGGACTAGGAACCATAGAGAATAGGGAACAAGGAATGCTGGGAAGAGAAAGGTAACATGGGAAGGGGGAAAAAAAATAAAGGAAGGTACAACCAGATGTCCCAGAAAAGAAGAAAAGAAAAAAGAGAAGAAAAGAACAGGTGAGTGGGGGTCAGAAATGTCTGAAAACGCAGTGCACAGAAAAGGAGCGAGGCCCCATGCCCAATTTGGGGCCTCGGAAAGCACACAGCAGACTGGGGGCGTGCCGCGTCTGGGAAACGCGTGTTGCGGCCCGAGACGAATGTTCGGTTCGTGCCGCATGCAGCGGCGTGACAGCAACCCACATTACACACCCCAACACATTACTCAACACACTCTCACCAACACACACCACACAACACCCATGTCACCACAAAGGCACCCCCGTTTCACTGAGGAGGCGTTAAGGGTTATGGTGGAGGAAATTGCCAGGGTAGAGCCAAAGGTCTTTGGAGCACAGGTACAGCCAATATCCATTGCAAGGAAGAGGGAGCTATGGCAGAGAATCGTGGACATGGTGAACGCCATGGGGCAGCATCCAAGAACAAGGGATGACATCAGGAAGAGGTGGAACAACCTACGGGGGAAGGTACGTTCCATAGCAGCAAGGCATCAGCTCGCTATACAGAGGACTGGCGGTGGACCCCCACGTCCTCCCCCACAGCTCACAGCATGGGAGGAGCAGGTCTTGGCAATCCTGCATCCTGAGGGACTCACTGGAGTAGCCGGAGGACTGGACACTGGTAAGTCAACATTTAACACTTATCACTCCCCCATACCTGCATGCCATCACACCCCCTCACCCTCACTCCCATCAGTCCACTCCATCCCACACACTGCACCTACACATATGACTAACCACAATGCCCAACCCTGCATGCAATAACAATGCATGGACAGCCCTCCCAGTCCTGCATGGACACCCATTACTAAAGCATGCACAGCATAGGGAAACTAACAATCCCACAATACATCACCATACACAAGCAAAGGTGTTAGGGCAACACCAACGATAGAATTGGGACAGTGTTAATGGTGGAGTATGTGCCAATCTAATCTGTGACGCAGTAATTGTCGATATGACTGTTCCGTTGGGCGTCATGGCGGAAGGCGGTCTTGCACCGCCGTGCAATTCCTCATTGGATAATATGGGACTCTATGGAGTACAGTGGCCAATGGGGCTCTACGCCGGCAGTGACGGTGTAAACCGCCGCAGACGTGACCGCCATTTTCTATCTGATTGCCCACTTGTTTCCTGACCTTCAACAGGAGAGTACCTGCGTGTGCTGCTGTGACCTGTGTCTGGAACCTACCATGGCCCGTGTGACCGGGGAAGGGGGCCCAGCCTTCACTTCGGAGGAGTTGGAGCGACTGGTGTATGGTGTCCTACCCCAGTACGGACAGCTGTGTGGGCCTCCCGACCAACAGTTGAGTACACTTTGGGCACAATGCATGTGGAAAGGATGCATAGAGATGTGTGTGCAAGTATCGTTTCATCAGGGTGGGGAAATGTCTTGAGGCGGTGTACATGTTGTGCGCTGGGCTATGTGTGTGCCAATGGTGATGGAAACAGGTATGGTTGGCCATTTGTGTGACAGGCTGGACTGTTTGTTTAAAGGTGTTCTCCTATCTGTATTGCCTCTGCAGGTTAGTGCCCATCAAAAGAAGGCAATATGGTGTGGGGGTCTATGGCAGGCAGAGCACCCACTTACGGAAACAGTGGGAGGACCTGAGACGCTGCGCATGGAAGACCGCGGAGGCCCAGCTGGGGCTGGCCTCCCAATGAGGAAGGGGTGCCCATCGGACCCTGACCCCCCTGATGGCCCGCATACTGGCGATGGCCTACCCTAAGCTGGATGGACGCTTGAGGGAATCACAGCAGCCACAAGGGGGTGAGTACAGTGGGTATCAATACATATTTTGGCTGGTGGGGTGGTATTGAGGTGGTGAAAGTGTGTTAGTGGGTGCCCCTAAGGCCAGGCCAGACATTGCAGCGTGGGTCATCTAAAGGGTAATGGGTGTATGGAAAATATAGGTAACCTAGCTTGTTAACAGTCCTTTTCAGCCAGGGCATCGTGGGTCCCAGGAGTGCTGCAGTTGGCGGTGTGTGGTCTTCATCTTGCCTTAGTGACTAGCCATATCACTGGTAGTGCAATGCATAGTACTTAAGCCTATTTCATGATGATGTGTATGCCAATAGAGGTGTTGGAACAGTCATTGACCCAGAGTATCCTTTTTCTCACTCCCCACCTTTTTTGTTTTGTCATCCTTTCCTTGTGTGCATTAGCATCATCTGGTGGAGGAGCAGGGGCACCGGCGACAGAGGGAGCTGCATCCCACAGGACCCAGGAGGCAGAGTCCACCGACGCTGAGGGAAACAGTGGGACAAAGGGCGAGGGGAGCATCACGGCAGATACTGGAGGAGACAACACAGACTCAGATACCTCCTCCGATGGGAGCTCCCTCAGCCAAACAGTCCACTGGGACAGTGGTAGTACCAGCTACTCGTGGCGGTAAGGATACCACATCTCCATTGAAGAAGGGGAAGGAGGCTGCACCTCCTGGCAAGAAGGGGAAGGAGGCTGCCCCACCAGCTAAGAAGGAGCCTGCACCACTAGGCAAGAAGAGGAAGGAGCCTGCACCTCCACCCAGGAAAGGGAAGAGCCCATCCACCCCTGCCAGGAAGGGTAAGGGATCCACGCCCCATTTAATTGAGGGGACGAAGCTCTCTACTCCAGCGGAGGCTGTCAGGGTGACACCTCCACCACCACCAGCTGTCACGGGGCCCCCATGGCCAGCTGATGTATTGCAGCCTTCAGCAAGTGCAGAGGCTGCCCAGGAGGCTCCTCCATCTACCACCATACTGCAGCCATCAGCAAGTGCAGAGGCTTCCCAGGAGGCACCTCCATCCACCACGTCACTGCAGCCATCAGCAAGTGCAGAGGCTGCCCAGGAGGCATCTCCATCTGCCAACACACTGCAGCCGTCCCTCCAGGGGCTGCTGTACGAGTTGCACCCTCCAGAACCAGTGGGCAGGTCACCCACTCCAGAGACTGTGTCCTTGCACTCCCCAGCAAAGAGAAATGGGCAGGTTGCCCCGTCCAGAACCAGTGGGCAAGTCACCCACCTGAGAAACTGTGGCCTTGCACTCCCCAGCAAAGAGAAATGGGCATGTCGCCCCGTCTAGAACCAGTGGGCAAGTCATCCACCTGACAGACTGTGGCCTTGCACTCCCCAGGACAGAGGAATGGCCATGTTGCCCCCTCCAGAACCCGTGGGAAAGTCACCCACTCCAGAGACTGTGGCCTTGCACTCCCCAGGACAAAGCAATGGGCATAATGCCCCCTCCAGAACTAGTGGGGAAGTCGCCCACCTGAGAGACTGTGGCCTTGCACTCCCCAGGACAGAGAAATGGGCATGTTGCCTCCCCCAGAACCAGTGGGCAAGTCACCCACCTGAGAGACTGTGGCCTTTCACTCCCCAGCAAAGAGAAATGGACATGTTGCCCCATCCAGAACCAGTGGGCAAGTCACCCACCTGAGAGACTGTGGCCTTGCACTCCCCAGCAAAGAGAAATGGGCATGTTGTCCCCTCCAGAACCAATGGGAAAGTCACCCACTCCAGAAACTGGGCCTTGCACTCCCCGGGACAGAGCAATGGGCATGGAGCCCCATCCAGAACTAGTGGGCTTGTTCCCGCATCTGGCTGAGGTGCCCCTCTCCCCCGGAGGTGCCTGCCCATTTCCAAACTGATGTCCATGCAGAGTACTATCCGAATGTGGTCAGGATTCGAGTTGGGCCCTAGACTGTGCTCTGTGGCCTTGTGGGCCCTTTGAACATTGGACTGGGCAGTGTCCCTTTGTGTACATGTGTACATATCTGTTTCACTGACAAGTCAAATTAGTTATTTAGATGTTGATTTCATTACAATCACTTTCGTCCATTCCTGTTGTCCTTGCATTATTCTGCTGTTTTTCGGGGACATACTGTTTTTTGTGTGCAGCTGGTTGTGTGTATGGTGTGTGTATGAGGATGGCATGTGTCATCTGTTTGTGTGTCACTGAAGTTTTCCTCCCTCCCTCCTTTGTGTGCTAGGCGGCTGTACTCACCGCCGAGGTCTTCGTCGGCATTGGTGTTCCAGGTGGAGCATAACATTGATCATCATCGGAAAAACTTGCAGTTCGGGTTTCATGGTGCCATTGTTCTTCCCTGTGTCTCTGATGGTGAGTCCTTTCTCTTCTGTGATGCGTTTCCGCCAGGCTTTTGATGGCGTTGGTACCGCCCTGGAAAAGGTGGCGGATTGCAGGCCCAAAATATGGTGGGCAGTACTTTGTCTTCCGCCTGGCTGTTGCCAGCTACCGCTGTGGTGAGTGTTGCATCTGCTCTGGCAGTTGGTGTGGTACAGTGGCTGTCTATGGTAGTTTTCACCTCCATGGTCATAATTTGGCTGTAATTACCGCCACTTTATCACTCACCGTCAGGGTCATAATGAGAGCCGTAGTTTCTAATTGTGAGTTCAGAGACCCCAAAGCTCCATATCTCTATCTGCTCGCAATGGGCAATTACACTTAAAAGATATTTCAAAGCAATCCCCACGGTAACCTATAGGAGACATAGGCTTTGTGATAGTAAAATACTGACAAATTCGGTTTTCACTATCAGGACATGTAAAACACACCAGTACATGTCCTTCCTTTTAAATACACTGCATCTACCCATGGGCTGCCTTGGGCCTACTTTAGAGGTGACTTACATGTAGGAAAAAGGAAGGTTTGGGCCTGGGAAATAGGTGTACTTGCCAGGCCAACCCAGCAGTTAAAACTGCCCACACAGACACTGCAGTGGCAGGTCAGGGACATGTTTGCAGGGCTACTCATGTGGGTGGCACAATCAGTGCTGCAGGCTCACTGGTAGCATTTGATTTACAGGCCCTGGGCACACACTGTGCACTGTAATTGGGACTTATTAGTAAATCAAAAATGCCAATCATGGATAAACCAATTACCAATCCAATTTAGACAGAGAGCACTTGCACTTAATCATTGGTCAGCAGAAGTAAAGTGCCCAGAAGCCTAAAGGCAGCAAAAACGAAGTTCACTCCAGGATCAAAACAGGAGGTAAGAAGCCAAAAACCCCGCCAAGAGCTGACAGGTCTAACACTCGTAGGAGCTTAAGTACCTGCGGATCCCTTGCAGACTGTCTGTCTATTGATGACCTGCACCACTGCCACTTTATCAACTTGTAATAGTACTTTCTTATGTCCCACTCCATCTCCCCGGGGTATGTAGAGGAATACCATTGAAAGATTCCAAAAATACGCACCACGTGCAAATTCTCCTTCACATGCGCAGATAATCTTTAATGATGAATGAGACAACAAAAGACCTGACAATGCTAAGCCCAAACATCTACAAAAGGTCCTCCTGCCCCCACTACCCTATAAGTGAAATTCAAATGACCCAAAAGCACTTGCACTTCCCTGACCATGACCTTAGGCCTTGTCAACATGGCATCCAACAGCGCTTGCATTGCCACTTTCTTCTCCACTGGCAGACGAGCTTCCATTTTTAGTAAGTCGAGCTAAATCCCGAAAAATGAAATAGATGTACTTGGACATACCATATTTTTCCTGAGCCCAAGGCACCTCCACGTCGTCCATGAGCTCCTGAAAACTTACCAGTAGCTCCTGGCAGTCCGCAGAACCTGAGGTCATGACAAAGAAAAAGTAATCTAAGTAATGTGTCACCTGTTTGTCACCCGTACACCATGTGAATAGCCGTTGAAGGAATGAGCTCAAAAAGGGCACATGAAATGAAGCAACCCAAAGGCTAAGCCTTATCGACAAACCATTGTTCTTCAATATGGATGCCAAGGAGCTGTAAATCATCCGGGTGTACTGCCAGCAACTGGAAAGTTAACTTAATATCACACTTAGCAATGAGTGCTCCATTGCCAGACTGCTCCACCAATGCCATTGCATCATCAATAGAAGAATACAATACTGATAATACTTCCTCTACAATAAAGTCATTACCTGACCGACCCGCAGGCCATGACAAGTGCTGTGTGATCCTGTATTGTCCTGAATCCTTCTTCGGGACCACCCTGATCAGGGATACAATCAAGTCGTACATCGGCCAGTCATGAAACAGTCCTGCCATCCTCCCCTCCTTAACTTCTTTAGTGAGCTTTTCCCTCACTACCTGTGGATATGTTTTGGCTGATTTTAAACTCTCATCCGAACACCTCTGTCTTGATCCCTCATAACCTAGCCTAAAGCCTTGAGTGAAACCCTCTGACAAGAGCGCGGCATCACCCTCTTTGGGGTACAGCCGCAGCCAATACAATAATCTATCCACTTTAATCCTGCGTATGAGCTCTTTCCCCCAGAACCTTGTCCTCCCCTTGCCCCTATAACTTGTTTGTGAGCATTGATGGTAGCCCTGACCACCTGATTGCTGCTGCCCTGCAACAGTGTTGTGCCCTCGTTGCCCCCCTTGTGATTCCTGGGGTTGCCATAGCATTGGACAAGAGGGTGTTTACCCGCACACTTGGAACACTCATGTTTAAACTTACAGTACTCCCTTGTACAAAGTCCCTTAATGAAATCCCAGCATGCTCCTTGGACTCCTCCTTGATCTTTAGTTATGAAACCCACTCCCACCCCCTCCCCTGGGTGGGACCAGCCAGAAAGGACCGGCTTACACTTGGTAGGCTTTTGGCCATAAAGACCATCTTGTTCAATTTTGCTGGGCCCATGGTCTGCTGCTATAAATCAGTGTCTATTTTCACCCATTTTGCCTCCAGATCCACCACCATGAATGCTCTGAACTCATCATCATACTGCGCCCAACCATTACCCCAAAGGAGAGCTGAGCCTCCCTTATCACATCCATGTACTTGAATAAGACCATGCTCCGCTCCGGATATTTTTCACAGTGCACACTTGCATAGATAATAAAAGTAGACATCCAATTCTCAATCATTACTGGCACCCTGGGACGTTTTTGTCAGCTCATATTCCTCCTCCTTCGACCCCTATTTAGCCCTCAGTTCCCCGTGTAACAACTTCAATATTTCAATGTACTCCCCTTTCCATATTCTTTCCTTTGTGGCTATTATCAAATGAGCTCCCAAGGGATTAATCACCCCTATACATGGAAGTATTTTTATTTTCAATTCTTTACTTTCCTTGCTATCTGCTCCAGCATTACCTCTGTCCTCCTCACTCATCTCAGTTTTTCCGCCTACCTCCTTTGACTGCTCCCCTGAAGACCCCCTTTTGCCTTCCTTGGCACAATCCTTTCCCTCACTTTCCCGTATCTGGTTAGCCTTTTCTGTACCGACCTTACCTTCTGTCCCTACCCCAGTATCTTTAATGTACCTTTCTTTTAAAAGACATAGGGGGTCATTACGACCTTGCCGCCCGCCAAGATCTGACCGTCATGTGGCCGGCAATGCGGCCAAACCCCCGCTGCGGCCATTTGGAGATCCCACCTGGTTTCCGCCCGCTGGCCTAGCGGGGATCACGGCCACAACATAGGAGCCGGCTCCAAATGGAGCCGGCGGTGTTGCAGCCGTGCGAAAGGTGCAGTTGCACCCGTCTCGCTTTTCACTGTCTGCATAGCAGACAGTGAAAAGCTGCATGGAGCCCTGTCAGGGGGCCCCTGCACTGCCCATGGCAGTGGCATGGGCAGTGAAGGGGCCCCCAGGGGCCCCATGACTCCCCGTTCCGCCAGCCTTTTCCTGGCGGTGCAAACCGCCAGAAAAAGGCTGGCGGTCGTGGACTCGTAATCCCCTGGGCAGCGCTGCAAGCAGCGCTGCCCAGGCGGATTGACACCGCCGGGGCAAAAGTGGCAGAATACCGCTGTCGTAATACGCCTGGAAACACCGCCAGCCTGTTGGCGGTGCTTCCATCGTTTTAGCCCTGGCGGTCCCGTACCACCAGGGTTGTAATGACCCCCATAATTCACTGATGCTGTCACCACAGCGTGTGTCGACCCCCTGTGAAATAAGACTAGGACCGCTGTACCTCCTTGTGTATGCTTACCTGACATTAAGGTTAGCCCCAGCACCAAAGCATGCTCCCTTGCCAGTGTCCGCACAATGCCTATCTAGCAAGGAGCTGCCACTGGGTGTGCTCACTATACAATGGTGACCAGCACCCTAAAATGGCCACTTAAATACCCTTGGGCTACATCCTTTAATGGGTGTAGCCCAAACTAGCCCAGTCGTCTAGACTGCGCTACCTTCCACCAATGCCCCTGGGGGACAGACCGAGGTGCCAATGAACAGTACCTCAGCCTTACACCAGGCAATCAGAGCTGTTTTCCTGGTGTGGTGTCACTGGTGTGCAACATTTGCAACCCCAGCTCTGCTGAATTGAAAATGGCTATCATATTAAACCCTGATAGGTTGTGACACGGGGTACTTGTCAGCTAGGAGCTCAAAGTTTGAAAAGGTGTATGCAACTCTCTGGGGTGTATCTCCAACCAATAATGGTGTACAAATTATCCTAAGTTTTTCCTCTTGGCAAAGTCCAACTCTAGCCACGCATGGCCGAAGGGCGTGCCCTGCACAGAGCTGGATGCATGCAAGGGGTTGACTGCAGGCCAGGCCCTGTGGCCAACCCCCCGCTGCAGAAAAAAACCCATAGAAATTCAATGAGTAAAACAAAGGTTACAGGGACATTATAGTTAGGAATTCACTTTAAAAAAACCTTAGAAATTCACCAGAAAAAGCAAAGATTACAGGGACGTTAAAGTTGGGTTCTGAATTCACAAGCACAAAACTATAGAAGTTCAGCTGTTAGAGTTATTTCAAGTAATATAACTTGTGCCCTAAGGTAACTATAACTAATAACTCAAGCCCTTGCCATGCATAGCTAATTACCCCACATATTACATCATTGGTATATTACATCATTGGTAACATCTTCTATGCTTGCTAAAGGAATTAAGTCCAGAGCTTCTTGCAGCGCCCGCCTTTTGGACCAACTTCGGACATTGAACTTGGTGAAGAGGCTACCCTCACACGGATGGAGCAATGGACTTACCCCCGTCACCTGTGCCAGTTTTCCATCACTCCCTCTTCTCTCTCCCTGCCAAGCCGTGACCTTCAGCTCCTGGAATACGGACACAGTGTTGCACCTTATACAGCAGGGGCGCTTCTTTAATGAGCCGTGCAGCGTAATATAGGCTCACCGCTTCCTGCTAGCGCGACTGCAAGAGCACAGCTCTAATTGTTTTACGAGCCATTGAGGTGGGATTTGGGGGATGACCGAATGAGCCGCAATAGCCTCATTCCGGAGGCCCCTATAAGCACTTCAGTCTTCCACAGTTTTTAGGAGGTCCTGTAATGCTATCTGTATGTAAACACCGATTCCATCTTGACCACTGACTCCCTCTTGTGCTTTGCTTAGCTTAGCTTCGAATGCTGTCACATCGGTGGCACAGGTATTTTTCCATGCCCAGCTTGTTCTCTACACTGATCATGTTTTTGCTCTTCTCACCAGAGCAGGGAACATATCTTGGGGGATGCAAAGGTGATAAGAGTGTACCAGGATGAGAATGTTTATAGCAGAGAAAGGTACGGCTCTATCTTGGGAATGCACATTGGGATCTGTCCAATTCTTTTGTGTGTTTGAAAAAAGAGTGTGGTAACGACTTGAATACCTGGTTATACAAATTGGAAAAATCATGTAAATTGGAAATATCTAAATGGTAGGAAGCAACATCATTACAGAATTATATTGATCAAGGAATGGTTCCAAGAGGCTTAAGAATGTTTATTACACCTAGATATGATTCACCTAATCCTGAAATGTTAAAGGAATTGGCTGAAAACTTGGCTGTCAGTTCTAGACATATGTTGGAAATCCTAGTTAAATATGCATGCTTTGCGAGATAGAAAGGCTTTACTGGTGGAAATTAAAAGAATAAAAGATGACCTTGAAACTAGACCTGAAAAAGAGGTTATTGCGAAATTTATGGAGACAATGACTACCAGGTTGAGAAAATATGAGGATGATATCAAGGTTAAGAAACAACTCAAGTTACACAGGGATATAGGAGATTATGAGAGCGGACGGATCTTGACCCTTAGTAGGAAATTTGATCATCTCTACAAATCTGTTGACATTCAACCTGTGGGGGACAGACAGCCCTCTATTTCTGAAAGTGATCTGGAAAGTGCAAGGGAGATTGATACTCCGATTTCTACACATAGTGAAACATCTAGTTCTGAAGTAATAAATAAACCAGTGACTTTTTTAGACGAGTATCGCCTGCTACGACGAGGCAGGCAAATCTCCAGAAATCAGAAGGATGTATCATTGACAAACAGAGGCAGGTCAACGGGTCGAAGAGGCAAGAACGACTCAGAAATCGCGACAAAAACAGATTCAAATATGGGACAAGTGGGAAAAATCGTAAGAAACTCCAGTATACAAGCATGATGGATACTGATATGGTGAATAAAACAATTGTCAACTTATCGAATTATGTATTGACGGAAAATGACAAAATAACGCTATGTTTGGGTCTCTCTTTCTGCCCCATTGAACGTTTCAACTATGCTGAGACTCAAATTGATTTTTTCAAATTCTTTAGAAAATTGAAATTGAAGAAATGGTTTCATTTGAAAAATCAGAATAATACTGAGCAGAGCTTTGGATGTTTGGACAGTTCTAAGAGTCAAGATGTGTTGTGTATTAGTGATGTTGATTCCCTTGTATCTCTTCATGAGTTAGAAAACAATGAACTAATACAGGATGATACTAAAGATTTATATCAAACTTTGGAGAATCTAGGTATTACATATGATCTTACTAGACCCTCAGGGTTCAAACCTAGATCTACATTTTTTCCCTAATATGAATCATGACAATATTGATACGTTTCATGATATATGGCTGTTCAATATCTTGTTTAGTATCGACATAAAATATGGTTTAAACCTAGACAGAATCAGAATTTGACGTTAGATCAGAGAAACACTATTAAAGCACTGGCAGACAATAAAGATATTATTATCTATCCGGCCGATAAGGGTGGTAGCATAGTGCTTATGCATAGACAGATGTACATTGATGAGGTTATGCGTCAACTAAATAATACCCAATTCTATATGACTATCACTAAAGAAACATATGTGAACAGTATAATAGGAATTTGGCATCTGTTAACCGATTGGAAGGATAAAGGTTTACTAATATGGGAGGAATATTGTTGTTTGAAGAAGGATTTTCCTAAATTACCTGTGTTATATATCCTTCCTAAGATCCATAAGAACAGAGATTGTCCTCCGGTTAGACCTATGGTGTCTTCCTGTGATAGTGCATTGGAGAATATATCTGAGTATGTTGATTTTTTTCTGAGGGAATTTGTTGTGAATTTACCCTCATATGTTCGTGACACCAAAGATTTTCTTGGTAAATTGGAAGGAATTGGTTGGGAAGATGACTTCGTACTAATAACCATGGATGTGAATTCCTTGTATACAATCATTGAACATGATAAAGGTATACAAGCTTGCAGACATTTTTTATATACAAGATCATTAAAGTATTTGGCACATACTGATATGATTGTCGATATGATCAAATATTGTCTTACCAACAATATCTTTCTGTTCAATGGAATATTTTACAAACAAATCCTTGGGACTGCGATGGGGACCAGCTTTGCTTCCAGTTTCACCTGTCTTTTTTTAGGCTGGTGGGAAGAAGAGATTTTAAAGGATGAGGCAAATTATCCGGAAATTAAACAGGCCATCTTGTGGCTACGATATATCGATGATTTATTCATTATTTGGAAGGGAACTGAAGAAGAAGCTAAAAAGTTCATTGAGAAACTTAATAAGAATGATTTAAATATTACACTGACATATAATATGAGCAAATCATCGATTGAGTTTCTGGATACTTTGGTTGTTATTAAAGACAGGAGAATCAATACAAAACTTTTCCGTAAAAGCACGGCTGGTAATGCTTCTAGTGGGCATCCGGAGAATTTAAAATGGAGTATCCCATATGGAGAGTTGTTGAGGGCTAAGAGAATCTGCAGTACTGATGAGGCTTTTGAAAGGGAGCAAAAAGATATGATTTTGAGGTTTAAACAACAAGGATATCCCAATTGGGTGATTAATAAGGCGATTGGAGTGAAAAGAATACAGACATTATTTGATAATACATCCAAGAAAAAGGATGATGATAGTGACAGTATTAGATTGATTCTAACATACAATGAGGATACTCCTCATATTAACAAAATTATTTCCAAAAATTGGAATATTTTGAGAAGTAATCCTATTATCGGGAACTTAATTCAAAATAGATCTAAAATTACATGTAGGAGGGGACGGAGGGGGTGATTCTAACCCTGGCGGTCGGTGATAAAGCGGCGGCCAACCCGCCAACAGGCCGGCGGTCCAAAAAATGGAATTCTGACCCTGGCGGGAACCGCCAACAGAGACCGCCACATTAACACTCCGACCGCCACGGCGGTACAGACAAACAGCGCGGCGGTCACCGCCAACAGGCAGAAGGCAGACAATGTACCGCCCACACTATCATAACTCACCAATCCGCCACCTCTTCCGGGGCGGGAGCACCGCCGATAAAAACACGGCGGAAACAGACCACGAACGGGAAAACGCTCACCGAAACACACTACACGAGTACGGAGGACAGCATGGAACCCGAATTAAACATCCTACCTGCTCTCGTCTACCTGCTCATCTACCACGAGTACGAACGCCGGCGCAGACGACAACGGTGAGTACTGCACCTACGACACACGGGAGGGGGGAGGAGGAAAGGTTACGGGCACACACATATGCGACCCCCACCCCCCCAAACTATGTACACACCAATGCAGAGCAACAAGTCACAGTGACACCACCCAAACCCCCCTGAAAAATGCAAGGACATAATTAAATTGTGAAGAAAAATTTATGTAATAAATAGGCTCTGACAAATATAGGTCAACTATGCAAACTATTCATACCAAAATAATACTATATACACTGCAATGGATAACCGAGGCAATTAGTTCCGTACATCAAAAGTAAATCGAAGTGTCCGTGGGCCAAAGTGTAACAACACAAGGGCAAAGCCCACACAGGAGACCTAAGTCCTTTGGAGAGAACACTGCAGGGGCATCTGATGACAAAACTACAGGCACCTCAGGGGGAAGGGAAGGGGAGGGCACCACAGCCACATGAGTCCACGACGCCAGATCCACGAAGGGGCCACCATGCCCACTGTGCCATCCTGGGGAGTGCAAAGCCACAGTCTCACAAGTCTCTACAGTGGGTGGATTGCCCACTGTGCCATCCTGGGGAGTGCAAAGCCACAGTCTCACAAGTCTCTACAGTGGGTGGATTGCCCACTTTGCCATCCTGGGGAGTGCAAAGCCACAGTCTCACAATCAGGTGGATTACAGTCTCCACTGGTCAAGGAGGAGGCATGGTGGGCACAGTGAACCGTTAACATTGCTTGACAGGAAGGGCCCAGCGGAGCGGTGCTTGAGACGGCGGGGCCCAGCGGAGCGGTGCTTGAGACGGCGGGGCCCAGCGGAGCGGTGCTTGAGACGGCGGGGCCCAGCGGAGCGGTGCTTGACAGGAAGGGCCCAGCGGAGCGGTGCTTGAGACGGCGGGGCCCAGCGGAGCGGTGCTTGACAGGAAGGGCCCAGCGGAGCGGTGCTTGAGACGGCGGGGCCCAGCGGAGCGGTGCTTGAGACGGCGGGGCCCAGCGGAGCGGTGCTTGACAGGAAGGGCCCAGCGGAGCGGTGCTTGAGACGGCGGGGCCCAGCGGAGCGGTGCATGAGACGGCGGGGCCCAGCGGAGCGGTGCTTGACAGGAAGGGCCCAGCGGAGCAGTGCTTGAGACGGCGGGGCCCAGCGGAGCGGTGCATGAGACGGCGGGGCCCAGCGGAGCGGTGCTTGACAGGAAGGGCCCAGCAGAGCGGTGCTTGAGATGGCGGGTCCCTGTTCAGCGGTGCCTATCTTCACGGCGGGCCCTGTTCAGCGGTGCTCTTCTGCACGGCGGGCCCTGTTCAGCGGTCCCTATCTACACGGCGGGGCCCTGTTCAGCGGTGCCTATCTTCACGGCGGGCCCTGTTCAGCGGTGCTCTTCTGCACGGCGGGCCCTGTTCAGCGGTCCCTATCTACACGGCGGGGCCCTGTTCAGCGGTGCCTATCTTCACGGCGGGCCCTGTTCAGCGGTGCCTATCTTCACGGCGGGCCCTGTTCAGCGGTGCTCTTCTGCACGGCGGGCCCTGTTCAGCGGTCCCTATCTACACGGCGGGGCCCTGTTCAGCGGTGCTCTTCTGCACGGCGGGCCCTGTTCAGCGGTGCCTATCTACACGGCGGGGCCCTGTTCAGCGGTGCTCATCCAGTAAGTCAAGGGAGCCAGACCTGGGCTGGACTCCCTGCTCAGTCCCCCTCCGACCGTGATGTTTCTGGACCCTTCGGTGACGGAGTCCTGGGCCCATGGGTGTCCTCCCTTACAGCTGGGACGTGGCATGTGGGGCCCACCTGCTCCGCGCTCCTGCTGCCTGACTTCTCCGCCCTGCTGCCCTTTCGCTCCTTAGATGTGGCTCTTGGGCCCTTGCCTCCCCTAGATGTTGTGGCAGGTGAAGTGGGCGAACTTTGCTCCTTGGGGGCAGCCGTGTCAGTCCTCTCACGGCGGCCCTTGTGTTTCCTGGTCCTCTTCCCTGGGGGGGGGGGGCTGGATGTGTCCTTGCTGCTGATTGAAGTGTCACTGCTGGCAAAGGGTGGACTCCAGAACCCATGCTCAACAGTGACACTCGTAGCTGGGCTGGTGGTGGCTGAGGTGCTCTTGGGACTCTTTGCAGATGGAGGGGGTGGGTCATCGGAGGGAAAGAGGTCAAGATTAGCGAGGAAAAGTTTTTTAGGACCAAGGTAAAGGGTAGGAGAAGTGGTGATGGGAGTGGAGGAAGAGGATGTGGTTGTAGGAGAGTCAGGTGTGCTGTCATTGGGTGAAGGTGCTGGTGCTGTAGGCTGTCGTGAGGTGGATGGCTGTTGGGTGGGTGGCTGCCTGCGTTTGTGTGTCTTGGAAGAGGGGGTGACAGACACAGTGGGAGAGGACACAGGGGACGTGTAAATGGCAGTGGGGGTGGTGACTGCACGCGTGCGGACTGTACTGGAGGGTGTGGTGGTGATGGAAGCACTGGCTGATGTTGGTGTGCATGCAGGTGTGAGTGTAGACGTCACAGGGAGGGAGGAGGGAGACGAGGAGGAGGGGGACACAGAGGTGGTAGTGACTGTTGGAATGTCTGCATCTGGGTGTTGCTTGGGTGAGTGTTTGTGGGATCTGTGGTGCTTGTGTCTGGATGAGCTGCCCTTGGGTGTTGAGGTGTGTGCAGGCTGGTCAGATGGTGTGGATGGGATAGGCTGAGGAACAGGAGACAAAGACAGGGTGGAGGCAGTCAGAAGAGGGAGGCTGGAAACAGGGACAATGGCTGCCGTCAGTGCTGAGGCCAGAGCATTGAACGATCGTTGATGGGCAGCCTGACCCGAATCAATGCCCTCCAGGTAGGCATTGCTCCGATGCACCTCCCTTTCTACCCCCTGGATGGCATTCAAAAGGGTAGTCTGCCCAACAATGAGCGTCCTCAGGAGGTCACTGAGCTCCGCACTGAGGGCAGCAGGGGTGACAGGGGCAGGGGCTGAGGTGCCTGGGGCAAAGGAGACGCCCGCCTTCCTGGGCGAGCGGGCACGAGCGTAGGCTGAGGGGCTGCTGGAAGGGCGGGGCTGGTGCGCTGGGTGGCGGCTGTACCTGTAGAGGCGGGGGGCACGGATGTTGCCGCCACCGCTAGGGAGCACCCATCCGAGGACGTGTCTGTGTCGCTGGTCTCACCACCGGTCCCCGTTGTGGTGCTCCCCTCGCCCTCCGGATCACTGGTGCCCTCGGTGTCTGTTCCTGGGGCCACCGGGGCCTTGTGACTGGCAGCTCCCTCGTGCTCCGATGCCAAATCTCCTCCGCCTGATGATGCTAATGCACACATGCACAAGAAGATGAAGAAGAAGGGTGGGGGGAGAAAAACAAAGACCAGGTTGAGTGCATGCAATGTCAACACCGTTGGCGGAGAGGACAGACAGAGGAGCCTCATGCACTACGCCGCGCATTCGGGGTACACTACTCAGTACTCCTGACTAGGACAACAGGTCTAGAGACGACAAACGCGCACATGTGTGATGCTGGACCATCAATAGCTGTACTTGTCACCCTACAGAGGTGGGGGCCGGGAGCACAAGGCCATGCCTAAGGGAGGGGACTAGCCTACAGAAAGCGCCCTGGGCTAATGTCACCCACAGCCCTCCTCCCCCACCCAGACGCCTCCACTGTGCAGAAAGATAGGAGAATGTGCTGATACTCACCCCCTTGTGTCTGCTGTGATGTCCTCAAGCGCCCATCCAAATCAGGGTAGGCCACCGCCAGGATCCGGGACATCAGGGGGGTCATGGTACGACTGGCACCCCTCCTAGGTTGGGAGGCCATTCCCAGCAGTGACTCAGCGGTCTTCCTGGTCCTGCGGCGGATGTCCTCCCACCTCTTGCGGCAGTGGGTGCCCCGTCTGTTGTGGACCCCCAGGGTCCGGACTTCCTTGGCGATGGCACGCCAAATGTCGACTTTATGATGGGCGCTGACCTATTTGACATGTACAGGGTGGGAAGGAAACATTCATCAATGAACTGCATGTTAGATGTGATTGGCCCCCCCTCACCAACTTTGCCAAATGGCACATGCTCTCATCTGTTGTGCGATGTACTCCTCATTCGCCCCCCACCCCACCAACTTACATCCACCCGACTCCACACAGGCATCGCCCATTCCATGTGCACACGGTGTACTTACCTGTTGGTCTGGAGGACCGTAGAGTAACGCATATTGGGGGAGGACCCCATCCACGAGCTTCTCCAACTCTTCAGACGTGAAGGCAGGGGCCCTTTCCCCAGTCGCAGCAGCCATTGTCACTTCCAGACTGAGGTCACAGCAGCACTTGCAGTATAGGTCCTCTCCTGTGGATGATCAGGTCTCGAGTGATTAGGCAGATAGAAAATGGCGGTCACGCTCGCAGCGGTGCGTACCGCCGCGGTGCGTACCGCGACCGCCGGCGCACCTCGTCATTGGCTCCTGAAACCCATAGGCTTCAATGTTAACCAATGCGGCTTCGTATAGCGGTCTTCGACCGCCTACCGCCACGGTGCGCCCCGCCAGCGCATTGACCTCACATCCCATTGTCCCACTTCACAGGTCAGGCAGCCGCCATTTCAAGGGCCCACATGGCATAATTTGTACTGCGTCACACAGGCCTAGGCCTTGCATTGCCACACATACACGCCTTTCAATACATAGATAACCGTGTGCTATGCAAGCTGTGGTGAACGTACCTGTGAGTTGCTTGACTCTGTGCTCCATGTTGTCCTTCCTAGGAACCGTCCGCTGGGACTTGCGAGGAGAAGGATGAATCCTCGAGTGTACCGACCGCTGGTGGACCTGTCGACAATGGAAGAACGCCACATCATACTACGATACCGACTTGACCGTGCCACTATCCATGAACTGTGTGCCCAGCTGGAGCCAGCCCTGATGTCCCCCATCCGCCAACCCACAGGAATTCCCCCTCTGGTGCAGGTTCTGTCAGTCCTCCATTTTCTTGCAAGTGGCTCATTCCAGACGACAGTGGCCATGTCATCTGGAATGTCTCAGCCCATGTTTTCAAAAGTTTTGTCTAGAGTGTTGTCTGCCCTGACGAAACACATGCGGAGTTACATTCTATTCCCTGAGGAGGTTGATTTGGCCACTGTGAAGGGTGATTTTTATGCCCTTGGACATATCCCCAACATAATTGGTGCCATTGATGGGACCCATGTGGCTTTAGTACCCCCAAAAGACGATGAGCAGGTGTACAGAAACAGGAAAAGTTATCATTCTATGAACGTCTAGGTGGTCTGTTTGGCTGACCAGTACATCTCCCATGTAAATGCCATGTTCCCTGGTTCAGTGCATGACGCGTATGTGATGCGTAATAGCAGCATCCCTTATGTGATGGAACAGCTACAGGGACAACGTGTGTGGCTAATAGATGACTCTGGTTACCCCAACCTGCCTTGGCTATTGACCCCAGTGAGGAATCCCCGGACCAGGGCTGAGGAACGGTACAATGAGGCCCATGGGCGGACTAGGAGGATCATAGAAAGGACCTTTGGCCTCCTGAAGGCCAGGTTTAGGTGCCTGCATATGACAGGGGGATCCCTGATGTACTCACCAAAGAAGGTGTGCCAGATCATCGTGGCCTGCTGTATGCTTCACAATCTGGCATTGCGACGTCAGGTGCCTTTCCTGCAGGAGGATGGTCCAGATGGTGGTGTTGAAGCAGCTGTGGAGCCTGCGGAGAGTGAAGAGGAGGAAGACTCAGAGGACGACACAGACAACAGGGACAGAGTTATCCAACAGTATTTTCAGTAGCACACAGGTAAGAATCACCCACGCCATTTTACATTTACTTGAAGACTCCTGCATCTCAACTTTGTCTATTTCCCCCCAGTTCTTTTAGACTGATGTTTGATTTTCCCTTCCCTTTTCAGTGCTGTATGACCCACTGCGTGACTTCTGGTTGGTTAGCCCATGGACTAATGCTTATTGACCTCGGTATGTTTTCAACACAAAGTTAACCGAACATAATTGATCTGTAATGTGTTATACATTTGTAAATAATACAGGCTGACTCCTGATAGATTTCAGTGCAATGAGTGATTTATTTGTAGTGCTAGATAATGGTACATGATATTAACACGGTGATGGGTGGGGGTGGAGTAATGTCCATGGCAGAGTCCAGTTCTCAGTCTCACAGGTGCATTGTCCATATGCCTGTGGAAGGATGGAGCAGGGGCAGTTCAAGGTTGGACAGGGTGGCAATGTGGGACAGTGGGATGACTTCAGGGGGTATCTCATGCTGGCGGGGGTCTTGACATCCTACTCTGTCTATTTTTTTGATCTCAGGCTCCTCTTGCGGGGTGGTTGTTCTTCAGCAGGAGGTGGGGTTCTGGTGGCCTGTCGTTGTGGTGGGGCCTCCTGACCACTAGCGCCGGCGGAGGTGGTAGGCTGTTCCTGGTCCGGGCTAGTGACAGGGGCCCTGTGTGGTGCCACATGGTCCCGCAACGTGTCTTCTATACGGTTCAGGGCCTGGACTATGCTCCCCATAGCGGTAGAGATGTTGGTGAGTTGATTGCTGAACCCCATGTAGCGTTCCTCCTGCTGTGCCTGGATCTCCTGGAACCTGGCCAGTACCGTCGCCATCGTCTCTTGGGAGTGGTGGTAGGCTGCCATGATGGTGGTGAGGGCCTCTTGGAGAGTGGGTTCCCTGGGCCTCTCCTCCCCCCCCTGTCGCACAGCAGCCCTCCGAGTTGCCCGGTTTCCCCCGGCCTCTGTCCCCTGGACTGTGTGCCCACTACCACTGCCCCCAGGTCCCTGTTGTTGTTGGGGTGGTGGGTTAGCCTGGGTGCCCTGTAGTGGCAGACACACCGCTGATTGACCTGTCCTAGAGACAGAGGCATGGGCCCGCTGGGTGGGAGCTGTGCTGTTGGTCCCAGAGGGGGTTGGGTCTGGTGTGGCCTGTGTCTGTGTGTGGGGAACCCACTGTCCAGAGGTCCCCGATGGTCCGGGCTGGTCATCAGGTTCCAGGTCGACAGAGCTGCTGTCATCACTGGGGGCCTCTTCCGGGGGTGGGATGGACATTTCTGGACCCTCCTGACCGGTGTGTTGGCGTTCGGGTCCTGCATGGGGTAAGAGAGTATGGTCATTGTTTCTGTGTGTGCTATTGCGTATGATTTATGGGTGCCCTTGTCCCCCAGTGCTGCCATTCCCTTGGGGGAGGTGTTGTGAGGGTGTTTTGGGGGGGGGGGGGTATGTGCAGTGGTCATGCTTAGGTGATGGGTGTCCATAGTTTGTGGTGGCATGCAGGGGTTGGTGTTGGGTGGGTTGTGCTGGAGAGACATTCTCAGGGAGGATGTGTGATGGGGGGTTGGGGGTGAGGGTGGTGGTGGGGGTTAGCATGCTGGGGGGGGTGGAGTAGTTGAGATTGTACTTACCAGAGTCCATTCCTCCGTGTACTCCAGCGAGGCCATCAGGATGCAGGATGTTTAGTCCCTCTTGCTCCCATGCTGTGAATTCGGGTGGAGTGGGTGGGGGTCCCCCGCCAGTCTTCTGCACTGCGATGTTGTGTCGCGAGACCATCGAGCGCACCTTTCCCCGTAGGTCGTTCCAGCGTTTGCGGATGTCGTCCCGATTTCTGGGATGCTGTCCCACCGCGTTGACCCTGTCCACGATCCGCTGCCATAGCTCTGCCTTCCTGGCTATAGTGGTGTGCTGCACCTGTGAGCCGAATAGCTGGGGTTCAACTCTTATAATTTCCTCCACCATGACCCGGAGTTCTTGGTCCGAAAAGCGTGGGTGCCTTTGGGGTGCCATGGGGTGGTGTGGATGAGGTGTGGGGTGGTGTATGTGGTGATGAGTGTGTTGGTGTGTGGTGCTTTGTGCTTCTATGTGGTGTGTGTGATGGTGTAGTGTGCCTCTGTGTGATGTAGCTCTCTATTCTGTGATGTGTCTCTCTCTCCTTCGTCTCTGATCTTTGGTCGTAGGGGTTTGTGGGTGATGTGGGTGTGTGTTTTATATTGGGTTGGGTGTGTGGGAGTGGTGTGTGTATGTGTATCAGGTGTGTCTATTTCAAATCGTCCAATGTGGCTGTGTTTTGGAGCTGTGTTTGTATTTTGAGCGCGGCGGTGTGTACCGCCAATGGAATACCGCGGTTGAAAGACCGCCGCGTGGATTTGTGGGTCAGAATGACATGGGCGTGTTTCTGTTGGCGTGGCGGTGGAGGTTTGGTCATCTCGTTTACCACTGGCCGCTGATGTGGCGGCCTGCTGTGGATGTCGGATTTTTGGAGGTTTGTCAGTTGTGGGTCAGAATGACCGTGGCGGTTTACCGCGGCCGCGGCGGTAGAATGGCGGACTTCTGACTGGGGGTAAGGGCCTTTTACCGCCGAGGTCAGAATGACCCCCGGAGTCTTCGTGATATCTTGAGATCTAATGATATCACTTCTATTCCTCAAATTAGAGAACATAACTTACTGGAATTCTTTCCCTGTGGCCATTGCAAGGCTTGCAGTAATAGTAATATGCGGAAAGAATATTTCACTTGTAAACCAGGAAACATGCGGCAGAGTTTTCCGTTTCTGACCTGTAGTACTCCATTTACAATTTATATACTTGAATGCCCTTGTCAAAGATGGTATGTGGGGAGTACAAAACACAGTGTAAAGAAGCGTGTCCTGGAACATATACGAGCCATTACATCTAAAGACACTCATTATCCTTTTGCTAGACATTTTGAACAACAACATAATTCTGATTGCTCTCGATGGTCATTTTTTTGCCATTGAACATGTGCCACCATATCATAGAGGTAGTAACAGAGAACAAATATTACGTAAACGGAATCAAGATATATTTTTGATTTGGAAAGTAGATACCCAAAGGTTTGAAATCTGGTGAGGAATTGGTTACTCTCCTTTATGAGGATTAAAGGATTGGTTGTTTACTATGACATGTACAGGTACATTCCGTTATATATGTAAAAATTTTCATCTTGATATTCTATAACAAATATAGGCCTGTTTTCTCTTTTCTTTCTTTTATTGCGGTTGTAGATAAGTATGATTTTTAGAGTATATACTTAGTTTATTTCATATTATTTCTCACAGGAAGTTGGGGTCCGGATGAATAACAATTGGATCCCATTTATTTTCCCTTCACTTCACTTAGATATGAACTTCACTTGGTGTTTTTGGTGATGGACGCTGATAAGGAATTTATTTATTTGAGTATATTTTTTGGGTTTCTTTGTTCTGTGCAAAACTGGTCGAAGAATTATATAATATTACTTAGTTGTATTATTTTTTAGGCTTATGTTATCATGGAGGAAGTAGGAACAAATGTTAACATTCATAATTGTGTAATGGGGAAGGGGGCTGGTACAGATGTTGGAATTGTTATATTTGGTATTTATTGACCTTTAGAAGGTGGTCATTTATGTATACGAAGGTTATATATATACTGGACTTTTTTTTTTTTTTTTATGTACCAATAACACCCCCCCTTCTTTTTAGATTTTAGGGCAATTAAATTAACAGTATTTATAATTATTTTGTAGATCTCTTTTAAATATCAATTGTATAAATTAATTGAAAGATATTTCATGATATATTATATTGATGTTTTATACAGTGATAAATTAAGAAAGACTATCTTTTTAATGTCATCTGAGCAATGGTAGATTATGAAGAGATTTTATGTTAAGTAATTAATTTTCTCCGGTGTTCTGAGCTTCTTTCTTGCTATTTAGTCATATTTTTATGCAACTGAATGCAACATATTTAAACTGTTGTTCGATTGGTGTTGTAATTCACGTGATTAAAGCTGTGCTATCAGCCGAAACGCGTTGTGATTAAAAGCTTTGCCTTTCTTTTTTTGAAGTCCTGAGTGCGTGTTATTTATCATTTCGTTTGGAGTTTATGTGTATATATATATATATATATATAGATATGGGGTATATAAATATTCACTGCATACATATTCATTGTTGATGTATTGCACTTTTTCTGCTTATTATTATTAAACTGCTGTGATTATTTTAGTATCTGAATGTGTTTTACTGAATTCAAGTTAAACGCTCATGTTAATATTTTTGTATGCCCTCGTTTGAGACCTAGAAAGTGCTTTAATATATTCATTACTCACACTAAGAGTGCTGCATTCTTTTCCCTCGTTCCCTCTTAGTTTGAAGCTAAGCAAAACAATTTGGCATAGTCGTTTGCAGGATACGAAGTGAAAAATTTTAAAGTGAAAATTATTTGGCAAAAAGTCAAAGACAGTTTCCCAGGTTCCAAATCACATACCAGGGTGGGAAAAAGCACCCTGTTATGCTCTTGAGAATGAATGGTTTTGTGTAGCAGGATTATGTCAAAACTGAAGATTCCCCCAGTGAAGGTGCCCTCAGCAACCAAGGTGGTTCATTTGAAACAATACCGAATTTCAGGAGTTGATGGAGGCAGGTGTGGTGGCTCCAGTCACCACTGAGTGGGACAATCCTCTGCGGCCTGTGCGCCGACCGGATGGGTGCTATAGAATTACTATTGACCCTTTGGCTGCTGTAGTTTCCGGCACAATCACTTTGATTGAGAGAATACAAAAACATAAAGGGACCTTGTGTACAACCGTTGATATTGCCAAAGCTTTCTTTTCTATACCATTGACCCCTGAGAGTCTGGAGCAATTCAGTTTCTTGTGGAACAGCAGACAATTCCAAATGCTAAGTTTCCCCGAGGGTATGTGCATAGCCCCACCATCTGTCACTGGCTGGTGACAGAACACCTGTATTAAGTATCTGTCATTCCAGGGTTGCAATTGTCTCATTATATTGATGATTCAGGGAGAGATACAAGAACAGGTGCAGACTCAGTTGGACAGGGTTGTGGATCTCTTGCAGAGCAAAGGGTGGATTATAAAATTCAGATAAGACAGAAGGACCCTCTCAGAATGTGAATTTTCGAGGAATGCATTGGATTCAGGGACATAGAGAGGTGTTGCCTCAGGCAAAACAAAAGATATTAGAATTTTCCACTCCCCCTAATAAGCAGGAGACTCAGCGATTCATTGGACTGTTTGGTTTTTAGAGACAGCATATCCTTCACTTGAGTTAGAGTTTGGCCTCTTTGCTCAAAGTGGCAAGAAAGAAACATGAGTATGAATGGGGAGAGCAGCAGCAGTGTGTGTTTGACTTGGCAAAGGTGGAAATTCAACAGGCTTTGGACTTATGGCCAGTTCAGTAAGGAGACATTGAGTTACATGTAACTGTTTAGGGGCAGTATGCAAATTGGAGCACATGGCAAAAACAGAGAAGAAAGGGTTTCGGGACCAAAAAGCTACCAGATGCTGGAGAGCGATGTACCCCCTTTGAGAAACAGTTACTTGCATGTTACTGGTCTCTAGTGGATACTGAGCAAAGGACCGCAGCCCCACTCCTTTATTCAATTAAGCCCTGGAAAGGAGGTAGTTCCTGGTGCTCTTTGAGCCCAATAGAGGAGGGTCCGTGCAGACCACCTCCCTTTTTTTAATAAAGCCTCATGGAGGTGGTTGTGCCCGGGGCCAAAATTAGCCCTTAGAGGGGGCCCTGTGTGTCCTCTCCTGGTTTATTATAATTACCCAGAAGCCCCAGGGACCTGGCCCACCCGGGTATTTTTTGTTTTCTTAATTTTTGCTGCAGACTCGCAAATTTCTTTCTTTTTCTTTTTTTTAAAAGAGTTTTTGCCCTGACGGGATCTCAGGGACAACCTAGCACCAAGGCTAGGGAGGTTAGGGTACTCTTACCCCAACCCTTTTTCTTTTGTTTCCCAAGGCTGAGCATGGGCCGGGGGTGACTGCTTATTGGGGTTTTGGCTGCAGGGCCTGGGTACAAGACAGGCCCTCCTGCCAAACATGCCACCCATTGCTGAAGACTATGCTGCGTTGGGTGTATATGGTATTTGGCCGCAGGGCCTGGCCACACGTCAGACCCTGCAACCAACCCTCCTGGCCATGTGCAGCGGTGGTTGGATTAACGTAACATAATTACAGTTACTTAATGTTAAAAAAAACATAGAAATTCTCTAAAAAAACAAATGTTAAAGAGATGTTATTGTTAGGAAATAGAATTTTAAAAAATAGAAATTAACTTAGAAAACAAAGGTTAAAGGGACGTTATAGTGAGGTTATGAATTTACACGCAAAAATCCATAGAAATTCAGCAGTTATAGTAATGGTTATCTCACGTAACTATAACTCATGCCCTAAGATAACTATACCTCGCACCCTGGCCACGCACTGCTAATTTCCCCATATATTACAGCACTCATGACATCTTTTAGAACATCATTATTAATATCAATGTAACATTAGAAGTCAAATTATTCATGAGATAACTGTGCATGGCGGGGTGCGAGTTATAGGTACCTTGGGACATTTCTTCAATTTTATGCAGGAGGGCCGCACGGCCCCTCTGCAGCACCAGGGCCCCCCATTTCCCTGGTGCACTAGAAGGTGTGTGGGAGGGCCAGGCAGCCCCAGGGACCACTATCTCCCAGGGCATTTCTTAAATTTTATACAAGCCCCCCCCACAGCCCCAGGGACCACCACCTCCCGAGGGCAAATATTCAAAAAGAAAAGTGGGTCAGTTTTGGATCCCCGCAGTCCTGGGGACCACCATCTCCCTGGGGCTCCTTTTGGTGGTGCCCCCCCCCTCTTGTGGAGGCACTGATGACCGTGGCAACCACCACCCCCCAGGACCGGCTCCTGCTATGTCCTGGGGTGCCCAGCCCAGGTCACAGCTGTTTGCTGTGGCTTGGCTGCAGCTTTTACAGCTGCTGCCAAACCATAGCAATCACTCTCCTTGCAGCGAGGGAGAGCTGTCAAACAGCTCCCCCTGCTACGAGCAGAGGTTTCCTCTGTCTCACTGCCTCCAAAGATGCAGGCAGGGAGACAGAGGAAAACATTGCTCTCACAGAGAAGGAGCTGCTTTAGCTACTCCCTCTCTGTGACAGCATCACTGGCTCTCAAAGGAGGTGGGGAGCCAGCTGGGACCATGGAGGTCTTCGGGCTCCCCCCACGGTCTCCAACATTGTGACTGGGTGCCCTGGGAGGCATCCAGGTCACATGGCCGAGCCCCGAGGGATGGGGTCCCCGGAGCCAAGATCAGCCCTGGGGAGAGGGAGTGGTGTGGCCCCACTCCCCTAAGCAAAAATACATTTAAGAAGGCCGGGCCATGGGGGTTCCTGTGGCCGAGAACGGCCTTGGGAGGAGGGGCACGTGGCCCCCTCTCTATAATGCTGGGCCCTGGGGGCCCGGGGCAGAGATCGGCCTAGGGAGGGGGGACTTGCGGGCCCCCTTTAAAAAAAAAAGTTTAGGCTGAGCCCTGCAAGAGGGGGTCCCTGGGGTCAAGATCGGTCCTGGGGAGGGTGGCCATGTTGCCTCCCTCCCATTAAATAAATAAATAAATAAATAATTAGGCCAGGCCCGGGGGGGATGGGGTCCCTGGGGCCAAGATCGACCTTGGGAGGGGCTCAGCGTGTCCCCCCTAAAAAGAACAACAACATTTTAGAAAGCCGGTCTCCAGGGATTGGGCCCCTGGGTCCAAGCTCAGCCTGGGGATGGAGGACGTGAGGCCCTCCCCCTCCTAAAAAAAAATTAAAATGTTTAGGCCGGACCGTGGGGCCAAGATCAGCACTGGGGAAGGGGGGCATGGGGCCCCTCCCAATAAATAAATAAATTATTAGGCTGGGGTCCCCGGGCCAAGATTGGCCTTGGGAGGGGGACCCCATGGCTCCCCTCTTGTAAAAAAACAAAAATGTACAAGGCCGGGCCCTGGTAGATGGAGCTCCCGGGGCTGAGATTGGCCTGGGGAGGGGGGAAATGTGGCTCCCTTCCTCCTAAAAAAAAAAAGAACAATTTTAGGCCTGGCCCTAGGGGATGGGGTCTCCTTGGCTGAGATCAGTTTTGGGAGGAGGGGTGCATGCCCCCCCTCCCTAGAAGGCAGTGCCCTGGGGCCCCGGGCAGAGATCGGCCTGGGATGGGGGGACGTCCGTGTCCCCTCCTCAAAAACAAAAATGTTTAGGCCGGGCCCTGGGGTATAGGGTCCCTGGGGATGAGATCGACCTTGGAAGGGGCACCGGCTGACCCCCACCCCTAAAAAAAAAACACCCGCATCCCACAGAAAAATTTAAAATGAAATGTTTGTGCCGGGGCCTGACGTATGGCCGCAGTCCAACAAAGGTTACAGGGATGTTTTAGTTAGGAAATAGAATTTAAAAAACACAAAGAAATTCACTTACAAAAACAAAGGTTACAGGGATGTTATAGTTAGGCTCACAACGTATAAAACCATACAAATTCACCAGTTAGAGTTAGTTCAAGTAGCTACGACTCGCACCCTTGCTATGCACTGTTAATTACCTGACAAATTACATCCTTCAGGACATCTTTGATAGAAATTATTGATGATATCAGCGTAATATGTGCAGTAAAAAAAAATTGAAAAAACTGTGCATGGCGGGGGCGCAAGTTAGTTACCTTAAGGCACGTTTGGAATTCAGATCGCAATGTAAAGCTCACAGGTGTCACTTGGTGTGGTACATGAGCAGGATGCAGGAAGCAGAGAGGCCTCTGAGCTCTCACAAAGACAAAGGTCCAAGTCTGAAACATCGGGATCATAGCCCAAATGTCCTGGACTCATTGAGGCAGAAGGAAGACTCAGAAAAGCAGTGACCAGGATGGCTCCAACTAAGGGGATCCATTGTGAATATTGAAAAGCCCAATCTCCACAGATAGGCTGCAACATCAGCATCACTCTTGTGAACAGCCACGATACAATTAAAAAAGCCAAAGGAAAGCACAGTGAACTTAATGTGCTCCTGGCCTAAATAAAGAACAAATTACTTAACTTTGGAACACCATATCTGGTAGAGACTATCTAGCCGTGATTCCTTACCTTAGAATATGTTTCAGGAGTTACACTAGATCTGGACATTTTTGAGCAGTATTCCTGCAGGCAGGTAATTGGCGTTGTTTGGCTGTGTCATCGGCTCCAGATGTGACGTGTGTGGCGCCTAAATAGGTACCACCCCAGCATGCTGATATCAGTTTCTTTTCTTGATGTTCCACAAAGGAGCACAGAGCCACGAAGAATGCTGATGCACTGGTTTGCAGTGCTAAAGACATCAACCCTATGCAGAAATCAGTTCTCAGAGTAGGGAGGATGGGGGGGGGGTCAGTAATGAAACCGTAGCTAGAAAGAGTCTCTACCAGATAAGACATTTCCAAAGGTAAGTAATGTGGTCATCTGAAGGAGACTTCTAACCGCAGCTTCCTTACCTTAAAATAGATACCCAAGCAATACCTTCTTGGAGGTAGGTCTGTAAACAGATTAGACCAAAAGCCCTGCAGGGTCAAATGGGCAAAATTCCCATCACCATGGACCTGACTTTACAGGGAGCAATGTTTGGTGAACGTGTTTAGTGATGCCCACTTTGCTGCATTGAAAGATGACCAGGACAGGGACTCCACGAGCAAACACGGTGGTCACCGCCTTGGCCCCAGTGGAATGAGTGTGCAAGTCCTTAAAAGGTTGCTTTTTAGCCAGTGCGTAGCAGATTGTTATGCAGAGGACTATCCATCATGAGATGGTTAGTTTCTGCACAGCTGTGCTCTTCTTCACCCTGACATACCCAATGAAAAGTTCATCATCCACCCTGAACTCTTTGATATGATCAAGGTAGAACAACAGCATTCTTTTTGGGTCCTGGCAAATGGTCCATGATGCCACACCACCCTGTTTGTTGCAGTACCACACAGCTGTGGACACATGAACTATCCATCCCATAACTGTAGCAAGAAAGGTTTCAATATCACCTTAGTTGCTCTAAGTTCCAACAAGTTGATGTGGGGCCCAACTCTGCTGGAGACCAGAGTCTGCTGATCTCTGCCTTTCCCAAATGGCTGACCCAGCCCAGGAGTGACGCACCTGTCACTACTGTCAGCTCTGGTTGGGGAAGGGAGAATGCTCTGCTGCTGACCAATCGCAGTTAGTCACCCCTGCAGGTCTTTTGCCGTTCCCTCCCAGATCTGAACCAGGTCCGAGATATTCCCTTAATACTGTGCACACTGGAACTTCAGGTCCTACTACAGAACCTGCATATGCCTTCGGGCTTGTGCCAAAAGCAGGATGCAGAAAGCCATAAGTCCCCACAGAATCAGTCAGTCACACCAAACTCCAGGATAGGGACTGAAACATCAGAATCATAGCTTGAATAACCTAGACTCCCTGTTCAGGAGGAAAGGCACATAACTGTAGTGTCAAGAACAGCTCTGATGAAAGGGAGCATCTGAGAGGGAGTCAGGTGTCACTTCAACACATTTATAGTGAACCCCAGAAAGTGCAGTGGGTCTGGTAGAGTCTGGAGTGAGACAACTGCATGGGGCGAGCCTGCCTTCTACAGTCAATTGTACAGGTAGGGGAACCCTGGAAACTCTGATCTCTGCAGATGTGCTGCAACCACTACCATCACCTTTGTGAACACAGAGGGCTTTGGTGAGGCCAAAGGGGAGCACAGCAAACTGAAAGTGTGCTTGGCTCACCCTGAACCACAGGTAACATCTATGAGCAGGCAGGATGTAGATCTGAAAATATGTGTCCTGCAAGTCTAACACTACCATCGAGTCTCTGGGATTCAGGGTAGGCAGAACTTGAGCTACGGTCAGTATCGTGGTACTCTCTTTCTTCACGAAGAGAATGCAAAGGAGCAGGTCTAGAGCAGGATAGAAGCCTTTGTCCTTTTTAAGCACTGGACAGTAGCAGGGATAGCAACCATGACCTACTTCTGATGACAACACCCTCTCGATGGCCCCTTTGCCCAAAAGGGCCAACATTTCGTGGCAGAGTAAATTGAGATGGCCTGTCACAAGTGGGTGGCAGGGATGGAGGTTTCTAGAAAGGTAATGGAATAGTCCCTCTGGGCGGTTTGTACAACCCACATGTCCAATGTTATGGACTATCAGATCAGAGAGATGATGGCGGATCCTGCCCCCGCTGGGTTGCCCGTGCTTGTATAAGGCTAAACTATAGAGGTTTTGAGGTTGCGGATACCAGGGTGTGGGCAGGATATGGACTGGCCCAACCTCTAACTTAGTGTTCCCACATGGTTTGTGGGAACTGAATCCACAGTCACGAAAAGGCTGGGGAACCTTTTGACCTTGGCGGCTGTGCTGGAAAGGACAAGGTTGGTAGCCCCTACCGTAGTTACCGAAGGGGCGAAAGGCAGACTGGGTTGGCGGGTGCCCTGTAGAGCCCCAAAGGCCTGGCCGTAGCTCTGCTGTCTTTAAGCGCTCCAGGGTGGAGCCATCAAAGGGCATGTCCTTGAGGGAAGATAAGACAAACCCTGAAAAGCCAGTGGTTCTGAACCAGTTGTGGCGTCAAAGGGCCACTAGCAATACAATTGCTCTAGCCAATGAATCGGTCCTGTCCAGCTCACATCTGATGATGAGCTTTACTGCATCTCACCTGTCAGATATTGTCATGTGGTTCCTATTATGATAAGAATGTGTGTTTAGGATGGCAGCACCACCGAGTGTGGGAAGCTGTCTACCTAACTGCTGGCTAGCCCGCAGGGCTTCACCCAACCCTGTAAATAAAAAAGCGATTTGTGGCAACCTAAACCTGACACTCTTATTCCTTAGGGAAGTCATGGAAACAGATCATACCCCTTTCGCTCAGTTACTCACACATGCTAAGGCTCAGACACCAGATGCAAACTGGATTTCAATACATTTATTGAAGCAATTGCATTCTAGTGTAAAACGTGTGGGCTGTGATAATGAGGCAGATGAACCACAGTACGGTAATCATCATTACAACCAACTTAAAAAGGATAAACAACTCCACCATTTTGTATAATTCTAGAAAGTCTAGAGATTAATGCTTAAACTCTATGGCAGTCATTATGAACATGGCGGTCTGGACCGCCACACAGGCGGTGGCGGTCCAGACCGCCATATTCTGAACCGACTGTGAACTGGCTGCAAAGCAGCCAGTTCACTACCACCCTCCACCAGGCCGCTGGGCCAACTGTAGGCACATTCAGCCAGGTGGTGGAGGCTGGGCTGGCAGTGGGATTATGATCCCATTTCCACCAGGTAATCCCTGACAGAAAGCATACGGGGGACAGGAATACACATTCCTGTCACATGTATGCGACACACCAGCCCCCCTTGCCACTACACCCACCCACCCCCAAAGCCCCTACATCCAGTCACACCTCCCACCCCCCAACCCTCCTCTCCCAAAACCCCATGTAGGCCCCCCAGCTCGACCCTCCCCATCTCCCACCTCCCACCCCTACATACAGGTCCCCCTCCAAAGCCCAACCTCCCACATCCTCATGCACCTATTCACCTACATGCACACACCCATACATACACTCAGACACACATCCCCCCCACACATCCACTCATGCACACCCCCATGTACTCTCACACTCACAAACAACCCCCTGCCCCCCTTCCCTCTCGGGCAGCACTTACCTCTTCCGTCGCGCTGCTTAGGGGGGGAAGGGCTCCATGGATGCTGCTCCGCGGGCATCGCCGCGCCTCCATACATCGCCACGCCTAGAACTGCTTCATTATAGGCCTGCCGGTGTCTGGACTGACGTGGCGGTGAGGGTGGAGCATCATCCACCCTCGCCACCGACCACCAGCATGGCGCTTGGCGTCCCTCACTGTCATCAATGGCGGTGAGGCTCCAGGCCTCATAATTTGGCGGGATGCCGACCGCTGCCACTAGCGGTCTTCCATTGACCGCTGGCATAGTTGGCAGCAGGGCATCCCACCATGATCATAATGAGGGCCTATGTCTGGATCTGAGAGCACAGTGCTTGTAACACTTATTCCTGTCCCGATCTAAGGGAGTAACCCTGACCCCGTACATGAATAGGCTAGCAGGGTTCTGCCTGATGTCCAGATGACAATTGTCTCGGGAAGCTGACGAGTCAGCACCAATGTAGAAAGCTGGCCCTTTATGTGGAATGTAAATACCGTGTAAAGGGTCCAGGGGTTCACCAGGGAGTGGACAGGGTTTGCTATGCAATAACAAATTGCACTGTTTACAGGTAGTGTGGTTGAGCAGCCTTAGGCTTAACACAGAGGAGTGCAAGACATCCACAAATACACATAATAGTCAATAAATGAGATACACGATTCAAAAGGAAGATCTACATCAATTTATAAAAATAGGCAGTATCTTTATATATGTTTAGGCATCAGAGAAAAATTGTTCACATAAGTACGTTTTTTAAATAGGAGTTTTTTTCACTTTAAAAAGTGCACCCCGTGCAATATCTGTATGATCTAGAATGTTATCCTTTGGGACTAAAAACAAGTTCTGCAAACAAGAGTACAGCGACTTACAAGTCCATTCCCCAGGAGTTAAGGTGAGTAGTGTGCAAGGTCCAAGGCAGCACCTTAGTATACCAACAGCAGCACAGGGTGGCCAGGTTCAGGTTGCAAAACAGTATTGGGTGCCCAATGCTTTTCAATGGCGATCGGTCACTGTGAAAAGAGGCTGCAGGCTCTGGCCAGTAGGCCAGTCTGTCTGAATCAACAGCAGGCTTCAAGCCTCACGATGCTCGGGCACAGGTAGGGACTTTTGGTTCTCTTCTCCACTGCTCAGAGGCGATGGACGCAGAGAGGTCCTTAGGTGGTGGGATTTCTTTACGGGAACGGTCGCGGTGGAGGGGGGCTATGTGCAGAGGCTGCAGGCAAAGTCGCGAATGCAAAGAGGGTTGAAACCACAGTAGATTCGGACTCTGGAGGGCTTGGAAACCTTGTTGGCACTGGTGGTTCACTTCAACTTGCGAGAGCTGTGGTGACTTCACGTGTCAGGGTTTTTGGTACTTCCAGAGGCTTCAGTGTCCCTTCTTTTAGAGTTTGCTGGAGAACAGATCCGCTGTTCATGGGAGCTCTTGAGCCTTTATTGAAGGAAGGCAGTCCTCCCGGGTTTCTGGAGTCACAACTGCAGGATGAGTTGACTTTGGCACAGATTTGGACAAGGGATGCAGACAGGCCTAAGGGGTTGGTACCAGGCCAGCTGCTTCTTTTCTCCTTTTGCAGCTTTTCTGTGTCCTTGGTCTTCTTTGATCATCAGGATCTGCTTCTCTGGTACCGGGCACTCTCCAAAATACTGAATTTAGGGGTCTTAGGGGTGCTTAGGGTAATAGCCAATAGGCTAATGACCCTTGGAGTCACTACACCCCTTAAATGACCACATTCTTTGGGAAGTGGGAATAACCCTGTCCTAGAATTCCTAGGTTTGCCTTCTCAAAGATTGCTACCTCTGAAAAATCGTATTCACCTCGGCTTAGCTAGCCTTAGGGGTGGTACTAGCCTGGACGTGGCATGCCTACCTGACCAAGTGGGCTCTGAACAGGGGGGGGGCTTCCTCTCCTGTGAGGGGACCCAGATTATCATTTCAAAGTCAGCAGCCCTTTGAGACTTGCCACGTTAGGAAGGCTAATCAGCAGGTCATCCTGTGGGAGGGGGTGTTACACCCTCTTCCCAGACAGGCTTTTGTTCTGGGCCTCCAGAGAGCAGAAGGCTCTCACCCCAGAGGGCCAGAACAGTGTCTCAGGTGGCAGGCTGGCAGAACCCATTCAGCAAGCACACCAGATACTGGCAGGTTTTCAAGGGGCACTTCTAAGGTGGCCTCTGGGTACATGTATTGGTAAACCCACCACTGGCATTAGTGTGGGTTCACTAATACAACATGTTTGAGACCAAATATCCCTACCTTCAGTGAAGCCATCATGTAGCTGGGAATTCAGTGACCAGTGTCCAGCACATGCATTGAAAATGGCTTCCCTGGCCACTTACTATGTCTGAGAATTGACAAAGACGTAGCAGGAGCATATCTGCTCTTGCAGATATGCCCTTACATGTAATATAATGCATCCTGCCTTAGAGCTGTAAAGCCTGCTGTACGGGTGACTTACATATATTGCATGTAGTGGGACAATGCACACAAGCTGTGTGCCATGTCATGTGTTCACTTTTAACTGCACTAAGATATGCAGCCTGCAGTGGCAGCCTGTCATGTGCTTTGTGAGGGGTCCCTTAGGGTAGCACACTTCGTGCTGCAGCTCTTAGGGACCCTCTTTAGCACCTCTGCCCTACGTATCAGGGGTACCATTTACTAGGGACTTACAGAGGGTGCTAAAGAATTGGCCAATTGGGGAAACAATTATACAAGGGCATCTGGTTGGCAGGGACCCAGTGCACTTTAGTCAAAGTTGCATCAAATACCAGGCAAAATGTGTGGAGGGTACTGCAACAAAAAAACAGTTTCCTATAGTCAGCATCAGCAAAGCTGTCTGTAGTGTGGTACTCGTCCCAGGATGGTCATGCCCTCTACCCTCTTTAGGCCTATGGGTTGGTAATATAACCCATACAGAGTTCGAACTACAGGCATGACATACTGATGTATCTAGTGGATAGGAATCTGGCTCCTGGATTTCTGGGCAGGCAACACGAGTTAGTATACCATGTACAATACATGGCAGCCTTGACAAGGCACAAGGTGCACATTGTACAATGGATGATGAAAGAAATATGGAGTGTGAACTCTGTCTTCTAGGAAGGAGGCAGATGATTAAAATATAAAAACAACTAGTTAAAAACAGGCTGTGCTTAAAAAGATGAAAACTAATTAAAAAAAATGTGGGTATAAAAGGCACAGGCAGTGGGCCTAAAGCTAAAATAAGGGTGTCCAATCTAGGTGCTTAAGGTCCTATAAAACCCTCATCTTCCCAAAATAGGGGTGCAGAGTCTAAAATAAAAAAAACTAGCATATGAGCATATAACATCTATAGAATATTTAAAAAGAAAATAAATCTATATAAGATATAAAAACATCTAGGTCAACAAGCAGAGCAAGCCAAAGCTTAAAGCCGAATTGAAATAATTCATGGTTTGGAAAAAAAATAGTGCCAATTCAAAGTCACCGGAATCCCATAGGAGGTCATCAAACATAACAGTGATGATGGAATCCAGGACAGACTCTACTTCGGAAGACGATAAAACCACCAGAGCCTGTTTCAACAGGGTAAAGAAGCACACATGATCTGTAGCCTCAGCCATAGCCATAGTTGAGGGCGGCAGCATTCCGTGCTGTACCAGATGTCGGGGCTCTGGGAAAAAATGTGACTTGATCCAAGAAGACTGGCTCATAGAAGCCATCATGAAGCAATCACAATCTAATGAAACAACTCCGGCAAAAAATCCTCATTGAGAACATCATCAGATTTGTGTGCACAGGAAGTACTGGTTTCTGGACAAGCTACACTTCCATTGCATGTTCGAAAGAGCACCAAAAGCAACAGAAAACAGGCTGCACACAGCAGAATAGTGATTGAAATGACAATAAGCAGTCCTTATCAAGTTTCTCCAATAGTGTAACTCCAAAGTACTGCATCAAGCGTTCACAACACAGTTGGGCTGGTGGGAATACCATCAATCTTCTTTGTTGAGATGGGGCCACCATTGCAAATCAAAAATAGCAACAGCATGGTACCGCCAATTAGTGCCAATACAATCGGAAAACCTCCAAAAACACATAAAAAAGTAAATAAATGGCGAAAGGTATTACTCCAAGAACAGTCTGGAATGTACCTACAAAACTAGACCAAACAGCCTTAAACAAGTGCAAAATCCCTGCTGTACTGTACGCATTAAAATGCAACTCATCAATTCACAAAAGTGTCTTGTAAAGTTTAAAAGAGACTGTATCTCCGCTGACAACCTTACCACTTGCAGGTCATAGGTTTTACAGGCAGATGTGAGCCCCATGTGTTTTTGAAACAATAGTGCCTTTAGTCTGTTCAGCTTGTTGAAATTAACATTATAAGTAGCAATGTGAGGCCCCAAATTTGCAACTTTTATCTCTTGCGTGGGTGGGATGTACATTTCTAAAACAGGTCACTATTTGAGAAACAGAAATCACACATGGGACACCTGCTCTCATCCCACAACAGCCTTCAACACTGAGCATCAAGTACTTCCATTAGAGGGCAAATCACGGAGATACAAACACCCTTCAAGTAGCTGGCTAAGTTAGCAGCCAACGCATTACAAGTGCTGTGCAACGCACCTGTTTGCAATTCATTGAGTGACTTACAGATGTCTTGCATTCGCTTGCTAAGAAAAACCTCTTTTTCATAACACAAGAATTTAAAATTAAAAGGCAGCTTCCACACCTCATGGATGTAGCTATCTCCTAAATGTTCAAACCTTTCTTTAGGAAAGTGTTTAAAACATGGGGTGAATTGGAGTGTGGATATTGGCAAGGATATCACCCCATGTTTTAACCACACAGATGATAGTGTTTTAGCTACTGTAAAATCCAACTTTTCTAGCTTTTCTAACTTAAGCGTGATGTCACAATCTTCCTTTTTTGCCATAATCTGTTGTTAGGTTAAATGCAGCAAAAAAACTCCTTAGAGTTCACGTGCTTCCAAGGCACACACCCCACCTTAAGAACCTGTAAAGTCCAACCAAACTGCATGATGGTCCTTAGTTGACTTTGCCAATATTGTAAAAATGGCTTGTGGTTTTGAAAAATGTCAATAGCAGATTAATGCTGTTTAATGTGTATGTACGAGTGGACAGTGTGTTCATACCATTGTGGACAACAGCCAATGCTTTCTCTAATCTTTCCTTGTCTATTTGCCTTAAACAAGCAACACCTTCGATTTGAAAAAGCTTCCAAATGTTGTTATACATTGCATACAGAAATCTTTTGGAACATGACTTTCTAGGACCTAGCAGGAAATCTTGTAAGTCTATGTCATTAGAAAGGAGAGGGAGGTGTTGTTTTACAGCTGTCAATGTGGAGGATTGCAACCATTGCTGACATAATTTATCCATGCTGTACGTGGTGATGATACCTCAGTGCTGTGTGGAGTTGAGAAAATGCGCATGACAACCATTTGTGTCCACTGGCCACAGTAACCACCCGTTGGGACCTGAAAGTGATGCATTAAAGGTACTGTTCTGAACCATACTACTCAGCTGTTCTTCTGAAAAGTTCACAATTTTTTCAAAATGTCAAATGTAGCTATGGAGGGAATACTGGGCACATTCATTTCTTTTACTTTTGGTATCCCAAGGCAAGTTGTTTGCTGAACAGTGTAGTTCAATAAAATCATCTGTAACCGAATTAAAGATGCTCTAAGCAAAGCCTCCATGCCTTGTATCTGCCAATCTTTTGTTACCCAAACTGTTTTTTTAAGTCTATTGACTTTTTTCACTACTCATAGCCTTGTATGGCCAACTGGGAAACAAATGAATCTGAATAACTTAATTTAGTGTCCGTTAGCAACATTTTCTTGTTTTTGATGCGGGTAATTTGAAATATTATATGACTCAGCATTTGTGACATCATGTCCAGAAAAATAAGTACATTTCTCTACATATGTTTTGGAAGTCCCCAGCGGTGGAGTCGGACAATGTTCTACTTGTATGTAATTAAAAACTACTCTGGGCGTACTAACTCGATGTAAATAATGGAGTTCATAATAATGTTAACAGAACATTTCCCCATAATTTGCACTGTTCATGAAATATCTTCACTTTCAAACATAAACACAGTATAATATTCAAGCTCAGAAAGCACAGAATCAACTGTTTTAACATGCCAGTCATGAGAAACAGCCACAGGTGTAATAATGTAATTACTTGAAATTTTAAAAACCTATGGTATCTGTATCATTTCAGTCACTCCAAATATATCAAAAAGTACTTTATCCCAAACAGTCCCATCAGGAACTGGAACAGCAGAAATATTCACAAGAAACAAGTCCCTTCATACTTAATGGGAGGACAAATAGGGCCAGATGTATCAACCATTTTTGCATTTGCAAACGGTGCGAATGGCCGTTTGCGAATGCAAAAATGCCTTTCAGCATGTATGAAAGGCATTCACAACGCAATTTTAAGGAATCGCTAAAATAACGATTCCTTAAAATTGCGACCCCATTTAGAGAATCACAAATTGCGATTCTCTAAATAAGAAATCGTAAATAAGGAATCCTTATTTACGATTTCTAAACCACATGTAACAAGCAATTCCTTACTACTAATTGGGCATTAAGGAATCGCTATTACCACCAAGTTGAATTTTGTGGTAACCATGTCCAATTTTTTTAAATGCATTTTTTAAATTGACAGGTAACGCACACATGCCCCTTTGGCATGTGTGCACCTTACATGTCCCCAAAATATTTTTGGGGTGCAGCAGACGGGGCCTTAGGCCCCCAGCACCCTGGGGTTTTGTATTTCCAAAATTGCGAATTCCAGTTAGGAATTCGCTATTTGGGAAATGCCTACAGGCCCATAGGTGCGAATGGGGGCTGTATCGCAAGTTGCAATTCGGTAATAGCATTTGCGATTTTTAAGAAATCGCTATTACCGAATCGCAAATATGATACATACCATTTTGCGACTCAGAAATAGCGATTTCTTAAACAACTCTATTACCGAATCGCTTTTTTGATACATCTGGCCCATAATGCTTTAAAACCTGGTAAACCAATTCAACAGGACAGCGTTCAGAAAGATAATGATCATGTATTAGCAAAAAGAATGCAATAACAAATGCAATCCATAAAAGGAGAGCATGCAACGCCAATATAATCCACTGATAGTACCATGGACAAATCAAATAGTTATTTGATAGTTAATCAAATAGTTATTTTTTAGCCAATTAAAAAGCTTACGTATAAAATGTGCTTATGCAATAGGTGATGCTGAAGAAATTGGAGAAAATTCATCAATGGTGACAAAATAATCAGAAGCAGTCTGCACAAAAACTGGAACCAGTGCAGGTGAAAGTGAAGTGGTAGATGCACCCAATAGTGGTTTTTCGTAGACAATTCCCTCAGTTTGTGTTGCATTGGTAAATTGCAGATTAACATTTGGCCATTTCTTGAAGTTGTACTGGAATCAACAGAAGTTCTTTCTCCGCCCCCTAACCTCGGGGAAATAATTTCAGTGTTGTTTAGTGCTTGAAGAGGTATCTCCTGTATGGTAGTGAGAGGGGCAATGGAACTTCCTTGGTATCCTCGTGGTTTACTGTGCAGGATCGGCCACATGATGCAACTTTATGTAATCAATGGAGATAAAACGGTTGTCTTTAGAATCAGGGAGTGGCGGTTGAATAACAGTTCTTGTACCTTGTATTCCAAAAACTGGCACCGATGCCCGGTAGGATGGGACAAATTCCTACTTCACAGTATCTTTTCTCAAACCAGATCCTCAATTTTTGGAATCCAACCTGTGGGTGTTGTTGAAGTGGCGGCATGTGTTGAGGAATGTTCATCTTGGAACTGTTGTAATTCCTGAAAGACAGCGACACCTTAATTTATGTCTAAAGGTGTTTCTGCCACCACCGCACCAGGACCATCAAGATCTGAGATGTACATAGGGATGTTAAACAGGACTTCATAAGGGATATGGCCTCCCAAAGATTTTCTAGGCAGAGTATTGAATGTTCTCTGGACTCCATACAAGTGATGGATCCAACTATGACCTGATCCTAATACTCTAGCTGTTAACGATTACTTTAAGTCACAGTTTTACCTTTTCACAATCGAATTTCCCTCAGGCTGGTATGTACTAGAATAATGCACTGTAACACCCATTGTTCCAATGGCATCTCAGTATGCCCTAGAGGCAAGAGCAGGACCCTGGTCCAAGTGGAATGCTGCACCTGCAGATGTCCCACTAAAGACTTGTAAATCTTCAATAACTGTTTGAGTGTTAGCCGATCATTACGGCCACACCTATAGAAATCTGGAACAAGAGTCTACTGCAAGTAGAATCTATTTGTATGCACCATTTGAATTTAGGGGACAGCAATGGTCCAGGTACAGACACTGCATAGGTTTGTTTGATATTAAGAGGGGAGTCTGCAGTGGGCGCTTAATGGTGGAGCCTTAAATTTGTTGCCAGATGTCACAGCTTAGGGCATACTGTTTGGACTGTTTTTATAGACCATGCCACTAATAGCATTTTTGTAGCAGAGAGCTGGTAGCTGCCACACCAGCATGGGCAGAAGCAACACCCTCATGAGCCGCTTTAATCAGTTCTAGCCTAAGATATTGGTTGGCGATCACACGATCACCCACCCCTGGTATTATTACAAAGTCAATGTTTTGGGCACCTAAGTGGTAGACAATATTGCTTGGGTATGCAAAAGCATTTGATAAAGGCTTGCGGTCTGCAGACGTATTCACAGCAGCCAGAATGTCATTATCCACTCTCGTATGAGAATGAGTTATCGCAGCAACAGATGTCCGTGGCAGTTTGTCCTTAAGACCTGCCACCTTCCCCTTCAAAAAATGTGTTTTATGGTGCTTCCTTTCGAATCTCTGAACCCATTAAGGCACCAGTAATGTAAGATTTCATTGAAGGAGTACACACAATAAGCAGTGCTTAATTGGTAAATAAAAACGTGCCAGTGCACAAAGCTCTTCTCTGAAACACGCAGCTGCTGCAATTAAATGTGAGAGCACAGAATACTGAGGCAGCGTAATCCTGAAGCCATCTCAGGCCTCTTGAGTCCATTTACTCCCTGTCCCTTCAACTCACTCTTGCAGCTGTCTGCTTTCTCCCTTTGTGACGCTTTTTCGTTTTTCTCTTCCTCCATCTTTCTCATGTGTCTTTTGCTAGCAGTAAATGCTTGAGGCAGAAAAAGAAGTGCCGGCCCTCAAAAATAAGTGCTGGTGCCCCGCACCAGAAAAACAAGCACAAATTAAGCACTGACAATAAGCGTTTCAGGATCCGTATCTTCCAGCAACAAGACTAATGCTTTGAGCTCAGAAAGATGTGCTGTGCAATCCCCTAGGAACTGCGTGTAAGTTTGTAGAGGGTGGAAGTTACCATTGCTCAACTTCACAGACGGCTGCACAAGCTGCAGTCTATTGGTGCTTGGTATCTACAGCTGGTTGAGCTGAACCATCAGTGTAAATGATGATTCTGTAATGGTCAAGAGGCATGGAATATTCAAGTTCATATTGGAGAAATTCTTGGGTCTGTAGTTTTGGATCAAAAACATAATCAACATCAGTGGCAGTCAGGGAGGTAGCCCATTGTATCCAACCAGGATGTAATGCTTTATTTTATTTATTTATTTTTATTTGAGCAGGATGGAATTAAAAATACATCACGTGGGAACTAGTTCAGTATACAATAAACCATCCATCATTCTTGTTGCAAACTAATTGACAAAAATGAAAGTTCCCAACCACATTGACAATTCATTATAGAACATAGGCCCATTATTTAAAGCGCAAAGAAACGGAAAAGTACAAATTACTGCTAAATGAAGTGCATTCAAAGTTGCTAACATTTGACAAGGCTAACAGATCGCCTAAAAAAATTCCTGAGCAGTAAGGTGCAAAAGGGTACTATAAAGTGCAAGCGTGCAGAAAAGAGAAAACCAGAAACTGAATAAAATACATTACCAGTTCAGAGAGGCACATTCAATAACGGGAGCACTCAAACAGAATTGACAGTAAGATCTAAAGAATCTGGGTTAAACCAGGGAGTCATGTAGCTTGGGTACTTAAACTGATTACAGCGCACAACACTGGAATCACACCAGTTCAGAATAATCGCATTGATACAGTTTATCGATGGAACTATACCGTGAAAAGGGCACCCAAGTGGCCTTAAATCTCTGAAAAGCCCCTACTCGCTTAGCATAACCTCCGCGAAAGCTTCCATACGTGCCATTTTGTCTCGCCACTGCATATATGATGGAACCATCCCCGTGTTCCAACACTGTAGGATCAATCAGTGCTTAATTTCTGCTTGTTGTTTCCAGTGCTGAGCATCAGCACTTATTTTTGAGGGCCGGGGCTTATTCTTCTGTCTCAAGCATTTGCTGGGAGCAAAAGACACATATGGGAAAGACGGAGGAAAGGAAAAACGAAAAAGCGTCATAATGGGAGAAAGTAGAAAGCTGCAAGTGTGAGCTGAAGGGGCAGGGAGTGGCTTTATATCGATTGAAGAGGCCCGAAATGGCTTCAGTGATTACGTCGCCTTATTATTCTGTGTTCGCACATTTAATTGCAGCAGATGAGGGCTTTTGGCACCGGCACCTTTTTATTTACAAATTAAGCACTGGGATCAATGAACGTGCCGCCACAATAGTTGTTGATATGAAATATCCCTCTTACTTCCATAGGTAACATACCTCGTTTGAAGAGCCAAGCAAGACTAGCATTGATGACGAGGCAATCACGATTTCAAAAGAGTGGCTAATTGCACGAAAATCTTCACCCCAGGATTGCTGAAGCTAGGGCAATAAAAAGGTATGTACCCAGCCACCCCTGCCACTGGCCTTGCGTCTGAAGCACAGGTCTAGGGAGGAGGGATACATCTTCTGCAGCGAGTGTGGCATGTAGTAAACAAGTCATCTTTCTAAAAATGCCATTTTTATAAAATGCGTGGCTCTTAATGATCTATGTCCTAATTCACACAGAAGCTGCCATTCCTCAATATTAATGCTACAGCCGATTACCTGGAAGATTTTTTGAAGCAATACCGGTATCATTTCTGATTTAAGAGTTGATGAAGCAATAACTACCAGTTTCCCACTCCTATAAGGTTGATGACACACTAAGGTAAGGGCGTCCTCGTCTAATAAGACCGAGCTAGATAAAAAAATAAAATACAAATCTGCCTAAAGCTAAACCAAAGTGCCATGCTCTGTGGGCCAAAATGTTGGCTTATAGAATGCCATGAGAAAAAAATATCGCCATTATAGAAGTCCCCGGGTTCCTCAAATCCTAACGCCCTCCACAGCTGTAAAGTGCCTTTAGATAAATTCAGACCGCACACCTCACAGTCCTGGAATAAAGTATAAGCATGGCACGTGGATGCATCCCAGGTTGTTAAGAACCCCTCTATATGTGCTGCCAAGCTGAGTACCTCCTTGTACTGTGTTGTTTTAGGAAGTTTGGCAGCTCACAAAAAAAACGGTAATGCACTTGCACTTTCTGTGATCATAAAGACCAGTAAAAAAATGTAATGAACCGGGGGTTCTGCTGCTAAAGAAACCATAATACGAACTTAAGAGGCCTGGTAACATGTCTGCAGATGCGGTAATGCAAGTCCCCCAGAGCTACCTCAAGAGGTAAAAGTGGACATCCTCACTCTGGGCTGTTTATTAGCCGAGAAAAAACTTCTAATAGTGATATCTAACTCCTAAAATTATGCACAAGGGATTTTCAGCAGGAGATTCACAAACAAAAATAAAAAACAGGGTATTGATTAGAGCGACCCGACCAATTAAAGACAGGGGCAGATGGGTCCAACGCACGAGCAACTTTTTTTTACCTCAATGAGCATAGCCTCGTAGTTAAGATGGAATAATTGGGAAGAGTTGTTTGGAACGGAAATAGCTAGATATCTAATAGGACATTGTGGGATAGTCAACATAGAAGCGTGAGCTTGGCACGAGTACTGTTGAACAAAAGAAGCTTAGCTATAGCTTGATTGACTCTATAGCCCCTAATCCGTGTGAAGCTAGTGATAGCGCCAATGGCATTCTGGATGTTTGATCTCTCAGCCTTTAAATATAAAATCACATTGTCTATGAACAATTTTATTTTCGCCATTCCTTCCATGGGTGGCTGAATCGATGAATTAGAGCAAATCCTAAACACTAAGGGATCCATGAAAAGGATAGAAAGAAGTGGAGACAACTGGCAGCTCTGACGAGTACCGTGCTTAATCTTTGCTATGCCTGACTCCTTGGTGTTTGCAATGATATTAGCCTGAACCGCACTATAAAGCTTCTTAAGCATATTTATGGGAGGATATGAAAACCCAAACTATGTGAGGGTTAAGAACATCGCATTCCAGTCAACAAGGTTGAAGGCCTTCTCCCCACCCATCATTAATACTGCAGCCACCTCCTTGTTGACTGAAAAAAAATTGATGGCTTATAGCAGAAAAAAGGTATTAGCTACCATCGATCTCTTAGGCAAAAGCCCATTCGGATCCAAATTGATCAACTGTTGAGCACATGGTGCAATCCAATCCCCCCAACTTTTTATGAATAACTTATAATTGGCGTTTAATAAGCTTATGGGGCGGTAAGAATTGAGGTCGGAATGGTCCTTGTCTTCTTTAAGAAAGCTTACCACCACAGATTCTTTAAAATGCTTGGAAAAACAAGCGTTCCATCCTTAATTTTTTTTAACAGATTAGTTAGAAAGGGGAGCAGCTCTGCCTCAAAGGCCTTGTAGACTTCAGCAGGAATACCATCACTCCCACTAGCTTTGGCATTGGCCACTTCAGAAGGCTCAATCTTTTTGGTCACAGCACTTTTTTGGGTACTAGAGAAGTGTGGTAACTGGACAGAAGCAAAGTACTGTTCTAGCTCAGGTGTTGAGGCCCTTCTACCACTTGGTCACAAATACAGTAGTCGAGAGTTCGCTCAGATCCACTTGGAGGTTAAACATTTTATTTGAACAGGTCCTGGCTAGTCTAGCTTTGCAAGATATCACCTGCCCCCTAAAAGTGGGCTTGAATGCTTCCCACACCATAAAAATGGGGGCGGTGTTGACATTGCACCAAAAAAATTACCAAATTAAACCCCTCATATCGCTTAACCAGTTTTGATCCATGAGCAGCGATTTATCAAATTGCCATCTTGGCCTCTTACTTTGCGCCATGTCAAGAATCATTATCATAGAGACAATAGAGTGATCTGAAAAGATGTTAGTCATCATCTCCACCCTCCTCTTTTCAAGTTTTGATACCAAAAAAATTCTCTTTGAGGCTGACCCAAACCTAAGGGAATAGCAAGTAAATTGTGAGAAAGCAGGATACCTAAGACACCAAGGGTCTAAAAGAGCAAGAACCTGTTTAATTGAATGTAACATTTTGGTTGTTTTAGGCCTTTGCTGCCTCTTGGCCTGATTCAATGAGTCTAGAGAGAAATTTTGTAAAAAATTACAAATCCCTCCCATAACTAGAGGACCCTCTGCCAGACTTGCATGACTGTAAATTTGCTCTAAGGCCGCAACTTTGTCTTGGATGGGGCCATAATAGTTCAGGAAATGTATACAAATACCAGCACCTTGACCTTTACCCAGTTCCATCTCCCCTTATTATCCCATTTTACCTCTTTTATCTCCCAATCCAGCCTATCTGAGAATAAGATGGACACCCCTGCAAAGCAGCCCCAGCTGAGGCAAAATAGGCCTGAGAGTCGTTACTGGGATGGTTATTTTGGATCTGTTAGACTTAAGGTGAATCTCCTGCAAGATAATCACCTTCCGGGTCGAATGAGGTTAGCCATTTTAGAAAGGCACCACAATTTTGCCTATTCCCCAGGCCATTTACATTGTAATTGATACTTTGTATGCATTGAACCATTTTCTACTATTAGAATACACTTCTTCAACCGTCAACCTGACAATGGATCTCAGCACACCCGAAAGCTTCCCCTTAGACCATTTGCACTTTTTGTCCTTTGAACACCACTTTTTAAGAAACCTAGACCTTTCTCCCACCCAGCTCATTTTTACTGCCACCACCTTCCCATTCTGACCACCCCAATCCCACCCCACACCTGAACCTTGAAATGGGCATTGCCCACTTCCCCCCCACTCAGCACAGCCCCCAAGAAAAAAGCAGTACCGTGACGTAGCACCTGGTGCCACATGTGTGATACTCCTCCCCCCAACACAAATACCAAAATCCTACAAGGAAAAATATGAATACAGGTCTACTAGAACCATTTTCCATCGGTGGTCACATTGTGATCCCATTACGGAACCCCAGGCCCTCTCTCTGTGTCTTTGACAATAAAACCTGCACCTCATCTACTGCTGAAAAAAAGATGGAATTTCCTATCTACGAACACCTTCAGCTTCGATTGCTGCACCAAAGAGACCTACCCTACCAATAAGTTTAAACTCTCTTATTAACCCTTGGAAAGCTGTTCCCTGTGTGCTGTTGCAATGGATAAAGCAGAAAACACTCTAACATTTACATTGTCAGCAATAGCAAATGATTTTTGATGAATTGCTGCAGCCAATAACTGTTCCCTGAGACAAATGTCAGAGAAGTTCACCAGGATCGTCCACAGGTATTTTGCTTTTGGAAGACGATGGGCTGGAACTGAATGAGCCGTCATAATTGTCAGAATGGAAAGGTCTCCTGATAGTATGACCTTCTTGATCAATGAATCTATCAGCTGCGGGAAACTCTGTATATTGCATTGCGTCTCACTACCATCTGGAATACCAATAAATCGAAGGTTAAACCATGTGGAATAGTTCTCCATTTTCTCCACTTTAGTCTAAAGATGTCGAATCTTTTTCTGGTTCATGAACATGTTCTTCTGCAGCACCTTGTCTTCTAACTCTGATATTCTTTACTGGGCCTCCTGGAGCCGCTTAGGTAGATGATTCATGCTCTACTCAATTTTGGCCAGTCTTTGATGAAACATATAAATTTCCATCACTTGTTGTGCCCTGAAATCTTGAACTTTGGTCAAGATTGTTTAGAGTAGAAGTTTTAGTGCCTCTAATTGCTGTGAGGCAGGCTGATAGACAGTATAAATGTTGTTGTCTGTTTGGAGGGCCCACAATGTCGAGGACAACAGATAGAAAGTGCTCACAACCCCATGCATGTCCCCCTGATCTTTATTCAGAGTTTGTGAAAGAGCAGGTGCTTGCTTGATATTGCTTAGAAATGTCAGGGCAGAATTAGCGCTTGATGATCCCTCATAATCTCCAGGAATAGGTGAATGTTCAACACTAAGCCCCTGCCCGCCCCCTCTAGGGCCACAATATTTGGCTTGTTGGTGTTTCGTGCCTGCATCACTTTGGGGAGTGGCTTTTGAAATAAAGGATAGTCCTTTGGACTGGTGGCCATCACCTCAGGACTTGACGTTGACTCAGCTGGTTCAACCTCTGCCTGCGTTTGTAGAGGGGACTCTGAGCTGCCCTACTGAGGCTGACCTTGAGCTTTGGTGGCATAAGCAAGCAATGATGAGGGCTTCCCCCCCGATGGATGACTGAGCTGGCATATTGCTTTGCGGCTAGCTGAACTAATTTTTCATACTACTAGTACTTTCTCTCCAAAGGGCCGCTCAAGTTTGGAAAGCCTCTTGCCTTATTTTCGCTGTGGGGTTCTTTGAACTGCAAGTTTGGCACTGTGCTGCTGCATACTACCAGGAGAGGTGAGCGACCTTCCAAGTCCCTCGAGCAGAGCCCACTTATGACTTCTTGTGGCTGGTACCACCTACCTCAGAACTTTATCAGGCCGTTCGCTCCCCCAGCTTCCACGTCCTATGGCCTCCAGAACTTTTCATCCAGAACGCTATTTCGCCAGGTTTCACCGTGCCATGCCAAAGCACAGTGTTGGAGTACAGGGCCACCAAAGCGCAGCATCAGAGTACATGATGAGCTTATGGGCATAATAACTTGCGAGTTTTGCTGCGAGGATCTCAGCCAAAATACTGAGGTTATTGCTCCAAATCACCTGTGCAGCTAGGGCCAGAGCAGAAGCTATCCATGGACTGGTAGACCACGGAGTCATGGAGTGACCGCGCCTGACGTCACCAGGAGGTGGAGTCACGTTAGACGAGCACTAACAAGAGACTATGTGGGTTACACCAGTCACGTGTTGATCACCGGATGTAAAGCTTTTGCATTTGAAACGCTAGCTTTGGTAACAGCCTCAAGGGCTGGGATCGGGGAAACAACAATAATGCATTTACCCTGTTCTAGTGGTCTATCCTTAATGATAGCCATAAGAACTGCCATCAGTATTTTTTCTGTTGGTACAAAACGCATTTCTGCATTTGATTAGAAATGTGATTTGTACGCAATTAGTACTATGGCACCTTCATTAAAAGTGCCATATGTGAAACTGATGCACCTGGGATGACCCAGATTACCAAATTTGTTTTCACATGTGTGCAAGTGTTTTGCTTTAAGAATGTCATTCTGTAATGATCTGAGAATTGTTGTATGTTATTTGTGAATGTTTTCAATGTTTACTTGAGAAGTATGGACAAATTAAATCATAAAGTGACTTTATGTACTGTGCATAATCCAGAATATATGTTCTGCCCAAACTAAAGAATCCTAACAAGGATTGCAGTTTCTTGATGTTATTTGTTGGTTCTAATTGTGCACACTTTTATAAGAAGTGTGGTGCCAGACTTCTCCCCCCCCCCCCATTTGAAGGCTTGTGTCCTAAAAACAGAACACAGAGGAAAGAAATTTGAGTTTTCTTAAAGTTGAATTTGTAGCCATGGTTGGCAAATCCCAGTACAATGAGATCTACCCCGGCCAGATGTGCGTTGAGATCATCATCTGTCAGATAAATGCTGTCTACATAGGTCAACGCCTCTGGATCAATAGCATGTAATATTGATGTCACACAGGCTAAGGACGGTCGTGGACTGCTCTTATACCCTTGAGCAAGTCAGCAAAAGCAACGCTGAGAGCGTAACATGGAAAAGGCTCTTAAATCTCTGGTTTAGGTGCTAGGTTTTAGCAGAAAAACCTGTTGGAAATATCCAGGGTTGTATTGTATTTTTATGCACAATGTTGTTCATAAGAGCTATGCTATGTGAGTTTTGAATGTCAAATGTGTGTGTGTGACTGTTTAAATGTCTGGAATCTAAGATTATTCTGTATGAATAGACCTGTTTAGCTACAGGAAACAAGGGGCTATTCATAACTGTTATGTAGGGTTTAATTACTCCCTGGTACTCAAGTTGTGAGAAAATTTCCCTCACTGGAGCTTTAGCATCATGTTTTTTGGGTATTGAGGTTGTATTTGTGGGTTAAACCGTGTATATACATTATGTGATAAGGAGTTTCTCTATCCCACCCCATGTGGTTGTGGTACAGAGCTGGAGCCTGTGCCAGAGCCCAATCTGGAGCATAGGCTTCTTTTACTGAATCTGAAACTAGGACTGAAAAATATGGCCAAATGCCTTCTTCCCCTTGTGAGAATGTTCTATCAAACTCTGGGGACCAAACTTTTTCTGCCAGGAGAATGTCATATTGTAGCGTTAATCTTTCCCAGAAAATTACTTTAACTGTGCATTTGCCATCCCCCTCAATTTGAATTTTCAATTTATAGACCCTATCAGGAGGGGGACGCACCTGTCTGGAGTTTCGACTTCAAGGTAGTTGTTATTTCCTGTCACTTCCAGAAGCTCTTGAAGATTCTGGTGAACTATTGTGACCTCCGTCGTTCTGTCTAGCAGAGTCACTGCCCACATCCTGTTCTTCAGTAATATTCTCAATATGTGTGGCATACGTAGCTGAAATTGCTACAACCACCTTCTTTTTTGAGCTTTGTACTGTGGAAGTTGCTCTTGCTTTTTTATCATGACGTCACATGAGCATTCTGAGTCTTTTTTTTTGTTTCATTTACTTGTTTCTGAGTTCTGACTGCCCACCTCTCTCTCAGTCTGTTTGTCAGATGAGTCCTGAAAGGTACGAGAAGGATGTGTATCAGTATACTGATACCTGTTAAGGGGTTTCAAATTACCACGATTTCTAAGGTTGTAATGTTTTCCGAGATTTTCCTCATTCTTTTGCTTTATCTATATTATATTTTTGTTTGTCCCAGCATTCACTAGAGCTCTCCTGCTCTTGCTTGGTCTTATCCTTTTCGGAATTATCTTTAAGTTGTGGCTTATTTGTTCTGGTCCCCAGACTATCCCGACCTGTACTAGTATAATTCAAGGATGTCATCTATTGTAGCTCACGTTCCTGGTCAATTTGAGAACGTCTTTGAGCTGCTGGCATATTGCTAGTGCTGCTGCCTCCCTCTTAATATTACTTAAAGTAATTGAGGAGACTGGCAAAACTGCCCATTAATTTCATCCCCAAATCCAGCTCTATGTTAATTTTGTATTTGTTTTAACACCTCTGGAAGGTTCAACAGAGTTGGTGTACCATGCGTCGTGGTATACATTGCAGTAAATACTGTCACCAAGTTGCACAGTCATTTTTGTAGGGAACCATCCCAAACGGCAAGCATATTGTGAGAATTCTATGTTTTTGTTGGTATCCGGTATGGGGAAACACTGCTCCCAGCTGGTTTGTTTTTTTGTGCAATCCAAACCTGAATTTCTTCACATTTGGTGGGAGCCTTACCCATAACTGCATTGTCGGGTTCATCCCTGGTGTCGCCAGTTGGTGGGCAGCTGGAGCAGCCCTCGTTGGGGCAGTGTTCAAAGTCTGCTTAAAAAGTGTATTAAACATCTGTATATTCCAACTAGATTATTATATAGTGGGCACAGATTAGCTGACTGTAAATTTTGTATATTTGGAAATGATAAGCCATAAGGCCCAATCATTACTGAGGTGTCCCAGTCTAACTTTAGCAGTAACGTGTGGGAGAGTGCCTTGAAACCAATTTTGGTGTTCTTGATATGTTAATGGTATTTCTAGATTTTGATAAGCTCTGTACTGAGCAGGTGTGTTGGTTACAGTCTGTGTGTGAAAAGTGTTTGTATTTGCATAGATGGCAAGAAAAAAATGGACCCATGAAAAAAATGTTTCTGTTCTGTACACATAGGCCCTCATTATGTGTGGACCGCCGTAGTCCCACCAGCCACAAGACTGCCAGTGATGGCGATCATCTGACCGCCATATTATGACTGCTGGCGGCTCTCTGCCATAAATTGGGCAGAGAGCTGCAAGCAGCCATACTGGCGGTTGGCGGTGCAATGAAAGTTGCTCCGCTGGTACCGCCACGTCAACACAACACTGCCCGCCTATTACAACTTAGTAGTAGGTGTGGAGGTGTTGTTTTGGTGGGGTGCTGGCAGCACAGCAAGCATCATGGACCCTGTTCACTCCCGGACGACCACCGCAACCACCAGTTAAGGTGATCGTCCAATAGAGGAGGGAAAAGGAGAGGTGGGGTGTCGAGTGTTGTGTGCGTGAATGGGGGGGTGTTTGTGTGAATGGAGGGGGTGGGGGTGTCATGTGTGTTTGTGTACATGTGTATGCAAGTGTATGTGTGCATGTGTGAACGCGTGTATGCGGGGATGGGTGGTGTTGAGGCCATGTGTGCATGTGTGTGTGAATGAGTGTGTGTGAATGAGTGTGCGTGTATGTATGTATGTGTGATGTGTGCCTACGTGGATGTACGGGGTGGGGGTGGGTGTTTTTGGGATGGAGTGGGGGTTTGGAATGGGGATCGGGGGTGGGGGGTGTCACTGCTGGGAGGGGTGGGGGGCTTCAGGTGGGGTCGGGGTGGGGGGAGGGTCCTATATGGAGGGGCTTGGGGAGTCCTGCAGTTGTGACAGGTATGAGCATTCCTGTCACCAGTATCGTTACTGCCAGGGAATCCGTGACGGGGCTGTCACCATGGAATCCCTGGTAGTAAGGATGCACAAAATACTGCGGGTGGTGTTAGGTGGACCTGTCACCATGGAATCCCTGGCAGTAAGGATGCACAAAATACTGCGGGTGGTGTTAGGTGGACCTCTGGGTCGAAGGTGGTCAACCTTTGGCCAGGTGGTCCTACCACCCTGGCGGTACAGGAGGTGAACTGGCTACAATACAGCCAGTTCACTTCCATTGTCAAAATTTGGCGGTCCTGCACTGCCACACTGTCTGTGGTCTGGCCGCCACGGCCGGCGTGGTGGAGCAGGACCGCCAGGGTCATAATGACCCCCATAGTGTGCCTTCACCACAAACGTATCATCTCCACTCCTATTAGCAGGTAAATATTACGTGGCAGCTTGTCTACAATTTACAGGAATTACTACTGGTAGTGGTTGTGCCATATTTCTAACACAGAATTCAGAAACACCAAAAGGGGTATCTTTTTAAGGTTCAAGCTTGAACAACCTACAGACTAAAATAAGTACGACCTTTTTAGCTGAGAAGGATTCTTCCTTAACACCACAGACATCTTTGTATAAAAAGGTGCATAGGGTATCTTTGGCATGCGGGAGAAAATTATTTATGAGATCCATTAAGTAAGTACCTGATCTAATATTGGTAGTACCATGTCATGCGGTTCCTATAATAATAATAATAAGACTGCTTGTTTAGGGCAGCAGCAACCCCACACCGTTTGAGAGCTGTCGGCCTAACTCCTGCCTAGCCTGTAGTGCCTCACCCAACCAAGGGAAGGAAAAGATGATTTGTGGCAACCTAAACTTGACACTCTGACTCCTCAGACAAGTCATAGAAACAGATCTTACCCCTTTTGCTCAGTTACTCACACATGCCAAGGAAGGACACGAGAAGCAAACTGGATTTCAACATATTTATGGAAGCAATTGTGTCCCAGTGTAAAAACTGTGAGATGCAATAATAAGGCAGATGAAACACAGTACAGTAATCATCATTACAACCAAGGTAAAGAGGATAAACAACTCCACCATTTTGTATGATTCTAGAAAGTCTAGAGATTCCTGCCCAAACCCAATGCCTAGATCTAAGAGCATAGTGGTTGCAACCCTTGTGCCTGTCCCAATCTAAGGGAGTAACCCCAACCTCATACCTGAATACGATAGCAGGGGTCTGCCTGTTGTCCAGATGACAATCCTCTGGAGAAACTGAACAGTCAGCCCCAGGATCAGCAAAGCTATCTGTAGTGTGGTATAAGTCCCAGGACGGTCATGACTGGTGTAAGAAATGGGGTCTCTAGTTGGCAGTTGGTTTGCACCTTGTCTAAGTAGGGACCCTCACTCTAGTCAGGATAAGGTAGATACCCACTCAGATAACCCCTGCTCACCCCTTTGGTAGCTTGGCATGAGCAGTCAGGCTAATCTCAGAAGCAATGTGTAAAGCATTTGGACATAACACAGTGAAAACACTACAAAAGGACACTACCCCAGTTTTAGAAAAATAGCCAATATTTATCTATATAAAACAAGCCCAAATATGAGACAAATCCAACATACAATAATAAAGATATGAATTTTGCAAGAATTACCTAAAAATACAGTTCCTTGAAGTCGATAGCTCCACCTGGGGATACCACGGTGTCGTGATCAACAAAACAAACAGTTCAGGCCAGCTGCGGTGTCGCGGGTCAGCTACGGTGTTGGGAAGACCCGCAAACAGTCCCTTTGAAATTGCAGGGCATCATGATGCTTGCAATGAGATCCGGAGAGCGGTGTCGCTGGCGTCGTGGCATCGGTTCTGGAGGTCGGTGCAGGAGTCGTCAGGCCCTTGAAGTCACTCACATTGCAGATCCAACTCCGGTCTAATGAAGTCAGGAGCGCTGGCGTGGATGGCATCGGGGCTGTGGTGTGAAGCGGGACCATGCGACATGCAGTGCCCACAGATCACGGTGCAGGCTGCGGCTCGGTGACAGTGCCCAGCAGCGTCAGTGAGACCAGGGCTGTGAAGCGGGGCAGTGCGATGTGCGGTGTCACCAAGTACAGCAGCATTGTCATTGCTGAAGCGCTGTCGTCGGTAGGCCCAAGTCGGCGGGGCAGCACGGGACGGGCTCCATGCGGCGTCCACGGGTCGCTGTGCAGGCAGTGGTGCCTGGTGACGACACTGGAGTCGATGGTGCTGGCTTTGGTGGACCGGAGCTGCGGTGCGGGATGGTGCTTTGTATACCTCACAAGCGGTGTCCACAGGCCTTGGTGCAGGCAGCGACGTTGGTGCCAGCAGGAGTGTCGACGTCAGGGATGCCCAGGCTCCAGTGCAAGCAAGACGATGCCGGAGTGCGGGGCCCACAGGTCACAGTGTGAGCAGCAGCTCTGAGGCAGCATCAGATGACGGTGTCGGTGAAACCAGGGTCTTGGTGCAAAGTGGGGCAGTGTGGCTCCGTGCTGCATCAGCAGGTCACTGTGCAGGCCATCGGCGTCGTTGATGGAGTTGCAGTTGTTTTTCTTCTTGAACATCACAAAACACACAGTTCCCAATGCTATAGGCAGATGAAACTGAAGTCTTTGATATCCCTGAGACTTCCAACAGGAGGCAAGCTCTACTCCAAGCCCTTGGATAACTCTCTCGAGCAGGATACACAGCAAAGTTCACCCTTTGCTCTCTTTTAAGGCAGAAGCAGCAATTGTAGGCCAACCCAGAAAAGCAACACGCCAAAGGGGCAGTACTCCTCCTTCAGCTCTTCAGCTCTTCTCCTTGTTAGTGGTTCTTCTTGATCCAGAAAGATGCTAAATGTCTGGGGTTTTAGGTCCAATACTCATACCCCTTTCTGCCTTTGAGGTTGGCAAACTTCAAAGGAAAGTTTCAGTTGTATGCAAGATCCTTCCTTGCCCAGGCCAGGCCCCAGACACACACCAGGGGGTTGGAGACTGCATTGTGTGAGGGCAGGCACAGTCCTTTCAGGTGTAAGTGACCACTCCTCTCTCCACTCTAGCTCAGATGGCTTATCAGGATATGCGGGCTATACCCCAGCTCCCTTTGTGTCACTGTCTAGAGGAGAGGTGTAAACAGCCCAACTGTTAAACTGACCCAGACAAGAAATCCACTAACAGGCAGAGTCACAGGATTGTTTAAGCAAGAAAATGCCTACTTTCTAAAAGTGGCATTTTCATACTAACAATCTAAAAACCAACTTCACTAAAAGATGTATTTTTAAATTGTGAGTTCAGAGACACCAAACTCCAGCTTTCTATCTGCTCTCAAAGGGAATCTACACTTTACAGTTTTTTAAAGTTAGCCCCGTTTTAACCTATGAGAGGGATATGCCTTGCAACAGTGAAGACTGAATTTAGCAGTATTTCACTGTTAGGATATGTTACACACATCAGTACATGCCCAACCCTTAACATACACTGTACCCTGCCCATGGGGCTATCTAGGGCCTACCTTAGGGGTACCTTACATGTAGTAAAAGGAAAGGTTTGGGCCTGGCAAGTGGGTATACTTGCCAGGTCGAACTGGCAGTTTAAAACTACACACATAGACACTGCAGTGGCATGTCTGAAACATGTTCACAGGGCTACTCATGTGGGTGGCACAACCAGTCCTGCAGGCCTATTAGTAGCATTTGATTTACATGCTCTGGGCACCTCTTACTAGGGACTTACTAGTAAATCAACTATGCCAATCATGGATAAACCAATCACCAATACAATTTGCATAGGGAGCACTTGCACTTTAGCACTGATCAGCAATGGTAAAGTGCGCAGAGACAATAAACCAGCAAAAACAGTGTCCAGTACGCCATACAAACAGGAGGTCAGAAGGCAAAAAGACAGGGGAGACATGCCAAAAAGCTGCCAGGTCTAACACATGTCCCCTCCAGCTGAGAGTGGGGGGAACTACCCAACTCCTGGGGAGTCCTCCTCACTAAGGTGGAAGAACCTGGAGAGACCATCTGTCAAAGCCCAGCTCACCTGAGTCCTTGTTCAGTTCTGATGGAGGTTGAAGACAATCCAACCCCACCCTGAAACTGCTTGTTCCAGCACACTAGTTTTTAAAACAGTGCACTAAGAACAGAAGCTCAAGGGAAGGGGGGAAGTGGATAAAATAAAATAAAGAGACAACAGCGTTCTTGCGTTTCCACTGTTGAAGTGCTGCACAAATCTGCGGCCCTCTCTGACTTCTGTAGAAACTGGTGCCTAATGAAACATAAACAAAGAACAGATAAGTACATCCTATTCCTAACTGGGTTCCTGACTATCCCTTTATTTATTAGAAATTTTCTTCTAAAAGTACCTCTTGGATCCTGGTCTCTAGTTTCCAGGTTTGGAATGTGTTACTGCTCTGGGATGTGCTTTCTATTACTCTAAAGCTTCTAAAACATTAAACAAATACCGTTATCAGAATTACCAATATCAAACATTCATCTTAATATAACTAAAGCCTAAATTGCCAATAGCAGACTCACTTTTCCCATATTTCCAGAATCTTTTATAAAACAAATACTGTACTTTTACGTCAAAATACAGCATGTAATTTGTGCAAGTCCTTGATTTACTGTTTGCCTTGCTGTTAATGGTTTCCACGGTTCGATTCTTAAAAGTTCCATAAAAAAAATGTTTGCTTCACAAAGTTCCGCAAAGTATTCTTGTAACAAAGAGTTTGAATCACAATGTTCGTGGAAGGTATCTTGTTTCAAATTGTCTATACACTAATCCAGAAATTGTTGTCAAAGTTCTTTCAGGTAATAAAAGTTTTGCACTTACTTGTTGCTGGCAAGAGATACTGATCAGTCTAACCTTGTCTTCTTTCTCTTTTGCAGGTTGCTTGTAGGAGAGAGGCTGAGGCAAGGAGGAACCGGAAACCGGAAGAAGGAAGAGCCAGCAGCTGCGCCCATTGAAGCCAATGAAAGTCTGTAGAGAGCAGGAGTGCCAGCGCCGAGGGATCTGTCCTCAGGTAAGCGGGAGGTAGACGAGCACAAGCACTGGGTGAGGCTCGGGGGCTGCCTTTTATAGACAGGGCTGGGTGTGGTCCTCACATGCTGCACATGTTCTTGAAAGGTGTGCAGAGCTGGGTGTGGTTTGAAGAGCTGGGTGTGGTCCTCACATGCTGCACATGTTCTTGAAAGGTGTGCAGAGTTTCAGTTATTATGCAAATGAGTTAAATTAACACATGGCCTAGAGAGGAGTGTTTTAAAGAAGCCTTGGTAAAAGCAAGGCCCAATGTGTAAACAAAACAGCACATTAAACAAGATACACAGAAGCCTAGGGGGGGGGGAAGGTGAGATAACAAGAAAGGCTTTCAATAGTAAGTTTAAAAGGGAGCTATTACAGAACCCACTAGTGCAGTGAGAGGGGACATGCTCTTTGCTGTGCACAAACCCTAACAGTTGCCCCACTCAAAGGCCCTCCTACAGGACGGGGTTTTCCTGGATTTTTTAAATAAAACCGTCTAATCAGCTGTGGGGCATGTACATATGATGCTGGTTCCCATGAATTCTCAGATTCATCATATCCTTTCCATTCTACTAAATAAAACAGACGTCCACTAATTCTTTTTGAGTCTTTTATGATTTTCACTTCATATTCTAGATTTCCCTTAATTGGTATGGGTGGAGGTGGTGGTTCAGGTCGGGTTTTTGGATTGTACGGCTTAAGCAAGGACACATGGAATGTAGTATGTACTGGATATTCTTTTGGTAAATCTAATTTTACTGTTACCGGGTTTACTATGGCAGTTATACTAAAGGGTCCAATGAAACGTGGTTGCAGCTTTCGGGATCCCTCTATGTTTAGGTTCTTTGTGGAGAGCCATACCTTGTCACCGATTTTATACATTGGGGCCTCAGATCTGTGTTTGTCTGCTAGTCTTTTCATGCTTTCCTTGTACTTTAATAAATGTTTCCTGGCTTTGTCTTGTATGTCACCTAACCTTGTTAGTCTATCCGTTACTGTAGGTAACAGAGAATCTTCTAACAAAATGGGTATAGCTCTTGGATGATACCCCTGCAAGAAATAGAATGGTGAGCAAAGTAGAGCTGAATGCTCAGTATTATTATAAACAAACTCCGCTACAGGGAGAGCTTCCAACCATTCACTAGAATGATCAGCCAATAAACAACGTAGCGTTTGAAGTAAGGTTTGGTTCAGTCGTTCAGTCTGTCCATCTGTCTCTGGGTGGAAAGCAGTGGATAATGCCACATCTATTTTCAGTTTTTTACATAATTTTTTCCAAAATTTAGAGTTGAACTGGCTCCCTCGGTCTGACACCACTTTGCTTGGCAAACCATGTAAACGCACAATTTCCCTTATAAAAATATCGGCAAATTCTGCCGCCGTGGGTAATTTCCGTAATGGTACAAAATGTGCCATTTTAGATAAAAAATCCACTATAACCAACACTGTTGTGAAAGATTTTACAGGTGGTAAACCTACAATAAAGTCTACGCTCACAGTGTGCCAAGGTTGCTTGGGTGTTGGCATTGGTATTAACAAACCGTCAGGGGCCTTATGAGAAGATTTATGTCTTGCACAAATTGGACAGGTAGTGACAAATTGCTTAATGTCCTTTCTTATAGTGTCCCACCAAAAGTGTTTTTGCACATTTTCCAGGGTTTTTACCCAACCAGGATGACCTGCCAACGGTGAGGCGTGATGCCAAATTATCACCTGTGTTTGTAATTCAGAGGTGGGCACTAACAGCATGTTGTTGTGATACAATAAACCTCGTTGTATTGTGTTATGGGAATCCTTTAACCAATCCTGAGGTGCTATTTGCATGTGTGCATTATATAGATCTGTGATGAAATCCTTCTGTTGTACTGGTGCCAAAAACTTTTGGGGAGGAATAATGGGTTCTCCTATTTTATCTTGTTTCATGTCAGAAGTATGTCCGTATCTAGATAACACATCAGATTGAATTTGTTGTGCACCTGGTCTATAGGTTATTACAAAGTCAAATGTGCTAGAAAAATTTAACCAGTGCATCTGACGTGGTGTTAGTGCTTTAAGTGATCCAAAAAACTGTAGGTTCCTATGGTCAGAAAAGATTGTAACTGGGTACTTGGCTCCCATTAAATGGTGCCTCCATTCTGAAAAGGCTACTTTGATAGCTAGTAGTTCCCTTTCAGCCACAGTGTAATTTTGTTCAGCTGGTAATAACTTTTTGGAATAGAAGGCTATAGGATGTAACTGGCCATCTACTGCATCTCGTTGAGAGAGAACTCCTCCTAAAGCTACTTGTGAAGCATCCGCTTCAACAAAAAAAGGCAAGTCAGGATCAGGATGTTTCAGAATTGGGGCTGAAGTGAACTTTTGTTTTAGGAGTTGAAAGGCGTGTGCCGCCTCATCAGTCCAAAGAAATCGTTGCCCTTTCCGCAACAAGGTAGTTATTGGGGCCGCAATGTCTGCAAAATGTGCAATAAACCTCCTATAAAAATTGTCGAAACCCAGAAATTTCTGAATATCTTTGACAGAGGATGGTTCTGGCCAATCAGCAATAGCACTGATTTTCTTTACATCCATAGTTATTCCTTGAGGTGACAGGCAGTATCCTAAAAAGTCCACCTTGCTGACATTAAAAGTACACTTTTCTAACTTAGCAAAAAGATGATTTTCTTTTAACTTTGATAATACTGCACGAACATGTTGGGTATGTTCTTCTGAGTTCTTAGAGTAAATGAGGATGTCGTCTATGTATACTATGACACAAACGTCCAGGAATTCGTGTAGGACCTCATTTATAAAGAACTGAAAGGCCGCAGGAGCATTACATAACCCAAAGGGCATTACTGTGTACTCAAATAAACCAAACTTTGTCTTGAAAGCTGTCTTCCACTCATCCCCCTCTTTTACTCGGACCAGGTGGTAAGCTCCCCGCAGATATAGTTTAGTGTATACAGTAGAATGTCTTAATTGATCCAACAACACAGGTATTAGAGGAAGAGGATATTTATTCTTTATTGTAGCCTTATTTAGTCCTCTATAATCGATACACGCGCGCAGGGATTTATCCGGCTTCGGGATAAAAAAGAGTGGAGATGACACCGGAGATGTGGAATGACGGATGAACCCAGACTGTAGTAGGTCATCTAGGTAGGTTCTTAAGTATTTGGTTTCTTCGTCAGTCAAAGCATATACTCTGTTATTAGGTAAAGGGGCCCCTGGGATAAGATCTATACGACAGTCATAAGACCTATGTGGGGGCAGCACACTAGCCTTTACTGGATCAAAGACGTCTTTAAAGTCAGAATATTCAGGAGGGAGACTTGGTTCATCTTGTATAACACTAGCACAGTGTAATACTGTGCTCTGTTCTGTACCTGCTTCTTGATAGCAATTGGTTCTACAGAAAGAGGAATCCAAAGTAACATTTCTATTCACCCAATCAATTTTTGGGTTATGAGTTGTTAACCAGGGTACCCAGAGAATCAAACCAAAATTAGGAGTATCTATCAGATCAAAGCTAATCACCTCTGTGTGCCCGTTCTGACAGACCATAACAAGTGGACTTGTTTGTTTTGTGATTAATCCAGAGGTCAATTCTGACCCATCCACTGCACATACTGCTTCTGGACAAGGCTTTAGGCACATAGGAAGTCCTAAGTTTTCAGCTAACTTATTATCCACAAAATTTCCTGTCGCGCCTGAGTCCAGTAGGACAGGGAGAGAATGCCTCACTTGGGTAGTAACAATTAAAACGACCTGAATTATGAAATGTCTAGGTATGTGCGGTACCATGAAGGCTGCAGCATTAGAGGTTTGATTAAGATGTTTTCTCGAACAAGTAACCTCTCCCCTTGTCGAGCTTAATCGTTTCCCGATTCAGTTGAGGAGGTGGAGGAAACACCACCCTTTCGTGGATTTTTAGGCTTTACTGGACATTCTCTGGCAAAGTGACCTGCCCTTCCACAATATAAACATAATTGAAGTTTTCTCCTTCTTTCTTTTTCCTCTGATGTGAGTGAACCTCTGAGTGTCCCTATTTGCATAGGCTCAGGTTCAGGGAGTTTATTATCTGGGTCTTTCTTCTCGTGTCTAATAAAAGTTAACCGTGATTCCAGTTTGTATTTATCTCCCTTTCTTTCTCCTAGTCTATGTTCTAATTTCACAACTAAATCTACAAAGTCCGAATAGTCTTCTGGCAAATCAACGATATGAGCCAGCGCGTCTTTTAACTCGTCTCTCAAACCTTTATAGAAAAGGGAGACACGCTTTTCTTCTGGCCAGTGTGTCTCGGTGAGTAAACGATTAAAACTAGTGAGATAGGTCAATAAATCCTTGTTACCTTGTTTAAGATTTAAAAGCTCATTATCACTTGCCTGCATGAAAGTGTGTTTTGCAAAAAGGCTGGTCATGGTACGTTTAAATTGATTCCAATTATGGAGGATGGGATCATCTCTCTCCACGAAAGGAATTGACCAATTGGCTGCTGTGCCACCCAAATAAGACAAGACGAATGCCACTTTCGTAGCATCAGTAGGGAACTGTTGTGGCTTACAAACGAAGTGTAATTGACATTGATTGATAAAAACATGGAATTTGTTACTATCTCCATGAAAACGTTCAGGTGCTGCTAAGGGCACAGCATTAGGAACATTAACAGTGACCTCAACTGGGGGAGGCAAAGTTGTATGTTTTGATGGCGCCCCTGTCTCTGAGGAGGTTTTAAACAAAGGCGTAAAAGCTGTGTTCCACTGAGATACCCTAAATTTATACCTGCTTAAATCCTGTTTTAAAGAGGTATTCTCCATCTTTAATCTCTCTATTTCCTCTTGCATATGTTGCAAGATGCCAGACACTGATTCATTATGAGCCAAGTCCTCATTTAGGGCCTGCGCCATATCCGTGACGTCAATGCCCTCTATTTCTTCCTCGATATTCATCGTCCACCAGAACTGAATATTTTATTTTTTATTTAAGGCTTGTGCTTCTGTCAAAGCCCAGCTCACCTGAGTCCTTGTTCAGTTCTGATGGAGGTTGAAGACAATCCGACCCCACCCTGAAACTGCTTGTTCCAGCACACTAGTTTTTAAAACAGTGCACTAAGAACAGAAGCTCAAGGGAAGGGGGGAAGTGGATAAAATAAAATAAAGAGACAACAGCGTTCTTGCGTTTCCACTGTTGAAGTGCTGCACAAATCTGCGGCCCTCTCTGACTTCTGTAGAAACTGGTGCCTAATGAAACATGAACCAAGAACAGATAAGTACATCCTATTCCTAACTGGGTTCCTGACTATCCCTTTATTTATTAGACATTTTCTTCTAAAAGTACCTCTTGGATCCTGGTCTCTAGTTTCCAGGTTTGGAATGTGTTACTGCTCTGGGATGTGCTTTCTATTACTCTAAAGCTTCTAAAACATTAAACAAATACCGTTATCAGAATTACCAATATCAAACATTCATCTTAATATAACTAAAGCCTAAATTGCCAATAGCAGACTCACTTTTCCCATATTTCCAGAATCTTTTATAAAAACAAATACTGTACTTTTACGTCAAAATACAGCATGTAATTTGTGCAAGTCCTTGATTTACTGTTTGCCTTGCTGTTAATGGTTTCCACGGTTCGATTCTTAAAAGTTGCATAAAAAAAATGTTTGCTTCACAAAGTTCCGCAAAGTATTCTTGTAACAAAGAGTTTGAATCACAATGTTCGTGGAAGGTATCTTGTTTCAAATTGTCTATACACGAATCCAGAAATTGTTGTCAAAGTTCTTTCAGGTAATAAAAGTTTTGCACTTACTTGTTGCTGGCAAGAGATACTGATCAGTCTAACCTTGTCTTCTTTCTCTTTTGCAGGTTGCTTGTAGGAGAGAGGCTGAGGCAAGGAGGAACCGGAAACCGGAAGAAGGAAGAGCCAGCAGCTGCGCTCATTGAAGCCAATGAAAGTCTGTAGAGAGCAGGAGTGCCAGCGCCGAGGGATCTGTCCTCAGGTAAGCGGGAGTCCAAGTCACCTGTCTAAGCTGCTTCTTAGAAGTGGCCTCTGTCAAGGGGGCAACGACGGTGCCATCTCCTTGACAAATCTTCTGTAGTACCCGATCAGGCCTTGGAAGGCTCTCACCTCTGTCTGGGTCTTGGTGGGTGCCCAAGCCTGAATAGCATAAATCTTGGGCTGTAGGGGTGTCACAAAGCCACTTCCTGTCTGGTGTCCCAAGTACTCCACTGACCCCTGCCCTAACTCGCACTTATTTTCCTTGATAGTGAGGCCAGCGGCTTGCAGCGCCTTCAATACTTCCCAGAGGTGATGCAAGTGGTCCTCCCAACTGGAGCTGAACACAGCAATGTTGTTAAGGTAAGCGGAACTGACGTTTTCAAGCCCAGCCAGGACTTGATTGACCAACCTCTGGAAGGTGACAGGGGCGTTCTTCAACCTGAAGGGCATGACCTGGAACTGGAAGTGTTCCTCTGGTGTTGAGAACGCTGACTTCTACTTGGACCCATCAGTTAAGGCACTCTGCCAGTACCCAGACGTGAAATCAAACGTGCTGAGGAACTTGGCTGCCCCAAACCAATCAATGAGCTCATAAGCTCTGGGGATGGGCTACGCATCAGTCCTGGTGATTGCATTGAACCCCCGTTAGTCCACACAGAACCGAAGTTCTGGTGTGGCACCAGGTGCAGCAGCCTTGTGTACCACAACCACTGGGCTGGACCAAGGGCTGCTGGAGAGCTCAATCACCCCTAAAGCCAACATCTTGGAGACCACGTCCTTGATGCTGGCCTCCACTCTGTCAGCCAACTTGTAAACCTTGTTTTTCACTGGCAGGCTGTCCCCAGTGTCAACATCATGCATGCATAGATGGGTGATGCCTGGAGTGAGTGAAAACAGAGTGGCAAAGTGTCCCTTTAGCTGGCGACACTCACTCTGCTGCTCTAGTGTCAGATAAGGGGAGAGGACCAAGCCTTCTACTAACCCATTCTGCTCCTTGGCAGACAGGAAGTCAGGGAGAGGTTCACTGTCCTCTTCCGCCCCATCTTCCTTAGCTAGAAGCGTGGTTAACTCAGACCTCTCAAAGTGGGGTTCGAGGCGGTTCACATGTAGGACCCTAAAGGGGTTCCTTGGAGTCAGCAATTCCACCAAGTAGGTGACATCACTCTTGCGCTCCTTCACCTCAAATGGCCTGACACCTGTCCTGCAGAGCACAAGGCTCTACTGGGGCCATGACCCACACTTTCTGGCCAGGCTGAAACTCAACCAGGGCGGTATTCTGGTCGTACCAGCGTTTCATGTCTTCCTGGCTTGCCTCTAGCTTTTCTTGTGCGAGCTTCCTGAAGCGTGCAGTTTGGTTTCTGAAGGCCAGCATGTAACTGAAGACATCCCGGGGTAACTTCCTAGGAGCTTGCTCCCAGCCTTCTTTCACCAGACTTAGAGGTCCTCTGACCAGGTGCCCATACACCAGATCAAAGAGGCTAGAACCAACACCCTTCTGAGGTACCTTATGGTAGGCAATGAGAAGGCATGGTAAGAGGAAGTTCCACTCACGCCTCATGGAGTCTGACAGACCCCCCAATCATGCCTTTCAGGGTTCGTTTGAATCCCTCAACCAACCCGTTACATTGGGGGTGGTAAGGAGTGGTGAATTTGTAGTTCACTCCACATTCGTTCCACATGGCCTTTATGTACATGGACATAAGGTTGGTACCTGTGTCAGATACCACCTCCTTGGGGAAACCCACTCAGGTAAATATCCCCATCAGTGCCCGGGCCACAATGGGCGTTGTCACTGTCCTCAGAGGCATAGCTTCCAGGTACCGGGTGGCATGGTCCACCAAGACCAGGATTAACCTGTTGCTTAGAGCTGTCTTGGGGTCCAAAGGCCCTACTATGTCAAAGCCCACCTGCTCAAAAGGTGTGCTCATGACAGGAAAGGGTTGGTGGGGAGTTTTACATTTCCCTCCACTTTTGCCACTTGCTTGGCAAGTCTGACAGGTCCTGTAGAACGCTTCTGTATTTTTCTTCATTTGGGGCCAATAAAAGTGGGTGACAAGCTTGTCATATGTCTTGCTTTTCCCCAAGTGTCCTGCCAGAGGCACATCAAAAGCCAAACCCAGTAGGAAGGCTCTGAAGTGCTGGGGTACCACCAGCACACCGGCTGCCCCAGGCTCAGCAGCCTTAGGCTCGCTATACAGGAGATCATTCTCCCAATATATCAGGTGATCCTTTGGCTCAGCCTCAGCTGCCTGGTGCTCGGCCTGCTGCCTAAGACGTAGGAGAGTAGGACACACCTTCTGATCTGTGCAGAACTCCTCCCTGGTGGGACCCCCTTCTTGCTGCCAATGGGTCAGCTCAGGTAGGTCTCCCAGTTGGGCAACTTGCTCCCCTGTAGGTGCCGGGGCATCCACCTCGAGGTCAGAAACCTCCCGGACCGTGGGAACGTCTGGGGCAGGTTTCCTGCACCCCTTGCCCTTCCTCTTGGCAGTCACCTGGGCCACTGTTTCAGGCTCCAGGTCTATATGACCACCCTGTCTGGCTGTCATGGACTGAGTGGTCACACACGCCTACTCTGGCAACCCCAACATGTATGTATGTATGTATGTATGCCAAGATTTATAAAGTGCATTCCTACTCAAAAGAGCAATGAAGCGCTAGGAGGAGAGAACGTAAAAGAGAAGAGGCAATAAGGGCATTACACAGAGAAAGAAAGAATTATAAAATATAAAAAGACAAAAGAGAAGGAGAAAAGAAAAGAAAAGAAAAAGAAAAAGAAAAACCAAACACAGATCATAAACCACCAGGGAAAGATTTTAATGAGGGAAGATCCAAGTTTTTACCAATTTCCTGAATTTCAAGTAACAGGATTCTTGCCTGATGTTCAAAGGGAGCAAGTTCCACCTTCTGGCAGCGGCCACAGTAAAGGCTTTATCCCCCCATTTAGCTTTATAGGTTCGAGGGACCTGTACCCGATAAGCTTGAGAAGACCTCAAATTTCTCTTGGGTATATACCAATAAAGTCTGGAAGTCAAATACCGTGGTCCAATCCCATGAGCTGCCTCAAATGTTAAACAGAGCGATTTAAACTCTATACGCTGAGCCACTGGCAGCCAATGTAATTGCTTGAGGCTCTCTCTACTGATGTCCGCCGAGGGAGATTGAGAACCACTCTGGCGGCAGAATTCTGAACCAATTGAAGCCTATTAATCAGCACCTTATCCAGATTAAGAAATAGGGCATTGCAATAGTCTACCTTGGACATCACCAGTGCTAGAATGGCGGATACTCTCCATTCATATGACAAATAAGGAAAACAAATTCTGAGCATTTTGATGGACCATAGACTGATCTTTACCATATGGTTAGCCTGCTTTTTAAAGGATAACTGATCATCAAACAGAATGCCCAAATTCCTACTAACAGTAGAGGGCACAGGACAAATGCCACATTCAGAGGGCCACCACCGTGAGTTCCATAGCTCCTTCCCAAGTCCAAAACATAAAATTTCGTTTTTGGTGGCGTTCATTTTAAGCCCGTTGGTATTCATACATTTACTCACTGCCAGCACACAATTGCTGAACCAATCCGCCACCTCCTCCCATGGCTGATTTATTGGGATAATAAGCTGAGAGTCATCTGCGCAGGAAGATGGAATGAAACCAAAAGTTTGAATCAAACTAGCTAACGGAGCTACATACACATTAAACAGCGTGGGGCTCAGGGAAGATCCCTGAGGAATCCCACAAGGCAAAAGATAAGGTGTGGATCTAAAATCTCCACCGCTAACTGTGGTCCGTCTATTCGTAAGGAAGCACTCCAAGAGCTTAAGCGCCCGGTCCCTAATCCCCACTTGATGAAGGCGAGACATCAGCAAGATAGGAGAAATAGTGTCAAAAGCCACAGATAAATCTAAAAGAACTAAAATAGCCCCCTGGCCTTCATCAACCATCCTCCGAATAGTATCGGAGGATGAGATCAAGACCGTTTCTGTGCTATGCATTTTCCTAAAACCATGTTGAGAGACATCAAGAACTTCCGCTTCAGCTAGGAACTCAGCCAGTTCCAGATCCGGAATTTTCTTTAAGATCTTCGCCAGATAAGGGAGAAGTGCTATTGGCCGCAAATTACTCACATCCTGACTGTCACCATCTGTTTTTTTTCTTGAGGGGTACCACTATGGTTTCTTTCCAAGAAGAGGGGTACACCCCGGATATTAGGACCTCTTGATAGATGGGAGCTAACATCCGAGCCATCAAATCAGAAACCAAGTGAAAAATAGAAGGAGGACACGGATCAAGAGGAGAACCAGACTTGAATTCGAGAATCCTCTCTTTAATATTGTCCAAGGTAGGTAAATAGAAATCTGATAATAGTAGTTTGCCACTTGCATTAGAACTAGCAGATGTCATAGGAAGAAGTGCTCCAAAGGTATCCTGAGGAGCAAAGTTGCCATGTATTTGTAGGATCTTCTTCTCGAAATGCATAGCAACCCTATCACAGAATTCCTGAGACATTTCCAGACTAGCAGACTTAAGGGGCGTGGATAAAGCCATTATTGTCTTAAAAAGCTCCCTAGGGGCAATCTCAGCCAAAATACTGAGGTTATTGCTCCAAATCACCTGAGCAGCTAGGGCCAGAGCAGAGGCTATCCATGGACTGGTAGACCACGGAGTCATGGAGTGACCGCGCCTGACGTCACCAGGAGGTGGAGTCACGTTAGACGAGCACTAACAAGAGACTATGTGGGTTACACCAGTCACGTGTTGATCACCGGATGTAAAGCTTTTGCATTTGAAACGCTAGCTTTGGTAACAGCCTCAAGGGCTGGGATCGGGGAAACAACAATAGTGCATTTACCCTGTTCTAGTGGTCTATCCTTAATGATAGCCATAAGAACTGCCATCAGTATTTTTTCTGTTGGTACAAAACGCATTTCTGCATTTGATTAGAAATGTGATTTGTACGCAATTAGTACTATGGCACCTTCATTAAATGTGCCATATGTGAAACTGATGCACCTGGGACGACCCAGATTACCAAATTTGTTTTCACATGTGTGCAAATGTTTTGCTTTAAGCATGTCATTCTGTAATGATCTGAGAATTGTTGTATGTTATTTGTGAATGTTTTCAATGTTTACTTGAGAAGTATGGACAAATTAAATCATAAAGTGACTTTATGTACTGTGCATAATCCAGAATATATGTTCTGCGCAAACTAAAGAATCCTAACAAGGATTGCAGTTTCTTGATGTTATTTGTTGGTTCTAATTGTGCACACTTTTCTAAGAAGTGTGGTGCCAGACTTCTCCCCCCCCCATTTGAAGGCTTGTGTCCTAAAAACAGAACACCGAGGAAAGAAATTTGAGTTTTCTTAAAGTTGAATTTGTAGCCATGGTTGGCAAATCCCAGTACAATGAGATCTACCCTGGCCAGATGTGCGTTGAGATCATCATCTGTCAAATAAATGCTGTCTACATAGGTCAACGCCTCTGGATCAATAGCATGTAATATTGATGTCACACAGGCTAAGGACGGTCGTGGACTGCTCTTATACCCTTGAGCAAGTCAGCAAAAGCAACGCTGAGAGCGTAACGTGGAAAAGGCTCTTAAATCTCTGGTTTAGGTGCTAGGTTTTAGCAGAAAAACCTGTTGGAAATATCCAGGGTTGTATTGTATTTTTATGCACAATGTTGTTCATAACAGCTATGCTATGTGAGTTTTGAATGTCAAATGTGTGTGTGTGACTGTTTAAATGTCTGGAATCTAAGATTATTCTGTATGAATAGACCTGTTTAGCTACAGGAAACAAAGGGCTATTCATAACTGTTATGTAGGGTTTAATTACTCCCTGGTACTCAAGTTGTGAGATAATTTCCCTCACTGGAGCTTTAGCATCATGTTTTTTGGGTATTGAGGTTGTATTTGTGGGTTAAACCGTGTATATACATTATGTGATAAGGAGTTTCTCTATCCCACCCCATGTGGTTGTGGTACAGAGCTGGAGCCTGTGCCAGAGCCCAATCTGGAGCATAGGCTTCTTTTACTGAATCTGAAACTAGGACTGAAAAATATGGCCAAATGCCTTCTTCCTCTTGTGAGAATGTTCTATCAAACTCTGGGGACCAAACTTTTTCTGCCAGGAGAATGTCATATTGTAGCGTTAATCTTTCCCAGAAAATGACTTTAACTGTGCATTTGCCGTCCCCCTCAATTTGAATTTTCAATTTATAGACCCTATCAGGAGGGGGACGCACCTGTCTGGAGTTTCGACTTCAAGGTAGTTGTTATTTGCTGTCACTTCCAGAAGCTCTTGAAGATTCTGGTGAACTATTGTGACCTCCGTCGCTCTGTCTAGCAGAGTCACTGCCCACATCCTGTTCTTCAGTAATATTCTCAATATGTGTGGCATACATAGCTGAAATTGCTACAACCACCTTCTTTTTTGAGCTTTGTACTGTGGAAGTTGCTCTTGCTTTTTTATCATGACGTCACATGAGCATTCTGAGTCTTTTTTTTGTTTCATTTACTTGTTTCTGAGTTCTGACTGCCCACCTCTCTCTCAGTCTGTTTGTCAGATGAGTCCTGAAAGGTCCGAGACGGATGTGTATCAGTATACTGATACCTGTTAAGGGGTTTCAAATTACCACGATTTCTAAGGTTGTAATGTTTTCTGAGGTCTCCAATTGCGGAGATTTTCCTCATTGTTTTGCTTTATCTTTATTATATTTTTGTTTGTCCCAGCATTCACTAGAGCCCTCCTGCTCTTGCTTGGTCTTATCCTTTTCGGAATTATCTTTAAGTTGTGGCTTATTTGGTCTGGTCCCCAGACTATCCCGACCTATACTAGTATAATTCAAGGATGTAATCTTTTGTAGCTCACGTTCCTGGTCAATTTGAGAACGTCTTTGAGCTGCTGGCATATTGCTAGTGCTGCTGCCTCCCTCTTAATATTACTTTAAGTAATTGAGGAGACTGTCAAAACTGCCCATTAATTTAATCTCCAAATCCAGCTCTATGTTAATTTTGTATTTGTTTTAACACCTCTGGAAGGTTCAACAGAGTTGGTGTACCATGCGTCGTGGTATACATTGCAGTAAATACTGTCGCCAAGTTGCACAGTCATTTTTGTAGGGAACCATCCCAAACGGCAAGCATATTGTGAGAATTCTATGTTTTTGTTGGTATCCGGTATGGGGAAACACTGCTCCCAGCTGGTTTGTTTTTTTGTGCAATCCAAACCTGAATTTCTTCACATTTGGTGGGAGCCTTACCCATAACTGCATTGTCGGGTTCATCACTGGTGTCGCCAGTTGGTGGGCAGCTGGAGCAGCCCTCGTTGGGGCAGTGTTCAATGTCTGCTTAAAAAGTGTATTAAACATCTGTATATTCCAACTAGATTATTATATAGTGGGCACAGATTAGTTGACTGTAAATTTTGTATATTAGGAAATGATAAGCCATAAGGCCCAATCATTACTGAGGTGTCCCAGTCTAACTTTAGCAATAACGTGTGGGAGAGTGCCTTGAAACCAATTTTGGTGTTCTTGATATGTTAATGGTATTTCTAGATTTTGATAAGCTCTGTATTGAGCAGGTGTGTTGGTTACAGTCTGTGTGTGAAAAGTGTTTGTATTTGCATAGATGGCAAGAAAATTGACCCATGAAAAAAATGTTTCTGTTCTGTACACATAGGCCCTCATTATGTGTGGACCGCCGAAGTCCCACCAGCCACAAGACTGCCAGTGATGGCGGTCATCCGACCGCCATATTATGACTGCTGGCGGCTCTCGGCCATAAATTGGGCAGAGAGCTGCAAGCAGCCATACTGGCGGTTGGCGGTGCAATGAAAGTTGCTCCGCTGGTACCGCCACGTCAACACAACACTGCCCGCCTATTACAACTTAGTAGTAGGTGTGGAGGTGTTGTTTTGGTGGGGTGCTGGCAGCACAGCAAGCATCATGGACCCTGTTCACTCCCGGACGACCACCGCAACCACCAGTTAAGGTGATCGTCCAATAGAGGAGGGAAAAGGAGAGGTGGGGTGTCGAGTGTTGTGTGTGTGAATGGGGGGGTGTTTGTGTGAATGGAGGGGGTGGGGGTGTCATGTGTGTTTGTGTACATGTGTATGCAAGTGTATGTGTGCGTGTGTGAACGTGTGTATGCGGGGATGGGTGGTGTTGAGGCCATGTGTGCATGTGTGTGTGAATGAGTGTGTGTGAATGAGTGTGCGTATATGTATGTATGTGTGATGTGTGCCTACGTGGATGTACGGGGTGGGTGTTTTTGGGATGGGGTGGGGGGGTTTGGAATGGGGATCGGGGGTGGGGGGTGTCACTGCTGGGAGGGGTGGGGGGCTTCAGGTGGGGTCGGGGTGGGGGAGGGTCCAATATGGAGGGGCTTGGGGAGTCCTGCAGTGGTGACAGGTATGAGCATTCCTGTCGCCAGTATCGTTACTGCCAGGGAATCCGTGGCGGGGCTGTCACCATGGAATCCCTGGCAGTAAGGATGCACAAAATACTGCAGGTGGTGTTAGGTGGACCTCTGGGTCGAAGGTGGTCAACCTTCTGCCAGGTGGTCCTACCACCCTGGCGGTACAGGTGGTGAACTGGCTGCAATACAGCCAGTTCACTCCCATTGTCAAAATTTGGCGGTCCTGCACCGCCACGCTGTCGGTGGTCTGGCCGCCACCGCCGGCGTGGTGGAGCAGGACCGCCAAGGTCATAATGACCCCCATAGTGTGCCTTCACCACAAACGTATCATCTCCACTCCTATTAGCAAGTAAATATTACGTGGCAGCTTGTCTACAATTTACAGGAATTACTACTGGTAGTGGTTGTGCCATATTTCTAACACAGAATTCAGAAACACCAAAAGGGGTATCTTTTTAAGGTTCAAGCTTGAACAACCTACAGACTAAAATAAGTACGACCTTTTTAGCTGAGAAGGATTCTTCCTTAACACCACAGACATCTTTGTATAAAAAGGTGCATAGGGTATCTTTGGCATGCAGGAGAAAATTACTCATGAGATCCATTAAGTAAGTACCTAATCTAATATTGGTAGTACCATTTCATGCTGTTCCTATAATAATAATAATAAGACTGCTTGTTTAGGGCAGCAGCAACCCCACACCATTTGAGAGCTGTCGGCCTAACTCCTGCCTAGCCTGTAGTGCCTCACCCAACCAAGGGAAGGAAAAGATGATTTGTGGCAACCTAAACTTGACACTCTGACTCCTCAGACAAGTCATAGAAACAGATCATACCCCTTTTGCTCAGTTACTCACACATGCCAAGGAAGGACACGAGAAGCAAACTGGATTTCAACATATTTATGGAAGCAATTGTGTCCCAGTGTAAAAACTGTGAGATGCAATAATAAGGCAGATGAAACACAGTACAGTAATCATGATTACAACCAAGGTAAAGAGGATAAACAACTCCACCATTTTGTATGATTCTAGAAAGTCTAGAGATTCCTGCCCAAACCCAATGCCTAGATCTAGGAGCATAGTGGTTGCAACCCTTGTGCTTGTCCCAATCTAAGGGAGTAACCCCAACTTCATACCTGAATACGATAGCAGGGGTCTGCCTGTTGTCCAGATGACAATCCTCTGGAGAAACTGAACAGTCAGCCCCAGGATCAGCAAAGCTATCTGTAGTGTGGTATAAGTCCCAGGACGGTCATGACTGGTGTAAGAAATGGGGTCTCTAGTTGGCAGTTGGTTTGCACCTTGTCCAAGTAGGGGCCCTCACTCTAGTCAGGATAAGGTAGATACCCACTCAGATAACCCCTGCTCACCCCTTTGGTAGCTTGGCATGAGCAGTCAGGCTAATCTCAGAAGCAATGTGTAAAGCATGTGGACATAACACACAGTAACACAGTGAAAACACTACAAAAGGACACTACCCCAGTTTTAGAAAAATAGCCAATATTTATCTATATAAAACAAGACCAAAATGAGACAAATCCAACATACAATAATAAAGATATTAATTTTGCAAGAATTACCTAAAAATACAGTTCCTTGAAGTCGATAGCTCCACCTGGGGATACTACGGTGTCGTGATCAACAAAACAAACAGTTCAGGCCAGCTGCGGTGTCGAGGGTCAGCTACGGTGTTGGGAAGACCTGCAAACAGTCCCTTTGAAATTGCAGGGCATCATGATGCTTGCGATGAGATCCGGAGAGCGGCGTCGCTGGCGTCGTGGCATCGGTTCTGGAGGTCGGTGCAGGAGTCGTCAGGCCCTTGAAGTCACTCACATTGCAGATCCAACTCCGGTCTGATGAAGTCAGGAGCGCTGGCGTGGATGGCATCGGGGTTGTGGTGTGAAGCGGGACGATGCGACATGCAGTGCCCACAGATCACGGTGTAGGCTGCGGCTCGGTGACAGTGCCCAGCAGCGTCAGTGAGACCAGGGCTGTGAAGCGGGGCAGTGCGATGTGCGGTGTCACCAAGTACAGCAGCATTGTCATTGCTGAAGCGCTGTCGTTGGTAGGCCCAAGTCGGCGGTGCAGCGCGGGACGGGCTCCATGCGTCGTCCACGGGTCGCTGTGCAGGCAGTGGTGCCTGGTGACGACACTGGAGTCGATGGTGCTGGCTTTGGTGGACCGGGGCTGCGGTGCGGGATGGTGCTTTGTATACCTCACAAGCGGTGTCCACAGGCCTTGGTGCAGGCAGCGACGTCGGTGCCAGCAGGAGCGTCGACGTCAGGGATGCCCAGGCTCCAGTGCCAGCATGACGATGCCGGAGTGCGGGGCCCACAGGTCACGGTGTGAGCAGCAGCTCGGAGGCAGCATCAGATGACGGTGTCGGTGAAACCAGGGTCTTGGTGCAAAGTGGGGCAGTGGGGCTCCGTGCTGCATCAGCAGGTCACTGTGCAGGCCATCAGCGTTGTTGATGGAGTTGCAGTGGTTTTTCTTCTTGAACATTACAAAACACACAGTTCCCAATGCTATAGGCAGATGAAACTTAAGTCTTTGATATCCCTGAGACTTCCAACAGGAGGCAAGCTCTACTCAAAGCCCTTGGATAACTCTCTTGAGCAGGATACACAGCAAAGTTCACCCTTTGCTCTCTTTTAAGGCAGAAGCAGCAATTGTAGGCCAACCCAGAAAAGCAACACACCAAAGGGGCAGTACTCCTCCTTCAGCTCTTCAGCTCTTCTCCTTGTTAGTGGTTCTTCTTGATCCAGAAAGATGCTAAATGTCTGGGGTTTTAGGTCCAATACTCATACCCCTTTCTGCCTTTGAGGTTGGCAAACTTCAAAGGAAAGTCTCAGTTGTTTGCAAGATCCTTCCTTGCCCTGGCCGGGCCCCAGACACACACCAGGGGGTTGGAGACTGCATTGTGTGAGGGCAGGGACAGTCCTTTCAGGTGTAAGTGACCACTCCTCTCTCCACTCTAGCTCAGATGGCTTATCAGGATATGCGGGCTATACCCCAGCTCCCTTTGTGTCACTGTCTAGAGGAGAGGTGTAAACAGCTCAACTGTTAAACTGACCCAGACAAGAAATCCACTAACAGGCAGAGTCACAGGATCGTTTAAGCAAGAAAATGCCTACTTTCTAAAAGTGGCATTTTCAAACTAACAATCTAAAAACCAACTTCACTAAAAGATGTATTTTTAAATTGTGAGTTCAGAGACACCAAACTCCAATCTTTCTATCTGCTCTCAAAGGGAATCTACACTTTACAGTTTTTTTAAGTTAGCCCCGTTTTAACCTATGAGAAGGATATGCCTTACAACAGTGAAGACTGAATTTAGCAGTATTTCACTGTTAGGATATGTTACACACATCAGTACATGCCCAACCCTTAACATACACTGTACCCTGTCCATGGGGCTATCTAGGGCCTACCTTAGGGGTACCTTACATGTAGTAAAAGGAAAGGTTTGGGCCTGGCAAGTGGGTATACTTGCCAGGTCGAACTGGCAGTTTAAAACTACACACATAGACACTGCAGTGGCATGTCTGAAACATGTTCACAGGGCTACTCATGTGGGTGGCACAACCAGTCCTGCAGGCCTATTAGTAGCATTTGATTTACAGGCCCTGGGCACCTCTTACTAGGGACTTACTAGTAAATCAACTATGCCAATCATGGATAAACCAATCACCAATACAATTTGCATAGGGAGCACTTGCACTTTAGCACTGATCAGCAATGGTAAAGTGCGCAGAGACAATAAACCAGCAAAAACAGTGTCCAGTACGCCATACAAACAGGAGGTCAGAAGGCAAAAAGACAGGGGAGACATGCCAAAAAGCTGCCAGGTCTAACACATGTCCCCTCCAGCTGAGAGTAGGGGGAACTACCCAACTCCTGGGGAGTCCTCCTCACTAAGATGGAAGAACCTGGAGAGACCATCAGTGTTGGTGTGTTCTGTGCCAGGACGGTGTTCCACCATAAAGTCCATCCCCTGTAGGAAATGGACCACCTCAACAGTTTTGGGTTCTCACCCCTCATCTGCATTAACCATCTGAGTAGTCTGTGGTCGGTCTGAACCTGGAAGTGAGTCCCAAACAAGTAGGGTGTTAGCTTCTTCAGCACCCAGACCACACCAAAAGCTTCCCTTTCAATTTCACTCCACCTCTATTCCCTTGGGAGTAGTTTTGTGCTAAGGAAGACTACAGGCTGGTCTAGGACCTCCTCGTTTAGCTTTGAAAGTACCGCTCCCACACCAGGCTCTGAAGCATCTGTCTGTACCACAAACTCCTTGGAGAAGTCAGGGGCCAGCTGGCATGGGCACCTTGTACATGGCCTCCTTCAGGGTGTCAAACGCAGTCTGGCACGCCTCAGTCCAAGTCACCTGTCTAGGCTGCTTCTTAGAAGTGACCTCTGTCAAGGGGGCAACGAAGGTGCCATCTCCTTGACAAATCTTCTGTAGTACCCGATGAGGCCTTGGAAGGCTCTCACGTCTGTCTGGGTCTTGGGGGGTGCCCAAGCCTGAATGGCATAAATCTTGGGCTGTAGGGGTGCCACAAAGCCATTTCCTATCTGGTGTCCCAAGTACACCACTGACCCCTGCCCTAACTCGCACTTACTTTCCTTGATAGTGAGGCCAGCGGATTGCAGCGCCTTCAATACTTCCCAGAGGTGATGCAAGTGGTCCTCCCAACTGGAGCTGAACACAGCAATGTTGTTAAGGTAAGCGGAACTGACGTTTTCAAGCCCAGCCAGGACTTGATTGACCAACCTCTGGAAGGTGACAGGGGCGTTCTTCAACCTGAAGGGCATGACCTGGAACTGGAAGTGTTCCTCTGGTGTTGAGAACGCTGACTTCTACTTAGCCCCATCAGTTAAGGCACTCTGCCAGTACCCAGACGTGAAATCAAACGTGCTGAGGAACTTCGCTGTCCCAAACCAATCAATGAGCTCATAAGCTCTGGGGATGGGCTAGGCATCAGTCCTGGTGATTGCATTGAACCCCCGTTAGTCCACACAGAACCGAAGTGCTGGTGTGGCACCAGGTGCAGCAGCCTTGTGTACCACAACCACTGGGCTGGACCAAGGGCTGCTGGAGAGCTCAATCACCCCTAAAGCCAACATCTTGGAGACCTCGTCCTTGATGCTGGCCTCCACTCTGTCAGCCAACTTGTAAACCTTGTTTTTCACTGGCAGGCTGTCCCCAGTGTCAACATCATGCATGCATAGATGGGTGATGCCTGGAGTGAGTGAAAACAGAGTGGCAAAGTGTCCCTTTAGCTGGCGACACTCACTCTGCTGCACTAGTGTCAGATAAGGGGAGAGGACCAAGCCTTCTACTAACCCATTCTGCTCCTTGGCAGACAGGAAGTCAGGGAGAGGTTCACTGTCCTCTTCCGCCCCATCTTCCTTAGCTAGAAGCGTGGTTAACTCAGACCTCTCAAAGTGGGGTTTGAGGCGGTTCACATGTAGGACCCTAAAGGGGTTCCTTGGAGTCTGCAATTCCACCAAGTAGGTGACATCACTCTTGCGCTCCTTCACCTCAAATGGCCTGACACCTGTCCTGCAGAGCACAAGGCTCTACTAGGGCCATAACCCACACTTTCTGGCCAGGCTGAAACTCAACCAGGGGGGTATTCTGGTTGTACCAGCGTTTCATGTCTTCCTGGCTTGCCTCTAGCTTTCCTTGTGCGAGCTTCCTGAAGCGTGCAGTTTGGTTTCTGAAGGCCAGCATGTAACTGAAGACATCCCGGGGTAACTTCCTAGGAGCTTGCTCCCAGCCTTCTTTCACCAGACTTAGAGGTCCTCTGACCAGGTGCCCATACGCCAGATCAAAGAGGCTAGAACCAACACCCTTCTGAGGTACCTTGTGGTAGGCAATGAGAAGGCATGGTAAGAGGAAGTCCCACTCACACCTCATGGAGTCTGACAGACCCCCCAATCATGCCTTTCAGGGTTCGGTTGAATCTCTCAACCAACCCGTTACTTTGGGGGTGGTAAGGAGTGGTGAATTTGTAGTTCACTCCACATTCGTTCCACATGGCCTTTATGTACATGGACATAAGGTTGGTACCGGTGTCAGATACCACCTCCTTGGAGAAACCCACTCAGGTAAATATCCCCATCAGTGCCCGGGCCACAATGGGCGTTGTCACTGTCCTCAGAGGGATAGCTTCCAGGTACCGGGTGACATGGTCCACCAAGACCAGGATTAACCTGTTCCTTAGAGCTGTCTTGGGGTCCATAGGCCCTACTATGTCAAAGCCCACCCGCTCAAAAGGTGTGCTCATGACAGGAAAGGGTTGGTGGGGAGTTTTACATTTCCCTCCACTTTTGCCACTTGCTTGGCAAGTCTGGCAGGTCCTGTAGAACGCTTCTGTATTTTTCTTCATTTGGGGCCAATAAAAGTGGGTGACAAGCTTGTCATATGTCTTGCTTTTCCCCAAGTGTCCTGGCAGAGGCACATCACAAGCCGAACCCACTAGGAAGGCTCTGAAGTGCTGGGGTACCACCAGCACATGGGCTGCCCCGGGCTCAGCTGCCTTAGGCTCGCTATACAGGAGATCATTCTCCCAATATATCAGGTGATCCTTGGGCTCAGCCTCAGCTGCCTGGTGCTCGGCCTGCTGCCTAAGACGTAGGAGAGTAGGACACACCTTCTGATCTGTGCAGAACTCCTCCCTGGTGGGACCCCCTTCTTGCTGCCAATGGGTCAGCTCAGGTAGGTCTCCCTGTTGGGCAACTTGCTCCCCTGTAGGTGCCGGGGCATCCACCTCGAGGTCAGAAACCTCCCGGACCGTGGGAACGTCTGGGGCAGGTTTCCTGCACCCCTTCCTCTTGGCAGTCACCTGGGCCACTGTTTCAGGCTTCAGGTCTATATGACCACCCTGTCTGGCTGTCATGGACTGAGTGGTCACACACGCCTACTCTGGCAACCCCAACATGTATGTATGTATGTATGTATGCCAAGATTTATAAAGCACATTCCTACTCAAAAGAGCAATGAAGCGCTAGGAGGAGAGAACGTAAAAGAGAAGAGGCAATAAGGGCACTACACAGAGAAAAAAAGAATTATAAAATATAAAAAGACAAAAGAGAAGGAGAAAAGAAAAGAAAAAGAAAAACCAAACACAGATCATAAACCACCAGGGAAAGATTTTAATGAGGGAAGATCCAAGTTTTTACCAATTTCCTGAATTTCAAGTAACAGGATTCTTGCCTGATGTTCAAAGGGAGCAAGTTCCACTTTCTGGCAGTGGCCACAGTAAAGGCTTTATCCCCCCATTTAGCTTTATAGGTTCGAGGGACCTGTACCCGATAAGCTTGAGAAGACCTCAAATTTCTCTTGGGTACATACCAATAAAGTCTGGAAGTCAAATACCGTGGTCCAATCCCATGAGCTACCTCAAATGTTAAACAGAGCGATTTAAACTCTATACGCTGAGCCACTGGCAGCCAATGTAATTGCTTGAGGCTCTCTCTACTGATGTCCGCCGAGGGAGATTGAGAACCACTCCTGCGGCAGAATTCTGAACCAATTGAAACCTATTAATCAGCACCTTATCCAGATTAAGAAATAGGGCATTGCAATAGTCTACCTTGGACATCACCAGTGCTAGAATGGCGGATACTCTCCATTCATATGACAAATAAGGAAAATAAATTCTGAGCATTTTGATGGACCATAGACTGATCTTTACCATATGGTTAGCCTGCTTTTTAAAGGATAACTGATCATCAAACAGAATGCCCAAATTCCTATTAACAGTAGAGGGCACAGGACAAATGCCACATTCAGAGGGCCACCACCGTGAGTTCCATAGCTCCTTCCCAAGTCCAAAACATAAAATTTCGGTTTTGGTGGCGTTCATTTTAAGCCAGTTGGTATTCATCCATTTACTCACTGCCAGCACACAATTGCTGAACCAAAAGTTTGAATCAAACTAGCTAACGGAGCTACATACACATTAAACAGCGTGGGGCTGAGGGAAGATCCCTGAGGAATCCCACAAGGCAAAAGATAAGGTGTGGATCTAAAATCTCCACCGCTAACTGTGGTCCGTCTATTCGTAAGGAAGGACTACAAGAGCTTAAGCGCCCTGTCCCTAATCCCCACTTGATGAAGGCGAGACATCAGCAAGATAGGAGAAATAGGCCCTCATTCTGACCTTGGCGGGCAGCGGAGGCCGCCCGCCAAAGTCCCGCCGGCAGCTTACCGTTCCGCGGTCGAAAGACCGCGGCGGTAATTCTGACTTTCCCGCTGGGCTGGCGGGCGGTCGCCTTCAGGCCGCCCGCCAGCCCAGCGGGAAAGAGGCTTCCACGATGAAGCCGGCTCGGAATCGAGCCGGCGGAGTGGAAGCTGTGCGACGGGTGCAGTTGCACCCGTCGCGTATTTCACTGTCTGCGCAGCAGACAGTGAAATACATTTAGGGGCCCTCTTACGGGGGCCCCTGCAATGCCCATGCCAGTGGCATGGGCACTGCAGGGGCCCCCAGGGGCCCCGCGACCCCCCCTACCGCCATCCGGATCCCGGCGGTCGGACCGCCGGGATCTGGATGGCGGTAGGGGGGGTCGGAATCCCCTCGGCGGCGCAGCGAGCTGCGTCGCCGTGGAGGATTCAATGGGGCGGCGGTACACTGGCGGGAGCCCGCCAGTGGTGCCGGTCCGACCGCGGCTTTACCGCCGCGGTCGGAATCCCCATTGGAGCACCGCCGGCCTGTCGGCGGTGCTCCCGCGGTCCGCCAGGGTCAGAATGACCGCCATAGTGTCAAAAACCACAGATAAATCTAAAAGAACTAAAATAGCCCCCTGGCCTTCATCAACCATCCTCCGAATAGTATTGGAGGATGAGATCAAGACCGTTTCTGTGCTATGCATTTTCCTAAAACCATGTTGAGAGACATCAAGAACTTCCGCTTCAGCTAGGAACTCAGCCAGTTCCAGATCCAGAATTTTCTTTAAGATCTTCGCCAGATATGGGAGAAGTGCTATTGGCCGCAAATTACTCACATCCTGACTGTCACCATCTGTTTTATTTCTTGAGGGGTACCACTATGGTTTCTTTCCAAGAAGAAGGGTACACCCCGGATATTAGGACCTCTTGATAGATGGGAGCTAACATCCGAGCCATCAAATCAGAAACCAAGTGAAAAATAGAAGGAGGACACGGATCAAGAGGGGAACCAGACTTGAATTCGAGAATCCTCTCTTTAATATTGTCCAAGGTAGGTAAATAGAAATCTGATAATAGTAGTTTGCCACTTGCATTAGAACTAGCAGATGTCATAGGAAGAAGTGCTCCAAAGGTATCCTGAGGAGCAAAGTTGCCATGTATTTGTAGGATCTTCTTCTCGAAATGCATAGCAACCCTATCACAGAATTCCTGAGAGATTTCCAGACTAGCAGGCTTAAGGGGCGTGGATAAAGCCTTTATCGTCTTAAAAAGCTCCCTGAGGGCAATCTCAGCCAAAATACTGAGGTTATTGCTCCAAATCACCTGTGCAGCTAGGGCCAGAGCAGAAGCTATCCATGGACTGGTAGACCACGGAGTCATGGAGTGACCGCGCCTGACGTCACCAGGAGGTGGAGTCACGTTAGACGAGCACTAACAAGAGACTATGTGGGTTACACCACTCACGTGTTGATCACCGGATGTAAAGCTTTTGCGTTTGAAACGCTAGCTTTGGTAACAGCCTCAAGGGCTGGGATCGGGGAAACAACAATAGTGCATTTACCCTGTTCTAGTGGTCTATCCTTAATGATAGCCATAAGAACTGCCATCAGTATTTTTTCTGTTGGTACAAAACGCATTTCTGCATTTGATTAGAAATGTGATTTGTACGCAATTAGTACTATGGCACCTTCATTAAATGTGCCATATGTGAAACTGATGCACCTGGGACGACCCAGATTACCAAATTTGTTTTCACATGTGTGCAAGTGTTTTGCTTTAAGCATGTCATTCTGTAATGATCTGAGAATTGTTGTATGTTATTTGTGAATGTTTTCAATGTTTACTTGAGAACTATGGACAAATTAAATCATAAAGTGACTTTATGTACTGTGCATAATCCAGAATATATGTTCTGCCCAAACTAAAGAATCCTAACAAGGATTGCAGTTTCTTGATGTTATTTGTTGGTTCTAATTGTGCACACTTTTCTAAGAAGTGTGGTGCCAGACTTCTCCCCCCCCCCCCATTTGAAGGCTTGTCTCCTAAAAACAGAACACTGAGGAAAGAAATTTGAGTTTTCTTAAAGTTGAATTTGTAGCCATGATTGGCAAATCCCAGTACAATGAGATCTACCCTGGCCAGATGTGCGTTGAGATAATCATCTGTCAGATAAATGCTGTCTACATAGGTCAACGCCTCTGGATCAATAGCATGTAATATTGATGTCACACAGGCTAAGGACGGTCGTGGACTGCTCTTATACCGTTGAAGAGTCAGCAAAAGCAACGCTGAGAGCATAACATGGAAAAGGCACTTAAATCTCTGGTTTAGGTGCTAAGTTTTAGCAGAAAAACCTGTTGGAAATATCCAGGGTTGTATTGTATTTTTATGCACAATGTTGTTCATAAGAGCCATGCTATGTGAGTTTTGAATGTCAAATGTGTGTGTGTGACTGTTTAAATGTCTGGAATCTAAGATTATTCTGTATGAATAGACCACTTTAGCTACAGGAAACAAAGGGCTATTCATAACTGTTATGTAGGGTTTAATTACTCCCTGGTACTCAAGTTGTGAGGTAATTTCCCTCACTGGAGCTTTAGCATCATGTTTTTTGGGTATTGAGGATGTATTTGTGGGTTAAACCGTGTATATACATTATGTGATAAGGAGTTTCTCTATCCCACCCCATGTGGTTGTGGTACAGAGCTGGAGCCTGTGCCAGAGCCCAATCTGGAGCATAGGCTTCTTTTACTGAATCTGAAAGTAGGACTGAAAAATATGGCAAAATGCCTTCTTCCCCTTGTGAGAATGTTCTATCAAACTCTGGGGACCAAACTTTTTCTGCCAGGAGAATGTCATATTGTAGCGTTAATCTTTCCCAGAAAATGACTTTAACTGTGCATTTGCCGTCCCCCTCAATTTAAAATTTCAATTTATAGACCCTATCAGGAGGGGGACGCACCTGTCTGGAGTTTCGACTTCAAGGTAGTTGTTATTTGCTGTCACTTCCAGAAGCTCTTGAAGATTCTGGTGAACTATTGTGACCTCCGTCGCTCTGTCTAGCAGAGTCACTGCCCACATCCTGTTCTTCAGTAATATTCTCAATATGTGTGGCATACGTAGCTGAAATTGCTACAACCACCTTCTTTTTTGAGCTTTGTACTGTGGAAGTTGCTCTTGCTTTTTTATCATGACGTCACATGAGCATTCTGAGTCTTTTTTTTGTTTCATTTACTTGTTTCTGAGTTCTGACTGCCCACCTCTCTCTCAGTCTGTTTGTCAGATGAGTCCGGAAAGGTACGAGAAGGATGTGTATCAGTATACTGATACCTGTCAAGGGGTTTCAAATTACCACGATTTCTAAGGTTGTAATGTTTTCCGAGGTCTCCAATTGCGGAGATTTTCCTCATTGTTTTGCTTTATCTTTATTATATTTTTGTTTGTCCCAGCATTCACTAGAGCCCTCCTGCTCTTGCTTGGTCTTATCCTTTTCGGAATTATCTTTAAGTTGTGGCTTATTTGGTCTGGTCCCCAGACTATCCCGACCTATACTAGTATAATTCAAGGATGTAATCTTTTGTAGCTCACGTTCCTGGTCAATTTGAGAACGTCTTTGAGCTGCTGGCATATTGCTAGTGCTGCTGCCTCCCTCTTAATATTACTTAAAGTAATTGAGGAGACTGGCAAAACTGCCCATTAATTTCATCCCCAAATCCAGCTCTATGTTAATTTTGTATTTGTTTTAACACCTCTGGAAGGTTCAACAGAGTTGGTGTACCATGCGTCGTGGTATACATTGCAGTAAATACTGTCACCAAGTTGCACAGTCATTTTTGTAGGGAACCATCCCAAACGGCAAGCATATTGTGAGAATTCTATTTTTTTTTTGGTATCCAGTATGGGGAAACACTGCTCCCAGCTGGTTTGTTTTTTTGTGCAATCCAAACCTGAATTTCTTCACATTTGGTGGGAGCCTTACCCATAACTGCATTGTCGGGTTCATCCCTGGTGTCGCCAGTTGGTGGGCAGCTGGAGCAGCCCTCGTTGGGGCAGTGTTCAAAGTCTGCTTAAAAAGTGTATTAAACATCTGTATATTCCAACTAGATTATTATATAGTGGGCACAGATTAGCTGACTGTAAATTTTGTATATTTGGAAATGGTAAGCCATAAGGCCCAATCATTACTGAGGTGTCCCAGTCTAACTTTAGCAATAACGTGTGGGAGAGTGCCTTGAAACCAATTTTGGTGTTCTTGATATGTTAATGGTATTTCTAGATTTTGATAAGCTCTGTATTGAGCAGGTGTGTTGGTTACAGTCTGTGTGTGAAAAGTGTTTGTATTTGCATAGATGGCAAGAAAATTGACCCATGAAAAAAATGTTTCTGTTCTGTACACATAGGCCCTCATTATGTGTGGACCGCCGAAGTCCCACCAGCCACAAGACTGCGAGTGTTGGCGGTCATCCGACAGCCATATTATGACTGCTGGCGGCTCTCTGCCATAAATTGGGCAGAGAGCCGCAAGCAGGCATACTGGCGGTTGGCGGTGCAATGAAAGTTGCTCCGCTGGTACCGCCACGTCAACACAACACTGCCCGTCTATTACAACTTAGTAGTAGGTGTGGAGGTGTTGTGTTGGTGGGGTGCTGGCGGCACAGCAAGCATCATGGACCCTGTTCACTCACAGACGACCACCGCAAACACCAGTTAAGGTGATCGTCCAATAGAGGAGGGGAAAGGAGGGGTGGGGTGTCGAGTGTTGTGTGCGTGAATGGGGGGGTGTTTGTGTGAATGGAGGGGGTGGGGGTGTCATGTGTGTTTGTGTATGCAAGTGTATGTGTGCGTGTGTGAACGCGTGTATGCGGGGATGGGTGGTGTTGAGGCCATGTGTGCATGTGTGTGTGAATGAGTGTGTGTGAATGAGTGTGCGTGTATGTATGTATGTGTGATGTGTGCCTACGTGGATGTACGGGGTGGGGGGTGGGTGTTTTTGGGATGGGGTGGGGGGGTTTGGAATGGGGATCGGGGTGGGGGGTGTCACTGCTGGGAGGGGTGGGGGGCTTCAGGTGGGGTAGGGGTGGGGGGAGGGTCCTATATGGAGGGGCTTGGGGAGTCCTGCAGTGGTGACAGGTATGAGCATTCCTGTCACCAGTATCGTTACTGCCAGGGAATCCGTGGCGGGGCTGTCACCATAGAATCCCTGGCAGTAAGGATGCACAAAATACAGCGGGTGGTGTTAGGTGGACCTCTGGGTCGAAGGTGGTCAACCTTCGGCCAGGTGGTCCTACCACCCTGGCGGTACAGGTGGTGAACTGGCTGCAATATAGCCAGTTCACTTCCAATGTCAAAATTTGGCATTGCTGCACCGCCACGCTGTCGGTGGTCTGGCCGCCACCGCCGGCGTGGTGGAGCAGGACCGCCAGGGTCATAATGACCCCCATAGTGTGCCTTCACCACAAACGTAACATCTCCACTCCTATTAGCAAGTAAATATTACGTGGCAGCTTGTCTACAATTTACAGGAATTACTACTGGTAGTGGTTGTGCCATATTTCTAACACAGAATTCAGAAACACCAAAAGGGGTATCTTTTTAAGGTTCAAGCTTGAACAACCTACACACTAAAATAAGTACGACCTTTTTAGCTGAGAAGGATTCTTCCTTAACACCACAGACATCTTTGTATAAAAAGGTGCATAGGGTATCTTTGGCATGCAGGAGAAAATTACTCATGAGATCCATTAAGTAAGTACCTGATCTAATATTGGTAGTACCATTTCATGCGGTTCCTATAATAATAATAATAAGACTGCTTGTTTAGGGCAGCAGCAACCCCACACCATTTGAGAGCTGTCGGCCTAACTCCTGCCTAGCCTGTAGTGCCTCACCCAACCAAGGGAAGGAAAAGATGATTTGTGGCAACCTAAACTTGACACTCTGACTCCTCAGACAAGTCATAGAAACAGATCATACCCCTTTTGCTCAGTTACTCACACATGCCAAGGAAGGACACGAGAAGCAAACTGGATTTCAACATATTTATGGAAGCAATTGTGTCCCAGTGTAAAAACTGTGAGATGCAATAATAAGGCAGATGAAACACAGTACAGTAATCATCATTACAACCAAGGTAAAGAGGATAAAGAACTCCACCATTTTGTATGATTCTAGAAAGTCTAGAGATTCCTCCCAAACCCAATGCCTAGATCTAAGAGCATAGTGGTTGCAACCCTTGTGCCTGTCCCAATCTAAGGGAGAAACCCCAACCTCATACCTGAATACGATAGCAGGGGTCTGCCTGTTGTCCAGATGACAATCTTCTGGAGAAACTGAACAGTCAGCCCCAGGATCAGCAAAGCTATCTGTAGTGTGGTATAAGTCCCAGGACGGTCATTACTGGTGTAAGAAATGGGGTCTCTAGTTGGCAGTTGGTTTGCACCTTGTCCAAGTAGGGACCCTCACTCTAGTCAGGATAAGGTAGATACTCACTCAGATAACCCCTGCTCACCCCTTTGGTAGCTTGGCATGAGCAGTCAGGCTAATCTCAGAAGCAATGTGTAAAGCATTTGGACATAACACACAGTAACACAGTGAAAACACTACAAAAGGACACTACCCCAGTTTTAGAAAAATAGCCAATATTTATCTATATAAAACAAGACCAAAATGAGACAAATCCAACATACAATAATAAAGATATGAATTTTGCAAGAATTACCTAAAAATACAGTTCCTTGAAGTCGATAGCTCCACCTGGGGATACCACGGTGTCGTGATCAACAAAACAAACAGTTCAGGCCAGCTGCGGTGTCGCGGGTCAGCTACGGTGTTGGGAAGACCCGCAAACAGTCCCTTTGAAATTGCAGGGCATCATGATGCTTGCGATGAGATCCGGAGAGCGGCATCGCTGGCGTCGTGGCATCGGTTCTGGAGGTCGGTGCAGGAGTCGTCAGGCCCTTGAAGTCACTCACATTGCAGATCCAACTCCGGTCTGATGAAGTCAGGAGAGCTGGCGTGGATGGCATCGGGGCTGTGGTGTGAAGCGGGACGATGCGACATGCAGTGCCCACAGATCACGGTGCAGGCTGCGGCTCGGTGACAGTGCCCAGCAGCGTCAGTGAGACCAGGGCTGTGAAGCGGGGCAGTGCGATGTGCGGTGTCACCAAGTACAGCAGCATTGTCATTGCTGAAGCGCTGTCGTCGGTAGGCCCAAGTCGGCGGTGCAGCGCGGGACGGGCTCCATGCGACGTCCACGGGTCGCTGTGCAGGCAGTGGTGCCTGGTGACGACACTGGAGTTGATGGTGCTGGCTTTGGTGGACCGGGCCTGCGGTGCGGGATGGTGCTTTGTATACCTCACAAGCGGTGTCCACAAGCCTTGGTGCAGGCAGTGACTTCGGTGCCAGCAGGAGCGTCGATGTCAGGGATGGCCAGGCTCCAGTGCAAGCATGACGATGCCGGAGTGCGGGGCCCACAGGTCACGGTGTGAGCAGCAGCTCGGAGGCAGCATCAGATGACGGTGTCGGTGAAACCAGGGTCTTGGTGCAAAGTGGGGCAGTGGGGCTCCGTGCTGCATCAGCAGGTCACTGTGCAGGCCATCGGCGTCGTTGATGGAGTTGCAGTGGTTTTTCTTCTTGAACATCACAAAACACACAGTTCCCAATGCTATAGGCAGATGAAACTGAAGTCTTTGATATCCCTGAGACTTCCAACAGGAGGCAAGCTCTACTCCAAGCCCTTGGATAACTCTCTTGAGCAGGATACACAGCAAAGTTCACCCTTTGCTCTCTTTTAAGGCAGAAGCAGCAATTATAGGCCAACTCAGAAAAGCAACACACCAAAGGGGCAGTACTCCTCCTTCAGCTGTTCAGCTCTTCTCCTTGTTAGTGGTTCTTCTTGATCCAGAAAGATGCTAAATGTCTGGGGTTTTAGGTCCAATACTCATACCCCTTTCTGCCTTTGAGGTTGGCAAACTTCAAAGGAAAGTCTCAGTTGTTTGCAAGATCCTTCCTTGCCCAGGCCGGGCCCCAGACACACACCAGGGGGTTGGAGACTGCATTGTGTGAGGGCAGGCACAGTCTTTTCAGGTGTAAGTGACCACTCCTCTCTCCACTCTAGCTCAGATGGCTTATCAGGATATGCGGGCTATACCCCAGCTCCCTTTGTGTCACTGTCTAGAGGAGAGGTGTAAACAGCCCAACTGTTAAACTGACCCAGACAAGAAATCCACTAACAGGCAGAGTCACAGGATCGTTTAAGCAAGAAAATGCCTACTTTCTAAAAGTGGCATTTTCAAACTAACAATCTAAAAACCAACTTCACTAAAAGATGTATTTTTAAATTGTGAGTTCAGAGACACCAAACTCCAACTTTACATCTGCTCTCAAAGGGAACCTACACTTTACAGTTTTTTAAAGTTAATCCCGTTTTAACCTATGAGAGGGATATGCCTTGCAACAGTGAAGACTGAATTTAGCAGTATTTCACTGTTAGGATATGTTACACACATCAGTACATGCCCAACCCTTAACATACACTGTACCCTGCCCATGGGGCTATCTAGGGCCTACCATAGGGGTACCTTACATGTAGTAAAAGGAAAGGTTTGGGCCTGGCAAGTGGGTATACTTGCCAGGTCGAACTGGCAGTTTAAAACTACACACATAGACACTGCAGTGGCATGTCTGAAACATGTTCACAGGGCTACTCATGTGGGTGGCACAACCAGTCCTGCAGGCCTATTAGTAGCATTTGATTTACAGGCTCTGGGCACCTCTTACTAGGGACTTACTAGTAAATCAACTATGCCAATCATGGATAAACCAATCACCAATACATTTGCATAGGGAGCACTTGGACTTTAGCACTGATCAGCAATGGTAAAGTGCGCAGAGACAATAAACCAGCAAAAACAGTGTCCAGTACGCCATACAAACAGGAGGTCAGAAGGCAAAAAGACAGGGGAGACATGCCAAAAAGCTGCCAGGTCTAACACATGTCCCCTCCAGCTGAGAGTAGGGGGAACTACCCAACTCCTGGGGAGTCCTCCTCACTAAGGTGGAAGAACCTGGAGAGACCATCAGTGTTGGTGTGTTCTGTGCCAGGACGGTGTTCCACCATAAAGTCCATCCCCTGTAGGAAATGGACCACCTCAACAGTTTTGGGTTCTCACCCCTCATCTGCATTAACCATCTGAGTAGTCTGTGGTCGGTCTGAACCTGGAAGTGAGTCCCAAACAAGTAGGGTGTTAGCTTCTTCAGCGCCCAGACCACACCAAAAGCTTCCCTTTCAATTTCACTCCATCTCTGTTCCCTGGGGAGTAGTTTCGTGCTAAGGAAGACTGCAGGCTGGTCTAGGACCTCCGCGTTTAGCTTTGAAAGTACCGCTCCCACACCAGGCTCTGAAGCATCTGTCTGTACCACAAACTCCTTGGAGAAGTCAGGGGCCAGCTGGCATGGGCACCTTGTACATGGCCTCCTTCAGGGTGTCAAACGCAGTCTGGCAAGCCTCAGTCCAAGTCACCTGTCTAGGCTGCTTCTTAGAAGTGACCTCTGTCAAGGGGGCAACGACGGTGCCATCTCCTTGACAAATCTTCTGTAGTACCCGATGAAGCCTTGGAAGGCTCTCACCTCTGCCTGGGTCTTGGGGGGTGCCCAAGCCTGAATGGCATAAATCTTGGGCTGTAGGGGTGCCACAAAGCCACTTCCTATCTGGTGTCCCAAGTACACCACTGACCCCTGCCCTAACTCGCACTTACTTTCCTTGATAGTGAGGCCAGTGGCTTGCAGCGCCTTCAATACTTCCCAGAGGTGATGCAAGTGGTCCTCCCAACTGTGCTGAACACAGCAATGTTGTTAAGGTAAGCGGAACTGATGTTTTCAAGCCCAGCCAGGACTTGATTGACCAACCTCTGGAAGGTGACAGGGGCGTTCTTTAACCTGAAGGGCATGACCTGGAACGGGAAGTGTTCCGCTGGTGTTGAGAACGCTGACTTCTACTTGGCCCCATCAGTTAAGGCACTCTGCCAGTACCCAGACGTGAAATCAAACGTGCTGAGGAACTTGGCTGCCCCAAACCAATCAATGAGCTCATAAGCTCTGGGGATGGGCTAGGCATCAGTCCTGGTGAATGCATTGAACCCCCGTTAGTCCACACAGAACCGAAGTTCTGGTGTGGCACCAGGTGCAGCAGCCTTGTGTACCACAACCACTGGGCTGGACCAAGGGCTGCTGGAGAGCTCAATCACCCCTAAAGCCAACATCTTGGAGACCTCGTCCTTGATGCTGGCCTCCACTCTGTCAGCCAACTTGTAAACCTTGTTTTTCACTTGCAGGCTGTCCCCAGTGTCAACATCATGCATGCATAGATGGGTGATGTCTGGAGTGAGTGAAAACAGAGTGGCAAAGTGTCCCTTTAGCTGGCGACACTCACTCTGCTGCTCTAGTGCCAGATAAGGGGAGAGGACCAAGCCTTCTACTAACCCATTCTGCTCCTTGGCAGACAGGAAGTCAGGGAGAGGTTCACTGTCCTCTTCCGCCCCATCTTCGTTAGCTAGAAGCGTGGTTAACTCAGACCTCTCAAAGTGGGCTTTGAGGCGGTTCACATGTAGGACCCTAAAGGGGTTCCTTGGAGTCTGCAATTCCACCAAGTAGGTGACATCACTCTTGCGCTCCTTCACCTCAAATGGCCTGACACCTGTCCTGCAGAGCACAAGGCTCTACTGGGGCCATGACCCACACTTTCTGGCCAGGCTGAAACTCAACCAGGGGGGTATTCTGGTCGTACCAGCGTTTCATGTCTTCCTGGCTTGCCTCTAGCTTTTCTTGTGCGAGCTTCCTGAAGCGTGCAGTTTGGTTTCTGAAGGCCAGCATGTAACTGAAGACATCCCGGGGTAACTTCCTAGGAGCTTGCTCCCAGCCTTCTTTCACCAGACTTAGAGGTCCTCTGACCAGGTGCCCATACACCAGATCAAAGAGGCTAGAACCAACACCCTTCTGAGGTACCTTGTGGTAGGCAATGAGAAGGCATGGTAAGAGGAAGTCCCACTCACGCCTCATGGAGTCTGATAGACCCCCCAATCATGCCTTTAAGGGTTCAGTTGAATCTCTCAACCAACCTGTTACTTTGGGGGTGGTAAGGAGTGGTGAATTTGTAGTTCACTCCACATTCGTTCCACATGGCCTTTATGTACATGGACATAAGGTTGGTACCTGTGTCAGATACCACCTCCTTGGGGAAACCCACTCGGGTAAATATCCCCATCAGTGCCCGGGCCACAATGGGCGTTGTCACTGTCCTCAGAGGGATAGCTTCCAGGTACCGGATGGCATGGTCCACCAAGACCAGGATTAACCTGTTGCTTAGAGCTGTCTTGGGGTCCAAAGGCCCTACTATGTCAAAGCCCACCCGCTCAAAAGGTGTGCTCATGACAGGAAAGGGTTTGTGGGGAGTTTTACATTTCCCTCCACTTTTGCCACTTGCTTGGTAAGTCTGGCAGGTCCTGTAGAACGCTTCTGTATTTTTCTTCATTTGGGGCCAATAAAAGTGGGTGACAAGCTTGTCATATGTCTTGCTTTTCCCCAAGTGTCCTGGCAGAGGCACATCACAAGCCGAACCCACTAGGAAGGCTCTGAAGTGCTGGGGTACCACCAGCACATGGGCTGCCCCGGGCTCAGCTGCCTTAGGCTCGCTATACAGGAGATCATTCTCCCAATATATCAGGTGATCCTTGGGCTCAGCCTCAGCTGCCTGGTGCTCGGCCTGCTGCCTAAGACGTAGGAGAGTAGGACACACCTTCTGATCTGTGCAGAACTCCTCCCTGGTGGGACCCCCTTCTTGCTGCCAATGGGTCAGCTCAGGTAGGTCTCCCAGTTGGGCAACTTGCTCCCCTGTAGGTGCCGGGGCATCCACCTCGAGGTCAGAAACCTCCCGGACCGTGGGAACGTCTGGGGCAGGTTTCCTGCACCCCTTGCCCTTCCTCTTGGCAGTCACCTGGGCCACTGTTTCAGGCTTCAGGTCTATATGACCACCCTGTCTGGCTGTCATGGACTGAGTGGTCACACACGCCTACTCTGGCAATCCCAACATGTATGTATGTATGTATGCCAAGATTTATAAAGCACATTCTTACTCAAAAGAGCAATGAAGCGCTAGGAGGAGAGAACGTAAAAGAGAAGAGGCAATAAGGGCACTACACAGAGAAAGAAAGAATTATAAAATATAAAAAGACAAAAGAGAAGGAGAAAAGAAAAGAAAAAGAAAAACCAAACACAGATCATAAACCACCAGGGAAAGATTTTAACGAGGGAAGATCCAAGTTTTTACCAATTTCCTGAATTTCAAGTAACAGGATTCTTGCCTGATGTTCAAAGGGAGCAAGTTCCACCTTCTGGCAGCGGCCACAGTAAAGGCTTTATCCCCCCATTTAGCTTTATAGGTTCGAGGGACCTGTACCCGATAAGCTTGAGAAGACCTCAAATTTCTCTTGGGTACATACCAATAAAGTCTGGAAGTCAAATACCGTGGTCCAATCCCATGAGCTGCCTCAAATGTTAAACAGAGCGATTTAAACTCTATACGCTGAGCCACTGGCAGCCAATGTAATTGCTTGAGGCTCTCTCTACTGATGTCCGCCGAGGGAGATTGAGAACCACTCCTGCGGCAGAATTCTGAACCAATTGAAGCCTATTAATCAGCACCTTATCCAGATTAAGAAATAGGGCATTGCAATAGTCTTCCTTGGACATCACCAGTGCTAGAATCACGGATACTCTCCATTCATATGACAAATAAGGAAAACAAATTCTGAGCATTTTGATGGACCATAGACTGATCTTTACCATATGGTTAGCCTGCTTTTTAAAGGATAACTGATCATCAAACAGAATGCCCAAATTCCTACTAACAGTAGAGGGCACAGGACAAATGCCACATTCAGAGGGCCACCACCGTGAGTTCCATAGCTCCTTCCCAAGTCCAAAACATAAAATTTCAGTTTTGGTGGCGTTCATTTTAAGCCAGTGGGTATTCATCCATTTACTCACTGCCAGCACACAATTGCTGAACCGATCCGCCACCTCCTCCCATGGCTGATTTATTGGGATAATAAGCTGAGAATCATCTGCGCAGGAAGATGGAATGAAACCAAAAGTTTGAATCAAACTATCTAACGGAGCTACATACACATTAAACAGCGTGGGGCTGAGGGAAGATCCCTGAGGAATCCCACAAGGCAAAAGATAAGGTGTGGATCTAAAATCTCCACCGCTAACTGTGGTCCGTCTATTCGTAAGGAAGGACTACAAGTGCGTTAAGCGCCCGGTCCCTAATCCCCACTTGATGAAGGCGAGACATCAGCAAGATAGGAAAAATAGTGTCAAAAGCCACAGATAAATCTAAAAGAACTAAAATAGCCCCCTGGCCTTCATCAACCATCCTCCGAATAGTATCGGAGGATGAGATCAAGACCGTTTCTGTGCTATGCATTTTCCTAAAACCATGTTGAGAGACATCAAGAACTTCCGCTTCAGCTAGGAACTCAGCCAGTTCCAGATCCAGAATTTTCTTTAAGATCTTCGCCAGATATGGGAGAATTGCTATTGGCCGCAAATTACTCACATCCTGACTGTCACCATCTGTTTTATTTCTTGAGGGGTACCACTATGGTTTCTTTCCAAGAAGAGGGGTACACCCCGGATATTAGGACCTCTTGATAGATGGGAGCTAACATCCGAGCCATCAAATCAGAAACCAAGTGAAAAATAGAAGGAGGACACGGATCAAGAGGGGAACCAGACTTGAATTCGAGAATCCTCTCTTTAATATTGTCCAAGGTAGGTAAATAGAAATCTGATAATAGTAGTTTGCCACTTGCATTAGAACTAGCAGATGGCATAGGAAGAAGTGCTCCAAAGGTATCCTGAGGAGCAAAGTTGCCATGTATTTGTAGGATCTTCTTCTCGAAATGCATAGCAACCCTATCACAGAATTCCTGAGAGATTTCCAGACCAGCAGGCTTAAGGGGCGTGGATAAAGCCTTTATCGTCTTAAAAAGCCCCCTAGGGGCAATCTCAGCCAAAATACTGAGGTTATTGCTCCAAATCACCTGTGCAGCTAGGGCCAGAGCAGAGGCTATCCATGGACTGGTAGACCAGGAGTCATGGAGTGACCGCGCCTGACGTCACCAGGAGGTGGAGTCACGTTAGACGAGCACTAACAAGAGACTATGTGGGTTACACCAGTCATGTGTTGATCACCGGATGTAAAGCTTTTGCGTTTGAAACGCTAGATTTGGTAACAGCCTCAAGGGCTGGGATCGGGGAAACAACAATAGTGCATTTACCCTGTTCTAGTGGTCTATCCTTAATGATAGCCATAAGAACTGCCATCAGTATTTTTTCTGTTGGTACAAAACGCATTTCTGTTTTTGATTAGAAATGTGATTTGTACGCAATTAGTACTATGGCACCTTCATTAAATGTGCCATATGTGAAACTGATGCACCTGGGACGACCCAGATTACCAAATTTGTTTTCACATGTGTGCAAGTGTTTTGCTTTAAGCATGTCATTCTGTAATGATCTGAGAATTGTTGTATGTTATTTGTGAATGTTTTCAATGTTTACTTGAGAAGTATGGACAAATTAAATCATAAAGTGACTTTATGTACTGTGCATAATCCAGAATATATGTTCTGCCTAAACTAAAGAATCCTAACAAGGATTGCAGTTTCTTGATGTTATTTGTTGGTTCTAATTGTGCACACTTTTCTAAGAAGTGTGGTGCCAGACTTCTCCCCCCCCCCATTTGAAGGCTTGTCTCCTAAAAACAGAACACTGAGGAAAGAAATTTGAGTTTTCTTAAAGTTGAATTTGTAGCCATGGTTGGCAAATCCCAGTACAATGAGATCTACCCTGGCCAGATGTGCGTTGAGATCATCTTCTGTCAGATAAATGCTGTCTACATAGGTCAACGCCTCTGGATCAATGGCATGTAATATTGATGTCACACAGGCTAAGGAAGGTCGTGGACTGCTCTTATACCCTTGAGCAAGTCAGCAAAAGCAACGCTGAGAGCGTAACATGGAAAAGGCTTCTAAATCTCTGGTTTAGGTGCTAGGTTTTAGCAGAAAAACCTGTTGGAAATATCTAGGGTTGTATTGTATTTTTTTGCACAATGTTGTTCATAAGAGCTATGCTATGTGAGTTTTGAATGTCAAATGTGTGTGTGTGACTGTTTAAATGTCTGGAATCTAAGATTATTCTGTATGAATAGACCAGTTTAGCTACAGGAAACAAAGGGCTATTCATAACTGTTATGTAGGGTTTAATTACTCCCTGGTACTCAAGTTGTGAGATAATTTCCCTCACTGGAGCTTTAGCATCATGTTTTTTGGGTATTGAGGTTGTATTTGTGGGCTAAACCGTGTATATACATTATGTGATAAGGAGTTTCTCTATCCCACCCCATGTGGTTGTGGTACAGAGCTGGAGCCTGTGCCAGAGCCCAATCTGGAGCATAGGCTTCTTTTACTGAATCTGAAAGTAGGACTGAAAAATATGGCAAAATGCCTTCTTCCCCTTGTGAGAATGTTCTATCAAACTCTGGGGACCAAACTTTTTCTGCCAGGAGAATGTCATATTGTAGCGTTAATCTTTCCCAGAAAATTACTTTAACTGTGCATTTGCCGTCCCCCTCAATTTAAAATTTGAATTTATAGACCCTATCAGGAGGGGGACGCACCTGTCTGGAGTTTCGACTTCAAGGTAGTTGTTATTTGCTGTCACTTCCAGAAGCTCTTGAAGATTCTGGTGAACTATTGTGACCTCCGTCGCTCTGTCTAGCAGAGTCACTGCCCACATCCTGTTCTTCAGTAATATTCTCAATATGTGTGGCATACGTAGCTGAAATTGCTACAACCACCTTCTTTTTTGAGCTTTGTACTATGGAAGTTGCTCTTGCTTTTTTATCATGACGTCACATGAGCATTCTGAGTCTTTTTTTTGTTTCATTTACTTGTTTCTGAGTTATGACTGCCCACCTCTCTCTCAGTCTGTTTGTCAGATGAGTCCGGAAAGGTACGAGAAGGATGTGTATCAGTATACTGATACCTGTCAAGGGGTTTCAAATTACCACGATTTCTAAGGTTGTAATGTTTTCCGAGGTCTCCAATTGCGGAGATTTTCCTCATTGTTTTGCATTATCTTTATTATATTTTTGTTTGTCCCAGCATTCACTAGAGCCCTCCTGCTCTTGCTTGGTCTTATCCTTTTCGGAATTATCTTTAAGTTGTGGCTTATTTGGTCTGGTCCCCAGACTATCCCGACCTATACTAGTATAATTCAAGGATGTAATCTTTTGTAGTTCACGTTCCTGGTCAATTTGAGAACTTCTTTGAGCTGCTGCCATATTGCTAGTGCTGCTGCCTCCCTCTTAATATTACTTAAAGTAATTGAGGAGACTGGCAAAACTGTCCATTAATTTCATCCCCAAATCCAGCTCTATGTTAATTTTGTATTTGTTTTAACACCTCTGGAAGGTTCAACAGAGTTGGCGTACCATGCGTCGTGGTATACATTGCAGTAAATACTGTCGCCAAGTTGCACAGTCATTTTTGTAGGGAACCATCCCAAACGGCAAGCATATTGTGAGAATTCTATGTTTTTGTTGGTATCCGGTATGGGGAAACACTGCTCCCAGCTGGTTTGTTTTTTTGTGCAATCCAAACCTGAATTTCTTCACATTTGGTGGGAGCCTTACCCATAACTGCATTGTCGGGTTCATCCCTGGTGTCGCCAGTTGGTGGGCAGCTGGAGCAGCCCTCGTTGGGGCAGTGTTCAAAGTATGCTTAAAAAGTGTATTAAACATCTGTATATTCCAACTAGATTATTATATAGTGGGCACAGATTAGCTGACTGTAAATTTTGTATATTTGGAAATGGGAAGCCATAAGGCCCAATCATTACTGAGGTGTCCCAGTCTAACTTTAGCAATAACGTGTGGGAGAGTGCCTTGAAACCAATTTTGGTGTTCTTGATATGTTAATGGTATTTCTAGATTTTGATAAGCTCTGTATTGAGCAGGTGTGTTGGTTACAGTCTGTGTGTGAAAAGTGTTTGTATTTGCATAGATGGCAAGAAAATTGACCCATGAAAAAAAAAATTCTGTTCTGTACACATAGGCCCTCATTATGTGTGGACCGCCGAAGTCCCACCAGCCACAAGACTGCCAGTGATGGCGGTCATCCGACCGCCATATTATGACTGCTGGCGGCTCTCTGCCATAAATTGGGCAGAGAGCTGCAAGCAGCCATACTGGCGGTTGGCGGTGCAATGAAAGTTGCTCCGCTGGTACCGCCACGTCAACACAACACTGCCCGCCTATTACAACTTAGTAGTAGGTGTGGAGGTGTTGTGTTGGTGGGGTGCTGGCGGCACAGCAAGCATCATGGACCCTGTTCACTCCCGGACGACCACCGCAAACCACCAGTTAAGGTAATCGTCCAATAGAGGAGGGGAAAGGAGAGGTGGGGTGTTGAGTGTTGTGTGCGTGAATGGGGGGGTGTTTGTGTGAATGGAGGGGGTAGGGGTGTCATGTGTGTTTGTGTACATGTGTATGCAAGTGTATGTGTGCGTATGTGAACGAGTGTATGCAGGGATGGGTGGTGTTGAGGCCATGTGTGCATGTGTGTGTGAATGAGTGGGTGTGAATGAGTGTGCATGTATGTATGTATGTGTGATGTGTGCCTACGTGTATGTACGGGGTGGGGGTGGGTGTTTTTGGGATGGGGTGGGGGGGTTTGGAATGGGGATCGGGGGTGGGGGGTGTCACTGCTGGGAGGGTTGGGGGGCTTCAGGTGGGGTCGGGGTGGGGGGAGGGTCCTATATGGAAGGGCTTGGGGAGTCCTGCAGTGGTGACAGGTATGAGCATTCCTGTCGCCAGTTTCGTTACTGCCAGGGAATCCGTGGCGGGGCTGTCACCATGGAATCCCTGGCAGTAAGGATGCACAAAATACTGCGGGTGGTGTTAGGTGGACCTCTGGGTCGAAGGTGGTCAACCTTCGGCCAGGTGGTCCTACCACCCTGGCGGTACAGGTGGTGAACTGGCTGCAATACAGCCAGTTCACTTCCATTGTCAAAATTTGGTGGTCCTGCACCGCCACGCTGTCGGTGGTCTGGCCGCCACCGCCGGCGTGGTGGAGCAGGACCGCCAGGGTCATAATGACCCCCATAGTGTGCCTTCACCACAAACGTATCATCTCCACTCTTATTAGCAAGTAAATATTACTTGGCAGCTTGTCTATAATTTACAGGAATTACTACTGGTAGTGGTTGTGCCATATTTCTAACACAGAATTCAGAAACACCAAAAGGGGTATCTTTTTAAGGTTCAAGCTTGAACTACCTACACACTAAAATAAGTACGACCTTTTTAGCTGAGAAGGATTCTTCCTTAACACCACAGACATCTTTGTATAAAAAGGTGCATAGGGTATCTTTGGCATGCAGGAGAAATTACTCATGAGATCCATTAAGTAAGTACCTGATCTAATATTGGCAGTACCATGTCATGCGGTTCCTATAATAATAATAATAAGACTGCTTGTTTAGGGCAGCAGCAACCCCACACCGTTTGAGAGCTGTCGGCCTAACTCCTGCCTAGCCTGTAGTGCCTCACCCAACCAAGGGAAGGAAAAGATGATTTGTGGCAACCTAAACTTGACACTCTGACTCCTCAGACGAGTCATAGAAACAGATCATACCCCTTTTGCTCAGTTACTCACACATGCCAAGGAAGGACACGAGAAGCAAACTGGATTTCAACATATTTATGGAAGCAATTGTGTCCCAGTGTAAAAACTGTGAGATGCAATAATAAGGCAGATGAAACACAGTACAGTAATCATCATTACAACCAAGGTAAAGAGGATAAACAACTCTACCATTTTGTATGAATCTAGAAAGTCTAGAGATTCCTGCCCAAACCCAATGCCTAGATCTAAGAGCATAGTGGTTGCAACCCTTGTGCTTGTCCCAATCTAAGGGAGTAACCCCAACCTCATACCTGAATACGATAGCAGGGGTCTGCCTGTTGTCCAGATGACAATCCTCTGGAGAAACTGAACAGTCAGCCCCAGGATCAGCAAAGCTATCTGTAGTGTGGTATAAGTCCCAGGACGGTCATGACTGGTGTAAGAAATGGGGTCTCTAGTTGGCAGTTGGTTTGCACCTTGTCCAAGTAGGGACCCTCACTCTAGTCAGGATAAGGTAGATACCCACTCAGATAACCCCTGCTCACCCCTTTGGTAGCTTGGCATGAGCAGTCAGGCTAATCTCAGAAGCAATGTGTAAAGCATTTGGACATAACACACAGTAACACAGTGAAAACACTACAAAAGGACACTACCCCAGTTTTAGAAAAATAGCCAATATTTATCTATATAAAACAAGACCAAAATGAGACAAATCGAACATACAATAATAAAGATATGAATTTTGCAAGAATTACCTAAAAATACAGTTCCTTGAAGTCGATAGCTCCACCTGGGGATACCACGGTGTTGTGAACAACAAAACAAACAGTTCATGCAGTGCCCACAAATCACGGTGCAGGCTGCGGCTCGGTGACAGTGCCCAGCAGCGTCAGTGAGACCAGGGCTGTGAAGCGGGGCAGTGCGATGTGCGGTGTCACCAAGTACAGCAGCATTGTCATTGCTGAAGCGCTGTCGTCGGTAGGCCGAAGTCGGCGGTGCAGCGCGGGACGGGCTCCATGCGGCGTCCACGGGTCGCTGTGCAGGCAGTGGTGCCTGGTGACGACACTGGAGTCGATGGTGCTGGCTTTGGTGGACCGGGGCTGCGGTGCGGGATGGTGCTTTGTATACCTCACAAGCGGTGTCCACAAGCCTTGGTGCAGGCAGCGACGTCGGTGCCAGCAGGAGTGTCAACGTCAGGGATGCCCAGGCTCCAGTGCAAGCAAGACGATGCCGGAGTGCGCGGCCCACAGGTCACGGTGTGAGCAGCAGCTCGGAGGCAGCATCAGATGACGGTGTCGGTGAAACCAGGGTCTTGGTGCAAAGTGGTGCAGTGGGGCTCCGTGCTGCATCAGCAGGTCACTGTGCAGGCCATCGGCATCGTTGATGGAGTTGCAGTGGTTTTTCTTCTTGAACATCACAAAACACACAGTTCCCAATGCTATAGGCAGATGAAACTGAAGTCTTTGATATCCCTGAGACTTCCAACAGGAGGCAAGCTCTACTCCAAGCCCTTGGATAACTCTCTCGAGCAGGATACACAGCAAAGTTCACCTTTTGCTCTCTTTTAAGGCAGAAGCAGCAATTGTAGGCCAACCCAGAAAAGCAACACACCAAAGGGGCAGTACTCCTCCTTCAGCTCTTCTCCTTGTTAGTGGTTCTTCTTGATCCAGAAAGATGCTAAATGTCTGGGGTTTTAGGTCCAATACTCATACCCCTTTCTGCCTTTGAGGTTGGCAAACTTCAAAGGAAAATCTCAGTTGTTTGCAAGATCCTTCCTTGCCCAGGCCGGGCCCCAGACACACACCAGGGGGTTGGAGACTGCATTGTGTGAGGGCAGGCACAGTCCTTTCAGGTGTAAGTGACCACTCCTCTCTCCACTGTAGCTCAGATGGCTTATCAGGATATGCGGGCTATAACCCAGCTCCCTTTGTGTCACTGTCTAGAGGAGAGGTGTAAACAGCCCAACTGTTAAACTGACCCAGACAAGAAATCCACTAACAGGCAGAGTCACAGGATCGTTTAAGCAAGAAAATGCCTACTTTCTAAAAGTGGCATTTTCAAACTAACAATCTAAAAACCAACTTCACTAAAAGATGTATTTTTAAATTGTGAGTTCAGAGACACCAAACTCCAACTTTACATCTGCTCTCAAAGGGAATCTACACTTTACACTTTTTTAAAGTTAGCCCCGTTTTAACCTATGAGAGGGATATGCCTTGCAACAGTGAAGACTGAATTTAGCAGTATTTCACTGTTAGGATATGTTACAAACATCAGTACATGCCCAACCCTTAACATACACTGTAGCCTGCCCATGGGGCTATCTAGGGCCTACCTTAGGGGTACCTTACATGTAGTAAAAGGAAAGGTTTGGGCCTGGCAAGTGGGTATACTTGCCAGGTCGAACTGGCAGTTTAAAACTACACACATAGGCACTGCAGTGGCATGTCTGAAACATATTCACAGGGCTACTCATGTGGGTGGCACAACCAGTCCTGCAGGCCTATTAGTAGCATTAGATTTACAGGCTCTGGGCACCTCTTAGTAGGGACTTACTAGTAAATCAACTATGCCAATCATGGATAAACCAATCACCAATACAATTTGCATAGGGAGCACTTGCACTTTAGCACTGATCAGCAATGGTAATGTGCGCAGAGACAATAAACCAGCAAAAACAGTGTCCAGTACGCCATACAAACAGGAGGTCAGAAGGCAAAAAGACAGGGGAGACATGCCAAAAAGCTGCCAGGTCTAACACATGTCCCCTCCAGCTGGGAGTAGGGGGAACTACCCAACTCCTGGGGAGTCCTTAACACTAATGTGGAAGAACCTGGAGAGACCATCAGTGTTGGTGTGTTCTGTGCCAGGACGGTGTTCCACCATAAAGTCCATCCCCTGTAGGAAATGGACCACCTCAACAGTTTTGGGTTCTCACCCCTCATCTGCATTAACCATCTGAGTAGTCTGTGGTCGGTCTGAACCTGGAAGTGAGTCCCAAACAAGTAGGGTGTTAGCTTCTTCAGCGCCCAGACCACACCAAAAGCTTCCCTTTCAATTTCACTCCACCTCTGTTCCCTGGGGAGTAGTTTTGTGCTAAGGAAGACTACAGGCTGGTCTAGGACCTCCTCGTTTAGCTTTGAAAGTACCGCTCCCACACCAGGCTCTGAAGCATCTGTCTGTACCACAAACTCCTTGGAGAAGTCAGGGGCCAGCTGGCACGGGCACCTTGCACATGGCCTCCTTCAGGGTGTCAAACGCAGTCTGGGACGCCTCAGTCCAAGTCACCTGTCTAGGCTGCTTCTTAGAAGTGACCTCTGTCAAGGGGGCAACAACGGTGCCATCTCCTTGACAAATCTTCTGTAGTACCCGATGAGGCCTTGGAAGGCTCTCACCTCTGTCTGGGTCTTGGGGGGTGCCCAAGCCTGAATGGCATAAATCTTGGGCTGTAGGGGTGCCACAAAGCCACTTCCTAACTAGTGTCCCAAGTACACCACTGACCCCTGCCCTAACTCGCACTTACTTTCCTTGATAGTGAGGCCAGCGGCTTGCAGCGCCTTCAATACTTCCCAGAGGTGATGCAAGTGGTCCTCCCAAATGCAGCTGAACACAGCAATGTTGTTAAGGTAAGCGGAACTGACGTTTTCAAGCCCAGCCAGGACTTGATTGACCAACCTCTGGAAGGTGACAGGGGCGTTCTTCAACCTGAAGGGCATGACCTGGAACTGGAAGTGTTCCTCTGGTGTTGAGAACGCTGACTTCTACTTGGCCTCATCAGTTAAGGCACTCTGCCAGTACCCAGACGTGAAATCAAACGTGCTGAGGAACTTGGCTGCCCCAAACCAATCAATGAGCTCATAAGCTCTGGGGATGGGCTAGGCATCAGTCCTGGTGATTGCATTGAACCCCCGTTAGTCCACACAGAACCGAAGTTCTGGTGTGGCACCAGGTGCAGCAGCCTTGTGTACCACAACCACTGGGCTGGACCAAGGGCTGCTGGAGAGCTCAATCACCCCTAAAGCCAACATCTTGGAGACCTCGTCCTTGATGCTGGCCTCCACTTTGTCAGCCAACTTGTAAACCTTGTTTTTCACTGGCAGGCTGTCCCCAGTGTCAACATCATGCATGCATAGATGGGTGATGCCTGGAGTGAGTGAAAACAGAATGGCAAAGTGTCCCTTTAGCTGGCGACACTCACTCTGCTGCTCTAGTGTCAGATAAGGGGAGAGGACCAAGCCTTCTACTAACCCATTCTGCTCCTTGGCAGACAGGAAGTCAGGGAGAGGTTCACTGTCCTCTTCCGCCCCATCTTCCTTAGCTAGAAGCGTGGTTAACTCAGACCTCTCAAAGTGGGGTTTGAGGCGGTTCACATGTAGGACCCTAAAGGGGTTCCTTGGAGTCTGCAATTCCACCAAGTAGGTGACATCACTCTTGCGCTCCTTCACCTCAAATGGCCTGACACCTGTCCTGCAGAGCACAAGGCTCTACTGGGGCCATGACCCACACTTTCTGGCCAGGCTGAAACTCAACCAGGGGGGTATTCTGGTCGTACCAGCGTTTCATGTCTTCCTGGCTTGCCTCTAGCTTTTCTTGTGCGAGCTTCCTGAAGCGTGCAGTTTGGTTTCTGAAGGCCAGCATGTAACTGAAGACATCCCGGGGTAACTTCCTAGGAGCTTGCTCCCAGCCTTCTTTCACCAGACTTAGAGGTCCTCTGACCAGGTGCCCATACACCAGATCAAAGAGGCTAGAACCAACACCCTTCTGAGGTACCTTGTGGTAGGCAATGAGAAGGCATGGTAAGAGGAAGTCCCACTCACGCCTCATGGAGTCTGACAGACCCCCCAACCATGCCTTTCAGGGTTTGGTTGAATCTCTCAACCAACCCGTTACTTTGGGGGTGGTAAGGAGTGGTGAATTTGTAGTTCACTCCACATTCGTTCCACATGGCCTTTATGTACATGGACATAAGGTTGGTACCTGTGTCAGATACCACCTCCTTGGGGAAACCCACTCAGGTAAATATCCCCATCAGTGCCCGGGCCACAATGGGCATTGTCACTGTCCTCAGAGGGATAGCTTCTAGGTACCGGGTGGCATGGTCCACCAAGACCAGGATTAACCTGTTGCTTAGAGCTGTCTTGGGGTCCAAAGGCCCTACTATGTCAAAGCCCACCCGCTCAAAAGGTGTGCTCATGACAGGAAAGGGTTGGTGGGGAGTTTTACATTTCCCTCCACTTTTGCCACTTGCTTGGCAAGTCTGGCAGGTCCTGTAGAACGCTTCTGTATTTTTCTTCATTTGGGGCCAATAAAAGTGGGTGACAAGCTTGTCATATGTCTTGCTTTTCCCCAAGTGTCCTGCCAGAGGCACATCACAAGCCAAACCCAGTAGGAAGGCTCTGAAGTGCTGGGGTACCACCAGCACACGGGCTGCCCCGGGCTCAGCAGCCTTAGGCTCGCTCTACAGGAGATCATTCTCCCAATATATCAGGTGATCCTTGGGCTCAGCCTCAGCTGCCTGGTGCTCGGTCTGCTGCCTAAGACGTAGAAGAGTAGGACACACCTTCTGATCTGTGCAGAACTCCTCCCTGGTGGGACCCCCTTCTTGCTGCCAATGGGTCAGCTCAGGTAGGTCTACCAGTTGATCAACTTGCTCCCCTGTAGGTGCCGGGGCATCCACCTCGAGGTCAGAAACCTCCCAGACCGTGGGAACGTCTGGGGCAGGTTTCCTGCACCCCTTGCCCTTCCTCTTGGCAGTCACCTGGGCCACTGTTTCAGGCTCCAGGTCTATATGACCACCCTGTCTGGCTGTCATGGACTGAGTGGTCACACACGCCTACTTTGGCAACCCCAACATGTATGTATGTATGTATGCCAAGATTTATAAAGCGCATTCCTACTCAAAAGAGCAATGAAGCGCTAGGAGGAGAGAACGTAAAAGAGAAGAGGCAATAAGGGCATTACACAGAGAAAGAAAGAATTATAAAATATAAAAAGACAAAAGAGAAGGAGAAAAGGAAAGAAAAAGAAAAACCAAACACAGATCATAAACCACCAGGGAAAGATTATAACGAGGGAAGATCCAAGTTTTTACCCATTTCCTGAATTTCAAGTAACAGGATTCTTGCCTGATGTTCAAAGGGAGCAAGTTCCACCTTCTGGCAGCGGCCACAGTAAAGGTTTTATCCCCCCATTTAGCTTTATAGGTTCGAGGGACCTGTACCCGATAAGCTTGAGAAGACCTCAAATTTCTCTTGAGTACATACCAATAAAGTCTGGAAGTCAAATACCGTGGTCCAATCCCATGAGCTGCCTCAAATGTTAAACAGCGATTTAAACTCTATACGCTGAGCCACTGGCAGCCAATGTAATTGCTTGAGGCTCTCTCTACTGATGTCCGCCGAGGGAGATTGAGAACCACTCTGGCGGCAGAATTCTGAACCAATTGAAGCCTATTAATCAGCACCTTATCCAGATTAAGAAATAGGGCATTGCAATAGTCTACCTTGGGCATCACCGGTGCTAGAATGGCGGATACTCTCCATTCATATGACAAATAAGGAAAACAAATTCTGAGCATTTTGATGGACCATAGACTGATCTTTACCATATGGTTAGCCTGCTTTTTAAAGGATAACTGATCATCAAACAGAATGCCTAAATTCCTACTAACAGTAGAGGGCACAGGACAAATGCCACATTCAGAGGGCCACCACCGTGAGTTCCATAGCTCCTTCCCAAGTCCAAAACATAACATTTCGGTTTTGGTGGCGTTCATTTTAAGCCAGTTGGTATTCATCCATTTACTCACTGCCAGCACACAATTGCTGAACCGATCCGCCACCTCCTCCCATGGCTGATTTATTGGGATAATAAGCTGAGAGTCATCTGCGCAGGAAGATGGAATGAAACCAAAAGTTTGAATCAAACTAGCTAACGGAGCTACATACACATTAAACAGCGTGGGGCTGAGGGAAGATCCCTGAGGAATCCCACAAGGCAAAAGATAAGGTATAGATCTAAAATCTCCACCGCTAACTGTGGTCCGTCTATTCATAAGGAAGGACTCCAAGAGCTTAAGCGCCCGGTCCCTAATCCCTACTTGATGAAGGCGAGACATCAGCAAGATAGGAGAAATAGTGTCAAAAGCCACAGATAAATCTAAAAGAACTAAAATAGCCCCCTGGCCTTCATCAACCATCCTCCGAATAGTATCGGAGGATGAGATCAAGACCGTTTCTGTGCTATGCATTTTCCTAAAACCATGTTGAGAGACATCAAGAACTTCCGCTTCAGCTAGGAACTCAGCCAGTTCCAGATCCAGAATTTTCTTTAAGATCTTCGCCAGATATGGGAGAAGTGCTATTGGCCGCAAATTACTCACATCCTGACTGTCACCATCTGTTTTTTTTCTTGAGGGGTACCACTATGGTTTCTTTCCAAGAAGAGGGGTACACCCCGGATATTAGGACCTCTTGATAGATGGGAGCTAACATCCGAGCCATCAAATCAGAAACCAAGTGAAAAATAGAAGGAGGACACGGATCAAGAGAGGAACCAGACTTGAATTTGAGAATCCTCTCTTTAATATTGTCCAAGGTAGGTAAATAGAAATCTGATAATAGTAGTTTGCCACTTGTATTAGAACTAGCAGGTGTCATAGGAAGAAGTGCTCCAAAGGTATCCTGAGGAGCAAAGTTGCCATGTATTTGTAGGATCTTCTTCTCGAAATGCATAGCAACCCTATCACAGAATTCCTGAGAGATTTCCAGACTAGCAGGCTTAAGGGGCGTGGATAAAGCCTTTATCGTCTTAAAAAGCTCCCTAGGGGCATTTAATGCCTCCTTCACTTTAGTGGTGTAAAAATAAGATTTGGCCTTAAATTGCGCTACTTTATAAGCCTTCAGAGTGGACTTTAGGACTGCCCTTTCCTCAGGTACTGGATTAAGTTTCCACCGACGCTCCTGTTGACGGTACTTTCTTTGAAGGAGTTTAAGCTCCTTTGTAAACCAGGGATGGCCTGGTTTCTTGTGGCTGCTGGGTCCCTTAATTATAGGTGGCACCAGTAGGGCCATGGTCATTTCCACCCCCTGCTGAAAACTACCAAGCAGAGGCAGGGCTAATTTCTTCGCCTTATCCCAGCCATTTTCTAATGCCGGGACTAATTCCTCTGCTTTAACCTGTTTCCATAGCCTTACCACTTTACCCACCTCCTTATTAGGATCAAAAAGATTCATAGAGGCAAATTTAAAATTCAACAGATAATGATCCGTCCAGCTCAGCTGAACGATAGTTAAAACTAGCTGAGAGGCTCGTACAAAAACCCCATCCAAAGTGTGTCCTGCAATATGGGTTGCTGCTGAGACTCTGAGGGTCCAATCCAGGGCCTCCATAAAATCTATGTATCCCTAAGTGCGACCTGAGCTCCACCTCCTTCCAGGCAGAAGTCTCTAGGTCATTGCCCAGCAGTCAGTCAACTGGCATGGTGGGTCTCGCAGCTACCCTTAACGAACCTGAGACCCCCCCCTAATGAAAGGGAAACTGCACCACCATACATTGGCGCTCCGAGTTGTCCGCTGCAACTACTTGATGGAATACACCAGGTACTATTTGCTCTTCAGACACCAGGTAACACTGGACCGTGGTCACACTGGCTCCAGTATCTATGAGAGCTTGTACCCTCTGCCCATTGATGGTCACCCACTGCCTGAATTTTTTAGTGTTATCAGGCATTAGGTTTCTCTGGACCATCTCACCATCCTCTAGTGAGACAAGGGTCATCTCTGTTGGTTCCTCACACGCACCTGGGACCAACTCCTCCTCAAGCGCTGCACTGGCCAACCCCTTGGTCTGCCTACCGCTGGGTGGCTGTGTCCACTTGAGACATTTGGGATCCCCCTTCATGTGACCCACCTGTTCACAAAGCAAAGCACTTAAGGGGCCGCCTCTGCAGGCTTCCCTGAAGAGGCCCATGGTTTCTTATCTCCTGGGGGATAGGATTTCTTACCCGGATTACTGGGGCCCTTTGGAAGACTCCTTTTGTTTACCCTTGTCTCCCCCACTCTGTTGCTGGGAACCCTGACCAACCTTGGCAGGATCTCCCCCATATAGCTTCTTGTGAACTCCGGTACTCACCCAGCGGACCGCCTCCATAGCAAGCTTCCAGGGGTTACTCAGCTTACTATCAGTCAAGTGCTGGCGCACCTTTGCAAAACACAGACTAGACAAGGGCTCGCACGCAATTAAGTTGTACAGCCCCTGAAAATCTGTCACATTACTGCCCTTCATCCAACCATCCAGTGCTCTACAGAAAGAATCTACACATTCTAACCAGGTCTGGGAATCTGTTTTCTTACTGTGTCTAAACTGATTCCTGTACTTATCAGGAGTGAGGCCATACCTAGTGAGAAGGACCTCCTTCATCCAGCAAAGGAGAGGTTCTACCCCTTACCCAAAGCAAGCAAAGTGTCCCTCCCTCCTCTGAGCAATGGTTTCATTAACCTGTTCCCCAATTCTTCTCAGGGACCCCATCCATATGGATAGATGCCTCATATCCCTGAAACCATCTCTGGATATCATCTCCCTTCTTGTACTATCTTCCTACGTTCTTGGGAATGTATACTATTCTCTATGATTGTACGGAGGTATTGCTGCCACAATCATTGCTGAATCTACTCCCTTGACCCAGCTCGTTTACTCTGAGCTCATGGTCCAAAAGCATCTTCTTCTCCTCCATGGCTTGCTGCTCGCTCTGAGCCTCCATTTGTAATCTCACCAATTCTATCTGATGCCTCCTGGCTTCTCTCCTGTCCTCCAGCTCCTCTGTAGTAAGGCCTTCAGCTCCTCTGGAGTAAGGCCTTTTGATCCACCACTGCTGCTTGACCCAGGGGGTATCTCCCTCCCTAGCAGCTCCTGCACCCTCAGCACATCTTTCCTAGGATTTGGGTCCACAGACTCCGCCATTGGATCCAGAGACTGGCAATTCAGGCTGCTACCTAGGCCCTCAGCGCCTTTTGTAGCTCCTCCTTCTTGGTGAGACCTCTGATTTAGACTTTGAGGGTTTTGCAAACTGCCTTCAGTTCCTTCACGGTATAGGTTTCCAACCTATCCTCCTCAAAAACCAAATCCTGGAATGCCACTGATGATGCTCTTGACTGAGACATGATGTTGTTGGAGTTCACTTGAACTCAAGATCAAAAATAGGTCAAAGAGGAAAAATAAAAAACAAAAATCTGTATGTGGCACGTAGTGGTCTGCAATATGGTAGTAGTCTACACCAATCACTATGGGTCAAGTGCAATTGCAAGTCCTATCCTCACTTCTGATGTCAGATGGTAGAAATGGAATCTCTAGTTGGCAGTCTGTTTGCACCCTATCCAAGTAGGGACCTTCACTCTAGTCAGGACAAGGGAGATACCCGTTCAGATAACCCCTACTACTCCCTTGGTAGCTTGGCACAAGCAGTCAAGCTTATCTCAGAAGCAATGTGTAAAGCATTTCAACATTACATACAGTAACACAGTGAAAACACTACATAAGGACACCACACCAGTTCTAGAAAAATAGCCAATATTTATCTATATAAAACAAGACCAAAACTAGAAAAATCCAACATACAATAATAAAGATATGAAGTTTGCAAGAATTCCTTAAAAATACAGTTCCTTGAAGTCTATAGCTCTGCCTGGGCTATCACGGCATTGTGATCAACAAAACCAACAGTTCAGGCCGGCTGCAGCGCTGCGGGCCAGCTACGGTGTTAGGAAGATCCACAAACAGTACCTTTGGAATTGCAGGGCGTCGTGATCCTCGCAATGAGATCCGGTGAGTGGCGTCGGTGGTGTCACATATCGGTTCCGGAGGTCGGTGCGGGAGTAATCGTGCCCCTGAAGTCACACGCTTGGCAGATCGAACTCCGGTCTGATGAAGTCAGGAGTGCTGGCCTGGATGGCGTCGGGGCAGCGAAGCGAAGAGGTATGATGTGACGAGCGGTGCTCACAGGTCACAGAGCAGGCAGCAACTCTGTGACGGCATCCAGCGGCGCTGGTGAGACCAGGGCTGCGGTGTGAAATGGGGCGGTTTTGACGTGCGGTGTCACCAGGTCACGGTGCAGGCAGTGTTGTTGTCGTTGCTGAATCGGTGTCGTCAGTAGGCCCATGTCGGCAGTGCGGCGCGTGACTTGCTCCATTTGGCATCCACGGGTTGCGGTACAGGTGGAGATGCCTGATGACGACACTGGAGTTGTTGGTGCTAGCGTCGGTGGACAGAGCTTCGTGTACCACACAAGCGGTGTCTACAGGCTACAGTGCAGGCAGTGGCGTACATGTCAGATGACGGCATCAGTGATAACAGGGTCACGGTGCGAAGTGGGGCAGCAGTCACAGTGCAGACCAGTGGCGTCGTTGACCCCTGTTGCTGTCGTTTTTCTTCTTAAACAGCACAAAACACACAGTTCCCAGTGCTGTAGGCAAATGGAACTGAAGTCTTTGATATCCCTGAAACAGGAGGCAAGCTCTACTCCAGGCCCTTGGAAAACTTTCTCAAGCAGGATACACAGCAAAGTTCACCATTTGCTCTCCTTTGAGGCAGAAGCAGCAGCTGCAGGCCAACCGAGCAAATCAAATCAAATCAAATCATAAATATTTATAAAGCGCGCTACTCACCCGTGCGGGTCTCAAGGCGCTAGGGGGAAGGGGTTACTGCTGCTCGAAGAGCCAGGTCTTGAGTAGTCTCCGGAAAGCGGAGTGGTCCTGGGTGGTCCTGAGGATGGTGGGGAGGGAGTTCCATGTCTTGGCCGCCAGGTAGGAGAAGAACCTCCCACCCGCCGTGGTGCGGCGGATGCGAGGAACGGCAGCGAGAGCGAGGTTGGCGGAGCGAAGAGGACGGGTGGGAGTGTAGAAGCTGAGGCGGCGGTTGAGGAGTTCGGGTCCCTTTGTTGTGGAGAGCTTTGTGTGCGTGGGTGAGGAGTCGGAAGGTGATCCTTTTGTTGACGGGAAGCCAGTGCAGGTGTCTCAGGTGGGCGGAGATTTGGCAACACACCAAAGGGGCAGTACTCTTCCTCCAGCTATACAGCTCATCTCCTTGGCAGAAGTTCCTCTTGATCCAGAAAGATTCTAAAAGACTGGGGTTTGGGGTCCACTAGTTATACTCCTTTCTGCCTCTGAAGTTGGCAAACCTCAAAGGAAAGTCTCAGTTTTTTGCTAGATCCTTCCTTGCCCAGAGCGGGCCCCAGGCACACACCAGGGTGTTGGAGACTGCATTGTGTGAGGGCAGGCACAGTCCTTTCAGGTGTAAGTGACACTCCTCCCTCCACTCTAGCTCAGATGGCTTATCAGGATATGCGGGCTATACCCCAGCTCCCTTTGTATCACTGTCTAGAGGAGAGGTGTAAACAGGCCAACTGTCAAACTGACCCAGACAGGAAATCCACAAACAGGCAGAGTCACAGGATGGTTTAAGCAAGAAAATGCCTACTTTCTAAAAGTGGCATTTTCAAACTAACAATCTAAAAAACAACTTCATTAAAAGATGTATTTTTAAACGGTGAGACACCAAACTCCAGATTTATATCTGCTCTCCAAAGGAATCTACACTTTACAGTTTTTTTAAAGGTAGCCCCCATGTTAACCTATGAGAGGGATAGGCCTTGCAACAATGAAGACTGAATTTAGCAGTATTTCACTGTTAGGATATGTTACACACATCAGTACATAAGTCCCACCTTTAACATACACTGCACCCTGCCCATTGGGCTATCTAGGGCTTACCTTAGGGGTGCCTTACATGTAGTAAACGAGAAGGTTTGGGCCTGGCAAGTGGGTACACTTGCCAGGTGAAATTGGCAGTTTAAAACTGCACATAGACACTGCAGTGGCATGTCTGGGAAATATTCACAGGGCTACTCGTGTGGGTGGTATAACCAGTGCTGCAAGCCTAATAGTAGCATTTGATTTACAGGCCCTAGGCACCTCTAGTGCACTTTACTAAGGACTTACTAGTAAATCAACTATGCCAATCATTGATAAACCAATCACCAATACAATTTACATAGGGAGCACTTGCACTTTAGCACTGATCAGCATTGGTAAAGTGCGCAGAGACAATAAACTAGCAAAAACAGAGTCCAGTACAACATAAAAACAGGAAGTCAGAAGGCAAAAAGATAGGGGAGACATGCCAAAAAGCTGCCTGGTCTAACAACTGGAATGCCCTCTACCCTCCATAGGCCTATGTGTTGTTTATTTAATAAACCATACAGAGTTCGAAGGACAGGCCTGACGTACTGATGCATCTAGTGGATAGGAACTGGCTCCATGGCTGGCAACACAACTTTGTATATTATGTACCATCCATGGCAGCCTTGAACAAGGCGTAGGGTGCACATTGCACAATGGCTGATAAAATGTGCAGTGTGAACTCCGTCTTCTTAAAAAGAGGCAGCTAATTAAAATATAAAGAAACAACCAGCTAAAAGCAGGCTGTGATTAAAATATGAAAAATAATAGAAATGTATGTGAGCGTTAAAGGCCCAGACAATGGGCCTAATGCTAAAATAATGGTGTCCAAGCTAGATGCTACAGGGGTCCCACAACATTATATTTTTGGTGAGTATGTTCACCGACAGCAGTGGTAGGTCGGTGGAAGAAACATCCTCTTGCCAAAGGAATCCAGCCTTTTAAATTCCGTATATGCTGGAATGGTAGCGAATACGTCAAGGTTGATCCTGGAAGTGGAGGCTTGGACCATCAAGCTCTCCAGGATGGGTAGCTGAGGTCCCCAGGAGAGGGGAGATGGTCATGGGCAATCGTCCTGTGCACAGGAGCCTCTGTGCAGGGCTTGGACTAGGTCCCAAGGAGGACATCTGTAAGGGCTTCATAAATGAGAGTAAGGGCTTCAATAAATGCGAGTAAGAGTTTGGTGGGGGCCATTGTCACCTGAAGCACCTTAATCAAGACTCTTGTTTTGACTGCCACTGAGGGTAACATAAGGTCCAACACCTCAGCCTCCCTCCACAATACCATTGCAAATGAGGCACCCTCCTCCATAGCCACTATAGGGGGAGAGGCTAGGCAAGTGTCTGGTGAGGTGTTGAGGCCATTGGCATTCACCAGTTGCACATACCGGTTGTCCTTTATGTCATCTAGGAGATGCTGGTATTCATAAGGGTCTTCCGACCCCCTCCCATTTGTCACTCTCTCCAGGCCTGTCAAATTAAAAAGGTGCTGGTTCCAACTCTAAGGACATGGCCGCAGTCAGGGCCAGAGCTGGCACTGGATGATGCCTATCCGGCTCTGTGTCGGAGTCTGGTATAATGATAGGTATGGTGTCACCTTGGGGCGTTAGCCACACCAGAAGCGTTGGTACAGGGTCAGGTGCTGAGGAAGGTCACTCTTGTAGGCTGTGCTGCTCCAGAACAAGGGGCCCAACTAGTGCTGAGGGTGAAGCCATCAGCAGGATTCCAGTGGGGAACCCTCCTTCACCCTTAGGGCTTAAAGCTGCTCCAAAGTGATCTGGCCACCCATATATGAAGTACATGGCCTCATAGGACTCTTTCATTTGGGCATTGGTTGCTCTGGCTCCAGGAAAGTCAGGGAAGTGCAGGTGCCACAGGCCTAGAGTGTCAATGCTCCTGTGGCTCATCTGAGAACCCTGACAGGTGCATTGACCTTTGACCTCTTTTTATAGTGGGACTTACCAAATTACATATTCGAACGATCATCAGCGAGCGGTTCTGGGACTTTCCACATGGCCAGGAACATAAGTGTCGCAGGGTCTTCTGATATCCCTAGGCAAGGAGCTTGAGGGAACACTCCCAGAGCTCCATCAGATGTTTGGCGCAGCCGTCTTCACAGGTCTTGGAGTTGTGGTCTCACTCCAAGCAAGAAATACAATCCATATGGGGGTCTGTCACGTACATCTCTCTGTGACAGGCACCACATGGCTTAAAACCTGCTGATTTCTTAAGAGATATCACTAGCATACCAAGGGGAAAAAGTTGAGGAAAAGGGTCAACCAAAATTTGACTACAGGTAAGTCTTCATTGATCTGCACTGACTCGTACAGGAGAATAAGTTACTTACTTTTAGTAATGCCTTATCTGGTAGAGACTATCTAGCTGCAGATGTCTTACCTTAGAATTATCCTCAGGTGTCAGACTGGGTCTCTAGATTTTTCATGAGTAGTACTCCTGCGCACTGGTAGGTGGCATCATTCAGCTGTGTGGTGTCATTAGCACCAGAAGTGACATGTGGTGCCTATATAGGTGCCACCCCAGCACGCTGACAACAGTTTCTTTTTTGTGACTTTCCACGCCAGGAACAGGGAACCACAAAGAACAGGGACCACTGGTGTGTGGAACTAGGGTGCAGAAAATGGAGCAGCCTTGTACCTATAATTCCATTTGTGGAGCAGCCTGTATCTATAAATCCATTAGCATGGCGGGAGGATGGGTGGGTCAGTAAGGAATCAGCAGCTAGATAGAGTCACTACCAGATAAGGCATTATAGAAGGTAAGTAACTTGTTCATCTGATAGAGACTTCTAGCTGCAGATGCCTTACCTTAGGATAGATACCCAAGCAATACCTCTCCGGAGGTGTCAACAAATTTGTTTTAGACTAGGAATTCCTGTAGGACCAAAGAGGCAAAGTGCCCGTCCTGACAGACCAGGCAGTAGTGCTGGGTGAACATATGCAGTGAGGCCCATGTTGCTGCCTGGAAGATGTCCAGGACTGGAACTCCATGTGCTTACGCAATGGTCAAAACCTTTGATCTGGTGGAATGAGCACCTAAACTCTCTCAGGGTTTCTTCTTGGCCAATGCACAGCAGAGCTTAAAGCAGAGTACAATCGATCCAGAGATAGTTTGCTTCTGCATGGCGTTCCCCCTTCTTGGCTCTGACATATCCCTTGAAGAGTTGATCATCCGCTCCAAATGGTGTTGTGGTCAAGGTAGAATCATAACACTATTTTTGGGTCCAGACAGTGGAGTCTCTCCTTTTCCTTAGAGGGCTGAGGGACAGCACAAAGGTTAATCAAAGTGAAGGACTGGCCTACGTGGAATGAGGTAATGACCTTCGGCAAGAAGGATGCTTAGGTCCAAAGGACTGTTTTTTCAGGGAAGTAAAACGTATGGAAGCTGGGATGACAGTGTTTGCAGTTCACTGACCCTATGGGCAGATGTAATTCCCACTAGAAAGGCCGTCTTGATGGTAAGAAGAGTAAGAGGGCAGGTATGAAGTGGCTCAAAGGGAGCACACATTAGAAAGGTAAGAACCCAGTTAAGGTCCCATTGAGGCATAACCGAGGGAGCTGGAGTAAACAAGTGTTGCAAACCTTTGAGGAACCTATTTACAGTAGGGCACTTGAAGAGAGAAGGTTGATCTGGCAGCCGCAGGAAGGCGTAGATGTCAGATAAAAAACCCTTCAACGTGCCGAATGCGGAGCACTGCTGGGCTAGGGTATGGATAAACAAAAGGACCTGGGAAAGGGGTGCAGATAAAGGGTCAACCTGTTTGGCTGTACACTTTGCCACAAACTCGCTCCAATGGCGGGTGTGTACCATTTTGGTGGGGGGACGCTGAGCTGCCAAGATACATTTCAGACTTAAGGTGGTGGGTCGAAAGCTGTCAACTGCCACTGCTCGGTCTCCACGCATGAGTGTTGACAGATTCAGGTGGAGAACTCTCCCTTGCTACTGCAACAGAAGATCCTCCCAAAGGTGCAGCCTGATCGGAGGACCAATCTGCATGATCAACAGCTTGGGAAACCAGACTTTCTGAGCCCAGATGGGAGCCACAAGGATGACTTGGGCCCAGACATTCCTGATTTTCTTGAGAACTCTGGGTAGGAATGGTAAGGGCAGAAGGGCATACAGGAGGCTGAGCGCCACTTGAGGCAAAAAGTGTCCCCACCCTGCCCTGTTAGAAGCCGTACCACATGGCAGTGGTGTTGTTCGTGAACACATGCACTAGTCTTCCCTTGACTGAGGGTAGAAAGGGTTTCAATGCCAGTAGGATCGCTCGGAGCTCCAAAAGGTTGAAGTGGAGTTGGGATTCAGCCGGAAACTAGAGGCCTCTGATCTCCACCTCTCCCAGATGGCTGCCCCAACCTGGGGAGTGACCCATCTGTCACCACTGTCTGATCTGGCTGGAGAAGGCAAAGGGGTCTGCCGCTGAGCCAATCACGGTTCCATCACTGCAGATATTTTGCACTGCCATCCGATATCTGGATCATGTCTAAGAGATTCTCCTGACGCTGCACCCAGTGGAACTTCAGGTCCCACTACAGAGCCCACATATGTCCACTGGCACAAGTCACAAGCATTATGCAGGAGGCCAGGAGCGCCAGCAGCCTCAATCAGTCTCACCGAAATCCAGAATAGAGACCGAAACATCTGTTTCATAGCCTAAATATCATGGACTCCACGTTTGGGAGGATAATCCTGAAACTGCACTGTGTCCAGAACAGCTCCAATGAAAGGGAGCATCTAAAAAGGGGTCAGGTGCTACTTTGGCATGTTGATAGTGAATTCCAGCGAGTGCAGGAGGTCTGCGGTAGTCTGGAGGTGGGAAACTACTGCCTGGGGCAAGCCTACCTTCAGCAGCCAGTCGTTGAGATAGGGACAGACTGGTACCCCTGATCTCCACAGATGAGCTGTAACCACCACCATTTCCTTGGTGAACACCCAATGGGCACTGGCAAGGCCAAATGGGAGCATGGTAAACGGAAATTGATTGTGGCTGTTGGCAGGCAGAATGGGGAAACGGAATTATACGTTCTGCAAGTCTACCGCTACCATCCAGTCTCCCGGGTCCAGTGCAGACAGGACTTCAGCGAGTGTGAGCGTTCTGAATTTCTCCTTTTTCAGGATGAAATTGAGAATGTGCAGGTCTAATATAGGACAAAGGCCTCTATCAGTTGTATGATGGAACCACGCATGCCGGAACAAAGCATGCCTTAACAACGCAGTCAGAACCATGACCGCATCGTTTCCACGCATGCCTTTACCACACAAGCCTTTACAACTAATTTCGTTGTAAAAGCACGCCTAGTAAAAGCATGTGTGGAAACGCATGTGAAACGGGCATGCATGATTCTATCCCCCACCCGCCCCTGAGGCCCAAAACTACCCCACCCCTAATACCTAAACTATCCCGACCATCCCACCCGCCCTGAGCCCTAAAAGAAAAACTATCCCACCCCAAACCTGCCCCTATAAACTAAAGTACCACAACCCCCACACTTGCCCTAAGCCCTAAAAAAAAAAAACTACCCAGGCCTCCCTGCACCATGAAAGTAAACTACCCTCACCTCCCTTGAGCCATAAAAAACAACCAAAAAAAAAAAACTCCTCCAAACTCCTCACCCCTGCCCCTAAAAATAAAATTACAAAAACTACCCGAGCCCCACCCCTAAAAACTAAACTACCCTTACACCCCGCACCCGACCTGAGCCCTAAAACCTTCTCCCCAATAAGTAAACTGTCCCGACCCACCCTAAGGCCTAAAAACAACCTATCTGACCTTTCCACCCCATTTCTAAAAATGAAACTACCCCCCACCATCAGCCCTAAAAAAAAATACCCGACTCCCCCACCCACTCTAAGCCCTAAATCCACCCCCATCGCTAAAAACTACCCACCAACTCTGCCCCAACCCTGCTTACTTCATCACATCCTCTCCTGATTGTTCCTCTTCTTCTCTCCTCCCTACCTTCCTTAAACCTTCCTCCACCCCCTTTAAAAATAAACTAGCCTGCCCCAACCCTAAACAAAAAAAATACAACCCCCCCACTCCCACCTCTAAAAAAAATAGCCCAACCCCGACCCTAAGCCCTTAAAAAATGCCCCCACCCCTGCCCCTTTGAAAAAAAGAATAAATGCCTGCCCGTAATTCCCCACTCACCTAAATCCCTTAATCCCTTAGTCCACCCCCCACTTTTGCCCCAGTTCCACTAACCTCACCGTGTCCTCCTCTCCGGAACAACTCATGTCTTTTTCTGTGCCTTAACCACTTATATGCATAGTTCAGCACGGGTTGTTAAGACACAGAAAAAGCCATGCGTTGTTCAGGCAAGTGTAGTTACGCTTGGTTGGAAAATGTCTGCGTCCTTAAGGACGCGTTGTTAAGGGTGTTTCCAGCCTCTGTCCCTCCTGGGCACCAGAAAGTAGTAGGAATAGCAACCACAACTTACTTTTGATGCCAGCACCCTCGCTAATGGCCCCCTTGCCAAGAGAGCCACCACTTCCAGGTACAGTAATGAAATATGGTCCTCCACCCTGTAGCAAGTGGGACGTATGGATGAGAGAGTAGTCACAAAGGAGCGGTAGTAGCCCTTTTGGACAATCTGGAGAACCCAGTGCTCCAGTGGTGCAGGTGATGGCACATCCTGCGTCCCACTGGAGGCTCATGATGGTCAGAGCCGGCCAAGGCAGCTTGGAGGCTGCGTCTGCAGGGACGATGGTGGACTGCTCCTACCTCTGGATACCTGACACACAAGGTCTGTGGGTACAGTGTTCTTGGCCATGCTGGGAACCTTGCAAGCCATGATGACTGAGCTGGTAGAAACACGTCTGGAAACCCCTTCTGTGGGCACGAAAGGAGCGAAAGGCAGACTAGGGTTGGCAAGGGCCCATAGAAAGGCCAAGGACCTTGCTTTAGCTCTGGTGATTCCACCTTGTCTCAGAAGAGATAGGACCCATCCAAGGGTATGTCCATGAGCTAGGCCTGTACATCCCCGAAAAGCCTGTGGTTCTTAACAAGGTGTGGTGCCTAATGGCCACCGTCAATGAAACCTCTCTGTTTTGTGAGTCGGTTGTATCCAGCCCACAGTGTATGGCAAACTTAGCTGCATCCTTCCAGTCAGCAATAGTTTAGGAATGTATAACTGGGCCTCCTCCAACACCATAGGCAGCACCTGTGCAATCAAGTCCCAGAGTGAATGGTAGTATTGTCCCAAAAGGCATGCAGCGTCCACTGACTACAGTGCTAGGCTAGCAGCAGAAAACATCATCTTTCCTAAGGTATCTAGGCTCTTTGATTCCCTACCCTGTGGAGTGGTAGGGAATGTGCCAGGATATACTCTGTAAGTGGAGGCTTGGGCAACCAAGTTGTACGAGGTGGAGTGTTGGGTGAGGAAGTTGGGATCCCTTGGGCCAAAACAATGGCGGCATGCAATTGTTCTATTGACAGGAACCCCTGTGTAGGGCTAGGACCAGGCCCTGAGTAGGACATCCTTGAGGACTTCATTAAATGGGAGAAGCGGTTCGGAATGGGTGACACCTACTGAAGCACTGCTGTCAAGACGTTTGTCTTAACAGCCAGAGAGGGCAGCTAAAGGTCGAGGACCTTCGCGGCCCTTCTTACCACCATAGCAAATGAGGCTCCTTCCTCTTTAGCCACGGTAGTAGGAGAGACAAAACCAGTATCTGGGATGGTGTCTAGTATGCCATTGCATCTGCCAAATCCTCACACCAGGTGTCTACTGTGACATCCAAGGGCTGGTGTTCATCAGGGTCCAGTGGCCCCTCCCAGTCATCTCCAACTCCGTGCCGGCCTGAATGGATTGTTTCCAGTTGGCGCCAGAGACTGCATAGGACAACGTCCATCCAGCTCTATGTCAGATTCATGGATGAGTATGGGGGCGGCGTTGCTAGAGGGTGCCAGTGGTGTAGGCGCTGGGGAAGGTCAAGTTGGCTCAACTGGTGCAGGCCCAGACCCATCAATGATGCTGGGTTGAACCTGCTGGAGGAAGACCACTAGGGGCCATACCCAAGCCTGCAGGTCCTGAAGGTTCTCCAACGGAGACAGGCCACCCAAATATGAGGTGCATTGCCTCATAAAATCCTCGTAGTTGAGTGGGTGGGGGTTGCTCCAGCTCCTGGAAACTCTAGGAGGTGCAGAGACAAACCAGGCCCAGACCTCAAATGCCATTGCTCCCTTATCTTGTCTGATTACTTGGACAGACGGGGTGAACTCAAAGACCTCTTCGACTTCTTGTTCTTTTTGTGCTTATGGGACTTACCTGAATGTCAGGAAGACTTTGAGTGCGATGATGAGTGTTTGGAGTGGCTTGGCATCTGATCCTGGGACCTACCTCTTACTGGGATTGAGACCATTGTAGCATGAAATGTCAATCGGCAAGGAGATTGAAGGAGGGCTGCCTTAAGAGCCTGGGGTGCATGGTGCGACAATCACCTCAGGTCTTGGCATTGTGGTCAGGCTCAAGGCGCCAGAGGCAAATGAGGTGAGGGTCCATCACCAACATTTGACGGTAACGGTCACCACACTGCCTAAAAAAACAGCCTTCCTTGTGGACATCCCTGCCACACCAGGAGACAATGGCCCTCATTACAACATTGGTGGTAAATCACACTTACCGCCGTGCAGAAGACCGCCAACACACCGCCGCGGCTGTGGAATCCCACCACAGCCATTACAACCCACAGCTCAGAATCCGCCAAAATCTAGACACCCACACAAGTCCGCCACACCAAAAGTCAGTGATAAACTGGCAATAACAAAACAGACACCATCACGCCAACAGGAATACCCTACACTATCACGACCCACAAATCCAGTTGGCGGTCTTTCAACCGCGGTATTCCATTGGCGGTACACACCGCCGCGCTCAAAATACACACACATTTACAAAACACTACCACATTGGACAAATCGAAATACACACACCTGATACACATACACACACCACTCCCATACACCCAATACAATATAAAAACACACACCCACATTACCCACAAACCCCTACAACGAAAAATTTGGAAGAAGCTGAGAGACTGCAAAGCACAGACCACACCAGCAGACAGAGGCACACAACATCATCACTCATACACATACACACACACACACATACAAAACAATACTCACCCCTAAACATCACCCCACACATCACAACACACACCACCTCACACATCGCTCACACCACCCCATGGCACCGCAAAGACACCCCAGGTTTTCTGAGGAGGAGCTCAGGGTCATGGTGGAGGAAATCATCCGGGTAGAGCCACAGCTATTCGGATCACAGGTGCAGCACACCTCCATAGCTAGGAAGATGGAGCTATGGCACAGAATCGTGGACAGGGTCAACGCAGTGTGACAGCACCCAAGAACACGGGATGACATCAGGAAGAGGTGGAACGACCTATGTGGGAAGGTGCGTTACGTGGTCTCAAGACACCACATTGCGGTCCAGAGGACTGGCGGCGGACCCCCACCTCCTCCCCCACAACTAACAATATGGGAGGAGCAGGTCTTGGCTACACTGCATCCTGAGGTCCTCGCAGGAGTAGCTGGAGGAATGGACTCTGGTAAGTCAAATCTTTCACTACTTCATCCCCCACCCTATCTGCATGCTATCACATACCCCCACCCTCGCCCATCACTCCAACTCCTCACATATGTCCCACTATCACAAACCACACATCTTAACACCAAGCCCTGCATGCAACAACAAAGCATGGACACCCATCACCAATGCATGTCCACTACACATACCCACACAGACCCCTAAACAATCATCACACAAGGTCCTACTGTACACAAGAATGTAAGCGCTGGGGTACAGGGTCACCCACCCATTGCACACCAGGCACACACAGATGCAATAATCATGCCTTTACACCTTGCAGGACCCCTACCTAACATCACCGGACAGGTGGTTCCAGACATGTCCACTCCCCCCACAGAAGAGGCCCACAGTGATGACAGCAGCTCTGTCCAACTGGATCTAGATGACCAGCCCGGCCCATCTGGGACCTCGGGACAGTCGGTTCCCCTCACACTGTCACAGGTCACTACAGAGCCTCCCCCCTCAGGAAACACCAGCACAGCACCTACCCAGCGGGCCCATACCTCTGTCCCCAGGACACGTCAAGCAGCAGTGTGTCCACCACTACAGGGAACCCAGGCAAACCCACCACCCCAAGAACAGCAGGGACCTGGGGGTAGTGGCAGTGGGCATACGGTTCAGGGGACAGAGGCACAGGAAAACCGGGCAACTGGATGGTCTGCTGTGCGACAGGGGGAGGACAGGGCCAGGGAACCCACTCTCCACAAGGCCCTCGCCAACATCATGGGAGCGTACCATCATTCCCAGGAGACGATGGCAACGGTACTTGCCAAGTTTCAGGAGACCCAGCGGCTGCAGGAGGAACAGTATTTGGGGTTCAGGGAGGAACTCAAGTCCATCAACACCACCCTGGGCACCATTGCAGGGGTGCTGAAGGACCTCGTGAACACCAGGAGGGACACTAGCCTGGACGATTAACTGCCCACCACCTCCGCCAGCGCTAGTGGACAGGAGGCACCGCCACAGGACCACAACACCAGCAACCCACCCCCTGCAGATGGAGAACCACCCCGCAAGCGGTCCCTGAGATCCAGGACAAAGACAGAGAATAATGCAAAGACCCCCGCCAAGAAATGAGACCACCCTGAATGTCATCCTTCTGTCCCACTTTGTCACCCTGTCCATCCTGAAACTGCCCTAGCTCCACTTCCTATGCCCCTTTGGACAATGCACCTGTGAGACTAATAAATGGACTCTGCCATGGTCATTCCTCCACCATTATCCCTGCCCATTTTACAACCCCTTCCACTATATAGCACTTAAATAAACACCCTTGAATCACAAAACAATCTGGAGTCAGTCTGTGCTTTCACAAATGTGTATTTGCAATAACTGAGGGAAATAGCAATGTCCATTTTATTGTCAACATACCTATGTCACATAGCTCTAGTCCATGAGGTAACATAGCAGAGGTCACACAGTGGGACCCACATCTGTGAAATCGAAAGGCAAAGTGACAAATTAGGGTCCATTCACTGGGTGAATGTGATAGACAGATGATAGGTCGAACAATTTTATCAGATGTAGGAGGCAGTGATGTCTTCTTACCTGTGTCTCACTGGAAGTATTGCTGGATCACGGTGTTCCTGTTGTCTATGTCTTCTTCTTCTGCCTCCTCTTCTTCACTGTCCACAGGCTCCACAGCTGCCACAAGTCCTCCTTCTGGACCATCCTCCTGCAGAAAAGGCACCTGTCGTCGCAAAGCCAAGTTGTGCAGCATACAGCAGGCCACGATGATCTGGCACACCTTCTTTGGTGATTAGTATAGGGAATCACCTGTCATATGGAGGCACCAGAACCTGGCCTTCAGGAGACCAAAGGTCCTCTCTATAACCCTCCTCGTTCGCCCATGTGCCTCATTGTAGCGTTCCTCTGCCCTTGTCCTGGGATTCTTCACTGGGGTCTGTAGTCATGACAGGTGGGGGTAGCCAGACTCACCTGCAAATGTCAAGGGACAACTGTTAGACACACACTAACCATTAGGGACAACCCCAGACAACTATTCACACTGTATAGGGTCCTTGTCCTCACCTAATAGCCACACACGGTGCCTCTGGAGTTGCCCCATCACATAAGGGATGCTGCTATTCCTCAGAATGTAAGCGTCATGCACTGAGCCAGGAAATTTGGCATTCACATGGGAGATGTACTGGTCGGCCAAACACACCATCTGCACATTCATAGATTGGTAGCTCTTCCGGTTTTTGTACACCTGTTCACTCCTGCGGGGGGGACCAAGCCCACATGTGTCCCATCAATGGCATCTATGATGTTGGGGATATGTCCCAGGGCATAGAAGTCACCTTTCACTGTAGGCAAATCCTCCACCTGAGGGAAAACGATGTAGCTGCGCATGTGTTTCAGCAGGGCAGACAACACTCTGGACAACACGTTTGAGAACATAGGCTGGGACATCCCTGATGCTATGTCCACTGTTGTTTGAAAAGACCCACTTGCCAGTAAATGGAGTACTGACAGGACCTGCACTAGAGGGGGGATTCCTGTGGGATGGCGGATAGCTGGCATCAGTTCTGGCTCCAACTGGGCACACAGTTACTGGATTGTGGCACGATCAAGTCTGTAGGTGACAATTACATGTCGCTCTTCCATTGCCGACAGGTCCACCAGCGGTCTGTACAGCGGAGGATGCCGCCATCTCATCACCTGCCCCAGCGGATGTGCCCTATGGATGAGAACAGCGAGCAGAGGGTCAGCCAACACTGAGGTACTAAAATAACAACTTTATTGCACACATTTGTCAATCCGCTATGTGCCTGTTACTGTGTGTATGCAAGGCCTAGATATGTGTGACGCATTTAACAATAATGGCATGTGGCCCGCTGAAATGGCGGCTGCCTGACCTGTAATGTGGGACAAGGGGATATGAGGTAACTGTGCTGGCGTTGTACACCGTCGCGGTAGGCGGTCGAAGACCGCAGTGCAATCCTGCATTGGTTAACATTGGACCCTATGGGTCCCAGGAGCCAATGATGACGTACGCCGGCGGTGACGGTACGCACCGCCGCAGACGTGACTGCCATTTTCTCTCTGTTCACTCACTTGATACCTGATCTTCTACAGGAGAGTACCTACACTGCAAGTGCTGCTGTGACCTCAGTCTGGAAGCAACAATGGCTCATGTATCTGGGGAAATGGCCCCTGCCTTCACATCGGAGGAGTTGGATAAACTAGTGGATGGGGTCCTCCCCCAGTACAGGCTACTCTATGGTCCTCCAGACAAACAGGTGAGTACACTGGGAGCATGCTGTATGGGCAATGCCTGTTTGGAGTGGTGTGGATGGGAGATAGGGGGGCTGGAGAATGAGGCGTTGCTGATCTGACGGTGAGTGTATGTGCGTCAGGGCAAGGGTGGGAACGTGGGCCAATGACTGTGATGGTCCGGACGATTAATGTTGTACCTTTTCCTCTGCACTATTCCTATAGGTCAGCACCCACCAGAAGAAGGCTATTTGGCATGCCATCGCCAAGGACGTCTGGACCCTGGGGGTCCACCAAAGATGGAGCACCCACTGCCGTAAAAAATGGGAGGACATTCGCCGCTGGAGCAAGAAGACGGTGGAGGCCCAGCTGGTGATGGCCTCCCAACGTGGGAGGGGTGCCCGTCGCACCATGACCCCGCTGATGTTCCAGATCCTGGCGGTGGCGTATCCAGAGTTGGATGGGCACTTGAAGGCATCACAGCAGCCACAAGGGGGTTAGTATACTCTCATTCAGCTGACTCTGCGCGCATTAGGAGGTGTCTGGGTGGGGGAGGTGGGCAGTAGGTACCCCTAGGCCAGGGCAACCTTTGTAGGCAAGGACCCTTTGTGAGGCAGGCTATGTGGCACCACAACCACACCAGTGGTAAGAGCCATCTACACCTAGTCAGGCTCCTGTGACCTCCATGTGTGCAGCAATCGGGCATAGGCCTTGTACCCCATGTCCCTGTGATTAATTAGGGAACTCTAAGTGCATGGCGTATTGCAGAGGGCTGCTGTGTCTGTAGTGTCCGCCAACGGTAGCGGTATTGCACGCACTGGACATGTCTTTCTTCTTTCTTCCCCCCCTTTGTGTGGTCTCCCTGTTCTTGTGTGCATTAGCATCATCAGACGGAGGAGCTGTGCCACCGGAGCAGGAGGGAGGTGCATCCCACATGGCCCTGGAGGGTGACACAACGGAGTCAGAAGCCACCAGTGGGATGGAGGGCGAGGGGAGCACCACGGTGGGGACTGGAGCAGAAACCAGCGACACCGACTCCGCCAATGATGGGAGCTCCCTTGCGGTGGCAGGCCACTCTGTGTGCCCCGCATCTACAGGTACAGCTGCCCGCCCCCCTACCAGCACTGCCCTCCCAGCAGCCCCTCAGCGTGTGCCCCGTGGCCGCTCACCCAGGAGGGCGGGCATCTCCTTCATCCCAGGCACCTCTGCCCCTGCCCGAGTCAGCCCTGCTGCCCTCAGTGAGGAGGCCATTGACCTCCTGAGATCCCTCACTGTTGGGCAGTCTACCATTCTGAATGCCATCCAGGGTGTAGAGAGGCAGTTGCAACAGACAAATGCATACCTGGATGGCATTCATTCTGGCCAGGCAGCTCAACAGCGAGCATTTCAGACTCTGGCCTCAGCGCTGATGGCAGCCATTGTCCCTGTGTCCAACCTCCCGCCTCCAACTTCCTCCACCCAGACCCAATACCCAGTACCTCAGCCTATGCCAAGCACAACATCAGACCAGCATGCACACACCTCAACACACAAGGGTAGCTCTGACAAACATAAGTACCACACATCCCACAGGCACTCACACAAGCATCATACCCATGCACACATACCAACATCCACTGCCTCCACTGTGTCCCCCTCCTCCACGTCTCTCTCCTCCCTCCCTGTCACGTCTCCACTCACACCTGCATGCACTACATCCTCAGTCACTACCTCCATCACCATCACGCCCATCACCACACACCGCTCACGTGCACTCACCACCCCACTACCATTCATACATCCCCTATGTCCTCCACCAGTGTGTCTGTGAGCCCTCCTCCCAAACTACACAAACGCAGTCACACACCCACCCAACAGCCATCCACCTCACAACAGCCTCTAGCCCATGCACCTCCACCCAAAGTCAGCAAACGAACACCTCCTACAACCACTACCTCTTCCACCACTACCTCTTCCTCCACTCCCAAACCCCCTCCATCTACCTGTCCCAGTGTGTCTAAGAAATGTTTCCTGTCAAACCTTGACTTCTTCCCTTCACCTCCCCCACCCCTTCCGTCCCCTAGGGCCCGCCTTTCCAGGTCCCAACCCAGCACCTCAGCCATCACATCACCGGGCACAGTGGTGCCAGCAGTAACCGGATTCTGGAGTGCGCCAAGCAGCAGGGTTGCCAGTGTCCCAAGGAGCGAGTCCAAGGACATTCCCCCACCTCCAAAACAGATGAAGTTGCCCACATCCCGGAGGGAGAAGGCCAAAACACCTGCCACCAAGGGCTCAGCCAGGACAACAATTGGGAGTGGCAAGACAGCTGTGCCCCCATCAAGGTGGGGAAGGGCCTAAAAAAAGAAAGGCAAGTCAACGTCGACGCCAACCTGCACAGCAGACAAGACTGCCACCGGCACTGCCACAAGGACCGCCGCAACGGGCACCGCCGTCAGCACCCAAGATTCTGAGCCCTTCACCTGTACAGCAGACACTGTGCCCTTCAGCAGCACCAAGGTCAGTGAGCCCCCCCACCAGCACCACCGCTCACGACACCGCCGCCAGCACCAAGGTCAGTGAGGCCGCCATCAGCACCGCCGCTCATGACACCGCCGCCAGCACCGAGGTCAGTGAGCCCCCCACTAGCATCGCCACTCAGGACACAGTCGCCAGCACCGAGGTCAGTGAGCCCCCCACCAGCACCGCCACTCAGGACACAGTCGCCAGCACCGAGGTCAGTGAGCCCCCCCACCAGCACCACTGCCCAATGAGTGCCGCAATTATCGCCGCTACTAAGCCCGCCGCCAGCACCACCAGCGGACACGCCACATTCTGAGCCAGTGGCACCACCGCAGACATGGCTGCCATCCCCAGTGGTCATTCGTACGAGGCTGGTGGTCAGTTCCAGGGGCCTGGCCAGCTTGCATGTTGCACCACCGTCAGTGGAGTGTCACATCCACTACCTCAGTCCTTGGCAGGATAAAGCACTCTGGGCACAAAGCCCCCTCCAGAACCAGTGGAGTGTCACATCCATTACCTCAGTCCTTGGCAGGATGAAGGACTCTGGGCACAAAGCCCCCTCCAGAACCAGTGGAGTGTCACATCCACTACCTCTGCCCTTGGCAGGATGAAGCACTCTGGGCACAAAGCCCCCTCCAGAACCAGTGGAGTGTCACATCCACTATCACATCCACTACCTCTGTCCTTGGCAGGATGAAGCACTCTGGGCACAAAGCCCCCTCCAGAACCAGTGGAGACTGTTATCCACTTGAGAGACTGTGGCTTTGCACTCCCCAGGATAATGCAGTGGACAAACCACCCACTGGAGAGACTTGAGAGACTGTGGCTTTGCACTCCCCAGGATAAAGCAGTGGGCAAACCACCCACTGGAGAGACTTGAGAGACTGTGGCTTTGCACTCCCGAGGATAAAACAGTGGGCAACCCACCCACTGGAGAGACTTGAGGGACTGTGGCTTTGCACTCCCCAGGATAAAGCCGTGGGCAAACCACCCACTGGAGAGACTTGAGAGACTGTGGCTTTGCACTCCCCAGGATACATCAATGGGCATGGAGCCCCCTCGTGGAGCTGGCGTCGTGCACTCATCCAGCTGAGGTGACCCCCCCTTCCCCCTGAGGTGCCTGTGTTTTTTTTCGATCTGATGCCCCTCCAGGGTTCTCTCCGTTTCGATCGGGTATCTCGTGTGGGCCTCGCCCATGCATTTTGGGCCCAGTGGTCCGCGGACTATATTGGTGCAGTACCTGGACTTTAATTCTTGGTGTACATATTTGTTTATAGTGTATATACATTTTTGAATAACGGATTTTACATGATTATAATCGTTCAACTCATTTGCTTTTGTCCTTGCGTTCTTCAGGGGGGGTTGGGAGGTGTAAATGTAATGTTTCAGCATATATTGGTGTGTGTGTTGTTGTGGGTGAGGGTGGGGGTGTTGCGTGTGTGTGTGACTCTCTTTTCCCTCCCCCCTCCCCTGTGTCGTAGGTGCAGTACTCACCGTGGTCGTCGCCGCCATCGGTCGTGCTCCTGGTAGAGGAGCAGGAAGACAATAGCAGGGAGTATTTGAAGTTCAGGCTCCATGGCGTCCTGGGTTGTGTAGAGGTGAGTGTTTCCCCTTCCAAGTCCTGTTTCCGCCGTGTTTTTGTTCGCGTTGAATCCGCCCCAGAAAAGGTGGCGGATTGGCCTGTCATAATAGTGTGGGCGGTACATTGCCTTCCGCCTGTCTGTTGGCGTTGACTGCAATGCTGTTTGTTTGTACTGCCATGGCGGTCGGAGTGTTAAAGTGGCTGTCTATGTTGGCGGTTTCCGACAGTCATAATTCCCCTTTTTTTACCGCCAGTCTGTTGGCGATCTTACCGCCGCTTTAACACTGACCGCCAGGGTTGTAATGAGGGCCAATGTCTCAAAACTATTCTACAACACTTTGAAAAAAGGTCAGTCACAAACTGACTAGAGGAAAGCTCTTCTCCGGATCTGCGCTGCCTGGGGTGGAAAAAAAAGAGCTGATGTCAGCATGCTGGGGTGACACCTACATAGGCAGTGTGCATGTCACTTCCGGCACGGATGACCTTGCGTGGAGCAAAATAACACCACTTACGAGCATGCTGAGGTACTGCTCACACAAAATTTCCGGCTCCAGTCTGACACCTGGAGATAATTCTAAGGTAAGGAATCTGCAGCTAACATTGTGTTTGAAATAGAAAAGAGCTGACATCAGTCAGCTGTGGTGGTGCCTATTTAGGCACTGAGTATAACACTTCTGGTGCAGCTGACGTAGAGCCAAACAACTCTTCCATGAGTGGCTCTAGACACTTGTAGGAAGAACCTGTCCTCCTTACTTCAACATTATGGTGATGGGTTGTTAAGGACCTGTGTTGAAATGCCAGAAGACTCTGGGTGGAAGCTGGTAACCATTTTTGTCAAGGAAGGAGGCCTTTCGTGAGAAGGAAGATGGCCCTGTGACCAAGGAGGACTAGGTTGGAGCTGCCCACCCTCAAATCCACTGGCAAGGTGTCAGTTGAGGCTGCAGGGCAGCAAGAGTTCAGCAAGGGCAAGGTCTAGCAAGGACATAGAGCTAGCTGAGGGGCATTCTAACACTGTCTTCATAGTATTATCCTTAGGCTTAAGACTATTCACTGGGGCACATTTCCTTAGTGTATGAGTACAGCGCTGCAGAGACAGAGGAAAAGATAGGAGATCTCCTTTACAATAAGCATATCTCAGTAATGGCCTCCGAAGCCTCAAGCAATAATACATTCAGTGGTGACATAAGGAGCAGCTTTGGTGAGTGTGCAGTATGACTTCTCAGTTAAGTTGACCCTGATCTCCAGTTCCTCCAGAAGTGCACCTCACCCTAAGGTGGAAGCATCCATCACTCTTCCCACAAGTGGTGGGGACAAAAGGTCTTCTCATATGGCAAGTCCTCCTCCACTGACCACCTAAGGAGATCAGTTGTAGTTTCTGTGGGACAACCATCAAATGATGCCTACACTGTAACCATAGGAGACACATTCCACAGAGGAGTCCACAGGTGCTAGCATGCATGAGAGACCAAAAGAATGAAAAAAGACAGCAAACCTAGTAAATTGAGAACCTTAAGCACTGGAACCCACCCCAAAAGCTGCACTCCAAAATATCAGAATCATATTGCACATCTTCCAGAACTTCTGGGGTGGTGGTAAAGTTCAGAGCAATGTTGTGTCCAGTACCACAGGAGATGCTGAGAGGCCTCTAGCTATAGCATGGGTAGGCTGATAGCAAAGCCCAAGTCAAACAGCAGGGATGCTCTGGTGTTCAATGGGCCTGACACTAGCTGTGGCAAGTCCTCCTTGTTCAGGCAATCATACAGGTATGAGAGTGTCAAGATTCTCAAAGTGAGTAATGTGCGGCAACCATCACCTTTGTGATGGCACTAGGTGACTATTAAAGTACAAACTACACTGCTGAACTGGTAGTGTATAGACTCAACAAAGAACTACAGGTACCACAATGTGACAGCATAACTGCTATGTGGAAATAAGCATCCTTCAAGTTCAGGCAGTCTTTAAACCCCTGCACTAAAAGCACCAGAACCAAGGACAATATCTTGAATTTCTTCTTGCACAGGTAGAAGTTCAAGACTCTGAATTCAAGGACTAGACAGGGACTGCTGTCTGTCTTGGGAACCAGGAAGTACTGAGATTAACATCCCTGCCCAAACTCCTGCTATGGAACTAACTCAAATTTCCTTTTCTACTGAAGTGACACAACACCTGCTGGAGAATGCAAGTGTGATCTTTCATTTGGAAGGACTGAGAAGGGGAATTGTGGGAGGCTTCTGTGGAAAATAAGGGCATAACCCTTTCCCACAATCTTTAAGGACCACTAGTTTGTCATAATGGTCTTTCAGGTCTGTAGTTAGTTAGAAGACCACCCTTCCAGCAACGTGTTGTACATGCTTCTTCCAGGGGAAAACTAAAGTGGCTTCCTAGCTGCTGCCAAAAATGAGGAGGTCTGCTGGGTCTGCTTGCTTGCCTTCCTGCCTTTGGACTTGCCACATCCTCTACTACTGTTTGAAGTACTGATAATCCTTTTGTGCAGTCACAAAACTTCCCACACTGTCTGTGGAAGTCTCAAGTTGGAGATACCAGACCCAAAGAACAGGTTATTACTCACTCCGTCTTGAACTTCCCTAGTGAAGAGTTCACCTTGTTGATAAAGAAGAGAGACCTGCTGAAATTATTACGGCCTGCAAATTCTCTGAGAAGCATGTGAAGAAAAGCAAAGCATGTCTTCTCAGAGTGACAGAAGAAACCATTGCTCTGGCTACCAAACCTGCCATGTCCTAGCCCATCCAAATAATCTACCTGACAGCATCTTGACCATCCCCAATCACTTTAGCAAAGAGCAAGTTATTTAACTTCGGTAATGATCTTGATGGTGGATACTCTAACCGCTGATTCCTCACCTTTAGAATATTCCCAGGCTTCCAAACTGCATATAGAAACTTTTTCAGCATAGCTCCTTCACAGTGGTGGATGATGTCATGCAGCTCTACGTCAACTTCATTCCAACCTGGAAGCAATGGTCAGAGCTGCATACAAGCGCCACCCTATTGAGCTGATCCCAGGCTTTTACTTCACGCTGTCTACACTCTCAGAAGCAAAGCCCAAAAACAAATTATCACTGTCAGTGTTGATATCTAATTTGGCACTTTCTTAGATTGAAAAGAGGCCACTCCACAGAAAGGGAAAGAGGGAGGACACCGAGGAATCTGCATTTAGATATAGTATCCACCAGAAACAGTTACGAAAACTAAGTATCTTCTGATGGATACATCTACCTGCAGATTTCTCACCTTTAGATGATATACCAAAGCAGTAGCTCCCAAGGTAGTGGGTCTGTGGAATAGTTAAGATCCAAAAGTCCTGGAGGTCCAAGCTGGTGAAATGCCCTTCCTGTTGGACTTGACTGTCAAAACAATAGTGTTTTGTAAGCAGACACACTGATGTGCATGTCACATCACGGCAATTGTCCACTATAAGCACTCCACATGGCAATACAGTAGAAGCAGCCTTGGACCTGGTGGAACTGGCCCTCAGGTTTCCAGAGGCTGCTTCCTGGCCACTGCATAGCAGAGCTTAAAGCAGTTTAATTTCTAACAGGACAAAGTCCTTTTCTGCACTGCGTTGCCTTTCTTTGACATAGAGAATCCAAAAGAGAGCTGATTGTCCACCTGAAGGTCTTTGGTGTTGTCAACTTAAAAACTCAACACTTTTGCGATGAGCTGAAGATATTGCAATGAGGAACACAGTCCTAAAAGTCAGGTGGTGTAGAGGGCAGCTGTGCCTAGGCTCAAAAGTAGTGCACAAAAGAAAAGTGTTAGGATTCCAATGTTGCATCAAAAAGGGTTAAGAGGAAACATACAAGTTAAACCTTTAAGAAATTGCATCTCAATAGGTGATTTAAACAAGGATGGCTGATCAGAAAAACCCCAAAAGGCCAAAAGGGCTGACAAATAACCTTTGACAACACCCAATACAAGTCCTTGCTGGGCTAAAGAACAATAACTTCGACAGTTTGGCCTGCAACGGGTCCACATTACTGGTGTCACAAACTTATCCAAGCATAAATAGACTTTGAAGGACTTCTGGCTGCAATGACTGAATGGATTCAACCTCTGCAGCTCAATCTCCACGCATGGAGGCGTAAATTGCATACGCTCAGGGTCAAGACCCTGCCCTGCAACAGAAGATACTCCCAGAGCAGCAGCCTGATCAGAGGACAATGCTCATGCCCTTATGTTCCGGGTACCATACTCTCCTGGCCCAATCCATAGCCACTATGATGACCTAGGCTGATCATTCCTTATCTTCTTCAGAACTCGGGGCAGTAAAGGCAGTGGTGAGAAGGTATACAGGTGTGCTTCACTCTAGGAGGAATGTGTCTCAGACAGGGAGAGAGAACCTTCTTGGGAACTCTGGTACACAAATGTGCTGACATTGAACATTCTCAACAGTGGCAAAAAGATCGAGCCAGGGCTCTCGTCATTGCTTGAAGATGCTGTACACCACCTCCAGGTGTAACTGCCATTTGTGATTTGTTAGGTGTTGCCAGTTCAGTTAGTCTGCTCTGTGTTTAAAGATCTCGGCAGGTAGTGCATGATCACAGAAATGCCCTGATGATTCAGCCAGTTCCAGAGGGCTTCCTGTCACAAGGTCCCAGACCCCAACCTGCCCTGCATGTTGAAATACCACATGGTGGCAGTATCAATGAGAACTTAAACCAACCTCCCGATGGTGGGCTGCAGGAAGCTTTTCAGTGCCACGCTAAGCAAATAGCCTGTTACTCCAACAGGGTGATGTGGAGACAGGTCCAGAATCTTCAGATCTTAACCTCTCCCAGATGACCTCCCCAATCCAGTAGTGATGTGAAGGCACCACCACTTGCTCCTGGTGGGATATGGAGAGATCTCTTCTACTGGTCCAAATAATGTCGATCAGCCACCAGTGCAGATCTTTTGCAATCTTCTTGAAATCCTGGATGGAATCCAACAGACTCACTTGCTGCTGGGCACACAGATATAAGATCAGACTGCAGTGGCTGCATATGCCATCTGACATGGTCAAGGAGCAGGATGCATGAAGCCAAAAAGCTTTCACACCACCCTCACTGACACCGAGGACTATGGCTGAAACATTGGGATCATACCTCGAAGGCTTTGACCTTGTATATCCGGAGGAAAGGCCCAATAACGCACTATATCCAGGTTGACTCCAACAAAAAGGAGGCTGCACAGGAGTCAGGTGTGAGTATGAGATGATGGTGAAGCCAAACAATGCCAAGTTTGCTATTGTCTGCGGCTTGACGACAACTGACTATGGCAAGCTCACTTTCAACAGCCAAGGTAGGGAAAGACTGGTATACTGGATTTCCAAAGATATGCTGCAACCTTCACCAACACTTTTGTGAATATCCAAGGGGGCCCGGTGACGCCAAAGGGTAGTACAGCAAACTGAAAATGCTCCTGTCCCATTTTGAACCAGACGTAGCACCTTCATGATGAGAACATGGAAATAAGCGTTCTGGAGGTCCAACACTACCATCTGGCCTCATGGATTCAGGGCAAATAGAACCTGGCCCAACGTGGCATCTTCCATCAGAGATCTAAAACAAGATGAAGTCCTCTGTCCTTTTTTGGAACTCTGAAATAGTGGGATTAACATCCAGATTCTATTTACGAGGCAAGGTCTCTAGTTATGGTTCCTTTCGTCAAATGAGCCTGTACTTTGAACAGTACTGTGGATAAGTACACTTCCGAAAGGTGCTCTGATGTGGGTGGGAGATGCAGTGGGTGATAAAGGAATGGCAGGGCATGGCCCTGTTGAACTATCTGCAGGACCCACCCACCTGTCAATGTTATTGTTTCCACCCATGGAGAAAATGAAAGATTCTATCTCCGACAAGTTGGCTGTGTGCCACTAACGGCAAATTAAAACAGCTTGGAGGCTACTGTGGGAGAGGCAGGGGACTGAGAGGTTCACTGTCCATATGGACCTGAATGCTGTCTACTGGATCTGCAACCCCCAGAGGACTGGGCAGTAGGCTTTGGTGTTGGATGTATGCAGATCCCTGTTGAAGCCTTGAAAGGGGCAAAACTGCTGGGGATACTGCTTTGTGGACGTGGAGAGACCAAATGAGAGTGCTGTTGCTCTGCTTCCCTGGAAGCGCATGAGGACAGCATTGACCTCGCTGACCAGGCAAGACCTGTCAAAATGCGCGTTCTTGAGGGACACAAACATCACTTGAGAGGCCCATGGATCTTATCCATGTGTGGCACAGGAGCACCAAGCTAGTTCAGACTGCTCTGCATAAAAAGCCTAGTGTCCGGTCCTGACCTTATAACATAATTGGGTGCTTCCTGGTCATGCTGAATATGTACTGCCAGGTTGACATGGGATTTCACTGGGACTGCTGTCAAGCTCTCAATGAACATAATGCATGGAAGCACCTATCCAGCAAGCAGGTAGCACTGACTGACTGAAGGGTTAGGCTAGCTCAGGAGAACATCTGATTCCCAAATTACTCCATTCTCTTTGAGTGACTGGGGCGAGTCATAAGGAATGAGTTGGGATTAATCCTGCTAGTAGATGCTTGAGCTACTAGGTTCTCAGGAGTAGGGTGCTGTATCAGGAAAGCAGAGTCAGACGCAGCAGGTCTAGCAGGCCAACGCTATTTTTGGATCCAGGAGGTGGAGTCTCTCCTCATCCTTAGAAGGATGTGAGGGTGTGTAAAAGGTAGGCAGGGTGATTGGTTGGACTACATGAAAAGGTGTGACAACTTTTGGCAGATGAGCCGCAACCACAGCCCTCACCTTGCTAAACACCCGAGGGGCACTTGTAAGGCCAAAGTCAAGTGCAGTGAACTGAAAGTGCTTGTGGCCTACTGTGAACCGCAAGTAACGTCTGTGGGCAGGTAGAACGGGTTTCTGGAAATAAGCGTCCTGCAAGTCCAATGCTACCATCCAGTTTCCTGGGTCCAGTGCAGACAGGACGTAAGCCAATGACAGCATTTTGAATGCCTTCTTATTGAGGAAGAGATTGAGGGCTCTTAGATCTAGAATAGGGTGAAGACCCTTGTTCTTCTTAGGAACCAAAAAGTAGCAGGAATAACCACAGCCTACTCTGGCACCTGAACCCTCTCTATGGCTCCGTTGGCCACGACAGCCACAACTTCCTCATGGAGAAGGGACAGATGATCCTCTATTATCCAGTTGTGATATGGTGGTATGGAGGGAGGGTGGGTCTTGAAGAGGAGGGAGTAGCCCTAACGGACGATCTGCAAAACCCACCTCTCTGAGGTAATGCACTGCCAGTGAGGCAGGTGATGGTGAATGCTACTGCCAACTGGGCGCCCATGGTGGTAAAAAGTCAGACTAAGAGGGTTATAGACCGTGGTGCGGGGGAGGTGGGGCAGCAGGCCAGACCTCTGGCCACCTGACTCACAAGGTCGGTAGGGTGCTGCACCTTCATCCACACATAGGCTGGGAAGCATGCGTGGCACATTATCTGGGCAGGAATTAGAGCAGCTGGAAGCCCCCTCTGTAGCCACGAAAGAGGTAAAAAGCAGACTAAGGGAGATGGGGATGCCACAACGTATAAGGACCTGGCTGTAGCACGAGAATCCTTAAAGCGCTCGAGCACCAAACCAGCCTTGTCTCCAAAGAGATGGATGCCATCAAAGGGCATGTCCATAAGGGAAGCTTGGACATCCCCCAAAAAGCTAGACATCCTCAGCCAGGCATGGCGCCTCAGGGCCACTGCCATGGAACCTGCTCTGCCTAGCGAGTCGGTCGTGTCAAGTCTGCAACAAATTGTGAACTTTGCTGCTTCTCTCCCGTCAGTAACAACCTGAGAGAGTACAGACAGAGCCTCCTCCAGGACCTGTGGCACCACTTACACAACCATGTCCCACAGAGTGTGGGAATTACAGCCCAAAGGGAATGCAGTGTTCACAGACTACAATGCCTAGCTGGTGGAAGAGATCATCTTCTTCCCAAATTAGTCCATTATCTTGGATTCCCTATCTGGGGGAGGGGTAGGGAACACACCATGGGAAGAAGAGGTGGCCCTCCTTACCACCATTGAATAAGAAGCTCTCTCCTCAGTAGCCACAGATTCCACACTTCACAGAATCCTCACACCACTCCATTTCCTCATAAGGCTGGTATTTTAAATGGCCCATCCCAGTCCTCCTTCAGGCCTAGCCCAACAGAATATGGCTCAGGACCCAATCTAGGAGGCAAAGCTCCTGCGGGCATTGGGCAACACCTATCCAGCTCAGTCAGGGATGACAATGGGGATGATGCCACCAATAGGTGCCTGGGAGCATTGGCACTGGCGCCGGGGAAGGTTGAGATGGTAAAACCGGTGCCAGTCCAGATCTGGGACTGGATTCCTGGGAGCCCATTAGTGTGGAGGCCAAAGCCACTGGCCCGGAACCCGGTGGGGCCTTCCTCCGACCCCACGGGGTCGAAAGGCGTGCCAACAGGGTCACACTGCCAAAAATGAGGCACATTGCCTCATAAAATTATTTTAATTGGGCAGCGGTTGCTCTGGCTCCAGGAAATTACCCGGCGCAGGCGAGGCCTTGAATGATGATGCTCCCTCATTGAGTTGGCCGATGGAAGAGGAGAAGTAGAAGATCTCTTCTATTTCTTGCTCTTCTTCTTGCACCTTGAACTACCCTCTTTTTGTAGGTCACGGAGCAAACTATACTATAGATTATGGCCCAGAATTTATAGGGCCTAACGCTATTCCAATACCACATTAGCATCATTTTGTTACGCTAATGTGGCGTTAGAAGGCCAAAAACGCTGCACCATATTTACAAAGTGGTTCAATGCAGGCATTGCACCACTTTGTAACCCTTTGCGCTACATTATGCCTGCGCCAGGCATAATGTTTGCAAAGGGGGCCTTCCCCCGTTATGGGGGCCATAAAAATGGCACAAAGAAATCGAACAGATTTCTTTGCGTAATTTTTTCCGGGAGTTTTAACGCCTGCTCAGAGCGGGTGTTAAAAGGTGGCTCTCACTGGTTACAATGGGGCTCTGGGTGCTTTACAGGATTAGCATCAACATTTTTTAAGCTATTCCTGCAAAGCGTAAAATTATCGTAAAAATTCTGACACTAGTTCCCTAAATACTGCCATGGTGCACCATGTATTAAATACAGTGCACACATGGTGGTGTTAGGGGAGTGCTAAGGGGTGCAAGAAAAGTGGCTTTTTCATAAATATGCCCCCATATTTTTTGTACCATCTTGTTGCAGAAGTGGCTAGGCTCTTTTTTTTTTTTTTTTAAATAAACAAAATGTATTAATTTTGTACCTTAATAAGGTGGAATGGAACAGTAGACTCGCTAACACTGCTGTACCGAAAAGAAGGCTGCGACTGCACCCGAGCAGCAATTGTGGGGTAACACAATGTACACATATGATACCCTCAAACAAACTGTAGATCAGTTACATTTCCAATTCTAGTCACTGAACTCAACCACTTTCCCCATACCCGCCCACGTTTACGAGGGCAGTCTCTAGCTTCGAAGACTACACGTTCCTGTTGTGTACACCAGTCTACCCACCACCACCATTCTGACAGGGTGGGATGGTGCGTAGGGACATCCAATGTGTGGCAACATCTCTTTTAGCAATCAGGAGGGCTGTATCTAAAAAGGACCATTCAGCCCTCGTGCCTCCTGTGCCTTCAAACACGGCAAGCATTATCAGTATGGGGGAGAGAGGAACTTCACGCCCAAGGACATTGATTAAGTCCCTTGTCACTCTGGTCAGTAGTTCCTTATCCTACAGCAGACCCACACTATGTGGTAAAAGTCCGCTGGGTCTATTCCACAGAGAGGACAGGAGGGGTTAGGGTGAAGGCCAGCCCGTTGCCAGCGGGTCGGGGAGAGGTAGGCAGAATAGAGATAGTACATTTGTACCAATCGCAATCGACTGGAGATTGTGAGCTCTCGGGGGGCCATTATGGCATCTCTCTAGTCTGCATCATCGATGGGGCCCAACCATCCCTCCCAGCGGTCTTTGAGGTGTTGTAGCGTGCCAGGTGTGTTAATTACCAGAGTACCGGTAGATCTGGGAGATCCCCGCAACCAAGATTGCCCATAAGGAGTTTGGCTTCTAGGGGGCTGAACTCTGGTAGGGCTTCAGAAGACGGGGCACAGGTGTGAAGAGCATGCTGGAGTTGAAGGTATTTGTAACAGAGTATTGGTTGAGGCATAAACAGCATGAAAGGTCAGAAAAAGAGCGTAGATGTGTCCTGGACCAGACGTCCCAAAATTGGGATATACCTATGTAGTCCCAAGCTCTAAAGCCCTAAAGGGCTGCCACCTTTCTACCAAGCGCCATGCCAGAGGGTGGCCTGTTGTGTGAGCTTAACATACCATTGCGTATGCCGTAGCACAGCTCTCCAGGCCAGAATTGCCATCTTAGTCACCTGAGGCATAGAGGCAGGGACCGAGGAGCCATAGAGTAAGGCTTGTAGATGAAAAACAACCCAGCCTGGACAGTTCTAGATAGTATACAGGATCAGCCCCCACCTCCGCCCATTGAACCAATCATGGATGACAAGGAGCTAGGAGGCCAGATAGTAAAGATAAAGATGTGTCATTCCCAGCCCACCATCGTAGGGACCCTGTTGAAATGGTGTGAGGGCAAGGCGGGATCTAGAAATGCTGTCTCTATCCCATCCATACCACGGACCCACGTATAAGGCAGGTAGAGCAATAGGTTTTGAAAAATGTATAGGAATCGTGGGAGAATCATCATCTTGTACAGTGCTATTTTTCCCATAACGTTTAGGGGAAGGGACCTCCATGTGTCCAGATCGGTTTTAGCCTTCTGGAACAACGGTTAGAGATCGAGAGTCCAAGTGAGTTCTGGAAGTAAGGTGACCCATATACCTAAGTATCGAATGCTGAGCCGACGAAGGAGGATAGTCGACTGCCAACCGGGGCAATCTCTAGAGGGGGAAAAGGGGACCAGCACAAACTTGGAGGGGTTCATCTTACGACCAGGGGCTGTTTTGAAACATTTCAGTAGGTAAAGACAGCAGGGGGGTCCCTGGTGGCAGGGTTTGTACGGTATAGAAGGACATCATCCGCATAAAGAGTGATGCAGTCCTCCCGGATGTCGCTCCACTATCATCCACCAAACTGGGCATCTGTATGGATGAGCTGAGCTAGTGGCTCACTTGCCAACGTGAAAAGGAGAGGAGGATAGAGGACATCCCTGTCTGGTCCCTCGTTCTAAAGGGAAAGTTTCAGAAAGGACACAGTTAATCTGGACCCGGGCCATGGGATTAAAGTATAGGGCGTGACTCATGCTTTGAAAGCAAGGTCCACAACCAGCTCTGAGCTTTTTTTAAATCAATAAAAAGCAGAGCCAAGTCATGAGGCAGCCAAAGCCGGTGAGCTAGAGCCGCGTGGACACATCGGAAACAGTGTCTTGTGCTATAACATGGCATAAAGTCACACTGGTGTATCAATGTAGCTAGCACTCATTTAAACCGGTTAGCTAATACACTGGCAAAAATGCTTACTTCCTCACTGAGAAGAGATATAGGGCTATAATCAGTGCAGGTTGCAGAGGGGGGTTGCGTCTTGGGGATTACCACTATTGTGGCTGCGTCCAGTTCGGGAGGAAAGGCGCTGGTGCTGCTCACTTTTTGGGATGGTGCTAATAGGTAGGGTAACAGTAGATCACAAAATGTGGCATAATACTCTGTGGGGAACCTGTCCAAGCTGGGGGTTTTCTCGAGTTCAGTCGGGATAAAGCCTCTCCAACCTCTTCGGCAGTAAGTGGTTCATCAAGCATGTGGGTTTCAGCAGGGTGCAAGGGGGGGAAGGGATTGAGCTAAGCCCTGTATTGGTTCCCATAATAACAGGCGAATGTGTTAGCGATTTTGAAGAGAGTATGTTTTGGGGAGCCAGTGTCATTAATGCTTTCAGGTCTAACTATTCATCTGTTGGTGGGAAGCCAACCAATGTAAGAGCTTCCCATTCTTGTCCCCCTAACCATAAAGTTGGGGCGAAGTGGCTCTCTAAATGTGTTTGGCAGCCTCCAGGGAATGCTGACTGATTTCCTTGAGAAGGAGGCCTAGGCAGCAGGCTAGGTCTTGCTGTGGATCGGATGCCTGGTGTGACTCCAAACAAAGGGCGTTTGCTTCTAGTTGGGTAATATAGGAGGCACAGGAGCGTTTCTGGGGCCTGATTTGCCCCCTGGCGATGCCCCATATAGTTGCCTTACTAGCTGCCCACATGATGCTAATCTTCGCAACCACACCCTCATTATTGCAAAAGTAAGCCTAAAGCTCTGTGTTCAATGATTAAAAAAGTATCTTGTCCTGGAGATACTAGGCACTAAGACGCCACAACGGGCACTGGTCAGGTTTGAGGGCTCCAAAGTGAAGGAGAAGCGGTGTGTGGTGTGATATCTCACAGGGTAATATTTGGATTTGAGAGAGCTTTCGACAGTCAGGAGTGGGCAAGAAGATTAGGAAGCGTGGATGCACGTGGTGGGCCACGGAAGTGTGTGTAAATTGGCGCAATCTAGTATGCCATGTCCTCCAAGTGGCACAAAGGCCTAGAGAGGCGGTCCACTCCGCCAGTTGGCACGCCCGGTTCGTCTAACACAGGTCGGCGATCCTGTGGCGTCAAGTACAGGGTCTGGGATGGAGTTAAAATCTCCTCCTATTACAGTAAGACCCTGCGGAGAAGACCAGAGGAGTTTGGAAAGGTCCCTCAGGCAGGTAGCAAGGGATGTAGGTGCACGTAGGCACATACCAGAGTAAGGGTCTGGCCCTCTAATCTTCCTGTCAAGGTGAGAAAGCGGCCCTATTGTCATGACCACACAAACTTGCCAAGTCAAATCAAAGAAGTGCATGAGAAAAGCAAAGAGATATCCTCAGTGGAGACAGCAAAGCCCAAACTGGATGAAGGCTTGCAGAGTAATCTTGCGCTTATTTCAAAGGAAGAATCAAGAAGAGAAGATCCAAGATGGCCGCTGTGAGTCCTGAAGGTTAGTTACAGTTCTAGTCTTGCAATCGGTTGGTTGCTAGGTTACGAGCTCTCCAGCTGGAAGCCTTGCACTTCAACTGAGGTCTGACAGGAATCAGCTGTGTGGAGAGAGAGCGCGCTTCAGAACAGAAACTCCTGTGAGGTAAAATTACATTTGAAGATTATATTACAGAAAACTGATAAATATTGTCAAGGTTTATTCGAAGAGTTTGATAGTAGACCGTTCCCGTGGAAGTCGGCAAGGCTACAGAGTTAATGTATGAATTAACCTTATGTTTACAAGGTTCTTGTTTAAGATATTAAAGTCAAAGAAAAAACGAACTTTAAAAGAGCAAGTATCTACAAATGTCAAGGTTATAAACAAAGGCCAAGTTTAAAGGAGAAACGAACTGTTAACAAATAAGCATTTACAAATTCAATGGTAATAAACCAAAATAGAGTTTAAAAGAGAAACAAACTTAAATAAACAAGCATTTACAACTACAAGTTATCGACAGATGTCGAAGTAAGGAAGGAGAAACTAACTGTAATAAAGAAGCATTAATAAACAAGCATTTTCAAAAACAAGTATTGACAAAAGTCACAATAAGACAGGAGAAATTAAATAACATCAGCTGATTTGAAGAACGCATTATCACCAACTATATATATATATATATATATATATAGCAACATAAAACCAATCTCTAACAAAGGTTGAGAAGTTCTTCCAGAATCAGTAATAAGCCTTTTTTTAAGAAGAGCTATCATTTATAGAGAGAAGCAAGGCTACAGAGAATTCAGGGTGAGTGAAGAAATAATAGAATTAAAGAGAATTAAGTGTTGAGAGTAATAAGTGAAAAACTGATGTTGTATGTCCCTAGTAATTGCGACTGTTACTCTTGCAGGTGCTGTATCCAATCTTAGATGTGAAGAGGCAGACTGAGTACTGGCGTTCATCATCTCTGTGGCAGTCTCTCTACCATCCCATTCCCCTTTCCCCCTCCGGGGTACTCAGCACGAAGGATTAATATTCGTTGTGAGTAGCTCGGTCGGGACTGAGGAGTTATCTTCTGCTTCTGAGGAAATCGAATTGAAGTATCCTGACAGATTGAAGTGCCATCTCCCTAATTTTAGGGAAAAAACAGATTTCCTCCTGAGCAGAATGGCAGAAGGAATTGATATAAAAGAATTAGCCACCGTTTTGGAAGGGTTACAGAAACAATTAAATAACACCATAGAAGAAACAGTCCAAATAAAACAGCGAATAAATGAGTTAGGGAACACCGCTAAATCAAATGAATCTGTGTTTTCACAAATCCCTAGCCCTTCACAGTCTGCAGGTATATCCACTCAAGTAATTCATGCGGTTTCCCCTATTATTCCTTTGGCTCAACCCGAGCGCTTCAGTGGGGATCCAAATAAGGCGCAGATTTTTCTGACCCAATGCTCATTGCATTTTTTATGTAGACCAGTAATTTTTTCCGAAGACCAGTCCAAAGTGGCATTTATATTGTCTTATCTGACAGGAGATGCAGCCGCATGGTCCATGCCAATAATTTCCAGAAATGATCCTGTTTTATATAATTTCCAAAATTTCAAGGAAGAGTTCTTAAGAATATTTGATCGGCGAACTGCAGCTCAAGCCACTGACAATGAACTACTGGAAATCAGGCAAGGTAATAAAGATCTAGTAGCCTATCTGGCTCATTTCAATAAACTCATTGTAGAGACTGCCTGGCCGGAGTCAAAAAGAGCTGCCATATTTTATCGTGGACTGAGAGATGAATTGAAAGATGCCTTAGCACAAGTTCCAAATAGACCCACCAAAATTTCGGAGTTAATTGATCTTGTGTTACAGATTGACCACTGGTTAACTGAACGAAGAGCAGAAAAGAGAAGAGAGTATCGACCATTTCCCCTGAGAATTGATTGTGTAAGAAATGATCATACGAGAGCCGGAGAAGGGATAACGATAGAAGAACCAATGCAAATTGGTTCCCTCCGAGGTCCTTTATCTAAGGAAGAAAAAGAGAAAAGAAGAGTGAATCAACTATGTTTATATTGCGGTGCATCTGGGCATTTTGTTAAAAACTGTCCCAAGAAACCCAAAGCTCTTCAGTCGGGAAAAGGCCAGCTTCATCAGTAGAGGGAGTTGCCCTGATGAAAGCAGAACCCAAGACAACTCCTTTAGATCAACGAGTGGCGAATACCTTACAAACCGCAGCACCACATTTGGTACAAACAGTATCAGTTAAGACCCTTGAGAAGGAAATTCAAGGGATCTCAGTTATGATAGACTCTGGAGCTACAGGCAACTTCTGTGATATCAAATACGCTCGTAAAATGGGTATTCGATTTATCAAGAAATCTACTTTGGAAGTAGTAAGAGCTGTGGATGGAACCAATCTTTCTTCAGGACCCATTTCCCATGAGACCGAACCAATTCAGATGCAAGGTTTTGGTGGACATCAGGAGCAGATAATCTTTATTTGATTTCAACTCATTTTGGGTCTGCCCTGGCTTACAGAACATAATCCACAAATTGATTGGAGCAAAAGAACGATCAAGATGAATTCCTCTTACTGCAAAGAGAATTGCTTTCATGATGGAGTGGAAGTGTCCACCAAGTCCCAAGCGGCCTGTTTAAAATGGGTATTCGCTTTATCAAGAAATCTACTTTGGAAGTAGTAAGAGCTGTGGATGGAACCAATCTTTCTTCAGGACCCATTTCCCATGAGACCGAACCAATTCAGATGCAAGGTTTTGGTGGACATCAGGAGCAGATAATCTTTATTTGATTTCAACTCATTTTGGGTCTGCCCTGGCTTACAGAACATAATCCACAAATTGATTGGAGCAAAAGAACGATCAAGATGAATTCCTCTTACTGCAAAGAGAATTGCTTTCATGATGGAGTGGAAGTGTCCACCAAGTCCCAAGCGGCCTGTTTATCATCACACTCTTCAATGATCTGTGCACTAAAGACAGCAGAAATCCCAAAAGAATATGAGGATTTAATCGCCGTTTTTGATGAAAAGGAGGCTGAGAAATTACCACCACATCGACCCTACGACTGCAAAATTGAACTGGAGCCAGGTGCGATATTGCCATGTAGCAGAATATACGCATTGACCGAAGCAGAGAATCAACATTTAAGGGAGTATTTGGATCAATATCTTGCTAATGGTTTTATTCGTCCTTCTGAATCTCCAGTGTCATCCCCACTATTTTTCATACCAAAGAAGGATGGGAGTCTTCGAACTTGCATTGATTATCGAGCCCTCAATCAGGTTACCATCAAGAATCAATACCCACTGCCTTTAGTGTCAGTTTTATTAGATCAAGTAAAGAATGCTAGAATCTACACCAAATTGGACCTGCGAGGAGCATATCATTTGATTCGAGTGGCTTCAGGGGATGAATGGAAAACCGCTTTTCGGACTCAATACGGATTATTTGAATATCAAGTGATGCCTTATGGGTTATGCAATGCTCCCGCTGCCTTCCAGCATTTCGTTAATTATATATTACGAGAATTCCTCGACCGGATTGCCGTGGTTTATATAGATGACATTTTAATCTTTTCCGACAATCTACAGGAGCACATTTCCCATGTTCGATCCATCCTCACAAGGTTGCAAGAAAACCATCTCTATGTAAAATTGGAGATGTGTGCATTTCATGTGGAACGAGTTGAGTTCTTAGGATTCATTTTGTCACCAGAAGGAGTTAGTATGGATCCTGCCAAGATAAAGACAGTGCAACATTGGCCTTCTCCTTGCAATGTCAAAGAGATCCAGAGTTTCTTGGGGTTTGCTAATTTTTATCGAAGATTCATATCCAATTTTTCTCAAACAGTTACACCCATTACAAGATTGTTGAAGAAAGGAGTGAAGTTTGAGTGGACAAAAGAAGCTGAAAATGCTTTTAATTTTTTGAAGAATTCCTTCGTCTCAGCTCCAATCTTGCTCCACCCCAATCCAGATGAGCCATATTATGTGGAGGCAGATGCTTCAGATGTTGCCATAGGAGGTATCCTTTCCCAGCGTCATAAAGATACAGGTCAATTACATCCAGTGGCCTATTTCTCTAGAAAATTAACACCACCAGAGATAAATTATTCAATTGCGGATAAGGAGCTATTGGCAATCAAAGAAACTTTTCGTGAGTGGAGGCATTACATTTTGGGAGCTAAGCATAAAGTGACCGTTTACACGGACCACCGAAATTTACAGTTTTTAAAATCAGCTCGAACTCTAACAGCTAGACAACTGCGTTGGTCCCTATATTTTGCAGACTTTGATTTTGTTATCACTTTCAGACCAGGAAAAGTAAATGGGAAGGCAGATGCTCTATTTTGAATTGATACCGGTGCATTTAAAGAGCCTCCAGAAAAAGAATTGATTATTCCACAAGAGAAGTTCATATCTGCCATATTGTATGAAAATTTAACCAAAGAAATTCAAGAAAACTTAACATTCGAAGGAATGCTGAAGTGGTCCAAAGAAGGCCAAGGAAGAGAAATCAAAAAAGGTTTGCCATACTTTAAAGGTGCACTGTATGTTCTGACTGTGGAGCTGCAAGAAAAAATTCTTCAGGCTTATCATGACGATCAATTGGCTGGACACAAAGGAATTCAAAAGACTCAAAATCTAATACAACGAGAATTTTGGTGGCCAAAAATGAAAACTCAGATAAGACAATATGTGTCAACTTGTGACAAATGTCAAAGAGGGAAATCAAATAGAACAGCTTCACAAGGTCTGGTAAGACCTTTGCCCACTGCACCCCATGCCTGGCATACTGTTACTATGGATCTTATAGTGGACCTCCCTAGTAGCCAAGGTTTTAACACTATCCTAGTTTTTGTAGACACTTTCACTAAAATGGCGCATTTCATTCCTTTGAAAGAAATCCCCCGAGCCCCACAGGTTGCACAGTTGTTTACACAACACATAGTACGCGCCCATGGTATCCCAAAAATTCTAGTTTCAGACAGGGGTCCCAATTTGTTTCTCGCTTTTGGAAGGCCTTTAGTAAAAGATTAGGAATTGATTCTCGTTACTCTACCAGTTACCATCCTGAAACCGATGGGCAAACAGAGAGAGTGAATCAAGAGTTAGAACAGTATTTAAGACTCAATTTATTTGATAAAGAGAAGGAATGGCCCGAGTTGATGTGGGCAGCTGAATTTGCTTACAATAATGCTGTTCATTCCACCACTGGGTTCACCCCCTTTTATCTGAACCATGGTAGACATCCTAATGTAATGTTGGGTAAAGAAGATGATTCAGTGCCTGCAGTAGAAGAGATGGTGAGGGATTGGCAGACCACGTTAGTTAGGGCTAGAAAAAACATCACTCAAGCAAAAGACTCATATAAGACTCAGGCTGATAGAAAAAGAAGAGAGAGTCCCATTTATTCGAAAGGAGACAAAGTTTGGTTATCCACTCGTCATTTAAGTCTCAAAGAAATCGCAAATTTCAGCCACGATTTATAGGCCCATTCAAAGTTGACAAGATGATCAATCCAGTGGCAGTTAAATTGCAGTTGCCAGCTCATCTAAAGATACATCCTGTTTTCCATGTCTCCTTGTTAAAGACCAGTCCTCCAAATTTACGTCAAAACTCCCCTCCAATTCCTATCCAGATTAGCTCTGCAGAAGAGTATGAGGTCAATCAAGTCTTAGATTCCAAAATCCGTAATGGCCAGCTTTATTATCTAATTGATTGGAAAGGTTATGGTCCAGAGGAACGATCCTGGGAGCCGCACGAGTATGTACATGCTTCAAGATTAGTGAGAAACTTTCATAGAACCTACCCAAGCAAACCTAAATTGGAGAACTGTTCCTTGAGGGGGAGTACTGTCATGACCACAAAAACTTGCCAAGTCAAATCAAAGAAGTGCATGAGAAAAGCAAAGAGATATCCTCAGTGGAGACAGCAAAGCCCAAACTGGAAGAAGGTTTGCAGAGTAATCTTGTGCTTATTTCAAAGGAAGAATCAAGAAGAGAAGATCCAAGATGGCCGATGTGAGTCCTGAAGGTTAGTTACAGTTCTAGTCTTGCAATCGGTTGGTTGCTAGGTTACGAGCTCTCCAGCTGGAAGCCTTGCACTTCAACTGAGGTCTGACAGGAATCAGCTGTGTGGAGAGAGAGCGCGCTTCAGAACAGAAACTCCTGTGAGGTAAAATTACATTTGAAGATTATATTACAGAAAACTGATAAATATTGTCAAGGTTTATTCGAAGAGTTTGATAGTAGACCGTTCCCGTGGAAGTCGGCAAGGCTACAGAGTTAATGTATGAATTAACCTTATGTTTACAAGGTTCTTGTTTAAGATATTAAAGTCAAAGAAAAAACGAACTTTAAAAGAGCAAGTATCTACAAATGTCAAGGTTATAAACAAAGGCCAAGTTCAAAGGAGAAACGAACTGTTAACAAATAAGCATTTACAAATTCAATGGTAATAAACCAAAATAGAGTTTAAAAGAGAAACAAACTTAAATAAACAAGCATTTACAACTACAAGTTATCGACAGATGTCGAAGTAAGGAAGGAGAAACTAACTGTAATAAACAAGCATTTACAAATACAAGTTATCAACAAATGTCGAAGTAAGAAAGGAGAAACGAACTTTAATAAACAAGCATTTACAAATACAAGTATTGACAGAAGTCACAATAAGACAGGAGAAATTAAATAACATCAGCTGATTTGAAGAACGCATGATCACCAACTATATATATGTAAATAGCAACATAAAACCAATCTCTAACAAAGGTTGAGAAGTTCTTCCAGAATCAGTAATAAGCATTTTTTTAAGAAGAGCTATCATTTATAGAGAGAAGCAAGGCTACAGAGAACTCAGGGTGAGTGAAGAAATAATAGAATTAAAGAGAATTAAGTGTTGAGAGTAGAAAGTGAAAAACTGATGTTGTATGTCCCTAGTAATTGCGACTGTGACTCTTGCAGGTGCTGTATCCAATCTTAGATGTGAAGAGGCAGACTGAGTACTGGCGTTCATCATCTCTGTGGCAGTCTCTCTACCATCCCATTCCCCTTTCCCCCTCCGGGGTACTCAGCACGAAGGATTAATATTCGTTGTGAGTAGCTCGGGTCGGGACTGAGGAGTTATCTTCTGCTTCTGAGGAAATCGAATTGAAGTATCCTGACACCTATGGGTCATGTGTTTCGTGGAGGACAGTAAGGGGGGAAAGGAGCGCCTCAGCAGGATAGCAACCACCCAGGATCCGTGGGTAACTCCTGCATGAAAGACCCTGTCATATCCTTCATGTGCCAGATGGGGGCAGCGATCCCCCATAAGGTGTGTTTCTTGGAGGAATAGTATCTCAGGGGTATTGCGGTGGGCAAAGGTGATAACTGCAGATCGTTATATGTGGTCCAGTAGCCCATTAATATTTCATGACAATACTCGGAAAGCCATTGTCATGGAGGGTTAAAGGGGCCACGCACAGAAAGTATCATGGGAAGGGGGCCTGTTGGGGTCTCATAATTGGGCGCAAGTTGTAAAAGTATGGCACTGCAGTAAGACGTGACAAGAAAGTCAGTGCTATGGCTGTTGCAAATGTGAGTGTCCAATCCTAAAAGGGAGTAAATACATCAACATTGCTTAACAAGGCACTGAAAAAACAACAATGCATGAAAGAATCCCCACCCCCCAACTCCCACCTCTCCCCACACTTAGCAGCATCTGTCGCCCTAAAACAAAGTGTGTTAAAGGAAAACAGCATGTACAACAATGTGGAATTCTCAAGGAAAAGAGTTAAACTAAAAGTCAAAGTGGGAGAGTGGTGGACCCCTCCTTAGATGTAGGATAAGTGGTAGACATCAAACTCTATTGAAGGTATTTGTTAGTCATCCTTATTCATCTGCACTCTCATAGGTGTTCACTGCTGTGGATCACAGCACACAGCTGCGAGAAAGGTCAGTATCTTTGTTACTTTCTTTTGGTGTTGGTGATGCCATGTCAAGAACATCTTCTTATGATGATTTGTGCTCCTCACTCCAGTTCGTTGATGGATCTGTGTTGATTAAAAAGGAGGATTGCCCCGGTTCCTATAGCTCATGTTCCTGGTTCCTACTGCCTCGACCCACTTGCCACTTTGCCAAAGCAGCACGGTCAGCCAAGTGACCAGGATGGAGGCCCTCGCCGGATGCTGAGGGGCAGAGGCGGAGGCCACACTTTGTTTGATGGCAGATTAGATTTAGGGGGCCTCTAGTTCTTTATCACTGTATGTATCGGTGAACGTGGCACTATAGAGATAGCCCATTGAGGCGAAAGTCTGTTAGGTGTCTTGCGTGGTGTGCAGGACGGTTGCCTCTGGCGAGATGTACCTTGATGTCAACTTTGGGGCTCACATGGCCAACCAGTCTTCGATGGCCAATTGCAGGATTAATTTAACTTTCCAATGGGTGATCAATTCACAACCTCTTGTGCCACTATGGAGAGACTATTGCAGGCATGTGGCCAAAATGTCAGTTCATAGTGGCACACATTGGACCACAAGGCCGCAGAGAGAGCCCAGAAGTCAGCAAGTGCACCCAATTATGATTTATCTATCTGCTCCAGTCAGGGGCATCGGGGGGACATGGGGGAGGAGGTACACATCCTCTCAGTAGTTTAATATGGTAGCAAGTTTATTCCCCCCCCACCCTGATCGATCTTTTAATGGTCAGTGAGGGTTAAGCAGTTCTCTTCGTTAATTTACCTCATCTGTCCCTCACCTGCCTCTCTCCCCACCTGTGAGGTGATAAGGGGAGAGAATAAGGTGGTGCGTTGTCAAAGTTCTTTAATTTATTGTTGGGCAGGCCACACTCCACTGCCTCAGCGCACCCTGGGGCCTGGCCAGCGTCCTCTGCTCTTGTCATATGCGGGGCTTCAGCGACATCGCTGCAGGCACGCGATGCACAGTCTATGGCGAAACGTTGCTCACACGGAAGGGGTGAGAGAGCGTAGTTTATATAACCTATATTAGAACAAATTATCTATATATTAATGTGTGACAATACTGCATAGAAAACTATAATAATAGCGATTTTGCTTAAACATGTACTGAAATTGTGACCACGATGAGTGGCCACCAATGTAAACGCAACTAATAATGATGAATAAAAATGTTTATGTTATGTTCAATTAAGCCTATACTGTATTAACGTTTGTATTGATGAAACTGTATTGAAATTCTTCGTAGGCCTTAAGTTAGCGTGAGCTGCAGTTAAGCTGCTCGGCTCTCATATTAAATGCATTTTTCTGTTTTTCCAGTGAGCTGACTCCCACAGGGCCATGACCCTGTAAATGTTCTTTTTGTTCAAACATGGAGGACTAATGTATCCATGTCGAATAAGTTCTTAGGCGCATTTTTGGTGCCCTGAAATAAATGTTTAAACATATTGAAACAAGTGTAGATTAATGTTATGTACAAGGTCACTTAGACCGGTGAACGATGAAAACTGCTGACCAAAGGACGTGCCAAGAGATGCCAAAGGATGAAGTAACTCCGGATGTGCCACCTCCGAAAACGTCAATTATGAAGACCAATCAAAGAACTATGAATTAATGTGGGGTGACAATTGGGATTACGAAATGCTAAATTTGATAGGTTCAAGATAGTGGGGTATAGTAAGTGACCAATAGAATTTTGGGGGAATGTACTACAAAAAAGGGATAAAAACCCATGTCAGAGAAGGGTCATTAGAATTAGGTAGGGAATGCTATTGATTTCATCCAGAAACTCTGTCACTCTTTCTGGTGATTTGAGACTTATTAGAAACCATCCTCACCCATAGGCTGCCCTTTACACTTATCCTCCTTATGAGGGAAGCGCCCATTTTTTGCCCTTTAGTTAAATCCTGATTGATGGCGGTTTGACTGATGTCCTGAAGACGAAGACTGAACTTGTGTGCTGACCTAACCTTTGGAGGGTAATTATGACAGTGCAATTGTAATTTGTCTGTTTGCTTTTCCTTTCTAGGTACCAACTGCTAATTTTTGACAGAGACCATAGCTAGATGTTTTACAAATTGGTGTTCTAAATTGTTCGCATGAAGCCGAACATGCCAATGCTAATCAGTGGTTAGGATAGGTGATCACTAAATAGACGCAAATAGACAAACGACTGACGTTATGCTATGTTGAACTGACGCGTAGTTGACACTTTGCCGTATTTGAGATCTATGTTTGCGCCGTGTTATGCTTTGATGTTTGTGATTTTTGCCTTATTGAAATCTTACCAAGGTTGCCATATCATAACCATGTTATTGTGTTTCTTGGCTTTGAGATTAACGCATTTGCTATTAGATTGTAATTAATAGGGAATAAACTTCATAAAATTCTATCAAAGGTGTGGTTTATTCATGGCTGAAAGGTCATGGTTGCGTCACCAATTTGATTAATGTCTTTAACTAAAGTAAAATGTATTATGGTGATAAATATTGATGACATTATTGATATATTGATTGACATATTGATCAGCTATCTCGTCCTACGGTGTCTCTCAACTGGGTAAAAAAATTCATTGGCCTAAAACGAGTCCTAACGTGTAATAAATTAACATAAATGGACGTGTTAACAGGGGGAAAGCAATGTGTAGGCAATATGGTTAATAGTTTCAAGGCCCCCTCATGTCTCACGCCGCGTCTGGAGCTTTGTTGTCAGCGGTGACAGTGAGAATTGGTCGCGGGCCACACTCACCATCAGGCTGCTCCAGCCTGTTTCGGGCATAAAGATTATGGCCAGAGCACTGAGCGAGCGGCGAAGGGAGAATCTTCTTTCAGTCGGGTCCCAGTTTGATGATTTTAGTACGTGTACTCAGGATCAGGCAACCCTCTTCCCGTCACCATCGTCGCCCACACCGGTACCTCCACTCGGCTGAAGGAGCGATCAGCTGGGGTCAGCCGCCATGTTGGAACGGACGTGCACCCTCTCTTAGGCCCTCATACCTTTATCTCCACATAAGCTACCCATGCCAAATTTGCGTCCTTTTTTTCCAACATCCTAGGGATTCTAGAGGTACCCAGACTTTGTGGGTTCCCCTGAAGGAGACCAAGAAATGAGCCAAAATACAGCGAAAATTTCGTTTTTTTAAAGAAAAGTGGGAAAAAGGGCTGCAAAAGAAGGCTTTTGGTTTTTCCCCTGAAAATGGTATCAACAAAGGGTTTGCAGTGGTAAAATCACCATCTTCCCAGCTTTCAGCAACAGGAAGACTTGAATTAGAAAACCCAATTTTTCAACACAATTTTGACATTTTACTGGGACATACCCCATTTTTACTATTTTTTGTGCTTTCAGCCTCCTTCCAGTTAGTGACAGAAATGGGTGAGAAACTAATGCTGGATCCCAGAAAGCTAAACATTTCTGAAAAGTAGACAACATTTTTAATTCAGCAAGGGTCCATTTGTGTAGATCCTACAAGTGTTTCCTACAGAAAATAACAGCTGAAATAAAAGAATATTGAAATTGCAAACAGCCATTTTTCTCCACGTTTTACTCTGTAATTTTTTCATGCAATGTCAGATTTTTGAAAGCAATATACCGTTACGTCTGCTGGACTCTTCTGGTTGCGGGGTTACATAGGGCTTGTAGGTTCATCAGAGCCAATAAATGAGCTGCACCTTGCAATGGGTTTTCATTCTATACTGGGTATACAGCAATTATTTTGCTGAAATATAAAAAGTGAAACATAGGTATCAAGAAAACCTTTGTATTTCCAAAATGGCCACAAGATAAGGTGTTGAGAAGCAGTGGTTATTTGCACATCTCTGAAATCCGGGGTGCCCATACTAGCATGTGAATTTCAGGGCATTTCTCAAATAGACATCTTTTTTACACACTGTCTTACATTTGGAAGGAAAAAATGTAGAGAAAGACAAGGGGCAATAACACTTGTTTTGCTATTCTGAGTTCCCCCAAGTTTCCGGATAAAAATGGTACTTCACTTGCATGGGTAGGCCTAGCGCCCGCGACAGGAAATGCCCCAAAACACAACGTGGACACATCACATTTTCACAAAGAAAACAGAGGTGTTTTTTTGCAAAGTGCCTAGCTGTGGATTTTGGCATCTAGCTCAGCCAGCACCTAGGGAAACCTAGCAAACCTGTGCAGGTTTAAAAACTAGACACCTAGGGGAATCCAAGATGGGGTGACTTGTGGGGCTCTGACCAGGTTCTGTTACCCAGAATCCTTTGCAAACCTCAATATTTGGCCAAAAAAACACTTTTTCCTCTCATTTCGGTGACAGAAAGTTCTGGAATCATTGAGGAGCCACAAATTTCCTTCCACCCAGCGTTTTCTCAAGTCTACCGATAAAAATGGTACCTCACTTTTGTGGGTAGGCCTACTGCCCGCAAAAGGAAATGCCCCAAAACACTATCTAGACACATCAAAATTATCAAATACAAAACTACCTGTTCTTGGGGGGTATGAGGGGAGGGGGGGTGGAACACCTGCATTTTTGGTCCTGGGCTCAGCAGCCATCTAGGGAAACCTACCAAACCCAGACATTTCTGAAAACTAGACACCCGAGGGAGTCCAGGGAGGGGTAATGCGTGTATCCCCCAATGTTTTCTTACCCAGAATCCTCAGCAAACTTCAAATTTAGCTAAACAAAACTACATTTTCCCACTTATCTGTGTGGGATCACCGCACTGGGCCAAATTTCATGCCACCCAACGGTCCCCTCAGTCTCCTGGTAAAAATGATACCTCATTTGTGTAGGTGGGCCAAGTGCTTGTGACAGGGAAGAGCCAAAAACATGTTGAAATTGAGATGGAACCAAAGCGGGTCCAAAAGAGCAGTTTGAAAAAAAACATTTTTGTGCTGACAAGTGCAGCAGAGTTTTTATCGGTATAGATGAGACAATGCTGGGAGGTAGGAATTTTGTGGATTCCTACAGATTCCGGAAGGTTCCATCACAAAAATGTGGGAAAAATGTGTGATTTCCAGCAAAGTTGGAGGTTTGCAGGGCATTGTGTGTAAGAAAATGGTGCGGGGGTGCATGTGAAACACACCACCCTGGAATCACCCAGATGTTTAGTTTTCAGATGTGCCTAGGTCTTGTGGATTTTTCTACATGGCAGCGTCCTAAAGTCCATAAAGTGCAGCCCCCACCATTTCAAGTGGGACAATTTTGAGAGTTAGTCAAGCTCGCATGGCCCAAATGTAAAACCAAAACCCAAAATAATCAAAGGTCTTCTTGCTTGCTGTGGGATAAGATGCTTTAGTGTGCAGGGGAGAGTTGAAAGACTGTTACCCCCTTCAGTTGGGGTGGGGGCATAACCAGGCCCATACTGGTTGGTAGCCACCACCCCACTATTATTTTTTAAGTCCCTGGCATCTAGTAGACTTTCTGCCCCTCTGGGGTGTGGATCAGGGGAAATTTCCCCATCTGCCAACTGGCGGGCAGAACAACTTTGGCCCCATTTATTTGGGGTGGGAGTATGGCCATACCCCCACCCTCTTATTCCCTGGTCTCTGGTGGGCTTTCTGCCCCCCCTTGGGGGCAGATGGGCCTTCCAGAAATAGGCCAATCTGCCCCCAAGGGGGCCAGATATGGCCAACAGTAATGTGCCCCCATGGGGTGCGACCCTTACCCAAGGGGCAGCCCTCTTAAAGAAAACACACACACCAATTTCTGGTGCCTAAGTGGTTTCTGCCCCTCGGGGGCAGATGGGCCTAATAGAAATACGCCGATCTGCCCCAAAGGGGAGCAGAAAAGGGCAAAAATAAATTTGCCCCCCAGGGGAGCGGCCTTGCGTAAGGGGTCACTCGCCCTGGGGGCACATCGGCCTAATAGAAATGCGCGTTTCTGCCCCCAAGTGGAGCAGAAATGCCCTAAAATAAATTTGTCCCCACAGGGGAGTGACCCTTGCCTAAGGGGTCGCTCCCCTTGCGTGAAATTGGCGCAAAAAAAATCCCCGGTGCCTAGTGGTTTCTGCCCCCTTTAGGGGCAGATTGGCCTAACAAAAATTGAGCGATCTGCTCCCAAGGGGGCAGAAATGGTCTAAATACAATTTGCACCCCAGGGGAGCGACCTTTGCCTAAGGGGTCGCTCCCCACCTCTAAAAAACACAAATAAAAGGGAAACCGCCCCCAAAAATGATCCCTGTCGCCCAGAGGCTTCTGCCATCGGCCTAATAACAATAGAAATTACCTAAAATAAATTCCCCCCCCCCCCCGGGTCGCTCCCCTTGCGTGAAATTGGCGCAAAAAAGAATCCCCGGTGCCTAGTGGTATCTGCCCGCCTAACAAAAATCGGCCGATCTGCCCCCCCCCCCAAATGGTCTAAATATAATTTGCCCCCAGGGGAGCGACCCTTGCCTAAGGGGTCGCTCCTCATCCGTGAATTCGCCATAAAAAAAAACTCCCTGGTGTCTAGTGGTTTCTGCCCCCCTTGGGGGCAGATTGGCCTCATAAAAATAGGCCGATCTGCCCCCAAGGGGGGTAGAAATGGCCTAAATATAATTTGCCCCCTAGGGGAGCGACCCTTGCCTAAGAGGTTACTCCCCACCTCTGAAGAAAAAAAAAGAAATTATCCCTGGCGCCTAGAGGTTTCTGTCCCCCTGGGGGCAGATCGGCCTAATAACAATAGGCCAAAGGCCTTGAAAAAAATTGCCTCCCTGGGGAGCGACCCTTGCCAATGGGTCGCTCCCCTTATGCCAATTTCCTTTTTATAATAAATCCCTGGTGTCTAGTGGGCATTTTTAGAAGCAGGATCGCTTCACGATCCGGCTTCTGAAATGCTCTGAGAGACTTCAAAGGGAAGGAAATTCCTCTCTTTCCCTTTGAAGCCTCTCAGGCCCCAAACACATGATCGGAAGAGAAATGCTTTGCATTTCTCTTCCGATCGCAGGGGGATGTGGCCTGCGTGCGAATGTGCACTGACGTCATCAGACATCACTGGAGGGGGTTTGGGGGAGGGTCAGGGGTGGAAGGGGAAGGGCTTCCCCTTCCATCCCTAACTTGGGGGGGGTGGTGGGAGGGAAGCCCACAGAGGGAGCGCTAGCCAAGCTCCAGGCCGAGGACGTAATGGTTACATCCTCGGCACAGGAGCACTGTGCCGGTGGATGTAACCATTACGTCCCTGGCACAGAAGGGGTTAAACAATGCCAAACGGGGACTGTGCATGAGCGCTGGGTCCGTGGCGATGACAGGGGCGAGAGAGGCCATTAAGGGGCATCTACCGGGGCACCTGTCGAAAGGACTCTCGTATCTCTACCAGACTGCTGGAGTAGGGGCGGCAACACCTCTGCTTGTAGGTGACCCAGTCACTCCTACCCCAGTTGGCAGCTGTTGGCCAGCTCTCTAGCAGCACCTCACCAAAACCCAAAATAGTAAAGGTGATTTCTGACAACCTAGCGCATGGACTCTGAAGACCTGTCAGGGAAATTGCGGTGGAACAAGTCTGACCCTTTTCTCTTGTTGGCAATAAGTCTCTTTCACACAAACAGGCAAGAAAGAAGGTTAAGCACAGTTTTCAATACATTTATTGAAAAGACTGCAATCTGCCATATAATACATGAGCTGCAATGATTAGGATAATGAGAAATAACAGAATCAGGATTGTAAAAATAAGCGATGTAAACAAGAACATCCTCAACATATTACAATAAATATGAATATGCAAATTCCTCCGTAAAATATATTTTCTTCCCTAAAGAGAGCAAGCCCTGCACAGTCTGGGCCTTTCTCACACCTGCCCCCTGTGGGGTCGGCCCTGCCCAGTGGCAGTGTCTTTCCCCCAGCCCCCTCCCCGCTGGGCCATTATATTCAGGGCATGGTGAGCGAGGAGAGTCTAAGGCCCATATTCATACTTTTTTAGCGCCACATTTGCGTTGTTTTTTTGATGCAAAATCGGAGAAAACTTATTAAATACAATTGTATTTTGTACGTTTGCGCTGCTTTTGCGTCAGAAAAGACGCAAATGCAGTGCAAAAAAAGTATAAATATGGGCCTAAGTATGTCAGACCTAATGGGGGGAGAAGGGAATAGAGTTAAGGTGTTATGGTCATAACTGCTGACTTTCAAACTGGGAACTATATATTTGGTGAGTCTTGGCGTCTGCTCAACATTCTGTGATTCTGGGCAAATCACTCTCAAGCTTGTACAGTGTAAATCACTCCCTTGCCCTTGGTCTGCATTCACGCCATTTAAAACTACAAAAAATAAACTGATAATTGACCATGTTTTAAGAGGCTGTAAAGACCAGAGCAAGATAACTAAAGAAGGCGCTTTATATACCATCCACTTTTTTGGCACTGCTCGGGCCTAATTATGATCCCAGTCAGACCCTGGAGGGATCCACAGAGCAGAAGTGTGCAGGAACCTCAAACACAGAATGACCTGCAGAGGTGGCAATGCACATTGTGCCAGATATCGTTTGAGCCAGGAAATCCACAAACAGTGGCTCATAAGATGCCTCACAAATCAACCTCACTCTCAAGGGGCATGTCTGTGAATGGACCCTCATGAAGAATGTCCAAAGGAGGCAGAGGCTGCAAGGCAAGACACACTATTGGTGCACATTCGAAGGAACACCAAATGCAGTGGAAAATATTCTGCGCATATTAGGACAAAAACAGCAGCAGTATTCCCCCAATTAATGCCAAAGTAATTGGGAATCTGCCAAAGACATTCAAAAAGAGTGAATCTATGGCTAAAAGGTATGACTCCGAAACACAGTCTGAAAGGTGCTAACAAATCCAGAACCAACAGCCTTAAAAAAAGTGTACAACCCCTGCAGTAGTAGAATCACTGAAAATCCTGCTCACCAATTCTCCAAAGTGGCTGGGGAAATTAGTATTTAATAGGGACTGTATCTCAGCTGATGACCTTGCTATCTGGAGATCACATGTCTCTGTGGCCAATGTCAAGGCAACCTGTTTTTGAAACAATAGCGCCTTAGGCCCATAATTATACTTATACTTATATGTGCGTCAAAACGTTTACCGCCGGCTAACGCCATTCCAGCGCGCCAGCTGGGCGCCTTATTTATGGAATGATGTTAGCCGGCGCTGCGAGCCTGTTAGCGTCAAAATAAATGACGGTAACCGGGCAGCGGAGGCGAAGGGAAGACTGGGGTTGGTGCGTCAAAGAATGGTGCAAGTCAGGTTAGAGTAAAAAATATTGGCTCTAACCTGACTAGTGACATTTTTTGATGCACAACCCCCATGGAAATGACTCCTGTTTTAGCAAAGACAGGAGTCATGCCCCCCTGCCCAATGGCCATGCCCAGGGGACATCTGTCCCCTGGGCATGCCCATTGGGCACAGTGGCATATGGAGGGCCCAAGTTAGGCACCCCTATGCCACTTAATAAATTTAAAAAAATTATACCTACCTGCACTTACCTGCACTCACCATGGGTGTCCTCCAGGGACGGAAATGAGCCCACAGGTCCCTTATTCCCACCCTGACCCAGACATTAAACAACGGCACAAATCGGCTTGGTGCCATGTTTTAAGGCCCGCCTCCTCCTGTGCGTCATTTTGACTCTGGAGGATAAATAAGGCGCACATGCCTTAGTAATTTTTTGCACGGGAACGCCTACCTTGCATGTCATTAGCGCAAGCTAGTTTTTCACGTACAAAAAAATGACTCAAACTCCATAACTTTGGCACTAGACGGGTCCAGCGCCAAAGTATAAATATGGTGTTAAGTTTGCGCCAAAATAAATGACGTTAATCTGGTGCAAACAGAGTATAAATATGGGCCTTATTATGATCAGCTTGTCAAAATTTACATTACAAGTAGCAATGTGGGGCCACAAGTCTGCTACTCTTATCTCTTGTTGTGCTTGGGGGATAAAACATTGCCACAACAAGTTACCATTTGAGGAACCGAAATGATATAAGAAATTCCTGGCTTCATACCACAGCGGATTTCATCATTCAGAACCACATAACTTCCATTCAAAAGTATCAAATACTAGGCAAAACAAAGGGACAGAAGTACCCTTCAGATGGCATTCCAAGTTTGCGACCTCATCATTGCAAAGGCCGTGCAAGGACACCTGCTTACATATCATAGAATGACTAACAGTAGTCTCACATTGTGAAAATTTATTTTAGGCCATTTCTGCTCCACTTGGGGGCAGATCGGCAGATTGTGTATGTAACTGTCTCCTAGCTGATCATATGTGTAGGAGGCTGGCTTGGGGTGTGGTGGACACCTATGGTGCTGGCACCTTTTACCAGGTCCAGGCAACCCTTATTAGTGAGTGTTACAGTGTCTAGGAAGCCAGAGCTCTCTAGTGGTAGCTGTGGTGAGCAGCCAAGACTTATCTAGGAGGAGTGTGAAGCACTTGCAAAACCACACTAGTCACACAGCAGCTTATCACACATGAAAGGAACCAAATAGTGTTCCAGAAATAAAGGTACTTTATTATAGTAACACTGAACTGGATTACTTATTGGTAGTCTCCCAACTGGAGGTAAGTACACACTATATTATATATATATATATATATATATATATATATACACACACACACACACACACACACGCACATACACAAGGTAAGTACTAGGAATTAGCATAGAAAAACAACAAGCATTGGCAAGAAATAGCAGTAAATCGCAAAGGGCCTATTGAGAGGCCAAACCATAAACAAAAACAGGCAGAATGTAATCTGTGTCAATGGTGTGTTCACACCATGTGGTTCGACCAGGGGTAAGTAAAAACAGTTCAGAAAACTGAACCAGGAGATTCCTACAGTCATCTTTTTGCTGGTCAGAGAGGCAGTCAGCAAGAACTACTCCCTCTACTGAGCCATCTACTTGTGGGAGAAGAGGTCAGGGGGAGGGTCACTCTCTTCCTCCAGACCTTCATCAGTGGCCATGAGCAATGTCATGTCAGCCCTGTTTTAGTAAGGCTTCAGGTGGGTCACATGAAGCACTCTGTGAGGGTTCCTGGGAGTGCCTAGGTCCACCAAGTAGGTGACCTCACCTTTCTTCTCCAATATAGTCTGAGGTCCACTCCACCTATCTTTGAGTGCCCTGGGAGCCACAGGCTCCAGGAACCACAATTTTTGTCCTGGCTGGTAAACAGTCAGTACAGCCTTTTGTTCATGCCACTGTTTTGCAGTTCTTGGCTGGCCTCAAGGTTTTTAGATGCCCTCTTCATGTACTTAGCCATCCTGGATCTTAGGCCAAGCACATATTCTACTATGTCCTGTTTGGGAGGCTTGAGAGGTTGTTCCCAACCTTTCCTCACAAGGGCAAGGATGCCCAACCAAAAGCTCAAAGGGTCTGTAGCCCACTCCCTTTTGTGGAATATCCCTGTAGGTGAAGAGGAAGCAAGGCAATAGGATATCCCAGTCTCTTCCTGAGTTTCTCTGACATTCCCATGATCATGCCTTTGAGGGTTTTGTTGAATCTCTTAACTAACTCATGTGTTTGTGGGTGATAAGGGCTAGTGAATTTATATGTTACACCACACTCCTACCACATGGCTTTAAAGTATGCAGACATGATGTTGGCACCTCTGTCTGACACCCCCACCTTCAGCGGAAAACCCACCCTGGAAGAGATTCCCAATAGAGCCTTGGCCACTGCAGCAGCTGTAGTTGTCCTAAGACGAATTGCTTCTGGATACTTGGTGGCATGGTCCGTCACCACCAGTATAAATCTGTTCCTAGAGGCAGTTGAAGAATCAAGGTAGTCAACAATGTCCACCCCTACTCTCTCAAAGGGTACCCCAACCACTGATAGTGGAATTAGGGGGACCTTTGGGATGCCACATGTCTTGCCACTGGCTTGACAGGTTACACAGGAGTGACAAAACTCCTTTGTAGCCTCAGACATGTGGGGCCAGTGAAAGTGAGGGACAAATCCGTCCCAAGTCTTGCTTTGTCCCCAAATGGCCAGAAGGGGGGAGTGTCATGTGGGAGTGTCATGTACCAAGGTCAATACAAAATTCACTACATTTCTGAGGAATGACCAATCTCTTGGTGGCACCAGGTTTGGGGTTCCTTGCCTCAGAATACAGGAGGTTGTCACAGTAGACGCTATGGGTCCCACTGACATCCCCTGCTTCTCAAGCTACAGCTTGCTGCCTAAGACTTTCTAGAGTAGGGCAGGACTTCTGCTCTAGACTAAGGGGCAGATCTAAGAGCCCCTTGCGCCATCTAACAACACATTAGAGTCTTTTTTTTACGCTAGTGTGGCGTTAGATGGCCAAAAACTCTGCACCAGATTTACAAAGTGGCACAATGCATGCATTGCGCTACATCATGCATGTGCCATGCATGATGTATGCAACGGGGGCGTTCCCCCCGTTAGGGGGGCATAAAAAAATGGCACAAAGAAATCCGCCATGGTGCATTGTATCTTAGATGCAGGACACATATGGTGGCGTTAGGGGGGCGCTAAGGGGTGCAAGAAAAGTGGTGCTGCACTGGGTGCAGCACCACGTTTTAAAAATCTGGCCCCAAGTTCTGCCCTGGTGGGTCCTCCTGCACCTAAGAGCTCAGCTGTATCAGCTTTAAGCTCCTCTGGTGTAGGTGGAATCCTCATTGGAATTCTGAGCAGGAGGCAACATTTTACCCTGCCTGCCTCTCTTCTTGGGAGCTTCCTGGGCCATTTGTGCAGTCTCCAGTGCTCCTTGCTCTCCCTGCTTCTTAGCTTGTGCTCTAGTCAAAGCAAAGATGTGCCCAGGGATACCCATAGGCTTCCAACTTCACATCAGCCCAAGCTAAAGTCTCCCAATCATTACTCAACAGACACTCTACAAGTAGACCAGTTGATAGCACAACTTTTTTTTCGTCCAGTAAACCTCCCCTTTCACCCCCAGCTAAGGTCAACAACAGCCATGGGGTGGCACTGAGTGTTGCTGTGAGCGTCAGTAACTTGGTAAGTGCGACCAAGTAGGTGCTGTTCAGGGAGCACCAGTTTTTCAGTCACCATTGTGACACTGGTTCCCGTGTCCCTGTAGGCCTCAGCCTCAACACGATTTACACGGTGATGCTGCCTGTACTTATCCATATGAAGGGGACAAGCAGCCTGGGTGGCAAGGTCAATGCCACCCCCGAAGACTAGAACTGCCTTAGTGGTCTCTCTGACTAACCAAGAGCCAACTACAGGCACCAGGGTGAGTCCAGCTATACTATTAGACTGACTACTGCTGCCACTGTTATTGCTGCTGCTAGGGGCACTAGCAGTAGAAGTGGTAGTGGTAGTAGCAGGCTTGGTGCTTGTTTTAGAACAGGTGCAGTCACCTGCCAAATGGCCTTTCTGTCTACAGATATAGCACCAATGTTTCTTGTGGGAAGAGAAAGAGGACTTAAACCCACCCCCAAAAGAGGTTTGTGGGCCTGATGAAGACTCTTTCTTAGTTTTGTCCCCACCTTTGTCCTGATTTCTAGAAGAATCCTTCTTCTTGAAGTCAACCCCTGAGGAGGTTTTCCTACCCCCCCCCCCCCCCCTGGCGTGAACCCTTTTGTCTGCCTCCTTACCCAATTCTTGGGGAGGGGGGTCAGATCTGAGTCCACCAGGAACTGATGCAGTCTATCAGATGTGCAATTATTAAGAATGTGCTCTCTCACAAGAAGATTGTAGAAGCCCTGAAAATTATCCACAATGCTGCTATGTAACTTGCCTTCCAGGTACTCCATAAAATCAGCTCAATCCTGGGTGTACTCCCTATTCTCCCTAAACTTGATTCTATACTCCTCTGTGGTTAAGCCAAATCCATCAAGGAGTGCATTCTTAAATGCCTCATATTTATCTACATCCTTTTCTCTGACAGTGAGGAGTTTGTCCCCGTCTTTATCAGAGAAGGAAAGCCACAAGATATCTGCCCACTGTCTTTGAGGGACACTCTGAACTCTACAGGCCCTCTCCAAGGCAGTGAACCACTTGTGGATACCATCAGCAACCTTGTTAGGTCGGACAATTTTACTTAGGTTCCTGGAGTCATAGGAGTCCCCCTGACCCTGGTGTCCCTGAAGTAGTTGCTGCAAACATGGGGTGTTAGCCCCAAAATCTGCCTTTTCCTCTCAACTACGAAGGTCTTCCTATCTAGGGTTAACTGTTGCTGCTGAAGCTCCAGCCTGGCCTCTTCTAGCCCCAGTTTGCTGAATTCCCTATCTAGGGATTCCCCCTCCCCGAGCTAGAGAGGTGTGTGTCTTCAGATGCTGCTGAGACATGGGTATGGACAGAAGAGGAGGATATATCCCTCCTACTAGAGACCCTCTGCACCAACCCCCTGGGAGTAAAGGTGGCCCTACTGGTGTGTCCCCCAGCTTCTTCCTCACCCTCCCAGTGAAATCTAGGTCTTCCTATTCTATTACTGGATGGTCAGTCTCTACCCCCTCCTCCTGGGTTGCAGTACTCTGGCTATCAGCCTGGAGGAGCAATCCTAGGAGTAGAAACTTGTTGGGATTTCTCCCTGTCTTCAGCTTCCTAGAAGCACACATCTCCCTCCATTCCTGAAAGGTAAGGATCTCATACTGAGAGTCTGAGACCTGAGCTGTGTTTTCTACTTTAGACATTTCCCTGGAGTAGTGTGGGTGCACCTATCTACTCTACGTAGCTAGACTTTCTAAAGAGTTTAAAGAAGGGGCTATGCTAGACACCCAATTTACCTAAACTAGAAGTCCAGTGATCCTAATTACTAAGTGTAGTGTATCCTATAGACTAGTGGTGGACTTTCCTGTGGAAGGTTACCAGTGACAGAGTGGTAGGGCAATTGTAAGTGTCTTATCCCACCGCTGCACCACCAATGTAGGAGGCTGGCGTGGTGTGTGGCGGACACCTGTGGTGTTGGCACCTTATACCAGGTCCAGGCAACCCTTATTAGTGAGTGTCACAGTGCCTAGGAAGGCAAGGCTCTCTAGTGGTAGCTGTGGTGAGCAGCCAAGACTTAACTAGGAGGAGTGTAAAGCACTTGCAATGGCACACTAGTCACACAGCAGCTTTTCACACATGAAAGGAACCATACAGTGTTGAAAAAATAAAGGTACTTTATTATAGTAACACTGAACTAGATTACTCATAGGTAGTCCCCCAACTGGAGGTAAGCACACACAATATATACAAGGTAAAAACTAGGAATTAGCATAGAAAAACAACAAGCATTGGCAAGAAATAGTAGTAAATAGCAAAGGGCCTATGGGGAGGCCAAACCATATACTAAAATGGTGGAATGCGAAGTTATGTCCCCCACCCAAGAATGTGGAGTAGTTAGTAGGTAGCAAGGGAGTCCCTAAATAGCCCTAACAGGGGGCTTGGTCACTCTGCAGGGTGACCACCTATCATAAGGGGGGTCACTGACGTCAGTCACCTGTCCTGACCAACCAGATGCTCCAGGGGCCTCTGCACATCTTGTTTTCAAGATGGCAGAACCCAGTGGCCACTTGGAGGAGTTCTGGGTACCACCCATGGGGTGGTGATAGACAGGGGAGTGGTAACTCCCCTTTCCTTTGTGTGCTTTCATGCCAGAGCAAGGGCCGGGGGTCCCCGGACTGGTGCAAACTAGATTATGCAAGGAGGGCATCAAATGTGCCCTTCAAAGCAAGCCAGTGGCATAGGGAAGCTAGCCCTCCCCAGCTATATAACACCTATTTCCAAGGGGGAGGGTGCTGCCTCCCTCTTCCACAATAAATCCTTTGTTCTGCCTTCCCCTGCTTGAGCTGGTCAAGCAACAGGAGGGCAGAAACCTGTCTGAGGGGCTGCAGCAGCATGTCCTGCCTGCAGACCTTGGTAGACTGGTAGGAGCAGTACTGGGGGGGTCATTTAAGGAACCCCCAGAGTGCATGGAATCATGCTTCTAATACTGGCATTAGTATTGGGGTATGACTCTGACATGTTTGATACCAAACATGCCTAGGTTTGGAGTTACCATTATGTAGCTGGACCACAGGTAGTGATCTGTAGCCAGTACAGGGGTAAAATGGCTTCCCTTCACTTACGAAGTCCAGTGCATTAGAACTGGAGTTTGCAGAGGCACCTCTGCTCATGTAGGGGTGCCCTCACACACAGGAACCTGCACCCTACCGTCTGGGCTAGGAGAGCCTACCTTAGGGGTGACTTACAGGACCTAGTGTATGCACCTTTTCACACAGGTCGCAATGGCAGGCCTGCAGACATAGGGGGTTATTCTAACTTTGGAGAAGGTGTTAATCCGTCCCAAAAGTGACGGAAAAGTGACGGATTTACCACCAGCCGTATTACGAGTCCATTATATCCTATGGAACTCGTAATACGGCTGGTGGTATATCCGTCACTTTAGGGACGGATTAACACTCCTCCAAAGTTAGAATAACCCCCATAGTTTGCATGGGCTCCCTTGGGTGGCATAATACATTGTGCAACCCATGGGGGATCCCTGGTGTACCAATGCCCTGGGTACCAAAGTACCAAATAATATTGACTTAGTGAGGTACACCAGTATGCCAATTGTAGGGCTTTAAGGGTACCAAAGCAGCAACATTTGGAGGAGAGTACACAATCACTGGGGTCCTGGTTAGAAGGATCCCAATGAAAACAGTTTAAACACACTGATAAACAGGCAAACAGTGGGGGTAATCATGACAAAAAGAGTGATTTTCCTACAATATCTGCCTACAGCAAAATATGTTAAACATCTTGTAAAACAAAAGGTGGAAATGGGCAGATTCATAACTCCATGTATTAACTATATTGCTAAGGGAATTTCTGCCACAGTAAAAGGCAACTTTTCTAACTTTTCAATATTAAACATGATGTAACTAGCTTCTTTTTTAAGCCATTATCTGTTGTTGCCTGGACAAATTAAAAGCGAGAAATAATTTGCTACTATTTATGTGTTTGCAGGGCATTGTGCAATTTTTCAGAACCTACAATGTTCAACCTTACTGCATGATGGAAGGCAGCTGACTCTGCCCATGTTGTAAAAATGACGACATTCTGAATAGTGTCAATCTCAGATGACACAATATTATTTAAGTTGTAAATTATGTTAGACAAATTGTTCATGGCGTTAACAACAGGTAAATCTTTTCCCATGTTTTCCTTATTTATCTGCCTTAAACGTGCAGCAACTTCCATTTGAGAAAGCTTCTAGATCTCATTATATATATGGCATACAGGAAACATTTTGATCGTGGCTTCTTAGGTAACCATTGTTGGCACAGTGTATGTAATAACAATATCCGGATGCTGACCGAGACATAGCGAGGGTCTGGCCAACTTGCTTTGAAACCCCTCGAGAAATTAACAAAACATGCCTGACAACCATTTGTGTCCATCAGCCACAATAACCGCCCGGGACTAGAAAGTGAGAAATTAAAAGTACCATTCTGAACCCAAGCCATGAGTTGATCTTCAGTGACATTTAAAAACGTTTGCAAGTAGTAAAAATTAGCTGGTGTGGGGATGCTGGGCACATTCATCTCTTATTGCTGCTAACCCCCAAGCAGGATGTTTGCTGGACAGTTTCATTTAAATATATCATTTGTAAAGGAATGCAGCATGCTCTAAACAAAGCTTCCCTACCCCATATCTGCCAGCCTTTTGTCCTTATATTCTTCACATCAATAGTGTTTTTCCAGTACTCATAGCCTTCAACAGCAAGTCTGGAAACAAAAGAAAACAAGTTACTTACCTGTAACTACAGTTATCCAGTATTGGTATCTTTCATAAATTCACATGCTTGAATCATCCCCGTCGATGGCAAACATTTTTTTTGTTAATTATTGCTATTTTATGTACCGTGGGACTCCCACTTCGACGATGGGGATGATTCAAGCATGTGAATTTATGAAAGATCCAATACTGGATAATCTGAATAAATCAGTTTTGTGTTGGTTAGCAATATTTTCCTCATTTTAGAAGGTAGTAATTTGAAATAATATGACTCGGCATTTCTAGTGCCATGGCCAATAAAATATTCAAACTTATCTATATTTGTTTTGGAGCTCCCTACAGGTGGAGTCGGACAATGTTGCCATTGTGTGTAATTGAAAATGGATCTGGGTTTACTAGCTTGGTGAAGAAAGTAATGTCCCCAATGGTGATAACAGAACATTTCCCCATAATTCGCTGTGTTGATATACATATTTTAACTTTCAAATACACTGTAGTATTCAATCTCAGAAAGCATAGAATCAACTGTTTTAATATCCCAGTCATCAGAAACAACACTAATTGTAAAAACATTGGTCATCAATACTTTAAACACATATGGAATTTTAATGACCTCTACAGGACCATATATATTAAAGGGCAAACAATCACATGTCAAATCGGCACTGCTGAAATGTTCACAAGGGACAAGTCTCTGAATTTTAGGGGAAGATGAGTAAGGTGTTAAGACCTCATCCACCGCCTCAATGGCAAAGCATTCTGGAAGATAATGACCATTTATCAAGAGAAAGAAAACTGACAAAACTAATTCAAAGAAGAAAGGCAAGCAACATCCACAGTATCCAAAGGTAATACAATGGATAAACCAAATAGTTATTTTTAAGCCACATATACACCTTATGCGTCTTTGATACAGTTTTTGTTGCAGCAGCAGATGAGTTTGAGGAAAAATCATCAATATCGATGACGTAACCAGAAGCAGTCTGTGCAAACACAGAGCTGGGGGATGAATCCACTTTTTGTTGAGGTTTATAGTAGACAATGCCATCTGTTTATTTTGAATTGGAGTAGTGTAGTTTCACATCTTGGCTGTGTCTTGTCAGAGAAGCGGTGACTGGAATCAGCAGAAGCTCATTCTCTGCCCTCCCCCATGCTTCAGAAGGCGAAATGTAACATTGTTGTATACATTGGTGCTTGCAGAAACATGGTTTGCTGCTTGTAGAGGTATTTCCTGTTGGGTAGTGAGAGTGGAGCAGGTACTACCCAAGGGACCTAGTGGTCTACTGTGATGGATCAGGCAAATGGTGCAATCTGATATTATCAATGGAGGCAAATCTGTTCCCTTTGGAACCAGGCAGCGGTGGTAGGATGACAGTTCTGGTACCACGTATTCCCAGGACTGGAGCCAGTGCTCTGTAGGATGGGCCAGACTGCTTCTTCACAGCAATCTTTTCACAAACCAGATCCCCAACTTTAGGAATCCGGCCCGTAAATGTTGGCAATTCCTTATTCCTAAGGCGGTGCTACAGGCGGAAGAATTATCATCTAAAATGTGTTGTAGCTCCTATAAAACAGAGACATGTTCATTTTTGCCAAATGGTCTGTCTGCCACCAGGACCATCAAGATCTGGGATATACATAGGTATCCCAAATAACACCTTATAAGGGGTACGACCTCCCAAGGACCTTCAGGGCAGGTTATTTAATGCTCTCTGGACCCAATATAGGTGAGAAAGCCAGCTACGGCCTAAACCTAATACTCATGATTTCTTTAAGTCTAGATTGCTCCTCTCCAGAACCAAATTACCATCAGGATGGTGTGGGGGGAGAAACAATGGAGCTCAACATTCATCGTCCTCATGGTGTCCCTGAATGTAAAAGGAAAAGCAGGGCCCTGGTTTGAATGGAATGCTGCAACCGTATATGAACTAATAAAGACCTGCAAATCTTAAATAACACTCTGAGCATCAGTCAACCATTGTGGCCACACCCACAGGAATCTAGGACAGGAATCGACAGCGATTAAGATGTATTTGTATGCACCATTAGGTTGTAAGGGACCACAATGGTCCAGGTACACACATTTTAGTGGTCTGTTTGACACTAAGAGGGATGTATGCAGTGGACGTTTAATGGTGGATCCTTTTATTTGTTGGCAAATGTTGCAACAAAAGACATATTTTGTGGACTGTTTGTATAGCCTTGGCCACCAAAAGCGTTTTTGCAAGAGAAATTGTGGCCGCCCCACCTGCATGAGCAGAAGAGACACCCTCATGCGCTGCTTTGATGAGATCTAATGGTCTTGTTGGGGATCACACAATCTCCCACCCCCGGAATGCTTGCAAATGCAATGTTTTGAGCACTAACATGGTAGGAATATCTTGCCGGGTATGTTTTTGATAAAGGCTGGCCTTCAGCCAAAGCTTTCACAGTAGCCAGCATCTCATTATCCAATCTTGTATGAGAACAAGTTATTGCAGCAACAGACGCTGTACCTACTGCAGATCTGGCAGCTTCATCAGATGAAGTATATCCTACAATGTGTACTCCTACTTGTTGATGTCCCAATGTACGTACTACATGAGCTTTAGATAGTCTGCCCCATAGGTCAGGTACCCTCCTCACAATCTTCTGTGTTTATTTGTGTTCCCCTTGGAATCTTTGAACCCATTCAAAGACAGTGATTAAGAATCATTGTAGGACTGGACACATTGATACAAATCGTACGCAATTAGTGTGCGCTGTTCTGGATCCGTATGTTCCAGAGCCAAGATAAGAGCTCTAAGCTCTGCCAGCTGTGCAGTGCAGTTCCCTAAGGTCAGCAAGTAGTTATCTTGGGGGTGGAATGCACCATCTCTCATTACCCAGCTCTGGCTATGCAAGCATCTGAATATTGATGTTTTGTGCCTATAGCTGGTTGTGTTGAAGCATCAGTTTGGTATTGATTCAGTGTTAGTAGGTGCGGGGTTCTCCTGCTCATGTTGGAGAAACCCTTATGCTTGTAATTTTGTGTCAAAAATGCAATCAACATTAGTGACAGTCAAAGAGGTTGCCCATTGAATCCAACTTGGATGTAATACTTTAGCGTTAGGAACGCTTGCTTTGGTAACAGCCTCTAAGGCTGGTACCAGGGTAACAACAATAATGTGTTTCCCTTGGGCCAGTGGCCTCTTAATGACAGCCATCTGTACAGCAGTTAGTATATTTTCTGTGGGTGTAAAACGTTCTGCATTTGAATACAAATGAGATTTCTACACAATAGGTACCGTGACACCCTTGCTGAAAGTGACATAGGTGAACCTGATGGCACCAGCAATTAGTCTGATGACCAAGTTTGTTTTCTTGTTGCGTGTAAGTGTTTTGCTTCCAGCATGACCGGCTGAAGTTCTCAGAGAATGTATGTATGTTCAGGGTGTCCAGTGTTTTCTTGAGAAATCTGGATTCATTAATTCATAAAGTGGTTTTATATGTGGTGCATAATCAGGTATGAATGTTCTGCCAAAATTAAAGAAACATAGCAATAACAAGTATCTTAATGATATTTGGTGGTTAAAGTTGTGCACATTTATCTAAAAAGTGCAGAGCCAGGCTCTTGCCTTCATCTGATAACTCATATCCCAAGACTAGGACACTGAGAAAAGCAATTTTTGTCTTCTTGAAATTGAAGTTATAGCCCTGGGCAACAAATCCAAGCATGATTCAATCTATCCTGGCAAGATAAATGTCAATGTCGTCTGTGAGTAAATATCATCCACATTGGACAGTGCCACAGAGTCAATATCATGTAATTTTGTTACACGGGCTAAAAAAGCTGAACTGTTATTACTTCCTGAGGTAATTGGCTAAAGCGACACTGCAAGCCTAATGAGCTAAAAGCCATGAGATCCATACTTTCAGGTGCTAGATTTTGACAGAAAAAGCCTTTGGAAATATCCAAGGTTGTTTTTGCAATTTTTGCACACTATATTGTTAATAAGTGCTGTGCTGTGTCCATTTTGTATTGCATAGGAACATGTATGACTGTTTAAGTGTCTGTCATCTAAGACTATTTTAAATTAATGGTCAGGTTTGGGAATGGGGAATTAAGGGTTATTCATTGCAGAGACACAGGATTCACATACTCCTTTATACTCAGGTTGTGTGAGAATCTCTCTCACTGGGGCTTTAGCCTCATGTTTAATGGGATATTGAGATTGAGGCAATAGGTATTACATGGTAAGGGGAATCTTCATTCCACCCTACATGGTGGTGGTACAGCCGGGAACCTGCGCTAGAGCCCAATCAGCAACATAGGCTGCCTTTACCGCGTCTTGAATCATGAATGAAAAAGAAGGCAAAATGACATCTGCACCATGTGGGAGCTTGCTGACAAAATCAGGTGGCCAATCTTTTTCTGCCAATAGAATATCACAGTTAAGTGCTTCCCAGAAGATTACTTCAACAGTGTGCTCTATGTCCACTTTAATTTGGATATTTAATTCATAAACCCTGTCGGGTGAGGAGACAGACCTCTCCGCTGTCTCTGTGACCAGAAAGTTGTTAGTTGCTGTCACATTCAGATGATCTATAAGATTCTATTGACAAATCGTGACCTCTGCTGCGCTGTCTAGCAGAGTCACTGTCCACGTCCTGATCTTCAACAATGTCCTCAGCGTTGCTGGCATGTTTAATGGAAATTGCTGCCACCTTTCTCTTTTTAAATTGGGACTTTTGTTGAGGAGATTTGTCCTCCTTTTTAACAAAAAGCTTTTGAGGAACGTTGTGAGTCATTCTTCTGCTTCATGTAGTCAGTGTTGTGTTCTGACCAACCCACTCTCTCACTCCCTTTATCCGGCGTGTTCTGAAAGGAACAAGAGGAACATGTATCAGTATTTTGGTATGTATCAGGAGTTTTTAAAGTTTCTCTATTTCAAAGATTATATCTTCTTTGAGAGGTCTCCGGTTGCGGAGATTCTCCTCTCTGACTTCTTGTCTTTATTTGGTTTTTGTTTATCCCAGCATTTTTTTAGAACCCTCTTGTGCTCAGTTAATACCTTCCTTAGGGGTGGTACTCTGAATTTGTGGTTTAGTTGGTCTCGCCCCCAGACCTATACTAGTATAAGTTTAGAAGATAATCTTTGGCAGATCACGTTCCTGGTTCTGTTGATGACTCTCCTGGAGCTGTTGGCGAATGGCCAGTGCTGTTGTTTCCCCTTTAATATTGCTTAAGATGATTGAGGAGACGGTCAAAATTATGCATCAGTTTAATCCCCAGGGCCAGGGCTGCCACATGTTCATTTTGAATTTGTTTTAACACTTCCAGCAAATTGGCAAGTGTTGGGCTACCATGTGTGGTAGTGTATATCGCAGAGAAGACTGTCCCCCTAGTGGCACAGCCCTCTATTTAGGGAACCATTCCAAATGGCAAGCACATTGTGAAAATTATGTTTATCTTAGGGTCCCATATGGGGAAACACTGCTTCCAGACAATTTGTGTTTTTGTGCTACCCAGAACGGACTCTTCTCATGTTCCGTTGGTGCTTTGCCCACTTTTGAGTGTATTGTTGGAGGATGAATTCCTGTAGCGGCCAACTGAAAGGCAGCTGGAGCAGCATTCAAAGTCCACATTACAAACTGTATTAGTTGTCTATATACTGCTACTAGCTCATGGTAAAGTGTGTGTATGTCAGCTACTTGCATGGCCTGAACATTGGGATGTGGTGTATACATGGCAAACGTGGGCCACGCTGGTCCGTCATTACTTAAAGGACTTAATCACATGGTTTTATCACACGTGGAAGGGCACCACTTAACCAGTTTTGGTGGTCTTGATAAGAAAGTGGTATTTCTTGGTACTGGTAAGCTTGGTACTGCTGTGGTATGTTCGCTATTCTGTAGGTGTGAAATGTATTTGAATCGCCATTTACTTCAGAAAAAGCGATCCAAGAATAAAATGTTTGTTTGTTATGCTTCATGAGCTTCCACAACAAATGTGACTTCACCACCCTCCTCTGTTGAGCTGTTGCCTTGAAGAAACTGCGTAAGTGCTTTTCTGCAGTTCTCCAGGATGTTTACAACGTTTGCCTTGTTAAAGAGGAAGTATCAGAGTTGGGAACACCAACAAGGGAAATTGTTTTTAAGGTTCAAGCTTGAACAGCCTACAGTCTAGATAGGTTCTCCCTATTCAGTTGAGGAGGATTGTCCCTAAGACCACGGATGTCTCCGTATAAGGGTGCTTAGGGTACCTTAGTATGTGTGAGACAGAGACACTCAGAAGACTCGTAAATTAGGGCCTATGCCATCATTGGTGTCACCATGTCGTAAGAACTCTTATATCTCTACAAGACTGCTGGATTAGGGATATATCATAGTCTGGATTGGTTTCTGCAGAGGATCTTTGGAGGATTAAAGGAATTGATTTAGTCTCTCTGAGGATTTGGAATGGAGTTAATGCAGCAAACAGAAATGAACCAACCAACTGTTTTTAATGTTTTTTGTATAGGTTTTTGATTCATTGTAATATGTATTATTCTTCTTTCACAAGCATTTTTTCTCACACTATCTGTCCTTTGGTGTGTTGTTTTACTAGATGGGTAGTCCATATAGGATGAATATATTAAATTGATATTGATGTATAAGTAAATAAATGAATATATATTTATATGAATAAATAGTTTTTTTTGTTTTCACCTATGTTGTTTCATGATATATAAATAATTTGTCAATCTTTCCCCGTTAGGGCATTGTTGTATGTAGGGATTATCTTCTACCCAGCCCGATCGGGTTTTTGGGTTACCCTCTGTGGTTTATAAGGATTAGGGGGTGGCAGCACCTCTGCTTATAGGTGACTGAGTCATTTCTACACTAGCTGGCAGCTGTCGGCTCTCTAGCAGCACCTCACCAAACCCAAAATAGTAAAGGTTATTTTTGGCAGCCTAGCACATGGACTCTGAAAACCTCTCCAGGAAATTGCAGTGGAACAAGTCTTCCCCTTTTCTCTTGTTAGCAATAAGTCTCTTACACACACACACACACACACAGGCAAGAAAGAAGATGCAGGATAGTTTTCAATACCTTTATTGAAGACTGCAATATGCCATAAAATGCCTGAGCTGCAGGGATTAGGATAATGACTAATAACAGAATCGGAATTGTAAAAATAAGCAATGTGAATATGAACAACCCCAGAATATTGCAATAATCATGAATATGCCAAATCCTCCCTAAAGAGTATTTTCTTCCCTAAAGAGAGCAAGTCATGCTAAACCTAATCTGCCCATGCCGTGACCATGAGAAGCGCCTCAACCCCCATTACCTTAGGGCAAGGTCGGCCTCCAGTGTCCGAATCAGAACTTGTAGAGACACAAAGGATGAGATCTGCTGCAAAGTGACATGCAGTATAGATGGGATATCCTGGGTGGAACCCCTCTCCAATTGCCTTGGTCTCACAAGGTTATTTTTATGTAAGACACATGTTATTGACTGACATGTTCACATTCTGTTCTTTGTCAAACGTAAAGCAAAAGAACATGATGACAATCTAATGAAGGTACAGAAAGTGAAATCTTCCTGGGGGGGGGGATTGGGGGGATCAGCCTGATGGTGCTGCCTTTTGGAGTGCATTTCAGGCAGTTCAAGGTGAAGTTTGTTCTGGATTGTCCATTCCTTCCAAAAGACGTTCCAACAATAAACCTAGATGGTTTAACAAAGACTGTTCTTAGTCACAAACTACTATTGTCCGCACTCAAAGATCGTTGCCTCATTTCTCACAGACACAGAACCTATAAGCAGGTGATTGATGAGAGAAAGGGAACTTAGGGAGCAGGTCTTGGCTGATTTGCTGGAGGCATCCAATAAGGCAGACAGCAGTCAATTTTAGGAAATAGTTAATCGCTCTCTTTTTAACGATAATGGAGCCCATGCCACTTCTTCTCATATCGCCCCAGAAAAATGGGTTGAGCATTTTGAAGGTAACTATGGTGCAGAGTAGGATGCTAGTATGATTGAGCCTCCTGTCACGGTTTCAGCACACAATCAGAGTAGTCTAATTTTTTATATAAAAGAGGTTGAGGGAGCTATTGAAGGGATGACAAGACATAAAGCCCCTGGCCCGGACGGGATTCCTACCAATTTAATTGTTGTTACCTAGTCTATGGGCTCCAATTCAGATGGGGTTGCCACATTCTTGGTCCAAGCCCATTATCATTCCTGTTTACAAGGAGGGCCCTAGGGATCTTTCCAGCTGTTATAGGCCAATTTCTTTGATAGTTTTGTTAGTGAAGGTAATGGGCAGGGTGCTCCTCAACAGGGCTATGACATGGGTCTATTTTATCTTACTTCCTATATGGTTTTCCACCACGTTTAGGCATATGTGATCAGTATCCTAATTTTCAAATGCTGATCAATAAATACACTGAAGCCAAACCAGGGTCACTATGTATTGTTTATATAGATTTATCCTCTCTCTTGGACAGGTTAATAGATCTAAATTAAGGCAGATTCTCTAGGGTATGGATGCAGCAATTGTTGGTTTTCCTACTGATTTGCATAGAGATAAGAGGGTGGTAGTGTGTTATAATATGGACAAGACTTGTTCTGGCTATTTTAGACTGGAGTGGAGAGAGGCAAGGTTGAATAATGGCTCCTTTCTTGTTTACGTTGTACATGAACGATCTTGGGCCCAAGCTGCTGGACAAGCCAGTGGATTGTCCGCGAATAGGTTCTCGCCAGATCCTGCATTACTCTATGCAGACAACACTGTCTTGTTAGCAAGGACAGCCTTGGGGCTTCAGACAATACTGCATGGTTTTGTACAATATATGAATAATGTAGATCGTTTTACTAATTACAGCATATAACAGGTGATTGTGCAGGGCCCCAAAACGATGAGGTCAAGAATGTTCAATGCAATAGGCTGTCCAGGGTCCAGTCTTACACTTACTTTGGTGTTGTTTTTGATAATCGAACCACATGGGGCCCTCTGGTTGAAGCAACAAAGTTAACCTTGTCAAAAAATATTGGTGCCCCGTTTTCCTTTTCTGCATGAATAGGCAGTAAGCCACTTGGGGCTCTGTTGAGGCTCTACCAGGCAAAATCTGTCTCAGTGGCCACCTATGGCAGCAATGTATGGGACTACGCGAACGTTAAGGAACTTCAAGTGTCTGAAAATGGTTTCTGTAGGCATATACTAGCAGTTCCTGCCTATGCATTAGCTTACATGGTTCATGAGGGGTTAGGGTTATCGTTTTTGTCTGACTTCTTTGCCCTTCGCCTTATGATTAGGTGGTTGACTATCTGGGTGCGTAATGAAAATCATTTAGGTAGAGAGACTTAAGGATGTTTGGAACTGGACTGTGGAGATCGAGTAGTTGGTTGAAGTATATTAGGGACACTTTTGTAAAATTAGGAAGGCATGCTTTGTTTGAGTTGCCTTTCGGTGACGAAGGCAGGTATTGCATGAACTCAGGACAACTGTATGTTTCAGAGGAAAACTGAGAGGTAGGCAATTGAGCTCAAGAAACTCTGGTCCTTGGTCATGCCCTGCTTGTGACTGGTCCCACAATTTAACCCTATTTGCTTAGCACTCTCAATCTTCACCACCACTTTCTCCTAACTAGATTTAGATTTAATCAGTACTCTATGCTGTTGGCACCCAACACCTGTCACATGGAGTAAAAAGCTGGGCCCGAGTAACAATTTCTCTCCACAAGATCTCTTGCACTGTTTTTTTTCTGTAGTTTTTATGAGATCCCTCATGGAATGTTTTTACTCCATCTACTGAAATCCTTGCACTATGTTCAGGTGAGGCAAGCCCTCATGTTTTTAGTTACATCTGTATGTTTATACAACTTATACAGTTGCTTATTTCCTAGCTTATAGTCAACAATGTTGACTCTGAGCTGCACACCACCACCTACTGGCGGACAAGGGCTATGCTGAAAAATCTTGATCTAGTATGACACCTGGGGATATTCTAAAGGTGAGGAAGCTGGACTTAGAAGGATTCAGTAAAAGGATTATATTACTTACCCTGCAAGTATCAGTTTGTGGCATGCTGTGCTGTAGATTCACATGCTTTGCATACTCCTGCCATCTAGTGTTGGGTCTATAGTGGTGCAAGTTGTTTTTCTTCAAAGAAGAGTTCTGAGTCACAGGATCAAGTGACTCCTCCTGTTGATATCGCACAAGGGGATGAACCCATTTGTTAGATTGTTTTCCCACAGACGGGTGAGAAAGGAGTTGAAGGAAATGAAAGTGTAGGGCAAAGATTTCCATGCAATGTATAAATACATATGTACAAATATATACAAAGGTATAGTGACTGCAGTGGCCACGGTCGTCCGGGGAGGAGGGAGGGCACATGTGAATTTACAGCACTACATGCCACAAACAGATACTTACAGGGTAAGTAATATAATCCGTACAATGGCATGTGTGGCTGTAGACACACATGCTCAGCATAGACTGTAAAGGCAGTCCCTCCATCAAAGCAGTGGCTAGCCTGTGGCAGTTGACAGAAAAAGTGTTTGTAGCACAGCATGACCTACATTAGCTTGTTGGCTGCTAGCACATCCACACAATAGTGTTTGGAGAATGTATGTGGTGTTGACCATGTAGCTGTCTTACAGAAGTCAGCTATAGGAATGTTTCCAAAAAAGGCTATAGTAGCATCCTTTCCCCTAGTGGAATGTGCCTTAGGAGTATCAGTTAATGAATGGTATTTTAGCTTTAGCATAGGAAGTATGACTACATTTAACTATCCATCTAGCTATGCCAGGTTTGGATTTTGGGCTGCCTTTGTGAGTTGGTGACAAGGCTACAAAGAGCTGCTTATTTCTCCTAAACTCTTTGGTTCTATCCATGTAAAACATAACTGTTCTATTAACATCTAAAGTGTTAAGAGCTCTTTCAGCAACAGAGTCAGGTTGGGGAAAGAAGACTGGTAGTTCAATGGACTGATTGTTAAACTATGAAACCACATTAGTGAGTAAATTAGGGTTAGTGTGAAGGACTACCCTATCTCTATGAATCTGGGAGAATATTGCTTCCAAGGTTTGTGCCTGGAGCTCACTAAGTGATGTGATGGCAACTAAGAAAGCTACCTTCCAAGAACTGTATTGAAGAGAACATGAATGTAGTGGCTCAAAAGTAGGACCTGTGAGCCTTGTAGGCACAATGTTTAGTTTCCATGGTGGTGCAGGGGGTACCCTGGGTGGAATAATCTTTTTAAGGCTTTCCATGAAAGCTTTAATAAGTGAGATTGTGAACAAAGAAATATGTGGTCTGCTCTGTAGATACGTAGCTATAGCTGCAAGATGTAGGCAAATGGAAGTGTAGGCTAGATTTGCTTTCTGTAAATGGAACGTATAACAGGCAATATCTTCAACACTAGCCTTCATGGGGTCAATATGTTTTGGCTGACAGTAGCAAACAAAACATTTCCATTTTGCAGCATAACAGGCTTTAGTTGTGGGTCTACGGCTTCCATAAGAATCCCCATTCATTCAGCAGACAATCCTAGGTAACCAAACTCTGACTTCGGAAGCCATATTTCAAGGTTGAGTGACTTGGGGTCTAGATGTCCGATTTGTCCTTGATTTTGAGTTGAAAGGTTTGGCCTGTTGGGGAGCGTCTCATGGGGGGGACTACTGAGAGGTCTAGAAAGGTTGAGAACCATGGCTGACACACCCAAGTGGGAGCTACAAGGATCATGGTGAGAGATGTTTGCCTGATTTTCCAAAATGGAATGAGAGGGAGAGGTGGAAAAGCATAAGCAAATACCCCTAACCAGTTCCCCCATAGAGCGTTGCCCTTGGATAGAGGAAGCTTGGGCATTTAGCGTTTTCTGCTGTGGTGAAAATATCAATCTGAGAAGTACCCCACTTGGCAAAGTATGATTGAAGGACTTGTGGATGGAGTTCTCACTCATGGACATGTTGCTGCATTCTGCTGAGGAGGTCTGCAAAGACATTGTCCATCATTGGGAGATACTCCTCCACTAGGTGAATGTGGTGTTGGAGTGGCCACCTCAATATTGTCCGAGAGAATTGTAATAATTGGTAGAACTGTGTCCCCTTCCATTTCTGCAAATACTACATGGCTGTAATGTTGTCTGCGCAGACTAAGACAGTGTTGTGGTATACGTGATGAAGAAATGCTTTGAGGGATAGAAACAATTTCCATAGCTTGAGGTAACTGATGTGTAAAGATTGCTGTGAGATCCCTGTACTGTGAGGTCTTAAAGGTGAGCACCCCATCCTGTCAGTGATGCATCTGTGGTCAGATTGGCCTAAGGCACAGGGAAGAGAAAAGGCCACCCCTTTAACAGGTCAGTGGCGTTCAAGGATTTCAGAGAGTGGCGAGTATGGCAGTCTAATAACACTAAATCCTCCAGGTGACATATGTGTAGTCTAGCACGGGGAACAATGGCAATGCAAGATGCCATCATCCCTAACAGTCGTATAATAGTTCTGACTGTGTAAGTATGATTCTCTGGAAATTGAGGGAGAAGAGAACTCTGGACATGGACCGGGTTGGGGTATGCTAACCATAACTATGCATTCAGAATGGCCCCTACATAAAGCTATACCTGAAGAGATTGAAGGTGGGACTTGGAGAAGGTCAGAGTAAAACCTAGTGTGTTAAGGAGATCCACTGTCAACTGGGACTGATACTGGCACTGTTGTAAGGTACTGGCTTTAATGAGCCAGTCGTCTAGATATGGGACTACATGAATTGTGTGCCTTCTCAGGTGTGTGGCAACTACTGCTAAACACTTTGTGAAAAGTCTGGAGGTGGTAGTGACCCCAAAAGGTAGGACCTTGAACTGGTAATGTTTGCCTGCAACAACCAATGTATTTTCGGTGTGCAGGGTGGATGGGAATATGAAAGTAAGGGTCCTTTAGATCTAGAGCTGTCAAAGATGCCTTGCTGTAGAAGTGGAATAACATCCTGAAGGGTAACCATGTGAAAGTGTTCTGACAAGATGTATTTGTTTAATGGTCGAGAATAGGCCAGAGAGAGCAGTCCTTTTTGGGAATCAGGATGAATAGATAGAATGTGCCTGTCCCTTGGTGTTGTAGTGGAACAAACTCTATGGCCTCTTTGAGAAGAAGGGACTGGGGGCCATATGTTCGAAAGCTTTTTCCCATAGACACAGAATGGGTAAAATCCTTTGGTACATCTGGCCCTGGGTCTCTTGTTTGAGAAGGGTGAGGTGTTCCTGAGATAGCCTGTGACTGGGAATATTGAGGAGTGGTGATGAGCTGCAGACAATAACCATGTTGGATAATGAGAGAACCCATTGGTCCATGGTGAAATTGACCCATTGAGAAAGAAAGTGTTGAAGTCTTCCCCAGACAGGTGTTGAATGAGTGGGGGGCAGACAGAGGTAGTGACTGCTTTGCCACAGGAGGTGGAGCTTTTACCTTGTCCCTCATTAGTGTTACAGCCATAGGAGCCTCTGGAGAAGCCCCTAGAATAGGTGGTCTGAGGCGGTCTGGAGTATGAAGTAGACACCTCAGAGGTTGTCTTGAAACAGCCTCTAAACCCGTGGCAACAAAAAGTCCCTCTCTGTGTGGGGGACTGGAAGGTACCCAAACTATTGCTGTGCCTGTCTTTTTTTAAGCTTTTCAAGGGTAGTGTATAAGTGAGGCCCAAAAAGATGCTCCTTATCGAAGGGCATATTGAGGGCCACTTGCTGAATCTCTTGTTTGAAACTGGAGCATCGCAGCCCAGTGTGCCGTCAGAGACGGTCACTGGTGTTAATGCAACATGCAGCTGTGTCTGTGGCGTCCAGGGCACAGCGAACAGGGTTATTTGAAATTGTCTGCCCCATAACAACTATTTGTTATCCTCTTTAATGGTGCTCATCTGGTAAGAACTGGAGGAGCTCCTCCATTTCGTCCCAGTGAGCCTGGTCATATCTGGTCAACAATGCCTGTGTTTTGGTGATACGCCAATGACTGGCTGCCTGTGCAGCAACCCTTTTGCCTGCAGCATACATTTTTCTTACTCTCCTAGGGAGGAGGAGAGTTTCCAGTAGCCCAGCCATAAGCATGTTTTTGTGCTGTGGTAGCAACAATTGAGTCGGGGGACCTGAGACTTAACATATACAGGGTCAGAGGGAGAAGGTGGGCATTTCTTATAAACTCTAGGAGGTGATAACCCTAAAGCGGAAAGGTTCTTTAAAAATTTCATCAGTGTGACGAAGCATGTCAGGGAGCAATGGTGCATTGGTAGGAACTGAATCTGTAGAAGTAAGGGTTTCAAACTGGAAGTCCTGTTCAATAGGGTCTCTATGTAATTCTACTTTATGAAAGGCAGCTGCTTGTGCCACTACTTGTTGGTATGGAGCAGTGTCTTCTGATGGTGAGGGGTGTGCAGGGTAAAGGTCTGGATTATTAGAGGTGATAGGGTAAGGATCATAAGTATCCCAAGGGCTCTGGGTCGTGTTGTGGCCCACCTAAAGCTCCCCCAGCAAATAAAGGGGAACCCTGAGGAGTATAATCTCCCAGTGTAGGAGGCAGGATAATGAAGAGGGGAGGGAGGTGGCAGGGGAAAAGGAGGTGAAAGTGGTGGAGAAGGCCTACATGGTGGACTAGCGGCCTTGTCCTTGGGTCCTCCTCTTCAGAGGTACAGGAGAGTCCAAAGCTTCCTGGAAGGAAAGCGTCCTTTTCAAAAGTACAGGTGAGGAAGCAATAATAGGTCCTGTACCCTCAGGCGGCGCAAACAAGCGTCTATAGTCTCCAGTATAGGCTTCACAAGAGAAGGGGTAGCAGAAAACTGGATTGGGTCTCTCTAGTCGGATCTCGGAGCCATGTGTTTCGGCTCCGAAGATTTTGGTTGGTGTGATCTAGTCGGCACCGAAATGCAGGCTGTAGGTGTTCGTCTCTGAGCCGAAACTTGGATCGATACAGAAACGGCCTCTTGGTCCAATGAAAAGGAGGTCAAACACGAGGCAGGTGGCTTGGTCTTGCCAGATGTATTTGGTGCTGAGTTGGAAGCCGGAGCATCTGAAGTAGCCTCTCGGTTCCGACCTTGGCCTTGTGGCAGTGGCAGACAGGTGACCTTGAGAAGGGGCCTTTTAAGAGTCTTGGAGTGGGCAGGAGGGGGCACGTTACGCTCAAGTTGTGCCCAGGTGATTTCATGACTTTCAATATCTGATTGAATGTCGGAGTCAGAAAAGTCCAGAATGGAAAAGGACTCCTCCTCCTGTGGGGGCTCCTCCTGTGCGTGTTCCTCTCCAAAGACGTCAGGGGTGTTGTCTGGAGTCTTGTGCGTCATTTTCAATCGACGTGCTCTTCATTCCGGAAGTGTCATCTTGAAACGAAAAAATCTGCAAGCATCACAGGTAGCCTCCTGATGATCGGGGGAAAGGCAGCGATTACACATCAGATGCTGAGAACTTTCGAGTGGCACGGAGGGCAGAAGCAGAATGGAGTCTGTTCCATTAGGTTGGCACGTGTGTCAGTGGCACATGGAAGACATGCCAGAGTTGGGCGTAGACACCCCAAAAAGTGCACAGTTGGGTGCCCGGACCGACAAGTCTGAGCAAGCGATAAGGTGAAAGAAGCACGAGTGAAAACAATACCATCGAAAGAGAGTAAGAGGAAAGATTTTGAACTGGAGCTGTAGAAAGTGCCCTCTTTTTGGCATTTTTACCTGCTATCAGTATGCTTGGGCTGTTTTTTTCTGGGGCCCTGCTAACCAGGACCCCAGTGATTGTGCTCTCCCTCTAAATTTGGTTGCCTACGACTTTAAACACCCAACAATTGGCATACGGGTGCCCCCTTATAAGTCTCTAGTATATGCTACTAAGGCACCCAGGGCATTGGGGCACCAGAGGTTCCCCATGGGCTGAAGCATGTATCGTGCCACCTATGGGAGCCCCTGCTAAATGTGTCTGAAGGCCTGCCATTGCAACCTGCATGAAAAGGTCCATGCACCCTTTCACCACAGGACACTGCACCAGGTCACTGTAAGTCACCCCTATGGTAGGCCCTCCTAGCCCAGAGGGCAGGTCCCTGTGTGTGAGGGCACCCCTGCATGAGCAGAGATGCCCATTCAAACTCCAGATCCATTGCACTGGACTTCGTAAGTGTGGGGAAGCCATTTTACCCGTGTACTGGCCACTACCTGTGGTCTAGCTACATATTGGTAACTCCGAACCTGGGCATGTTTGGTATCAAACATGTCGGAATCATACCTCAATACTGTTGCCAGTATCGGTTGTATGATTCCATGCACTCTGGGGCACCCAGTATTGCTCCTACCAGTCTTCTGGGGTTCTCTGGGCAGCCCGGGCTGCTGCCACCACTCAGAGGTTTCTGCCCTCCTGCTGCTTGACCTGATCAGGCAGGGAAAGGAAGAACAAATGATTTACTGTGGGATAGGGAGGCAACACCCTCTCCCTTCGAAAAAGGTGTTACAAGGCTTGGGAGGTGTTGCCTCCCCAAGCCACCGGTTTTCTTTGAAGGGCCCATATGGTGCCCTCCTTAAGTAACCTGGCATTCACCAGTCCAGGGATCCCCTGGTCCCTGTTCTGGTGAGAAACGGGACAAAGAAAAGAGGAGTGATCACTCCTCTGTCCCTCTCCACCCAGGGGTGGTTACCAGAGCTCCTACAGGGGGGGCCACTTGATTCTGCCATCTTGAATACAAGATGTGCAGAGGCCACTGGGAGCATCTGAGTGGCCAGCTCAGGTACATGATGTCACAGCCCCATCCTTAATAGGTGGTCACCTTGCTGGGTGACCAATCTCCCTTCCGGGGCACTTTAGGGTCTCCTTCTTGGGTGTGTCCTCAGATTCAACGTGCAAGACTCCACCAGGACTCCTCTGCAAAGTTTACTTCATCTTCTGGCCACTGGAACCGCAACTAGACTCTTCAGGAACCAACAATCTGCAACTCTAGCGATGAGTCCCCTTTGCAACACTGTTTCTCCGGCTCCTTGCTGCAACTGCAACATTTTCCCAGCTATGCATTCTCTGAGGTCGGCTAGACTCCAACCTGCACCAAGAAGTAAGAATGAATTTCCCTTGGAGTGAAGGAGTCACTACCCTGCATCTGGAGGTACCAACTGCATCGGCGACAGGCTGCGTGGATCTACTCTCCTCTGGAACTGCTTGGATCCTGCACACAGGTGGTGGTTTGGAGTGGTCCCCTCTGCCACCTGTCCAACTTGGGAGACTAAGTCCTTGCCTCTCCTTGCAGGACAGTACCCCTGGGCACCACAACTCTTGCAGCTACCAAGCATTGTTTGCTCCTGCTCAAAGGATCTTCAGGCTCAGTGTAGCCATGGCTAACAGCACTCCATCCTGCCAAGCACAGTCTCCTCTCTGCTGCTCCAGTGACATGGGACTCCTCTTCAGGTGTGCTGACTGAGCCTCACTGCGACTTGCTATGCCTGGTGTCAGTAGGTTGCCTGTGGGGGCTGTGACTGCTTCTGTTGGCTCTCCTGACTTCTGAGGTTCACCTCGGACTCCCCTCCCTGGGTTGAGTCCCCTTACCGGCCCTCTTCAGCCTTGAAACTCTTCTTTTGCATTTGCCAAGGCTTGTAGGTGGTTCTCCTGCATCACTGACCAACTGCAACCCGACCACCGTTGTGGGACACCATCTGTATCACTTCAGGAACTCCTCTTCATCTCCTGCACTGCACAGCTGGCCTTCATCCCCATTGACCTGGCCCTGCATCCACAGAAGAGTAGGTAGTGGCTCCTGCCACAACTGTACACTCCATCACGAACTGGACTTGGTCCCCTTCCTTTGCAGGTCCTCTTCTTCCAGACTACACCTTGGGTTCTTCCACTCTGGTCTTTCACAATCCTTTTGCCAAGTCCTTCTGTTAGTTTTGGAGAAAACCAGTTATTTACCTCTGCTCTCCTGGTCGCTGGGTGTCGCTCTGGTACTCATCTCTTGGGGTTCCTAGTTCTTCCAGCTCCCCTCTAGCGATTCCACATCCTTGGGTGGGGGATTGTATTTCACATTCCACTTTAATACATGGTTTAACCCTCCCCCAAGGCCCTCACTATTTTCTAATTCTTATGCCAGTGCTGGTTGTTTCTATGCTATTTTGCAATTGCTAATGTGTATATAATTAGTGTGTACTTACCTCCAGTTGGGGGGGGAACTGCATATAAGTATTCTAGTGTTGTGTTACTATAATAAAGTAACTTTATTTTTGTAACACTGTGTGGTTCTTTCATGTTTGATAGTGCTGTGTGACTATAGTGGTATTGCATTAGCTTTGCATGTCTCCTAGATACGTCTTGGCAGCTCATCCACAGCTACCTCTAGGGAGCCCTGGCTTCCTAGACACTGCCTACACTTTACTAACAGGGGATACTTGGACCTAGTATAAGGTGATAACACCATAGGTGCTCAGCACACACCAGGCCAGCTTCCTACAGGAGCGAGGTGAAAGACGGAGCAAAGACACATGTATGAACAAGACTGCATAGAGAAAATCTATCAAAGGAGTCGTTGCCCATGCCCAATATCACAGAGAGGAGTAGTCACTCAATCTTGTGACTCAGAACACTTCGAAGAAAACCAACTTGCACCACTCTGGACCCAAAACTAGATGGCAGGGGTATGCAGAGCATATGTAAACACAGCCACACATGCCACTGAACATTATCTTTCTAGTGGTCTGTTAGATTTGACACAACTATGTTCAGAATTCCCCACCCCGGATTCCTTACTGGAAGGTGCTACGGTTTAAAGTTCCTGAATTATGTTTCAAAGAGGAGGATGCCTGGACAACCAAGCTTTATGGCGCAGAATGGTTAGACAGACCTTTTAGTCCCCTTGTGGCAGACTAAAGCAGCAGGCGACTAATATTCACTGCTGGAGTGGATGTAGGCTTGTCCCTGGTCACCCTTATAGGCTCTGATTGTGCCCCATTGAAAAGCAGAAGTTCAGATGCAGCTGAAGCAAATTAAGTTAATTTGTTACGGATTAGACTGTTTCTAGGGTTAGTTCTAGAACTGTTGCGGCCTTCCCGAAGACTGCTATGAAAGAACCCAACTCAGACAGGTGGCTGCGTGAATGGCATTCAATCTCAATCTTTGGGGGGTTTTTGCGGCACTAGCGAACTCCAGAGTCAAGCAGTGGGCTGTGCGACTCCACAGGAGGGAGCAAGTTGCATCACTGCTGTCATCATGTGGATGAATGTGAGGCATCTGGACCTGCAGGTATACTTCCCTCTGCAAGGGCCAGAGTTGGGTGTCCCCTCAGTACCTCGCCTTATCCACAATCTTTTGAGCTTGATGTCTAGAGCGCATTAGGATGGCCTTGGTCTAAGACACAGGGTCCAGAGGTGGTGCATAAGGTGACAATGGCATTATATTCACTGGCTGGGTCATGGGCCTTGGTGTATCTCTGGTTGGCACTGGGAAGAGGTGGGCGTACCCTGCAGCAGGAGTCTGGGGTTGACTGGTGTCTGGAAAATACCTGCCAGTGGTGCCCCACTTGGAGGCCCACTTTCAACCATGGGGTCTGTAAACACACAAGACAGAACTGCTGCATTTTTGAAAAGCACTTCCTGGCCTGAGTGAAGGTCAGATACTGCACCAAGTTGGCACCAAACACTGGGAACTTCAGGTATTTCAGGGGATGACCGGTACCAGGACAAGGCTAGGACCAGACCTGGTTCTTCAGCCAGAGTGAAGTCCACTAGCTCAGGCTCAGAGGAGGACTCTGCTGATGGAGTATCAACGAGACATAACCTGGAATGTAGGTGTCCCAAGTATTTTTGTATTTTTCTTCTTGGACTTGCAGGAGGGTGAAAGAGTGTGACTTCAACCTTGATAGACGCCAGGTTAGGGGCTCATTGTATTCACCCCATAATCAGCTTTGTCTACCGCTACTTGATGACTAAGTGCATAAGTCTGCACTGCTTGCACGAGTTATGCTTCAGCCTCGGGCACCACAAACTTCATAGTGGTCTGAAAGGTAGCTTCAAGGGTAACATACTCCCTAAAAGTGCTGCAGAGCTGGAAAATTGTGACAGGCTTGGCGGAGAGCAGCTATGGGTCCACATTGGACGGAGTGTAAAAAGGGAACTGACATCAGCCCCCCCAAGGTGCAGCTAAATGGCTCCAGTGACGTCCTATCTGAGAGGTATCCAACATCGGGTGGAGTCAACACCACAACTGGCATGAGAGCAACTGGGGATATTAAAAAAGTGAGGAATCTAGAGACTGAAGTATCCATCAGAAACATCAACATTCCCTAATTTTCTGCTTTTGGGCAGGTTCAGCCTAAGTCCATGCTAACAACTAAGATTTCTGGAACTTCTAAAGTCCATAATATTCCTTTGTAACTCCTTGTGAAATTCAGAGCTTTCTATCCTCAATACACATTTTTCACTCTCTGGAGCTCCACTGACACGTTGGTCAGACTGTGCTGACTGCTGTCATTAGTGCAAGGATCAGTGTAAAGAGAGACCTGCAACTTCAACTTATGTATTGCACCAAGCTATACATTCCCTCCACCGCGAACTGATTTGACTGTGAAGACTGTCAAGAGGGTAACATGCTTTCTCTGAAGATGAACTGCCTACTCTCCAGACTTTGCAAGGTCTGAAGAGCTCCATGACTCCAACAGCAGTACATTTCATGGTCCTTAACAGGATACTTAGGTCAATCTCTACCTCTGCTTTATTCAGTCTCAGGTAATCAGACTGCTCATTAGTATTTTGATGGTAGCAAAAGCCAATGTATTACTAGCAATAGTAGGGCCATACTGGTCGGGTCATGGTATGTGTTTGCAATGCTGCCACCTCAGACGGTAATTCCCAGTATGTACCATATTGATCCAATCCAAAATGGGCACAGTCAACCAGAACGATGTTTAAGTTAGACAACCCTAGGTATTCTCAACACTTTGGGGTCTCAAGAAATTGTGCTGATTAGCCTGCTCAATGCTACCCTCCCCAACCCCCAAAATGCTGCCTCAATTCTGACCTATTCTCAGGTTCCCAGAGCCATTTCCTGACTTCAGGGAAACAAAGAACAAGTTACTAACCTTTGGTAATGCATTATCTGGTAGAGACTATCTGGCTGCAGATTCCTTTCCTTTGATTTTCCCACGCATCAGGCTGGATCCAGAAACTTCTGTAAGCAAAAACCCTTGCGCACACCATCGGGTGGATCCATTTGGCTCAGTGTAGTGTCGTTGGCACCAGACGTGATATCAATGCCACCTACATAGGCTCCAACCAGGCACACCGGTCTCTGTTACTTATAACTTTCCACGCCAGAAACGCAGAGCCATGACCAGAACTGGCGCAATGTGTGTCAAAACTAGGACCCTGAAAAAAAAAAAAAAAGATCACCCGAACCCTGGTACCAAGTCCGTAGAGCAGGGAGGCATGGGTGGGTGTAAGGAATCTGCAGCTAGATAGAGTCTCTATCAGATAATACGTTACCAAAGGTAAGTAACTGATAGAGACCTATAGCTACAGATTCCTTACCTTTGATTAGATACCCAAGCCATATCCTCCTGGCGGTGGGCTGCAGACAATTTGTCAGACTAATGTCCTGTAGGACCAAATGGGCGAAATGCCCATCCCTGTGAACCTGACTGTCCAGGCCTAGTGTTTGGAAAACCTGTGCAGGGATGCCCACATTGCTGCCTAGTGGATGTCCAGAGCTGGGACTCCATGTGCTAATGCCGTGGTGGCAGCTTTTCCTCTGGTGGAATGGGCCCTTGAGAAGCAGCTTCTTAGCCAGGGCATACAGAAAATGACCCAGAGCGAAATGGTCAGTTTCTGTACTGCCCGTCCCTTCTTTGCTCCAACATACCCTACAAAGAGTTGGTCGTCCACCTGGAACTCGTGTGGTCCAGGTAGAACAACAATGCTCTTTTTGGGTCCAGATGGTGGAGTGGCATCTCTTCCTTAGAGAGATGTGGGGGAGCAAAGAAGGTAGGCAAGTGACAGTTTGACCTAGACAGAATGGGGTCACCAGCTTGAGAAGCAAATACATGACAAACGGCGTAGGGGGAAACATAATTACAAGCCCTTCCAGAATGAAAATGTCACTTACCCAGTGTACATCTGTTCGTGGCATCAGTCGCTGAGATTCACATGGTATGCATTAGCTCGCCATCTGGTGTTGGGTCGGAGTGTTACAAGTTGTTTTTCTTCGAAGAAGTGTTTTCGAGTCACGGGACCGAGTGACTCCTCCTTCTGTGCTCATTGCGCATGGGCGTCGACTCCATCTTCGATTGTTTTCCCCGCAGAGGGTGAGGTAGGAGTTGTACTATAGTAATAGTGCCCGCGCAATGAAATGTGTAAGTATGTACCTACTAAAGGTTTAAATAATATATATACAAATGTACAAAATTGAAGGTAACTTCTGAACTGCTACAGGCTTCCGGGGAGGTGGGTGGGTCCATGTGAATCTCAGCGACTGATGCCACGAACAGATGTACACTGGGTAAGTGACATTTTCAGTTCGATGGCATCTGTCGCTGTAGATACACATGGTATGCATAGACTAGTAAGCAGTTATTTCCCCATAAGCGGTGGTTTAGCCTGTAGGAGTAGAAGTTGTCTGAAATAGAGTTCTTAATACAGCTTGACCTACTGTAGCTTGTTGTGCGGATAGCACATCTATACAGTAGTGTTTGGTGAATGTGTGAGGCGTAGACCAAGTGGCTGCCTTACATATTTCCTGCATTGGGATGTTTCCTAAAAAGGCCATTGAAGCCCCTTTTTTCCTTGTTGAATGTGCCCTGGGAGTAATGGGCAGTTGTCTTTTTGCTTTAAGGTAGCAGATTTGGATGCATTTAACTATCCATCTGGCTATACCTTGTTTTGATATTGGGTTACCTGCATGAGGTTTTTGGAATGCAATAAATAGCTGTTTAGTCTTTCTGATGTTTTTTGTTCTGTCAATGTAGTACATTAATGCTCTTTTGACATCTAATGTATGTAGTGCTCTTTCAGCCACAGAATCTGGCTGTGGGAAAAAAACTGGTAGTTCTACCGTTTGATTTAGATGGAATGGTGAGATAACTTTTGGTAAAAATTTTGGATTAGGTCGTAGGACGACCTTATTTTTATGTATTTGTATAAAAGGTTCTTGTGTTGTGAACGCTTGAATTTCACTTACTCTTCTTAGAGATGTAATGGCGATGAGAAAGGCAACTTTCCAGGTTAGGAATTGTATTCCGCAAGAGTGCATGGGTTCGAAAGGTGGGCCCATGAGTCTTGTTAGGACCACGTTTAGGTTCCATGAAGGAACAGGTGGTGTTCTTGGTGGTATAATTCTTTTAAGCCCTTCTATGAATGCTTTGATGACTGGTATCCTATACAAGGAAGTTGAATAGGTAGTTTGCAGGTATGCGGATATTGCTGCAAGGTGTATTTTAATAGAAGAGAAGGCTAGCTTTGCTTTTTGTAAATGGAGCAAGTAATTTACTATGTGTTTTGGAGTTGCGTCTAGTGGTTGTATCTGATTATGATGGCAGTACCAAACAAATCTTTTCCACTTACTTGCGTAGCAGTGTCTAGTGGATGGCCTTCTGGCCTGCTTTATGACTTCCATACACTCTTGGCTAAGTTGTAAGTGTCCGAATTCTAGGATTTCAGGAGCCAGATTGCTAGATTCAGCGATGCTGGGTCCGGGTGTCTGATCTGTTGGTTGTGTTGCGTTAACAGATCTGGTTTGTTGGGCAGTTTGATGTGGGGTACTACAGACAGATCTAGCAGTGTTGTGTACCAGGGTTGTCTTGCCCACGTTGGTGCTATTAAAATGAGTTTGAGTTTGTTTTGACTCAATTTGTTTACTAGGTAAGGAAGGAGAGGGAGAGGAGGAAAAGCGTAAGCAAATATTCCTGACCAGTTCATCCATAGGGCATTGCCTTGGGATTGCTTGTGTGGGTATCTGGACGCGAAGTTTTGGCATTTTGCGTTCTCTTTTGTTGCAAATAAGTCTATTTGAGGTGTTCCCCAGAGTGTGAAGTAGGTGTTCAGAATCTGTGGGTGGATTTCCCATTCGTGGACTTGCTGGTGATCTCGAGAGAGATTGTCTGCCAGTTGATTCTGGATCCCCGGAATAAACTGTGCTATTAGACCAATTTGATGGTGGATTGCCCACTTCCATATTTTTTGAGCTAACAAGCTTAACTGCGTTGAATGTGTTCCTCCTTGTTTGTTTAGATAATACATCGTTGTCATGTTGTCTGTTTTGACAAGGATGTATTTGTGGGTTATGATTGGTTGGAAAGCTTTTAGTGCTTGAAAAACTGCTAATAATTCTAGATGATTTATATGCAGTTTTGTTTGATGTATGTTCCATTGTCCTCTTATGTTGTGTTGATTGAGATGTGCTCCCCACCCTGTCATGGAAGCATCTGTTGTTATAACGTACTGTGGCACTGGGTCTTGGAAAGGCCGCCCTTTGTTTAAATTTACACTGTTCCACCATAGAAGCGAGAGGTAAGTTTGGCGGTCTAGCAACACCAGATCTAGAAGGTGACCCTGTGCTTGAGACCACTGTGAGGCTAGGCACTGTTGTAAGGGCCTCATGTGCAGTCTTGCGTTTGGGACAATGGCTATGCATGAGGACATCATGCCTAGGAGCTGTAGTATTGTTCTTGCTTGTATTGTTTGGTTTGGAGACATGTGTTGAATGACTCTGTTGAAATTGTGAATCCTTTGTGGAGTTGGCGTTGCCACTCCTTTTGTCGTGTCTATTATGGCTCCTAGATATTGCTGTACTTTGCTTGGCAGAATGTTTGATTTTGCAAAGTTGACGGTGAACCCTAGTTTGTAGAGGGTTTGTATGACTCGATTTGTGTGGTTTGAGCATTGTGTGAGCGAACTGGTTTTGATTAGCCAGTCGTCTAGATACGGGAATACATGTATTTGCTGCCTTCTGATGTGTGCAGCGACTACTGCTAGGCATTTTGTGAATACTCTTGGAGCGGTTGTTAAACCAAAAGGCAATACTTTGAATTGGTAATGTATTCCTTTGAATACAAACCTTAGATATTTCCTGTGTGATTGATGCATTGGTATATGGAAATATGCGTCTTTGAGGTCTAGGGTTGTCATGTAGTTGTGTTTTTTGAGCAATGGTAACACTTCTTGTAGTGTGACCATGTGAAAGTGGTCTGATTTGATGAATGTGTTTACTACTCTGAGGTCTAGAATTGGTCTCAGTGTTTCGTCCTTTTTTGGTATCAAGAAGTACAGTGAATAAACTCCTGTGTTTATTTGTGTGCTTGGTACTAATTCTATTGCATTTTTTGCAGTAGTGCTTGAACTTCTATCTCTAGAAGCTGAGAATGGTGTTTTGATAAATTTTGTGATTTTGGTGGTATGTCTGGAGGGAATTGCAGGAATTCTATGCAATAACCATGTTGGATAATTGCTAGGACCCATGTGTCTGTAGTTATCTTGTCCCATGCTTCGTAATATTGACCTATCCTTCCCCCCACTGGTGTTGTGTGGGGGGGGTGAGTGACGTGTGAGTCACTGCTTGTTGATAGTGGTTTTGGGGCTTTGAAATCTTCCTCTATTCCTAGGGAATTGCCCTCCTCTATACTGGCCCCGAAAACCTCCCCTGTACTGTCCCTGGTAGGTGGACGGTGCGGACTGTGAGGTGCTAGCTTGTGTGGCCTGACCCCGAAACCCTCCTCTAAAAGGTGTTTTGCGGAAGGTGTTATAAGATCCTCTGCTCTGCGGGGAGTAGAGTGCGCCCATGGCCTTGGCAGTGTCAGTATCCTTTTTGAGCTTTTCTATGGCTGTGTCGACCTCCGGACCGAACAGAAGTTTTTCGTTTACTGGCATGTTAAGTACTGCCTGCTGAATTTCTGGCTTGAATCCAGACGTTCTGAGCCAAGCGTGCCTACGGATGGTAACCGACGTATTAATGGTCCTTGCGGCCGTGTCTGCTGCATCCATAGAGGAGCGTATTTGATTGTTGGAAATGTTTTGACCCTCCTCAACAACCTGTTTTGCTCTTTTTTGCAGATCTTTTGGGAGATGTTCAATGAGATGCTGCATCTCATCCCAGTGGGCTCTGTCGTATCGCGCTAGCAGCGCTTGTGAATTTGCGATGCGCCACTGGTTTGCTGCTTGGACAGCGACCCTCTTCCCGGCTGCATCGAACTTCCTGCTTTCTTTATCTGGGGGAGGTGCATCCCCAGAAGTGTGTGAATTTGCCCGTTTTCTGGCAGCCCCTACCACCACAGAATCTAGTGGCAGCTGAGAGGTGATGAATACAGGGTCCGTAGGAGGCGCCTTATACTTCTTGTCCACTCTAGGCGTTACTGCCCTACTTTTAACTGGCTCCTTGAAGATCTCCTTTGCATGGCGTAGCATGCCTGGGAGCATCGGCAGGCTTTGGTAGGAGCTGTGGGTGGAGGAGAGGGTGTTAAATAAAAAGTCATCCTCTACTTGTTCAGAGTGTAGTTCCACATTATGGAACAGTGCTGCTCTAGCCACCACTTGTGAATAGGCTGTGCTGTCTTCCGGTGGTGATGGCCTAGTTGGGTATGTGTCTGGGCTGTTATCAGACACTGGTGCGTCGTACAAGTCCCACGCGTCCTGATCTTGGTCATCGTGGCTCATGGCGGTGTGAGCTGGCGAATGTGACGGGGTGTAAGTTGGCGAAGCCGGAGTTACAGGTGGAGGCGAGGGAGGAGGTGTTACCTTTTGTGCTGTTTGTTGCTGAGGAGTAAACTGAAGCGTTCTTTCTTTTGACAGGTGGAAGGGTACTGATCTTCCCAGTCCCCTGCTGAATAAAGATACGCTTTTGCGTGTGATCCACGTCAGTGGATTGCAGTTCTTGTTCGAATCTGTGTTTCTTCATTTGTGAAGACATAGAATGCTCTTCAGTATAGGAGCCTGAAACAGGGTCTGATGTTGCTTTTTTCGGCTCCGAAACCCCTGTTGATTGTTTTTTCGGCTCCGAGGTAAGCTTCCTCTTTTTCTGTGCCGAAAATTCTTGGCCTCTATGGTCTTCGGCGCCACTGTCTCGGCGTCGATCCGTGTCGACACCGAACTCTCGGTGTCGATGCTTATCTTTAGCACTCTCTCGGTCCCGAGGAGGCTGCGTGCCGGTGTCTCGACCGAAGTCGGACGATCTCGACACTGAATGGGCCTTTTTCGGTGCCGATTGTTGGTCACCGGGAATTTGGGTTGAGCCATGGCCGGTTGGCAGTGGCGTCCCCTGGGCCTTCTTTCCTTTTTTAAGTTCTGATCTCGACGTCTTACTCACAGTTTTTGTAGAGTCGAGTTCGTCGGAGTCTGAATCCTGGATGGAAAAGGATTCCTCCTGTTCCTCTTCTGTCTCGAACTGTCGATGCTCCTTTGGCGTGGACGCCATCTGCAGTCTTCTCGCTCGACGGTCGCGCAGAGTTTTTCGGGACCGGAACGCCCGACAGGCCTCACAGGATTCTTCGCTGTGCTCGGGTGACAGGCAGAGGTTACAGACCGAGTGTTGGTCCGTATAAGGATATTTGTTGTGGCATTCAGGGCAGAATCGAAACGGGGTCCATTCCATCGGCGTTGTTCTCCACGCGGTCGGGCCGACGGTGTGCCGAAATCTACCCCGAAGGGCACCGAAGCGCTTCGATGTTCAATGCGTCGTCGTATGTGTGTATCTCGAACCGGATCGCAACGATACCGTCGAAAATCTTCCGTTTTCAGCTATCTTTCCGTTCCGTTCCGAAACTCGGAGCGACAGGAACACGAACCCGATGGCGGAAAGAAAACAATCGAAGATGGAGTCGACGCCCATGCGCAATGAGCACAGAAGGAGGAGTCACTCGGTCCCGTGACTCGAAAACACTTCTTCGAAGAAAAACAACTTGTAACACTCCGACCCAACACCAGATGGCGAGCTAATGCATACCATGTGTATCTACAGCGACAGATGCCATCGAACACCTATTTACAATAGGGGACTTGAAAAGAGAGAATTGATTAGGCAGCCCCACAAAGGCTAATAGAGCAGAGAGATAGCCCTTCAGTGTCCCCAGAGAGGAACCATGTTGGGCAAGAGAAGAATGAAAAGAAGAACATCAGATAAAAAAAGCAGAGAAAGGATCTCTAGATTTTTCTGTACAATATCTTACAAATCTTTGCCAATGGCAGGCATATAGAGTTTTTGTGGAGAAATGCCTGACTGCCAAAATAATATTACAGACTTCGGGAGAAAGGTCGAAGGCTGTCAACTGCCACCGCTCAATCTCCATGCATGAAGATGCAGAGTTGACACATTAGGGTGGAGGACCCTCCCCTGCTGCTGCAACAGAAGATCCACCCGAAGGGGCAGACTGATCAGAGGATTTATGCTCATTTTAAGAAGCTTAGGATACCAGACTCTCCATGCCCAGTCTGCAGCCACAAGGATTACTTGGGCCCGGTTGTTCTTGATCTTCTTGATAACAGGGCAGGACTGGTATGGGCAAAAGGCATACAGGAGGCCTAAGCTCCACTAGCCACGAAAAGCATCACCAAGCGAGAGCTGCATTGAAAACTCCAATGCGCAATACTGCGGACATTGCACATTCTCTTTGGAGAATAGATATAACCAAAATTCTCCCCACTGCTGAAAGAGACTTTGTACCAGCTCCAAATGGAGTCACCATTCGTGATCCATTAGGCATCTACGGCTGAGTTCGATGCACTGGCGTTCAGAGAACCTCCCAGGTGTTGAACCACCAGGGTTATGACTGCTCTTCCAGCCATGTCCAGAGGTGATAAAGGGTCCACAACCCCACTTCGCCCAGCTTGTTGCAGTACCTGCTGGTGGTGTTTCCCACTGAATGCAAAAGGTTCGCCGTAGTCTGGAGGTGGGAGACTTCAACCTGGGGTGAGCCTGCCTTCAACAGCCAGTCATCGAGTTAGGGCAAGACTCAAGCCCCTGACCTGCACAGATGAGCTGCTTCAACCACCATCACATTTGTGAAACACCCCAGGGGCACTGGTAAGGCTAAATAGCAGCACAGTGAACTGAAAGTGTTTGTGGCCTACCTTGAACCACAGGTAACACCTGTGGGCCGCCAGGATGGGGATATAAAAATAAGCGTCCTGTATTCCAGCGCTAGAAGCCAGTCTTCTACATCTAGGGCAGACAAGACCTGAGCCAAAGTGAGTATCTTTAACTTCTTTTTGAGGAAGAGATTTACCGTCCGTAGGTCTAGAATAGGGCAAAGACCCTTTTTTTTTTGGGTAGTAGAAAGTAGCGGGAATAACAACCACTGCCTACTTTTGTTATCAGGACCCTTTCTTTGGCTCTCTTGGCCAAGAGACCTTTAACTTCCTTTCAGAGTAGAGACAAATGATCCTCCACCAGCAGTTCGAATGTTGGTGGACTAGGAGGAGGAAAGGATTGAAAAGTCAGGGCACAGCTCTTCCTGATGATCTGCAGTACCCATATTTCTGATGCTATAGACTTACAGTGGAGGAGATGGTGTTTTATTCTCCCTCCATTGGGCAAGCACTGTCCTGCAGATCCAGACTAGGAGGACACCGAGGCTGCAGCTGCCAGGGGCTGTGTAGCAGAAGATTTCTGGCCTGCAGACCCTCTAGGTCTGAAGGCAACATGCCAACATCCACGCATACCCTGGGTTAGTTGCATAGGACGGTGGGTGCCACAGAGTTCGCGGGGTGCCACGCCCCTCCCCAGTCACGAATTGGGTGAAAGGAAGACAGCGGATGAGGGGTCGCCAAGAGGCCCAAGGACTTGGCCGTAACCCCAGGGTCCTTAAAGCACCCCAGTGCTCAGTCTGCCTTCTCGCAAAACAAGTGAGTTCCATTGAAGGGTATATCCATTAGATTTGCTTGGCTATCCCTCGAAAAACCAGAGTTTGTCAGCCAGGTGTGGCCTTAAGGTCACTGTTGATATGACTGTGTAGCCCAGTGAGTCAGTCGTATCCAAGTCACACTGAATGGTGAACTTAGCTGCATCCTTCCAGTCTTTCACCACTTGGGAGAGTATTGCCCGGACCTCCTCTGGGACCGGAGGCTGTACTTGCACAACTGTGTCCCAAAGGGTATTGGGAAAAAAAGTCCAATAAGTATGAGGTGTTCACCGACCTCAGTGCTAGGCTGGTGGAAGAAAACTTCTTCCCAAGAGGGTCCAGCCTCTAATTCCATATCCAGGGGAGTGGATGGGAATGCGCTATGGGTTGTGGAGTCTTGGACTACTAAGCTCTCAGGGGTGGGGTATTGGCTGAGAAAGCTACGGTCACCTGGTGCTAGGCTCTGGCGGCAGACAACCATCCTATTTACAGGAGCCCATGTACTGGGCTTGGACCAAGATCCCAGCAGGACATCTGTAAGTGTTTTGTTGAATGGCAAAAGGGGTTCAGATGTAGAAGTCCCAGGCTGGAGCACTTCCGTCAAGATGTTTGTCATAGGATGCTCCCTCCTCCGTAGCCACAATGTAGGGAGAGAACAAACCAGTATCTGGAGAGATGTCCAGATAACTGGCCTTTCCTAGCTATTCATACAAGTGCAAAGATCTTTCTACTTGGTGTTCTAAAGGGTCCAGTGACCTCTCCCAGTCTTCTCCCATGCCTAGCTGTGAAAGATAAGGCTCAGGCAATGATAAGGCACCTGTGGGCACCGTTACTGAGATCATGACTGGCGCCAGAGAAGGTCACCTGGGTACGACCAGTGCTGGTCTGGATCCAAACTTGGATCCATGACACTCCCCCGGAGCCTAGGCCGAAGCCGCTGGCGTGGATCCAGTTGGAGCCTCTTCTGACCCCATGAGGCCCAACGGCATGCCAGAGGGGGTCGGCCTGGTAGAAAACGTGGCATATGGCCTCATAGGACTCCTTTTTTTGAGCGGGTGTCGATCCGGCTCCCGGAAAAGGTGGGAGGCGAGGAGTCAAACTGGCTAGCTGCTCTGCAGAACCGTGCCAGTAACGCCGATGATCACTGCTCTTCTCATCAGTCTACTGGCTAGGTGAAGTAGACGTCCTCTTGGATGATGGCTTCTTCTTGTGCCTCTTTCCTGAGCGTCTCGAGAACCGTGAATGGGATGAAGAGGACTTGGGGCGTCAAGAATGGTCCCGCGAACACCATTGTGACCGAGACCTTCTCAGAGTCTTGTGTGCCGGGGGTGCCGACTGCTGGGGCATAAGCAGCTTTAGGAACTGCTCCTCAAAGCCTTTCTTGCCATGGCCCAGGTGTCTGAGCAGGACTCCAAGTCGTGCACCGGAGACAAACGAGATGGGGGTCAGTGATTGACATGCACAGTGACAGGCACCATATGGTCTGAACCGAGCTTTCCTCAAAGACATCTCAACACACTTGAAGGAAAAAACAAAACAAAAAAAAAAAACCTCTACAAAAGGTCGAAAAAAGGGCTGTCAAAAAGCAACAGAGGGGTACCTCTCTATAGAGCTGCACTACTTGGCGCAGGAAGAAAAGAACTGACCCCCGCGTACCTGAGTGGCGAATATATAGGTGTCTGCGACGTCACTTCCAGTGCCAAGTGGAGCAGAATAGAGCCACCTGGCGGCGCACGGACGGGGTACTGCTCAGCAAAACTTTCTGGACTCAGCCTGACCCCTGGGAAAATCAAAGTTAAGGAATCTGCAGCTAGAAGTCTATCAGATAAGCACCTTTGGAAGAAAGAGTAAGGGGAAGGATGGGGTAGCATTAGTCAATGGAATGTGCCCATGGGAAATATAAGACTATTTTGTCCATAAAATCCTGGGTCTCTCAATGGACACAAAGCCTGAACATCTCCTAGCCAGATAGGAGGTACTGAATGAATGACAGGGATGTGAAGGCACAAACCCACTTTGCCTGCAAATCCAGGATTCCATACCATAAAGAGACAAGTGTAGAAAGCACAGATTTTATTGAATGAGTGACAGTTTAAACTTAGTCACATACAGTAAACCTTGTTCCATCCTTAACCATAAACACCTCCGAAATTAGTTATCAGAAACTGTCTGCAACTTGCAGAAAAGCCAGGGGCAAGAATAAAAGACTTTCACAGTCACAGATGCGCATAAACACAAAACAGCCTCCCAGAGACTGTGTGATAGTTGTTTTTTTACATTCATTCAGGTTACATTTCTTTTTTGTTCCTTTAAGAATCCTGCCCCTGGATCTTCGATCGCAAGAGAGCAAAAACATTGCCATAATCCAAGGTCACAAAGCACAGAGTGGCACATGAAGGAATTGAGATGGTGCTTGAATGGGGTGTGACAGAAGAAGGGAGTCAAAAACACGGGTGGGGATAGCAGCATGGAGAGCCATGGAGTCTGGCAGAGTAGTTTTTGGGGCACTGGAAGCCCACAAAAACAATACTAGCTTAAAGTCTCAGCACAGGGTGAGTGAACACGTCAAACAGCATACAGAAATGTTGAGGTTCTCTGTATCATACTGAATGCAAAGCCATCTGATCATATGTCTGATATGTATTAGCCATGGCAGCTGTATCATAGAGGGAATTACTAACACCGGCCATAAACAAAATGTACATCAAACAAAGGAATGCTGACCATCAGTCATGCCAAACTATGATAGAGCAGAGTATTAAATTATTATAAATTTTTCAATCGCACAAACGTTTTTACAGCTATTGCACAGCAATGGAGTTAGGAGTTTTCTGGACAGCACGGGCACTTTCTTGTAAGGTTGAGGAAAATAGAAAAGATGCTGCACTCATACAGGGTGAACAACTGGAACTGCAAAAACTAGCAACACTGCTGTCAATTACACTGAAAATGCCAGCACAAAGTATTACACTAATTCCACTCAACACAGCCCAGTATCTCAACATCAGTTTGTTCTGTGTAACACATGACTATCCAAATGCAACAAAAGTTACTTAGAAACAAAGATATTCTAACCAACCATCACTCAGTAAAGAACCATCTCTCACTTCCCGCTGCAAAACCAGGAAGAGTCATCCTCGTATACCAAAGTCATCAAGCAAAAATAATTGGGATAAACCAAAACACAGCCTACCGAGCACCACTCAAACCATAGTAACCAACCAAATCACTACTAACTAGAACTTAACAAACCAAGACAACTTCAACCGCAAAGATATCAGAAAAGACCATCTTAAGTAAGAGTTGCTGAGCACATTGTAATAAAAAATTCATCAGAATCAAGCTTTCCTAACCAACACCACCAAGACTAAAACCCTCCAAACCAAACAAAGCCCACTAGAAAAAATACATGTTGACCTATCAACAGCCCTTGACCAGTATAACCAAAAAGGACAGACCATGCAAGTAAGGAAGAAACTTCAGGCAAGACCAAAGAGTTATACAGTCACTGTCCGGCTGTCCCATCCAACAGCATTCAGAAGAATGCAATGTCAAACAACATCACCATCATCATTAGGCTTAGACTTACCCAAGATCAACTTGACAAACCACATTAAAATAATGTCATGGCATATAAAAGCACCTAACTAAGATGATTCCAACTAAGCAACCAAAATCGATCAATCTAAAGAAATCTCAAATGAGAAACATCAAATGTTTCCCAAGCCAGGAGTCATCTATTTTCATCAGGCAAATCCCATTCAATCCACCAAGGAGGAACCCAACAAAACCTTAACAAAGAAAATCCATCAGAGTTATCCGATTAAAACATTTCAGACTACTAGGAGTTACTAAAATGTCCAAGCATCATCTAAGTTAAGAGGAATCCTGGATTAAAGGGATTCTAACATATCACGCTCGTACCAATCAAAACAATCAATGTAGGGCACCTAAACTAATATCACCAGGCAAAACCTTTCGCAAACATCTAAGGGGCACCAAGTAAAAACCATCAAACCAAGAGTCGGCAAACTGCAAATCTTCTATAGTTTAGGAGGTGAAGACCCTATCAATAGCCAAAGAGTCAGCAGTCAAACCATGCAAGCAGTCTAAAGCCAGGCTAGTTATACAGCAATGAAAACAAATCAGTTCAAGAGAAAAATCTCAGCCAACCGAATTCCCAATCAACTAATATCAGATGCACAAAATTAAAAACCCTGATTAACAGACAACCCTAATGTCCACACAAAAAACCCAAAACATCTCATCCAATCAGCACTGAATTCAGGACAATGCACATAAACATTCATAAGTTGGATTCCAAGCTCATTATTTCAGGTGCAACAGAGTACATTTTTTTACCCACAAGTTTGCATGATCAATGGACAAAAGGGAAGGTCTGACTGGCTTTTTGCATCAACAGTGCTGCTGCTTTGAGTCACAAGATCAGGCTACATCATTCAAATCCCACCACAACTAAACCTGTGCTAACAGAAGATGCAAAGGGTGACCCTCTGTTGGGCAGGTGGTTGGGTGCAGGTAACTCAGTCTTATGAAAGGAGACCACAACACAAACATGCACAAATACCAGGTTACAAAAAATAACATAAATAATCGCTTCAAACAGTACGCAAAGGCACCCAGGAGATTCAGCAGACTACTTTCCCATTCATACTGAATTAGAGCTGACATTTGCCTATCTACCCTTCATTCCTTCTTTCCATTACGTTTTCCCTCCACTAAGACCAAAACATTTATTCATCTCATATGACTGACAAATTAAGAAGGGAAGGGAGGGTGATTTGGGAAGGGGAAGCACAGAATGCTCAATGAACATCACACTAAATGAAAACGAAGGGAATGGAAAAGAAAGTAGGGCCTTGCTAATATAAAAAGATCTACTACATTCAGACAAATTCACAAAATGAAAAACACAAGCCTGAAATAAACGTGGTGATGCAGCTACATTCTGGGGAATTACCAGTATGATGAAAACCCAATTCCATGAAAAACTGCTTATTTTTGTGGAAACAATATACCAGGCTCTGGTTGAGATCCCAGAACCAGTTTATAAAAAATAAAAAATAAAGTACAAACCTCATACAATTTCTGACATTTTAGGAATTGTAAGACAATTTATTTAAAATGGTGTGGGGTTCAGGAAGGAAGAAATAACAGGAGTCATGGTAGTCTTTCTTTCTATATTGTGATCAAGAAAGGAATGAACAGAAGACTGAAAGCTAGGCGCAGAAGAAGGCAACAGAACCCAAAATATGTGTACAAAAGGTGAGTGGGAGGCAGTATTAAAGTGTCTGATGGGGCATTGGGTTTTTGGTGATGAGAAAAGGATCAAAAGTCTTTGCAGTGATGTGAAGGTTCTGGAATGTCCAGAAAATAAAGATGAGTAAAGGGTTTACAACTGAGGGTTGGATGGAGCAAAAACATTCCTGAAAACAAAAAAAAACAAAAAACAAGAATAGCTCATATTGTTTTTTGAAGGGAATGAACAAGTAGACAGAGGTGGAAGAAGGGAGAATAGAAGCAGCAAGTTCTTGCTTCAATCCAAAGGCACACCCCCTGTCAATTCCGCAGGTAATGTACCACAATGGATAGCTTCAACATATACCAGCATTCTAGTCAAATCACATTCCTGTTCACAAGCCGCCTAGTAAGAAACTGACCACCAAATATCAGCAGGTCATCGCCCATGTTCCTTTTGTTAAGGTTCAACAGATCCCCTTTTCCCACAGAGCCTTTTCCATCCCTTTCCCTCTTGTCCTCCAATCCCACTCAAGCAACTTTTTCCTTTCACAAGCATATGGTAGACGTCCTACCTAAGGGAGAAATATTCCCCATTGTCCTCCACAGGTATAACATAGCAATAAGAGGTGGTGAAAATGGACATTTTTGCAAGAGGTTTTTGTTTTAGTCCAAGTGGAGAAGATAGGTCCACCACACTCTGGAGAGTAGGAAGCTTCAGACAGAACACAACAAGGTACTTCCTGGGCACTGCTTTTTTAAAGAGTCTTCAAACAAACACAAAAAGAACATACAACCATTGGACTGGCATATCCATAGAAATAACAGAAATGTACATCTCTATTGCAGAGAGCTGCAGTCTGGGACTTGCTCCAACGCACGAAACCGGCTAAGTCCATTACAAAAAAGTAATGTTAATAAATAGATTTGTGGACGGTCTCGAGGGCCAGGCCGTTAGAAGCTTTCCAGGGCAGTCTCAGGTGGATTGGTTATAACTCTGTCTTCTTGGTCTCTTCTGGACTTGAGTGAGTCTTCTCCTGTGCAGTTCCTTTGACCCAAAAAAAAAAAAAAAAAAAAAATTAAAATCTAGAGGTATGGAAATCTTACTCAATCCCAAAATTGTTTATGGTAGGAGCCATATATCTGCAATTTTCACACAACTGAACAGGAACAATTTACTTACCATCTATATTGGTCTTTCTGGAGGATAATGTATCTAACCACAGATTCCTCACCTTGGGAATATCCCCAGGCATCAGACTGGATCATGACACTTTAAAGGCAGTACTCCTGTTAGCCGGTAGATGGAGTCAGCAGAGCCACGCAGACATGATTTTGCTACGGAAGTGATAAGCGGAGCTATATGTAATTGCCACCCGTGCAAACCGTCATCAGTTGTTTTCAAGGCTGTCCCTACCCTCGGATGCAGAGCTCATTAGCACATTGGTATGATCAGTATGCATATTTTAGATGAAAAAAGTTAAGTTCACAGAACGGGGAGGTGGGTGGGTTAGTTATTATTCACAGTTAGAGAATCCACTAAACAGTGTTAGCAAAATTATTTAACTTGTTCTTCTCGTAGAATGTTCTAGTAGCAGATTCCTCACCTGGTAAATGGATACCATAGAGGTGAAGGGCATGAACTGCAGGACCAAACAGGCAAAATGCCTTTCTCAACAGACCTAACTTGTCGAGGTAGTAGGGATTTGTAAATGTTTGTTCAGATGGCCACGTAACCACTTGACAAATGTCAGGGACACACAGAACGAGTACTAACATAGCTGTAGCAGCCTTGACCCTGATGGAGTGAACCACAAGCTTTCTGGAGGCCATTTCTTTGCCAGTGCACAGCAGATCTTTAAGCAGAGAACAATCCATCAGAAGATGTGCTGTTGTTGCACTGCATTACTCTCCTTTGCTCCCAACAAAGATATGAGTGTCCACTTGATGTTACTTGGTATGAGCGCTATAAAAGATTATGGCCTTCTTAGGATCCACAAAATGGAGTCTCTCTTCTTCCTTACATGGAAGACTTGGAGCAAATAATGCTGAAATGGTGATAGCTTGCCTGACATTAAAACAAGTGACTACTTTAGGGAGAAAGGAAGCGGGGGTCCTCAACACCAGTTTATATGGGAAGGAAGTGGTATAAGGTGGGTTGAGAAACAATCTGCTGCTCACTCTCACGTATACCTGATGTTATGGAGATGAGAAAAATTGCCTTCAGCATCAGAAGTCTCAAAGGACAACTGTGCAGCTGCACAATAGGGGTAAGGACTAAGTTTAAGTCCCACAGAGGTTTGGTGGAAACAAATGTTGCAAACATTTCAGAAATCTCATCCGAACAGGTGATTAAATTATAAAGACTGGCCTGGCAACTGCAAAAATGCCAAAAGACGTGAAGTACCCTTTACCAGTGCTCAAACCAAATCTTTGCTGGGTTAGGTAGAGAGAAAAAAAAAAAAAAACACCTCAGACAACTTTGCTTGCAATGGGTCAATTTGCTATGTGTCACACCAATCAACATATTTATTCCAACAACTGGCATTCACTGATTTTATGGGGTGACAATTCACTGCCAAGATGACATCAATGGTGTTAGGTAAAAAAAGGTGAACTACCACCACTCAATCCAAAGCATGGAGACTCAAACTGTGCAGGCCGGGGTGCAGTACTTTGCCATGCTGCTGGGACAGACTAATCTCCTGCAGCAGCAGCTTGATTGGAGGACAGATGCTGTTGTCCAGGAATTAGGGGTGCCACACTCTCCTGGCCCAATCCGGTGTTGCTAGTACTCCACATGGTCATGCTGATCTTCAGAACTCTGGGCAGTGGCAGGAAGTCATACAGAAGTCCTGATCTCCACTCTAGACTTAAGGTCTCTCTGGGGGAGCGGGGAAGAGGGAGAGACTTTGGAAACTCCAACATGTAAAAGTGCCGACTATGCATGTTCTTGGCAGTGTCAAAGAAGTTCTGCAAGTGGTCTCCATTACTGGAAGATGTCCTGTTCCACCTTCAGGTGTATCTGCCATACATAACCCTCTAAGCACCTGTGGCAGTTTTCGCCCTGGCTTTTAAAGATCAGATAATCGACCATCAGAAAAACTCCTGGGCAGTCCAACTACTTCCAGAGGCCCACAGCCTCCTGGCAGGGCCAAATAACCCACCCTTTCCTGTTTGTGGCAGTACCACACAGTGGTGGTGTTGTCCAAGATCACGTGTATTAGCCTCCTGTTGATGGTGGCCAGGAAGGCCTTCAACACTAAGTAAAGTATCCACAACTCCAGATGATTGGCAGAGTTGGACTTCCTCAGTCCTCTGATCTCCATCTATCCCGTACGGCCTCCCGATCCAAAGCGTGATGCATCCGTCACTACCATCAACTCTGGGTGGTGTAAGGCGAGGGGTGTGCTGCTGACCCAGTCACGGTAAAGCAGCCACAACTGTAAATCTTTAGAAGTCTCCTCAAAAATCTGGACAGGATTCCCCCCCCCTAAAAAAAAAAAAATCTAAAAAAAAAAGAAAAAAAAAAAGAATAATAAAATCGACTGATGCCCTGCCCACAGTTGTTACCACTGCAGAGCCTGCATACCTGACTAGTTTGGCCAGAGGGATACAAGAGGCCAACAACCTCACATGCCACATCTGCACTGAGATCCAGGACAGATCAAAACATAAAGGATCACAGCTCAAAAGTCTTGGACTCGCCACTCCTTGGGGAAGGCACAAAACTGCACTGTATCCAGGACGGCGCCAAAAAACGGGAGACTTTGCAGAAGAGTCAGGTGTGACTTCGGCACATTAATAGTGAACTCTAATGATGTTCATAGTCTGGAGGTGGTTAACAACTGACTAGGGTGAGCCAAACTTTAGCCAGTAGTTGAAGTAGGGGAAAGGCTGCTATCCCCAGCATACAAAGATGTGCTGCGACCACCAGCATCTCTTGTGAATACTTGAGGGTCACTGGTGAGGCCAAAAAGGAGCACCACGAACAGCAGGTGCTCATGGCCCACTGGAATGCAGATAGCACTTGTGGGCCTGCAGGACAAGGATATGGAAATAAGCGCACTGCTTGTCCAATCCCACCATACAGTCTCCAGGGTCCCAGGCAGATAGGACCAGAGCAAGCATGAGCATCTTGAATTTGTCCTTTTGCATGAAGGCATTGAGAGGTCAAAGATCCAAGCTAGGAAGGCTTCCATCCTTAGTTGGCACAAGGAAGTAACTAGAGTAAGACCCACCTCCTACTTCTGAGGCCTAAACAATCTCTATGGCCTATCACCATTGAAGGAAATATATCCAGCCTCCACAGGGTGGCTGTGAGCCAGCAAGGGCATGCTAAAGTGGTTTTGCATTTGCCGGAGGGTCAGGGGGACTGAGTTGCACATTGCCCCTGCTGTCCCGAGCATTGTCTCCTAGAACCATGACCTCAGCCATGAAAGGGCTAAAAGGCCTGCAGGGATGGTGGAGGTGTCTGGCATTGGCGAAATAAAATCTCTGCCTTAGAGAGGGTAAAACATATGGTGGAAATGTCTTGTGGGAGCAGAATAGCCGAAGTAAAATGCCGCAGCTCTGCCCTTCTTGGCCTCTCCAAGGCAGAGTACACTTTTTTTTACCAAAAAGGTCACAGCCATTTAAAAAGCATATCCATGAAGGATGCCGGGCCATCCCCAGAGATGGCTGTAGACCTCATCCAGACGTGGTGCTGAAGAGCCAGATAAGTACCCATTGCTTGTTCCAAGCACTCCGTTGTCTCCAATCCAGCATGAATACAATTTTTTAGCATCACAACCACCTTGAATAGCCTGGGTAAGGGATGTCTGCAGGGCGTTCAGAACAGCAGGTAAAACGTGTATTACTGTATCCCTGTGAGAATAGCAGTCCAAAAGACATCTGGGGTTCATAAACCGCAGGGCTAAGAATGTGGATGAGAAAATCCATTCCCCAAATGTTTTTATTCTTCTGGATTTGCAATCAGGTGGTGTGGTAGGAAACACATTGGGAGGTATTGCTGGTAAATGCCTGTACGACCGGCATGCTGGTGTCGGATGCCAAGTACCAAACGGCAGGGTCCCCTGGTGCGGGGGGATGGCGACAAGCAACCGGACAATTTACAGGTAGACCTCAGCATGATTTTGACGAAGTGCCCAAAGAACATCCGTAAGGGCCTCATTAAATAGTAACCACGGCTCTGTGAGAGCTTTAACAGGATGAAGTATTTCCATTAGTAGACCAGTCTTGACTTCTTATAGATCTCTTTATATGAATTAGTCACAAAAAGATTGTGTTAAGTTTTCACCCCACACCCTGTGGCAAGGGCATGGTATCGGAACCTGAAGGGCCTAAAGGCGAAGTGCTGGTCAGAGCTGGGCACAATCTTGGTTGGGGTTGTGGTGAATTCTGCTCGGCGTATGAGCGCACTATGGGCTATACAGCATCAGTGTCCATGTGAAAGAACTGATGCCAGAGACTCCAGCAGAACCAAAAGCTCCATTTGAGTTGGGGGTTGAGCCCAAAGTAGGTTAAAGGGGTAAAGACAGTGCTGAAATTGGATCTGCTGGAGGAAGTACAACTGGAGGCCACTGTGGATAACTGGGCTCAAAGGCACCTGTAGACCTCATCCTGACATGACGCTGAAGGACCAGCTAAGTACCCTTTGCTCGTCCCAAGCAGTCAATTGGGTCCAATCCAGAATGAATGACCAATTTTGTGAGTAGCAACCAACTTGAATAGCCTGGGTAAGTATTTCACTCTGCACAGTTGTAGGAAGTTGGCTCTGTATGCACTATTTCAAAGTAAGGAATAGTAGGCACAGAGTCCAAGGGTTCCCCTTAGAAGTAAGATAGTGGCAAAAAGAGATAATACTAATGCTCTATTTTGTGGTAGTGTGGTCGAGCAGTAGGCTTATCAAAGGAGTAGTGTTAAGCATTTGTTGTACACACACAGGCAATAAATGAGGAACACACACTAATACTTTAAATGAAAGGTATTGCAGGTAGGTACTTTAGGAACTTTGAATAATCAAAATAGCATATACACTTTTCACATAAATCACATATAGCTATTTTAAAACTAGACTTTCACAGCAATTTTCACAGTTCCTAGGGGGAGTAAGAGATTGTTAGTTTTTGTAGGTAAGTAAACCACCTACGGGGTTCAAGTTCGGGTCCAAGGTAGCCCACTGTTGGGGGTTCAGAGCAACCCCAAAGTTACCACACCAGCAGCTCAGGGCCAGTCAGGTGCATAGGTCAAAGTGGTGCCCAAAACGCATAGGCTTCAATGGAGAAGGGGGTGCCCCGGTTCCAGTCTGCCAGCAGGTAAGTACCTGCGTCTTCGGAGGGCAGACCAGGGGGGTTTTGAAGGGCACCGGTGGGGCAACAAGTTAGCACAGAAAGTACACCCTCAGCAGCACGGGGGCGGCCGGGTGCAATGTGCAAACACGCGTCGGGTTTTCAATTGGAATCAATGGGAGACCAAGGGGTCTCTTCAGCGATGCAGGCAGGCAAGTGGGGGGCTCCTCGGGGTAGCCACCACCTGGGCAAGAGAGAGGGCCTCCTGGGGGTCACTCCTGCACTGGAGTTCCGATCTTTCCGGTCCTGGGGGCTGCGGGTGCAGAGTCTTTACCAGGCGTCGGGATCTGGGAGTCAGGCAGTCGTGGTCAGGGGGAGCCTCGGGATTCCCTCGGCAGGCGTCGCTGTGGGGGCTCGGGGGGGGGGGGGGGCGCAACTCTGGCTACTCACGGTCTCGCACTCGCCGGGGACTCCTCCCTGAAGTGTTGTTTCTCCACAAGTCGAGCTGGGGGCGTCGGGTGCAGAGTAGCAAGTCTCACGCTTCCGGCGGGAACCGCAGTTGTTTTAAAGTTGCTCCTTTGAAACAAAGTTGCAGTCTTGGGTGAACAGGGCCGCTGTCCTCTGGAGTTTCTTGGTCCTACTAGAGCAGGGCAGTCCTCTGAGGATTCAGAGGTCGCTGGTCCTGGGGAAAGCGTCGCTGGAGCAGTGTCTTTAGAAGTGGGGAGACAGGCCGGTAGAGCTGGGGCCAAAGCAGTTGGTGTCTCCGTCTTCTCTGCAGGGTTTTTCAGCTCAGCAGTCCTCTTCTTAGGTTGCAGGAATCGGAGTTCCTAGGTTCAGGGGAGCCCTTAAATACTAAATTTAAGGGCGTGTTTAGGTCTGGGGGGTTAGTAGCCAATGGCTACTAGCCCTGAGGGTGGGTACACCCTCTTTGTGCCTCCTCCCAAGGGGAGGGGGTCACATTCCTATCCCTATTGGGGGAATCCTCCATCTGCAAGATGGAGGATTTCTAAAAGTCAGAGTCACCTCAGCTCTGGTTGCCTTAGGGGCTGTCCTGACTGGCCAGTGACTCCTCCTTGTTTTTCTCATTATCTCCTCCGGCCTTGCCGCCAAAAGTGGGGCCGTGGCCGGAGGGGGCGGGCAACTCCACTAGCTGGAGTGCCCTGGGGTGCTGTAACAAAGGGGGTGAGCCTTTGAGGCTCACCACCAGGTGTTACAGTTCCTGCAAGGGGGAGGTGATAAGCCTAGTACAGGGAGGCTTTGTTACTAGCCACAGAGTGACAAAGGCACTCTTCCCCATGTGGCCAGCAACATGTCTCGAGTGTGGCAGGCTGCTAAAACCAGTCAGCCTACACGGGTAGTTGGTTAAGGTTTCAGGGGGCACCTCTAAGGTGCCCTCTGGGGTGTATGTTACAATAAAATGTACACTGGCATCAGTGTGCATTTATTGTGCTGAGAAGTTTGATACCAAACTTCCCAGTTTTCAGTGTAGCCATTATGGTGCTGTGGAGTTCGTGTTTGACAGACTCCCAGACCATATACTCTTATGGCTACCCTGCACTTACAACGTCTAAGGTTTTGCTTAGACACTGTAGGGGCACAGTGCTCATGCACTGGTGCCCTCACCTATGGTATAGTGCACCCTGCCTTAGGGCTGTAAGGCCTGCTAGAGGGGTGACTTATCTATACTGCATAGGCAGTGTGAGGTTGGCATGGCACCCTGAGGGGAGTTCCATGCCGACTTACTCGTTTTGTCCTCACCAGCACACATAAGCTGGCAAGCAGTGTGTCTGTGCTGAGTGAGGGGTCCCCAGGGTGGCATAAGATATGCTGCAGCCCTTAGAGACCTTCCCTGGCATCAGGGCCCTTGGTACCAGGGGTACCAGTTACAAGGGACTTACCTGGATGCCAGGGTGGGCCAATTGTGGAACCAAAAGTACAGGTTAGGGAAAGAACACTGGTGCTGGGGCCTGGTTAGCAGGCCTCAGCACACTTTCAAATCAAAACTTAGCATCAGCAAAGGCAAAAAGTCAGGGGGTAACCATGCCAAGGAGGCATTTCCTTACAACGGTGTTCAATTATATGTGAAGGCTTATGAGAGGAGTTTGTTACTTGCAGCACAATAGCTTGACAAAAGTAACTTGGGTAGATTTAGGGCTGATTTTTGTTTTTGTTTTTTGTTTTTTAAAGAGTGGTCTGAGAACAGCTACATGGCACCGACTATCAAGCTAACATCTTGGCCAATAAGTATGCTTGAGCATTTATTAAGTGGAACAATGAAGATTAATGTTTTTTTTTTTGCATTTCATTTAGAATATGTCCTTCTCACTTAAGGAAGGTTACCAGTAATAATGTCTTGTGAACAGTTAATTTTGAAACATCTGCACTTTAGGTATGCACAATATATTTATTCCTTCTCGAAATACTTTAAATCCCTAGACATTATTTCTTGAGAATTTGCCACAAATGGTTATTTTTTATTCTGATCATTTACTTACAAGGATTACACTTTGGTGTTGGTTTTCGCCATGAATATATGTATCTATAATTTATATTCCTGGTATTGCTTTAAAGCAGTGGTTCCCAACCTTTTGATATCTGTGGACCCCCACTTTAACATTAATGGAACGCAGGGACCCCCACTGAATCATCATGGGAATCCAGGGACCCCCGCCTGCGTCATTACTAGAAGCTGGGGACCTAATTTGTCAATATTTGTTAATATTTTGTAATTTTCTAGGCTCTCGCGGACCCCCTGAGAACGCTTTGCGGACCCCCAGGAGTCCCCGGACCACAGGTTGGGAACCACTGCTTTAAAGCATTTTTCTGTTTTTAAATGTGTACTGTGTTATTTGTACAGTCTTTAAACAGTCTGTATTGTAATGCTCATTGCTTTATGTTTCATATTTATTATGTGTTTTGTTGTTGTCTTTGTTTTCATTCTTGTTATTCCTTTGTTTATCTTTTCAGTTTGGTTTGTTTACTACTGGGACATTTGGTTAGCTGTTTTAATTAAGTATTTCTTTGATCCTCAAGAAGTGACATCTGTATCCGATATCAGTCGTGAAACATGTTGGTCACCTTTAAAACAAATTTTTTCTTGAACATGATTTATTAGCAAACAAACAAGACATTATCAAAATTAAGTGGATGCCCGAAGAATTTCTGTTCCTAAAACACTTTGTTCTTGACCTCTTAACAACTTGTCCTCATTCAGTGTATGCACAGCAATGCATCTCTGCAGGCCTCTACTCGTTGCAACATCACCAAAGGACCTGGAAATTCAGGATGGGCTGGTACCAAGTTCGGAATGGGCTCCAATGGAGATCAGGAGTGAAAGTTGGGGGACACTATGATGCCACTGTGCCCTCTCTGGAGTCTAACAGTGTTGGGAAAGGGAAGGTTGACGTTTTAACTTCTGACACTTTTTCTTGGACTTACCTGGAGACTTTCGTCATGACAATTCTCTGTCGCAGAAACTATTTCTGTAACAGGACCTTCTTTTCGACTTTTACCGTTTGCAGCATGTAGTCGTCTTGTGTTTGGCGACCTAAAGCTTGGCCTCACAGTCCCATATGGCTTTGCGGTTCATTTGGGTGCAGTCGTCACACGCCCTTGAGTACTGCTCAGAACCCAGGCACCAGACACTTCCTGAAGGTACATCCGACATGTCTGCAAACGACCTGGCATGATCTAAATACTGTTTTTTGAAGGAGAGGGCATTTCACCTTGCACACTGGAGAATTTTAGAACAAAGTAAAGGTCAAAAGACCAAGCAGAAGCTCTGTATCTGCTTCTGAACATGTGGAAAGAAAGAAAGGAACTGATGTCAGCACGATTTGCACGTATATGGTGCTTCTTTTATCACATCCTAAGTTGAAAGACAACTGCCCAGAGCCATACGACGCCACCTGTCGGCACTCAGGGGAGCTGCTTTTTAAGATTCCAGATCCAGTGTGAAGCCAGGTAACATTCACAAGGTGAGGAATCTGTGGTTAGAAGTACCAATTAGAAGTTTATAACTCCCACTAGATACTCACTCAAGGTGCATTCTGTGGTTGCTGGCTGCCTGTCCCTTAGAGGCAAGGGCCACCTAAATCCCACCACATAGTCCATTTGTTGAAAAAGTGCTTCCCCATGTTCCAAGCTACCTTGGGCAGATAAAAATGTTCTTACTTCACTGGTACACCCTCTTCATGCAGCAGGAAAGCAATCCCACTGGTCTGAAAGTGACCCTAAGTGCCTCAGGCTGTTAGGCTGTCTTTTGTGCTGAAGCAGTGGAGCCAACACATATCTGTGACGCAAAAGCATTTTTTTTTTTTTTTTTTAAATCGGTGACAGAGTGGCACAAGCCGCGCTGACGTATAGCTAAGCAGATGCTTTTTTAATACAGCAGGCTACAGTGTACAGGAAATGCTTTAGTGACAATAGGCAGCCGGACTGCTAATAACTTTATTGTCCTTACCTGCTTATAAATACTTCTGGCTTTGTGGCCATAACTGGGGAGGCAAGTACTTAGCAGTATTGCCCACAGGCGAGGGTAATATTTAATTATTCAAAATAAGTGAACATTTCTTCAGAGTAAAGTGTACGACAATTAGTAATATAAATTAAGGCCAGAGTTATATTTAGGATTTAATAAGGTAAATACACAGAGTTAGCCTAAAACTATTTTCCAATCCTTTTTGGTTCTTTTTTTTTTAAATAAACTTATTGGAAATAATTCAGTTAAGGACACTTCACATCTAAACAGCATATTTACATGGGAATATCTTCATGAAAAACTACTGTTGAGGCCCAGAAAGAAGTAAAGGTTATTTCAATGTTGGAGAGAAGGATGAAGTGGTGGTTTAAAAGATGGTCATTCAAATACTTGAAGGTGTGTGTTGGATGGTGGGGTGGGGGCAAATCAAAGGAACTCTAGATAAAAAGCGACAATTGCCAATGAAGTGGCATGTTCCAATGGAGGGTGTGCAGGGATTAGTAGTAAAGACTGTAGGAGACGGGGTCATATCATTAGCTAAAAATAGCAGAGATGTCCTAATCTGGATAGTGAGAGGCAAACCACCTACAAAATATTGGTTTGTGTATCTTATATTTTCAAACACTCCCCGGAGTGACCAAACAGACAAGAAGATGTGGCTACTTAGTGGTTTCTGTGTCAAATAAGGCCTTCTTAATAATTGGTCCTGACAAGCATCGAACAACCAAACAAGAAAAGCCTTATCCAGGTACTAATATTGCTAAAGAATGGTCAAGTCAGAACGCAGTACTTTTAAAGTGATCCAATTACATGATCTTAGTAGAGCACTTTAAAAAGACACTGCATCGTCTATGCAGTGCTCGAACTGCAAGAACTATAATAATAAACCCACATACACAAACAGAGCATGTGCAGGACATAACACCAATTAACAAAACACTGCCTAACTCTTACACAATACATTTTATAGATTGGTTTTGTTATGCTACTTTTGACATCCGTAGTCTGCTTTGACATATACAGATGGTCTATTTCTTTGGGTTGACGTGTAATGGTGCTTGTGCCACTCATGGCAAAAACGATGTATTCAATAACATTCAGACAACAGAGGCAGGGTCATTGGATCAGACTACATTGGCCGTTTTATTTTTATTTTTGAACTACCAGTTAATGGATTAAGGCACTGGCAATTGTACGTTGGATCAACCCAGTAGCGTATTTGACCCTCACAGTTTTATTATTGACCATTTGTGCGCGTCTTTCCACCTCCATTACAATTCTTGAGTGATATTCCTGTGAATGTTCATCTGCCCTCTCCTATAATGTTGCACGCTTATCCTGCCAGCCAGTGGGATAAAGGGCAGAGGCTGGCTATATGTTAGGGTTTACACTACTAGTGCATGCAAACACACATGCATATAGCATAACATGTAGGTTCTCTTTAGTCAGACAAATGTTAAACTTGTCAGCTTTGCCAATGCTTATTTAAATGTCACTCTATGTACAATAGGAGATGCACAATAAGAGAAAAAGGGACGTGTGGTATGGTATTAATGATCATCTCTCCATACCCGACTCACCCAAGAATGCAAAAGAAATTGCCTAACGTTTACAAAGCTTTGAAGCTGAAGTTTTGACTCCTAGGCATTGGGTTCGTTTCAGGGAACTTCCCTTCCTAAAGGCTAGAGCTCCAAAACTAGTCCCTTGGCCTTCGAAGAACAGCAGATCATCTTGCATGTCAGCCGCTCTGCACAAATACGAAGCTCACATGGTACTGGGCATCAAGAACAAGTTACTCTCCTTGGTAACAGTCTTACTGGTGGATACTCTATGTAGATTACTCATCTCTTGAATCTCCGAGGCACCAGGCTAGATCCAGAAAAGTTGAACTGGCTCTCTGGCACTAACAGGTGGCACCATGGTTCACCCTTCATCTCAGCACCAGACAGAAAACATGTCAGAGCCAAACATAGCACTATTCAGCATGCCAACATCAATTTCCATCCTTTTAACAAGCCCTCAGAGACAAGATTAGTGAAACTGATATGAATGTAGTACAGGAAACTAACATGGAACCTTATTGCGAAACATGCAAGGGTACTTGAAATAGGAAGGTGGGTAGGGCAGTAAAGAATTTGCCAGCATTGAATAGCAGACTATGCAGGAATGCTTAAAAACAGACCATTGTTCCTTTTAAGGCAGAATGAATCTCCCAGGGAGGTTTGTGGCAGAACCTCTAGAGTGTACAAAGTGTGATAAAGAGTGTTCTCATAGGTAGCGTAAAGATCTACCTAAGGCAAGGCCCGCTTAGCAAATACACTTTGAACTACCTATGGGAGCATAGGCCACTAATGGTTGGCTAAATAGTATGTGCTGAGATCATCTGCCCAATTAAATGAAATGAATAAGATTTATAGAGCGCAAACAAATGCCAGGAGGCATCTAGATACTGATAGCAGTTAGACCTACAGAAGGGGAGAAGGCAGAAGTAAAGCACAACCTGATATAAGAACACAGAATACCCATTTGAGAGCAAACAGTCAGGTTTTTTTTAGGCTTTTTGGAATAGTGTATGGGATTGAAGATAAAGAGATGGAACAAGGGTGGGAGTTCCATAACTTAGATGCAACCACGAGAAGGCTGTAGCTCCCCACCTTGCCTTTCGTTATTTGGGGACCACTAGAAGATTTAGGCTTGAAGATCGACGCTGCCGGGAGGGAATATACCATTGAAACATGGCTCTAATTCCCTCAGACCCGATGTTGCGCAAGGCCTTGTGAACAATACAAAGAGCTTTAAAAATAATGTGTTTGTCCACTGGTAGCCCTAGAGTTTAGGGACCTGCAATACTGTTGCAGTCAAGGAAATTCCATGAAGGTCCAGCCAGCATCACCACCTCATATGTAACCCCCACACTGGCCTGTTTCTTGGGGTATCCCATGGTGACAGTGTTGTCCATCAGCACATGGCTACCATGGAAAGCAGAAAGGGCTCAAGGTACAGCTGGATGACACAGCTCCAGAAAACTGATGTGCAACTTCTTGTCTGTAATCTAGGACCAAGCCTGAAACATAAGAATTAGAATGTAAATGTCCCAGACTCGCTTCTATGGCAAAAAAAAAAAACTTTGAATTGTTTCTGATCAGCTACTATGAAGGAAATCCTCTACACTAGAAGACAGTGGGATTTCAGCTCACTGATCGAAAACCATATAGAAGATATGCGTCCATTTTCTTGCGATAATGGCATTACTCCTAGTCCTACTCCCTCGCCTTCCTTTAAACCAATGAGGCTTCCTGCCTCCCACTAGACCCTCCCCTTCCCTTTTAAACCCCCCCCCCCCACCCCTACCCTCTCCTGTACAAAAACCAAGCCCAAGCAGCAACTCAGACAGTCCGTACCGGGAGGGCGGGAGGGAACGGAAAGGAAGGCGAGGGAGTAGGACTAGGAGTAATGCCATTATCGCAAGAAAATGGACGCATTACCTCCCGTCCCTCCCTCGCCTTCCTTTAAACCAATGAGACATAGCAAGAAGCACACAGGAGACGGACACTGAGTTGCAAGAAGTTCAATATCATGCACAAAGGCCACCAAAACCCCACCCCTAAGACTTCATAGAGGATAAGACCCGGTGAACCAATACCGACTCCAAACTACCCAAGTCCGACCGGCCAGAATGTCGAACGAACGCCAAAGGCGAGGCCCAAGTGGCGGCCCTGCAAATTACCACCACTGAAATCCCCTGAGACTCTGCCACCCAAGCCGCCATACCCCTGGTAGGACGACCCCAAACCCCTTGATGAGGAACAACCCCTATCAAGGAAAAAAACAAACAGAATCAATGATCTCACCCCCTGACTCAAGGAAGCCGTGGAAGGCATCTCCGCTACGGGCCGGCCCAAAATTTACAAAAAGCGAATCACCCTTACGGAAAGGAGCCACCACCCTCAGGCACTCCAACAAAGCCCTGCGTACATCCAACAAATGCAAACGAACCACCTCCACCAAAGCGGGATTCGGACAAAAGGAAGGAAGGATGACCTCCTGGCGAGCATGAAAAGAAGAATTGACTTTCGGGATAGAAGAAGGTACCGGAACCAGAACCACCCGATCCGGAAAAACTTCCCAAAAAGGAAAGGAACAGGCCAAGGCCCCCAATACAACTAAACGGCGAGCCGAAGCAATGGCCACCAAAAAGAACGTCCTTAAGGAAAGAAGACGTAAACACAGTCCCCCAGAGGTTCAAAAGGTTAATCCGTTAAAACCTCCAATACCAAAGAAAGATCCCCTGAAGGAAAAGAACGTACAGGGCGAGGAAACAAATGAAGAAGCCCCTGAAAAAATCCCGGCAACAAACGACCCTTAACCGGAAGGCTGCGCCACGGACCTCAAAATGTCTGAATAGCCGCCCACTGTACCAGCAGAGACACCCCAGACAACCACAACTGTGCACCGTCCTGCAAGACCTCCATCACATCAAAGAGAGACGTGCCGGTAGGATCCAATACATGCCTCAAGCATCAAGAAGAAAAAAACCTTCCACAACCTACCCCAAGGAAGTAAAGTGGAACGCCGCCTGGAACCCAGTAAAGTAGAACTTAAAGCCACAGGCACCCCCAGACCCGTCAAACCTCGGCGGGCCATTCCCAGGCCGTCAAGTGTAACCTCCCCTAAGACCTCAACGAGAGGCCGGGAAACTCCAGGGGAGACGTACACAGAGGAAGAGGCCACATCCGACCGGATGCCCTCAGCCGCAGCAATGGGAACCAATTCGCCCTAGGCCAATGGGGAGCAATCCCGACAACCCTGGCCCCCAGAAGCCGCACCCCTAACAGCAAAGGCCTGAGTAGCTGAAACGGCGGGAACGCATACAAAAGGCCCCTCGGCCAAGGACACGACATCCCGTCCACCTCCCAGGCTTGGGGACACCGAAAACCGGGAGCCGAAGTGACCGAGCCACGCGTTTTTCTCGGACGCGAACACATCCAGCACTGGAAGACCCCAGAGCCGAACCAGATGAAGAAACAGCGAACTCTGGATGGAGAAAAGTTGAGAGGAAGTAACACAATGCCCGAACGTATGCAGCCCTGAGAGCAGAAACCCACTCCTGAGCCCACACAAAAATCTTCCAGGCCAGACCGAACAAAGCCCTAGACCAGGTCCCCCCTTGAAGTATGACATAAGCCCTGGCCACTACGTTGCCCGAACAAGCACCGCAGAACCACCAAATGACGTCGCAGCCGCAATCATAGAAAAGCACGGAGGGCCGTCTGTACCACAACCATCCACACCATGGACCGGAGCACCACAAACTTCTTCACTGACACTGCCACCAAGCCAAGAAGAGTCCGAAACCGAGACCCCGGAAAACTCAGATCCTGGGATGGGACTAAACCGATAGCCCCCCGTTGATTAAAAAAACTGTGGTACTGCCGGACACCAGAACTTGGGCAACCTGCTTCCGAAATAGGGCCTGCGAGGTAGAATGGAGCAAATGTCGTCCAGATATGGATGAGTAAACACCCCTTCTGAATGTAGCAAAGCCACCAGGGGGGCCAGTACCGTCGAAAAAATCTGAGGAGAAGTCTTGCGACCGAACGGCAGAACACAAAACGGACAGTGCACCCGATCCACAGCAAACCTCAGGAACTTTTGAGAGGATCTTGCCACAGGCACGTGTAGGTAAGCATCCTGCAGATCCAGTGACACCAGAAAGTCCCCAGGTCTGACCAATGGAAAAATAGTCTGAATGGACAGCATGCGGAAATGCACTGTCCCGATCCAGGTATTCACCTCCTTTAGATTGAGCACAGGCCGAAATCCCCCTGAAACTTTCAGTACAAGAAACAAGACCGAATAAGTGCCCTGACCCCGTTCGTCTAGCGGAACGCGGGAAATGGCCCCTTTGACCAGTAAGTCTCGCACTCCGTTCAACAATGCACCTCTCCGTGACCCCCCTGAAGGCAGAGGTGTGGGACGTACCCCTGAATCTGGAGGAACCACAACAAATTCTATGACATAACCATCGGTCACAATGTCTATTACCCAATGATCGTCTACACTGTCCTCCCAAGCTGACAGAAAGTGACAGTCTTCCCCCAACCGGCCCTCTGCCAGGCCCACAGTGATGGTCAGGACCCCAACTTGAAACCACCCCGGGTCGCAGGAGCAGACTCCTTAGGCGAAAAACGCGACAGAAAACGTCGTTTCCCGAATGAAAAGGATTTAGCATCCCTAGTAGGAGAAGATCTGGAACGATACTTCCACCCTTTACCCGAAGAAGAACCCCCTTTATAAGGTAAGGCATGCTTCCTCTCCTTAAATGCCTTGGAAAGCATGGACGGCAAATGCCCACCAAATAGGTTACGGCCTTCAAACGGCAGTCTCAACAAGGCCGCCTTCTCCCCTGAATCAGCCTTCCAGGAACGCAACCAGAGGGACCTACGAGCCCAAATCAAAGCCCCAGAAGCCAGAGCCGAAGTACGGACCACATCTGAAGACACATCTGCCAACAACCAGGACGCTGCCCCATACCAGCCAGGAGCTCCGAACACTCTGCCCCATCCTGAACAGCCACTGCCAGGTCATCCAAGTCCTGCACCAACGACTTGGCCGCATAAGCAGAAGAAATACCTGCCCTCAGAGCCAGAGTCTCAGCCGCAAAAGCCCTCTTAAGCCCGGAGTCCACCCTACGGGCCGTGGCATCAGCAGGCACACAATCCTCCGGATTGACAGCTGTTTTGCCAATCAGGGGAGCCAAACGTGAAACCAGGAGGACCGAGGGAGGCCATACTTCCTTACCATAAAGTAAAGAACGTATCTGAATGAACCGTGGAACCTGAGCCATATCCACATCCCCACTCCCAAAACACCATATCCTTCACAGGTCCCCGAAAAGGCATGGAAAATTCAGACAGCGTCTGATATCGTGGAAATAAGTGAGAGCCAGCGTTGGCGGGACTAAACACAGGAAACCACAAATTGTCCCGTACATGTGCCATCACAACCCACACCACCTTCCAGGAGCCAAAATCACCCCCCAGAGGATGTAGATGGAGCATCCCCTCCCACACTCTCAGAGGAGGACTTCCCTGCAATTGCAGGAGAATGGGTAGCCCTAGCCCCACTAGGCCAGGCCATCCCCGCATGAAGAGCTCTGGAAACAGCCTCCTGCACCTCCTCCCTGGACATGATGGGCGCAGCACCACCACCCTGAATCTGGGGGCTCCCAGGAGTGGAAATGCCATCAGCACCTCCCTCCTCTTATGAGGATTATTTCTTCTTCCTCCTCAGACATTTTAAGGGTGTAGGCGGGAGTCGTACCACTGTACACAGGTAACCTGCCGCACCAAAGGTACTTGACCTCGCCACTGAGCTCTAGCACCTGGATTCCGGCCATCAACTGAATCTGTAGGCACGATCTCATCCACAGATAAAATATACAGGGCCCAGGAACCACATCCCAGAACCAATCCAAATAAAGGATAAAACAAGAATATCAGTCAAAATGCGGGCAGAACGCCCGTCTTACCCGCACAGAAACCCAAAAACACTCTTCGGCATCCCTCCGCGGCGAAGAAAAACCGGAACTGAACGCCCCAGCCACCAAGAGCCGGCTGACCCCGTCAGCCGCCTCCCAGGCCGCGTCTTACGAGCAGCCCCGCCTGCTCAGAAAAGACACGCCCGGCCGAAGCACACCTCGCGGAGCTCCGCTTCCCGAGGAGTGCATCCAACGATGACCTCCAGGCCCCGCCGTGAAGGTAAGTGAAAAGGGAAAGTCTAGCGTGGGCTAGACAAAAAGAACAGGTTTAAAGGAAGGCGAGGGAGGGACGGGAGGTAATGCGTCCATTTTCTTGCGATAATGGCATTACTCCTAGTCCTACTCCCTCGCCTTCCTTTCCGTTCCCTCCCGCCCTCCCGGTACGGACTGTCTGAGTTGCTGCTTGGGCTTGGTTTTTGTACAGGAGGGGGTAGGGGTGGGGGTGGGGGGTTTAAAAGGGAAGGGGAGGGTCTAGTGGGAGGCAGGAAGCCTCATTGGTTTAAAGGAAGGCGAGGGAGGGACGGGAGGTAATGAGTGAGATGCTCACCCGCTGGGGGACTCTCACCTTCAACAATCAGCCATCAAGGAACAAGAATCATGAACTACCAACCTATGAAAATGAGCCATGACCACTGGGGCAGGGTGGTTGAGGGCTGAGGTGAGGCCGAATGACAGGACAGTAAACTGAGTGTTCCTTACCCACAACGAAGTAGAGGGAAGGCACGTGGGCTTACAGGACAGGTACATAAGAGTATATTTTCCACAAGTCTATGGACTCTACCCCAGTTCCTAAGGAATGGATTGAGGACCTGGCCCGAATCAGCATCTTGAATCCGTCCGACCAACCGACCGAAGGAAGGTGTACGCGAACCAAAGGTTAAATACTGATTTGAGCCCACTGTCCTTTTTTGGACATCCAGAAATAATAGGTGTAGCACGATCTGTCTCTATCCTTCTTTGGGACACTTTGTCACTTTGGCAAGCAAAGACTGAAGCTTTTTGGCAAGGATGAAGGTTTGCAATGCTGAGGTCTGAGTGAAAACTTGAAGAAATGTGGAAGAGAGGTTGACAGAAATAGAAGGGCATAATCATAATGGAAAATTTGCAGGGCTCCCTATTCCGAGGTAGTCACATGTTAGATGTGCAGGTCAAAGTATTCTGCCCACCCATAGGCCACAGGGAACTGATGGAAATCCAGGAGGTTTGGTGACTGCCGGGGGAAGAGAAAAATGAACACTGGCTAAGTTGTTGGTGGCTCTATTGTCTGCTGACACCAGGCCTGCTCTAGCCTCGAAAGGGGCAGCATAAGATGCCTCTGGTGGTAAGCCAGGCCTCAGCAGTAACTTCTGAACTTCCAGCATTGCTGATCCTACCAGTGGGCTGGGGAGAGCAAGCCCAGGGAGTAGGCCGTAGCACGGGTATCTTTAAACTGCTCCAAAACGGAATCTGCCATGTTTAACAACCTGGAAAATCAAAAGGCATTACTACGAGGGATGACTGCATTTCCTTGGAAAATCCCATGTCATGCATCCAGACGATAAGATGCATCACCATACCATTGTCCATTGCACAGCCTACAGTATGTAGAGTCCAACAAAGCCTGATAAATGTATTTGGTCGCGTCCTGTCCAACATGAACGGTTACAAAATTCCTCAGGTAGGGCAGGGAAGAATTTGCCCATCAAGCATACCACATTCAGAGATCACAATGGCAAACTGGCAGAGGAGAACCCCCCCCACTTGCCAATCTCATCAATGTGCTTCAATTCTCTATCAGGTGGGGACGTGGGGATTCGGTCTCTATTAGGTTCAAAGTTTGACAGATACGTGTATGTGCAGATTCCTAAACTCTTCAATCTCCTCCAGGCATGATCAGTTATGGCTGAGATATTTCTCCCACACAGATTTCCCCCAGAGCTCCAACTCTGGCACCTACCTAGATATGACAGAGCCATATATGGTGACACCGGATAAGTTGACATAGATTCCTCTCGGCTGGATTGTTTTCTTCAACAAACTCATGTAGCAACACTAGGGATCCTGTGACCTTTGAACGTGTGAAGTCTTACAAGTTGTCATTCCTGTAACAAGCAGACTACCATTACAGACACTGAGCTCTGTCTGTTTCACATGCCAGATGTAGAAATGTGACTGCAAGGCATGCAAGAAGAGGCGTTTATTTTTTGGGTGAGATAAAGAGTACATGATGAACAATGAAACACTTGTTTTCCTAAAAACCTAAAAAAGTATTAGCAGGGGAGGTAGGAGGGTCTGTATTACTTCGATGAAGCTTTCTATGCTGCAGGACTACAATTAAGTAATTTCTTCTGGATTGTGGCATCTTCATGGATCACCACAGAAATTAGAAAAGAATAGCAAGCTAGAAGTCTAGCCTTCTTTGCTGCTATTGAACAGAAGAAATCGAAGCTGCGCTAAAAACTGATCATTGTTAAGAATGTTCTGAGGAGTGATCTTATTACCCAACTTGATTACTAAGTGTAGCTTTACCAACTTAAAAGTCAGCCTTTAAATCAGAAAGCAAAGCAGTAATGTCTAGACCAAATCATCGAAATGGCGTTGCACAATGGGCATGGCTCTGTATTTAAAGTCTCAGCATTGTTGGTTTCCAGCTGTTGCAGAGGCCTAGTGATGGAGTGCACCACTCTTTCAAAGGTGTATTGAAAAATTCGTAGTCCAAAATCTACTCAGTTTCCTTTGATGCTGCTGCTCAGAATATCTGCCACTTGCTTCAGCATGCCTTAGACAGGACCCCTTGGTACAGCCAACAGTCAGATCTTCTCTGCTTCAGTGAAAGTTGTCTCAATCTTTGCCTCCCTGTTGGTAAATCGCTGTGTTAGTCTCAATGAGCATGTTTTTCGACATCAGAGACTGAAGAAAATCCCTACAAACCAGATGCATCACTCTTAACTCTAGGTATATGATTTAATAACTCTCCTTGATCTAGAAGTGCTCCCCCCATCCCGTAAGATATGCATTATGGATAAAAGAAATACAGTAAGATACAGAAATGGGAAGAGATCTGCCGAGTGGTTTGGAGTGGTTTTTAACAGGTGCCACTTGCCACTTACTGAAGATACTCTTTCATCCAAAGGAAACAGGTTTGTCTTCACTGCTCTATTGTTGCCCCTAGATAGGATACAATTTGAGCCAGTGTTGACCTGGAAGCCTAGTCTGCAAAGCAGGATTTGTCTTCCGACGTCTTGCTTCCCCCTTGAAGGACTGTGAGCTTTGGTTACCCAGTCATCTATATAAGAATAGACTAATGATCCTTGACCTAGTAGATGAGTTGCAACTACAGCCATGTATTTGAGGAACACGAGTGGGGCAAATCTTAGCCCAAATGAAAGAACTGCACTGGAAATGTACACTTCCAGCAACAAATTTCAAATACTTCTGGTGGCTTATTACCTATTGGGATGTGGGATTTCTCACGTTAGTCTACTGCACACATCCAGTCTCCTTGTTGTATGTATGGAAATATCTAATGGCAAGAGAGCATCTGAAATCTTTAGTGAGGCATTTGTTTGTGAAGTGCAGCTCCAGCATCTGCCTGAATTCCTAGGTGGGGCACGGAGAGAATTCTGCAGCCACTTGTTAAGGTAGGGCAAAGACAGGTATTCCTGACCTCCAAAAGGTAATCCAGCACCATCACCTTTGTGAACACCAGAGGGGCACCGATGAGGACAAAAGGGTGCACGACAAACTGAAAGTGCATGTGGCCCACTTTGGACCGCCGGTGCCCATGGACCTACAGGGCAGGAACACTGAATTAAGAGTCCTGCAAGTCCAATGCAGCATCCACTCATCTGGGTCCCGGGCAGAGAGAACCTAAGCTAAGGTAAGCATCTTGAATTTGTCCTTCTGAAGGAAGAAGTTGAGAGGATGAAGATCGGGTTAAGGCCTCTCTTTCTTCTGCACTAGGAAATAGTGCTAATAACAGTTCTGATGCCAGAACCCTCTATATGGCCTTAACAGCCTTGACTTCCTTCAGCATCCGTGTCAAGGGAGGGGTCTAGGCTGTTGGTCTATTGCTGGTCCAATTAAAAGTGTTGTGAGGGAGCAATGCCATCACCATTATCACCAAATGTAGGTTGGCTTTGCTCAGAGTCTGAACCAAAATTAGTTGAAGTGGGCGACTTCCAATATGAGGCATAGTCCTATCAGGGTCAAAAGGGACTGGAGCAGGGCGCATAGGCACTGAACTCTAATGTGGTTCAATAAGATGTCGGGAAAGATTTGATTCAGTCGGACAGAAATACGGGCTTGACGCCTCTTCTGGCAGTATTAATGTGGCAAGAACTGACATGGATTGTGGCAATGGGTGTGGAATCTGCTCCAGATTCTGAGCTGAACTCAAAAGCAGGTTCTGAAAGCATAGCCGGCGCAGAAGGTAGACCTTCGTGATGTAGGTTAAATGGGTTATTAGTTGATGGGGTTGTGTGACCTCATCAAGTAATAATGCCATAATTAGTATTTACTTTAAGGTCCAGTTGGGGCTCAATAAATTAAACCTTACCTTAACGTTTGGGAGCTTGACACAGAACAGTGAGGCTTTACTTAGGGGACAACCTGTGTAAAGCACTTCTCTACACCAAAATAGTTAAAAAGTAACAATACATTTAAAAAATCCACTCCAATTTAGAAAAATAGTATATATTCTAATCTCTACAACTCTACCAAAGCAACAAAAAGTAATTGCAGGCAACTATAGCTATGATTTTAAGAATAATTTAGCTTTCACACTTAAATTTAATGCCAAAAAGCAGGTATCCTGTCATGCTAGACTGGGTCAAAGTTAAATATTTAAGGCCAAGCTCAGTTGAGTGCTGGATGTCTACAGGGACCAGATTCCTCCTGTCAAATCTTTACCTTCGGATTTAGTCTTTTTTGGGGAGGGATTTTTCTCATTGACAGTGAGGCCAGCTGGATCGAATCGAGGGCTCAGCGTTGTAGGCAGCCTGCTCCTCAGAGTTGGCCCGCTAAACTTCAAGGAAGGAACTTAGAATTTGTTCTGAAAGTTGAGCTTCTCTCTGCAGGGCAAACCAGAGAGTTGAATGTGACCGGAAATGCACCTTAAGGAGATTGGCTTTCAGGATGGTCCCAGTCTTTTCTCTGATCTCCCAGCAAAACTTTCTAGGCCCCAACTTGTACAGTTAGGCAGGAAGAGTCTGTCTCTGTTTTCCACCAGTCCAGCAATGATCTGAGTTCTCTTGGCAGGGTTGCCAATTTTATCCCCTGCACGCTCTTGTGGGAGGGGGAAGACTCATTAGCCAATAGGGCTACGATTCCCAAGGTCAAGTCCACCCACCTTGTGCCTACGTCCTGGGAAGTGTGGCATCTAATTGTCCCAGAAAGCACTATTCTTCTCATAATGCAATATTCTGCCCACTATCTAAATGGCCTCTTCCTTGTTTCCCAGTGTGGAACTCCCTAGCCCATGCCAGAGGTGTGGCTACCCGGGGATTACATTCCCCCACCAGGGATAACTCCTAATTTAATGTAAGCGCTAACAGGCTGTCTTGCCGGCCAACAAATGGACTTGGGCAGGCATTGGTTCAGAGACATCTGTTGTTACAAGACAACATGCCTTCGAAGTGCAATTAGCCCACTAGTGCCCTACAGGAAAGGAAAAGCTGTCCCAGCAAATGGCTCTTGATTTTCAGTTCCTGAGAACGTTTGATAACTAATTCAAAGGTCAAGTCTGCCAATTACAAGCTGTTGGGTCAAACAAAAAGGCTACCAGTGGCCTTTTAGCAACTCTGAAAGTAAAGCTTCTAAAGCTACTTTTCTAAAACAGCTACATTAAATCCACATTCTTGCCAAAGTCGAATTTAAAATACCTAATAATTTGACACTTTGAAACATCCTTCTGGCTAGTTTCATTGGGAATATACAATTCAGATACACTTTGTTAGAATAATAAGAGCCATCCAATGCGGCTAACTGCTTTCCAAAAGGAAAAATCGACTTTAGAAATTTTCCACCACTAGGGAGCGTAAAACACGGTTGGAACCATGCACCCTTATCTCTGGGCACTTGGGGTAAACATTAGGGGTGACCTGTAGGTAAGAAATAGGGAAGTTTGCTCATGTCAAAAAGGATAATATGACTGGTTGAATTTGGCAGGGCTTCAACTGCCATGTTTTCATTTGCCACTGCAATGGTGCACACTTAAGTGCACTGGCTTCAACTAGTGACACTTTACCCTATAAGCCCTGCGTACCCTGACTACCAGACACTAGGGACTTACAGGTAGGTTAAACTTTCCAATTATATTTTCTATTAGAATATCTCCTACTTGCCACCTAGGCTGCAGAACAGGCCTAGCACTAAATCTGTACTTGCTATTTTAGTGGTGGCACAAACAATGCTGCAATCCACTACAAGCAACTTATCTTACAAGCACTAGGTACTCCAAGTACCTTTTACAAGATACTTACATGTAAATTAACCTTGCCAATTAGGGATTAGCTAATTTGTACTCACTGGTACACAGTTTTAAGGGTCAGAACACAGAGTGGGTGCTGGAATTCAGCACACCAGTGTGCAGAGGCATTATACCAGCACCTAAAGTAATCAAAAAATGTGTGTGGAGGGGGGAACCTGCAAAAAACAACCCTCCTACAGGCAGAAACTCAGAAGGAGGCAGGCTTCCACTGATGTGTAGGGCCCAAAGACTTGTCAGACGGAACCAGAAAGGTGCCCAAGATGTGAAGCATAGCATCTCTTTCTGTTGTGAAGTTGCCCAAGCACTGGGAAACAGACTGCATCAGAATCAGTTACAGAATTGGTCTCTCGAAAGAGGACCTGCAACAAGTCCCTGGAGCAATCTGATGTCCTCACAACTTCTCAGGGAGAGGGTAGTGAGATTAGATCAGGGCCCATTTGGACATTTTGCGCTTTTTCTTCAGCTTGGACTTATTTGAAGATTCTCTATGAGTGGGATGAAGATCTCTTGCAGGAGACCCTGCAGACAGGACAAGGTCTGATTCCTAGACAGTAGGAGAGGCCTGTATGCGATTTTTTGGAGAGGTACAGCTTGGCTTCACAGTCGTCAATCACTTTTAGATTCATCAAGGCGCACATACTGCCCGACTCTAAACAGAGGTGTATCTTGTGGGGGATCTGTTGCAAACAAACTGTTGCAGCAGTCACCAGAAGGATTAAAGCCTGTGGTCTTAGATGGTGACATTTTACTTGCATAATGGAAATATTTTTGATTAAGAAGCTAGTCAATCGATGAGAGGATAAAAAAAAAAAACAAAAAAAAAGAGGAGCTTGCTCCAAACCCATGTATGAAGACATGGAAAGAAAGAGGCCTGTCATCAGCAAGCACGGGTGGCAGATCGGAGTCAACAAGGCTGCAGGGGTTGTGCTGAAAAATCATCTGAATTCAGCTTGGACCTGAGGATATTCACAAGGTGAGGAACATGCAGCTAGAAGTATCAATCGGAAGGCGCGATTACCCAATTGAATTTTGATATTCTCTCCCACTGTTCCGATGGGGAGATACCTTTCTCCCACCAGAGTGGAGAAAGGAGGGGCAGAGAGGGGATGCAGTCAATAATAGTTAACTGAGGAATGCCATTCCACTGTATCAAAAGACTGATGGTGTTGACGTTGCCTTGGATAGTTTCTTTTAGCAGCGATACCTCTGCCCTGCTCCTGGTTTTATCATTGCTAAAGCGAGTGAGGGATATGAGCCGTCCATAGGTGTTTACAGATGCTCCTTAGACTTGCATTGAGGCTAGAACAACCCCTTTTATTCTTTGTCTCCAACGCCTCCAGGGTCCTCACTTCATTTATCATTTTTACCTTCTCCTCCCCAGTATGTTGAGCAAATAACAGATCTCGGAAAAGGGAGGTTAAAGCTCTTTAACTGAGCAGTGCTGCTGTCCATGCAATAGCTCTCCTTGAAAGGTACAACGATCTTTTGGGGGATTAAGTTATTTTCAGATTACGTCCCTTGACATGGTGAGAATTTAAAGTATAGATAAAATAAAGCTCCTCTGTTTCTAATCAGGTCATCAGCACAGCAGTGGACTCTGCTGGGCTCACAAACAACAGCTTTCTGCCTTGGAATCTCCCTTTGACTATCATCATGGCTTCAACTATCGACCTTCAAACTGGCTTTGTGAGCTGGAGGGAAATGGACTATCTCCTACGGCAGAAGAATGCCATAATGCTACCATTCGAGATGTGCCAGATACAACATACACCACGACATAATCAAGTAAAGGACAATGTACTGATGCAAAGGCATGTGGAATGCTGCCTTGAGTAACCCTAGAGTGACACGTGAACTTGGATGTCCTTAAGAGGCCGATACACAAGGGACAAAACGTGTTTACCCATAGGAACAATATAAATGAATTATACAGAGACCAACATCTGGAGGAGATCACTTTTGCCATATATTGGTCAGTGTCAGCTCGTCAGAATTCTTAAATTGTGCTACCAATAGGATCCACCACTTTGTGAAGCTATGATGAAGACACCCTTATATATAAATAAATTTGGCGCAACAGGGATGATGTACTGACTGATTGTTGTATAAATATACCGGACTACATGACAAATAAATGTATTTGTTGATAGAACAGAACTTCCAGTTGGAAAGCTTTGAATGTTTTTTGGCTTGGATGTGCAAGGGTGTGTGCATTAGAATGAGACACAATGCTCTGTGGCCATATAAGTATGCCGGTCCAATAATATGGCCTGATTAAAGTTGATTAATCAATTTGTTGTATTTCTCTCTACTGTGAGTGGCCAGTGGTGAATGAAAGAGCTGGATACACTAGACTACATTTTGACAGGCAATGGAGAAACCCGGACTGCTCTAGAGGTGAAATTTGAAACCCTGGTGATTGACTTAAACTTGCTGCAGGATGACCGATGGAAAAAGAGAAACCGGGTTAAATATGTATAAACTTGCATCAGTATAGTGTTTACTACCCCTGGCGAGGCGTTCAAGCGATTTGCTGTGAGTAGTGGTAAGTCAACTGGTTATTGGGGTTAGTTGTGCATGCTCATCCCATGCATTCTGTGAATATGGTCAACATAGATGTGATCATCAGAGGAGGGCCAGGTGAGAGACAATTCTTAGCTGGAATTGCTAGATATTGTTATGGTTTCCAAAGAGCGTTAAGGCAGTTAGGCATGAGATTTTTAACGTGAGACAGAAGGCAGAAAGAAGCAGAGGTCGATAAAAAAATAAAAATAAAAAGAGAAAAGACAATTTTTCATGCAGGATTTTAAGGGTTATAACAGGTTGAGCGTTTTGTATGCAATTTGTAGATGTAAACTCGTTGAAAGAAACAGTTTCAAAGATATTTCTCACAGTAAAAAAAAGACCATATTTAAAACTATGCTATAAAGTATTGTTTATGCAAATTCTATGCACCATAAACACTATACATCCACCAACTTAAAAATTAAACAAGGCAATTAATATTGGCACATTGCAGTAACCATTAGCATATTCAGTGCCATGGTTATCACTCATTCAATGTCTGGTTTGGAAGGTGCTGTCCCCTTCATCTGGCCCATGAACACCCCCACAGAACGGACACCATGCCCAGCAGAATGGATGCGTCTGGGGCCGCCTTCTGCTTCCAGCATCCAACTTGCCTGTTAAAGAGACACTAAATGAAATGCTTCTACAGGCCGATGGCCTGACAAAGAAAGAACCTCATAGAGAGATCTCTTTTCTTTAAGTCCGGGCAGAGGGGCAAATCAAGCGGAATTAGGTGTGCATAGTGGGCCTCCCTGAAAATAGGGAAGAGCCGAATCCTATGCTATACACTGAAAACAGATTCCAAAAGGAAGCATCCTTTTTCCCTGCAAGGTCTGTTGAAAAGGTTTGTTGTCAAACAAGCACACTGGGTCCCGGCCAGGCACAGTTCATAATAGTAAGTGCTTCACCGAACCAAACAGACGCTGCACACAAATCCACAGCCAAAGCATGTCTCAATATTGTTGTATTAACACTATAGAATTTAATTTAAACATCTGCATCACTTTTTGTTTGTTATATCAATGTGGCTCTTCTACATATAATTGTAACAGACCTGCCAGTTGCCAACCTGGGCTGCCCCTTGGTACAGACACCTAAAATTGCCCCCGAGCAAAGGAGACATGGGTGGCCAAGATTTCTTGGGATATTACGTTGCCACTTAATGTTAATGGGCAGCTTATTGACTGGTGGGCCGTCACAGGGTTGAAAACAGCATCACTGAAGAGCAGATCAGAGAAGGGAGCTCCACCAACCTCCGTTCCCAGGCTCTGTTCCTGTGACGTGAGAGATATTCCCCTCCTGGATCGGAGGGCAGTAGAAAATCTGGGCCAGTGCATCAGATATGACTCCCTGGGGGTGTCTCTCTACAGTATTCTTGCCTCCCCCCGCACTTGCCAGACACTAATCAACACCAATGGCTTACATGAATGTCAATTGTCTCATATGGCAGGATTATTAATGCAATCAAGAAATTAAGGCCCAGGGCCCACTTTGAGCCTCCTCCCCACGAGGTCATACACAAATTATACACAGCAGTAGGTTACTTACATAGCTTTACAAAGCCACGATTGAACATAAGATGATAGCACTGCACATCACACAAACACAGACACAGACACAGAGACAGAGACAGAGACAGATTTAACCAGGACAACAGCAGATTTCCCCAGGTGTCACCATTCGCCTGCTGGCTTTCAGCAAACAATGTGCTCTTAAGCTTAGCTTCGTCCCTTCTGGGATGTTGTGCTGAAAGCTATATCCTATGTGAACCGACTTAGAGCATATAGATGAGTGCCCATCAGGCATAGACCCCTGACAGCCAAAGTAGCTACGAAATTCTAACATTTATCACTTACAATAAACCATAACTAGGAGATCGAAGCCCTCAATGCCGCCCACTATCAACATGTGGAAACAGACACTGAATACTGGTCTGAGGCAGAAAGTAGAGCACTCTGCAGGGAAGAAAAGGGGGCCTGCGAAAACACCCCATAATAATGCAATGGGATGAACTCTAATGAAAATGTCACTTACCCAGTGTACATCTGTTCGTGGCATCAGTCGCAGTAGATTCGCATGTTCTGCATAGCTCGCCATCTGGTGTTGGGCCGGAGTGTTACAAGTTGTTTTTCTTCGAAGAAGTCTTTCGAGTCACGGGACCGAGTGACTCCTCCTTTTGTCTCCATTGCGCATGGGCGTCGACTCCATCTTCGATTGTTTTTCCCCGCAGAGGGTGAGGTAGGAGTTGAATTGTAGTAATAGTGCCCATGCAATGGAGTGACTAAGTATGTACCTATTTAAGGTTGAGATGATACATATACAAATATTTGAAGGTAACTTCCAAACTGCTACAGGCTCCCGGGGAGGCGGGTGGGCACATGCGAATCTACTGCGACTGATGCCACAAACAGATGTACACTGGGTAAGTGACATTTTCAGTTCGATGGCATCTGTCGCTGTAGATACGCATGTTCTGCATAGACTAGTAAGCAGTTATCTCCCCAAAAGCGGTGGATCAGCCTGTAGGAGTGGAAGTAGTTTGAAATAATGTTCTTAATACGGCTTGACCTACTGTGGCTTGTTGTGCGGATAACACGTCTACACAGTAGTGCTTGGTGAATGTGTGAGGCGTAGACCATGTGGCTGCCTTACATATTTCTTGCATTGGGATGTTTCCTAGAAAGGCCATGGTAGCACCTTTTTTCCTGGTTGAGTGTGCCCTTGGTGTAATGGGCAGCTGTCGTTTAGCTTTAAGGTAGCAGATTTGGATGCATTTAACTATCCAGCTGGCTATACCTTGTTTTGATATTGGGTTCCCTGCATGAGGTTTTTGAAATGCAATAAATAGTTGTTTAGTCTTTCTGATGTTTTTTGTTCTGTCAATGTAATACATCAATGCTCTTTTGACATCTAATGTATGTAGTGCCCTTTCAGCTACGGTATCTGGCTGTGGAAAGAACACTGGAAGTTCCACTGTTTGATTTAGATGGAACGGTGAAATAACCTTTGGCAAAAATTTAGGATTGGTCCTTAGGACGACCTTATTTTTGTGAAGTTGTATAAAAGGTTCTTGTATTGTAAACGCCTGAATCTCGCTTACTCTTCTTAGGGAAGTAATGGCGATGAGAAATGCCACCTTCCAGGTTAGGAACTGTATTTCGCAGGAGTGCATGGGTTCAAAAGGTGGACCCATAAGTCTAGTTAGGACCACATTTAGGTTCCATGAAGGAACAGGTGGTGTTCTTGGTGGTATAATTCTCCTAAGTCCCTCCATGAATGCTTTAATGACTGGTATCTTATATAGGGAAGTTGAATAGGTAGTCTGCAGGTATGCAGATATTGCTGCAAGGTGTATTTTAATGGAAGAGAAAGCCAGGTTAGATTTCTGTAATTGAAGCAAGTAACCCACTACATGTTCTGGAGTTGTGTGTAATGGTTGTATTTGATTAATATGGCAGTAGCAAACAAACCTCTTCCATTTACTTGCATAGCAGTGCCTGGTGGATGGCCTTCTGGCTTGCTTTATGACTTCCATACATTCTTGGGTAAGTTGTAAGTGCCCGAATTCTAGGATTTCAGGAGCCAGATTGCTAGATTCAGCGATGCTGGATCTGGGTGTCTGATCTTTTGGTTGTGTTGTGTCAACAGATCTGGCCTGTTGGGCAATTTGATGCAGGGTACTACTGATAGGTCTAGCAGCATTGTGTACCAGGGTTGCCTTGCCCAAGTTGGTGCTATTAATATGAGTTTGAGTTTGTTTTGACTGAGTTTGTTTACCAGGTAAGGAAGGAGAGGGAGAGGAGGAAAAGCGTAAGCAAATATCCCTGACCAGTTCATCCATAGGGCATTGCCTTGGGACTGTTTGTGTGGGTATCTGGATGCGAAGTTTTGGCATTTTGCGTTCTCCTTCGTCGCAAACAAGTCTATCTGAGGTGTTCCCCAGAGTTTGAAATAAGTGTTCAGAATTTGGGGGTGAATTTCCCATTCGTGGACCTGTTGGTGATCTCGAGAGAGATTGTCTGCGAGTTGATTTTGGATCCCTGGTATAAATTGTGCTATTAGGCGAATTTGGTTGTGAATTGCCCAACGCCAATTTTTTTGTGCTAGCAGGCTTAACTGCGTGGAGTGCGTCCCCCCTTGCTTGTTTAAATAATACATTGTTGTCATGTTGTCTGTTTTGACGAGAATGTATTTGTGAACTATTATTGGTTGGAAAGCTTTTAGTGCTTGAAAAACTGCTAGAAGTTCTAGGTGATTGATATGCAGTTTTGTTTGATGTACGTTCCATTGTCCTTGTATGCTGTGTTGATCGAGGTGTTCTCCCCACCCTGTCATGGAAGCATCTGTTATTACGTATTGTGGCACTGGGTCTTGGAAAGGCCGCCCTTTGTTTAAATTTATGTTGTTCCACCACAGAAGCGAGAGGTAAGTTTGGCGGTCTATTAACACCAGATCTAGAAGATGACCCTGTGCTTGAGACCACTGTGATGCTAGGCACTGTTGTAAGGGCCTCATGTGCAGTCTTGCGTTTGGGACAATGGCTATGCATGAAGACATCATGCCTAGGAGTTGTAACACCATCTTTGCTTGTATCCTTTGTGTTGGATACATGCGTTGTATGATGGTGTTGAAATTTTGAATTCTTTGGGGACTTGGAGTGGCTACTCCCTTTGATGTGTCTATTATGGCTCCTAGGTATTGTTGTACCTTGCGCGGCAGAATGTTGGATTTTGTGAAGTTGACGGTGAACCCTAGTTTGAAGAGGGTTTGTATGATCTGATTTGTGTGATTTGAGCACTCTATCAACGAATGGGCCTTGATTAGCCAGTCGTCTAGATATGGGAACACATGGATTTGCTGCCTTCTTATGTGTGCAGCGACTACCGCTAGACATTTGGTAAAGACTCTTGGAGCGGTTGTTAATCCGAAAGGCAGTACCTTGAATTGGTAATGTATTCCTTTGAATACAAACCTTAGGTATTTCCTGTGCGATGGGTGTATTGGTATATGGAAATAAGCATCCTTGAGGTCTAAAGTTGCCATATAGTTGTGTAGTTTTAGCAATGGTAATACTTCTTGTAGTGTGACCATGTGAAAGTGGTCTGATTTGATGAAAGTGTTCACTACTCTGAGGTCTAGGATCCGTCTCTGCGTTTTGTCCTTCTTTGGTATCAGAAAGTACAGTGAGTAAACTCCTGTGTTTATTTGTGTGTTTGGCACTAATTCGATTGCATTCTTTTGCAATAGTGCCTGCACTTCTATCTCCAGGAGATTGGAATGATGTTTTGTCAAATTTTGTGCTTTTGGTGGTATGTTTGGAGGGAATTGTAGAAATTCTATGCAATAACCATGTTGGATAATTGCTAGAACCCAAGTGTCTGTAGTGATTTCCTCCCATGCTTTGTAATAATGACTTATTCTTCCCCCCACTGGTGTTGTGTGGAGGGGGTGAGTGACATGTGAGTCACTGTTTAGTAGTAGTGGTTTTGGGGCTTTGAAATCTTCCTCTATTCCTAGGGAATTGCCCTCCTCTATATTGTCCCCGAAAATTTCCTCTATACTGTCCCTGGTAACTGGACGGTGTTGCTTGTGAGGTGCTGGCTTGTGTGCTCTGACCCCGAAACCCTCCTCTAAAGGGTGTTTTACGGAATGTGCTGTAATTCCCTCTGCTCTGCAGGGAGTAGAGCGCGCCCATGGCTTTGGCAGTGTCCGTGTCTTTTTTAAGTTTCTCAATGGCTGTGTCCACTTCTGGACCGAACAGTTCTCTTTCGTTAAAAGGCATATTGAGAACTGCTTGCTGAATCTCTGGCTTAAATCCAGACGTTCTGAGCCATGCATGCCTTCTAATAGTTACAGATGTATTAATTGTCCGTGCAGCTGTATCTGCAGCGTCCATGGAGGAGCGGATCTGGTTGTTGGAAATGGTCTGTCCCTCCTCCACCACTTGTTTTGCCCTATTTTGTAGGTCCTTGGGCAGATGTTCAATGAGATGTTGCATCTCATCCCAATGGGCTCTGTCGTAGCACGCAAGTAGTGCCTGGGAGTTCGCGATGCGCCACTGGTTTGCAGCTTGTGCTGCGACTCTCTTACCAGCTGCATCGAACTTGCGGCTTTCTTTATCTGGGGGTGGTGCATCTCCAGATGTGTGGGAGGTGGCCCTTTTCCTAGCTGCACCTACAACGACAGAGTCTGGTGGCAGCTGTGTAGTGATGAAAGCCGGGTCTGTAGGAGGCGCCTTATACTTCTTTTCCACCCTTGGTGTGATTGCCCTACTTTTGACCGGCTCCTTAAAGATGTCTTTTGCGTGCCGGAGCATACCAGGGAGCATAGGCAGGCTTTGGTATGAGCTGTGGGTGGAGGAGAGTGTATTGAACAAAAAATCATCCTCGACCTGTTCAGAGTGGAGGCTTACATTATGAAATTGTGCTGCTCTAGCCACCACTTGAGAATACGCGGTGCTGTCCTCAGGTGGAGATGGCTTCGTAGGGTATGCCTCCGGACTGTTATCTGACACTGGGGCGTCGTATAGGTCCCATGCGTCTTGATCTTGGTCACCCTGGCTCATGGTGGTGTGAGCTGGGGAGTGTGATGGAGTTTGTGCTGGTGAGACGTTAATCACGGGCGGAGGAGAGGGTGGTGGGGTAACCTTTTTAACCACTTTTGGTTGTGGTGTCTGTTCAGTTTGGAACTCCAACCTTCTCTTTCTTCTAATAGGGGGAAGGGTGCTTATTTTTCCTGTCCCCTGCTGTATGAAAATACGCTTTTGCGTATGGTCCACATCAGTTGATTGTAGCTCTTCCTCAAACCTATGCTTTTGCATTTGGGAGGTTAGCGAGTGCTCTTCTGTATAAGAGCCTGAAGCTGGGTCGGTTGCAGTTTGTTTCGGGACCGAAACCCTGTCTGCGTCTTTTTTCGGCTCCGAGGTGACTTTTTTCCTTTTCGGGGCCGAAACCTCTCGGCGCCGATCTTCTTCGGGGCCGCTGTCTCGGCGTCGAGCCGTGTCTACACCGGCATCTCGGTGTCGATGCTTGTCTCCAGCACTTTCTCGGTCCCGAGAAGGCTGCGTGCCGGTGTCTCGACCGGAGTCGGACGATCTCGGCACTTTTTGGGCCTTTTTCGGTGCCGACGGTCGGTCACCGAATTTATGGGTCGAGCCATGGCCTGGTGGCAGTAGCGTCCCCTGGGCCTTGTAAATCTTCTTCTGAGTGCTTTTCGACGTCTTACTCACGGTTTGTGTATCGTCGAATCCTTCGGAGTCCCGAGTCTTGGATCGAGAAGGTACCTTCCTCCTCTTCTTGTTCCTCGAACTCCCGGTGGGCTGTCGGCGCGGACGCCATCTGAAGTCTTCTGGCTCGACGGTCTCGGAGTGTTTTTCGGGACCGGAACGCACGACAGGCCTCGCAGGTGTCTTCACTGTGCTCAGGTGACAGGCACAGGTTACAGACCAAGTGTTGGTCCGTATAGGGGTATTTATTGTGGCATTTGGGCAGAAACGGAACGGGGTCCGTTCCATCGGCGTTCTTCAGCACGTGGTCGGGCCGACCAGGCCCCGACGGGGGATCGAAAAACTACCCCGAAGGGCACCGGAGCTCTTCGATCCTTCGACGCGGTGTTGAATCTAACTACGCCGATCCCGAACGCAACAATACCGATGAAAATCTTCCGAAATTAGCTATCTTTCCGTTCCGAAACTCGGAGCGACAGGAACACGTCCGAACCCGATGGCGGAAAAAAAACAATCGAAGATGGAGTCGACGCCCATGCGCAATGGAGACAAAAGGAGGAGTCACTCGGTCCCGTGACTCGAAAGACTTCTTCGAAGAAAAACAACTTGTAACACTCCGGCCCAACACCAGATGGCGAGCTATGCAGAACATGCGTATCTACAGCGACAGATGCCATCGAACCAGTAATTTATAAAAAATGGGAAATAAGTTGAATAGCCGTCCAAAGCCCAAAACCTCCAAACCTATGCTCTGAAGAAAGCATTACTTACCTTAGGAAATGCCCTATCTGGTAGACTATCTCGCCGTGGATTTCTTATCTTCGAATAACTGCCAGGAGACGTCTGGAAGATTTTTGAGCAGTACCTCAGCATACCGGTAGGTGGCGTTGTTTGGCTCCGTGTGGCGTCATTCTAAGTGGAAGAGTTGTGCGTGGTACCTACATAGGCGCCACCTTGGTGCACTGGCCACTGGTGTGAGAAACTAAGAGCCAGGGATAGTGCGAACAGAACTTTTGATGAAGGTGCAGAGAGGGGACCAATAGTGTCAGAATCTCACCACACCACAAACTTGCCCCAACGGCACATCCATAAAAACATTACAGACTTCAGGAAGAAGGTCTAAAGCTGTAAACTGTTGCTGCTCAATCTCCACGAATAAAGGTGAAGGGTGAGCAGGTACAGGTGCAGAACCCTCCCCTGTTGCTGTGACCAAAGATCCTCTCAAAGAAGCAGCCTCCCAGGGGGACTGATGGTCATGTCCAACAGCTTGTGATACCAGACTCTTCGTGCTCAACCTGGATGCACAATAATGACTTGGGCCTGGTCGTTCCTGATCATTAGAACTCTGTGCAGGAGTGGCATTTCCGGAAAGGCGTACCATAGGTCAGAGTTCCACTCAAGACTAAAGGCATGTCCAAGAGAAAGTCGCATTGGGAACTCAAGCGTGCAAAACTGCCGACACTGTGTTCTTTTTGGTGGGGAACAGATCTAACCAAGGCTTTCCCCACTTTTGAAATGGACTTTGCACCACCTCCAAATGGAGATGCCATTCTCAATCCACTAGGCATCTGTGGATGAGTTTGTTTGCCCTGGGTTTCAGAGAACCTACCAGGGATATGCCTTGTTGTCCCAGCCATGTCCTGGGAGAGAGTGCTTTTTTACAAAGGGTCCACAACCCCACCCTGCCCTGTTTGTTGCAGTAACACATGGCAGTACTGTACTGGTGTCCGTGAACCCTGAACAAGTATTCCCATGATGGAGGATAAAAAGGCTTTCAATGCCAGTCGGATTATTCAGAGTTCCAGCAAGTTGATGTGGAGTCTGGATTCTACCATAGACCAGAGTCATCTGATGTCCACCTCGCTCAGATGGCTGCCCCATCCCAGGAGTGACCTATCTGTCACTACTGTGAGATCTGGTTAGGGAAGGGGAGTGGTTTGTTAGCCACCACTACAGATCTTCTGCAGTTCCTTCGGATATCTAGACCACGTCAGAGATTAACCTGATACTGTGCCCATTGGAACTTCAGGTCAAACTGCAGAGCCCACATTTGCCAACATGCATTTGTCACCAGCAGGATACAGGAGGCCAAGAGTCCCAACAGCCTCAGAGTTTGTCTCATCGAAACCCGCAACTGAGGCTGAAACATCAGAATCAGTCTGAATATCCTGGAGTCGCTGCTTGGGAGGAAAAGCCCGAAACTGCACTGCGTCCAGAACAGTTCTGATGAAAGGGAGTGTCTCAGCGGGAGTCAGGTGTGACTTTGGCATGTTTGTAGTGAACCCTAGAGAGTGCAGGAGGTTCACCAGAGTCTGGAGACAACAGCCTGGGGCAAGCCCACATTTAACAGCCAGTTGTGGAGGTAGGAGAAGACAAACCCCTGATCTCCGCAGATGAGCTACAACCACAATCACCTTGGTGCTGATCATGCCAAAGGAAGCACGGCAAACTGGAAATGCTCAGGGTCCACCATGAACTTCAGGGAACGCCTGTAGACCGGCAGAAAGGGGATATGAAAATATGCATCTTCAAGTCAGACGGTACCATTCAGTCTCCTGAATCCAGGGCAGACAGAACCTGAGCCAAGGTGGGCATCTTGAATTTCTCCTTCTTCAGGAAGTAGTTGAGGGGCTGTCAGTCTAAGATAGGACAAAGGCATCTATCCTTACTGGGCACCATAAAGTAGCACGGAGTAGCAACCACAACCTACTTCTGATGCTGGCACCCTGTATATGCCCTCCTTGGCCAAGAGAGCTGCAACTTTCTTGCGTAGAAGAGAAAGATGATGCTCTGTGAGCCTGTCTTGAGATGGTAGCATGGTGGGGGGGAGGAAGTACTCAGAAAGGAGAGGGAGTAGCCCTTTTAGACTATCTTGGAACCCACCTATCCAATTTTATGGACAGCCAGCGGGGTAGGTGCTGAAGTATCCTGCCACCAATTGGGTGCCCATGACGGTATAAGAGCAGATTAGGAGGGTTTAGAAGCTGTGGTGGGTTGGGGGCATGGTTAGTGGACTGTCCAACCTTTGCCTGTCTGATCCACAAGTCTTATGGACAGCACATCCTAAGCTAAGCAGGGGCTGGTGAGCACACGCTGCACGGTGGCTAGGTGGGAACTGGTGGGCTTGGTAGCCCCTCGCTTAGCCATGAAAGGGGCGAAAACCAGACTGGGGATGTTGCGAGGCGAAAGATAAGCCTAATAACTGGGCCATAGCCAGACTGTACTTAAATTGCTCAAGGGCAGAGTCTGCTTTGTCACTGGAGAGACAGGAGCCATCAAAGGGCATGTCCATCAAAGATGACATGAATTTCTCTGAAAAGTCAGTTGTTCGTAGCCAGGCTTGGCGATTAAGAGACACTATTGAGGAAACCGCTCTGCCTAATGAGTTGGTTGTGTCAAGTCATCATCGACTTGTGAAATTTGCTGCATTTCTCCCGTCTCCTACCGTTAGGGAGAGCACTGCCCAGGCCTCTTTCAGGACCATAGGAGGTGTAAGGAAATGCCTCCTTGGCATGGTTACCCCCTGACTTTTTGCCATTGCTGATGCTAAGTTCTGACTTGAAAGTGTGCTGGGACCCTGCTAACCAGGCCCCAGCACCAGTGTTCTTTCCCTATACTGTACCTTTGTCTCCACAACTGGCACAACCCTGGCACTCAGGTAAGTCCCTTGTAACAAGGGCCCTGATGCCAGGGAAGGTTTCTAAGGGCTGCAGCATGTCTTATGCCACCTTAGGGACCCCTCACTCAGCACATGCACACTGCTTCACAGCTTGTGTGTGCTGGTGGGGAGAAAATAACTAAGTCGACATGGCACTCCCCTCAGAGTGCCATGCCAACCTCACACTGCGTGTGGCCTAGGTAAGTCACCCCTCTAGCAGGCCTTTCAGCCCTAAGGCAGGGTGTGCTATACCATGCCCCTACAGCGCCTAAGCAAAACCTTAGACATTGTAAGTGCAGGGTAGCCATAAGAGTATATGGTCTGGGAGTTTGGCAAACACGAATGGCTACACTGAAAACTGGGAAGTTTGGTATCAAACTTCTCAGCACAATAAATGCACACTGATGCCAGTGTGCAATTTATTGTAAAATACACCCAGAGGGCATCTCAGAGATGCCCCCTAAAAACATACCCGACTTCAAGTGTAGGCTGACTAGTTTTGCCAGCCTGCCACACACCAGACATGTTGCTGGCCACATGGGGAGAGTGCCCTTGTCACTCTTTGGCCAGGAACAAAGCCTGTACTGGGTGGAGGTGCTTCTCACCTCCCCCTACAGGATCTGTAACACCTGGCGGTGAGCCTGTTACAGCGTCACAGGGCATCACAGATAGTGGTGTTGCCCGCCCCTCCGGCCACTGCCCCCACTTTTGGCGGCAAGGCTGGAGGAGATAATGAGAAAAACAAGGAGGAGTCACCCCCCCCAGTCAGGACAGCCCCTAAGGTGTCCTGAGCTGAGGTGACCCTTACTTTTAGAAATCCTCCATCTTGTAGAAGGAGAATTCCCCCAATAGGATTAGGGATGTGCCCCCCTCCCCACAGGGAGGAGGCACAAAGAGGGTGTAGCCACCCTCAAGGACAGTAGCCATTGGCTACTGCCCTCCCAGACCTAAACAACCCCCTAAAGTCAGTATTTAGGGGCCCCCAGAACCTAGGAAACTAGATTCCTGCAACCTTAACAAGGACTACTGACCTGAAGCCCTGCAGCGAAGAGGGAGATGACAACTGCTTTGGCACCAGCCCTACCAGCCTGTCTCCCAACTACGAAGAAAACTGCAATAGCGACTCATCCAACAGGGACCAGCGACCTCTGAAGCCTCAGAGGACTGCCCTGCACCCAAGGACCAAGAAACTCCAGAGAACAGCAGCCCTGTTCAACAATCTGCAACTTACTTGCAACAAAGAAACAACTTTAAAGACTTTGTTTCCCGCCGGAAGCGTGAGACTTTACACTCTGCACCTGACGCCCCCGGCTCGACCTGCGGAAAACCAACACTACAGGGAGGACTCCCCGGTGACTGCGAGCCCGTGAGTAGCCAGAGACGACCATCCTGAGCCCCCACAGCGACATCTGCAGAGGAAATCCACAGGCTCCCCCTGACCGTGATTGCCTGTAACAAGGGACTTGATGCCTGGAACCAACACTGCACCCACAGCTCCCAGGACCTGAAGGAACTGACCTTCAACGCAGGAGCGACCCCCAGGTGACCATCTGCCTAGCCCTGGTGGTGGCTACCACGAGGACCACCCTCCCCCGTGCCTGCCTGCATCGTTGAAGAGACCCCCGGGTCTCCCCATTGCTTTCAATACAAAACCAGACACCTGTTTGCACTCTGCACCCGGCCGCCCCTGTGCCGCTGAGGGTGTACTTTCTGTGCCTGCTTGTGTCCCCCCAAGTGCCCTACAAAAACACCCTGGTCTGCCCCCGAGGACGCGGGTACTTACCTGCTGGCAGACTGGAACCGAGCCACCCCTGTTCTCCATTGAAGCCTGTGTGTTTTGGACACCTCTTTGACCTCTGCACCTGACCGGCCCCGAGTTGCTGGTGTGGTAACTTTGGGGTTGCCTTGAACCCCCAACGGTGGGCTACCTTGGACCCAACTTTGAACCCTGTAAGTGTTTTACTTACCTGTGAACTCAAGAATTACTTACCTCCCCCAGGAACTGTTGATTTTTGCACTGTGTCCACTTTTAAAATAGCTTATTGCCATTTTTGTCAAAACTGTACATGATATTGTGATTATTCAAATGTCCTAGAATACCTGAGTGAAATACCTTTCATTTGAAGTATTACTTGTAAATCTTGAACCTGTGGTTCTTAAAATAAACTAAGAAACGATAATTTTCTATATAAAAACCTATTGGCCTGGAGTAAGTCTGAGTGTGAGTTCCTCATTTATTGCCTGTGTGTACAACAAATGCGTAACACTACCCTCTGATAAGCCTACTGCTCGACCACACTACCACAAAATAGAGCATTAGAATTATCTCTTTTTGCCACTATCTTACCTCTAAGGGGAACCCTTGGACTCTGTGCACACTATTTCTTACTTTGAAATAGTATATACAGAGCCCACTTCCTACAGGCAGCACATGCACCACCATGTCCCACAGAGCTTGGGAGTAGTAGCCCAAAAGGCACAGTGTTCAGAGACCGCAATGCCAGGCTAGTTGAAGAAATCATCTTCCCAAGTGTTGCCAGGCTTCGGGATTCCTCGAGGAGTGGTAGGGAACATACCAAAGTTAACATGGGAGGTGGATGCCAGAACCAACAAACTGTCAGGGTTGGGGTGTTGTGTGAGGAAACTTGGGTCCCATGGTCTTTGAGAACATTGGTTTTGGTCTCAACGACGGGTGGGTGCAATTCTAGTGCCTCAGCCACCATGCTAACGATCACCAAATACAAGACATTCTCTCCCTTCAGTAGCTTAACTGGACAGTAGAGCTCTGCCTCAAGTGAGTTTCAAGCCCAATAGCATTCTGTAAATCAATGTAGAAGGCATCAATAGTATGGTGAAGAGGAAGCAAGCTGTCCCCATCACCCTTGCTCTGGCACAGAATCAGAACCAAAAGGTGAACGTAACCTCTGCTGATAAGTGCAGCATAGTATATGCACTAGGATAGAGGCAGAATCCATGACAGCTGGCTGAGCTTGTGTAATTTCTGTTGCAAGGGAACCCTTTTTTGGGTTGTCACCTCCAGTTTATTATTTTTTGGGTGGATTCAACTGCTGGTGATCTTGAACTCTAACACTGGGACACTTCCATGCAGTGCCCAACGCATGTGGTCTGGCCCCTCAAACAAGTCGAAATTGGTAAAACCAGATCGGCACATTTAACTTTCTTATAATGCCATAGTATATAGTACAGTATTATAACCATGACATGAAAAGTTAAATGCTTTTTGTGGACTCCAGCACCTATTGTGTCAGACAGTACAGTAACAATAAAACCACAAACGCAGCTTGAAACCTGTTGCAGTACAGCTCTGTCAAAATGACCCTTTCGACAAGTAAGAAATCTTGATTTAAAATATTTCACCCCCAGGCACACCTTACTGTCCACAAAGTAGGGTGCATAATATTTTGAGTGACTAGGCCTATAAATGACATTTGCAATGTGGCTGTCAAATCCTGACTAGTGACAAAGTCAAAGTATAAATTATAAACTTTAATCTATGACTGCTGACCTGCAGGCGCTACACACTCCAAAGACTCATTGTTATAGGTAATAAAACTTCAATCTAATGGTGAACTCAGATTTGTATTGAATATATATGAAATGTAACTTTTGCAAAGTTGCCTCTATGCTTCATGAAATTGCTGGCAGCTAAATGACCAGCCTACTGCTCAGTCTGTTCTTTACCTGCATTAGGTGTGAGAGGTGATAAAACTGCTCCCAGAGCAGACATCAGCTTAAATGTAGGAAAGTGTTTTCTTTTCCTGAAAGAAGACCAGTTGGGGTAAGGCCAGGAACTAAATTAACTTCAAAGATGCCTGCCCTGTGACAAGCCACTATTAGGTGACACTTAAAAAGCTCCAGTTTTTGTCCCCCAGTAAGGCCAGTGCAAAAACCAGTGGGGGTACAGCTAACCATAGAATCAGTTTTGAGTGACCCCGAGGAGGAGGGGGGATGCATTACCCTGGCCACAGCTATGCAGAACGGAAGGAGGTTTTCCCCATCTTGAATTTTGATAGTCAAGGGGCAATGTGGGACTAATAACAAATTGGGTAGGGTTGGGCCTGTGCACCTTTGCCCGATTGGTTAGGCCGTGCCCAGAAGCCTCTCCACTCTCTAGCTGGTGCCAGGAATTAATGTGACACTCCAAGATATTATCCTCAATGCTTATTGCACCCATCGAAGCTCAGAAGAGGACTGGACCTGCTGTCTGACCTGAGAGGAGCCCTGAAGGACCGGACCTGCTCCCCCTTGTACCCAGGACAAAGAGTTGTACACCAAGGGCCATTTTGCTGACCTCCTGCGTAGCTACAGGGACACAAGCAGCTGCAGAGGCCTTTCATTGGAAGTATCCCGTTGACCAGTGGTAACTGGGCTTGGATAGAACTCTGCTGCTGGTCTACACCCAGAGAGTCTCCAAGTGTCCTCCCCTGAGGTCATGGCACTCTTGAAAGTGTAGTCCTTTGGCCGGACACCAGAAAAGCATGGAAACTTTGAAAATAAAAAAAAATCTTGCTTTCCAGAGCTTTAGGTGGACCTGCAGGAAAAAGTATCTTTACAGTTTTTCTACAGAATCAGACATCACACTAATCAAAGCTTGTAGCATCTCCAGGAAAAAATTACTACGTCCCATTTTATGTTAGGACTTAGAAAATTTCAGTGAGAAAGCTCCAAGACCTCCAGCGGGACCAACCTGCTTCAGGTGTCCTGTTTTCAGTTCCACTGTGGCTGCTACAACTTTAGCTGCGGCCTGCTCTGGAAAGATTTTTCTTCCAAAAATTGACAAAGCCCCTTTCTGCTTTGGAACTGAGAAACTTCTTCGAACTTACTTTCACCAGGACCAATCCACTTGTTTTATTTGACCAGGGGTCCATTACGAATGGTCTCAAATCGCACCTAGGTCGCAGTCGACTGCTTCCATACAAATAGCATCATTGGCGGCTTGTGATTTTTGAAGTTATTTTCACATAGATGTTTAAACAAATTCATACCTCAGGCTCCCCTTATTGGAATTTATTATTTTTGTCTTTTTTTTGTGTGACTTATTTTAGTTTCTTTTCGTTTTTTTAAACCATGTATGTATTTTTAATAGACTAAACATTGATTTAAGTCTGACGTTACCAGGGATCGAGCACAGATTTAATTTAATTGATGTGACATCTAGCAGCTAGCGGCCTTATCCTTTGAGGATGACACGTCCATCCTAAACAATAATTCACTTTCCTACTATTTTCTAGTGTGACATTGTTTGGTTTGAGCTGAAGTCGGGGTCTGCCTTTGGTGCTGGCAGTAGGTCCACTTCCGACGCTGGCAGTCTCAATACCGGAGAAGGTGTAATAGAGATCGCCGTAGAAGTAGAGTAGAGGTCAGGACCAGAGTTGGTACGGGCCCCCCTCATGGGTCCCAGGGTTACAGACAGTGCAGCAGGTGGACCAAACAATAAACCCACTAGGGGCCCCTGCATTTCAGTGGGGCCTAAAGGCACACCAGAGTAAACCTGAAGTATTCCAAAAATGTGTAGCATTGCCTCTTTGAAGGCCTTGATTGGCTGTGGGGGGGCGGCCATGCCTGGGAAACTCAGAATTGCCTCCGAACCAGTTGAGAAATGTGTTCGGTGTTCAGAGACCTCAAAGGGGTGTAAGAAATTGGTTTAGTATTTGGAGTTCATGACTACTCATCTTAAGGAACAATCACAACTCGTGTCAGGGTGAATTCTCAAAGTCGCTAATTAACCTGAGCTCAGTCTCCTGGTAGCTATGATACAGAGTAGGTGTGCTGAACTTAGGGCACTGTGTAAAATATTTATGCAGTTTAAAAACAGTAAGTAAGTGAAAATGCAAAACAATAAAAATCCCAAACCAAATAAGAAAAAGAGTAAAACTGAATTAAAAAAAAAAAAAAGAAGACGGCAAAATGACAAAAAAACAATAATGCGTAAATAGTGCTAAAAGCACAAACTGCCAATGATTGTCACTTGTCGCGAAAGACCAGGACCAGGGCACAATTTGAGGCTGACTGAGATGGAGCACTGCCATGCTACACCAAGCTAGTTTGGCCTGGTCAAATATTTTACTTTTGGACTTACAAAAAAAACTTAAGTCCCAAACCGCCACAGGAGTATTCTTTTAAAGTCCTCCAGGACCTCAGTGGAGGCACTTAGAAATGTACAGGTTGTCAGCATGAGGTCAACAGCTGGATCGAAGTCAAGGAGAAATAACCAATGGTCAGCTGGGTACTTCCATGAAAAAGTCTATTTGTAGCTTGTTTTATCCCTCCAGCTTGAACTGGAGGTCAGTCTTATTACACTTTGAGTTTAATCCTTTGTCCTGGGTACAAGAGGGAGCAGGTCCAGTCCTTCCAGGCTCCTCTCAGACAGTTCTAGTCCTATTCTGATCTTCCATGGCTCCAGGAGAGGAACTGAAGTGGGAGTCTGGAGATGCCACATTTATGCCTGGCACAAGCTTAAGGATGGAAATGACTCCTGGGCATGCCCTAACAAGGAGGTATAGGTTCCCAGGGCCAACTCATCTCAAACCTTTGGGCATGTTTGAGATGGTGCAAGTCTTCAGCCACACTAAGCTTGGGGTCTGAAGAATGGGAGTGTGTGGTGAGTGTACTATAGTAAACCTAGTGCACTCCCATATCTAACGAAAAAGGTTTGGGTTTATTAGGGGTACAGTGGCTGCTTCAGGGAGGTCTGGTAGGACAAAACAGGGTCCTTCAGCAACCAGACCGAAAATGCAAAAGTGTTTTCTTAGCTGGTTCTTTCCCACTCAAGTGGGACACATAGCTCAGCAAACCTATCAATATCTGACAGTTGTCCAAACAAGGCCCAGAGCTCTCACCCTGCATATTCTGTCAGGTTCAGAGTCATCTCTGCCTGTTCAGGTCAGCCTACTGTTTGCACCTTTTTCACACCTATTCAAATTAAAGTAACTGGCTATGAGAAGTTGGAGAGCAAGTGTAAATTAGCCTCCAAGAACTTCCAACAGCAGGGAAAGGCAAGGTTTTAAGAGTTATTTTTCTTTTCTATTTATTTTAAAAAATCAGATGTCCCCACTGAACTGGATTTTTAATTATTAAAAGTAGTTTCATAATTTTTCTAGCTAGTCCCATTCGTGAGGTACTGCATTAGGATTTAAATCTCTAGTTTTTTTAAAGTTTTTATTTTTTATTTTTTTAACATAAGACAGCTAGGCCTACAACAATGAAAAAATAGCTTTTGTGTGTTCGTTAATGAAAGGACATGTTAACATTAAATTTCTACATGTCTTACTTTTAAAAACCATGCACCCTGCCTTATGGGCTACAAGGCCTACATAGGGGTGAGTTGTTTATATGTAAGAAGATATTTTGACAGTTTTTACACTGCCACAGTTGAGGCTACAATGGTAGGCCTGAAGACATTTTTTCAGTGCCACTGCAGTGGATGGTACAATAGGTGTTGCAGTCCACCAGTGGTATTTAACTTGCAGGCCCTGGGTACACATTGTACCACATAGCATATACTAGGGACTTATAGGCAAGTTAAATATACCAATTAGCAGTATGCTAATTCGACCGTGTTGAAAAGAGGAGCACAGGCACTTCACTACTGGCTAGCAGAGGTAAAGGACACAGAGTTAGCAAAAATATAGGATCTAGCAAAAAGCAAAAACATTCCTGGATGAGAGCACAGAAAAGGTGGATTTCCTACAGGGCGCAACTGACATCGATGCTCTCGCACCTTCTCTATGGAGTCAGTGGTAGAATGGGAGTTACATTTTGCTTCACTTTATTATGCTTGCACTTGGACTGGACAGGGTACTTAGAGTGCAAAGCAGAGTTATTGGGGAACAGCCTCAGGCCAGCTTTGTCTCTTAAACCAGGAGCGGGACCTACACGAAGACTCCAACTTCCTCTTATGTTTTGCAACATACCGCTTTACCTACCGGTCGCTTTTGTGAACAGAAGGGCACACTTACTGCATGACTTAAGAGTCATGACCCAAGCCCGGACACCAAAGACGCAACTTGTGAAGATCCATGACCAACATTTACTATCAGCAGTCAAGACCTTACTAAGTTGGGAATCCACTCCAGATCTGCTTTGCAAGGCACAGAAAGAAAGGAACTGACTACAGCACACAGACGTGGCTCTTACAAGTGACTCGCGTCATCACTTTCAGGGTGGTGTTGAGTCAGTGCAGTGCCACGCAGCACCACATAGCGAGTACAGAGAAAGTATTCTGATCTAGTTTGGTTCCTGTGGATTGTTCTAAGGTGACTAATTTGCAGTTAGAAATATTCTTCTTAAAACCTCTTTCTCTGATCTCTGCTGCATGAGAGGGTCGTTGGAAACAATTGCACAAACAATATAAACATATAGAATCTCAATTCAACATGAACATCCAACCAAATCAGCACCTGACATGGGACTGCCTGTGACGAAACCTACTGGATAAAGCAGCAGGTTCCAGAATCTGAATGGATCATGTGATGCTGATGTTTCATAATTCAGAATACGGCTCTGAATTACCTGCCGCTGGTTCCTCCAGCTCTGGTGTAGCCTCTCCGATGGTCTCAGCATTTGGGGGTTCCTTCACTGGTTTGGCTTCCTCAGGGGTCCCTGCAGGATGGATAGTAGTAAACCGGGTCACCAATGGATGATAAATTACAAAATTAAATTTATAGGCATGGAGTAAGTACATAATAAACATTTTAACTTTACTTATACAAGTTGAGTGATGAAATGGTAGCACCAAGGTTATACACAAGGGCACAGACCCCAATCTACTAAGAAAACCCTAAGGAATGTACTTCTTCCACATCTGAAGACAAATTCCTTGTTGTGCTGTAAGATGCTCTATCAGCCCAGCTGGCTCCCCACTGAAAGGTGAAGCAGAAACTACTGTCCTCAAACTTCCCTCCAAACAGAATTTGCAAGTTGGCAATCCTGTAGCCAAATACCTACAAACCTGTTTATGGCAACAGTGAAAGATTATAGCAGTTACCAGCACTAGTGTTAATTCACTGGGAAATTGTGAAGGCATAAAGTGAACAGTAGCTCTAATCTATTGGTCTATGAACATGACTTAGAGGGCTATGCAGCAAGAACCTATAAGATAGGAGTTTTAGTTTCACTTCTAGCAGAGGTCTTGTGCAACCCTTAGGGCTCTATACTGGTAACTTCCACATGAACAGACACTGTAAAGCTAAACAATAAGCACCTCCACACTGAATACGGAGGTCAGAACACAGACTTCAGGGCACAAGGCCACAATGGGACAAACAGCGAGGCAACCTGCTATACATGCAAGCTGTGTTCATTACCACATTGCAGAAAACTGATAGGCTGCATATAGTAAGAAAAAGGCACTGCATGTGGTGGCCCCAAACTACACTGCCACAAACACACTTGAAAAATAAACACAGGAGCAAAACCAATTCTCACTATTAGCTGAATAATTTAAACAAAATCACTTAAATGGAATGGTTTTTCCATCCCAGCAGTAAGTCCCCAAGAGTGGATATCATGTGTTGTAACTAAGTACATAAACTAAAAAACAATTTGCTGGAATGATCTTCTCGCTTTCTTTGGAAGATCAGTGTGTTCCGATCACCCTCAAGGCTCCCTACACTTTCCTACTTTTCTTTTTACTCACATCCTTATTCTCTGGTCTCTGCTATTTAGGTGTAATAAACTTCTAGCCATCAAATCAAGAATGGTCCTCATCCTTTACAGCACCTTCACCCCGCATCCACTCCACCAATACTACTCACCTTCCTGACTCTTCTCTTTCTGTGGAATTACTTTCTCACTGTCCTTGGAAGAGGATGTTGCATTCTTATCAGTCTCAGCTTTACTTTTCTCCTTGTCTTTCTTGGGCTTGGGTTTGGCAAACTTGGCTTTGTTTAGCAGGTACTGCACCTCCCGGTCCAGCATGCCCAGTTTCATCTCAATGTCCTTGGACAGGAGCACTGGCTTTTCGGAGGGTGCCAACTTGCCCTGTTCAGCAACTGTCTGGTTTTTCCACGTCTGAATGAGGTAGAAGATTAGGGTGTGAGATGTGGCCAATTACTTAACCTAAAAACATCTGTCCGATATGTTAACTGTTGCATATACTATGTTAGACATGTACAAAGAAGGAAAACTAATTGCATCTGCTGCCCCCATTTGTGTATTTCTTGCAATATCTAATCAATGCCAACCCTAACAGTGGGGCCAGTACGACCAACCCTCCATCCCACTACAAACTAGGGCACCTGCCTACATCCATCCATCCATCTACACAATATATGCAACCAAATTAGCTACACCACAAACCAGAGTGCCTGCAACACCAAACTATACAATCTGCAACCACATATAGGGTTCTTACTTTGTCCTGAATTTCTAGAAGAGCAGTCTCACCAACACAGTATCTGCGATTACACCACTCCATATTTACCCGAGAACCTAGACCAAATGTACAAGTTACTTACCTTTGGTAATGATATATCTGGTAGAGACATATTCTAGTTGCAGATTCCTTACCTTAGAATTTCCCCAAGGTGTCAGACTGGATCCAGAGATTTTTCTTTGAGCAGTACCCCTGCGTGGCATCGGTCGACTCCGCAGGCATCGTAGTCGCTGTGATGACGTCTTGGTCTTATATAGGCGCCACCCCAGAGTACTGACGTCAGTTTCTTTTAATAACTTTCCATAACAGTAGCGCTGAGCCATGAAGAACACTTGTAATGGGGTGCCAAAAGTAGGGCTCTTAAAGGGAAGTGCCTGTCCTTAGAAATCAGTTCGCACTCCAGGGAGGATGGGCGGGTTGGTAAGGAATCTGCAAATAGAATATGTCTCTACCAGATGTATCGTTACCAAAGGTAAGTAACTTGTACATCTGATAGAGACTTCTAGTTGCAGATTCCTTACCTTAGAATAGATACTCGAGCAATACCATCCCCAGTGATGGGCTGCAAACTAAGATAACACCAAAAGTCCTGCAGGGCCGAACAGCCAAAGTAGCAGTCTCTGCGGACCAGATTGTCCAGGCAGTAATGCTTGGTGAACGTATGCAAAGACGCCTGTGTTGCCACCTGCCAGATATCCAGGCTAACGCTGGGACAGCAGCAGTTGCTGTGGTAGAATGAGTGCGCGAACCCTCAGGGTTTGCTTTTATGCCAAAGCATAGCACATTTTGATGCAGAGGACTACCCACCAAGAGATGGTCCTCTTCTGTACAGCTCTTACTTTCTTCGCACCCACCTAACCCACAAAGAGTTGATCATCCACCCGGAAATCTTTGGGACAATTTAGGTAAAACTCCAAGGCTCTTTTTGGATCCAGGCTGTGGAGTCTCTCCTCCTCATGAGAGGGATGTGGGGGTGCGTAAAAGTAGGCACAGTGATTGAATTGCCTACATGTAAAGGTGTCACTACTTTGTGAAGGAAGGCGTCTTTAGTACGAAGCACCACCTTGTCAGAATGTACTGCTAGGAATGATGGCTTCGAAGAGAAAGCCTGGAGTTCACTCACTCTGCGAGTAGAGGTGATGGCAATCAAGAAAGCAGTTTTAAGGTTCAAGAGCCATAAAGGACAGTTGTGTAGCGGCTCGAAAGAAGCACACACGAGGTAAGTGAGGACCAAGTTTAAATCCCACTGGCACGTTATGAACAGAATAGGAGGAAACATATGTGTGAGTCCCTTGAGAAACCTCCCAACAATTGGAGATTTGAACAGAGAAGGAAGGTTTGGTAGCCTTAAAAAGGCAGAGATGGCAGACAAATAGTCCTTGAGGGTGCCCAGAGCAGAGCCCTGCTGGGCAACAGAGAGAATAAAGAGGAGAAACTCCAAGAGGTGCAGAGAGGGGATCAACAGACTTGTTGATACACCATGCCACAAATTTCTTCCAACAACAGGCGTATACCGTTTTGGTTGAGGGACACCTGGCTGCCTAGATAACCTTCAGGCGGAAGGTCGAATGCTGTCAACTGCCACTGCTCAATCTCCACGCAAGGAGGCGGAGACTGGACAGGTTCTGGTGAATGACTGCAACAGAAGATCCTTCCGAAGGGGCAGTCTGATCGGAGGATCAATGGCTGTGTTCAATAGCTCGGGATACCAGTCTCTTCGAGCCAAGTCCAGAGCCACCAGTATTACTTGGGCCCGGTCGTGCCTGATCTTCTTCAGAACTCTGGGCAAAAGTGGTATAGGCGGGAAGATATACAGGAGGTCTGAGCTCCAGTCATGACCAAAGGTGTCGCCGACCAAGTGCCGCCTTGGAAACTCCAGCATGCAAAACAGCTGACATACTCTGCGGACGCAAACAGATCTGCTGAAAGAAACATTGCACCACCTCTGGATGGAGACGCCATTTGTAATTGACTATGCGTCGATGGCTGAGTTTGTGCTCCGATGTTCAGAGAGCCCGCCAGATATTGAACCACCAGTGAAATGCCCTAGTGTTCCAACCATTTCCAGAGGCAAAGAGCTTCTTGACAAAACGTCCACGACCCCACTACGCCCTACTTTTTGCAGTACCACATAGCGGTGGTGTTGTTGGTGAACACCCGCACCAATTACCCTTTGAGAGAGGGAAGGAATGCTTTCAATGCAAGTCGGATCACCCGGAGCTCCAAAAGGTTGATGTGGAGCCTGGACTCCACAGGAGACCAGAGACCTCTGATCTCCTCCTACACCATGTGGCCGCCCCATCCCAGGAGTGATGCATGTGTCACTACTGTAAGATCTGGTTGGTGAAAGGGAGAGGGATCTGCTGTTGATCCAATCTTGATTCGACAACCACCACTGCAGGTCTTTCGTTGTTCCCTCCGAGATCTGGACCATGTCGGAGAGATTCCCCTGCTGCTGCACCCACTAGAACTACACGTCCCACTGCAGAGTCCATATATGCCATCTGGCATGTTGGACCAGCAGGATGCAGAAGGCCATGAGGCCCAGCAGCCTCAGAGACATTCTCACCAAAATCCAGGATAGAGGCTGAAACATCGGGCTCACAGTCCGAAAATTCTGGACTCGCTTTTTGGGAGGATAAGTCCAAAACTGCACTGCGTCCAGAGCAGCTCCGATGAAAGGGAGGGTCTGAGAGGGAGTCAGGTGTGACTTCGGCACATTTATAGTGAACCCCAGCGAATGCAGAAGGTTTGCCATAGTCTGGAGGAGGATGACAACTTTTTGGGGCATGCCTGCCTTCAACAGCCAATCAATGAGGTGGAGGAAGATTGAAACCCCTAACCTGCGCAGTTGAGCTGCAACCACTACCATCACTTTTGTGAACACTCGAGGGGCACTGGTAAGGCCAAAGGGGAGCACGGTGAACTGAAAGTGCTTGTGACCGGCCACAAGTCACAAGTAATGTCTGTGGGCTGGCAGGATGGGAATATGAAAATAGGCATCCTGCGAGTCCAACGCTACCATCCAGTTTCCAGGGGGCCAGGGCAGAAAGGACCTGATCTAGGGTTAGCATTCTGAACTTCTCCTTGAGGAAGAGATTGAGGGACCAGAGATCTAGGGTAGAGAGTGGGCCCTTGTACTTTTTGGGCACCAGAAAGTAGCGGGAAGGACAACCACAACCTACTTCTGGGGCAGGAACCCTCTCTATGGTTCCCTGGGGCAAGAGAACTGTGACCTCCTTGCAGAGAAGTGCCGAATGATCTTCTTATAGATGATAGTATGATGGCCGGAGGAGTGAAGTCTCCAAGGGGAGGAAGTAGCCCATTCTGACGATTTGTAACATCCGCCTGTCCGAGGTAATAGATCCCCAATGGGGCAGGTAATGGCAGATCCTGCTGCAAACTGGTCCCAAATGTTCAGACAGAGTAGAAATGCTTGGAGGAAGAGGAGGGGGCGGGGTGGACTTGGTGGACCGCTGGCTCCCTGATCCATGAGCTCTTGGGATCCTGCGGCTGTGCAGAGGCTGCACGGTCAGTAGCAGAGTGGAAAGGAACGCGGTTGGGTGCCCCTTCCGTAGCCACAAAAGGAGCGAAAATCGGACTGTGGGGTTCAAGAAGCAGCTACAACGCCAAGGGACCGAGCTGTAGCACAGGAATCCCTAAAGCGCTTGAGCACTGTCTGCTTTTTCTCAGAAGAGACGAGTGCCATCAAGGATTGCTGGCATCCCCTGAAAAGCCAGACGTCCTCAACCAGGTGTGGTGCCTCAAGGCCACCGTCGATGCAACTGATCTGCCCAGTGAGTAAGTCATATTCAGTCCACAACGAATCATGAACTTTGCTGCATCTCTCCTGTATGTAACAGCTTGGGAGAGAACGGTCCGGGCCTACCCAGGACTCGAGGTAGCACTTCCGCAACAGTTTGGGAGTATAGGCCCAAAAGGCATGCGGTGTTCACGGACCGCAGTGCTAGACTGGCGGAAGAAAACATTTTCTTCCCCAAGTTACGCAGTCCTTTTGATTCCCTGGCCGGGGGAGCAGTAGGGAATGTGCCAAAGGATAACGAAGCCTGGATGACCAGGCTCTCAAGCACTGGGTGTTGGGTCGGGAAGTTTGGGTTGGTCTGCGTAGGTCGATGCCGGCGGGCAACCGTCCTATCTACAGGAGCATCTGTGCTGGTTTTGGACCAGGTACCCAGAAGAAGGGGTTCCAAATTGGAGGCCCGAGGCTGAAGCACCTCGGTCAGGTTAGTCCTGACCTTCACAGAAGGAAGCTCGAGATCCAAAACCTCAGCAGCCCTTCTCACAACCATAGAATACAACGCTCCATACTTCATAGCCACGTTGGGGTGAAAGCATGCCAGCGATCGAGAAGATGTCTAACCCGCTGGTGTCGCCCAAATCCTGAACCCAGTTCATGTCAGGGTCAAGCTGGTATTCTAAATGGTCCATCGACCCCTCTGAACTAGCCCCATATCCAAACCCATAGCAATAGGGGTCAGGATCTGCCCTGGAGAGCCCATGGGAAACTGAATTGGCGTTGAGCGACGCTGTTCCAGCTCTGGGTCGTTGGGCATCAGTATAGGATCAATATCAGTTGTGGGCCCAACCGACGTCGGGAGCGTCGACATCTGTCTTGATGCCCTGGAAGGCTGCGTTGGCATGACCAGCGCTGGGAAGGATCTGGGAACGGATCTGGAGGTGCCCTCTGGAGCCATGGCCAAAGCCGATGACTTGGAACCCAAGGGGGCTCTCACCAACTCCCCTGGGTCCAAAGACGCTGAGGGATGGTCAGTCTGCCCGGCCTCAAAATTCTTTGAGTTGGGCAGGGGTGGCACCAGCTCCCCGAAAGTCCAGGAGGCACGGAGCCAACCCAGACAGAGGCTCCGAAGACAGAGGCCTAGAGCGTCCACGCTCTTCCTGCGCTGCATCGTCTGAGTGACGGGGCTAAGTCGAAGAATGTTTGGCCTTCTTCGTCTTCTTGTGACCCAGATCGTCCAGATGTCTGGACAAGGAGGAGTGGTGATGACTACGCAACCGGTCTCCTGACCTTCCTCTCAAACGAGACCGGGAGCGACGCAGAGTCGAGTGCAGGGCCACCATGAGCTTCAGGGACCACTCCCTCAAAGCTTTCAGGTTAATGGCCCTACACTCAGAACAACTTTGGGTCATGGTTGCCTCCCAGGCACCAGAGGCAGACGAGGTGTGGATCTGTCACTGACATAGTTAGGTGACAGGAGTCACAGGGCTTGAAACCAGTCTTTCGGGTCATTTCTCGACGCATCCAAAACTCAAAAAGAATAGACAAAAGTGTTTTAGTCAAAAAATGACTAGGAGCAGCTCTTCCCTGATTCTGAGGAGCTGGCGCAGAAAGAAAAGAACTGACATCAGTGCACCGGGGTGGAGCCTATATAGGACTCAGACGTCATCACGGCGACCATGACGCCCGCGGAATCGACCAACGCCACCTGATGGCACGCAGGGGTACTGTTCGAAGAAAAATCTCCAGATCCAATCTGACGCCTGGGGTCAATTCTAAGGTAAGGAATCTGCAACTAGAAGTCTATCAGCTAAGTCAAAGTACTACAAGTCTTCTTGCAACTGTCCCACATCGAAACCGGTTTCCAGCATGTAACATTCTAAAAGATGTACAGCTAGTTCTTGGGCACTAAATCTATGTCATATGAGACTTTTGGACACCCAGGAGTGTTGTCTTCCTTAGTTCCCTTACCCCAGTCTCATTGATCACTTTTTCCAGTGTCGTCAGCTCCACCTCAGTGAAGATCTGATCAGCTTCTGGGATCATCCGGGCTCCCCTGTGAAAAAAGCAGATTAAAGATAAAGTTGCACTTTAAGAACTTTAAGAAACCCATACACATAAATGAGATAGAGTAATCCATGCAAGCACAACCGATCCCTAACTCGTATCAACTGTACACAGAACAAAACTGATGAGCTGCAAGGTAGTGTAGGAGCTGACTAACAATGTAGTGTACCAATGTAAGGGGACACTATGTAGATAGTTCAGGGCACCTTTATTGGCGGACGGGGATTAAAATAATAACCCTAGAAGCTTTTTTGTGGTAGTGTGGGTGAGCAGTTAGGCTTATTAGAGGACAGTGTTAGGCATTTACTATATACACAGAGCCAGTGGGAGACCCACACTCAAAGAAATACGACACAAATTTATAGAAATAACACTTATTTTTATATGCATTTAGATCCCAAGACCATCAGAATCAGTGAAGTACTTTTCAAAGTATGAATTTTTTTATGTTTCAAAAGTTGCAATTTCTGGAACTGTAATGTTATTCTATGGGGGAACATATTGCATTCGGGCACTTGTCAGCGATTTACAGGGCTGTTCTTCAAGACTTAAGGTATGGGGCAAGGCCCAAGGACACACCAAGAAGTCTACTTGGGGGCTCTGGAGTATCCAGGTGCAGAGGTGTGTTACGGTGTTGGGTGTCCAATTCACTTGACTGGATATCGGTCAGGTTGGAAAGAGACTGCAAACAGGGACTGGGGACAGTCCGGGGGAACCCACAGGGAGGCTCGACCCTTGAGATACTCAAGCACATAGGCACACTAATGGCCCACTTCTCCGACGGTGGGACTCGGTGCAGTGGTGCCTTTTGGTGTCATGTTCCAGGACAGGAGATACTCGCAGATGGCTGCAGACAACGACTATGGGACCAGTCTGGCCAAACCCAAGGGTAAGCTCAGTTCCAGAGGGTCTCAGGACTGCATGGGAACCATCGACTCACTCAGACTCTGGCTGAGAGGCTCTGGTGCAGAGGTGCTTTGAGGCATTGGGTCGCAGTGGTCTGACTTGCTCTAGGTCTTGGTGACCTGAGGAACATGGGAAACAGGGCAGTGGGGCCACTCTCCCTAATAACCTTGTGGATCCTGATGTCCCTAGACAGTAGGTCTGCTTTGGTGCTATAGGAATCCGGATTGGACCATCAACAAGCCTTGGTTGTTCCTTTGGAGGGCCCAATGACCAACAGGAGAGAGTACCGGACTTTGCAAACGGTGCCTACAGATGCAGGGAAGCAGCTCCTCTGCTCCAAGGAAGATTCTCTGGTGAATGATGCACTGGCAGCCCTCCAGTTTTCTTGGGAGTCTGCATAGTGGCAGGACGACACCGTTTCAACCACGACTGCCGGGGCAGCAGGCATGCTGGCAGGGCTGGTCAGTCATTGCTCCTCTGTTGTCAGGTCAGCACTCTTTTTTGTCCACTCGTTCTCTTTGTCCGTCGAAATCAGAAGTCCTGGTATCAGGGGGTCCCCAATTAATATTCAATTTAGGGGCGTGAAGGGTAGTAGCCAATGGGCTACTTACCCCTAGATGACAACTTGCTTTGATGACAGGGCATCACTCTGTCCCAGAATTCCTAATTCCACAAGATGGTGGCATTCCTAACTTCATGTTCACTTCGGTCTGGTCACCCTAGAGGTGTGTCCAGCCTGGCAGTGCAACATGACTCCTGCACAGCTAATTTTCCCACCTGTCCTGGTGCAAAATGGACCTCAGGGCAGGGAGTTGAATCTCTCAAGTCTGGAGGGAAGCTGTGGTTCGCATAACAGGTGGCATGACTTTGAAGTCCCTGGTATTGATATGCAGATTTACTTGCCATTCTGTTGGCAGAGGTGATAACAGGTCCAGCCAGAGCTGGCATTGTTTCTGACCTCAGAGATCAGAGACTCTCACCTCCAAGGAAGGTCAGAAACTTGTCTGTGGTGGCAGGGTGGTCAATACCAGTCATCCACCACATCTGAGGACTAGTAGGTTTTAGGGGGAAACTCTAAGGTGCCCTCTGGGTCAGGTGATAATACAAAAGTATGGATTTAATAAGACAAGGTGTTTGACATCAAACATAACTATTTTCTGTGAATCCATCATGTTGCTGGGTCACTCGTGTATACAAGTGTCCAGCAAATGAGATGGCTGCGCGGTCACTTGCAATGTTTAGGGATTGAGCCAGACATCACAGGGGCATAATCTGCTTATGCAGATATGTCCTCATATGTATTATAATTCACCCTTCCTTAGGGCTCTCGAGGCCTGCTCCAGGGTGACACATAATGCATGCAGTGACATTGGCAAGACACACAATGTGTGTGCCATGTTGGGTTTTCACTCATGGCTTGCACCCTGACACAGTCTGGGATGGCAGGCTATGTGCAATTTGTATGGGGGTCCCACTAGGGTGGCATAGGTTATGCTGCAGCCCTTATGAATCCTTTTCAGTACCCATGCCCCAGGTACCATTTACTAAGGACCTACAGGGGTGATAATGTCCTGTGCCAATTGCGAAACAATCAGGCATACTTTGTTTTAAGGAAAGAGCACTGGCACGTATGTCTGATTAGCAGGCCTCAGTGCACTGTCAGAGTAAAAAAAAAACAAATCAGCATCTAGTAGTTCTAAAAGGGGGCAAAAGGTGCAGGAGACATCTGCAAAGACGCAGAGTTTCCTACAGGTAGACCCAGTGCAAGTAGAAAAAGGGATTCGAGGAGAGTCATTAAAAGCATTTACAGAAAAAGTCTCTAGTCCGAGGCCAAGTCTTGAAGTAACAAACACAATTTGGAGAATGCAGGTCAAATTTATGGAATAATTTGTCGCATTTGCTGACCAAGCAACTAACATTGTTAAAGACGTCATCGTCATACAAGTTTGGAGCACATTTGTACAGACATTATATGCAGGATAATGAAAATGTCACTTACCCAGTGTACATCTGTTCGTGGCATCAGTCGCAGTAGATTCGCATGTTCTGCAATAGCTCGCCATCTGGTGTTGGGCCGGAGTGTTACAAGTTGTTTTTCTTCGAAGAAGTCTTTCGAGTCACGGGACCGAGTGACTCCTCCTTTTGTCTCCATTGCGCATGGGCGTCGACTCCATCTTCGATTGTTTTTCCCCGCAGAGGGTGAGGTAGGAGTTGAATTGTAGTAATAGTGCCCATGCAATGGAGTGACTAAGTATGCACCTATTTAAGGTTGAGATGATACATATATAAATAATTGAAGGTAACTTCCAAACTGCTACAGGCTCCCGGGGAGGCGGGTGGGCACATGCGAATCTACTGCGACTGATGCCACGAACAGATGTACACTGGGTAAGTGACATTTTCAGTTCGATGGCATCTGTCGCTGTAGATACGCATGTTCTGCAATAGACTAGTAAGCAGTTATTTCCCCAAAAGCGGTGGATCAGCCTGTAGGAGTGGAAGTAGTCTGAAATAATGTCCTTAATACAGCTTGACCTACTGTGGCTTGTTGTGCGGATAACACGTCTACACAGTAGTGCTTGGTGAATGTGTGAGGCGTAGACCATGTGGCTGCCTTACATATTTCTTGCATTGGGATGTTTCCTAGAAAGGCCATGGTAGCACCTTTCTTTCTGGTTGAGTGTGCCCTTGGTGTAATGGGCAGCTGTCGTTTAGCTTTAAGGTAGCAGATTTGGATGCATTTAACTATCCATCTGGCTATACCTTGTTTTGAAATTGGGTTTCCTGCATGAGGTTTTTGAAATGCAATAAAGAGTTGTTTAGTCTTTCTGATGTTCTTTGTTCTGTCAATGTAATACATTAATGCTCTTTTGACATCTAATGTATGTAGTGCCCTTTCAGCTACGGTATCTGGCTGTGGAAAGAACACTGGAAGTTCCACTGTTTGATTTAGATGGAACGGTGAAATAACCTTCGGCAAAAATTTAGGATTGGTCCTTAGGACGACTTTATTTTTGTGTAGTTGTATAAAAGGTTCCTGTATAGTAAACGCCTGAATCTCGCTTACTCTTCTCAGGGAAGTAATGGCGATGAGAAATGCCACCTTCCAGGTTAGGAACTGTATGTCGCAGGAGTGCATGGGTTCAAAAGGCGGACCCATAAGTCTAGTTAGGACAACATTTAGGTTCCATGAAGGAACAGGTAGTGTTCTTGGTGGTATAATTCTTCTAAGGCCCTCCATGAATGCTTTAATGACTGGTATTTTATATAGGGAAGTTGAATAGGTAGTTTGCAGGTATGCAGATATTGCTGCAAGGTGAATCTTAATGGAAGAGAAAGCTAGGTTAGATTTTTGTAAGTGAAGCAAGTAACCCACTACATGTTCTGGAGTTGTGTGTAATGGTTGTATTTGATTAATATGGCAGTAGCAAACAAACCTCTTCCATTTACTTGCATAGCAGTGCCTGGTGGATGGCCTTCTTGCTTGTTTTATGACTTCCATACATTCTTGGGTAAGTTGTAAGTGCCCGAATTCTAGGATTTCAGGAGCCAGATTGCTAGATTCAGCGATGCTGGAGCTGGGTGTCTGATCTTTTGGTTGTGCTGTGTCAACAGATCTGGCCTGTTGGGCAATTTGATGCAGGGTACCACTGATAGGTCTAGCAGCGTTGTGTACCAGGGTTGCCTTGCCCAAGTTGGTGCTATCAATATGAGTTTGAGTTTGCTTTGACTGAGTTTGTTTACCAGGTAAGGAAGGAGAGGGAGAGGAGGAAAAGCGTAAGCAAATATCCCTGACCAGTTCATCCATAGGGCATTGCCTTGGGATTGTTTGTGTGGGTATCTGGATGCGAAGTTTTGGCATTTTGCGTTCTCCCTTGTCGCAAACAAGTCTATCTGAGGTGTTCCCCAGAGTTTGAAATAAGTGTTCAGTATTTGGGGGTGAATTTCCCATTCGTGGACCTGTTGGTGATCTCGAGAGAGATTGTCTGCGAGTTGATTTTGTATCCCTGGTATAAACTGTGCAATTAGGCGAATTTGGTTGTGAATTGCCCAATGCCAAATTTTTTGTGCTAGCAGGCTTAACTGCGTGGAGTGCGTCCCTCCCTGCTTGTTTAGATAATACATTGTTGTCATGTTGTCTGTTTTGACGAGAATGTATTTGTGAACTATTATTGGTTGGAAAGCTTTTAGTGCTTGAAAAACTGCTAGAAGTTCTAGGTGATTGATATGCAGTTTTGTTTGATGTACGTTCCATTGTCCTTGTATGCTGTGTTGATTGAGGTGTGCTCCCCACCCTGTCATGGAAGCATCTGTTGTTATTACGTATTGTGGCACTGGGTCTTGGAAAGGCCGCCCCTTGTTTAAATTTATGTTGTTCCACCACAGAAGCGAGAGGTAAGTTTGGCGGTCTATTAACACCAGATCTAGGAGGTGACCCTGTGCTTGAGACCACTGTGATGCTAGGCATTGTTGTAAGGGCCTCATGTGCAGTCTTGCGTTTGGGACAATGGCTATGCATGATGACATCATGCCTAGGAGTTGTAATACCATCTTTGCCTGTATCTTTTGTGTTGGATACATGCGTTGTATGATGGTGTTGAAATTTTGAATTCTTTGTGGACTTGGAGTGGCTACTCCTTTTGATGTGTCTATTATGGCTCCCAGGTATTGTTGTACCTTGCGTGGCAGAATTTTGGATTTTGTGAAATTGACGGTGAACCCTAGTTTGAAGAGGGTTTGTATGATATGATTTGTGTGATTTGAGCACTCTATTAACGAATGGGCTTTGATTAGCCAGTCGTCTAGATATGGGAACATGTATTTGCTGCCTTCTTATGTGTGCTGCGACTACTGCTAGACATTTGGTAAAGACTCTTGGTGCGGTTGTTAATCCGAAAGGCAGTACCTTGAATTGGTAATGTATTCCTTTGAATACAAACCTTAGGTATTTCCTGTGCGATGGGTGTATTGGTATATGGAAATAAGCATCCTTGAGGTCTAAAGTTGCCATGTAGTCGTGCAGTTTTAGCAATGGCAATACTTCTTGTAGTGTGACCATGTGGAAGTGGTCTGATTTGATGAAAGTGTTCACTACTCTGAGGTCTAGGATTGGTCTCAGCGTTTTGTCCTTCTTTGGTATCAGAAAGTACAGTGAGTAAACTCCTGTGTTTATTTGTGTGTTTGGCACTAATTCGATTGCATTCTTTTGCAATAGTGCCTGCACTTCTATCTCCAGGAGATTGGAATGGTGTGTTGTTAAATTTTGTGCTTTTGGTGGTATGTTTGGAGGGAATTGTAGAAATTCTATGCAATAACCATGTTGGATAATTGCTAGAACCCAAGTGTCTGTAGTGATTTCCTCCCATGCTTTGTAATAATGACCTATTCTTCCCCCCACTGGTGTTGTGTGGAGGGGGTGAGTGACATGTGAGTCATTGTTTAGTAGTAGGGGTTTTGGGGCTTTGAAATCTCCCTCTATTTCTAGGGAATTGCCCTCCTCTATATTGTCCCCGAAAACCTCCTCTATACTGTCCCTGGTAAGTGGACGGTGTTGCTTGTGAGGTGCTGGCTTGTGTGCTTTGACCCCGAAACCCCCCTCGAAAGGGCGTTTTACGGAATGTGCTGTAATTCCCTCTGCTCTGCGGGGAGTAGAGTGTGCCCATGGCTTTGGCAGTGTCCGTATCTTTTTTGAGTTTCTCAATCGCTGTGTCCACTTCTGGACCGAACAGTTCTTTTTCATTAAAAGGCATATTGAGAACTGCTTGTTGAATCTCTGGTTTAAATCCAGACGTTCGGAGCCATGCATGCCTTCTAATAGTTACAGATGTATTAATTGTCCGTGCAGCTGTATCTGCAGCGTCCATGGAGGAACGTATCTGGTTGTTGGAGATGGTCTGTCCCTCCTCAACCACTTGTTTTGCCCTATTTTGGAAGTCTTTGGGCAGATGTTCAATGAGATGTTGCATCTCGTCCCAGTGGGCTCTGTCATAGCGCGCAAGTAGTGCCTGGGAGTTCGCGATGCGCCACTGGTTTGCAGCTTGTGCTGCGACTCTCTTACCAGCTGCATCGAACTTGCGGCTTTCTTTATCTGGGGGTGGTGCATCTCCAGATGTGTGAGAGTTGGCCCTTTTCCTAGCTGCTCCTACAACAACAGAGTCTGGTGGCAGCTGTGTTGTGATGAAAACCGGGTCCGTAGGAGGCGGTTTATACTTTTTTTCCACCCTTGGTGTGATTGCCCTACTTTTGACCGGGTCCTTAAATATGTCTTTTGCGTGCCGGAGCATACCAGGGAGCATAGGCAGGCTTTGGTAGGAGCTGTGGGTGGAGGAGAGTGTGTTGAACAAGAAATCATCCTCGACCTGTTCTGAGTGGAGGCTTACGTTGTGAAATTGTGCTGCTCTAGCCACCACCTGAGAGTATGCGGTGCTGTCTTCTGGTGGAGATGGTTTTGTAGGGTATGCCTCCGGGCTGTTATCTGACACTGGGGCGTCGTATAGGTCCCATGCGTCCTGATCTTGGTCACCCTGGCTCATGGTGGTGTGAGCTGGGGAGTGTGATGGCGTTTGTGCTGGTGAAACGTTAATCACGGGCGGAGGAGAGGGTGGTGGTGTAACTCTTTTCACCACTTTTGGTTGTGGTGCTTGTTCCGTCTGGAACTCCAACCTTCTCTTTCTCCTAATGGGGGGAAGGGTGCTTATTTTTCCTGTCCCCTGCTGAATGAAGATACGCTTTTGCGTATGGTCCACATCAGTTGCTTGTAGCTCTTCCTCAAACCTATGCTTTTGCATTTGGGAGGTTAGCGAGTGCTCTTCTGTATAAGAGCCTGAAGCCGGGTCGCTTGCAGTTTGTTTCGGCATCGAAACTTTGTCTGCGTGTTTTTTCGGCTCCGAGGTGACTTTTTTCCTTTTCGGGGCCGAAACCTCTCGGCGTCGATCTGTTTCGGTGCCGCTGTCTCGGCGTCGAGCCGTGTCCACACCGGCATCTCGGTGTCGAGGCTTGTCTCCAGCACTTTCTCGGTCCCGAGAAGGCTGCGTGCCGGTGTCTCGACCGGAGTCGGACGATCTCGGCACTGTTTGGGCCTTTTTCGGTGCCGACGGTCGGTCACCGAATTTATGGGTCGAGCCATGGCCTGGTGGCAGTGGCGTCCCCTGGGCCTTGTAAATGTTTCTTTGTGTGGTTTTCGACGTCTTACTCACGGTTTGTGTATCGTCGAATCCTTCGGAGTCTGAGTCTTGGATCGAGAAGGTACCTTCCTCTTCTTGTTCCTCGAACTCCCGTTGGGCTGTCGGTGCGGACGCCATTTGAAGTCTTCTGGCTCGACGGTCTCGGAGTGTTTTTCGGGACCGGAACGCACGACAGGCTTCGCAGGTGTCTTCGCTGTGCTCAGGTGACAGGCACAGGTTGCAGACCAAGTGTTGGTCTGTGTAGGGGTATTTATTGTGGCATTTGGGGCAGAAACGGAACGGGGTCCGTTCCATCGGCGTTCTTCAGCACGCGCTCGGGCCGACCAGGCCCCGACGGAGGATCGAAAAACTACCCCGAAGGGCACCGGAGCTCTTCGATCTTCGATGCGGTGTGGAATCTAAGTACGCTGATCCCGAACGCAACAATACCGACGAAAATCTTCCGAAATTAACTATTTTTTCCGTTCCGAAACTCGGAGCGACAGGAACACGTCCGAACCCGATGGCGGAAAAAAAACAATCGAAGATGGAGTCGACGCCCATGCGCAATGGAGACAAAAGGAGGAGTCACTCGGTCCCGTGACTCGAAAGACTTCTTCGAAGAAAAACAACTTGTAACACTCCGGCCCAACACCAGATGGCGAGCTATTGCAGAACATGCGTATCTACAGCGACAGATGCCATCGAACAAGATATTACAAAGGATATTGCAAGACACCAAGGTGTTTTGTGACCATATAGAGGAAACAAGGCTGAATGCATAGTTCCTTTCTAAGGTCATTGAACTCTGAGGTGTCTTGCAATATCCTTATGATGCAGGACAATGGGTACTTGATTTAATTTCTTTTAACATACGGTCACACCATCACTGGTCCACAAACTACTTAAATCCTTTGTGTGTTGCTTTCAAATGAAAGACTTAGGATGTTTGAAAAGATGAAGAATAAAAGTAGAATTTCTAATGCAAAATTAACACACCAACAAGCAATTAGATATTTGAAAAAAATAGCGGAAACCGATTAATACAAGTCAGATTTTTAAAATAAAGTTGTGACTCACTGTGTAAAAACACACAAAGATGCTAGCTTTCCTAAATTACATAAAGTGTGCCAAAAATAAACACCATGATATTGTAAATGAGCACAGACTTAATCACTCAATGTAGGTCATGATACCTATAAATGTTTTCAGGGCACTTACACTGTGATTAAGTTATGTGTATGTGTTTAGGAAAGTGTTACATACCAGTAGACATCTGTTTGTGGCATGTAGTGATGTAGATTCACAAGCTCACCATCTAATGTTATGTTCGGAGTGGTACAACCTGTTTTCTTCGAAGAAGCTTTTCGAGTCATGGATCAGGGACTCCTCTCGATAATACTGTGCATGGGCACAAAAAGTTGTTTTGTTTTCCTAAAGTCTTTGGTTCTATCAATATAATACATAAGAGCCCTTTTAAACAACAAGAGTGTGTAGAGCCCTTTCTGCCACAGAATCAAAAGGGGGAGCCATAAGCCTTGTGAAGACAATGTTCAGATTCCAGGATGGGGCTGGAGGAATCCTTGGTGGAGTGATTCTTTTAAGTCCTTCCATAAATGCTTTGAGAACTGGAACTCTAAACAAAGAAATATGTGGTCTGTTTTGAAGATCTGCAGCTATGGCTGCCAAATGTAGTTGAATGGATGTGTAAGCAAGATTTGCTTTTTGTAAATGTGGTAAATTACAATCTCTTGCACTGTTGGCTTAGAGGGCCAATGTTTTGTGTTTGGCAATAGCAAACAAAACGTTTCCATTGTGCCACGTAACATTGTCTAGTTGTAGGTTTATGTGCTATTATAATAATATATTTATACATTCCTGTGGTAGTTGTAAATACCCAAATTGTATGCCCTCAGGAGCCATATCGCCAGGTTGAGCGCTTTGGGATATGGATGTCTTATTTGACCCTGATTTTGTGTTAGAAGGTCTGGTCTGTTGGGCAGCTTCTCATGTGGAACTACTGACAGATCCAGGAGTGTTGTGAACCTTGGTTGACGTGCCCATGTAGGAGCTACCATGATCATGAAGGAAGATTGTTTGAGCTTCTGAACCAGAAAAGGAAGAAGTGGGAGAGGGGAAAAAGTGTAAGCAAATATCCCTGACCAACTCATCCATGGAGCACTGCCTTTGGACCGAGGGTGCGGGTACCTAGAGGCAAAGTTTTGGCATTTTGTGTTTTGAGGTATGTCAAATAGGTCTATTTGAGCCCCCCCCCCCCCCCCCACCTCCCTGAAAGTACTGGTGGAGGACTTGTGGGTGGAGTTCCCATTCGTGAACTTGTTGCTGTTTCCTGCCGAGCAGTTCTGCAAAGTGATTGTCTGTCCCTAGGAGATATTGTGCCACTATGTGAATGTGGTGATGAATTGCCCATTTCCATATTGCTTGTGCAAAAAGGGATAGTTGATGAGTTTGTCCCCCCCTCGGTTTTTGAAGATAGTTTAAGGCAGTCATGTTGTCTGTATGTATGGATCAACACTAGCTTGTGTTGCAATTGTGGAAGGAACACTTTCATTGCTAGGAAGACTGCTTGCAGTTCCAGGTAATTGATGTGCAAGGACTGCTGAGTGGTGTCCCATAACCCTTGGGCTGTGAGGTTGTGGAGGTGAGCTCCCCAACTGGTATCTGAGGAGTCTGTCGTGAGAGTGATCTGAGGCACAGGGTCTAAAAAGGGCCACCCTTTCATAAGGCTTATGGTGTTCCACCAATACAGAGAGCGATAAGTCTGGCGGTCCACCAACACTAGATCTTCTATTTGACCCTGTGCCTGAAATCATTGACAAGAGAGACACTGTTGAAGGGGACGCATATGAAGTATGGTATGAGGTACGATGGCAATGTAAGATGCCATCATCGCTAAAAATTGCATAACAGTCCTAACTGTGTATGTTTTGTTCTCTGTTAAAGTAGCAATCATTGTTTGGAAGGCTTGAATACGGTCTGAGCTGGGAAACTAGTCCTAATTGTGTATTGAGAATTGCTCCTAGATAGGGCTGTATCTGAAGAGAGTGAAGATGTGATTTGAGGTCATTGAAGGTGAATCCTAGAGAGTGTAGGAGAATAATTGTGAGTTGAGTGTGGCGTTGACACTGTGAATAAACTAGCATTGATGAATCCAGGTAAGGGAAGACATGAATTTGTTGTCTACTGAAATGTGCTGAGACTATGTCGAGCAGTTGGTAATACCTTGAACTGGAGTTTATTTTTATTAGGGCTGCATAATTAGATACCATGTGGAGGAGGGTAGGCCCGGAGATGGCCCTGAGAGGTCCGCTTCTGCCTCGAAGGGCAGAAAAACGTTCCTGACGTAAGCTGGAACTGAAGAGAGTATGGAAGAATACGCAATCGAAACAATACACTGTGATAGAAAAACAGATATAATACCTTTTTGGACTGTATCGAGCCGAGAACTGGGAGCAAGAGGAACACACGTCCAAACCTGACGGTAGAGAGAAATGATCTAACAAAGGACTCAATGCCCTTTGCAGTATTACTGAGAGGAGGAGTCACTCAATTCCATGACTTAAAAAGCTTCTTCGAAGAAAAACAAGTTGTACCACTCCGAGCCCAACACTAGATGGCAAGCTTATGCTCAGCATGTGAGCATGTGAATCCACAACACTACATGCCATTGAAAATTTAGTTTTTAATCCCCCCCCCCCCCCCCAAAAAAAAACAATCAAAGTGTGCAAATGTAGTAAAACCAGCAGCTTTGAATATGCTCTGTGTTCTGCCTTTGACCTTAGCTGCTGGATCAAGCAGCAGGAATTGTGACATCAGAACTCAACTGTAACAAGTTATTGTTGAGCAGGTATATTATTTCCTTATCACAGGTCACTAGAAATGTCACAAGTCATCTGTAATAAGAAAATTAGAGGCAGGATTTGAATCAGGGATTGCAGGCTCCAATCGATTAGAAACATATTGGTGTACTGCACAGGCACTGGGGTTGTAGGAAGTTGGCTCTGTATGTACTATTTCAAAGTAAGAAATAGTATGCACAGAGTCCAAGGGTTCCCCTTAGAGGTAAGATAGTGGCAAAAAGAGATAATTCTAATGCTCTATTTTGTGGTAGTGTGGTTGAGCAGTAGGCTTATCAGAGGGTAGTGTTAAGCATTTGTTGTACACACACAAGCAATAAATGAGGAACACACACTCAGAGACAATTCCAGGCCAATAGGTTTTTGTATAGAAAAATATCTTTTCTTAGTTTATTTTTAAGAACCACAGGTTCAAGATTTACAAGTAATACTTCAAATGAAAGGTATTTCAGGTAGGTACTTTAGGAACTTTGAATTAGCAAAATAGCATATACAGTTTTCACATAAATGACATATAGCTATTTTAAAACTAGACAGTGCAATTTTCAACAGTTCCTGGGGGAGGTAAGTGTTTGTTAGTTTTTGCAGGTAAGTAAACCACCTCAGGGTTCAAAGTTGGGTCCAAGGTAGCCCACCGTTGGGGGTTCAGGGCAACCCCAAAGTTACCACACCAGCAGCTCAGGGCCGGTCAGGTGCAGAGGTCAAAGTGGTGCCCAAAATGCATAGGCTTAAATGGAGAAGGGGGTGCCCCGGTTCCAGTCTGCCAGCAGGTAAGTACCCGCGACTTCAGAGGGCAGACCGGGGGTTTTGTAAGGCACCGGTGGCAGGGGGGAGGGGGGGGGGGAGTGGGGGGGTTGGGCGACTGGAATGTTTGTTTTCAGGGAGCATCTCTAAAATAATATGTACACTGGCATCAGTGTGCATTTATTGTGCTGAGAAGTTTGATACCAAACTTCCCAGTTTTCAGTGTAGCCATTATGGTGCTGTGGAGTTCGTGTTTGACAAACTCCCAGACCATATACTCTTATAGCTACCCTGCACTTACTATGTCTAAGGTTTTGCTTAGACACTATAGGGGCATAGTGCTCATGCACCTATGCCCTCACCTGTGGTATAGTGCACCCTGCCTTAGGGCTGTAAGGTCTGCTAGAGGGGTGACTTATCTATGCCATAGGCAGTGTGAGGTTGGCATGGCACCTAGAGGGGAGTGCCATGTCGACAGTCATTTTCTCCCCACCAGCACACACAAGCTGGCAAGCAGTGTGTCTGTGCTGGGTGAGGGGTCCCCGGGGGGAATAAGACATGCTGCAGCCATTAGAGACATTTCAAATCATAACTTGGCATTAGCAAAGGCAAAAAGTCAGGGGGTAACCATGCCAAGGATTCATTTACTTACAGGGGTCCTATGGGGCAGGGGACAGAATGTGGGCACTGCAGCACCCCCAAAATAACAATGCTGGAGTTCAGAAGGTGAACGAGCAAGAACAATGGATTTACATTTTATTTTGTGTTTTTTAACATTTTCTGTGAGTTCAAAGGCTGAGGACAAATGTTAAGCTATGGCTTGTGATGAATGACTTTTTTTTTTTTTTAACATGATTGTTTCTTAGTTTGAGGAGTGTGCGGATGTCATCGGTGGCTGCAAAAAGAGCGGTCTCCATGCAGTGGTTGCCGCAGAATCCAGATTAGGAGGTATCCAGAGTTGTTGTCCTCAAGGAAGTGTCGCAGCTGCGAGTTTATTACTTTTTCCAGGACTGTGGCTGGGTAGGGTAGCAGTGAGATGGGTCGGAAGTTCTTGAGCTCTGAGGGGTCGGCTGTGGGTTTCTTTAGGAGGGTGCGGACCTCGCCATGTTTCCAACCTCGGGGAAGGTGGCTGTTGTGAGGGAGCAGTTCAGCGTATTGCAGAGTTTGGGGGCAATGGATGTACTGGCAGTGTTGTAGAGGTGGTGAAGAAAGGGGTCTGTTGGAGCTCCGGAGTGAATGCTGTTCATGATGATTTCAGTCTCTTCTGTGGTGGGCGTGGACCAGCTGTGGATGGTGTGGGTGGGTTCTGGGGGGCTGGGTCGGTTGTAGGTTCTGGCGCTGGGTGGGATTTGCAGGAGGAAGCTGCTGCAGATGTCCTTAATCTTGCGGTGCTAGAAAGTGGCCAGTTTGTTGCAGAGGTCCTGCGATGGAGGGAGGGCGGGGATGTTGACTTCGGAAGGAGGATTGGTGAATTTGTTGATTACCGTGAAGAGTTATCTTGTGTTGTGCGTGGAGGTGTTGATGCGTTCAGTGAGTGTGGCTTTGTTTGCGTTGTTGGTGGGTTGCAAAGGCAGCTCTGAAAGAGGCGAGGCCTTCACTGGTTTTGCTGATTCTCTATTTCTTATGTAGGCGCAGGTGCGTTTGGATTCTTGGAGTTCGGCGGTGAACCCGCTGGATTTTGTTTTTGGGACGTGCTTAACCAAAGTTGATCAGAGGGGGCCTAAGGAGATTGCGCATTCGGTGATCCAGGAGTTGAGGTTGCGTGCTGCAGCATTGGAGTCATCAGTGGGGAGTGGGGGTGATTTGGGGAGGGTTGTGGTGAGTTTCTAGTCTGTTATTCCATTCCCTTTCCTGTGTGGGGCCCTGGGGACGCGGAGGCTGCTGTTGGGTGCGGTGATGTCAAAGTGTATGCAGTGATGGGCGGTCCAGTCAGGAGTGGAGATATTCTTGAACGTGATCCGGTTGCTTGAGGTAGTGTGTGTCCTGCGGCGTGCGTGGGCATGGTGATCAGCTGCTTGATGCAGAAGGTGGCGAGATTGTCGAGTAAGGAAGTGGTGTTACTGTCGTTGCGGTCCTCTATGTGGAAATTCAAGTCACCCAGGAGGAGGTATTCAGTGGACACCAGGGCGGGGGAACTGGCGAGGTCTACAATGGCGTAGATGAAGGCTTGGTGGGGCCAGGTGGTCTGTAGACCAGGGTGCCGTGGACGGAGAAGTTGAGTGGCATGGATCAGGAAGTGTAGGTGTTCCATTATAGTGCAGTGTTCCTCCGTGTTGACCGTGATGCGGAGTGAGGACTTGTGTACAATGGCAAGTCCTCCACCCGGACAAGAGGGTCGATCCTTCCTTAGGAAGTTGTAGCTGTCCAGTATAGCGATGTCTGATCCGAAGGTAGGGCTGGTCCAGGTCTTGGTTAAGAAGGCGTTGTCTGGACGGGTGGAGTCGATCAGGTCCCAGATGTCAGTGGTCTGCTTGTGGAGGGAGCATATATTCAGAAGGAGGCAGCTGAGGAGGGAGGTTGTGGCAGGTGTCTGTGGTCTCAGGTTTGGGGTGTTCCGGTTGTCTGTTGTGGCTGCAGGTTGCTGTTCCAGCAGGAAAAAGGTCTGTGGGTATCCTTAGGAGATGCGGTGCAGCAGGCACAGAGATTTCCGGTGTTAAGGCAGCAGAGGGTCTTGGCCTCGTAATGGAGGGTGGCCAGGGAAATACTTGTCGGAGATCGAGGGTTTCTGGCGCTGGGTGTGGTCGAGGAGCAGGCGGGCTTGCCTTAGGCATGGCCACGCTGCGGCCACCACTAAGAAGGAGAGGAAGGTGGGGGTCCGGTCAGCTGGAGGCGAGAGAGCGGGAAAAATGCTTTGCAGGGGGAAAGGAAGGTGGGGTTGCAGAGGCAGCAGCAGCGCAGGAGAACGTGGGAGGAAGAAGGGGGGATAGAAATAATAAGAGACAGAAAAAGTGAAAAACTAAGTAAAAGAAGAAAGGCAGGACAAAAGAGAAAGAGGATGCTTGCAGGTGGCCACCAGGGATGAGGCGCAGGCAGGAGCCTGCAGATAGAGGAGGGCCTCGAACCGAGAGTCAGGCAGACTCAGTTCGTTCCTTGAGGTAGAGGCAGCAGCAGGAGGAAGAGGAGGAGCTGGGGAGAGTAACAGATGCTGGCCAGGATGTCAGTGGAGTCGCCCTCTCACAGTGCTGCGGCTGGCATTAAGAAGGGGAGGAAGGTGTGGGGTCCGGTCAGCTGGGAGGCGGGAAAAGTGCTTTTGGGGGAGGCAGGGCAGCAGCGGCTCTGGTGGGGTGGGGGAGGGGGGCAAGGGAAGGCAAAAGGGGTAAGAGGGAATAAAAATAAGAGTCAGAAAAAATGAAACACTAAGTAAAAGAAGAAAGGCAGGAGAAAAGAGAAAAAGGATACATACAGGTGGCCACTAGACCACCAGGGATAAGGTGCAGGCAGGAGCCTCTGGGAAGAGGAGGGCCTCGAAGTGAGAGTCAGGCAGACTCAGTTCATTCTCTGAGGCAGAGGCAGCATCAGATGTTTTCACTGGAGACATCCAATGGAAATGGGAAATGTATAGCATTCACGCCATCATCTGACAGCATAAAACATTTAATTTTAAAGACCAGTGTTATGTGGCAAGGTCCAACATGGGCCAAAGATGCTCTCAGCCTAGCATTGCAGAGGAAATTACCTGTGGTGGCACAGGTGGGTCCAGCAAGAGAACACTCAATGAAATGAAGTACAATGGGGGTGATGTTTGTAAATTTGTGAGCGAGGTCAAGATACTTTTAAAACTTCATTGTTCAAAAGGTCTAATTTCTGATATTCATGTCTCACTGTGCACTTAATTGCTTGGTTTTACTCACAAGAGTGTCACACCATCTGGTGCTGGGCTCGGAGTGTTACAAGTTGTTTTTCTTCGAAGAAGTCTTTTTGAGTCACGGGACCGAGTGGCTCCTCCTTTTTGGCTCCATTGCGCATGGGCATCGACTCCATCTTAGATTGTTTTCCCGCAGAGGGTATGGTAGGAGTGATAGAGTAAAGAAAAGAGATGTCCATGCTAATGGAATTGAGATTGTAAGGAAATGCCTCCTTGGCATGGTTACCCCCTGACTTTTTGCCTTTGCTGATGCTATGTTTTGAATTGAAAGTGTGCTGAGGCCTGCTAACCAGGCCCCAGCACCAGTGTTCTTTCCCTAACCTGTACTTTTGATTCCACAATTGGCACACCCTGGCATCCAGGTAAGTCCCTTGTAACTGGTACCCCTGGTACCAAGGGCCCTGATGCCAGGGAAGGTCTCTAAGGGCTGCAGCGTATCTTATGCCACCCTGGGGACCCCTCACTCAGCACAGACACACTGCTTGCCAGCTTGTGTGTGCTGGTGAGAACAAAACGAGTAAGTCGACATGGCACTCCCCTCAGGGTGCCATGCCAACCTCACACTGCCTATGCAGTATAGGCAAGTCACCCCTCTAGTAGGCCTTACAGCCCTAAGGCAGGGTGCACTATACCATAGGTGAGGGCACCAGTGCATGAGCACTGTGCCCCTACAGTGTCTAAGCCAAACCTTAGACATTGTAAGTGCAGGGTAGCCATAAGAGTATATGGTCTGGGAGTCTGTCAAACACGGACTCCACAGCACCATAATGGCTACACTGAAAACTGGGAAGTTTGGTATCAAACTTCTCAGCACAATAAATGCACACTGATGCCAGTGTACATTTTATTGTGAAATACACCCCAGAGGGCACCTTAGAGGTGCCCCCTGAAACCTTAACCGACTATCTGTGTAGGCTGACTGGTTCCAGCAGCCTGCCACAACCGAGACATGTTGCTGGCCCCATGGGGAGAGTGCCTTTGTCACTCTGAGGCCAGTAACAAAGCCTGCACTGGGTGGAGATGCCAACACCTCCCCCCAGGCAGGAGCTGTAACACCTGGCGGTGAGCCTCAAAGGCTCACCCCTTTGTTCCAGCACCGCAGGACACTCCAGTTAGTGGAGTTGCCCGCCCCCTCCGGCCACGGCCCCCACTTTTGGCGGCAAGGCCGGAGAAAATAATGAGAACAACAAGGAGGAGTCACTGGCCAGTCAGGACAGCCCCTAAGGTGTCCTGAGCTGAAGTGACTAACTTTTAGAAATCCTCCATCTTGCAGATGGAGGATTCCCCAATAGGATTAGGGATGTGACCCCCTCCCCTTGGGAGGAGGCACAAAGAGGGTGTACCCACCCTCAGGGCTAGTAGCCATTGGCTACTAACCCCCCAGACCTAAACACGCCCTTAAATTTAGTATTTAAGGGCTCCCCTGAACCTAAGAATTTAGATTCCTGCAACTTACCGAAGAAGAAGACTGCTGAGCTGAAAACCCCTGCAGAAGAATAAAGAAGACACCAACTGCTTTGGCCCCAGTCCTACCGGCCTGTCTCCTGCCTTCTAAAGAAACCTGCTCCAGCGACGCTTTCTCCAGGACCAGCGACCTCTGAATCCTCAGAGGACTGCCCTGCTTCCAAGAGACCAAGAAACTCCCGAGAACAGCGGCCCTGTTCAACAAAGACTGCAACTTTGTATCCAGAGGAGCAGATTGAAAGATCCCTGCAATCCCCGCAAGAAGCGTGAGACTTGCAACACTGCACCCGGCGACCCCGACTCGACTGGTGGAGAAACAATACCTCAGGGAGGACCCTCCGGCGACTCCGAGACTGTGAGTAACCAAAGTTGTCCCCCCTGAGCCCCCACAGCGACGCCTGCAGAGGGAATCCCGAGGCTCCCCCTGACCGCGACTGCCTGAACGCCATTCCCCGACGGCTGGAAAAGACCCTGCACCCGCAGCCCCCAGCACCTAAAGGAACGGAACTCCTGTGCAGGAGTGACCCCCAGGAGGCCCTCTCCCTTGCCCAGGTGGTGGCTACCCCGAGGAGCCCCCCCCTTGCCTGCCTGCAACGCTGAAGAGATCCCTTGATCTCTCATTGAAAACCATTGTAAACCTGACGTGTGTTTGCACACTGCACCCGGCCGCCCCCGCGCTGAGGGTGTACTTTTTGTGCTGACTTGTGTCCCCCCCCGGTGCCCTACAAAACCCCCCCTGGTCTGCCCTCCGAAGACGCGGGTACTTACCTGCTGGCAGACTGGAACCGGGGCACCCCCTTCTCTCCATTGAAGCCTATGTGTTTTGGGCACCTCTTTGACCTCTGCACCTGACCGGCCCGGAGCTGCTGGTGTGGTAACTTTGGGGTTGCTCTGAACCCCCAACGGTGGGCTACCTTGGACCAAAAACTGAAACCTGTAAGTGACTTACTTACCTGTGAAACCTAACAATACTTTACCTCCCCCAGGAACTGTGAAAATTGCACTAAGTGTCCACTTTTAAAACAGCTTATTGTGTTTTATGTAAAAAGTATACATGCTAATGTAATGATTCAAAGTTCCTAAAGTACTTACCTGCAATACCTTTCAAATGAGATATTACATGTAGAATTTGAACCTGTGGTTCTTAAAATAAACTAAGAAAATATATTTTTCTATAACAAAACCTATTGGCCTGGATTTGTCTCTGAGTGTGTGTTCCTCATTTATTGCCTGTGTGTATGTACAACAAATGCTTAACACTACTCCTTTGATAAGCCTACTGCTCGACCACACTACCACAAAATAGAGCATTAGTATTATCTCTTTTTGCCACTATCTTACCTCTAAGGGGAACCCTTGGACTCTGTGCATACTATTCCTTACTTTGAAATAGTGCATACAGAGCCAACTTCCTACAGAGATATATATACATATGTACAAATTTAAATGTAACTTAAACGGCTACAGGCTCCCGGGGAGGAGGGAGGGCGCATGTGAATTTGCAGCGGAACATGCCACGAACAGATGTACAATGGGTAAGTGACATTTTCCGTTCTATGGCATGTGTAGCTGCAAATACACATGCTATGCATAGACTAAAAAACTGTTTTCCTCCCATAGGCGGTGGTCAGCTTGTAGGAGTTGAAGTTGTTTGAAATAGTGTTCTTAGTACAGCCTGTCCTACTGTGGCTTGTTGGGTTGCTAACACATGTACACAGTAATGCTTGGTAAATGTATGGGGTGTTGACCAAGTGGCTGCTTTACAGATTTCTGTCATTAGTATATTTCCTAGAAATGCCATTGTTGCTCCTTTCTTTATGGTGGAGTGTGCTTTTGGTGTTACTAATAGCGGTCTTTTAGCTTTTATGCAACAGGTTTGGATGCACTTTACTATCCATCTGGCTAATGCTTGTTTTGAGATACGATTACCAGTATAGGGTATTTGGAATGCGACAAATAACTGTTTAGTTTTTCTAAATGATTTTGTTCTGTCAATGTAATACATTAAAGCTCTTTTAATATCTAATGTATGGAGCGCTCTTTCTGCTACTGAGTCTGGCTGTGGGAAGAAGACTGGAAGTTCCACTGTTTGATTTATATGAAACGGTGAGATGACTTTAGGTAGGAATTTTGGGTTTGTGCGGAGTACAACCTTATGTTTGTGTACTTGTATAAAGGGTTGTTCAATTGTGTAAGGAAATGGCTCCCTGTTGCAGTTACCCCCCACTTTTTGCCTGATACTGATGCTGACTTGACTAAGAAGTGTGCTGGGACCCTGCTAACTAGGCCCCAGCACCAGTGTTCTTTCACCTAAAGTGTACCATAGTTTCACCAATTGGCACACCCCTGGCACACAGATAAGTCCCTGGTAAAAGGTATCAGTGGTACCAAGGGCCCTGTGACCAGGGAAGGTCCCTAAGGGCTGCCGCATATGTTGTGCCACCCTAAGGGACCCCTCACCTAACACATGCACACTGCCTTTGCAGATGGTGTGTGTTGGTAGGGAGGAAAAAGGCAAAGTCGACATGGCATCCCCCTCAGGATGCCATGCACACAAAATGCTGCCTGTGGCATAGGTAAGTCACCCCTCTAGTAGGCCTTACAGCCCTAAGGCAGGGTGCACTATACCACAGGTGAGGGCATAGCTGCATGTGCAATATGCCCCTACAGTGTCTAAGTCTATTCTTAGACATTGTAAGTACAGTGTGGCCATATTAAGTATATGGTCTGGGAGTTTGTCAAAAACGAACTCCACAGCTGCATAATGGCTACACTGAATACTGGGAAGTTTGGTATCAAACTTCTCAGAATAATAAACCGACACTGATGCCAGTGTTGTATTTATTAAAAAATGCACACAGAGGGCATCTTAGAGATGCCCCCTGTATTTTACCCAATTGTTCAGTGCAGGACTGACTGGTCTGTGCCAGCCTGCTGCTGAGAGACGAGTTTCTGACCCCATGTGGTGAGGGCCTTTGTGCTCTCTGAGGACAGAAACAAAAGCCTGCTCTGGGTGGAGGTGCTTCACACCTCCCCCCTGCAGGAACTGTAACACCTAGCAGTGAGCCTCAAAGGCTCAGGCTTTGTGTTACAATGCCCCAGGGCACTCCAGCTAGTGGAGATGCCCGCCCCCTGGACACAGTCCCCACTTTTGGCGGCAAGCCCAGGGGAGATAATGAGAAAAACAAGGAGGAGTCACCCACCAGTCAGGAAAGCCCCTAAGGTGTCCTGAGCTGAGGTGACCCCTGCCTTTAGAAATCCTCCATCTTGATTCCCAATAGGAATAGGGATGTGCTCCCCTCCCCTCAGGGAGGAGGCACAAAGAGGGTGTAGCCACCTTCAGGGCTAGTAGCCATTGGCTACTGCCCTCCCAGACCTAAACACACCCCTAAATTCAGAATTTAGGGGCTCCCTAGAACCTAGGAAACTAGATTCCTGCAAACCTGAAGACGAAGAAGGACTGCTGACCTGAAGCACTGCAGAGAAGATGGAGACACCAACTGGTCTTCCCACTTCAAGAAAAATTGCAACAGCGACGCGTCCCCCAGGGTCCAGCGACCTCTGAAGCCTCAGAGGACTACCCTGCATCTAAAAGGACCAAGAAACTCCAGAGGACAGTGGCCCTGTTCCACAAAGACTGCAACTTTGCAACAAAGAAGCAACTTTTGAAGACCACGTTTCCCACCGGAAGCGTGAGACTTTCCACTCTGCACCAGATGCCCTCGGCTCGACCTGCGGAAAACTAACTCTACAGGGAGTACTCCCCGGCGACTGTGACCCTGTGAGTAGCCAAAGTTGAACCCCCACCCAGTGCCCGCGCAGCGACGTCTGCAGAGGGAATCCAGAGGCTCCCCCTGACCGCGACTGCCTGCTTCAAAGAACCCGACGCCTGGGAAACCCACTGCACCCGCAGCCCCCAGGACCTGAAGGATCCGACCTCCAGTGCAGGAGCAACCCCGAGTGGTGGCTACCCCGAGGAGCCCCCCCCCTTGCCTGCCTGCATCGCTGAAGAGACCCCTGGTCTCCCATTGAAACCTATTGCAAACCAGACGCCTGTTTGCACTCTGCACCCGACCGCCGCTGTGCCGCTGAGGGTGTACTTTTTGTGCTGACTTGTGTCCCCCCCGGTGCCCTACAAAACCCCCCTGGTCTGCCCTCCGAAGACGCAGGTACTTACCTGCTGGCAGACTGGAACCAGGGCACCCCCTTCTCCATTGAAGCCTATGCATTTTGGGCACCACAATGACCTCTGCACCTGACTGGCCCAGAGCTGCTGGTGTGTTAACTTTGGGGTTGCCCTGAACCCCCAATGGTGGGTTACCTCGGACCCAACTTTGAACCCTGTAAGTTTTGTACTTACCTGTGAACTAACATTTACTTACCTCCCCAGGACCTGTTGAATTTTGCACTGTGTCCAATTTTAAAATAGCTTGCCATTTTTGCCAAAACTGTACATGATATTGTGTTGATTTAAAGTTCCTAAGATACCTGAGTGAAATACCTTTCATTTGAAGTATTACTTGTAAATCTTGAACCTGTGGTTCTTAAAATAAACTAAGAAAATATTTTTCTATATAAAAACCTATTGGCCTGGAATTGTCTTTGAGTGTGTGTTCCTCGTTTATTGCCTGTGTGTGTACAACAAATGCTTAACACTACCTTCTGATAAGCCTACTGTTCGACCACACTACCACAAAATAGAGCATTAGAATTATCTATTTTTGCCACTATCTTACCTCTAAGGGGAACCCTTGGACTCTGTGCATGCTATTTCTTACTTTGAAATAGTACATACAGAGCCAACTTCCTACAAATAGTGAATGCTTGTATTTCACTAACTCTTCGTAATGAAGTAATTGCAACGAGGAATGCTACTTTCCATGTTAGATATTGAAACTGACACGAGTGCATGGGTTCAAACGGTGGACCCATGAGCCCTGTGAGTACAATATTGAGATTCCATGAAGGCACTGGTGGTGTTCTTGTAGGTAAGATAAGTTTTAGCCCTTCCATGAAGGCTTTGATGACAGGGACTCTAAATAGAGACTTGTTTTATATATTTTGTAAATAGGCTGAAATAGCTGTGAGATGTATTTTAATGGATGAAAAAGCTAAATTTGCTTTTTGTAGATGAAGTAAGTAACCTACAATGTCTTGTATGGATGCAGAAAGAGGTGTTATGTGTTTGGATTGGCAGTAAAAGACAAACCTTTTCCATTTGTTTGCATAGCACTGCCTGGTAGTGGGTTTTCTTGCTTGTTTAATTACTTCCATGCATTCTGGTGGAAGATGTAGATATCCAAACTCTAAGACTTCAGGAGCCAGATTGAGTATTTCTGGATTGGGGTGCCTGATCAGTTTATTTTGTGTCAACAGATCTGGCCTGTTTGGTAGCTTGATGTGTGGTACTAGTGACAGGTCTAACAATGTTGTGTACCATGGTTGACGTGCCCACGTTGGCGCTATAAGTATGAGTTTGAGTTTGTTTTGACGCAGTTTGACGACCAGAAATGGAATGAGTGGGAGAGGGGGAAAAGCGTAAGCAAATATCCCTGACCAGTTGATACATAGAGCATTGCCCTTGGATAGATGCAAAGTTTTGGCATTTTGTGTTCTGGCTGGTGGCGAATAGATCTATGTCTGGTGTTCCCCATTGGCGAAAGTACTTGTGAAGTACTTGGGGTGAATTTCCCACTCATGTGTTTGCTGATGATCCCGGCTGAGACTGTCTGCTAATTGATTGTGAATCCCTGGAATGTACTGTGCTACAGGGTGAATGTTGTTGTGAATTGCCCAATGGCAATTGTTTTGTGCTAGAAGACAAAGTTGTGATGTGTGGGTTCCTCCCTATTTGTTCAGGTAGTACATTGTTGTCATATTGTCTGTTTTGATGAGAATGTGTTTGTGAAGGTAAGAGAGGTTGAAAGGCTTTTAGTACTAGGAATACAGCTAGCAATTCTAAGTGATTTATGTGAAGTTGTTTGTGTTTGCTGTCCCATTGTACCTGAATGTTGTGATTGGATGGGGAGCACACCTCAACAATCATTGATGCATCTGTTGTAAGAATGGCGTGAGGCACAGGGTCCTGAAATGGCCGCCCTTTGTTTAAATTTGTGGACTTCCACCACTGAAGCGAGATGTGCGTTTGGCGGTCTATCAACACTAGATCTTGAAGTTGACCATGTGCCTGTGACCACTGTCTTGCAAGGCACTGTTGTAATGTTTAGTCTTGCATTTGGGACAATGGCGATGCATGATGCCATCATGCCCAACAGTTTCATGACAAATTTGACTGTGTACTGTTGGTTTGGCTGGATTCGTGGTAATAGGTTGTGGAATGATTGTACCCTTTGTGGACTTTGGCTTGCAAGTGCTGTTTGGGTGTTTATTGTGGCTCCTAAATACTGTTGAACCTGCGCTGGTTGTAAGTGAGATTTTTGGTAGTTTGTTGAGAACCCTAGTGTGTGTAGGGTCTGTATTACATAACGTGTATGGTATTGGCACTGTGTTTGAGTGTTGGCTTTTATTAGCCAGTCATCGAGATATGGAAAGACATGGATATGTTGTCTTCTTATGTAGGCTGCGACTACGGCAAGGCATTTTGTAAATACCCTAGGAGCTGTTATCCCAAAAGGTAACACTTTGAACTGGTAATGTTTTCCTTCTATTACAAATCTGAGATATTTTCTGTGCGATGGATGGATGGGTATGTGAAAATGCGCATCTTTTAGATCTAGTGTTGCCATAAAATCGTGTTGTTGTAACAATGGGACTACATCCTGTGTGTGTGTGTGTGTGTGGTTTGCTTTGAGGGCTGATATTTTCCTCTAGTTCCTGGAAATTGTCCTCTGTAGGTTAACCGAAACCCCCCCCCTCTCCAGTATGGTGTCTGGTAAGAGGGTTTGGATTATGAGGTAGATGGCTCAAATGTTTGGGGTCTAAAGCCTCCCCTATATTGAGGCTTTCAAAATGAGCCTCTGTATTGAGTTGAGTAAAGTGCCCCCATAGCTTTGTCAGTGTCCGCATCCTTTTTCATTTTCTCAATGGCTGTATCAACCTGTGTGCCAAACAGTTGGTGTTCGTTAAAAGGCATGTTAAGAGCAGCTTGCTGGATTTCAGGTTTAAAGTCAGACGACCTAAGTCATGCGTGTCGTCTAATAGTGACGACTGTATTAATAGTTCTTGCGGCTGTGTCTGCGGAGTCTAACGCTGACCTGATTGGATTATTGGTAATTGCCTGCCCCTCCTCTACTATTTGCTGGGCTCTTTTCTGTTGATCTTTGGGGAGATGTTGGATAATGTCTTTCATCTCGTCCCAGTAGGCCCTGTCGCATTTGGCCATTAGCGCTTGGGAATTGGCAATACGCCATTGATTAACTGCTTGTGATGCTACTCTGTTACCAGCAGCATCAATTATTATACTTTCTTTATCTGGTGGTGGTGCGTCCCAAGACGACTGGGAGTTAGCCCTCTTACTTGCTGTGATGACCACTACGGAATCTGGGGGTAGCTGTTGGGTAATAAAAGCTGGGTCTGAAGGAGGCGGCTTATATTTCTTTTCTACCCTAGGAGTGATTGCTCTTGCTTTATCTGGTTCCTGAAAGATTTGATGTGCGTGTTTTAACATGCCAGGAAGCATGGGTAGACTCTGGTAGGTGGCGTGAGTTGAGGACAACGTAGTAAATAAAAAATCGTTCTCAAGAGGTTCTGTGTGCATGGCTATGTTATGATATGATGCTGCCCTAGCTAGAACCTGCGTGTATGAAGTGCTATCCTCTGGGGGTGATTGCTTTGACGGATAGCACTCTGGACTATTGTCAGAAATGGGATCATTATAAAGGTCTCATGGGTCGGTCTCATCCTGGTGTGATTGTGCAGAGTGTACTGGAGACTGTGCAGTGGGGGTAATAGGTGGAGAGAGTTAGTTGAGGAGAATGAGGAGACTGGTGAGGTGAGAACTGAGGAGGTGGAGATTTTTGTCTCGGTTTTGGCACTTTAGCCGGTGGCTGGTCAGTGTCCAAATGCCCTTGAAAGTCCAGCTTCCTCTGTTTTTAGAGGAGGTGCAGTGAGGATTTTGCCAGTGTCTTTATGAATTTGGATTCTGGCCTGTTTTTCGTCAAATTCCTCCATTTGCGTATGTTCTTCCGTAAATCTATGGCTTTCTTTCAATTGCTTGGTAAGTCCATGCTCCTCTGTATGTGTGTCTTTTCGGCTCCGAAGCCAGTTTCCTCGGGATCGAAAGGCCTGGAGTAGTCGTTGGCCTCGGCTCTGAGAGGGATTTTCAGGGCTTTGACTCGATGGGGCGGTGCTTGAGCATGTCGGAGCCTGTGCTTCAGCTTGAGTCCGAAGGCTTCGGTGGTGTGTCCTTTCTTGTGCCGAAGATGTTGCTTGGTCACCGGTAGTTTTTTTTTTACAGGTGAAGCCATGGCCTTCTGGCAGTGGTGTCCCAAAGGCCTTGTGTTTGGGCTTGGACTGGGTCGGGGCAAGCGTACTCACGTGCTGGCCCGCTGTTATTGGTCTGTTGTTGTCGGACTCGTGCTCGGAGTCGGACCCCCGAACGGAGACTGCGATGTGGATCATCTCCTCCTCTTCTGCGTCGAGGCGTTCAGTGCTTCTCGACGCCATTTCTAACCTTCGCGCTCTTAGGTCTCGTAGAGTCTTTTTCGAGCAGAAGGATCTGCAGGCCTCGCAAGTATCCTCTCGGTGGTCTGGAGATAGACACAGGTTACAGACTAGATGTTGGTCTGTGTAAGGGAACTTGGCGTGGCACCGAGAGCAGAATCTAAATGGGGTACGGTCCATGAGGCTTCCAGAAGACTTTGTCAGACCGACCAGGCCAGAGTTTGGCGCGGGTGCCCCAAAGGGCAAGTAGAGATCTGTATCCGCCGGTACCGAAGTGTTGATGATAAATGGTACGCAACCAAAAATACCAACAAAATTTACAGAGTTTGTAGTACTTTTCCGACTTGAATAACCAGAGTGAAAAGAAACCCATCCGAACCCGATGGCGGAAAGAAAACAATCTAAGATGGAATCGATGCCCATGCGCAATGGAGCCGAAAAGGAGGAGTCACTCGGTCCCGTGACTCGAAAAGACTTCTTTGAAGAATAACAACTTGTAACACTCCGAGCCCAACACTAGATGGCATGACCTGTGCCACTACCTTGTGTAGGAAAGCAGCTCTGGTTGTAAGAACCAAACTGTCAGGGAAAAGGCAAGTAATAGGAGAATGGACACTTAGTGCCAGGAACTAGTTGACTCATCTCGCTGAGGTTATGGAAACTAGAAATACTCTATAGTTCAATATTAACTGTGAAGGGGCTCAAACAGAAAGCCCACTGAAAACCAAATTAAGACCCCACTGGGGAATGACAAATGGGGTAGGCCAAAACATTTGTCAGACTGTAGACGGGTGTCGTCCACCGCGTCCTTAGAATGGCGCCGAGGGAGACGCGTGGAGGCGGGACGTTACATCGGCCCCGGATTTCCGGGTCGCCGAAAAAGAGAAAAAGAGGACGGACTTCGGCGCAAGGGAGAGAGAAGCCGGAAGAGAACAGGACGAAGAGGAGACGCGTCGGGAAAAGAACACCGCAATTTGGTGAGACGAGGGAGAGGCAACCAGCCCGAGCAACGGAGCCGGAAAAGACACAGAGAGAGAAGACAAGCCCCGCCACGACCCAGGAGGGTCGTGGCTTTTCAAGAACCCGCTGGAAAAGGAGCCGGGAAGACAAAGTCCGAAGACCGTCCCAACCTAGGGAAAACAGAACATTAAGGATTATTAAAAACAGCAAGACCTTAACGGAGCACCTCCAATAAAAAAGGATCAGAATAGAAGAAAACTATATTGCTATCCTAATTATTATCTTCCCACTAAAACAAAATTATTAATTTTCCCCTTCGGGGACTCCCTTAACATACGACTCCGAGTCCTTTGTATTGCCGAGCATTCCACACAGACCTTTCAGAAAACGCAACGCAATCTGTGATTTAAAGAAAGAAGGCAGCCTGGAACGCAGAGGAAAGTGGTCAAGGCTGCTAAAGTAATCCTTGACAGTTCCCACAGCATAGCAGTGCTGGTCTGGTGATAAAATGAATCTAGATATGTTGGATAAAGGGCCTTCAAAACGGTCCACGTTGAGCTCAGCAGACAAGCGGCAACCTGTTCTACCTTGTGGTGGACAGTCTTGCTGGAATGATCTTGGGCAGAAAGAACAAAACTTAGCCATTTGTAAGGTGTTGGAAAGAAGTCAGATGTCCCAGCTCAAACTCCAGGCATGAAGGTGGACACTCCTGAGGTTGGGGTGCAGAACCTGTCTGACCAACTAAGAGAAGAGGTAAGGCCTGAGTTGAAGATTGTGGGGGAAACAGAGGGAGAGCTGCAGATGGTCTGCACATCACTCTCTTCTCAGCCAGCCTCAAGTTATGAGACAGACTTGGGCCCCCTCTTGGCATATCTTAACTCAGAACCAGAGTAATCAATAGCATGCAAGTAAATGCATAGTGAAGAGGAAAATTCCACTACAACTCATAAGTCTCCAACAAGGCTCCTTGTAAGGGATACCCGCTTGCACAGAACATTGGTCAATGCATGTTGCTACAAGTGGCAAACAGGTTAACCCAAGGTGTACACTACTGAAAAAAGATGAACTGGACCGACTGTGCGTGGAGACTCCACTCATAACCTGGTAGGTGACACGGACTAAGGCTGTCTGCTCTGATGTTCAGAGTCTGTCATATAATTTACAACCAGTCAAACATTGTGCTGGTAAGCCCAAGACCAGAGTGTCAGCACATTCGGAAAGAAGCCAAGATCCCACTCTTCCCATTTTCTTGACCTACATTATCACAGCTGTGTTGCCTGTCAAGATCTAGGGGAACATCACTTACAACGCAGCAAATGCAAGCCAATCCATTTACCATGATGCATTTACCACACATAGCTTCACCATGCATGCCTTTACAATTAATTTTGTTGTAAAGGCATGAATGATAAAGGTGCATGTGTGGTAAAGGTGTTAAAGGTAAGCACATGGTGTTTAAGGTGGGTAATGGTTATTAGTGTTAAGAGCTTTTTTAGGTTTTAGGGTGGGTATGGGATTTGGGGTGGTAAGGGCATTTTTAGGTTTTAGGGTGTGTATGGGTCTTGGGGTGGTAAAGAAACTTTTGAATTTTAGGGTGGGTATGGGTTTTTGGGTGGTAAGGACATTTTTAGGTTTTAGGGTGGGTATGGGTTTTTGGGTGCTAAGGCATTTTTAGATGTTAGGGTGGGGAAGGGTTTTGGGGTGGTAAGGGCATTTTTAGGTTTTAGGGCGGGTATGGATTTTTGGGTGGAATAGGCATTTTTAAGTTGGGTATGGTATTTGGGGTGGTAAGAGCATTTTTAGGGTTTATGGTGAGCTTGTGTTTTGAGATGGTAAGGCGTGTTTAGGTTTTAGGGTGGGTATGGTAATGTTTAGGGCAGGTAGGGCTTTTGGGTGAAAAGGTGTGTTAGACATCAGTAACCAATATGGCCACAGCTAGAGGGGACTGGATGGATATCCCTGCTGTAAGTGTTCCTCCACACACACACACACACACACACACACACACACACACACACACCTCAGCTCCACTGCAGCATCTTGGGGAGTTCCCGACAGATCTCGCCTATGTTGGAATCAGTACCTTTGGAGGCACAGCTGGAGGGTCCCGCATTTGTCAGTGTGACCAGAAGGATAAAAGCAGCCAGCAGACCTAGCAGGCATACAGCCATCAGAACTGGAACTCAAGTACCCTACCAAATATCAGAATCATTTCCCCGATATACTGGGGTCCTTTGAGTAGAAGCAAAACCTCTGTGATTGTGTTCAGTGCTAGCCTGTAAGGAAAAAACTGTTTTTGTAGAGCCACCCCGAGTTTTTTGACTGATGCTGCTGGGTTTCGACCCTGAGAGGGCACTAAGGGCTGCTAATCAGTCCCCTGTGTCCTGACCATAAAATGTATGTCCAGTTGGCTATAACCAACTGGAAATGGCCAATGACTCGTAAATCCCTAGTAAATGGTACCCAGTGCATGCAAGTTAGAAAGGTAGCCCAGGGCTTGCAGCTCTGATTGTTTTACTGTCAGCCCACAGGTGGCACAAAGTAAGTTACTATTTTACTGTGGAAAGACATGGTAGCCCAAATGGTGAGTAGAGTTACACGCTGACCCCTCAGCTGAGCTAATTCTGGAACGATGCGACCAAAGTGGCCACTCTAAGGTATCAAAAAAAACATGTTACATTAAGCCCAACTTGTTTCTCAAGTCAACATTAATATAACTAATTAACTCCACATATATCCATTGTGTAAGGAAATGCCTCCTTGGCATGGTTGCCCCCTGACTTTTTGCCTTTGCTGATGCTATGTTTACAATTGAAAGTGTGCTGAGGCCTGCTAACCAGGCCCCAGCACCAGTGTTCTTTCCCTAACCTGTACTTTTGTATCCACAATTGGCAGACCCTGGCATCCAGATAAGTCCCTTGTAACTGGTACTTCTAGTACCAAGGGCCCTGATGCCAAGGAAGGTCTCTAAGGGCTGCAGCATGTCTTATGCTACCCTGGAGACCTCTCACTCAGCACAGACACACTGCTTGCCAGCTTGTGTGTGCTAGTGAGAACAAAACGAGTAAGTCGACATGGCACTCCCCTCAGGGTGCCATGCCAGCCTCTCACTGCCTATGCAAGTATAGGTCAGTCACCCCTCTAGCAGGCCTTACAGCCCTAAGGCAGGGTGCACTATACCATAGGTGAGGGTACCAGTGCATGAGCATGGTACCCCTACAGTGTCTAAACAAAACCTTAGACATTGTAAGTGCAGGGTAGCCATAAGAGTATATGGTCTGGGAGTTTGTCAAACACGAACTCCACAGCACCATAATGGCTACACTGAAAACTGGGAAGTTTGGTATCAAACTTCTCAGCACAATAAATGCACACTGATGCCAGTGTACATTTTATTGCAAAATACACCCCAGAGGGCACCTTAGAGGTGCCCCCTGAAACTTAACCGACTGTCTGTGTAGGCTGACTAGTTCCAGCAGCCTGCCACACTAGAGACATGTTGCTGGCCCCATGGGGAGAGTGCCTTTGTCACTCTGGGGCCAGTAACAAAGCCTGCACTGGGTGGAGATGCTAACACCTCCCCCAGGCAGGAGCTGTAACACCTGGCGGTGAGCCTCAAAGGCTCACCCCTTTGTCACAGCCCAGCAGGGCACTCCAGCTTAGTGGAGTTGCCCGCCCCCTCCGGCCACGGCCCCCACTTTTGGCGGCAAGGCTGGAGGGAACAAAGAAAGCAACAAGGAGGAGTCACTGGCCAGTCAGGACAGCCCCTAAGGTGTCCTGAGCTGAAGTGACTAACTTTTAGAAATCCTCCATCTTGCAGATGGAGGATTCCCCCAATAGGGTTAGGATTGTGACCCCCTCCCCTTGGGAGGAGGCACAAAGAGGGTGTACCCACCCTCAGGGCTAGTAGCCATTGGCTACTAACCCCCCAGACCTAAACACGCCCTTAAATTTAGTATTTAAGGGCTACCCTGAACCCTAGAAAATTAGATTCCTGCAACTACAAGAAGGACTGCCTAGCTGAAAACCCCTGCAGAGGAAGACCAGAAGACGACAACTGCCTTGGCTCCAGAAACTCACCGGCCTGTCTCCTGCCTTCCAAAGAACTCTGCTCCAGCGACGCCTTCCAAAGAGACCAGCGACCTCGACATCCTCTGAGGACTGCCCCTGCTTCGAAAAGACAAGAAACTCCCGAGGACAGCGGACCTGCTCCAAGAAAGGCTGCAACTTTGTTTCCAGCAGCCTTGAAAGAACCCTGCAAGCTCCCCGCAAGAAGCGTGAGACTTGCAACACTGCACCCGGCGACCCCGACTCGGCTGGTGGAGAACCAACACCTCAGGGAGGACCCCCGGACTACTCTACGACTGTGAGTACCAAAACCTGTCCCCCCTGAGCCCCCCACAGCGCCGCCTGCAGAGGGAATCCCGAGGCTTCCCCTGACCGCGACTCTCTGAAACCTAAGTCCCGACGCCTGGAAAAGACCCTGCACCCGCAGCCCCCAGGACCTGAAGGACCGGACTTTCACTGGAGAAGTGACCCCCAGGAGTCCCTCTCCCTTGCCCAAGTGGAGGTTTCCCCGAGGAAGCCCCCCCTTGCCTGCCTGCAGCGCTGAAGAGATCCGTTGATCTCTCATAGACTAACATTGCGAACCCGACGCTTGGTTCTACACTGCACCCGGCCGCCCCCGCGCTGCTGAGGGTGAAATTTCTGTGTGGGCTTGTGTCCCCCCCGGTGCCCTACAAAACCCCCCTGGTCTGCCCTCCGAAGACGCGGGTACTTACCTGCAAGCAGATCGGAACCGGGGCACCCCCTTCTCTCCATTCTAGCCTATGCGTTTTGGGCACCACTTTGAACTCTGCACCTGACCGGCCCTGAGCTGCTGGTGTGGTGACTTTGGGGTTGCTCTGAACCCCCAACGGTGGGCTACCTTGGACCAAGAACTGAACCCTGTAAGTGTCTTACTTACCGGGTAAAACTAACAAAAACTTACCTCCCCCAGGAACTGTGAAAATTGCACTAAGTGTCCACTTTTAAAGTAGCTATTTGTGAATAACTTGAAAAGTATACATGCAATTGAAATGATTCAAAGTTCCTAATGTACTTACCTGCAATACCTTTCAAACAAGATATTACATGTTAAATTTGAACCTGTGGTTCTTAAAATAAACTAAGAAAAGATATTTTTCTATAACAAAACCTATTGGCTGGATTTGTCTCTGAGTGTGTGTACCTCATTTATTGTCTATGTGTATGTACAACAAATGCTTAACACTACTCCTTGGATAAGCCTACTGCTCGACCACACTACCACAAAATAGAGCATTAGTATTATCTATTTTTACCACTATTTTACCTCTAAGGGGAACCCTTGGACTCTGTGCATGCTATTCCTTACTTTGAAATAGCACATACAGAGCCAACTTCCTACATTGGTGGATCAGCGGTGGGGTACAAGACTTTGCATTTGCTGGACTACTCAGCCAATACCTGATCACACGACAAATTCCAAAATTGTCATTAGAAATTGATTTTTGCAATTTGAAAAGTTTTCTAAATTCTTAAAAGACCTGCTAGGGCCTTGTGTTAGATCCTGTTTAGCATTTCTTTTAGAGTTTAAAAGTTTGTAAAAGTTTGAATTAGATTCTAGAACCAGTTTTAGATTCTTAAAAAGTATTCCAACTTTTAGAAGCAAAATGTCTAGCACAGATGTGACTGTGGTGGAACTCGACACCACACCTTACCTCCATCTTAAGATGAGGGAGCTAAGGTCACTCTGTAAAATAAAGAAAATAACAATGGGCCCCAAACCTACCAAAATACAGCTCCAGGAGCTTTTGGCAGAGTTTGAAAAGGCCAACCCCTCTGAGGGTGGCAACTCAGAGGAAGAGGATAGTGACTTGGAGGAAAATTCCCCCCTACCAGTCCTATCTAGGGAGAACAGGGTCCCTCAAACCCTGACTCCAAAAATAATAGTCAGAGATGCTGGTTCCCTCACAGGAGAGACCAACACCTCTGAAATCACTGAGGATAACTCCAGTGAAGAGGACATCCAGTTAGCCAGGATGGCCAAAAGATTGACTTTGGAAAGACAGATCCTGGCCATAGAGAGGGAAAGACAAGATGTAGGAAGTTGGCTCTGTATGTGCTATTTCAAAGTAAGGAATAGCATGCACAGAGTCCAAGGGTTCCCCTTAGAGGTAAAATAGTGGTAAAAAAGAGATAATACTAATGCTCTATTTTGTGGTAGTGTGGTCGAGCAGTAGGCTTATCCAAGGAGTAGTGTTAAGCATTTGTTGTACACACATATAGACAATAAATGAGGTACACACACTCAGAGACAAATCCAGCCAATAGGTTTTTGTATAGAAAAATATATTTTCTTAGTTTATTTTAAGAACCACAGGTTCAAATTCTACATGTAATATCTCATTTGAAAGGTATTGCAGGTAAGTACTTTAGGAACTTTAAATCATAAAGATTGCATGTATACTTTTCAAGATATTGACAAATAGCTACTTTAAAAGTGGACACAGTGCAATTTTCACCGTTCCTAGGGGAGGTAAGTTTTGGTTAGTTTTACCAGGTAAGTAAGACACTTACAGGGTTCAGTTCTTGGTCCAAGGTAGTCCACCGTTGGGGGTTCAGAGCAACCCCAAAGTCACCACACCAGCAGCTCAGGGCCGGTCAGGTGCAGAGTTCAAAGTGGTGCCCAAAACACATAGGCTAGAATGGAGTGCCCCGGTTCCGGTCTGCTTGCAGGTAAGTACCCGCGTCTTCGGAGGGCAGACCAGGGGGGTTTTGTAGGGCACCGGGGGGGACACAAGTCCTCACAGAAATTTCACCCTCAGCAGCGCGGGGGCGGCCGGGTGCAGTGTAGGAACAGGCGTCGGGTTCGCAAGGTTAGTCTATGAGAGATCTCGGGATCTCTTCAGCGCTGCAGGCAGGCAAGGGGGGGATTCCTCGGGGAAACCTCCACTTGGGCAAGGGAGAGGGACTCCTGGGGGTCACTTCTCCAGTGAAAGTCCGGTCCTTCAGGTCCTGGGGGCTGCGGGTGCAGGGTCTCTCCCAGGCGTCGGGACTTTGGATTCAAAGAGTCGCGGTCAGGGGAAGCCTCGGGATTCCCTCTGCAGGCGGCGCTGTGGGGGCTCAGGGGGGACAGGTTTTGGTACTCACAGTATCATAGTAGTCCTGGGGTCCCTCCTGAGGTGTCGGATCTCCACCAGCCGAGTCGGGGTCGCCGGGTGCAGTGTTGCAAGTCTCACGCTTCTTGCGGGGAGCTTGCAGGGTTCTTTTAAGGCTGCTGGAAACAAAGTTGCAGCCTTTCTTGGAGCAGGTCCGCTGTCCTCGGGAGTTTCTTGTCTTTTCGAAGCAGGGGCAGTCCTCAGAGGATGTCGAGGTCGCTGGTCCCTTGGGAAGGCGTCGCTGGAGCAGGATCTTTGGAAGGCAGGAGACAGGCCGGTGAGTTTCTGGAGCCAAGGCAGTTGTCGTCTTCTGGTCTTCCTCTGCAGGGGTTTTCAGCTAGGCAGTCCTTCTTCTTGTAGTTGCAGGAATCTAATTTTCTAGGGTTCAGGGTAGCCCTTAAATACTAAATTTAAGGGCGTGTTTAGGTCTGGGGGTTAGTAGCCAATGGCTACTAGCCCTGAGGGTGGATACACCCTCTTTGTGCCTCCTCCCAAGGGGAGGGGGTCACAATCCTAACCCTATTGGGGGAATCCTCCATCTGCAAGATGGAGGATTTCTAAAAGTTAGTCACTTCAGCTCAGGACACCTTAGGGGCTGTCCTGACTGGCCAGTGACTCCTCCTTGTTGCTTTCTTTGTTCCCTCCAGCCTTGCCGCCAAAAGTGGGGGCCGTGGCCGGAGGGGGCGGGCAACTCCACTAAGCTGGAGTGCCCTGCTGGGCTGTGACAAAGGGGTGAGCCTTTGAGGCTCACCGCCAGGTGTCACAGCTCCTGCCTGGGGGAGGTGTTAGCATCTCCACCCAGTGCAGGCTTTGTTACTGCCCTCAGAGTGACAAAGGCACTCTCCCCATGGGGCCAGCAACATGTCTCTGGTGTGGCAGGCTGCTGGAACTAGTCAGCCTACACAGACAGTCGGTTAAGTTTCAGGGGGCACCTCTAAGGTGCCCTCTGTGGTGTATTTTACAATAAAATGTACACTGGCATCAGTGTGCATTTATTGTGCTGAGAAGTTTGATACCAAACTTCCCAGTTTTCAGTGTAGCCATTATGGTGCTGTGGAGTTCGTGTTTGACAGACTCCCAGACCATATACTCTTATGGCTACCCTGCACTTACAAGGTCTAAGGTTTTGTTTAGACACTGTAGGGGTACCATGCTCATGCACTGGTACCCTCACCTATGGTATAGTGCACCCTGCCTTAGGGCTGTAAGGCCTGCTAGAGGGGTGTCTTACCTATACTGCATAGGCAGTGAGAGGCTGGCATGGCACCCTGAGGGGAGTGCCATGTCGACTTACTCGTTTTGTCCTCACTAGCACACACAAGCTGGCAAGCAGTGTGTCTGTGCTGAGTGAGAGGTCTCCAGGGTGGCATAAGACATGCTGCAGCCCTTAGAGACCTTCCTTGGCATCAGGGCCCTTGGTACTAGAAGTACCAGTTACAAGGGACTTATCTGGATGCCAGGGTCTGCCAATTGTGGATACAAAAGTACAGGTTAGGGAAAGAACACTGGTGCTGGGGCCTGGTTAGCAGGCCTCAGCACACTTTCAATTGTAAACATAGCATCAGCAAAGGCAAAAAGTCAGGGGGCAACCATGCCAAGGAGGCATTTCCTTACACAAGAGATGGGCCTAGGACCCATCAATGGTGGCAGCAACATAAATAGGGTCAGAGATTCTCCTGACATGTTGAAAATCCCTAAAGGGATTGTAACTAAATATGAAGATGGTGATGACATCACCAAATGGTTCACAGCTTTTGAGAGGGCTTGTGTAACCAGAAAAGTGAACAGATCTCACTGGGGTGCTCTCCTTTGGGAAATGTTCACAGGAAAGTGTAGGGATAGACTCCTCACACTCTCTGGACAAGATGCAGAATCTTATGACCTCATGAAGGGTACCCTGATTGAGGGCTTTGGATTCTCCACTGAGGAGTATAGGATTAGATTCAGGGGGGCTCAAAAATCCTCGAGCCAGACCTGGGTTGACTTTGTAGACTACTCAGTAAAAACACTAGATGGTTGGATTCAAGGCAGTGGTGTAAGTAATTATGATGGGCTGTACAATTTATTTGTGAAAGAACACCTGTTGAGTAATTGTTTCAATGATAAACTGCATCAGCATCTGGTAGACCTAGGACCAATTTCTCCCCAAGAATTGGGAAAGAAGGCGGACCATTGGGTCAAGACAAGGGTGTCCAAAACTTCCACAGGGGGTGACCAAAAGAAAGGGGTCACAAAACCTCCCCAGGGGAAAGGTGGTGAGACAGCCAAAAATAAAAATAAATAGTCAAGAGTCTTCTAAAGGCCCCCAAAAACCTGCACAGGAGGGTGGGCCCAGAGCCTCTTCACAAAACAATCCTGGGTACAAGGGTAAAAACTTTGATCCCAAAAAGGCCTGGTGTCGAAACTGTAGCCAGTCTGGACACCAAACTGGAGACAAGGCCTGTCCCAAGAAAAGTTCCACTCCAAACTCCAATCCAGGTAACACTGGAATGGCTAGTCTCCAAGTGGGATCAACAGTGTGCCCAGAGCAAATCAGGGTCCACACTGAAGCTACTCTAGTCTCTGAGGGTGGGGTGGATTTAGCCACACTAGCTGCCTGGCCCCCTAACATGCAAAAATACAGGCAGCAGCTCTTTATTAATGGGACAAGTGTAGAGGGCCTGAGGGATACAGGTGCCAGTGTCACCATGGTGACAGAAAAACTGGTTTCCCCTGGCCAATACCTGACTGGAAAAACTTATACAGTCACCAATGCTGACAATCAAACTAAAGCACATCCCATGGCAATGGTAACTTTAGAATGGGGAGGGGTCAATGGCCTGAAACAGGTGGTGGTCTCCTCAAACATCCCAGTAGACTGTCTGCTTGGAAATGACCTGGAGTCCTCAACATGGGCTGAGGTAGAGCTAAAAACCCATGCAGCCATGCTGGGTATCCCTGAACTGGTGTGTGTAAAAACAAGAGCACAATGCAAGGCACAGGGTGAAAAAGTAGAGCTGGAGTCTGGAAAAATGGCCCAGCCTACCAAGAGAAAAGGAAAGTCAGTTGGGAAACCAACTGCAACACAGTCAGAAAAAGAGAACCTCTCTTCTCAGGAAGAAGTTCTGCCCTCTGAGGGAACTGAGCCTTTGGAACTTGAACCTTATCAGGTTGAGCTCTTAGGCCCAGGGGGACCCTCAAGGGAGGAGCTGTGTAAGGGACAAGAAACCTGTCCCTCTCTTGAAGGCCTTAGGCAGCAAGCTGCTGAAGAGTCCAAGGGCAAGAAAAATGGAACACATAGGGTCTATTGGGAAGATGGACTCCTGTACACTGAGGCCAGAGACCCCAAACCTGGTGCCACTAGGAGAGTGGTAGTGCCTCAGTCGTTCAGAGAGTTTATTCTGACCTTAGCCCATGATATTCCCCTTGCTGGGCATTTGGGACAAACCAAGACGTGGGAGAGGTTAGTCAACCACTTCTACTGGCCCAATATGTCCCAGAAGGTTAAGGAGTTTTGCCTCTCCTGCCCCACCTGTCAATCCAGTGGTAAGACAGGTGGGCACCCAAAGGCCCCCCTCATTCCACTTCCAGTGGTGGGGGTCCCCTTTGAAAGAGTGGGTGTGGACATAGTTGGTCCACTGGAACCTCCCACAGCCTCAGGAAATATGTACATCCTAGTAGTAGTGGATCATGCTACTAGGTATCCTGAAGCTATTCCCCTTAGGTCGACTACTGCCCCTGCAGTAGCCAAGGCCCTCATTGGTATCTTTACCAGAGTGGGTTTCCCTAAGGAGGTGGTGTCTGACAGAGGTACCAACTTCATGTCAGCATACCTAAAACACATGTGGAATGAGTGTGGAGTGACTTACAAATTCACTACACCATACCATCCACAAACTAATGGCTTAGTTGAGAGATTCAACAAGACATTAAAAGGCATGATCATGGGGCTCCCAGAAAAACTCAAAAGGAGATGGGATGTCCTCTTGCCATGTCTGCTTTTCGCTTACAGAGAGGTGCCACAGAAGGGAGTAGGATTCTCACCCTTTGAACTTCTGTTTGGCCACCCTGTAAGGGGACCACTTGCTCTTGTTAAAGAAGGCTGGGAGAGACCTCTTCATGAGCCTAAACAAGACATAGTGGACTATGTACTTGGCCTTCGCTCTAGAATGGCAGAGTACATGGAAAAGGCAACCAAAAACCTTGAGGCCAGCCAACAGCTCCAGAAGTTTTGGTATGACCAAAAGGCTGCACTGGTTGAGTTCCAACCAGGACAGAAAGTCTGGGTTCTGGAGCCTGTGGCTCCCAGGGCACTCCAGGACAAATGGAGTGGCCCTTACCCAGTGCTAGAAAGGAAGAGTCAGGTCACCTACCTGGTGGACCTGGGCACAAGCAGGAGCCCCAAGAGGGTGATCCATGTGAACCGCCTTAAGCTCTTCCATGACAGGGCTGATGTAAATCTGTTGATGGTAACAGATGAGGATCAGGAGGCAGAGAGTGAACCTCTCCCTGATCTTCTGTCATCAGACCCAAAAGATGGCTCAGTAGATGGAGTGATCTACTCAGACACCCTCTCTGGCCAACAGCAAGCTGATTGTAGGAGAGTCCTACAATAGTTTCCTGAACTCTTCTCCTTAACCCCTGGTCAGACACACCTGTGTACCCATGATGTGGACACAGGAGACAGCATGCCTGTCAAGAACAAAATCTTTAGACAATCTGACCATGTTAAGGAAAGCATCAAGGTGGAAGTCCACAAGATGCTGGAATTGGGAGTAATTGAGCGCTCTGACAGCCCCTGGGCTAGCCCAGTGGTCTTAGTCCCCAAACCTCACACCAAAGATGGAAAGAAAGAGATGAGGTTTTGTGTGGACTACAGGGGGCTCAATTCTGTCACCAAGACAGATGCTCATCCAATTCCTAGAGCTGATGAGCTCATAGATAAATTAGGTGCTGCCAAATTCTTAAGTACCTTTGACTTGACAGCAGGGTACTGGCAAATACAAATGGCACCTGGAGCAAAAGAGAAAACAGCATTCTCCACACCTGATGGGCATTATCAGTTTACTGTTATGCCCTTTGGTTTAAAGAATGCCCCTGCCACCTTCCAAAGGTTGGTGAATCAAGTCCTTGCTGGCTTGGAGTCCTTCAGCACAGCTTATCTTGATGATATTGCTGTCTTTAGCTCCACCTGGCAGGATCACCTGGTCCACCTGAAGAAGGTTTTGAAGGCTCTGCAATCTGCAGGCCTCTCTATCAAGGCATCCAAATGCCAGATAGGGCAGGGAACTGTGGTTTACTTGGGCCACCTTGTAGGTGGAGGCCAAGTTCAGCCACTCCAACCCAAGATCCAGACTATTCTGGACTGGGTAGCTCCAAAAACCCAGACTCAAGTCAGGGCATTCCTTGGCTTGACTGGGTATTACAGGAGGTTTGTGAAGGGATATGGATCCATTGTGACAGCCCTCACTGAACTCACCTCCAAGAAAATGCCCAAGAAAGTGAACTGGACTGTGGAATGCCAACAGGCCTTTGACACCCTGAAACAAGCAATGTGCTCAGCACCAGTTCTAAAAGCTCCAGATTATTCTAAGCAGTTCATTGTGCAGACAGATGCCTCTGAACATGGGATAGGGGCAGTTTTGTCCCAAACAAATGATGATGGCCTTGACCAGCCTGTTGCTTTCATTAGCAGGAGGTTACTCCCCAGGGAGCAGCGTTGGAGTGCCATTGAGAGGGAGGCCTTTGCTGTGGTTTGGTCCCTGAAGAAGCTGAGACCATACCTCTTTGGGACTCACTTCCTAGTTCAAACTGACCACAGACCTCTCAAATGGCTGATGCAAATGAAAGGTGAAAATCCTAAACTGTTGAGGTGGTCCATCTCCCTACAGGGAATGGACTTTATAGTGGAACACAGACCTGGGACTGCCAATGCCAATGCCAATGCAGATGGCCTTTCCAGGTTCTTCCACTTAGAAAATGAAGACTCTCTTGGGAAAGGTTAGTCTCATCCTCTTTCGTTTGGGGGGGGGGGGGGGGGGTTGTGTAAGGAAATGCCTCCTTGGCATGGTTGCCCCCTGACTTTTTGCCTTTGCTGATGCTATGTTTACAATTGAAAGTGTGCTGAGGCCTGCTAACCAGGCCCCAGCACCAGTGTTCTTTCCCTAACCTGTACTTTTGTATCCACAATTGGCAGACCCTGGCATCCAGATAAGTCCCTTGTAACTGGTACTTCTAGTACCAAGGGCCCTGATGCCAAGGAAGGTCTCTAAGGGCTGCAGCATGTCTTATGCCACCCTGGAGACCTCTCACTCAGCACAGACACACTGCTTGCCAGCTTGTGTGTGCTAGTGAGAACAAAACGAGTAAGTCGACATGGCACTCCCCTCAGGGTGCCATGCCAGCCTCTCACTGCCTATGCAAGTATAGGTCAGTCACCCCTCTAGCAGGCCTTACAGCCCTAAGGCAGGGTGCACTATACCATAGGTGAGGGTACCAGTGCATGAGCATGGTACCCCTACAGTGTCTAAACAAAACCTTAGACATTGTAAGTGCAGGGTAGCCATAAGAGTATATGGTCTGGGAGTTTGTCAAACACGAACTCCACAGCACCATAATGGCTACACTGAAAACTGGGAAGTTTGGTATCAAACTTCTCAGCACAATAAATGCACACTGATGCCAGTGTACATTTTATTGCAAAATACACCCCAGAGGGCACCTTAGAGGTGCCCCCTGAAACTTAACCGACTGTCTGTGTAGGCTGACTAGTTCCAGCAGCCTGCCACACTAGAGACATGTTGCTGGCCCCATGGGGAGAGTGCCTTTGTCACTCTGGGGCCAGTAACAAAGCCTGCACTGGGTGGAGATGCTAACACCTCCCCCAGGCAGGAGCTGTAACACCTGGCGGTGAGCCTCAAAGGCTCACCCCTTTGTCACAGCCCAGCAGGGCACTCCAGCTTAGTGGAGTTGCCCGCCCCCTCCGGCCATGGCCCCCACTTTTGGCGGCAAGGCTGGAGGGAACAAAGAAAGCAACAAGGAGGAGTCACTGGCCAGTCAGGACAGCCCCTAAGGTGTCCTGAGCTGAGGTGACTCTAACTTTTAGAAATCCTCCATCTTGCAGATGGAGGATTCCCCCAATAGGGTTAGGATTGTGACCCCCTCCCCTTGGGAGGAGGCACAAAGAGGGTGTACCCACCCTCAGGGCTAGTAGCCATTGGCTACTAACCCCCCAGACCTAAACACGCCCTTAAATTTAGTATTTAAGGGCTACCCTGAACCCTAGAAAATTAGATTCCTGCAACTACAAGAAGGACTGCCTAGCTGAAAACCCCTGCAGAGGAAGACCAGAAGACGACAACTGCCTTGGCTCCAGAAACTCACCGGCCTGTCTCCTGCCTTCCAAAGAACTGTGCTCCAGCGACGCCTTCCAAAGAGACCAGCGACCTCGACATCCTCTGAGGACTGCCCCTGCTTCGAAAAGACAAGAAACTCCCGAGGACAGCGGACCTGCTCCAAGAAAGGCTGCAACTTTGTTTCCAGCAGCCTTGAAAGAACCCTGCAAGCTCCCCGCAAGAAGCGTGAGACTTGCAACACTGCACCCGGCGACCCCGACTCGGCTGGTGGAGAACCAACACCTCAGGGAGGACCCCCGGACTACTCTACGACTGTGAGTACCAAAACCTGTCCCCCCTGAGCCCCCCACAGCGCCGCCTGCAGAGGGAATCCCGAGGCTTCCCCTGACCGCGACTCTCTGAAACCTAAGTCCCGACGCCTGGAAAAGACCCTGCACCCGCAGCCCCAGGACCTGAAGGACCGGACTTTCACTGGAGAAGTGACCCCCAGGAGTCCCTCTCCCTTGCCCAAGTGGAGGTTTCCCCGAGGAAGCCCCCCCTTGCCTGCCTGCAGCGCTGAAGAGATCCGTTGATCTCTCATAGACTAACATTGCGAACCCGACGCTTGGTTCTACACTGCACCCGGCCGCCCCCGCGCTGCTGAGGGTGAAATTTCTGTGTGGGCTTGTGTCCCCCCCGGTGCCCTACAAAACCCCCCTGGTCTGCCCTCCGAAGACGCGGGTACTTACCTGCAAGCAGACCGGAACCGGGGCACCCCCTTCTCTCCATTCTAGCCTATGCGTTTTGGGCACCACTTTGAACTCTGCACCTGACCGGCCCTGAGCTGCTGGTGTTGTGACTTTGGGGTTGCTCTGAACCCCCAACGGTGGGCTACCTTGGACCAAGAACTGAACCCTGTAAGTGTCTTACTTACCGGGTAAAACTAACAAAAACTTACCTCCCCCAGGAACTGTGAAAATTGCACTAAGTGTCCACTTTTAAAGTAGCTATTTGTGAATAACTTGAAAAGTATACATGCAATTGAAATGATTCAAAGTTCCTAATGTACTTACCTGCAATACCTTTCAAACAAGATATTACATGTTAAATTTGAACCTGTGGTTCTTAAAATAAACTAAGAAAAGATATTTTTCTATAACAAAACCTATTGGCTGGATTTGTCTCTGAGTGTGTGTATCTCATTTATTGTCTATGTGTATGTACAACAAATGCTTAACACTACTCCTTGGATAAGCCTACTGCTCGACCACACTACCACAAAATAGAGCATTAGTATTATCTATTTTTACCACTATTTTACCTCTAAGGGGAACCCTTGGACTCTGTGCATGCTATTCCTTACTTTGAAATAGCACATACAGAGCCAACTTCCTACACATTGCCACATGGATAAGGTGCCTGGACTGTTGAAGGACTGCTCTCCTTGTAAAGGTAATGTTCTTGAGGACCTTGCTGATCCCCCCCGACTAGCTCCCTGCTGGAGCTGGTCATTTCAAGTACTTCTAGCCAACCGCATTGACACCTAAGTTTGTCTTGAAAAAGTTTCTAAGTGTGTAATTTGTTGACTACGCCAAGACTTGTTCGCAGTTGAGTGAAACTGCACTGATTTATTATTGCTTGTAAGATCTATATTGCTGAGACCCTTTGGTGGATCTTTTTCATTCTAGTGTCTAAATTGTTATAATAATACAGCTTATTTTTTAAAACTCGTGTCAGATTTGAGTGTTGTGTTGTTTTCTTCTTCCTTTGTTTTGGTTCTGTTTAAATTGCCTATCACTTGTTCCTCTGTGCAAGTCTTGCTGCCAAGAGCCAGAGCTACCTAGGATTGAGCGGAGGGTTTGACAGACGAAACGTAGGGGTCCTACAGTGGCTGGTGAGTGTATTACATGGTGAGCTTGCAAAACCACACCGCATAATACAACCCATTTCCTAACATATCCCTATGAGTAGTGAGAAGCCAAGAGGGCTCATTGTGTGATTTGGGAATGTGAGTGGAAAATCACATGTTCAACAGCAGTGGGAACTGCAGGTGTTTGGACACCAAATTTGGAGCTTCTGCTGTCAGCAGCCAATTGTCCAGGCAGGGAAATACAATGATTCCGAACCTTCTGAGGTAAGCTGCAACCACCACCATCCCCTCTGTACAGGATGGAAGTGCTGATGTCAAACCAAACGGGAAGACAGCAAACTGATAGTGAGTGGTACTTATCACAAATCGCAGGAACGTCCTGTGCGGGTATAGGATCAGTATATGGAAATACACATTCTGCAAGTCCAAATAGACCATCCTACTTCCAACATCAAAAGCACCCTAACTAGATAGACACAGCATCTTGAATTTCTCTTTGCCAAGTAAGAGACTGAAGATCTTAAGGTCCAGGATAGGATGCAGACAGCTGTCCTTCTTGGGAACCAGAAAGTACAAAGAGTAGCATTCCTGATGATCAATTTCCTGCTTTAGCACCCACCAGCTCCACTGCTCCTTTCAGTAGGAGGTTCTCCACCTCTTGTTGCAAGATGCTTAGTTGTTCTTCCATCTGACTGGAGGAAGGAATTGTTAGAAGGGTAGTGAATACAACCTTTCCCGAAATTTAAATTGCTCACTGGCCTAAAGTAATGGCCTTCCAAAGACTGTGAAATGGAGGACACTCAGCCTTAACATAAGTCTTATGAATCGACAAGTTTAAACTATAGTTGCTTCCCAGGAGGGGGATGGGAGAAAGGGGCGATGAAAGGTGGAATCAAACATGCTCTCCCTTTCCAACAGCCTCTGTACTGAAAAGAGTTCTGTGATTGTAGTTACGAAGGTTTATGCAGCTGAAAATTAAAGCCTCACAGATACTCAAAATTAGTGAAGCTGCCTGTGATCTTGCTGAGGCAGGTGCAAGCCCAGGGATCTTGTGGTTGCCCTGCTATCTCTGAATCTTTGAAGGGTAGAATCAACTTTCCTGCCAAACATGGATCCATTAAATGGTAAGCCCATTCGGATAGATTGGATGCCTGACTATAATCTCAAAGTGCGGAGCCAAGCAGGATGTCCACAGTCCCAACAGCCTTTGCATCATTTGCTGTGCTATTGCCTGACCACCTCTGATAACATTCTTAAAGTGCAGCTGCAAATGCACTGGCAGGATTCACACCACCATGTTGTCCATGTTCCATAAGGTATGAGAGTAACGCCTCAACAGCCAGACTGCTAACCAAGAATAGCTTCTTATCAAAAGCCTCCAATTTTCCGATTCCCTTTCACAGGGCCTGGAGAAAACACTCCACGGGTCCGTCTGGTAGACTATGGGATATCAATCTCTAGACTTCGATAAAATGTTAGAAGTGAGAAAAAGTCAGTTGCTGGGTGCAGATGGAGATTGTATAACTATAACCATGTTGACTGCCCAAGAGCAGGTAGGGTTTTCTTATCTGCTAAGATAGGGTGAAGAAAGACATCATGGAAGGGCAGTACATTTTCTGAAGCCTGGGTGGATGGCTGAAAAGCCTCTCAAAGCAGGTTCACCTTTGTCTTGAAGGACGGCCAGGGAGGCCGAAGCACCTACCCTGCTTTCCTGATGACCGTTCTATGTGACTACCTTTGCGGGTGGAAGGCCAGTGGAGGAGTCTAACTCCAGCTGCTGCTAAAGCTTACAAATCAGAGTCCATGGGTGAGACAAATTGGATCTCCTCAGCATCTTCCTCCAAGGGGATCTGAATCAATTTTGAAAATTCTGCCCTTGCAAGAAAACTGACTATACTGTTGTTCTTCCATTACCATTTGAGGCTCCCTATGGAATTCAAGCAAGACCTGAAGGCTGGAGGCCTAAACGTCCAGGAGTCAGAGAAGGAGCTTGTGGTACCAGAGCAGGAATCAGGGTCAATACAATCCTGGCCCCTTGATATACCTCCGTAAAACAAGAGATTGTCCAGATAGTTTCATTTTTGACTTGTGTTTTTAGGATCATTATAGAAGTTATTTAGTTTGGGTAGACATTGCTCATCTTGGACTATTTTTGTGGACAATATTTTTAAAAATGGCAGATGTATTGCAATGATGTAATATTTCAGGAACCATGAGACCTATATACTTCATTTTGGTGTCAAAACATAGGTTTTGGGGGTGAAGTAGTCCTACAGAGATAGAAATTAAGTCCTCAGAGCTAGCTTTTCGCCATTTTAAGAAATGGCGGCTCTATAATGATGTTTTTTTACCCATCATATTGGTAATTTATTTTAATATTGGTTTTGTTTCAGGTTTTCTGTTGATTCGAATTCGTAAATATGAGCGAAGCAGGTCATAGCAGAGGATCTTTACCTCCTGACAGAATGTTACTAACTACAAAATCTGAGGACTCCAACAAAGAAAAATGTGTCAAAAGCCAAACTAATCATGAAGAAAAGCTAACATCAACTACGGCTGGACAGAACAGAGTTTGAGATGCTGCAGAAACACGGCAAGACTGAATTCACAAAAGATTGAAATGGATAGGTGAAGAGGATCAAATATTTTATCATTGTAACAAGTGCTACAAGTAGTACACAATGGAAAAAAGCCTGGAAAAAAACAAATCAGCAAAAAATAGCAGGAACTAGTTAATCACAAGAATCTGAGTCTTCTGAGAAATCGATGATAACCAAACCCAATGCATCCAATTACAAGATCAATGGCTACCCCTCGCCCATCTCCAAAAACTGATCAGAAAGCAGAGGATCTTCAACGTGTTAGCTGCGGTTTAGCCAAAACAAGGGACAAAGTGACTGACGAAAGAACAAAGTGCAGAGTATGTGAGTCTCAAAGGGCAAACGTTTTTATCTGCTGCTAGTTTCTTCCAATGTGAAGTTTTCAGCCGAGTAGCTGATCTAAACAAGGAGGTGACTGTATTTGCAGCAGATTTGTATGCCCGCCCAAACTGCATGTGTGCATACATTTGAAAATATGAATGTACAATGAGCTCCCAGGAGCAACGTAACTGCATGCCTTCAGTTAAGTTTGCACTCTTTGAAAAAGCAAATTAAGTTTTGAAGCCACTCAAGTGCTGGCTACAGGTTCACCCTCAGTGAGATCAAAGAAATAATGGTCAACATTGATGAAACTGTAATGATCCACAATAATGACATTGAGATTGTTCTGGTGAGATTCTACAATGACAGAATTTGTTTTTGTCAGTCTAACAAAAAGAAGGAAACACTTCTGGTGTTCTCAGCTGATGTGACTCCTGAAGTTCTTGCTGCCAAAATAAGATCACAGGATGCAGTAAAATCAGCAGGAACCATTTGAAGAAACGCCCTGAAAGATTTAGATTTTGGACTTGACAAATTATGTGGTGCCCCAGAGCTCCGCAAATCATGGGCGTCAACAAGAATGCCTGATGTTTTCTTAATTTTTTATATCATTGTTTAATACCAGCAAAGCAAAACTGTTCTTGAGTTTGGAACAGAAGCTGGCAACACTGATGATGGCTTTGAAGATTTAAGTGAAGAAGGGGAAGACAATCCCATGAACCGACAAGCTTATGCTGTGCAAAAATCTCTGCTACACATGATGGCTGCCACGCAAACTATGATAGGTGTAAAAATAGAGAGCCAATCACTTCATTTAATAGGAGTGGTGTATCAACAAGTTCTAATGATAAAGTAAAGAGGAGGAACTTGTTAGAAGCTCATGCTGTAAAATCTTGTGAACCCGACAGCACACCACTTCCAAGTCACTTTACCAGGAAAGGCTTTACAATTGCTGCTCTTGATAATTTTGGTTTTGAAGACCGCTCTTCTTCGTCTGGAACAATCAGCACACATGATACTGCCATGGTACTTTTTCAAGGCAGTACCAATGAAGAAGCAACTGGTAAACAAGCTGTGTCAGCTGTAGGCATAGACAAACGATGCTGCATACTTATAACCCAACTGCCTTGCCAACGTGTGCAAAATCACTACAAGCCGTCCCAGTCTACCAGAAAGTTTCAAAGTGGCTGAGGACATGGATCTTCTTCTAACCGTTGTTGCAGTCCGCGATGATATTTTAACTGAATTTATCATATCGCTTATTCAGTGCAGACTAAACGATGAAGAAAAGCCAGTTCCTCCCTGGGCTGGAATTCATGCTCTGATCTCCCAGAACACCGTCACACTGAAGAAGGCTGGGTTTTTAACCAGAAATACCATCTCCAGTCACAAACTACGCAGAAGTATACACAGCTCTAAATAAAATTCCAAAATGTGCATGCTCAGTTTGAAGACTAGACCATCCTGTCAATTTTCTGTGATAAAGGGGTTTTCCGTATTGTGGCTGTCATTTTTATGAGCAAACCAGTAGAATTTGATGAGCTTTAGCCAATGATGGGTGTTTTCCACATAACAAAAATTGAGTTGCGGTGTGCAGGAATTTCAAAGTGAATGTGGCATAGACGATGCACATATTGAGGCTGAAATCTTTGGAAGCAAAACTGTCAAGTCAGTATTGAGCGGAAGTCATTACGTTAGTTCGTTACAAGGTATGCGCATCATATCGGAGACTACAGAAACAGCGGGTTGGAATACTATCTGGATCAAGAATGGCAGATTAGGCTTTGCATATCTTATCTCAGAAGTGGACTAGGCAATGTTCAATACACTTACTTCATAATCAGAAAAACAAGTTTGTACAGTTTGCCAAAGAATGTGAAGAAAAATCAGAACGTTTCAAGTACTGGCTAAATATGTTTACACATGATGGCTCTACTGAAAAACGTGTTACATGCTGAATGGGGAGGTCATTTGAAGCTGCACATGAAGACTGTGGAGTCACTGATTACTGTGTTTCACAAATTTGATTGCATAAACTACCTGAGATATGGGTCCTGATATTTGGAAATACAGAAGAAGCTAGAGATGGGAAAACCATACCTCTACAGAAAATTAATCCAAAGATTTTGTGGTGAAAGATTGAGAGGGGAGAATCAATGCTGTGGCTCTAGATATGAAACTGGAACAGGCGATCCAGAGATCACAGAAAAGTGCCAAGGGAATTGTTGGTCAGACACGTTAAAGTGAATATGTTGCTCAATGGCAGCTAGTTTACCACAAAGTCCTTTCTATCTGTAATATTTTCAGAGGTACAACAAATTCAAAACTAATAGACCATTGTGAAACTGGTCCTCACCACGAACTTGTGGGAAAGAGAGGGGAACATTTTAATAACAATGTTGACATCCTTCATTTCATGCAATAGCAAGGAAACCCCTTTGAAATGACTGAGCCTTTGTAACTACACACCTTCGTGACCAAACAATCTGTGGATAACAATATAAAGACACGTCTACTGTATGTCCTGGAACATAGATCAAAACTATATGCAGAACTGAAGCAAGAGATTTGTATTGAAAGAGAAGAAGCTGTTTGACATAATCATTGAAGCTAAACTTCAATGCTTTAATTGCCACAGTAAGAGTTTCGCCAAATTAGCCACTACAAAACGGGTTACAAAAAACAACTTTTGCAAGCACATATAGAAATGGATGTAGCAAGATAAAGGTGTGAATTTATCAAGGACATTCTGTTGCACGATCTTGTTCCAACAAATGCATTATATGAATGAGATGCTGCAACCAAACCAGTAAAGCACAAACCCGCACAAGAGCTTAAAAAAAAAAAAAAAGCCTTTCACCTCAAGAATTTCAATTCGAAAAAGTGTCCTAATTGAAAACTTTTGTGGACTATGTCACAATTGCGAATGGGAAAGATTTCATCCATGCAAATTTTGTAGAGGTTGTTTAGACTGTTCTACAGATCTCCAAGTCAGTGTGCACCTTGCAAGAACTGCACGTTGTCTTTGACAGTTATCTTGAACTACATGTCAAAGAATGTGAGAGAATCAGACGAATGTCTACAAGTGGAACAATTGACCTTGCCTGCATCAAAAATGTGACACCTATACCTTTGCAACTTGATAAGCTCTGGTCATCAACATTGAACAAAATTAACTTGGAGATGTTAACTCGCCAAAACATTGCTGAAGCTTCAGTGAACACTGAATTTTCAATCATTGTACATGGAATGATTGTCAATGAAGAGTTGGTACCTGCAGAGATATTCAAAAGGTATGGGCCATATTGTTCAAGAGCTTAACAGCAAATTGGAGGAAGCAGACCTTCGTGCAGTGCCACTTGTTGAGTGGGCTGTTCGAAATGGTTCCAACTGAGTAATTGTACTGTCAAATGACACAGATATTATTGCGCTACTTAGATTTGTTAAAATGCTCATAAGTCAAGGATTGTCAGGGTTATGGATACATTATGGAATAGGTGAGAAAAGACACTTAATCCCACTTTATATTCTGTACAAGAAACTTGACCCAGAGATGTCCAGTGTTCTTATCAAGGCACATATTTTAAAAGGTGAGGACACTATGGGCAAAATTGAAACAATGCTTGGAGCTCTAACTGCTGAACCTGTGAAGTTTCTAAAAGGATTTGCCTAGGCAAGTCGTAGGAAAAAACCTTGTGAGTAGGTAGAAAAAGAGTTCCGACTGTCACACATTTGATGATCTTCGGTACAGTAAGTTCAAAAGATCAGTCCTGCTAGGGACCTTCCACAGACATTCTGTACGTGGACACATTAAAATGAACCACAAGTGACTGCCGAAACAAATAAAGTGAGCTATGAAAATGTGTCTAAAACAGGAGTGAATATTTTTTTCATATTCATATCATAAACATTGTTTGATGATACATAAAAGGATTAAAAACCATTATTATTTGTTTAATTTCTGTATATGTCCTTTCTTCCACCATTATAACCACCGTTTTGGAAGACCAGCTGGAATTGGAAACTCCACCAATTCTGTCACCGAAGAAGAAAACTCTGGGGTTGGAGTTCGTCTTGGGGACTTACAAATGTAGTGATGATGCTCTGAATATTGCCCATGTTTACTCTTTACCCTGAGGAGAAAGACTCCAGCGACCTCGATCGAGGACGGGATTTGCGAGCTCCCCAGTCATTTTGATCCTTGGCCATGAAGAGCTCGGCCTCACACGCTTTCAAGTCTTTAGCATGCATTCTCCAGCAAGAGCTGCAGGCTCTTTTTATTGTTACAGCCAAGAAACAGGAGGCAATCATCACGGGGATCTGTGAAGGCTCCACCACATTTCTTAGAGGGCTTACAGCTAGATCGTGTTTGGGGACACATGGCAAAGCACTGCACCGAAAAACCTAAATTTGAAGAAGAAAAGCCAAAGAAAAACTCCAAAGAGCATGCTCCGGATGCACCTTGTATGCATGGACAAAATGGGACTAATGTGAAACAGCCTAGTGGGGGCAGTTAGGGACAGGCTTTATGGCTCCACTGATTTCTCTGTATGTTGCTTCCAGTGTCAATGTGGAGCAAATGCCCCCCCTCCTAGTGCACAAGAGCTATGAAATGTTTGCAGATCCAGTTTGTACCTGGGGATATTCAAAAGGTGAGGAATATGGAGGTAGAGGTATCAATAAGTAACCTGTATTTGTTGCACTCTGGAAAATGTCATAGTCAGACTCCAATGACGTGAAATTTGGAGAAGTCTATTCTTGTTGAATGAAAAGGGCACAAGACAGTATCCATAAAATGGATACTAAGGTACACAATTATGGCAATGTTAACTTTACAATTAGGGCAGCTTGTGAACTTGCATAGGTTGTAAAAGCAATCATGTAAGCCAAACCCAAATTAGGAAGGAAACAGCATGTAGCACGAGTAGGCTTCATTAAGAATTCAAAGGGTCACTGTTATGCTGAGAGTAGAGGAGCATCATTCGAGCACAATCAGAGCATACAGGCTGCTCATAATTCATCCATCCATCCATCCATACATACTTACTTGAGGAATATGCTGGAATGGTTGAGCAGGTTCTCAAGAGCAGAAAGGCGGTCAGGCCACTTTCTCCGCTCTTCCACCTTAAAAAAAAGGCTTTTACAGAGCTTCTTAAGCTCAGACAGCTTCTCCTTTAAATCCTGCAAACCGGAAATCAGTTAGTTAGCCAAGAGCAAAGCAGTGAACCTACAGCAACACACACTGAAAAAGCAGACTATGGTTTTAGTAGATGACGCTGGGCTGTAAGCATGCCTTGCATCATCTTGGTAGATACTGAAAAACTAGGCACAGGCTGTAAGAAAAGTGCCCATAATGGAGTGCTTACAACTAGTGCTACTAATTTCTGTGGCTGAAACAGGACCTCAACAGAACCCATCAAAACAAAGGGCTTGATATTTATCGAAGGATGTGCAAGACAAACAGAGAGCCATCAGAACAATAAGTAGCAGAGATGTTCCAAGAGTCAGAGTTTAAGAGGGAAGCAGGCACAAAGGCACCAAATAAAATAGTGAACAGGAGGGAGTCTAAGCTGGATGATAAAGTGAAACTGCCCAACAAAGCTTACTGCCTCATGTTATATGCACAAGGGCCAAAATAAAGAAAAACAAAAAAAGATCAGTAGGATTCCCCCCCTAGTACCTTGGTGGTTGCCCCATAGCCTTCCTCTTCTAGCCAGTTGGAGGCCTCACTCAGTTTCCTGGAGATTTCTTCTCGCTGCTCTGCTGTGGAGACATACTTGAATTCTTTCTGTTGAAGCTTGTCCTAAAGAAGATAACATGGATGAAACACGCCAACAGGTTAAAAAAAAAAAAAAAAAAAAAAGGATAGGCTTACAACAACAGGATGAGTTATCAATCCACACAAGCATTTTACACCACTGCACTCCCTAACCACATACCTGTGTCTCAAAGACGAATGCCTCCAGGCTGTTGGCTGCCTTTTCACGCTCTTCTTTTTCCAAGTCTCGGTTTGTCAGGTCTTGGAGCCTGAAACAAAGTATAATGAGAAGGCTGAGATCAACTAAAGAGGTATGAATACTTCAAGATTTTAAAAGCAAGATGGCAACATATGCCCTGTTCAGACAGACGGACAGGGATTGGGGATTCTCTCATGACAACGTACTTCTTGATGGATGCCTTAAGTTCGTCCTCGAGTTGGTCAGTAATGTCGTTCACGCTCAATTCCACACGGATTTCTTCTACCAGCTTCTGCTTTCTTTGGGCTTTTTTCACCTCTTCTGCCTTTGCTTCTTCTGCTTTCTTGTCTGAATCCTCTTCCTTTCCAGAGTCTGCTTTCTCTGCATTCTTACCAGGAAAAAAAATGATTGGCTGTGAATTGAGGCAATTATCAGTTCAAGTGATCATATCCTTAGCCACTGCCAGCGGTCTGACCAATTTAGATGCACCAAAATTAGCTGACAAAAAGGACTTTTAGTAGTGTACAGTAATGGGTCACCAGCATGGGGGGTTTCTAACTCAAAGAAAAGGCAATGGAATATTTACTGCTGTGCATTAGTTTATCGATGTGATGTGGCGTGCAAAGCAGGTATATAAAAGTTACTTACCTTAAAGTAATGTTATTTTTGGTGGCTACTATAGCCTTTCGCATATTCCACATCTTAAGAGAATCTTTCAGTACCTCACTGGATCTGAAGCCCCCCCACCCCATTCCCCACTAATACCTCTACATTACTCGGTGGTACCTGACCTGCCTTAGATGTACTGACACTGGGAAATCAAGGTACAGACTGACAAGCTAGCATCAATTTCTTGTTCTCTTCCCACACCCCACAGAAGGATATCGAGAGGAACCAGGAGGGTATAAATGAGCGATAATAACAGGGTTCAACACATTGCATACCTTGGGATTATACTAATAATGGCAATGACTCACAGGACGATGTAGGCAAACAAGGAATCTGCAGAAAGATCCTGTATCCTTCATAATGAAAATGTCACTTACCCAGTGTACATCTGTTCGTGGCATCAGTCGCTGAAGATTCACATGTTGTGCATAGCCCGCCATCTGGTGTTGGGTCGGAGTGTTACAAGTTGTTTTTCTTCGAAGAAGTCTTTCGAGTCACGGGACAGAGTGACTCCTCCTTTTGTCTCCATTGCGCATGGGCGTCGATTCCATCTTCGATTGTTTTCCCCGCAGAGGGTGAGGTAGGAGTTGTGTTGTAGTAATAGTGCCCATGCAATGGAGTGACTAAGTATGTACCTATTTAAGGTTTAAATAATATATTTACAAATGTACAAAGCTTAAGCTAACTTCCGAACTGCTACAGGCTCCCGGGGAGGCGGGTGGGCACATGTGAATCTTCAGCGACTGATGCCACGAACAGATGTACACTGGGTAAGTGACATTTTCAGTTCGATGGCATCTGTCGCTGTAGATACACATGTTGTGCATAGACTAGTAAGCAGTTATCTCCCCAAAAGCGGTGGCTCAGCCTGTAGGAGTGGAAGTAGTTTGAAATAAGGTTCTTAACACGGCTTGACCTACTGTGGCTTGTTGTGCGGATAGCACGTCTACACAGTAGTGCTTGGTGAACGTGTGAGGCGTAGACCATGTGGCTGCCTTACATATTTCGTGCATTGGAATATTTCCTAGAAAGGCCATGGTGGCACCTTTCTTTCTGGTTGAGTGTGCCCTTGGTGTAATGGGCAGCTGTCGTTTTGCTTTAAGGTAGCAGATCTGGATGCACTTAACTATCCATCTGGCTATACCTTGTTTTGATATTGGGTTTCCTACATTAGGTTTTTGGAATGCAATAAATAGCTGTTTAGTTTTTCTGATGTTCTTTGTTCTGTCAATGTAGTACATTAATGCTCTTTTGACATCTAATGTATGTAGTGCCCTCTCAGCTACGGAATCTGGCTGTGGGAAGAATACTGGTAGTTCTACCGTTTGATTTAGGTGGAATGGTGAAATAACCTTCGGTAAAAATTTAGGATTAGTCCTTAGGACTACCTTATTTTTGTGTAGTTGGATAAAAGGTTCTTGTATTGTAAACGCCTGAATTTCACTTACTCTTCTTAGAGATGTGATGGCGATGAGAAATGCAACTTTCCAGGTTAGGAATTGTATTTCGCAAGAATGCATAGGTTCAAAGGGTGGACCCATGAGTCTTGTTAAGACGATGTTGAGGTTCCATGAAGGAACGGGTGGTGTCCTTGGTGGTATAATTCTTTTGAGGCCTTCCATAAACGCTTTAATGACAGGTATCCTAAATAGTGAAGTTGAATGGGTAATCTGCAGGTATGCAGATATTGCTGCGAGGTGTATTTTAATGGAAGAGAAGGCCAGGTTCGATTTTTGTAAGTGTAGTAAGTAGCCCACTACATCCTTTGGAGATGCGTGTAATGGTTGAATTTGATTCTGATGGCAGTAGCAAACAAACCTTTTCCATTTGCTTGCATAGCAGTGTCTAGTGGATGGTCTTCTAGCTTGCTTTATGACTTCCATACATTCTTGTGTGAGGTTTAAGTGTCCGAATTCTAGGATTTCAGGAGCCAGATTGCTAGATTCAGCGATGCTGGGTTTGGATGCCTGATCTGTTGTTTGTGTTGTGTTAACAGATCTGGCCTGTTGGGCAACTTGACGTGGGGTACTACTGATAGGTCTAGCAGTGTTGTGTACCAAGGTTGCCTTGCCCATGTTGGTGCTATCAGTATGAGTTTGAGTTTGTTTTGACTCAATTTGTTTACTAGATATGGAAGGAGAGGGGGAAAAGCGTACGCAAATATCCCTGACCAGTTCATCCATAGGGCATTGCCTTGAGACTGCCTGTGTGGGTATCTGGATGCAAAGTTTTGGCATTTTGCGTTCTCCTTTGTTGCAAATAAGTCTATTTGAGGTGTTCCCCAAAGTTTGAAGTAAGTGTTTAGAATTTGGGGGTGAATTTCCCATTCGTGGACCTGTTGGTGATCTCGAGCGAGATTGTCTGCAAGTTGATTCTGGATCCCTGGAATAAACTGTGCTATTAGGCGAACGTGGTTGTGAATTGCCCAGCGCCATATTTTTTGTGCTAGAAGGCTCAGCTGCGGTGAGTGTGTCCCCCCCGTTTGTTTAGATAATACATTGTTGTCATGTTGTCTGTTTTGACAAGAATGTACTTGTGAGTTATGATTGGTTGGAATACTTTTAGTGCTTGAAAAACTGCTAGCAGTTCCAGGTGATTTATGTGCAGTTTTGTTTGATGTACGTCCCATTGTCCTTGTATGCTGTGTTGATCGAGGTGTGCTCCCCACCCCGTCATGGAAGCATCTGTCGTTATTACGTATTGTGGCACTGGGTCTTGGAAAGGCCGCCCTTTGTTTAAATTTATACTGTTCCACCATAGAAGCGAGAGGTATGTTTGGCAGTCTATTAACACCAGATCTAGAAGGTGACCCTGTGCTTGTGACCATTGTGATGCTAGGCACTGTTGTAAGGGCCTCATGTGCAGTCTTGCGTTCGGGACAATGGCTATGCATGAGGACATCATGCCTAGGAGTTGTAATATCATTTTTGCTTGTATTCTCTGTGTTGGGTACATGCGTTGTATGATCTTGTTGAAATTTTGAATTCTCTGTGGACTTGGAGTGGCTAATCCTTTTGTTGTGTCTATTATGGCTCCTAGGTATTGTTGTACTTTGCACGGCAGAATGTGTGATTTTGCATAGTTGATCGTGAAACCGAGTTTGTAGAGGTTTTGTATGACCTGATTTGTGTGGTGTGAGCACCTTATCAGTGAGTTGGTCTTGATTAGCCAGTCGTCTAGATACGGGAATACGTGTATTTGCTGCCTTCTGCCACTGGTTTGCAGCCTGTACTGCGACTCTTTCCGGCTGCATCGAACTTGCGGCTCTCTTTATCGGGGGGTGGTGCCTCCCCAGATGTGTGGGAGTTTGCTCTCTTGCGAGCTGCTCCTACTACGACGGAATCTGGTGGCAGCTGTGTGGTGATGAAAACAGGGTCTGTGGGAGGTGCTTTATATTTCTTTTCCACCCTTGGTGTTATTGCCCTACTCTTGACCGGCTCCTTGAAGATTTCCTTTGCGTGCCGAAGCATTCCTGGGAGCATAGGCAAGCTTTGGTAGGAGCTGTGGGTGGAGGAGAGGGTGCTGAATAAGAAGTCATCCTCGACTGGTTCTGAGTGGAGGTTTACGTTGTGGAACTCTGCCGCTCTAGCCACCACTTGTGAATAAGCTGTGCTGTCTTCTGGTGGTGAGGGCTTTGTGGGATACGCCTCTGGACTGTTGTCCGACACTGGGGCGTCGTATAAGTCCCAAGCGTCTTGGTCCTGGTCACCTTGGCTCACGGTGGTGTGAGCCAGGGAATGTGATGGAGTTTGTGCTGGTGAAACGTTAGTTACAGGTGGAGGAGAGGGTGGCGGAGTTACCTTTTTCACCATTTTTGTTTGTGGTGCTTGGTCTGTTTGAAACTCCAGTCTCCTTTTTCTCCTAATAGGGGGAAGGGTGCTTATTTTCCCTGTTCCTTCCTGTATGAAAATAAGTTTCTGCGTATGGTCCACTTCGGTGGATTGCAACTCTTCCTCAAATCTATGCTTTCGCATCTGAGAGGACAGCGATTGCTCCTCTGAATAGGAACCGGTAACTGGGTCGGTTGCGGCTCGTTTTGGCACCGAAACCCTGTCTGTACTCTTTTTCGGCTCCGAGGTGACTTTTTTCTTTTTTGGAGTCGAAACCTCTCGGCGTCGATCTTCCTCAGTGCCACTGTCTCGGCGTCGAGCCGTTTCGGCGCCGCTATCTCGGCGTCGATCTTTTTCAGCAGCACTGTCTCAGTCCCGAGAAGGCTGCGTGCCGGTATCTCGACCGGAGTCGGACGATCTCGGCACTGTTTCGGCCTTTTTCGGTGCCGACGGTCGGTCACCGAATTTATGGGTCGAGCCATGGCCTGGTGGCAGTGGCGTCCCCTGGGCCTTGTCACTTTTCTTGTGTGTTGTCTTCGACGTCTTACTCACAGTTCTTTGATCGTCGAATTCCTCGGAGTCCGATTCGTGGATCGAGAAGGCTTCTTCCTCCTCTTGTTCCTCGAACTCTCGGTGTGCTGTCGGCGTGGACGCCATCTGAAGTCTTCTGGCTCGACGGTCACGGAGTGTCTTTCGGGACCGGAACGCACGACAGGCCTCGCAAGTCTCTTCACTGTGCTCAGGCGACAGGCACAGGTTACAGACCAAATGTTGGTCTGAATACGGGTATTTGTTGTGGCATTTGGGACAGAAACGAAACGGGGTCCGTTCCATCTGCGTCGTTTGACATGCGGTCGGGCCGACCAGGCCCCGACGGGGATCGAAAGCTACCCTGAAGGGCACCGGAGCTCTTCAAACTTCGATGCGGTGTCGATTCTATCTAAGCCGATCCCGAACGCAACAATACCGACGTAATCTTCCGATAGCTAGCTAACTTTCCGTTCCGAAACTCGGAGCGACAGGAACACGTCCGAACCAGATGGCGGAAAGAAAACAATCGAAGATGGAGTCGACGCCCATGCGCAATGGAGACAAAAGGAGGAGTCACTCGGTCCCATGACTCGAAAGACTTCTTCGAAGAAAAACAACTTGTAACACTCCGACCCAACACCAGATGGCGGGCTATGCACAACATGTGTATCTACAGCGACAGATGCCATCGAACCTATTGTTACCAAAGTTAACAACTTCCCTCTGGAATAGAAGCTTTCACAAAATTCATCTTACCAAGGAGTCCTACAACAAAACCCTCTCGTAGGTGTGACTGAATACTGCTGAATAATAAAGTCCTGCAACACAGCCCTTGCAAAGTACATATCACTGGGATGCAAGCCCAAACAGAGTCTGTCTTCATCAAAAAGTAACAGGCCTTTATGCTACAGATAACACAAAATGATAGTGAGTTTGATTAACACTTTGCCCTTTTCAGCTACAGTGAATCACACAGAGTTTGTTATCCACTCAGTCTAGCCAAGTGCGGTCAATATAATAAGAGACAGCACGTCTAGAATACTGTCTATGCATCTGATCCTCCACATTTGTGAGGTGAGTAGGAAAGCGTAAGAAAAGGGAGGAAGGTGGATTAGCCCAAGTGAAAGTACATACTACATTATAGAGGTGAAAGCACCAGTGTATCCTGGTAGAACATTATGAATGTTGGCTATACTAAAAGGGCAGGCAATACCGGACCCTACAGCCCGAAATTGTCACAAAGAAACAGTTTTCATGGTAATATATGAACAGGGAAAATTTTGCATTACAGAAACAATGAGGAATCCCACAGTGGGACAATGACCAGAATAAGAGAAAATAAATCAGACTTTTCAGACAATGTGCCAAAAAGGGTGACCTGCGTAAAGAAAGCTGGTCAAGGAGACACACGAAGAACAATGAGACAGCCTTTAACTGGAGCAGTTACAAAACCCTGTTGCATAAGAGTGCAAAACATCAGACAGGTGAGAGCAGAACCGATGCAAACCTTTTCACTGGAACCAATTAGCAAATGTATTCCAATAGACCGCATTAATGGTATTCATGGTGGGTTTCCAGGCAGCTAAGGCAAAGTCTGCCACTCCTGAAGGAAAACAGAAGGTAACTGCATAGCTCCACTCAATCTTCACAACTAGCCACAAAGTAAGAGAACTGGGGTAGACGTCTAGATCACCCATTTGAGAGATCAAATTAATCTGGTGCTGAAAAGTGTGTATTACAAAATCCAAATGACTGAGTGACCCACTGAGAAAAAGGTACGGGTATATGGAAAAGGACAATTCTATATAACCTGTAATAATCTGTTCTTAGCTTGTTGTGCTGTCGATTCACATGGCTACCATACTTCTGCTATCTACTGTTGGGCTCAGCTGTCTACAAGTTGTTTTTCCTTCAAAGATGTCTTTCGAGTGACTCTTGTAGTACATTGTGCAAGGGCACAGAATCCATGTTAGATTGTTTTCACCTAGTGTGTATGTATGGAGTGTGAGCAAACTGTAGGGTGCATGAAGCACAATGTGCAGTGGAAAATAATGACAGTGAAAGAGCTGCACAAAAAAAAAAAAAAACACGCTGGAAATGAGTGAGTGCATGTGAATCTAGATCACTAGATGTTACAAGCAGATGAGGGTAAATTGCATTTTCAAGTTGTAGCATGCGCAGCTGCAGTTAAACATATTTAACAGACTGTAAAGCAGCATAGATATACTGTCTAGAAAGTGGTGACTAGCATGTGGATAATGAAGAGATCTGTAATAACATCATTAACACTGTCTGGCCCACTGCAGCTTGTTGACGGGTTCAGATGGTGACATAATAATGCTTACTAAAGGTGTGTGGTGTTGACTAGATAGCCACTAGCGGGGTCGCCCCTATGAAGGCCATAGTGCCTTTATGTGGATGGAATGTGCCCTGGATAGTAGCCAACAGACCATTTTTTCCTTGTGATAAGAGGTCTGAATGCATACGATTAGAGCTAAAGTTATAAGTGTTGGAAAGACTTGCCTTTTGTGAGTTTAAGATGTAGAGTAGGCACGGATATCCTGGATGGAAAGCTTGAGGGAATCAATTTTTTTTATATTTTTTAAAGGAGGTGCAGTAATTAACAAACCTCTTTCATTCCGCCGCACAATAGGCCTGAGTTTTGGGATGAGAGATCTCCTATAAAATAGCCAAATTATCTCGTGAAAGATCAAAGTACCCAAATTCTAGGACCTCAGGTGCCAGAATGCAAGGCTGAGGTGACCAGGTTCTGGATGCCTTGACCAACCTTGCCTCTGCATGAAAAAGGCAGTCTCTCGTACAGAATGAGTGACATTTCCAGAAGGAGGTGTACGAAGTCTATCTGACCCAGATTGATGCTTCTATGATGAGGTTTAGTGACGTTTGCCTGAGTTTCTTCACCATGAAGGGAAGTAACGGGAGAGGTGGAAAACTAAGTATCCCTGACCATGGGCAGTGCACTATGGATTAACTGGAATGTAGATGTGGCAACCTTGCGGCAAAGTTTGGACATTCTGGAATTTCTGGGTGGCAAACAAATTGGGGAGCCCTAACGCTGGAAGGACATGTAATGAACCTGGGAGTGGAGTTCCTGCTCATGTATTTGCTGACATGTGCTGCTGAGCAGGTCCACACAATTGTTGCCTTCCTTCAGGAGGTGCAACACCATGAGATGAACACCATGGCAGATAGCCCAGAGCCATATCCTCTGCGCTAAACGAGAGATGAGGGAAGTGTCTG